>NW_025333664.1:18580000-21080000 GCF_019186645.2 Phyllostomus hastatus
AATGATCTGACACTGAACCCCCGTGCAGCTGAAAGCCCATGTATAACTTTTGACTCTCAAAACTTAACTACCCTTGGTGTCCACGGGGGATTGGTTCCAGGACCCCCCTCGGTCACCCAAATCTGTGGGTGCGCAAGTCCCCTATATAAACTGGTGCAGAGGGACACGTAGAGCTGGCCCTCGTCATCCACAGACTCCCACCTGTGGGTGGAAAACAGTACAGGCACTCACTGGGGGGAAGTCTGTGTGCAGGTGAACCCACACAGCTCAAACCCACGTTGTTCAGGGCTCACCCACAGTTTTTGCGTGTCCGTTTTCTAATGCTAGACTGCGCGCCCCTCCAGGCAAGCAGCTGTTTCTTCTACCTTGTGTTCGTGGGGTCCAGCACAAAGCCTGACATAACAACCTCATTAAACTGGGTTACTGCTTTGTGTAATTTGGCATCAAAACCTAAAAGAAGCCGTCAGACTGGGGAAAGTCCTGACAGATCAGGGACATGGGGCGAGCTGGCAGTTTGACCTGTTAAGGGACCATCTCTCCTTGTCCTAAGAGTATTTGACAGCGAACACCAAAGCGCCTACTTTTTGATTTGTTCCCTTCTTTCATGCTTTTGCTTTTGTGATTTTGTTTCTTATAGGTTAATCCCTATATCCTGAAGAAGAACATGATGATTATGACGAATAATTTCTATGCAGCAATCTTGGGATACGATGAGGTAAGACGGTTTGCAAAGCCTCGGGCAGAACAGCGGCTTCCCCCAACAAAGGCTTGTGATGAGCGCCTCCGCGGGAGGCGTCAGCGGCTGTCACGACCTGCCTGCCGTCATGGCTCAGTGTTCACTTCACCTCCAATGGCGACTAGAATGAACGTGCCCTCATTTGCCTGTGCCTGGGAAAGAGAGCACTCTACAATAAGGGCCCATCCTTCCACTGGTCAGCGTTTACTGAGTGCCTGTGGGGAGCTGGACGCGGGGACTAAGGCGGAGCCCTCACTCCCTCAGCCCCAGGTGCCCCCGGAGAGAGGAAGACACACCACGTAAATAGTGCCGTCTGCCAGGCAAATGGCACACTTTATTTTTGTCTTCAATTGTAAAGGCAGTACCTACTCATTTAAAAAATTCATACAATGATACATAAGTGTTGGAAGTAGAAAACAGAAGGCCCCTTTCCTATGCTGCCTACTTTCCTGCCCCGGGGGAAACTTCGTTAACACTGGCCTGGGTGTCCTCCCGGCCGTCCTCCGGGCAGACACAAGCTCCCGTGTGTTTATTTCCTTGATGCACATGGGACTCGCACCATACACACTGTTCTGCAGCTTGTTTTCTTCACTGAGCAGTATATTTGGGCATTCCTCCACATCAGGACACTTAGATCTATCTCATTTTTCTTATTATAAAATATACATAAGGTAACATTTTAACTGTTTTCACCATCTTTAAGTGTCCATTTCGGTCACATTAAGTACAATCACATTGTTGAGCAATAGTCACCGCCGTCCACCTCCAGAACGTCCCCATCTTCCCGAAGGGAAACTCTCCCCACGAACACTGTCTCCGTTCTCCGCCCCGCCCCCGCCCTGGCCCCTGGAAACCACCATTCTGCGTTCTGTCTCTGTGATGCTGACTGCCCTGAATACCTCATGTAAGTGGAATCACACTGGTTTTGTCCTCTGGTGTCTGGCTTATTTCACTTAGCATAATGTCTTCAAGGTTCATCCGTGTTGTAGCATCTGTCTCATCTTTTTTCCCCTAACTGTTATTATGGAAATTTCAAACACATAGAAAAGTTAAAAGAATGGTATAATGAATATCTGTGTGTACACCACCAAGATTCTTCATACCTCATCTTTTTTAGTAAACCATGTGCTTTTATGTTCACTTTGTGGTTACCTCCAGATTTAGTGTAAGCATCGCCCCTTCTGGGAAATGGTCCCAGAGCTTCCCCAGGCTCAGCTCACCCTGCCCTCCCCGGACTCCACAGCCTGGCTGCATTCGCGTTAACTCTCATCCTGGCTGGGTGGGGACTGTCTGGGTAGTGGCAGTGCCTACTGTGTTTGTGTTTCTGTTGGCTAGCATGGTGCCTGGCATGGGTTAGATGAAGAGGAAGGAAGGGAGGAAATGCATAAAAGGATGAAAGAAACTAAAGTGGAGGAAATGTTATCAGCCTAAAGATAATAATTAAAGCCAGGAGATAAGCTTACAAAAAAATTAAGTTAAATGACTTGCTCAGGGTTATAGGACTGGTTAAGATTGAGGTTTCCTCATTCCCAATCCACTAGATAATCTCAATTATAAAGAGCAATTTAGATTGCATACCATATGCATCGTTAATTTAACATGACCTTTCTGGGAATAGGATGGGAGTTGAGAAATATGCTTGAATCTACACATTAATTGTTAAATAGGATATATTCTGATTTCGGAGACCTTACAGTATATAAAAAAATGAAGCTTAGCCCAGGCTGGTGTGGCTCAGTGGATTGAGAGCCAGCCTGCAAACCAGGGGGTCACCAGTTCGGTTCCCGGTCAGGGCACATGCCTGGGTTGCAGGCTGGGTCCTGGGTTGGGGGAGTGCAAGAGGCAACCACACACTGATGTTTCTCTCCCTCTCTTTCTCTCTCCTTTCCCCTCTTTCTGGTAATAAATAAATAAAATATTTTTAGAAAATGAATTGAAGAACTGAAGCTTAGAATGGAGGAAATATAATTCTCTTTCTATTAGCATTTGTTTGAAGTCTTTGTATCAGGTGGCTCAGTTGATCCCTTTCCCCAATATTAATAAAGACATTCTGAACTGTATCTCTTCTGTCCCCCATCCCAGGCTGTCCTAGAAGAGCCACCTTACAGTCATGCCTGGTCACAGGAACTACCTGGAGTGCTTTTTTTTTTAAGTCCTCACCCGAGGATATGTTTTATTGATTCCAGAGAGGGAGGGAGAGAAAGAGATGCATATTGATGTGAGAGAGCATTGACCAGTTGCCTCCTGTATGTACCCCTGTCGGGGATCAAACCCATAACCTTGTTGGTGTAAGGGGCAGTGCTCCAACCAACTGAGCTGTGCAGCCAGGGCACCTAGGGTACTTTTAAAATTTGATTCTTGCCCTGACTGGTGTGGCTCAGCTGGTTGAGTATCATTCCGCAAAGCAAAAGGTCGCTGGTTCCATCCCCAGTGAGAGTATGTGCCTGGGTTGCGGGTTCTATCCCCGGTCAGGACACATATAAGAGGCAACTCAATGTTTCTCTCTCACATGGATGTTTCTCTTCCTCTCTTCCTCCCTTCCCCTCTTTCCAAAAATAAATAAATAAAGTGTAAAAAATGATTGATCCTTGAGCACCTCTTTGCAGATTCTGGTTCAATAGGAGGTGGGGCCTGGTATTTCAACAAGTACCCCAGGTGACTCTTAAATTAAGAGTGGGAAAGTTTGAGAAATATATTAATCACCTGGGACACTTTTTAGAAATACCAATATTTGGGCCCTGTCCCCCAAAAGTTTGGATTTCACTGGAGGAGGTAGGCATCTATAGTTGTGAAAGTTCCCTGGGTAATTTTAATGTGCAATTCTAGAACAGTTTTTCTTAAGTTCTAACATGCAGGCAAACTTCAGGTTTAGACTCAGCAAGTCTGGGCGAGGCCCGAGGCTCTGCGCTGCTACGAGCCGCGAGCGATGGGCGCGCAGCAGTTCTGTGGACCGCCCTGGGGGCCGCAAGGTTCCAGACGTGTGCTGTCCAGCACTGGCCACGTGTGGCTTTTTTATTTAAATCCGTTAAAATAAAATTTAAAATGCAGTTCCTCATTTGCACTAGCTGCATTTCAGGTGCTCCATCCTACCTGTGGGTGGTGGCGACTGTAGTGGACACAAATGGGAGACCAGAAACAAATGGGAGACCATTTGCTGTAGAACATCTCCGTCATCGCAGAGATTTCAGCTGGACAGTGTCGTACTGACGCACCCTTTTCCTAGGCTCTTGCTTGGATCGTCCCCCCACCCTGGACGCCCTGGACACTAGTTGCTACCCATTTGATCCAAAGAAACTCAGGCCTCTCGTGCACCTTCCCGCACCGTGACATGTTCTGTCCACATTCATTCCTGTTTCCTGTTGATGGGAGGCCAGTTGCCTCACTGCCCCGCAGACAAGCTGTGCCTGATGGAGGCTCCTCTGGACAACCAGGTGTAGCGGGCAGTAGCTGAACCTGTCAGCCGTGGCCTTGCGGGCCTGGTTGCAGGCCTGGCACCTTATAGGCACCCCCTCTGTAAGTATTTAGTAAACTAAAATTATTCTCTCCCACTTATAATGTCCTGTAGTTCTCCATATAGTCTCCATTCCTAAAGGCCCCACTTCTCCACAAAGCTTTCCCTGACCTCTCTAGGTCTCTGTCTTTGACTCTGAATTTCAATATCCATCCGTCAATTTAACAGGTATTTATTAAGTGCGTACCGTGTGTGATGCACTGGGAATATACTGGCGAATAAAAAACAAACATGGTCTTGTTCTTCCCCACTTATTTACTGTCTCCCCTTTACCTTCCAATGAGAAGACAAGCAACAAACAAGTATCTAATTACAAACAGAGTACTGTGATAGAGAATAACAGGAATGTGCTTAGTGTGGGAAGGTCTCTGAACAGTTATAGAAGCTAAGACTCCAGGATGGGGAGCCAGCCATGAACAGAGTATTTGCACCGCGGAGTCTCCCTGTACAGGTCAGCGTTCGCTCATTCTCCAGGGTTTAAGCCTGTTTGATGTGCATTAGCTGTGTCCCTTCAACTAAATCGCAGGCAGCCTGTGAGCTGGGACCATATTGCTCTGGCTGTGTTCCTGGCACCATGCCAAGCATATCGTGGGGTCAAATCAGTCTTCACTGAGCGAGACTCTGCTACTCTAAACCCTTAGTTATCACCAGAGCCCTCTGGCGCCAGGACAGTCCCTTTTAGCTTCCTCTTGGTTACTCTAGACCTGGGTGTCTTTGTTTCCTGAAGGATGCCTTTTTCCTTTTTTCTGTCGGAGAGAAAGCAAGTGGGCACCCTAGTAGGTGGCGGGAAGATCGCTGCGCAACCTATTATGTGCTCACAGGGCACCCTTTCTTCCTGCTTCCTGGGTCTGAACTTTACACTCTCACAGACCGGTCTCCCATTTGTTCCACTGACTTGCTAGCAGCGTGGGGGAACGAAGGCTGATGCTGGGTTTGTAGACTTACTTAACCATTTATTGCACTTCCACTGTGTGCCAGGTAGTGCTTCCTAACTAGAGCTAGAGCTAGCGCTGGCCCCTGACCTCACCAGTGCATTCTGGTTCTAGTTCTACCACCAGTTAGCTAGATAACCTCTAGGCCTTAGCGTACTTTTCTTTCAAATGGGGACAGTCATATCTGTTCTTGGCATCCATGGTCATTAGGAGCCAGGTGTGAGAAGGAACTTGGAGTAGTCAAGCTGTTATCCCTTTTGATCTGAATCTTGAGACATCCTTTTTCTTTTCACAATCCAGGAACTGATTATGGGTTTGCCCCTTCCCAGCCACCTCACCCACCACCAAGGCCGCTTGTCTGCTGCGGGCTGTGGCTCCCAGGCGTTTGCTGCCCGGTGCTCTGTGCTCATTCTCCAAGTCCTCATAGCACCCGCTCGCACTCCTGCTCCTCCCCAGTAGTGCCGGTGGGTCGCTGCCAGCAGCACTCCGGCATGTGCCCAGGGCACTTCAGACACAGGCAGGCTGTTGTGTTAGCAAGTGGCTTGGAAAGGGGTGATGTGCCTGAGCTTGTCCTTGGCGCCTGTCCCCATCTACCAGAAGAAGCTGGTTTTCCTGATTCAGCCATTGTGCCAGGATGGTCTCAAGTGGTGGGATTGTAGGGGTGTTTAGCAGGGGCATTTGGAATAGGCAGACTATTTCTGGACATGGCTTTTCCTGGCAGCAGACCTGAAGCCAGACCTCATACTGCAGTGCCCTGGAGGGTCAGCCCACAACATATGTCAGATACATGGTCTTGGGTCTTTGTGTAATGATTTGCCACATATAGGGTCTTTCTTGGCCATAATCTCTCTCATTTTAAAGATTTTATTTATTTCTTAGAGAGAGGCAAAGGGAGGGAGAAAGAGAGGGAGAGAAGCATCCATGTATGAGAGAAACATCAATTAGTTGCCTTTCACACACCCCTAACTAGGGCAGGCCGGTGCTCAACACACTGAGCCACACCAGCCAGGGTGTCACAGCCATGATCTCTTAATCCTCCCAACTCTGTGGGATAGGTATCACTGGCTTGTTTAGCCAGCAAGAAACTGAGGCTCAGGAAGGGCTAGTAGCTTTCCAAAGGCCACACAGCCATCAAGTGACAGAGCTGCCATTTGAACTCAAGTGGTCTGATCCCCAGATCCCACTTTTTCACCCGTTGTCCACAGTGCCTGCCAACGCAAGCTCCTAATTTTTGTATGTGACATATTACACTTAACAAAACATCTTTACGTCTTATGTTTATAATTCAAGGATGCTCTGAGGAGGGCAAGCATTTTCATCTCTGTTTCGTAGTCGAGAAGTTGGAAACTCAGGTTTAGTGAATTGCCTGCCGTCTCTGAGCCTGGCAGAAGCAGGGCTAGGACTCGATCCAGCTTTCTGACTCCCGGTCAGCACTTCGTCTGGTTCCACACGCTGCCTTGGCACCTGGACAGAGCAGCCTCTCAGGGCCCTTCCCTTCAGTCACCCTTACCCCAGGAAGCAAAACCCTCCCCCACCCTCCCTTAGAAGTCCAGGCTAGAAAATGGCTCTGGTCCGTGTCCCAGCTGCTGATTAGCCTCTGTGATATTTGGACTCTCCAACAGAGGTCTCCTCTGTGCCGGGAGAGACAGTGCTAGGCACATATGCACACAGGCTCTGCGCGGTCCCTCTGTGGCAATCCTGGCGGACTGCCTGTTTCCCTGCTTGGAGAGAGGCTGGGCCAGCCATGGCAGGTCTAGAGCTGGGTGGCATTGAGGCCAAGGTGCCTAGTTTCCTTCCTCAAAGGGCCAGCTGCCTTGCAGGTATGTGCCCTTGGTCCAGGCGAGAAGGTGCAATCCACGCCCACCTCTCTTCTTGGGAAAAAATATACACCCTGAATTGTTCTGAGCCTGTGCCTGCGGACAGCAGTGGAACCAGTGCTGAGTAGAGGGAGCTGTGGCTTGGGAGGGTCAGCCAGACATGAGCCCCATCTCTGCATCAACCTTAGCCAGTCACCCAGCCCTCTGGTTTCCGTGTTTCTCCTCTGTGTGAAAATGAGGAGTTTGGGCCAGACACTCTCTGAAGACCCCTTCCAGCTCTGCTGTGTAGCTCCCCCATTTCTCATAGTGTCTGTAGTGTCCTTCGGAGCCGGTTCTGTGGTTACCAGCATATTCACAATATCCTCAGCTTCTGCCCCGGGACTCTCCCCATCCCCCCGGAAGACCGGTCATTGTACTCTGTGTTCCAGGGACTCCTTTCGGATGATCACGGGCTGGCTGCCGCCCTCTGGAGAATGTTCTTCAACCAGAAATGTGAAGACCCTCGGCAGCTCGAACTGTTGGTGGAATACGTGAGGAAACAGGTGAGCGGCCATTCCCACCCCCTCCAGAGTCTCATGGAGAGCAGGCCCTTCCTGAGGCCTGTCGAGGCTGGACGGCCAGAGCACCGTGAGAGGCTGAGTTCCCAGAAGCCAGCCTGAGGGAATTCTGACCACATCACGTCAGCAGTGGGCACCGATGAAGAGCACTTTCCGTGTGTCCCCCGTCAGCTAGGCCAGGCGCTGGGGACGGGAATAGGAGAAAAGCCACTGAGTAGTCTCCTGCTTTCAGAAACCGTCATTCATTCATTGCATATTTCATTCTTTTCTGCGCTCCAAATGCTGTGCCAGACCCTGGCACACACAGTCCTGTAAAGTATGGGCATGGGGTACAGTGCAGCCACCCACTGTAGACCTCCTTCTGTACCCACTTGGAGCCCCAGGATTTGTGTTTCCTGCTCCTGATTTTGGCAGGGCTGGGCTCCAGATGGCATTCTACAGATACCCCTCAAGCCTCTCCCTAGTTTGCATAGTCAGGTGGGGTCCCCCCACTTCAGTCCTCACTGTCCTGGCTCTCCAGGGCTCCCTGACACCCAAGTTTCCAGGAGAAAGCTCCACGGAGAATTCACTCCTTGACCTCTCTGTCCCCTGATCCTGTATTGATGGGAAACCCTTGCTGTGTAGACTAGTGAGCTGAGTAGCAGGGAAGAGGAACATAGAGGCCCTTCCAGGGTCTCCCAGTGAGTCGGCCCGCACAGCTGGCCTGCAACCCCGAGCTGGTGATTCACGGAGCAGCCAGAGGCCTCAGCTGCTCCAGACAGCTCATCGGCTCAGGCTGTCCCATGAGTCACACCTTTGCTTCCTGGGCCCAGCCCCTGGAGCTGGAGGGGCCTCGCCCCACAGTAATTCTCTTGTTCACCTGTGTCCATGGCCTGCAAGCCTCCAACAGCCAGAAAATGGAAGGCCAGGCCCCAGCTCTTGAGGAGAAGATGGCCAACAGGACCATCTTGTTTGTCGATTTCTGGAAAGGCCGCATGCTGAGGCTTTTCAGACCCAAAGCGTAGAGAGCCCCCAAAGCCAGAAATTCTGTGTGAGCATTCTTCAAATCTGCCAGAGCCAGAGAGAAGGCACTGTGGCCAGAGGGCCCCACCCACGGAGAATTCTGAGACTCACACTGTTCACTGGGCTCGCCCTCAGCCAGGAGTAGCAATTGGCAAAGCAAATGCTATGTTTTCTGAAAGACCAGCCCAACTTTTCCATCTGCTGTGGTGGGCTTATGCCAGGGGCCATGACAAGGGCATAGCTGGGACCTCTCAGGGTCCTAAAGGAAGGGGCTGATATGCTAATGCCCCTATAAGAAGTCCCATATTTACCCCAGCTGGTGTGGCTCAGTGGATTGAGAGCTGGCCTGCAAACCATAAGGTCGCTGGTTAGATTCCCAGTCAGACCACACACTTGGGTTTGCAGGCCAGGTCCGCAGTTGGAGATGTACAAGAGGCAACCAATCGATGTATCTCTCACAAATATTGATGTTTCTCTCCCTCTGTTTTCATTCCCTTCCTCTCTCTAAAAATTAATTTTAAAAATCTTTAAAAAAAAGTAGCCCCATATTCCAGTGATGGGGCTCTTAGGGAAGCATGGAGCTTTGATGAGGACTCAGCTCTGTCACCAACCGTTTTGAGTACCTGCTGTGCCAGGCACTCTGTTCAGAAAGTAGAAATTAATGAATCTTAGTAGTGGCCTCAAGGAGGGGGCTTCTGGTTTGGTGAGGAAATCAATCAGGCATGAGGCTGCCCCTGGAAGAAGCCAGTCTGTGATGTGATGCTGGGAGGGACACAGAGAGGAGAGACTAAGTCTGACCGAGGGGACCGGGGAGACCGGGAAGCTGGGGTCTGAGCAGACTCCGGTCCTGCACCGCAGAGCTCGTTGGCGTGGTAGACTGCCCCGAGAGCCAGTCAGGGTATGTTGAGATTTTCTTCCCAGGAGATGGGCATAGGGTAGCCGTAGGGGGAGAAATGGAGTCCTCAGAAAGAGGAGTGGATTTGGGGTCAATTGATCTCCTTGCCCTGGGGGACAGCAGGACATGCAGAAATCTAGACCTGAGGCAATGTGAGAGACGGGTTCAGTTCGAAGGTCGGCAGGCTGAGGGGAAACACGGAAGTGAAGGATTCTTGGAAGAGGGAGATGGTCCAAGGCAGCGGTCCCCAGCCTTATTTTTCACCAGGGACTGGCTTCGTGGAAGACAGTTTTTCCATGTACCGGGGTGGGAGGTGGTTTGGGAATGATTCACGCACATTATGTTCAAGCTCAGCTTCTGCTGTGCAGCGCGGTTCCTAACAGGCCCTGACTGGTGCCAGTCTGCGACCCAGAGGCTGGGGACCCCTGGTCCAAGGCATAAATAACATGAGGCCTCTGGACTCCTGCCCCTCCCCTTACCCCCCGAGTTGCCTTCTTACCCCAGATGGAGTCTCGTCTTTCTAAGTCTCACGCTGACTCCTGCTCTGGTCCTGCTCTCACCCTAGTTTTCGCCTAGCCACTTGAAAGCATTTCTCATTCTTTGCTCTCATTAGGAACAGCCTGGGGAATCCTCCCAGGGATGGCCTTGCTCTCCTGAGACTCCCTCAGCTGCTCCTTAGATCACCTTCTTCTCGCCCTACTGCATCTCCCCTGCAGCCATTCCTGTTCTCCATCACAGGTGCCCCCCCCCCACCCAGAGCTGGGGGCGGGGCAGGGATAAAGTCCCCCAGCCGTCCTAGAGGGATGAAGCTGGAGCCCACTGACTGGAGTTAGGGCCAACTAACTGTGGGGCGAGGGCCCACTGGAAGACAGTGGAGACAGACATAGTTTTTAAAAGAAAGGAAGTCCCAGTGACCAGCAGTGTACATTCTGTCCTTTGATCTTGCCGTAAGTCCTGTGAGGTGCGCATTCCTGTCTGCTTTCTCAGGCAAGGCAGCTGGAATCTCAGAGAAGGGAACTGACTCACCTCGGGTACCATTCACTGCTGCTCTGAACGGACACACGCCCCTACCCTCAGGGCTCGTCTCCCTGACCCATCCTCCCTAGAAAGTCCTTTCAGTCCAGAAAGTCAGAGCTTGTGTGTCTGTGTGTCTGTTCGGGTGTGTGATGGGGAGTTCCCTACCCTTCCCGGCGATTTGTTTCTCAAAACCTCCTTAAGTAAACTGATCCGGGAGATCAGAGACCACCCTGGCCTGAGAGATGGCCTGGTCAGAGTGGCCTCATGCCCCGCTCCTCTCCTTTGCAAAGCTGGTTCCTTATGCCACCTCATGTCTATCCTGCCCTGAACCTTTCCTCTGTTTCCTGCCCACCCCTGCAGATTCAGTACCTGGACTCCATGAATGGTGAGGATCTGCTCCTGACAGGGGAGGTGAACTGGCGCCCTCTAGTGGAGAAGGATCCTCAGAGCGTCCTGAAGCCCCGTTCCCCGATTTATAATGACGAGGGTCTCTGATGAGCTGGTCCCTCTGAACAGCTGGCTGGGTGGCTTTGAAGAACAACCAGGAGCGAGGTGCCTCTTTGGCCCAGGACCCTGCAGAAAGTGGCCTGCACTGACCTATGAACAGCATCTGTCAAATACCTTGCCCCGTTTGTGTTGGTTTTCCTCTAGCATACCCAGGACTCTGATCTGGTAGGGTATGCAGCTGGGAGAAGCTGCATACCGAGTGTGCTCCCCCTCAAGAGAAGCCCCGAGCAGAAGCTCCCCAGCACACATTCCCCACAGCCCCTCCAGCCACCTTGTGATTGACAGCTTTTCTCAGAGGTTGCAGCAGAGACGGGCTGTGTTGGACAGGGGACACCCCCACCAAGGGCCCACCGCGGCCTAGGAGCAGTTCGTGATGCTGCTGCGTCAGGACGGGTAACCATGCTCCGTCCCCTGGCTTAGAGCTGTGGGGTGGCCATTAAAGACACAGAATTAACTCTCCCATGATTCTTCTTTATTCCAGAATCTTTCAGAAACTTACCTGAGGTGGGGTTGCTATAAGCCGAGGAGAACCCCACAGCTCAGAGACAGGGGCGGGGAGAGAAGGTCGGGAGGGTCTCTGCTGCTGCTTGTGCCTCCAGTTCACAGAGGGTCACCGTTCTGGCCAGGCCGCAGGCCGCCGGGCCTGGTGCCCGGGGACCCCAGAGGCCTCTGCTGGCCGAGGGCTTATCATACCCCAACTCATTTGGAAAGGGGCCTTGAGAACAAAGGTTCCTTTGTCACCCTCCAACGAGCCAGGTGAGGAACATGCTGTCTTTACTCTCTGTTCCCCCCTCATGTGAGACATTGGGGAGAAGAGAAGACGTTCTTCCTGGCTTTGTTGTACCATCGCAGGACCCGGCCCCGTGCCCGGCTTTCTGTGCCCTTCCCGACCCCCGGAGCGCGTGCTGCAGAGTCACCTTGGTCTGAGCACTCGCGGGCCAGTCCCCTCCCCCCTCTGAGTGTGGGTCATCTCTTGGGGGACTTTCTTTAAACTGCAGAAAGGGGGCGGGGAACCATACTGCCCCTCCTTCCCCCATCAAACTTCCTTCATTTAACTTGCTATAAAATGAGTCATATAAAGAAACTCTATATGGGTGAGGTATATCCCACTTCTGTGAAAACATTACAAATCAAACCGCCTTCTCTGCGTTTATTTAAGATGCTTTTGTCGTGAGCAGAGCTCTAGAGTGAAGCCTCCTCTGTGTGTGTGAGATAGTAACACCTTGTCGCTCATTACAGCTGGGCACTGTTTACACAAGCCAGAGCCGAGCCAGGCAGGAATTTGCTGATTAATTTATTTTTAATGGAGTGAAGTATACCGTGCACCAAAATAAACTTTACTGTGTATACCTAACTGCTCCTGGAATGGATGGAAAAATTAATGGAACAGATTTTGGCTCCCAACTCTACACATTAATTCATATATAAAAGTTATTTGGGCCTTAACCCATTTGCTGCCCACGGCAGCTCCTCAGTCCCAGATCCCAGTTCAGCTACCGGGCTTGCTTTGGAATCATGGAATCCCTGATTTGGAAGGAACTTGGAAGGTCCCGTGGTCCAGCCCTGGTCCAGAACTTGACTCCCTGTCTCAACTTTCCAGTCGGACTGTGTCCACACGGGCCCTGTGTGATTGCCTCCAGCAGGAGATGGCCCCGGCCTCTGAGTCACGTCCTGTCCTCACGAGTACTCGTCACACACCGCGCGCCACTTGTGTACGATGCTGCGCGTCAGAGGGCTGGATCAGTCCGTCACGTCTGCAATGTCCCCAGCCCTCACCTTCTGGCCATCGGCCTCTTTCACTGACTGCACCGCCCGCCCCCCTCCCCCGCCTTCAAGATAAAATCCAGGCCCCTCAGAGGCAGCAAGGCTCTTCTGCGTGTGACTTGTGCTCGTGTCTGTGAGTCTCTGACGCATTTCTTTCCTGAACCAACTGACCCACTCGGGGTTACGGGAGAGACCACCCTGCATGTTTCCTCTACCTGGATTCTCTCCTTAGGGAAGGAGTCCTGCGTGTTGTCAAACGCCCCTTCTCCTGTCCATGCCGGTGGCATCCTCCGGGGAAGCTGCTTTTACTCGCCCACCCTCCATCCTGCGCTGGGAGCTCCTTCAGAGTGGGCCCTGTGTTGGGGTCCTGGCCTTTGTTTCTCCAGCGCCCAGCAGGGTGCCTGCCTCGTGGTGGGCATCGACAGGTGTAAGCTTAGATAAATGAAAGAAGGAATGAGTGACTAAATCACCAATCGTTATCATGACGAGCCTCCCAAAAGCCCCTTTCTGGACTGTTCTCTCAGTCTGACCTACAGTTCAGCGCGTTCTCACAGTTCCGTACGAGGACCTGGAGTGTGCCGTGTGTGGCCCAGGCTTTTCCTGTTGCGCGTTGTTACTATACAAAGCGAGCGAGGGACAGGATTTCCTGTCCTCGGGGAGACTGGCCTCTAGGAATACTTTTGTCATTTATTTGCCCTCTGTGTACTTCCAGAAAGGACCACAGAAAATCAAGAGACACGGTTATAGTAAAATTGCAAAACAATTAAAGTTTAGAAGATAAGATACAAGCACTGGTAGGCAGGAGAAGGAAAATAATCCTGTTTCCTAACGTGATCATTTTAACCTCGGCTGCTAATACCAACTTTCATGTGACTTTTTGGGTGACGTGTGAAGTGTTTTTAATGTGTCATTCACAGCAGCCCTATAACTAGGTATTGTCCTCCTCGTCCTTGTCCCTGGGCACGAGGGAGGGGACTCGCCCGTGGGTCGCCCAGGGTGTGAAGGGCCAGAAGTGCCCCAGCCCACGCCTCCCACGCGCAGGGCCCTTGCTCTCCCCCATCTCCCTGCCTCGTGGGTCGGGGAGGAATTCTGCAGCAGGGCCTGAGCTGCTCTGAGCTTCCTGGCAGCCGAAGGCAGAAACGGGAAGGCCTTCACGTTCTGTAGTTCCCGCCGTCACGTGAGAGGAAGCGCACTTCCTCGTCAGAAGAAACGAGTGTTTTCCTGACTCTTCAGAGAAGAAGAATGTCTTCCAGGGGTTTTGCATGGGAAATACTGAACAATGTAGTGAATAATAGTACCCTTAGGATTGAATTTTACCTAGAAATTAGAAAATCATAAGCAATTGCTATTTCTCCCATCAAGCTAAGATTCAGGCCCAGGCCACAATTCAGCCGATATAGTTTGCACTTCTGTTCTGTGCCAGACACTGCTCGGTATGTCCACCTGCTTTCTCATGCAGTCCTCAGTGGCAGCTCTGTGAGGTGAGGGCTGTGAAAAACCAGAGAGCGCTCCTGGGAGCTGGGAGACGGCGCTGTCTGGCGGGTGAGGGGAGCTTGAAGAGAAGAACCCTCTTTTCCCCAAGTGTGCCCTGCAGTGCCCTAGGAGATAGACGGGGTGGGGGTCGATGCCCCCACCGTGCCGTGGGGAACCAGGGCCACTGAGGAGAAACCACCGACTGCCGCCAGGAGACCCTGTGGCAGCGCTGACCGTCCACCTCTTCGGAGCCGACCCATCGCTCTCAGTGCGCCTCCGCTGTGCCTGCACGGGGTCGGTCCGGTGGGGGACTCCACCCAGCGATTCTCCGCCATGGACTGTGGCTGGTGCGCCACGGGAGTCTTGAAGACATGCAGTGCCTGGCTCGTCGGGCACTGACCCCTTTTCCCTTAGACCAGCAAGCAAAAAATGACAGCGGCCAACACAACAGGAGCCGTCCGGTGTGAATGAATCAAAAGCACACCTATTTCTTTTGTCAGATGGGCAAAAAATATAACATATTGTGTGCCGCAGAAAGTTTAGTGATTAGTTTATGTGTGCCATGTGATGAAAAAGGTTGAACATCGCTGCTTTAGACAATACAGATCCCCAGGGAGGGCAAGGGGATGGGGCAGGGGTGGACCTCAGGACAGTTAGGACGGGTGGGGGACTGGCTTTGTTGGGTATGGAAGGGACACTTGAAATCCTGAAGCCGGGTAGGCTCCCAGAGGTGAAGGGCAGAGGGCAGACCGGGGACCGGGGAGGGCAGGGGTGGGTGGCAGGAAGAGCAGGACCTGGCACAGGAGGAGGGTACGGAGCGGAGGCCGGGGGAGGCGAGAGCTCCCAGGAGGAGGCTGTCAGTGCTGAGTGCTGCAGGGAGTAAGCGGGCGAGCGTGAGGGCTTGAGACTATTTCAGGAACAGGAATTTTGAGAGGATACAGATTGCAAAGGATGTGGCAGCAGCTGAGGTGTCTTGGGAGGTGCCCAGCCGAGAAGAAGTGGAGAAAACTTGGGCAGGAGTCAGGAGAGCAGGGCGAAAACAAAGGCCTCAGCACAGGGTGATGCCGCAGGTGTGGGCGGGGAGGGGCGGAGTCTGGGGAACTGCGAAGTACTGAGTGGAAGGAAACTTCTCATAAACGTTAGGCGGTATTTATTATTATTTTTTATTATTAGTAATATTAGTGTTAGTATTATTTCCCTCTGGAAGTGGAAGCCAGGACTTGAGAACAGGGGCTGGGCTTTGGAGGGGAGGAGGGAACCATTGCCTGAGACCAGAAGCTGGAGGACGGGTGGGGGACCAGGGGTTTCAGAGGTGGGGGCTGAGAAGGCAGGGGCAGCTCATGCTGGTCTAGGTGCCCAGAGAATCTAGTTGTTCTGCCATTTGGGTGAGGGGGGAGGGAAGGGCACCTGGCCGCTTCGTGGGCAGAGAGCTGGGCAGTCCCAAAGTGTCCGGACTCTCCCCCTGGGAGCAGCCCTCCTATACTCGTTGCCGTGGTACTGCCTGCGTCCAAGCGCCTTGTCCGCACCGCGTCCCACCGTGCCTTGACCCCCTCCCACCCCCGCACTGGGTTTGGCCTGGGGCCCCTGGCCGTAGTCCTCCACCCACGTACCCCTGGCTGGGTGTTAACTTACCCTTCACAAGTTTTTCCGGGCTTCCAGGTGGCTTCCCTTGAGCCATGCTGGCGAGCCTAGGACCAGACCCTGCCCCGGTCAAGGACCCCTCCTGCTCCTGCTGGAAGAAAAGGTCCTGGAGGTCCTGACTGGGGCATTTCCAGGAAGGACGTCTCCACGCACTGACTGACCTGTAACGTCAAGGAGTGACGGAATACAGTGTGAGTGCCCTGAGGGGCCTGGAGGCCTCCAGGCCAGCCCTCCTGCTGCACAGCCGGCAGCTGAGGCCCTGAGCGGCTCCCTGGACGTTTCAGTCAGGAGCCAGACCCAGGGGCCTGTGCTGGCTTGCTCCTTCCCTCGTCCCCTCCCTGTGGCCCAAAACAGCCCCTGCAGTTCCAGGTCGCCACCTGGGAAAGAGCCTGCCACAGGGCTGTCGCCCTGGTAGGGGTGGGCGGTGGGGAAGAGGTTCCTCTAAGGTCCCAGGATGGGTCATGAGCTCTACACCCACGCACCTGGTTTATACCTCGGCCTAATCTGTGGCTTAGAGTTATTTATGAGTCTGCCTTCCCCACTAAAGTGAGTTCCTTCAGGGCAGAGACGGAGTCTTACTCACCTTGGAACCGCCCCACCGGCCTGAAGTGGGCACTAGGTGCATGCAGGGCAGATCGGGTGGACCGGGAGGGTGGGGGAGGGGGAGAAGAGGAGGCCAAATGGCCCACCACTGAATGGGATGGGATGGAGAGGGTGCAGGGAAGGATGTGAGGGGAAGGTGAGACCCTGCTGCCACCGTTCTCATGCCTCAGGGTCCCGAGTGCCCAGGAAGGTGCTCATACTTGTCTGTGTGCGAAGTGGAGAGAGGACCTTGCCTCCTGTGGCCTGGGATGACAGTCTGGGTCCGAGAGCCGCACTCCATGGGCAAGGCCGGAGCCTGGGTTGCTCTCAGGGCCCCTTTGGGCCAGAAGGGGCCCCAGCTTGAGGCACTCCGTCACTGCTCCGTTTGTCTTGGCCAAGCCCCTGCCCTCGTGGCTGCAAGAGCTCTGGAACCAGCATGCACTGTGCTGCTGCTCCTCTCGGTCAGTCGGTCAGTCACTCGACACAGAGTAGCCCGTTGATCCCTCACAATGACCTGGGGAGAGAGGTGGTGCTGGTTGAGGTTCACAGATTCCACTGCCACTGCACTCAGCTGTGATCGCCAGGCTCAGGAAGTGCCAGAGCCAGCCTCTGCAGCACGCAAGGACAGCGCGCCTGCCGGGGCTGTTACTGGGAGTCTGGTGCTTCTTGCCGCTCTCCCCTGGGGACCGCCTCCTAAGCTACCCCGCAGTGCCACTCTGGGACTCGTGCCAGCCTCCGTGCTGTCGTCTCCACAGTGAGAGGCGGCACTTCAGCAAGGCCCTCTTCCGAGTACGCCCAGGTGGCCCTTCTGACAGTCCTTCCTGCCTACAACCGCCCCCACCTCCCTCCACGGCTGTGCCCCTGCCCCCCTAGTCCTCCAGCCTGGAACAGTCTGCTTGTCGCTCTGCACGTGTCGAAATCCTTCTCATCCTCGAACACCCGGCTCGAGCCAGTGGCACTTGCCACTAGGCCCTGTGTCTCTAGATCTGCAGTCGATGTGCTTTGACTCTGGGGAGCTGGGCACACTCTGGCTTCCCTCCTGGCCCTGGCTGCTTCTCCCCAGGAGTCTTATCTCCCCTGACCCAGAAGTGCCACGTTGAAGGTGTGTGGCAGTGTGGCCCCAGGGCAGCCCGCACCTGGAGGCCTGCAGCCCAGCCTCTGCTCCCCCTACCAGGCGCCACTCAGCTTGTTAGAGACAAGGCTAAATGTCCCCTAGGATGGCAGAATGATGCCAGGCAGGCGCCTGACACACCTCCTGGACAGAAAGATATTTTTTTACCTTCCTCTTAATAACTATTATTAAGGGGCCTGTACCCAGCACACTGTAGGCAGGGTCTGGGCTGAGCTATCTGCATGGTTCCCATCTCCCTGGCCCCCACCCCTAGGCCAGGCCCATGGCCAGAGTCTGCCTGTCTCCCCTCCTGTTGCCCTTTACCCACTCAGCCCAGAGGGAGAGGCTGCCATTCCTGCAGCCCCGGGGGGATATGGTTTGATGTACACGCTTTCATTAACGGGAGGCCGGGGTCCCTTGACTCAGTCTTCCCATCCCTGCCCTTAGCTGAGCTCCCTCGGACCAAAGTTAGGGCCCAAGACCACAGCCGCGCAGGCACTCATGCACACAGACAGATCTGCGCCGACACAAACGGACTCTGCACACGAGTGTGTACACACAGATGCACACGCAGGTGAATACACACTCATTGACGTGCAGGTAGAGAGTTAAAGACAGCCAGGCAGATGCACAAACACCGCAGTACGTGCACGGACGTACACATGCACAGGTACATTTCTGCATAGGTGGAGGCATGTACATTAAACCTTACACAATTGCCAATATTCAGTGTCTTTTACTAAGAAAAAGTGGAATATAATACAAACGTGGACATAGAGGGAAACATACAAAAATACAGAGCCAAAGTCACACACCCGAGTTCGAGCAGCATTATTCCCAATAGTCAAGTGGCGGAAACAACCCAGTGTCCATCAGTGGGTGAATGGATGAACAATGTGGTATATGCACACAGTGGAATATTATTCAGCCCTCAAAAGGAAGGAGATTTTTTAAAAGATTTTATGTTTAGAGCAAGGGGAAGAGAGGGAGAGAAACGTCAATGTTTGTGAGAGACACGTTGATTGGTTTCCTCTCACATACCCACTCTGGGGGCCTGGCCCGCAACCCAGGCATGTGCCCTGACTGGGAATCGAACCCTTTCAGTTTGCAGGCCAGCGCTCAATCCACTAAGCCACATCAGCCAGGGCAAAAGGAAGGAAATTCTGACACAGGCCACAACAGGGAAGAACCTTAAGGATATGATGCTAAGTGGAATAAGCCAGCCACAAAAACGACAAATTCTGCATGATTCCACTGACGTGAGGTAGCTAGCGCAGTCAAGTTCATAGAGACCGAAAGTAGAGTGGTGTTTGCCGGGGTCTGGAGACGAGGGGGATGGGGAATTATTGTTTCACGGGTCCAGGGTTTCAGTTCCGCAGGATGAAGCGAGTTCTGGAGACGGAGGGCGGTGATGGTTGCACAACAGTGTGAGTGTACTTAATGCCACTGAACTGTAAATGGTTAAGATTAAACTATATGTTACGGGCATTTTACCACAATTAAAAATAATTTTTAAAAATACATACCATCAGGTAGACGGATGGTGCTGAGAGATAAACACAGAAACTCAGCAGCACAGAGCCGTGGCTGCCTCCCCTCCTGGGAGCGCCCCTCCCACGCAGACAAGGCCCTGGGTCTCCCCTTAAACACACCTGGGGACAAGGCCCTAATGAAGGCCCTGCCACCTGGCTGCCCCGGAGCTCATCACCTGCCCACAGTCTGGCCTTGCTTACTCAGCCTCCTGCCTCTCACACAGCCTCCCCACCCCCAGGGGAGGGTCTCCTTGGAGTTCCTGGTGTCCCAGTTTCTGCTCCTGCCTCTGAGATAGTGTTCCAGCATTTCATCTCTGGGCCTGTGTCTTTCCCCGCCTTGTTACACTTTCCACATCTAGACTCCTTGAAGACAGAGCCCAGCCCCATTCATCTTTGATCCCAGGGCTCAGGTCGATGCAGGGGCCCTGCCCACGCCCCTGTGCACGTGTGGGGCCCTGTGTGAAACTCTGTGGATGTGAAAGAGCGTGTGCTCGGACTGGATCACAGACCAGATACACCAATTGCAGTCAGTGCTAAACAGGGTCAGGAGACATGGTGTGGGGTCTCCTGGCCATCCTCACTGGACCGCGTCCCTCCACAGAGAGGTGGTCCCTCCTGCCGGCACTGCACCATTGGGACCGCCTCTGCCTGGCCGGCCGCCCCAGCCCACTGCCGTCTTCTGCACCCCTGCTCCAGAACAAAACCTCCCACCTGTGCATCTGAGAACTCTGGGGCTCTGGCCCTTAAGAGCGGAGATAAGAAACCTGCCAGCCCTGTTTGCCTTCTGACTTTGTAGTTCGTTTTCTGCGCCCCCCTCCCCCATTCTCTGAAACACCCTTCCTCACTAACCATCTAATACTCAGCTCCTGAGGCGGGGAGGAAGGTTGCGGTCTGGTCCCCAGCAGGCCAAGAGCTTCCCTGGAGTTGAGGGTGTTCGAAATGCAGCCATCTGGAAGAGCATTTGTTGCGGGGCGGGGGGTGGGGGGGTGCTCAGCACCCTGCCCCAGATGCACCATGTCGTTTGCTACAAAGGCAGGCTCCAGAGAGCCTACCCAGACCTTCTGGAACAGAATCTCAGCTGGCTGGGGCCTAGGGACCTGCATTTCACACATCCTGGCTATTCTTGGGGACTACGGGGTGAGAGCCACTGCTCTAGACCCTCGGAGGATGGGCTCAGTGCTGGGGTGGGGGTGGGACGGGTGACTGAGTGCCACAGCTGTGGAGGCGGAGAGTGGCAGGGCCGCATGGGAGCAAAGGGGGGCCTCGATGGGGGCAGACAGGCCGTGTTCTTCGCGGTTCTGTGTGACACTCCCTTCAGCTCTCCTTTAGCGCCTGTGTGCAGGGGCGCCGAGGCTCACAATACACCCGTCACGGGACGTCTGGGGCTACGGCCGGTCTCCCAGTGGGTGTTTGGGTCTGTTTACATGTGATCAAGCGTGCGGTCTGCACACGTCAATCTGCAGTCTACGTGTGTCTTGTTAGCTCTCAGTCTGTCGGTCAGCCTGCTGTGCTTGTGTGTTTGTCTCTATCTCGATGTCCTGAGTCATTCATCTGCCCTAGTGTTTGTGTGTACACGTGTGTGTGTGCCCCTGAGCTGGGTCACAATACAACCTCCAGGGGGGCCTCTGAAGAAAGGTCAGTGTTGGAAGGAAACTTGCTAGGAGCCTGGTGGGGATGGGGCGGGCAATGCTGGGGCAGGGTAGGGGGGGGCGGAACAGGAGTGTGCGGAGGGCCTACCACTGACGTTTTCCTGGGAGGGCAAGTCCCAACAGCAGGCGGACAGGTGAGGCTGACCCAACAGGTTCCAGAAGCCAGGGGCAATGGGGCGGAGCATAGCTCTCTGACATAGAGCAGCAACGGGGGCCTGCCGCACACACAGGGCAGGCAGGCAGGAGCCGGGTTTGCTGGTCTCTTCTTCCTGGTGCAGCCAGCTTGGGGTGCAGGCCATGGGGCCTGCTGGAGGGTGACAGCAGCCCAGTGGGCAAGCATGTTTGGGGGCCTGGCAGCCCAGGGCATGGCAGGACCTCTTCGGGGCAGGGTGGAGGAGCTGAAGCAGCCCTGGTGGCGGGAGAGCTCACCGCTGGTGCTGCAGCACAGCGAGGCAGCCCGGCTGGCGGCCGACGCCCTCCTGGAGCGGGGCGAGGCTGCCTACCTGCGGGTGATCTCGGAGGAGCGGGAACTGCCCTTCCTGAGCGCCCTGGATGTGGACTACATAACCAGCCATGTGCGCGGGGGCCCTGAGCTTGGTGAGGCCCAGGGACTGGAGGCTGCAGGGCCTGACCGCCTCAGCCTGCTCTCTGAAGTCACCTCGGGCACTTACTTTCCCATGGCCTCTGACATAGACCCCCCGGACCTGGACTTGGGGTGGCCCGAGATCCCACAGGCCACGGGCTTCAGCCCCACCCAGGCTGTGGTCCACTTTCAGCGGGACAAGACCAAGAACATCAAAGACCTCCTGCGGTTCCTCTTCAGCCAGGCCCGCAAGGTAAGGACATCATCTCTTCAGACATCCATTTCACAGGTGTGAAAACTGAGGTCCCGGGAGGGAAGGGATGAGCCCAAGGACAGACACACCATAGCTCAGCTGCAGCATCGGGACTCGAACTTCTGCCTGCCACACCTGCTGCCAGACCGCAAGCTCTTCTTAGAGGGCGAGCTGTGTCATATTTATCTTGGTAACCCTTTGGCACTCGGACATTATGGGTAAGCATAGACCAAGGGATGGCCCTCAGGGACTCCACAGACGCCCTAAAAATGCATGCAATGTAGTGCCTATTGCAGAGAGGGGTCCTCTTGCATCTTTCCTGGGAGAGGATGTATGGCCTTCATCAGATTCTCAGAAAGGTTTCTGATCCCCAAACTAAGAACACCAACCTGGCTGAACATCTGAGCCACCCTCTGCCTCACATAAGAGGGAACTGAGGCCAGAGAGGGCCTGGGACGTGCTCAGGAAGGTCCTGGCAGTTGGTGGAGTAGAGCCCAGGGCCCAGAGCTGGAGGAAGGGTCCTGACTCAGGCACAGCCCTGCCTCCTGCTGTTTCTCCTGGTGGGCCTAAGGCGGACGCCCCCGGGCAGGATGTGTGGGAGGTTGGCTCCAGTGTGCTTGTCTGAGGGAGCAGCCCCGAGGGAGGGCATCTGTCTCGTAGAGCAGGAGCCAGGATACTGGGATCACATTGGTACCTTCGGAGTCGCCCTGGCAGGCCAGCCTCTGCCCTGGGCATGGGTGGGCCAGGCCTGATTGGCACAGGGAGTAGGGTAATTAGTGAAGTGGCTGCTGTGGTCACCCCTGCGCCTTTGATCTTTCCAGCTGGTCCTTGTTCCCCCTGCCCCTGGTCAGGCCTGTGCCATGGACCAGGGCATCCCCCAGCGTTTTGCCTCCTCACCCCCCCATCTAGACCCTCCACCTCTGGGCCAGAAGCCAGGCTTCTGCTCCAGGCTGCCACTGACTTTGACTAACCTAGGGAAGGCTTCCTTTTCCTGCTGCCCGATGCCCACTGCCCTCATCTGTTAAGGAGGCAGGAGGAAACGAACATTTATGGAGCTACTCCGAGATGTACGATAGCTATCATTACCTCCGTTTAGTGGATGAAGAAGCAGGGGCTTCCAGAGGTGAAGCAACTCGCCCAAGGCCATGTCCTCAGGGAGGAGCAGAGTGCAGGTTTGAACCCAGTTCCGTGTGGCTAGAGCCGGAAGCCTTTGATCTGCCCCTCCTGTCCCTCAGCGTGGATCGGGAGAAGAGGTTCTCACAGCAGATGTATGAAATGGGAAGGGTAGGAAAGGACAGTTGGGGGCCTGGTGTTGCCACAGGTTTTTCAGGGCTTCTCTGAGGCAGCCCATTGTATGAGGGAGGCCACAAGCCCTGGAGGAGACAACCTGGTCCCAGCTGGCATGGGTGGAAGTAGGGGAGTCCATAGGTGTAAGGGGTCAGGCAGACCTCTGTAGCTGCACAGGGAAACTGAGGCAGGTCCAGCAAAGGACATTCAAGACTGCAGTGTCTGGCATGCAGCTCTGACCCTTGAGAAAGGAACCTCAGACAGACAGTTGCTGGGCCAGAGCTAGGGCCGGAGCTAGTGAGGGGATTGGGAGGACCAGACTGGGAATTGGAGTCTGGATTCTGCCTCTGACGCCTTCCCCACTCTGGGCCTGGTTTCTCCACAGGGAGAGGGAAGCCCTAGATTGTGCAGCCGATCCACAGACATCTTTGAGACTCTGTTGCCAGATACACACTGTGTCCTCAGAAAAAAATGCACACAGAGCCTTTCGTACAACTTCTGGGGCTTTAAGACAGTGAAACCTCCCTGTGTCTAAAGTAAGAGCCGCTGGGCGAGGTCGCGGCTGAAAGCACTTCTGTTCAGGTTTTCTCGCAGGGTCTGGCCTCCTGCTTTTCGCCCCAGTGCTCTTTTCCTGGGGTCCCTGGCATTGCTCCCGACAAGGCTGGGCCTCCTCTCCCTCCCCCAGGTGGTGGCTGTGGTGATGGACGTGTTCACCGACATGGAGCTCCTGTGCGACCTCATGGAGGCCTCGAGCCGGCGCGGCGTCCCCGTCTACCTGCTCCTGGCTCAGGAGCACCTGGGCCACTTTCTGGAGATGTGCTACAAGATGGACCTCAATGGGGGGCACCTGCTGGTCAGTGAGCGACCGGGGCAGTAACCAGGGGGTGGGGCGGGGGTTAGGGAGGGCAGAAGAGGCCGTTGGGTGGTCAGTGAGCAGTGGGGGTCAGTGGGAGTGGGGGAACGGCTTCCCTTAGCTGATTAAGACCAGAGACCCCGTGGGATGTAGACACGGCTCGAGTCCCTTTCTCTTAAGGTCACCCCCCAACCTTTGTCCCTCCTTGGCTCAGAACATGCGTGTACGGAGCACGTGTGGGGACACATACTGCAGCAAGGCAGGCCGCCGCTTCACGGGGCAGGCCCTGGAGAAGTTCGTCATCGTGGACTGTGAGCAGGTGGTGGCAGGCAGCTACAGGTGAGCAAGTGGGACAGAGGGCGAGGGGCCCGGGGCTGGGCCAGTCTGGCTGGCGAGCGTGCCTGGGGTGTGGACTTCCTTCACTCACCCACCTCTGCCAGCATGGGCTGAGCGGCTGCCCATGCCAGGCACCATGCAGGGTGCAGGGGGTAGCGTGGGCAGCAAGACTGCCCCTGGCAAGGTCCTGGAGGCTCTGTGGAAGGATTACTTAAATGCCATTGGCACAGAAAATAACTATTTTACCTTGGAACTGGAGGGACCTCAGGGAACCTTGCCTCTGGTCCATTTTACAGATGGGGAGGTTGAGGCCCTGAGGTGGGCAACCATGTGCCCAAGCCCACTAAACTGGGCTAGGATTCATACAGACTCTGGGGTCAGAGCCCTGCCCCCTCACTTGGGCCCTCGTGGTGATGGCGTTGTCTTGGTGTGCTCTTCTGGCTGAGACTCCTGCCTGGGCCCAGGGCCGTGCACTTGGCCTCCTGACCCCGATGCTCTGCCCCCAGCTTCACCTGGCTCTGCAGCCAGGCCCACACTAGCATGGTGCTGCAGCTGAGGGGCCGCATCGTGGAAGACTTTGACCGGGAGTTTCGCTGTCTGTATGCCGAGTCTCGGCCCGTGGAGGGCTTCTGCAGCGGTGAAGACCCCAGGGCGCCGTGCCCTCCTCCGGTGGCCCTGACCTTCGTGCCCAGCATCCCGAGCCCTGTGTCCTCACCACCCTCCAGCACCAGCCTCAGCAGCATCAAGCGCTCCCCTCTCATGGGCCGCTCCTCCTACCTCGCTCTACCAGGAGGCGGTGGCTGCAGTGACACGGGTATGGGGTCCACATCCCCAGGCTCTGCTTGTCGCAAGGCCAGTGGCCAGCCCTCCCTACAGCGCCAGCTGTCAGATCCTAACCGTGGCTCCCCTCCAGGGCCCTACAGGGCCAACCTGGGCAAGCTGGGGGCTTCCCCCTGGTCCCAGTCCTCCCCTGCCCTCAACCACAATAGCAACAGCCACTTGACTCCAGCAGTGGGGTCACCTCTGCCTACTCGCCAGCGCTCCTTCCTCCCCTTGTCCCGGGGTGTCATCACCCTCTCCCGGCTCCCAGAGAATGGGTTCCCAGGAAGTCAGGAGCCTAGCCCCCCACGAGGTCGCAGGGTACCTGGCACAGGCCTGGAGACCGTGGAGGAGAAGAAGGGGTCTCTGAGTCAGAGCCATGGCCAGCTGGACCTCCTCATCCCCTTCCCCAGAGCCCGAGAAGCAGGAGGCCCTGATCCTGGGGTTACCTCCAACTCAGACCCCGTTTGGCCTGGGGAGCATGCCCGAGAGGACAGGAGGTTATCCTCAACCCAGAAACACAACCAGCTGGATCTCCTGCCCCGGGCTCAAGGTGCTGGGTGTGCTCCTGAGCCAAGTCCCCCCAGGCCTGGCAATGGGACCCCTGAGGATAAGAGGCTGCCTCCAAACCACAGCCATGGCCAATTGGACCTCCTGGTACAGTACCCCAAGGCTAGGGGCTCCAGAGTGCTCCCTGAAGCCAACTCCTCAGCCAGGGCTGGCAAGCAGGGTCCAGATGAGCGACGGCAGACCTTGGGCCACAGCCAGCTGGACCTCATCACAAAGTTTGGCCCATTCCGGGGCGAGGGGCCTGGACCCAATAGTGTCCCAGGACCAAGCCATGCTCGCAAGCCTGGAGTGGGCTCTGGGGATGAGAAGCGGCTGACTCTGGGCCACAGCCAGCTGGACCTCATCACCAAGTATCATCAACTGCAGGGTGCCAGACAGGGACCTGAACATGACCTCCCCGGGAGCCCCACAGGTGGCCATCGCAGTGGCAGTAGCAATGGCCCATTTGAGGATGAGAAACGGATGACCCTGGGCCATAGCAAACTGGACCTCATCACTAAGTACAACAAGTCCAAGTTCAAGGTGCTCCGAAGCCGCTTTGAGTCCTAGTCTTGCTCCCAGCAGGGATATGTCCCTCCTCCGTCTGCTGAGACTCTAGATCCTAGACTTTGGGGTGGAAGCTCAGGCAGACGTGGCACGGGGAGGAGAGGGTGGCTAGAAGCCCAGGTTAGACAAACCCTGGGCTCAGGATTCTTGCTCACTACACACACACACACACACACACACACACACACGAGGACATACACATGGGGAAACAGAACCCACAGTTAATGGCATTTTTCACTGTTACTACTTCTCATTCTTTATCTTCAGCCCTACAAGACAGACCTCCAGTAGATAAAACACCCTAGGGTCATAGGTGTAATCTTCCCTATTTTATAAACATGGAAGCTGAGGCCCAGAGAGTTGATGATTTGCTTGGAATCAGGTCTAAGTAAGTGCCAGAGTAGGCACCCACGCCTGTGTCTCTAACTCTTACGACTGGTTTTGACACAGACACAACACACAATATCAACAATTCATATGTCCCCATGCACACGAAATACACACATCACACGGATGCCTCAAATGCCTGCACAATACACGTAGCACACCAGCAGGGTTCATGTCCACAGGCTGCACACCCGTACACGCCATCATGTCGTTTGGCTAAACAAATGGCTACAGAAAATATGCATTCATTCACACTGTAGACCCCTCAGGACCCACGGACCATAAATATGCACATAAACACACATATGCAGAGCATGTACCAACCAGTATTTTCTTGTACCTAGTTTGTGTACCCAGCCCTGCTGGGCATGCTGTAGGGCTGGCAAACGAATCAGACACAGCCCCCAGATTAAGTGCCTAAACCACTGGCCAGCAAGACAAGGCTAATTAATATCTAATGAAAAGCAAACCGATGACAAAGGATAGTAGAGAATGAAGCGCAGAGAGTCCCGGTGATGGTGGAGTGGTGAGGAAAATATTTTAGAGGAGGCAACCTTTGAGAAGGGCTTGAAGGATGGGGAGGGTTTGGACAGACGGAGGAGAGGCCGGAGGCATTCTGGTGAAGAGACACTGGGGAGGGGGCTGAGGGAGGGGTCTGAGATGAGTTGGGGAGGATGTAGAGGGTGTGCGGCACACGCACACACATGCACACACACATTTTGCTGAGTGTTCCTAGAAGCACAGGCTCTGACAAGTGGGTCCTTCTCCTGCGCTCACCACCTGCCTGAGACCGTGTAATACATGATACAAATCAATAAAAGCAGACATGTTATGACCCTGCTGCAGCTTGGTGTATCCCGAGGAAGGCGGAGTTATGGGATTGTGCCTCGGGGGCTGGGGAAGTGCACCATTTAGGGCAGTCACGGAGGACTCCCTGCAGGACTGCGGATGGCTACAGGAGGGCGGAGCGGGTAGGAAAGGGGCTCCAAGCACCCTCTGCCTTCACTGAGACATCCCGAGAGCTCTTGTGGCTTTTGTAGATCCTGCAAAATGTGTGTCAAGTGCATCCCATCCAAGACTGCATGTCCCTTGACCAGCACTATCTATCCCGGGTCAGAAAGTGGCTGCTGAGTGTGATCGAGCACATGCAGGGGGCACGTAGTGCCCCTACACCCTTGCCCACTCCGGACCCTCCCTAAGACCTTGATCCTCCATCCTCCCCCCTCTCCAATACCTTCTTCAGCCTGGCTTCCTCCGCTTTTCTGGCCGCGCCTCGTCCTCCAGCCCCTGTCCTGGCCTCACTTCTTACCTGGTCTTACCTCATCCACCCCAGGCTTCAGCCCCAAATCTCAGCGCTTCGCTCCTCCCTGGGCTCCAGGTCTGGCCCGGACATCTGTCTCACGCCTCACACTCGATCTGTCTGTCACCTTCCCCACACCGGCTTTTCCTCTGCAGGCTTTACTTCAGTAAATTCCTCCATCATTAACTTATCTGTGAGACATCCCTGGCTCCTCCTCTAGTGTCCCTCATACCCAACCTGCCACATATCTCGGTCGATTGTACCTCCTAAAAAGTTCCTGAATGAGTGAATGAATGAGTGAATGAATGAATGACGAACGCATGAATGTGAGCATGCTGGGGGCGGGGCCAGGCGGCAGCACCACCTCACCGATCGCAACCATAAAGCCCTCCGAGAGGGTGGAGCTAGAGTGGCCGCCTGCGTGGCTGGGGGGCGCCGGGCTCTACCGGAAGTCTCCAAGGCGGAGGCGGAAACGGAAACCTACTTGGGACAGAGAAGGGCCTGTTGAGGCGTGCGGAGTTTGCTGTTACCTGGTCAGTCCGTGTGGAGAGCGATCGCAAAGGTCAGCTCGGGCGCCCCGGGTCAGGGTGGGTGGCGGCCGGAGGGTTCGGGGCGGGAGAGTTTGAAGGGGCCGGGTGGGCGGGACCTGAGGTCTGAGGGCCCGAGAGGGGTGGGGTCGCGCTGGGATTTGAGGGGGTGGGGTCGCGGCAAGCTGTGGGGACCAGGACCCCAGCCGGGAGAGGATCCGCTGGCCTTGAACTCCCGGCCCCACCGCCCCCAGGTCTCATGGCGGTCCGAGCATCGTTCGAGAACAACTGTGAGATCGGCTGCTTTGCCAAACTTACCAACACCTACTGCCTGGTGGCCGTCGGAGGGTCAGAGAACTTCTACAGGTGCGGCGGGAGCGCCGGAGCGCGTTGGCCGTGTGTGGATGGGTGGCGGGAAGGGGTCCTGGGAGTCGGGGACACCGGCGGAGTGGGGGCTCAGGCCCCGCCCCACCGAGAGCATGTTCCTACAGTGTGTTCGAGGGCGAGCTCGCCGAGACCATCCCAGTGGTGCACGCGTCCATCGCCGGCTGCCGCATCATCGGGCGTATGTGTGTGGGTAAGCCATGTGGAAGACGCCGAGGGAGGGAGTGGAGCCTCCCAGCACCTTTAATCACACCCCTGGAGGGGACCCGAGTGGCCCGGGGATTTCCAGGCTTCGGTCCATTATTACAGAATCTCTGAGGCCTGGGCCTGATGCAGGCTGTGTCAGGAGGTTAGGGACAATCTCTGGTTATAGAAACAACAAATAACATTAAGTGCTTTCACTCTTACACTTGTTTCCACCCTTTGTTCACGAAGACCCTGGCATTTAGGAATTATTGGCCAAATCTGGCTGATGAGAAAGCTGAAGTGACTCACCAGGTGAGGCAAGGCTGGAATGCCCTCTGTCCGCTGTTACCAGCACTGGGCAAGTTGCTTTGGATTTCTGGGCATTCATTTCTGCCTTTGAAAAACGACAGGCTTTGATTCTGGATCAACCTGTTCCATCCATTTACATCTTAAATTCCTAGGCCTCAGCACTGCTGACTCTGGCCCTTGGTTCTTTTTTCAGCTGGGTCTGTCTCCCCTTACTGCCACCCCTCATTTCCAGTTGTGCGCACTAGGGTCATGTAGGGGTTTGTTCCTTTATTTTTTTACCGTAAATCGGATGGCGTTGGCCTCTAAGTATTTTGTTATTGAGGAAGAACACTCTTATTCCTAACCATGATCTTAGGACCTGAAGCAAGTTCTTATGTAACAGGGGAGATATATTTTTTTTTTTATGATGGGAGTAACTGAGAGTTCCAAAGGCCCCGGAACTGTGCCCATGCAGAGGGAGGCAGAGGTTTAGTCATTGTTGTCATAGCGTCACTGTTGCTTGCCCAGTCTCGTTTCTGTAGGTGCAGTACATCTTATGTAAGCATGCCACGGTGTATTTGCCCTTGTATTGACCGTGGACATTTGGGTGGTTTTCAGTTTGGTCTCTTCTAAATAGGGCTGCTATATTTTTTAGCAAATACATGTATGTATATCTGTTGGATATACAATACCTAGGAGAAAGTGGGTGGGTCACAGGGTGTTTGAATATTCAGTGTAGCAGATGATGCCAGGTAATTATCTGAAGTAGTTAATCAATTTACAGTCCTATTGGTTATTCCACATATTTTTGCCAACACTTGGTATTGATGGTGTTTTAAAAATTTTTAACCATTCTGGTAGATGTGCAGTGTTGTTTTTTAAGTAGCAAAATATACAACTGATGCCAAGGGCCCCTCCTGCTAGTCTTGATCCCCCGGTTGGTGGTGGCGAAGTGGGTGGGGTGGGTTGGGACAGACTCCTGGGCCGTCTGCAGCCTGCCCAGTGGGACTCCCGGTCCCCCCGTGGTGTCGTATGGATCAATGGGTTACAGGGCTGGAGTCTGGGCCCAAAGCTTTGATGGGAAAGCTAACCGGGCTGGGTTGTATCCTTAGCCCTCAGGGCTCAGCAGGCATCTCGTGTATTCACCATCCTTCCTTGCTCCACCCCCCAATTCGGGTCTCTCCAGGGAACAGACACGGTCTGCTTGTACCCAGCAACACCACCGACCAGGAGCTACAGCACATTCGAAACTCCCTCCCAGACTCAGTGCAGATCCGGCGGGTCGATGAGAGGCTCTCAGCCCTGGGCAACGTCACCACCTGCAATGACTACGTGGCCTTGGTCCACCCAGACCTGGACAGGGTAAGGCAGCCTGGTTTGGCCCAAGAGTCACGAGACTAATCTAGTGAATGGTTAGCCACTGTTCTTGCCTATCAGGTGGGACTTAGGGGTATCTCTTATGGTTTCTCTTTATGCCTGGGGTCTCGCATCTCAGGCCCTCATTGAACTAGCAATAACAGAGGCCTTTCGTGGTGGGGTCAGTGTCAGAGAGCAACTGGGGAGGGTATTAATCCTTCAGAATCAGGTTGATTGACCCATCAGGTCCTACCAACAGGGCCAGGAGAGATGATTGACAGTTGAGCTCTTGAGTGTGGTTTAGAGGGTGGTGTGGGGAGACCAGCTCCTCCTTTTTCTAGGTGAGGGGCTTAGGGTGTCAAGCCCTAGGTGGTTCTGGGCATGAAGGGCCCTGGGTTCTTTGACCCGCAAGTCCAGCCCCCTGAGTACAGTACCTTGGACTGACAGGAGACAGAAGAAATCCTGGCCGATGTGCTCAAGGTGGAAGTCTTCAGACAGACGGTGGCGGAACAGGTGTTAGTAGGAAGCTACTGTGTCTTCAGCAATCAGGGAGGGCTGGTACATCCGAAGACTTCGATTGAAGACCAGGACGAGCTGTCCTCTCTCCTTCAAGTCCCTCTTGTGGTAAGCATTCTTGTTCTCTGACCTCTGTCTCTTGCTGAAGCAGATCCCTTTGTCCTGGTTTCTTATGGTTATTACCTGTCTCAGTTTGGGGTTGGGGCAGCAGGTCAGGCAGCAGGGTTTGGGGAGTCCTTGCCAGGGATGGGAGAGACTTGGGTTGTCGATGCCATGATCCTTATTGACCTATCACTTGGCAGGCGGGCACTGTGAACCGAGGCAGCGAGGTGATTGCTGCTGGGATGGTGGTGAACGACTGGTGTGCCTTCTGTGGCCAGGACACAACCAGCACAGAGCTCTCGGTGGTGGAGAGTGTCTTCAAGCTGAATGAATCTCAGCCTAGCACCATTGCTACCAGCATGCGGGATTCCCTCATTGACAGGTATCTGGGCCTCTCTTCTGCCTTTGGAGAGTAGGGGAAGGAGGTGCCACTTATAATGGGGACCACAGTGCATTCATGCCCGTGGTTTCTCCTGGTGTGTGCGGGCGCACCTGTGCCGTGCCGTGCTGTGCAGGTGCAGCTCGCAAGCACTGCCTGAGCATCGGCTCACCCCAGGTTCGAAGACTTGGTTTAGTGTATTGCCACTTTGGGCAAAGCTTCCCTCTGGGTCTGTCTTCATTTGTCACTTACCACATGGTGTCAGCCTGTGTGTCGGTGTCCCCAGCCAACAGACTGAGACAAAAAGAGCTGTGTACCGAGGGAAGGAAGGCAGGCTGTTCTGAGGAACTGAGGAGACTTCAGGTGCCTAACAGACTTGGGGGGTGTGGATTGCATCAAAATCACGATCATCTGGGTTTGGGGTGGGGATTAAAAATACTTGTTTATTTATTTTAGAGAGGTGGGAAGTGGGGGGAGAGAAACACTGACTGCCTCCCCTTGTGCCCCAACCAGGGATCCAACCCTCAGCCCAGGCACATGCCCTTATGGGAATTGAACCCCCAGCCTTTTGGTGTAGGGGCAGTGCTCCCACCAACTGAGCCACACTGGCCAGGGCTTGTAGGTTTTTTAAAAAGTGGGTTCTTGGGCCTTAACCCTGGAGATTCAGGTGTGTAAGGCTCTAAAACAGGGGTATCGAACTCATATTCACTGGGGGGCCATGTCCGCCTTGCAGTTGCTTTCAAAGGGCCGAATGTAATCTTAGGATTGTATAGATGTAACTACTCCTTAGCTAGGGACAAGGAGCTCAGCGCTGCTGCTGGGTGGAAACAAGGTGCCAGGCCGGATAAAACAAGGTGGAGAGTCAGATTTGGCCCACAGGCCTTGTGTTTGCCTCCTGTGCTTCTAGAATCTTCTTCCTTTGGAAGATCAGCAGATGCTGGATATTTGGCCCCCTCTGTCATTCCCCATTGAGGATCCTTCCCAAGGCATATGCCACAACCAATTAGCACAGGCGTCTTTATGAGGCTAGAAATGGCAAAGTAGATCAAACGCCCAGCAATGGCCTTCCTCCTGACGGCGGGCAGCATTTCCCCTCATTCTGCCTTCTTCACTTGTCTGTTCATTTGCCTGATGTTCCATGAGCTCCATGTGGGATAGTCAGGCAACCTGTTGTACTACTTCTGCCACTGAGGGGCTCCCAGTGGAGCAGGCGAGGAAAGTTGTAGTGGCCGCATGTAAGTCTTAGCTACCTTCAAAGGAGAAATAAAAGGCACCTGAAGTGGCCCGGGAAGCTCTGGTGGGATGCTTCCTGGGACCCAGGAAGACCTGGTGGAGCACGGTTCATTTAGTCTGGGCTTCAAAGAATGAGTGGGTGATTGTGCGTGGATTAGAGTGGAAGCACTTCAGACAGACGGCGATGGCGGAGTGTGGAGTGTGCGAAGGGGAAGCGTGGTATTCCCAGCGTGCTGAGGACTCTGAATGCCCATGTCAAGAATTGTTGTTGGTTTTTTCTCCCAACTACAGTTGACATTCAATATTATATTAGTTTCAGGTGTACTGCATAAGTGACTAGATATTTATGTAACTTACGAAGTGATCCCCCTCATAAATCTAGTACCCACCTGACACCATACAGAGTTATTACCATGTTATTATTTTCCCCATGCTGTACTATTTTGTAACTGCCAATCTGTACCTTTTAATCCCTTCACCCTTTTCATCCAGCTCCCCAGCCCCCACCCCCATGCCAAGAAGTTTTGACCGCAGATCTGTGTTTTTGGTCTTCGGTCTATGTTGGATGCTTGTTGACAAAGACGCCTCAGCTACTGATTCCCTAGGTCTGGAGTGGGGCCCAGCCGTGTGTGGTCATTTTAATAAGCTTCCCTGTGTGATTCTGAAAGGGCAGTTCGGACACCACACTGACACAGCCGCTCTCAGCGCCAGAGGGCGGTGGAGAGGGTCTGTCCGCACAGGAAAGGGGGACCAGCGGTTTGTCATTGTGCAGCCACCTTCATTTGAGTACCTGTTACGTGCCGCACAGCAGTGGTGCGCCGACGAATAAAATGCACCCCCTGCCCTTTTGGAACATAAGCTCTCATAACAAAAAAAGAAAGTATTCACACCACTGATCATTTAAAGAAAAAACAAAAATCTCTTAGCAACCCAAGGACAGATTTCTATAACCTGATCATTGGTACCTACTAAAAAACTAGAGCAAATGTTTCATTTGAGGGTGAAACTTTAGGAATTCTCGTTAAAGTCTTGTGGTTAGCAGCACTGGTCAGCACTGCAGTTTGAGAAAATTAAGAAATGGGTATTGGAAAGAAGAGACAAAGCTCACTCGCCTCGTTTGGTTTTGAGCCCGTTGAGTTGGAGGTGCCTGTGAGACTTTACGATGAAGGTGTCAGGTAGGCCCTTGGAAATATGTGCTGCATTTTTACGATCGTGCGCATGGCTGTCACTTGCAGGAAGAAAGTTCTGGCCTGAGCCCTGCCACTGGGGGATCTGTGGTCTAGGCACATCCCTTTGCCTGTCTGAGCCCTTTTGTTCCTGTCTCTCCTGTCTGTTGGACGGGACCTCTGAGGATCCAATTTAAGACCAATAACAGTTTGCATAAATTAATAAGTTGACCCACCTGAGTAGGAAAGGAGCTATTTTTAGTTTTTAAGCATCGAGAGTTCTAGACTGGATTGTAACTCATGGTATCAGTGGAACCTGGAGCGGGCTTTGAGGGCGGCTCTTCAGGGCTGAGCTGGGACAAAGGGCCTGGGGTACGGGTGGAGGCAAGCACCTTGAGAGTGGAGGGCGAGGCGTCCTCTGTGAGGACCTGCTGACAGATACTCCTTTCTCTCTTCCTAGCCTAACCTGAATCACCTTCCGTGCTGTTTGGCGGGCTCCTGGCCCTGAACTTTGGCTCCCTGTCAACGTCCCACCCAGTCTGTCCTGGATGCTGGCAGAAGGGTGGCAGAGAGCTCATGGGTATCGAGTGGCTGGATGCCCAACCCTTCCTCACCTGTGCCCATCTCCTGAATCTGTACTTACTGCAAAAATCTGCCATGAGCTGGCTGTCAGGCCCTGTGATTCCTGGCTGAGAGCTGTGCTGTCCTGTGCCACCCAATTAAAGGCAGCTTCTGTGCATTATGAATGTGTTGTTTGTTTGGCGGCTTCAGCCTGCACCCAGCCCTCCCCATTGTTCCAGGGGGAAACTGGGGTAGGATACACACACGCGCGCTCTCCAGGTCCACAGTCTGACACCCCACTGTGTAATTCTCCCATTTTCCACGCGGCCTTCGAAGGATGAGATTCCGTTTTAATTCTCCCCTGGGCCGTTGTGAGAACCCCGGGGCAGAGCCCTGTGTAGGGCCCTGGGGCACCTGGCCATAGGGCAGTCTTGTCCTTGACCCAACGTGGATGGATGGCCCAGCTGCCTGGTTGCCGCGGATACCGCGGATGGTCTCTTCAACCCCAGCAGGACCTTACCTTAAGGTGCTTGGGTGGGCGTGTGTTGTTTTGGCAGCTCGTGGGGCGGGGCCCTGGGAGGTTGGGGCAGGATTGGCCGGTTGCTGGTGGGTGGGGTCGTCTTCTGGGCCCTGCCCCCGGGATCAGGGTATTTCCGGCAGGCGGGCGGGTCTGTGACATCACGACGCCAGTCACGCCCTTCCCTGCTGCGCAGGCCCGCAAAGCCTGGAGGTCGGCGCTGGGATTCTCCGGGATATTCTTCCGCAAGCGTCAGGTGAAGGCCAGAGTGGGGCTGGGACCAGAGTGGGGCTGGGGCCGGAGGGGCGCGTAGGGCTGGCCCAGCCCATGACGGGCTTCTACTCCTGCAGACCATGGGAGCTCAGCTGAGCGGCGGCGAGGGCGCGGTGGAGCCGGTGGAGCCGGCGCAGCCCCAGCCCGCGGCACCCGCGGGTCCTGAGCGACCCAGGCCCGAGCCCAGCCCCTGGGGACCGCTGGACGACGTGCGCTTCCTCATTGCCTGCACCTCTTGGTACTGACTCTCCGCCCTCCGAGTGGCCTTACCACCGCCTGTCATTCTGTTCGCCTCTCCTGGTCTGGTCACTGTTGTCTGCCCCCATGTCTCTCCTAACCTATCCCCCCATTCTCGCTCCCCGGACATGACAGCGAGTGGAGGACGTGCAGGGGTGGGGCCCATGGAGCACCGTCTGGTCTCTGGCCCCTCCTGCCATCCTGAATTTCTTCGCTTTCCACCCGGCACCCAAGCCACTTCAGACCTTCGGGCTCACCCCCACCCCGCAGCTCTGGGTCTTGGGTCAGCCTTCCCTGTCACTGACTTCAGAACCCGGCCAGGGCTCTTGGTAAGACCTAAGGGCTACTCACCTCACCTCCCCTGTCCCTTATTGCTGAGAACTGGGCTCTTGCTTTTGTTCCTGGTCATTGCACCATGTGCCTTGACTTGAGAGAAGGCCTTGCCGCGGTGACCCTTCCCATACTCCTCCCAAGGGAGGTTGCCCCTCTAGCCCGGACCCCAGTGAGGTATTATCAGGCTGTATTTCTGGGACTCCAGTAACCCTGGGCCTTTCGAGTCAGTCTTTTGGAGGGAGGGGGCATCTGATGGCTGGGCTGGCAGATGAGATGAACGGGACCATTCCTGGACACCTTAAAGTACCCCGTTTCTCTCCTCCTAGAACTTTCTCAGGCCGTTGTCGGAACCTGATCCTCTTTCCCACATCCAAGGGAAATGACACACTCTGTATTTTTGTTTTATTTAGAAATGATTTAAAAAACATTATACAAAGGCTGATCAGTTTAAAATGTGACTGACATTGAAATGCTGTGATGTTCCCCAGGCCGAGGGGAAGCTAGGCTCCAGGGCCCCCAGGACTTCCCCCCTCTGTCTGCTCTGCCTTGGGACGACGGACACACAGACGACTGCGAGACGATGCAGGAGGACCCGAGACTGGAAGCCTGCAGGCTGAGCCCTGTCTGGGCCCAGCCTCACATCCCTCACATCTGCAGCCTGGGCTGCCTGCCTCCATCTCCTGCTCTTCCTCACCTGACCTCGGCAGTACCAGGAGCCAACGGGGAACCTGGGGGGCCTAGAGCGTTCAAGAAGTGAGAGCACCAACCTGAGGAGTGGAAAGGGACCAGGGAAGGGGAAAGGGAGGCCAGGAAGAGATGGATAAAAGAGACACTTCTGATCTCATCTTGGACCCAAGGCCCAGCCAGCCCCCTGGGTAGCCTGGGCATGTCACCACCTCTCTGTGCTTCATGTGAGGGCAGGGTGAGAATTACCCTCGGCTTCCCAGGGCCTACACTAGTTTCATGTGAGTGGACAGGTGTGAGCTAATAAAGTGCTTTGCAAAGTATAAAACACTGTACAAACCTATGAATCACTAATATCTCCGCAGTTGTTCCCCACCCGCCCCAGGGAGCCCGCCCTTGACCAAAATGAGAAAAAGAAGGATAATGACAGGGAACACAGTGGACCCAAATAGGTGCCTCTGGGACAAGACATTTTGCTTGGGACAGTTCCCGGGCAGCAGAAGTCCCTGTCTCCTACAGGTTAAGCCAACCCGCAGACCAGAAGCCACAGCGGGCGGCAAGGCCCGTGCAGGCTTAGAGGGCCAGGCTGGCATCCGAGGCCCTGCCAGCACCCTAAAGACTGGCACTGCCTCTTGGATTTGGCAGAGAGCCAGCGGGCATCATTGAACCCATTGGTCTTGCCTAGGGCTCCTCAGTGACAAGCAGGGCTGCCTCCACTGGGTTGGAGTTGAGGCAAGCCGAGCCCTAGGAATTCCTGCCAGACAGTGTAGGGTGGGCCCCTAGGATTGGGGCCTCGACCCATTGCGGGTGCCCTTTTCTAAAGAGCAATGCAGGAAGGTGGGCCTGGTGAGCTGGACTAGTAAGGGCCACGCTCGTGATGTGAACACTGGTCCTGGGCAGAGAGGTTCAGTGGGCCTCGGTGTAGCTGGGGGGTGTGGGCTCAGCGCTTCAGAAAGCTGCCCTGAGTCCCTTACCCCAAGGCTGTGAGGACGTTGGTCTGGAGCCATTTCTGCCTCACCTAACCAGTCAGGCTGAGCCCCCAGGCTGCAAGCTACAGGCCGGAGTGGGGCTGGAGACTGGGGGATGGGGCCAGGGTCTGGGGAGTAAAGGGTGGTCACACTCAGATCAGCCTCCGGAAAAGGGGTCGGCTCCTGTCCCAGCGCTTTGGCCTCATGAGCAGGGCCCAGCTCCTGGAGTGTATGGGCGGTGGAATGGCCTTAGCAGCACCTTGGTCCTCATCACATGCCATGCAGGCCTCGTAACCAAAACAGTCACCTCTAATTCACCTAAAGCCTCAAGCAGCCTTTGCAGAATGGGACTTTAAAGAGTAGAGACAGGACGTTTAAATGTTCAAGATGTGACAGCTAGGTCCTTGTGAGACCCAGCTGGGCCACAGCCCTGCCTGCAGCCTGTGACCCTAAGTCCTGGGTCTCAGAGGAGACCCCGATGTATGGGGCAGGTTTCCGGAGGGATCTGCTGCATGCCAGCAGGGGAAGCCCGTCACCCACCGTGCTGGCAGCAGGGTCCTGTAGCCTTGGAGAACGGTGGGGTACGGGTGGGGGGCACATCTGACCAGCAGGTGTTGGCAGAGAGGGACCAGGACTGGTGGCTTCTCCCAGATGGGGCTGAGAACGCTCGTGCTAGCTTCCCACAGAAGGTGCTGGGTCCAGCCAGGAACCAAGCTGTGGTGTCTCACAGACACCACCGGATGCAGTGGCCACAGGGCCTCCTCCTGGCTTGGTGCCTGGCCTATTGCCTTGAGTAGGGAGCAGTTTACCCAGGACAGAAGGCTGGCGTCTGGGTGCCAGACAGCCACTCCTGGGCACAGCTGCCACCACTCCTTATCCCACGTTCAGCCTAGGCCAATGCACCCACCACTTCAACTACATGACCCCTGGCCTAGGGCCCTGCTGGCTCCGGTGGGCAGTGGCCAGAGCTGCCCCTCAGGCCCTGGTGAGGAAGGGCCTGGCTGGCCAGACTGAGTAGACAGAGAGGGCTCTGGGCTGCTCACACCCACTCCTGGACTGGCCGCTTATAGTAGGTGACAGGCTGAGGGCCTGCCTTGTTCTTGAACTGGAAGATGGTGTAGACCAGCACCAGGATGCAGAGGGACAGGATGCAGGGGATGACCACGGCCACCGCGTTCACGGAACCTGGCACGTCGTTGATGGTCACCATGATGCCCACATCATCCTGGGGCAGCCGCCGCTCCTTGCGCCGTTCAACCTCCTTCTGGTTGCAGCCCATCCAGTCACGCAGGATGTTGCGCGGGTAGCCAGGCTCCACGCTGAGTTTCTGGTTGTCGAACTTCCAGTAGTCCCGGCCCTTGTAGAAGTAGGTGTAGTCTGCGGAAACAGCCCGGTGTCAGCACCACTCCCAGACGCTTGCCCCACACCCGCTCTGGGCCAGTGTGAGGGTGCAGGGTGCTGTGGCAGCATGGAGGAGGGGCCCCTCTCCCACCCTGGGGGTGCTCCAGGGGGCCTCTGAAGGAGGGGTGGGCTTCCGGGGTGGTGGGGGCAGTGTGTTGGCACATTGGCGGGGGTGGGGGAGCGCAGAGCTCTGCACATCCTGCAAATAGTGTGGCTGCGGAGGGGGGCACCCAGGACCTGGAGCGGCCATTGAGGGGCTTTCAGTAGAATGGGTAAGTTCAGTCCGTGCCTGCCAGACGGGGTCCTTCTCAGGCCCGTCACACTGCACTGCAGGTGCCCTCATGTGGGGTCAGATCGAGCCCCCAGTTTGGGGCTCGGACAGCACTGTCCCCACAGCTGTAGGGCCTCAGCCCGGCTCCCACCTGAGCCAAGGGAGGCAGGGAGCGGGGCTTCACCTTCTCTTGACAGCGGACACTACCTCTCTGCATTTATCAGGGATTTTTTTTTTTTTTTTGGCTTGGCACACATCGCTTTGCAACACTGATTGCAGGGCCTCTGGGATCCTTCCAGGGGACGGGCTGGAAGGAAAGAAGGGAGCAGGGCTGGGGGCTACCCCAAGGCGCCTGGCAACAGCCTCAGTCACCAGCCAGTGCAGAGAGGGACAGCAACGTTCTCAGAAGACTCTCATTGGCCGGCTCCCCACCATGGCTGGGACTTTCATTGGCCAAAGTCGTTGATGTCATCTGTCTCTGAGGCTCCCCAGAAAGCAAGACTGTGTGTATAAAGCATCGGATACACAGGAGAGCCACCGAATAGCCGCCGCTCCTGTCCCTGTGGCTGTTGGCTTTCTCACCAGCGACTCTCCTCAGAGAGTCCTCCCCGACGACCTTCTCTAATGCGGCCCCTCTGCCTTGTTGCTCTCTCCCAGCATTTCTACCCCTTACAGCATTTGCTGCTGCTTATTTTTTTTTGCCTCTAGCCTGGGAGCCAGAACGTAATACAAGCCTTGTTCTCTGCTCCATCCTCGGCCCTCCCACACAACCTGGTTCCAAGTAATCACTGTGGAGTGAATGAATCTGTCATTCTGTATAAACTAAAACACACCAACAAGATGATGATGATGATAATGATGATGATGATGATGATGATAGCAGCTAAAACATATGGCATTGGCCATGTGCTCAGCATTGGTCTAAGGGCTTTACATAATTTATCTTGTTTAATCCTTACAAAACCCTATGAGACAGGTACCATTGTTATCCCCACTTTACAGACGAGGAACTGAGAAAATGAGTGATTTGCCCAAACTCACAGTAAGGGGTGGAGATGGGGTGTGAGACCAGCCAGGCTGTGCTTTTGGTCATGTCAGTGGAGATGTGTCCAACAAACATTTGTGGGTGCCCACTCTGCCCCTGGCAAGACCCAGCCCCTCCTCTTGAGAAGCTCCTAGTCCGGCCTCCGGGAGGAGCTTGGAAAATGTCTCACAAATCAAAAAGGCTTCTCTCTCTACCTTCCTGCCCTCAAGCCCTGTGCAAAGTCGCCTTCGAACCACCGTATCCCTCACTGCTTTTCAGATGTGATAACTCGAACTCCGAGAGCACCCCGAGGACCCCTGAGAAACGCTGTCTGAAGGAATGCAGTCTGTGAAAACATCTCTCAGTTGCGACCCGTTCCTGAAGATGAGACACCGAGGCTTGGTAGCTGGTAAGAGGATTCACTGTGTGAATGTGGGTGGGCGCAAGGCGGTTGTCCTTGCCCCCAGGTGGTGTTTCTCGGACCTGGATACCCCGAGAGGGTGCCCGTGGGCCTTGCTGGGACCCCTCCCACCGGCCCGGCCCTTACGTACATCCTTCCTTGCTGATGAAGGCCCCTTGGGGGGCCTGTGGGATGCCCTTCCACACGGTGATGGGCTTGGGGTAGCCAGGGTCCGTGGCCCGCCGCTCTTCACTGTAGCGCCAGTACTGCTCGCCTTTGAAAAAGTAGGTCTTGCCCACGGGTTCCCAGCGCAGAGCCGTGTCAATGCCTTCTCGGGGCAGACAGCTGCCCAGCTCCCCCAGGCTGTGGGGGTACCCAGGCTCCACCGTCACCTCCTTGAACACCCAGTACTTGTCACCTGTGGCCAAGAGGAGCCCAGGATCAGCCTTGCCCAGTCACTCAATGCCAGAGGTTGTGGCTAGTGCTCCTGGCCCATCTCCTGCTGGGACTGAAGTCATTCATAGTGCCAGAGTGTTCAGGGGGAAACAGCCCTAGGCCTGCTGGATCCCCTCAGTGGGAGACGGAGGCCCCTTGGCCCAGGCAAAGCTTAGTTAAGGGGCAAGAAGCCAGAAGCCAGAAGCCAGTCACGGATCACCCCATGCTGCCCGGGCTCCATGTCTCACCCTCTTTCCTTTTGTGGGACTTGCTCCTTTCTCCTCTCTGGGTGACCTCAGCCACTCACACACACTAGTGTTCCCCATTTCCCACCCACCCCCACCTGCTACCAATGACACCCAACTGGAGGCCGGAGCCCACAGTCACTGTCCCAGTAGATCTGAGCACCAGTCTCGGTACCCTGACGGCCCACCAGCTTCTGGGCATCTCCAAGGCGGCTCCCTGGAGTTCTTCATCTCCACCACAGGGGGCTGCCTCCCTGCTCACCTTTTGGCCTCCCAGAGCCCCTAACAAGTGCCAGCATCACCTTTGACCCTGTTTCCTCCTCCTCTCAGTGCTCCGCCTCTCTTGAGACCTGGGTTTGATCTTCCAGGTAGCTCCAGCCTCTCTGCTGCCCCCGCCACGGGCCTTACAGACAGCGCTCTCCTCAGCTCCCAGCAACCCTCTCAGAAATGGCCTCCCCGCCCCTGCACCTGCCCCCTGGCTCTCTGCGGCTTGGAAACAGCAATTTCTGGTGTTGCCCTAATGGGTCAATATTAAATTCTGGCCTGGCAAACAAGGCTCCTCAGGCCTCGCCCCCAAACTGCCCCTCAGGCCACTTTTCACCGCTTTCCGGTGCAGGGCGCCACACACGTGCACGTTCCCACTCTCTCCTTCGCCCATGCTGTTCCTCCCCCGTCGGAATGCTTTCCTTGCTTCTCACTAACTGTCTGTGTCTTAGCCTCCTGGGGCCTGGCCGAGGTCAAGGTAGCTGAAGTGAAACCACCTAGCCCAGGGTGGGCACCCGGTGGGCGTGCAGCACACGTTAGCCGGCCCTGCCCCCTTCCCTGACCTCTCCAGCCTCTGGGCTGGGTGACCCCCTCCCTCCAGAACTGACGCGGTGGTCTTCCAGCGAACACAGGTGGTCTGCAATGGCCTGTGCAGCCCTCTACTGCACGTGGCCGAGGCTTGTCGCCCCACTGACTTGGGCTCATATGACCCCCAACAAGCACTCCCTGACTTGACTTCCCCCGACTGCGCACTGCCTGCCGGCAGGGATCTGTCCTGTCAGAGGCTGGTGTCTCTGTCAGGGCTGGAAGGGCCCGGGAGTGCGCCTGCCTCCCACCCACCTGTCCCGGCTTACAGATGGCAAAAGGGGGTCCCGAGGGCAGAGAGCCATATCCCAGGTCCCTCAGCACAGACCACATTACCTTTGAAGAAGACAAATCTTCCATCGGCCCTTTCGTAGGCTGCATCTATGCGGGCGGGCAGGCCCTTCCAGAACTGCTCGATCTGCATGGGGTAACCCTCCTGCACCCGGTTATTGCGCAAACGCCAGAACCAGCGATCCTGGGGGTCAAGGGAGAGAGGAAGGGGCATAGCCTCTGAACCCAGCGCTCAGCCCAGCAGCTCAACACCTTCCCCTGGGCCCAGCCTCAAAACCCTCGGTGATGCTTTTCTATTTACTGCTTCTAACTTTCAAGGCCCTGTGAGGAAGACAGGATGCTCCTTAACTCTCTTCATGTAACCCTCCAGATGGCTCTTGCTGCGGGAGGGGCCACCAGACAAAGCAGACAGGTCTGATGGCGGGGAGGAGGTGTGGAGGAGCCAGAAGGGATGATGCCTGGGCCCAGAGTAGCCACACGAGGGCAGCAGAGAGTCACTGAGATCTGCAGGGCCACTCCCCCGGCTGTTGGGAAGCTCAGATGGTCACTGATCCTGGGCAGAGCACCCTCCTCATGCCTGCCTGGCTCCATCCAGCAGGGCAAGGAACCATGGGAAGCACACTGTGGGAATTCTCCCAAGACCTGGGTGTGAATTCAGGTTTCCCCACTTACAGCTGCATGCCCTTGGGCACAGCACTTAAAGAAACTCACCGGCAAGTGCGGGTAATAATGGTGGGGGGAGGGGGCGGGAGTCAGATGAGGGGTCATAGGCAAAGTGCCTAGAACAGAATGGGGCTTATAGTCAAGGTGGACTAAATGGCAGACAAGGAGGCCGAGAGTGTGATGAAAGCTCCCCTCTGCAGACCGGTGCCTTGTCCCCCTGCAGCCCCTGGCTGCGGGCATGTTGGGCAAGGCCCAGACCTCCTGGGACCTCAGCTTTCTCACGTGTAAACGGGGATGAGAGGAGCTAGACTTGCCTAGGAGCCATTCAGTGGGAGGGTGCGCGAATACAGAGGAACGCGTGTGGCTCCTCAAGATGGTGCAACAGCTGGAAAAGAGTGTTTAACGGTGTTTTACAAAGCACTTTCACATCCAGTTTGTTAAACCTCATTTTGACTTTCACAACTCTTGTAAGTATATCTGAGATAGAGCCTTCAGTGATTTTCCTAGAACCGCTCAGTGAGAGGCAGGACTAGGCTGACCCAGGGCGCCTGGTTCTTGCTCGGTGCTCGAAACCTGCTGGGGAGAACTCCATGAAGGGTGTGGGGCGGTCCTCCACGGCCTCCCAGAGTGAGGGAGAGGTGCTGTCCGGATCCCCATCCCTGGAGGGCTTACTGCCTCTGAGGCTGGGAGTGTGGCCAGCCTCTTGGGATGGCCCCGGCTTCAGAGAGTTCCCCCAGGGTCACATCCTTCCTTATCCGCTGGCTGAATGAGGCAGGGGCATAAATTTCTAGCCATCGAGGCCCTAACGTGGGATAAATCTGACCGCCAATGTAGCTCCAGAGACCCCTGGGGGGGATGGGTCTGCAGTGGGCCTAGTGGCTGCCTGTCTCCTCTTCCTGCCCGATCCCGCTTCCCTCATCAAACTCCTGCCTTCCAAACACCATCTCAGAGTCTGCTTCCCTGAGAACCCAGCTGCCACACACCAAGCAGGCCGCCCCCCCGTCAGCCCAGGGCTAGCAGGACAGGGCCAGACGGGTGACAAGATGCAACCTGGCTTGCTTTCTGTCAGGTACGTCTCAGTACCTGCCTCTCGGCCCTGGTAGGATCTGGAGGCAGCCACAGCCACCACTGTGCCTGCTTAATGGCCATGCTCTATTTGATCTCCGTACACCCGTCGTTAGGGGAATGACTCTCTAGTTTTCAGATGGAGAAATTGAGGTTCAGAGCAGGGAGGCAACTTGCTTAAAGTCACGGACCAGAAGCTGGTCTCCGGTACCTTTCCCCAGTGTTAACCCCGGGAAGGTGCAGGGTCACCGATCTTCCCACCTCCCTTTTGGTTCACTCAGCGGCAGCAGGGAGAGACCTGTGTCCTGGCCATTGGGCCGGCTTCCATCCAGGCCCCGTGGCAGGCCAAATCCCGGGACAGCAGCCTTCTTTGGCTCCGTGGTGGGAAAGAAACGGGAGGGGACCCCTGGAAGGTGCCAGTCAACCGGCCCTACCTTAAACACAAACATCTCTCCCCGGAAGAGGGCCACTGTGTTGAAGTTGCCATCGCAGATGTTGGGTTTGGCTCCGGGCGTGGACGGCCGGTCGCCGAGGGGTGGCCGAGGGGGCCGGGGCTGGCGCTCGTGCTTTCTCTCCGACGGGGAGTGGATCCTGCGGACGGGGAGCGTGGGGAGAGGCCTTGTGGGCTCCAGGGGCTCGGCTGGGGGTCCTGGAGAGAGGGGCTGCGTCTTAGAAAGGGGCCGGGCACCCCCTGCCCCCCGCTGCCCTGTCGCATCGTCACGGAGGCAGCTCTGAGACAAACAAGGCCGCCCTGCTCCAGCCTCCTGTCCTTTCTCCCCACTTTTTACTCCCCTCGTCTCTGAGAAACTAGGTGACAACCATTAAACGGGACTCTCATCTGTCTGCCCCCAAGTCTGGTATCTTCTTTTTCTTCTCTCCTGCTGTGACAGGACATGTCCCTTCTTAGGCTCAGTGTCCCAACCCTCTTTCTGCACCCCTCCGCACACACGGGGCCCCCCTCCCCCTCCCCTCTTTGTCCTGCTCCAGTATGGCCGGTGGCCACTACATGGGATGCCAAAGATTCCCAAGTCACTCCCCCAGCCCAGATGTCTGAGCTACAGACTGGTCAGTCCTATCCCCCGCAATTACGAAAGCCAGAAACCTTATTGTCACCCTTCTCCTCACCTCATGTCTGATCTGTCGGAAGATCCTGGCCATTCTGTTTCAAAACACTTCCCAGTTACCCTCACCCCTGACCAGCCCTCTGCAGCTTCAACTTGAGACAGCCTGCCTAGCTCCAGGGCTCTGGGTGGGGCCACCCAGTCTGTGAGGCCCTTGGGACCTCCAGAGGGAGCCCTTCTATGCTCCGTCGCCTGGGGGCAGTGGGGGGCGGGGCTACGCTGTGTGGACAGGCATTTGCTCAAGAAAACTGGTCTTCCATCTCCACCTGCTTGCCAAGAACGAGAACCTCGCACACCAGCCTGACCAGGGAACTGGGAGGGAGGCATGGCAGTGTGTTTCTTCAATATATCAGCCTAGCTTCTTATTTCTTTTTATTTAAGAAAAAAAAGCTTGGTTTATAATACTCATCATGTTGTATCACTATTACTTGGACAGATGTGTGGATCTCCTGGCTACAGGTGGGACCCCTTTAGACCTGAACCACAGGAGGCTAGAGGGAGGTGCGAGGAGGGGGAAGAGAGGAGAGAAGAGGAGGGAGGGAGTGGGCCTCCACTCACTGCTGTCCCTCCCTGTAGCAGCTCAGACCCTCCCCTCCGTTTCCCAAGATGAGGGCAAATGGGGGGTGGTAGGGGGTGGGGAGGTAGCCTTGCCTCCCCTGATTAAGCAATGGCGTCGAAAGTCTCTAAAGCTTAGACATCTGTCAGAGACACAGCAGCTACTCGGATAGATGGCAATGCTCCCTCCACCCCTGCTCGCCGCCCCCTCCACGACAGGTGGGCAGTCACAGCCAAGCCCTGTGGAAGAAGCGGTGGCCCCTTGTCCCCTGCCACGCACCGTAGATCTTCTGGATGCCCTGGAGGTCGTCCTGCGGCAGCTTGAAGTTGTGCGTCTCCATGTACTGGTAGAAGGGCGCCATGATGGCGCTGGGGTCGTTGGAGTGCTCCAGCCCCAGCGCGTGGCCCAGCTCGTGCACGGCCACCAGGAAGAGGTCGTTCCCTGCGGAGAGGGGGAGGGGAGGGGGAGGTGCCGGGGCATCCACTTAGGTGTCGGTCAGTCGATCCGTTATGTCAGCAAACACCCATAGGCTTTGTGCCAGGCCCTGTGCCCGACACTGGGCCACACGGAGAAACCAGACACATCCCTGCCTTCCAGAACTCTCAGTACCGTGGAGGACAGGGAGAGAGAAGCAAAGTAAGTGGAACTGGTGTGCGGGGTGCCTAACAGAGGTAAGTAAGGGTCGGGAGAGGATGCCAAGAAGGGAGGAGTCCTCTAAACTTAGAGATGTTCCGTGAAGTCTTTGTAAAGGTGAAGATTCAGGTGAGCCTTGAAAGAGAAGTTGGCCAGCAGGATGGATTCGGGGGGCGGGGGGTGGTGGTGGAGAGGGAGATGGGTGGGGGCGGCTCCCCTGGCAGAGGGAAAGCTATAAACAAGACCCAGGGACATGCAGTTTCATTCCATTTGGCTCCCGAACAAACCTCGAGGGGAGGGCTGGAGGGGGATGAGGTCAGCCAGGCTGGCACGCAGGGCCCTGTGATGCCATGCGGAGGACTTTGGACCGGCTTCTAAGCCGGCGGGGGGTTTGGTGACATGATGACATCACTGTGGCTGTGGTTGGAGGAAGGTTTAGAGGACGGTGAGACCAGAGAGGGGGGTCACAGGGTGGGGTTGGAAGCTGGTACAAGGGTCCAGGTGCGAGATGGGAGGGCCTGAGCCGAGGCAGAGGAGTGGGGCGAGCAGAGGGGCGCTCTGGGGCGGCAGGCTGGAGGTGCGCTTCAGAAGAGCCAGGGTCAGGCAGGGCTCTGGTCGGGTGGCAGCTCTCAGTCTGGCGAGACCTCGGTTCTGAAAGAACTGAGCTATGGTCAAGATCAAGGCAGGGATTCAAATTGGAGTGGAAAACGACAAGGTCCAGGTGCAGAAGGTGGGGCAGGGGACCCCGAGCACGAAGCCGAGGCGGCAGTGTGGCCTAGTGGGCGTGAGCACGCGCCCCTGAGCGGGACAGACCTCGTTCACTTCCAGCTGAACCCCCGCCAGCTCTGGGAACGTGGCCAGAGGGTCCACCCACTGAGCCTCATTCCTCATCTGCAAATGGGAAGAACGTCCCGCCTCACAGGGCTGTGTGAGGGTTGGACACATGGCACCGCGGGGCAGCGCTGGGCACCACACACGAGACAGAGAAGGTCGGCGCCTGGAGTAAGCCCATCGATCAGAACGGAGGCACAAGGCCAGCGGGGTCCTAGCAACCAGATCCTCTTAAAGCCACCTCCCTGGAGTTCTCCCCTGCACTCAGGCCTGGGATAGGGCAAGGCTGGCTTTGGGGGGAAATTAAATAAGCCCAGCTTTGTGGAAAAAAAATGCAACGATCTGGGTGTCGGGTAGGCTGTTGGGTCAACAGTCCTGACTCTCGTCTGTCCAGTGACAGACCCCTGCTTGCTTTGACCTCTGGCATTTGAATGCCCTTGAGCCCCGCCTCTTACAGCCCAGCTCGAAGGCATGTTGAAGTCCATTCCTGCCACCTTGGAGTCAGGGGAGGCTGCCGGGAGCCCAGGAGGTTGGTTGGTTGTCAGGAGCCATAGTGTCCACTCTGCCCCAGTGTCGCTGGCAAAGTTGCTCTACCCCAACCCAGCCAAGGGCCGTGTGAGGGTCAAACGGGGCTGAGGATTGTCTCTGGGCTTCCTGGCTAAAGTCTCGGGAGAAGAGAAGAGCCCCACGGGGCGGACCCAGACGCGTGCCTGGCTGCCGCTCTGCTGACACCACCAGTGTTTTCAGCGAAGGAGGATGGGCTAGATCAGGGCAAGGTTGGCCAAGAGCCTGGGGCTGCCTTCTGCTGAGGAAGGGCGGGCTGGCACGAGGAGGCCAGGCCGCCCCCAGCTTCTTCCTCAGGCCCTGTCCCTCTGGCAGCAGGGATGGGTGAGCTCATCTCTGAGCTCCGTCCCAAACAAAGACGGCTGCGGAGCCAGCGGAAGGCAGCTCTGCTTCCTGGGGTCCAGTACTGGCCCTGCTCCTGGCCTGTTCCACCCGGGACAAGCTGCTCGGGCCGCTGTCCCCCAGCCAGGCTCCTTCTCGGGGGCGTCCACAGGGACCTCAGCGGGAAACCAGGGAGCAGGGCTGCAAGTGCCTGGCCAGACCAAACCTTTGTCCTCATCCTGGGTCTGTTATGCTGTGAGCCTCTGTGCCTGCTCTCTGTAGAGTACAGGAGTACGTCCTTGAAGGAAAGGGGCAGTGGGTTTGCTCCAGGGACCTCGAGGCAGAGAAGAGCTGGGGAGCTGGCGTCTCACTGCACAGAAACCCAGGTGACCTGTGGGCTGCTCTGTGGAGGCGGGAGGGGAGGGCCCAGGGGCCAGAGAGCTGGCCGGAGCTTGTGAGTGGGACAGCAGCAGGATGGGGAAGACCCCCGTGGTCAGAAGTACAGTCCCTGGGAGCCAGACTGCCAGGAATCCCAGCACTGCCATGTCCAAGCCGTGCGACAGTTTAAATCTCTCCCTCTGTAAAATGGAGGGAATAGGGTGCCTTCATGAGAGCTGAGGTGAAGGTTAGTGAGACCAGGTATGTAAAGCACCCACGCCGGCTCCTGGCACAGAATCATCACATTAAATAGCCAGGTCCCAGTGAGCTGAGTGTGAGGACCCGCATCCTGTCAGCTGGGAGCTCAAAGCCTTGGGCCTCTTAGCGAGCACCCAACAGTCTACTTGGCTACTCAAGTATACCTTATATACCTTATTTCTGCCTCATTTCCGTCCCTTAGGACCTCCACATTTGGTGAGGCCCATCTGACCGATTCCTCCAACCCTGCAAAAGTTGTAGCATCTCCCTTCATCTCTATACTTTTGGCAGTGCTGTCCCCTCCACCTGAAATAGCCTTATTCCTTCAGAGTTCAGCTCAGTGCCATGTCTTCCAGGAAGCCCTCCTTGATTTCTCCCACTGGCAGTGAGTGCTTCCTCCTCTGTACTCTCCCAGCAGTTTATCTGAATTATCTCTATGGCACTGCCTGTTTTCCACCCTAGGTTCTAGCCCCTAGCGCCCACTCTCACTCTCAGAGCTCTAGGACTGTGAGCTCTTTGAAGGCAAGTTCTGTGCTGGAGAGGGCTAGGTGACAGCAGCAGGACAGGACAGTGCCAGAAGTTCAGTATTTTTCCAGGTGGGGTCCTTGGACCGCCTGCAGCAGAATCACCGGGGGGGTGATGGTTAAAAATTCAGAGTCCTGGGTTCACACCTGGCTCTGCCACTTACCAACTGTGTGAATTTCTTAACCACTTGGAACTTTACTCGCCTCATCTGCAAAATGGAGATTAGGATCCCTGCTGAGTCTAGCTCCCCAGGTGGGGGAGAGTCACTGAAGTAATTGCAAACGGCTCTGGCTCTACCCTGTGACGGCTGGTCTGGATGACTCTGCCTGTCTTATCACCTTCCCTGGGGTTGGGCTCCCTCCCCAGCAGAGCTTAGTGAATTCTGCTGACCTCACTGCTTGACTCACTGGAGAGAAGTGAGAACAGAAAGTACTGGGAAGCAGTCCCCAAAACCAGCTTAAAGGTGCGGTGGGCCAGACTCCCTTTCGCCCAGACTCCAAGGAGCTGGAGAATCAGAATCACCTTTACAGTCCAGTGGGCTCTCGGGAGAACCTTTTAAACACACGGGTAGAGGAGATTCTGATCCAGGAGTTTCTGATTCAGGACTTTTGGATTAGGGTTTAGGTAATTTTTTTTTTCTTTTTAAAGTTCCCCAGGAGGAAGAAAAACAAAAAACGAACCAACAAACAAAAGTTGCCCATGTAAATTCTGTAATGGTTGGGTCAGGCTGGCGCACCTGAGCCGACCTGTCAACTTCAGCGTCCCTAAAGGTAGGACAAGCTGCATCGCACCTGCTTCCCAGTGTGATGGGTTAGGGAGGCCCAGCACCACCTAGGAAGCGTTCTTGCCAAAAAGGTGAACCGGAATCTGGTCAGGCCTGTTGATCTAATCACCAATATTCAGGAAATATGGGGAAGAGAGATAAGTTAACAGTGAATCTGAATCTAGTCAAGCCCAACGACGATGCTCAGGACAAGTGGCCCAGTTTCTGCGATAAACACGGGCAGCACGGGACAGAGGAGCCGGGTGAGGAGCCCTTTCCTTACATGGAAAGGGCCTTGAGAGACGTGTCAGCCGTGGGCGATGCACGCATGGCTGTTGTTTGGGTCCTGATGCAAGCAAACAATGGGAAGAGACATTTTTGAGGTCATTTGGGAAAACACAAACCAGGTATTTGATTTTTAGAAATTCTTAATTTTGTCGAGTTTGATATTGATTTTGTGGTTGTGTTAAAAATAATCTGTTAGAAGTGTATACTGAAGTATTTGCAGGTGAAATGGGATTTTCTTTAAAAATACCTCAGCCAAAAAAAATAAAAGTGTAGGGAAGAGGGTAGACAAAATAGGAATGACATAATGCTGATAATTATGCCTGGGGGTTCATAATGTCATTCTCTCTACTTTTGTGAGTTGGAAAGTTCCCATAATGGGAATGCAGGGTAGATAAGAAAGCCAATAAACAAAAAGTTCCCAGAAGCCTCTGTCCACTCCCTCATTGAGTTTATGTGGAAATTGAGATAATATACAGGGGCTCAATTAATCTCGGTTCCTTCCCTTTCCTTCCAAATGCCGTTCTAGGGCAATTGCTGCATTCTGGTCTGCCAGCCAAGGCTCTGTTGCTGTGCTCATGAACCAGATCTGGATGGTTCGTGCTCGGTTTCCCAGAGCACAGAAGAGTCCTGACTCTTGTCCAAAGAAGACATTGCCCATCTTGGAGTTTCTATCAGAATTGCAGCCATTCATCAGGATGGGATGGGACAGTCAGGAGGTGGCTGGGATGGTCCCAGCTCCTTCCCACCCCGCAGCGAGGAGTGGGAAATGCAAACCCCAGAGTTGGGAAGGGGAGGGCAGAGGAAGAGGAGTGTCTCTCCAGTGCTTCCCTGGAAAACAACCATTTAAAATTTCATTTATCTTTATCAGGGCTATCACTAAAATTTCATCAGTGGACAAGTGCCTGGCATCTAACTGGGGTTCAAAAATGTTAGTTCTCTTCTCCTCACACCTTATCAGTTAGCACAGACGGCTGTTCCTTGACACTAATCCAAGCACAGGAGATAAAGAACAGGAGTCCTGAAAGCCAGGAAACATACGAGGACAGAAGGCAAGGGCCCCGGGGGCAGAGGAAATGGAGCTGGATAGGAAAGAGGACACAGACCTGAGGAGGGCAGGGGGCAGCGAGAAGCTGAACAGTTTTATAACTTTGCCTGGGCTGAACCTCGGCCAGACAGCCTCCTGGACCACCCTCGTGAGGATAAGCCAAGAGCTGATGACCCCTGATCCATGACCCCTGATCCATGCAAATAGGAAGTTTTCTCAAGGAGGCTTCCTGGTCTACAGACAGCAGGCTCGGCCTCTGAGGAAACAGGCTCTGAAGTCTGCTCTCACCCTGAGCTCCATCAGAGAAAAAGAATGCCCAGCGTTTCCCCAAAGTGCCGAGGATGAGGAATGAGAATGTCCAAGGGGAGAACCTGGGGATCCATGTGTCTACAAGAAGCCTCGTTAGTTCTTCTGATCAGACAAGTTAGGGAAACTGCGGATGAAGACAGTGCTTCCTGAGGTGATGGCACTGCTGCATGAGAAGCACCTGGGCATTCGTAGGCTGTGTGCAGATTCCCAGGCCCAGCCCCGGAACCAGGGAATCAGAAGAGCAGAAGGCTAGGGGCCGGGAGCCTGGAATCTGTGTTCGTTAAAAAGGTTTCCCGGTGATTCTGGTGTGCCCTGCGGCTTAAGGGCCATGGAAGCTTAGTTTGGTGGCTAAGAGCACAGGCTCTGGAGTCATAACGCTCAGGTTCAAAGCCTTATTTCGTCATTCGCCAACTGTGGGACCTTGGCGAGGTTACTTAATGTTTCTCTATACAGTTCACCTGTTTGTAAAATGGGGGTAATAACATATACAATGCGGAAGGCACTTGACATGGGCCTTAGAATATTAACATACTAGTGTCTATTATAATCTGGAATGGAATGGAATGGAATCCTCTGTCCCTTTCTCCTCTAGACTCCTACTGCATTTCCTGGTGTTTCTGCTGTGTCCTTCCGTACAGTCTGCCTGTGACGGGGTGACTGATGCACCCATCGTCTCCCCAACTTGACTCCGGACTCCCAGAGGGCAGAGACCATGTCTTTTTTGTACAACGTGCGGACCGCCTGGGTTGTGCAGCGTGTTTCATTAAAGTTGGAAGGGACCTCAGAGATCACCAACCCCATCCCTCATTCTACAGATGAGGAGACTGGGGGTGAATTATTTGCCCCTAGTGACACAGCCACGTAGCTGAACTATGGCGTGAGCCCTCGCACTGCCACCTGTCAGCGATGCCACTCAAACCCCAAACTCTTCATCTTAGAAATGACGTGCACTTGCTGACTTACTGAACACGTGCCTTACGAGTAAATATGGGTGAGGAGCTCTTGCAGCCTGAAGAACGGGGTTACTGTTGCTGCGCAGTATTGACTCTGCGGCTGTTCATTAAATCACAGTGGCCGAGAGCATGTTCTCTGAGGATGCTAGAGTTACTCACCTGTGAGGCTGACGTAATGGGGAGAGTCAGTCACGTCACCTCATAAGATGACTGGCCTTTGCAGCTGTCATCTGTCAGGCCAGAGCCTACCACTTTCAGCTTGAATGCTTTTTTAAACCTTTCCCCCAGCCTCTGATTCATTACTTTGTCTTCTTCTTCGTGACCTAATCCCTCCCTCCTGACTCAGCTCAGTTAGACCATTTTACTCAGTGATCCGACCCATCTCCATGTCCTTGGCTCTGGTGGGTCACATGTTGAGTATCATCAGGGACCACAGTTCCCACCCCTTATGCGCTTAGTTCTTGGACAAGAAGTTCTAGAAACCAGGGACTCATCTATGGTGTCCTCCAGGTTCTTCCTCGGGGCTTCTGAGAAACCCAGAACTGACCCCTGTCCCCTCATTGTCTTACCATCGTGGTTGGCATTTCCTAGTGTCCACGGCTCGTCTGAGTCGAAGTGAGTGTCTCCGCCAATTCCAGGGCCAGGGAAGTAGGCATGGGCCAGGAATCCTCCTTCCCCATCAAAGGGGGAGCTGTCACCATGGAAGCCAGAAGCAAAGAAGATCATGATGTCTGCCTCTTTCCGGTCACTTTTGATTTCGTGGTATGGCACCTCTTCAAAGGTCAGTGGGGTCACCTTCTGCCACACATCAAAGGCCTGGCGAATAGCTTTCCGTGTGTCTAGCTCCCCTACCTTTGGGGTGTAGTTGTGAATGCTGGTGAGAGAGCAGAGTGAACTAGGTAAGGGAGGAACAGAGAGTCAGACACGAGCAGAGCTAAGAGGAACATCAGGAACCAGATGGCCCAGCGATCTTCAAGTTTTGATGCCTAGAGTTCTGTGGCAGCACCCTAGGGGCTGAAAGAGAGGCCAGGTAGGCAAGGCTCTGGGTCCCAAGCCCTGCCTCAATCAGAGTGTCTTAGCTCTTTAATCAGTGTTTCGTATTTTGTCTTTGACAAAGTTTGTGTTAAGTATAGGATTTCATTCCAATATGTAGGAAAAAAAATAAGTTGGTGACTAGCATTTTCTAAAATTTATGTTGTTCTCCCAATACATACAATATGTACATCTATAAAAGTTATAAAATATTTTGCCTTGGCTCGTGTGGCTCCATGGATTGAGTGTCAGCCTGCGAATCAAAAGTTCACTGGTTCGATTCCTGGTTAGGGCACGTACCTGGACTGTAGGTCAGGTCCCCAGCTGGGGGCATGAGAGAGGCAACCAGTTGATGTTTCTCTCACACATCAATGTTTCTCTCCCTCTCTTTCTCCCTCCCTCCCCTGTCTCTAAAAATAAATAAATAAAACATTCTTTAAAAAGTTATAAAATATTTAAACAGTGGAGAGCTTAAGTGAAACATCTCTTAAAAAAACATTTGGCACCGACTACTACTTGCCTACCTAAAAGCTGGTATAGGGCGGTATCTGATTTAATCGGTTATAGATTCAGCTATTTAAGGTTGCTATATCCATACTGCATGGCTCTCCACAGGGAGCGTCACTGCTTCTGGATGCGCTGCCCCGTGAGCACCCGGGAAAAGGACCTATTTTGTAGGTAAGGAAACTGAGGCTCAGAGATGTTGGGTGACATAAGGGAAGGTCAGAATCAGGTTAGAATCCAGTTGCTTTTCCTCATCTACTCTACCTCTTCAGGAGACCATAAGAGTCTGTCCAGTTTCTGACCCAGATTCTTCTACAGTTTCCTTCTCTTGTCAGATTTCTGAAAAAATCCTGTTCCGGCCTCTACAACTCGTCAGCGGGAGAGCCCTTGGTGCCCCTCTATGATCTCTATCTTAGACCCTTGAGACCGAACACATTTACCTCGGATGGAATCAGGGCCTTGCGAGGCACCAACCAGAGCCCACGTGAGCCCACCGTAGGGCTGGCTCTTGTCCCAGCTCCACTCCGAGTTCCGATATCTGAGTACGCTGTGATGGGCTCCAGCATCCCTGCTCGAGGTTGCCGGGCTGCCTTAGAGACTGACCCTGCTCTGCCCTTGGTTTCCCTAGACAATCAATGAGTGACACTGCTGTGATTCGGGTCCTTTACACTGCTTAAGAAACAAACTGGAAATCTGTGCTGGGAATCCTGCATGAAGTCTATTAGACTAAGCCTTCTCTGCTCAGCTATGGTTCTTTATCACAGCTGAAGGTCACTGAACTGTCCATGCTCCACTTTCTGCAACTAAAAACGATTGGAATCTAAACAGAACACAAGTAAGAAGCCCCCAAAGGACCAAAGAAACCTGAAGTTGGAGGCAGAGCATCCTCTGGGAGTCACAAGGAGGGCAAAGTCATAGGCTCTCAGTCCCCGGCCCTCACCCTGATGACAGAGCCGGTTATGAGCCTCCGAAACTCAGGCCAGAAAAAAAAAAACAGTGAGGGTGGAGCCAGGACCAGGGAGGACGAGAGGAAGTCAAAGCACCTGTAGGTGATGTGCTTCTGCCTCCACTTCTGTCCAGTCAGGGCGTAGCGCTTGTTCCTCCGCCTACGGCTCAAGTGGGGGTGGTCAGGAACACCGCATCGGGGTTTCTTCATCCACCTGGGCAGGGAGAAGACGCACACACACTGCGGTCACTGAACACGCTGGGAAGACCCTGCGGAGCCTCCAGCCCCAGCCTGCGTGGCAGCGTGCACCGCCGAAACCCTGGCTCCAAAGGGTTCCCCAGTGGGGACAGGACTAACTCATTCATTCACTCACTCGCGCACAACTGAATATGAGGAAGCATTGCCGCATAAGAGACTGGGAGTCGGAAGACATGGGCCTGATAGTTCCAGCTCCACCGCTAATCAGAAGGGCCCAGGCAAGCGATTGAATTGGCGTGAGCCTCAGTTTCCTCTTCTGCAATATGAGAATTAAAGTTGTTGCTGTTCTTAGGGTGTGATGAGCCTCAAAGGAGGGCTCATATGTGAAAACGCTCTATAAATGTTATTATATCATGTCACTCCCTGGTCTAAAACCCTCCAATGGTTCCCCCAAACACTTAGAATAAAGTCAGAACTCCTCACCTTGGCCCATGTGGTCTAGCCTCTGCCCACCTGTCTAACAGCACCTCCACTCGCCTTCCCCTCACATACTCCGCCCCACCACAGTGGCCTTCCTGCCGTGCCTTGAACGTGCTGAGGTTTTCCCCACTGCATGGTCTTTGCATCTGCTGTTCCCTCTGCTTGCAACTCTCTTCTTCGTCACATGGTTTGTTCATTGAAGTGTCTGCTCGGGAGTCATCCTTTCAGAGAGGATTTCCTGCCCATCCTTTCTAATATGCTGTAGCCTCCTCTGCCCATCCCACCGCCGTCTGTTTATTCTGCTTTTCTTTGTAGCATTTATCATTCATGGAAATTATATATTTGATTCTTTGTTTTCCCCGTCAGAGTCCAAGCCCCATGAGGACAGGAACCTTGCCTGTATTCCCAGTACTGGTGCAGGGCCTGACACAGATGTTCAATAATGATTTGTTGAATAAATGATGAAATGAATGAATGAGAACCATCTGACAGTAGGAGGACATAGCTTGGAACACAGCAAATTCCCTCTATAAGTGTTCAGAAAGTGGCTTCCCCTGGCTGGTATGGCTCAGCAGGCTGGAGCATCATCCCGTAAACCAAAATGTCGTGGGTGTGATTCCCGGTCAGGACACATGCTTGGGTTGCAGGTTTGGTCTGGGATTGGGGCGTGTATAAGAGGCAACCAATTGATGTTTCTCTCTCACATCGATGTTTTTCTCCTTTTTCTCTCTCCCTTCCCCTCTCTCTAAAAATCAATAAGCATGTCCTTGGGTGAAGATTAAAAAAAAAGTGGCTAGCCATGGCTGGTGTGGCTCAGTGGATTGAGAGTCGGCCTGTGAACCAAAAGGTCATTGGTTGGATTCTCAGTCAGGGCACATGCCTGGGTTGCAGGCCAGGTCCCCAGTTGGGGGCATGTGAGGGGCAACTAGTCTGTGTTTCTCTCACAAACTGATGTTTTTCTCCCTTTCTTTCTCCCTCCCTCCCTCCCCTCTCTCTAAAATTAAATAAATAGAATCTTTAAAAAAAAGTGGCTAAACAACTGTAGGACACAAAATGTAACTTATTACACTGCATTGTCTTTTTAAATGTATCAGTCTGTTGCCTCTAATAAGTAGGAAATTCTTTGAGGACAGGAACTGTATCATATTCATCACTGTGTCCCCAGAGCTCACCCAGTGCCTGGGACTAAAGTAAATCCTGGTAACTGTTTGCTGTATCAGGGAACAGTGGGCCGGGGACGTCGCCGGGCATATAAAAACGGGGCCAGGGCAGGAGATTTAAAAGATCATGGCTGACTGGGGCCCAGGCTCCGCTTGAATTTAAGTCCCCGCTGGCCTAATGGCCAACTCACTAAACTACAGTTTGGGATTGCTGGAAGGGAAAACAGTCTGACCTCATTTGCAGTTGTTGAAAGCGGTTGCCACTGGCAATATAGAGAAGAGACAGAGAATATTTTAACCAAATATTAAAAGCCCCTGGAGGGACCTAACCAGGCCTTAATCATTTCCGCATGCTCCATGTCACCCACAGTGGCCTGAACTCAGAAATCAGTCATAATAAGCGATAATAATAATACCACGCATTCGAATAAACATTGATAATTTTCACTGTGTTCACATTTAAAAAAAAATTTTTTTTCTGGTTCTCAAAACAGAGAACCAGACACCTCGGGGTTTTGCTTCCTGGGATGACAGTGCAGAGTAAAAGGTAGAAAAATGGGATGGGTGTGATGTATTCATTAAACTTGGTGAGATAACCAGGAATTCTTTGTTCTTCACTTGATAGATAAGAGAAAAGAGACACAGATAAACTGAGTAACTTGCAAAATATAGCAAACAGTGAGGAGGGGCTGGAACTCCGTTGAATGAATAAATGAACTATTATTTCTCATGCTTAGCACAAGGTGGGGCTAGAGGAACTGTTTGTTGAATGAATGAATGAATGAATGAATGATGTGTGGCATTTCCCAAGGTGGGCACTCGAAAGTGGTACTTTGAATGGCTAATCTAGCTTCCTTTCACTGACAGCCCCTAGGAGGAGAACCAGGCACCATCTCTGCAACAGCAAGGCTAAACAAGGCCTGGAGGGGCCCCCCGGGGGAAATAGGCCCAGAGAAGGCAGTAAACTACCCAGGGTCACAAAGCTGGAGCCCAAACTGAGGTCTCTGCACATCCTCTGCATCTCAGATCTTGTCTTAAGTGTGGGTGCCTTTTTCCCTTCCGTGCGTTCCCAGCCTTCCTGCAAAGAGATGGGGACAGAACTGCAAGTGGGAAACGCCTTCCTCCTTCCTCAGATCACCGTTGCCTCTGCCTCCTCCTCTCGTGTCCACCTGCCACACTCTGAACCTTGTCCAACAGGCCTGGGGCTTTCTGGAACAGAGTAAAACCCAAGGCCAGGTGGTGCCTCCACAGCGACACCAGTGCTTCTGCCCCAGGATGCAACTGCCCGAGGTCTGCACAAAACCCTCAGAATAACCCCTGCTTTGCAAGGCGGCCAGGCCCTCTGTGCCCAGCTCACTCAGGAGGCTGCGGGGCCTTGGGACCCGCTGTACTCCCAGCATCATAGGAACGACCTAACGCATTGTGTCAGAGAATCCTAGGAACAGGAAATGTTGGGACAGAATTTTCCGATCATGAAACCCCGCACTCACCAAATTTTGAATGCTTAGATGCTCAGAATAATGGAATCTAGAATTTGAGAGGCATAATTTAACACTCCCCTTTGTAAATGAAAATCGAGGCCAGAGTGATTGATTCTCCCAAGGAGTGACTCACCACCTCACCACGGGGTTGGGGGCAGTGGGCGGGGGACTGATCCAGGCTCCACCAATGGGTGGATTTCCTGTTCCCCACCCACCAGCTTCCCGCACCCTCACCAGGCCCTGCTCTCTCCTCCACCAGAGCTCAGGACCCCACCCCTCACCACCTCCTTGGGAAACTCACTCCAGGTCTTTCTCAGGGTTTCATTAAACAGCTTTAATAACTTGCACGGCCATTTCTTAAACAAACTTAAGCTTGCTCAGTCTCTCCAAAGTTACACAGACAAAATTAATTCCTCTCTAACTACCACCCCTTCCTTCTTCCTTTCACTGTTAAGCTTCCCGAAAGTTTCTCCCACACTTGCCATCTCTACTCCTCACCTCCCCTTCTCCCCATTGCTTTCTCCCCACTGCTAATTTCGTCTCCACCATTCCTCGGGGATTTTTACAATGGCCTCTTTGTTTCTAAGCTCAGCAGACACTTTTCGCTCCTCTGTTTGACTGCCCTGCAGCAGCTGAGCCCGGTGGCCATTCCCACCATCACTGCCCTGACATCACAGCCCCAGGCTTCTCAGATCTCTCTGCCTGCTGCTTCTCAGCTGCTCTGAGGGGTTCCCTCCCAGCACTCTCCTCCTCCCCCTCCTCCCCCGGCTGAGTGCTCGCAGCAGCCATCCTCCGTGCTGATTTGTTACGACTTCCTAGGTGTCAGTCCTGAACCTCAGTGTTTCCCCCTGAGTCCCAGAGTGATGTAGCCAAAGGACTGTCCTCTTCACTACATGGTGAACCTCTGGAGGGCAGGGATCGGAGGCTCAGGCACTGTGCGTGGTCTGCACAGATGCTCGGCAGATGTTCGGGAAATGGAAAAAGTGAAGTGAGACTTGTCAACCTGTCATCCAAGGGGTCTCTGTATCAAGTGCACACCTCAGGGAGTGCCTGAGGGGAGACACACAGAACTGCAAGCTTTAGAAGCACAAGTCAGAGGAAATTTAAGATCATCTATAACCGAACCCCTCACTGTGCTGATAAGGAAACTGAGGCCCCGAAGGGCCCTCAGAGACCTGTGACTTGTCTTAAGTGACTTGTCCAAGGTCGCACGGCACGTCTGTGGCGGAGCACATCAGCAGCTCACATAGGAAAAGACACCTTGGGGTTTTGCTTCCCGGGATGACAGGGCAGAGGAAAAGGTAGAGAAATAGGATGGGCGTGATGTACACAGGAGGCCATGACGAAAGTGAGCCCAAGCGTTAAGTCCGGAAAGTTCAAAGGTACAATGCCCTGTGCAAATCTTACTCGATTGTCGTCTGATCCAACACACCGGTGACTGGGATCCCGTAAAACTGCTGCATGGTGGAGACCGCTGACTGCAAGGCCTTCCCTGAGTGCAACGCAGAGGCCCGTGAATCGTAGGGCAGCAGGTAGCCATATGACTTCAACCAGTTCTGAAAGACACGGGAAAGAGAGGAGGCATTATGCTGGAGAAGGCTCTGTTCCACCTGGGCAGGGGGTGGTCGTTGAGTACCAGGGACGTTTTATCCCAGGAGCTTATGGCCTCGTGCTCCGGTTCTTCCTCCGCCACTCCCTCCCGAAGACATGTCACATTTGTCTCCAGAAAACACAGCTCTTGTTGGGTTCCTCTCCGGCTGCAAAGCTTTTGCTGGGTCTCTCCTGACTACAGAATCGAGCTGAAATTTGCATTCAGGGCTTCCTACCACCCTGACTCTTGGCTCATTTATTCAGTGGTTTTCACTGACGTATGACTGGACATGCAAGAGCATACGAACAGTTCTTTCACAGAAGTAAAATGGCCTGTTAAAATGTGCCTCCAGAGACCTGTGTCTATAATCAGAGTCTGATGAAGACTCATGCTGTAGAATATTTATTGGCATGAGATTATATATGACCTTTATTGCTAATCCCTCCAGAAAAGCAAGCCACTATAAAAAAATAAATAAAACAATATATTATTTAATTTAAATATCAATACATACATATATGTATAGAAAAGCCTACAAGGGCACACATTAAGAATAATAGTAAGAATAGATTATATAAGGTAATTTCTTGTTTTTAAGAAGTACACACTGAAGCAGTTAGGTTTAAGTAAAGGTGTATGATGTTGGCAACTTTTTGAAAAAATAGACTCAGGAGAAAATAGAAAGAGACAGAGGAAATGTGTAGTAAAATGTTAATAATTGGGGAATGAGGTAAGTTCTTTGTCCTATTCTTGAAAACTTTTCTGAAAGTCTGAAATGATGTCAAGAAAATTTTTACATAAAAATAATTAATAAATATCCTTTGCTATAGGACCATGGGGGACTCATTTTTTTGTTGTTCTTTTCTTTTCTCTAAGTTTTATGCATGGAGTCATTAAGAAATAAAAAGGAGAAAAACTTCCGAATGGTAAGGAAGTCTGAAAAGAGCGTGGGTGATGGAGCTCAAACAAGTTTTGAATCTGAAGGGTGGCAAAGTGAAGACAATTATTTCCACCGAAGAGCATGAGGGGATGGAAGCCGAAAGAAACCAGATCGCCAGAAAACATCTGTGGCATCAGTTGGAAAGCGAGAAAAATGGCCGTGTGTTCATTGAACCATGAACATTCGCGGGAGCTTCCTGCGGTGGGGCCTGCGCCCACCCACGGGGGACTGTCCTGATACCGCGTGAGCTCAGGAAGGAAAGGGAATGCAGGAAACCGTCTCATTCCCTTCCCATCTACTGTTCCTATATGGACAGTCTAACTGTGGATGTGCCTGTTATTTATTACAAGTCACATCAAATCACTTTTGGAAGGAGGCAAACCAGAAACTGTGAATGAGTTCTTTGTTTCACCAAAGGTGACTGTGACGTCTTTACTGCCTTGTGATAAAATCCATCGGACAGTTAAAAACAAAATATTCAGAATAATAAAGTCTTAAAATATCCACAACAGAGCAACAACCTTATCTCCTTCATATTTTATGGTTAAAACATGTTTTTCATTCCAAACTGTGGCACAAGACATCAATACGTCTTGAAGTTGCCCAAACACTGAATCTCATTCATGCCTTCATGCATTTCCCCTCCAGCTTGATAGTATGATAGTGCTTTAGAGTTTGGCAAAAGCCGTTCATTATTTTAAGGTTCAGCCCATAAATTATACTTCTGGAAGATTTCCCTCACTCCCCAGACTAAATTATTTTCTCCCTCTTCTGTGCTCCCTAAATCCCCTATTATAGATCATATAGATCTTATAATATTGGGCTCTAATCATTACATATCAGACTCAGAGCTCCTCAGGGGAAGAGTCTGGCTTTTACTCATCCCTGTACGAGGTCTGCCCAGAAGGTATCCAGCCATATAATATGAAAAATAGAGACATTTATTGAAGAAGATACAAGATATAAGAAACATTGTACATAAGACAATGATCTGGTCCCCTTCAAAGTAGGCACCGTGGGACCTCACACAGTTCTCCCAGTTGCCATCACCTGCACTGTCATATTTTCCTGAATCTCATCGATGGTCTGAAGTCTCTTCCCTTTCAAAGGTGATTTTAGTTTTGGGAAAAGCCAGAATTGCTTGAAGAGTGCCAAATCTCAGCTGTAGAGGGGTTGAGTCACCTGGGTGATTTGATGTTTCGCCAAGAAACCGTGTGAGACATGATGCATGAGGGGGCATGTTGTCATTATGAAGCTGCCAATCACTGTCACCCACAGCTGCAGCCTTCTGAATCATCCGGATAGTTTCCGCAGAGGAATGTTCAAGCTTCACGCAAAATTTGATGCAGATTCGTTGCTTTACTCCATCATTTTGAATGTGATGGCCACACAGTACACATCCTCACCCAAAAGCATCTACCTCCCCCACTGACTAGTACAGTGAAGTCGTCATTGTTCACGCATGTGCATTCCAGTCCACTCTCCTTGGCTGCCAGGCTGCATTGATGTTGTGCAAACTGTTCTCATTATATTAACAATGGCTGGACTTTTTCTGGACAGACCTTGTATATCCAGAGCTCAGGAAGTGCCTGACAAACGGTAGCTGTTCATTATGTCTATTCAACAAACATTACTGGGCACTTACCACCTGCCAGGCACTGTGCAAGGCATTGGGGCTGCAAAGATGAATAGGGAGCTCACAGACCCACCAAACAAACCCACCGTGAGAATATAATGCTGAAAATCTGGTGTGTGCAGGGTTCTGTAGAAGGACAAACAGGGAGTATCTTAGCCACATAGGAGACGGAGAGAAAGGAGACCTGGGGGGCGGCCTCCGGGTGGAGACGGGGTCTGAGCTAAGACTTGTTGGATGTAAATGTGTAATCGTTTGGAGCTATGGGGGAGCGTGGCACATTCTGAGAAGTATTTAAAACGGCTAGGACTTTGGGGGGAGCTGTGTGGCGAAGAGTGGAGAGGGTTGGAAAGGAAGGAAGTGGGGAGAGATGATATGCAGGGTGTGGCAAAAGTAGCTTCACAGTTGTTCATGTGGAAAATAACGTAAGAATGAACTCTGTGTTTTGCAGAGTCACAACTGTAAACCTACATTTGCCCCACCCTGTGTGATTATCTGTTCTCAAAGTGGACAAACTACAGAGAACCATTTGTGACTTGACGGTGGCCTAGGACCAGCCAAAACACCCTAGTAGGCATCTGGAAATGGACATGACAGGGCAGCGGACAGCTCCCCATCCATTCACCCAGGGGCTCCAACTTCTCGGTCCAGGTTACGTCATGTCATCAAGTCTCTTCGCCCCTCACAGCCAGCACGTCACATCATGTTCTTTCTTTACGGAAATTTAACTAAGAATTGTTGGGTTGTGCCCTGACCCGCATAGCTCAGTGGGTTGGGCCTTGTCCTGCAAAGCGAAAGGTCGATGGTTTGATTCCAGGTCAGGGCACATGCCCGGGCTGCAGGCCAGTCCCCAGCTGGGGCGTGTGTGAGAAGCAACCAATTCGTGCTTCTCTCACACATCTCTCCCTCTCTTTCTCCCTCCCTTCCTCTCTCTCTAAAAATAAAAGAAATATCTTTAAAAAAAAAAAGGATCATTGGGTTGAGTAAACAGGGTGGTATAATGGTAAAGAGGCATGCAGCCCTGAGATTGAATCCTAACTTCACCACTGGCCGGCTGTGCGATTCTGGGCAAACTGAGCTTCTGTGTCCTTATGTGTAAAATGTAAATGATAATCCCTCCTCTGCAGGATTGAAGGAACAAATGCACCTGACATAATCACTCAGAAGGTGTTTGTTATCTCTTTGGATTACATGCGTCTTGAAATCTAGTCATCTTGCCCTCTCACATTCTCCCTGGACCAAGAGCCAGTCCTCGTGGGTCCTGTGGATGGTAGTACATTGTCACGGTCAAGTCTGCTTGCTCTCAGGTGACCTATGAACATGACCTCTCACACAGCACTGGGGGCACTGCACAAGGAGAAAGGACAGCTGACGAGCTGTGTACTGTTCACCCTGTCACCCACCTTCCTGAGCACCAGACTCAATCACGTTCTGTCAGACTTTAGCTTGAGGGAGTTTTTTCCCTACAGGAGATTCTGTATGGTTTTTGGTTTCAGAAAAGGAACATTGGGCAACCCAGTGGTTTCCCCTTTTGGCCTTTCTGCCAGGAATCTTTCAGCCCAGGGTATAGCTTAAGGGTTAAGCATGGCGATGCTTAGAAGGAGCTATTACTTTTCTTTTTCTTTTTTTTTCTGACCACCAAGTTATGTTTCATCCTTAAAAGTCTTACTTAAGAACATTGCTTCAATCTGTGAACTGCCACAAGCCTTCCCAAAAGAGGTGTGGTACAAATCTAAAATAAATCCAATTCCTCTCTAAAAAATTCAACTAAGATGAATTATGGCATCTGGGAAATGGCTGGAGCTCTTTGGACAGGTACCACTGACGAGCCAGGCAGCCAACTGAGTGTTTTTTGAGCGCCCACCTCTAAAGTAGCGTGGCATTGAAGAATCTTCTCCCCGCCAGCCCCCTGACTGCTGATGGTAGGAGGCAGGGAACAGGGCAGTGTCGGCACAGACCCACTCCAGCCTTCTGAGGCTTCGGGAAATTAGAGTAGCTCCTCCTCAGTAAAGGGCAGCCTGACTCACCGGCTCCTTCTCTGGAATGCTCCAGCAAGGAGCATCCCAGAGCCAATCAGGACCCATTTTGAAGGTCACAGAGTCATTCTCAGCAGCGACAGGGATTAGGATCTAAGCCCTCAGGTCCTGGGTAAATGTCTGGGTCGGGACCAGACATCGGAATGGATCAGCCTTCTCTGGGTTCTGCTTCCCTCCCAGCTTCACTGGGGGCAGTCCTCAGAGCTCGGGGCAGACGCCCAAGGGGGGACATGGGAGTAGGAGGGGCTGGTCAAATGACAGCTCTAAACCAGGGAGCGGGGCGTTGAGGCAGGACCTGGTGCGTGTGTGTACATGTGTGCACATGTGCGCACGCATGAGTGTGTGTCTGTGTGTGTGTGAGGGAGAGAGAGGGTGGGAGGCCAAGGACTGTGGATTAGCCACCAGGCAGTCCCAACTTCTGCGGCTGAACTCTGCCCCTGCCACTCACTGGCTCCGTGAGCCAGGCAATTCTCTGACTGCTCTGGGCAGAAACCCCTGATGTTGAAGCAAGTCTTCTGCGCTCCAGTCATACCAACTCCAAAACATTCCCTGCCCTTTCACACTTCCAGGCTGTTCCTGCTGCCTACAGAGCCCATTCTCTTTATGTGTGTTAGCAAACTCATCCTTCAGTCCAGCTGAAATGTCATCTCCTCTGGCGAACCTCCCTTAACTCTCCCTGGCAGAGCTGGTGGGTACCGTTGGCTCCTGCAGTGCCTTACTTGTCTACCACCCTGAACACAGCCACCGAAGCCTATCGCGCCTGTCGGCTGATGTGTTTTCCTCAGTAGATTAAGTTCCTGAGGAGCAGAGCCTTCATATTTATTTTTGTATTTGCTATAGTACGTAGCACAGTGCCTGGCACACTAAACAATCCCTGAATGAATGAATGAATGAATGAACAGTTCATCTAGGAGGCACTGTCTGGGTAATGAGGAAGGAATTTCACCTGGGAAGGTTTAATGAGTAATACACATGAAAGCCCCAAGCACAGTTCCTGTCGTCTATCAGAGGCTGAAAAAACCGTTTGCTGAAATTCAGTCTATTGTGGTTTGACTTCCTTGCCTAATGAGGCAATAGGCTCCATTGTCCCATCTGAAAAAAAAGAAAAGATAAAATCCACTAAAGGAAAAATGACCTATCTTTCATCTTTTTACACCTGGACCCATTAATCAATCACCAGTCACGCAGAAGTCTGACCTTTACAGCTCAGTTAACCAACTCGAAGATGTCTGTCACCCTTTAAGTGCGGAAAGAGGTGTAAACCCAGAGGGAAGTGAGAAAAATCTCAGAGTGCAGAGCAGGGACCAAAATAGCTGGGCTGCACCGAGGAAGTGGGGCTCACTCACAGCACAGCGCGATTGGTCTGCTGGCCAGAAGGCGGGATTTTGGTTCCCGAGAAGCTAAAGCGGAGACGTGCAGGATTAGCGGTAGGCAAAGGAGAGAGCAGAGAACAACAAGGAGGGAAAAACCGTGGCCCGAAGAGGGAAGAGAGTGGCAGACAGCGGAGGTGGTGGCAAGATTAGAAGTAGCAATGGAGGCAGCAAGAACCAGATCAACTGGTGGTGGAGCCGTTTGCTGTTGGAAAACAGACTTGGCCCCGGTGTGCGGGGAGTGGGGGAGGGGAGAGACGCAGCGGTTAAAATTGCGAGAGCAGGCTCCTGGAGGCACGCAGGAGCATCACACCGGGTTGGGGGGTGGGGCGTGAGCTCAAGCCAGGCTGTAAGGTCTGGAGAAGGAGTGGGACAACGGTCAGGATCCCGGTCAGGATCCCATCCATGTTCGACCAGAAATGCAATGTTACCAGAAAGGCCAGAGGTGAAGTCTGTTCAGAAGGACCAGGCAGGGAAGTGTCAACTTTCAAAGCATGGGCTAGATTGAAGGAGAAAGAATGAAGGAGCTTGATCAAAGAGTTTGGGCAACCAAGATCATATTAGGGTGGTGATGTCATAGGAACAAGGCATTCGTCTCAACAATGCACAGGAGGTCCCAGTCCAGTCCTAGAAGCCACGAGTGAAAAGGGACAGTGACAGACTAGAGCATGGCTAAGGGAGGGTGGCCAGGAAAGCGAGGAACCACGTCCTGGAGGGAAGACGAGGAGTTTGTAGGCTGGAGAGGGGAGGGCTGCAGGTAGCATGACCATCTTGGAAAAGCCAAACACCTGTGGATGACGGAGGTACTTCTATTCCGGTTGGCGCGGAGTGCAAAACCAGCCCAGCGAGGGAGACTGCAGGATGCAGATCCTGACTCACTGCAAGAGACAACTTTCTAACAGAACTGTTCTGATATAATCACAATGATAATAGCTGCTATTCTTAGAACACCCACTGTATACCTGGCATTGTGCTAGGCGCCCTAGCATGCCACGGCCCCACAAGGCAGGAATTCTGATCCCTGAGCTGCAGATGAGGAAACTGAAGTTCAGAGAGGTTCCCAAGTGTCAGGATTCAAACCCAGACACGTCTGAAACCCGGCATGCCTTCCTCCTTATCACACAGTGTTGTAACCACGTGTTGAATTTCAGGTCTCCTCTTCTTGCCTATACAGTGCCTGAGGGCAGGGCCCATGGTCTTCTTCACTATGGTATCCCCACGCCTAGCCCAGGGCCTGTGGCAGGTACATGTTATTGAATGAAAACGAATTAAAGTGTTCAGGGCAAGTGATCGCTGGGTGGAACTTGCTATAGAACAGGGTTTCTCCACCTTGGCACCATTGACATTTTGGGTCAGATCATTCTGTTATGGTGGGGAGCTGTCAGGTGCACTGTAGGACATTTAGCAGCATCCTTGGCCTCCACCCCCTAGATGCCAGATGTCTCCAGACATTGCTGCAAGTTGCCCTGAGGTGGGCAAAATTGAGAACCGCCACAATAAAGGGATTCCCATACAGAGCTGCCTTGAATAGCAGCTCTTTCAACCCTAAACTCTGTTCTAGAGAAAGCGCAAGGCACTCAGTCAACAACCTCCCAGCACGAGGCGCAGAGTGAGAGCTGGTTTTCCTGTCTGGGCAGGTGGCCGTGAGCAGGCTTGCTGAGGGGTGTGGAGAGCAGTGAGCAGCGAGGCGGCTTGAGCAGAGGATGTTTAGGGTCAGAGTCAAGAGCGCACACTCTCGTGCTGGGTTTAAATCCTAGCTCTTCCATTTACTTGTCCCACAACTTAGCAAATTATTCAGCCTCTCTACCGCTCACATCCCTTACCTGCATCACGTCATCAGCATGCGCCTCATGGAGTAGTTGTGACAATTAAGTAAAATAATATGGGGCACTAAGGACTCAGGAAAGATAGCAATAATAATGGCTGTTATTTTCCTGATAGATGGTGAGCAACTCTGACACCTCACTGTGCTGTAGCCCCGAACACTGAGAATGTTCCTCTGTGTGTAGTTCTGCGTGTCGTGGGTTGTCAGCGTCGCATCATCTGGGGAGCTTGTTAAAAGTGCACATTCCCAAACCCAGACCTAGATTTACTGCCAGACTCTCTGGTTGGGGATTGGGACTCTGTACCTAAGGCGAATAGGTTACCTACTAAAGCGTGAGAGCCACTGCAGTAACGACCTTCGGGAGTGACGGCCCTGTGCCGTGAAGAAATGTATTGCCTCGCCCTAGCCTAGCCGGTGTGGCTCAGTGGCTTGAGTGTCATCCCTAGCCCTAGCCTTTAGGTCTCGGGTTTGATTCCCATCAGGGCACATGCCTAGTTTGTGGGTTTCATCCCTGATTGGGGCATGTACAAGAGGCAACCAATTGGTGTTTCTCTCCCACTCTTTCTCTGTCCTTTCCTCTCTCTCTAAAAATCAATAAGCATGTCCTTGGGTAAGGATAAAATACATACACACACACACACACACACACACACACACACACACACATATCACCTCTAATTGGCTAAGGCAGAAAGTATGTTACCCACTTAGAAAAGCCTTCTATTAAAAACAGCCAGCTCCTGCTCTCAGTGCCTGGGCTCTGCTCTCACCCTCGGTCCTTTGCCTGACCATCTCCTTGGCCGGCCCTGACTTCAGCAAATGGCCCATCAGTTCCCCGACACTGAGATTCCACTGAGTCATTGCATTCTAGCATCAAGAGTGGGCCCAGATCATCCCACCCCATCCACTGCCACATTAGCTCAGTCCTTACACCTGGGCTTTTGCCTCAGTTTCCTGGTCTGGTACTCAGGTCCTAAGGTGAGACGGCTATGATCCTAATCTGTTTGCAGCGTCTCAGATTCCTTGCCTGATTCGCAGTCTCTTCCAGAGACTGAGTCTCTAGTCCCAAACTTGTATTGCCTAACTTTGCTCTTTCCAGCAGAATGTCCTTGGGCGATGACCTAACTTCTTTTTCTTTGTCTGTTCTATCGAGGGCAATAAAAGAAGGCTTGCAAGGAGGATTCCATGAGATGATGCACTGTGGTAGGTAAACTAATGGTCCTTCCAGGAAACCCGCATCCTGACCCCCCCCACCCCCAGCTGGTGACTGTGTTGCCTTACCTGGCAAAGGAGACTATACAGACATGATTAGGGACCTTCGTGGGGAGGGATAATCTCACGTTATCCAGGTGGGCTCGGTGTGATCACCAGGGCTCTCACCAGGGGGAGGCTCAGAGTCAGAGATGTCAGAATAGAAGCAGATGTCAGAGTGATGCCACTGCTGGAAGGGGCCGCAGACCCAGGAATGTGGGCAGCTTCCAGAAGTGGGAGAGAGGGTATACATCCTCTCTGGAGCCTCCAGAGGAAAGCTGCCCTGCCAACACTTTAAGTCCCATAAGTCCCACTTGACCTTCTGACCTCCAGAACTGTAAGATAACACATTTGTGTTTTTGTAAAGCCACTAAATTTGTGATCATTCATCTCAGCAGCAATAGGAAGCTAAGGGATGCATGTAAGGTGCTGAGCAGATCTTGGCGAATAGGAAGCAGACTCCCAGTGCTGTAGTCTGTATTCTTGCTCCAGCACTCGCCAGTGACAGATTGGCCACCTTTGGTGACCCCTCAGAGGTCAGCCCCATCTCGGGGTCCGTTTGCTCCAACCTCCGTCCCACCGAAACCCGGCTTCCTCCTTTAACCCATACAGCTGAGGGCCCAGCCTTGCCGCTGAGCCAGTTTTCAAACACTTCAAATTTGAAGGCTTAACCATTCAGGTATCCAGAAAATGCACTGGCCAGCAATACTTAAAGAGCATCTACTTTAACATGCTTGTTTTGCAGAAGAGAAATATACAACTCAGAGAGGGAGAAATGACTTCCAAAATCCAAAATCACAAAGCAAGTTGGTAGAGGAAATGAAAACAGAGCCTAGCATCCCTGCCTCCGAGGGAGGGTTGTCTCTGTCACACAGCACCCTCCACACTAGCTCTGATCTGCCTCTAAAACTGTGTCTTTCTTTTTTTTTCCTTACAGCCAATCTAAAAAGGGCTTTCAGGATCGCCCACAATTCCCAACTTAGTTTCTTGACAAACACCTTAATGGCACGGTGTTGCCTCTTGGCTGCCACCAGCTCAAGTGGGCGGTGAGTGCACTGGCGGGAATCCCCTGGCGTCCTGCACCGTGTCCCTGGCCCACTCCCAGGAGGCCACCACAAGCCAGACAACCACCATGCCCAGGGAGGTGGCACATTTGGGGTTTTGGGTCAGCTCTGGGATGTCTGCGTCTTCCAGTCCTACAGAGGCCGCCTTCCAAGGCCAGGGATGTGGCGAGGTCCTCATTCACTCTCTGAGAAGTGAGGAGCCTCCATCTCCCGGCCCTTCCCAGGGCCTTCCTGCAGACCTGCCTGCATTCTGTCCCCTGGGGCTTGACTTCAGGGTGAGTTAGAAAAGGGCAGAGGGAAGACAAAGACCACAGTCAGGCCTTAGTTTCTCAACTGTAACAGGCAGGTGGCTGAACTAGATAACCTCTAAGTAATCATATAGAGTTCTATTATTTTAGCCTAATTGGATTCAGTGTGGAGCCGTCCTTCTGGCTCCTCACCACCAGTCTTAAAGTCCAAGCTCCCTAGTGTGGCACTCAACACGCTTCACCATCTGAGGCCAATGCACCTTTCCAGCCTTATCTTCTGTCTTTACAGCCTACCCTGTTATTGCCCACCCCGAGGACCCGCTACTCCAGCCACAGCCCTCCTCGTGTTGCCAGCACACATCCTGCAGTTTCCTTCCTCCGTACCTTTTTCATTCCCTCCTCTAGAATGTTCTTCCCACATGCATTCTGGCCTCTCCTTGATAAACTAGTAAATATCCTACAAAATGGAACTCAATTGCCACTTCGCCTGGGAGGGCTCCCGGGGTCCCACGGACTTCCTCCGTGCTCCCATGGCATGCAGTGCAGCCCTCACTAGCAGCATGCCACGTTACATCGCCAATAGTGGTTCACACGCGTGTCTCCCCCACTGACTCTTCCTCGTGCAGCGTACAGCCTGTGGGGCAGACAGACGTGGGAAGACGGGCGGTTTCCTTGGGAGAAGTGACATGAAGGAAAAGGAGAAGTGGCTGTGACAGTGCATGACAGGAGCGGTGGCTGTGATGTCAGGATGGCCTCCCCGAGGAGGTGACATCTCAGCTGAGACCTGGGTGTGAACGAGGTAAAGGTGGAATGATGAGCATCCCGGAAAAAAGACTGTCTTATTGAATTCCCGAGGTGGGAAGGAGCCTGAGTATTGGAAGGAGAGGAAGAAGGCCAGGGTGGCTGGAGGTGGCTGGTACGAAGGGAAGCCGGGGAGGTGGGCAGGACCCAGTGACGCAGGGTCTCAGCCCGGTGGGTGCTGGCTACACAGGGGTTCGTAATACTCTTCATTCCACTTTTGCCTTTGGCACGTTCCCATAAGATGAACTAAAAGGAAGAAGTAGCAGCACAGTGATCGCAGTTCACCCTTCATCCTAAAAGTGATGTGAAGCAATGGGAGGGTGGGAGGAACATGATCAGATTCTTCATTTGTTTTTAATTTTTTAAATTAAATATTTCAAGCATCCAAAAGCATACGCAATGATAAAACAAACACTTGGATAACCACCAACCAGCTTTGTTAAATCTTAGCTTTTGCCATATTTGCTTCAGATATGACTGATTCCTTATAGATTTATTTTTAAAAGGTCGCTTGGGCTGTTGTTTGAAGAAGGATTAGGGACCGGAGAGAGAGGCTGATCAGGTGGGAAGTTCCTGAGGTCCTGGCGAGAGGAGCTGGAAGTTGAGACTGAGGTGGAGGTGAAGACAGTGGACACTGGGGAAAGTCCACTCAGGAGGTGGGGTTGCTGGGGCTTGGCAATTAATTCCACTGAGGCGGGCGAGGAGAGGAAGAGGTGGAAGATGACTCCCACCTTTCTGGCCCTGTGCTTTTGGGGCACAGAGAACTGCACGCGAGAGTGTTTATGGTATACAAGTGAGTTTTTACACGATCACTGCCAACAAAAGTTGTTCAGAACAATGTCTTCTTTCTTTCTATCTACTTTGTGATAACAACACGGCATGGTCTTGAAGAAAATATTATCTTTTATACAGATGGCTTTGCTGTTATTCTATATATCATTAAAGCCTAGTTCAAAGTTGGCTTTTAAAATGAATGCACGGAGTAACGACGAAGAAAAACTGGTAAAGGACTCGAGTGGAATCAGTCCTGAAGCCCAGAGGACGCAGGTGATTGGCTCTCAGATCTCTCAGCCGGAGAGGGCCCGAGCTGGCATTCGCGGCTTCCAGCCACTCACCGGTCCCTAAAACAGGTGCACAGACCTGCGTTGCACTGAGAAAGCTGAAGGTGTCCTGGGCAGGGGCCAGCGCCCAGAGCAGCTTCGGAAGGGGCCCCAGTCCCTCTGCCTCGTCCACATGGCTCCGAACAGGTCACTCCTGTGCTCAGAAACCCTTAATGACTCCCCTAAGCCGCTGGAAAAAAGCCAGCTTCACAATCTGCTCTCAGCCTCCCTTTGCAGTGCCTTCTCCTCACGCTCTCTTCCTGGAAATAGCGGGTAACTTGACGCCTGAGGCACAGCGCACTACTTGCTGGTAACTGAACATGCCACACGCTTTTGCGGAGCCTTGGTTCATGGTTTTCCTTCTCTTTGGACTGCCCCCCTCTCCATCCTTTCCTTCCCTCAAAGGCTTCTCTTCAATATCGACCTTCTTCCTAAAATATTCCCTGACTTCCCCAACCTCAGCGGGGAACCTCATCTCCTCCCTCTTCAGCAGTGCGCCAGACCTTGTTTATGTCTCCAGCACGCGTTCATGTCTTCTTCCACAAAGGGACTGAGTTTTTAACGTACCAAGCAGTATTCAAAGAAGTCAGTGGTGGACACAGACAATGAAATTAATTTCAAGATGTTCACCAAGTGTCTAGGATGTGCCAGGTCCATGTAGGTACTGAGGAGACACTGGCTGCAGTCCACTAAGAATTCAGTTCCTCTCATTTGGAGTTCAAATTATACCATGTCATAAGGCAAAGCATTTCTTTAGATGAATACCCTTGGTACAAGTATCATTTACCTTTACTTGCTCTAGAACTACCTCTTCAAGGACTGGAGTGGGACACACCTGAACATGGAAAGCATTGGCCAGAAGGCTATCATGGTTACTCAGGACAGGGCAGTTTAGTGTAGTGGGGAGGGCGCTCAGACCAAGACAGAAACTCTAGTTCTGACCTTCTCTTTACTGTTTACTAGTTACACATGGGTCCTGGGCAAATACAGACTAGTCATATCGCCTCTCTGAGTCTCTGTTTGCTCTTCTTTTTTTTAAGATTTATTTTTATTATTATTATTATTATTATTATTATTATTATCATCACTATTATTTTTAAAATTATTTTAGAGAGGGGGAAGGGAGGAAGAAAGAGAGGAAGAGACACTTCAATTGTTGCCTCTTGCATATCCTCAATCAGGGCTCTGGCCTGTGACCCAGGCATGTGCTCTGACTGGGAATCAAACCCATGACCTTTTGGTGCACAGGCTGATGCTCAGTCCACTGAGCCACACCAGCCAGGGCTCTGTTGGCTCTTCTATAAAATGAGGATGATGTCTTTCCTATCTACCTCATGGCATTGTTGCCAGGATCACGAATGTGCAAAGCACCCTATAAGAATAAGAAAAACCACAGTAATAGTAAGATAAAATGAATTAAAAATACAGGGGGCGTGCAAGAGGCAACCACACATTGATGTTTCTCTCCCTCTCTTTCTCCCTCCCTTCCCCTCTGTCTAAAAATAAATAAATAAAATCTTTAAAAAAAATACAGCAACTATATTCAGGTTAAGCAAAAGGAAGAACTGTCTAAGAGTGAGAATTATTTTTTGTGGCAACAATAAAGATATGCTGGAGGCCATGATCACACTGAAATAGAATTTTGGCTTGGGAATCTGATAGTGCTTCTTAAGAGGCCTACCCTCTGCCTGGGCTCATTCAGGGCTCCAGCTTTCCTTGACTACAGATGCAAAGCAAAGGACATTCTCCATCTGCCCAGAGCAGACCCCTCAGACTGGTCTAGAAGGCAGGAGTTCATTATGCCCTTGGACCAGGCGTCACACTGTTACTCATGTGGCCTGTTTTGATTGGCTTATCTCTTTCTGCCTGTACTGATCTTTCCCAGGATCAAATTGGAAACTAGGAGGTCCAAAAATTAAAAAAAAAACCAACAACTATCTTTGGGGCATTCTACTCAGCTAATAAGAGAAAGAGATGCTTTAAATAAACCAAACACAGGAAGCCAATTAGAGAATCGGTGGGAACCCTCCCCGCCAATGTGCAAAATACAAAAGAAAGACTCAAGAAAGCAAAGGACAAAACAGACTGAATGCAAAAAATTTTTTGGCTTTGTCTTTTGGTAATGAAAGATCGGAGATATGGAACCCAAAGGCAAAGACAGTGAAAACGCTTTCCAGTAAGACGTCAGGAAACCGGGGAAAAGTTCTAGTTCTGAATCACTTACTGTCAGGCTCAGTGCACTTGGGCAGCTCACAAATGGCAATTCAAGAAGTATCTGTTAAGTACTACTATGTGCTTCCTTGATGGTCTCTAAGGTCATGGTCATCTCTCTCTCAATTCCTCTTCATTGTATGTCACTGTCACTAGATGACAACCTACCTAATGGTTACGAAACAACTCAAGGGTGACATTGTGGAACCACCGTTAAAAGGAGTAACCTCTGTTTCCATGGAAGGAAGGACAGGTAGACATTAAGACATATCCCTAAGAAGGGTTTTAGAAAGGACCTGGAGGCTGCATGCCCATGAGAGTCTATTTCAGATCCACGCAACTCTTTGGTATCAAGGATAGAGTAGAATCATCGAATGCTTGAGTACTTAACAGTGAGCATTGAGAGTTGGGATTGTGTTAGAGCTAAAAACATAAAGCATTTTGGTTGGGGGAGGTCCTGCCTAAGAACTATAACTAGCCCCTACCGCCAAATGATGTTTTTATTTTCTTTTTCTTTTAAAAGATTTTATTTATTTACTTTTTGAGAAAGGGGAAGGGAGGAAGAAGGAGGAGAGAAACATCAATGTGTAGTTGCCTCTAATATGCCCTCTCCTGGGGACCTGGCCCACAACCCAGGCATGTGCCCTGACTGGGAAGCAAACCAGTGACCCTTTGGTTCACAGGCCAGCACTCAATCCACTGAGCCACACCAGCCAGTGCTAAATTTTTTTTCTCACTTGAGGACATGATCATAGAGAGGAAGGGAGAGAAACATCTATGTGAGAAACATCGATTGGTTGCCTCTTGCACGCACCCCTACCGGGTGCCTCACCTATGTGCTCCAATTAGGGACAAACATGCAACCCAGGCATGTGCCCTGACCGGGAATTGAACCTGTGACCTTTCAGTTTGCGGGGCGATGCTCCAACCAAGTGAGTCACACTGGCCAGGTAATGTTTAAGTATTTAAAAAACTTAAGTGGCAAACTGACTGGGGCTGCCTCAAAGTGTTCCCCTGAGACAGAAATAAATGACTAGAAAAGTCAAGGAAAGTTCCCTGGAGAAGCAGAGCTTGTGCTGGAACTTTAAGGAGAGGCTGCAGATGGATTGGTGGAGGCACGGACATAAACTTCATGTGTTGATGTCCAGGGAAACCTGGGTAACTGTCTTACAATATAAGGAGAGGCAAGCCTTTCTGGTCCAAGCGTGTGTACCAGTGAGCAGTGGGAAAGGCAGCCCTCGAGTGAAGAGGTGGGGTGGAGTCAGACTCCAGAAGCTTCAGAAGGCAAAGGGGAGTAAACAACATTATCTGCTGGCTAAAAAACACTATTTCTATAAGGTTTCAATCATGTGATCTACTAATACTCAACAAAGGGATAATTAGGTGCAAACACGTTGAGAGAAGCAGTGGATATAATGTATCTATCGGAAAGTTTTGGACAATATATTAGGCCTTGAAAATGGAGTCATTATGGAATTCAGGGTGGTGTTTTTCTCATGAACTCACTTAGAGATAGGGAACGATGGATGGAAATAAAGGGTCACTTCTCTAAATGAGAGGAGATTAAGAGTGCAGGGGGCCCCTGGAGACTATGCCGGGACTTGTTTGATTTAAATTTTTTATAAGTGATCCAGAAGAAGTGGAGCAAAGTGAAAATTTCAGGGCTGTGGATCACATGGGGCCCTATCGGGTAGGGGAATGCTTTGCTGAAGGAGAGGGTGGGAGCTGCAGGGAAGGTATTGAGTGAGATGCTGAATGGCAGATACACGTCAATGTGGGGAAATGAAAGGTGATGCACTCCGATAAAAGTCATCCACGTGGAGGGTGTTGTGTTCCAGGCTATCAGTTCTGACCCAGGAAAGGGATCCGGGAGCTAGAGTGTTTCCTAAAGGAGGGGCCTCACGTGTGGGGGTCAGGAGACTGACAAAGGGCAGGGCAGAAGCAGGAGGGGACCTGAACACCAGAGAGGAAATCATCCTTCCTTTGTGCAAGACCACAGGGTCCCACATCTGGGGACAACGGTTGGATTTATATCTATTGAAAGTTGGGGCCCAAGGATAACTAGAAAAGGGCAACCAAAGTGACCCAGAGGATGCATACGGCTACTCCAGGGAAAGCCTGTGTTGTAAGAGGGAAACTTAAGAGTGCAAAGACAAAGGCTAAGGAAGGTGGAACAATCAAAGCCAGTAAAGCTAACAAGGATAAAGAATGGACACACATAACCTTCTCTCCAAATCCTGACATATTCAAGCAAATAGCCTCTTAATGCTTGAAATATCACAGGAATAAAAGGGTTTTAGAGTAGAGATCATCTGGCTGTCTCCCTTCCTATTCAAGTTGGTAAAATCCATGCCTATAAAAAGCAAGGAAATGGCCCAAGGTCATAGAAACCACTGTGGGCCAAGGTCAGATTAGGACCCAGGCCTCCTAAATCTCAAGTCAGGGTCTTTCCACTTCACCCTGTGCACTCAGGAAGACTAGAGCAATCCTGCTTTTTATAGGGCATAAACTGACCACATAGATTATGTTGAGATATAATAAAGATGAAAACAAAAACGGGCTATAGAAAGTTTTAGCTAAAAGTCAGCCAGCAATTATAAAATTTTTGGAAGACAACTACCAAATGGAGCTAAAGAGACTTTCTACCCACCCTGAGTTTTTTGCATCATGTACCTCTTTGAGAGTCAGAAGAAAGCTATGGATTCTCTCCTAGAAAAACACATTTGCACACACAAACACAATTTTGCACAACATTTCAGAGTTCATGGCCCCCTGAGCTCCGTGCTCAATCCCCACTCTGGCAGATTCTTCTGAACAAATAGACTGCCTGCTCGGACAAGCACACTCAGTCTCCTCGGATTCCCTAAGGCACTAACTCTGGCTCTCTTCAGCAAAAAAACACCATCTCAACCAACATCACTTACTAGAATTGCAGACCTCTAGGTTGGAATAGGCCAAAGAAATCACCCAGTCCACTGCCCTTACCCCCACGGAATACAGAATAATGTCACGCCCAGGTGAGAATCCCAATTTCATCACTCACTAGCTTTGGGACACGGGGCAAGTTACTTAAGTTCTCTGTTCCCCCCGAAGGAAGGACAGGTGGGCATGTAAAATGGGGATGATAATTACAACTATCTCCTAGAGTAGTTATGAAGATTAAATAAGATACTAGTAATTCACATACAACACAGCACCAGGCCTGGCACATAGTGGGTGCACAGTGAGGGTGGCTGGCATTGCCGTTATTATTATGCATTTATCTATGCAGGTATTGTGCATGTATCCATCCAATCCCCTCTTGGAGCTTTTGCTTGCACATGCCAGTGATGAGCAGCTCACCGCCTCCTAAGCTGGTTGAGCAGCTCTGATTGTTACAAACTTCTTCCTATATTGAGCCGAAATTTGCCTTTTTGCGACGCCTACCCCCACCCCTGTTGGCTGTAGTTCTGCCCTGTGGGACCATGCACAGCAAGTCTATCCTTCTTCCACGTGACAGCCTTCGGATACGAAGACAGCGATCCAGTGCTTCCCCGTCCCCTCGCCCCCCACCCCCTATCCCATCCTTTTCTCCAGCTTGAATATCCTCGGGCTCTTCTCCCAACCCGCGGCAGACTGGCTGAGCTTACTATTTACTCCGAGGCGCCGTACGGTTTCCCTCACACACACAGTCCTGCAGGCCACACACCCCGCCGCCAGCACAGCCCTCCGACCCTCCCGCGGCGCCCGCGCCCGCCGCCCCTGTCCGCGGTGCTGAAACGGCTCCGGGGCCCCGCGGCCTCCGCACAGCCTGCCAGCCCCGGCGCTGGGACCCGGCCGGGACCCCAGGCGTGAATCCTCGAGAGCCACCTCCGCTCCCCAGCGGCGGGCGCGGCCCGGCCGGCGCCGCCCCCCGCCCTGCCCCGAGGCCCCGAGCCCGCGCTCCGGCCCCGCGCTCCAGCCCCACCTGCCCGGCGAAGGGCGCCTCCGCCTCGGCCGCCCGCGCCGCCACCGCCGCCCGTTCCTCGGCCCCCGCCGCCGCCGCCGCCCGCGCGGCGCCCGGGAGGCAGCAGAGCGCGGGCAGCAGCAGCAGCGGCAGCAGCAGCCTCCCGGGGGCCCGCCGGCGGCTCCGGCGCGGGGCCCGGCCCGGCGCGGCGCGGGCGCCCCGGCTCCTCGGCATCCCGGCGGCGGGGCCCGGCCGCCCGGCGGCGATGGCGGCAGCGGCGGCGCCTCCGGCCGGGTCCTCCCGCTGCAGCCGCTGCGGAGCCGCCGAGTCACGGCGCCGCGGACACGCGCCCGGCCCGCCTGTCTTCGCCGCCGCCGCCTCGGCCGCCCGCGCGCCCCCGCCTCCGCGCGCCCCGCCCCGGCGGGGGGCGGCTAGGGGCGCGGGGGGGCAGCACCTGGCCGGACCGCGGGGCGGCGGCTGCGGGCCGGCCCCGGGCGCTGGTGGGGGAGCGGGGCGGGAGGGGGGGGTCTCGGAGGCCGAAAGAGCAGCCCTGGAGGAGGGTCCGAAGGGTGGGACCGGAGGAGGGGGCCCGGGGGCAGCCGGAGGGAGGGGCGAGAGGCTAAACAAATACTCCCGGGGACAGAGCCACGTGACGGCCCTAGGGTGCGGGGTCTGCGGCCGGGGGACCGGCCACCCCCCCCCAGGGGGGGCCGGAGTCTGAGGGGCGGTGGGCTGGGCGCGGGGACTCAGGAGCTGCCCCGGGTGGGAGGAGAAGGCGCTGGGGGAACAGCCGGCCCTGGAGGGGGGCTGAGGGGCTGCCCCGGGCGGGGAGGGCGAGAAACCGAAGGACGGAGCTGAGGAGTGCTTCGGGGGGCAGACCTGGGAGGCATTAGGGGAAATTAAGGTGAAGCGCCTTCCCTCGTCAGAGAGAGAGGGAGAGAGAGAGGGAGAGAGATCGCCCAGCTGGGAAGATCATCTGTCATCCCAAACAACCCATATCATTGGGCACTTTCTAGATATATGTAGGACTCCGGACTACTTGGATACAGAAGGAAAGGAGGCTGGCTTCCGAAGCGGAGAGGTTTACAGCTTGGCGAGGAAAACACCCGTGCGAGGAAACGCAGGGCAGCAAACACCAAGTGTCAGAAAGGATTCGGGCGGGAGCTCCAGGGCCAGGGGGGACCTGAGGGGGGCGGGGAGGTCCGGGACGCTGTTGTGGGGCAGGTGGGCCTCTCGCTAGGCCTGGAGGGACGTCAACCCGGGAAGGGGAATGGGGAGGTCTTCTCAGGTGGGAAGGTGAAGGCGGGCAGGATGCGACTGGGGCAGATCAGCGTCTCTGGAACACAGCTTCCTCCAGGACAGCGCTGGGAAGGGAGGGAACTAGTGCAGGACCTTCACTCCCAGGGTAGTGAATTTGGGTTATGTTCTGAAGGGAAATGGGAGTGGCGGCGATCGAAGGTGTTCTGTTTCTTTTGAGCAGGATGATGTGTGGAAAATGGTGTTTTACAGCTGCCTGGTAATTTGGAAGAGTGGAAAGGGAACATGCTCTAGAGTCCGACCTATGTTAAACTCCTGGCTCGATTCCATTTTTATAAAATGATGCTGATATTACCGCATAAGGTTGCTGTAAGGATGAAGTGCTTCGCACGTAATAGATTTCCACTTTAGTTCCCCCATCCCAGGGTGCAGAACGACGACCACGGGAGGCAGCCCGATTAGCTGGGAGGCTACTGCAATAGTCCAGGTATAAAGAACCCATGATAACAAAGATGAGTAACATTTGTTAAATGCCTACTATGCACACAGCACTAGGCTAAGCCTCTTACTGTGTTATATCTCATTTAATCCTCACAGATAAACCCTATGAAATAGATACAATTATTATTATCCCTAATTTAGGATGAAGAAGCAGAAGTTCTGAATATTCCCCAAATCACAGGATTCATAAGTGGGAGAGCTGGAACAATCTGATCTCAGAACCCTGTTTTTTTCTTGTTTGTTTGTTTTTCTAAAATAGGGGAGGAGACAGATTTAGGAGACACTGGGCAAAGAGGAAGAGAGAAAAGAGTTTGGAGTAACTAATGGCAATTCCAGAAAGATGTATGGTAGTGTCTTCACAGAAATGAAGCAGTTTTCCTTTTTGAGTCAGATCCTGGGTTCATGTATGGGCTGTTACTACTTTGTAGTGAGCCTTTGGGCAAGTCATTTAATCTCTTTGAGCCTTGGTGTTCTCATTTGTGAAATAAAATTCATAGCACTCATTCTCTCCACTTCATGAAAGGGACCATATGAAACTACAGGGTTAACTGAGTGAATGTTAGGAAAAACTTTGATATTGATAATATTATCAAGAAGCATTATATCTGTGCCAGAACTCACTTCGGAGAAATGGGAGACCTTAGCCTCTTCTCTTATTTCTTTTTTTATTAAAGTTTTTATTTATTTATTTTTAGAAAGAGGGGAAGGGAAGGAGGAAGAGAGGGGGAGAAACATCAGTGTGTGGTTGCCTCTTGTGCACCCCCTACTGGAGACCTGGACTGCAATCCAGACATGTTCCCTGACTGGGAATCGAACCGGCAACATTTGGTTCGCAGGCCGGCACTCAATCCACTGAGCCACATCAGCCGGGGTCCTCTCTTATTTCTTTATTCAACAAATATTTATTAAGTATGTTTTGGGTGCTGGCTGGATTGGAGACTTAAAGAAGATTAAGTTATAGTTGTTGCCTGTAGTCTATTAGAGAGATTTACAATTACACAGAAATATTTTCACTGAAGACCTGAGGGACCAAGCGAGTGAACCATGCAGGTATCTTGGAGAGATGAATTCAGACAAAGAGAACAGGAAGTGAAAAAGTCCCGGGGCAAGGACATGCCTGGTAAATCTGAGGAACAACGTGGAGACAGGTGTGGTCAGACAGGAAGAAGGGTGAGGGTATTAGAAGATGAAGATTATGAAAGGGAAGGGTTTTTAATTACCTGACATAAAAAGCCAAGGAAAGGTTTTGAAAATAGCAGAGACAACTTCTGACTTATCTTCAACAAAAGCACTTTGTTGGCTGTGCTGAGAACAGGCAGAGAGGCCATACGCAGAAAGTCCAGGTAGGAACTATTGCTATGATCAAGGTACAGGCTGATGGTGGCTTGGGCCAGGGTCCAAGTGAGGACAGTGAAGTGTAGCTGGATTTTCAATAAATTTTGAAAGTAGAGCTGTCAAAACTTGGCAATGGATTGGATATGAGGACTGGATATGAGAACAAGAGAAGAGTCAAATTACACCAAACTTTTTGACCCAAGTAACCAGCAGAATGGAGTGGCTATTATCGGACACACAGAAGGCCACAGGAGGAACAGGTCTGAAAAGAAATATTGAGAGTCTGGGTTTGAACATAAGTGGGTGATGTTCAGTGGGTAAAGCATCCAAGTGGAAGTGGCAAGTAGGCTGTTTCATAGGTGGGCCTGAGTTCAGGAAAGAGGTCTAGGCTGAAATATGAATTTAGAGGTTTTCAGAATATAGGTAACATTTAAAAACCAAGGGACCAGAAGAAATTACTTAAGAAGTGAGTGTAGAGAGAGAAAGAAGAAGTTCTGATGACTCAATCCTGGGGCAACTCGAATATTGAGAGGTTGGAAAAATAAAGAGGAGTCCACAAAAGACACTGAGAAGGAACAGGCAAAACCAAGAAAACTAGGAGAGGGAGAAACCCCAGAAGCCAAGGGAAGAAAGTGTGTTAAGGGACAAAGAGTAATCAGTTGGGCTGAATGCTGATTAGAGATCGAACAGTATGATGATTAAGAAACGATAATGTGATTAACCAGTGTGGACGGATTGGTGATCCTGAGAAGAGCAGTTTTGGTGTCATGCAGGGGACAAAAATCTGATTCAAGTAAGTTCAAAAGAGAATAGGAGAGGAATTGAAAATGTTGAGTTTATATACCTTTTTCCAAGGAGTTTTGCTACAAACGGAAGGAGAAAATGTGGCAGCTGGAGGAGGAAATAGAGTCAAAAAGCGTTGTTTTTGTTTGCTTTCAAGATGGGCAAAAATATTGTTTAAACGTTGACAGAGAAGGCTCCAGTGGAGAGGGAAAGCTCGTTGCTGCCGGAGAGACGGGCAGAGTTGCGGCAGCGGCAGCGAGATGCTTGAGGACACACGTACCAGCATACCAGCGGAAAGGCTGGCCGTGAGCTGGGGTAATTCATCCACAGTCAGAGGGAAGAAGAGGACTTCTGGGCCTGTAAATCTGGTGCCAGCGTGGAGGAGGTTAGAGGGGGAATTGCATTTATTGGTGGTTTGTTCAGCCCCGTGCTAGCTGCTTTCCTCACAACAGTCCTTGACGTTCGCGGGAGATGGGTTAAGAGGCTGTTGCAATGAGGCAAGAAAAGTTGAGAACGGAACTAAAAAGCTCTGAAGTTCTGAGACACTGTGCTCTTTATGCTGTGGAACATCCTTCTCCCCCTCCCCCCGGCCCCCCTCCCCCCAGGTCACATGGGCTTCTTCACTGCAGATATCAGAGGTGCCAAGATTTTTTGCTTGACCCAGCCTTAGTCAGGCTCTTGAATCTGCTAGGCCCCTCTGTGTGCACTTCCTTGTAAATCTAGTTTCGAACCCTGCAAAGGCAGGTTAATTAAAAACACCCACCCTCGATATCTGATGATCACCTCCATATCTGATTGCGTTCCTCATCCTCCACTGATCCCTAAGTGATGTCTGATCATCCTGGCCTGTCTTCAACAAGAATCCTGTTAGGTTCATTCAGCCAAGATCCTGGACCCCTGATGATTCTTCTTAGTAATTTTCCACCCACTGACTGTTGACCTGCTTCCTGACTATAAACTCCCACATGGACCATGGCGGATTCATAGTTGAGACTAATTGCTCTTGCCCGCTGCAAAATCCCAGTGTGGTGGACCCTGTGCCTGTGGCGGTAGCCCCGCTGCTGTGAGTCAAGTCTTCCTCACTGTGCTTTAACAAGTGTCATTGAATGTTTTTCCTTTAACATTTGATTGGAAGAAACTAATTTACAAGCTCAATCACAGGGCAGAGATACTTCTTATAAAGGAAGGGAAGAATTGGTAATCACAAAAATCTACAGCACTGGGCAGCTTGTGCTGCTTGCTGGGGGGCCCTAGGCCTGCAGCCGGCCAAATTTATCCCCAAGATAAAGACAAAACCTAATAATAAAACAAAATCCCCAAACAACCTAAAACAAGAATAGGGAAGAAGGAAGTTCTTACTTGAAATCTGAAAGGAAATGTAGTTGAGAGATGTAGAAGTCTCTCTGACTTCTCTCCTTCTGAATCCTTATTGCAGCAGCCAGCATTCAATGAGGGCTTGGTATCTGCGGAGCAATTTTTCAGTGTTATCTCGCTTAATCCTCACAACTGTCTTATGAAGTGGATTCTAAGGAAAAGTTGAGAGGGGAGGTGATTTATCCAATGATACACCTAGAAGACAGCAAAACCAGGAATAAAATCCAAGTGCCTGACATAAAGTGTGTGTGCTTAACTCCTTGCACCTTTGTTCATTGATTACCTTAAAAATTCCATAGACAGTACTAAGCAGCCACTCTTGAAGGTGCTGTGGCAAGTGAGACAGTTTTCAGGTTAAAAAAAAAAAAGATGAGACTTGAGCAGGTGTTCAATGTGACAAATAACCTGAACACATTACGATGTGCCGTAGGATTGCGAGGGAGTGCGGTCACTCTGGCGGGGAAATCGGGAAGTCAAGGAAGGCTTCAAAAAGGAAGTGGTATTTGAGATGAGCCTGTGTCATTGGGCAATTGTTTTATGTGCAATATACACCACACATACTTCAAAGTTATAAGCAATGGGAGATTGTGTGAAGTTTTAATTGGCCAAAAACAGGGGATAAAGCTTGGAGGGAGGAAAGGGTCCAGTTGTTAAGGATGTAAAGAAGTCCCAGTTCAATCCCCTGCCTCAGTCTCAAGATCCAGCTTCAAATGATCTGGGGGTATTTTCCACTTAGATTTTTCCCTTAAGAGCATATTCAAAATGAGGTTTATACAATGGATCAATATTGAGGCCATTACAAATAATGAGGAAGTACTTTATGAACTGTTAGAAAATTATTTCCAAAATATAATGTTAAATGAAAAAAAAAGCAAGAAGCAGAGTCCTGGGTATAGTGCGGTACTATTTATGTAATGATAGTATGGGAGAAAAGGAGAGAGAGAGGGAGAGAGCCAGAATGAACTTTCTTGTTTGCTGGTAAAAGGGTGACGTATGGAAGGGTAACAGCAAATGCCTTATCGGAGGGTGACTGTGTGGTTACGTGGTGTGAGGGCAGGGCGAGAGGGAGGTTTTTTACTGTATGCATCTTGGTGTCCTTTGACCTTTTAAAAAACCATATGAATATATTTTCTATGAAATAAATAAATATAAGTTGAATTTTTTTTAAGTTAGTGTAACAGTCTCTAAAGGCCATTCCCCTAAAAAGAGGGCATATACTGAAATGTAAGGAAAAGCTATTCACTTTAGGTGGGTGGTTCCAAAAATTCAGGCCTCCAGAGATAAAGTAAATTTTACAATCAACTGGGTAAAATATTTATTATTCGTTTTCTTAACAGAAGACAGCTCTTAAAAACCAGTAAGAGAAGGACGAATTACCCAGTTCAAAAGTGGTCAAGGACATATGGGCTTCAGGTAGACATAAACATGAATGCACTTATATATATTTTTAAGAGACCAACTTCATTTATATTTAGAGAAAGGCAAATTAAAACAATGAGCTATTGTTTTCTGACAAGACTGCAAATGTAAAAAAAACAACTTTGGCTATTACAGTGCCAAAGAGGGCGCGAGGAAAGTACTGTTGGAAGGGGCATAAACTGGGATACTTCCTTGGAGCACAAATTAGCAATGCCTCTCCACCTTGAAAGTGAGCACACCTTTGACCCAGCTACTCTGATTTTGAGAATTTATCCTCGATGGATAACCTTTGCATATGTACAAACATACAAAATTATTCATTGTAGCTTTCTTCATAATGACAAAAGATCAGAATCAACCTAGTTATTCTCCAGCTGGGAAAACTGCCGCATCCAAACAGAGAAGCACTAGATAGGTGTTGGGAAGGACAATGTGGGTCTGTATTACTGTTATGACAAGAACTTAGTTTAGCTCCCTCTTTATCTCAAGGGTTTGACCTATGGCTTATGCTTTTTTTCTGGGGGGGTGGTAACCCTAACACCTCACACACCAACTAAGCACGTGGGAGTTGAGAGAATGAGTTGGAATGGATAGTCTGGAGGGGCGCTCTAAGTAATCAGCCTCAGTGCTTCTGGCCTCCATGTTGCTAAGCTGGGTTGGACGCTAATGTCACTGAAGCCAGCAGGCCCTGATGGCTGGCTCTTGCTTCTAAGAGCCGTGATGGAGTTTCAGATGGTCCGCAGGACTGGTGGAAGATGCCTAAACTGTCAAGCCTATGGAGGATCCCCTAAACCACCCACACCTATCTCTGAAACTCCCTATACCTGTCAGATAGTTAAAGTAGGGATCTGATTCCATCAGGGCCAGCTGGTCCCATCAGTCAGTTTCAGGTTCCAGGAACCTGGCAATAGTTTCAGATTGCCCATAATCCTTTGCAACACTAGTTTTCAAATAGGGGTATGCAATATCCCTATGATACAAGAAGACTTTCTAAAGGGTACTCGTGCACTGATATTTTTAAGGGAATTAATTTCCCGATCCTCAGCTTCCGTGTGTATTCTACCTGAGAAAGGTTGTGGGGTTAAGGCTCCAAGCTGGCTTTGACTTCATAATTGTAGTCCTGCTAGTCTTCGTAAGAAAGGCATATCCCACCCCAGCTGGTGTGGTTCAGTGGATTGAGCACTGGCCTTCGAACCAAAAGGTCGCTGATTCCGAGCCCAGGGCACATGCCTAGGTTGCAGGTTAGGTCCCCAGTTGTGGGGGTGAGCAAGAGGCAACCAATTGATGTTTCTTTCCCTTTCTTCCTCCTTTCCCCTCTCTCTAAAAATAAACAAACAAAATCTTAGAGAGAGAAAAAAAAAGATCCCTGGACCTCACTATGGCACATTGCCTGGGGCAATAAAAAATCCTGGAAGTGACAGAGGAGCAATTAAAACTATCGGTTTCAGGGAACTACCCTTTAATGATGGAGTGGCATCATTTATCAAAATTATTTTTGGCGGTATGTGAGAAAAAGCACAAAGACTACCATTCCAGGACAACATACTCCGGTGGCCTCTGCAGGGTTTTCGAGGAGGTCCTGGCCTGGTTCTCTCAACCTCTAGGCTTCTGATTCACAGGCTAGCCAGGCACACAGCTTCTATGTGATGTCTATGCAGAACTTCTACCTCGGTTCTCCAGTCCCCTCTTGAAACACACTCTCCCCTTGGCTTTGATACTATCACACTCTCCTGACTTTCCTGCCTGTCTCAAAGCCCCTCTTTCCAGGTTCCCTTTTCTGTTCTTTCTCCTCTAATTGACCGTTTACATTTACATTCAGGAGTTTCTCTGGGCAGTTATAAGCCCTCTTCTCTTTCTGATCTTTTCTTACTTAGAGATTTCACCCATGACCACAGTTTCAAACACCATTGGCATTCCATCAACTCCCAAACGTCTGTCTCTAGCCCTAGACCTTGCTCCTGAACTCCTAAGTCCAATTGCTCACTCCACACCCATACCTACACGTCTCACAGGATTTCCAAACTGCAAAAGGCAAAGCCAAGCGCACACTCTTTCTATTCGGAATCTCATCCTCCTCTAGGCTTTCCCAATTTAGTAACAGTACTCCGTCTGCCCAGTTCGAACCTGAGAGCTCCTCAACCTCCTCTGTAGCCAATAAGTAATCCATTCCTACGAATTCCACTTCATGAAATATTTCCCTAATCTTCCAGACTAGGATACATAGTCCTTAATCAACACCCTTATATAGCACCTTATACTGCATAGTACTTATCCAAACTGTAATTCTGTAATTATTGGTGCAGTTCAGCCTCCCCCTCTGCATCATAAGCTCCATGTGCACAAGGACCATGTCTGTCTTTGTTTCTGGCACATAGTAGGATCTCAATAATTATTCATTAGATTAACAAATATAAGCGCTCTTAGATGGTAGCAACTATGCTTTGCCTAATGCTAAATGCACAGTAGGGGGCAGCAGAGTATAAGTAGTGGAAAGAGTCCAGGCCTCAATTAAAAGGGTGACCTTGGGTAAATCACTTAACCTTTCTGAACCTCTACTTCCATCGCTGGAAATTAGGGCTAATTCTCCTTCCCTTGGATCAAAAGAGATAAGCAGACTTACGAGGGTTTTCACGTTGTACTAACAGAGGAGAGTGTTATTAGAGTCAGTTATGATAAATATCTGTTGAATAAATGGGGACAGAGGAAGAGGATCTTGGTAACACTATGGAACAGATGTGAGCAAAGACTGGACTGATTCAGAAGAGAGGAAATGGAAGTTCAAGGAAGAGACTGGCTTAAGTCCAGAGCCAGCCGGAGGCAAAGCTGTGAAGTTAGCGCAGCGTGTTCTTGGCGCGCTCCCATCTCTGCTCCCTGATCGCCGCCCTTCCACCTCCACCTCTAGCCTCTGGTGCCCTGTTGCTGCGCTGTGCTGCAGGCTTTTCCCTTTCCTCCCGTCAAAGCACAGCTGTCCCGTGTCCCCGACCTCAGAGGCCTGCCACTGCCATCCGCAATGACAGCTAGTTAACCCAATAACCGGATCCCCGCTCAAGTGCTAATGGCAGATGGCGTGTTATTTTACCACTCCTAATAATAGGAGCTGGACCTTCTTGAGACAGGAAGAATAACCTACTCAGAACGCATACATTCCAAATGATGACGTTTTAGGTTCTGGAATGAGAGGAAATGGAACGTGAACAGGGATTAAAACAGTCCTAATCGTGGGCTCAAAAAAATCAGTGGTACAAATACAGAATCCAGAGATGTGACCTGATAGTAATACGAGGAAGAAAACTCTTCAAAAATTTATACATACATGTTGTATATGTGTGTATATAACTTAATTGTGGCTTACTTCAGTAAAATTCACTTTTTTGGTATATAGTTCTGTGAGTTTTGACAAATGCACAGTCAGGTAACCATCACAAACAAAATATAAAATTTCCACGCCACCCCTCTGTAGTCAAAACCCCTCTCCCCTTAAGCCCAGCAACATTGCTGTGCCCTCTATTCCTGCAGTCCCATTGATCAGTTTTTCCCTTTAAGAATGTTGCTTTGACGCTGCATTTAAAGGGCTCTGTCTAACCCAAGGTGACCAAGATTATTCTCCTTTGCTTTCTTCTCAACATTTCATAGATTTACATTTAGGTCTATGATCTATTCCAACTAAAGTTTTAAAATAAAAAAATTTAAGGTACAGGTCAAGGTTAACATTTTTGCACATGAATGTCCAATTACTCCAGCATTATTTGTTGACAAGACAACCTTTCCCCATTATCCTTTTGTAAAAAAAATCGATTGACCGTATTTGTGTCAGTCTATTTCTGGACTCTCTGCTCTGTTTTATTGATCTGTGCATCTTTCCTTCTGCCAATACTACACTGTCTTTATTAGTGTAGTGGTCGAGGAACTCTTGAAATCAGATAGTGTGGCTTCTCCAATGCTGTTCTATTTTTTTGAAGTTGTTTTGGCTTTCTAGTTCCTTTGCCTTTCTGAATAAATTTTAGGGTCAATTTACTGGTATCTACCAAAAAATCCTGATGGGATTTTTACTGGGCTTGTGTTGAATCTTTATGTCAGTTCGGGGAGAACTGACATCTTAACAGAATTGAGCCTTCCCATCAGTGAGCATGTTTTATCATTCCGTTTATTTAGATCCTCTCTGATTGCCTTCATTGGAGCTTTGTAGTTTTCAGCATAAATATCTGTCATATATTTTGTTATATTTATCCCTAAGTACCTTATTATTTTGGTGCAATGTAAATATATTGTTTATTTAATTTTGTTTTTCAATTGCTCATTGCCAGTATATAGAAATACAATTTATTTATTTATTATGTCTTTGTATTCTATAACTTTGCCAGACTCATTGCTAATTAATTCTAGGAGGTTTTTCTTGGTATATTTAATAGAATTTTCTAAATAGACGATCATGTTGGCTACTAACAGAGCATTTTCCTTCTTCCTTTCCATTCCATGTGTCTCTCCTGACTCCCGTGCCTTGTTGCATTAGTTAGAACTTGCTGGATGATATTGGAATGGCAAGAGTGAACATCCTTGCCATGTTTCCCATCTTAAGGAGAACACATGCAGCCTTCCACGGTAAACTATAATACCCTTTCCACAGACCGCCTTTGGAGGGGGAGGAAATTGCCTTCTGTTACTATTTTGTTGAGAGACTTCAACGTGAATGGATGTTGAATTCTGTTAATGTGTTTTCTTTTTCCTTTTTGAAAGTTATTTTTATTTTTATTTTTTAAAAGATTTTATTTATTTATTTCTAGAGAAAAGAGACAGAGAAAGAAAAGGAGAGAAACACCAGTGTGTGGTTGCCTCTCACCACCCCCTGCTGGGGATCTCGCCCACAACCCAGGCATGTGCCCTGACTGGGAATCGAACTGGCGACCCTTTGATTTGCAAGCCAGTACTCAATCCACTGAGGCAGACCAGCCAGTGCTGTTAATGTGTTTTCTTCATCAGTTGAGATTATCATGTGTTTTTCCTTCTTTATTTTTTTAACCAGTAGATAAAAAACATTAGGTACCACCATACATATTTGCGATGGTGAGAAAGTAAAAACAAATACAGATTCTAACAACAGAAGAGTGGTTAAGTAGCTATGACACCGCTACATGGTGATATATTATGCACCATTAAAATAATTGATAAAAAATTTGTAATAACACTAGCATTATCACAATGATACACAAATGAAGCAGCATATACACTATGATTCCAATTACTTTAATGATAACTACAGAAAAATTCTAAAAAGGAATATTTCTAAATAGTAATATTTATTGATGAAATTTGGTTCCCCCCTTCCTTTCTACTTTTTTCATTTTCCATATTTTCTATAGTATTACTTTTTTATAATTAGATGGGGAAAATAAATTTAAAAATGTAGACTAACAAATACATTTCTAACTAACATTTGAGTGTACATAGTCTTTCAATGTTATGTTGTTCCTTAGTTGATATTAACAAAATATCAAGATAAAAAAACATTTAAGATGTGCCACATGGATATGTGTAAGGTAAAAGCTAATGTTTAAAACAGATGCCTCATTGGGATTTATCCGTTCATCTCCCGTAGGTCGAGTGCTGACAGAAGACAGCCGGTGCGTTGTTTCCATGGTTTCCAGTCCTACGAGCCCAGGGACAAAATCACTGGCTACTGGGTCCTCCGGCCCAGGTGTGACACAACTTTCAAGAAAACGAAAAGTTGGTGCTCAGATCCATCCCAGTGAGTGAATTCGTTCCTCTAACCTCATGAAATCTTTGACTCGGGAACTTTTCATTCCAGCTCGGAGGGTTGCCAGCTCCCCAAGCAGGGTCAACGGGAGTCTCAGGGCTTTGCCCTGGCCGGCCCCTCTGCCTGGCAGCCTCTTCCCCCAGTTATCCACACAGCTCACTCCCGCAGCGCCTTTGAACCTCAGCTCCAGTGTTATCTCTTTGGCTCAGGCGATGAAATGTTCTGCAGCAAGGGTGGCTTCAGCTTTGATTAATTAAGCAGCTCGATGACGTCAGTGCCCTGAATGACCTTATCTTCTATTCTCTTGACTTTCCCTTCACGGTCCCAAGATGTATTTTTATTTCTCTTTTCGTCTGTCAATAGAGTGAATTACATTCATTGATTTTTTTTTCATGTTGTACCATTATTTAATTACCTGGAATAAGCCCCACTTGGTAGTGACAGATTATCCATTTTCTATGTTTCTGGACTGCATGCACAAATAGTCTGTTGAAGATCTCTGGGTCTGTGTTCATGTGGAATATGCATCTGTAGTTTCCTTGTAATGCCTCTCTTTTGCATTTTGGTGTCAGCATAATGCTGACACTTCCCCTTCCTATTGATTATCCTGTGAGTGTACAAACATGCTGTATTGTCTACCTTCTTAAAAGAAAAACATTCCTCTCAACCCTATAACTCCTTTCAATACTTAATTACACACTTCTCTTGTTATCCTCGCTGGAGGACATGCTTATTGATTTTAGAGAGCAGGAAAGGGAGGGAGAAAGAGAGGGAGACAAACATCAACGAGAGTGAGAAATGCTGATCGATCAGTTGCCTCTCGTATGTGATCCGACCTGGGACCAAGCCTGCAACCCAGGCATGTGCCCTGGCTGGGAATTGAACCCGCAGCCTTTCCATTTTGGGGATGACATGCCAACCAACTGAGCCACACCAGCCAGGGCTCACACATTTTTTCTTAATACCCTTAATTAACACTGTATTTTATACCCTACTTTTCTGCTCTCCTATAAAACAAGCCAAGCTCCTCAAAAGAGTTACTTATACTCATTGGCTCAAATCGGTTTCCTCATTTTCTTTGTTAACCCCGCTCCAATGAGGCTTTGTCCCCACCACACCACCCAGAGTGCTCTTACCAAAGTCACCAATGATGTCCATCAAGAATCAATTCTCAATCCTGTCCTTCCTCCGCCTACCAGGAGAATCTGATATAGTTGCTCACTTCCCCTGGGAACTTCTTTTCTCACTGGGCTTCTGAGATGCCACTCCGTCTTAGTTTCCTTTATACCTCACTGTCCACCACTCAGTTTCCTTTGCTGGTTTATCTTTAATCTCTAGTCTTTCAATGTTGGAGCATCCCAGGGTTTAGACCTCAAACATTTTCTGTATCTACACTAGGTATTAGGTGATCCCATCTAGCTTCGTGGATTTACACATTACCTATATGCTAAGCTCCCAAAGTTCGGTCTGCAGCCTAGACTTCTTCCTAAACTTTAGACCTGTCCCAACTGCCTATCAGCATTTCCACTTGAATGGAAATACAAATTAGTATCAGTATAATACTAATAAGTGTTTTGTTAAATATCAAATTGAATATGTACAAAACTGGTGTATTTCCCACCAAACTTACTGCTCCTATAGCATCCCCCTTTCAAAAAATGAGAACTTAGCCTTGGCTGCTGTGGCTCAGTGGATTGAGCACTGGCCTGCTAACCAGAGGGTCACTGGTTCGAGTCCCAATTGGGGCACATGCCTGCGTTGCAGGCCTGGTCCCCAGTGGGGGGGGGGGTGTGAAAGGAGCCACACACTGATGTTTCTCTCCCTCTCTCCCTCCCTTCTCCTCTGTCTAAAATAAATAAATAAATAAAATATTTTTAAAAATTAGAATGTAACTTCCAGTTACCCAGACCAAAACCTTAGTCATTCCTCTTTAATGTAAAATTTATGGAAACCTAATGCTGATATGGAAAGGTGTACAATTTATAAGTGTATAATTCAGTGCATGTTCACAAAGTGAGGACATTTATATAGTTAGCTTCCAGATAAAGAAACAGACCATTGCCCCAGAAATCTTCATGTCCTCTTCTAATCACAGCTCCCTGAGGGTAACCAATATCCTGACTTCTTATAACCATACGTTAGTGCTGTGTGTCTTTGACATTTATATAGATGGAAGAATATAGTATATAATTTAAATTTTATAAAAATTAATTTTCATAGAGAGGGGAAGGGAGGGAGAAAGAGAGGAAGAGAAACATCAATGTGCAAGAGATACATCAATCACTTGGCTCTCACACACCCCCAACTGGGGACCTGGCCCACAACCTAGGCATGTGCCCTGACTGGGAATCAAATCAGCGACCTTTTGGTTTGCAGGTGGGCGCTCAATCCCCTGAGCCACACAAGCCAGGGCATATAATTTTTTGCCTGGCTTCTTTTGCTCAACATTATATTTGTGAGATTAATTCATACTAAGGCATATAATAATTTGCCCATTCTCATGGCTGTAGATTCTATTATGTAAATATGGTATAATTTGTTCCATCGTTCTATTCTTCACGAATGTTTGGGTAGTTTCCAGTTTGGGCTATTCCGGGGAATACTGCTATGACCAATCATATATACATTTTTCACTGAACTTATGTAAGGGTTTCCATTAGATATATACCTAGGAGGTATATTCAGCTTCAGTGGGACTACCAGCTTTCCAAAGTGGTTGTACCAGTTTGCATTACAAACAGCCGTGTATCAAAGTCCTAGTTGTTTTATATCCTCTCCAGTATTGTCTTTTCCTTCCCCCTCCCTCCCTTCGTTCCCAGACTTGCATTTCTCTGTTTAACTATTCTGGTGGCTAAGTAGTAGCATTCATTATATTTTGGCTTTAATTTGCATTTCTTAAAGTCATTTTTTCATTCTTCTGTTTCTCTTATACCCACATCCAATCTGTTAGCAAATTCTATCAGCTCCGTCTTCATAATATGTCCAATGTCCAGGTACTTTGGACACCATCCATGCTAACACCTTGGTTCACAGCACCATCATTTTTCACCCGTATTGTTATAATAACCTTTTAGACGCAGTGTACATGTCCTTGGGGCTCCCTGAATTTGTCTTTACCCCTTAAGTTCTATTTCCCCCATGGTAGCCATAATGACACTCTTCAAACAGAAGTCAGATCATGGCGCTCCTCTTCTCAAAAGCCTCTAATGGCTTCCCATCTTACTCAGAATAAAAATCGAGGTACAGTCATATGCTACATAATGGTGTTTCAGTCAGTGACAAAATGTATATACAGTGGTGGTCCCAGAAGATTACAATGGAGCTGAAAAATGTCTAATGCCTAGTGACTTCACAGCCACCATAACATGGTGGGGAAAAGCATTACTCATGTATTCGTGGTGATGCTGGTATAAACAAACCTACTGCACCTCCAGTCTTATAAAAGTGTAGCACATACAATTATGTCCAGTACATAGTGCTTGATAATGATAACAAACAGCTATGTTACTGGTTTACGTGTTTACTATACTACACGTTTTAGTATTTTAGAGGGTACTCTTTCTACTTATAAGAGAGTGGTTTGCTATAAAACGGAGTGCTGCGCTGTGCAGGCAGCAGCCTCATGTATCTTGTGTTTACCTCATCTCTCCATTGCATCCCATCTCGTGCTTGATGTAGCCTCGTGTCGTTTTGTTCATCATGGCCACAAGCATACAGAATCCACTGCTACTGTTGCCAGTAAGAGGCCACATCGAGTGATTAACCTAGAAACCACACTCCAAGTTACTGAGGATTATGAAAGTGGAAAATCAGTGATGGGTGTTGTTCACCAGTCAGGCATATCCTATTCCACTACAGCCACGGATCTTAGAGAACGAGACCAAAGTGATGGAAGCTGTTAATGGATCTGCTTCACTGAAGGCAACGAGACTAACAAGAATTTGAGAAGGGCCTGTGTCAGACATGGAGGAACTTCTAAAGAGCTGGATTGAAGATCAGACGAGAAACGTGTTCCTCTCGGCACCGTGAAGATCATAGCCAAAGCCAAAAGTTTGCAATGCAGGAAAAAAGGCCTGACCAGATGCTGATGAATTTACTGCTAGCTCTGGGTGGTTTAAATGATTCAAGAGTCGTTATTCATTATATAACGAGAAGGGAGTCTGTGAGTGCTGTTGTGAAGGCAGCCAAAGAATTTTTGGAAACTCGAGATAAGCTGGCTGTGGAGGAAAATTGCTTGCCAGTGTTCAATTTGGATGAAACCTCCCTATTCTGGAAACAGATGCCTGAGAGGACTTCTATGTATAAGGAGGCCAAGTCAACGCCAGGTTTCAAGGCCTTTAAGGACCGGGTAACAGTCTTGCTTGGGGACAATGTTTCAGGCTATGAATTGAAACCTTCTGTGATCTAGCCCACTGAGAAACCCAAGGCCTGCAAGCAGGTCAGCAAGCACAGGCTGTCAGTGTACTACAGGAGCAATAAGAAGTCATGGGCCACCCAGCTTCTCTCCCAAGGTGTCTTTTGAATTGTTAAGCTGGAGAAATGGAGAAGTACTGTTTGAGAATGACACACCTTTCAAGATTTTGCGTATTGTTGATAATGCTCCCAGACATCCTCCTTCATTGGTCATCTTCATCCCAATGTTAAAGTGGTGTGTCTCCTTCCAAATACCTTCTCCTTGATCCAACCACTGGACCAAGGAGTTATATCAGCTTTGCAGGCCTCCTCCCAGAGGAGGACCTTTTCCAGGCTCTTGCTGCAGTTGAGGAAGACAATGAGAGGACACTGATGCAGTTCTGGAAGGATTACAACATCTGTGACTGTGTCAAGAACCTTGCTCGGGCTTGGGGTGATATCACCAAGGATTGTATGAATGGGATCTGGAAGAAGACTCTCAAGAACTTCATCCATGACTTCAAAGGATTTTCCAAGAATGAGGAGGTTGCAAAAGTCAACAAGGCTTGTTGACGTGGTGAACAACTTAGCCTGGTTGTGGATGAGGATGACATTGGGGTGCTCCCAGATATGGTTCCTGAGGAGCGGCCTCATGATGGAAATGGAACAGGAGTGCCTTGCTGAAGGAGCGACAAGAGAAAAGGAAACTGCAGGAGAAGAAAAAGAAGAAGACACACCAAGAAAATTCACAGTGAAGGGTTTAGCAGAAGCTTTTGTAGGCCTCAACAAGATCTTTAAAACGTTTGAAGACATGGACCCTAACATTGAAAGATTTTCATTATAGTGGGGAATGTTCATGGTTTATTATCTGCTTACAAGCAAATTTATGATGAAAAAAAAAATCAAGCCAAACACCATGGACATACTTCTGAAAAGAGTGACATCTTCTCAAGAAGAGCCTTGGGCTGGTTCTTCAAGATGTATTCCAGAAGGAGGCATTGCTATCCTAGATGACACCCCCAAAAGTGTTATTGTCTCTGAACCCCTCCAGTGGGACAAGACATGGAGGTAGAAAACAGTGAGTAGTTTTGCATGCTCTAGACTGAGCTCCTGGGCAGAGATCTCAATTTGTCCATTTCTACATCCCTGAGAGCAGTTAGCACAATGCTTTGCATCAAATTGGCCTCGGCAACACTTGACTGAATTGGAAGAAGAATAGTTCACAGTAACCTAAACATGAGACCACCTGGCAGGAGGCATATAATCAAGACATAAAATGTTAAACTGAATTATATGGCAGGGAATTACAAGCCATGCTTGTAAGCCAAGCCACCCAGAAGGAGGCTTTTGGAATATTCGGGAAGTGACTTGTTTAAATTTATTCCAGATTTGTTTATTTCTTGTGCAAATTCCAGCTGGACCTCCTGGATGGCTGAGGTCAGGCCTAAGCTACATTCTGAAGGAGTTTTAAGAAGCTTAAGGGTAAGACTTCTGGGGCCCTTACAGTTGCCCAAATGCCAGCTGTCTGGACTTCAGAACTCAGAATCCTAGTTATCAGAGCTAGAAGGTATCTTTTAGAAATTAAAATCTCTCTTTCAGAGAGGGGCACTGACTAATCCAAGGTAAACAACTACGAACAAGTATTCACATGTGTAAGTATAGGCAGGTGAACCTCCTATTCACTCTCTACTCTGTTAGAACCTCCTTGAAATGAGAATCATACCTTCTCCCTAAAGGGTCAGTTCCTCATCCCACTGTTTTCTTGCCTCTTTACCTCTCCATTTGGATATGGACATCAACTTTCAGAGGATCACTACAACTGATCCCATTACCGCTAAGTCCTAGGACTCCTGCCCCCTCTCGCAGCAATAGTTCAGGGTCAAAAGTGAGAAGCCCCAAGGTCCAGTTCCAGTTGTGCCAGCTACCTGTGGACTTTGGACAAGCCACTTAGTCTTTCCCAGCTTCAGTTTCCCTATCAGTACAAGAGAGTTCAGGTGTAGCATTTTATTATAATTCTACCTCCTTATTCTCCCTGTGGACTCAGAAAAATATCAAGCAGACTGTGGATTGAGAAAGCACAAAGAGAAAATTAACCTTCCTTAACCTAACTCTAGGGGCTTCTTAAAAAAAAATACATATATATATATACACACACATATACTTCTAAAAATATATATATTTTTAGAGAGAGGGGAAGGAAGGGAGAAACATCAATGTGTGGTGGCTCCTTGTGCGTTCCCTACTGGGGACCTGGCCTGCACATGTGCCCTGACTAGGAATCGAACCGGAGACCCTTTGCTTTGTAATCCTGTGCTCAATCCACTGAGCCATACCAGCCAGGCCTGGGGGCTTTTTTTTTTTTTAATTTAAAAAACAAGTTAATTTTTTTTTGCTGATCATTGATTTAAGCAGCTATTGCTTCCTTTTTTCATATTGAAGATTATTTTGTTACCACTTTGAAACATTTTTATTGAGATATAATTCACATACCATAAGATTCACCCAAGTATGCAATTTGATGTTTTAAACTATATTTAGAATTGTGCATTCATCACCACAATTTAAGTTTACAATATTTACATCACCCCAAAAGAAATCCTGTATCCTTTTGTAGTCACTCTCGGTCACCACCCTATCCCTTCAGCACTGGACACCACTCACCTACTCTCTTTGTCTGTGGATTGCCTATGCTGGACATTTCATATAAATGGAATCTCACAAGATGTGGTTCTTTGTGACTGGCTTCTTCTTTCATTTACCATAGTGTTTTCAATGTTATTCTGTGTTGTAGCATGGATCACTACTTCATTCATCTTTATGGCTATATAATATTCCGTAGTACAAATATACCACATCTTGTTCATCCATTCATCCACTGATAGACATATGAATTGTTTCCACCTTTTGGCTGTTAATGAATAATGCTGTGATGAACATTCATATACAAGTATTTGTATAAATATATATTTTTAATTCTCTTGAGTATATACCAGCAGTAGAATTACTGAATCATATGGTTACTCTATGTTTAACTTTTGGGGAACTATCAAATGTTTTCCAAAGTGGCTTCACCATTTTACTTGCCCAGAAGAATTGTATGAGTGTTCCACTTTCTCCGTATCTTCCCAACATTTATTATTGTTTGTCTTTGTTTTATCATAGCCTTTCTTGATTATGTGAAATGGTATCTTATTATAGTTTTGATTTGCATTTCCTTAATGTCTATGATGTTGAACACATTTTCATGTGCTTATTGATCACTGGTGTATCTTTTTTTGAAAAGTACCTATTTTAAAATTGGTTTACTTGTCTTTTTATTGTTGTGTTGTAAGAGTTCTTTATATATTCTGGATAGTAGATTCTTATCAGACATATGATTTACAAATATTTTCTTGTATTCTGTGGGGTGTCTTTTTACTTTATTAATAGTGTCCTGTGAAGCACAGAAGTATTTTGTTTTGATGAATTCTATTGTAGCTATCTATTTTTTTTTGTTACTTGTGCTTTTTGTATCATGTCTAAGAAACCATTGACTAATCTAAGGCCAGTATTTATACCTATGTTTTCTTCTAAAAGTTTTATGGCTTTAGATCTTATATTTCAGCTTTGATCCATTTCGAGTTAATTTGTGTAGATAGTGTGAGGCTGGGATTCAAGTTTCATTCTTTGCATGCTGGTATCCAGTTGTCTCAACTCTATTTGTTGAAAAGATTATTCCTTCTTCATTGAATTATCTTAGCATCTTGTAGAAAATCAACCAACCACAAATGTAAGGGTTTATTTCTGGAGTCTCAGTCCTATTCCATTGATCTATAGGTCTGTCTTTATGCCAGTAAAACACTGTGTTGATCACTGTAGCTTTGCAGTAAGTCTTGAAGTCCAGTGTGAGTCCTCAACATTTTTATTCAAGTTTTTTTGGAGAGAGCTATTCTGGGTCTCTTGTACTTCTATATGAATTTTAGGATTAGGGTATCAATTTCTGCAAAAAAAAAGGATGAGATTTTCATAGAGATATTATTGAATCTATAGATTAGTTTGAGGAATATTGCTGTCTTAACATATAAAGTCTCTGATCAATGAATACAAGATGTTTTCCCATTTATTTAGGCCTTCTTTAATATCTTTCAATAAGGATTTATGGTTTTGAGTGTACATGATATTGTAAGTAGAATTCTCTTCTTAATTTCATTTGTGAATTATTCATTCCTAGTGCATAGGAATACAATTGATTTTTAAATATTGATCTTGTATCCTAAAACCTCACTAAACTTGTTGATTAGCTCTAATAGTCTTTTTTTTTGTGGATCCTTTAGGATTTTTTTTTACATATAAGATCATGTCATTTCTGAATAGATATACTTTTACTTCTTCCTTTCCAATCCAGGTGCATTTTATTTCTTTTTCTTGCCTGATTGCTCATGCTAGAACCTCAAATACAATGTTGAATAGAAGCAGGAAAAATAGAAATCTTTGTCTTGTTTCTGATTTTAGGGAGAAAGTTTTAGTCTTTTATCATTAAGTATGATGTTAGCTATGGGTTTTTTAAAAAAATAGGTAACCTTCATCAGGTTGAATAAGTTCTCTGCTATTCCTAGTTTGTTAAGTGCTTATCATGACAAAGTATTAGATTTTATCAAATGCTATGTGTAGGTGAACCATGGATGGCTTCACAGCAGAGATGACATTTGAACTCGGTTTCAAAAGATGAATAGGAGTAAGCCAGGAAGAGAAAAGAATACAATATGGAATGGCGTGACCAGAAAGGAGAGAGCATATTTGAGAAAACAAGAATGATTTGGAGGAGCTAAGAGGTAGGTTGAGAAAGGAGGAGGTTACTATAGACTGTGTGTTTGTGGACTCCTACCTCCACCCAAATTCATATGTTGAAACCTAATCTCCAATATGATGGTATTTGGAAGTGGGGATTTTGGAAGGTGATTAGATCATGAGGATAGAACACTCATGAGTGGGACTAATGCCCTTAAAAAAGAGACCCCAGAGATCTCTCTCCCTGCTTCCACCAGGTGAGGACACTGAGGAGATGGACACCTGTGAACCAAAAAGCAGGCCCTCACCAAATACCAAATATGCCAGCACCTCGACCTTGGGCTTCCCAGTCTCCAGAACTAAGAAGTAAATGTTTGTTGTTAAGCCACTCACTCTATGATATTTTTGTTATAGCAATCCAAGTGGATTAAGAGGGGTTAAAGAGAAAGCTAGAGAAAACATAGGTTGGTGCTGGGTTATGGAGGGTCTTCACTCCATATTACGGAGTTTGGGTTTTATCCTATGAACAGTGGAAGGACTAAAGAATTCTGAGCAGATGACTGGCATATTTTAGGAAGACCATTCTGATGGCAAATTTTTGAGGGAATTAAAATGAGTAATATCTGATCTTAGCAGTTTAGGTCAGAGCTGGTGAGGGCCTGAAGTACTGCGGTGGCAGCATTGACCAAACAGGAAAGAAGAGTTCTGCAGCTTTCTGTCCATCAACCTTCAATCATTTACGGGTTTTTTTCCCCTCCTAAAGAATACATTCCTTCACCAGGTTTTAGAGGCCCAATACAATGAAATCCCAGCCTATCTTGCCAGTCTCGTTTTCCACCATTTTTTTTCCTTCTACCACACTGGGCTAGTTATCCTTCCTAAGACTTATTCTGCCTTTTCTTAACTCTGTGCCATTATTCAAGCTGTTCTGTTTCCTATCTCTGTATAGTCATATCTTAGCCACCCACAAATCCTACATTTCCCGCCCCCAGTCCCTGCCAGTTTCCTCTGATTTCTTCAGTTTTACTAGAGAAGAAAAAGCATAAATTCTGGAACATGAAGGTACAGGTTTGAATATTGGCCCTGCCATTTACTTTATGTACTTACTTACCTCTGTTTACTATCCTCACTAAGCATGTTTCCTAATCTAAAGTGCGGAGAATACCTATCTTACAATAGCTTCTTAATGAAATTATAGTATAGAATGTTACTCAGTACTAAATGTTAAATGCAAGTTAAATGATTCAAAAACTATAACTCAATATGTAAATGATAGCTACAACAGTAAATCACAAAATAGCATTTTTATTTATAAGTTTATTCCAGTTATTAGGATATCCTGCCTTATGTTATCCTCATTTGTATATGTTGTATCGTCTCAAGTAAACAATGATCTCCTCAAGAAGAATCATGTCTTCATCATTCTGTGTCTTCCAAAGTACACACTATACAACCTTATATAGGGAAGCAACTGATAAGCATATATTGAATGAGTAAATAAACTGATGGTGAGAGACATAGTGAACATTTAGGGTTTATTTTTGGTTTTCCAACATCTGAAACCTCTTTCTCTGTGTGAATCTTAATGGGAGACAGGGTCCCACACCCCCCAAGAGAAGCCAAAGATACTGTACCTAAAGTTCCCCGCCCCCCCCCCCCCCAACCTCCTTGCACCGAAAGCAAAGGCAACATGGTCTAGGCTTGGTCATTTGAATGCTCCCACCAGGACTTTGAACCTTGAACAAAGAGTGTAAAGACACTGCAGTGGAGTAGAATTCATTTAAGATGGCAGCCTACAGTGATGAGGGAGGTAGTGGTTCCAGCCGTAGTGTCCTTATCTCAACCGCCCCTTTGCTGTGACTTTGGTTGTTGTCCCTGGTTCTATCTTCTGAGCTCTCATTAGCTGGCCCTCCCATCAACTCTGAGGAATTACTCGATAACCTTCGAATATATTCATTTCCCCCTGCATTTGGCAGAGTTGGTTCCCGTTGCCTGCAACTGAGAACCTTGGCATAACTTTGAGGTAAGGGTGTAGAATGAAGGAGAAAGCAGGGGTCTTTCACTTTTCTCCTGGTAAACTTCTATATTGCTACTGTCGTGGTATTACTTCTGTCATTTAAAAATATGCTTTTAAAATTATCATCTAAAGCAGAGTTGGGCAAAAAGAAGTGGTAAGAAATAAAATTTGAAAATTAGGATGGAGCCAGGTGGTACAAATTCTTAAATGTCATTTTGAAGATTCTGAATTTAGCTCAGTAAGTATGGGAAATTTATAAAATAGAACAATGATATGATCAAATCGATGCTTTAAAAATTGTTATGTAGAGGATGAGACAAAACTCAGAGAAATTAAAGACCAGGAGAACAATTAGGAGGAGGCTATTGCCATAGTCCAGATGAAAGATTGTGAAAATTCCTCAGCTGCTGGTGACAGAGTGAGGTTGTCCATCACAGGGTGGGTTTTTTGGGAAGCAGATGCTGAAACAGAGTTTGAGGTGCAAGATATTAACTAGGGGGAGGAAGCAGGATTGAATAGAGGGTAAAGCCAAGCTGCCATGTAGATCCGACACAGACCCAGCCAACCAACCTGGCAAGGGGCTCTGGAGTGAATACTGCTCATCAGAATTGTCCTGAAGTAGGCCAGAAAGGCTGAACCTTTTTATACCCCAGCTTTGCTCACTCATCAGATGAGGATGGCCCTAGGATGAGCATGACCTTGTATGGGACTGTTCTCTGTAGGTGAGGTAGACACTGAAGCAGCAAGAGGCAATCTCCTGGCTCTGCTCCCTGTAGCTGAACAGCAAGTCTCTCCTCGAAGGTAGGACCGGGTGGCACACCCCCATGCCTACCATAAAGAAATAGATGCATTATGATATCTGGAACAAAAGCAGGGGAGTGGGAAGGAGGGAATAGAAAAGTCTACAGATATTGTATTTTATAGATGGAGGATGAAGAGGGAGTAAGTAAAGGGTAACACTGAGGTCTTTATGTTGGTATGATTTGATGGTAATTCTGTTTGACTGATAGTAAACAACAGAAGAGAAGGAACAGGTTTGGGGAGAAAGGTCTGGCATTTATTTTGAACATGTTGGCTCTAAAATGTCTGCAAAATATTAAAGTAGCAGTGATTTTCAAGAATCAGTGCCTATGGGGTGTCTGGAGGTCAACAGCAAGTGCTGCACAGGGTGTGGCAAAAGTAGCTTCATAGTCATTCATATGGAAGAGAATACAATAATTCATAAATAATAATACAAGAATAAATTGTGTTTTACGTACTCACAACTATAAACTTACTTTTGCCCCACTCTATATTTATTGAGTATATATACATTGTATTTTTATTTAATATGCATAATGCTTCTATGAGGTATAATGCCTCTATGAGGTATTGTACCCTTTTTGTGTATTTTATCACACCTGTTTACAAAGAAACTGAGACTCAAAGAAGCTAAAATGCCTGGCTCAGAGAAGTAAAACTCAAGTCTGTTTCTGGACAAAATACATACTGTCAAAGACAAGAAATCACCACAGACAGATGGTATTTGGAGCCGTGGAAGTTGGTAGGTCACCCAGAAAGGTACAGTTTAAAGGAGAACAAAAGGAACTCCAAAATGGAATTCTAAGGAAGCTAAAACATAATGAAGGAATTGAACAGTTTCTAAAACTTAGAAGTATGATATGTCAGAAGTTGGGGTAATATGAGTTCTAGTCCACAAAGTGAAATGTGCCCATACCATGGAGGATGAAGTTTTCACAATTAGAGGTCGTTGATGTTATTAGAGCAGTTTACAGAAATGTGAGGTCGCAGTGGGTGATGGGTGCTTGGGAAATAAGGAAGTAGAAGCAAAGGGTAGAGGCTACCTTTCTAGAAGTTTTGCAAAGTAGAGGAAATAATAATGCCTTATTATAAGTAAGGAATTTATTAGTTATTAATTGATTGATTGATTAATAACTCCTTGCTCCCATAATACTTACAGTTTTCACTTCTACCATTTCTCTGGTTATTTCTTTCTACCTCCTTCATACCATTGTCCCTTCCTACGTCTGACACACCTGGAAACATTGAATGGTGTTTATTTTGGTTGTAGATGACTTGTTTTATTTGGTGATTCTGTCTGTCTTTGGAGGATGAGCCATAGACCCCACCACCACCACCACAACTCCACCATCTGTTTTCCACAAAGAAAGAGAAGCATTCACATCTTCGGACCAGTTCAGTACTTAATAAACCAAGTACTCTGTCTCCTAGTCTTCTCCCCTTTTCTCCCCCAAACTCTGGGTGGGCAAATCTGGGAGAAGAAAGCTGCCACTCCAAACCTTCTGAGAAACAATGTCCCAGATGGGGAATCTGTTTGGTTTTTCAGTGAGCTGAGATCTCCCATTGGTCCAGCAGTCTGCCAGAGGGCACTGGAGAGTAATTAACACCGCCGTCCACCTGTGCACAGGAAGATGCCTACAGCCACACCAGTGATGATGAAACTGCCCACCAGGATAGCCAGGACCAGCGAGGTGTAGGAGCGGCCTGTTTGGCTCTCTGGAGAACATGCAGAGAATTAGTGTGAAGAACATACCCCCAAGGAATCCATGGTCTGAGTCAAAACCCAAGGAATTTCTGCCCCCAAAGGAAGGGGGCTAATTCATTAAGTGACTTAAGCTACGTGTACTCAGTCCCAAACCCCCAGCCTTGGGCCTCTTGTTTCTCAAGGCATCCAGGTCCATCCATTTGCCTGGAACCCACCCACCACACAGGCCCATCGCCGATGCTATCATACCTTTCGAACTTTTTGCGTTGTATTCCTTCACGTACTGTATACAGGTGTTCTGCAGGAAATGCTGCAGGTCGTACCGAGTCTGATTGTAGGTGTTGAGCATCTTCAGGGTGTAGGCGACCACTCCGGAGTGGGGCTGGGGCCCTGCCTCCCATGTGGCCTTCTCTGGCTGGAAACTCACAAAAGAGCTCCCGTTTACAGCCACATCAAAGAAGGCTTGGGCTTTAGAACCTTCAGGAGGCCTCTCACAGCCCAGGAAACAGCGAATGGTCAGAGGAACTGTGGATGGGGGATTCAGGGTCAAGGGGCTGTGTGGAGAAGGTGTGAGGGATGTCCATCAGGAGGAAGTGAACTTTTGGGGTTCAGGGTGGGTCTACCCCAAGACTAGGAATGGGACAAGGGCCTGATGAAAGGCCTATGATCTTGAACACCGACTCCTCTCCAGCCTCCAGCTGGTACTCAGCAATAAGCAAATACTGGTGCTTGGGCACCTCTGGGCTCCAGAGAGCCACCAACCCACACAAGGCCACCCCCCTGGGGCCACGCCCATCCACAAGACCCCCTTACAGGCTCTGCTCCACGTAGGCCCCGCCCCCATGCGCAGGCCACTCACAAGCCACACCCCGCTCCTTGTGCACCAGCTGTACAATGTTCTGGAACAGTTGCAGGTAGAGCCGTACGCTTTCTTCTGTGAGTGCCCAGCTATTGGGCTCCTGCAGGGGATGCAGCTGGAGGATCGTGATGTTGGAGTCCTGGCCTTCCAGTACGTGTGTCAGGACCCCCCCCAGCGACGCGTTGCCTCGGTGCAACACTTGATGGAGGTCTGGGAAGTAGGATATCTGGAGCATGTGGAGACTCTGCGGGCCTGGGGGGCGGAAGTCAGCACATTATTCCCCGGGGGGCGTGGGACAGGCTGGCGAAGGATGGGTCAGCATATAGCCGAGATAATAATCCCCTACCCAGAGGCTGGCCGCCCACCTTCTTGGCCCTTCATAAAGTGTCCTCCCACCCTCCCTCCCAGTTAATGTTCACAGTAATCGTGCCAGGAGAGTGGGGCAGGGATTATTATCTTCTTTTTACAAACGAGGAAACGGGCCAGAAGAGGAGAAGCCACTTGCTCCAGGGTAATCCAGGCAGTCAGTGGAACAGCCATTCTGATCTCCTTTCTCCCTCTCACCCCTTCCTTCCCCCATTTCATTTCCAGTTGGTCAGCAATTCCTGACCTGCAGTAAACATCCCAATTCTGACTCCTCAGCCAGTGCCCTCTTTCAGGCCCCGTCAGCCCTCACCTGGGCTGGGGCGGTGACCTCTTTCCTCACACCCATGCCTTCATCTTTCAGTATCACCCCTTTTAATCTGACCTCCACCTCATCCAGAAATAAGATTGTGTTCTTCTGCTTAAAATCTTCCAGGGACACATTCCCCTATCAATAATTAATCATTATAATAATAATTATTATTGTTGGGCTTATTATGACCTGGGCACTGTACTCGGCACACATTATTATGTTATTTGTGCCTTCCTCCCATTAACTTAATGCAGCCGCTGCTATTATTAACCCCAGTCCATATGGGAAACAGGCTAAAATGGTAGAGTAGAGCCAAGGTTTGAACGCAAGCAGCTGGAGTCTAGCACTTTTAGCCGCTCAGCTCTACTGACTCCCCATAGGGTGTCTGTTCACGGAATCAAGTCCCAAGTCTTTAGCACAGCATTCAAGGCTGCTGGGGACGAGGCCCCTGCCGCCTTCTCCAGCCTCTTCCCAGGACCTACATACATCAAAGTCCTTGGACTTCCCCGTGCTGCCTTTTGACTGACATGCAAATAGCATGTCAGGGTTGCTCTGCCTCCTGGCAAGCTTCTATTCACGCTCCAAGGCTCAGCTTGGTTGTTTTCTCCTTGGAGAAGTTTTCCTGATGCCTCTCCTCTTTACCCTCCCAGACACTGTGGACCTGCTCCAGGGATCCCACAGAACTGTCTGCGCACACGGGCAGCACTGGGCTCCTCTAGCCTAGAACCACATCTGCTTATCTCTGCCTCCTGCACCTTGTAACGGCCGGGCACGGAGTCGGTGCCCAGAGAATGTGTGAGGAGGGTTTGAGCCTGCGGTTGCACATCTGTGCGTGTGTGTCGTGACGTTGGCATTTGAGGAGTGCTCTGTTCCCACGGGTGTGAATAAGAACACCTGTGTGGGTAACCCTAGACAGGTTCTTAACTGCTGTGCGCCCCCGTCTCCTCTGTGAAATGGAAATAATAATATTGCATGCCTTGTAGAGATTTTGTGGGGGTTAAATGAACCCATACGTGCATTAACCATAGTGAGCGCTCACTGAATACTGGTTATTATTCACTCCTTCTCAGAGGGGGAGACTGAAGCTGTACAGATTGTAGGAGAAGGGGAAGGAGGCCACCGTGCAATGACAATGAAGGGCAAGAATTCCCCTTCTGTGTTTAAATGGAGCCTTTCAGGCAGCCGGATCTCCCAGACTTCTCCCACTGGCCACGGCTTCTCCTTCCTCCAGCTTCGCCTCACCCACTCCCCCAGGACTCCTCCACCTTCTCTGGTCTCCTTTTCTGCCTCACGTATCTCAGCCCCGGGCTTTTCCCAAGTCTTCCCTCTGTTCTCCATGTCTTCCCATTCCTTCCGTCTCTCATCTCATCTCTGGGTACCTTCCCTCCCTCCCTAGACTCATCCCCATCCACCATCACACCCTCAGCTCTCCCTCTCCAGACTTCACCCCTGTCTCTTCCCTCTCCCTGAGGCTAACTCCCTCACCACTTGTACCTGTCCCTGTCCCATCTTTCCAGTCCTGTCCTCCACCACCACTCTCCCACCCTGGCCTCCTCCATCTCCCCCTTCCCATGTGCTGAACTGTACTTTCTCACCTGGATTTAGGTCACAAGCCTGTCTCTGGGATCCTGCCTGCCCTATAGAGAGATCCAGCCAGCTACAGACACACACACCATGGGATAAGCTCTCCCCTGGTCTCGCCCACATATGCAGACAGGCTGAAGTCTCCAGCACCATCCCAAGGCAGGAGATGTGCCCCGACTCACCATCTGACGCTTCCAGGCTACAAAGGGCCCTGTTGGGCAGGAGCAGTAGAAGCAGCAGCGGCAGCAATGTTGTCAACATCCTGGGGCTGGAGTTCTTGACCCCACCTGGGCTCCTGGCTCTGGCAGGCTGGGGGCTCCCACTGACTGCAGCCTTGGGAGACAAGAAGTGAGGACTGCCCAGGAGGGGAGGGGACTGAACAGAGGAGGCTGGAAGATGGCCAGCGGGTGGCTGGAGGAAAAGGGCGTCAGGCTTATAAAGTGTTATTCCTACCCTGTCTCATTTCCTACTAGGGGGCCGGCCTCCCTGTTGCCCGCCCCGAGTCCCGCCCTGCTACACCCTCCTGCCCAGACCTGCCTGTTTCTTTTCCCTGAGCTGCTTCTGGGGAGCAGGGAGCGGCAGCCGAAAAGGGGGAACAGGGGCTCAAAGAGGATTCCTGCCCTCGATGAGTCAGAGGGTGGGGCATCTGTTTTCAGCTGAGAGCAGACTCTGGGGTGTAGGGACCAGCAGGTTACTAATGGGGAAACCGAGGCCCAGAGAGGTTCAGGGACTTGACCAAAGCTTATGCCTCATAGTTAGTGGCCACAGATCAGGGATTAGAATTCCGTTTTCTTGCATGCTGGCTACATTTTACAGCAATTTAAAGGAAATAGTAATTACACAATCAGGGAATTTTGTGCTCAGTAAGAATCACAAAATGAGTATAGAGCATCTCACCACAGCATCATTTATTTGTAATAAAAGAGAATTATGACCAATCTAAATCTCAATAGAGGACTGGTTACTTAAAGCAGTAGCTTTTAAACTGAGGTCACAATCTTATTAGTGGACGATGAAAACAATTAAAATGAATCAGAACAGAATAAAACATTTCAGTGTATCCCCGTTGGTAAAGTCAAGCATCGTTTCATGAAACATTTGTTTGGTTGTTATATGTGTGTTTTGTTTTTGTGCATATATGTTCCTGTGATGGGTTTGGATAGCATGTAATACATATTTAGTACTACAGGAAGCAAGTAGAAAAATTGGAAAGTTACTCCCCTAAAGTATGATAATCCATACTATGGAATACTATGCAGTCGTTAAAATAAAACCTCCCCCTACCCAATCTTTACTCTATTTTCATCAGATTACTTAGCATAGCCTGACATTATACTACTTATTTATTTACATGTTTATTGTCTGAATGTCCTACCAGAATGTAAATTCCACGAGGACAGAGGCTGTCCATCTTGTTAGTTATGTGTCTACGGTAGTGCGCATAGTAGGTAACATTATAACAAATATCACCTTATGGATGACTGAATGAGATAGAGATGATATACATAAGTCTCCGAGAGTAAGTTGCAGGACATTATGCTCAGTTTAGCAATTTATGTGTCAATCACACACACAAACTAAACAACCTATTTCCTTATGGGAGTAAATGAATCCGGAAGGATGCACAGCAGATACAGCAGTGGCTTACCTCCAGGGGGGAGCCTGACACTGAGTGTGAGAGAGTGTGTGCACACGCACGCACGTGTTAGGGGTGGCAATCTTGTAAAAAGCTTTTCACTCTATTTGGTGAAGGGTTTTATCACTCTCTCTGTATTTGAAAATTTTGCATCTAGAATGTGATCATGTACCTGTTTTAGAATTAAAAATAAAAGTTTAAAATAAGTTATGGTAGAAGAGAGTAGCAAGATCGTTATGAGCAGAGGTATTGATACGAGGCATTGATAAGTGAATGAATTGGGGAATGATACACTTAGTATGATTCCATCTCTTTAGTTTAAAATATTTCCCTCTGTCCAAGTACTAATTCCATTATTTTAGGCATGAACAAATTTTTTATTTTAGTTTTTCACATTTTTTATTGTTGTTCGAGTACGGTTGTCTCCATTTCTCCCCCACCACTTCCCCCCAACCCCGCCGGACCCCCGCCCCCATCCCCACTTCCCACCCGGGAGCCTGCCCCTCTTTGGCTCTGTCCATGCGTCCTTTGTGCACGTTCCTGACAACCCTCCCTTTCCCTCCATTATCCTCTCCCACCTCCCCTCCCGTTACTGTCAGTTTGCTCTTAATTTCAATGTGTCTGGTTATAGTTTGCTTGCTTTTTCGTTTGTTGATTAAGTTCCACTTGTATTTAAAAAATAACATTCTGCGTGTATCTAAGTATTTGTATACACATAGGAAAAATGCCTGGAAAGTTACTGTCAGTAGAAATCACCTCTGAGGAATGGGGTTAGAGAAAGGGCTTGGGGGACTTTAAACTTTGTATTTTTTTCTCGGAGGGAGAGTTGATGTCATAGTGGAAGGGGAGCAAACCCTGGACACACACCAGGTGCCCATTCTCCGATGGGAATGCACGTAAGAGTGTCCACGCTCACCTCTTCGTTTTTGCAAACGAGCTGAGGAATAACATCAAAGTCTTTTCCCAGCTCACCAAAATGGTCTACTTAGAAGAACGGGGGCCTGGTTTTCCTGAACTGGGACTCAAGAAAAGTGGAAGGACTTAAATCACTACCAGTTATTGCCTTGCCTTTAAAAATATTATGAAATATTTCATATTTGAAGAACTATTTCATGCTTGAAGAATTTTGTTACAAACATGCATGTCCCCAGCACGAGAAATAAAATGTTGCCAACATGATCGAAGCCCCCGGGGCAAGCCTCCCCAACTGCATCTCTCTCCCCTCTCCCACCAAAGTACTGCCCGTCATAATCTACTATTTTTCATCTCCTTACATTTCTAATACTTATACTACGTATACATACCTCTCTAAGCAATATATAGTATTTTGCATATGTGGAGCTTTCTATACATGGTACCGAAGTGCACAGATTCCTATGTAACTTGCTTTTTTCACCTGACATACTAATACAGTTCATCCATGTTGTTACATGTAGATCCATTAGCCCCACTGCTTATGTATGCCATTTTATAAATATGCCACAATTTATCTATTCTCCTGTTGTTAGACATTAAAGTTCTATCCCCCCTCCCTAGTTTCCCACTATTACAAACAATGCCAGTATGAGCATTCTTGTACATGTCTTCTTGTGCATTTGTGGCAGAATCTTTGTAGCTGCAAACTTGGGAGTGGAATAGCTGAGTCATGGGGCATCTGCATCTTTAATGTTACTGCATACTGCCCAGTTGTTTTACAGAAAGTTTGGGCCAACTTACATTCCCAGCAACGCCCGAGCATTCCCTTGCTCCAAATCCTTGCCAACTCATGGCATTGTCAGATGGTTGGGTATAAATGGCACTTTGTTTTGGTTTTGGTTTGCTTTTTATCTGGTTCCTAGTGAGTCTGTGCATCTTTCTGCTTTGCCTTTTTTCTCCCTTGAGTGCTTGAAGGGTGCTTTGGGACAGAGGGTGATAAAGTGTATGATTGAACGGATTTGGAATTGAGTGCTGTGAGTCTTTGATCTATGCAGGTAAGGCCTGGGTCCCTGCGGTTAAAGAGGGGCCACCCCATCACCCACAGCGCTACTTGCAGAGGGGTCTTTCTCATCAGCTAAGATCTGTCAAGGACGGAGGCGGCAACAGCAACCTCACACACTGTAAGTTCTCAATATGAGTTATTATTGTTCCACATCCTAAGGCAGGGGCGTCAAACTCATTTTCACTGGGGGCCACATCAGCCTCTCAGTTGCCTTCAAAAGGCCGAATGTAATTTTAGGACTGTATATATGTAACTACTCCTTAACTAGGGCAAGGAGCTCAGTGCTGCCGCTGGGTAGAAACAAGGTGCCGGGCCAGATAAAACGAGGTGGAGGGCTGGATTCAGCCTGCAGCCCTTGTGTTTGCCACCTGTGTGCTAAGGGGAACATCTCTGAAGGGACCACACTCGGTTGTTACTGAGTTGTTATTCCAAGCACCCTCCTCACACACTAGAGTCTTAAAAACCAAATAGCAAAGACAACAATTATTATTTTAGCTAACATTTATCATAGTCCAGGTCAGTGTTAAGCTCTTTACATAAATAATCCTGCTTTATCCATTTGCCAGCCCTCTGAGGTCGGTTTCATTAACATTCTCATTTTATTAATAAACACTGAGGCTCTGAGAGGGTAAGTAACTTACCTAAGGTCACACAGCGAAAGCTATCATTTGAACCCATGTGTGTCTGATGCCAAAGTTTGTAATTCTAACCCCACCACATAGTATCTCAAAAATTTGGGGGGAATCACAATCCATTAACACATTTTGGATACATACATTTGACACGCTTGAATATTTATGTTATGTATAATCTAAAGCATGCCCCAAATTCGTGCAGTTCCTCTGGGGCAGATAGCATGAGGCTCATTTTCTCCATGTTACAGATGAGATCATTAAGGTCCAGAAAGTTTAAGTAACTTGCCCAAGGGAAGTGCAGAACAGGGATTTTTAACTGAAAGAGGCCTAGTACCTCCGTTGATTATAATGTTGACCAGATACCCCAAGGTTGTGGGTTTGACCCCCACTCAGGGCGCATCCGAGAATCAGCCAATGAGTGCATAATCAACAGTGGACAACAAATTGATGTTTTTATCTCAAATAAATAAGCAAGCAAACAAACAAACAAACAAATAATGGGGTTATGGGACTGCGTACAGGGAGAATCAAGAGAGTATTGGGGGTAGGAAAGTTGGTGAGGGGCCTGCTTGAAGGGTGCTCCCTCCCTCCCTCTACACCCAGGGTTGGGGGTAAGTGAGAGAAGAGAGACAGACGCTGCACCTTGCCTGGGTGGCTGAGGGGCAGATAACCACAGAGAGGAGTGGGTCCAGGGCCAGCAGCTGAGATTTGACAGAGAGCTAAAGAATGAGGATCTGACGGAGCAAAAGGAAGTGAAGGAAGCAAGTGGTGGCATTTCTCACTCCAGAGAGCATTTGCCAGGGGAAGATAAGGGAGACAGGAAGCAGGGCAGGGCCAGTGCTGCGCAGCACCAGTGAGTGTGTGGAGGCCCTGTCAGGAGCCAGGGCTGAGCCAGGGACTGGCAGTGAGCCCAGCCGGACTTCAAGGGACTAGCCTGCTCCCTCCCCTCCTAGCTACTGAGGATGCGCAGTTTAAACCAACAGGCCCAACTCAGATAACAACAAAGTGTGGTCCCTTCATAGATCACCTCCACCTTAGGCCATGGAATAACAATAACTCATACTGAGAACTTGCAATGTGCAAGACACTGTATTAAGTAAGCAGAGTACATGTGTTTTATTCGCACTAGCGCTCTATGAAAAGTATGAAAAAACAGCCACTATTCCCATGTTACAAATGAGAGCACAGAGGCACAGAGTAGTGACCTGACCTGCTTGAAGACACCCAACAAGTAAAAGACAGAGCTGAGCCTCAACCCCTGGCGAGTTGAACTCCAAAATATGCCTTCTTAACTCTTAGACCATCCGGTGAGGGTAAATGAGATGACTCACCCGTAGTGCCAGAACTCGGTATGCGTTTGGTGTGTGGGAGAGATAAGAAAGGAGCTCGGCTTTGGGGCAGCCAACAGAACTGACCCTGCAGCGGGAATGGAGGGTAGGCACTGAGTATGATTTCCTGAAGGGGAGGCAAAGGAATAGATATAAATATCACTCAAGATTTTCCCCTATAGACACTAACACCCCCCAGTTTAGGAAACAGGACAAGAAGCCTCATAAAGCCACTGCGATTCCAGCTCTTGCCTGCCCAGCAAGTGGTGGGAGCCTGGTGGTCCCAGCTTGGTTTCTCCCTATCTTTCTAGCCTTATCTCTGCGTGTATTCCATTCTCATCCATATCTGTTCCTCCTGGTTTCCTGAACACGGAGCACACAAACGTTATCTTTTTACTTTCTCTTGTGTTTAGGCACACGGAAGTTCCCAATTTTAAGAAAGTCCCAACTTTATCCATCTTTTCCATTATTCATGCTTTTTGTGCCTTAAGAAATCTTTCTTTGCCCTGGGGTCACATAGATATTCTGCTATTCATCATCAAAAGCTTTATAATTGTGTCTTTCACCTTTAAGTGTACGGCATGACGCAGAAGTCATGATTAGTTTCTTTTATCCAGAAACTAAGTGGGTATCCACTTGTCCCAGCACCAGTTATGGAAAGTCTGCCCTTCCCAATGACCCCCAGTGACATCTCTGACTTACAGTAAATGTGTTCATTTTGTTCCAGTGGCCTGTTTATTTTTTTCTCCCTGAATCAATTCCATGTTATTGCAACTAGCATAGATTTATAATACATCTTCATATGTTGCAGATCAAGTCTTTCCACTTTGTTCTTCAGGAGTATCTTGGCTATTTTTGTATATTGAACTTTTACACATACACTTTAGAATAATTTTATCAGGTTGATGGGATTTGGGCTGATATTGCATATAATGTGTTAATGGCTTTGGGGAGAACTGACAGTTTTGCAATATTGAATCATCTGATTTATGGTAGACAGTATCTTTTATTTATTTACACCTTCTTTAGTGTCTGTCAGAGTTTTATAAACTTCTTTCTAGAAAGCTTGCCCGGCCCTTGTTAGATTTTCCCTAGGTCCTTCATATTTTAAAATGGTATTTAAAATGGTATTTAAAAGACATTTCATGTGCTAACTGCTTATTGCTGATATATAGAAATGCTGATAATTTAATTACACTGACATTTTTCTCTAGAAGCCTTAATAAACTTATTTATTCTAGTAATTATTTATAGTAATCAAATTATTATTTATAGAAAATTGAATTTTCTATATGCATTGTCATATTACTGATAGTGACAGTTTTATTTCTTCCTTTCTAATTTTTATACAGTTTCTTCTGAACTGATTGTTCTCGCTGCAACCTCTAATACAAGGTTGAGTAGAAATGATAGAAAATGTAAGAGAGTATTCTTGTCATTTTCCTGGTTTAAAAGGAAAGCTTTTGATTTTTTACCATTAAATATGATTTTTGTATGTTTTAATAGAGATTCTTTATTGAAGATTCCTTTTATTCTTAGTTTGCTGAGTTTGTGAAAAATGAACTTATTTTCTAATTATGGATGACATACGATAGTGTCTGAGCTTCAGGTGTACCACTAGTGATTAGACGTTTATATACCTGATGAAGTGATTACCCCAAAAGTCTAGTACCCATGTGACACCATGTGTAGTTACTACGATGTTACTGACTATATTTTCTATAGTTTCCTGGGATTTTACAGTAAATGTTTTGAGTTTCTCAAGTCCTTTGTCATTATCTAATGATATGATCATGTGATTTCCCATATTTAATTTGTTAATGTTCCAATGCATTAATTATGAGTTATTATTACATGTGTTTTATCCTTCCGCTGTTTTTCTCTAGGCCTCTCCAGATCCTTCCCACTCCTGTAAGGCCCTGCTCGGATGCCACCTCCTTCTGAAAGCCTTTCGGGATGCCAGCTTAGAGGTGACTTCTTGCTCTTCTCACTAAACTGATAAACTGTTGTCTCCCATTGTAGCTACACTGTCACAGCCTACCGCCTTGTCTTCTCTTCTGTGCTGTAAACTCCTTACAGGGATCTCTGTGCTGTCTTCTCAGCCCATGCTGCACGGCCCCCAGGCCCCAGAGCAGAAGGGGTACAGACTGAGGCCATGGGCTCTGGGGTAAAGCTGCCTGGGTTCACATCTCAGCTCTACCCCTTGCTAGTTGTGAATTTAGGGCACGCCGCTTAGCCTCTCTGAATCCGTCAGTAAAATAGAAAGAATAATGGTACCTGCCTCACATAGCTGTTGTGAGAATGAAATGAGGTAATATGAGTGAATCACCTAGTACAGCTCTGGGCACATGTTATTTTTGTTAGCTCAGTCCCTAGCAATTGCCACTATACTCTGTGCTTCTGTTATTCCGAACTGCCACAGGTTATTTCTAAAAGCTTCTGAGAGCCATCCTCTCTTCTTCTTTCATTTCCTTTAAAGCTGCTCACATGCTGCTTTATTCTTTTATTCACTGGGCATTTATTGAGCACTTACTGTGTGCTAGGACCTGAAGCAGATGAGATCCCTTCTCAGGAAGCAGACGATCCAGTAGGGAGGAGAGCCTTGGAAACTGACAACGATAACACAGTATGATTGAGTATTTTAGCCTGGGTGTCAGAGAAGACTTCTCAGAGCAGGAGATGCCTAAGCTGGTCCTCCAGAACAGGTGAAGGGTAGAAATAGGGCCAAGAGAGAATAAAATACACGGGGAAAGTTGTTTCAGACGGAAGGAGAAGGAGGTACAAAAGAATATATGAGAAGAGAAAGGACATAACATGTTTGAGAAATCAATGATACTTAAGTATGGTCAAAATAGAATAGGTGATGGGGAGGAAGAAGTGATGTAAAGAGATAACCAGGAGTCCATGGAAGAACCTGGCATGCTACACTAAGGAACTGGACCTTTATCTTGAGGTGATTCTCACCCCCTTTTCTGGCCCACCTAAAACTATTAATGTAGGTACCACCTACTCCAGGAAGCCTTCCATGATTTCATGTTCACAAATTTGGGTTGGCTATTCCCTCTGTTCTACTATAGCCCACTCTTTCCCCTCATCACAGCCCTTACCTCTTTTCATGATAAATGTATGTTTAAGCATCTGTCCTTCACATCAAAATTTGTAATAAGTAAGGCAATGTGTCTTAACATTTCTGTATCAATGGCCTACCACAGTACCTGTCACATGATAGGTGCTCAATAGATGTTTATTGGATGAATGAACAAATAAATAGATGTCCAGGGAAGGAAAGGAAACTGTGACTAGCAAAATGCCTGACACATAATTGGCCCACAGAAAATTATTTAATCTTTCCAGCTTTCTTATCTGGAAAATGAGGATACAATAGAAACTATTCTCAAAGGAGTATCATGGGTCTGCGTATTGCATAACCCAGGGTCTAACGCCTAGTGTCAAGAATAATTATCAGCATGTTAAAAACATAATTCTCATACAAATAGACAGGAGCATACATCAATGTTTCATTTAACTCTTTAATAAGGGGACAAGCAGAATAACGAAGGCAGTTCAAAATAAAATATAAAAACTGAAAAAGAAAAACATTGAAATGAGATTGCTATATTATATACAAATGGATTAATGTCTTAGAGGGTAATAAAACCATAACCTTTAGGATTGTCTTCTCCACCAGGCAGCAAAAGAAGTTATCACACCTCATTACTTCACAGAATTATAAAATGTCTGGACACTAATCAATTGTGTAAATAATGTTAAATTTCTTTTCAGAGGCAGATGACTCTTGCTCGATGCTTTATTGTCACATCAAAAGGTCACACAATCATCTTGTTACTTTAGCATCATGTTTTGGATTGTTTTTCTGAGCACTAGTAAGTTTAACTTAACAAATTCTAAATGTTATTATTATCAGCTCTCCATAAATGTTTGCTGAAAGGATTTGCATTCTAGTAGGCTTCTCCCTTCTCTCCAGCAGTAGAGTTTGGGGCCGCAGGGCCAGAGGCCGAGGCAGAGCCTCAGGAAACGCCTATGCTCTGCCCTCCGTCAGCCTGGGGTGGTGTCAGGCTAATTCCATGCCATCAAATAGGCAGAGAAAGTGTCTGCTCTGGGCAATCAGCAAAGCAGGCACCGTTTCCCCGTTATAAAAACATATTTTCTTTGGAAGAACTGGATATTTCCTAAAAAAAGCGGTGAAGTAGACACCATGGAAAAAAATGAGAAATTTGTTGGGCCACTATCCATTTATATTTTTCCATTTTATAATTTTTTAAAATGTGGTAAAATACATAATGTAAAATTTACAATTTTAACTGTTTTAAGCACACAGTTCAGTGTTGTTAAGTAGTTACTTCGCGGTGCGACCACGACCACCCTCCATCTCCAGAATTCTTTTCATCCTGTGAAACTGACACTCTGTACCCACCAAACAATAACCCATCCCCCATCCCTGGCCCCTAGCAGCTGGCCTTCTACTTTCTCTCTCTATGAATTTGACCACTCCAGGTACCTCATGTACGTGGTATCATACAACATTTGTGGGGTTTTTGGTTCTTTTGTGATTGGTTTATTTTATTAACATAATGTCCTCAAAGTTCATCCATGTGGTAGCACGCGTCAGGATTTTCTTCCTTTACAAAGCTAAATAACATTCCATTCTACTTATACCATATTTTGTTTTTCCATCCGCCCTTTGATAGACACTTGTATTGCTTCCACCTTTTGGCTGTTGCTTCCATTTATTATATAGTATAAGATTGTTTTTGTTTTGAATTGCTTATAAGGAATGAACACCAGTTTCAGGGCTTGAGATCTCAAAGATTATTGTCTGGCCCAGGAGCTGGTACGGACCAGACTGTGAGGCCATCTGTGGTCACTTCTTGAGTCAGTACTTCTACCTAAACATACCCAGGATAGCTAGGTTTCTCTAAGCAGATGTAACCACAGATCCAAGTTCACTTGAAACATGAGCATTATAATACACGTCTGGGGCTCTGACCCAGGAGTCCTTCATTGCTCTAAATGTTTGCATATGCTGCGGTCAGGGGAAATTCAAGCATTTCTAAAAGCTACAGATGGAGACAGGAAGTTTCCCAGGAATAAACTAGTTATTTCTTGGAACTCCCAAAGTACGTAGCATGCAAGCTCTGCGCTGGGAGTTGGGAGAATCCACTTGAACCACGTGATCCCCAGATGCTAAAAAAGAAATTCCCAGATACTTCCCTGCTTTAAGTAGTCATGAGTACTGGGTCAAAGGTGAACAAAAGTGCCTTGGCTTCCTGCTTCAGGGAATTCAACTTTTCACACTGACTTTCTAGCAAAAAGGGAGGGGAAGTTGAATATAGACTCACATGAAGCTAAAGCTAGAGGACACTGCAAAAGTCAGATTTCCACTTTTTTATTCAGTACTTGCCTTTTATTCATACACTTGCCATTACTTTCATTAATGCAGGAGATTATCCGTTGTCTGGGTCCCGATCTTGGCTCTACCATTTATTCAGTGTGAGATGTGGGTTGTTACTGTAACTCCCTTCAGTTTTTAAAATCTGTGCTTAAATTTTTTAATCTGTAAAATAGTGATAGTAATAATAATGTTTCAGAGAGCTGTGGTAAGGGTAAGGGTGTAGATGCATGTAAAGTACTAAGAATAGTGCCTGGGACGTAGTACATGCTGTATACGAATGTTTGTTATTACTGGTATCTTCTGGCCATTTTCTTATTAGCATTACTGATATTATTATTCAGTTGGCTAATAGTCAAATTTTATTTTGAGTGTTGTTCTACCATTTTATTCTGCTTCATGATTTTTCTGGGGGAAATTTTCTTCAGTGAATGTGTGTCTAATTCTGTTTTTTGACTTTTTTTTGCAATAAGTCTGTATGAATCTGTTAATATTTTCCTTGTGCTGAGAGAGAGTCTCATGATCTCATTTTCCAGATATGGAAACTGAAGCCCCAGAAGGAAAGTGTCTTGCCTAAAATCATGCAGAGATAGTAGCTAAACTAACAATAGAACCCAGGGCTTCTGACCAATAGTCCAAGGCTTGTTCCACTCAGTGCAGAGTCCGAGAGTACTGACCTTGGGTTTTGATACAGTCCGTGCATCCTCCAAACCCTATTGGCCCATAGGAAGACGTGAACACTCTGTGATTCCAAGTATTCACCAACAGATGTCTTTCCTATCAAAATTTTGAGCACTTAAGAGAAAGGACTGAGGCTTGGCTACTTCGGAATCTTTGTCACGTGTGTGCGCAGCACTGTGCTTCAAACTCTTGAGGATAAGAATGATTGCCCGTAACACTTTGGATTACTAGGGGCGGATGCTCAGTAACTAGAAGTCATACATGGACCCCCCATTTAAAAAAAAAGAGGAATAAAAGAGCAGTAAAGAGAATATTTATCAATAACTAAGTATGTCCCAGTCACAGTGCTGAGAATTTTGACTACTATACCATTTAATCCACAGAAATCCTTTATGTTATTGTCAATTTCCACATCTCAAATCCGACAATTTTGGTTCAGAGACGTTGGGCAATGTACGCTGAGTCTCTTCACAAGTAAATGTTCAATTTGACACTTCTCTGGTGGACTACAACCTTCCAGAATCCAAAATAAACACAGCATGAGAGGTGAAGTCTGGAAGAAAGAGTCCTTTTCCAAAGGGTAAAACAATTTTTTTTTCCCATGAGATAACTATGAAATGAACCATGTAAATTGTGGAAATATAAGTTGTGGTTATATTTGTTCTATGACAGTTTGGAAAGTGCATGTTTTCATCAAATTAGTAAAAGAAGACAACCCTGGCTGGTGTGGCTCAGTGGACTAAGCCTGTGAACCGAAGGGTTACCTGCTCGATTCCTGGTCAGGGCCCATGCCTGGGTTGTGGGCCCGGTCCCTGGCTGGAGGTGTGTGAGAGGCAACTGATCTGTTTCTCTTGCACATCCATACTTCTCTCCCTCTCTTTCTTCCTCCCTTCCCCTCTCTCAAAAATAAATAAATAAAATATTTGAAAAAAAGAGAAAGAAAAAGAAAACAAAGAAAAATTATGAATATGTCACTCTTGAACATAAAAAAGACCTGTTATCATCAAGCAACCTGGCTCCACTCCACTGCAAACATCTTATCCTTACTAGAGTTTTGAATGGGAGACAAAAAGGTAAGCTACAGGACTTCTATGGAGAACCATTAGGCCTGAGCAAGTTTCACAGCAGGGAAAGACCCAGGCCCAAACCTGTGCTAGGCTGAGAAATGGACCCCTAAAGATAACCAGGTCCTAATCCCTACAATCTGTAAATGTTACCCTATTTGGAAGAAGGGTCTTTCCAGATGTGACTAAATTAAGGATCTTGAGAGGCGAGATTATCCTGTATTACCCAGGTGGGTCCTAAATGCAATCACATGCATCCTTCCAAGAGAGGGGCAGAAGAAGACGTGATACACACCCACAGAGAAGGAGGTGGTGTGAAGACAGAGGCAGAGATTGGAATGATGCAGCCAAAGACCAAGGAATGCCAGCAACATTCTCTTCTTCAGGAGAAGCTGGAGAGGCAAGGAGCAGATTCTCGCCTAAAGCCTCCAGAGGGAGGAGGCAGTATGGCCCTGCCAACATCTCAGGCTTGGCCTAGAAAAACTGATTGTAGACTTCCAGCCTCCAAAACTGTGAGAGAGTAAATTTCTGTCGCTTTAAGCCACCAAGTGTGTGGTAATTCGTGACAGTAGCACAGGAAGCTAATACAGGGCCCCCGGGGTTGTTGTCCCAGTCTCTGTTTCCCATCCATCTGGCACCTCCAAGAAGAGTTTCCAAAAGCATCCTAATTTTTTTTAATGTCTCCTCTGCCAGGCACTATGACAAACACTTTACATGTAATAGCTCACTGAATCCTCATAATACAATTAGGTAGCTAATAGTATTATTCCGATTTTACAGATGAGTAAAATGAGGCTCAGAAGAAAAACTGGTGGGGCTACATTCCTCATAGGTGATGGAGCTAGTATTCCAACTCAGACCTGCTCAAATCTAAACCCCCACGTTTAACCTCTACGCTGTACTGCCTCAGGCTCTTCAGGTAAAGTCAGCGTTTGAATTCTCATGTCAACTGATGGCATTTCGGGATATTTATCTGAGGGATATTTTCCAAGGATGTTCGACCAAAGGAGACCATATTTGTTTGCATTCCAAAATCGACACCGGATATTAGACCTTGGGTCAGCAACCTCAGTTCAGCAATCTTAGTACTTGAGTTCTGGCTAAGAAAGAATTCAGAGCCAAGGCTCAAACTGTAAGAGAAAGTTTATTTAGAAAGTTTATTTAGAGATGTAGAAGAAATGAGCTGTAGAAAAAATGGGCTCAGATAAGAAGTTACAGAGGCAAAAGAAGGGCCCTTGGAGCTTAGAAGGAAGAGAGAGACAAAGAACAAAGAAAACATGCCTTGAGGAAGAAGAGGGGGAAAGATTCCAGTGAACTAAGGTGGAGGAATTAGAGAGAGAGAGAGAGAGGAGTGAGAGAGAGAGAGAGAAAATGAGAATGGGTCCCTGGAAAAGAAGGGGCTGGGGAAAAGCAGAGCATGGTCCCTGGAGGCAGCTGTGAAGGGTCCTTCTTCTGGGGGGTTTTATCGGGAGTTCTCAGGGAAGGATTTCATCAATATTCATCATATTCTCATCGATATTCTCAATAGAATATTCATCAGCTTACTCCATTGGGCCCCTCAGGGCCACAGTCTCCACTAATTGGTGGGCACCAAGGGGTCATTAGTCATTGAAGCTGGTCTGGAGGTCCACCATTGTGCCTGGTTTTGCTACTTTTGGGGGCCTGGAGCAGAAACTCAGCTGAGGCCTAGATATCTTTTCCAGGGCTTAATGTTTAAGGGAGTGGACATGCAAGGGCTTGTAGTTTTGAGGTTGCTAGGCACCCGGGGCTCTCTGTCAGGTGACACTTTGTACCTGGAGTATCTGCTCCTACTCTGTTCATGCCTAACTGCCTATTACACTTGCATCATAGAAAGCTAGAGTTAAACGATCTCAGAGGTCCATTTGTTCAGACTCTTCATTTTATAAATGAGGAAGCTGAGTCTGGAGGAGGGGCAATTTCCAGGGTCATATTTAGAAGCTTTAAGTGGACTTGAAGTTGGAATTGAAGTCCAGGTCTCATTTCAAATCCAGGCTTGATTTTATTGTATATCACACTGCCCAAAGTTGTGGGTGTCGCTGTGGCCTAAAATGCTGACCAAACTCTTGGAACTTGCAAGAAGGAAAATGGACAAATGTGCTCCAAACCTTTTTAAAGCTACAGTGTCCCAGGGTTTTCATTCTCACCTGGGATATTCTACAGGGCTACAGCCACTGGTGTGGGCCAGGGGATTAGGACAGGGAAGCTCTGTACTAGGATGGAGACTGAAGAGACCCGGAGGATGTAACCACATCCCAAATGAGAGGATAGGAAGGTCAAGAATTCATGAATTTCTAGAACTGACAGGATTTCTGGAAATCTCGAGAGTGGCAGCTTTGGACAAATAAATGCTAGTAAGTTATACCTTAATCAGCAGGGAACTGGTTTGGGGAACTCAGTATGCCTGATAATAGTAAAGGGTGAACATTCTTCATCCATCTTTATATATAAATATTTCCACTAGTCAAATATTTAGTCCCTACTTTCACCCTTAACAAAGTGGTTTTAAAAAATGTATTCAAGTACGCCATACAGTTTTAATACACAACTGCTCAATCAATGCTGTTACTAAGACATTAATTACTTATACCAGCTGTACTCGTCACTGTCTTTAAGACACGTGGACCTCCGCTCCAGACTATGTATCCCAAGATGCTCTGTGCCCGGGATTCGCCACCGGTTCCATTCTGGGTCCTGTAGTTCGGAAGTGAGTGACGGACTCATCAGCGCGCAGGCGCAGTGACGCGGGTGCCCGGAAGAGCCTCCTGGCTCTCAGGATGAACGGCTGGCGGTAGCTGCTGCGGCAGCGGCAGTGCTGACAGACACGAACTCTATGCCTTTCCGGCTGCTCGTGCCGCTCGGCCTCCTGTGCCTGCTACTGCCCCTACACCATGGTGCGCCGGGCCCCGAAGGCACCGCGCCCGACCCCGCCCACTACAGGTGAAGGGGTCTGGCTCCCCGCCCTGGCATATTTGGGGAATGGAAAGCGCAGACCGGGTCCTTTCCCTTTAGCTCCACCCCAGGACCCCTACCCTCACTTGCTCGGACTCCTGGCAGAATCAGGGGGTGATATCCACTTTCCGCCTATTTCTTGTTCTTCCCCCTGCCTGATTTCATTTTCTGTCCCCCTGCCTTATTTCTCGTACCCCGCACCAGGCAGCGAGTCAAGGCCATGTTCTACCACGCCTACGACAGCTACCTGGAGAATGCATTTCCCTACGACGAGCTGCGACCTCTCACCTGTGACGGGCACGACACCTGGGGCAGGTAGTGCGAGCGGAGGAACGAGGGGCAGGCCGGGGTCTGGCCTTCCGCTCCTAGGTGGGTGGGCCTTCTGGGGCTGCTGGCTTCTTGGGTTAGTTACCGGATCGGGAAAAGTTCCTCCCTCACCAGGGTGAGGCCCCGTTCCCCCCAATTCAGGCCAGCACCACTCGGATCCCCCCAGCCCCCTGGATGTTTGGATCTCGAAGTGGTGGGCTGAACCTCTGGGCTCCAACCAGGAGGCACAGCTGTGGGGACTTGGGCAAATCTCCCGAATTGTAGAATATGATGGAAAGTCTTCAGGAAGTGAAAAGACCCAATCCCTTCAGTTTATAAGTGGAGAAACAAGCCCAGAAGGGGATGTAACTCTCCCAAACATGAAATATCAGAGTCTATGTTGTTAACGAAACTGAAACACACGTGTCCCCCCCCCCCCCCATGATCCTTGCATCACTGACTGCTTCTGGAGATCTCAGCCCCAAATGTCACCTCAGCCTCAGCTTCCCTAACCACCCACCCCTGCCAGGCAGGTCACTCTCACAAATCACAGTGTTTTTCTTCTTAGAACTTCTCCCTCTCTGATACTATCATTTTCACTTGTCCACTAGTTTGTCTTTCTTGCACTGGAATAAAAATCTGTGAGTGGTGGAATTCTCTGTCTTGTTCCTTGCTGAGTGAAGAAATCATTGCATTCAACTGAAGCTGACACTGATTAAACACTGTGCGAAGCATTTTACCTGTATCATCTCATTTACTTCTCTTAACACTCCTAGGAGTTATTTAAGTGCTGTTATCTCTGTTTTACAAATGAGTATGCTAAGGACTGGACAAGTTAAGTAAACTCAACAAAATTTGTGCTGCTGGTTTTGTTTTTTGTTTTTAGTTGAAAGAAGTAATAGAAGCAAATGGCAAATTCAAGCAGTTTAAGATCACATAAGTAAAGTAAATACCTCCCGTTCCCTAATACTCGGACCACTGTGCACTTTCTTGTGTCTTTTAGAAATAGTTTTGGTTAATACCATTATGTTGTCACCTTTTAAAGTTAAAAGCATAACTTACATATAATAAAATACACCCATTTTCAGTGTATAGTAACCCATTTTAAGTGTATAGTAACCATTATCAACAGATAGAACTTTTCTGATGTTCTGATATCACAGTCAAGAGTATATAGAACACCCTAAAAAGTTCCCTTGTGCCCCTTTATAATTAATTCCTCCACCACCACCCGCCCAAACAACCACTAACCTGCTTTCTGTCTGTCTCTTTTTGAAAATGCAGATAGAAACATACTACACTGCCTATTCTGTCCCTTGTCTTTTTCACTTAACAATATAATTTGAGTGTCTTAACATTAGCTGACAGAAGTCATTTTTTAAGAACTCAATAAAAGTCTTTGACAACTTCATAACTGTGCATTGTTTGAATGTACTACAATTAATCACTTTTCAATTGATGTACATTTGGGTTATTTCTAGCTTTTTGCTGTTCTAAACAATACTACTATGAGCACTCTCAAGCATATAGTTCTGTGCACTGTGAGATAAGTCTCTAGATGTGGAAAAGCCTTGATCCTTAGATGCAATCTCATACTGCCTCCCGATGGCGGAGAAGAATGCCAGGTGATACAGTTGAACTTAATCAGTCCACTATCCCAGGTGCATTAAATGGGTCAGAGGTTCCTGGAAATTTTCAATATGGCTTCTCTGTTGTGACTGGCAGTGGGATAGGCAGAGGTATTGCTGTGCCTCATGTATTCGTTTGTTGGGTACTGATCTGGGGCAGACTTAATATGTGGTTTGATTTTCTTACTAAGCAGCTGGGATTTCTATTCTTTTACAGTTTTTCTCTGACTCTAATTGATGCTCTGGACACCTTGCTGGTAAGTGTCTTATCTGTTCCTTTTCTTGGCAGCTTGACTGTTGGTGAAAAATGAATTCTTCACCTAGGTCTTTTATTTTCATCTCATGATTCTGAAGCTTCAGGTTCTCATTGCCCAGCTAGATAGAGGAAATTCACGAAGAACCCCAAACTTATTCAGGTTCAGTTATTCAGCAACTCTGTGTAGAAGACCTGTTATGAACACAGAACAAGGATAGCTTGTAGAACTCTAGTCAGAGTGAGGGACCCAGAGACTTTGATGCCCTCCTTGTTTGCAGGGGCTTGCATTCTAATGGGAAAGTTCAGTGATAAAAACAAAGCAGTAATTAGTGTGTCGTGTATGTGCTCAGCACTTTACATGTATTATTTTGTTGAATCCTTCCAACAACCCCATCTTAACCACTGTGACATCTAATGCTTAGAGAGATAAGATGACTTGCCTAGTGTACATAGCTATGAAATGGCCTTGAAGAAGCCACAAGAGAGGATGTAATCTCTTCCCTCGATTTCACTATTGCTGGTTCTTGTCAACCCTTCTCATTTTTATATACTAATAGTATTTACATGATGGTGATCACCTTGTAGATATAAATTAGCTTTTTTATCCTTCATGCTAATTTGTATGTATTTGCCCATTCATCAAATATATTTTTTAAAGATTTTATTTGTTTACTTTTAGAGAAAGGGGAAGGGAGAAAGAGGAGAGAAACATCCATTGGTTGCCTCTGCCCCCAACTTGGGACCTGGCCTGCAGCCCAGGCATGTACCCTGACTGGGTATTGAACTGGCAACCTTTTGGTTCACAGGCTAGCACTCAATCCACTGAGCCACACCAGCCAGGGCTCATTCATCAAATATTTTATTCAAGGCTAACTGTATGCCAAGCATAGTACGACGCTCTGGAGTTACAGCAGTGAGTTTCAACAGACATTCCCTGCTTTCCTGAAGTTTATGATTTTAGTAAGAGAGATAAAGGAATGTGTAATTACAAGTCGAGGTGAGTGCACTGTGGGAAAGGAACATAGTTCTTTCAGTGGTTATAACTAGAATAAGTTGAGCTACACTGAGGAGGACACAGAGGACTTCCTCAAGGTAATGAAATGACACTTAAATTGGTATCTGAAGGAGAGGCAAATGTTGACTAGGAAAGTGAGGGAGGAAAGAGTGTTCCAGGCAGAGGAAACGGCATGCGCAAAGGCCTTATGGCACGCGAGACTATGGCAAGTGGAGTGAATTAAAGGAAGGCCAGTATGTACGGGATGTGGGGAAGGAAAAGGGAGAAGCAGATGGGACTGGGGGGGATTGATGGAGGCCAGATGATGTTTGTTATGGTAAGGATTTTGAACTTTAATTTGAAAAAATGGAAAGCCACTGAACTCTCTTAAGTAGAGGGCAGGAAATGATGAAATTTCTGTTTTGAGCAGATCACTAGCTTCAACGTGGAGAAAGACTCATGTAACCATTCAACAAACACTCCTTGTGTAATCCCTTCATGAGCCACGTGCGGCACTCTGGGAGAATGCAGGAATGAGTGAGGCTTCTGTCCAAAGATTCTCTTAATGAGGAAAGAAATAGATCCCCTAAGAATTGTGTGGATGAACTTCCTGGAGTCTTTTAAAGGAAGAAGAGGTTAATTTCAGCTGGAAAAATCAAAGGTTTCCTAGAGCAGGTGATATTTAGACTACCAAAGATAAGTAGGATTTGGAAATAGGAGGACGTAGCTGGGAGTGGTTTCTGGCAGAGGAAACAGCATGTCTGAAGGCAAGAAACTGGGGAGTTGGGTAGAGTTTTCCTGTGTGGATGAAGATAGGCTAGATGAAGATGAATCATGAGAGACTTGGTCAGAAAGGTCGCTTGGTTCAAATCATAGAGGGCCTTGAACACTGAGATAAGGATTGTTTGGGTTGCAAGTGACAGAGATGCAATTCCAACTGGTTAGACAAGAAGGAAATTTACTGAGTCAAATAACAAAAGTCCAGGTAATGGCTGGCTTCAGACCCAGCTGGATCTTGACATGAAAACAGTGTCTTCAGGAATCTGTTTCTCCATCTCTTATCTCTGCCTTCTTCATTGGCTTTGTTCTCAGGCTCTCTTTATGTTGGCAGGGTAGCCAACAGTAGGTCCAGACTTACATTGCGCTCATTTAGTAATGTGTGTGGGGGAAAGGATAGGTCCTTTTGCATTAATTGCAGGAACTAAGTCTCATTGATTTGGCTTGGGTCACATGTTTATTCTTGAACCAATCACTTGGCCAAGATGCAGTAAGTACATTATCTGGTTCAGGTCAAGTGCCTATTTGTGCAGCTGAGGGGATTGAGGCAGCCTTTCCCAAACTATAAGAGTAACTGTGGAAGAAGGGTGATTCCTCAAGGGGAAATTGAGATGCTCTTATCAGAAGAAAAGGTATCAGGATTGCATTGGGTGATGGTTTAAACAGAGAGGGTTTAATTTTTCTCAAGTAATAAATAGTTTGGAGGTAATGTCTAACATTGGGTCAACTGTGCCATCAGAGACCCAGGCTCTTTGTATCTTTCCATTCTACCATTAGTGTGTTGACTTTCATTCTCATGCTTTGTACCTCGTGGTCTAAGATGGCTGCCACAGCGCCAGAAATCTAGTCTGTTTTCAAGGCAGAAAGACAAGAATAGTAAAAGCCACACTAGCTGTGTCTGCCCTTTTTTGCTGGGGAAAAAGAAGCTTTCCCAGACGTGCCCCCAGTAGACTTCTCAAGGCTCAGAATGGACTGGGTAACACAATCACCTCTAGCAGCAAAGTAGGCTTCTGGCTTCTATGTTGGGAGGCTACAGGGGTACAGAAGATTGGGAGTCAGTGGTGGGCCAACAGACCCACAGTATTTTCCACAAGGATGAATGTAAAGAGGTTAAAAACAACATAATTATTGTAAGTAGCAAACTAAGAATTCTTTAATGTGGTATGCAGTCTGTATTGTTTTTGTACAGGTTTATATTATTTATATGAATACTCTTGAATTGGTACCCAAGAATTTTTCTAACCAGTCTCTTGATCTTAGGTCTGTATGAATTTCAGTTCTCATTGTTTTCTTCACCTGTCACCAGTCCTAGAACAGAAACTGCAGGTCTTAAGTTGAATAAGTGAGGGCTACACCAGTGTGGGATTCAATCCAACATTTTCGATGCCTTCAAGACTGAGATGGCCTCACTGTCATGTGTCTCTTCCCTCCCAGATTTTGGGGAATGTCTCAGAATTCCAAAGAGTAGTTGAAGTGCTCCAGGACAACTTGGACTTTGATATCGATGTGAACGCCTCTGTGTTTGAGACCAACATCCGAGGTAAGGGTTGCCTTCTATGGCCTTTGGAAAAGAGAGCGTGGAGTTTTTGCCTCTGTATAAACCAGGACGTGGTAAATTGGCTCTTAAGGGCTGACCCTGCCAAGGCACTCAGCCCAAACCAGTGATGTCAGCTCTCCTTCCCTCCTGGAGGGTAGAGAGGGAAGATCTCAGGATCCCTCACTGGTTTCAGACATGAGCAGGGATGGAAAAGATGGGAAAGAAACATGCCAGAATTACTCACATATTTGACATATATTTGGTGCTCAGCACACAGCCATTAATGAGAAAGAGGTGATCCTCCTCGCCTTGGAGTTTATCGTACAGGAAGCGCTACCCATTAGAACTTTCTGCAATGATGGAAGTTTCATAGCTATGTTGTCTGGTATGGTAGCCATGAGCCACATGTGGCTATTGAATATTTGAAATGTGTCTGCTGCGCTGAAGAAGAACTGAATCTGTAACATCATTTAATTTTAATGAATTTAAATTTCAGTAGTGACATGTGGTTAATGACGGCCGTGTTACACAGTGCAAGTCTCGAGTACTAAGCTCCCAAACCTGGGGATCCATCAGCACCACCTGTGACCTTTTAAAAAGTTCACCTGTCTTGGCTCCTCCTTAAACCAACAAACTGTGACCTCTGGGTTGGGCCCTAGAGTCAATATTTTTAGCCAATTTCCAATGACTCTTACAGAGCTAGCCCAGCCCTTATTTTCAGTGAGCCTGTGGACCGCCAGTGGTTCAACAGCTGCACCTCCGGATGGCAGAGTTACGTTCTCCCCCCTTATTTTGCTTATCTTTATTTGTATTTTATAGAAATGTGATAAATACAACCTTTTAAAAGATGATGCTGCAGAGAGACAGCGTGGTATACCACCCCAATTCAGGGATCAGACCCGAGTGTGAGGTCACACTCCTCTCTGTGTCCCACAGCTTCTGAGCCCAGTCTGTCACCTGGAAATACGGCTGTTTGTACCCCTTTGTCTCAGATGTGAATGCAATTATACCAGCTTTCTTTTGGTTGGCATTTGCCCCATATACATTTTCCTACCCGTTTACTTTCAGTCTTTCTGTATTTTTATGATTCTCTATGTCTTTTGTAAGTTGCATATTTTGTTTATCTATTCTGACAATCTCTTAACTGAAATGTTTAATCCATTTACATTTACAATAATTACTGGCATGTTTACATTCATTTCTGTGATTCTTTTTTGTGCTATTTGCCCCATTATCTCTGTTCTTTTTCTCTCTCCTCTTTTGTGCCTTCTTTAGACTGATTCCCCCCTCATTTTATTTTCCTTTTATTAATTTAGATATTATGCATAATATCTAGGTTTTTAAATAGTTTTCCTAGAACATTTAACAAACATAACAAAACGTAAAGTTAATGAAGATCTTCATTCTCCTCCTGAATAGTACAGAACCTGACTCTGAGGGTGTCCTGACCCATAGGCTGTGGAAATTCTTTGAAGCCCTCCCTTCATTACTGTTGTCCCATACAGGTGACGTTTAGACGTCCCATACAGGTGATGTATCTGTTTAGCACTTTTCTGACCGTCTGTTCTGTAGGGTCTGAGACCTTACCTCTGTGACCCCTTTCCTTCTATCCGAAGTACTTCTTTGAGAACAGCCTTTCATCCAGGTGTGTTCTTGGCAAACTTGCTCAGCTTTCATTTGTATAAAAATGTCTATCTCGCTGCATTTGTTTCGCCTTTGGGGGGTCATGTTTTTGTAGGGCGAATGGTTCCAGATTGAGTTATTCTCTGCTAGCACATTGAAGAAATTTTTCTGTTGTCTTCTGGTTTCATTGTCATTGTTAAGTAATCTGCCAATCTAATTTATGTCTTTGTAGATAATCAGTTGTATTTACCTTGGCAACTCCCTCTTTTAAACAATTTTTTGTTATGGGAGTTTTCAAATACACGTAAAAGTAGAGGAAATAGTATAATGAACCAGATGTGCTCATCACTGGGCTTTAGCAGTTGTTCTTACACGGGCTCTGACTGCTGTGAGATCTTTTTTCTTCCTTCGGCGTTCTGCAGTTTTACTGTGAGATGTATAAATGTTTCTTTTTATTATCTCGCTTGGGGTTCCTGGATCTGAGAACTGGTGTCATTCAGGAGTTTTAAAAAGTTTGTAACTATTTTCTCCTCAAGTGCTGCCTTTCCCCCATTTCCTCCCTCTTCCCCTTTTAGAACTCCAGCCAGATATGTATTATACCTTTTTGCCCCAAGTCCCTTCTGTGTTTGTTACAAGTCATCTTATCTCTTGGTTGCATTTCGGATAATTTTTGTGAGTTCTGTGTTCAAGTGCACTAATTCTTCAGATATATCCTATCTGCTGTTAAGCCTATCTGTAATTTTAAATGTCAGTTATATATTTTTTTACTTTTAGAAATTCTATTTAGTTCTTTTATAAGTAGGCTTGGTCATTTTTATAATTTCTAGCTACTTGCTCATATGTTCCAAACTTTCTTTTATCTCTTTAAATATAAAGAGCGTGGCAAAAGTAGGTTTGCAGCTATTTGTATAGAAAATAATACAATAATTAATAGCTAATAATACAAGAATAAAGTCTGTTTTGCGTACTCACAACTGTAACCCTACTTTTGCCCCCCTCTGTATCACATGTAATAATTTTGTATCATGTGTCTGGTAATTGCAGTATCTGAAGTGTTGTTAAGTCTTGTTCTAGTGTCATTTCTGCTGGCTCTTACTCATAATGCTTTGTTTCTTCCTTTGTATGTTTTGTGATTTATGTAGTTTTAAATGTATACTCATTCCCTAGACCTCCCCCTGCACCTGTGGGATTCTTTGAGGCCTGGGTTGACGGTGGGTTCTTCCTGATACAGTTTTTCTTCACTTCTGCCATGTGGCTGGAGGTACTATCTTCCAAAAACCACTTTTTGCTAAATTTTTAAAGTTTTCTAGACAACCCAGTTGGTGTGAATTCAGGCTTAGTGAATAAACTTAGCGAGTACCGACTGTAGTTACTAATTCTTAGGGGAGATTTTTTTTCCCCTTTATTTGGCATCAAGATTTGAGGAATGAAATGTTTTCCTTACTGTACCCTATGGAAGGTGTGTCAGGCTTATTTCTAATTTGTTCTTATACAGCATGTACTTCTTTCATATGCCATCATTATGCATGGGGGTCTTTTATGACACTCCCTGCTTTGGGTAGTTCTTGTCTTTGTTTCTTATTTCCACTCTGCCAGAGGAGGGGACAGACTGCAGCTTAAGGTCACCATCTTTGGTCAGTGAGAGGGTCTGTATGGTATCTATTTAGCCATATTTCCAGATACAGAACCTTTGTTTATAAGTCCTGAATATTATGTGATAAATTGATAAAGTGAAGGTAAAAACTACTCTGCCCACCGTTCTCCCCACTCCAGGTCTTGGTAGGGGTTGGGAGGTGGAGTGACCAAGTGGAGGCAGACAGACCTGGCTCTACCACCTACCAGGATACCCAGGGAAAGTCCCTTTGCTTCTCTGAACCTCAGTATCTTCATCTAAACAGGAGACAATAGTGCTTAGTGTTTGGTAGACAGTAGGGACTTAAAAACAAACAAAAAAAGATAGCCATTGTTTTTGTGACCCACCGAGAGAACACAAGTTTGTAAACTTAACACTATTTGAATATGGGGAATTAAGGGATTCTTCTCACTAGATGGCTCTAGCCCCTTCCCAGTGAGCCACCAGTGAGAGTGTTTAGTTTTAGTTTGCACAGGGGAAACACTGGTCCCTGGGTTTCTGACACTTGCTTTTTGTTCCATCTGCAGTGGTAGGAGGACTTCTGTCTGCTCACCTGCTGTCAAAGAAGGCTGGGGTGGAAGTGGAGGCCGGATGGCCCTGCTCTGGACCTCTCCTGAGGCTGGCTGAGGAGGCAGCCCGAAAACTCCTCCCAGGTAAGACCCACACTGCGATGGAGGGAGAGGAAGTTCAGTAGGTCCTGCTTCCCTTGCTGGAAATGAGGGTGGCAATACTGGATGTTGAACCCTTATCAGATGTATCATTGGCAAATATGTTTTTCCATTCAATGCGCTGTCTTTTCATTTTGTTAATTTTTTTTTTTGGCTGTGCAGAAAACTTTTTAGTTTGATATAGTCCCATTTGTTTGTTTTTCTTTCTTTTGTTTCCCTTGCCCAGAGATATATCAGAAAAAATAATTCTATGAGAAATGTCTGAGATGTTACTGCCTATGTTTTCTTCTAGGATTTTTATGGTTTTGAGCCTAACCTTGAAGCCTTTAATCCATTTTGAGTTTATTCTTGTGTGTGGTATAAGAAAGTGGTCTAGTCTGATTTTTCTGCACGTATGTGTCCATTTTTTCCACCACCATTTATTCATTAGACTATCTTTACCCTGTTGTATGTTCTTGCCTTTTTTGTCAAATATTAATACACCATAAAGGTGTGGGTTGATTTCTGGGCTTTCTATTCTGTTCCATTGATCTATATATCTGTTTTATGCTGTTTTGATCACTGTGGCTTATAGTATATAGTTTGATATCAGGTAGCATGATTCCTCCAGCTTTATTCTTTCTCAAGATTGCTGTCTTGAGGGTCTTTTGTGGTTTCACATAAATTTTTGGAATATTTGTTCTAGTTCAGTGAAATACACCATTGGTATCTTGATGCGAATTTCATGGAATCTATGATTGCTTTGGGTAGCATGAACATTTTTAAAAAAAATTTATTCATTTATTTTTAGAGAGAGGGTAAGGGAGGGAGAAAGAGAAGGAGAAAAACATCAATGTGTAATTGCCTCTCACACACCCCCTACTGGGGACCTGGCCCGAAATTCAGGCATGTGCCCTGATTGGGAATCGAACCGGCAACCCTTTGGTTCACCCATGCCCAATCCACTGAGCCACACCAGCCAGGGTGCATGAACATTTTAATGATGTTAATTCTTCTTATCCATGAACATGGTATATGCTTCCACTTATTTGTACCTTCTTTAGTTTCTTTCTTCTGTGTCTTATAATTTTCTGAGTACAGGTCTTTTACATCCTTAGTTAAATTTATTCCTAGGTATATTTTTGATGCAATTGTAAGTGAGATTGTTTTCTTAGTTTTCTTTTCTGATAGTTCATTATTAGTGTGTAAAAATGCAACTGATTTCTGGATATTTATGTTGTATCCTGCTACTTTACTGAAGTCATTTATCAGTTCTAGTGGTTTTTGGTGGGATCTTTAGGATTCTCTATATACAGTATCATGTCATCTGCAAATAATACTTTTTCCTTTCCAATTTGGATGCCTTTTATTTCTTCTTCTTGTCTGATTGCTGTGGCTAGGACTTCTACTACTATATTGGTAAAAGTGAACATCTCTGTCTTGTTCCTGACCTTAAGAGAAATACTTTTAGTTTTTTCCCATTAAGTATGATGTTGTTTGTGGGTTTGTCATATATGGCCTTTATTACATTGAGGTGTGTTTCCTATATTCCCACTTTGCTTAGAGTTTTTATCATACATGGGTGCTATATTTTATCAAGTGCTTTTTCTGTATCCACTGATATTGATGTATGGTTTTTATCCTTCGTTTTGTTTATGTGGTATATTGTGCTTATTGATTTGTGGATATTGTACCAGCCTTGCATCCCCAGAATAAATCCCACTTGATCATGGTGTATGACCTTTTTAATGTATTACTGGATCTGGTTTGCTAATATTTTGTTGAGGATTTTAGCATCTATGTTCATCAGGGATATTGGCCTGTAATTTCCTTCTTTGTAGTGTCTTTATCTGGTTTTGGAATTAGGATAATACTGACCTTATTAAATGAGCCTGGGAGTCTTCCCTCCTCTTGAATTTTTTGCAATAGTTTGAGAAGGATAGGTGTTAGTTCTTATTTGAATGTTTGGTAAAATTTACTTGTGAAGCCATCCGGTCCAGGATTTTTGTTTGTTGGGAGGTTTTTTATTACTGCTTCAATTTCATTGGTTGTAATCTGTCTATTCAGATTTCTGATTCTTCCTGATTCAGTTTTGACAGATTGTATGTTTCTAGGAATTTATCCATTTTGTCCAGATTATCCAACTTATTGGCATATAGTTGTTCATAATATTTTCTTACAATCCTTTGTGTTTCTTTGGTGTCAGTTGTTACTTTTCCTCTTTCACTTCTGATTTTATGTATTTGGGCCCTCTCTCTTTTTTTGTTGATGAGTCTCATTAAAGGTTCATCAGTCTTGTTCTCTTTTCAAAGAACCAGCTCTTGGTTTCATTGATCTTCTATATTGTTTTGTTCACTGTATTTCATTTATTATCTTTCTTCAATTCATTTTGGGCTTTGTTTGTTTTCTTTTTCAAGTTCCTTTAAGTGTGTAAAGCTAGATTATTTATTTGAGGTTTTTCTTGTTTTCCTTTTTGTTAAATTTTAATAATTTATTCAATCCAAGATATTTCAAAATGTTGTTATTTTAACATTTAATCAGTATAAAAATTGTTAATGGGATTTTTTTTATACTAGGTCTTTAAATTGTGGTATGTAAGTTACATTTACAGCACATCCTGATTTGGATGTTAGATTTTCATCAGAAATAGTGAATGTTTATTTATTTATTTATTTAGTATTTTATATTCTTTGAATGTTTATTTAGATTTTATAAAATGTACAGTTGAAAAAGTAAATTCACATACCCCAGTTCTGTATGTGAATCAAACATATTTCAGTTACTTTCCAGTAACTGAACCAAGTTTCAATTTTGTTTTAGTTTTAGAATATATTTTAAATTATATTTTATTGATTATACAGTTATAGTTGTCCTGATTTTTCTCCCCTTGTCCCCCTCCACCAAGCACCACCCCCCCATTCCCTCAGGCAGTCCCCACACATTTGTTATGTCCATGGGTCATGCATATAAATTCTTTGGCTACTCCCTTTCCTATACTGTACTTTATATCCCTGTGGCTATTCTGGAACTACCTATTTGTACTTCTTTTTTTTTAAGTATATTTTATTGATTATGCTATTACAGTTGTCCTAACTTTTCTGCATTTTTCCCCCTCTGCCTGGTACCCATGTTCCCTTCAGTGACCCTCACCCTTAGTTCATGTCCATGGGCCATGCATGTAAGTGTTTCGGCTTCTCCATTTCCTCTCTCCCTGTCTATTTTGTACCTACCCAGTTATGCTTCTAAATCCCTACACATTTTGCTCATTCTCTCCCTTACCTCCCCCCCCCCGCCCCCGCCCGGAGCTGATAACCCTCCAAATGATCTCCATATCTATGGTTCTGTTCCTGTTCTAGTTGTTTGCTTAGTTTTTGTTTTTGCTTTTTAGGTTCAGTTGTTGATAATTGTGAGTTTGTTGTCATTTCAATGTTCATAGTTTTAATCTTCTTTTTCTTAGGTCCTTTTAACATTTCATATAATAAGGGCTTGATGATGATGGACTCCTTTAGTTTTATCTCGTCTGGGAAGCACTTTACCTGCCCTTCCATTCTAAATTATAGCATTGCTGGATAGGGTAATCTTGGATATAGGTCCTTGCCTTCATGACTTTGAATACGTCTTGCCAGTCCCTTCTTGCCTGCAAAGTTTCTTTTAAGAAATCAGCTGATAGTCTTATGGGAACTCCTTTGTAGGTAACCCTTTGCCTTTCTCTTGCTGCTTTTAAGTCTCTATTTTTAACCTTTGGCATTTTAATTATGATGTGTTTTGGTGTGGTCCTCTTTGGGTCCAACTTGTTTTGGACTCTGTGCTCCTGGACTTGTATGTCTATTTCCTTTGCCAAATTAGGGAAGTTTTCCTTCATTATTTTTTCAAATAAGTTTTCAGTTTCTTGCTTTTCCTTCTGGCACCCCTATGATTGCCCTTTTGGAGACATCCCAGAGTCTTCTTAAACTCTCCTCATTTTTTTGAATTCTCGTTTCTTCATTTTGTTCTGGTTGAATGTTTATATCTTCCTTATGTTCCAAATCGTTGATTTGAATCCCAGCTTCCATCCCTTCGCTGTTGGTTTCCTGTGGATTTTTTTATTTCTCATAATGTAGCCTTCATTTCTTTCATTATGCTTTTCCCATATTCATTGAGATCTCTGAGCATTCTGATCACCACTGTTTTAAACTCTGAGTCTGATAGGTTGGCTATCCCCACATCACCTAGTTCTTTTCCTGGGGTTCTGTTCAGTTCCTTCATTTGGGCCACATTTCTTTGTCTCCCCATTTGGCAGCCTCCCTGTGTCTGCGTACTAGGTAGAGCTTCTTTGACGTCCTGTCTTAGTACACCCATTAAGTTGTACGGGGCGGAGACTTGGGCATTTGCCAGGGCAGGCCGCCTGCTTTACCACTTTGTTGTTCCATGGGAAGTAGGGGAAGGGTTGAAGAGGGGACAGTGCTGCTGCTGGCTGACTTCTGGGGGCTCGCCTGGCACTCACCTTATTTCCACTTGGTTCACCCACTTCCCATATGTGACTGGTGTCTTTTCAGCTGCTGCCCTGGTTGTGGTTGGCAGAGTGGGTGGGTTTGCAAATGTTCTGGACTCTTCTGAGAAACTAGAAGTTTATTCTGCCTCCCCAACCCCCACTGGTTTTTACAGCCAGAAGTTATGAGGCTTTATTTTTCCTGGTGCTGGCACCTTGGGCTGTGTGGTCTGGACTGGGCCTGGGGTCATTTGCGTGCAAGGTGCCCTCCTGACTTTTGTCCATCACACATGAATGTGGGACTGTCCATTCCACTGGCTGCCGCTGCCACCTCGCCACTGCTGGCTCGCCGCCACCACACCACATCCTCTGTGCCCCGGCTCCCCATCTCCACCCCTCATACCTACCTGTCTGGATGAATATAGCTTCTTTAAATCCTTGTTTGTTGGACTTCCGTACAGTTCAGTCTTCTGGCAGTCCTGGGTGTTTTTCATTTCGAAATTCATAGTAATTCTTCTTATGGTTGTGCAAGACGGCAACGCATGTCTACCTACGCCTCCATCTTGACCGGGAGTCTGTCTTATTTGTTGAGATAGGCCTGTAATACTATAAATTTCCCCTTGAGACTGCTTTTGCTGTGTCCCATTGAGTCTGAGTTTCGTCTTCTCATTTTCGTTTAGTTCAAGGTATCTTTTGATTTCTTTCTTAATCTCATTGTTAACTCATTCATTGCTTAGTAACATTTGGTTTGGGGGAGGCATTGAACAGGGTCAGAAAGGGGAAAGTGCTTGGAGAACCTCAAATGTCATCGAAATGAGAGGTGCTTGTTTTTAGCTAAGCCGAGTGCAGGGCTGCAGGCCAAGCCTCAGTCTGTTTGTCTGGTGTGGCAGCAGCTGGCCTTGACAGCATCGGCTGGACACTCTGTTCTCTTCGGGGTGTGGCGGAGGCCGAGGGCCGTTCACACCCAGACACATCATGCTGTGCTTTCCACCAGCCTCTTGGCCGCCTCACTTCTCCCTTTCACACAGTCCTTGCCTGTCGTGGTGGGGGGAGGACTGAGGAGAGGGAGTGAGCTGGGCTCAGGTCTCCCTCATGGCTCCCGGCCCGAGTGTCTCCTTACAGACATGATGTCCAGTGCGATCCATCCCCAGAGGAAACTCTGCTTGGCTGCTCCCTTCTTCTTTTGGTGCCATTTAAGAAACTTTTGTCCTGAGAAATGTCCATATTAAAACGTGCATATTGGAGCCAGCACCAGTGTATCTACCGTTTAGGTCAAGAAATAGAATGTGTTCATTCCCTCTCTTATGAATACTGCCTAACTTTTCGGAAATACTCCTTTGAGCCCTTCTGGGTTGTGGCTCTCATTCTCCTTGCTTGCCCCTCACGCCTGCCAGATAGCAAGCTTCTTATCTACAGCCAAGTTGCTGAACCTCGTAGCCCTTGGAGGTTTTGATGAGTTTGTTCACAGTTTGGTGACGCACAGGCTGCTGTGGGTAGTTTGACCTTTTGGCCTGGAGAGGAAATGTCTGCCTGTCTCATTCCTTGCCTTGAATCGGAAAGTAGTGGGGAGGGGTGGGCAGAGCATTGGGCTTGTGGGGAGAGGGGAAGGGAGTGGGGACATGGCAGGCATTCCCATCCCAGCTCTGTGTGGCTTTCTCTGTGTGACCTTTGAGTCACTTCCTTGCAAGCACAACTTTTCCTACCTATGAACTGAGGTTGGACCATCTCAGCGGTTTAGTGGTTGATGTCTATTTTTAAAAAATATAATAATTTAGGCCCTAAGCTCTTTATTTAAAGATGGAATATCAAACTGGGTCCTGTGTTTAGGTCTGCAGATATGTTTCATTTGGTCAAAATGGGGTTTAAAAAAGTATATGGGAGGAATCAGAAGACACAAACTTTTAGTTACAAGATAAATAAGAATTGGGGATGTGCCCTGGCTGTGTGCCCTGGCTGTATAGCTCAGTGGACTAAGTGCGGGCCTGCGAACCAAAGGGTCGCTGGTTGTATTCCCAGTCAGGCACATGCCTGGGTTGCAGACCAGGTCCCCTGTAGGGGGTGCATGAGAGGTAACCACACATTGATGTGTTTCTCCCTCTCTTTCTCCTTCCCTCCCTCTCTCTCTGAAAATAAATAAAAATCTAAAAAAATAAAAAAAAGAATTGGGGTGTAACATACAACAGGACAACAATAGTTAACACTGTGGTATGATGTGTTTGTAAATTGCTAAGAGAGTAGATCCTAAAAGTTCTCAACGAGGAAAAAAACTTTTTTCTTTTTGTATCTGTATGAGATGATGGAGGGTAACAAAATTGATTGTGGTAATGATTTCACAATATATGTAAGTCAAGTTATGCTGTATGTCAATTTTATCTCAGTAAAACTGAAATAAAAAATTAAAAGCATACGAGTGGCTTCTAAGGGGGCTTGCTCTTCAGGGTGCCACAAGCCCCATCACTCCCCGCAGTCAAACCCTGCCTGCTTCACACTGAGTCGCCTGCCTGGCCTCTGAAGGCAACATGTGAAATAGGTAAAGGTAGAGCTGCTGTGTCCGCAGGAGCATGTGTGGCATGTGACATCCTAGAGAGCAGCCCTCTGCTTTCCTCGGCATCGTGGGCAAGAGCCCGAGGGTCCTGGGGAGCAGCATTTGACAGGGGCCGGCTTCCATGGCCACTGAGAGCCCTCCAGTGACATCTGTCCTTCTCTGGCCGAGTCTCTAGTAGATGGCCCAGGAGATAAAGAGGAAGTGCTGGCCAAGGCAGCAGGCTTTGGGCCGGTATCCAGCCATCCCTAGCTCCCTGCTCCTGTCCAGGGTCATAATTTTGTGATCGTTCAGCCTTTCAGACCCCCACTGGCATGCCATATGGAACGGTGAACCTGCTTCATGGCGTGAACCCGGGAGAGACCCCTGTCACCTGTACGGCAGGGATCGGGACCTTCATTGTGGAATTCGCCACCCTGAGCAGCCTCACTGGTGACCCCGTGTTCGAAGACGTGGCCAGAGTGGCCCTGATGCGTCTCTGGGAGAGCCGGTCAGACATCGGGCTGGTAGGTTGGCTGCACCCTTCCCGTCAGAGTCAAGTTGGCTACCTTGGCCCCTGTTTATGAGGCTCAGGGCTCTGAGCAACAAGTTGCAGTGCAGCCAAAGGCAACTGAGGATGACCTCAGGAGTGGTCCAGGACTTAGGCTCATGGCACTGGAAACAGACCAAGCGTCCACTTCATGTTTTGGCACAGGTGCAGAGAGCATGAGAGGAGAACATCCTTTGGTAGGGAAAAGGGACTATGTTAAGCTTTGACTTCTTGAATTTCTCTGATTGCTGGGGAGTGGGTCATGTGCTTCATGCCCCTAACTTATTTGGTGACCTCAGATCGTCAGCCCACCTGGCCCTCATTTTCACTGTCTATCTTTGCTTGTAAAACTGTGTTTCTTAGAACACTGGTTCTGGGAGATGATGAATGGTTATTCCATGAAAAAGCAATTCCCAGTCAATTAAATTGGGGGAATACTATATATAGTATCTTTTTTGGGGGAAGCAGGGGGAAGTCGTGATGAACATCAGCAGGCTAAAGGTGTTAAATCCTATGGCAAATAAATTTATTCAGCTTTGCTTAACTCAACATTTCCCAAACTTATTTGACCCCAGAGCTTCCCCTTCCTAATACCTGTTAACTCGTGGCAACTTAACACACTTGGGCCAGTTGATTTCAAAGGTCAGTTTCACTCCTAAACTGGATAATCTAGTAAAACAGTAATTTAACCAAAGCTGTGCAGGAAATAGCATTAGATTTAGTCAGAGCATGTTTTGAGCTGAGGCCTTGCTACATAGAAACTGTGTGACCCTGAGCAAGTTGCTCAACCTCTCGGATCCTCGGTTGCTTCAGTAGTGATGATGATGTATTAATACCTCTTTTGCTGAGTCATTGACTTATAAAGACTGTTAACTGAAGGTGATTCAGATGGAGGCACATTTTATGCAAAGTCTAATTCTAAGCTTGAAAGTGAAACTCTTATGAGGAATCCTTGAAAATCCCTTAAGAACATGCCCCTCTGGAAACCTATAGTCACTCTGTTATTAAGTCCAACACAGGCAGTTTTTTCTCGAGCCCTGGGGCCCTCGTGGACCCTGTGGGTGCCTTGCCCGTGTCCTCTCAGCCCTTACCACTTTCGTGCACACTGGCTTGGCTTCTGACCACCATCACCCGTGTTTCTTTGCTTATCAGCTTTTTCTCGTGTCTGGATCCTGCTCTTTTCCTTCGACTGGAAGTATCAGGACTTAATGCTAGCCCTGGAGCAGTTCCCAGTCAGTGAGTACTGATGGGAATTTGCGGGTAATCTCCCCAGGTCTCTGTCCCTCGGCTGAAATCACGCAGAGGCGCGTGCTCTGCGTGGACTGCCAGAGCTGCCCCTTGGCATCGCGCTCCAGTTCCCATGGTGGTAACTTGCCCGATGGCACGCCTTCTGAGGGCTGCCTCACTTTCCTGCCTGCCTTTCTTCTTCCTCTGCTGGTATTTCCAGGAACTCACTTTCAAAATCAACTACTTGCCCCCTTCCCTGCTGAGGACCTGCTCCTGGGAGGACCCAAACTCACACAGCACAGTTCGCAGTTTCTTTGAGTAACAGATGAAGTTATCAGCTTCCATCAGGATCTAAGTTATTATGGACAACACATCTCTTCGTTTAATTGTTTTAGATCTTATTTTAAAATGGTTTTATCAGTCACATGGTTCGCAAGTCAAAGGATACAAAGAACATAACCAGTGACACCTGTGAAGGTCCTCTAACTCCTGTCTCCAGCTACCCAGTTCCTCCCCTCATGGGCATCCACTCCCCCCGTTTCTTGGTTGTCCTCCCTGAGTTGATTTAGGGAAAGATGTTAAGTATGTCTTGTGTCTTCCAGGGGTGTCTAACATTTTGGCATCCCTGGGCCACACTGGAAGAAGAAGAGTTATCTTGAGCCTCATATTAAATATACAAACTGATGACCAAAATAAAGGTTTTAAGTAAATTTATGATTTTGTGTTGGGCTGCATGCATAGCCGTACTGGGCCGTGGGTTGGACGCCTCTGTAACACTGGGGCCACGTGCAGAGTTCTTAGAAATCGGAGACCGATTGTGGGAACAGCAAGTTCTCATCTCCCAGGTCACACTCACTGGGGACAGGGGATAAACACTCCAAATCATTGTTTTTGGTTTTTTTGTTTTGTTTTGTTTTTGCTCAATGTGGATATTAAGTCCTCATACATGTGCAAGACGTGCATCTGCACTGTACATGTGTATCCATGCAGGAGGGCTGCATATCTGTGCAGGAGGGCTGGCCATGATGCAGCCTGGACCCCCCAACCCTGTATCCCGATAGCCTGCATGTCTCCCAAAGAAGCACTGGGGTGCCTGCCTTATCTCACTAGGCAGTAAGGGGTGCGGAGAGGTCCTTGTTTCGTCTTGGGCCCTCTGTCGGGACACTTGTCTCTTTCCTAGGTCGGCAACCACATTGACGTGCTCACTGGCAAGTGGGTGGCCCAGGACGCAGGCATCGGGGCTGGTGTGGACTCCTACTTTGAGTACCTGGTGAAAGGAGCCATCCTTCTTCAGGATAAGAAGCTCATGGCCATGTTCCTAGGTAAAGGCAGGGTAAGGGGCTTTCCCCATGATTTTTCCTGTTGACAGGTGGTTTGTTTATAAACTTTCAGTTGCTCCCGAGTGCGTAGAGAATCAGTTCTGAATACCCAGGTCTGAAGTCACCGTGCACGTACGCTGCCCACTTGATGCCCACTACACCTCTTGCTGCCTTCTTACAAGAGCTGGTGAACCATGCTGCATTCTCTGTGGGTGGCCCTGGATTTTTTATTTCCTGGCCATTGCACATGCATTTTTTTTTTGCCTGGAATACCTTTATTTCCTGTCTTCATGCGCCCAAATTCTATTTAACCTTCAAGGCCCAGCTTAAATGTCACCTTGCCCACGTGGTAGCTTAATCCTTCCTCAGAATTTAAGGCCTTTAGCCTCTCTCTTGCAGTCAGCTGTCACCCACAGTTACAGCATCCATGCCTTCTTCATCTTTGTATTTCCCACAATGCTTTGCACAAGGTAGGTTGTAGATTAATGCTTGTTGAGTAAAAACATGTTACCCTCTAGGCCCTTAGCCACTAGTAATAATGATGTGGAAGAATTGTTGAGCACCTAATAATTATTATTATAGCCACCATTCATTTGTTCAGCAAATATTTCTTGAGTACCAGTGACAGGCCAAGTGCTGTGCCAAGCACTGAGCATGGACTGTTTTATTTGTTCCTTATAACACTGGGTAAGATTGTCTTATTTATTTGCATGTGTATTTGGTGTTTCATTTATTCAGAGAGTATTGTATGTATTTAGTGTGTACTATCTTAGTATTGGGGATTTTGCAGTCAACAAAAAAAGTCCTGGCCCTCATGAGTTTACAGTTTAGGGGGAGGTGTAAGTTCAAGTTCCCACTAGAATGTAAGCCCCTTGAGGGCTGAGAGCCTTCTTAGTCTTGTTTGCCACCCCTGGGTACCTGGCATTGTAGTAGGTGCTTAGTGCATATTGTTGGGTGACTAAATGACTGGACAACCCTAAGAGGCATAGAACATTGCTTTCCTGACTATCCAGAGCATGAGCTGAGGCTTAAGAGGGGAAAGCTTACCCGAGGTCACAGCTGGCACGTGGTGAATCTGGAGCTAGAATTTGAGCCCAGAAGTTTGACTCCAGACCCCATACTCCTTCCTCTCTGTCTCATTGCTTCCTAGTCTGCTTTGAGGCTAAACCATCACATGATCCTTCCAAAGTTCAAGTCCACGCTTCGGTCGCCAAGGGCTGCCTGTTGTTTCCCTAATCACTGACATGTCCATTATCCCATCTCCACTGCAGAATATAACAAAGCCATCCGGAATTACACCCGCTTCGATGACTGGTACCTGTGGGTGCAGATGTACAAGGGGACTGTGTCCATGCCAGTCTTCCAGTCCTTGGAGGCCTACTGGCCCGGTATTCAGGTAGGAATGGTTAGAGAGGGAGGTCGTTTTCCTATGGAACTGACAAGGCAAGCTCATTCTGAAATGAAACTCAAAGCCCGTAGTTTAGTTGCTTCGGTACTTTTATTGGAGGGATGGTTTGGGAATGGAAGAGAGACAGAATGAACTGGACAGGTTTGAAATTCCGCCTCACCAAATTTTCCAAGGGGAGCTGGAAGGTGTCAGGAACCTGGCTTCTAGTTTGCTCTGGAAGGTTGTTAATATAAGGCAGAGAGTGTCTTTCCAGGCTGGGCAGTAACAGACATTGGCCACAGCTGTTCCTGCACTGGACATTTCTGCCAAATCTCCTCCTTCTCGAGAGCAGCCCCGAGAAAGGGCGTGAACGCAGCTGGGGCTGCTGCCTGCCGTCACCGTGTTTTTCCATTACCCGGTCTGAGACTCGCAGCTGGAAGGGACCTTAGAGCCCGTCTGCTCAGCCCCCGAGGTGTACCACAATACTTCTGTCAATTAGCTCTTTTTATTTTTAAGTAAAAGTAATGACACAGAGGTGGTGGTACATTTAAAAAGCACAAAAGGGAATACCATGAAAAGTGAAGTCTTGAGCCCCGCCCCCCAGACCCTCTCCCCAGTCCAGCCCCTATTAATCAGTTTTCTGTATATCTTTCCACAACTTTATATACATACATTTGTGAATGTTTGTATCCCCCTTTTTTCTTTTTATATATAGGAACATGTACATCTTCTTTTATCACTGGTTATATCTTAGAGATTTTCTTTATTGATGCAATGTAGTTTTACGTTTTTTTAACAGCTGCACGTATTCCTTTGAATAGACACACTGTAGTTTATGTACGTAACTGGTCCTTCATTACACACTCTTAGCCTAGCCTCTTATTGTTCAGATGTGAAAACACGCTCAGGGAGAACTCAATAATATTAAATATTGGTCCAGCTCTCCTGAGATCTTCATATTTTATTGCTTGAATGCCACCTAGAAGAATTTTGAAAAACTAAAGCACCCCTTGCATATTTTTAATCTTATGTGTCGCATACCATATACCCTTTTCTCCTTGAACTCATATTTCCATTCTACTCCCCCAACAGAATTTTATCCTAATTATTATATTTTATGCTGAAAAAATTTTACTGATACCCTATAATATATCTCTGTAACAAGGCTTGGTTATAGTACATAGAAGTTAAAAACAGAAAATTTCCTGTGACCCTAGGTTCTGAGTATTTCATTTCTTTTCTTCTATATTTAGTTATTAATATATAAATTATTAAAACAACATTAAAGCTTACAATTTTTTGATAAGTAATTATAAAATATAAAAGCAATTTTTTTGGAAATATATTTCTTAATGAGATTTTAGGGCTTATTTTTTAAGAAGTTCGTGATAAATTAAATACTTGTAAAAAATGATTTCTGTGCCAGGGACTTTACTCAGAATCATCACAACACACTGAGGTAACTGTTATTTCATAAATGAAGAAAGGAGGCTCAGAGATATCAAATTTGTTCGTGCACTTACTCAACAAATGTTTGAATGCCTTCTGGGTTCCGGGCCCTGCTGCCCTCATAAAGTTGATAGGGGGCAAGACACAGAGACAAACTTAAACAGATAAATACATAAAATAATAAATGGCAATGAGGGAAACAAATCAGAGGTAAAAACAGAACATTGGATAGGGACGGACTTTCTATAAGACAGCCTCTCAGACGTGGTGATGCTAAAGCTGACACTTGAGGGACTGAGGGCGGGGGGTAACTTTCCAGGCAGAGGAAACATTGTGTGTGAAGGTCCTGAGTCAGGAGTTGGGTGTTTATCGGAAACAAAGAAAAGCCACAGTCCAGGGGAGGAAAAGATCAGTGGATGGAAGGTCAGCAGTAACCGCACCGTGCAGGGCCCTCAGGGCCACGGGGAGTGGTCTGGACTCTGTGCTAAGCCTGTGGAAAGCCCTGAGGTCTGGTGCGTGTAGTTAGATGGTTACTCTGGCTGCCTTGGGGACAGCGGGCTGGAGAGGGGGAGAGGACAAGTGGTGGGATAAACGAGGAGGCCTTTGAGGTCATCCCAGTGTGAGATGCTGGTGACCAGACCCAGTGGTGGCTCTAGAGAAAAAGAGAGAAAAATCTCGATGTTTTGGAGATTGATAGGAAGTGCTGATGGAGTAGATGTGGGTAGGGCATACGGGAGGAGCCAAGGACAGCCACCAGGTTTCTGGCCAGAGTAACTCAGTAGATGCTGGTGCCATTTATGAGAAGGGAGAGGGGAGAGAGACAACTTTGTGGGGAAATGAGGAGCCAAGCATTTTGCTTGGGAAGAGTCAAGTTTGCCCTGTCCCTGAGACGTCCAATGGAGAGGTCAGGAAGGCCCGCTGTTTCCCTGTGAGCTTATGTTAATAATAGCTACCTAACAACAGCTAGTAAAACTACAAATGCGCACATCCTCTGATCCAGCGATCTTAATTCTGGAAATTTATTTTATAGACACACTTTGCGTATGTTTGAGGTGACATATGTACAAGATTATTGCAACCTTGATAAAGCAAATAGCAAAAGATTAGAACCAAGCCGACTGGCTATTCATGAGGACCTAATTAAATTATGGTCCAAGCAGTGGAATGCAATGCAATAGGAGGAGGGAGCTCTTTATGAACTTACATGGGAAAAAATCAAGCTATATTGTTAAGTGAATAAAGGGAACCTGAGAACAGTACATTTAATCAGCTATATTTAATGTGGGGGAAATAATATATATTCATGTGTATTTGCTTATGTTTACAAACTAATACCAGATGGTTACATGCTGGGGTGTAGAGTGGGAGTGAGACTTGGTAGTCAACCTCTTTTTTTTTTGTTAAGATTTTGAACCAGACGGCCGGCTTGCCTATGTAAAAACTGTCAGTGGCCCGCAGCAACTGGGCACACACCGGCAGCCAGGCACTTTGTATACAACCTCTGTCCCTCACATCAATGTCTGAGGTCTAGTTTGCATCTTTCAGATGGGGCTCAGAGCAGGTCAATGTCTGGTTCGGAGCCTCACAGTGAGTAAATGGCCAACGCAGGGTTTGCTTGCAGGCCTTCTTAGCTCTAGAGCTTTTGCTTTTCTCTTCCCTGAGACTGTGGGATTTTATGCCTGGTGGCTGCCTGCCTGCCAACCATTTCTCTCCTACAGAGCCTCATTGGGGACATTGACAATGCCATGAAGACCTTCCTTAACTACTACACTGTGTGGAAGCAGTTTGGGGGGCTCCCGGAATTCTACAACATTCCTCAGGGATACACAGTGGAGAAGCGGGAGGGCTACCCACTTCGGCCAGGTAAGCAGCAGCTCTGGCCATCAGGTTTGTTTCTCTGGACCCCAAATCCTCATGTCTCTAGAGGTTTCCATGCCTCACAAGTATTCGCTAGTCTTGTTTGTTTGTTTGTTTGTTTCCATCTGACTCTTCCAGTGGCTCTGGATGGTTTTCCTGCTAGGAATTACTTATCCTCATCTTTTCACTTAGGGAAACTGAGGCCTGATAGGTTGGCGTGGCTTGCCCAAGGCTATAAATATTGGAGCTAGGACTGGAAGCCAGGGCCCCTAAATAAATACGCTCTTTCAAACTTGAGCATGTGAACAAGATGGAAAAAGCCAGGCTTACTCCTTTTGAGTTCCTACCATCAAGATTCCAGAAGTTTAGGCAAACTTCCTAAGTCAGTGGGTCAGATAAATTATGCTTCTGTAGTAAGAAATGTTAGAGCTTTGGAATGGACCTTAGGAATGAATCATCTGGTCTCACCCACCTCCTTACTTGCAGCTCAGGAATCAAGATGCAGAGAAGGAAGGGACTACACACTAGATAAAGTCTCCAGTTCCTTTCCAGCTCTGGTCCTCTGATTCACTGCAACAAGGTTAAATGTTGTGAGGTGGGGAAGGGACAGGGGGACAGAGGAAGGAAGCTTAGTCAGCACACACGGTCATCCCCCATCCCAAAATAGGTTCCGTCTCCACTGTCCTAGACTTTTCACACCTTCCCGCCAGAATTCCTTTTAGCTGTGAGACAGGCCTTCCAGTGGCTTCTGCCCACTCTGCCCTCCTCTGCCCCCTTTCCTTCCTTCTCCAGTGCAAGTGATCGTCATGGGAGTTGTGGAGAGGGAACAGAAGAGGGAGTAAAACAGCCGCTGGGAAGAGCAAATCAGTCACTTTTGACTCCTTAGAGGCTGCTGTTCCTGGTACTTATACATCTATTTTCGTGGCTTTTTTTTTTTCCTTAAGCAAAAACTCAGAAGGTATCGTCATTTCCAGTGTTACCAGTAGACAAAATGAAGACAGAGTTTGGGACTAAGCATGAGGCTTAGGCTTGTGTGTTCAAGCCATGTCAAGTGGTCATCTAGTCTTTGTCTGGTTACTACCAGTGGCAGGGAGCTCACTACTTACAGAGGCAACCTGTTACATTTGCAGGATAGGCTACCCGGAAGGCATTAGTGGAAAGTAAGACACCACATCCAGGAATCCAGCAACGCCTTAGTCTAGTCACCCTTCCTATCCCAAGACAATAGCAAATGGGAAATAAGGTCCTACTCTATAATTAGATTAGCCAGTGCCTTCTGCTCTGGTACGTGTATCTGATCAGCAATGTCAACACACAGAGCCTAGCAAAGCCTCTGAGGACTGTTACCCGCCCCCCCCCACCCCAGACCCCAAGTCCAAATCTAAATCTTGGGCTGTCACCATTTTCTAGAGAGGTGACCAGGTATTTAGGAATTTAAAGCAGCTACTAGGAAACGTAGGCCCCTGGGTGAGGAAGAGAAGACAAACGACTGGCCCTGGGCGCACTGGTCCAGCCGGCTGCTTGCAGCTGAAGGGGAGGCTTCTTGGAACAGCACTATCTCTTCTTTCCTACCAGTGAACTGTCCCAGTCTGTGTCTTAGAATATCTGTGATTAGATTAGCGATTGTCTAGAGGCCTTTGGGGTTAGGGAGGGTGGCGGGGCGGGGGGCGGAGAAGGAGGAGAAAACTGGAGAGAAGGCTGAGATCTTTTCTCCAAAAACAAGAAATAGAGTTTGCAGTAATAAATCAAAAACGGGGAAAGTGCTGATCGAGGAGGAAACCAGGAAGGGCAATAACCCGGAGGAGGGGCCGGTATGGGGAGGGGAGAGTCCTTCCCTCTCGGAGAAGAGGCAGGCGGAGAAGTAGGACAGTCTATTGAGCAGTAGCTTCCACCCACTGGGGCCACCCTCAAAGACCAATCTTTCATTTCCATGATAGCTCTTCAGATATTTGAAAGCTGTAAGTACCTCTTCCTGGGTATTCTTTTCTCCAGAATAAATATTCTCATCTAGACCAACTCCTGTTGGTTAACACTCATCTTCAGATGGAGCCCATGTCTAAACATCAAATTCCAGTTGTGGGTGGACTAGACTAGGGCAAGGCTGTTGCCTTGCTCTGGGCATGGTGAAGGGGTGGCCGCATCTTTGCTAGATTGAAGGCTGGCCTTCGTGTTTTGTTTCATCCCATCTCAGAAACGGCCTTATAATGACAAGCTCATCCTCTTCAAGTTTTAGGTAGGTTGGGCTGAGCGTGACAAAAAAAAAAAAAAGTAGTAGCTTGGTTAAGATAGAAATGTTTCTCTCTCATGTCTGGCCTTATATAGCTTTCTATGGTGTCAGGCACCCGAATCCCACACCTGGCTGCTGAGAGTGGCTGTTAGTCTTGGCAGCCATGTACTCAGCGAAAGTCAGGGATTCTGTTACTAAGGAAGAAGGCGGAAACGGATATTGGGAGAGAGGCAGCTGCCTCTGCCACATCCCCTGTCCCAGAGACTGACTGTGTGTTTCTCCTTGGAATGGGAGTCCATGGCCAGTTGTAATGCTGGTCTCCACCAAGCTTCAGGCTTTGGATCTGTTGGCTCTGGAAACTCAGCGTTGAGTGAGTTGTCCCAAGTTCCTTCCTCCTAGTGGGGGCTCTGTAGACAAGGTATGGAGGGGAGGAGTCTCTCACTGCCCTAAGTGGGCTCGAACCTTCCCCGGTCAGCCACTGGGTGAGAAGGGTTTGCTTTGGATTTTGCAGAGCTCATTGAGAGCGCCATGTACCTCTACCGTGCTACGGGGGATCCCACCCTCTTAGAGCTTGGAAGAGATGCTGTGGAGTCCATTGAAAAAATCAGCAGAGTGGAGTGTGGATTTGCAACAGTAAGTGTTTCATGGCTCCAAGAATTGGGAAATGTCTCCCCTGCTGCTAAAGAGCCTCTTTAAGGGTAGAATGTTGGGAGTTCTGGAATATTAGCACTGGAAAAGGACCTTAGAAATGTACATAATACCTTTATTTTATAGATGGGGAGACTGAGGGACAGAAGCTAAGAGCCTTGCTAAAGGTTACATAGTAGAAGCAGAGCTCGTATTAGTTCCCAGGGTCTTGGCTCCATGCCCTTGGCATTCTCCCTGCTTCGGAGATCCTTTAGCTGTTGGAATAGGCGACTTTGCAAGGGTGAGTTTTGTGAAAAGGCCTATAAAACGGGTTCTAGAAGGGAAATTCAGAGGCCCATAACCTTGTGTTCAAACCTGGGGATCCATAATGACACAGCCTACCAGTCTCACAGATGTTTATTGAACGTCTTTCACAGACCAGGCACTGTGCTAGGCTGAGGGTTATTGCGATGAGGAAAGACCGAACATTTTAGTAGGGAAAACCATGAGCGAGCGTGTGGGAGACAGAAGGCCAGGGTCGCTGGAGTAGAGTGAGCAAGGAGGAAAGCGGGAAGAGGTCAAGTCCCAGAGGTACGCAGGCCCTGGGTCACGTAGGGCTTTGTATACGCCGTGGAGAAGAGTCTGGCCTTTATTCTGCTTGGAATGGGAAGCCTGGGCAGGATTTATGACACGGCAGTGACATCGTCTGATTTTATATTAGAAAGATCACTGTGGCTGCTCTGTGGAGACTGGATCGAAAGGGTCTAGAGTGAGACCCGTGTCACAGCCTTAGAGGACCCAAGCAGGCAAGATGTAAATAGCCACTCCATTTAAAAACCAGATGTGTGAGGAAATAGTCTGGAAGAAAATTCACCGAACAGCCAACAGTGGCTTTTATTTTGGGGTAAAGGATTAAAAACAAACAAGAAACCTCTTTATTTTCAAAATTTTATATAATTACATTCTCTAAGTAGAACATAAATGCATATATTTAAAGAAAAGATGTATATATGAAGGGGGAAAATAAAGCAGTGGTGTTTTACTCTCCAATCTGCTGTATTGTGTAATAAGCCGAAGTGGATAAGTCCACTGGGGACTTGTTGGGAATGCTCAGCTTGTTTCCATGAAAATGAAGCCCTTGGAGGCCGTCCAGGGTGAAGGATGTGGACAGGCATCTGCCTCCTTGGCCTTTGTCAAACGGGGCCAGAGAATTAGCATTCTTGGTACATTAAGTTCGTATTGTAGGCACATTTTTTGTGTGTAAAATAGATGTCCACTGAGAATTAGTTTTGCTTAAAAAATGTATTGCTAATTCTGGGAAGCTACAATAAGTGTTTGTAGCAAGTAAACTTATATTCATCTACCTCCATAAACTCACTATGAATTTTTCTTCATAAGACTCCTAATAGGTTGTTTATAATAGCAAACTCTTGGTGGCCACCCTATTGCCCATCAAGAGAGGATTAGCCAGGTATATGATGCCACATTTTTATAGTGCTATCAAAGGGGATGATTAGATGTGTGTTCATAGTCACAAAAAGGTGGGAAATAGGGGTTAGGAATTGTCAGGTCAGGGGTGGAGATCAGGGGAGACCTTTCTGAAGGTGGATCATTTAAGCAGAGACTGGAGGAAGTGAGGGAGCAAACTATGAGGCCCAAAGAACCTGGGGCGGGAATGTGCTTGCTCACTCTCAGAACAGAAAGGCCTCGTGGCTGGGCCTGCAGGAGCAACGGACAGTGTAATAAAAGGCGAGGTCAGGGAGGGTGGGGCCAGATCATCAAGGACCTTTTAGGCCCTGGACTGTGGTTTGTTGGTCTGTGTAAAATGAGGAGTCACCTGGGGGTTTTCAGTGGAGGAGTGGCAGGTAAGACTTGTGATATAAATATACTTTAGGGGAAGAATGAAAGTAGGAGGCCCTGTTGGAAGTTGTAATAATTTGCCCAGAGGCCCTCAGTTGCTAAGTGGTAGACCAGGAATTCCTAACAGGGTCCCCTGACCCTTCCTGCTGCACTGGGATGCTCTTCTGACTTGCTTTTCCTCTCCCCCATGGCAGATCAAGGATCTGCGAGACCACAAGCTTGACAACCGCATGGAGTCTTTCTTCCTGGCCGAGACTGTGAAATACCTCTACCTTCTGTTTGACCCAGACAACTTCATTCACAACAACGGCTCCACCTTTGATACAGTGATCACTCCTTATGGGGAGTGCATCCTGGGGGCTGGGGGCTATATCTTCAACACGGAAGCGCACCCCATCGACCCCGCCGCCCTGCACTGCTGCAGGAGGCTGAAGGAAGAGCAGTGGGAGGTGGAGGACTTGATGAGGGAGTTCTTCTCTCTCAAACGCAATAGGTCAAGAGTTAAGAAAACGATGAGCTCGGGGCCATGGGAACCCCCAGCAGGGCCAGGAACATTCTCCTCCCCTGAAAACCACGATGGGGTGAAGGAGAAGAAGCCGGCCAAGCAGAAAACCCCACTTCTGAGCTGCCCTAGTCAGCCCTTCACCTCTAAGCTGGCATTACTGGGACAGGTTTTCCTGGATTCCTCATAACCACTGGATGATTTTTGTTCTGTTTTTGAAACCAGACTGTAACAATAAATCTGCTTTTGACTGTCTCGCTTTTCTATTTAAAATATTGGGTTATTTCAGGAGATTTCATTCAAAGAAAGGGTTCATGGCTAAAAACAATTGTGAATCTAGTTTATTCTCTCATACAGTTGGAGAAGCAACTAAACCCAAAGTCTGCTGGCTGCAAAGTCTCCAGGAGTTGATCACTGAGTCTTCCATCCTTTCAAAGTTCCCTTTTTCTGGTATCTTGGGGTGGAGGGTATTGTTATAAACGAGTTTCTTCATTAGTGCTCGCCCAGCCCGTGCTTCCGTCCTTTATCCTCCCATTTACTGCACCATCGTTCTATGCCACAGAGATTTACTGAGCACCTCTGTGGGCCAGCCCCAGCGCTACAGTTCAGTGGTGAGCAAGGCAGAGTTTTTATTCTTGTGGAAACCCAATCCTAGTAGAGAGAAATAAACTAGTAAATATCTAAGATACCATTTGGCAAGTGCAATGAAGAAAAGGAGGATGCCATGCTAGAAAATCATGGAGAGGTCATCTACCTTAGGTAGGGTAGTTAGGAAGGCCTCTGTGGAAATGAGTGACTAAATCTTCGATTATAGAAAATTTACAGTAAACAAAAGTGGAGACACTAGGATAATAGCCCTCATGAACTCATCACCCAGCTTCAGCAGACCCAGCTTCAAAGGCAGTCAGCCCACGGCCAGCCTCATTTATAGCCACCCTAAGTCAGTTAGAGGGAAATCTCACGTGTTTCAAATAAGAATGATTGAAAATAGTTTCACTGCCCTAAAAATCCTCTGCACTTTACCCATTTATCCCTTCCTTCTCCCAATCCCTGGCAATCACTGATCTTTTCCCTCCCTCCACAGTGTTGCCTTTTCTGGAATGTCATACAGTAGGTAGCGTGTCAGATTGGCTTTGCACTTAGTAATCTGCATGTGAGGTTCCTCTGTGTCTTCATGGATGGATAACTCATTTCTTGTTCGTACATTGGATGTACCAGTTTATTGAACCGTTTACCTACTGAAGGATATCTTGGTTGCCTCCCAAGTTTTGGCAATTTGAATAAAGCTGCTAAAATATATCTGTGTGCAGGTTTTCAACCCCTGTGGGTAAATGGCAGGCAGTGTGATTGCTGGGTGGTGTGGTGAGAGCTTGTTAGGTTTCAGAAGAAACTGCTACAACTGTCTCCCCAGGCGGCTCGCGTTTCCAGCAGCAAGGGAGAGCTCCTGCGGCTCTACAGTCGTGCCAGCATTTGGTGTCAAAACTGATTTGGATTCGGGCCATTTTAATAGGCTATAGGAATCATCTTGTTTTAATTTGCATTTCCCTAATGACATACAATGTGGAAACTTTTCATATGTTTATTTACCTTCTGTGTATCTTTGGTGAGGTATCTGTTAAGTAAGGTCTTTGGACCATTTTTTAAATAGACTTTGTTTTTTGTTGAGTTTTAAGTGATTTTTTGGTATATTTTGGATAAAAAACCTTTATCATACATGTCTTGCAAATATTTTCTTACAGTCTGTGGCTCGTGTTTTCTTTGTCTTGAATTCTCTCTTTCATAGCAATTTGTTTGTTGAAAAAAACTGGGCTGTATTTTAGAGTTTCCCATATGATGTGTTTTGATCATTTCATTCTCCTGCTGTTGTTTAATATGAATCCATGTATATACATTTCCATTGAGATTAAGCTCTACAGGCTTTATTAGACTCATATTTTTAAAGTTTTATTTTGCAAGAATGGTTCATGAGTAGTGTTGTATAACTCAACTAGGAGGCACATATGTCTGGTTGTCTCCGTTGTAACAGCCCTGTGTTGCTCATTACCTAGGTCCATTATTTCAGAAGGGGTTACAGAATAGTGACACGCTAGTTTGGCTGGAATATTTCTCTAAAGAAAGATGTCCCCTCATTAACTATGTAGATACCTTGAGGGATAGTTTATTCAAGTTTTCAAAATAATGGGTAGATACCCTGGCATCCTCTAAAGGTGACAGGGACAAGGAGGTTTTTTGTTTTTGTTTTTAAATACTGTGAACTCTTGGATTTAAACACATTTGATGGTTTTCAGTCCATTGCAATTATTATCATCAAAACTCAAATTGTCACACTTCTGGCCAGTAAAAGCCTCTCTTTGCACCTCTCCTGAGTCCTGTTAATGCCGTTCCAGGTGCCTTGCACAGCTTCCTTTGCCTTCTGGTGTAACAAGATGTTCCAGGCCTGTCTTACACGTTTCCTGATTTCTTGCCCTGTCCTTGAACTGGCCATTTCTCTAATAGCTGAGAAGATGACTTCTAACTTGGAGCTTCTCTGGATTTATCTGCCAACTTAAGATTCCGGTTTTTTGCCCAGAATCTTTGTTAATGCAGCTGCTGCTCATTTTCTGCAGGTCTGAGGCAAGCCCCTGCAGTCACCTGGGTAGGCACGATCCTTACTGTCCTCTTAGTACTTTACCTCCAAAGGAACCACACCTCCACGTAATTCCTCATAATAGAGATGAGAACTGCTGTAACTTTCAACAGGACTTAAAGCTAAGGAAATTATAACACCTAAAAAACTAACAACTACCATTTGCTATGGCTGCTCTTTTAAAAAAAATTTTATTAATTGATTTTTAGAGAGAGAGGAAGGGTGAGAGAGAGAGAGAAACATTGATTTGCTGTTCTGCTTATCTATGCGTTCGTTGGTTGATTGTTGTGTGTGCCCTGACCAAGGATCGACCCCACAACCTTGGTGTGTCGGGATGATGCTTTGACCAACTGAGATACTTGGTCAGGGATATGGCTGCTTTTAGAGCCACGATCCACACCCCCCCCCCTTGATTATGCAGGGTTTCTTTGTAGCTGAGGCCAGCTCACCCTCACGTTCATGGACACCCCGATCAACAATCAACACCTTAGAGGGCAGGCCACAGGGAGGTAGGAAAGTCCTTTTTTCTAAAGCCCATCCTCTACCCCAACCTAGAAAGTTGTATTTTTAAGTAATTTATTAGCATAAAGCCATTTTATCTCTTGTTTTAAAAGATTTCATTTATTTATTTTTAGACAGGGGAAGGGAGAGAGAAAGAGAGGGAGAGAAACATAAATGCATGGTTGCCTCTCTCACGCCGCCCCCATTGGGGACCTGGCCTGCAACCCAGGCATGTATCCTGACTGAGAATCGAACTGGTAACCCTTTGGTTCGCAGGCTGGCACTCAACCCACTGAGTCACACCAGCCAGGGCTATCTCTTTTTTATTTCTAATGTTAGTTACCCATGCCTTCTCTTTTTCCTGATGAGTCTTACCAGAGATTCTTAATTTTATTATTCTTTTTAAAGAACAAACTTTGATGTGGTTGTTGCTATCAGTTGTTATGTTTTTCTCCGTTCCTAATTTCTGCTTTTATTTTATTATTTCTTTACTTGTACTTTGTTTGAATGATTCAGATGGAGTTTGCTTGTTACTGCATTATAACCTAGTTTGTAGGTACCTTCCATTTGCCCCTATGGATGTATTGTCTACCCTCCTCACCCCAAATGGGTGAATTGTTGTCAACTGCTGTAGTCCTGTGTGAACCACAACATCAATGGGCTCATTTGCTCTCTTGACTACCAATTGGGTCTAGCCAATGGGGCATCGGGCAGGAGATGGGGAGAGGAAGTACGGTGAGGTCATAATTACTTTCCTGGCTCCCTTCCAGCGGGTTGTTTCAGGCTGGTTAGTCTCTCAGCTGAAGGTCACTGTTTCTCTTAAGGTGGTTTTCTCTGCCCAACCCTTTCTTTTCAGGTAATGGTAGCCTTTCCAGGGATGGTAATGGCCCTGCTATTATTACTGGCCCCAGGTCACTGAGTTATCTCTTGTGGTTCTCCTGCACTCTGCCCACACTCTTGTAAATAGTCTTTTTATTAAAAGCTCCTCTAATTTTCCTCACTTAAGTGAGCCATCTGTTTCCTGTCAGGCACCTGACTGTATACCTACAGACCATTGTGACTGGTACACATTCTTAATTTGAAGTTTAAAATTAATCATTATCTTTATACCTCTCCCAAATAAGAGAAAACATTAGATCAGCAAGGTTGCAGGCTACAAGATCAACAGACAAAAATCAGTTTATTTCTATGCATTTGCAATGAACAATCTAGAAACAAAATTAAGAAAACAATTCCATTTACAATAGCATAAAAGAAGAATAACTTACTCAGAGGTAAATTTAACGAAAGAAGTTTAAGAATTAGAATTGTACACTGAGAACTATAAAACATTGTTTAGATTAGAAGACATAAAATTGTTGAGATGACATTACTGCCAAAATTGATCTGCAGATGCAATGGAATCTCTATCAAAATCCCAGCTTCCTTTTTTTAGAGAAACTGACAAACTGATTCTAAAGTTCATATGGAAATTCAAGGGGCCCAGAAACCAAAACAATCTTGAAAAAGTACAAAGTTGGAGGATTCAATGTGTTCTGATTTCAAAACTGACTGGGGAGCTACAAAAATCAAGACATTGCTACTGGCTTAAGACGACATAAAAGTAATGAAATTGAATTGAGAATCCAGAAATAAACCGTCCTTTATGGTCAGTTGATTTTTGGAAAAGCCTCCAAGGCAACCTAATAGGGGACATTTTAAACACAAGTTGCTCGGACAACTGGATAATGATCTACCTGCAAAAGAAAGATTTGGACCCTGATTTCACACCATATTAAAATTTTAAATCAATTAATCAAAGATCAACATAGGAACTAAACCCATGAAATCTTAGAAGAAAACACAGGCATAAATCTTGGTAACTCTGGATTAGGCAATCGATGTCTTCTGAGATGATACCTGAAGCACACACAAATGACGGGAACAGAAAAACTGGACTTCCTCAAAAGTAACAACTGTGCTTCCATGAAGTGAAAAGACAACCTACAGAATGGGAGAAAATATTTGCAATATATGATGCAGGATCTAGTATCCAGAATATATAAAGAACCCTTACAACTCAACAATAGAAAGACAACCCAATCAAAACATGGGCAAAGGAGATAAATAGACCTTTCTCCAAAGAAGCATACAGATGGCCAATAAGCAAGTGAAGAAAATGTTCAGCATCATTAGTCATTAGGGAAGTGCAGATGAGAACCACCATGAGATACCACTTCACACTCACTAGGATGTCCTCTTAGTCTGCCTGGACTACTATAACAAACTACCATAAACCGAGTGGGTTATAACCAACAGAATCTTATTTCTCATAATTCTGGAGGATGATCAAGGTGCCAGCAGGTTCCGTGTCTGGTGAGAGCCTGCTTCCTAGACTTTTCACTGTAACCTCACATGTCAGAAGGGATGAGTGCCTCTTCTAAGGGCACTAACCCCGTGGATGACGGTGGGCTCTCCGGTCCTGACCACCTGGGTAAGGCCCCACCTCCTACCACTATCACCTTAGTGATTAGGATTTCAATATATGAATTTGGGGAGAACATAAGCATTCAGTCCATTGCAGAAAGATGGATAAACAATTGTTATTGAGGATGTAGAGAATTTGGAACCCTCACACATTGGTGGTGGGAATGTAAAATGAGGCAACCAGTTTGTGAAAGTTTGTCAGTTCCTCAAAAAGTTAAACAGAATAATCATATGACCTGCCAATTCCACTCCTAGGTGTGTGTGTACACACACACACACACACACGCACACACAAGAAATAAAAACATGCACATGAAAACTTGTACAAAGATGTTCATAGCAGCATTATTCATAATAGCCAGGGGTGGAAAATTCCCAAATGTCTATCAACTGACAAATGGGTAACAAAATGTGGTATATCCATGCCATGGAATATTATTCAGCCACAAGAAGCAATGAAATGCTGATAAATGTTACAACATGCAAACACCTTGAAAATATATGTGAAGTGGAAGAAATCAGTCACAGAAGACCACATATTGTGTTATTCCTCTTCTGTGACTCATCAGCATAGACCAATCCATACAGACAGAAAGTAATTTGGTAGTTGCCAGGGACCAGGGGGCGGGGCAATGGGGAGTTACTCCTAATGGGTTTGGGGGTTTGGGGTTATTTTTGGTGTGCAATGAAAATGTTCTAGACTTGGATAGTGATGATGGTTATACAACTTTGTGAATATCAAAAGGTACTGAATTGTAGGCATCAAGGGGGTGAATTTTATGGCATGTGAATGATATCTTAATAAAAAATACAGGTCAAAAAAAAAGAGAGAGAAAAGAAAAAGAACACACACACCGGCTCATGAAGCAGTAGCACTTTGCAGGCATGGTGTGGTCTAATTACACTTGGAAAATAAACTTACCAGAGGGAACATTCTGCATGCAGAGGTAAGTTATTCTGTTTATATATATTTTTAAATTATTTATTTATTTATTTTTAGAGAGAGGGGAAGGGAAGGAGAAAGAGAGGAAGAGAAACATCATGTGTGGTTGCCTCTCATGTGGCCCCCACTAGGGACCTGGCCTGCAACCCAGGCATGTGTCCTGACCGGGAATCAAACTGGCGACCCTTTGGTTCACAGCACACGCTCAATCCACTGAGCTACACCAGCCAGGGCTGTTTATATCTTTTTTAAAACCAACCTTCTGGTTATATTAACAGTTTAGTATTTTGGAGCAGTGTTTCTGAGACTTGGCTTATGACCCTATAGTGGATCAAGAAATTTCTCATGTCACAACTAACTTTTTTTTTTTTTAAAGATTTTATTTATTTATTTTTAGGGAGGGAGGGAAGGAAGGGGGAGAGAGAGAGAGAGAGAGAGAGAAACATCAATGTGCGGTTGCTGGGGGTTATGGCCTGCAACCCAGGAATGTACCCTGGCTGGGAAACAACTAACTTTTTAAGTAATAAAATAAAATGGATTAGAAAGTATTACAAGTATAATATGTTGGCACAGTGCTAAGGTCTATTGCACCATGTTGTAGAAGAGAAACAGAGAGGGGATGGGAAAAATATACACATTGGCCAAAAGCAGATTGTTTTATTTAGCCTCCTGGCATCTAATTTAACTTTTTGATAGATGATTGTCAACTTGCCCATCATTCTATAATGGGAGAATCAAGTATTGTTTAATTTTGTTCAGTTGCATGTTTTTTGATTTTGTATCAACACAATATGAAGTTTGCTGTGAACTAAACTGTGGGAGAATTTTATTCATCACTGGCAATGTTGTCGTGATTTTCAATGGAGTTGGTCAGGAATTTGCAGTGTGATTTTTCAAAAAGGGCATAATCAGGAAACTTTTGCATGCATGAGAAATGTAGCACTTGAACTGAGTTAGTTCAAAGTGCCCTTAAGTGGATTGTTTTAATGCTACAAAAAACGAGAGTTAGAAGGTGAAAAATGTGGGAAGAGTGAATAGCGATATTGGGGAAAGTATCAACATTAATCAGCAATGACTTTACTTGCACCTCATTATAAGGAAAAGGAAGCATAAGGCAGCTTTTTAAAAATGTGGCTTTATCAGATGTGCAAAACCAACAGAATGACATATACTAATGTATTATTTATAATGATATTTTTGCAAATGAAAGCTTAAAGCCATCAGAATTATGACATGCTGAGTTAGTCCCTTGAATATTTTCCAAATAAAATATATATATATGTTTGAATGTGATGGGCAAATTATCTGAGATGTGAGCTAGCGGTCAGTGAGAATGCCTTGTTATTGCTGTGTCGGGTTTCATTCTATGTACCAGAAGAGAAAATTGCTCACATGGATCTTGAGAAAAAATTATTCTTCTGGTGTGATTTTGGTATGTACAGTTTTTAATGGTGAATCAATTCCTTTAAGTATGTCTTAGGAATAATATAAATTCTCTTGGAATCTGTTGTAGAACTTCAGAAGCAAGGCTTATTATGTTGCTACAATCTGGTGTAGGTTTTGTGATCCAACTTAAGAAGAGAAGTTAAAAACTGCACAGTTTTTTTTATGTCTGATGTGGCCATTTTAAGAAGGGCCTTCTTATGTGTTTGGTTAACCCCCTCACATAAAACTGAATTTAAAATATTTGCAGAATTTCCCTGGCTGGTGGGGCTCAGTTGGTTGGGCATCATCCCACAAAGCGAAATGTTGCCAGTTCAATTCCCACTCAGGGCCCATGCCTGGGTCACAGGTTTGGCCCCCAGTCGGGGAGCGGGGGAAGCATGTGAGAGGCAACCAGTCAACATTTCTCTCTCATATTGCTGTTTCTCTCCCTCTCTTTCTCCCTCTCTTCCCCTCCCAAAAATAAGTGAAATCTTTTTTTACTAAAAAGGTCTCATCGATTTCATGTAATGATGTTGGAAATACCTAGTACCCCAGTTCGCAAACTTGAGCTTACATCAGAATCACCTAGAAGGCTTGTTAAAACACATGTTGCTGCTCCCAGCCCCAAAGTTTCTGATTCAGAAGGTCTGGGGTGGGGCCCAAGTGTGTGCATCTGTAACAAGCACTCTGATGATGCTGGTCCAGGGGCCACCTTTGAAAACCACGAATCCAGTGGCTCATACAGTCTTTCAAAGTCTTGTTTGCCATAGCGGTAATATCATTTGGAATGCTTGGATAGGCTTGGAATGTTGGTATTAGTGTTGTCAGTCGGGCATGTTACCTCTCGTTCTGGACTTTGGGAGAAATTGTGTATTGTTGGTATTACATCTTCCTTAAAAGTTAGGTAGATTTCACAGCCATATAGGACTGGAACTTCCTTTGTGGAAAGGTTTTTTTCTTTTTTTTTAATTTCTTTTTTTTTTTTTAGACTTTACAGTAAAAGAGTTTATTAGTGAACCAGTGAGACAGAGAGTAGGTTAGTCCACAGAGTGGCCAGATTCCATTTTTTAAAGTTAGGAAGATTCCAGTTTTCTATGACTTCTTGTGTCCATTTAGCTGTGTTTTTCCCCCAGAAGTGTGTCTATTTCCTCTAAATTTTCAAATGTATAGGCACAAAATTGCTCATTATATCTTCTTGTGGTCTTCTTAATGCTTAAGAATCCCTCAAAATAATGTTCCCTTTTTCAATTTTTGACATTAATTCCTGGTTAGAATCTATTCTCTTTTTTTTTCATAGAGTCTGTGCTAATCTGATTGATTGCTCTCTAGTAATGAAGGCCAACAAGCAATTGGGGACTTCTTTTCTTTGCACTACAGCTTCAAAACAAACAGAAAAACGGTGGTTATGTAAGATGTTAATATTTGGGGTTGCTGAGTGAAGGGTAGAAGGGAACTGCCTGTACTATCCTTGCAACTCTTCTATAAAGCCAGAATTATTTCAAGTAAAAAGTCAAAAAGAAAAAAAAACCAGAAAATGGTTATTAATCATCCACTTATTTATCAAGCTCTACTCAGAAGGGCTTTGGGTTATTTGTAAGACTTGAATTCACCAGAGAATTTAAATTTATCACCTGCGAGGAGGCTCCAAAGAATTGTAGTAGACTCAGAGGCGGCGACTTTTACTTCAATTTTCCTTTCTTTAAAAAAAAAACAAAAAACACTTTGTGGATTGTTTCCAAAGAGGAATTCCAAAAAGGGATCAAGCCTTTGCAACTTCATACAATTTAAGGAAATGAGGCTTTGAATGTGTTTTGAATTAGATCTGTGTTAACAGGAAAATCCGATGCAATCTAGCTAGGAAGGAAAGAAACCTCTAGAATTAATTACAAAACAATACTAAAGAGGTTTGCAAGCCAGGGTTAAGTTGTAAGAGCCTGACCAGAAGTGCTTCCAGGGGAGGAACTTTGTCTTCAAATGGGTTGGGGAATCTCAACCTCAGCAAAGAGGGGCCCCTAAGGATTCCCCCCACCCCCGAAACAGAGAGAGCCTGGGGAGGAACTGTGGGAACCGCGGTTGAGTACCCAGGGATAGAGCTGGATGGGGGTGTCCAAGCTTTTGGTGTCTCTCTGGGCTTTGCTGGAAGGAGGAGTTGTCTTGGGCCACACAGTAAATACATTGAGACATATACTCACAAAACATTTATAATGTTTTAAGTAAATTTACTATTTTGTGTTGGGCCACATTCACAGCCATCCTGGGCTGTGTGTGGCCCATGGGCTGCAGGTTGGACATGCCTAGCAGAGCCTTAAAAAAATGCCAGTTAAACTAGCCTTCGCATTTTACATACTTATGAACAGAAAACTTATGTGATAAAATAATGTAATAATAGCAGCTAATTTTTTAGTGCTGACTTTGTGCCAGGTCCTGTGTCAAGTGCTTTATATCTATTATCTCATGTATAAGTCAGAACAATCCATTGAGGTAGGTACTGCTTTCTTCTCCATTTATAGATAAGAAAGTTAAGCCTTCAGAAAATTAAGTAACTTGTTTAAGGTTATGATGTTTATGTGGATTGGAGTCAGGATTTTAACTGCTTGTTATCTGTCTTCCTCTACTAGATTCCGGGCCCTACAAGGCACAAACCATTCGCAAAATATCCCCAAATCCTAGGGCATTGCCTGCACAAAGTAAGTGTCCAATGGATATTTGGTGAATGAATGAAATTTATTGACCACATGCCTTTAGTTCTAATTGCACATACTGTGGTACCTCAGTTCTCATTGCTCATTCTTTCCAGAACTCACGAACAGTGCTGAAACTGAGTACCTAGCAAGTGACGAGTGACGAAGCATTTTCTCTTGCAGGGCAGTGTCCTGACTCACACAAGTTCTAGCAAGTGCAAGGAGTCCCAAGCAAGCGCCAAGTGGTGAAACATCTTTTTTCTCATCAAAATGGGACAAATACAGGGCTTGACAAGTTCTGAAGCTGACGAGAACCAAGGTATGACTGTATTCCATTTTCTGTGATAATTTGTTTGCCAGTGTCTGAACTCCCTGTTTGATGCCTCTTCGTTGATATGACACGACTCGACAGTGTCTGAAACACACATAGTATTTTTAAATTTCTCCTTCCCTTTGTGTTTCTAGCATAATCCTGATACGTAGTTGGTATTCAGTGAACAGACTTTAAGACAATTAGTTTGGAGTCCACTATAGCAGTCTGAGAACCCTGTGGCAAGTCTGTGTGTGTATGTATGCGTGTGTGTGCCCATGTACACACCCTTTGTGGAGAGAGGGGTCAAACTTCGTCTCAAAAGTGCCTTCAGCCTCCCCAAATGTTAAGAACTACTGTTGTAGGTTAAGGGATGCCTGGCTAGGCAAGTGAGGGAAGAGCTTGTGGTGACGGGAGCAGAGATCTAGAAGGACTCTATTTTCTGAATTCAGATCACATCCCGTAGTTGGACAAGTTCTAGTCTCACAAGTACTATTGAAAATTAGGATTGTCCCAGAAGATATCGAAAGGACACAGGAACCAGCTTGAAAGGACAATGGCTGGTCAAACTAGTGACAATCTGAACATCAAAAAGAAAAAGAAGTGAAAATATACACCTCAAAAACTTGTATAAGAGTGTTCAAAGTAGCATTATTCATAACAGCTCCAGAGTAGAAATAACTCAAAAATACCCATCAAGAGGAGAATGTATAACAAATTGTGCATATTCACACAATGAAATGCTTCCCAGCAGTAAAAAGTGGAACTGACACATGGACTGGTGTGGGTGAATCTCAAACATTATGCGGAGTGAAAGCTGGATAACATTTATATATATATATATATATCCCGTACCATATGTACCACATATATATATGGTTGGGAAAAGTCCAACCATTGTTAATGTAATGAGAATGGTTTGCATGACATCAATGTAACGTGGCAGCCGAAGAGAGTGGACTGGCATGCACATACATGAAAAATGACTGTACTAGTCAGTGGGGGCGGTAGACACCATGAGTGAGCTGTGGGGCTGTTGCATTCAAAATGACTGAGCATGTAGAGCAGTGAATCTGCATTAAATTTTGTGTTAAGTCTCAACATTCCTCCATAGAAACTACTCAGATGATTCAGAAGCTCACAGCTATGGGCAGCTGGTGATTGGCAGCTTCATCATGACAATGCACCCATTCACGCATCATGTCTCATAAAGTTTTTTTGTGAAACATCAACTCACCCAGGTGACTCAGCCCCGCTACAGCCCAGATTTGGTGCCCTGTGACTTCTGGCTTTTCCCAAAACTAAAATCACCTTTGAAAGGGAAGAAATTTCAGACTGTTGATGGGATTCAGAAAAATACAGTGGGGCAACTGATGGCTATTGGGAGAATTGTGTGAGGTCCCAAGGTGCCTACTTTGAAGGTGACTGAGGTGTTATTGACTATGGGCAATGTACAATAGAATGTATCTTGTATGTTCTTCAATAAATGTCTCTATTTTTCATAGTGCATGGCTGGATACTTCCTAGACAGACCAACACATATATGTATATACGCAATATGCACATACACATACAGAGTAAATAAAGATAAAACAATGTTAACAATTGGTGAGTCTAAGCAAAGTGTATAGAAGTATTATAGTACTATTCTTTCAACTTCTCTGTGGCTTTGAAAATTTTTTCTATAAAAGCGGAGGGAAAATAAGATAATGCAAATGAAATGTTTGGCTGGTGGTAAGTGCTCAGTGAAGCTGGGTCTTAAACAAGAGTTTAGAAGCTCCATGAGGGCAGGGACTGTTGTTTCATTTATTTAGTGCTGCATCTTTAACACCTGCCACAGTGCCTGCTGCATAAGATGACACTCAACAGACATTTTTTAAACAAATCATTGAAAGGTTGTACATTAGAAATGTAGTGTGAAAACAGGTAATTGTACAAAATAACACCACAAGACAATACATGGTTACATAAGACAGTTGTTTCTATGGTCTGAATATAACTGTGCTAGTTGCTTTGATTAATAGTGGATTCTCTATGATAGAAAAAAATGATTAAAAAAAATTGCACCACGTAATCCACCTGTCAAACTGAGATGAGTTTAGTAGTTCATTTATAAGAAGTAATATACTCTAAAATCAGCATATTTGGTTAAGTCATTTGGAATTATTGTGAAAAAAAAAAAAAAAGTCCGTGTCGGAGCTTCATTTTTTTTTATTGCTGACCCAAATGAACGTCAAGTGGCTTATGGGAGGGGCACTATGCCCTCTGGTGGTCAGAGACACTCATCCGATTTCTATGGAAAAGGTCAGCAGGACAGAGATGAAGTGGAAAAAGTGTCTTTACGTAGAGGTGTCTGGGAATCTTTTTCCTTACTTGCTAGTCACATAGTGACCTCAATGACTGGATTTGACGTAATAATTTTTGACTCAGTGAATCACCAGCTTTGAGGAGTGCCTGGGCCAGGCTGGACTGAGGAAGTTACTAATTTAGGAATGGAAATGGGATATCTCTAGTTGAGTCAAAGCTGAGGTGGGAAGACTTGTCCCCAGCATGGGTGCCACAGGAAATGTGGAGGGCCGTATGAGCTCACGAGGATCCTTCTTCCTCGCTGTGACAAGAGCGAGGGCCTCAGGACAAGCTGTGATGGGAATCCCGGGGCTGTGACTGCCCAGAGAAGGAGGGCTCCCGGCCAGACAGCGCACCAGCGCTCAGCTTCGTATCCCTTTCCTTTTTCTTAATTTCTAACATTAAAAGATCTTTTTTCACCCGAGTTTAAAAATGATACAGGGCCCATGTAAAAAAATATGAAAAATATAAATGAAGTTAGAATCGCCTGAAATCTATTTACATTGTGATAACCACAGCTGACATTTTGAGATGACTTTTCTTTCAGGTAATCCTGTGCGTATAACCACATAGGATAAGAATGTCTAGCTATACATTAATAGGATCACAATACACATATTCCTGTATAACTTGCTTTACTTTTCTTTCCATCCAGGTATAGATATATATAATTTAAATTTAAAAAATTAAAGTATTGAAGTTACAGATGTTTATAATAAAATGCAAATATGTAATAGTATAAAAGTTAGGAAAATGGCCCTGGCCAGTGGCTTAGTTGGTTAGAGCATCATCCCCATATGCCAAGGTTGTGGGTTGGATCCCCAGTCAGGGCACGTACGATAGTCAACCAATAAGTGCATGAATGAGTGGAATAATGAATCAATGCCTGTCTCTTTGTCTCCATCTCTCTCTCTCTCTCTTCCCCTTTTCCCCTCTCTCTAAATCAATTTTAGAAAAGGTTAAGAAAATTAACATTCCCCCCGCTCCTCATTCCATTCTTCAGTAGTAATTGCTTTTAATTATTTTGTGCACAATCTCCCAGATTTTGTAATGTAAATACACATGCAATATAAGTAGATCATTTTTTAATATTAATTCTTTTTTTAAGATTTTATTTATTTATTTTTAGAGAGGGAAGGAGGGAGAAAGAGAGAGAGAGAGACATCAATGTGTGGTTGCTGGGGGCCATGGCCTGCAACCTAGGCATGTGCCCTGACTGGGAATTGAACCTATGATGCCTGGTTCGTAGCCCATGCTCAATCCACTGAGCTATGCCAGCCAGGGCTAAGTAGATCATTTTTATACAAATTGGATGACATAACACATCCTGGTGTCTTCCATGAGCTTTTTTCACTTAACTGTGTCATGAACATCTTCCCATACCAGGGTATGTGTGTTTGTGCATGGGTCCTATTCCTATGCAGTGTCTGCACCGTATTCCACTGTAGAGATGGACCATGGTTCATGTAACCAGTTGCCTACTAATGGACATTTAGGTTGCTTTTAGTATATTGATATATTAATACTTCACTGCATATTTTAGTAATACATCTCGGTATACTTGTTTAGCTGTTGCTAAAACATAAATTCCTAGAAGCACATAAAAGTATATGTATGTCTAATTTTATTTGAAATATTATTAATTTATTTACTAAACAATAACTGATTGCTCAAATATTCTATTATATTGAAATGCTAGAATTTATTTAAAATGATCCTATTTTATGGTTATAGAGTTCCTGTTTTGCTATCACAAATAATACAATAAACATTTTTGCATGTAAGTCATCATCCTATCAAATAGTATTATTAGGATAGATTTCTAAAGGAGTAATCATTGAGTCAAAAAGTTTGGGTTTCTTTAGGACTTAATTCATATTACTAAAACATTGCTTTCCAGAAAAGCATATCAATTTATATTCTCACCATCAGTATTCTACTATCAGTAAAATTGAGGATGGGTATCTTTTTACACATTTACTGGCCATTCATTTTTCTTCTGTGAATTGCCTGTTTCTTTATACCTGTTTTTCTATTGAGTTGTTTGGCTTTTCCTTGTAATTTTGTAGGAGTTCATGCATCTGTTTATTAATTCATCAAGTCAATTAACACATATTGATCACCTATTATGTGCCAAGTACTATCTTAGGTGCTGGCGATAAATGCAGCAATGAAACAAAACAGACCAAAATTATACTCCTGTCAGGGCAAGGGGTACAGAAAGTAAATAGCTATATGTCTGGTGGTGGAGGCAGCACTATAAAAACAAACGAACAAAGCAGGTAATACAATGGAGAGTATAAAGCATGCTATTTTATATGGATGGTCAGGGAAGGTCTCTCCTTGAACGGAAACCTGGAGTACATGCTGAAGCAAGCCAATTAGAGAACTTCCTGGGGATGAGAACTTCAAGCAGAGGGCACAATACATTCTTCAAAAGTTCTTCATATTGACTCTTTCCCAGAATAGTACTTGTTTTTTATGGTTGTTTACAGTGTCTTATACGGAGGGTTTTGTTGTTGAGGTCAAACTTGTCAATCTTTTACTATTCATGACTTCTGAGTTTTATGACTGAAAGGAACTTTCCTACCTCTGAATCAAAAGTATTTTCATAGATTAATTTCTACCAATTTTATAATTTGATTTTAACAGCTTTACTGATGTATAATTTACAAAAAATTCACCCATTTTGAATGTACAATCCAATGATGTTTTGAGTTGTATAACATCACCACAATCCAGTTTTAGAACTACACTTTGATTTTGTTATATAGCCTTCAATATGTCTGAGGTTTATTGTAGCTTTTGGTGTGAAGTTAAAGATCGAACTTTTTCTCTTTCCCCATTGATTCGAAATATCTCCCTCACCACATACTAAACTTCAAGTATACCTGGATCTGTTCTGATCTCCCTGTTTGAGGGGTCACAAAGATATGGGGTTTTACTTGGCCCATGAAGTTTTCAAAATGGGGAATTTCACATAAAAACCCAGATTTTTGTTTTTTTTTTCTGAAAAAACTAGAAAACTCTGCAACAACTTGATGGAGGCGATAGAGACCACTCATTTTAAGTGGGCATGAGGGTGGAGACTTTAATCCCGGTTTTTCTGTGACAGTCCCCATATATGCCTGCTGTCCTGGTGTAAATTAATACCGTCCTTTCATTCTTAAAATTTTCTGGCTTGGGCGATAATTTATGAGCCACAGTCTCCATCATTCCTTATTGCATCATAACCAGCATTCTACTTTCATTTATAAGACCCCTCCCAAGAAAGGAAAAGGGAAGGGAGCAACGTGGTCCTATCACAGAAATTAGCCAAAAGAATGATCTCGTGGGCTGGGAGTAGAGAGAACATACTATCTGGTGGGTTAAATGAGGACAAATTTCTTCTGACAGATATGATATCGCAATCTACCAATCCCTTTCCCTTCCATTATTTCGTTTAACTTGACAACAATCTACCCAGTGTCACAAATTACCCCGTTATTGTGCTATTGCTAGAATATAAAGACTATTTGTGTATAGATTTGCTGTCTTCCCGTTTAACCTGCATTCTAAAGCAGGGACTTACTAGTCTGCTCTGCTCACCACTATTTTCAGTGACCTGCTCCGTGCCGGGCGCAGAGCAGGCCCCTAAGAACTATTTATTGGCTGAATAGGCTCCCAGGAACCAGTTATTGACTTAACTAACGAGGAAATTAACGCGCAGGTTGTCGAGGTCCGCGGTGGGTCAAGGGCAAAGAGGCAGGCAAAGGTTAGACCGAGTGGCTTCATTCTTGGCCTGGAGCCTAGGATCTTTTCCAGGCCAGGTGGCTGTAAACTCCCCAAAGAGACAAGAAATGGAAGAGTGAGCACTCAGACCTCGACCTTGACCTGGGGGACCTCGCCGAGACCTCGGATCCAAGATCCTGAAAAACAACTGGTGCAGAAAAGCCCTCACCGCACCTGCTCCGCTGGAGACCAAGACTACATTTCCCAGCAGCCCCCGCGGCTCACACTGTCCCTGCCACGCGGCTTGTGCCTCCGCCGAAGGTCCGCTGGGGGCGCTGTGGGGACCCATCTGCTGCCCCGTAGAAATCTCCGCGGCCCTGGGGCCGCTTGCTTCCTGTTTGTCGGACGAGGAGACATGGCGGCGGCGCCGGCGGCTGCTGGGTCTGGGGCCGGCCGAGGGCGATGGGCGGCGGCAACGGTTGCGGCTTGGGGCGGATGGGGCGGCCGGCCGCGGCCCGCTAACATTCTGCTGCAGCTGCGGCAGGGCCAGCTGACCGGCCGGGGCCTGGTCCGAGCCGTGCAGGTACGAAGCCAGCCCGGAGGGGCGGGGCGGACCAGGCGGGAGCTGGCGGGGGGCCGGGGAAGAGGCCTTTCCGGGCCGCCGCAGTATGGGCGCGACCCCCTTTGGCGGACCGCGAGACCACCCCGTGGGCTGCACGGAAGCTGTCAGCCGCGGTGGGGTGGTGGGCAGCGCCCGTCTACAGGCCCCCGGTAAGGGGCCGAGCGGGGCTGGGCTGCAGCGGGCATTAATGGCGTGTACGAGCCCTGGGCCCAGCTCCTGGATCCTGCCTTCCCTGCGCCACGTCTACACGTCTGGGGGACCCTGGGCGAGTTTGCTTTAGTCTCTGCGTACTTCGAGTTTCTCCCCTGTGAACTGGGCGGTGGGTCATCATTGCAGTCCCCAAACGGTTCTTAAGCTTATCATATGTCATCCTCTCAGAGAGCCTTTTCTTGACCCCCTTCCCCCCGTAGGCCCCCATTGTTACTCAGTCAGAGCCCTGAATTTGTTTCGTTCACATTACTTTCTTAGTGTGCAATTAAATATTTCTTTGTTGTCTACCCGTTTTTCTCGCCAGTTTCTCACATTAGGCTATGCTACAACGGGTGCAGGGACTGTATCTGTTTTGCCAATGTAGAGCGTCATGGTTAAGAGTGAGGAATTTGGAGAGCAGGCCTTGCTGCTCTCTCTTGCTTGGGCAAGTTCCCTTCTGTGCCTTAGTTTCCCCATTTGTAATATGTAGATAATAATTAGTAGCCTATCTCTTAAGGTGTTTTGAGGGTCAAAGGAGACGATTGTGCAAAGCATTAAGTGCATTTCTGGTGCATAGTAAGGGTAGAAGAGTAATCAGGTAATATTAATACTATATTTGGTATCTAGGGGCGCCCAATATATGATTGTTTTTCGTTTTTTGTTTTGAATGGACAAGGCCATTGCTTTAGGGTAAAGCAGGACAAATAAACCTAGGCTTCTTCCTCCTTCCCTTCCCCCTCCGTGTTCTCAGAACTTACGTTGTCAATACACCTGTAAAGCATCAGCTTAATTTAAAGACAGTTTTTGCATAAAGAAACTTTTGAAGGATACACAAGTAAGTAATGAAGTGGTTGGTGGGAGTGTGGTGTCAATTGTGTAGATGGAGGAGAAAATGGAAGTGAGACTTTTCACAGTATAATTATATATGTACGTTAATCTTGAAACATTTCAGTATTATTGGTATGATTAAAAGGACAGAATGAAATAAAGATCAGGTGGTCTCTTTGGAGGTTTACAACTGAAGAAGCAATGCTGGGTGAGCAGTATTTTCCTGGACATTGGGATAAGCATAGATGAGTAACTTTTTCCCCACTGGCATTCTCTATCTGCCTTGAGAAGATCTGGAAATACTTGCTCTGCCCTTTAAACTAAAATACCTTACTGAGCTGGGTATTAGGGACAGGCAGAAAGGGAACTAACTCACCTTCACTGATCAGATGCAGTACTTTGGCTGAAGCATTGTGTAAGGTTCACAATGTTTTTATTTAATCATCCTTCTTTTGAATTTGGTGTCAGCACTCACCCATTAAACCAGATGAGAAAACTGAGGCACAGAGAGGTCAGATAATTTGTTCCTAACCACCATCTTGATAATCCTCTATGTTCTGAGGGCGTTAGGGAGCCACAGGAGTTCTTCAGCATAATGAATGAAGGAATTTTGGACCCTTACTGTTTTTGGTGTTGAATGACTTGGAATGGGAGCAGACTGGAGGAGCTCACTGGCTAGAGGGCTGCTGGAATATTGGTTTAGGCTGGTTATGTGGTGATCGATAGTTGTATACAGGTGTAGGAGCTATATCAGAGGTTGAGATAGAGACACCTTACCAGAACTCCAGTGAGGATAAAGTAGGGAGGGACCTTTATCTTTCAAATGTATCCTTTCTGGGTAACTTTCCTTGATATCGTCTTCCTTGCCACACCTCCCACCTCCTCTCTCCCTCACATTGCAGACTAAATTAGTTCTTCACAGGTGTTTCTGTAGCACAGTAAGCATGTCCATTATGGTATGTGGTATACTGGGAAGGACCAGATTTCAGAAAAAAATATTTTAATTGGGCTTAAAAATATATAATGTAAAATTTACCATCTTAGTGATTTTAAGTGTACAATTCAGCAGTGTTAAGTATATTCACATTGTTGTGAAATAGCTCTCCAGAATTTTTTCATTTTACAAATCTGAAACATGATGCCCATTAAACAACTCCCCTCTCTTCCCCTCCCCATCAGCCACTGGTAACCAACCACCATTTATATGACTTTCTGTTTCTATGAACTTGGTTACTTTAGTTATCTCATATAAGTGGATTGTTCACTTAGAATAATGTCTTCAAGTTTCATCCATGTTATAGCATATAACAGGAAATCCTTGGAAAAGACCAGATTTGCGGGAGGGACCTGGATTGAACCCTAGTTCTGCCACTAGCCGAGTGACCTACATTATGTTATTTGACTTCAGTTTCCTTATTTCTAAAATGGCAGTAACATCTACCTCATAGTGTTTTTGGGAGGAGTAAGTGAAATAATGTGTATAAAATGCTTGGCAATCGTGTGGCTCATAGTACATGTCCATGAAATAGTTGTTATCAGGTTGTAGCTATTAGACTGGGCTTCTTGAGGGACTTTGTCTTATTTTTCTAAGGATCTGCAGAGGCAGAAACGGTGCCAGGCACTTGACAGGTACTCAGATCTCAGTAAATTGTTTGAAGTGAAATACGTACTGTTTATGAGGGCACAGTCTTTCTCCTGCTCGGTCCTGTTCTGTCTGTATTCCCAAATAGTCCTGTGACTTTAAAGAATTCTGGAATCAGATTACCTAGGTTTGAGTCCCAGCTCTGATACATGCTTGCTGTGTGTCTCTCGGCAAGTTGCTTAATTTCTTTAAGTTTCAGTTTGTTCGTTTGTAAAATAGGGACAGTCATGGGGACTAACATCCTAAGGTTAGGAACAAGTGAGTTAATACATATAAAGCACCTAAAATCATGTCCGAAACACAATAATCATGCTATAAAGTTTAGTGAATATTGTTTTTAACAAACACTCTATATTCTGATGGATTCTAAAGCTGTATTTCCATCCCGATTTTTCCTGTTTACTCCTGATGGGTGTATCCAGGTAGCTTCTCCAGTTAGATATCTAATGGGCATCTCAAACTTAATATGTCAGAAATACCGTAGTACTCTTCCACCAAACCTGATCTCCCCCAAGTCTTGCCCATTTCCCTAAATGGAACTTAAGAGAAGCCTGGAAAAAGACTCCTGGCCACATGGCTTAGAATGGGCCTGTCCTACTTAGATTGTAGTGTGCCTTATTTCCATTTCCCTTTCAGTTTGCCCTCTGTCCAGGTAATAAAATATGCTGGCATGATGCTTAAGCATTTACAGAGTCTGTTCATACTTATCCTTAAAGCACATCAGATCTTAGAACTCTCTTGCTTAAAACCCTCCAAGGCTATCCCATTGCAGTTGGAATCAAATCCAGGTTTCTTACCATGGACATACAAGACCCTGCATGATCAGTAGGAATTGACAGAAGGGGGTAGACTAGGTAAATCTTAGACTCTAAGGCAGAATAACTAATACAGGTCATATCCAGCACCGCTAGAGATACTCCTTCAGATACTCCTGGGTCAGGACATCCTTGTTCTGTTTTCTAAATGCCAGTCATTGTTTCCTTGATGATTATTACCATATTGAAATTCCTGTTTTCCTGAGTGTAACTTCATGTTTTTCCCTTAGATGGAATCCTCCCTTTAAAAAAATATTTCAATAGGTAATATTGAAAGTCTTGTTTTAACTTTGTTTTAATGAGCATTAGTATTTGTGCTACCTTAGGGATTTAAGTGAAATATAATCTTTCCTTGCCTGTCAAGGGTAATTTGATACTAAAAAACCCCTGGGTAGGATAAATTCTCATAAATTAAAAATGTGAATATTGCCCTGACTTGTGTGGCTCAGTTGGTTGGGTGTCATCCTGCTAAGCAGTTGCCAGTTTGATTCCTGGTCAGGGCATGTGCCTGGGATATGAGAGGCAACCGATGGATGTTTTTCTCCCTCTCTTGCTCCCTCCCTTTCCCTCTCTCTAAACATAAGTAAAATCTTTAAAATGTATATATATAAATGTAATTAATCTTAACAGGAAGTTTTCATAATCACAGGGCATAAAATTCACTCCTAATTTTATTGAAACAAAACAAATCCTATTAAAGTTGACACAAGTATTCATGGTTCCCATTTTTCATCAGAGTAACCTAACAGAATTTAACCTTCATTAATTATCCTTTACGATAGCTATTTCCTTGCACTTAATATTTGAGGTATTAGATATCTTAAACTTAGGACTTAACAAACAAGGTATACATTGATGTATGTGGAATCCAGCCTTTAATTATTTAAAAAGAAAAGTGTGGTAAAGACAAAATAAGTCAATGAAAATGGGAAATGTCAACATTCACTAAACAGGTCGATAGCCCAGGCAGCATGATGTAAGAGATTATCACTGGTATAAACTGTCAAACCACAAGTACTCCGAGAGAAAAACCCATACGACACCTGCCAACAATTCACACTTTGAAGATGACTGGATGATGGCTCTTTCATCACAGTACTCAGCTGTTCACAAGGAAAACAAAATCCAAATGATAATTTTAAAATGAGAGTCAATGCCTTGCAAGACAGTGTAGAAGTAGTAAAGAAACTCCTTGTGAATTTGAATATCTGGAATGTGATTGGGAGGATCTCTCGGTATCATGAGCCTCATAACAAGAAACAGCAGTGCCCTGCCCCACTTTTCACCCCATGTTCGACCCCCCGGAGTCAACCACTGTCCACGATGTAGCTGGGTTTGGGGTTTTTTTTTGTTTTGTTTTTTTGCTTTTACAGGGAAGGGTCCAGGAAATAGGAGAGCCAGTATTTATTAATGACATGCTTATAAGGCTGTTTACTGGCTTTAAAATTTCCGTTCCCCCTCCTGTCCCCTCTCCTCCCCTGAGGACATGCTCATTGATGGAGAGGGGAAGAGAGGGAGAGAAACATCATTGGGTTGCCCCCACGCACACACTTTACTGGGCACCAGACATGCAACCCAGGCACGTACCCTAACTGGGAATTGAACTTGCAACCTTTCTGTTTATGGGATGACACTCCAACCAACTGAGTCAAAACAGCTAGGGCACTGATTTTTTAATTTTAGACATTACTATTTTCATCCTCCTGTAGATTAGAATTTAATCCATAGCCACCTCCATCACATGTTTTGTGTCCATCATTCTCCTGTTGTAGCTGTATTACAGCTTTGGGTGGGGTGTTAAGTATTTAAATTATGATAGTGAGGATGGTATGATTGCTTACCGCAGAGCCCTATTGTATTCGATGGTTATTTTTGTGTGGTATAATTTTTTTGTTTTTGTTTGAGTTAAAAGCCACCCTTCCCCCCCTATATTTTAAATCAAGAAAAATATAAGGAGTACAATTCACCCTTTCTGGTGTATAGTTCTATATGTAGGTGTTGATAAATGCATAGTTGTGACCACCACTGCAGTTGGGATATAGAAAATTTCCTCATAGTAGTCAGCCCCGCTCCCACCCCATCCTCTGGCAATTGCTCATCCGTTTTCTGTCCTGTTCTTATGTCCTTTTACACACTGTCATAGAAATGGAATCATACCTATACCCAAGTGTAGCCTTTTGAGTCTGGCTTTTAAAATTAGAATAGTCATCTTTTGAAATTTGCTTTGCTTTTTGTGCCCTCACAATTTATTTCTCAGTTCTAAAACTTTTTTTTTTTTTAAGAAATCCTTCTTAGAACTTTCCATCTTTCTCCTGTAGTTTGAACTACTTGTTGGGATCTGAACAGCTGAATTCTTGGGATTTCCTGTCACCAAATTCAGAGCATTTTATTTTTCTCATGTGTTAGATCCTATTTCCTGAATCCTGTCTTCCTTTTTCTTGGGGAGTACATTTTCTATTAGCTTCCTAAGAAAGAGTAAATGGGAGGTAACTTTTTTTTTTAAAGTTTGTATGTCTGAAAAGATCTTTTATTCTTATACTTGTATGTTTAGTTTAGTTGGGTATAGATTCTAGACTAGAAGTTATTTTCCCTTAAATTTTTAATGGTGGAGAGGATCACTTCCTGTCGGAGATGCAGCCCAGAAAGCTGCTAAAAAGTTAAAGCGACAGGCTATCTTAGTGGCTGAACTGCCTTGAGACACTCTGGCTCAAAGCTGTCCACTACCTCTTCCTAATCATGGAGTTCCCCTTTCTGATTCTCTGTGGCAGAATAAGGAAGTACTTGTTTCCAAGTTTGCTGAGAGATTTTTTAAATCATGTAAGGATAGACCCCCAGTCAAGATGGAGGCATAAGGTAAACATGTGGAGGAGCAGGCGCCTCCTCACATAACTACAGCAAAAAGTGCAACTAGACTTCACAACAGATATCACCCAGAATCATCAGAAAATCAAGCTGTATGGAGGTCCAACAACCAGGGATTTAAAGATGCCATATCCCTCCAGGCGTGTAGGAGGGGTAGAAACATTGAGAGGTGTGGAGCGGTGGAGATGCAGAGAGGCGTGGAGATGCAGAATAGGGGTCCCATAGCCATAGGTGGTGGATAAAAATTGGGAGGGATACCTCAGAAGCTAGGGATCCCAGCCCCAGACCAGACCACCCAGCCCAGGGTTCCAGCACCAGGAAGATAAGTCCCCATAACTTCTGGCTGTAAAATCCTGTGGAGATTGGGGTGGCGGAAGAAATTGCAGGATTTGCAGGAGACTACTCTTAAAGGGCCTGCAAGGGTCTTAGAACTTACGCAAACCCATCCCCTCTGGGATTCTGTACCAGGGCAGCAGCTGGAAGGGCACCAGTGGCACACAGGAAGAAATTGAAGTGATTGGCAATAGGGCAGGTGGTAGGAGACAGCTTCCTCCCAGGCAGAACTCCAGAGGCCGGGCAGTGGCATTGTTCCCTCTCCATGCCCTCCCCGACAGAGTCACTGAGCGGTTACGTGGGTTACCCTGCCCTGGCAATTGCCTCAGGCTCTCCAGGCTGCTCCATACAATTTAGAGATTCACTTTTCTACAACAGGTCATGCTACTAAGACAGGGAGTCAGAGCAGCTTTACATAATACACAGAAACAAACCAGGGAGGTTGCCAAATTGAGGAGACAAAGAAATATGGCCCAAATGAAAGAAGAGAGCAAAACTCCAGAAAAAGAACTAAATGAAATGGAGGTAAGCAACCTATCAGATGCAGTGTTGAAAACACTGGTTATCAGGATACTTAAGGAACTCGTTGGATACTTCAACAACATAAAAAAGACCCAGTCAGAAATGAAGTTTACATTAAGTGAAGTAAAGAAAAATCTATAGGGAACCATCATTGGAGGAGATGAAAATGAGAATCAAATCAAAGCTTGGGGACTTAAAGAAGAAAAAAGCATTCAATCAGAACAGTGGGAAGAAAAAAGAATTCAAAAAAATTAGGATAGGTTAAGGAGCCTTTGGGACATTGTCAAACAAACCAACAACCAAATTATAGGGGTGCCAGAAGGATAAGAGGAAGAGCAAGAAATTGAAAACTTATTTGAAGAAATATTGAAGGAGAACTTCCCTAATTTGGTGAAGGAAGTAGAAATACAAGTCCAGGAAGCACAGAGAGTTGCAAGTAAGTTGGACCCGAACAGGACCACACCAAGACACATAATTAAAATGCCAAAGGTTAAAGATAAAGAACCTTAAAAGCAACAAGAGAAAAGAAGATAGTGTCCTACAAAAGAGTTCCCATAAGACTGTCAGCTGATTTCTCAAAAGAAAGTTTGCAGGCTAGAAGGGACTGGCAAGAACCCACTTTTTAAAGTGATGAAAAGCAAGGACCTACAACCAAGATTACTCTATCCAGCAAAGCTGTCATTTAGAATGGAAAGGCAGATAAAGTATTTCCCAGACAAGGTAAAGCTAAAGGAGTTCATCACCAAGCCATTATTATATGAAATGCTAAAAGGAATTATATAAGAAAAAGATCAAAACAATGAACATTAAAATGGCAATAAATTCACAACTATCAATAATTGAATCTAAAAAACTAAGCAAACAAGCAGAACAGAAACAGTCATAGATATGGAGATCATTTGGAGGGTTATCAGTAGGGAGAGGGAAAGAGCAGAATGGGGGGAAAGGTGCAGTGATTAAGAAGCATAAATTGGTACAAAACAGACATGGGGATGTTAAGAACAGTATAGGAAATGGAGTAGCCCAAGACCATAGCCCAGGCTATGTCCAATGACCTATGGACATGAACTAAAGTGGGGGAGGAGTGGTTGTTGGAGGGAATGGGGGCACCAGGCAGAGGGGCAAAGAGGGAAAATTAGGATAACCTTAATAGCATCATCAACAAAATATATTTAAAAATTTTAATGGTGTTACTGCATTATATTTAAGCATCTAGTGTGACTTTGGGAGAGTCTGTTCCAACTCCCAGTCTTTTGTAGGTGACCTATTTCCCCACCCCTCACCTCCTAAAAGCTCTTTAGGATATCTTTCTGTCTGACCACTTCCCCCTCCAACTGTCTCTCTCTTCCCTTTATTCTGAAATTTAGCTGTCATATGCATTGATGAAAGTCTTTATTCACTGTGTCAAATATACAATGTATAGATATACATTAAAATATATAACAACTATAAAATATCATGTCTGTCAGCTGACATGAACCCCCTCTGCAGAATGGTTGCAGAATGTTCTCGAGTTTTATTTTTGAAAGACTTTTTGTCTCCTATGAAGTTTTACTGTCATTGCTTTGGAGAACTTTATGGAATAGGTGAGACTTTGAGTTGGTTCTGAAGAATGAGTAGAATTTGAACAGAGTAACAGATTTCTGGCACTAAGACCAATGCTGAGAAAGTCTTCATAATCGACCATTAGAAGACTGGGGAAAGTGAAATGCTTGTATGGGAGAGAGGTGAGAGATAAGTTTAGAGAGACTGGGAATAAGGTAGGGAAGGTATTTAAAAAAAACAACAACTTATTGTTAAATATTTGTCCTATAAAAAACAATAGTAATACAATATTATCACAATAACCATATACCAACTGCCAAACTTAAGACATTACCGATATAGTTAATGCCCATTTTGTGTCATTCCCTCCCCACCAGAGGTAATAATGCATTTTGAATAAGTTACATATGCACATGTACAAACAGGTCACAGAGAAAAGTAAGTCTCTCTTGCAAATAGCCCACCACCACCTCTATTAGCACCCTCCAGTTCTACTCCCAGAGTCAGCTATGGTCATTGGGTTCTTGTGTAGCCTCTAGAGGCATTCTAAACCTAGAAAAGCGAATGTGTGTGTATATCTTTTCCTAAAACAGGTTATTATCATATTGTGTACACCATTCTGCATCTGGCTTTTTTTAAACTTAGAATGTATCTTAGAGATCCTTGCATAATCAGTACATACAGATCGTTTTGTTTCAAGGAATTAAAATTCTTCTGTGTTGAAATTTACAAATAAAAATACACAAAAATGAATATACAACTCTGCACAATAACAAAATGATCAACTATGTTGCAACCATCAGATCACCTCTTGTACCACCTGCCAGCCACTCTCTTCTTCCTCTACTCCCAATGAAATTACTAACTAGCTTGACTTCTAACAGTGCATTTAGTTGTGCCAGTTTTTATGCTTCATATAAATAAAATCAATCAATATGTACTGAGTTGGCCTTTTTTTTTTTTAAATTTAACATACACTTTTTTTCTTTTTTTTTAAGATTTTATTTATTTATTTTTAGAGAGGGAAGGGGGGGAGAGAGAGAGAGAGAGAGAGAGAGAAACATCAATGTGTGGTTGCTGGGGGTTATGGCCTGCAACCCAGGAATGTACCCTGGCTGGGAATCGAACCTGGGACACTTTGGTTCCCAGCCCGCGCTCCATTCACTGAGCTACGCCAGCCAGGGCAAGCAATATGTACTGAGTTGGCCTTTTAGTCAACATGGTTAGGATCATCCATAATGTTGAAACTGTATTTCATTTTCTGTATTAACAAACCACAATTAATGTATTCTACTTCTGATGAATATTTGGGAGTTTTCTAGTTTGGGGCTGTTGTAAATGATGCTTACAGGAACATCACGTATATGTCTCTTGATTTGTATATGTACGATTTCTGTTGGGTATATACTTAGAATTGCTGGGTTAGAGGATACAGGTTCAGCATCAGTAGCCATTACAGAACAATTTTCCTAGTGTTTGTGCTAATTTACACTTCCACCAGCAGTGTGTGTGTTCCTGTTGTTCCGTGTTCTTGCTAATCCATACTGTTGCCAGTCTTTTGACTTGAACTGTTCTGATGTTTGTGCAATGATCTCATGGTCTTAATTTGTGTTTCCCTGATAGTTAATGAGGTTAATCACCTTTTCAGATGTTTATTGGCCGTTGGGACACCCTGTTTGGTGGGTTGCCTGTTTAAATCTTTTGCATATTTTTTTTTATTGACTTGAATTTTTTTAATTTCTTTTATAGTTTTGTAGATATTTTCTCTCATTTGGTAGCTTGCCTTTTCAGTCTCCAGAAAGATCTTTTGATGAACAGAAGTGCTTAATTTTAATACAACTTATGGTATCACTATTTTCCTTATGTTAGCCCATTTTGTATGTAAAAAATCTTTGCCTAGTTTGAGGACATGAAGATATTCTCTTTATCTCTTAGAACCATTATTGTTTCATCTTTCATATTTAAATATGCACTGATTTGGGACTGATTTTGGGGAGTGGTGTGAGCTTTTCCATATAGATATCCAGTTTGAGCCCATGTTATTCATTGAAAAGTCTCTTTCATCTCCCTCTACTTTTTAGTGCTACCTTTCTCCGTTTTGTGTCTTTTCTGATCTTCTGGTGTGTCTGTCCTTGTACTGATACATTGCCTTATTTTCTGTAACTTCATATGTGTTGATTTTGTCTATAGTACTGAGTGTTTTCGGACTGTAAGATGCACCGGACCATAAGATGCACCTAGGTTTTAGAGGAGGAAAATAGGAAAAAAGTTTTGAAGCAAAAAATGTGGTAAAATATTTAATAACATAAAAACAAACTGCCCCCCCCCCACACACACAGCGAGCCAGATAAGCTACATTTGGACTATAAGACGCACCCCTTCCCCCAAATTTGGGGGAGTGTGTCTTAAAGTCCGAAAAATACTGTATATAGAATAGGAGTAGCTTCTCCTACGTAGTATCTTCAAGGTTCCTTGGTTTTTCTTGGCCCTTTTCCATTTCCATACACATTTTAGAATGAGCATTTACAGTTTGACAACAAAATTTTGATTGAGATTGCATTCAGTATGCATTCAATATATTGAGCGCAGTACATTTATTCTTTCTTCCCGTCTCCCCTACCCCTTTCCCTGTTCCTCTTTTTCTCTGGTTTGGTCTTCCTTAGTTTCTCTTGATAATTTTTTATAGTTTTCTATGTAGTGATCTTGCCTAACTTTTGTTAGACTTATTCCTTAGCATTTGACATTTTCTTATGATACTGTAAATAGTTTTTGAAAATTGCATTTTCTAACTGTAGCTGTAATTTAAAAAGATGGATTTTTATATTGATTCTATATTATTAATATACTACCTTTAGATTCTTTTGGATTATGTATGTGTATAATCATCTGTGAAATCTTTGATTTCTTTTTCTTGCCTAACTGTGCTGCCGACGCAGTGAATGGAAATGGTATATTCCTGATCTAAAAGGAAAAGCCTCAAGTGCTTCACCATTGAGTATGATGTTTGCCGAAGGTCTTCTGTAGATACTCTTATTAGCTCACGTTTTCTGAGTTTATGAGTTCATTATGAATGAATGTTGAATTTTATTAAAATGCTTTTCTACATCAATTGAAATGTTCATATAATTGTTCTCCTTTGTTATTAATGCGATGAGTTACATTAAATAAAATTTTCAAATATTAAACCAAATCCAAATTTCTGCTACAAGTTTCCAACCTTTTTATAGATTGCTAAATTTGACCCACAAAGTTTTTATTAGGATTTTTTTTCTATGTTCATGAGTGAGAATGGTCTATATTTTTCCTTTCAGCAGGTTTTGCCATCAGGTTTATGCTGGTCACTAGTCATGACTTTAGTTGCCCCCCACAAGTTTTGAGATGTAGTATTGTTCACTATCATTCATTTCAGAATATCTTCAAATTTCATCTCGGAATTCTTCTTTGTGTCATGCACTTTTTTGAAGTGTATTTTATTTCTAAACATTGGGTTTTATTGTTATCTTTCTGTTGCAGACTTTGGGTTAATTGCACAGTAGTCACAGAACATAGTCTGCATTTTGATACTTTTAAATATGTTGAAAGTTGCTCTGTGGCTTAGTGACTGGTCATTTTGTAAATGTTCTCTGGGTACTTGCAAAGAGTGTGTAGAGAGCAGTTATTACATGTAGTGCTGTAGATTGTCAATTTTGTTTTGCTTATTTTCTTTTTTAAGTATATTTTATTGATTATGCTATTAAACTTATCCCATTTTTTTTCTTTCTCTGCTTTACTCCCCTCCACCCTGCATCGCCCCCCCACCAGCATTCCCTACCTTAGTTCATGTCCATGAGTCATACGTATAAGTTCTTTGGCTTCTCCATTTCCTATACTATTGTTGACCTCCTCCTGTCTATTTTCTACCTACCATTTATGCTTCTTATTTCCTTGTACCTTTTCCCCCATTCCTCCTCTCTCCCTCCTCACTGATAACCCTCCATACAATCTCCATTTCTGTGATTCTGTTCCTATTCTAGTTGCTTAGTTTGGGTTTTTTTTTAGGTTCAGTTGATAGTTGTGAGTTTGTTATCATTTTAATGATCATCTTTTTCTTAGATAAGTCCCTTTCACATTTCATATTAATAAGGGCCTGGTGATGATGAACTCCTTTAAGTTTATCTTACTTTATCTGACCTCCCATTCTGTATGATAGCTTTGCTGGATAGAGTAATCTTGGATGTAGGTCCTTGCCTTTCATGACTTGGAATACTTCTTTCCAGCCCCTTCTTGCCTGCAAGGTTTCTTTTGAGAAATCAGCTGATAGTCTTATGGGAACTTCTTTGTAGGTAACTGTCTCCTTTCCTTTTGCTTTTTTTAAGATTCCTTATTTTAATCTTGGGTAATATAATTAGGATGTGCCTTGGCGTGTTCTTCCTTGGGTCCAACTTCTTTGGAACTCTCTGAGCTTCCTGGACTTCCTGGAAGTCTTATTTCCTTGGCCAGATTAGGGAAGTTCTCCTTCATGAATTGTTCAAATAAGTTTTCAATTTCTTGTTCAGTAAGTTTTCAATTTCTCGTTCTTCCTCTTTTTCTTCTGGCACCCCTAATACTCAGGGGTTAGAACATTTAAAGTTGTCTTGGAGATTCCTAAGCCTCTCCTCATTTTTTTGAATTCTTGTTTCTTCATTCTGTTCCTGTTGAATGTTTATTTCTTCTTTCTGCTCCAAATCATTGATTTAAGTCCTGGTTTCCTTCCCATCACTGTTGGTTCCCTGTATATTATTTTTTATTTCACTTTGTATAGCCTTCACTGCTTCCTCTATTTTGCAACCATACTGAGCCATTTCTGTGAGCATCCTGATTACCAGAGTTTTGATCTAGCATCTGATAGGTTGGCTGTCTCTTCGTTGCTTATTTCTGTTTTTGGAGCTTTGATCTGTTCTTTCATTGGCCATATTTTTTTTGTCTTGGCACACCTGTTATGTAGTAAGGGGAGGGGCCTTAGGTATTCGCCAGGGCAGGGCAACCCACATTGCTTTGTGGTGGTGCTGAATGTAGGTGATGGGTCAAAGGGAACAATGCTGCTTGCTCATCTCTCATCAGTCTTTCAGTCACTTCCCCCGCTACCCACAAGCAAATTGGCCCTTCTGATGCTGATTCCTGGGTGGGTGGGCTTGTGTATGTTCTAGGACCCTGTGGGTCTCTCCCATAAACTTTCTTATGAGACTGGGAGTTTCTCTCACCTCTATAAGCCCCACAGGTTTTTACAGCCAGAGGTTTTGAGGCTTTCTTTACCTGTGCTGGAATCCTGGATTGTACAGTCTGTCTCTCTCCCCAGTTGTTCCTCCCAGTTTATCAGCATGCAAATGTGGGACCATTGGTCTGCCAGCTGCCACCTTGCCAGGGTATCCTCTCCACCCTGGCTGCCTGTCTCAGCCCCTCCTACCAGTCTAAATGAATGTTTCTTCTTTAACTCCTGTGTTGTCAGACTTCCATACAGTTTGATTTTCTGGCAGTTCTGGTTATTTTTTTGTTCTTAAATTAGTTTTTGTCCTTATTTTGGTTACAAGGAGGCAAAATGTACCTACCTATGCCTTCATCTTCAATTTTGTTTATCTTCAATATCCTTACTAATTTTGTATCTACATATATCAACTTCTGAGAGAAATTATGATTGTGAATTTGCCTGTTTTTTTTTTTTTAGCCCTGTCAGTTTTTGCTCTATGCATGTTGAAGCTGTTTATTCAGTACATTGAAATTTAGAACTGTTACATTGTCCTGGCTGACCTTTCTGCCCTTACAGAGCATCTCTATCTCTGGTAAGACTTTTTGCTTTAAGTGTCTTATACTAATTCTAGAAACACTTATACCACCTTATTTTTGGTTTGTGTTTACATTGTGTATTTACATTTACAAAATGTTGCTTTTAAAAAACAGCTTTATGGAGGTATAACTTATATACCGTAAAATGTACCCATTGTAAATATACAATTTAATGCTTTTTAGCAAATTTATTGAGTTAGGCAAACATCACCAGTTATTTTAAAACATTTTCGTTACTCCAAAAAGTTTCCTTATGCCTATAATTTAGTTTTTTTTTTTTGAAATCATGGATGTGAGGGCAACCTGGCTACGACATCTGGCTATGATCATCCCATTGAAAGCCAGGGTTGAAATCATTTTTATTTTTCAATTACAGTAGACATACATTATTATCTTAGTTTCAGATGTGCACCCCAGTGATTCAACATTATACAACTTACTAAGTGATCATGCCAATAAATCCCTCACCCATCTGACACTATAAATGAATATTATTGACTATATTCCCTATGCTGTATTTGCATCCCTGTGACTATTTCGTAACTACCAATTTGTACTTAATCATTTCACCTTTTTCACCCATGCCCCCAAACCACTCTCCATCTGGCAGTCATCAAAATGTTCTTTGTATCTATGAGTCTGTTTCTGTTCATTTGTTTCTGTTTCTGTTACTTGTTCATTTATTTTGTATTTTAGATTCAATTGATGATACATATGTATTTATTGCCATTTTATTGTTTGTATTTTTTATCTTTTTTTCTTCTTCCTCTTCTTAAAGATGACCCTTTAACATTTCGTGTAATACAGATTTGGTGGTGATCAACTTCTTTAGCTTTTTCTTGTCTGGGAAGCTCTTTATCTGTCCTTTAACTCTAAATGATAGCTTTGCTGGGTAGAGTAATCTTGGTCATAGGGCCTGCTTTTCATCACTTTGAGCAATTCTTGCCAGTCCCTTCCGGCCTGCAGAGTTTCTGTTGATAAATTATCTGGCAGTCTTGTGGGAGCTCCCTTGTAAGGTAAGAGAAATGGCTTTTTTCTCTTGCTGCTTTTAAGATTCTCTCTTTGTCCTTAACCTTTGGCATTTTAATTATGATGTGTCTTTGTGTGGGCCTCTTTTAGTTCATCTTGTTTGGGACTCTGTGCTTCCTGAACTTGTATGTCTATTTCCTTCACTAAGTTAGGGAAGTTTTGTCATTTTTTTTCAAATAGGTTTTCAGTTTTTTGCTGTCTCCTTCCAACAACCCCATGATGCAAATATTAGCACGCTTGAAGCTGTCCCAGAGGCTTCTTATACTATCCTCATTTTTTAAATTCTTTTTTTTCTTTGCTGTTCTGATTGGGTGTTTTCTACTTCCTTATTTTCCAAATCTCTTATTCGATCCTCTCCTTCGTCTGCTCTACTGGTGATTCCCATAATGTATTCATTTCAGTGAGTGTATTCTTTATTTCTGACTTGTTCTTTTTTGTTTTCTTTTTAAAGATTTTATGTGTTTTTTTCAGAGAGAGGGGAAGGGAAAGAGAAATAGAGCAAAACATGAATGTGTGGTTGCCCCTCATATCCCCCCAACTGGGGCCTGGCTCGCAACCCAGGCATGTGCCCTGACTGGGAATCGAACCGGCGACCCTTTGGTTTACCTGTGCTCAGTCCACTGAGCTACACCAGCCAGGGCTTGTTCTTTTTTGTTTTCTATCCATGTTTTATGTTTGCTGTCTCTTTGTTGAAGTTCTAACAGCTTTATTGAGATATAATTCACATTCTATACAGGTCAGCCATCTAAAGTGTACAAGTCAGTGTTTTTTACTGTACACATGAGTTATGCAGCTATCGCCACACTCAATTTTGTGTAGAACATTTCATTACCCTTAAAGAAACACCATATCCAGTTAGTAATCTCTCCTCAATACCCTTCACCATCACCTTCTCTCAGCCCTAGACACCCACTAATCTACCTTTTGTCTTTATGGATTTACAATCTATTCTGGGCATTTCATGTTAATAGAATCCAGCAATATGTGGCTTTTTGTGGCTGGCTTCTTTCACTTTACACAATGTTCTCAAGATTTGTCCATGTTGTAGCAAGTATTAGTTCTTTATTCCTTTTTATTGCCAAATAATATACCATTATACGTGTATATTATATATTTTTTATTCATTCATCAGTTGGTAGGCTTGTTTTTTTTTCACTTTTGTGTTATGAATAATGCTGCTTTGAATATTTGTGTACAGGTTTTTATGTGGACATCTGTTTTCATTTCTTTGGCTCTCTACATAGGAGTGAGATTGCTGGGTCATGTGATAATTCTCCATTTAACTTTTTGGGAAACTGCCAACACTTTTTCCAACATGGCTGTACCATTTTACATTCCCTCCAGTAATTTATGAGGGTTCCAATTTCCCCACACCCTCATCAACACTTGCTATTATTTGTCTTTTTAACTATAGCCATCCTAGTGGTAAAAAGTGAATTCTCATTTCAGATTTGATTTGCATTTTCCTGATGACTAATGATGCTGAGCATCTTTTCCTGTGCTTATTGGATGTCTGTGTATCTGCTTTGGGAAAGTGTAAATTCAGAGACTTTTCCATTCTTGAAATTATTAACTCAATATCTTTAGCAGATACAGATTTATCCGCATAGCTATTTCTCTTCATATTAGTTTTGATCATTTGTGTCTTAAAGGAATAGTCTGTTTAAGAGATAGGTGATTTTCAAGCCAGTGTGCTGCAAGAATTTATAAAACATGCAATACCTAACTATTTAGTCAGGGACACTGACCTTTTTTCCCTTAGATTTTCAAATAAAAGAATGAAATAGGACTACTGGCCAAGATGGAGGTGTGGATAGACACACTGGGCCTCCTCACACAGCCAAGATAGGGACAACAACAACTTAGAAACAGAATAACAACCAGAAATGACATAAAATTGAACTGTATGGAAGTCAGACAACCAAAGAGTTAAAATAGACATATTCATACAGACCTGTAGGAGGAGCGGAGTCAGGCGCCGGGCAGAGAGGGGTTGTAGAACAGAGCGTTGGGACCTCCATAAGGCACCTGGGCGCACAAGCAGCGGCTGGCAGACACAGTGAGGGGGCGGTTGTGATGCAAGGCACTGTGAGCAAGGCAGCTGGCTGACCAAGCAGTCCCAGGGTCCCAGCGCCAGGAAATAGACCCTCGGGTCGCTGATTAAAAACACCTGTGGGGGTTGAGGTGCAGGGAGAGGCTCCCAGCCTCACAGGAGAGGTCCTCGGAAAGACCCACGGTGTGCATTAAGCCCACCCACACGGGAATTAGCACCAGAAAGGCCCAGTTTGCTTGCAGGAAGCGGCGGAAGGGACTGAAGTCTGACGGAGAATGGAGCAAGCGCCATTGTTCTCTCTCGACCCCGCCCCCACATACAATGTCACAACCCAGCAACTGGGGTGACCCGCCCTGGTGAACACCTAAGGCTCCGCCCCTCATACGTAACAGGCGTGACCAGACCAAAGGGGGAAAAAAACCCAGAAAGATGGCTCAAACAGAAGAACAAATGAAAACCCCAGAACCAATACTTTTAAGCAACTGAGAGATAGCCAACCTACCAGGTACATAGTTCAAAACACTGGTGATCAGGATGCTCACAGAATGGGTTGATTTTGGTCACAAATTAGATGAAAAAATGAAGGCTACAATAAGTGAAATGAAGAAAAATGCACAGGGAACCAATAGTGATGGAATGAAAGCTGGGTCTCACATCAATGGAGTGGACCAGAAGGAAGTAAACAACATACAATCAGAAAAGAATGAAGAAATAAGAATCCAGCAAAATGAGGAGAGACTTAGGAGCGGCCAGGACATCTTTAAACATTCCAACATCCGAATTACAGGGGTACCAGAAGGGGAAGAGGAAGAGCCAGAAATTGAAAACTTATTTGAACAAATAATAAAGGAGAACTTCCCCATTCTGGCAAAGGAAATAGACTTCCAGGAAGTCCAGGAAGCTCAGGGAGTCCCAAAGAAGTTGGACCCAAGGAGGAACACACCAAGGCACATCATAATTACATTAGCCAAGGTAAAAATGAAGGAGAGAATCCTAGAATCAGCAAGAGATAAGGACACAGTCACCTCCAAAGGAGTTCGCATCAGACTGTCAGCTGATTTCTCAAAAGAGACCTTGCAGGCAAGAAGGGGCTGGAAAGAAGTGTTCCAAGTCATGAAAGGCAAGGACCTACGTCCCAGATTGCTCTGTCCAGCAAAGCTTTTGTTTAGAATGGAAGGGCAGACAAAGTGCTTCTCAGATAAGGTCAAGTTAAAGGAGTTCATCATCACCAAGCCCTTATTCTGTGAAATGTTAAAGGGACTTATCTAAGAAAAAGAAGGTAAAAAACATGTGTAGGCCCAGTAAAATGACAGCAAACTCACAATTATTAACAACCACACCTAAAACCAAAAGAAACTAAGCAAACAACTAGAACAGGAACAGACCCACAGAAATGGAGATCACATGGAGGGTTAGCAACAGGGGAGTGGGAGGAGAGAGGGGGAAAAGGTACAGAGAATAAGTAGCATAGATGGTAGGTAGAAAATAGACAGGGGGAGGGCAAGAATAGTATGGAAAGTGTAGAAGCTAAAGAACTTACGACACATGGGCATGAACTTAAAGGGGGGAATGTGGGTGGGAGAGGGTGTGCAGGGTGGAGGGGAATGAAGGGGGTAATGGGACAACTGTAATAGCATAATCAATAAAATATATTTTTAAAAATGACATAGCCAATACAATAGCTGTCCAGTGTGAATGAAAGTTGTAGCTATTTTTTGTCAGATCCACAAAATATATAGTATTTTGGTGTGCCACAGAATTTTAGGAATTAGTTTATATGTGCAGTGAGGTGAAAAGGTTGAAAATTAGTGATCTGGGTAATCATATTTGTGGGCATAGTTAGTCATAGTATTCTTTATTGTCCTTTTAATGGCCAAGGGATCAGTAATGATGAGCCATCTTATGTTTCCTTTTTTTAAAAAATGATGGCAGCCCTGGCCAGTTTGGCTTAGTTGGTTGGGCACTGTTCTGCAGACGAGGGGTTGCTGGTTTGATTCCTGTGTGGGGCGTATGCCTGCGTTGTGGACTAGGTCCCCAGTCAGGGCCTGTGCAGGAGGCAGCGACCAGTGTTTCTCTCTCATGTCGATGTTGCTCTCCTTCCTTTTCTCTTTCCCTTCCCCTGTCTTTGGAACCAATAAAATAAATTTATTTTTTAATTGTGGTAGCCCGGGGTGATGTGGCTCAGTTGATTGGAGTGTCGTTCCATAACAAAAGATGGTGGTTTCCATTCCTGGTCAGGGCATATACCTAAGTTGCAGGTTTGATCCCTGGTCTGGGTGTGTATGAGGAATGTAGGCGCGGGTGGGGCATGTAGTGGGGGTGGACAGGGGGAGGTTGGTGGCAACCAAACGATGCTTCTCTTTTACATCAATGTTTCTCTCTCCCTACCTCTCTAAAAGCCATGAAAAAATGTCCTTGGGTGACTGTGAAATAAATAAATACAAAACTGTGGTAAAATAACATAAGTTTACCATCTGGCTTCTTTCAGGACTTGTCTCTCTGATTTTCTCTGGTTTGGATATGATATGTGTAGAGGTAACTATTTATCCTGCTTGTTGTTTCCTGAATTTTCTGGATCTGTAGTTTGGTGTCATTAATTTTGGAAAAATTCCAGCCATTTTATTTTCACTCAAAGTGTCAATTTTATTTATCAGAATCTTCTGTTTGGCAGCTTGTAGCATCACTAAACACGCCCATAGAAACATTTAAAGTGCCCACAACAGAACTGTTTCCTTGATCAAAATTCCACCAAATTAAAATGAGAGGTACAAGGGAATAAGAAGCATAAATGGTTGGCACAAAGTAGAGAGGGGGAGTTGAGAATAGTATAGGAAATGGGGAAGCCAAAGAGTTTATGTGTATGACCCATGGACATGAACTAAGGTGGGCGAATGCTGGTGGGAGAGGGACGCAGGGAGGAGGGGAGTTAAGGGGAGACAAAAAGGGGGAAAACTGTAATAGCATCATCATAAAATATAGTTTTTTAAAAAACAAGGTACAGTTTTCTTTCAACTAAAATTTACTTTGCAGCTGTGTTGTCCGGATGTACAGCATTTTTGACGGTTTGTTTATGGAATGTACAGAAGTGCTGCTTTGGAAGACAGAGAAGCTGTTGTTTTGGCAGTTGACTGGCAATGCACTTGGAATAGTTTGTGGGACCTTGATTGGAAATCGGAACATCTGACTGACTCAGATGAAAAAGGTTGAAAATCAAAGATCTAGGTAATCAGATTTGTGGGCATATAGTTACCCATAAAATTCCTTACTTATCCCTTTAATGTCCAAGGGATCAGTAATGATGGCCCCTCTTTCAGATGGCTTTGTAAGGTTCTTTGCCAGTCATTATCCTCCTAAGCCCTCAGAATCTTTTACACAGCTTTATTTCCTGTCATGTTTCATTATGATACAGCTCTGGTTTGGGGAGTGTTATGACATTTCAATTATACATTATAAGAATGGCATGTTCAAGTTTATTAGTTATGATTCTGGGCCTTGTTCTGGATATCAATTATTTTCTTGCGGAAAAAGGAGAAAAAATGCGTGTTTTCCCACTGTGTTCTCACTGCTGGTGAGTTTGGGCATTACACCATAAGTCATTTAGAATCATCTTGTTTTTTTCTAAAGATTCAATTATCTATCTATCTATCTACCTACCTACCTACCTATATATATATTGCTAAAGAGGACTATTCAGCATTGTGCAGAGTCATCTCCCTGAGTGAAAAGTTTTTCTTCATTAAGATCTGTTATCTGAAGAGAAGATAATTAAATTACCATTGGCTCCATATCACTTTATCTTTTGTTAAATCTCTGTTGATTTTTTTATATCAATAACAGGAAAAATGTTACATGTAGAATTTGTTATTATTTCGATATAAAAGGGAGTCTGATTACCACCATACTTTTGAATGGGGATAGCAGCAGTTACTATGGTTGCTTGGCTTATACATGATTTTATGTTAGAGGTCATCACAGCAAACCTATGGTAAACCTTTACATCCAGAAAAGACAGCCCCAAGGTAGCATGTGGTTTTCACACAGATTTGGTGAGATAAAGCTGTGTGCTTGCTTTTGGAGATCAAAAGTTCTTATTCTGTAATGAATCTCACATAAAACACAGTAAAGCTCAGCTATTTTTCTCCCTCCCTCCCTCCCTCCCTCCCTTCCTTCCTTCCTTCTTTCTTTCCCAATACAAAAATTTAACAAAAGTTCAAAGTGAAAATGTACAAGACTCGATTTTCATATTGTAAAACAGGAGATGTGGAAAGGGGACACGGAAGCAGTTGGTTTCTCTGGTGAACACAGCCATTCTTTATACTCGTTCCAAGGCTTCTAACATGATGATACAATCTCCTTGTATTGCCACCATTCCAATATTGTTCTGTTGCGTACTAGTTACCATGTCCACACATTCATCTATCCCAAGATTCATAAAGGGGTCAAATCCCTGCAAGATTCCTTGGACATGTCTGCCACCATTTCATTTCAACAATAACTTCTTGTCCATAAATTTTTTTTAGCTCAGGGGGGTGAGCTTTGCTCATGGTGTCTGTTCAGTGAGCTCAAAGATACCTCCAAAAGGAATTCTTCGCCTCTTACTCTCCCCTCTTTTTTCTTCTCTTACTCCAGTTACACAATTACATATATATTATACTCTTTATAATTGTCTCAGGTTTTTAGATATTCTTTTCTGGGTTGGGTTTTTTGCTGGGGAGATGCTCATTTTTTTTCTTTGTACTTCAGTTTGGGAAGTTTTTATTGACTTATCTTCAGGAGTGATGTTTCTTTCCTTGGCCATTCACGTCCATCTACTGATGAGCCTATCAAAGGCATTCTTCATTTCTCGTGTATTTTTTTTTAATTTTTAGCCCACTGTTTATTTATTTATTTTATCTTTATTGATTTTTAGAGGGAGGAAGTATGAGAGAGAGGAGCATCAATTTGTTGTTCCACTTATTTATGCATTCATTGATTGATTCTTCTATGTGTGCCCTGACCAGGGATCAAACCCACAGCTTTGGCATATTGGAACAGTGCTCTAACCAACTGAGCTACCCAGCCAAAGGCCCATTGTTTATGTTTTAACTGGGTTATTTGTCTTTATTATTGAGTCATAAGAGTTCTTTATATTGTCTGGATATTAGGCCCTCATCAGACACTTAGGATTTACAAATGTTTTCTCCCATTCTGTGGATTGTCTTTTCACTTTCTTTATAGTGTTCTTTAAAGTGTAATTGTTCTTTTTTTTTAGTATTTTATTGATTATGCTATTACAGCTATCCCATTGCCCCCTCCATCCCCCTCCACCCTCTCCCCCACCCACATTCCCCCCTTTAGTTCATGTCCATGTGTCATAATTTCTTTTTTTAATATATTTTATTGATTATGCTATTACAGTTGTCCCATTTCCCCCCTTCACTCCCCTCCACCCTGCACACCCTCCCCCACCCACGTTCCCCCCTTTAGTTCATGTCCATGTGTCATAATTTCTTTTTTAACATACTCTATTGATTATGCTATTACAGTTGTCCCATTGCCCCCTTCACTCCCCTCCACCCTGCACACCCTCTCCCACCCACATTCCCCCCTTTAGTTCATGTCCATGTGTCGTAAGTTCTTTAGCTTCTACATTTCCCATACTATTCTTGCCCTCCCCCTGTCTATTTTCTACCTATAATCTATGCTACTTATTCTCTGTACCTTTTCCCCCCCTCTCCTCCTCCCACTCCCCTGTTGCTAACCCTCCATGTGATCTCCATTTCTGTGGGTCTGTTCCTGTTCTAGTTGTTTGCTTAGTTTCTTTTGGTTTTAGGTGTGGTTGTTAATAATTGTGTTTGCTGTCATTTTACTGGGCCTACACATGTTTTTTACCTTCTTTTTCTTAGATAAGTCCCTTTAACATTTCACAAAATAAGGGCTTGGTGATGATGAACTCCTTTAACTTGACCTTATCTGAGAAGCACTTTGTCTGCCCTTCCATTCTAAACAAAAGCTTTGCTGGACAGAGCAATCTGGGACGTAGGTCCTTGCCTTTCATGACTTGGAACACTTCTTTCCAGCCCCTTCTTGCCTGCAAGGTCTCTTTTGAGAAATCAGCTGACAGTCTGATGCGAACTCCTTTGGAGGTGACTGTGTCCTTATCTCTTGCTGATTCTAGGATTCTCTCCTTCATTTTTACCTTGGCTAATGTAATTATGATGTGCCTTGGTGTGTTCCTCCTTGGGTCCAACTTCTTTGGGACTCCCTGAGCTTCCTGGACTTCCTGGAAGTCTATTTCCTTTGCCAGAATGGGGGAAGTTCTCCTTTATTATTTGTTCAAATAAGTTTTCAATTTCTGGCTCTTCCTCTTCCCCTTCTGGTACCCCTGTAATTCGGATGTTGGAATGTTTAAAGATGTCCTGGCCGCTCCTAAGTCTCTCCTCATTTTGCTGGATTCTTATTTCTTCATTCTTTTCTGATTGTATGTTGTTTACTTCCTTCTGGTCCACTCCATTGATGTGAGACCCAGCTTTCATTCCATCACTATTGGTTCCCTGTGCATTTTTCTTCATTTCACTTATTGTAGCCTTCATTTTTTCATCTAATTTGTGACCAAAATCAACCCATTCTGTGAGCATCCTGATCACCAGTGTTTTGAACTATGTACCTGGTAGGTTGGCTATCTCTCGGTTGCTTAAAAGTATTGGTTCTGGGGTTTTCATTTGTTCTTCTGTTTGAGCCATCTTTCTGGGTTTTTTTCCCCCTTTGGTCTGGTCACGCCTGTTACGTATGAGGGGCGGAGCCTTAGGTGTTCACCAGGGCGGGTCACCCCAGTCACTGGGTTGTGACATTGTATGTGGGGGCGGGGTCGAGAGAGAACAATGGCGCTTGCTCCATTCTCCGTCAGACTTCAGTCCCTTCCGCCGCTTCCTGCAAGCAAACTGGGCCTTTCTGGTGCTAATTCCCGTGTGGGTGGGCTTAATGCACACCGTGGGTCTTTCCGAGGACCTCTCCTGTGAGGCTGGGAGCCTCTCCCTGCACCTCAACCCCCACAGGTGTTTTTAATCAGTGACTCGAGGGTCTATTTCCTGGCGCTGGGACCCTGGGACTGCTTGGTCAGCCAGCTGCCTTGCTCACAGTGCCTTGCATCACAACCGCCGCCTCACTGGGTCTGCCAGTTGCCACCCCTCGCGGAGGTCTGCCTGCTGCAGTCTTACGGCCTGGTTCCAACGCTCTCTGTATAGTGCGATCCCTCCCTGCCTGCTTCCCGGCTTCGCCCCTCCTACCAGTCTGGATGAACGTGTCTGTTTTAAGTCTGTGGTTGTCTGACTTCCATACAGTTCAGTTTTCCGTCATTTCTGGTTGTTACTCTGTTTCTAAATTGTTGTTGTCCCTATCTTGGTTGTGAGGAGACACAGTGTATCTACCTATACCTCCACCTTGGCCGGAGGTCTTCTGAAGTTTTTAATATTAAAGAAGTTTAGTTTATTTTTCCTTTGCCTGAATATGCTTTAGGTGTCATCTGTGAGACCATTGCTTAATCTAAGATTATGAAATTTATACAGTGTTTTCTTTTTAGTTTTAGCCCTTACATTTAGGGGTTTGATTTTGGTTTTATTTATTTATTAAGATTTTATTTATTTATTTTTAGAGAGGGAAGGGACGCAGAGAGAGAGAGAGAAACATCAGTGTGCGTTGCTGTGGGCCGTGGCCTGCACCCAGGCATGTGCCCTGACTAGGAATCGAACCTGCAATGCTTTGGTTTGCAGCCCGTGCTCAATCCACTGAGCTACACCAGCCAGGGCTATTTTTTTTTTTAAATGATGTGAAAAAGGGTGTCCATCTTCATTCTTTTACTTATAGATGCCAGTTGTCCCAGCAGCATTTGTTTAAAGGACTTTTTTCTTCACTGAATTGCCTTGACACCATTGTTAAAAACCCATAAATGTTAAGTGTTTATTTTTGGAGTCTCAGTCCAATTACTCAGTAGACAATTGATCTAAGTGTCTACCCTCAGGCCAGTCACAGTCTTATTGTAAACTTGGAAATCAGGAAGTGTGATTTTTTTTCTCCAATTTCATTCTTCCTTTTCAAGGTTATTTTGGCTATCCTGAGTCCCTTACACTTCTATATGAATTTTAGGATTTGCTTGTCAATTTCCGCAGTGGGGCCAGCTTGGATTTTTATAGAAACTACATTTGAATCAATATGGGGAGTATTGCCATGTTAGCAATATTAAGTCTTCCAATCCATGAACGTTGATGTCTTTCCATTTATTTAGGCCTCCTTCCTTTTGTTAAATTTACTCCTAAGTATTTTGTTCTTATTAATGCTATTATAACTGGAGTTGTTTTCTAAACTGTTTTTGTGTTGTTCATTGCAAGTGAATAGAAATTCTTCTGATTTTTGTATATTGATTTTGTATCTTGCAGTCTGCTGAACTTATTAGCTCTAAAAGTTTGTATGTGTTCCCTAATATACAGGTGGGACAGGAATAGGTTTCAGTTGTGCATGAAACACAGTTTATTCTTGTACTATTATTTATTAATTATTGTATTATTTTCCATATGAACAACTGTAAACCTACTTTGCCCCACTCTGTATTCTATATACAAGATCATGCCATCGCAAAAATAGTTTTGCTTTTCCTTTTCAATCCAGATGCTTTTATTTCTTTTTCTTGTCTAATTGTCCTGACTAGAATTTCTACTACAATGTTAAATAAAAGTGGTGACAGTCAACATCCTTGTCTTTTTCCTGATCTTAGTAGTAAGTCATTCAGGCTTTCACCATTAATTTTGAAGATAGCTGTGGTTTTTGGTAAATAACGCTTTATCAGATTAATTAAATTGATTGATCATTGTACTTTGAACCAACTTTACATTCCTGGGATATATCTTGCTTGGTCTTGGTGTGTAGTTGTTTTTATATGTTGCTGGATTTGGTTTGTTAGTATTTTTCTGGGGATTGTGTCTGTTCTCATAAGAGACGTTAGTCTGTAGTTTTCTTGTGATGTCTTTGATTTTGGTGTCAGGGTAATACTGGCCTCATAGAGTGAGTTGGGAAGTATTCCCTTGTATTTAATAGAAGGACCTGGACTTGCGCTTTTTGTGTTGGGTGGTTCTCTTTGTTTTCTATTGAATCACTAATTTGATCTCTTGTGAGCCATGAGATGTTCTGTTTTTTACCTTGAGTCAGTTTCTTTTGTTTGCATCTTTCTAGGAACTGGGCTATTTTTACTAAGTTATCTATTTTGTTGGCATACAGTTGTTTCTGGCACTCACTAATAAACTTTATTTCTGTAAGGTTGGTAGTAATGTCCTTTCCTTCATTCCCGAATTTAGCGATTTGAGTCAGTGTAAGTAAAGTGTTTATTTTTATTGCTCTATTCAAAGAACCAACTTTTGATTGTGTTGATTTTTCTGTATTATTTTCCTGTTTGGCAATTTTACAGTAATCTTTTTAATTTCCTTGTGCTTGCTTTCTGTTTGGTTTACTCCTTTTTTTCCTAGTTTCTCTTGGTGGAAGTTTGAATAAGTGATCTAAGATCTCTCCCTTTTTAAAATATGAATGTTTACAGCTATAAATTTGTCTGTAAGCACTGCTTTTGCTAAGTCCCATAAAATGATGTTTGTTTTCTTTGATTTCCTTCAAGGAAAGGAAAGAGGTTTGTCCATTGTTTTCGGACTTGGATTGATTTGAGCTTACTTGATGGTATGAAATTGCTAATAGTTGATCATTTTTTACTTGTAGAAATTGTAATTTCCCATGGTTCATACTAATACAAATTACTGTCAAAAACATCACCTCCCATTACCTTAGAATTATCTTGTTTTTACAGTTAAACAAAACGTGCTCAGGAAGGATAATGGGACTTGTCTAGGTTGCTAGGACCGATGTGTCAGGATAGACTAAGACATTATTGAATACCTGCATATCCTATAATAACAGTTACAAGGAACTTCTAATCTGATTGAGGGACAGGCGCACATGAAAATAATTGACATCCAGCCCCAGATAATGGTTGTCCCACTAGTGTTAGTGGAAATTGTGCCATAATTGATTAATGTATCTGTTATTAAACTAATGCCTGGCATTCTTTGAGAGAAAGAAGGCATGCATGACAAACAGTTTGGTACCCTCTGAAGGAGCTTGTGTTCTACAGGAGGAGGTGAAGAAATGAACTGTTAGTTATGGTACAGTAGGATAAATATTAGATGAGGGCCCAGCGGAAGGGTGCCAACTTACTCTTTTAGAAAGAAGAGGTGAAGGCCAGTCAAGGAAAATTTTGGGCCATTTGGATTGCATTTTGAAGATGGAGAAGGAGCTTCCAGATAGAAAAGACAGGGAGAGGGTATTTTAGGGGAAGAACATGTGCAGAGGGGCACAGAGAGGGAATATATTTATTTGGAGCCTAGAGTGTGCATTGGGCAATGGATGAGGCTAGAAAGGAAAGTAGGTAATAGGATGTGAAGGGTGTTGTATCACAAGGCAAGGGGTTGACTTTTAGCTTATAGGCCATTGGGGGAGCCTTTGGAGGTTTCTAGAAAGAGGACTTTGAATTGCTTGTCCTGGGTGGATTTGGGAGACAGCTGCCTTCCTTTGCCCTGTATGCTAGTACAGTTGTCCCTCAGTATCTGTGGGGCATTGGTTCCAAGACCCCTGCAGATAACAAAATCTGCAGATGCTCAAGCCCCTTATATAGAATGGCAGAGAACAATGCGTACAGGCAGTCCTCCACTTCCATGGACTCCCAACCACAGTTCAGAAATACTGTTTTCAGTCCGCAGTTGGTTGAATCTGTGGATGCGAAACCTGGGGATGCAGAGGGCCGACTGTGTATTTACTGAAAAAAAATCCACATGTAGGTGGACCCACACAGTTCAAACTCATGTTGTTCAAAGTCAACTATAGTTCTTTCTTCACTGTAAAATGTTTCTTTCTCTTTTCTTTTTTGACTCACAGTTCACTGAGACTTTTTTGACAGAGAGGGACAAACAGTCCAAATGGAGTGGAATTCCTCAGCTGCTCCTTAAGCTGCATGCAACGAGCCATCTCCACAGTGACTTCGTTGAGTGTCAGAACATCCTCAAGGTAATTCTTTCGGGTCTTGGAGGGACTGCAGTTCAGGGCCTCCAAGTGATACAAGATGTCGGCTTTTTTTTTTTTAGTCTCTCTTTCAGTCTACTTTTCAAAATAGCTTGTTTTTATTACATAAGCTGTAGAACATTTGGGAAGTTCAGAAAAGTGCAGAGGAAAATAAAACTAACCTATAAAGAAAATAAAACCCTCCCACCCAGGGATAATCACCACTGAGTTCCCTGTGTATGTCCTTCTGGGCTTAGCTTTGTGTCAGTGCTTGCTTAATTTGGGAGGTCAGCACTGTGCCCTGGGACTGAGATGGCTTTCTTTTCGAATGGGGTTTAAAAGATCCCATATGGCTGAAGATTCATGGAAGTGGCCTGTGTGGTTGTTGATAATTACAACTCACATAAGAAGATTGAAGGGACTAGACTTGGTGGTTGGGGGAGAGATAGAAAGAATGCCGAGAAATACAATAAAGCTGTTCTCAAACTTGAGCATGTGTCAGAATCACCTGGAAGGCTTGTTCAAACAGCGTGCTGGACCCCACTCCTGGAGTTTCTGATTTAGTAGGTCTGGGGTTACCTTATCTAAACTTCAACTTGCGGAATAGGTCCACATTTGAGTTTAGAGCATGAGCTCTAGCTGCTGTTGAAACCCGTGCAGGTTATATTTGGTCATAATGAAATTTAATGATACAGTGTTCTTCAGAGGTGAAGTTTTGGTTATTCTGTCATATAATAAGTCATTCTAAAATATAATGCGCTCCAGAATAAGCTTAATCTTTACCTTTAAGAAGAGATGTGTTGGGCCTCATCCACTGCGAGGATGAAGACCACTCTCAGCAATTACTGTCGACACTTCAGAAAATGTGGGCATCGCTCTGAAGGGCTACACAGTTACTGTGAAGGGCCCTAGAAGCATGCTGCTAAGGGACTCAATTGTATCAATGTAGAGAACTCAGTCTCTTTGGAAAGAAAAAGAAGAGACTCCAGGTTGATAAGTGGTGGGGAAAAGAAAGGAACTGGCCACTGTTTGTACCACCTGCCGTCATGTACAGAACGGATTGAGGGCGTTAACGCTGGGCTCCCATTACAAGACGAGGCGTGTATGTGCTCACTTCCCCATCCATGTCATTATTCAGGACAATGGTGCTTTTGAAGTCAGAAATTTCTTGGGTGAAAAATAATATCTGCAGGGTTTGGATGAGGTCAGGAGTTCCTTGTTCAGTATCTCAAGCCCAGAAAGGTGAGTTAATTCTTGAAGGAAACAACTTTGAATTTATATCAAATTCAGCTGCTTTGATTCAGCAAAGGCACAACAGTTAAAAACAAGGATATCAGAAAATTTTTGGATGGCATCTATGTTTCTGGAAAAGGAACCAAGCAGGCTGATGAATAAGATCTAAGTTTGTTCAGCTTCAGAAACGGCAGGATGCTGAATGATTCCTCATACTTATTTATGATATTTTAAAGATGCAATAAAAGTCATGTATTGATTTGAGGGGGCAGAAAGATGTTTTGTATTCTTGATCTTCTCATAATCTGATTAGGATAAAAATAATTATAGCCTCTTTCACTTGTTTAAAAACACTTTGCAAAGAGTTATATATTATTTCATTTGATTCCTTTAAAACCTCTGCATTATGAAAGAGGAGGAGGAGAAAGAAGTAGAAGGGAAGGAGGGAAATTAATATTTGTGAATGCTTGTTGTGTGATCATCATTTCTTTATTTCATCCAGCAAATACTTACTTGAAATTTACTGTGTTCCAGGCATATTTAATTCTTACGGTAACTTCATGAGATGGGTGGTACTTTTCTTTGTGTTAGTCTGGAATATTTTGATTGTCAGTAACAGTACCTCCCTCAAATTGGGGGGGGAAAAAGATCTTTTATTGTCTCACATAATTGCCAAGCAAAGGTGTGAATTCAGGAGCTGAACAGAATTAGGTTGTCCATTTCTTATCTTGACATCTGTGTGTGACCTCAAGTTCCTCCACGTAATCATAGGTCCAGGGTGACATTTCTACAACATGGGCTAGCCACCAAGGCGAGAGGAATGAAAGACTATTGGTTAGGCCTGATCACCCGCTCCTGGTGACAGCCCCAGCAGAACCATGTGGAAAGTGGGGAGGGACATTTCCTCTAACGAAACGGGGCTGTTAACCTGAAACAGAGAGAAAGCTGCTGGGCAGGAAAAATTCAGATGCTTTTTATATTCTCCTTTTTCGGTTAGAAAAAAAATGAAACTCAGCCAGAACCCTGTGGCTGTTGTATGATGAGCCCAGCTTTGTCTTGTCTAAAGAGAAGCTTCCACTGTACTAGGCTGCCAGCAGGAAGTGCTTCCTGGCTTTGTAGATTAGAAAAATGAGATCCAGAGAAAGTGGTTCAGTCACTAATTATGTGACCCGAGGCAACTTTGTAAAATGAGTAAAACTGTACTTACTTGATTGAATTATTTTAAGGATTAAGTGAACTAAAATACAAAAGCCCAGTGCCTGGCATATAGCAGGTGATCCGCAAGAGTGAGTTCTGCTTTTGTTGATGTGTGGTACCTGGACCAGCAACATCAGCATCACTTGGGATCTTGTTATAAGTGTACTTTCCCAGACCTCACCATAGACCTATTGAAATCCTGCAGTAGTATGAATTTTAAGAAGCCCTCCAGATGATTCCAGTGCTCACTGGTGTTTGAGCAAACAGCGTTTGCTCTAGCCCTTTGTGATCCATGTTCCCTCACAGGTTCCTGAGGAGACAACATAATGAGGAGGGTTCTGGATTCTTCCTATACTCTCCCCTGTTTCATCCAAAATAGTTTTGTTTTCTTCTGTAAGCACAGACTCTGGAGCCAGACTTCTGTGGTTCAGCCCTGGCTCTACCACAGGTGACACTGACAAGCTTCCTTGTTTGTAAAATTGGGATAAGTTACTGTTGTCTCTCACAGGGTTGTGAGGATTAAAAAAGATAATACATGATGTGCTTAGAAGCAGATATTAAATAAATTAGCTATTACTACTACTATTACAGTTTTCATTATCATCAACTTTTCTATAAGACTTACTTTTTTCTATTGCCCCATTCTCTATGAACAAAGGGTTCTTTGGCCTCTCCCAATCTGACACCCTCTGCACTACATTGGCTGTGTTAAATGGCTGCTATGTCTTGGGACCTGAGGCTCATACAAAGAGGAATCCATTTCAGTCTTCAAGGAACATTTAATCTAGGGGAGAAATAACATATGTTTGTGAAGAGGTACAAAGTCAAAATGCTAAATACCACAATGAATTACAGATTGCTTTGGGGGTTCAGAGGTATGTTAGAATGCCTCTGGCTAAGGGGAATCAGAGAAGACTTCCTGAAAGAGGCGGTACTTGAGCAATGTTTTTGTTATCTGTTGCTGCAGAATCAGCCATCCCAGAGCTTAGTAGCGTGAAATAATAATCACCATTTATCTCTAACAATTTTAGAAGTCGATTGAGTGGTTCTTTTGCTTCATGTGATGTTGGGTTGGGCATTGAATCATCTAGAAGGTCCAAAATGACTTTACTCACATGCCGGTAGGTTGATGCTGACAGTCAGCTGGTGATCAGCTAAGGCTATCAGTCCTGGCCTCAGTTCTCCTCGTGGCCTCTGGAGGTGTCCATGTGGGTCTTTTCAGGGCGTGCTGACTGGGTTCCAAAATGGCAAAAGCCAACTTTGCCAATCTTTCTTAAGACTTAGGCAGGATTGGCATAGTGTCACTTCTGCTGCACTCTACTGGTTGAAGTGAGTCACCCAGACTCAGTGTGGGGGATGATTCTAAAGGGGGTGTGAATACCTGGAAATATGGTTCATTGAGGGCTGTCTTTGGGCTCACGGGGATTTAAGTTGTGATTAAAATGCAGACTGTTGCTTGGGTGTCTGGTTTGTATTAGATACAAAAACTGAATGTCTCTCTGTGCACTTTCTTTAAACTAGGAAATTTCTCCTCTTCTCTCCATGGAGGCTATGGCATTTGTTACTGAAGAGAGGAAACTTACCCAAGAAACCACTTACCCCAATACATATATTTTTGACTTGTTTGGAGGTGTTGATGTAAGTAGTTGTTTATTATTTCTACTGCAATTATTACTACCTAATGGTTTGAGAAGTTAACCCTTGAAATGGAAGACAGGACACATTTCAGAGTATATAGGAAACATTTGAGAATTTTAACTTTTAAAAGCTCAGTAGCACTCACCTGTTGAAATAGCATAGCTTTTACTTTAGAAGATTTGAATTATTTGACTTGATAGCATAGCCACCTTTGCTTTTGTAAAGCACGAAGTTAAAGGAATGTGTCCTACTTCCCCACTGTCTTCTCCTCAAAGGCAGCTGTGATTACTAGTCCTTGCAGATGTCCTTCCGGAGATGGTGTGTGTGTGTGTGTGTGTGTGTGAGTGAATAACCCCACTACCCCCGCTTTAGGTTTCTTTTCTCCCCATACAGAGGTGGCATACACAGGTATACACAAGTACATTGCTTTGTACCCTACTTTTCCATGTAATTTTCTAGCTTGGGGATAGTTTCATTTAAACGTGTAAATCTGCCTCATTTTAAACAGCTCTGTAGTATTCCGTGGTATGACTGTGCGATAATTTATTCACCCAGGCCTCAGGGAATGAGCATTTAGAATTTTCTCACACCTTTCCTATTACAAACAAATTGCAGTAAAGGTTTTTGTACACAGTTTTGTGTACCTGTGAATATATACTATACCTTTGGGATCAAAGCATCTGTGTCTTTTATTGTTTATAAACTTGTCAGTTTACATACTGAAGAGGTTTTTTACAGCTTACATCCCAGTAAGGAAGGGTAAGAGTGTTCGTTCACGCACATCATCACCATCACAGTGTGTGTGTACGTTTTCATGGACTTCGCAACTGAAGTAGAACTTGTACACAGAAAAGCACACCAGTAACACCTGCGGAATAAGTTTACCTTTGCTACTACCACCTGAATCACAGAACAGAACATTACAGGTGCCCACTAGCCTCCTTTACCAAACATAACATTTTAAGTATTTTAAATGTACTCACTAAGTAGGTATGAGGAAATGGTATTTCTTCATAGTATATTTACAGCTTTATTGAGATATAGTTCACATACCACACAATTCAGTCATTTAAAAATGTACAATTCAGGGGTTTAGTGTATTCATAGATATATCCAGCCATCACCACAGCCAGTTTTAGAATATTTTATCACCCCCAAGAAGAAACCCATGTTTTAGCTGTTACTCCCCTAGTCCTCCAGCCCCCACCCCCAGCACAGACAACTGTCACTCCATTTTCTGTCTCTACAGAATTTTCTGTTCTGGACATTTAATAGGAATGGAATCATGTAGTATGTGATCAGTTACAGGCTTTTTTTACTTAGCTTAATATTTTCAAGGTTTATCCGTGTTGCATGTATCAGCACTTTTCCTTTTTATGGCCGAATGATGGTTTATTGTATGGGTATACCACATTTGTATATCCATTCTTCAGTGATGGACATTTGGGTCACTTCTACTTCTTGGCTATTATGAGTAATGAATGGTGCTGTTAACATTTGCGTACAATTTTCTGTGTAGACTTGGATTTTTCATTAATTTGGGGTATGGAAGTGGGATTATGGTGTCATGTGGTAACTCTTAGGTTTAATCCTTTGAGGAACCATTAGATTGTTTTCCAGAGCAGCTGCACCATGCCCACCGGCCATGTGTGGAGGCTCCAGGTTTTCCACGTCCTCATCAGAACTTGCTGTTATATGTGTTTTTGAGTATATCAGTCCATCCTAGTGGGTGTGAAGTGGTACGTCGTGGTTCTGATTGCATTGGCTAATGGTGTTCACATCTTTTTATGCGCTTATATAGTATTCCTATGTCTTTGTTGGAAAAATGTCTCCTTTTCTCATTTTCTTTTTTAAAGAGAGGGAAAGAAACATCAGTGTGTGGTTGCCTCTCACGTGCCCCCCACCACCACCACCACTGGGGACGTGGCCTGCACCCCAGGCATGTGCTCTGAATGGGAATCGAACTGGCAACTCTGTGGTGCGCAGGCTGGTACTCAATCCACTGAGCCATACCAGCCAGGGCTCCTTTTCTCATTTTTGAATTGGGTTATCTTTTCATTATGAGTTCTAAGGGTTCTTTATATATTCTCTCCATAGTTTTTAAAATTTTCATTCTTCTATGAAAGAGATTGAATATCTTTTTGTGTGTTTATAAGTTGTTTCTTTTCTACTGATTGTCTGTTAGTGGCTTTTGCATTCTTTCTATTTAGTTATTAGGCTTTTCTCTTACTGATTTTCTAAGTTCTTTCAGGTTGCTATAATAAATGTTACAGACTGGGTAGCTTATAAACAACAAGGAATTTATTTCTCACACTTGTGGAGCCTGGGCAGTATAAGATCATTGCACTGGCAGGTTTGGTGTCTGGTGAAGGCCCCTTCCAGTGGGTAGGTTGCAGACCACCCACTCCGTGGGAAGGGCTAGGGATCTCTCTGGAGCCTCTTTCATGAGGGTGTAATCCCATTCATGAGGTCTCTGTACTCATGACCTCATTACCCCTGAGGCCATCACATTAGGCAGTAGGGTTTGACATAGGAATTTGGGGTGGTTACAGACATTCAGACCATAGCAAAATGCAACTACTCTTCATTTTTAAAGGTCCTTTGGCTTATCTGTTGTGATTTTTCCTAGTTGGACAATTGAATTTTGACTTTGTTTATGGTCATTTTCAATGTAAAAAGGTTTACTTTTTAGGTTGTCAGATTGATCAATCTTTTCTTTTTATGGCTTCAGAATTTTGTTTCTTGCTTTCCCCACTGTTGGATTATAAACTGTGTCTATGTTTCCTTCTAATATTTTAAAGTTTTTATCATGTATGTTTAAATTTTTGCATTGTTCCCAATTGATTTTGAATGAAGGACTAGGACCCTCCTTTTTCCCCGGGATACCTGTGCTTACACCCGCCACTGGGATGGCGATGAGGGAGGCTTCCGGGGTTGTGCGGTTCTGCATCCTGATGCGGGTGGCGATCGCACAGGGATGGTGTTCACTGTGTGGAAACCAGAGCTGTACCTGCTGCACCGTGTTATACTTCAGTTTTGGAAGAGTTTTCTTTCCTTAGGGATGCCATTTTCTACAAAAGCAAAGATCGAATATTAAACATTTGCATACATATTGTTTACCCATAGACTTTATTCTCGAATTTCTTCTCAGCATTTGCTCTCCTCGGCAGTCCGAGTGGCCCTGTACATTTACTTGCTAGTTGGCTCGAGAGAACCCCCCACCTTCACTTCTGAATCATTCATCAAGGAATTTACTTAATAGAAAGCAATGTGTTTATGGGATGAAAAAGAATAATGTGGGTCTCTAGCCTCATGTCTGTTTTTAGTGAAAATGTGACTTTCTCTAGCAGGTGCCTGTTCCACCTTAGGACATCATTGGATCAATGGTTCTAGACTTCATGGTGGTTTTCTCTCCTACAGTGAGTTAGATTGGCTTCTCCAGGAACCTCAGTCTCTTCATAAATACGGGCTTTTGGGTCATTTTTGCCCATTGCTGACCTCTAGTTGGGTCCACTTTTCTTGACAAACTCCCTCTGTTGTTTATTGTGTTTAAGTCTTCAGTTTTCTTTGCTATTGCTTAGTTGTCTATTATTGAATGTAGGGTATTGAAGTGTTCAGCTAGGACTTTTGAATTGTATTTCCTTGAATTTTGCCAGCTTTTGCTTCATTTATTTTGAGGGTTTGTTACTAAGTACATCTTTGTAATTATTATATCCTCTTGGTGAATTGACCCTTTTAAAGTTGTAAGTTGTCCTCTTTTGTTTCAACAGAATGGGTTTTTAATGTATATGCTCATTGTAAATAGTTTAATCAAAATTGTGTTGTATTTAAATATGTAAAATCAAAAATGAATTCATATCATCCCTAGTCCCTGTAGAAATCAGTATTGGCAATTTATGGTCTCTCTTTTGAGATTCTTTTAATAAAAACTTTATAAGAGAAAACAGATGTTCTTTAAGCAAAAAAAGAATCTTAGTGATATTCTGCAGCTTTTAAAAAATTAAGCCACATTGGATCCCAAAGATTACCTAATCTAAATATGCTTATTTTTTAAAATGAGAAAAGTGAGGCCATTATAGGGGCATTGACTTGCCCAAGTTTTCATGGGGAATAGGAGACTAAGCTGGGACTAGAACCCAGGTTTTCAAATGGTGTCGAGCTCATTGCCCTGAGCCTCGCTGCCATCTGCCTGTGTTGGGAACAAGAGGCTCTTGTAATACTGTTACAGATATTTGGGCTGTGAGTTAGCACAGCAGATTGTTTTATAAGTTGTGCTTTGAATTAATTTTGAAGATTTAATCTTTAAAAAATTTTTTTTGTAGCTCCTTGTAGAAATTCTTATGAGGCCTACAGTCTCCATCCGGGGACAGAAACTGAAAAGTAAGTATACTTGTCAGCCACTTCCTCGTTTTCCAGCCTGCTGATAAATGATGGTGGTTTCCAGGAGTTTCTCTTCGTTCCCTTTCTAACTCTTAACAGTGAGAATGTGCTTTACATCCAGCTGCAGGATGCTCTCTGCAATCCCAGCTAACAGCTCTATTTGTTCAGTTTGTACTAGGTAGAAATATAGGCTGGTGCTTTAAAAGAAAAAGTGTGAAAACCACTGGGATAACAGAATTACATCTTCGTACTTTTCTAATAGTCCTTGGGTCCAGGTTTTCTGTTTTCTTGGAAATTCTTCTCATACATTGTTAATTGAGAGAGTAACCTAATAAGATAAAAAAAATATTTTTATTGTTATGAAAGTGATACATGCTCTTTGTAACAAGTTTCGTCATTACCAGAATGCATATAGTAAAAAGTAAAAGGGTTTTTTGATAGTGCATTATTTCTTAAGTTGGGCAGTAGGCACATGGGTATTATTTTGTTATTCTTCTTTATCATTTATGTGTGTTACAAATACCCTTTTTAGGTATTCAATATTTAATTTTAAAGAAGAGTAAGTGCACTTTACTTAGCATTAAAAGCCAGAGATCGCTTAATATTTGACGAGCACTCTTCTACAAACATCACGTATATATTTTTTAATTAAAACAAAATTTCTTCCCTAACATCAACATGACATACTTTATAAGACCTCATTCATAGGTACAGTAGCAGTGAAGAGGATTCATATTCATCTTTGAATATTCATATTCAGCTTTTTATTCCCATCTGCATTGGTTCTTCTGTTCTCTGTCTACCCACATAATCTTCATAGCAAGTAACATCTGGTAATTATTGTTGGAATACTTATTTATTCTCTCTCTCACTAGATTTATAAGTAAATCTGCTCTAGAGTTGGTGCTGAATAAATACTTGTTGCACTAATGAATTCTAATTCTCTTCAAAAATGAAAGGTCTGGAAATACTGAAATATACTTGTCTGGTTTTCTGCCTGCTTCGAAGTCATAAAATAAATAAACCAAAAAGTCCCAGCAGGCTGAAAGGTAGAGGTGAGAGGTAACAGGACACCTGCAGCATCTCCAGGTCCTCTCAGATAACCCACCTGATCAAGCTAGCTTGTCGGGACTGCCTGTTGAGATGTCATAAGGAGACCCAGCATTTTTAGAGGTTGTAAGAGCATAAGGATAAATGGAAACAGTTTTTGAAAATAAAACGAATGCCAGACAAAACACTTTGTCCATGGCTCATACTCAATTTTATCATTTTCTAGTTTGGGGGGTCATAAAAATTTATTTTTCCTTTTTGTGCTACTCTCCTATTCCCACTCACAGGGAAATAGCTAGTTTTTTATTAGATTGATAGGTCGGGTATTGAAAGCCATTTCCGTAACGTAAATAACTAAAACCAAAACAAAACAAAATACCTGGTGAGTCTGTAGTAAAAATGTTGTAATTGTTTGCTGCTAGTAGAACTTTCTATAGAAATTTATAACAAGAGGTGTCAGTATGCTTATACTTTGGATTCTAATAATTTAGCTTTTGAAAATGTATCTTGAGAAACCAGTTCAACACAAGCATAAAAAGGCTACTCTTACATATTAAATTATTTATTTTTTGCCTATTTAAATAGCAAAATATAAAAAAACAGCTAGAACTAAAGCCTTGGGTATATTCTAAGCAAGCTATTGTACAAAGGGAACATGGCATATTTTAAATGATGATATCACCACAGATTGAAATTATGAAGACCTGGGAGCATAATAAGAAAATGGCTACTATATCAAACCAAAAGCAGCCTACAAATTGGTTTGTAGGTTCTGATGAGCCATGAAAATCTTTGGTAAATAAGGACTGGAATGAGATATGCTTACAAAAAAATAATCATCTTGGAGGAGATTATGAGGAATAGTTGTTTTCAAAAAATTTAATATAAGTATACTGTCTTTTTAATGATAAAAATAACCAGTTATTATCCATTTGCTTGCAGTAAGTGATGAAATGTCCAAGGATTGCTTGAGCATCCTGTATAATACCTGTGTCTGTGTAAGTACCCTGCCTCTGGGCCTGCATTTTTCTCCCCGCCACATTTGCAGTGCATGAGAAGGGAAGATTCAAGTGAGGGTGGTAGACATGAGAGCTGTCTTCAAACATTGGAGGAATGCGGCATATTTATGTGGTGTGAGAACCAGAACTAACAGGTGGAAATTATGGGGAGGCAGTTGACTCCGAAACAACATGAGTTTGCAACTCCACCCATGTGTGACCTGCACATGGTTCAAACCCATGTCATTCAGGGGTCATCTGCGTTTTCAGTTCACAGTTGGCATTGGTGGATGCGGAGAGCTGACTGTGGTTGCACGTGGACTTTCGACTGCATGTAGTCCCTGTGTTGTTTAAGGGTCACTGTAGTTGTTAAGAGCCAAACCCTGGAGGTGTCCAAGCAGAGACTGAACAATTACTTATCAAAGAGGTAGAAGCATTGGAAGAGTGTCTGTGACCTTTAAGATATCTGATTATGCCTATTTTTTTCTCTTTTTAATATATTTTATTGATTATGCTATTACAGTTGTCCCATTTCCCCCCTTCATTTCCCCTCCACCCTGCATACCCTCTCCCACCCACATTTCCCCACTTTAGTTCATGTCCATGTGACATAAGTTCTTTAGCTTCTACATTTTCCATACTATTCTTGCCCTCCCCCTGTCTATTTTCTACCTACCATCTATGCTACTTATTCTCTATACCTTTCCCCCCCCTCCTCCTCCCACTCCCTTGTTGCTAACCCTCCATGTGATCTCCATTTCTGTGGTTCTGTTCCTGTTCTAGTAGTTTGCTTAGTTTGTTTTTGTTTTTGTTTTAGGTGTGGTTGTTAATAATTGTGAGTTTGCTGTCATTTTACTATACATGTTTTTTACCTTCTTTTTCTCAGATAAGTCCCTTTAATATGTCATAAAATAAGGGCTTGGTAATGATGAATTCGTTGAACTTGACCTTATCTGAGAAGCACTTTATCTGCCCTTCCATTCTAAGTGAAAGCTTTGCTGGATAGAGCAATCTTGGTTGTAGGTCCTTGCCTTTCATGACTTGGAATACTTCTTTCTAGCCCCTTCTTGCCTGTAAGGTCTCTTTTGAGAAATCAGCTGACAGTCTGATGGGAACTCCTTTGTAGGTTACTGTCCCCTTATCTTTTGCTGCTTCTAGGATTCTGTCCTTCATTTTTACCTTGGCTAATGTAATTATGATGTGCCTTGGTGTGTTTCTTCTTGGGTCCAATTTCTTTGGGACTCTCTGAGCTTCCTGGACTTCCTGGAAGTCTATTTCCTTTGCCAGATTGGGGAAGTTCTCCTTTATTATTTGTTCAAATAAGATTTCCACTTGTTGCTCTTCCTCTTCTCTTTCGGGCACCCCTATAATTCGGATGTTGGAATGTTTCAAGATGTCCTGGCCGCTCCTAAGCCTCTCCTCATTTTTTTGAATTCTTATTTCTTCATTCTTTTCTGATTGTATGTTGTTTACTTCCTTCTAGTCCACTCCATTGATGTGAGACCCAGCTTTCTTCCCTTCACTATTGGTTCCCTGTGCATTTTTCTTCATTCCACTTATGGTAGCCTTCATTTTTTCATCTAATTTGTGACCAAAATCAACCCATTCTGTTAGCTTCCTGATCACCAGTGTTTTGAACAGTGCATCTGATAGGTTGGCTATCTCTCTGTTGCTTAAAAGTACTGGTTGTGGGACTTTCAATTCTGTTTGAGCCATCTCTTTTTTTTTTTTTCCTTTGGTCTGGTCGCGCTTGTTATGTATGAGGGGCGGAGCCTTAGGTGTTCACCAGGGCGGGTCACCCCAGTCGCTGGGTTGTGATGTTGTATGTGGGGGTGGGGTCGAGAGGGAACAATGGTGCTTGCTCTGTTCTCCCGTCCCTTCTGCTGCTTCTCCCGAGCAAACTGGGCCCCTCTGGTGCCAGTTCTCGTGTGGGTGGGCTTGTGTACGCTGTGGGACTTTCCAACAACCTCTCTTGTGAGGCTGGGAGTCTCTCCATGCGCCTCAACCCCCACAGGTATTTTCAGTCAGTGCCCCAAAGATTTATTTCCCAGCCCTGAGACCCTGGGTTGTGGGCAGTGCCTTGCTTCACAATTGCTGCCTTGCTGGGTCTGCCGGTTGCCACCCCTTGGCCAGGGTCTGCCAGTTGCTGCTTGCACACTCAGGGTCTGTCCGCTGCAGTCTTGTGCGCCCCGGATGCCTTATGCACCTGGTCCCAACACTCTCTGCTCTCTGTGCCACGACCCACGCTCGGCTGCCCGACTCCACCCCTCCTACCAGTCTGGATGAACGGGTCTATTTTAACTCTGTATTAACAACTCTATTTTGTTGTCCAACTTCCATTCAGTTCAGTTTTCTGTCAGTTCTCGTTGTTATTCTGTTTCTAAATTGTTGTTGTCCCCATCTTGGTTGTGCGAGGAGGCACAGTGTGTCTACCTACCTATGCCTCTATCTTGGCCAGACGTCAATTATGCCTATTTCTTCATTCTCCTTGTTGGAAGACAAAACGAAAGAAAACCAAAAGTCCTGCCCACATACTGAGCAGGACACTGCTGTATTGACCACTGAGTGAGAAAGAATGGTGAATAAAGGAAGAAATTTGGTAGAAAGAAAAGAGCACCGTACTTAGTGCTAGAACTTGATTTTGAATTTTAGCCTTTGGCTTAGTGCTTATTAGTTCCTCTCCCTGAGCTGTAGTTTCTTATCGGTAGAGTACAGTTACTAATCATACTAACATCATAGGGTTGTTGTGAGGGCTCAGTGAGATGATAGGTGTAAAAGTACTTTGTAAAGCAGTGTACAAACGTTAGTTTTTATGAGACGTAATACTGTCTTGGGAACCTCTGATAAACTATACACAGTGAATCATAATATGGGGCAGAATGAAGCAGGTGCTGTTAGAGATGTGAAACCTGTATGCTGTGACAATACAAAGGAAGGTTTAATTTCATTTCTTGCCTCATTCAGAAAAAAAGGTTTCAGGCACCTTACAGGAGTATTTGAAATCTACCAAAATCATGAATTTAGACGTAGGTAAGAATGGAAAGGATAAAATAAGGTGAGGATATAACATACATCTAGGAATTGGGCTGATATAAAAATGTAGACCATCTGCAAATGTAGACTCATCTGCATTATGGATGGTGCACAAACTTGGGTTTAAGCTTCTTAGCAACCAACACAGATAGGGGAATGCATTTTAACACTTACACAGCTCACCATCTGTAACAGTGCTGTGCTTGAGAAATACAATACAAGCCACTTCGGTTACTTTAAATTTCCTTGTAGCAGCTTTTATTTTAAAGAAAGAAATAAAAAGCAGTAGGGATAAGTAAAGTTAATTTTAATAAGTTCAGAGTTCAAAATAAATATGAAGATATTTACATTCTCTTTTTTTGAACTGATCGTTCAAAATCTAGTGTTTTTACACTCGGCACATCTCAGTTGAGACTAGCCATATTTCAAGTCCTTAATAGCCACATGTAGCTAGTGGCACAAATAGGCACAGACAGAACTATAAGATAAAAATCAACTCATTGTTCAGGAAATGCACAATGATTCTTGCAGCTAAGGCCACAAAGGAATTGTCCTATTTAAAAAAAAAGGTCTGTATGATGTAATTGACTTTATCATTGATTGGCTTTTAGAGTTGCAAATACCAGTCCTCAGGGACTGGGCAGAAAACAAGAAATGTTTGAAGATGCCTTTTCTGGAGTGGGGATTTGTGTTGTGCAAGTTGTAACAAACCTGGAGTAAGCATGGCCTGCCTGAAAGACATTTAAATTCAGAAATTTAAAAGCACTGTTTGCTGGTCAAATAAAACTTGGCCTACTGTATGCCAGTTTATAGCTCCTGATTTAGGTACCAAGCAGATACTAGGTCCCGAACCTATGAGGATTATCATTGGTGAAAAAAAAAAAAAAAAAGCCCTCTTCAGGGAAAGGCATTTGCACACAGTGTTTTGTGTGTAGCTTTAGGGATTTAAGACCCAAGCCAAGGGTTCCTGATGTAATGTGGAATTGTGTTTCCTAGTAGCTGGAAGGAATATCTTGCCTTTTTTTTAAGGTTTTATTTATTATTTTTTTTTAGAGAGAGGGGAAGGGCAAAAGAAAGAGGGAGTGAAACATCAATTTGAAAGACAAACATCAATTTGAAAGACAAACATCGATCAGTTGCTCTTGTATGCACCCTGACCAGGGACTGAACCCATAACCCAGGATGTGCCCCAACCGGGAATTGAACTGGCTGCCCCTCACCTTGTGAGATGATGCCCAACCACCTGAGCCACGGGTGAAATAATATATATATTTGTATTTATAACTTATTCTCCCTTTTCTCTCCTCCCTTGTGATAGACGGAAGGAGTTACAAAGCGTTTAGCAGAAAAGAATGACTTTGTGATCTTCCTGTTTACACTGATGACGAGTAAGAAGACATTCTTACAAACAGCGACCCTCATCGAAGATATTTTGGGTGTTAAAAAGGTGAGCTATGTCCTCCAGCAGGTGGGTAACCACTTGTGGGGGGGAGGGGGTGACTCAGATGGTTGGATTCTGAAACCAATTTTCTTTAAAAAGAAAAATTGTTCCATACTCCTAGTGTTAAAATATCTTTTTGTGTTACTTAAATATATTCAAGTGAAAACTAGGTTGTACTTTATGTACTTAATGATGGGTCTTAATATGATTATAAAACCTAAACAAATATACAAATTGAAATTAAACTAATTATAAAACTCAAAAGTTCAGATTGATCTCAGGAATTTAATGTGATGGCTAATGTTACTTTGCCAAAATCAAATTGCCCTTCACAAATTATTATAATGCAAGATTTTTTTAGCATTCCTACTGCTGTATGCTGCATGATTTCATTCTCTTGCCACTCCTCTCCGTCTGACCTGCTGCGAAACCTTCATTCATTAGGATGTTTTCCTCTGTGATGCTTGACTCTGACTTTCACTTGCTAAGTTCACCTCTGTTTTTCCCGTCAGTTGTCAACAGTTAATTGGCACCAACACAGGAGACATAAATATGAACACTGAAGTTCAGCCACTTGGTCGTAAGATAGACATTCAGATGATCCAGAATATGCTTTAAAAAACAAACAAACTACAATTGAAATGCAAATACTAAATTAAAAATTTATCATTGAGAACTCACAATCCAAGAAAACACACAGACTTCTGTTAGAGAATCACTGTAGTAGATTTTGGGGGAATTGCTGGCTAGGACCTGAAGCCTGTTTCTCCAGTCTTTGCCCCAGACCTCCATGTTGTTGCAGGTTGGCGGATTCCTTTCTCTTACTACTGAGGAGGCAGGAGCCTTCTAGAGTTGGCATTGCTGGGAAAAGGCACCTGTATGCATTGTGTTTTCCCCAGCTTTTATTTCTGTGCTTCTGCTGCACTTTTCCTCAGGTCCTGTTTGTTATCGCCCAGGCAGAAGATGTATAAGAGGCTCATTGTCTGTAGAAACACATTGGAAATGTGTGCAGGTCCCAGACAGACCCTTTGTGCCCTTTGATGAAAAGACTTTGTTATTTTTCCACCAACTGTGTGTTCTAGCCAGAGTGTGAGAGGGAGCTTCCAGGGTGGAAATTCCAGTCTTCCTGGCAGTATCAGCACAGGAGTTCAGAATGGCTTCTTCTGTGTTGCCAAAAATGTTAATGAGTTCTGCTAGACATTATGGGTACCTTGATGCAGTTTGCAAGGGAGACAGACGCCATAAAGAAGGCGCCCAAGCCACAAACTGGGAAAAGGTATTTGCAACTAACAAAGGATTAGGAGTCAGAATTTATCAAGAATTCTTAGAAATCGGCAAGAAAAAGACAGATAGTTCAGTAGAAAAATGGGCAGTGATATGAACAAGCATTTTGCAGAAGAGAAACAAATGGTCCATAAATATAAGAGAAGATGCTTAACCTTGTCGGTAATCAGGGCAATGCAAATCAAGACCATAGAGAGACAGCAACTTCGGTGAGAATGTACATCATTGATAACACTTCTATACTGATGATACTTTTTTATATCAGCAGAATACCTTCACCTTTCTTTTGTTTTCTATTTGAGTATGCATGTACTCTGTGACCCAGCACTTAGGTATGCACTGCCCTGAGGGCCAAGACAGCAGTATTGTGGCCTGAGTCACCTGTAACCTATGCCCAGGCACAACCGTGGGAAAGCTCATTCCAGAACAGTGCTTTTTAGAGATGGAAACACTAAATTGAAACCAGGAGGTTTTGAAATCAGTTCAGTGGGCCTGCCAGCTCAATAGAAAAGATCAAATTATACCATGTAAGGGTATTGTTTGAAGTTTTTGTATCAGATCCATACACTTATTTATATATTCACTTATGTATGTTTACTGGGTTGTTGTGGAAAATTTATTCCTTATTCTTGGGCCTTGTCCAAATGGTTTGTAATACACTAGCCCAGAAAAACTGCACACGTGCATCGAGAAACACAGAACAAAAAACTGAAACCAAGCCTGTGATCCTTCAACAGGAAAATGGGTAAATGTGCTCTCTTCACACAATAGAGTACAGGCGTACTTTGGAGATATTACAGGTGCTGTAATAAAGTGAGTGTCGCGGTACAGTGAGTGTAATCGTTTTGCTGGTGGAGGTCTTGCCTTCTGTTAAGAATGCAACATCTGTGAAGTGCAGTGAAGCAAAGTGCAATAAAACGAGGTATGCCTGTGTTAGAGAGTGGTGGGAATAAATGAACTGTTGCTAAGGGCAACAGCACAGGTGAATCATAGAAATTATTACTAGAAGTCACTTGCAGAAGAATGTATATAGTATATCATTTTTATAAAGCTCAAAAACAAGCAGACTCAAATCACATGATAAAACTGTTTTGAAAGGCAAGGTGGTGATAAAATTTCAGGATAGTGGTGGTTACCTCTGGCAGAGAGGCATGTACATGTAGTGGAGGCACACTCAGCTGTTCACTTCATGATGTTTCATACCATATGTTGTGTGTATCAAAGAAATAAAAACTAAAATACATTTGAGCCTTGAACAACACAGGCTTGAACTACATGGGTCCATTTATACACAGATTTTTAGTTAATTTTTAATTAAAAATGTTTTTCTTAAAATCTGCAAATGTGTATTACATGAACTTTTCTCCTTTTGAAACATCCTTATATTCCTCAGGTAATACCAGATAACAAAGAGCATTTTAGAAAATTCCTTAAATTGATATAGGATATCTATTCAAACTTACAGCAAACATTAAATTTAATGTTAAACTTTGGATGTATTTCCATTAAAGTCGAGAAAAAGGTGAGAATGCCTGTCATTTTCTCTAGATAATTGGTTACTTGTGCATATACAGGAGATACCTATAGGGATGTTCATTGCAACGTTGTTTAATAGTGAAAAACAGCAGTTCGCCTAAACATATTTATACACAGAATAAATTGTGGAGTAAAACAGTGAAAAACAAGTGAACTTGGCAAGCAGACTTCCAGCCAAGGTGGAGTTGTAGGTAGACACACTGTGCCTCCTCCCACAACCAAAAGAAGGACAACAAATTTAAACACAAAAAAAAACAGCCAGAACTGACAGAAAATTGAACTGTTTGGAAGCCCGACAACCAAGGAGTTAAAAAAAGAAACATTCATCCAGACCGGTAGGAGGAGCGGAGGCGGGCAGCCGGGCACAGAGAACTCGGAGCAAGGCAATGGCTGAAGGACCAGGGTGGGCAAGGTGGCAGCTGGTGGGCAAGGTGGCAGCTGGCAGACCCGGCAAGGCATTGGCTGGCAGAGCGGGCGGTCCCACATTCAAGTGCAGATAAACCTGGAGGGACAACTGGAGAACCAAACAGACCATGCAACCCAGGGTCCCAGTGAGGGGAAATAAAGCCTCAAATCCCTGATTGAAAACACCTGTGGTGGTTGAGGCGGCAGCAGGAGAAACTCCCAGCCTCACAGGAGAGTTCGTTGGAGAGACCCAGAGGGTCCTAGAATGTACACAAACCCACCCACCTGGGAATCAACACCAGAAGAGCCCAATTTGATTGTGGGGGAAGTGACTGAAAACTGGCAGAGAGCAGACCAAGTGCCATTGTTCCCTCTCTGACCCCTCCCCCATATATAGCGTCACAACCCAGCTACATGGGTTGCCTCGCCTTGGTGAACACCTAAGGCTCCGCCCCTCACTATGTAACAGGCAAGACAAGACCAAAAAAAAAAAAAATGGCCCAAATGAAAGATCAAAGCTCCAGAAAAAATACAATTAAGTGAAGAAGAGATAGCCAGCCTATCGGATGCACAGTTCAAAGCACTGGTAATCAGGAAGCTCACAGAATTGGTTGAATATGGTCTCAAATTAAATGAAAAACTGAAGGCTATATGCTAAGTGAAATGAAGGTGCTGTATTTTTCGAACCATAAGATGCACCTAGGTTTTAGAGGAGGAAAATAGGAAAAAAATTTTTTGAAGAAAACAATGTGGTAAAATACTGAATAAAATAAATAACATAGTATTTCACCAATGTAAACAGAACAGCAGCATTAACAACCATTATTCCTCCCAAATTTGGGAGCGGGGAATACATCTTATAGTCCGAAAAATACGGTAAATGTACAGGGAACCAGCAGTGACGGGAAGGAAGCCAGGACTGAAATCAGTGGTGTGGACCAGAAGGAAGAAATAAACAATTACACAGAAAAGAATGAAGAAATAAGAATTCAAAAAAAATGAGGAGAGGCTTAGGAACCTCCAGGACATCTTGAAATGTTCCAATGTCCGAATTATAGGGGTACCAGAAGGGGAAGAGGAAGAGCAACAAGTGGAAAACTTATTTGAACAAATAACAAAGAAGAACTTCCCCAATCTGGCAAAGAAAATAGACTTCCAGGAAATCCAGGAAGCTCAGAGAGTCCCCAAGAAGTTGGACCCAAAGAGGAACACACCAAGGTACATCATAATTACATTAGCCAAGATGAAAGATAAGGAGAGAATCTTAAAAGCAGCAAGAGGAAAGGAGACAGTTACCTACAAAGGAGTGCCCATAAGACTGTCAACTGATTTCTCAAAAGAAACCTTGCAGGCAAGAAGGGGCTAGAAAGAAGTATTCCAAGACATGAAAGGCAAGGACCTACATCCAAGATGACTCTATCCAGCAAAGCTTTCTTTTAGAATGGAAAGGCAGATAAAGTGCTTTCCAGTTAAGGTTAAGTTAAAGGAGTTCATCATCACCAAGCCCTTATTCTGTGAAGTGTTAAAGGGACTTATTTAAGAAAAAGATAAAAAAGTATGAACAGTAAAATGATGACAAACTCACAGCTATTAACAACCACACCTAAAACAAAAACAAGCTAAGCAAACAGCTAGAACAGGAACAGAATCACAGAAATGGAGATCACGTGGGGGGCTATCAGTGGGAGAGTGGGAGGGGGAGAGAGGAGGAAAAGGTACAGAGAATAGACAGGTAGAAATGGTAGGTACAAAATAGGAGGAGGTTAAGAATAATATAGGAAATGTAGAAGCCAAAGAACTTGTATGTATGACCCATGGATATGAACTAAAGTGGGGGAATGTGGGTGGGAGGGAATGTGCAGGGTGGAGGGGAATAAAGGGGGGGAAATGGGACAATTGTAATAGCATAATCAATAAAATATTTTAAAAAACAAGTGAACTAGAGTTACTTGAATCAGTGCAGTTAAATCTCAATGTTGACTAAAAAGTAAGGTGGTATATGATACCATTCATACAACAATACAATATCGTGTTTTTACGGAAATAGTCTTCCATAAGAATCTTCCATGAGTGTAAAAATGTAGGAATAATTGTTCCAAAGTTCAAAATAATGGTTGCCTCTGGGTAGAGAGAAAGAAATGCAACTGGGTGGGGAAACGAGCATTCAGCTATATTTGAAATACATTACTTCTTAAAAACAAAACACCTGTAGCATGATTGGCAGTTTATGACTGGTAGATATTTCTTTTCTTTTTTTAATAGGCAAAATGAGCCCCATGAGCAAAGGTAGAGAATGAGAACAGTGGCGCTCAAAGGGTTTCATCCTCAGACCAGTCCTACGAGGTAGATTAGTTCCATTTGACAAATAAACAGAGACTTAGGAGAAGTTCTATAACTTACTTAAGGTTGCACTGCTGTGCATTGCAGAGCTGGGATTTGAACCAAAGTGGCTGCATTCTTAGGGGAATGCAGAGGAGGAACACATCCAATCTCTAATGAACTGAGAACAGGAATTGTTTTATTTGTGTCTTCTGTAGGAAATGATCCGACTAGACGAAGTCCCCAATCTGAGTTCCTTAGTATCCAATTTTGATCAGCAACAGCTCGCTAATTTCTGCCGGATTCTGGCTGTCACCATCTCAGAGATGGACACGGGGAATGATGACAAGCACACACTTCTTGCCAAAAATGCTCAGCAGAAGAAGAGCTTGAGCTTGGGGCCTTCTGCAGCTGAAATCAACCAAGGTAAAGTCTCTAAAATCACAGACCTTTAAGATTGTAGCTGTAAGATACCTTATTAAATCACCTAGGGTTTTTTTTTTTAGTATCTGTAGAGATTAATCCATGTAAGAGTACTTGGGTCACTTAGAGTATGCAGAATTTGTGTGTATTTGTTCATTATTTGGGGGGCCCAGTCCATAGCCTTCATCAGATTTCTGAATGGATCCAGAACCTAAAAAAAGTTGGGAATCATTGTTTATCAAAGTTACAGATACCTGTACCTTTTGATTCACTAAGCCTCTCTGGGCCTTTACGTTATAGATTATGTATGTACTTACATATATACGAGGTTATTCATTGCAAATGAGACTGCTTAATTTATATAATGGAAAATTGTATAGCTTTTAAGAAAAAAAGCATGAAGAAAATCTCTGTATACTCATACAGAAAAATCTCCAAGGTATACTAATGGTAAAAAGGAAAATGCAGAACCGTGTGTATAATATGATGCTTTTTGCATTAAGGTAGGGAGGGGGGACTAATACCAAATGTATCTGTTTGCTCATATCCAGTTTGTATAAACTGAAAGTATACACAGGAAGTGGCCACCTGTTAGGTGTGGGTATATTATTTTATATATGTTTGATTTTAAAACCATATGGGTATATTCATTATTTAAATTTTTAAAAAATACAGCCCTGGCTGGTGTAGCTCAGTGGATTGAGCGCAGTCTGCAAACCAAAGTGTTGCAGGTTTGATTCCCAGTCAGGGTACATGCCTGGGTTGCAGGCCATGACCCTCAGCAGCTGCACTCTCTCTCTCTCTCTCTCTCTCTCTCTCCCTCCCTCCCTTCCCTCTCTAAAAATAAATAAGTAAAATCTTTTTAAAAAATACTCTTCTAACTCATCTCCCCAACCTGTTGCTTTTGGTAGCAAGTGAATTCTGTTCTATTGTGCTTGCCTATGCAGATTTTGGGGAAATTGGGAATATGTCTGTTTGGTCATAAGAGTATAGATGATTCATATTTGAACTAAAATATTTGTGTCTTAAAAGCTAGCTCTTGAACATTAATAGGCTAGAACCATGGTTGACTGAAACAGATCATGTGTACCATAGGGTAAACCAAATAACCAAGATGAAATAATAAAAATGTATCACTAAAAAAGGCAGCAGGGAACCACAACCATCCTGCAGCAGTCCTAATGATGCTTTGAAAACACTGCTGTTTCTCAAGTCCATTTGACTGGATGTGTGCATTCCCAGGCCTGTCTGCAGAATTGCTAAGGGCTACCCGGCAGCCTTCCTTCTAGATACTGACTGTGAGTCCCTTGTGACCTCCATTAACATGCTAGTTTTAGTTATGAACCCCAGATGGTCATAACTGTACTTGCAGGTTATGAGGGAATGTAATTTTACACTTCGTAGTCATATGCAGAAACAGAAGTGTGTGAACTCCGTAGACCCCAGGTTTGTGGTTCTCTCTTCAGGTTTGTTTTTCTCCTGAGTCCATAGTCTTCCTCGGTCTCTGCAGGCTTTTCTTCCCCCCTCTTTTCTTATGACTTTGGAAAAGTACTCAGGTTAGTAAATCATGAAATATACATCCTTAAAATCATGTGAATTTTATCACAGCTAAAATACACCTCAAAGCTGATTTATTTATTTTTTAATATATTTTATTCATCATGCTATTACAGTTGTCCCATTTTCCCCCCTTCACTCCCCTCCCCCCGCCCATCCCCTCCCACCCACATTCCCCCCCGCTTTAGTTCCTGTCCATGTGTCATAAGTTCTTTATCTTCAACATTTCCCACACTGTTCCTCTCCTCCCCCTGTCTATTTTCTACCTATTGTCCATGCTACTTATTCTCTGTACCTTTTCCCCCTCTCCTCCTCCCACTCCTCTGATGCTAACCCTCCATGTGATCTCCATTTCTGTGGTTCTGTTCCTGTTCTCTTTGTTTGCTTAGTTTGCTTTTGTTTTAGGTATGGTTGTTACTAACTGTGAGTTTGATGTCTTTTTTTACTGTTCATATTTTTTATCTTCTTTTTCTTAGATAAGTCCCTTTAACATTTCACAGAATAAGGGCTTGGTGATGATGAACTCCTTTAACTTGACCTTAACTGGAAAGCACTTTGTCTGCCCTTCCACTCTAAATGAAAGCTTTGCTGGACAGAGCAATCTGGGATGTAGGTCCTTGCCTTTCATGACTTGGAATACTTCTTTCCAGCCCCTTCCTGCCTGTAAGGTCTCTTTTGAGAAATCAGCTGACAGTCTGATGGGAACTCCTTTGTAGGTTACTGTCCCTTTATCTCTTGCTGCTTCTAGGATTCTCTCCTTCATTTTTACCTTGGTTAATGTAATTATGATGTGCATTGGTGTGTTTCTTTGGTCCAATTGGTCCAATTTCTTTGGGACTCTCTGAGCTTCCTGGACTTCCTGGAGGTCTATTTCCCTTGCCATATTTGGGGAAGTTCTCCTTTATTATTTGTTCAAATAACTTTTCCACTTGTTGTATTTCCTCTTCCCCTTCTGGTACCCCTATAATTTGGATATTGGAACGTTTAAAGGTGTCTTGGAGGACCCTAGGACTCTCCTCATTTTTTTGAATTCTTGCTTCTTCATTCTTTTCTGTTTGGTTGTTCCTTTCCTCCTTCTGGTCCCCTCCATTGATTTGAAACCCAGTTTTCTTTCCATCTCTATTGGTTCCCTGTGCATTTTCCTTCATTTCTCTTATTGTCGTCTGCATTTGTTCATCTAATTTATGACCAAAGTCCACCAATTCTGTGAGCATCGTGATCACCAGTGCTTTGAACTGTGCATCTGATAGGTTGGCTATTTCTCGGTCACCTAAAAAAAACGGGCTCTGGGGCTTTTAACTCTGTTTGAGCCATCTTTTTATTTTTTTCCTTTGGTCTGGTTGCGCCTGTTACGTATTAGGGGCGGAGCGTTAGATGTTCACCAGGGCGGGGCACCTCAGTCGCTGGGTTGTAACATTGTATGTGGGGGCAGGGTTCGAGAGAGACCAATGGCACCCACTCCGCTCTCACCAGGACTCCAGTCCCCCTTGCGGCTTCCTACAAGCAAATTGGGCCCTTCTGGTGTTGGCTCCCAGGCAGGTGGGCTTGTGCACTCTCTCAGACTCTGTGGGTTTCTCCAAGGAGCCTCCTGTGAGGCTGAGAGAATCTCCCGGCCTCAACTTCCACAGGTGTTTTCAGTCGGTGCCTTTAGGCCTTGTTTCCCGGCGCTGGGTCCCTGGGTTGCTCAGTCTGTGTCTCTGCCTGTTTTCACTTAGTTTGTCTGCGCGCAAATGTGCGGCTGCAGATGGCCTGCTGCCTTGAGCGCCTCACTGGGTCTGCTCATTGCCTCCCGCTCCCAGGGTCTGCCACTGGTCCGTCAGCTGCCCCTGCACCTCTGGGGTCCGCCAACTGCCGTCTGTGCCCTGCGCGCCCGCGTCTGCCAGCCACCGATTTTTCCTGCCAGGACCCCTCGACCCCTCTCCATAGTCTTCTCATTCCACCCCTCCTTACCGGACTGGGTGTATGGTATTCAGACTTACGTTTGGTTCATTTCTCTCTGTTCTGGTTGTTTTTTGTTTGTAAATTCTTGTTGTCCTTAGTTTTGATTGCGTGAGGAGGTACAGTGCGACCACCTATGCCTCCATCTTGGCCGGAAGACACCTCAAAGCTGATTTAAATGTGCATGTACATACACACTGAACAGAAGTCCACATTTGTTCATCGCCTGCTGTGTGGCAAACATTGAGCCAGAAGAACATTTATCTAGAAGTAATTTTATATAATCCTCTAAGCAGCCCTGTAAAATAAAGATTAGTATTGGGTTGGCCAAAAAGTTCATTTGATTTTTTCCATTAAGATGGCTGTAGTAGCACATAGTTGTCTTTAACTTCACGTGAAACAATTTTGTTAGGTTGTATTGTGACAGCTTTCCTATCAATATGTACTTTTTTAAAAAACTTATCCAAATTGATGAATTTTTGTGTAGTCATTTTAATATTGAAGATGGAAGAAAATATGCAACATTTCTAGCATATTCTTTATTATTTCGAGAAAGGTAAAAATGCAACTATACAAAAGAAAATTTGTGCAGTGTATGAAGAAGGTGCTGTAACTGATCAACCATGTGAAAAGTGGTTTGTGAAGTTCTGTGCTGGAGATTTTTGCTAGAAGATGCTTCATGGTCAGGTAGCCAGTTGAAGCTGTTACTAAGTTAATAGTGATCAAACTGAGACATTGAGAACAATCAACATTATACCACCCAGGAGATAGCTGATACACTCCCAATCAATTAAGTTATTGGTGGAAATGAAAGATGTGTCTTTTATTTTATGGAAAAAACTAAATGAACTTTTTGGCCAACCCAGTATCTCTGTTACACAGCTTTGGAAACTGAAGGTCATAAAGGTTCAGTATTGGAAGCCCTGGCTGGTGTGGCTCAGTGCATTGATTGAGAGCCGGCCTGCGAACCAGTGTTTCCATTCAGTTCCCAGTCTAGGGCACATACCTGGGTGGCAGGCCAGGTCCCCAGTAGGGGGTGTGCGAGAGGCATCCACACATTGATGTTTTTCTCTTTCTCCCTCCCTTCCCTTCTCTAAAAATAAATAAACTCTTTTAAAGCAATAAATAAAATAAAGATTCAGTATTGGATACGTGTGTGTGCCGAGGCACTAAGTTAACTTTCAACTTTTAGTTTCCCATTTAAGGGGTCTGCTTAATCCTGTTAGCATTGATTATCTTCATGTACCTGATTGTGAGCTGACTTCAGTAAAACCAACATTACCCATCACCCTTGGGAAATGAGGTTTTTCTAGTTAATTGGTTTTTTAATTAACTGAGTTTTAAATTTAAGCCAGTTTTCTTTGATTTGGGGGATTAAAAAAGCAAAGCCTTTATGAAATGTCCAGATTCACTTTCATGCCTGTGTAGCACATGATGTAATCTCCACATGGTATCTGCTTGTATCTTTTCGAATAAGGCTTCATTAAATGTTGATTTTAGCACATGATAATATTGTATAGGGTGTGGGCCTTTGCAGCCCTCTGACTATAACTCCTATCTCTGCTCCCCTCTTCTGTACACATTTTTCTCCAGTCAGAGGCACGGGGAAGGCCAAGGTGAATGTAGTTAAATCACAAATAAATGAGAAAGATCTTAGTCCTCAATATTGTTATGCTTTAATTGAATTCCAGTAATGAATACTTTTAAATAGAGGTATGTGTAGTAGTCAGCTCTGGCTGCCATAATAAGATTCCATAGACTGAGTGGCTTAAATAACAAATTGATTTTCTCACAGTTCTGGAGGCTAGAGATCAAGATCAAGGGGCCATCGGTGCTGGTTTCTGGTGAGGCCTCTCTTGTAGACAGCCACCTTCTTGCTGTGTCCCATGTGGCCTTTCCTCTCTGTGTGCACAGAGATCTCTGGAGTCTCTTCCTCTCATATAAGGACATTGGTCCTATTGGATTAAGTCCCCACTCCTGTGACCTCATTTAATTCCCCCCCTAAAGGCTCTGTGTCAAAATACAGTCATAATGTAGATCAGGGCTTTCAGTATATGGATTCAGGAATTGGGCAGGGGAGACACACAATTTAGTCCATAATGGTTTAAAAAACTAAAGCGTGTAGGATGCTGCCGAACATTTTTTTTCCAATATACTGTAACTCTGAGCTAGTTTTCTTGCCCGGCAAAGTAATGCTTTATCCTGTCTTCCTAGAGCATAGATAATTAAAATGTTAAATCCCTTTTTAGGATTCTCAGAACTACTAGTTGTCCTTCTGGCAATTCAGATGGGAACAAATGGCTCCATCTGGGGGGAAAATCATTCAGGGTTTTAAAGATATACATGAAGCCACAGGGCCAGATAATTATCAGTTTATAGGTGACTCCAAGCCGAGAGGGGCTGATTTATGCAACACCTGAGCTAGGGTGGAATTCGGAATCATCTCAGATAACTGGAAAGCAGGGCCTTTCTTGCAAGAGGAAAATGTATGGGAGTATTTGGGAAACACTGGTGTTTTAACAAATAGGAAGACAGAACAGGCCTGCTTTTGCAGAAATTCTTGGATAGAGTGGGTGTTTTATTCGTCAGCCAGTTTAATATTAAACAGCAGTGTGTCAGAGCTACTGATAAGGCTGCGAGAATACAAGGACTGCAGTGCTGGGGTGCCAGTCCCCTGAGACTTATATAAGTTGGTGAATATAATTGAGCCACTGGTTTTTTTGGCGGGGAGTAAGAGGAGTCCATTTTTTTCATCAGCTTTTCAAGAGATGAATGGCTCATAAAAGCTCAAGAATCTGTGGTGGGGAGTCAGTCTCAGGCATTCACATCGGAAGGGCTGTTCAGTGTGCAGGGTTTGAACACTAGGTCTTAGGAACTGTCTTGTGAGGAAAAGCTAAAGAAACTGGAGAAAAGAAATGAGGATTTTCATGTAGAATCCAATCTCATTTATTTATTTTTGGGAAAAATAACATTTCTAAGGTTTAAAAGATTCATAAGGTACAAAAGGAACAGCAGGTGTATAGCAGAAACTTTGTTCCCCTCCTCATGGTCACCTATCATTGTTTTCTCGTGTGTCCATCAGACGAATTGCCCAATTGTGGGGGTCGGGGAGGGGGGAGAGAGATTGGCTCCTCCTTGCTTGTACAAGACGGTAAGGTAAAATAGGCATCGTTCCGCCCCTGACTTTTAGCTTTATCTTGCAAAGCATTCCATTCCAGTACATTTGGAAGATCTGATTCCTAGTTACAGCTACACTGCATTCCTTTATGTGAGCATACCATAATTTGTTTAGCTTCCTATTGATGGAAATTTGGTTTGTTCCAAGTCTTTGTTCCTACAAATAACAACCTTGTGTATGGAATATGATGTGCAGGATATTTGCTTTCTGAACTTTGGTAGATGCTGACAAATCAAACTTCCAAGGAAATGGCTGGTTCATCTTCCCACTCTGTATACTCTTCCCAGTACAAGGGCTTTGTAAACTGCTTGGTGCTTGTCAAACTGATCAGTAAAAATTGTTATCTTAAAAAATACAGTAAATATTAATTTTTTTTTTCAAAAACCAAAAAAAGCTACCTATTTTTTATTAAGGTGAAACTAACATAAAATTAACCATTTAAAATGAACAATTTGGTGGCCTTTACTACATTTACAGCTTGTGCATGTAATTCATGTAATGTGCATTTACATTTATCTGTCTGGTTCCAAAGCAGTTTCATTATTCCAAAAAGAAACCCCATATATACAGTTATCTCCCATTTTCCTCAGCTCCTGGCAATCATCTGCTTTCTCTCTGTGGATTCACTGATATTCTGGATATTTCATATAAATGGGGTCCTGCATTAATGTGACTTTTTATATCATGTATCATGCTTCTTTTACTCAGCATGATGTCTTGCACTGCAGCATGTCACTGCTTCCTTCTTTTTTATGGCTGAATAATACTCATATGTATACACTGCAGTTTGTTTATCCATTTGTTGATAGGCATTTGGGTGGTTTCTACCTTTTATCTATTGTGGATAGTCTGCTGTGAACATGCATGTACATGTATTTGTTTGAAAACCTATTTTCATTTCTTTTGGGTATATATTAAGGAGTAGAATTGCTGGATCACAGGATAATTCTATGGTTACCTTTTCTTTTTTTCTTTTTTCTTTATTCCTTTTTTATTTTATTTTTATTGTATTTTTTCCATTACTGTTTATCCCCCCCCTCTGTGTTTAACCGAGGAAAAGTTAATTTGTAGTTTTAAATAAGGGTTTTTTTTTTTTAATGAGGTCAAACTTTTTTTTCCCCATTATCCTCACCCAAGGACATGCTTTCTGATTCCAGAAAGAGGGGAAGGGCTGGTGGGGGGTGTGGAGGAGAAACAGCAGTGTAAGAGAGAAACATCGATGGATTGCCTTTTGTGCGTGCCTGAACCAGACTGAACCCACAACCTAGGCATGTGCCCTGACTGGAAATCAAACACTCAACCTTTCTATTGACGGGAGGACACTGCAGCCACGTGAGCCACAAGGGTCAGGACAGGTCAAACGTTATTTTATAATCACTCACTAACGTATAGTGGATGGAAAGAGGGCTAAGATTATTCATCTAGCTCTGTGCTGGGAATAAATTTATATGACTACATATAATCCTCCTAAGTACTTTGTATGTTTTTTTGTTTTTTTAATATTTTATTGATTATGCTATTACAGTTGTCCCATTACCCCCCTTCATTCCCCTCCACCCTGCACACCCTCTCCCACCCACATTCTCCCCCCCTTTAGTTCATGTCCATGTTGTAAGGTTTCCTTAGACTCTCCTGAGGAATAAATGCAAATTAGCCATAAAAATAGGAAGAAGAGCTCTCGGGCAACATTTTCTCGGCCTGCACAGCGGGAGCGCTGAGAAAAGACCGCGAGGGAGCAGGGAAAGGAGGGGGTGTATTTTGGGTTGGCTCTCAGAGGGAGCTGAGGATTGGTCTTTTGTGAACAAAGAGGCCGCATATCATTGGTGGTTCGTGGTGTGAGGTCAGCCATCTCTTCCGGGTCATAGTTCAGCCGCCATCTTGGCTGCTCTCGGCATTGGGCGGCAGGCGCTGCCACCTTGGGCGCTTTCCTGGAGAAGACCTTGGTGCAGAGGGCTGAGGTGGCTGGTGGCGGCGGGCTCCGGCCAGGGAGGCGGCAGCAGGGGATGAGGGCGTTACTGGAGCCCAACCTGGGAAATGACGATAGAGGCTGGAAGTGTGCGACGACAACGGTGGCAGCAGCGACCGTGGCAACTACGGAGGTGGCTCCCTTTTGTCCTACCCCACCCATCCTGACACATGTCATAAGTTCTTTAGCTTCTACAATTCCCATACTGTTCTTGCCCTCCCTGTGTCTATTTTCTGCCCACCATCTATGCTACTTGTTCTCTGTACCTTTCCCCCCCTCTCTCCTCCTCCCATTCCCCTGTTGCTAACCCTCCAGGTGATCTCCATTTCTGTGGTTCTGTTCCTGTTCTAGTAGTTTGCTTAGTTTGTTTTTGGTTTTGTTTTTGGTGTGGTTGTTAATAATTGTGAGTTTGCTGTCATTTTACTAGACATGTTTTTTATCTTTTCTTTTTCTTTTAAGATTTTATGTATTTTAGAGAGGGAAGGGAGGGAGAGAGAGAGAGAGAGAAACATCAATGCACGGTTGCTGGGGGCCATGGCCTGCAACCCAGGTATGTACCCTGACTGGGAATCTAACCTGTGATGCCTGGTTCCCAGCCTGCGCTCAATCCACTGAGCTACACCAGCCAGGTCATACTTTCTTTTTCTTAGGTAAGTCCCTTTAACATTTCATAAAATAAGGGCTTGGTGATGATGAACTCCTTTAACTTGACCTTATCTGAGAAGCACTTTGTCTGCCCTTCCATTCTAAACAAAAGCTTTGCTGGATAAAGTAATCTGGGACGTAGGTCCTTGTCTTTCATGAGTTGGAATACTTCTTTCCAGCCCCTTCTTGCCTGCAAGGTCTCTTTTGAGAAATCAGCTGACAGTCTGATGTAGGTAACTGTCCCCTTATCTCTTGCTGCTTCTAGGATTCTGTCCTTCATTTTTACCTTGGCTAATGTAATTATGATGTGCCTTGGTGTGTTTCTTCTTGGGTCCAATTTCTTTGGGACTCTCTGAGCTTCCTGGATTTCCTGGAAGTCTATTTTCTTTGCCAGATTGGGGAAGTTCTTCTTTATTATTTGTTCAAATAAGTTTTCCACTTGTTGCTCTTCCTCTTCCCCTTCTGGTACCCCTATAATTCGGACATTGGAACGTTTCAAGATGTCCTGGAGGTTCCTAAGCCTCTCCTCATTTTTTTTGAATTCTTATTTCTTCATTCTTTTCTGTGTAATTGTTTATTTCTTCCTTCTGGTCCACTCCATTGATGTGAGACCCAGCTTTCATTCCATCACTATTGGTTCCCTGTTGCATTTGTCTTCGTTCCACTTATGGTAGCCTTCATTTTTTCATCTAATTTGTGATCAAAATCAACCCATTCTGTGAGCTTCCTGATCGCCAGTGTTTTGAACAGTGCACCTGATAGGTTGGCTATCTCTCAGTCGCTTAAAAGGATGGATTCTGAGGCTTTCATTTGTTTTTCTGTTTGAGCCATCTTTTTGTTTTGTTTTGTTTTTCCTTTGGTCTGGTCGCGTTTGTTACGTATTAGGGGCGGAGCCTTAGTCGTTGCGGGGGGGGGGGTCACCCCAGTCGCTGGGTTGTGATGTTGTATGTGGGGGCGGGGTTGAGAGGGAACAATGGTGCTTGCTCCGTTCTCCGTGGGACCTCAGTCCTTTCTGCCGCTTCCTCTGAGCAAACTGGGCCCCTCTGGTGCCAGTTCCCGTGTGGTTGGGCTTGTGCATGCCCTGGGACCCTCCAGGGACCTCACCTGTGAGGCTGGGTTTCTCTCCATGCACCTCAATCCCCACAGGTATTTTCAGTCAGTGCCCCGAGGATCTATTTCCCAGCTCTGGGATCCTGGGTTGGGTGCAGTGCCTTGCTTCACAATTGCTGCCTCGCTGGGTCTGCCAGTTGCCGCTTGCGCACTCAGGGTCTGCCTGCTGCGGTCTTGCACGCCCCGGATGCCTTACGCACCCAGTCCTGATGCTCTCTGCTTTTCATGATGTGAGCCGCACCCGACTGCCCGACTCTGCCCCTTCCTACTGGTCTGGATGAACAAGTCTGTTTTAACTCCTTTGTTGTCCGACTTCCATTCAGTTCAGTTTTTTTGTCAGGTCTGGTAGTTATTCTGTTTCTAAATTGTTGTTATCTCTATCTTGGTTGTGCCAGGAGGCACAATGTGTCTACCTGTGCCTCCATCTTGGCCAGAAGTCCGGACTTTGTTTTAATTTATCTTAATTTTTAAAGAATTTTCTTTAATGTATTTTTTTGAATTTTACTGTAAAATTTTTCATTATGGGAAACTTTCTACATATGTAAGTAGAGGCATATATGACACATGTTAACAGTAGGACAGTCCTCATTAGCCTGTCACCTATCTTCCACATTTGTCAGCTGAGGCCTGTCTTTGTCTCTACCCCTATTCGCTTCTCCCTTCTTCACTTTGAATTATTTTGAAGCAAATCCCAGACATCGTAAAATTTCACATATATATTTCAGTGTTTCTAGAAGATGATGACTCTTTTTTTCTAGTAAAGCTTTTTTTTTAAGATTTTATTTGTTTATTTTTAGAGAGGGAAGGAGAAAGCGAGAGAGAGAAACATCAATGAGCGGTTGCTGGGGGTCGTGGCCTGCAACCCAGGCATGTGCCCTGATTGGGAATCGAACCTGCGATGCCTGGTTCGCAGCCCGCGCTCAGTCCTCTGAGCTACGCCAGCCAGGGCGATAATGACTCTTTTTAATACGGTAACTCTGATACCGTATTATACCCTTCCAAATTAATGATGATATCATGATTTCTAAGTAAAAACATAAATGGTGATATCTTGATATTATGAACTATCTAGATATGTATGTTTTTAATTTTGAATTAGATGACATACTTGTATGGCTCAAAAAATGTGCAGATTCAAAAAGGTGTTCATTGAAAAGTTTCCCTCCTAGTCTATTTCCATTGGCCTAATTCTCTCTGCCCTTGGCAACCACTGTTTTTTGTCTTTCTGGGAAGATTTAATACACACACAAGAAAATACCTGCAGATGTTAGCCTTATTTTAAAGAAGGTTGAATAATGTGGCCAAGATTTGAACCCAGACTTGACTACCTTCAACGCTTACTGTCTTCTTGTACGCTGATCAGAGGTTATGCTGATTAGTTTCTAAATTTACAAAAAAAAAAGACCTTTAATAGGTCATCTTTTTTTTCCTGTTTACTACAGGAAAATCAAACTATAGATAAGTAGTTTTAAAAGAAGCATTTATATTCTCTTCTATTCAGAAACAGCCACAATAAATACCTTAGTACATATCTTCTTGTTCTTTGTGTGTATATTATGTAGATATTTTAAAGAAACAAAGTTTTAAACTTTTTAAGGAGAAGGGCCTAGTCGTGTGGCTCAGTCGGTTGGAGCCTTGTTTTGTGAACCAAAATGGTTTGATTCCCAGTCAGGGCACATGCCTAGGTTGCCATTCAATCCCCCATTGGGGCGTGTGCAGGAGGTAACCAGTCAATATTTCTCTCTCACATCGATTTTCTCTCTCTAAAATCATTCAATAATTTTTTTAAAAAGAAAGAAATGGGCCTAAGCCAGTACTGTTTAAGTAACATTTAAGCATCCTTTTGTAAGTGAATTTAAACATCTTTTGAAGTCACTGTATAAAGAAGTGTGTGTCATTTTTCTGAAGTGTCTGTTACATCACATTGTTTGGGTATGTCACATGTACTCAATGTAGTCTCAGTGAACATGTGGCTGTTTCTACCTTTTTGTTATTACAGAAACTGCATTAATGGATATCTATACACAGGTATCTTTGTATATGTAATTGGTTATTTCCTTATGGTAAATTTCCAGAAATGGACCTCCTGGCTCAAAGACACACAGATTGAAGGCATAAGCTATTCTGATTTATATTCCCACCAGTTGATATATAAGAGAGCCTGTTTCTCTGCACTTGCTAAAATTGATGTTTCTATAATTTTATTACTATTTTACCTTGTTCGGTCTTCCATTTTGTTTTACTTTTTTTCATTCTTCAATTAGTTGTCTGCAGTTTTCCCCCATTACTCTCCCCTGCCCCACCCACCTCCCACATTCAGTCCTCCCCCCACCTTGTTGTCCTTGGCCACCAGTCCTTTATATGTGTCCCGTGACTCAACCCTTCCCCTTCTTTCCCCTGTTATCCCCCTCCCCTTTTCCCTCTGGTTGCTGTCAGTTCTCTATTTCCTTGCCTTTAAATTTAAAGGGAAGCTCTGGCTGACTAGCCACTGTCAGGTCAGAAATTGTTCCTGTCGTGCAGGTGAGGAGCAGGTTGTTTGTTGAGGATTTTAGAGCTGGTCTCTGTTGTGAAAATTCCCTCTTTTGTTCTCTCCTTGGCAGCGGCCCTTCTCAGCATCCCTGGCTTTGTCGAACGGCTCTGCAAGCTGGCCACTCGGAAGGTGTCCGAGTCAACGGGCACGGCCAGCTTCCTGCAGGAGTTGGAGGAGTGGTACACGTGGCTTGACAACGCTCTGGTGCTGGATGCCCTGATGCGAGTGGCTAATGAGGAGTCGGAGCACAGTCAAGGTACTTGCGGTGGTTTTCCTGGGAGGTGGGGTGCTTTCCTGTGGATTCCTGGAGCCTTTCTTGACCTGTTTCCCAAGGAGGATAAATTGAAATTTGCTCAAAGTAGAATTTTCCCTCAGGGAATCCTAGATCAAGATTGTTAGGATTCTTTTGCTAGCTAATTACAGAAACTTCTTTGAATTCCCTCTAAAGGAATCTGATTGGAGGGAATAGGGCTTTGTTGCACAGTCGGAGAGACTGTCTGGGGCCAATAACCAGAGCCTTCTTAGGAACCCAGAGAGTTCTTGCGCTCTCCTTTAGTCTTCTCTGTTCTCTTCTCTGGTGGGTAGGCTGCCTTGTAAATGTGTAGGATCCTAGTCTCAGCTCCAGCTACCTGGTGAAGGCCCATCTTGGGTCATTTGCCCAACCCTGAAGCATTTGAGTGGCCAGCAGGGTGGAGTCAGATTGTACAAACCCAGGAGTTCTCACTGTAACCATGCCGATAAAGTTGGAGGGAGGAGATGCTGGGATGGCAGTGTGCAGAGCTCTGTGGACCTGCTACCCCACTGAAACTGGAAACAAAACTGGTGCTTGCTTTGGCAGCATATATACTAAAACTAGAAACAAAACTTAATGAAAAAAACGACAGCCCTGACCCGTGTGGTTCAGTTGGTTGGGCGTCGTCCCACAAAACAAAACACTGCTGGTTTGATTCCTGGTCAGGGCACATTCCTGGGTTACGGGTTCAGTCCCTGGTCAGGGCACATGTGAGAGGCAACCGATTGATGTATCTCTCGCATGTCGACGTTTCTCTCACTGTCTTTCTCCCTCCCTACCCCTCTCTCTAAAAATAAATTTTAAAAATCTTTTTAAAAGATTTGACAAAACCATTGTGACAAAAACCATTTATATAAAGTCTGTAGAAATTGTTCTAAGAGCATACAGCTAATGAAACATTTCATCAAGAAAATCTGCTAAAACTCAGACAGTGAGAGTCTGTGACAGTAGAAGTTACGATTCAAGGAGTTCCACCCTGGACAGGTGTGGCCAAAAAGAGCATTCCTTCGGCTCCCAAAAAAGGAATCTGGTATCTCACTGGGAGGGGCTGGCTGCCAACATTATAACGCCCTCCAACTCCAAGGAAGGGGCTAAATTCTTGATTGAGCATGGCCCACAGAATTGGGGACTCCTTTCTTTCTTCCTCCCAACCTTTTTGAGGTTGACACATAACATCGTAAGTTTAAAGTGTGCAGTGTGTTGGTTTGATATATTTATATATTGCACAACGATTCCTGCTACACTCTTAGCTAATGTCTCCATCCCATCCCATCATGTAATTACTGTTTTCTTTTTCTGGTGAGAACATTTAAGATTTACCCTTAGTAACATTCACAAGTATATGATACAATATTATTAGCTATAGTCATGGTGCTATACATTGGATCCCCAGAACTTGTTAATCTTCTAACTAGAAGATTGTACCCTTTGACCAGTAGCTCCCACCTGGGGACCAGGTTCCCCAGCCCCTGGTAACTACCTCTCTATTCTGCTTCTCTGAGTTTGGACTCTACATGTAAATTCTATGTGGTCAATATATGTATTTCTCTGACTTATTTCACTTAGCATAATGCAAGGGCTCCTTTCCCCTACCCACCTCCATACTACCCTCATAGTATGGAAGCTCTGCTCTGTTCCAGGCCTGGCATGCCAAGAATTCTTTGCTTCTTATCTGTCTTTACTCAGCTAAATAGGACAGAGGTTCCATACACAGAAGGCTAGAAGTTACCGGTTCCACTTGAAGTAGTAGCACCAAGAACTTGCCAGGGGGAGAGGTACTAGGTTAGAACAGAATGTGAGAAGTTGGAATCTAAGGGCATTCTCAATAACAATGTAGGTTTTGGTGTTAAGCAAATAAAAGGAGGCCATTAGCTCTTTTTGAGAATAAAAAGCCAAACCATGTGCTAGCTAGTTTACCGGAAAGAACCAGGGAAAGAGCCAGATAAGAAGAGTCCTTCTGAGATCAAAACAAACCTTATGCTCAAAAACTACTCCTGCCCAAATTTAATTGAGTCAGACTTTGGAGTAGTTTATGCCTCAGGACATTGTCAGAAATTGTAGAGCATTGAGCCAGGAATTAGGGGAGCCTGATAGCTGAGTTGCACACCAGAAGAGGCAGAATGCTTAACAGAAAAATCAGAAAAAGAACCGGTTAAAGAGGATTCTGCTAAAATACTGTCATCCAGGGAGACTGTGCACGATCCCAAGGCTGCACTCTCTGCTCTGCAACATCAGGGCCTCACCAGTCCTTAGAGAAACAAGCTTTTCTGAAATGGGCCAATCAGGACACTAAACAAGCAGAAAACAGCAGCAGGCCCTGAAGGGAAGAAGCAGAATCAGTGTAATGTCTACTTAACGAAAACTAAGGAGCATACAAAAAAACCCCAAACAAACCAAAAAAATGGGAAAGTATGACCCATACACAGGAGAAAGCAGTTAACAGAAATGGTCTATGAGAAAACCCAGATACCACTTAATTGAAAAGAAAGCGTTAAAGGACAAATAAAGGAATTTAAAAAACATGAGATAGAAAACAAAAAGTGAAAAGGCAAAAGTAAATCCAACTTTGTCAATCACATTAAATGTGAATTGATTAAACAGTCCATTCAGAAGACAGATTGTCACATCGGGGTTTTTTTAAAAGATGCAATTAGATACAGCCTCCAGGAGACATACCTTCTATTCCAAGATAGAAACAGGTTGAAAGTAAAGTATATAAAAAGATGTATCATGTAAAGAGCAACCATAAGAAAGTTGGGGTGGCTGTACTAAAAGAGACTGAGATAAAAAGGGACAGTTTATAGTAATAAAAGGGTAAATCTATTGAGAAGATATGTTATATAAACATATGCATCTAACAACAGAGCCCTCAAAAATAAATGAAGCAAAGTCTAGCAGATTTGAAGAGAAATAGACAATTCAGTAGTGATAGTTGAAGACTTTAATATCCCATTTGCAATGATGGATAAAACAGCTCTACAGAAGATCAACAAGGAGATGGAAGGCTTGAGCAGTGCTGTAAGCTAGCCAGACTTAACAGATACAGGTATAGAACTCCTCCCAACCACACATTCTTGTGTTATCTCGAATACCACGTTACCCAGGCATTCCATTCCTGCCTGTATACCCAGGAGAAATGAAAACATGTTTACCAAAAAACTTATACATGAATGTGCACAGCAGCATATTTATAATAGGCAAAGTACAGAGACTATCCAAGCGTCCATCAACTGCTGAATAAATAACAATGTGGTATACAATAGAATATTGTTTAGCAATTTAAAAAATGAAATACTGCCCAGGCTGGTGTGGCTCAGTGGATTGAGTGCCTGCCTGAGAACCAAAGGGTTGCCAGTTCAATTCCCAGTCAGGGCACATGCCTGGGTGGCTGGCCAGGTCCCCAGTAGGGGGTGCTCGAAAAGCAACCACACAAAAGCAACCACACATTGATCTTTCTCTCCCCCTCTTCCTCCTTCCCCTTTCTAAAAATACATAAAATCTTTTTTAAAAAAATAAAATGGAATACTGATAGATGGTACATACAGCTGAATGAACCTTGAAAACATTGTGCTGAGGGAAAGAAGCTGACAAAAGAATATGTATGATTCCATTTATATGAAATGTCCTGACTAGGCAAAGCATAGGGACAGAAGGTAGTTTCTTGGATGCCTGGGGCTGAGGAGGTGGTGGGAAATGGCGAGTGGCTGCTAATAGGTATAGGATTTCTTTTGGGGGCAATGAAAATGCTCTAAAATTGATTGTATTAATAGTTGCACCACTCTGAATATACTAAAACCCTCGGAGTCATACACTTTAAACGGGTGAATTTGTAGTATGTGAATTATAGGTCAATCCTGGTTTTTTGTTGTTTTTTTTGTTTGTTTGTTTTGGTTTTTTGTTTTTTAAAAAGAGTATGCCTCACAGTGCAGTACAGACATGGGGGTGGTGGAGGCCACTTTCATCAGTTTGGTGGAGCCAAAGAGGTCTGGGGGGAAGTGCAGGCCCCTTAATCTAGTTTTCCCATCCTCATCCTTGGGGAGTTACCTTGTTGCTAAGCTCTGGCCATTGCTTTGGGGACTGTGTTCCGTGAAAATACCTGTGCTAGAGGTTCTCGTGAGGCCTGTGCACACCAGACACCAAAGGTTGGCAGCGACTCAGGGAAGAGCCTGAGCTGCCTGCGCCACATTCTCACGTGTTTATCGCTCAGGAGGGCTTGTGGCCATGCGCTGCACCTGCTCCTTCCCGAGACACCCTCTCCTGCAGTCCTCCCGGGACCCCTGATGCTCGGTGATGAGGATGCTTAGGCTCTTGGGGCCACACAAGTATGCAGCAGAAGCAGGATTTTTCTACATGATAGCTCTCTAGGTCCCTTCCATGGGCCATTGGGCTCTTAAATGGCTCTGGGGTCTGGGCCAGTGAATCCCAATGCAGAAATCAATGGTGTTTCTCCCAACCTTCAGGAAAATATGTGGGAAAAAAACAGAATTTTCTCAACTAGATTTTCTCCAGTGAACTTTTCCTAAGTCTTTGTACACTCTAACTTTAGTTGGCATTAAGAACTTTCAGAGTAAAAAGAAAACACAAATAGCAAGTAAGCATTATCAGAAAAACTCAGTGTCTTTTTATTTCTATTTAACATACATGTTGCTGTGTGTGCCGGACATTATTTAAAGCACTTCCAGCACAGTGAGTCCTTCATCCTTCCATCACTGATCAGAGACGAGTACTATTGCCATTATCCCTGCTTTACAGATGAGGATTGATACGGGAGCTCCGTGACATAAACAAATTTATCCAACTAGGGACTGGTACAGCTCAGGTTCAGACTCAACAGTCGGGCCCCACAGCCTGGTCTTAACAACCCTTTCAGTGCCTCCCAGTCACTCCTCATCCAGCAGCTGCTCTTCTTCCAGAGGTGTGACTTTGTATTAGTGATGTAACGTGGCTGGAAAAAGTAGTTCCAGTTTGTAGGGTGGAATAAGTTAGGTTCTCATATCATGATATCAACATGCAGAGGTCACCGTGATTTGTTGGCGTGCTCCTTTCCTGAATATAGGTGATAATCACTGCTCTGTACCAGGGGTTTTTCTGGCCTTTGTAAAAAGCCTCTGGGGCAGCACTTTCAGTAGGATCTTGAAAGTGCCTCAGTAGTACAGACTCACCTTTTCATTTGTAAAATGAGGGGCACTGAGGGGAAGTAACTGCTAAGGTCTCCTGACTCTGACCCATGAGTGACCTTTGAAAATGATAGGGACCTAAGAGGGAGTCTTCCCAAGGATCAGGTGCTGGGTTTTTCCTGTGTTCTCATTCAGTCCCCAGAATAACCCCGGCTACCCATTGGGCCACTACTATCATTACCAGTGTACAGAGTAGCCTGTGGCCTAGTGTGGAGGTGTCTTGCCCAGCCTGCAAGCTGTCATTCCAGAGCCCTCAGTCTTCACCACTTGGCTGTGCTGCCTTCCTCCCACAACACTCCTCTGTGGCCTGCATGACCCACGGAGACTTTCTGTTAATTTGGTAATAGGATAGATGAGCTGGTTCACCTAAAGCCCGAATACAGTGCCTGGCACCTACCCAATGTCCCATAACTGTTAGCTGCTGCTATCGTTACTGACAATGAAACTGGGTAAAATGAAAATCCACCAGTAGATAATATGTTTATCTGTATCAGTAGTAGCAATTGTGATGCCTAGTCTGCCTTAGAAAGTTGAACCTAAGGTTCTTTGAAAAACAGTGTGGAAAAGCCTTCAAAAAGGATTCCTGCCAGTCTTTGAGCAGCGCCCCCTTGTGGAGTCTAGGCAGAGGGACCAAGTACTCAGTCATTTGTGACCTGAAGAGTTTGACACAGTTTGCTGCTAGACACTAGTCTGGGCACCTTCGGGGTGGGGCGGGGCAGGGAGGAGCTGTCAGATGGTGGCATAAGAAAGAAGTGCGGGGGAAGGGATGGATCATGTTGCTGCTTTGGCTGTGTCAGAATATTTTCAGTGTATGTTAACATTGATGAGCTAAAACTACAGTCAATTTTTCTTAAGTTTCTAAGCTTGCCTGGCCCCTGGAGGGAGTTTTGTGTCTTTCAAGAGTCTCTGTCAGGGACTCAGGGCCTGGTCTAATGGCTCTTCAACCTCAAGTCTATTCAGGGCAGGTTGGAGGGACAGAAACATGCTTCCTCGAAAGCAGTGACTCAACTTTCTCTCCTGGTGGCTGTCTCAGCCTCCATTGTCTTCCCTCCTGCAGGGGCCTCTGAGGACAATGGCCTGCCTCACACTTCAACTAGGACCCAGCTGCCTCAGTCAATGAAGATTATGCACGAGATCATGTACAAACTGGAAGTGCTCTACGTCCTCTGCGTGCTACTGATGGGGCGTCAGCGAAACCAGGTGGGCCTCGCCCCCACATCTCAGAACAGGGAGTCTGGGGCGAGTGTTTCCTGGGTGTGTGTTGTGGCGTGCCAAGCACTCCACCTCTCAGAATGAGCCAGCCAGGTGCCAAGTGGTTTTCCTTTTCTCTGTTTTACACATGAGGAAACCAGACTGATTTCAGAGCTCAATCTTTCCACTGTACTTTGCTGTGGGCAGCATCCGTAGGCAAAGCATTGGTGCCCAGGGCAGAGTAGGTGGCTTAACCACGTTACTTGACCTTGTTAACATGAAGAACAAAGGGTCAGTTACTGGCGAGATGTCTGCTCTATAGATGCACTGGAGGAGTTGCTGGTCTGATAAGGGCCAAGGGGGTGGGCCAGCACCCAGCCCTATGTAAAGTTATGAAAACTAGAGAGCTACTGGGGAGACTACAGGTGTGCTGGGGTTCCCTGAGCCTTCCAGTACTTCCAAGAGGGAGGAGCAAGGGCCTATAGCCTACAAAGGGAGGAAGAGGGCTTTGGAAGTCTGCATTATCTTCAAGGGAGAGAAGTGTCCCTCTCTTGCTAGCTACGTAATTCTCCTAGGGATGGAACTAGGCATGGGGAGGGGGTGAGTTAAGGGGAGGGCAGGCTGATTCAGATACTGGACTGTTGCAATAGCTCTGTGTGACAGGTGCGGTGATCCCCACTTTCCAAGTGAGGAGCAATACTCGATGCAGTAGGCAGGGAAAAAACTTCCTGCAAAGGGGGACATCTGGCCTGGCTGTGTCCTGAGGAAAGTGAGGAAACCAGGCATTCTGACACCTGTGGCAACCTACCAGGTAGAGGGAGCAAGGCCCTGAGGTGGGAGCATGCCTGGTGGGTTGGGAGACCAGTAAGGATGCTGGGGTGTGGGGGGGTGGCAATGTAGACTGAAGAGAAGGAGAGGAGGGCTGCAGGGTTGCAAGGACCTATCTCACACAGAGCTGCTGTAACAGTCCAGTGTCTGAATCAGCCTGCCCTCCCCTTAACTTACCCCCTCCCCATGCCTGGTTTCATCCCTAGGAGAATTATGTACCTAGCAGGGGAGGGCAACTTCTCTCCCTTAACGAAGATGATGCTTACTGCACGGGGCTTCCATAGGCCATGTTCAGGACTTTTACAGGCGTTTACTCTGAGTGAAATGGGAAGCCTTCCCTGTGGCTGCCGTGTGAAAGAGATGACGGTAGCTAGAACTGCCTGGTGGTGGTGGGCGTGGTGAGAAAAGTTTGCATTCTGGGTCTGTTTTGAGGGTAGAACAGGTAGGGTTTGCTGAGAGAATGGAGTGGGTCTGAGGTGTCTATTAGAATTGGCCCTGGATACCTGCACCTGCAGTTAGCGGAGAGGTCCGGACCGGAGGTTTCACTTTGGGGGTTATCAGCATATGGTTGTTATTTAAAAACCAGGATCTCTTGCCCTGGCTGGTGTGGTTGAGTGCCGGCCTGCAAACCAAAGGGTAGCCAGTTCAATTCCCAGTCTAGGACACATGCCTGGGCTGCCAGTTAGGTCCCCAGTGGGGGGCACGCAAGAAGCAACCACACATTGATGTTTCTCTCCCTCTCTTTCCCTCTCCCTTCCCCTCTCTAAGAAAGTAAAGTAAATAAAATCTTAAAAAGCAACAACAGACCAGGATCTCATAATGGCTTATATGTGCTGAGTGCTTTTACCTTTTTGAGGCACTTTCGCACTTATCCGTATTGGAATTTTCAGGCATTTGGTAAGTTATACAGCAGGTAGTGGCCCCCCACCCCCTCACTCGATGCTTGCGAAAAAACCAAGGTGCAGAGCGGGCCGTGCCCCCAGTCGCCAAGCATCCTCAGAGCCAGGACTTCAGCTTTGCTGCCCTGACTCTCGTGTCCCTGCACCATAACCGTTCTCTGCTTCCCAAGCCCTCCTGTCACCAGGTTTCTGTGAGTCACTGTGGTCTTCAGTGAGACTGTGACTACACCGCCAATTCCTGGGTGGGACCATCGGTGGGCCTGGGAATCCTGCCCCTGGAAAACGAGTGCCATGCTGGCTCATCCTCGGCACGGTCACATTTCCAGAGTCCTGCTGCGTGCCAGGCGCTGTGGGCACGTGGATTCACAGACCCCACCTAGACCGGGACAGCGAGGAGAAGCGTTTCCTTGGCCAGGCCTCAACAAGGCTGTCCAAGAGTGGCCTTATTACTGTGCCTTTGGGCCACATTCTGCGACCAGTCTTGGCTAAATTGAAATCACTAGACAGAAACACTCCCACATTCATGAATTCCATCCCTCTGATGCTAATGAATGTAATCAATATGGCAGACTTTTTAAGCACGCCCTGTAAGGCAGGCCTGGAGCTTCCCCTGCATACCTCACTGAGTCCTTCCAGCAGTTCATTTCCCACCAAGGGACTCAGGCCCAAAGAAGAAGGTTGCCTGGAGTTCCAGAGCCTTGTCAAATCCTGGTCTTCCATGATAAATGTGTGCCGTGCTGGGCTGGGAAGGGGCAGGCGTTAGGGTCAGGACACCTGCTACGGGTGACATCCTCGCCACTGTCTCGCCCAGGTCGGTCCCGCCGACCTTCCCCTTGTGAGACGGGAATAAGTAAGCACTGGTACCTGTCAGGTACTCACACACATTTTCTGACTTTGTACACCAGTCCCGAGAAGAGGTAGTCATAGCTTCACGTTATGTTACGTGGAACATTATTTTTAGCAGGGAAATAACTTGTGTAGTTTCTATGGTAAGAGGTAGTTCTGTATTAAAATGTATAAGTATCAATGAGGCCTTTCTCCCCTCTGATCCTGAACATTGTGGTTCTGCCACAAGCATCTAATTTTGTCAGTTATTAACATGTACATATATTCTCTATATACAGTGTGTTTCTCTCATCTTTTAAAACATAATCAGTAATGTAGCATGCACACACTTGCTTTATTAATACCACATTTTGGTGAATGTTCAGTTCACTGCATGTAGGAGACCTTGATCCTTTCCCACTGTTGCCGCTCATCCCACTGCACGGACGCGCCACAGTTGAGGCGGCTGCTCCCCACTGATGGAAGTGCAGGCCCAGTCTGTCTTCTGGTGTTACAACTGTGCTGCCCTGAGCGACTTCGCACATGTGCCAACTAGTGCTTATTACTGTGTGGATCTGCCTGGGAACGAGTTCCTGAAAGGAGAATTGCTGGTCACAGGGAATGCGCACTCGTAATTTTTAGAGGTGCTGCATACTGTCCGCATCTCCTGTGGCACCAGTGGCCCCCCCCACCGGCAGCGTGAGGCTTGCTTGAGGCCCCACTCACCAACACAGCATTACGAAACTCCTCCTCTGCCAATCTGAGAAAGTAAAAAATGAGTTGTGATTTGAATTTCTCCTAATATTGTGAGGCTGAGCGCTTTGCATATATTGAAGAGCCTTTTATATTTTCCTGTTTGTGTCCTTCACCCATTTTTTTTCTGTGGTCTTGGTCTTTTGTTTTAAGAGATATGTAGGATTCTTTATAGAGGAAATCAGGTTTTGCCTTTGTGTGACACAGGACTGTCAGTGTGGTCCCATTGGTTATATTTAATTTAGGACTTTGCTTATTGTGAGTTTTGCCATGCGGAATTTTAAAAGGTTTATGTGGTTGAATTCAACAGTTTTCTTTTTTGGCTTCTAGGTTTGGTATAATACTTTAGAAAGTCTTTTTCACTCTGATTATTTTTTTTAAAGCCTTTGCATAGATTTCCCTAGGCTCTTTAGAGTTTTGTTTTATTATATATTTATCTTGCCTCCAATTGAAATCCTACTATGAAGCATGGGGGGCATTTTTATTTTAATGATGTGCAGAGGCAGGCAACAAATTGGAAGGGTTAAGGAACTTGCCTGAGGTCACACAGTTTGAATGTGGTGGAGTTAAGAAACAAGCCCAGGGCCATCTGAATCCAAAACTGGGGTCTTAAAAGAGGACCTCGCAAGGTGTGACACCTGGAATGTTTCGAGGGCAGATGAGCAGAGTTAAAAAGTACATCTGTGTGTGGTGGGGGCAGGGTGTGTGTGGGCATTCACCGTAAACCTCCGCACTCCCTGTCGACTGTGGCTTTCTGTGTCCTGAAGACCATTGTTCTGCCAGCACAAAGCTTTGCGAGATCTCTTCCTCGAGTTAGTCTTTTTTTTTTTTTTAACTATTTTTTAAAGATTTTGTTTATTTATTTTTTAGAGAGGGAAGGGAGGGAGATAGAGAGAGAGAAACATCAATTGCGGTTGCTGGGGGTCATGGCCTGCAACCCAGGCGCATGTACCCTGACTGGGAATTGAACCTGTGACACTTTGGTTCGCAGCCCGCGCTCAATCCACTGAGCTACGCCAGCCAGGGTGTGTTAGTCTTAAAATGCTTTTTCCTCCTGCCCTATCCAGGTCCACAGAATGATCGCAGAGTTCAAGCTGATCCCCGGGCTTAATAATTTGTTCGACAAGCTGATTTGGAGGAAGCATTCAGCATCTGCCCTTGTCCTCCACGGTCACAATCAGAACTGCGACTGCAGCCCGGTGAGCAAGGGACCCCAGGGACAAATGGGCTTGACTTGCCAGAAGTAAGTTTTCAAGACCTGCTCTTGACCCTTTGAAATCTCAGTCTTGGAGAGTAGAGCAGAAACTGAAAGTAATAACCTACTAATTCTATAACTGGAAGCCACCTTGGGGATGGATCTGACCCCACCCCTCCACCTGTGCAGGAGAGCCCCTCTTTGGGGGCCTCCAGCCAGCTTCCCTTTGTATGCCTCGGAGATGGGGCTCACTTCTCTCCAGGTAAGGCCACCCACTCCATTCTCTAACAGCAAGGATTTCCTCCTCCTGGGCTCTGCTGCACTGTAATTATACCCATTAATAGTTTTGCCTTTAAGAACCACATGCCACCAATGTTCTACGTCCAAAAAAGTTTTTCAAATGCCTTATTTTTAAGGGGTGAAGGGGCTTCCTCTATCTTGTCTCTGTCACAGTGTCCTAGAGAGAGCAATGAACTGGGAGTTGGGAGGCCTGTTGTGCTGCTCAGCTAGTTGGAAGACTCTGAATGAGTCACTGAATCTCTGAGCCTGTTTATTGCAAAAAGAAGGTTGCACTTTCTTGCCTGCTGGCCTCACAGGCCATGTGGCGACTGGGCCACCAGCACGAGGGGAAAGTGTTCTGGGACCTTAAAGTGCCACAAGCTGTTCGGGTCTGCTGCCATGGGTCCTTTTGGCTCTGTGCTACATGCTGAGGACTTTCCTCGGTTCCTTATCTTCCAGTTTACCGTGCTTCTTTCTAGCCTTGTCACATGTGTGTTTCAGCCCAATCCACTTGAGGTTTTAACTTCAAGTGAATATATTTTGCATTTCTAGACATTTCATCTGGCTCTTTGTCAAAAACTACCTGGTCTTTATTCAAAATATGTTAATGTTTTGTTCTGTTGCATTTTTTTTCTTTTTAATTATTTGTAACACTTTTTTGTGGTCTCTTGTGGGTTGCTCTTAGGGTTCTAATACTTGTGTTTGAGTCTTTAGACTCAACTTAGGGTGAGCTCTGCCTTGTGTTCTGTCATGGTTATGGAGAGGTCACCTTTAGGGGGCCTGTTTTCCCTGGGAGCACCTGTGTAGCCTGCGCCCTAGAAGTGTGTATTTCCACAGAGCACTGTGCTTTCGTCTGCCGGCTTCTCCTGGGGCTGCCGGGTCCCAGGGCAAGTTCACATTGGTGTCCCGACCCTGCTGCTCTGGTGCACGAGCCCAGCGTCCTGCTCCTCCTGGGGCTCTCCTTCAGTGGCACCCTGGCAGAGACAGGCTCCTTTCCCAGCTCTCTGGGCTGGTAGGTGGGGGTTTTCTAACCCTTCTTTCACCAAATGTATACACTCCCTGGGCTTTATACGGCCCGCAGTTCTGTCTGGTCCCTGCAGGGCGTTAAAACCACAGCCCTGGCCTGAACAAGTCTGCTTCCCCTTTTCCGCCGGCAGTGCTTATGCTCAGCGCCCTGAACTCAGTCCTTCCTTCGTTTCCGAGTCCCGTGGGTTTTCCTTTCTTCCTTATGAACTTAGCCTCACATTTAAAAGAACTTCAGTTAATTTTTAATCCAGTAGGTTGGTGGGTCTTTAGCCCGATGTGGGAGCCCACAAAGTGTTCTCCAACTAAGGAAGGTCCTCGCTGTGCGTGAGGACAGGGGCTCAGAGAAGCGAAGTGACGTGCTGGCTCTCGCAGGGTGTTTTCTTTTGCAACATTGTGACTGTTTTTAACATCGAGGGTGCATGTGTGTTTTAGGACATCACCTTGAAGATTCAGTTTTTGAGGCTTCTCCAGAGTTTCAGCGACCACCACGAGTAAGTACAAACGAGACCATGGGTCCCCCCTGAACTGCCAGATCAGAGGGTACAAGGTATTCGCAGGGGGCGCTCAGATTCCCCCTCTCCACAAGAAAAGGGCAGGGGAGTAGCACAGTGCTGCCCCAGTGCCTGTCCTCAACCCCCTGCAACCCATTTGTTTCAGGAACAAGTACCTGCTGCTCAACAACCAGGAGCTGAACGAGCTCAGTGCCATCTCTCTCAAGGCCAACATCCCCGAGGTGGAAGCTGTCCTCAACACTGACAGGTGAGCATGGATGGGGTGCAGCTCTGGCCCACAGCCCACCTGGCTGCTCATGTGCCCCACAGCACACAGATGGGGCACATGCATGTGTGCAGAGTTGTCCTTTCTCACTCACATGTAGCTACACTGTCCTTAACGCCGCCTGCAGTATATCATTGGAGCCCCCACAACAGCCCTGAGAGGGCAGTGCCATCATCACTTCACTTTACAGATGGGGGAGCAGGGCCTGGGAGAGGTTGCCTGCCAAAGGTCATATGTGCCGGGCCCCCTCCTCTTGTCTCTCACCTTTGCTGGCATCCTTCTCACTGGCATGGTGGCATTTGCAGCCACGCAGGACAGAGGCAGGCCCCTCACCCTCAGTACAGCTTCTTTCGCTGGGTTATGTTTGACTCATCTCCTGGAACCAGGCAAGGAGGTCACAAGCCCATGGGGTCAGGACAGGGAGGGCTGCGTCCAACAACAGGGGTCATAATTCCCCAGCTTACCTTTTTGAGGGATCCGAGCTCTTTGTTCAAATGAAATTGTAGACAGTATCAGCCTCATGTGTAGCGGATACAGTGGAGCTGCCTTATTTGAAGAGAAAGTTTGAGGGCCCAGAGCCCCTGCCTGCCTGCTTCCCATTTCTTCCCCATGACGTGGTCTGAGTCATTTTCTCATCTCCTGCCTTTGCTTCCTAGACCAGGAATCTGAGATCCAGAGGCCCAGGTTCTTATCCAAGGCCAGCAGGAGCTCAGCCAGGGGCCCAGGGTGCTCCCTGCCCTCACCCTATTGGCACAGACTTTGCCCCATCTGGTGGACTCTGTCATGGCCTGTACCCAACCCACTTTTGGTGTAAATGGCCTCCCTCCGTAGGTCTGAGCCCTGTCTGACTGGTGTGTATCTGACTTCTCACCACTTGCCAGTGGGCACAGATGCATTGGGCTGTTCAGTTCTAAGAATGAAGGCGGCCGTGGGGTGCTCTGGACACAGGCAGAGCAAGAGGGCATCCGGGTGGCCTGGAAATGTCCCTGTGTTTCTCCCACCTAAGTCAGCGGAGAAACCAGCCCAAAGGCCCCTCTCAGCCTCTCAGGTCTGCTGCCAGTGTCCCTATCTCTTTTTATTTATTTTTTTAGTATAAAATGTTTGTTTTCAGCATTTAATCTTGCATTTACACGTTTTAGCTGTTAGATGTTGGGTGTAGATTCTTTTTTTATATCATTTTTAATTTTTCAATTAAAGTTAACTAGCAATATTTTCAGGTGTACACTTCAGCAAATTTGTTTTTAAATCCTCACCTAAGAGCATACATCGATGTTAGAGAGAGAGAGAGAAGTATTGATTGGTTGGCTCCCGTATGTGCCCCAGCCAGAGATCAAACCTGTAACCCACGCGTGTGTCCTGACCAGGGATCAAACCCAAAACCGTTTGATGTATAGGATGGTACTCCAGCCAGCTGAGCCGCCCAGCCCGGGCTGCACCCCAGTGATTTGACATCACATAAGTTACTAAGTGATCATGCCAATAAATCTGGCACCCATGTGACACCATACATAGTTACTAGAATATTATTGACTATATTCCTTACGCTGTACTTTACATCCCCATGACTGTTTCGTAACTACCAATTTTCACTTAATCCCTTCACCTTTTTCACCCACGCGTCTAAACCGCCCTTCCATCTGGCAGTCACCAAAATGTTCTCTGTATCTATGAGTCTGTTTCTGTTCTGTTTGTTTGTTTATTTTGGTTTTTAGATTCAGTTATTGATACATATGTATTTATTGCCATTTTATTGTTTGTATTTTTTATCTTTTCCTCTTCCTAAAGAAGACACTTCAACATTTCATATAATACAGATTTGGTGGTGATCAGCTCCTTTAGCTTTTTCTTGTCTGGGAAGCCCTTTATTTGTCCTGTAACTCTAAATGATAGCTTTGCCGGGTAGAGTAATCTTGGCTGTAGGGCCTTGCTCTTTTGATCACTTTGAGTAATTCTTGCCATTCCCTTCCGGCCTGCAGAGTTTGTTGAGAAATCAGCTGACAGTCTTGTGGAAGCTCCTTGTAGGTAACTTAACCACTTTTCTCTTGCTGCTTTTAAGATTCTCTCTTTGTCATTAACCTTTTACATTTTAATTAGGATGTGTCTTGCTCTTGGGCCTCTTTGGGCTTGTTTTGTTTAGGACTCTATGCTTCCTGGACTTGGATGTCTATTTCCAGTTTAGACAAGTTTTATGTAATTTTTTCAAATAGGTTTTCAGTTTCTTGCTCTTTTCTCCTTCCAGCGCCCCCGTGATGTCAATGTTGCAGTTGTCCCAGAGGCTCCTCACACTATTCCCATGTTTTTTTTATTCTTGTTTCTTCTTGCTGTTCTGATTAGGTGGTTTTTGCATCCTTGAATCACTGATTTGATTCTTGACTTCATCAGCTCTACTGTGGGCTCCCTGTAAATCAGTCTTTGTTTCAGTTACTGTATCCTTCATTTGTGACTAGTGTTTTTCATGCTGTCAGCGTTCTCACTGAGTTCACTGACCATCCTTCTAACCCGTGTTTTCAACTCTGCATCTAGTAGATTGCTTGTCTCCATTTTCTTTCATTCTTTTTTCTGGAGTTTCGTTTTGTTCTTTTATTTGGGACGAGGGGTTTTTTTGTCTCCTCACTTTGGCAGCCTCCCCATGTTTGTTTCTGTGTGTTAGGAAGAGCTGCTACATCTCCTGGGCTTGATAGCGTGGCCTAATGTAGTAGGTGTCGTGTAGGATCCGTGGCACAGTCTTCTGTTCACCCGAGCTGGGCACTCCAGGTGTGACCCCTGTGTGGGCTTTGTATACCCTTCTGTTATATTTGAGCCTGATTACTGTTGGCACATCAATGGGAGGGGTTTACCCCTAGGCTGATGAGCTGCAAGGAATGGCTATAACGGATCAGCTGTGCAAGGGCCCGGCCCATGGAGCAGGGCTGACTTCAATGGGGCTCTGGTGCCCACTGAGTCTGCCCCTTGAGTGTGTCGCTTGTGAACATGGTTGATTGGTACTTTGATGTGGTCTGAAGCTGTCCTCCAGGTGCAGTGGCTCTTGGGTGTCCTACCAAGGTCCGGGTTAGCTTCCACCTGTGTTCTGACTGGGGCCTCCCAGCATGAGCTACAAAGCAATCTGAAGAAGGCTGCTGTTTGTGCTGGGCTTGCTTGGTGGTGCTCAGGTGACACCAAGCTGCAAACCAAGGTCACCTGCTGCTAATGCCAGACCTGGGGCCACTTAGCAAGAGGTACCAGCTATACCAAGGCCAGACACTGTGTGCTTGAGAGATTTTAGGAAAGTATGAAGCATGAGCCAAGACAAGCCATTTGTATAGAAAAGGCCACTAGAAAGAGGCTTTTTGGGGTAACCCAAAAGTTGGATGGGGTGGGGTCTCAGGGAATTGTCAGGGTGGGATGAACAGTGTTGGCCGGGTTGACAGAGACTCAGACATGGTGCCTGCCCGCTGGCTCTGTGGGGGGAGGGCACAGAAATGAACAGTGGCCTCTCTGTGCCAGCACTTCTGTCTGAGAGAAAGCTGCCCCTCCAGCCTTTGTCCTGATACCAGACAATTCAGTTTCTCTTCGTATGTCCCCGGTGCCCTTTGCACGGCTGCCACTGTCCTGGAGCACAGAGGGAGTGAGTCCCAGCGAGTCTGTGTTTGGGCCCCTTAGGAGGAACTGCCTGGGACTGCAGGAACCCCCCGTTTCACTCAGCCACTGGAGCCCTGGGCTGGGGGCCTGCTGTGGAGCTGGGACCTGTCACTCCTCACAGGGGACCTCTGCAGCCAAGATACCACTCCCAATTTTTATTTGCCACACCTGGGTGTAGGACCCGCTCATTCCACATTTCTGCCCCTCCTACCAGTCCCAGTGTATCTTCTTCATATCCTTCATTATAGGTCTTCTACTCGGCTAGATTTCAGGCGGATCTGAATGATTGTTGTTCTGTGTATTGTAATTCGGCTGTGGTTGGCGAGTACCATGCTTACCTACGCCGCTATCTTAATTGGAAGCCCATGTCCCTATCTTTTTCCCAGGAGTTTGGTGTGTGATGGGAAGAGGGGCTTATTAACTCGTCTGCTGCAGGTCATGAAGAAGGAGCCAGCCGAGTCGTCATTCAGGTAGGTCTGGGGACAGGCATCTGCCACTTGCAAGGGGGTCCGGGAGCCAAGTGCATCTCCAGTGGTTAGAAATACCTTCTTTAGTCAGCAACTTCCTGCCAGTGTCTGGTTACTGTGCGGGAGAAGGGGACTCAACTGCTGTCTCCCCTGTGCTGACTTAGCAGGTATATGTGTATTAGCTTCTGCCACTGGCCAGCCATGTGTTTTAAGAATTGACCAAGCACTCGCCAAGCACCCATTCTGTGCTGGTGCTGAAAAGGTGGAAGAGAAATAGCAGGTCCAGTCCTGCCCACACAGACTGCCCTGGGTTGTGGGACACAGACACGGAAAGATTGCAGTTCCACGCAATGTGGAAAGACAGAGCCAGGAGCTGCCCCAGGGGCCGTGGGTGCAAAGGAAAGCCTTTGCCCAGCTAGGGGCTGGTGGGTGGGCATGGACAGGGAGGCTTCTTGTCTGAGTCCTGAAGGCTGTGGGCAGGAGTAGAAGGGGAGGGAGGCATTCCACTGGGGCTGGGTGTGAGCCACCAGGAGGCTCCGTGCCCAGATGCACCCCTGTCATTCAGCCTGCCTTATCTGGACCCCCCTTAAGGGTCCCAACTGGAGCGCCGCTCAGGCAGCCTAGGCCCCCTCTTCTCTAGGACAGCCCATCAGGTGTAAGCCCAGCAGCCCATCCACACGTGCCCATCAGGTTCCCTCACGCATTCCTGGCCCCTCCCGTGTCCTCCTGTCCTTCTGAAGGGACAAAGCCTAGAGTGCATTTTCACGTTACTCCCTTGGGAGTAACTCCCTCCCTGAGACACACGCTCCTTCTAGACAGAACCAAAGAGGAATCACGGTTCGTAACTACACTGCTGTCAGCTCCACGAAGTCGGGGGTTCTTGCTGTGTCCCTGGTACCTAGTATGAAGCCTGATGCCTAGCAGATGTTTTATAAATGACTACCGGATAGAGGGAAGGCAGCAGACATCTCCCAGCCCCTTGGGGAATGGAACATGGGCCAGAAGAGGGCAGCTTTAGCCGCCCGGGCCAGGGGTTAACATTTGGGTCGCAGGTTTTGGCAAGCCCGGGCTGTGGAGAGTTTCCTCCGAGGGACCACCTCCTATGCAGACCAGATGTTCCTGCTGAAGCGAGGCCTTCTGGAGGTAATGGCCTGGAGGAGCCAGGGTGTGGGTGTCCCGTCCTCCCCCAGCCCCGTGCGTTGCTCTCCTGTCCTGAGACCTAGACAGCTGGGCAGAAGCACCTGAATCTGTTTTGAAATGACAGTGCAGGCTGCCCTAGTGTTTGCCTGGAGTTTCCAACTGTGGGTTCCTTGTGGTGCTTCACAAGTGATGGAAGGGTCTGGGGGTGGCCACGGAGGAGCAGAAGTGTCTGCGGAGTGACCCAGCAAAGCCTTTTGACCCTGAGGATATTTTGCTGTTGAGTAAAAGTTTGTTTCCCTTAATTGAAAAATGGCCTTCAGGAAAAGCAAGCAAAATGGCCAAAACTACAATTGGTTACACACACACACACACACACACACACAAGAAACTGACCCATGAATCATTGTAAATGTCATATGAACATGATTGATCCAACGTACCTTTAGGAAAATGAAAAGTGGAAACAGTTTAACTGTTGTAGAGAACCTTATCAAGGAGTTAAATTGGCTTTTAGTTCTTGATAAAGTCATTTGTTTTAGTGTAAATGCTTTTATTCATAAACATAGACTAACCATGGGGTCAAAAAGCGTCTCATGACCTTAGACCCTGTGCTTCATTTGTACAAGCGGCCCCAAGCGCTTGGGCAGTGGCCAGTGTTACGTCTGGAGACGCCTCCCTCACCTGCAAGCTGGAGAGCCCTGGCCGTCTCCATGCCCACAGAGCGGGTCACAGTCTTTAGTTCTGAGCCCCGGGCAGACAAGAGGGGCCGTGGCTACATACACCAACCCACCCCCAGCTCCTGTGAGATCCCGGGCCTGGTCTTGCCCGTGAAGCCACCAGCATCCTCAGATGAGAACCTAGACAGGGAAGCAGGTTTCATCTACCTGGATGCTTGCCAAAGCAGATGTCGTGTGGTCTGCGCTACATGCCAGGCCCTGGTGGGAGGCAGCAGAGGGCAGCCTGGGGGTGGCAGCCACAGCTGCCTGTGGGCCCCAGGGCTCAGCCGCCTCCCGGCCCTCACCCCATCGTCTCCCACCCCCAGCACATCCTGTACTGCATTGTGGACAGCGAGTGCAAGTCGAGGGATGTACTCCAGAGTTACTTTGACCTCTTGGGGGAGCTGATGAAATTCAATGTTGATGCATTCAAGAGATTCAATAAATACATCAACACTGATGCAAAGGTAAGACTAACCCAGGGCTCCACAGGATGTGCTGCGTTGTCCAGAAGTTACCTTGGAGCCCTTGTCCTTACCAGCCTCCAGTGCTGGTTTGAAAGTGGAGAATGCTGGGGAGTCAGTGGGCAGTGTTGAACAGGCACTCGTTAGCGTTTCTGTGCCGGGCACGGAAGTGCCAGCAGCTGTGGGCACGTGTGACGGTTGGGAGCAGGAGAGCTGTGAAGACGGCTCTGATGCAGCATGGTGGGTGCCGTGATGGCCCTAGCCTGGTGTGTTCGGGCTCCGAGGGGGCGTGTGAGACAAACGCAGCTCTGACCAGTGAAGTGAGAATGAGGAGCTCATTGTCCTTCAGTGGAAAGACCACAGGAGGTGGTGTCGGAAGGTCTGGGTTGAGCTGCTGCTGGAGCTGCTGCTTGGTGGGTGCAGAGGGCAGGTCCGTCAGTTCGTCTGAGCCTCTTTCGGTCGGGGACACCTGGGCAGGGGTAGATCGGCGCCCGCTGCAGGAGCCCACCACCGCCCGTCTGAGCCTGGTCTCACTCAGTTCCAGGTGTTCCTGAAGCAGGTCAACAGCTCGCTGGTGGACTCCAACATGCTGGTGCGCTGCGTCACTCTGTCACTGGACCGGTTCGAGAACCAGGTGGACATGAAGGGTGAGACAAGGCCAGAACACCAACACAGATCGTCCAGTGTGGCTTTCCTGGGTCAAGGTGGTGGCTCTCAGGGTGGTTTTCTTTGCTGCTTTCACTTTTCTCCGTGGTGCGCGCTTCCTTTAATGAACACATACAACATTTACATGAAGGTGAAAAACCGTTGCCAGCAGAATGCAAAAACGTTCTTCCTCTCCTGGGCTGGGATTGCCGGGGATGAGGACCCAGGTAGTGACACCTGGGGGTGGGCCTCACGGAGGGCTGGTCCCTGGACAAGACTACAGGGACTGGTGGTGAGCTCCCGGCGGGGGTCTCTAGCAAGATGGCAGGTGTGGCCTGGATCGCAGAACCGGGGACATTTATTCTGCTGCAGCCAACCTCTTCGTCAGCTGTCTGACACTTGGGGCTCCCAGCCTCAGAGTCAGGTCCAAAAGGGGACTTAAATGGTGGCCTTGGTGGCAGCTCCTGGGCCTGAGCCACAGACCACCTTCCAGGCCTGCTGCTCACACCTTTGCCTGTCTGTCCCCAGTTGCTGAGGTCCTGTCCGAGTGCCGCCTGCTTGCCTACATATCCCAGGTGCCCACACAGATGTCCTTCCTCTTCCGCCTCATCAACATCATCCACGTGCAGACGCTGACACAGGTGTGAGGCCCTGCAGACGTGCGATGGGAGGAGAGCTTGTCCTGGAGCTTGACAGAGCCGTTCTCCCACTTTCAGCCTAGGAGTGCATCTCCCCGAGACCCATCTCCCAGTTCCTCCCAGGTCCTCGAGGACCTTTCCAGTGAGGGATCAGTGCCCCGTGTCACAGATGGGGCCTTAGGGGGGGAGCGGATCTCTGCGGTCACAGTCTGGCTGGGAGGAGTCAGGGTTGCACTGAGTTCTGACCCCCAGTGCAGTGCTTAGCGCACCCCGCCTGCTGTGCCCGCTTTGGGCTTGGGCCCGAGACTTGCTCCCACTTCCCTCAGCTGGGTAGCCGTCCCATGCTGAGCTTCACGCACCTCTTCTCTAAAATGGGGTAACACTAGTACCCTCTTCATCTGACACACACTTAGTGCGATGAGCCCCTGAGCTGGGGGTGCAGAGTGAACAAAACAGGCCGAGACTCCTGCCTGGTGCCCACAGACTAGTGCCAAATGCAAGTTAGGCACCCAGTCCTGCCCCAGGATCGAAGCTTCTGGAAGACACAGTGCCTGAGCCCATTCGAGAGACAGGGTGTACTCTAACAAGGCAGTTGATGGATGATGTTCCCATCGGGGTGGGGTGGGGACGGGGACCAGGAAGGCGCTCGGGGGAGGGTGCTGGCCATACCGGCCTCATTCCTTGCTCCAGTCCCCTCTCAGGTGTATGCAGGGACAGCTCAGTGCGTGGCCTCACGGCCCTGTGGGGTCTGGGCCTGGGCCCCCCCAACTCACTGCCGAGTGGCAACCCAGGTCCACCAGGGGCTGCTGGGGCTGCCAGCACACCCCTGAGCTGGCTGGCCCGGGGCCTTGCAGGAGAATGTCAGCTGCCTCAACACCAGCCTGGTGATCCTGATGCTGGCCAGACGGAAAGAGAGGCTGCCCCTGTACCTGCGGCTGCTGCAGCGGATGGAGCACAGCAAGAAGTACCCTGGCTTTCTACTCAACAACTTCCACAACCTGCTGCGCTTCTGGCAGCAGCATTACCTGCACAAAGACAAGGACAGCACCTGCCTGGAGAATGTGAGTGCCCCACCCAGCTGGCTGGTGGGCGGGCCCCAGGCATGCAGACCCAGGGCCCCTCAGAGGGGTGTTCGAGGCGCATGGTCCCCACCTGGGCCATGTGGCGGGCAACTCTTTGTCCCCTTACCATGGCCCTCCCCAGAGGGTGCCAGGCTCCTGGAGGACCCGCCCCCTAGCCCCTCTCTCTCTGCCCAGAGCTCCTGCATCAGCTTCTCATACTGGAAAGAGACCGTGTCCATCCTGCTGGACCCAGACCGCCAGTCGCCCTCTGCCCTCGTCAGCTACATTGAGGAGCCTTACATGGACATAGACAGGGACTTCACTGAGGAGTGACCTTGGGCCAGGCCTCGGGAGGCTGCTGGGCCAGGGCCAGTGCGGGTGAGCGTGGTATACGTGCCGCACGCCCTGCCGTGTCCCCACCCCTCCCCTGCCTTCCTGCCGCTCTCTGCCTGCCCCAGGTCTTCAGGTACAGGCTTAGTGGGAGGGAATGGCTAGAAGCCCTCGGGCCCTTGGGTCTGAGGGCCCAAGGTCATTGTGGAACCTTAGTTCCTTCAAGATCCCCATGGTAAGGACAGGGTGCTATGCCCACCCTTCCTTTAGAACCTTGGGGCTCTGGCCCAGCCAGAGGCAAGGGGACTTTTAAAAATAGCTCTGTGGAGCTCCTGCCCAGTCTCTTGGCCGTCAGTCCCGGGATGGGGAGGGAGATAGGGGCACCTTCCCCCAATCTGTGAGCCAAACTTGGCCTGGCCTTTGGGCCCAGGCAAAGGCTTCTGAGCCCTGGGCAGGGGTGGGGGATACCAGAGAACGCTACCTTCCCCCAAGCCTGCCCGTCTACCTGTCCCTCCCTCGTTTCCCTTTAGCTCCTCTGGTTCTGTTTGCTCATTGGCCGCTGTGTTCATCCCAATGGGTGCCCCAGAAGTAGGGGGCCTCTTCCTTCCATCCCTTGGGGCGCAGGACGCTGTGCCCTGCCCCTGCCCCCACCCCAGGGCAGCGTCTCCTGCCTGAGCCCAGACATAGGAACCTGCCTGGAGCACACCCTCAGCTCCTTGTGTTGCCAATTTATTAACAACAAATAAACCAATTAAATGGAGACTATTAAAGAACTTTATTTTAAATGACTGATGTGGACCTGATTTTTGTCTGTGGGACCATGTGCTCCCCTCCTCTCCTGAGCCCCAGAGGAGGAGGAGGACACCGGCTGGCGCTGCGGAGGAAGCGTTTCTTCGGAGGTCAGCCGGTGAGGAGGAGACGGCAGGTGAGGGGCAGACAGCAGGTGTCCCTCCTCAGAGCCCGGGGGCTGGAGCGTCCGTCACTCTTTGTGCTGAGGGGAGAAGGGTGGCTGAGTGAGCCGGCCCACCGGCCCTCCCATCTGTGCAGGGGCAGGCTGGTGCCCGGACCACCGTGTACCTTGTGGCCCAGGGCATCCCGGGTCCGAGCGCGCAGCTTGTTGGCCTGGGTTTCTGCCATGTCTGCCCGCTCCTCTGCGTCATCCAGCTCGTGCTGGGCCTTCCGATACTTGGCCAGGTTAGTGTTGGCCTGCTGCTCCTGGGGGCACAGGCAGGCCGGGTCACCTCTGGGTAACTGAGATGGTCACTGTGGTCCCTGCCCCATCGCAGAAGGGGTGTGGCTTCTCTTGGTGCTCCAGTCTGCTCCCACCACCACTCCCCGTGGCCCTCTCCCCCATCTCTGGCACCCACAGCAGGGAGGAAGGGGTTGAGACGTTACTCCTTCCAGAGGTGCCCACGTGCCAGACCTGGACCAGAAAGGGAACACACACGGGGTCTGTTCGGAGAGCTGGGTTTCACCTCTTGCTGTTAGAGCTGTGAGAAACTCTTCCCACTGGGACAGGCGGGTCACGAGCCAGGTCACTGCCCTTGGAGGCAGCCCGCCTGCGCCCAGTGCCAGCACTGGGAGGTGCCGGGCCAGAGGCGGAGTGGGGCTGATGGCTGCTGGCCTCCCGCCTGGGCCAGCCTTGAAGCTGAGTTACCACAGGCGTCCTGCCCAGGCCCTGGGGACCCAGACCTGGCGCACTCACCGCCTCCTCGAACTGCCGTTTGTAGCTCTTGACCTTGTTCTGCAGCTTGTCCACCAGGTCCTGCATTCGGGCCAGGTTCTTCCTGTCCTCCTCGGCCTGCACAGGTATAGGGGACTCAGGTCTTGCCCGGACCAGATCAGCTCTCAGGCCACTGCCTCTGAGCTGGACCTACTGACTCACCTGGTACGCAAGTTCCTTGACCCGGCGCTCATGTTTCCGCACCCCCTTGAGGGCCTCAGCGTGCTTCTTCTGCTCCGCATCGAGCTCGGCCTCCAGCTCCCGCACCTGTAAGCAGCCATGGCATGAGCCTGACACCTGAGCCTGCCCTTGGGCTGCCCGTGTGCAGGGGATGGGGACACCCTACGCACCTTGGCCTCCAGCTTCTGCACCTGCTTCTTCCCACCCCGGAGGGCAGCTTGTTCCGCTTCCTCAAGCCGTGCCTGTAGCTCCCGCACCGTCTGCTCCAGTGTCTTCTTCATCCGTTCCAGGTGTGCGCTCGTGTCCTGCTCCTTCTTTAGCTCCTCCGCCATCATGGCCGCCTGTGGGGGAGGAGGTGGAATGGTCAGAAGGCGACTGGCCAAAGCGGAAGTCCCTTTGGGCTGTGTACTGCGCCCCGACCCCACCCACTCCCACTCACTGCCTTCGCCCAGCCTCACATCGGTGATGGCCTTTTTGGCCTTCTCCTCAGCTTCCCGCCTCTCCTGGGCTGCCTCCTCCACCTCTCCACTCAGCTGGGCCAAGTCCACCTCTAGCTTCTTTTTCTGGTTCAGGAGGCCTGTGTTCTGGGGGGAAGCGGAGCTTCAGAGTCAGCCAGCAGGCGGCCACCCCACATATCCCAGTGAATTGCTGTCCTCACCTGCGAATGCAGGAGGTTGAGGCGCTCCGTGGCCTCGAGCAGCTCCTGTTCCGCCAGCCTCCGGCTGCGCTCGCCCTGCTCCAGGGCGGCCCGCAGCTCTTCCAGCTCCGTGGCCAGCAGCATGCCCCGTCGCTCCAGGGCTTGTGCCTGCTCCCGGAGCTCTGCCGACAGCCGCTGCTCCTCGTCCCGCCCTGCCTGCTCCTCCTTGAGCTGGGCCTGCAACAGCCGTATGGCTGCCTGTGCCTCTGTGGCCTGGCGGGTGGCGTGGCCCAGCTGCAGCTCCAGGTCGTTGAGGTCACCCTCCATCTTCTTCTTGAGCCGCAGTGCCTCGTTGCGGGCCCGGGTCTCTGCATCCAGAGAGGCTTGTAGGGACTCCACTGCCCGCTGGTGGTTGCGCCTGCGGGGAGAGATGGGAGGGAGTGCGAGGCTCAGCCATGGAAAAGCAGGTAGGCACAGTACCACCCCTGTGCTTACAAATGCCCAGGGAACACTGGAGACGTCCATTTTTGGACTTAGGGTGACATGCAATTTTGGAATCAGGGACTCATCCCTCCCTGGCTTCAAGCCCCTTGTGACTTCCTTGTTCCCCATCAAGCAAGTTCACAGACAAGAGAGAGGCTCTGGAGCAGACAGATGTGGGCTGAACTCTGGCTCTCCCACCCTGGGCAAGTCCTCTGGGCTCTCCAAGGTTCACCTCCAGACTGGACAGTTACCCTGACCTGAGGAAGTCGGGTGGGAGGGGCAGACTAGAGACCCCGCCAGGCTGTGTACACAGCAGGGGCTTGGCAAACACTGCTTTCCTTCCTTTCTCCCACTCAGGTGGCTGGGATGGGAAGGGCTGTTAGGCCTGGGGAGGACCGGCGCCCCCCTGGATGGTGGTAGGCAGGGATGGCCAGAGCTCCCAAACCTCAGGTTAGCGCACTCCTCGTCTTTTTCGGCCAGTTTCCGGTCCACTTCCGCCTTGACCTGGGATAGCTCCAGCTGGATCCGAAGAGTCTTGGTCTCCTCCAACTCAAGGGCCCCCTGAGGTACAGGGTAGGCAGTTTGGCCCTGAGTGCGTCTTCCAGGAGGAGGAACACCCGGGAAGCACTGGGTCACTGTCAACCCCAAGCCACCCCTGTGGCCAGCTCCTGACCTCAGCCTCCTCCAGTGCGGCCTGGAGCTCGCTCTTCTCCCCTTCCAGCGCCTTCTTGGCTTTCTCCAGCTCCTGGATGCTCTTTCCACCGAGGCTGACATGGTCTGAGAGGTCACTGATCTCCTCTGCAAAGTAGACAAGACACTGAGGAGTCACCTCAAGGCTCATGCTCCAACCCAGGTCACATCATTCACCCCTAATTCCAGGGCGACCCCACCAGGGCACCCTGTGTGACTCCAAGGTGCTCCCAGTGACCCCAGAGCAGTTCTCTGACCTCGGGGTGGGTCGTACCCTGTAGGTTCTTGTTCTCCCGCTTGAGCGTCTCCAGGGCCTCCAGAGCCTCCTCGTGTGTGTGCTGCAGCCGGAAGAGCTCGGTGCCCAGGCTGCGGGCCTCCCTCTGGGCCGCCTCCAGCTCCCGCTGGGTCTCCTCTTCCTGCCGCCGCCGCTCCTCCAGGGCCCTCTCCAAATGCCGCTGCTTCTTATCCAGCGCAGCCGCGGCAGAGGTCGCCCGCTCCAGCTCCAGGGTCACGTCCTCTGACTCTGTCTGCAGCCGCAGCTTGGCCTTCTCCAGTGATGAGCACTTGGCGTTGGCGGCCTCTACACCCTCCTCTGCCTCCTGCAGCCGCAGGGCCAGTTTCTTTCTAGGCCACGGGAGCAAACGGTGTGGGGTGTGTCACAGAGCAAGGCTGGCAGAAGCATGGCCCCCGCATCTCCCCTCACCCCATCAGGGCGCAGAGGCTCAGGTGTCATCCTGTGTGGTGATGGCCTGGCCGGCAAGACACTCACTTGGCCTCCTCCAGCTCCTCGGTCCTTTGGATGGCGTCTGCCTCATACTTGCTCCTCCACTGGGCCACCTCGGCATTGGCCTTGGACAGCAACCGCTGCAGCTCAGCCTGTGCCTCGGACTCCTCCTCGTGCTGCTCCCGCAAGAGGTCACAGTCGTGCCGAAGAGCCTGCACAGCGTGGGCCAGCGCGCTCTTGGCCTGCAGGGACACTAGTGACCTCAGCATCGGGCCGGGCCAGTGGCCCTGACACCCATGCTACCCTCTCTGTGGCAGCCAGTGGCCAGCCCACCTTGCTCTCCTCCTCCAGCTGTCTCCGCAGTTCCTCTAGGCTCTGGGTGGCCAAGGCCTTCCCACGGCTCAGCTGGCTAATCAGAGACTCCTTCTCCTCGAGCAGGCGGCTCAGCTCCCCTGCAGCCCAAGGGGTGAAGCAGCCGGTCAGCTGGGCGAGGGGCAGCACGGAGGTCCTGGGGTGGCCCAGCTGAGCCCCCAACCTCACCATTCTCAGTTTGCAGCCGTCCGCGCTGGGTGCTCGCGTCTGCCAACTGCCGCTGCAGCTCCTCCACCTTGATCTTGGCCTCACTCAGCTGATCCTCGTAGGTCCGGCACAGCTTCTCTGCACTGGCCTGAGGTCCAGGGTCACAGGGCAGGACAAGTTTGTCATCAGAGTGTAGGCCCTAGGCTGCCGATTACACTGGGACCTGGGATGGGGAACTAGAAGGCTGGACACAGGCTCAGGAATCGAAGAGCAGTGTCCCACTTCAGGGTCAGAGATGCCACCGCTGGGCTATGGCTTAAAGGATGGACATCGGAAGTGAGAAGGTTGGACTAGTCTTGAGGCCACTGGGTCAGGGTGAAGTCAGGACACTAGTCAGCTAGGTACAGTGGTCAGAGGCCAGCCGTCAGGATTAGGTGGTACAAAGGTCAAGGGTTGAGTTTGGGTGCTGGGATTCAGGACAGAAACAGTTGGGAAAGTTGTTTGGTCAGAGTGCACAGGTCAAGGGCAGAGAAGTTCGAATTGGATGATGGGTCAAAGGTGACTCGGTGTAGAATTTTGGAGTCAGGGTTGGAGGGCAGCACTAGTGTGTGAGGGGTCAGGATCCAGTGTCGGCACGGGGCAGTCAGGGATCAGCAGCTGGAGGCAGAATGGGTCTAGAATCAGGATGGCCTTGGAGTCCGAGCCAGGGGTCGGGAGGGGACGCTGAAGGCAGGTCAGAGTTCAGGATCAGGGAGGAGGCAGGCACCTTGCCACGGGCCAAAGTCTCCACGCTGGTGCCCAGGTCGTCCACCTCCATGCGGAGCTCACTCTTTTCCTTTTCCAGCTTCTGCCGCACGCGCTGCAGACTGTCCACCTGCTCGCCCAGCTCTGCCGCACTGTCTGCCTGCTTGCGCCGCAGGGCGGCCACCGTGGCCTCGTGCCGCAGCGCCGTCTCCTCCAGTTCCCGCCGCAGCCGCCCCAGCTCGGCCTCGCGCTTGCGGCAGCCCTCGCGCTGCCCCGAAGACACGCCGCCGGCCTCCTCCAGCCGCTCACTCAGCTCCTCCAGCTCTCGGGCTGCCTCTGCCCGTTGCTTCTCCACTCGGGCCCGGGCTGCCCGCTCTGCCTCCAGCTCCTCCTCCAGCTCCTCTGCCCGAGCCTGGGGTCAGTGGGCATCGGCTGTTACCTCCTGTTGTCTCCTTGGGTCTATGACACGGGTCCCCACCATCCCCCACACACCTGCAGCTCCTTGATCTTCTTCTGCAGCTGCGCCCCGAGGAGCTGCTCGTCCTCCACCCGCAGGTTCAGCTGACTCAGCTCCGAGTCCTTCCTGGAGGTCACAGAGGAGCATGAGCCCACCCTGGTCAATTCCCACCACCTGCCTGGCCCCTGGCTTCGCCCCAGCACACACCCCGCCCGAGGCGCTCTGCACCCAGAGCAGCCCTGCGTGACCTCCCCACCTTCCCTCTCCAGCCCTGGCCTCAGAGCCTGGCCACGGAGGGCAGGACACTGCCCCAGGCCCCCAGGAACCCCCATCTCTCAACCCTCCATGGTCAGCCTCTGCAGTCACGTGGAACTGACGAGAGTCCAAGGGTGTGAGAAGTGGGGGCAGGCCCAGGAGGCCCCTGCCAGCCGGACGGGCTGCTCTGCTCCCCAGCCCACACCTACTTCTTGAGCTTCTCCTCCAGCTGCTGCTTGTCCTGGGCAGCATCTGTCACCGACTCCTGCGTCAGCTTCAGGTCACCCTCAAGCTTGCGCTTGGCCCGCTCCGTGTCCATGCGCAGCTTCTTCTCCTGCTCCAGGGAGCACTCCAGCTGTGGACGGGGAGGAGCGGACACGCTCAGCCGCCAGGCCCAGCCAGGCACTGCCCCGCTCTCCCAGTGCCACCACACAGCCCCCCGCTGGGGCCCTGACTCACGTCTTCCACCTGCTGTTCCAGCCGAAGCTTGGCCTTGGCCAGCGCGCTCACACGGTCCTCCTCGGCCTGCAGGTCACCCAGGGCCTGCTGGTGGGCCTCCTGCAAAGCCTTCTTCTCCTTGGTCAGCCGGGCCACCGACTCCTCCAGGGCCGCCATCTCCTCTGTCAGGTTCTTCACCTGTGCCACAGCCAGGGTCTCATGGGGATGTCCTCCCACTCCCTGGTCTGAGCAGCCACCCCTTCTGGTGAGCAAGCAGGTCACTTCCTCTGAGCCTCATTCCTTCATCCCCAAGGGATGGCAGTACTGTCCTCCCCGAGTGAACCACCCGGGGCTGCTGCCAGGGTTCAGTGGCAGGCGGCTCTGGGGGATGCAGAGCTGCGGCGGAGGGGTGCAGGAGGGATGGTTCCTGCCCTCAAGGAGCTGGCGGTCCTGGATCGCTAATGTTTGCTGAGCACCTACTGTGTGCTAGGCCCCGAGATGGGGGCTAGCAAAGGCTAGTTACATTCTGACCTTAGGAGGGAAGTGCTCACCCTGGGAGATAAGTGCTGCTGTTAACCCCATTCCTTGGCTGAGGAAGTTTGGGCCCACCGGGAAGAAGCGACCTGCCCAGGGCTCCGTAGCAAGGGCCTGGGCAGAGCCAGGAGAGGCACTTGCAGCCGCCTGGCCCCACCTTGTTCTCAGTGGCCTGCTTCTCCTTCTCGGCCTTGGCCAGTGTCAGCTCCAGGTCATCGATGTCCTTCTTGAGCTCCGTGCACTCGTCCTCCAGCTTGCGCCTGCGGGCGGCCAGGTCAGCGTTCACCTCCTCCTCATCCTCCAGCCGCTCGCTCAGCTCCTTCACCTTTGCCTCCAGCTGCACCTTGGACTTGATTAGCAAGTGGCAGCGCTCCTCGGCATCCGCCAGGTTGTCCTGCTCCTAGAGGGGGCACAGGAACGGGTAAGCCAGCTGAGGGACACCGGCCGGGCCCTGGGGAAGGAGATGCACCTGTCCACACAGAGGTGTGTCTTGCTGGGCTCTGGGGGCCGAGGGACACCTAGGACCTGCTTTTGGCCCTGAAGGGGCTCAGGCGGGATGAAGCCTTGGGTGGAGCGATGGCAGGAGCAGGAGCAGCAACTTCAAGAGGTGAATAGTAGGCCAGGGACAGCCCGGAGTGAGGCCCAAATGGGGGTTCTGGGAGAGAAGCGCTGGGCTGCAGCCTCCTGAGGGGGTGGGGGGTGAGCAGCGGGCCCACTGAGCCCCGCACGGCCATGGAGGGGCTCGGGTGCTCTCTCCCACCTCGCCGCCTCCTCGCCCAGCTGCCTCCCGGTACCCTGCGCCAGCAGGTGAGTTTTGTGACCACGGGCTCATCTCTCTCTTCCCACCAATGTCCCTCCAGAGCCAGCCTGGCATGCAGATGACACAAAGTATTTGCCAAAGGACAGAATGGATTGGATTGCTGGGTTTGGGGAGACTCTAGACCCTTGACCCCCTCCTCTGTGGTTATTACTGTTACCTGCCACCTGGGTTCCCGTGGCCCTAGACTGGAGAAGGGAGCAGAGGGAGGGCGGCAAGGAGGGGAGGGCGGGGCAGACGGGCCCGCTGCAGCTGCAGCAGGAAGCCACGGTGGCAAGGGCGCAGGAGCACCGTGCACGTGGACAACAGCTGTGGCTGGGAAGGCTGGGACCGGGAGGCTGCGCATGGACGTGAGCCCACAGCCTCACCCTGTGGCACCTCTGGAGGAGGAGGGTGGACCCAGGCAAGGCCTGGGCTCCCAGACTGCACCGGGTATGCCCTGGCTGGGGGTCTGGTTGGGTATTTCCTTGGAGCAGCCTGGGGTCCACGGGGGGGTGCTGGGGGGCTGTGCCAGGTCACTGAGGGACCCCCTCCCGCCGCCCCTCCCCCACTCACCGCCTGCAGCTGCAGGGCCAGGTCGTTCTTCTCCTGCGTGACGCTGACGTGCGTCTCCTCCAGCTCCTGTCGCTTGGCCTCCGCGCTGGCCAGTGCCGACCGCAGCCCCCGCAGCTCCGCCCGCAGGGCTGCCAGCTCCTCCTCGGCCTGCGCCGAGCGCAGCAGCGGCTTCATCTTGAAAAAGAGCTTCATCCATGACCAGTTCTTGACGGCATTGAAGGCACGGATGTTCCACTGGATGGTGAACAGGGCGTCCCTGGGGAAGGCAGGGAGAGGCGACCTCAAGCTTCGTGCTGTTCCCTTTGTGGTCCAGTCCTCGTGTTGCCCAGCACCTCCCTGGGGTGGGGCTCTTCGCTGGGGAGCTCCCTTAACCTTCCCAAACGCCCTCCCAAGCAGGCCCCCAAGCCTCCGTTTTCCAGGTGAGACTGAGGGAGGGGCCCGAGGTCACACAGTTACGCCTCCAGGGAGGGGGCTCATGAGCCTTGAATGTCCTGGTGGCACTGTGTTCCAAAGACGCCAGGACGGGTCACCCCTCCCCGCCGGCTCCAGGGTCCGACTGTCTGGGCTCACCCCCCAGGCCCACATCCCAGCCTTGGCCACCCCTCGGCCAGCCGTGGCAGGACGGCGCTGCCTCAGACGCCCCTCCGCTGCATGGAGAGGATCACAGCACCCACGTCCTAGGACTGTCCTGCCCTTCCGACAAGATAACCCACACAAGTTCTCTTGCCTGGCACTTAAGACTCTTGGGAAACACCAGCTGTCATGATAACCACTGCGGGCCATGCTGGGCTGGAGAGACAGGTGTTCTTACCCCTACTTCTGAGGTGGGGAAATGGAAGCCGGGGGGTTGAGGGACGCAAAACAGAACCTCGCCCCTTCAGAGATTTGTCCAAGTAGCCGTGGGGGTAATCTGACCCACAGGGTAGGAGGACAGGGTTCGAAGAGCCTGGTGGTTCCGCGAGCCAGGGAACGCTGGTCCCACCACAACCCCTGTCCCCATCCCCGCCCCACACCCACCTGCCTCCTAGCAGGCGCTGGTACTCAAGGCGCATGAGGCGGCCCCGGCTCCGCGCCTGCAGCAACGTCAGGACCTTGGCCAGGCGCTGGTCGCGAAGCTCCTCCAGGATGCCCAGCAGCCCAGCCTTGAAGAACACCTGGCATGGGGGCAGGGGGAGGGGGGACAGGTGTAACCTCCACCCACCCGCATGCCTCCTGTCCAGGGTGCCCACCCACCCCCGGGTCAGCCCTAACTCCTGTGCGCCCCGACCTTGGTGTGGCCGAACTGGTACTGGGTGTGGTCGATGTCCAGGGAGCCCAGCAGCTTCTCCGTGGCCTTCCTGCTGTCCATGAAGGTGTCGTCCGGGATGGCTCCGGGGTTCAGGATGCGGTACCTGGCGGAGCAGGGAAGGGCTGGTGGGGAGGGGGCTGGGCAGGGGCCACGGACTGGGGAGGTTGTGGGGGGGGCCCCTCCGAGACCAGAGCGGAGGCTCTGGGGGGACACACACAACAAGCTGGCAGGGGAGGCACCGCCGTGCTGGGGGAGTGGGGGTGTCCCGCTGGAAAACCTCAGATTGTGTCTCAGTGCATCCAGGAGTTAAGTTCTGTAAGAGGCTGCAGCTCCTACACAAGGCATGCAGCACTTTTATAATGTTTTTTAAGAAGGGAAAAAATATAAAGCAGGCGATGTGGTACAGCACACCTCAGACTAACGAAGCATATGGGAGAGGACTCTGACCGACAAGGGGCACCCTTGCACGTGTGTGGGGTGTGCAGGCCGGGTGGCTGTGGCCACACTGTGAAGGCAAAGCCCCAGAAACACAAAAGGCCCCGCACTGGGGGCCCGATAAAGAAAGCAGGGTCACTGGACCGCGGGCTATTTCACGGCACGATGCCGCCTGTCGCCCCACATTCGTCCAAAGTCGCAGCAGGTGCGACCCCGAGAGAGAGCCCTGGTGTGAGCTGTGCACTCTGGGTGGTGAGGACCAGTCAGCGGAGGTTCCTCCGTGGTAACAGATGTCCCACTCTGGTGGGCGCTGTTGATAACGGGGGTGGGGGGGACGCTATGTGTCTGTGGGATGGGGAGAAAATGGGAAATTTCTGTACCTTCCACTCAGTTTTGCTATGAACCTAAAACTGCTCTAAAAAATAAAGTCTTAATGTTAAAAGAAGGATGATGATCCAGACTTATCCCTACTGAGAATAATCTCCAAAACGCACTCACAGACTCACGTGTGTGCGCTGAGGGAGCCCACGTGTGCAGTATTTGTGTGAACACAGGTGTGGCGGTCAGCGTGGATGACCAGTTACTTCTGGGAGGACAGGGACTTTGGCAGCTAGTGGCCTGACAGAACCAGGCCGGTAAAGGGCAGGGGAGGGAGCCCGCAAGGTGCCGGCAGGAACACGCAGCCTGGGCCACGTGAACCCTCCTTCAACCCCCACATCCACGTCCAGCTCTGCCTGCCCCCAAGCTCCAGACTAAGAGTCCAGTCCCGCCCATGCCTTCTCCTCTAGGACAGCTGCTGGAGACATTTCAGGTTTGACATGTCGAAGTAGACCTCAATCCACCATCCCCCCAAGCACCCCCAAATCAAAACCCCTGTTTTGGTACCTCAGCAAATCTACCACCAGCTCCCCAGGTGCTCAGGCCAGACACCCGGAGTCACCCCTGTCTGTTCTCTCTCCTCGTCTGTAACCCGCTCATCAGCGAGGCTGTCGGCTGCACCTCCGATCTCTGCTCCAGGCCTGTTTGGTTCTCCCTGACCCCAGCCGGCCCCCAGGTCTCCGCCACCACCGTCTCCACAGGGACTCCCGCCCAGCCCCCTCCCAGTCCCACTGCCTCCTCCTCAGGGGTGGGAACCATCTCTCTGGCTCTGAAATGTGTGCCCTTCCCACCCCCTCAGGGTGGAGGTGGCGGAGGAAGGTGACCGAGCAGGGGAAGCTGCGGAGGAGCCCGGGCTGGGGCAGGGAGACACCCACCGCTGCCGGAAGTCAGCGTAGAGCAGCCTGTTGGGGAACCCTTGGCGGCAGATCCGGATCCCCTCCAGAACCCCATTGCAGCGCAGCTGGTGCAGCACCAAGAAGGCATCCATGACCCCTGCACGGGTGGGAGTTAAAGGAAAAGGTTAGAGGTCAATAGACACACCTTCATGCCTCAAAGAAAGACCCCAAGTCCACACGTGGGCTCTGCAGAAAGGGAGGATCCAGCTTCCAGTCTGCCCAGACCCCTCCCTTCAATGTCCCCCACCCCCACCACCACCCACCTGGCCCCAGGGTGACTACCTGGGGTCTTATTCTCATTGGGGACAATGCACCGGACAAAGTGGGGCTGTGTGGCCCGCAGGTTGGTCATCAGCTTGTTGAGGTTCTCCTGGGAGGAGAGCAGGCACACGGGGCAGAGAAGCCGACTTGGAAACCGCAGTGGACCAGCCGCTGAGGACCGGGGCCAGCGCCTACGCGTGCCCCCACACGTCTGTCCTTCCACTCTGTTCCCGTGCCCTCTGCCCCCTTCTGCTTGACTGGTCCCTGTCACCAGGATCTTCGCTTCCCCGCCTAAACCCCCCCAGCGTCCCCCTCCCCACAAACCCTGCCCAGGCAGCGTGGGGACGGGAAGCAGCACAGACTTGCTGTGATGTTCACGTGGAGACGAGTTAAACATCACTGCAAGTCTTAACGGCCGCCCGCCCAGGGTGCAGGGGACAGAGCGGGGAGCAAGGGCCAGGCTGGAGGCTGCATCAGGGACCAGACCGGGCCTCACCTTGTGCACCTGGGACACCGTCTGGAACGATGCTGCCTTCTTACGCTTCTCTTTCACTCCTGACTTTGGAGGCTCAGCTGGGAGAGACATGAGGACCAGTCACTCCAGGGACATCACTCTGTGAGTCCCCTACAGAGTGGCAGTCTAGTCCCTCAGCACTCACTGGAGCAGGAGCCTGCATAGTTCTCGTAGAGGGTAGCCAAGAGCTTGTTCTGTGACTTTTGGAAGATGGGGACCACTGTCTCATTCAGTGGGTCCTTGTTCTTCTCCAGCCAGCCCACGATGCTGTAAGGCACCTGGAAGAGATGGGGCAGGAGCTGAGCCAAGGCGGAGAAACCCGGAAGAGGGAGGAGAAAGGTCAAGAGCTGGGGTTCCAACAGGCACCTACCACGCCCGCGTAGTGGACCACCTCAAAGTGGGCCTGGTATTTGCGCTTCTTGTCAGGTCTTGGCTGCTGGAAGTTGGGTGACTTCCCTGCGTGGTTATCATAGAGCTTGGCCCGGAAGCTGGCGTCTGAGGCCTTGGGGAACATGCACTCCTCCTCCAGGATGGACAGGATGCCAAGTGGCTGGACAAGCAGAAGGGCCTCCATTGCACCAGCCCAGCCTCCCGGAGCCCCTCCTTCTGGGAGCCTTCCCAGACGCCCCCCCTCCGCCACCTGTCAGAGGGACGAGACCGGACCTGCACCCAGGAACCCAGTCTTCTTAACACAGACAGAAAAATCTGTAGCTTGGCCTCCGGCCTCGTCTGCGCAATCGCAGCTCTTTGTCCCCCTCGGTTATGAGGCCTGTGCAAACTCACTGGTGCCTCTGCGCCCACTGCCCCCTGCACCCCCACATGATCTCACACCCACTCACACACGGCACAAAGAAAGCAGCTGAGTTCAAATGGGTGCTGCCTCACTTACTAGCTGTGAGGCCCTTAGACCTCCCTAAGCTTCAGTTTCCTGACCTGTAAAATGGGGAAATGAATACTTCGTTCTGCTTTAACAGCAAATATATATATATAGATGTATAGATATATAGATATCTATCGACCACCTAAATAAATGTCCAACAGGAGATTCCAGAAATGCGCTGTCTGAAAATCCTCTGCTGCATGAACTATTGTGCCCCCTTCAACAGAGTTCAACGTTCAAACTACGTTTTCAGAGGCAAAGAGGGGGAAGGAGCCTGGGCCCTCCGAGAGAACCGAGGCCCAGGGCGCAGGACGTGCGGGAAACCAGCCAACGTGCCACGGTTCTGATCGTGTTAGGGTCGGGGGGAACTGTCTCCCCCTTCGCTTCTGTCCTTTCACATTTTTCTTTCTTCCGTTCTTTACACAAGGGGAGACATGTGTAATGCTTCACAATCACATGAACAGACAGGTCAGCACGTCCTACTCCGCCCGGCTCGCAGGGCAGTTCTGAGGGTCCAGTGACATTGCGCTGCCACAGGGCCTTGGGAACTGCGGAACTGTGTCCAGCCTCCAGGGGCTGTGGTCAGCAGCGCTGCGATGCACACTCACACACTCGCAGCATTGCTCACACATACTCACCAACATGCTTTCACACGGGCTCCAGCACCCTATCACACACATGCACGCATTCCTATTCATGGCACGTACAGAGACCTGGTCACAGCCAAACACTCACACAAGCTCACTTCAGTGCACAATCACACACACACACACACTCACACGTGCTCGCACAGTGCACCCACAGCTGCCGCCCGCGGCAGCGAGCTTGCGCTGGGCTTCACCTTCTCAATGAGGTCTATGCAGGGCTGCAGGTCCAGGCCAAAGTCGATGAAGACCCAGTCGATGCCCTCCCGCTTGTACTCCTCCTGCTCCAGCACGAACATGTGCTGGTTGAAGAACTGCTGCAGCTTCTCGTTGGTGAAGTTGATGCAGAGCTGCTCGAAGCTGTTGAACTGCAGGAGGAGGCTCCGGCTCAGCACCCACCCCCCACCCCCCCCCCACCCCCCCCACCCCCGCCTTCTTGCAGATGGGGACAGGGGAGGCCCGGGGACAGGGGTGTGCACGAGTTCCCCGGGCACCAGGTGGAAGCCCGGGACTGCTGTCCCTACCCGCCATGGCCCTCCACCCCAGGGAGAACAGAGCTGGGCGGTGGGCCTGCTCTCACCTCAAAGATCTCAAAACCTGCGATATCCAGGACCCCGATGAAGAACTGCCGGGGCAGCTTTGTGTCCAGCGTCTGGTTGATCCGGGACACCAGCCACCGGAACAGCCGGTCGTAGGTGGCCTTGGCCAGAGCCCCCACGGCAAACACCACCTGCAGGGGCGGGGACGCTGGGCTGGGACCGGGCAGTGAGGGGCCCTGCCCCAGCTGTCCCCAGGTGGGCCCTGGCCAGCAAACGGCTCACCTGCTCCACACTCTGGCCCTTGGTCACGTACTCGTTCCCCACACGCACTCGGGGGTGCAGAAGGCCTTTGAGGAGGTCCCCACTGTTGACTCCCATCAGGTAGGCCGCCTTGTCAGCGCCTGGCAGGGCACACAGGTCACAATGAAGAGGAAGAAGCCAAGAATTCGGGCACCTGGGGGCTCAGCTGGCCTCAGCCTGGCATTAGGAGAGGGAGGCTGGGAGGGGTCAAGTTCAGGGCCAGCAAACTGTACAGCTCAGGAAGGAGAGGGTCTAGAGTTGAGAAGTGAGGGGTTACAATCAGAGTCAACTAAGACTGAGATCAAAGACCGTGGACAAGGGTTAGGGTTAATGGTCAAGGGCAGGACATTGGGATCAGGGCCCCTCACTCTCTGTGCCATCAGCCTCGGCCTGCTCCTCCCGCTGCTTCTGCTTGAACTTCATGTTGCCGAAGTGCAGGAGGGCACCCACGATCTTATAGCAGGCGCACTTCTCGTCCACACTGAAGCCTAGGATGTCCATGGCATGCTGTGGTGCAGGACGGTGGGGTCAGGGACGTCTGGGCTCCTCCAGGGTCCGGCCAAGCTGAGGGCACTCGGACCCCTCCCCGATCTCTGCCCAGCCCCGTGCGGCCCCACACTGCAGGCGCTGGCTCTGCTCCCACCCCAGACGTACGTCCGTGGCCATGAGCTCCTCCCCATCATCCATGTTGTCCACAGTGATGACACCCTGACTGCAGAAGTGGTAGTCGTAGGGGTTCATAGACAGAAGCAGCATGTCTAGGGGACACGGGGTGGAGAAAGTGGGTCCGGCTGGGTTCTCCTGGCCATCTTCCACCCCCGTCCCAGTGCGGTGCCCAGTGGGGTCCCAGCCCCGCAGGAGGCAAGGGCCCTCCCAGGACTTCACATAGTCTGTTTTTCATCCCACCCCCACGTCCATGGCTTCTTTATGGTTCTCTGAGGAAGATGTCCCAGTGCCTACATCTCATCCATCCCTCCACCACTGTTCATGGCCAGCCTCTGGCCCAGATCCTGAGTCGAGGCACAGCGAGGACCAGACTCTGCCCTCCAGGGTCTCACAAGAGAGGGGAGCTGGGCCTAGATGGAGTCATTGGTCCTTCCTTGGTGCTGGGTGGGGCCTCTCGTCTCAGGACAGCAGGAGGGGCAGTTCTACAAGGGCAGCGGCACTACAGGGCCAGCTCCCTGCAAGGAGGGGAGGGCTCAACAATAACCAGGAGACCCAGAAAGGGAGTGAGAGGAACAGAAGTGGCTCAGAGGAAAGACGGGATGTCACAGACCCCAGAAGAGTGAGGGAACAGACATCCCAGGCCCTGGTCTGATGGGGGCTGGGCAGCCCTCAAGCCTGCCCAGCCCTACACACTCTGCGTCCCAGCTTATCCATCTGCGGCCCTCACCCTGCAGCTCTGGCTTCTTCCCTGAGAGGATCTGGTAGTAGACATGGTAGCCACGCTCTCCGGGCAGCTGGAAGATCACCCTTGACTTCTCCAGGAGATCTGGGAGAAAGGGAGGCGCTGGCCCACCACCCTTTGCACCTCCCCCGAGCAGGTCGCCCCAGTAGGGCTGGAGGGGCAGGCAGGGGTGTCGGTGAGGGGCAGGGGAGCGTGAAGAGGCACCGTCCGCACACGTCCGCCTATACTAAGGGTGTCTCTCCATCTGTGCACACGTCACAATGGGGGAATGTGTGTGTATCTGTCTGTACACCCGTGTGTAACTATGTGTGGGTGTGTGAACGTGGGTGTCTGCTGGGGGGCGTTCATCTCTCCATTCTTCCAGCTGTGCTTTCATTCCTTCTTCCCCGACCACATTCCTTTCCTCCAGGGCAGGCTGGTGAGTCTGCCCGTGGTCAGTCGGGGCATGGACTAAGATGTTCCCTACCCATCCCCATGTGCCTGAGCTTATCCATCAGGACCTGGCCATGAATCCCACGGTGGGGAGTAGCCACTGTGGGGGCTCCTCTGTGCATGTGGCCTGTGCAGCTGGGCTGGGCGAGGCGGAATGGGCGACAACCTCAGATGGGCGTTAGGAGGGGCTCCTATCCCAGGAAGGATGGGGACTCGATGTGTAGAGAGAGAGGAGGCTGAGGCAGGACGGGGCACAGGCCTCTCTGGGGGCCAGAGGAAAGACTGGGATGGTGTAAGGGCACAATCATAAACAGCCTAACTAGCCAAATAAGGATTTGGGTCTCCATCTTAAGGTGATAGGATCTAGAAAAGATTTCTAAGCAGGGACACAATGTGGTCAGTTAACATCCACGGAAAGGTCACTCTGGATGGAAGATCAAGCAGAGGAATGGAGGCTGGGAGACCACCCGGAGGCTGGTGGGATGTTCCAGGTGACAGGTGAGGCGGCCTGAGCTGGGCAGTGGCCCGGGGATGGAGAGAAGTGCATGCAACAGGCGGGAGCCCCAGGACTTGAGGGGCGCTCAGTCAGAGCAGAGAGCCTCAGGCCAGGCCTCTGTCCCCATCCCCGCCCACCCTCTCTCTCACTGGGCCAGACTCACAGCTGTCAATATCCGCAGACGCCAGCTTCCCAGTGGGCCCGAAGTGAATGCGGATGAACTTGCCCTGTGGGCAGAGGTGCGGGCTCAGCCAGCAGGCCCAGCCAGGGCTGCCCCAGCCGCTGAAGGCTCCCCACTGCTGGTCCCACCCCACCACCCGCCTCTCCCACCGTGGCCACTCACAAAGCGGGACGAGTTGTCATTCCGCAGGGTTTTGGCGTTGCCAAAAGCCTCCATCGCAGGGTTAGCCTCAATGATTTGATCCTCGAGGGTGCCCTGGTGGGGTGAGGGGAGCTCACTGACTGGGACCCCAGATCAACCCATCCCAGACAACCTGTGGTTGGGAAGGGGAAGGGCAGGGTCTCCAGGACCTCATAACTGTCGCCTGTCCCGCTCACACTGGCCCCACACTTACCCCAGTCTTTGTGGCCAGAAATTGCTGGGGGGAGAAGGAAGACCATGTTAGAGGGTGTGAGGTCTCACCAGGCTGGGGTGGCAGTGGTTAGCAGGACAGTGAACATGAGTCCCCACCCCACTCCCCGTGCCTCACCCTCCCAGGACTGTTACGAGGAGAAACACTAGAAAGTAGGAGCAAGCGTGGCAGGGGGCTGAGTCTGGGGGAGGGAGTCTCCCACCGGCATCTCCCTCCCCCTCCCCCAGCTGTCTCTGGCCTCTTCCATATCCCTTTATTTCCCGCACTCCAGGAAGTAGCCCTTGCCCCAGGCCCTAGAGGTTCCTGACTAAAATCTACTTCCCTTCAGAGCCCAATTCAAATGCCCCCCTCCTCTAGGAAGCCTTCCCTGATGCTCTTTGACTGGAGGAGATCTCTTTTCCCTGAACCCTCTTACCCTCACCTCCCTCCGTGATAGCCCTTCTCCACACTTCTCCTTTGTATTGTGATTAGACACATCTGCGTTGCACCTACTATTATTCAAAGTGGCCCTGCCACTCTGCCCTGCTAGATGCCTACTATTACCCTGCTTTGCAAATGAAGAAACTAAGCCTCACAGGTGGGGTGGGGGTGGCGCAGAGCAGGCACTGAGCCGAGGCATCTCCCTCCCGCAGCACCCAGAGCCACCCGTGTGTCTCCCCTAGAGAGACTTACTGAATGGAGAGATTCCCCCTGCCACTTTCCTCCCCTAGCCTCACCCTTGTCTTCCCTCTATTGCCCTTTCCTTCTCTTAGCCACCCTGGATCCTAGCAGCCTGGGGGGGGGAAGGAGAGGAGGAGGAATGGGTTCTAGAGTGACAGATGTCGTGCCACCAAGGGACTTTGGTTATTCACTCACCTCCAGAGATGCCTGGACTCAAGCAATCCCCCCAGAGACACTGGTGGGGCGACAGAGGCAGGAGAGGAATGGCAGGAGCCCATCCCCCCAGCTCCACTCCACATAATCTCAGCCAAAGATTTGGAACAGGGCTCTCTCCGGAAGGTATGGTCAAGTTTGAGGCCATGGGACCGGAAGGTTGATAAGCACTTTAAGTTCCAGAACCCACGGCCCCTGTGGGACAGCCTCCCCCACTCCACACCGTACCTGATGAGGGATCCTTTCTGACCCCGGCCCTCCTGCCCCGGCCCTGCCAGCTCCGGCCTCTTCCTACCCTCCCTTCCTGCTACTGGACCGAACCCCAGCTCTCTGCAGCACCCTCACAGACACTTCGGGGGTTCGGAAAACGGGGTGGGGAGAGGAAGGAGGAAAAAGTACCAAAAAGGCAACAGCAAAAACAAAACAACAAAAACGACCACCACCACAACAACAAAAAACCAAAACAAAACTGAAAATAAAAATCAAAAGCCAAGAAATTCAAATGGGGAAAAAGGAAAAGGCAAAAAGAAAAAAAAAACTTAAAATGGAGAAAAGAAAAGAAAACCAGAAAAAAGAAAAATGCCCCAGATAAAGCAAGGCTCAACAGGACCTGGGAGTGGGGACTGTGTGGGCGGGGCTTGGCTGCTGGAAAGAAAAGGCCGCCAGTTTCCGGGGTGGGTTCAGGGAGGGGCACGCAGAGATCTGAACCACTGGCCTGAGGTATAGGAATGAATATTGCACCTCAAAACACCAAAAAAAAAAAAAAAAAAAAGAAAGCCCAATACAAAACAAAACAAAAACTGGCCCCCCCATTGCTTCATAAATTTTCAAAAACTATCCAGAAATCACAGGGTACAAAACTGCCCCTCCCCTGGCCGCTGGGAAAGCCAGGTGCGTCCGGCTCTGGCCCAACTCCACGTAAGCCTGCTGGTTTGATTGGCAGCAGGTCGCTCGTGCCTGACAGCCAAGAAAACAATCACTTCTTAGCAACAGCAGCCTTTCTGGTAAACTCTCAAAATGTGAAGGTCATAATGGGAGGGAAAAACTAAATAAAAAGTTTAGGGGCAGCGATGCTGCCCCGCCCCCCTCTCTGGTACAGACGGGAGCGCTGAGACAGGACCGGGCGGGGCCGGCAGCGCGGCAGAGGCGGCCGCGGCCTCTCTGGTCAAGCCTTGCTCAGGCCAGAGTCCCCCACCAGGGTGGAAGGCTCAGGCAGGGCTGAGAGCTCTTGGGAATCAACTTAAAAAGAAAAAGGAAAAAAAAAAGAGAGAAAGAGAAAAGGGAAAAAAAAGGAGGAGAAAGACACAAAAAGAAAAACAGTGAGAAGCAGCGGCGAGCAGCGCCCAAGTGGGCGAGTCTTACGGCCTTCTTGCCCGGCCCGTCTCCCAGGGCAGCGACGATGGCAAAGTACTGAATGACCCGCTTGGTGTTAACCGTCTTACCGGCCCCCGACTCTCCGCTTGGACAACACAAACATGAGTCACCAATGCCCATCTGCCCACTGCGATTCCTCCCTTCCCCCCGCCCCGCCCTGGTGCCCCACCCCACAAGGGGGCCCCTCTGCCCTCCCCCAACCCAGCTTCCAAGTTAGGACCCCCAACTCAAAACCTCCCCTGAAGGACTCAGCCCTCGGAAGTGCTGAGCAGTTTACAAAGCAAAGCCAGTGCAGCTCCCCCTGGTCAGGTGAGAACACACAGAACGCGACTGCTCCTGAGCACAAACTTAGTGCCAGGCGCTGGGCCAGGTGCTGTGCCTATGTTGGCGCATCTAAGCCTTAGAAACCTGTCAGGTGGGCACCATTACCACCTCCATTTTATGGATAAGAAAATGGGCTCAGGGAAGCTATGTGGCTGTCCCTGGTGTGGACATTGCTGACTCCTTATGGCTCTGCAGGGTGGGTGGATAGGACTGCTCTGCCTTTACTGATGGGACTCCGAGGCCTGAGGGCACCAGCAGGAGGAAGTGAACGTAGAACATGAACCCAGGTCTTTCTGGTTCCCAAGGCCATGCCCTTAACCACAGCCTGCACACACACACACACACACACACACACACACATAAACAATGTTCATATTGGCCTGGTGGGACGTGAACTTGGCATGTTAGAATTCGACCACTTGCCCATGGAGGCGAAGAAAGGATCAGAAATAAGACCCAGAGGTAAGGAGATGGTAAGGAGGAGGAAACGGAAGGGAATCCCCCACCCTCCTTGAACCAGAATGGGAACTCCCAAAAGGTCAGTGTGGGAGAAGATTCCAGGCCCTGGGGAGAGGGGTCTTGGGGCTGGCGATCATTCTGGTGCTTGGGTGTCTCTTCCCTGCTCACGTCTGTAACCCGTCTGCCCAGAATGGGAGCAGAGAACGTGCTCTAATGTAGTGTCAGCTGACACACTGGCACCAAGTGGTAAAAGTCCTATCCTAAGCAATTTTAAACGAAGTTTTTTATCCCCACCCAAAGATATTTTTTCATTGATTTTTAGAGAAAAAGGCAGGGAGAGAAACATTAATAAGATAGAGAAGCATCAGTTGGCTGCCTCCCACACACGCCCAGACCTGGGATCGTATGTGCCAGGATGAGGCCAAACCCACAACCTAGGCGGGTGCCCTGACCAGGAATCGGACCTGCAACCTTTCAGCTAGGGGATGACGCTCCAACCACCTGAGCCACTCGGGCCAGGGCTAAGCACTTTGGAATCAACCCTGGGAAATGATTTTAGCTCCACTCTCTTCCCGCCCCAGGGCCAGCATGCCCCACCCCTTCCCCAGAGCCCCACACTTACGTGATCAGCATGGACTGGTTTTCTCGGTCTGGAGGAAAGGGAAGGAGACACAGAAGTTAGCCAAGGTGAGAGATCAGCCAGAAGTGGAACACACTGGGCATCCATGGCGCCGGGGCAGCCCCTCCACCAGCCAGAGCCAGAAGTGAGAGGGACCAGATGGAACCCTCCAGCGGACAGCCAGTTCCCACGAGGAGAGACAGAACAGTTATGCTAAGGCAGGGCACTGCAAGTGCGGGAAGGGGGTCCTTTACAGAGGCTTCTCTGGAGCTGGGGTGGGGGTCTTGGCGGGAATTGGAAAAGGAGGAGTGGGGGCAGCCCTTACTTCGCAGCATATCATTGTAGGCGTTGTCTGCCACCGAGTATATGTGGGGTGGGGCCTCTGAGCGGCGCTTTCCCTTGTAAGCAGCCACCACGGAGGGCGTGTAGACCGGGAGCCATTTGTAGGGGTTGATGGTGACACAGAAGAGGCCGGAGTAGGTCTGAGGAGAAAGAGTGGAGATGGGTTGTTGGAAGCTAACGTCCCATTCCCAGGCCCCAGCTCTTACAAAACCATGACCTTTGCATTATTTCCCAGGGAGTCTCTTAACTGTGGCACATGATACCCTCAGTGGCTGCCCTAGCCCGAACCCAACCCTTACTCCTGCCCGCAGCCCAGGTCTCCATCTCCACGGCCCCACTGCGGGCCTCTAGCCTCACCCTCCAGGCTGAAGCTCCACCCCATACACTCCCAGAACCAAAACTCCAGCCCAACACTACACAGCACCAGGACATCGCCCTGCCCCACCGCCAGTCCCTCCCCTTCTCCATAGCCCTGTCCCCACAGTGCCTTGGCCCTCCCTTTAGCCCGGCTCCTGCTGCTACGACCCCACCCCAACCACACACAGCCCCGCCCCACCCGTGGCCCCTCCTGACTCCTGGCTCACGTAGATCATCCAGCGAGCATAACGTTGGCGCAGGTTGTGCAGCACCGAGGCCTCGTTGAGGTGCGTCATCATGGCCATGTCCTCCAGCAAGTCGAACCTGGGCGGGTTCATGGGCTGCAGCTCCGATTCCCGTACCATCAGCACCTGCCGGGAGGCCGTACCGTGGAGTGGAGGCGGTATGGTGGAGTGGCAGGCAGGCGGGTATCCACTGACCTCCGCCTCTCACCCCTGTAAGCGCCCAGACCCCCTTTCATACAGAGTGCGCTCACCAGGTGCAGCACCCCGGGGTGGGGGGTGGGGGGTAGAGGAGCTAACACAGGGAAAAGGTGCAGCCAAACCTTCTGGTCTTTGGTCTCCACGCTGACTCTGCCCCCGGTAGCCTCTGACTTGACCTCCGCCTCCACGTAGGCATCCTGTTCATCAGGTACCCAGACCCGCTTCTTCCCTGGGTTGAGGAGAGAGCACTGGGCTTTGAGAGCACCTAGGCATATGCAGAGGGTCCCGAACCGTGACCACAGAGCTGTGCCCCTCCCAGTATCCCCTCTGTCAGGTCGCAGGAACACCCAGAGTAGATCCTTCCAGACTCAGGCTCCTGGCAGGGCAGAGCTGAGAGGGACTCTACCCATCTTCTCAGGGGACTCCCTGACTGGGGCAAAGTCCTTCACTGCCCTGACTACACACTTGGGTTCAGATTCCTGCTTCTGCCATATGTGCCCTATGACCTCAGGAAAACCCCTCATTGTCCCTGGGCCTGTTCCCTCAAAGGCAAAATGTTCTGGGCGTCTCCTGAGGTCGCATGTGGAGCGGCCCTTCATGTCAGACACCTAATCCCCAGGGGGATTCTGTCTCCTCCATTTCACCGAAGACTCAAACCCAGCTCTTGTGCCCCTTCCTGCCTGGCCCGCTGGCCCCAGGGCTTCAGCCAGCCCGTATTTCATGCTGGTTAAAGGCAGGGACCCAGGGTGCAGACCACCGGGTTCTGTTCCCCGTCCTGCCACTTACTAGCTGAGTGCTTTAGTCAGGACCAGTGACATAATTTACAGGCCTCAGTGTTAAAGCTCAGACCCCTTGTTTTAAAAAAATTATTAGAAACTTCAAGAGGGTGATAGAGTGATAAATCAAACACAAGGCCCTCCGGAGGGTAGCGCCCATTGCAGATGCAGAGATGGCACACCCACAAAGCTGGCGCCCTGGTCCCCGCCTCCCCAGGCTGTTGAAATCATGCATGGAAGGTCATATGGGCTGGGCCTGGCACACAATAAGCGCTTGATACACATTGCCTATTGTTATTATTGTCCCATGAACAAACCAGGTCATAAATAGTCGTCTTTATTCCTGTCCCCGGTAAACAGAGGTTTTGGCTCTATGGAAAGCACTAAAAATAACTGCAGGACAGGTTTTTGGACACGTGGAAGCCGCCTGCACCCATACCAGTCACTCTCACCAAAGCGGTCTCAGGCTCTGGCCACAGGCTGCCGCTCTGGGATGCAGCCGATACTGTCCCATTTCTCAGAGGAGCAAACGGAGGCTTGTTCACAAACACAGTGATGTGCACAGAGCTTAGCCTCAGGGCCCCAGACTCTGAGGGAAAGGTCCAGAGCTGAAGCTGTCAGGCCAGCTCCCCCGAGCTCGGAGTCCACCCCCCTCCCTGCTCCTGCTCTGCGTCCATAAAGGCTTCTCTGTGGCTGCACCCCTGCCTGCACTTACCATCCCAAGGCACAGTGTGCACCTTCATCATATCCTGGTAGCCCTGGCGGAGGTAGCGGGCGGACTCCCCGAGCTCACTCACATCCATCATGGTGGCAGCACTGAGAGGCAGAGGACCAGGGACTAAGAATCTTGGAGGTTTCAGGCGGTCCAAGGCAGCAGGCACTGGAAAATGGCAGTGACGGAGGAACTGAGGGACCCGGGGCCCCAAACTGGGGCAACTCTAGGTGATTCCCTGCGGCTCCCCACAGGCTCCTCACCTCGGCCTCCCCGGTGAACCCCCGAGACACACGTACACTCACTCGCAAACCCCAGAGCATCCTCTCCCACAGACACGGAGAGACTCAGACCGACTCTCACCCTCACCCACTGGCCCACCTGTCTGCCCTCTAGCTCCAGCCCTGGCCCTGATCACCCACCTCAGCACCACGGTGAGGGCTGGGAGCCGGGCTACCCCTTTTATTGCCGCCGTCAAGGTCAGCGAGGAGGAGAGCTATGTCAGCAATCTCCACGTGTCACAGCCCCCCCAGCCTGGCCGCAGGACACAAAAGTCAAATTCCCTTTTATCTCCACCAGCACAGCCCCTGGGCTATTTTTACCTCCCATTGTCAGGGGAGTACAAAGGCTGAAGAGAGACACTCCACTGAGAGACAGGCAGCCAGGGATTCAGAGGCTGACACCGTGGCGGGGACTAAGCAGGGAGAGACTGGGGAAAACTGAGGTGCTTGGGAGAGAAACTGAGTCACAGGGAATATGATCGACGCAGAAGAAGACCCACAACCCCAGAATGGAGGGCAAGGAGACTCAGAAAGGGGGAACTATAAAATGCCCTCTGACATCCTTTAGTCCAACTCTCTTTACACATCCAGGGAAACTGAGGCCCAGAGTGAGGAAAACACTGGCCAAATTCCACAGATAAGCAGTGTCAGAAACCAGGTCAAAGGGGAAGAGAGAGAGAGAGACATCCTTCTGCAAGCACCTGGATGCCGTCTCTCTCCCAGCCTCTATCCCCATCTCTCCGGAGTTCCCTAGGGAAATTAACACATAAAGAAAACCAGACTTGAGACCATAGACATAAAGGAATGCTTTGGCTGAAGAGGAAGCAAATCGAGGAAATTTAGACCAATTAGAAGCCCTTTCATACTGTGACATGCAAGATTCACAGGAAGCCAACTTTCCGCTCTTAGCCCTGTCCCACACCCCACTTGCAACAGGGGCTGAGGGTGCTGGCACTTGGTCAGCCTGATACAGGCCTCGGAATGTGTCGGGCACTGCCAGGCCCTCCTGTCCATCATCCCATTCAGGCCCTGGTGACACCACAGAATTGTAGAGTCGGAGAACCAGAGGATCCAGGGGCCTCAGACACTGCACATCTAGAACAACAGGGGCCCAGAGCCGGGGGTCCACACAGGTGTCAGGCCGAGCTCACACAGAGAAATCCTCTATGCCAACGGGCTACCATTCCAAACACAGAGACGCGTCTGTATGCCATAAAATACATAGAAATAACTTCAAAGATATATTCTCAACTACACATAGTTTAAAACCAGCAAAACTAATGTGTGATGATGGAAATGGAAGGGTGGTCCTTGGAGGAAGGGTAATGACCGCAGGGGGCACGGGGGCAGCCTCTGGAATGTAGAAAACTCTGGGTGTACTGAGCCGAGGGATGGTTACCCAGGTGTGCTCATTTGGTACAACTGACTGAGCTGTATGCTTAGGATGAACTTTACTGTGTGTATATTCCATGAAGACTGTGTTATAAATGCATGCCATATTTGGCAATATCTATCCAAATTGCAAATTCCCAGACTCTTGTAGGAATTCATCCTACAGATATTTTCCCATGTTGTGGAATGACACCAGTCTCCTTTGGGTGGACATATAGATTGCTCTCAGTCATTCTGCCATAACATGACAATCAGGGCTGTGGTGACTATTCCGTACAGCCTGATGAACTTTCACAAGGAAAACAAACACACCCCGTTTGAGAAATGAGATCGCCAGCATCCCACTCACATCCTCTTCCGCCAGCACTCCCTCACCTGCTGTCTCGACTTCCGGTGTCACAGATTAGTCTTCCTCCTCTCTATGAATGGAATCCTACGCTACGTATTCCTTTCTTCTTTCTCTCCATGCTATATTTGTGAGAACATCATTCTGTTTTAATTCTCTTCATAGACCTGAGGCTGTTTCTTGCCTGCCTCCCGGCACTAAAATACAAGAGCTTGGTCTAGATGCCCAGCACCTTGCAAAATACCTGCACATAGCAGAAAGTCAATAAATACCTGTTGAGTAAGAAAATGAACTGCTCTGATTGGTGTGGCTCAGTGGACTGAGTGCTGGACTGTGAGCAAAAGGGTCGCCGGTTCGATTCCCAGTTAGGGCACGTGCCTGGGTTGCAGGCCAGGTCCCCAGTAGGGGGCATATGAAAGGCAACCACACATTGATGTTTCTCTACCTTTCTTTCTTCCTTCCTTCCCCTCTCTCTAAAAATAAATAAAATCTAAAAAAAGAAAAGAAAAGAAAATGAACCAAAATTGATAGATCATTTATATTTTAGGGTTTTAACATCCTTACGGGGTCAGAGGCTAAGGATGTGGGCTTGAGCTATTTACAGGAAGTCCTCGGGGACTGTAGGGGAAACTCTGCCCACTGTTCAGACGTGCTCAGAAAGCAGGGCTTTGTGCCTAGGGCCCAAGCAAACAATTAGCCCGGAGACTCAGAACTTCTAAACAGCTTAGCTGATACCAAGAATAATGTTGGTCTGAATTCTAGAATTACCTGCTCAGTGTAAAAACCTGGAGCTGAGAAACCAACCAAAACAAATGGGTCTATAGCTGCCCTTAAATTCGCGTTTACCACCCAGGGTGCACCTTTCTGCTGAGATGAGCTTACAGACGAACATGACAAAGCAACGAAGAAGCCCAAGATGCACCTGAGAGATGCAACAAATGCTACAATCGTAAGGACTTAAGGTCCTGACTTTAGATACTTAAAGAGCCTATGTGACTGGTGTGACCTCAAGAGCAGACCAATGGGCAGTTACAAGGAAGCAGAGTTTGGACATACACACAAAAAATAACTTTTTCACACTTGCAGCCAGTCGGCAATTAAAGAGGCGGCCTTGGGAGAAAGAAAGCCCGAGTACAGCGAGGAAGAGCCGAGCAGGGGTTGCACAGGGCCTGAGGCCGTGGACTGGGCAACCGCTGAGATCTGCTCCAACTGTAGGACCCTAGGATTCTAGGATTTTAGTATTTTAGCACCTTTGGAAGCTTTGTTTCTTTTTTTTTTTAAGATTTTATTTATTTATTTTTAGAGAGAGAAGAAAGGGAAATAGAGAGAGAGAGAAACATCAATGTGTGGTTGCTGGGGGTTATGGCCTGCAACCCAGGAATGTACCCTGGCTGGGAATCGAACCTACGACACTTTGGTTCACAGCCCGCGCTCAATCCACTGAGCTACGCCAGCCAGGGCGAAGCTTTGTTTCTTGATAACCACCCTCCCATTCCAATTAACCCATCCACTGAGCAGCGACTGCAGACAGCCCAAAGCCTTGCTTCCTGCCTTCTCTTCCCACCATCATCAGTATAGAGCCAACACATGTGTGTGCCTATGTTTAGAATTCTGGGGTGTTGGAATCCTGGGTCATTAGAATTCTGAGGTGTTGGAATCTGGGACCATTAGAACTCTGTAAGGCTAGAATCCTGGTGCAAAGGATGAAGCAAATATGACATGTGTACAATGTTGTGTTAATTATTCTCTGTACTTCCCTGTATCTTTTACATTACTCCCTCCATTTTCTTTTTTGAAGGCTTCCAAAGCATCCAGAATCAGAAGCATCAGCGCTGGAAGGGAAATTGTCTCATCCAGGCCCTCAGCTTAGCTGAGGACACCGAGGCCCTGATGGGGAGAGCGGGAGGCCCAGGCCAGACTGCCGATCCCACTCTTGAGGGGCCGACCCCACTCCCTCAGCACAGGAAAGCCAGGAACAGAAAGCAGCTTGTCAGGACCAGCACAAAGGCAGCTGAGTTACCTGCAGCCTGGCCTACAGTGCACCCACCCTACTGGGCTGGAAATGTTCTCTCCAGAAACCATTCAAAAAACCACAGTCTTCTAGGCACTTAGGGTACTGACAGTGCTGGGAAGGGCTGTCAGGGAGGGCTGGGCCTCAGGGGCTCTGGACGGGCCTATCACTGCCCTCAATGACTGAAATGTCATCTGCCCACCCCCACATCCACTCCCCACGGCACGTGGGCCTAGCTAGGAACGGAGTTGGAGGGAAGGGGCGGGATCCAGGGTGAAGGATAAAGTGGCCAAAAACAGAGACTGGAAGTCTTAGGATGAAGGGGGACGGAGCCAAGCTAGACATCAGGGTCTTGGTGTCCCCAGCTCCTCTCCACCAAAGGCTTCATTCAGATCAGCAAGCAGTTGCCAAGAGTCCTGAGCCTACAGCTTAGTATCAGCCGGACCTGGAGGCAGCTGCTGAGCCGGGGCTGTTTTGGAGGAGATTTCCATGAGCAATGAGTGGATGGGGCAAAGCCCAAAAGGAGCCTAGCCCCTCTGGCCTCCCCTCTTCTAGCCTGAGAGGCCAGGCAGGTGGGCAGAGAAGATGTGATTTGGAAACTGACCCCAGCCCAAAATATATCTGCCACCAATGCACCCCAGTGCCTGGAAGTCCTTCTTTGGAAAAGACATTGAAGGACTCCGCTAAAATGGTACTCCAGCTAGGAGGGACACAAGCATTCAATTCACTTTGCCCCTGACAGCTTCTAATCTGTGTCCAGGATGGGAACACGACACTCGTCATCCAGAATAGGAAAGGCACTTAAGGAAGATGTTAGAATGGAAGAGTTTAAAGGATAAAAGCAAGTTTGACACTCAGACTGGCAAGGACAGGGGCATGATAAGAAGGTCCCTCCCCTCACAGAGTGGCAGTAAATAAAGAGCAAATGTGGTTTCTCGGGTGATGGAAGAGCATGGCGCATGCTGGGGGAGAACGGCAGAGTAATGCTGTGGGGGTGATGTGGGCGAACTCTGTTCAAGTTGGTCAGGGAGGGCCTCTTTGAGGAGGTGAGTTTCAAGGTGAGACCTGCAGGATGAGAAGGAGACGGTCAGGCTAAGAGCCAAAGGAAGAACATTCCAAGCAGAAAGAACAGTAAAGAAAAAGCCTCGAGGCAGAAATACTTGGTGGTGTGCTTGAGGCTGCGTCATAACCCTAGTGCCGCTGGCGTGGGGGCAAGGGGAGAGCGTTACACGGTGTGAAGAGACAGGTAGGCAGGGGCTGGATCACTGAATCTTGAGGGACTGGGCAGGGGCTCTGAGCTTTGTCGCCCTTGCGACAGGAAGTTGTGACGGCAAGAGAGTAAGCGGTCTGAAGTTTAATAATGATCGTTCTGGCTGCCACATACAGAATGTACTGGAAGGGGCAAGAGATGGGGAGGCCGTGGCCATCCAGGTGGGAGAGGTGGCGCCTGGCCAGAGAGAGGCACTGAAGGTAGACAGAGAGGGGGGCAGAGAGAGCACAAACCCAAACTCCCCGGCCAGAGCAGCCACCCTGGGTTGGGGTTGGGCCACAGGTGGCATAAAGGGAGGTAAGGCTGGACAGAGCAGTTGGGACTGCACTGTGAAGGGCTTCAAAAGCCAGATTAGGATTTGGTGCTTTATCCTGCAGGAGCTGGGGAGCCATCAAAGACATTTTTATTTTATATTTTTTCATCAAAGAGCTCTGAGCGAGGGCATCTGACAGTGCGGTCAGATTTATGCGTTCACAAGATCCCCGCGGCAGCTGGTGTGGAGGACGGACCGAAGGGGCGAGACCGGTGGCAGGAAGACCGACTCAGGGGGCGGCTGCCATAACGGTCCGCCCGCGAGGTGGTGAGGCCCAAAGCGGGGGCCCTCTCCCCTGGCACCCTGGGGGTGGTGGGGCCCCTGCTCGTCCAAGGCTCGTCCCCCTCCTGGGGCCCTGGGCAGCTGCAGAGGGCCCAAGTGGGCCCCAGCTCTGATGCTTCGAGCAGAAAATAGGATGAGGGCAGCCAAAAGGCATCAGGACTGTTTATCCGGAGGAGCCTCGCCTCAGCGTGGATTTATGGCTAAAAGGTTACTAGGGGGAGGGAATGGGGACCAGCTGTCCCCCATCCTCACGAAGGGCAAATAAAGGAGGAGACTGTGGCCTCAGCTGCAGCAAGTGGGAGGAGGTCAGACACATGAGGGGAGATGTCCCGGCAAGCATCAGAGGATGAAAGGAACCTTCAGTGATCATGCAAACCAACTCTCTCAGTGAATAGCTGGGAAAGCCGAGGCACAGAGTGGGGGGCAGTTCCTCGCTGAAAGTCACAGTGAATTAAAGCCATGACTAGACCCAGCAGCATAACCTCCCCCTTTCAAAGACCCCAGGGCCTTCCAGAGCACTCCGCCTCCTAGGATGTCCCAGATTCTTTCGGGACGTGGCTGCTGCAGAGAGAAGTATGTAAACGTAGTCCTCCCAGAGACAGAAGGGGCAAGACCGGTGGAAAGATCTTTGGCGGACTGAGCTGGCCTGGGTCTCCCTTTGCTGCATCCTTGAGTTTGGCCTTAGTCTTAGGCCCTCACTTTCTCCATAGCTGTGTGTCTGCCCTCACCCCCAACCAATCTCAGTGTTTTGGCTGTTTGGTGAGAGTTATCTTTTCTCTCTCAAGGGTGTTGGTCTTTCTCTGTCATCCTGTCCCTCTCTGCCCTGTGAGACTCTGTATTTCTCTGACTTGGCCTCTAACTTGGTCTCCTTAGAGCAGAGCTGAGCTGACCTCCCACCCCCAAGCGGGCCCTCACTGGTTCCGCGCCCCCACGTAGACAATGCCCAGGCCCAGTGCCCAAGCTGGAACAGGTGACAGCAGCTGCGGATCTATCTATAGCTCCCTTGCCCTCCGATTGTTCCTGACTTCAAACAATGGTTGGGCTCTGGATTAGAGACTCCCCCCACCAGCCCTGCTGAAATGGATCCGGGGGGCAGGGGATGAGGCTCACAAGGGCCTGTCTGGACCTCTGTGTCCCCACCTGTAGCTCTGGGACCTGAGGCCTTCTTCCTGCTCAGAGGCGGTGTGAGTGAAGGAGCGGTGGATAAAGGAGCAGGGCGTGTGCGAACAGCAGGCCTGTAGATGGGAATGCGAGTATGTGATGTGTGGGTTCCCTCCTCCTGCCTTGGTTGACAGACACTCCTGGGCGCTGGGATGCCATTTCCACAAAGGCAGAGGCCTAGTCTCTCTTATTCTCTGCTGGATCCCAGCCTGAGCTTGGCCATGGCAAGTATTCAACATGCATTTCTTACTTTGACCCTCAGGGAGAGTAAAGGGGTGCTGCGTTAGCGATATGACTCACGCGTGAGCGGCAGTATAGAGCAGGGACCGAGAACACTTCATCTAAAGTCAGACTGCCTGAGACCGAATCCTGGCTCTGTCAATCACCAGCTGTGAAATCTTGGAAATTTACTTAATCTCTTCACAATGGAGATCTGTAAACAGCACCTGCCACACGGGATTCTGATGAGCATGATATGAGTTAAATTAACATTTGCAGTGCCTGGCACATAATGGAGACTCAGCAAATTGCCGTTGCTATTCCCATGATGTATCACTAGGTGAAAAAGCGAGGAGAAGCATGTACGGGATATATTAAAGTGCAGAGAAAGGAGTTGTGTGTTCGTGTGCTCACCTGTGGAGGGACCACCTTTGAGTGGCAGTAGCAAGAAGCTGCCAAGGGTGGTTGCCTCTGCAGAGGGGAACAGGTGGCTGGGGACTAGGGGAAAATGGGAGACTTGTTTTTCCTTGCATACCCTTGTTTACCTTTGAGTTTTGAATCGTGTATACATATTGCCCATTTCTTAAGGGTTTGCTAAATAAATAAGGGTCACCTCCAACATGATGCTTGAGAAACAAGGTCCTACTCCCTGTCCGTGGGGCACGCCTGGTTAGAGCCGGCCCTCAGCATGTGGGCTCATTGCCCTCAGCCATGGGTCTGAGTCCCGGGATACCTTCTTTCCTCTAGCCCAGTGGCTGACCAGGTGTGTCCATAAAACCATTCCAGGGCAAATGGTAAGCCAGAGGGAGACTTCCTAGTTTCTAGGCCAACCAGCAGGGATGGAGGGGGTGGTGGAAACAGGCTCCTGCCCTCTTCCCTGGCCCCAGCCCCCAACTCTCCAGTCCAAGCTATTCTTAGAGCCCAGATAATGCCAGCAGTTGCTGCTGCTCATATCAGCTTCCAGAACCCCCCGCCCCGAGAGGCCCAGGGCTGCCCCCACCCTCTGGCGTGCCGGCCTCCCTGCCAGGTATGGGCATGCTGCCGGCTGGCTCTGTCCTCTGTGCTGCACGGGCTACACACATTCTGGCCACAGCAGGTAGGTCAGGGGACTGGGGCGTGAGCCCCTCCAGACTCCTCTTGCCAGGCAGCTGCGTGGACAAGGAAGGGCTGCAGGACATCCTCGAGTATGAAGCGTCCCCCTAGGGGGTCACCACCCAGATAGTCTGGCCCAACCCCAGGCTCCAATCTAAGCTCAGAATATGAATGACAGGGGTGGGGGCCATGGACCTGGGCAGGCCCTGGAAGCTGGGGTGAGGGGAGGGTGGGGGGAGGGGGCCAGGAGGGCCAGTGTTGGGAGGACGGAGGACGCCAAAAATAGGTGGTCGGGGGGAGAGATGGCAGAAGAGGGTCTGATAGCGCTGGCTCCAGAGTCAGACTGCCTAGCTCTGTTCCGTACGTGTGATGTGACCTTGCACAGGTCTGTTCTCTTAAAGCCTCGGTTTCCATCATAAAACAGGCATGATCTTATTTCATTGGGTTGTTACGTGGAGTCAGTATATACATACACTCATGTGTGTGTGTGTGTGTGTGTGCATGCATGTGTGTGTATGTTCCACAATGTCATCACCTGTGTAGATTCGTGGATCCACCACCACAGTTGAGGCAACTGAGCAGCTCCAACAGGATCCCATCCTTCACCCCGGCCACCTCTCATCTGCCCTCCGTTTTTAAAACTGCCAATTCAAAAATGTTATGTAAATGAGATCGTACGGTGTGTAATCTTCTGAGATTGGCTTTTTCCACTCAGCATAACTCCCTGGAGAAATGCAAGTTGTTGCTCATATCTGCGGTTTGTTCCTTTTCGTTGTGAGAACTCCACTTTGCAGCTGCACCACCGTGTGTTTAACCCTTTACCTACTGAAGGCTATTTGGTCAGCCCACAGTTCGGGTTGTCATCTTATGCCAAGAACTCTCCCCACCCTTTCTACCCTCTTTCTCAGACCTGGTATTTGGATTCAGTCACTCCCAAGTATGCCAACCACCAATTCTTAGGGACAGACAAGAACAGAGTCTCTCTGGAGCCTGCTGACCCCGGCCTAGAGGTCCTGCCCCCTCCCGTTTCATCTCCTGCCACTCCACCCTCTCACTAGTTCCACTCCTGACACAACCCCCTTCTGAGAGTTTATTGTAAACTACACCAAACTCCTTGCTGCCTCAGGGACCTGGCCTCTGCCGTTCCCTCCACCCAGAACACTCCTTCCCCAAACGAGGGCATGGCTACCTCCTTCTTGTCCTTCAAGTCTCAGCTCCAATGTCACCTCATCAAAGAGGTCTCCCTTGACTACACCGTACTAGCTACATTAGGTCCCTTCTATAAATGTTATCTCTTCCCCATAGGTATTGCGTATTTAGATTTTTTAATTTATTACAATTATTGGTAGGTTTGCTGTTTTGCATCCTCTCTCCACCCAAGACAAGGTCTTTCTTCAGACCTGAGAGCAGAGTGCTCCCACTCTGCCTCCCCAGCAGCTAGAAAACTGGGCCCAGACGTGCCCGTGCGTGAGGGCTGTGTCCACCGGGATAGGCGCGTTTGCCTCTCAGGAGCCGTCTTTCCCAGGGGCCTCTGCGTCTCCTCCCAGCAGCCCCTCCATGCCAGGCCCAGTGGGTATTGTGACTCTTGTTTCTCACCCACCCAAACCTGGACAAGCCTCTCCACTCTTTGCACCCCTGGGTTTAGCTGAACCAAGCTAACAATACAGTACAGTGCTTAAGAGTCCCAGAGTCAGACTGCTCGAGTGCAGCCCCTCAGTGACTCTGTTCCTCATCTGTAAAGCGTGGTTAATAAGAGCACCTACTCCACAGGGACTTACATGAAATGATATGTGTGTATAGAAAAAAACCCCACAATGCCTTGCACATGAGTGTTCAGTCCGTGGGCATTACTGTTATTTTTCTTATTAGCATTATTTTCACCCCCAAACTCAGTAGAATAAACGAGGGAAATACATACGACCAATGCAGACGCCATGATAAGGTTCCCCCAAAAGGCTCAACCCTAAGACTGTGGAACCCTGTTCTCATCCTGACACAATTCTCACTGCCTCCTCTCTCTCCCGCCCCCTCCCTCCATGGTGAAAGTCTGGGGAGATGGAAGGGCAGGAGGACCACAGCCTCTCCCTGGGGAAAGGCTCCCATCGCCAGTTTCCGGGTGACAGCTGCCTTCTCCCACACAGAGAGTTCTCAGTGTCACCCAGCACCACCTAGCTCCATGGCCTCCCTGCATACAGCCCATACAGGTTAGGCCCGGGGCCTTGCCATCCTCTGGCCACACGCAAAGTAAAGCATCGTCTCCTCATCCATGAGCTGCATCCATTCCGTCTTCACACATCCATCCATCCATCCATCCATCCAACCATGCATATACTTACTGAAAATAAACTTTGCTTATTAATCTGGAAAATCTCAGTGGGATATCATTTCACTCTCTCTAGATTGGCAAAAACAAACAAAGCCTGACAACACTGAGTCTCGGTGAGGATGCAGAACAAGGGCAACCCTAATACACTGCCGGAAGGAGTGCAACTTTGCAAACCACTTAGAAGAGACATTTTGCATTTTCTAGCAGATCTGAATGTGCTCGTGACGTCCAACACACCGCACAGGGAGGCATATGATAGGCTGTTTACCATGGGCGACAGTAAAGTACTAGAGACAATCCAAAGGACCTTCGCAGGGGACAAGGTAAATGAAATGTGGTATTCTCATGTAATGTAACCTGTAACACAGTGAAAACGAGTGAACTAGGTACTTTTCTCAGCATGGGTGACGCCCCAACACGAGGCTGAATAAGCTGCACAAGAATACGCACACTGCATTACCATTTAAAGCCCCCCAAACAGGAAAAATAATATCATGTGTTGTTTAAAAACACACACCCAGTGAAAGGATTAAAAATGCATTGGACCTGCCCTACCCTATATATAAAACTTAACTAAAAATTAATAAAAAACCTAAATGTAAGAGTGAAAACTATGAGAGTCTTAGAAGACACAGGTGTAAATCTTTGTGATCTTGGATTAGGCAATGGTTTCTTAGATACGACACTCAAAGCACAAGCAGCCAAAGGGAAAGCAGGTGAACTGGACTTCATTAAAAATCTGTGCTTCAAAGGACACTGTAAAAAAACCCAGCAAGACACCCCACACAATTGGAGAAACTACTTGCATATCGAACATCTGCTAAGGGTCTGGTATCCAGAATCTATAAAGAATTCTTTTTTTTTAATTGACTGGATTTGGAGAAAGAGAGGAAGGGAAAAGGAGAGAGGGAAACATTGATTTGTTCACTTATTTATGCATTCATTGGTTGATTCTTGTATGTGCCTTGACTGGGGATCAAACCCGCAACCTTGGCATATCAGGATGATGCTCTAACCAACTGAGCTACCTGGCCAGGAAGAGAATGTATAAAGAATTCTTATAACTCAACAATAAAAAGACAAATAACCCAATTTGTAAATGGGCAGAAGACTTCAACAGACATTTTCCCAAAGGAGATATACAAATGGCCGATAAGCACATGAAAAATGCTCATGATTAGTCATTAGGAAAATGCAAATTGAAATCATAATGTTTATGATTTATCATAATGTTTAATGTTTATTATGATAGCACTCAGTCGGGTGGTGGGTGCAAGGGTGTTTGTCATACTCATCGTCATCCCTTTCTCAGTGTCTTCACAACAAATAAAATTTAAGAGTATTTACTGAGTGCTGACCTAGACCAGGCACTGGGCCACCTGGGTGGTGTAATGGTAATAAAATCAGATCCCACCCTGCTCCAAAGTGGATAAGGATAAGTAGTAAGCAGAGAAGAGGGGCTATCAGTCAATCTTCCCCTTTCTGGGCTTGTGACCTCATGGGTGAAATGAGAGCTGGACTAGAAGCTTGTTGGTGGAAAGTCTCTGAGGATCCTGGGGGCGGAGGGGTATGTCTCCCCTTTATCAGCCCACAGCTTCCAGGGTTCATGCGTGATGAGAGCACAGGACATCCATCATTGCAAGCGGGCAGAAGGCAAAGCCCAACTGAGTCTGTTTCTTCTCAGTGACACCAGGATAGTAGCTTCTCCCACCCAGGATTACTGTCGGGGTGTAAATGAGATAACACATATAAAGTGTCTGGGACAGACCTGGCACACAGTAAATCCTCAACACATGGGAGAGGCCTCGCTTTGATTCTCAGGCATTTCCGGAACAGCACTGCTGGGCCAGGCCCACAACAGGGGCTGGATGACAGAGGAATTCCAACCCTGAATGTCCAAGCAGTGGCCCCCCAGCCAAGTGGGGAGACAGCCTCATAAACAATACCAGGTGGGGTGATGTCATTGCTAAAAAGAGACAGCAGCCACGTGGCCATTGCAGACGATGTGCAATGCAGACCCTGGGATGGCAGAGATGCCCCAGTGAAGAGGTCCAAGCTTGGAACGATGCAAAGTCTTGAGGCCAGAGATCTCAGGCAAGTTCTCCAATCCTGGGTTCCTTGACCTGGGATCCCTGAGTGGGCTCTAGGAGGTCTGTGGACACCTCTACATGGTGTGCAAAAGGTTTGTGTCTAATGGAGGTTCTTAAAGGAGCCTATGGCCACAAAACTAACAAACCACCAATTTAACCTAACTTAGCATGTCTTCATATCCACCCTAAGGAGATACAGTGCAGTAAATCCTCACTGAATGTCTTCGATAGGTTGTGTGGCTTTAAGTGAAGTGACAAATAATGAAACTAATTTTATTACAGGCTAACTGATATAAACAGAAGCTCCTATAGTTATAATAAAACAATGTTGAACAAAACGAAGATATTTAAGGACCTGCTATAACTACCTTGAAAGGCTGTGAGATTAAGCTGGGTAGTTTAGAAGTACCTGAAACATGCTGAGCTTTCACCTAATGCTGGTTTCCTTCCCTTCCTCCATCCCCAGCTTATTTCTACCATTCAGCAAGTAATGAGCATCTACTATGTGGCAGGCAGGCACCAGTCCAGGTGTTGAGTGGGGAGTGGTGAACAAGACAGACATTGTCCTGTTTTCATGAAGGTCACATTCTAATAATGCAGGGAAACATGAGATACATAAAATTAATTTCAGACACTAATAGGTGCTACCAAGAAAATACAGAGGATAATGTGATACAGACTGATAAGGTGGGGGTGGCATCTGAAGGAGCCAGGCATGGCACGATTTAGGGCCAAAGCCTTGCTGGAAAGACCCTTGGTCAAGAGACTCTCACTGCCAGTCCCACCCCAAAGTAGGTGCCCTTGAACCAGTCACATAACTTCTGAGGCTCAGCGGCCACATCTGTACATCTATAGAATGGGAATAAAAACACCTTCCCTGCCAGAATGTGAGGGAACTCAACCAAAAGGCTGTTTAGGTCTGGAATCCTCCCCAAATCTCATAAATAGACACCTGCTATATCGTCGGACACCCATCTTGGAGGAGGGGAACCATGAACCCTGGGTCATGATTTATTTCATGCTGCACTAGAAATAGCTTTCTTTGTTCCTTGTTAATACAGTAGGCTTTTCCTGCCACCTGGGGCCTATCACAGTAACTGCTGCTTCAAACTCTTCCTCAGGTATGAAAGGAGACCAAGGAAGGACATCATGGGACACTGTTGTGGTTATAACTGGACTACTTATCCTTTCCCTCCCCCCTAGCAAGATTGAAGAGCTCAGTGTGTCCTGTAGACAGAGAATGTAAATGCTTTATTTAAGAAGTTGGAAGCACCCCGGTCCACGGGTTGGACCACTGACTTATAATCAGTCCGAGTAGCCCCTTCTCTCCATCTGCTCAGTCACGGCCTCATCATCTCACAGTGTCCTGGTAGCTCTCTCTGGCCGTACTTAGTCTCCCCACTTGCAAACCATTTGCCACACTGTAACCAGCACCAAACCCAAAATAGACCATGTTTCTCCCTTTCTCCAAAGATTTTATTTATTGATTTTTAGAGAAAGGGGAAGGGGAGGAGAGAGGGAAAGAAACATCAATGTGTGGTTGCTTCTTGTGCGCCCCCTACTGGGGACCTGGCTGGCAACCCAGGTATGTGCCCTGACTGGGAATCGAACCCTTGACCCTTAGCTTCCCAGGCTGACGCTCAGTCCACTGAACTACTTATCCAGCCAGGTCCACCCTACTTGAAACCCTTAAGACAGCTTCCCACTGTTCATTGGCCAAATGCCAAACTCCTTACTCTGGCACCCAAAGCTCCCCCTCCAAGACTGAGCTCCTTCCTAGTAGCCTGCTTCAACTCCCAGGCCCCTCTCAGTATCCACACCAAACTCCTAATCCGTTCTGAAACAATCCAAGCCACACCCAGAATTATTCGCCTTTACAGTTTCTGTTGGTGCACTTGAATCACTGTCCCCATTCCTGCCTCTCACCTCCACCCCTATTCACTGCCTACACGTTTCTACCTATCCAAGACCCCCAAAGACTCCCCTGACTCCCCAGAAAATCACTCTTTACAGGTCTACCTGCTTAATTAGTTGTGAAAGCAGGGGTTCTTATTCATGGTTAATTCATCAGAACCTGGACTGAATCCAGTTTAACTACGATTCTTATCAAGTACTTCAGCTTGAGAACAATCCTATCATAAGCCAGAAAGAAAAAACAGTTAAGGCGTTGGGAACCTGCCAAGGAGTGAGGTGTGGGTGGGATCAAGAATCAGCATTAAAAAAACAAAACAAAAAAAACAAACAAACCCAGCAACACCTGCCCCAGATCCTGATGCAAGTGGTTGTTGTCCTTTTGAGAAACACTGGGTAACCCTTAACAGTTTCTAACTTTAAAACTGCTAGAAAAGTGAAAGTGTTTTCCTTTTGCCTCTAAGGCTTTTCCTGCAGCTGTCACGGGTTAGAGAAAGCAGGTGGGCTTTTCCGGGACCCGGCTGGGTGGAAAACAAGCCTGGGTTCCAACACTGGCTCAGCCCGTAACGTGCTAGGGGACCCTGCGCCGGTCTCTGCCCCTCTCTGGGCCTCTATTACCACATCTACTCCTACCAGCTGTGTGTCCCCGAGGTAGTCACTGCCCCGTTCTGGGTGTGTTTCTCCATCTTACACAGGACGTCACCAACTTTAAAGCCCTACGAGCTGTGCAAAGCCGCAACACCCGGCCGACACAACCTGACTCCTCCCCTCTTTCCCAAAGTGTGAACGGCCTGGGTCCAGCTGACTCCACCCTAAGGCCAAAGCTGCTCCTACACACTGACTGCCCCTTCCCGGCCGCCGTCCAGCGCCAAAAGCACGGGTCTCCTCCCCTACCTTCTCTAAAGGCCCCGCCTAGGAGGTCTGCGCAAGCGCATTGGATTGCATGGAGACCCCGCCTCCTGGACCTGGAGTAACGGCGCGAGGGGCCTGAGTACAGTGCGCGGTGGGACCGACACCAAGTAGGTTGAGGGAGTGGCAACGGCGGCCGGCAAGGGTCACGTTTCCTCCGGAGGAAGGATGTGAGGGAGGGGAGGGGACTGGCCAGCGACTGGCGCCCTGAAGATCAGGAGGTCTTGTAGATCAAACTCAGTGGCAGGAATGGGGAAACTGCTGTCCAGTGAGGGGGTTGGTCTGGTGCGCGTTGATCTCACGTTTCCCAGATCTTCTGACTTCAGATGGGGCCGCTGTCGGGAACATGGAGCCGGGTAGACTACAGCCCAAATTAAAAGTAGGAGCTATTAGGACCAAACTTTGTCCAGGGTGGGAGCGAGCAAGCCCGTGAACTGGTGCAGGCCTAGGCAAGAGACCGTGTTCTTAACCTCGGCCTTTACACAGGCACTGGCCCTGCCCTCGGGGTAAGGTCCGACCGGTTTCCGTGTGGGCGTTGTAATGCTTTTGGTGATCTGGACCCAGTCTGCCATTCATTCATCATTCTTTCATTTAACATTCAGTGGAATACGGTAGTAGGTGCTGGACGTAGAGAAGTGATGAAGACAGATTCGGTGCAGGGAAATGTAAAGGGCTGCGGAAGCCCTGGATGGAGAAGAACAAGGATGACTTCTAAAACAAAGCCAGGAACCTGGTTAGGAGTGGCGGGGTGTTCCGAAGAGAGACTACGGCACGTGCCAAGACCTGGAAGCGGGACAAAGGCTGGTGTATGCTCGTCACTGAAGATATCTCACTCTGAATCTATTTAGTGCCCGGGGTGTTTAGTGCTAGGCTCCTAACAGTCGAGATGGAGAGAAATCAGGGAATTCAAAGGACTATATATTTAGATAGACTCCGCAGAATTTTGGGAGAATGGGGTGTAGACGCATATGCAAGGCCTGGGTGCCCCGGGGGGATTCGTCAGAGGAAGAGCAGATTTGTGGGGAGGCAACAAATTCTACCCTAGTTCTGTGAAGACTCCCGGTAAGCAGTTGGATATTCTAGTTTGAAAGTCAGTAAAGCACTGCAGTAAAGGTACAGATTTGAGTGGCCTCAGCAAAACAAATAAAGCCACAAGAATGGTTGAGACTATAGAAGGAGAAAAACAAAGGGCCCAATTGGCATTTTTCATAGTGATTATGCCTTGTCTTTCTCTGTGTCCAGTACCTACTCAAGGGCTCGGAGTTAGGTGGCAGTTAGCGTTTGCCAACTAAACAGAAGCCCAACAGCAGTCAGAGTTGGAGGGTTCCATTGCTCTAATGTCTAAGTCACAGGTTCTAGTCCTGGCTCTGCCACCAGACTGCTGTGGGACCTCTGACAAGTCTGCCACCTGTAGAGTGGGTACAGCTAAAAAAAGAAGCTCCCGCAATTAGAGCTCCAAACACTGCTAAGGGATTGCACACAGATTTTTCTCAATTTAAGCCACACGGTGACCTTATTTATAAAGGAAGTAATGTTACGGACTCAAACTCAGGTCTGACTAACCTCAGAGCTTTGTTCTTTCTTATGACCGCCCTTACCCATCTCACCCAACAGAGATGTTGTCAGGGCCCTCCTGAGATCACATGCTTTTATTCTTTCCAAACATTGCGCTGAGGCTGGCAGACTTTCATAACTGGTCTAGCACCAGCCCTGTCATGGGGACAGGGATGGAGCTGAATGTGATAGAGGTTTTAGCTCTCTTCCTGGGGATCACTGAACTGGACAGCCGTGTTCTGTTCCTAAAATCACATGACAGTGGACAGAACAAAATTAATGAGGGGTGTTTCCAGATTTTTATCCAGATCTTAAACCCCTAGGGCCTGCTGCAAAATGAATGAATCCACCCTAGCTATATTTTGTACTATTTCACAAAGGGCCCTACCCCACCTTCCCACCCCCACGTAATTTATCTGAGATCTGCTGACGTGGATTGTTGGGCTAGAAGGGAAATGATAATCTATTGTAGTGGTTCCCATCCCAGGAGAACTTGTTAAAAATACAGTTTCGGCCTCTTCCTCTCAGACTTTTTGAATCAGAGTCTCTGAGTGGAGCACAGGAATTTGTATTCTCTCCCAAGCCACCCCCTCATCCCCAAATATTCAGCCAGGTTTAGAAACCACTGGTCTACCCCATCCCCCTTGTTTCACATGTAGAGAATCTGCAGCTTGGGAGGGAAAGGAACTTAACCCAATCACATAGGACATTAGCGCCTGTTTTTCCAATGAAAAGCATTGAGCTGGGAGTCCAGAGACCTGGGTTCAAGTCCAGATTTTACCAGCGATTAACTTGGTCAAGTCACTTCACATCTTTGAACCTCTGCTTCCTTATTGTGAGGATAATGCCATCATTCTAGCGATCAAAAGAGAAAGTGGCAGTGGAATTGCTTTGCCAAGCTTTGTGTTTTGTGCTCACAGAAGCTCATAAGAGCTGCCAGCCAGTGTTGTCTCCCCTGTACCACACTGCCAGTTTCAGCGGTTGCTGGCGTCCGGCTGTCACCAAGCTCTCCTGTCTCCTGTTGCAGGCTGGGATGGCCAACAGCTGGGGAAGCCTCTTGCAGGAGCAGCAGCAGCTGGAGGAGCTGGCACAGCAGGCTGTGGACCGGGCCCTGGCCGAGGGAGTGTTGCTGAGGACCCGGCAGGAGCCCAGCTCCTCCGACGTAAGCCCCCAGCCCCTCCAGACCCACTGCTCTGATCACACCGCTCTGGGTCCTTCTGCCCATTGTCTGGCCCCTGCCAGGCTGGAGGCAACTCCTTTGAGTCAGAGATCACATCTTTACTCTGCTTTATGTATTTGTTTTTGTATTTTTTAAAATCTTACTTACTTTTAGACAGAGGGGAAGAGAGGGGGAAAGGGAGGGAGAGAAACATTGAGTGGCTGCCTCTTGCGCACCCCCTACTGGGGATCTGACCCACAACCCAGGCATGTGCCCTGACTGGGAATTGAACCAGCGACCTTTCGGTTCGCAGACCGGCACTCAATCCACTGAGCCACATCAGCCAGGGTGATTTTATTTTTTAATAACTAATATTGATCTCTAGAAGTATGTAAAGTATAAAGCACCATGCTAGAGTAACCACATTTAAGCCTGAGACTTAAAGTGTGACTTAGGGAAGTTACTTAGCTCTTTCAGCTACAGTTTCTCCAAATATTAAAAAAGGATAATCATGGGACCTACCTCATCAAGTTGGTAAGAGAATTAGAAGATAAGTAATGTGAAGCACTTTGCCCAGTGAGTTACTGTTTTTTAGGAAACCCTAATTATACTACCGTCTCTAGTTGTTTTGTAGTGCATCCTTCCACGTCTTTCTCTATGCATTTATATACATGTGTGTATATAAAGAAATATATAGTTTTTAAAAAAACAAGTTGCATGACACATATTATTCTGTGATGTGTTTTTTTGTTTGTTTTTCATTTAATAGTCTGTCTTAGAACTCTTTCCAACTTCCTCCATTAGGATCAGCTGCATTCTGTTGTATAGTATTCCAAGTGTGGATGAATCGCAGTTTAACTTTCTCCTACTGATGGTTCTTTAGAGGATTTCCTATGTTTTATGACCACAAATAGCACTGCCGGGAATGTCACTGTGCGTGCCTGTTTGAACGCCTATGTGAGTGTTTCTCTGCGGTTCATATGGAAAAGTATTATTATGGAGCTGCTGAGTCCACACCATGTCTTTAAAAAATGTCATCCTTTAAAACAAAACAGAACAAAACAAAAACCTCTTTTTATTTTATGACTAGGTAAAACATTCTCTTGCTTCAAAATTTAAAGTGTGTCAGAGTTTACACATTAACCCTCCCTCCCACATTCCTTAGCTACCCAGTTCTCCTGCCCTGAAGATAACCTGCGTTTTATATGCATAAGGAAAATATTTATTCTTATTTATTTTTTCCAGATTGCTTATTCATAAAGAGAAAATATGTATATATTCCTTTTTCCAAGTTTTTACACAAAGAAGAATACTAGATGAGTTCTTCTGTGCTTTACTTTTTTTTTTTACTTAACATTATTCTTATCACTATCCCAATTCGTAACTAAAGAGCTGCCACCATCTTTTCCCACCGAGGCACTGTCTTGGCTGTGTGTGCCTGCAACCTAGTCGGGGGCCTAGTAGTGAGTCCAGACTTAGGAAGTGTTTGCTGAGGCCCAAGTCAATGAGAACGGCTCTCACCCAAGGCCAGGTGACACTGTGGACGGTGTGCCCCTGGCTTTATCGTTGCTTCGTTTGTGAACCCGAGATTTCGTGAGCTACTTGTCTGAACCCAGGATGTAGCATTTTCTCTTCCAAGACTTTATTTATTCTGTTAATCAACAGGTATTGTGTGAAGGTCCAGCACTTGGTCTTTCTGGAAGTTGACGGAACCTAGAAAAGGCATAGCCCTCAATTTTCCAATCCAGAGGAAAAAAGACAGGAAGCTTGTCTTTTTCGCTTTGGAATCAGTAACTCATTTAATCCACTGCAACAGAGATGAGGAAACCGAGGCCCAGAGAGGTGAAGTAACTGCTTCAGGTCGTTTAAATGGTGGTGTAATCGGCAGAGCCAGAATTCAGACTCAAGGAGTTTGCCTCCTAAGTCCATTCTCTGGACTCCCACGTGTTGCTGCCTCTCCCAGGATACTACAGAGGACATGCGGAGGAAGGAGCAATTCATTAGTGGTGTTTGAACTAGATCTTAAAAGACAAATGGAAGGCTCTACTTTCAGGGATCATTTCTATAGTTTGTTAAAAGACAAATGGGGAAAGGCACAGCAGAGCAGAGATCCCAGAGCAGGAAAAGGCAAAAGACGTTTAAGAGAATTCAGCTGACTGCGGGGCACGCAGGTGGACGGACTGGGAAAGGAGGCGGGCCGAAGGCAGACAGCCGAGAGGCTTTGGAAACGGAGTGGAGAGCCTGAACTCTGTTCTGTAGATCGGACCAGTTGTGTGCAGACTGAATGGTTGGCTCCTGCAGTGTTTAGGGAGTTCATTCACTTGAATAGGGTACAAAATCCAAAACGGTATTCAGTATATAGAATGTCTCCTTCCTCTAGCTACTGTTTTCCTCCCCAGAGGTAGGCATTGTTTAGTTTTGTTTCGTTTTGTTTTGTTTTTTAATCAGAGTGTCTTTTAAAAAGTCAGAGCCAACATTTTTTAAAGTCATTAAATTAAAAAAAATCTAGATCCCCAGTTTCTCTTGACAAATCAAACCAGCTGCTAACCCTGGCTGCCTCTCCTGATGCCCACAATTGGCTACAGCGGGGTTCCGACTGCACCGTTTAGATAGGACGGGAGTTCTTCCCGTCGCTCTGCGTTGTTCCCCTGCCTCTGAAGCAGATGCTAGCTGTCATGCATGGGCTGTAATTCTTATAGTGGAAGAATATTACTCTGTGTCTGTTTTTCTATCAAAAGTACAAAACTTGTGTTTCAGCCTTTAGCCTATGGACAGCAGAGAATAGCTTTATACTGTTGGTCCCAAACTCAAGTGGGCATGACGAGTCCTAGCAGAAAAACTTTTGGGTAGTTTTTCAGGCCAAATCAGATTGGTTGGAAGAGGCAGAGTTGTGAGATTTCAAGCCAAGGGAACACGCCTGTGACCGATCATCACATGCACTCAGGGAATTAAGTCACCGCTTGTGTGATCTTCAGTCACCCACACCCGTCAAAGCTTTAAGCTGAGTGAGCCTGACTCTCGCAAACACACTGCCCTGGTTTTGTCTTAAAGTAGACGCTGAGGAGGGCAATTTGGGAATTATCTACCAAAATTTTAAATGGATTTACCCTCATTACCTGACATCTCCACTTTCAGAAACTGACCTTCTCACGCACAAAATACCTAGGATGTATATTCCAGTATATTCATTGAAGCATTGATTGTAATGGTGGCAAAAAGGTAACCACCTAAATATTCATGATAAAAGGCTAGATTCAATGAATGGTGGTATATCCAACAAATGGAATACTATACAGCCGTTATAAAGAATGAAAGTGCTCTATTTGGATGTATATGGAAATGTCTCTGAAGTATGTATTATATGTTTTGATGTGTGTAAAAAATGAGAAAATGTATATGTATACATATACATTAGCCTAAAAAGATATGCGAGACCCTAGTATACCATTTGCCTCTGGGAAGGAGAACTGGGTCATTAGGGCCAAGGTGGGAGTGAGACATACTTTTCACTGTGGATCCTTCTGTTTCTTTGAATTTTGTGTCACGTGTTTGTGTTATCTATTCAAAATAATATTTTGTAAATAAATATTTCAATGACAAATTCTAATACCATAAACTCATACCAATGTAATGAATGGCAAATTGATATTAACTTAGAGGTTACATTCAAGAATGTTCCATAAATAAGTCACCAGGTCGTGTTATTCTCTCTTACCCAAATTCTAGTTTATTTGTTGTTAGGAATCTTGGATGGTATGTGGGTTTCCTGATTCTGCCAAAGTTCAAAGAATTGAGAGTGCAGCTGAACTCTGGGCCTGGCAACCTGAGTCATCATCTCCAGCCCTGGGGGAAACATTTTCCATGGGGGGGTCCCTTTTACAGGAAGACAGCCCATTCACAGGTGTTCTACCCTTGCCCACTCTCCATCAGGTGGTGAGCTATGCCCCATTCACACTCTTCCCCTCACTGGTCCCCGGTGCCCTGCTGGAGCAGGCCTACGCCGTGCAGATGGACTTCAACCTGCTGGTGGATGCCGTCAGCCAGAATGCTGCCTTTCTGGAGCGAACTCTCTCCAGGTGCTAGGTGCTGGGACATGGGGGGCTGGGAGTGGCTGGAACCAAGGGCCTGGAAGACTGGGGAGCCATGAGCTGTGGCTCTGGCATTTAACTTGGTAGAGTGGGGTACAAGTTCCCCCCAGAGAAACAAAAAGTAGTAGAAAAGTCAGAAGAGCTGGCTTCTAATCCTGGCTCCACCACTTATTTAAAAATATGGCCTCAAGCCATTTTTTTTAATATCTGGGGCCTTAGTTTCTGGGGAGGTTGGCCTAAATCGAAAGTCCCTTCCAACACTGACATTCTGTGATTCTCTGATCCATGACCCCCTTCTTTGAAAACTGAAATTTCCATTTGGGATTAGAGAAGGTCGTCATGGTTTTAGAGAAAACAGGGCAAGTGAAGTTATTGGGTTTAAAGCCATATTTGCTACTTCGCCTAGCCAGTGGCCCTTTCTGGTTCTTCAAGGCCCCTCATCCCTGGGTGGGGTGGGGTGCAGACGCGGCAACAAGGAGACACAACACCTGGAACGACGTAGCCCAGCCACCCCTCTCTGCCTCTTTCCCCTGATCACTTTTTTCCTTCAGGCCCTTGGGCAAGGGAAATTACTTTAGAATTAAATATATATAAATATGTATATATACATATTTGTATTTATGTATAAGAGAAAGACTAGACATATATGTAATTACATGTCTGACTAATTTTTCAAAAGAAAACGTTTATTTTGTTAGAGACAGAATCTTTTTAAAATGTGTACCTTGGTTCGAGGGTGAACATGACAGGGGATCCTATGGTGAGACGTTTGGAAACCACTGACCTGGAGCTAAAGCCCAATGAGTCGTGAATGCACAATCCTGACCACCCCTGTCTTTCCTGGGGTGGGCCTGGCTTTCGAGCCTCTGCTTCTGGATTGTGGGGAGCATGAGCAGTCTGACTGTGACCTTTACCCTGAAGAAGCCATTACGTGGGAGACGTTCCCTGCAGCCTGTGGCCGCAACCCCTGTTCCCCTCACTGTGAAACACACACAAGCCCTGGTGTGAATTGAAGGAGAAGAGCCCCCTAGAATCTGGGGATGAAGGGAAGCACCTCTTTGGAAGTGGGAAAATGTGTCCCAACTTCCCTGGAGGCTGAAGTCGAGCTGGGGACTCGACTCCTCACGGAGGGCTGGGAAGCCCTGTGAGAGAGCCGGCTGGGGAGCAGGTGAACCTCAGGGCCGGCCTGAGCTGCTTGGGCTCAGCGGGGCCCCTGTAACAGGACGAGCCTGCGAGTCAGGCTTGGGCAGGTAGGCAGAGACCCTCCTGAATGCTCAGAGACAGCAAGTGTGGCACTGGTTACCTGTGGGTGCCTCTTCCTGAGGATCCAGAAAACCATCCTGGATGGGCTCCTCCCCTGTGCCACAGCAGCACCCCGGGCCGTGATGATGAGCCAGCACAGACACGGTCTGTACCCTCACGTGGTTTATAGTCAAATGGGAGACGGTGCTAATAATCACACAAATAAAATGGAAAATCGCCACCACGGTCAGAACAATATAGGAGAGGTCCGCAGTGCCATGAACTCACATAGCAGCTGGACCAGACAGGGAAGGCTTTCCTGAGGAAATCACGTCACCTGAGGACTGGGTGAGGGGAAAAAGTAGGATATTTAGCTTGAGTCGAAAAACTCTTGTTGGGGCACAGGGTGTAACTGCTGTCTTCTAATCTCTGCAGGCTGCCATGGAAGAGGAAGAGAAGGCCTGTTATAGGAGGTCCCAGAGTAGAGGGGAAACTACAGAGAGTTCATGATAAGTCGGTCAGAAAGCTTACAGCCATTTGGGCTATTTAGTTATAGAACGGTTATATCACGCCGTTTCTGAGTTCTTCTTGGGACTAGACACTATACTCAATTCTGTACATGAAACATCCTACTTACTCTTTACCACAACTGTGTGCTATGAATATAATTGTTTTCCTCTTCATTTCACATTGAGCACACTGAGATACAGAGAGGTAAAGTGATTCTCAAAGGTTTCCTGCTAGTAAGCGGTAGAGCTGGGACTTCAACCAGGTCACCTGGCTCTAGCGCTGGGTTCCGAACCACTGTTCTCTAGCCGGTGTTCAGGGCTGGGTCAGTAGAACCCAGAGGGGATTCAGGAATCAGGGGACAGGGGTAGAACTCCTTTACCTTTAACGTTCCATGTAACCTAGAAAATGTTGTTTCTTCCTCCAGCACCATCAAAAGGGACACCTTTACAGCTCGTCTCTTTGACATCCACAAGCAAGTCCTGGAAGAGGGCATTGCCCAGGTAACCAACCGTTCCCTGTTCCATATCCACTCCCGTCTGGGACCTGCCCCTCCACCTCACCGCCCCCCACCCCACCTCTTTTTTTTTTTTAACCAGAAGAATTTAAGCCCAGGTCCTGAACTCATGGGAACCTGCCTCTCATTGAGTTTGAACCTCACTGGCCAATCCTGGGATGACCGTAACAATGTCTGGGAGTGTTAGCCAGCATCTCTAACCTCTCGCTACATAGAGCACCTGGTACCTGTCTGCTCCGTGGCTAGGCTGTCAGAGTTAGACCCTGGGCAAATGTCCTCAGCTTTCAGTTTTCCCCGCAGACTGTGTTCCTGGGCCTGAATCGCTCAGACTACATGTTCCAGCGCAATGCAGATGGCTCCCCTGCCCTGAAACAGATTGAAATCAACACCATCTCTGCCAGCTTTGGGGGCCTGGCCTCCCGGACCCCAGCTGTGCACCGGTAGGTCCCTTAGGCCGCCCTGAGCATACCAATGGGTAACAGCCTATGAGCCTACAGTCAGGTGGGGACAGGGATCTCCACCTCTCCAACTCTGACTCTGCCTTCCAGGGCCCTGGGTCACGTGTTGTTCTCCCCCTAATCCCCCAAGCCCAGTAGCACAGTTTGCACTTGTAATTAGTAGGTCTTGATATTTCAGGTGGAGAAAGGACCTCACAGTTCATCCAGTCCTACCCCCTTATTGTACAAGGTAGTACTCCAGACAGGGGGAACAGTATCTATGAGGGTTCTGAGGTGAGACAGAGCTCATATGTTTGAAGGTCTGAAAGGAGGTCAGAATCCAAGGCAGAGAGGGATGCAGAAGCTTCCCATCTGAGGGTTGAGCTGTAATAGCATCTACTTCTAGCCAGCAGCGATGCTCTAGGTTCCAGGTTGCTGTAATTCCAGATGTCCACAGCAGGATTCCAGGCAGTACCTGGAGCTCAAGGAAAGGGGTTCCAGCTCATTGGGAGGCTGGTGTGGTGGAAGCACAGGGTCTTAGGGCCCCTCTGTGCAAATATACCAGGGGCCAGGGTTAAAGGCAGCCCAGCGTATTCTAGCCTAAGTTGGATCCTGCAGGAATATGATGATAAGATGTTTTTTAATGCTTAGCTGATTCTCAAAGTGATGTTCCTTTAACTGTCTGTGAGTCACAGACAGAGGGGGTCTTTCGGGTCCATCCAGTTACTGAACAGACATTTCTCCTCCAACAGACATGTTCTCAGTGTCCTGGGTAAGACCAAAGAAGCTGCCAAGATCCTCTCCAATAATCCCAGCAAGGGACTGGCCCTGGGGATTGCCAAAGCCTGGGAGCTCTACGGCTCAGCCAAGTAAGGGGGAGAAAGCGGCAGAAGAATCCTGCTTCAGGTTCAGCATTCATGGGGCAGCAACTTCTCTGCCTGACATCATTAGGGAGTGAGTGAAGTGTTCTAGAAATAGAGAAGCTTAACACTTTCAAGGGCCAAAGTCATTTTAGTGGAGGTTTGGGCTTCCTTCTTAAATAAAAGATACTGACTATAATTTAACCTTTCCATGTAGGCTCCAGGTCACCATTATGACCGTCAGGGTCTCATCTTGATGGTATGCGGAGGTGCTGCCTAGAGGTGGAAAGGCTGCGAGGCTGTCTGCCTGCACTAATGGCCCCAGCTCTTAGGTTCTGAGTGCTCCTCCTTTTACTTCATAGTTTTTCTCTCTGCCTCACTGTTATCGGAGCACTTGAATTTGGGATCCTCCGCTCCCATCCCTGTACCTCCTTTCCGATTTGCTGTGGTTCGTTAGGAAAAGCAAACGTCTAACGAGTGTGAGGGCTTCTTTGATAAGTAAATGCATAAGCTTTCATTTAGGGATTTCAGTGTCTGTTTTAACTGTTTAGAGGCAGTTTTTGCCTCCTTCCTATTTCTCAGCCATGTTCCAAATGTGTGAAGGTGCTAGGTAAGTGGCTTCTGGATAAGTGAGGCCCACCGTTCTGACAGCCGTTGCAGTGTTAATGAGCTCTCACCAGCGTTCTCTCACCTTGAGAGTCAAATAGGTACTTCTGCTGACCCAGCTCACGACCTTTGCTAAGTCTGTTCTTTCTCTGTGTCAGTGTCTTCATTTGTAAAAGGAGTGTAATGATAATACGTGCAAGGGTGGTAGTGAGCGTTAAATGAAATCATGGCTTTGAAAAATTCTTTAAAAAACTAAAAGGTCCTTATGTGAGACTTTTAATATTAATAAAATTACTTTTGAAGGACTATTAGTATTATTTTATAGAGGGGCAAAATGAGGGCTTCTCAGCGGTAGAATGACTTGCCCAAAGTCACGCAGCTGGTGACTAGAATTCACCAGTTAGACTAGACTTCACGTTTTTCTGCCCCTGAAGCCTGTGTTCGCTTGGGCCACGTCCTCCCTCCAAGATGAGTGTTCCCATAGTACAGATTGCAAAACTGAGGCTGAGGCCTTTGTAGAGCAGATGAGTTTTCATCAGTTACCTCATATTTTGCAAGGATTTTTTAAAAGGAAGGTTGGAAAATTATGATTTCAATTTAGACCATTTATTCAAACTGTTTCAAAATATAGTATATGTGATTGGAATGAGTCGAGATAAGAAAGGGGGATCTTTGGTATAAAAGGTCGGGAACTATGATCTATTTAACACCCCTGTTTTATACATGGGGAAATCAGGGCTCAAGGGAAGAAGCTGACTTGCCCGAGGTCGGGTGATACCACAGGTCCCTGACGGAGCCATGACTGTGACCCAGGAGTCCTCACTCCCGGCCAGCATGGTACTGCCCCTTCGCCTCCTTAGCTGATGATGTTTCTGGTCCTTATCCCGACAGACTGCTCAGAACTGAAGCCAGGGGGAGGATCATATGTTTTCTGAGTCTGGCCCCGATTATTTAGCAGGGAGCAGGCTGACTTCATTAACCAGGGCATGTAGTTCCACTTTCACCTACAGCCTCCCACCTCTCTTCTTTGCCTCTTCTTAGGGGTGGGCCAGCCTGGGCAAAGGTGCCACCTCCCCACTTATAAGCAGGGCAGATCAGGCTGCAAAGTGAAAGCAAGGCCATGGGTCCTTGGGATTCTCTCAGGGTGAGCTGGCTTGGGGGAGCAGCATTTCCAGCTTGCCTCTCAGACACTAGGCTGAGCCAAGACTCAACTCAATGTCAGGCAGCCCAAGAGAGGCTGCGTACTAGGGCCTGTATTTCCGCTAAGTGGAATTACACAGAGGTTAAGAAGAAGCAGACACAAACAGACAAGAGGCCAAGTACAGGAGGTTGGGAATCCACACTTAGAACTCTGGGCCAAAGTCTGGCTGTCCAAGAGTCTCAGCGAGGAGCCACGGCCACAGAGGAGCACGGCTCCGGCAAAACCGGAGTGTGGTGCTGCCGGGCGTCGGCTCTCAGAGTCCTGTGGGGGGCGGGACCTGCCTTTGACAGCTGTAAACGGCTTGGTTGGTAGCCAAATGGGCAGCTCTCTGGCATTAGCTTTTCTCTGAGTCCTTAAGCGCTTGTTTTGTTAAGAAACGTGTGAATAAGCAGAGTAAGAGATCAAGTTAACCCCAAGTTAATGCCTTGGGATCAAAAAATGGCCCTGTTTAGCCAGGTCCCCAGTTGGGGGTGCGCAAGAGGCAACCGATGGGTGTCCATGTTTCTCTTTCTCTCTCCGTCCCTTCTTCTCTCTCTAAAAATAAATACATAAAACCTTTTTTAAAAAAGTGGCCCTGTGTACATCAAAAAATGTTGGGAGGCCCAGGAGGAGATAATTCCTTACTTATAGTTGGTGCTGTAGCGTTTTTATAGGATTCGATTCTATTCTAGCGTTTCATGCAAAAATCAAAAACTATTTCATTATCCACTTTACTATCTAGTAATGGGGTCATTCATCCCAACCTCCAGCATTGTTCTTTGCAAAATATTCTTTAGTACTCTCACCTGTTTGTTCTTCCAGAAAGATTTTAGAACCAGGTTCTAAGAAAAAGTCCTTTTGGGTTTTGAGATTTTTCTAAATTGTTATTCTATGATAGTTGTCCCAATTTCCCCCTTTTGCCCTCCTCCACCCAGCCCACCCCCTTGAGATGGTTTTAAATCTGAATTTTAGTTTGCACAGAAAGTTGACACCATTGCAGTATTTCACCTGCCTGCTAGAGAAGGGGCAGAGACATCTTTATTTTTTCAAGTTTCTATATTCAGGAAATAATGTGCTGTAGCCTCAGGTGTCTGCCAGAGGCAGTCCTGAATTGAGATATCTACTCTCCCAGGGAAGCTGTGCTCTTCCTCACGCCTGAAAGGGGTGGCCCAGTGGGAGTGTAAGCTTTACAGCCACATGGGCCACCTGTGCTCTTTCCCCAGAGCTCTGGTGCTACTGATTGCTCAGGAGAAGGAAAGGAACATATTTGACCAGCGTGCCATAGAGAATGAGCTACTGGCCAGGTAAGTAAAAGAGGGGAGACCCCCAGATGTGGCCCCAGGATTAGGGAGAGCCACTCAGAACAGAGCATCTGCTCCCTATGACCTCTGCCCATCTCTCCCAGGAACATCCATGTGATCCGGAGAAGGTTTGAAGATGTCTCTGAAAAGGGATCTTTGGATCAAGACCGAAAGCTGTTTGTGTGAGTGTTCAGGGAACATTCCCCAGCGGTCCGATAGAGGGCTGGGTTTGGAAACTCATCCTTTCACCCACTCGCCCCAAATGATCCTTTCTTCCGGGAGGTGTGATAGCTTACTTCTTTCTCTCTGAATTGTCGGGGTGGACTCTAAAATATCCCATCATTTCAGGAAATTTTGGAGAAGGCTAGCCAAGTTCTGCTTCTAAAGGGCTGTATCAGAGCTGCTGACATACTAGATAAGGGCCTTCTTAAACTAACCTGGGTTTTCACGTGTCCTTGTGCTTCCAAAAGCTTCTTGTCCCTCTCGGTGGCTAGTCAGGTCAGGCCTGAGCAGTTGGGCGGGGCAGTCAGGGGGAAGAGGAGTGGCTGGCTGCTCTGTGGCTGATCTGGGACCTGCCCTCTGAGTTCAGGCGAACCTTCAGGGGCCTGGATTGGTGTTCCCAGCCGGGCCCTGCACTTCCCGCCAGGGGACCCCGCCAAGTATGTTAGTGCCACATTTTTTGGATAGTGCTGCTTGCAGCACACATATGTAGACCTGGAATTTTATGATTCTTAAAGTTAAGAACCTCCATGGGATTTTATAATACCATTTACTATTTTCAAACTATACTTATTTATCATAACAAAATTTACCTTCCAGATAAGCCAGTAAATATTAAATAAATTTAAAAAGCGAAACAGTTCAAAAGGCAGTCTGTGTCTTTTTTCGTTAATTAATGAATTAATTAATTAATTTTCATCCTCATTTGAGGACATGCTTATTAGTTTTAGACAGCGGGGAAGGGAAGGAAAGAGACAGAAATATCCAAACCTGCAGCCCAGTCATACATCCTGACCAGGAATCAAATCCCTTGGTTTACAGGCCATTGCTCCAACTGAGTCACACCAGTCAGGGCAACAGTCTGTGTCTTAACTAGACTCATAATTTTGCATCTGCCCACCATCACTCCCATCATTAATAAAAAAGTTTCAGTCTTCCCTGGCTGGTGTGGCTCAGTTGGTTGGAGTGCCATCTCATGCATCGAAAGATCACAGATTCGATGTGATTCACAGATTCACAGGGGTGTTAGGGCACATACCTAGGTTGTGGGTTTGGTCCCAGTCAGGTTAAGTATTGGAGGCAACCAATCCAGGCTTCTCTCTCACATTGAAGTTTCTTGCTCTCTCTCTCCCCTTTCCCTTTTCTGTAAAATCAATAAATATATCCTTGGGAGTGGTGGGAATCAAACCGGTGACCCTTCACTTTGCACACGACACCCAGTCAACTGGGCCACACCGGTCAGCGCACAAGTGAATTTCTCTGAGCCTGGCAATGTGATTCTGCTGCTCAGTGATTTTGAGCTCAGTTTGTAAAAATTTACCTAATTTCCTTCTTGTTTCCCTCTGGCCTTCCTAGAATGACTCTAGATCTGGAATATTCTAAAGCACTCCTTACTGAAGACTGTATGTTTTTAGTGGAAGCAGTGGTGTGTGAGTATCTGTACTCTCACTGGTTCCAATGAACCCCTGTCCAGGCTGCCCCTTTGGACTTCCAGAGTAGCCAAACTCATTTCGATGCTCCCTGAAATAGACCGAACCACTGAACACATCAGTTATAATTTAACACAGCAGCTTTCTCCAACCCGTGTTCTAGGGACGGCCAGGAGATTGCTGTGGTTTACTTCCGGGATGGCTACATGCCGAGTCAGTACAATCTGCAGGTTGGTATCTGCTGTTCTACCATCCTTTGCCTCCTGGGCTGTGCTATCGCTCCTCAGACCCAGCTCAGGGGTCACAACAATCTGGGTTTTTTCCTGAGCTCTGGATTCAGTACTTCCTCAGAGAACTTGCTGCTGGAGCCTCCTGTCCTGTAAACTTCTTGTTCCCTCTCACTCTCTATAAACACACTGTCTTCTAGAACCCGAATCCTCAGGAACCCAGTGCTTTAGCCATTTGTACTGTTTCTGGGGATAGGCTGGCAATGTTTAATAATCATTTTTCTAGAGGGATAGTTCCAATCTGTAGCATTTGCTGATTTGTTTGGTATTAATACTCCCCATTATGGCCAATTTCAAGCTACCCAATTTAGCATCTCTAAAAACAGATTTGAGGAAAGATGGGTACAGTCAACTGTCACTCACTGATGCAAACAAGTTTCGAGACACCACTATTTCCTTCCTGCCAACTCTTATTACTCTTATCTGCCTCAGAAAGTTTTTATCACCTGCCCATTCTTGTTAATGACAGTATTGTATCACCTTATCTTGTTATCCCTACCATGTAGCTTCAAAATTACTTTTGACATCCATTGTTTCATTTAATCCTACAACCACCCTATGAGGCATATAATTATTCTCATTACACAAATGGAAGAACCAAGGTTTGGAGAGATGCAAGGGCTTGTGGAAGGTCCCACAGGAAGTTCTGAGGCTTCCTGACTCTCAGGCCAGTGGCATTCCCAGTGTATCATTCCCTCTGCCCCTGATCTACAGCTTGGAGAGTCTGAGAAGCCTTGCTTTCAGTTCGGAGAAGGTAAAGGAGGAAATAGGTTAGGAAATACCATTAGGGGCCGTGCGCCTTTGGCTGTGCCTCCGTGTGCCCCTGGGTAGATCCCTGACCCTTTCTGGGCTCAGTTTCTATAAGCTGAGGGAACTACACCAGAAAATTGAGGAAGCTCCTTCTAGATCTATTGTTCTTTGAATGTAGGATTCTCCCTAAGGCCCAGCTGTACAGGGAGCAGCTCTACAAAAGGTCTGTTCTTCTAGAAAGTGGTTAGCAGTGGTGGGAACTCACTGACTAGAGAAGAGAGAAACTGTCTATTTGGAAAATGGACTTGGGTTCTCGGACAGGAGGTTTGGGGGAAGGAGCCAAATAAAACTTTAAAAAGAAAGAAGTCAAGCTAATAAGGAAGGAAATTAGTGTATCAGGAGGATATTTTAAGGGAACGGAGGAGCTCAGACCAGGCTTAGAACATGGAGATAAGTCTGCAAGGCTCAATGAATTGCTAAGTTGACCCTGAGCAGCCCCCTTCTTATCTCTGAGTTTTGCTTTCTGCTTCTGACATAAGGGTACTTATCTGGGCTTATTTCTGATGTTCTGGGTACCTGTAACTCTGCCTGGAATACCTGCCTAGCAGTTAGGTGCCTGGGCTTATTGGTGAAGACCAGCCACGGTACTGTGTGGCTGGATGATTATATCAAAGGAAGGACAGCATGAGCAAGGGGTGGGGTGGGGTGGGGAGGCGAAGTTGGTTAGAACAAGGCCTTTGCTTATGTTATTCTGTTAATCAGAGTACAGCAGGTGCTTGAATAATGTCATTTCATCATAATGTTGATGAAAAAACAAAATTTATTCCCAGCTGGAGGCACTGTCTCTGGAGTTTACATGTTCTCCCATTTCTGCACGGGTTTTCTTCTGGTACTTCCGTTTCCTCCTACATCCCCAAGACAATGAACCAGCATGTCTACATTGTCCCAGTCTGAGTGAGGGGTGGGGGTGTGTGTGAGTGTGCCTTGTGATGGAAGGCTGTCCCGTCCAGGACTGGTTGCGGCCTGGCACCAGAGCTGCTGGGATAGGCTCCTCTGCCTGCAACCCTGGACCGGACGAAGTGGGTTGGAAAGTCATTATCTTACTCGTTTTTATTAATCTTTCTTAAACGTAGGTATAACTCACATTTATTTCAGTGTTTAATATTAGAAATGTTTGGGTCCTCATTCAGAAGTTTGGTGATGTTTTTGTGACCAGAAATATGCCATAGGAACTTAACTCTTGTTCATATCAATTAGCATATGCTAAAATTGGTTTCCAAGAATCTATCGACAGTGTTAAGTGAACACTTACTGGGCTTCTTCCCTATTGAGTCTCGCCTGTCTGACTCTTCCTGTCGCTCAGATTTCACTCTACTAAACGACAATAACAACTATGTATTAAGAACCTACAAAGCGCCAGGCACCGTGTTAGGCACTGGGGGTACGACAGGAACGAAGAGAGACAACAAGGGTCTGGTCCTTATGGAGCTCACAGTCTGGTCAGGCCGGTGAACATCCAGAAGGAAACAAAATAGAAAATATGTTTTCTAGTTGGGGAAACTCTCTGAATGAAACAACAGGGTGAAAAGATAGAGAATTATGGGGAAACCCACATTAAATAGGGTGATTTGAGAAGATGACTCTGAGGCAAGACTTAAGGATAAGAAGGACCCAGCCATCCTTTGAAAGAGTCAGAAGGAAGGGAGCTCCAGGCAGAGGGAAAGGCAGCAGATGCAAAGGCCCTGAGGCGGGCATGATGTTTGCACGTTTGAGGGTTGTTAGGACTGAGTGGCCAGAATGTGGGAGGGGGTAGAGTGCTGGCATAGAATGAGGTTGAGAAGGAGAGAGTTTGGATTTATTCGGAGTGCAGTGGGAAACAAGTGTCCCATCCCTTTCAGACTTCTTCATCAGTTTTTCTGTGCCTTTAGACCTTATGTCATTTTCCCTTTTGATTATAGTCATGTATCAGTGCGCTAGACTGTGAGCTCCCTGAGGGCGAGAATCCTGCAGACTGGGAGGGGCCGTACCTGCCGCACCAGGATGTCGCAGGGACGGTGGGAGACAATGAATGTGAGGATAGAAAGCACAATGCCTGGCCCCTGCTGGACAGGTGCTGTGATATAAAGTAAAACTCCTCGTTTTCTCTCTGCAGAACTGGGGAGCACGCCTCCTGCTGGAGAGGTCATGTGCTGTCAAGTGCCCAGATATTGCCACCCAGTTGGCAGGAACTAAGAAGGTGCAGCAGGAGCTGAGCAGAGTGGGCGTGCTGGAGGCGCTGCTCCCTGGCCAGCCCGAGGCCGTGGCCCGCCTCCGTGCCACTTTTGCTGGCCTCTACTCACTGGACATGGTAGGTGGGCAGCCTGTTTCCCCCACCACATACCTCCTAGGTGGCAGGGACCCAGAGCCCAATGTGTGGGAGAGGCTGGAGCTGGTACTGGGCTGGACTTGGGTCAGTGATGCTCTGTGAGAACCACCCCCCCAGAGCCCTGGGGAGGAGGGCTGGAATCCACTGTAAACTCGGCAGAGGCGGAGATGGAGACAGTAACCAGAGGGAGAGACTGAGGCAGACAGCAAGGGTTAGGGAATATCTGTACCTGCTTTGCAGGGGCAGGGGGAGGGTATCACATCCATATAGTGTCACCCCGCCTAAAGGGGCTTATGGCTTTTCCCCCAGATACTCTTCTTCTGATTCTGCTCTGCACAACCAGCAGGACCTCAGCTCCTGCCTCTTTGGCCTAAAACTGCTGATGACTGCTTCTTTACCTCCTGCCAGGGTGGAGAAGGAGACCAGGCCATCGCTGAGGCCCTTGCTGCTCCTAGCCGCTTTGTGCTAAAGCCCCAGAGAGAAGGTGGAGGTAGGTGGATCCCCCTTTGCAAGGCTGCTCAGGAAAAAGGGGCTAGCAGCCTGTCACCAGTGCTGACCGGCACTTGCTATGGGCACAGTCCTAGCCTCTGAGAGATGAAAGAACTGACACAGGTCCTCACCTTGGACAGTGTCCCAGGAGGCTTTGTGATCCAGGGCTGTGGAGCGCAGGGAATCTGAGTACCCAGCATTTGAGGATTTGGACTAGTTTAGTCTGCAGTGCCTGTGGGTGGATTGTGGGGGAGTGAGATGAAGACATCAGGACTTTGGATGTCCTCCTGCCTAGACTGAACTCCTTGAGAGCAGAGAGCAAGGATCATTTCTGCCCCACAGACTGAGAAGAAATGGTTTTTGATCTTGGTCTGACGGAATAGGTAGTGTAGCTACCATACAGAAGGAGCAACCTTAAGCAAAAGCACTGGTCCATGAAATGTGGTATGTTTGGAGATTAAAGGGTTACTAGTGAGGCTGGAGTACATCATGGGAAGTGGGAGGAGGCGAGGGCTTGGGCTGGAAAGGATGGTTTGGGACCTGATTATAAAGGATGTTGAATAGATGATTTTATCCTAAGGGCAGTGGCAGTCATTAGAGAGTTTTAATGAGGGAAGAGACACACAGTTGATTCGGGACCCATGGTTCAGCCATGGGAGAGCATGTCTTGGAATGAGGGGGAACATTAGTAGCAGAGACCACAGAGGAGGCAGGCATAGTTGCCCCGAAGAGCAAGGCAGAGGCCTGGGCTGGGGCTGTGACAGCGTGGAGTACCGACTGAGGAGATGTGTCTGAATGGCTGAGGTAATGGAGAGGGAGGAGTTAAATATGACTCAGGGATGCCTTTTGCCTGATTGGGAAGAGGAAGGTCTAAGCTGGGCAGGTTCGGGCAGAAGTAATGAATTCCGTTTGGACATGTTGAGTTTGTTTTGGGGGACCCATGGGATGTCCATGTGATGTCTAGAGTAGGCAGCTTGAATTAAAGATTTAGGAGTTAATAAGTTATAGGATATAGATAGACACTTGGAAGAGATCTTCCTGAAAAAACTGTGCGTGGAGGAGAGAACAAGGGTGGATGACCAATTCCTTGGGAATCCCAACATTTAAGAGAGGCAGGAGCCAGTCGGAGAGGCTGAGCAGCAATGGCCATAGACAAGTAGGAGGAGACCCAGGGCAGGATGGTGTGGTGGAAGGTGGGTTCAGGGCTGTTTGTGAGTCAGGGCTGTTCTGTTAAAGTGAGATTCCCTCCTCAGGAGTCAGGCCTGCTCTGGCTTCTCTGAGCTGATGTCAGGAACGAGGCTGCTGACTTGTCCACATGGCCCCAGAAGTGGGAGCGCGGGGTGGAGACGTTGGGCACAGAATCCAGGGTGACTAGCCAGTGGAATTGCAGGTAACAACCTATATGGGGAAGAGATGACGCAGGCCCTGGAGCGGCTCAAAGACAGTGAGGAGAGAGCCTCCTACATCCTCATGGAGAAGATTGAGCCTGAGCCTTTTGGGAATTGCCTACTACGGCCTGGAAGCCCTGTCCGAGTATCCCAGTGCATCTCAGAGCTGGGCATCTTCGGGGTCTATGTCAGGTGAGCTGATAGGAGCGGCTCTTGCTTTCCGGGGGGCCAGCCAAGAAAGCCTGGAGGGAAGCACTGGACAGGGAGCGGCTCTGCCAATCCCTAGCTCCATTTCCTAATCTAGTAAATCAGCCAAGGACCAAGACCTGCCCACCTCACAGGGCTATCAGATGAAGCCCAGATGAGAAGTATTTTGCAAGTATGAAGGAAATTTCAAGTAGTATCAAGATGGATGAGAAAATCCCTGGACTAGAAGGAGACCCCTGGGAAGAAGAGAGTTTGGGTCCAGTTCCCAAGCTACTGGGGGGTCTGGGGAAAGGTGGAATGGGCCAGCTAGAGGATACTCAGTGACTTTGAAATTCTCAGTGGCCCCTGGGTTTGGATTTGAACACTAAGGAATCAGGAAGAGAGGAAGACTTGTGGATTTATAAGGAACAGTTCCTGGTCCCTCATACCACTTCCTTCAAAATACTCAGGGCAAGGGAGGAATACCAGGGCCTGCCTTCTCCGTAATCCCCTCTAACCACTTGCAGCATCTTTGCCTGCCTCTCCCAACCCCTCTCCAGCACCCCGCGTCTTCCTCACCACCCCAAACCCACCCACCACCACAGGCATCTTAAGAGAAGTGGAGAAGGAAATTTACAACTACAGAACATGAAATGTGAGCCTTGGTGCCATGTTATGCTAAGTGCTTTTCCTGTTTTATTTAATCCTTATTAGCATCTTGCAAAATAAGAGGTCTTATCCCTATTTAAAATGGAAGAAACTGATATTTAAAAAGGCCGAGTAACTTGCTCAAAGACACAGAGCTAGTAATTTCCAGGCTAAGGATGCAAACCCAAGTCTTACTCTAAAACCCTAACATTTTCTTCGGTGCGGTTAGTCATCCATGTACTGGTCAGCTGGGACCAGGGGAGGTCCTGGGTTTAAGGACTGAGTCTAGGTGACAGAGTTGTGTGTCCCCTGTTTCCATTTCCATAGGCAGGGAAAGACACTTGTGATGAACAAGCACGTGGGACATCTGCTTCGAACCAAAGCCATTGAACATGCAGATGGAGGTGTGGCCGCAGGAGTGGCAGTCCTGGACAACCCATACCCTGCATGAGGGCACAGCCAGGCCCGCCCGACTTCGCTCAAGAGACCCTCTACCCCTTGTACTTGTCATTCCTCTCCTAGTTCTCCTGAGAGGTGCTTTTCTCCCCCCGCCACCTTGGGAGGGCTGGTCTCTTCTAGAGACCCCAGGGTCTTCATGGAAGGGTGAATGCTGGGTACCTCCTGTCTGAGGACTAGAGAAGCTGCGTTTCCCTTAGGTGAGAGCTAGAAGCCCCTAAATCCTAAGGGCATGGGCACAGCTGAAAGGGAGGTGACCGAGGTAACAGTCCGTAGCACTGCCACCCTCCTGTCAGTCCCTCGTCAGCCTTTGCAGCAGGTCTCTGTCTGACTTGGGGTAGGACTTAGGGATAGGAAGAGTGGGGTGGGAGGGCATAGCCGTCCCCACCTCTGCCTTAAATAAAACTACGCTTCTGATTCTGTGACTGCTTGGTTTGTACAATTAGGGGAAGGAGGATCTTTAATCTGGGCCAGCCCACTGAAGGTGGATTGCAGCAGGGGAAGTGGTTTGGCTCTAATCAGAGTCTCCCTAGCTCCAGACCCTATGAATAGGACCTTGAAGAATCCTTAGTGACTCACTAATGCTCTCAAGGGATCACAGGGAGGAGAGAGGGCCCCTAGCAGGCGCCGGAAGGAGGGCAACTGTAATGGGGCATCACAATTGTGAACTGGCTTCAGTTGCTTTCCTGCTTAGCTCAGTAGCTTGTCAAAGGGCCTACGAGTATAGCCCTGCCTAGTTTGTCCTAACCGAAAGTTGTGGAAGGAGGGTGTTAGGGTGCTCCTGGGGAAAACCACTCCCCTGTCCGTCCCCACACAAATCAGAGCAGCTGGCAAGTACAGAACCTGTAAGACACCTAAGAAAACAAGTCATCATCTTCTTGAGGTCACAGACTTTATTCCAACAACAGAGCTTGGGCACAACTGAGGGGAGAAAAGAGTTTCATCTGAGAGTGTCTGTCCTGGGCACAACTGTGTTCAGATGAAGGTGGGGACAGAAGACAAAGAAGACAAGTTCCTCTGGCCCCAAAGAAGCAAATGATTTAAAAACCGTCTGGAAACAGCCTGCCTTCACAGCCCCTGGAGCAAATGAGCAGGCAAGCACTGTCATCTGGCACAAAAGACCCAGAGCAAAAGAAGCAGAGTATTTAAAACATAATAATAATTGTTCCAGAACTCACAAACAGGTGTGTCTAAGGGCAAGTGCATGCCCAAGACAAGTGCTGGTGCTTCCTGAGAGTTGACGTAGGATTACAGAGCTGCCTCCCTGCTTCTCCAGTCTAGGCCTCACTTGCCCTCTGAACACTCAACTTGGGTTGGGAATATGACCTTCAGTTCCCTGTTCCGGGCTCCAAGGGCTCTTTGCAAGCACAGCAACTTAAGGCTGACCTGGATTCTGTCCCATCTGCCTGGCAGTCACAGGAAGTTGCCTCCACCCAAGGGTAAAGCTGGTCCTCGGTCCCGGACACCTGGTTGAGGGAGGTGGTGTGGGTCAGCCCTGGCCCTCAGCACTCTTGGATGGGGACAGGGAGAGTGGGCAAAACTTTGGAAAGCCAAGCGGGGGGAATCCTGGGTAAAGGGCAGTCTTGGTCACAGGATGGTCCGGCAACGGTGGCTGAAGAGCTGGCTGATGACAGATGGGTCAGCCACAGTAGATGTGTCCCCCAGGTCGTGGTCATTCTGAGCAATCTTCCGAAGCACCCGCCTCATGATTTTCCCTAAAGGACCACAGGCTTCTGGTTACCTGGTGACCGCGCCAGCCAACTCCAGCTCTGCCAAAGGCTTTCATCCACCCACACTCCACCACAACCCAATCCCAATCCTCGAGGTTTTGAACATACCTGAGCGGGTTTTAGGCAAGCCAGGTGCATTCTGGATGTAATCTGGTGTGGCAATGGGGCCAATCTTTTCTCTAACTGTAACCGACAAATCATTAAGCATTACTTCAGAACCTTTAGCCAGGCTCCCCAAAACCAAAATAGAGATGACTTTATTCCCCACCTATCGCCTCTTCAAGGGCACTGCCTATCTGTCTTTCTTTTTAAAACATGGTCTCTTTACTCTCTCATTTATCTTTTTAAAACTGATTTTAGAAAGGGAGAGAGAGAAACATTGATTTGTTCTTCCACCTTCCATTTATGCATTAATTGATTGATTCTTGTGTGTGCCTTGACCAGGGATTGAACCCACAACCTTGGCCTGTTGGGACCACATTCTAACCAACTGAACTACCTGGCCAGGGCCTATCTCATTTATCTTAATGTACCTTCATGGAGCTCAGACTCTAGAATTAACCCGCTAAAGTTGAAATCCCACTTTACTAGAGTGTGGCCCCAGGCAAGTGATTTAACTTCTCTGAGCTTCAATGTCTTCATCTTTATAATGATGGTAACAATAGGATTTGTTTTGGGGGTGATTATATGCATTTAAAGCACTTAGCCCAGTGTTGGCATAGAGAAAGAATTCTATACATGCCAGTCATTATTATCCTAGTGGCTGACTGATGGAGACAGAATGGAAAGAGGGCAATCACCCCCCTGGGATCTGTTTGTGGTTTGGGGAGCAGCTCGCTTCAGCCCCTCCCCAACAACCTGCAGTGGTAACTGGGCCGTCAGGACAAACCCTGCAGTCCCTCCCTGCCCAGGGAGGCTCCTCACTCTGCTTCTTGAGCTCCTCAGTGAGAGTGGGACTGAAGGAATAGCCATCACACAAGGTGACAAAGCAGTAGAGGCATTCGCCCTTCACAGGATGAGGGTGGCTGACCACAGCTGCCTCTGCAACAGCCTGATGTTCCACAAGTGCTGACTCCACCTCTGCAGTGCTCAGCAGGTGACCTTGTCAAGGGAAAGGAAGTGCCATGAGAAAGATCTTGGCCTCTATCCCAGCCCCTGCTCCATCCGTGCCTGCAGGGCAGTCCTGGTCTGGTCAAATTAGAAAGGCCCTTCATTCATTCCTCATATGACATGCCACAGTTGCCCCACCATCCCAGTCCCCTCCTTCAGGCACATTCCAGTGTTTATCACTCTTCCTCCAAAACCTGGGCCCAGAACTGGATGCTTCACTCCAAACACGGTCTGGCCAAAGGACATCCTGGCTCTCTCAAAAGGCTTTAGCTGGGAGTCGCTGGGAGAGCAGGGCTAATGAGAAGGGAAAGTGGTCCCTGGCGCTCACCAGATACATTCAGCATGTCATCGATCCTGCCAGTGATCCAGTAATAGCCATCCTTGTCCCGCCGGCAGCCTGGGAATTGTGAAGAAATGCACCATGTAATACCCCACAGAAGGATACATGATCCATATTACGCACTGCACTAGCTTCCTAGCAAGTCTTCCTGCTTCTGTGCTTGCCCACTGTGGAGACCAGGCTCCAAAATAGCCACACTGATCTCCACCTCCTGGTATTCATACCCCACTGTGGCCCTTTCTCATTGGACTAGTTAGTCTGTGCGAGCAATATAATTTGGCAGAAGTGATGGAATGTCATTTCTGTGATTAGATTATAGAAGACAATGTGGCTTCTATCTTGGCTGCATTATCTCAGATTATTTGTTCCGGGGGAAGCCAGCTGCCACATCATGAATGGCCCTATAGAGAGGCCCAAGTGGCAAGGAACTGAGGGTTCCTGCCAACCACCACATGAGTGAGCTCGAAAGTGGGTCCTCCAGGCTCAGTCAAACCTTCAGATGACTGCAGCCCCAAACAACAGCTTGACTGCAACCCTCAAGCGACTCTGAATGAGAACCACCAGCTAAGACACTCTGTGTTGCTGATTCTCTGAAATTGTATGAGATAATATAATATTTGGTGTTTTAAGCTGCCAAGTTTGGAGGTAATTTGCTCCACAACAATACATAATTAATACACATACCAAAAGTTTATTCTCCATAAATTAGGCAAAGTTATTTTCTTTAAAAAAAATATTTATGTATTCACCCTGGCTGTGTAGCTCAGTGGATTGAGCGTGGGTTGCGAACCAAAGGGTCACCAGTTCAGTTTCTAGTCAGGGCACATGCCTGAATTGCAGGCTAGCTCCCCAGTAGGGGGCGCATGAGAGGCAACCACATATTGATGTTTCTCTCCTCTTTCTCCTTCCCTTCTCTCTAAAAATGAATAAATAAAATCATTTAAAAATATTTATGTATTTATTTTTTAGAGGGAGGAAGGGAGGGAGAGAGAGAGAAGGAGAGAAACATTGATGTGAGAGAGAAGCATTGATTGGTTGCCTCTTATACATGCCCCTATGGAGGACAAACCCTGCAACCCAGGCAGGTGCCCTGCCCAGGAATTGAAATGGTGACATTTCAGTTCACAGGCCCATGCTCAACCAACTGAGCCACACTGGCCAGAGCAGGCAAAGTTATTTTCTAAACAGTAAATAAGTCCTCATCAAGTTCTCTGCTCAAAACCCCTAAAAGCCTCTACTGTACATTGGATAAAATCAAACTTCACCATGGCCCACAAGGCCTTATATTATCTCCCTCTTCAACCCATGTAACATTCTTCCTTTGCTCACTACACACTGGCCACCCAGGCTTCAGTCTGTTCCTCAGACGTTGCAAGCACGTGTCTGCACAGAACACTCGCACTTAATTCGCATTTTCCCATGACTGGCCCCTTCTCACCTAACAGGTCTGTGGTCAAATGTCACTTCAGAGAAGCCTTCTCTCATCACTCCATATATGGCCATGCCTTCAGACGCTCTTTATCCCATTACTTTATTCAGAGCATTTTTTTCTTCACAGCACTCATCAGTAAGACAAGCTTATTTACTTGTTTGCTGAGTTTATGGTCTGTATTCTTTTAATGGAAAGTAAGTCCCATGAGAGCAGAGACCTTGCCTGCCTTATTCATGGCATTATCCCCATGGTTAGATCAGTGCCTGGGCATACTAGGTGCTCAGTAAATATTTGTGGATGAGTGCAATGGTGGATGGACATATGGGCAAACACAGCCTCCAGGTATGGGGGCACACGTGACATAATACTGCCATATGCCCCATCCTTTTCAACACAGGAGCAATGACAACAAAAACGTCATTCCTCATACAGCAAATCTCAGATGGCACCACACTGAGACCCATTCTGCAATACTCGTTCCTGCCCTTACAGTCTCTGTAGCTCTGATAACATAGGACACATTTTTCTCTCCTTGTGCTTCTTCACCCTTAGTCAACTCTTCCTGAAAATGGGAGGGGAAGGTACATGTCTTGTTAGGAAGAGTGGGGAAGGGGATAGCCAAGGCTCACCATCTCCTGTCACGTAGTACCCAGGGAACTTCTTAAAGTAGGTGGCCTCAAAGCGCTCATGATTCCCATAGACTGTGCGCATGATCCCTGGCCAGGGCTGCTTGAACACCTGGGGAGTGGGGAAGGCACAGCGGTCACTTCTGTTACTCTGTCTCACTGAAACACAATCCAAGCTTTGCCAAATCTGAGGATAAATGCCCTGGATGCTGTTCCTGAGAAGTACTACAAAGTATAGGCTTTGGAGATAGACAATCCAGGCTTAGAGTCCCGAATGTGCCTCTTTGTGACCTCAGGAAAGTAACTTTGCCTATCTGAGCTTCAGGATCCTCATCTGTAAATCAGAGAAAATAATCTGAGAATTAAATTGATAGCAGGTATAAGATGCCTAGCACAATGTTATGTTGATGATGAACACTTAGTAAATTTGAGTCTCCTTTTGGATAATCCCCTCAGGAAAGCAGATCCAGTTTGATGCAAATGAAAACAGAATAAAAATGTGGGACCCACTCATGAGTAAATTACTTCCCCAATCAATAACATCCTGTGGCAAATGGAGAAGATGATGGCTAAGAGGCAGAAGGCCTGGCTGGATTCAAGTGTTGCCCTTGTTACTGCTTTGTTCTTAGTAAAAGTGAAGTGGGGTGGAGAGTAGGGGCTGATGTTATAAGTTCTAATACAACAATCATAACGACAGCGAACATTTATCAAGTACTGTTAGGTTCTGTGCTAAACTTCACATGGATCATCTAATTTAATCAATCCAGCAACCACAGAAGACAAAGGTACTATTATAACCCGATATTACAATTGAGGAAATTTAGGTTCAGAAGGGTTAGGTAACTTATCTGAGGTCACAGAAGAGGCAGAGCCAGGATTTGAACTCAGGTAAGTTGACTCTGGAGCCTATATGACTTCCCACTACGTTAGGAAGCTTCCTTTCACACTAGAATGTTTGTCAAAGGAAAAGTTGGGACTAAGTCTTCAAGACCCAAAAAGGCACCTTCAGGAGTCTTTGAGCAGAGTTCTTAAGAGCCTCATGGGCCAAAATGCAGAGAGGCAGGCACGTGCAGAATCCAGAACAATTCCCTGCAGGACCTCTGCAAATGATAAACCCTCAACTATGGAACTTTAATCACAGCAGCTACCAGGAGAGACTAGGTTCTAAACGCTGAAGCAAAGTACAGTATCACTTAGTGGACCCTTTCCCCTCACTCTTCCAAGACCCCCCTCCAAGGGCCTCACCAGATAGCCTTCAGCTTCACCTTCCAACTCTTCCCCAGACTCATTCAGGATTGCGGGAGCTACACCAAAGAATGGGAAGGTCTAGAAGCAAACAGGAGACAGGACCCAAGGAGAGAAATGAGGCAATTCTGACACAACTCAACCTCTCCCATGGAGAAGGACAGCCCCAAATTCGTCACACATATCAGTCCAGTCCTCCACCCTCTGCTTAGGCCAAATGCCCCAAGACTCTGTCCCTGCCTAGCCCAGGGCCAGCCGAGGGAGCCTCACTCACAGCAGAACCAGGCTTCATGGGTGTTGCCCCAGGGAGGGGCGTCAGCATATGGCCGCCCTGTGGAAGTCAGAGATCAGGGGTTTGAGTTAGTCTTCCCACACTGTCCCTGAGCCCCAACCTTCTGTACCCCTTACTCACTGTCTCCGTCTGCCAGAAGGTGTCCACGATGGGGCAGCGCTGGTCGCCTACTACCTGGTAGTACCATAGCCAGGCCTCAGGGTTGATGGGTTCACCTACTGTGCCCAACACCTGTAAGGATGCCCGGCTATACCTTGGGCAGGGGAGTGGGGAAAGAGGAATCAGGAAGATATACCCAGGCTCTTCTGCCCACCCACCCCCATTCCGGGCTAGGGAGTTGGGACAGTGGCATGAAAACGAGTGCACAAAGGCCAGTTGTTCTCAGGGACACCAATGGGGCAGCAGCTGGGGAGGGGTCTCACTTGGTGACAGGCTTATCTCCAAACTTCATGAGCAGGCGGATAGCTGTAGGTGCTGTGTAGAACTTGGTCACCTTGTACTTGTCCACGACGCTCCACATGCGGCTCACGTCCGGGTATGTGGGGATACCCTCAAACTAACCCAGGGAGGGCTGGTCATTTCTGGTCCTTCCCAGTAGCTCCTCCACTCCCCCACCATGCCCCAGGCTCAGTAATTTGCCCTTTCTGACAAACCCGTGACTTTACTCCTTTACCAGACAAGCCAAAAGAACTTCCCACTCAGGATTCACAAACCCCCCAGAACTGTGCAAGAAATGTGTAAGTCCTACTGCCTCTAGACCAAGTGGCCTTGGGAGGCAGTCATCCTGGATCACCTTGTCCACCCCCTAAGTGGGCCAGGTAGCTATTGGTCCCAGCTCCCTTCTCACCAAAACACTGGTGGCACCATTGGCCAGTGGCCCATAGGTGACGTAGGAATGGCCAGTGATCCAGCCAATGTCTGCTGTGCACCAGAACACGTCCTCTGGATGGAAGTCAAACACGTACTTGAAGGTTGTGGCCACATAGAGCATGTAGCCTCCAACTGTGTGCACCACACCCTGCGGGAAGAAGAAGGCTTCAGGACAGGGCTTGGGCTCACCGCCGCTGACCACTGGCACGCCTTTCACACCCTCCATCTCTCCTCCACCCCCTTTTCTCCGCGTGCCCATGTAGTACCTCACACACACGTAACATCAGTCCGTCATTCACACCCACACCCTAAGATGGTATTTAGGAGCCACCCGCATTACTCTCATACATGAACACTCAGTACACTCACAGATGGTGTCTCTGTTGTACGTTTGTGCACACACACTCAGTTACACATCGACAGAGTGAGAGTAGAGAAAAATAGACAATCTTTTCTTATTCTATTAATATCCCATCCCTAGGAGAGAGAGACCAAAGCTGCGTTTCTAAAAACTCATTGAGGGATATTCCAGAGCATGCAGGGAAAATAATTTAGGGATGGGGTAGGTAGAAGGCAGAGTGACATCTTTCAAGTTGATGGAACAGTCTAAGTTTTCTTTTTCTTCTTTTCTTTTTTTTAATATATTTTATTCATTATGTTATTACAGTTGTCCCATTCCCCCCCACCCTTTATTCCCCTCTGCCCTGCACACCCCCTCCCATCCACATTCCCCCACTTTAGTTCATGTCCATGGATGATACATATAACTTCTTTGGCTTCTACAATTCCTATACTATTCTTACCCTCCCCCTGTCTATTTTGTACCTACCATTTATGCTGCTTATTCTCTGTACCTTTTCCCGCTCTTTCCTGCTGATAACCCTCCCACTCTGCTGCTGGTAACCCTCCATGTGATCTCCATTTCTGTGATTCTGTTCCTGTTCTAGTTGTTTGCTTAGTTTGTTTTTGTTTTTAGGTTCGGTTGTTAATAGCTGTGAGTTTGTTGTCATTTTACTGTTCATATTTTTGGTCTTCTTTTTCTTAGATAAGTCCCTTTAACATTTCATAATATAAGGGCTTGGTGATGATGAACTCCTTTAACTTGACCTTATCTGGGAAGTACTTTATCTGCCCTTCCATTCTAAATGAAAGCTTTGCTAGATAGAGCAATCTTGGATGGAGGTCCTTGCCTTTCATGACTTTGAATTCTTCTTTCCAACCCCTTGTTGCCTGTGAGGTTTTTTTGAGAATTCAGCTGATAGTCTAATAAAAACTTCTTTGTAGGTAACTCTCTCCTTTTCTCTTGCTGCTTTTAAGATTCTCTCCTTATCTTTCATCTTAGCTAATATAATGATGATGTGCTTTGGTGTGTTTCTTCTTGGGTCCAACTTCTTTGGGACTCTTTGAGCTTCCTGGACTTTATGAAAGTCTGTTCCCTTTACCAGATTGGGGAGGTTCCTCATTATTTGTTCAATTAAGTTTTCAATTCTTGCTCTTCTTCTCCTTCTGGCACCCCTATGATTTGGATGTTGGAACATTTAAAGATTTCCTGGAGGTTCCTAAGGCTCTCCTTATTTTTTTGAATTCTTGTTTCTTCCTTCTGTTCTAATTGAATGTTTCTTTCTTCCTTCTGGTCCAAATCATTTATTTGAGTCCCAGTTCTCATTCCATCACTGTTGATTCCCTGTACAATTTCCTTTATTTCATTTTTCATAGCCTTCATTTTTTCCTCTAATTTGCAACCATACTCAACCAATTCTGTGAACACCCTGATTACCAGTGTTTTGAACTATGCATCTGATAGGTTGGCTATCTCTCTGTTGCTTAGTTGTATTTTTTCTGGAGCTTTGATTTGTTCTTTCATTTGGGTCTTTTTTTTTTTTTTTTGTATCTGTGTGCCTGTTACGTAGTAAGGGGTGGAGCCTTAGGTGTTCACCAGGGCGGGGCAACCCACATCACTGAGTTGTGATGTTGTATGTTCCAGAGTGAACAAAACCACTTACTGCACTCTCTGCTGGTTTTTAGTCACTTCCCCCGCTATCCACAATCAAATTGGGCCCTTCAGGTGCTGATTCCTGGGTGGGTGGGTCTGTGTAGGTTCTAGGAACCTATGGGTCTCTCCAACAAACTCTCCTATGTGGCTGAGAGTTTCTCACCACTGCTGCCCCCACAGGTGTTTTCAGTCAGAGGCTTTGAGGCTTTATTTCCCCTCACTGGAAATAAAGTTGCGCAGTCTATCTCACTCCCCAGTTGTTCCTCCCCTCCACCAGCCACCGCCTTGCCCACCCTGGTCCTCCCGCTGCTGCCTTGCCGTGAGTCCTCTCAGCCCAGCGGCCCACCTCCGTCCCTCCTACTGGTCTGGATAAATGTTTCTTCTTTAACTCCTTGGTTGTCAGACTTCCATACAGTTTGATTTTCTGTCAGTTCTGGTTGTTTTTTGTTTTTAAATTTGTTGTCCTTTTCTTGGTTGTGCAAGGAGGCACAGTGTGTCTGCCTATGCCTCCACCTTGACCGAAAGTAGTCCAAGTCTTCTTAAGTATTTCTGGCTCCCACTGTGCCCTCCCAGGGACTAGATCACAGGTGGCAAACACAAGGCCCATGGGCCAAATGCAGCCGGGCACCTTGTTTTATTCAGCCGGGCACCTTGTTTCTACCCGGCGGCAGCGCCGAACTCCTTGACCCTAGTTATTAAGGAGTAGTTACATTTATAGAGTCCTAAAATTATATTCAGCCCTTTTAAGGCAACCACGAGGCTGATGTGGCCCCCAGTGAAGATGAGTTTGACCCCCCTGGACTAGATGTTAAAGTGTGGCATGTTGAAGGAGCTGAGCTCAAAAAGCTGTAGTCTAGGAGCCCAAGAGGGATCCCTGTGTCCACTCTTGGTCTTGAGTTGACAGGGCAGCTCTCCTTCAACCAAACCATGTAGGCATGGAAAAAAAACCATCAATACAAGCCATATAGACTCATGCTTTTCTCATTTTCTGGGCACTATGAAAGCCTTCACTTAAATTATCTCACCTGAGCCTCACAATCTAATGCCTTAATTTGATTTAGAAAAGGTAATTGACATTTCTGAAACTCAGGGTTGTAGAGTAAAATTGATGTCATTAAATGCGCCCTCAGAAACTCACTTCTCACCCTTACACACTGTATGCACATGTGCATACATGTGCTCACACACTTGCCTTGGGTTTGCCTGTGGAGCCACTGGTGTACAGGATGAAGAGCGGGTCCTCAGCATCACACCACTCAGGCTCACACTCATCCCCTGCGTCCTGCATGAGTTCATGCCACCACAGGTCAACGTCCTCATTCCAAGGGATCTGCAGGAGAAGAAAGGCAGAAATGGGCAGGAAAGAACTGTGAACAGCTCAAGATGGGCGCAGGAGATACCTGGCACATAGAGGGGCTGGGGTGGGACTGGCAGATGGGGGTTGTGGAAGGGAGGAAGGGCCCTGCGAGGGTGGAAGAGAGCAGAGAGAACAGGAACAGAATAGCAGGTTTCCTGGGTGCTCCCAGCACCCTGCTCCAGAGTTCCCCCTCACCTGGCCCTCAGGCTGAGGAGGGCCCCTTGGCTGGTCTCTTCTCATCCTTCAATTCTTAGTTTAAATGTCACCTTGGAAAGGCTTTCCTTGGAGAGTATCTGGTAGATTCCCACTCCCAGCATCACCCCTGCTATTATTCTTGATCACTGCACCATATTCCTTTCTCGCTCGGCACATATTTCTAGTTATTTTAGTTGTTTGCTTGATTACTGTCCCCCCAACTAGATAGTGACCTCTGTAAGTGCAGTGGTATGTCTGTCTTTTTTCCCCACCTATATCCCCAGTACCTAGTGAAATGCCTGGCACTCAAAAGGTGCTCAATAAATTTTTGTTGGATGAATGAATATGCACACACAGACCTGCATACACACATATATACTTGTGGGACTAGTGGCTCATTGGCACGGATGTGAACACCACACAATTCAGAAATGCAAAATTAGTCAGAGCCTGCAGATAAGGCAGGCATCTGGCCCTGTCAGTTAGTAGTGAAAGAAGTCAACAGATCTTGCTCCAAGCGCCTTTTCATGAAAGTCCAGACCTCATTCTCTGTCTGGAGGGTCCTACCTTGACCTCCCTCTGCCTTTACATAATTGGTACCAATGAGTTTTCCCGAAATACATTTACTTGAGATTCCATGTGTCAGGAGGACTTGTTTTAAGTTGGTGGAGAAGGACCAAAATGGACTTCTCCTGGAGGGATGTCTCCCTATAGCGGAGTGCCTTTGATAGCTATTTTTGGATCTGTCATCCCCAAATTTTTCTAAACTCTGCTTGAAACTGTTTTACTTTCCTGGTTATATCACCTTTTGAACAGACAGTTTTGCTGAAGCAAAATTCCCTAAATTTGTCCAAAATTTGCACTAGATTTCAATCCCAGTTCTGTGCCACTTCTAAGCAAGTCACTTGGGCAAGTCCCTTTACCTTGTTACCCCTTTTTAAAATGAGGATAGTCGTTTGTCCCAATGGTCTCACAGGATTTGGGGAGTATCAAAAGAGAAAGGTATTATCCACAGTAAATATCAGGACTTGGGTTACCCTGGCGGCGGGGGTGGGGGGTGGGGGGCACCAATGAATGTCAGAAAGATGGAAGTTAGTTCAGTTCCCCTGAACTCCTCTGGGAGATAAATGTAAGGGTATGATGATAGGAACTGTTTGAGGTTTGCTTTAATTGTCCCAAAGCCCTGTCATATTCATTAACCTCTTGCATGTTTGATGGCCCTGACTGGCAGGTAGACATGATAGTGTAAGAGAAACACCCTACTCCTGCTGTATGTCTATATGTTAACCTACTGTTATATATTTGGTTTAAAAAAAAACCCCAAAATACTAGACACATACCTTGATAAATTATAAAATAACTCTCTCACCACTCTCCTCTTTCTCTACTATCTGCCCCTTAGTCTAGAGAATTTGAAGTTTTTGGCATATAAGCATCATAAGAATGACAAGTCTAGGCCAAGTGAGGCACCATTAAAAATTTAAGAAGAAAAAGAAGGGAGACAGCTGCCAGTGAGCTAAAAAACACACCGTATTTTTTAGTGGAATAGCCATATAGGTCTACACATACCTTGTCACATGAACACTTTTTTTCTTGCCAAATGATCTACTTTAGATGAAGTCATTTATACATTTATTAAATTATTTTTTTAAAGATTTTATTCATTTATTTTTAGGGAGATGAGAAGGGAAGGAGAAAGAGAGGGAGAGGGCAGAGAAACCATCAATGTGTGGATGCCTCTTGCATGTCCCCTACAGGAGACCTGGCCCTCAACCCAGGCATGTGCCCTAACTGGAAATCGAACCAGCAACCCTTTGGTTTACAGGCCTGCACTCAATCCATGGAGCTACACCAGCCAGACCATCATTAATGTATTTAAGCAGAAGTGTGCCAATATGGCTTTGGGCAAATACTGCCAGTCTACGACAGTGATGTGAATTGTCAGAAAAGGCAATAGGTACATGTAAAGGCAAGTTACATTGTGGCAATGAGAGGACTCTTATAATCTTATAAAACTGTTACCTGCCCTGGCTGGTGTGATTCAGTGGATTGAGTGCTGGCCTGTGAACCAAAAGGTCTCCAGTTCAATTCCCAGTCAGGGCACATACCTGGGCTTCAGGCCAGGTCCCCAGTTGGGGGTATGCAAGAGGCAACCGATCGATGTGTCTGTCACACATCAATGTTTCTCTCCCTCTTCTCCCTCTGTTTACTTTGTGGATATGTGATTAAGAAGGGGAGGCGGGGAAGGGGCATGCTTCATGTGTGGAGCTGATAACCTGTACCAGGAAGTAGGGTGAGAGTTCAATTAGTGCCACAAACATTGTGAATTAGCTGTGTGCCTATGAGAGCCCAGAGCTTTGAACTAGGAAAGGGTTTGAATTTTCTGAAATACACATTGAGGAGGTGAGTTGGCCTTTGTCCTTGGACCAGGGTAGCCTCAGGGAGGGCAGATGCCAGGTGTTGGAGAAACATGAGGAAGCTCAAAGATGACATAGTTGAGGAGGGCACACACAAATTGTGTAGGCCCGTCCTTAGTGATTGCTTAAGGATGAGGGGGTTTGGACCTCTGCCAAGAATTCTGCATCTTGGACTGCAATGCTTAGGCCAAGAAACCTGGACTTTGTAAGCCCGTTTTTATGGTCTTTGGTTTTTTGGTAACTGTTTTCACCTCCAAGAAACATAAATCCAGGAGCTTGTGGCCTGGAGATCTCTGGTATCAAAGAATTACAAGAATTTATTATTTTTTTTCTGTTTTCCCTCTTAGAAATGCAGCCTATTTTAAAAGCAATAAAAGCTAATATTTATGGAGTAGTTACTATGTGCTGAACACCTTGCATATATTGACAAAACCCCATCCATTAGGTACAACTATTATCCTTATTTTACAGATGGGGAAACTAAGGCAAGAGGGCTTACATAACTTGACCAACCTCCCATAGTATCAGGAGAAAGAGCCAGGATTTAAACCCAAGTAGTCTGGCCTATGCTTTAATCACTGAGTTTGTTACCTCCTTCAAGAGAAAAAATCTTAGGTTCCCACCTGAGTTTTAAAAGGAAACAGTGTCATTGAGCAACTTTTCATATGTCTATTGGCCATCTCTATGTCCTGTTTGGAGAAGTGTCTCTTCAGGTCCTTTGCCTACTTTTTAACTGGATGGTTTGTCTTCCTGATGTTGAGGTATATAAGTTCTTTATATGTTTTGGAAGTTACCAGAAGTATCATTGGCAAATATGTTCTCCCATATAGTGCGTTCCCTTTTCATTTTGATGATGGCACCTTTTACTGTGTGTAAGATTTTTAGTTTGATATAGTCCCACTTGTTCTGAGTTTATTCTTGTGTATGGTATAAATTGCTGGTTTAGTTTCTTTTATTTTTCATGTACCTGTCCAATTTTCCCAACACCATTTATTAAAGAGATTGTTTTTACTCCATTGTATGCTCTTGCCTCCTTTGCCAAATATTAATTGACCGTAAAAGCATGGGTTGATTTCTGGGCTCTCTATTCTGTTCCATTGACCTATTGCCTGTTCTTCTGCCAGTACCAGGCTGTTTTGATTACAATGGCTTTGTAGTATAGTTTGACATCCAGTATTGTGATCCCTACAACTTTGTTCTTCTTTCCTAAGACAAAGAATATATATGCAATAGCCCATGGACACAGACAATAGTGTGGTGAAGGCCAGGGGAGGAAGGGGCTGGGGCTGGGTAGAGGTGGGCAAAGGGGACATCTGTAATAGTGTCAACAACTTTTTTTTAAAAAGGAAACAGTGTCCCCTAGGAATCAGACCTGTCTCTACCATACTAATGAGAATAGAGAAAAGGAAGATTATATTTACCATTAGCCTAAGATGTTATAATCATAGCAGATTTAGGTAAGACACCCTCTGAGGATGGTAAAACTCAGAGGAATTGTGAGTTTTCTACTTTGTTAATAAGGAAAGTGGTTTCCTTTTAAGCATGCATCATCATCTCTTCATTACTGATAAGAGAACTGAAGCCCAGAGAGCAAAAGCAACTTACTCAAGGTCATACAGCTACAAATTGGTCTCTGGACTCCAAACCCAGTCTCTCCTCTACACTAATCTGCTTTGAGTCCCCACTTAGGGATTTCCCTTCTTAGAACCACCTACAGTGTAACTTTTGTTCAATTTAGCACTTGATTTTTTAAAAGATTTTATTTCTTTCTTTTTGGAGAGAGGGGAAGGGAAGGAGAAAGAGAGGGTGAGAAACATCAATGAGTGGTTGCCTCTCACATGCCCCCTACTGCGGACCTGGCTTGCAACCCAGGGATGTGCCCTGACTGGGAATTGAACCAGCGACTCTTTGGTTTGCAGGGTGGCACTCGATCCACTGAGCCACACCAGCTAGGGCCAATTTAGCACTTAACTTTATCGGACTTTATGTGCAGTTTGTAAATCCCAAAATAGTATAAAAATGTATTTAAGAATCTTCTTCTCTGCTGTCCTATATAGAACTTAGGTTTTCATTTGTAATACATATCTACCTCCCCAACTTGATGGTGAATTCCCAATGTTAAGGTCTATTCTACTTGCCTTCCTCCTGTCTCTCCTGGCTCTGACCCAATTAAGTGCATAGTAAAGACTTTCTGATAGGTTGCTTGGTCCTCTGTCCCACAAAGGTCCTGAGCAGCAGGAGAAAAATGGGTTGTCTGGTGCTACTGCCCTGAGAGCATGCTGTATGCCAGTTCAGAGAGGTAGCAACTGGTGATCGGCTTCACAACCCTTGGAAGTGACTTAAATGGCAAAGGACCCTGGGGCAGAGATAAAGGGGTTAGGTCTGGCAGTCACCTCAATGGGGCAAACAAGCAAAGAGCAAATGGACACACAGACAAGCACGCAGGAAGACAGTGCCCAAGGCAGCGCAGAGGTGGACACCTGGGGCCAGATGTGCTTGGGTTTCTCTTTCGGCTTACCCTGCTAAGAGCCCACAGAAAGTATGGTGAGCAAGGTCCAAGTATAGGAAAGTGGGAGGGAAGGGTCAGTGTGCCCCAAACTCCTCCTTTTCTGGCTGGCTCCTTTTCTAATAAGGATGATATCTTGAGGGCTAGATCTTAGTCTTTACATGGTGGGATTCCACAGGTAGCCCACCCCAAGCCACAGCCCAGTAATCAAGATAACTGTATTTAGTCACCCCAGTCTGCCCATTTCTAACCTAAGTCCAAGCCCTGAGGGTCCCTTGTGCCCATCAGGATACCCCAACCAGTCTCCCTTACAGTGTCTCACTTGAAGGTCCCAAGTTGCAAAGCGCTCCCTAACTACTTTCAAGTTCAAAGTCCCCCAGCTCCCAGCCAGTCCTACCAGGGGAGGCATTCCTACGATGGCTCTCAGATCCTCAGAATTATAATGAAGAAGAAAAGGACATCAGGAACTTCCTGGGCAGGAAGAGGAAACCCATTTGAGCCCAGAGGAGAGCATAGCAGTAGCAGACTCACCTGCACATCTGGACATGGCCTCTTAATCGGTGGGGACTGGCTGACAGAGTCACCTGTGCCCAGCTCTGACCTTCTCAGGTGCTTGACCACAATGCAGCATCTCACTGAGAAACCCCTGGAGGAAAGAAAAGCCTGAAGTGGTAGAATGTTTGGCTCAAAAGATAACTTTTGTCCATCTAGGGTAGGTGGGACAAAGGGAAAACGGCACTGGGAAAAGGCCTCGTTGACTCAGAGTAGTAGCCAACCAGCCAAACATACTTACTTCTCCCGACACTTCTCCAGGGCCTCATCAGCCAGTTCCTTCAGGTTCACAAGCTTTTCCCCCCTGTAGAAGGCATCTTTGGGGAGCAACAGACATTCCAGGCCTTAGGAAGGCACCACACTCCTTGCCCCTTATCCCTAGTGAGCACAATATCCATAAAGTCCTTCCTGAGTGGGCCTCTTAACTCTTCCATCTGATCTGAGCAGACAGAGGGTTGGCTGAGGTAGAACCAGGAGCTACACAGTAGGCAGTCCCTACCCTCCAAACTGAGCAGCCCCTACCCTCCACACTGAGCAGTCCCAAACTCCAACTAGCTAGTTGAAACAAAGACTTGGGAGTGTAGGGGTTCTGGAGAAGCAGTGAGAAAATTAGTCACCTGCAGTGATGAGAAGGCTGCAATTGGAATCTAGGATCCGCTCACATAGAGACTCTGCAGAGAAGCCTGCAAACTAGGGAAGGAAAGAAAGACTGAGGGAGCACTGGCTGGATAGCTCAGTTGGTTAGAACATCATCCCTATACACCAAGGTTACAGGTTTGATCCCCAGTCAGGGCACATACAAGAAGCAACCAATGAAAGCATATAAATATGGGACAACAAATCAGTATCTGTCTGTTTTCCTCTGTGTGTGTGTGTGTGTGTGTCCCTTTGCTCCCCCACCCCCTGCCTTAAACCAATCAATTAAAAAAAAAAAAAAGACCAAGGGAGTGAGGGCCCAGGGATTAAGTGAACAAAGAAAGGAGTCACTAATAAAACCTTTAGGGTCTATAAGTTAGGGTGCTAGAAGAAACTGGATAACTGATAACCTATAACAAAAACATTTTAGCCCTGGTTGGTGTGGCTCAGTTGGTTGGAGCATCATTCTATAGACTGAAAGTTCTCGGGTTCAATTCCCAGAGAGGGGACATGCCTAGGTTGTAGGTTTGGTTCCTGGTCGGGAAGCGTGCAAGAGGCAACCAATAGATGTTGTTCTCCACATGGATGTTTCTCTTCCTCTCTCACTCCCTTCCCCTCTCTAAGCATGTCCTTGGGTGAGGATTTAAAAAAAGAAAACAACATTTTAACTCCTTAGTCTGGTTCTTAAGATCCTCTTACCCAGACCCAATCTACTTCTTCAGAGCCCCATTCCCCAACAGGCCCCTTTCCCAGCCCAAATTCCTACCACAATGGAATGCAGAGCCCCAAGACGAGCACATGCCAGCATTGCTACCACAAGCTTCGGTATCATGGGCATGTAGATGGCCACTCGGTCGCCCTTCCGAATGCCTGCACATAAAGGACATAGACCATGGATCTTCTGTGCTGCTACTCCCTCCCTCTCATCCAGCTATCGCCACCACCACCCCTCCAGCTGACCTCTTCTAGTCCCAGTACCAGATTCTGTCCATCCCTTGTCTGCTTCTCCCAAGTCCTCAGATGCCCCAAGGTCAGGCCCTTCAGTCCCCTCCCCCCACCTCTTCACTCACCCTGTTTTCGGAGAACATTGCTGAACTGACACACTTGGACCAGAAGTTCATGGTATGTGATCTGGGAGGTCTCCTCTGGCTCATTGCCTTCCCTGAAATACATCAGAAAAAAAGTCATTAGGAAATATAATCTCTTTTCCAAATAAAAAATAGGAACAGTCATAAAACCCATTCAGCAACACCAAGGCCTGGGAATGTCCTGTGAGGCTGAGCCATCTACCACTACAGCTTGAACTGACTGGTCAGATACTTTGGCCTTTCAAAGTATACTTTATACACAAGCTGTGTGTCATTGAAAAATGTATTGTTAATCTCTGAGCCTCATTTAGGTTGATAAATGGGATGATGGTCCCTTATCTTCCATCCTAGGGATGTATTAAGGAGAAATTATATCACAGATATAAAGTGGGGTCTCCAGAACACTCGCACACAAGTCACCTAGGGAATTTGTTAAAATGTAGATTCCTGAGCCCCTACTCAGATCTACTGAATCAGAATCACAGGGTCCAAGAATCTACTTCTTTATTATAAGCTGGTAAAAAGAATCACACATGATTCTGACATCAATTTAAAGTTTGAGAATGACCAGCCTCTGTCAGCTGATTTCTGTCCTGCTCAGCCTTGCCTCCCACTCCTCCCTGGGCCTCTGCTGGTTTTCTTTGATCATTCTTACATCTGTTCGTTTGCTTATTCAATGACTATTATGTACTATATACACATGTAGAAATAAGGCACTGATGGATAAGATAAGCAAGATTCCTGACAACATGAAGCTTATATTCCTATGATTGTGCAAGAAATATCCAAGTAACAAATACAACCAAGACAATTCAGATTATGCTAAATATTACTTGAGAAATACATTTTAAAAAGATATCTTAAGGAACTTTCATGATTATATGTGAAGATTTAACTACAAAAATATTCCCCCTCAGTGGTTTTAATTTTTCAATTTTATTTTTTGAATAAGAAATATAAATGGTACTTCATAAAAAGATATGTGATGAGAAGTTCCCTTCCCATACCCCAGTCATTCTGCCTACTGGCAACCACTGTTACCCTATGTTGTATAACTTTCCAGAAATAGTCAATATGGAGATAAGGCCATTCCTTGTAGGAAGGAAGGGATAGATAGGGAAATTTAATTAGCATGATGTGACCAAGATGATTACTTTGGAAGAAGGCTACAATTTCAGCAACTTTCATAAGGTCCTTGGGATATCACTAAAGATGGAAATCTAAAAGTTGAATTTAAAAAAATTGAATTTTAATGATGTTCAAAAGAAAAATAAGCACCTCACAGATGCCAACCAAGCACAGGGCGGGTAGATGTGGGAAAGCTGTATAACTAAAGGACAAACATATCAGACAAGTATAAATTATGCTTTTTACAAGCATAAACATGCATATATTTATGTGTAATTCTCACTGTTTTCTATACAATGATGGCATATAGTACACACTATTCTATATCTTATCTTTTATTGAGTACAATATACATCCAATAAACTGCACAAGTCTTAAGTATAGAGCTCAATCGCCTTGCTTTTTAAAAAGCTTAACAATATAGCCCTGGCTGGCGTAGCTCAGTGGATTGAGTGTGGGCTGCAAACCAAAGCATCGCAGGTTCGATTCCCAGTCAGGGCACATGCCTGGGTTGCAGGCCATGGTCCCCAGCAGCCACACATTGATGTTTCTCTCTCTCTCTCTTTCTCCCTCCCTTCCCTCTCTAAAAATAAATAAATAAAATCTAAATAAATAAATAACTTAACAATATACATTGATATCATTCTCCATCAAGATTTACTGTGCTGTTTCATTTTTTTGTCATCCTTATAATGTTCTACCATTTGTATGTACCATAATTTATCTAACTAATAAATGCTCGATGAATATCTTTATTAATTTGTCATTGTACTCACTTTTAAATACATCTGTAGGATGATTAACTAGAAGTAAAATTATTGGATCAAAGGATATGTGCATTTTAAATATTGATAAACAATAGAGGATGATACTAAGATAGGCAGAGAAAGCCTCTCTCCAGGGAGGTGATATTTGAGCTAAGACCTGAGTAATGAGAAGTAAGCAGCTATATGCATTCTTGGGAAGAGTATCCTGGCAGAGAGAACAATGAAATTTGGAAAGGTACTGAGGTGGTAAAGAGCTTGGACTATATACAAAGAACAGAAAGGAAGGCAGTTTAGCTGAAGCATAGTGAACAAGAAGGAGGGTAAGAATAAGAGGCAGAAAGCAGCCAGATCACATAGGGCCTTCCAGGTAATGGTAAGAAGTTTGAATTTTATTCTAAGCGGGTTTCTCCTGGCTTCCTTTACACACAAAGGCCCACCTCCATACTTCTGCTCACGCCATTGCCCCTGCTCAGAATGCAACAGCACCACATAGCTCTTCCTAAACACTACATTACCCAGAGTACTTATGAAGGAGGTAACTGAAACCTAGAGAGATGTAATAGCTTGGCCAAGGTCACACAATAATTAACTGGTAGAGCCAAGAATAGATTCTCAGGTCTTCTGATTTCAAGTCCAGGCTCTTCCCCTCATACTGTCAAGGACAGAGGCTAGCAGAGAAGCCAGGCCTTTGGATTATCAGCCTCTTCCCACCTCCTGGCTTGATGAGTCAGTTACTATCCTCTCCCTGGCTTAGCTCCTCTAGGGTGGAGAAGAGCCAAACAGAGAGAGCTTTCTAAAGTGGGAAGGAACAGGGAGAGAGGAAGCTGGCAAATGGCCCTGAATGCCAGAGGCAAAAAAGCCATTTCCTTAACTGACCCACTGATGAGTGCCATAGGAACTTCAGAACATCTCCAGTTATGGCTAAATGTAGACATATACCACATACCCATGCACACATTTCCACATGCATACCACATACCAGCTCACCTGTGTAAACCGACATGCGTAATATCACATATAATATAAAAATACCCCAGGTATAAAAGCTGCCCATGGCCCTGGCTGGTGTGGCTCAGTGGATTGAGCGTAGGCTTGTGAACCAAGAGGTCACTGGTTTGATTCCCTGTCAGGGCACATGACTGGGTTGCAGGCCAGGTTCCCCATTGGGGCATACAAGAGGCAACCAACTGATGTTTCTCTCACATATGGATGTTTCTCTCCCTCTTTTTCCCTCCTTCCCCTCTGTCCAAAAATAAAGAAATACAATCTATAAATAAATAAATAAATAAATAAATAAATAAATAAATAAATACTGCCTGTGTATTGAGTTGGCCAAAAAATCCAATTAGTTTTTTCTGTAAAATAAAAGACACATTTTTCATTTTTGCAAATAATTTTATTGATTTGGATATTTTGAGTATGTCAGCTAGCTCCTGTGTGGTATAACATTGATTGTTCTCAGTTAATGCCTCGATTTGCTCCTTATCAACTTCAACGGGTCTACACAGCCATGAAGCATTGTCCAACAAGAAATCTCCAGCACAAAACTTCACAAAACACTTTTGACACATTCAATAAGTCACAGCACCTTCTTCATCACTGCACAAATCATTTTTTGCATGTCAGTTGTGTTTTTATCTTTCTTGAAATGATAAAGCATAATATGTCAAATATGTTGCACATTTTCTTCTATCTTTACTATTAAAATGGCTACACAAAAATTCACCAATTTGATGTTTTTTTTAATGCACACTGATATGACAGCTGTCACAATACAATCTAACAAAATTGTTTGGAATGAAGTTAAAGACAAATAAGCACTACTAGAGCCATTTTATGGGGAAAAAAACAAACGTTTTGGCCAACCCAATACACATATAGGCACAAATAAGCATAAATATGTGGACCCAGGATTCAAACATGGGCCCCTGTGCAAGTACGTGCACCACATTTATGTACCCGCCTCTGTGCACAGCTTGCCCCTCCAGAAACTATTAAATCTTTCTGTTTCACTTTCTTCATTATTTGAAATTATCGTATGTATTTTATTTACTTATATATTATCTGATCTTTCACTGGAATATAAGCTCTGTGTCCTTCACTGGAATATAAGCTCCATGATAACAGAGACCTTGTCTGTCTTGTTCATTGCTACATCCCTTGCACCTAAAATAGAGCCTGGTACATAGAGTACACAGGAACAGATAAGCACCAACCTATACAAGAACAGCTTATTTGAGCGCACTTCTAGTTACACGCACACCACAGTGTACATTCCTCTCCCTGGCTCTGGGCTCAAGTTATACATTATTAATATAGGCACCAGTTCCTTCCAGTGTCTTCTTTCTCTGACATATATACTAGGCTGGGCTCCCTTGCTGTTTGGGAGGGTACTGGCCTACTGAAACTTCACAAGCCCTCCAGGGTGTTAGAATTTTTCAAATAACATTCAATTTAGTCTCCTAACTCTAAGGAGATCCAAAGAGGCCATTTTTTTGTGTTCGAGGTCACATGGTAGACTAAGGCAGAACAGGCACTAGGACTGAGGGTCTGGGCCTCTTTCCTCTACACTGGGAGTTGCAAACTCAAAAATCAACAAGGTCTGGGCAGGTAACGTAAATATGTGAAGTGGACCATATAAAAGAAAAATTTTGATAGCAGCAAGAAATAGTTCACTTTCCTCCTAGCTTTTCTGTAAGAAAACAGCAGTGCATGCACGATGACAGTTAAACTTGGGGAGGGGGCGGGCGGGGGGGAGGAAGAGAGGCAGGGACTGGAAAACTGAAGAAGGAGGCATCTAGTACTTACACTTAGTGCCTGTCAACTTTTTCCCTCTGGGAATAAGGCTCAGTGTTGCCTCCCCACCACCACCCCCGCCCCCGAGTTTTTAAGAGATGCCTGGAATCCAGTTCTGAATTTTTAAGTGTTAACAACTAATTTTTTAAAAGTTTAAACACTGTGATCAAACAAAAGTATTAATAAGAGCCCTGACTGGTGTGGCTCAGGGGGATAGGCATTATACAACAAATTGAAAGGTTGCTGGTTAGATTTCTAGTCAGGGTACATGCCTGGGTTGCAGGCCAGGTTCCTGGTTGGGAGTGTGTGAGAAGCAACCGATCAATATTTCTCTAGCACATCGATGTATCTCTCCCTCTCTCTCCCTCCCTTCTCTTCTCTCTAAAAATAAATAAAATCTTTTTAAAAGCTATTAATAAGAGATTTGGCTGGCAGGCTACCAATTGGGAGCCCTTGCTGTAGACCAAACTACCATATTTTTTGGACTATAAGATGCACTGCCCCCCCCCCAAATTTGGGAGGAATAATGGTTGTTAATGCTGCTGTTGAGTTCTGTTTACATTTACATTGGTGAAATATTATGTTATTTATGTTACTAAATATTTTAGCACATTTTTTGCCTCAAATTTTTTCCCTATTTTCCTCCTTTAAAACCTAGGTGTGTCTTATGGTCCAAAAATACGGTAACTTCCCTTTTATCTGGAAGCTATATGGTATGAGATAGCCCAAGGTATACAGTCTTCTCATCTTCCTCCAGGGCCTTCTCTGCTTATCTTACCCTCACAGTCTCCAAATTTACTGTAATCTATTATTGACTCAAAATATATTTAGAATTAGATAGACTACATCTCTTCATAAATACTTCTACCATCCTAGTCCAAAATCACCATTAGATAAGTCCGACCATGTCACTCTTCTACTCAAATATCTTCCCACACCATTTTGAGTAGTCCTCCCAATTGCCTACTAGTTCCTGTATAACCTAGACCCTCATTACCTCTCTGTCCTCATATACTCCTATTCTCTCTTCCTCTCCTCTTCAATCTGCTCCAGCCACATGGCCTCCTGTTTGGCACAAACACCAAGCACGCTTAACCTCAGAGCTTTTGCCCTCTATTTGGAGCATTCTTCCACCAGATAGCTGTATGGCTTATTCCCTATCTTTGAGTTATGGCTCAAATGTTGGCTTCTCAGTGAGGCCATCCTTGAACACTCCATATAAAAGTCACTCCTTGTCCCTACTTCCCTCAAGTTTTAGGTAATCCAAATGAACATGTTTCATGAAGTCCCTACTCCCTCTTTTTCCTCACTCCCCACAAAGCTGAAAGTTCTTTCTTCCTCCCAAGGCCCTTTATCTCACTTTCCCTGTGATCCATCAGTTCCACCTTGCATTACATTTACTGGGACTTTATCTTTCCCACTATATCCTCTTCCAGGGCAGGGATCATCATGTCTTCTTATCCTCTGTCCCCTCTGAGCACAGTTGGCACAATAAGTACTTAAGGTTCATAGTGAAATCACTGAAAAAGTGATCACTGATTAATGACAGGGAAGACTGGGGGTCCCCCTCTCTACATAATAGACTGTTATTGGAGTAGAGATTATAGTTCCCTAGACTAACAGAAAAGTAAGGCACGAGATAGGAGGAAAGAGCCAAGGGAAAAATGTGCAGGGAAAACTGGGTTCTTGACAGAAACTTCAGAGGGCAGGATCTAACCTGGTGAGATAGGCCTTGCAGAGGAGAAACACCCAGATAAGAAGAGAAGTCAAACTTGTTATGAGAGGAACACTGGACTGAGCTGTGCAGCATGAAGAAGAGAGGATACTGAGAGACATGGTAAGTCTCAAATATCTGTATGTCTGTTGCCTCACCCTAGTTCAAGCCGCTGTCATCTATTGCCTGGATAACAACAATGGCCCCAAATTGGTCTCCCACTTTACTCTTACCCCCTTCTAATACATATACATCATCCAGAATTATCTACTAAAAATTAAACCAAACTATATCATCTCCTGCTTAAAACCCTTTAGCAGCTTCCATTGCATGTCAAAAAACCCCAAACTTTTACTATCCTTGTATCCTCTCTAACTCACCTCTGTCGTTTCATTTTGCTTAATGAGCTCTAAACACATTAGCCTTCTGACTGATAAAGCATGCCATGTGCTTTTTACCAGCTTTCCCCAACTCTTTGAGCAGTTTGTTCTAGCTCATGTTTCAGCTATCAGTTTAAATGTCACTCCCCTAGGGAAGCTTCCCCCAGCCACCCTAAGTAGCATCAGTCCTTCATCACCATACTCTTATTCTTCATCACAACATTCTGTTGATTTTTTCATAGCATTTTTCTCAAGCCATAATTTTTACTTTTTTTTTTTTTTGGCTATCTATCTCCCATACTAGATGGTAAGTTTTCTGAAGGCAGAGACCAAGTTGGTCTTGTTTACTGCTGAATAATACCTAGAGCCTTGAGACCTTGTATATAGTGGGTGCCTAATAAATATTTCCTAAATGAAAGAGCCTGAGGATTATTATGGGAGAAAAAAAAACTTGTGTTATATAACTATATATGTAAGAGGTAAGTCAAATAAGAAAAGCCTTTCTGTCAGAGCTGTCTAATGGTGGAAGATAGTCCTTCAGGAGCTCCCTAACTCTAGAGATATCATGCAGAATTTGGGATTTGCAGGGATATTAAAGAGCAGACTTCACGACATGGTTTGGACAAGCAAAATGAGTGCATATCAAATTGTGATCAGACAGTGTTACTAACACAAGTTTGAAGGCCCAGCCCCACACAGTTGCAGCACAGGATTGTGCAGGATGGGCCTGGGAAACGCTGACAGCTACTAGATTATTTTCCAGGAATGGAGCCCTTGGAATTTCAGTTTTATAAGCAACCCATGTAATTCATGTTCACTGAAGTTCAAGATGATCTTTAGGCCCTTCCAACTAAGAGATTCTTTGATTCTGTAAAATCAGGAAATAATGTGAAATAATGTATTCTATGATCCATAAAGCACTGCACAAATGTGAGGCACTCAAATATAAGTACACCCTCAAGTCACTTTCCCTTTCACCAAGGGTGCAGGGAGTGGGAACAACATAAGCTGACCAATTAACTGCCTAACATTCCCTCTGGGTACTCCTGCCCTCGCCAAGAGAGGAGGGAGAGGGAGAAGAGGTAGGAGGAGGCACACCCCAAAGGCTGAATCACAAATACTTAGAGTGCCAGAGGAAGATGGAGCTTTTGATGTCCACCATCCTTATTTACAGATGAGAAACCTATATACACAGAAGAAAAGTGATGAACTGGAGGTTACTTAGCACATTAATAGCAGCATTATTCTAAAGCCACATGTAGCTATTGAACACTTGAAATGTAAAATGTAGCAGAGGAACTCCATTTTAAATTTTATTTAACTTTAATTATCTAACATTTTTTTACTTCTCACCCAAGGACATTTTGTTGTTGCTTTATTTTTAATTAATTAATTATTTAATCTTCTAAAAAATTATTTTAATTTTCATTTATTTTATCTTAGAGAGAGAGGAGGGGGGAGAAAGAGAGGGAGAAACATCAAAGTGAGAGAAGTATTGATTGGTTGCCTTCTTGTAATGCACCCCAACTGGAGATTGAATCTGCAACCTAGGTGTGTGCCCTGACAGAGAATTGAACCTGCAACCTTTCAGTCTATGGGATGACACTCCAAACAAATGAGCCACACCAGCCAGGGATAATTATTTTAAATATTAAAGGTAACTAGTTCTAGAATCTATATGTCTCCAATTCATGGCACTCTCCTCCTAAATTACATGGCCCCCAAAAGGGGGGTGTTGTTTCCAAAGCCAGAATTAGCATAAGGAAGAAAATACAAATGTAGGAGTCCTGAGAACTTTGAGGCTGAAGTCCAGCAAGGATGGATTTTAGTGTAGCTGTAGTCACTCAACAAAATTGAAAACATACATCCATACAAAAATTTGTACACAAATGTTCACATCAGAATTATTCTAACTCATGATATGAAAAAGTGAAAGCACCCAAATTGTCCATCAATTGAAGAATAGATAAATAAAATGTAGTATATTCATACAATAGATTAACATTCAACATAAGAAGGAATGAAGTACTATACATGATACAACATAGATAAACCTTGTAAAGATTATGCTAAGTAGAAGAAACTAGTCACAAAAGACCACATATTATATGATTCCACCTACATGAAATATCCAAAATAGTCAAAGTTATAGAAAGAGAAAGTAGATCAGTGGTTGCCTAGGGCTGAGGTGCTGAAAGTTGGAGAAAAAGGAAGAGTGACTGCTAATGACTGTGAGGTTTCTTTTTGGGGTGGTGAAATTGTTCTAAAATTGATTGGTTGTACAACTCTTAATATACCAAATAATCATTGAAATGTGCACTTTATTATTTTTTAAAGACTTTATTTACTTATTTATTCATAGAGAGAGGGAAAGGAAGGAGAAAGAAAGAGAGAGAAAACATCGATATGTGAGAGAGATATCAATTGGCCTGCAACCCAGGCATGTGCCCCGACTGGGAATCAAACCAGTGACCCTTTGGTTCACAGGCCAGCACTCAGTCCACTCAGTACCCATTTAAAGGGCTGAATTGTGCCCTTTAAATGGGTAATTGTAATGGATGAATTATAGCTCAAGGTTAAAGACATACAATTTTTTATTGGACTTGCAATAAACATACAGATTAATTTGGGAATAAAATAGACATCTTTACAAATCTTCCTTTCCAGAAAGACTGTCTCTTAGCACTACCTATTTATTCATTTATTCAGTCATTCATACTGTTCATTCATTCATTCATACCGTCTCTCCTTATTTGCCTAAATACTTGGCACCTACCTATTTTATTTTTAGCATTACAGTCATATGTATGCATCTGTTTCCCTTACTGGATTGTGAGTTCCTTAAATGTAGACAAGATAGCTTTTCTATGTGTTTCCTTTTCAGTGCCTAGCATAAAGTTTGACACATACCCAGTACTTAATGAAATTAATGGATAAAAGATGAATAAATTAACAAATTTCTCTGCTCATATGATCAGCCAGATCCAGGCTAATCAGAGTGAGGAAACATAGAAGAAAAGGAGGGCCTTGACTGAAGTGACTCAGTGGGTTTGGCATTGTCTCTAAAAATGAAAGGTTGCCAGTTTGACTCCTGATCAGGCCACATGCCTGGGTTGCTGGCCAGGTACCCAGTTGGGAGCATGCAGAAGGCAAATGATCAGTGTTTCTCTCACACATTGATGTTTCTCTCCCTCTCTTTCTCCCTTCCTTCCCCTCTTTCTGAAAATAATAAATAAATAAAATCTTAAAAAAACATAACAAGGAAAGGAGAGATTATTGAACATACAAACAAATAGATGCAAGACCAGTGGGAGGAAATGGTAGACACAGAGAAGAAAAGAATGTAAAACTTGTGGAATGGGATTTGAGGATATATAAAAAAGTGTTTCTTGATCCCCAACAATGGGCTTAGTTCTGGACTCTATGCCATGGGAGAGACTAGAAGAAGCCCTAGGATATTCGGCCCGGGCTATGGGACTCCTGCTTTGCAATGTGGGCTATTATTGTACCCTGTCCTCCTGCCAGCTATTTTCAGGCCTTGATCCAGGGACTTTGTGCCTGTGACCCTCAGCCAAGGTAGCTTTAGTGCCAGTTGGATTCTGCACCTATACCCTGTTGAGAAGGCAGACCTGGGCCAGTACAGAAGCTAACCCCTCTCCCACTGCATTCATGTCTGTTACAGAAAGGAAATCAACACATTCGTTCCTACTATCATGTGCCCCTTGTTAGCCATACCCAAAATGAGTGAATGAAGGCAGCCCTCTCAGATCCTCTATCATAGCATTTGGAATGCTGCCTAAAGCAGGAATATATATGCCTGGAGCAGAAAAGGAAAGAGGGAACAACAACCAGGGGCACCATTTTCCATGAACATCAGGTCTCTCAAGTATAACGGACACACTCAAAAATACTCATTGCAATGTCTCTTTGTATTTAGGTAGATGGTATAGTTTAAATCATTATGTTTTCAAGCTAGGGTATTCTATTCCTGTGGGTACATGAACAGAAAACGTTTTAAGAGAATTAATGTCCAGATTCTGAATTTCCATATGTAATCTCCCCTAACATTGATATGTCTGAGTTGGGTCTCCTTTCCCACTCCTCTTTTACAAATACCTTTCCCCCACTTTATTAAAAAAATGCCATCTCTCTCTTATGCAGAGTGCCAAACAAAGGGACAATTTGAGAATGTATAACTTCACAAGGAGATCCCCAAGAAAGTAAATCATAGAGCTTCTGTAAGAAATAAGTATTTAAAGGAGTAACATCTCCATTCAGATGACAAACTCATGGCAACACTATTTGCCTTATTAGAATTATAATTCAGAAGATAAATATAATAGTATTTGCAGGGTCATATATTAACATATTTATTTTAATTGAAAAAGAAGCCCTGGCTGGTGTGGCACAGTGGATTGAGCACTGACCTGTGAACCTAAAAGTTGCCAGTTTGATTCCCAGTCAGGGCACATGCCTGGCTTGGCGGCCAGGTCCCCAGCTGGGGCTGTACAAGAGGCAACTGATTAATATATCTCTTGTACATCGATGTTTCTCTCCCTCTCTTTCTCTCTCCCTTCCCCTCTCCCTGAGAATAAATAAATAAAACCTAAAAAAAGAAAAAGAAGTCAGGTATTTTCTAACAGAAGTAAATTTGATTGGTTGATTACATTGACAGTAAGAACTGGCTGTGCAAATTACCATATTTTCGGACCATAAGATATACCTAGGTTTTAGAAGAGGAAAATAGGGAAAAAATTTGTGAAGCAAAAAATGTGGTAAAATATTTAATAACATAAATAACATAATATTTCACCAATGTAAATGTAAACAGAACTCAAAAGCAGCATTAACAACCATTATTCCTCCCAAATTTGGGAGAGGGGGTGTGGAGAAAAAGAAAAGGTGCATCTTATTGTCCGAAAAATACAGTAGGTTATATGGTGGACATTTTCTATAAATTATATGAGCTAGACTTGCAGTTCCAAGGTTTTTCTCTTTTACTGATTCTAGAGAGAGGGGAAGGGAGAAAGAAAGACAGAGAGAGAATCATTGATGTGAGAGAAACATAGATTGGTAGCCTCTTGCATGAGCCCCAACCAGGGACCAAACCAGCAACCCAGGCATGTGCCCTGACTAGTGATCGAACTGGTGACCTTTTGGTTTGCAGGTGATACCCAACCAACTGAGCCACACCAACCAGGGTCAATTCCAAGGTTTTGAAAAATATATGCAAAATATGTACATATACAGAATATAAAACCCATTGCACATTGCAATTATTTAATCTTATAATACAATGTTTAAGTATAAACTTCAAAATGTGTGAAGAGTTACATAATTTTTCAAAACTCTTTTAGGTATACAATTTTTTAAAGTTTAAGACCACTGTTCTAAATAATTTTCAAAGCCACCCTGTCACCACATCATTGCCTACCACATCAGAAGCATGTGAGGAGGTTACAAAAATACAAGACCGAAGTTTTATCCTTTGGAGATTCTGATTCAATAGGTTGGGTGAAGTCCAAGGATCTGGATTATTAAGAAGATCCTCAGGTAATTATCTAGAGTCGCCAGACCTAGACTTATTTTTGATCCCTAATTCAATGTGTGAATTTGCACAAATTTCCACCTCTCTCTGACCCTCAGTTTCCTTCTTTGTAAAGTATAAGGTGAAAAGAGGGAGTCAAGAGGAGGAGGAAGGTGGGTGGTGTTAGACCAGGTAATCTCTAATGTATCTTAGACTCCTTGATTCTCATTTCTGCCTTTCATAGGCAGGAAAATGGACCCTAAAAGCCAGTTTCAGAGAAAAGAAGTTTTACTTATGTGGGTTAAAAAAAAGAAAAAGAACAAATTTAGCTGAAGCAGAGACCAAATAAAAGTAATGAAACCTGATGTGCCTGCCTCATGTGGGTTTGTGTAGGTCAAATAAAAATCCTGCTAATTCCTTACATGAGAACAGTATAAAACTGCTTTAGATGATACTCCCTCATATGATCCTCACAGCTACTTCACAGCAGGTAATGCAGGTATAATTATCCCCAATTTAAAGATGTAAAAAATCAGAGGGAGTAGCTTTCCAAGGCCACACAGGATGGTTATGGACAAATTTGTAACTAGGTCCCAAGTGTCTGACTTTCATGTTACGTTTGTTCCACTCTGCCAATTTAGAGTGTACTTGAATGAACAGGGGGAAGCCTGTCTCCTAAGAATCTCTAGGAGTACTGTGAAAAGCAGAGGAGACTGACATCCACTTTGAGCTTTAGCTTGTGGTCATGATCATAACTACCACGATCTCTTCAATATCCTAAGAACTTCCTGAAAGGCCCAAAAGCTAAGGCAAGAAATCCCACAAATGTCTACTTTCACAGTCATCAACAGTGCTAGGAGCACTTATTCATGCATTTGCTCCTAGAGACATGACCGCACTCCCCGAAATAAGGAAAAACATTACCCCAACATTTCTTTCCTAAATAAAATTTCAACTGATAGGCAAAAATCTTGCCCCACCAGACTGTGAGCACCATGAGGATAAAGACCAGACTTCCCTTGTAGATTGCTATATCCTAAGCACTTAGTACAGTGCCTGGCACATATCTATAAAATTATTTTTTTAAACTTGCTGCTGAAAGCTAGTAGATTCTCCACAGGGCATGGCTATTTGTAAGCTGGATCCTTACCTAACATCATATACAAAAATTAACTCCAAGTGGACAAGGACCTAAATGTAAAACCTAAAATAATAAAACTCTTAAAGGGAAACATAGGGCAAAAGCTTCACAATATTGGATTTTGCAATGCTTTCTTGCATATAGTGTCAAACATAGATGACAAAAGAAAAAAATAGACAAATTGGAAGTAATGAAAATTTAAAAATTTTGTACATCAAAAGAAACAACCCACACAAAAAATGCAACCCACAGAATGGGACAAGATATTTAAAAATTATATTATCTCATAGGGATTAATATATAGAATATATGGAGAATTTCTAGAATTCAACAACAACAACAAAACCCAAAACAACCCAAATCAAAATGGGCAAAGGACTTGAATAGACACTTCCCCAAAGAAAATATGAGAAGATGTTCAGCACTACTACTCATTGGGGAATTTCAAGTCAAGCGATACCACCTCACCTACATTAGGATGATTATTATAAAAAAAACAACAACAGAAAACAGCAAGTGTTGATGAGAATGTAAAGAAATCGATGTGTCCTTTATACTCGTTCCTGTAAATGGAGGGGGGTGGAAATAGGAGGGAGGAGGGGAGGGCTGGATGGGTGGGTTGGGATGGGACTAAAAGATAGAAAATTATACTGCAACAACAATTAAAATAAAATAAAGAAAAAAGAAATCTGAATTCTCGTGCACTGTTGGTTGGACTGTAAAAGTAGTACAGCTGCTGTGGAAAACAATATTCCTGAAAAAATTAAAAATAGAATTACCACATGATCCAGTAATCTCACTTCTGGGTACATACCCAAAAGAACTGAAAGTAGGGTCTCAAAGAGATATTTGTACACTCATGTTCATAGCAACATTATTCACAATAGCTAAAACATATAAGCAACCCAAGTGTCTATCAACTAATGAATGGGTAGGGAAAATATGGTATAAATATACAATGAAATATTACTCAGCCTTAAAACAGAAAGAAATTCTGACACATTCTACAATATAGATGAACCTTGAGGATACAGGCTAAGCAAAATAAGCCAGTCACAAAAAAGACAAATACTGTACAGTTCCAATTATTTAAGGTACTTAGAGCAATCAAAGTCATAGAGACAAGAAGAGTGGCAGTTGCCTGGAGCTGGGGTGGGAGAGGAGAATAAGGAGTTATTCTTTAATAGGTATTGTGTTTCAGATTTACAAGATGAAAAGAATTCTGGAGATAGATGGTGGTGATAGCTGCACAACAATGTGAATGCACTTAATACCACTGAACTGTACCCTTAAAAATGGTTAGGATGGCCCTGGCTGGTGTGGCTCAGTGGATTGAGCACCAGCCTGCAAACCAAAGGGTCACCAGTTTGATTCCCAGTCAGAGCACATGCCTAGGTTGCTGGCCAGGTCCCCAGGGGAGGGCATACTAGAGGCAACCACACATTGACACTTCTCTCCCTCTCTTTCTCTCTCCCTTCTGCTGTCTAAAAATAAGTAAATAAAATCTTTTAAAAAATGGTTAGGATGGTAAATTTTATGTTATTTGTATTTTAATGCAAAAAAGAAGAAAAATCTAACAACAAAAACCTGCTGCTAGGAGCTACTGGATTGTCTATTGAGCATGCCTAGCCAAACAAAATTAGGCTCTGTCAGTTTGGGTTATCTGACTTAAAATAGATAAGACAGGAATCCTTAACAGAAGCTGAAACTAAGTTCAACAAGAGGTCTGTGTTACTGCCCATTTGGATAAATTTGCATGTATTAAAATATCGTAGTCAAAAAGAAACAAACACTGGTTTCAAAAACAAGCCTCAGTCAAAAATCATACTCAGAAACAATATGGTGTTAATATGTTATAGAAAAGTTTCCTGCAAAAATAATTCTATGTTATGTGTTTCAGGGTGAATAACTTCAGGATATATTTATTTATTTATTTATTTATTTATTTATTTATTTATAGTCCTCACCCGAGGACATGCTTATTAATTTTAGAGAGAAAGAGAAGAGAGAAACATCTATGTGAGAGAGAAACATTGAACAGTTGCCTCTTGCACACGTCCCAACTTATTACTTTAAAAGTGAAATAAATAACATCTTAAAAAAAAAGAATAAGCAGGATTTAGACTGGCCCAGATAAGGCACAAACCAATTCAGGAGGAGGGGAACAACGTTAGTTTAGATTCAGAAGTGGAAAAGCATAAGCCAGTCTACAAGCCAACACCAATCCTAAATAATATTTTCATCTAGCAGTGAGGGTATTTTTATAAAGCTAGTTTATTTGACATAAAGGACTATACTTTGTATTGTTACATGCTGGATGTTCTTCTTTTATTTTGCGGGATTTCCTATTTTTTAAAGATTTTATTTATTTATGTTTAGAGAAAGGGGAAGGGAGAGAGAAAGACGAGGAGAGAAACATCAACACGCAAAAGATGCATCATTGATCAGCTGCCTCTTGCATGCCCCCATCAGGGTCCTGGCCTGCAGTAGTGATATCAGTTGATACTTACAGTTTCAAAATACTCTTTCTTCATAAAAATTTACATTGGCAACTCTTTGGGGGTCCCAGATATAATATTCATGAAAAATTTTTAAAAATCTCATGGACATAGACAACAGTATGGTGATTGATGGGGGGAGGGGAGTATTAGGAGACTAAATGGTAATGGAAAGAAATACAATAAAGATTAAATTTTTTAAAATCTCAATCATTGATATAAAACAAAACAGTAACCAATTCAGTTTAGAACTTATGCTGTATTTTGTTGGCTATAAGATTGAAAAGATAGAATGTTAAGGCCATAAAAGTCAAGTCAAGACTAAGAGACTGAGAAAGACAAATACTACATGATTTCATTCATATGTGGAACCTAATGAACAAACCGAACTATCAAGCAAAACAGAGACAGACTCACAGATGAGAGCAGGATGACCACTATGGGGGGAGGACTGGGGGGAAGGGATTGAACGAAAAAGAAAAAGGACTCATGGACACGGACAACAGTGCAGTGATTGTGTGTGTGTGTGGGGGGGGGGAGTGTAAGGGGGATAAATGATAATGGAAAAAATACAATAAAAAAGACTAAAGGACTGTTCTAGATTGAGGAAGACTAAAAAGGTATGATAAATACATGTCATGTGTGATTTGACAGGATCCTTTTGATATAGCAGACATTATTGGGACAACTGGCAAAAACTTCAATAGAGTATGAGGATTATAAGGTTGGGTGTCTCAATATTGATTTCCTGATTTTAATAGTTGTATTATGGCCACATAAGAAAGTCTGCTGGAAACACACACTAAAGTATTCAGGGGTCTACATCTTACTCTAAGGAAAAAGTTATTTCTATGGTACTTGCAACTTGTCTTCTTCTTCATTTTTTGTGTGTGTGTTGATCCAGAGAAACATCAATGTGTGGTTGCCTCTCGCATACCCCCAGCTGGGGACCTGGCCTGCAACCCAGACATGTGACCTGACTGGGAATCGAACCTTTTAGTTTGCAGGCTGGCGCTCAGTCCACTGAGCCACATGAGCCAGGGCACTTCCTGACATTATTCTTCTTCACGAGGCCTCCTTGTAAGGAAAGTGGAGGTGGAGAGCATCATAAATGTGCTTCTGGGAATCCAGGAGGACAATGGAGAACTGGATAATGACTCCCTGTTTGCAGGCACTGATATTGAGCTTGCAGATCAGCACTCAGGCATGATGAATAAACTTGGGCAAGTGAAGTTAGAAGACCTCTCCAAAAAGTCCTTATCTATTGGACCAGGATGTAATCCAGCTCATCTTGCCCTTGACCAGTACCCAGATGCAGATGAGTCACTGCAGCAGTGTGTTGCCTTCAAATGAAGGCATGCACCAGCAGCTCCTGGGCAGCCTTATGATATTGGCCAGAGTAATGTTGATCCTCCACACCTCACATTTGTTCAAAATTTGACAATCAGCTTCAGCTCTTGGGGTCCAGGCGGGATTTGCAGGGTCTCTGGGTGGGGTGGGGGTGGGAGTCACTTAGGTTTTGCCACAAACCCAGCTCTAGGCCACTTGTGTGTTGACACCACTCTCCCATCTGCACCTAATCACAGGCTCCAGTAACTGAGAAAGAGCTGTACTTGTAACTTTTCCATAAATTTAAGAAATGTTTCAAAACATTAAAGATTGATAAATATATTAGGGAGGGCTCATATAAAGTGTCCTAAATACTTAGTTTAAGTTTTCTTTTGTAGGTTAAAAATCCAGACAGGCGCCTAGACTCAAGGCCCTTTCTCCATCTCAAAACTTTTTACCTATTAAAATCCCAAGCTATGGAGGAACTGAAATGGATAATCTTTGCCAGAGCAGCCACCCAATAATCAATGCCAACTGCTCGCTAAATCACAAAAGGAAGGGAATGAAAGGCTAATCCTTACTGCCATAAGCTCGAAATCTTTAATTAGTGGTATCTAAGCCACTTACCACCTAAAGGCAATCTTGGGAGAAAGTGATCAGGAACAAGAAAATGCAGGAGTAGGAAATCACCAAAGGAATGCAAAAAAAACATAATGTCAATGTGGTCAATGATAAGCTACTTCCTAGAAAGGATGAATTTTGAGCCCAGTTTGAGAAAAGAGGCCAAGAGTTCATCAGAGGAAAGAAGGGCATTTTGGAAAGGACAGGAAAGTCATATGTGGCTGCCAGTCTTGAATCCCTCTGCCTAACGATGCCCTTGGACATATGTGATACATGTATTAGAACCACCTCAGTAGTAACTCTTTTCAGTGTGTGTTCTCATCTTTCATCTCAGCTAGTCCTTGAAGCAATCTTTTAAGATTGGCAGGACAAGATTTGTTATACCCATTTGAAAGGTTGGGAAACTGAGGCTCAGAAGGATATTATCAGATGCTGAAGGTCACAAAGCAGTGGTTAGGAACTCTGCCTGCAGAGACTCAGGCTAAGCTTCTATGTATGTACATGATTTATTAAAAAGCTAAGCCTGATATGTCAAACCTCTACTTGAAATTCTTTATTGGCTCCCTAGCACTTGTTATAGCTGCAATTTTACATCTCTGTGTATGAAACACAAATTCCTGGTCCTTCCCTAAAGTTTTCCCCCTGGGTTTTCCTCCAACTGTACTAATGAAAATTCCATTTTTCCAGTTGCACAAAAAAAATACCTTTTGAGATATTCTTGACTCCATTCTCTATACCCCATATCAAGTTCATTAGAAAATCCTATTGGTTCTGCTTTCAAAATATTCCAAAAGCTGAGGACTTTTCATGACCTCTACATTATCTTCATTTTCATATCTTGCCTAAACTACTGGGAGTGCCTCCTTACTGGTTCTCTTGCTATTGTCCTGTGCTCCCACCACTATTTTCAAGGTAGTATTCAGACTATATATAGTAGATATTCAGTTTAAAAAAGAGTTTAATGAATGCATGAACCAGCATATCTCAGCTAAGGAAAGAATAATATTTCTTTGAGGTTTGCTCTAAATTAACTGTTGGCTAAACAAGTGAAAAGCTGTCAAAGAAGCTAAGGCTGTATAAGTAGAAAACGCAGCATCTACAACAAGAAATGTAGGTGTTCTTCTGTCCAGAACAAGTTACATCTGCTATTTGACTCTAGGCAAGTCACTTCCACTCTCTAAGCATCAAGTTCCTCATCTATTAAGTGCTGTTGTGAACCAGGTTCAAAAAAACAAGGTAACTAATATACAAGTACAACACAGAGAGACACACCAGATTTTATTATTAGAATATAAAGTTTTAGGTATTATGGGAGAATGTAAATTGAGTGGTAGAGTGTGGCTGTCAATGGGGCTAATGTAATCTAAATATGTAAAGTCGGAGCAAAAAATGTTAATAGTTCCCTGTGCAAGGCAGACCACATCTCTAATACTTAATGAGAGATATTGGCCAACTATAGTATGTCTAGAGGAAGCTGACATGGATGAATGAGTTGTTCTGGAGACTACATCATACAAGGAACCTGGAATGTTGATTCAGTATTACCTCATTCATAAAACAAGATCACTGAACTAGATCAGTAGGTTTCAAACTGAGTTTTGCAAATCCCTAGAGGTTCCACACACATACATCAAGGCGACCACAGTGAAGAAGCCAACAGAATGTGGCTCTGGTTCTCCCATCCATGCTTCAACCAGACTGGCTCTGCTCTTACCTGGTTTAGGGGTGGGGCTTTGGCATAATGATAAAAAGAGCTAACGCACTATTTGCCAAGCACTAATACAGATTTAAATCTGTATTTATATCCCTTTATACAGATTATTCCAATTATTCTTCACAATGGTCTACGTCATAAGAACTGTTATTACATTCATTTTACAGATGGAAAAAGTAAGGTTTAAAGAGATGAGTCAACTTGCCCAACTGATAAGGGTAAGGATTAAAACCCAAGCAGAGTCCAAGTCTACTCTCTTAATCACTATACATATAATATTGTATTTAAATAAAAGGATTATAATGCTTTTTAAAAAGTTACTAGATGATCTTCAAGGCATCTTATATATTTAAATTTCTATAATTCTACTGTCAGCCTGGCAAAGGGATATAATAACTGTCCTAAAATACCTGAAGGAATGTCTATGGAAAAAAATAGGATTACTCTGCTCCAGAACATAGAACTAAGACCAAGCAAAGAGATGACAGAGTGGGGAGAAAGTTATGGAGAGGGAATATATCTAAGAACTTTATAACAGAGCTACCCAACAATGGGACAGGTAGTGAGTAAACTCGGTAGTCTTGATAGTTGTCCAGAACCAGAATGATCCATTTTGGGGATTGTTGGGAAATAGAGATAATTGGGACCATGATTCCTGCTTTGTACAGGAAGTGGACTAAATGACCTCAAAAGACAGGAATTGAGAATCTCAAATACTCAGTGGTTCAAGGTATCAAACACTGGGGATCATTACCAGTGCCCAGTCTCTCACATACCAAATCCAGGAAAATGGGGAAGGCCCATCCCCAGCTCCATGCCTTCTCTATTTACTGCTGTAAATGTGAGTTCTTGTGAGTTCGCCCTAAGGCAAGAGCCCTTGCTCCCACCCAACTACCTGCTCTCTTCAAAGGACAGGAAGCCAGTACTGAGTTCCTCCCCTTCCTCCAACATCTCGGTAGCTGCCTTGTTACTGCAAGTTCCCTACATTTGTGACAGAAATTCTGAAAGTCAGTGTGAGAAACAACTTGAGCAAGTATCCTGTTCACCAGTCCCCACCCACACACAGTTTACAGGTGGGAAAAAGAAAGTTCAGCAAAGGGCATTATCTGAAGCCATTCTCCTCATTAAATATTTACTGAACACACTGGTATGAAAAGTCAGCCTAGACACAAACTCAGGTATCTGACATGAAGCTCAGGACACTGAATCAAGTTCCAAGTCAGTCTCCATTTATTACACATTTATTATTACAAATGTTAGTATATATAATAATATTAATATGTAACATTATTGTTATTACTACTACACATTTACTATTTATATCCCACGTACTCCTGAAAAACAAGTATTAATTTGGATAGCACAGCCTGCTTATCTCATTTTCAATACTTTAGGGAGAGGTTCTTTAAGGCATCAAGGGTCATGAAACTCAAGGAGAAGTGAGAGAAGCAGCTTAGAGATCCAACTTAAACATGAAATCCGTCAGCCCTCCTCCACAATCTGCATATCTGATTCAAGTGAAGAAAGACTGTTCCCAGGAAGAGTTATTTCCCTACATATCTCCCATTAGCTTCAGGTGCTTATGCTACCAGCAACAGCATTTCCCCAGAAAAGGGGACCAGACTTTCCTACTCAGCTCCTTCACTGCAAACCTTCTAAACACCTCCCTTTCTTTCACCATCTCAGCAGAAGCCAAGCCTACCTACCGAATCACCACAGTCACTACTGGTTGCAACAGAACTCTAAAACCACTTCCTCTTCAGAAACAATTACAGAATCCTGAAGTATTAGAGCCAGAAGAAACTTCACAGAGAATCTATAGTTCATCTCCTACCACTCTCACAAAAAGGAAGGCTCAGAGGTGGGAAGAGAATGGTTTGATTTGAGGGTATTTCCTTATAAAGTATATTTTAATCAGTATGTACACTGTTGTAAAATCAGCAAAGATAAAGATGGAGAACAAAAATGTCCCTCCATTCCCGTATCACTGAAATAAACTTTAGGATGAACCTAGATAATTAAAGAGTCCTTGTACATGAATGCTAGGACAATATACTCAAGGACTCTGGATTTCCATGTTACCCTGACAATCTAATCCTTGTCAGAACGTGGGTTTGCCTTACCTTCCCAACTATCCCCACCTTCTTAAATACACACACTCACACATACACCACAGGGATCTGGAGAGCTCTAAATATCACACTCTGTAATTCATAGTCAGGAGCATACAGAGATCCTGACAGCAGAGCCTCTATCATAAAGTCACTCCTAAAGTCAACTGCTTTACTTAAGTTTCAGTTTCTAAGGGAGGATTGCTTAATATTCAAAGCTGTGGACAGACAGCAATAATTTCACTTGACAATGATGACAGCCACAGGCAACCAGAAGCAAACAGAAAAAAGGAATGAACTATGTACTAAATTTCTTGGGCTTTGGAGATTGGAATCATCTCCTGGAAAAATATAGATATTGAACAGCTATTAACAGCCATTAACTGCTCTTTCCACCCTCTCCCCATAAATCCTTTAATTAATCCCTCAGACCCCCACTGGTGTGTCTTCAACTAGCCAGTCCCCACTCCTTAAGCTACCCCAATATCCTTCACTAATTATCTCTCCCTGGATAACTATTCCAATAACTTTTTCACTGACCACCTTCTCACACATATACACACAAATCCCCACTAACACTTCTACCTGCCATACTGGGGGAAGAAAGTGCAAGAGAGAGGCTAAAACCAAAGTCTTATTTGGAGGGCAAATTTAGCCCTTGGATCAGATGACTGTGCCTTTGAAAGAGGCAAAGCATTATATAGACTCAAGGGACCCTTGACTCTCCTCTCTCATTTTCTCCCTGTCACCCCACCATCTACATATCCAGTTTGTTGGTTTCATTCCTGTAAATTACTCTAAGATTTCATCTTTCTATTCCATTCCCACCAGCAGTATCCCAGTTCAGGCAAATCTACCCTGAATAACAAACTCCCAGGTTTTTGACTTCACACTCCCACTTCCATATGTATGCAGACTGATCTTCTTAAGCCCAGCTATAACCACACCATTCTCTGCATAAAATCTTTTCTGAGGTCTCCAAAAAATAATCAAGATCTCCCATTCCTGGACTTCATCTACTGTTGAAAACAACTTTGATTCCTCTTTCTATCACTCTTCGCCACATACAATCCAAGTTAGAAACTTCCATGGGTTCTTCATCCAAAATAGATACAGATTTAGATTAATAACCTTCAAGCTACTACTATGACAGTCTAAATTACCATCATTGCCCACCTGGATTTCTTTTTTTCTAAGTATATTTTATTGATTATGCTATTACAGTTGTCCTAGTTTTTTCTCCCCTTTATCCCCCTCCACCTTGCACCTCCCCACCCACCAGCATTCCTCCCACCCTTAGTTTATGTCCATGAGTTGTACATATAAGTTCTTTGGCTTCTCCATTTCCTATACTGTTCTTAACCTCCCCGTCTATTTTGTGCCTGCCAATGATGCTTCTTATTCCCTGTATCTTCCCCCGCCCCCGCATTTTCCCCCTCTCCCTCCTCACTGATAACCTTCCATGTGATTTCCATTTCTGTGATTCTGTTCCTGTTCTACTTCTTTGCTTAGTTTTTGTTTTGTTCTTAGGTTCAGTTGTTGATAATTGTGAGTTTGTTGTCATTTTACTGTTCATATTTTTGGTCTTCTTCTTTTTCTTAGATAAGTCCCTTTAACATTTCATATAATAAGGGCTTGGTGATGGTGAACTCCTTTAACTTGACCTTATCTGGGAAGCACTTTATCTGCCCTTCCATGCTAAATGACAACTTTGCTGGATAATCTTGGATGGAGGTCCTTGCCTTTCATCACTTTGAATACTTCTTTCTAGCCCCTTCTTGCCTCTAAGATTTCTTTCAAGAAATCAGCTGATTGTCTTATGGGAACTCCTTTGTAGGTAACTCTCTCCTTTCCTCTTGCTGCTTTTAAGAGTCTCTCCTTATCTTTCATCTTGGGTAACTTAATTATGATGTGTCTTGGTGTGTTTCTTCTTGGATCCAACTTCTTTGGGACTCTCTGAACTTCCTGGACTTGCATGTCTAGTTCCTTTGCCAGATTGGGTAAGTTCTCCTGCAGTGTTTGTTCAAATAAGTTTTCAATTTCTTTCTCTTCTTCTTCTCCTTCTGGCACTCCTATGATTTGGGTATTGGAACATTTAAAGTTGTCCCAGAGGTTCCTTAGCCTCTCTTCATTTTTTAAAATTCTTATTTCTTCATTCTGTTCCAATTGGATGTTCATTTCTTCCTTTTGTTCCAAATTGTTGATTTGAGTCCCAGTTTCCTTCCCTTCACTATTGGTTCCCTGTATATTTTCCTTTATTTTACTTTGCATAGCCTTCATTTCTCTCTTCATTTTGCGATCAAACTCAATCATTTCTATGAGCATCCAGATTACCAATGTTTGGAACTCTGCATCTAATAAGTTATCTCCTTGTTGCTTAGTTGTTTTCCTGGAGTTTTGATCTGTTCTTTCATTTGGGCCATATTTCTTTGTCTCACTGTACCTGTTATGTTGTAAGGGACAGAGACTAAGGTATTAGGGCAGGGTAACCCAAGTCTCTGCCTTGTGGTACTGTGTTGCGGGGGAGGGATCAGAGAGGGAACAGTGCCTTGCTCAGCTCTCGCCCCACTTTCTGTCACTTCCCTTGCTTCCCATAAGTGGATTGTGCCCTTTCACATGCTGATTCTGTTATCCTTCTTTTGGTTATGCACAGAAGTGAAGTGTTTCTTCCTATGCCTCCATCTTGGCCGGAACCTCTCTTAATCCCTTTCTCCCAACCCTAATACCAGCTTGGAGACAGTGACTTGAATTTCTATAGTAGCCTCCTAATTGGTCTCCTGCTTCTACTCTTCCCCTTGTATTATCAATACAAAAAAAAATCTATTCTTGCTCTTCTAGCCTCAAGACAGTTTATTCTCAACATAAAAGACAGATTCTAAATATAAGTCAAATCACTGTCTCACCTATGCTCAAGATCCTACAGTGGTCCCCATTTCACTATGAATAAAACCCAAAAGTCTATATTGACTTTAAAGATTCCACACGATCTAGTGTCCTGCTGACCTCATCCCCTACTACTCTCTTTTTCTCTAGCTCACACTGCTTCAGCTACGCAAACTTCCAAGCTACCCTTCAAACACACCAAGCAAAAGCATACTCCCACCTCTGAGCCTTTACACTTGCTCTTCCACATATTTGGAATATTTCCCCTTCCCAATCTAACTATATGCATGCCATACTCCATTTCCTTCAGACCTCTGCTCATATGTCACCTTTATCAAAGTTCTTCCCTTATCAATCCCCACTATTCACTGCCAATCTCTTTTCTCTTATGCTGCTCTGTATTTTTCTATAGCACTTATCACTACTTGTCATATATTTATTGGTTTGTTTTTCATTGTCTGTATCCTCAAACTGGAGTACAACCTTCATGAAGGCTGGGATTCTGTTTGTTTGCTCAGAATAGTGCCTGGTACACAGAAAGTTCTCATTAAGTATTTATTAAATGAATAAATTATTCTCTGCATAAACCCTTTACTCTAGAGAGACTTATCACTGTCTCAAATTAATTTGAGATGAAATTAAGATGAAAATCTTACAGAGTACTTTCAATGTACCAGGAGTTGGACACATGGTTTTTTATTTTTTATCCTATTCAATTGACAACTCCATGAAATGAAAACTATTTTTATCCACATTTACAGCTGAGAAAACTGAGGCTGGCCTAGGTTAAGTAACTTGGACACAATCATACAGTTAATGGCAGAAAAAAGACTCAAATTAAGTTAGTTTGACACCCAAGTCCACCCTTCTAAGTTTTGTTATATTGCCTCCCTACATGCTTTCTCCCGTATGTCAACTATTTGTATATATGGATTTTTGCAATTTGGCCCATACAATTGCTCTCAGGCTCTTTTATATAGGCCTATTCTTCTCAAGTAGAAGTAAATTCCATGAGACCAAGGTCTGGGCAATTTAAACCTAATAACACATTTTATCTGATATTTTTTTAAAAATTAATTTAAATTAATGTCTAATATGACTAACTTCTGTTTTCATTGTCAAAGCCAAGTGTTAGACAACTAGAATAAGGAAATATTATCGTACTGTGAAAAGAGTAGTTAACTAGGAGTGAGAACATCTGCATATTAGTCTCAGCTCTGTCTCTAAGCAGTATATGACCCTTAAGCAAATCACTTATCTTTTCTGGCCTTAATCTATCCATCTGTAAAGAGAGTTGGCCTAGATGGACTCTAAATCATTGCTTCAAGTTCTAAAAATACTATTATTCTGTTAATATTTACAATGTGTCAAGCCAAAAAAAATGCCAAATTCTTCCTTAATATGGTTCTATTTTGGCTATTTTGGCTGAGTACTTTCCTAAGAACACTATTTCCTTTATGGATTATTTCAGTATATGTATAAGACATGGCCCCAAACAAGGAATGAGCTACAAATGTGGTTTGCTAATGGCACTACAGCTATCTAAATGACATAGTTTAGATTGAAAAGAAAGTCACACTGTGGCTCCATAAGAAGTATATCAACAGGAGCAAACTGTTGAAGAGATGTCATTTTAAAAAACATCAACTCTGGTCAAGATGGTGGCATAGGTAAACATGTTTTGCCTCCTCATACAACCACATCAACATTACAATTAAAATATAGAACAACCATCACTCAGAACCATCAGAAATTGAGTTGAATGGAAGTCTGACAACTACGGAATTAAAGAAATCACATCCATCCAGAATGGTAGGAGGGGCAAAGATGTGGAACAGACTGGTCCCATATCCCCATGTAGTGGATAAAAATTTGTGAGGGTTATCTTGGAAGTGAGGAGTCCCAGCCACACACCAGGCCCCCTAGCCCAGGGTTCCAGTGCCAGGAAGATAAGTCCCCATGACTTCTGGCTAAAAAAATTAGCAGGGAATGAGTTGGTGCAAGAAATTTCTAAAGTCCCAAGCAGCTCCTGCTACAGAACCCCCACATGGACTTAATCAGACTCACTCCTTCTAAGCTCCAGCACCAGGGTAGCAGCTTGAAAAGCACTAGTGGCATATAGGGAGAAACAGAAGTATCTGTCATCAAGCAAGGGCTGGGGGAAAGCCTTCTCCCAGACAAAAAGGCAGACCATTTTCCCTTTTCTGAACCCTCCCCCAACAGAGCCACAGAGCCAGGAGGTTCTACCATACCTGAGATTTCATCAACCTGGCTAACACTGTTTGCCCTGCCCTGGAGATCCCCAGAGACTCCATCCCACCCAACTTAGGGGTACAACCAAGCTGTTTTTCCATATGAATGGCTGTTTTTTGCTCATGCTTCACAACTTCCTAAATCTTCTCAAAAAAGCAACAGCCAGCCTCACTGAGCCTCCAGCCCCTGTACCTCTTGCTAAGTGGCCCCAGGTCCCATACTAGCAGTAGCCAGCCTAGGTTCACAACTTGGCTTTACCTCGGAATCTCCAAGTGCAACACAAGTAGCAGCCATCTCAGATAGCTTTACAGCTCAGGTAGGGTGGCTCTGGGCAAAACCCATGTGGGGGCTGACCTTGGCATGCACCACCCAGGAAACCCCAGAGACTAGGCACCCAGAGGACAGCTACAGACCATATTGGAGCACCACCACCCTGCACAGCTGATCCTCCATGGAGAGCGGAGGTAGGTGTCAATGGTCACAGTCAGTCAGTACAGCTGAATGGCCAGGGTAAATCCCTCCCATCGACCTGCCAACAGTAATCAAGGCTCAACTGCAAGAGAAGGGTATACTCAGCCCACACAAAGGGTACACCCTCAAATACACAGCAAGCTGATAGGGGCAGCTGTGCCACTGGAATCTACAGGACACATCTACTACTATGCTACCAAGACAAAGAGTCATAGCAGTTCTACCCAATACATAGAAACAAACACAGGGAAGCAGCCAAAACAAGGAGATAAAGAAGCATGGCCCAAATGAAATAACAAATCAAAACTCCAGAAAAAGAACTAAACAAAATGGAGTGAAGCAATGTATCAGATGCAGAGTTCAAAACACTGGTTATAAGGATGCTACAAGGAACTTAGTGAGGACTTCAATAGCATAAAAAAGATCCAGTCAGAAACAAAGGGTACACTAATTAAAATAAATAACAATTTACAGGGAGACAACAGTAGAGTGGATGAAGCCCAGAATAAAATCAATGATTTGGAACATAAGGAAGCAAAATCAACCAATCAGAACAACAAGAAAAAAGAATAAAAAAATTGAGGATAGTATAAGCAGTCTCTGGGATAACTTCAAACGTTCCAACATTCACATCATAGGGATGCCAGAAGGAGAAGAGAAAAAGCAAGAAATTGGAAATCTATTTGAAAAAAAGAATAAAAGAAAACTTTCCTAATTTTGTGAAGGAAATAGACATGCAAGCCCAGGAAGCACAGAGAGTCCCAATCAAGATGGATGCAAAGAGACCCACTCCAAGACACGACATAATTAAAATGCAAAAGATTAAAGAAGAGAAAATCTTAAAAGCAGCAAAAGAAAGGAAGCTAGTCACCTACAGAGGAATTCCCATACGACTGTCAGCTAATTTATCAAAAGAAACTTTGCAGGCTAGAAGGGATTGGCAAGAAATATTCAATGTCATGAAAAATAGGGACTTACAGCCACGATTGCTCTACTCAGCAAAGATATCATTTAGAATCGAAAGTGGATAAAGAGCTTCACAGACAAGAAAACACTAAAGGAATTCACCATCACCTCACCATTATTATGTGAAATGTTAAAAGGACTCCTTTAAGAAAAAAAAAGATCAAAACTATGAACAACTAATGGCAACAAATATGTATCTATCAACAATTTAATTTAAAAGACAAACTAAGCAAACAAGAACAGAGACAGAATCACAGACATGGAGAGCGTTTTGATGGTTGCAAGATGGGAGGGATGTATGGCAGAATCTGTGAAGAGGGGAGGAGATTAAGAAGTACAAATAGGTAGTTACAGAATAGACATGTAGATGTAAAATACAGTATAGGAAATGGAGTATACAAAGAACTTATACCCATGACCCATGGACATGAACAATGGTATGGGGATTGCCTGAAGTAATGGGGGTGCTGGGTGGAGGGAGGGCTAAGGGGGAAAAATTGGGACAACTGTAATAGTATAATTAATAAAATATAATTAAAAATAAAATAAAGTAGCCATAGTAACTAGCTTAAAAAACATTAATAAAAACTAGAGCAGGAAGAAGGTGGGCTCTATGGCAAAGGACTTTGGGGAAAAAGGAAGAATTCACAGAATATAAAGGATATGATGGAGAGTTTGAAAACTATTGAAGATATGATAAAAACAAATTGTACAAGAAAAATGGCAGGCAATTTTTAACTTCAGAAAAAAACAAAAATATGTATTAAAAGGTAATCCAATCATAATGTTACTCTTATGTAAACACTGATTTTAAATTAACTTAAAAACAGAGCTATAGTTATATTGGGAAGATGAAAAAAGTTGGAAGGGTATACAAGAATTAAATTTTCATCTATCATAATGGGAAGTCAATACTTTCTAAAAATAAGATGAAGAAATAGCAGTATAAGCATATTATATAAAATGTGGCGGTAACAAGGGGAAATAACCACATATCTTGCGTATTTGTATTTTACTTTCTTATAACAAATGTGATTTATTTGTAGTTTGCTTTTGCTTTACTGTAAACATAGAAGTATTGAGTGATTATGGCCCATATGGGACTTGTCTCCCACTCCTCTAACCCTGTATCCACCAAAATAGGTCTAAGTACCCAATGACTTTAACAGTTCCTGTTGGTTGAATGACCAATGTAAAAATGGAGTGAAGATGTCCTATTATGGAGTTGCAGAATTTTGCACTGGAAGTAAATTTAGAGATTACCTAATCTAGTACTTCCCAAATTGGTTTTTCATGGAATATTTCTTCTTCTTTTTAAAAAAGATTTTATTTATTTATTTTTAAAGAGAGGGGAAGGAAGGGAGAAAGACAGGGAGAGAAACATTGATGTATGAGAGAAACATCAATCAGTTGCCTCTTGCAGGCCCCCAACAGGGGAGCTGGCCCCCAACCCAAGCATGTCCCTAACTGGAAATCAAACTGGCAGCCTTTTACTTCACAGGTCAGCACTCAGTCCACTGAGCCACATCAGCCAGGGTGGAATATTTCTTCTTATGATGTTAATAGCATGCTGCAAAAAATCTGTTTGGCATTCAAATAAATTTGGAAGTCCCATGTTAAGCAAAATCAATCAGATGTGTTTACTGTAGGACTTCTTGGAGAGTTTACTATGTTAATATAGATTGGGAATCCCACGAAAGGCAATTTAGTATGTGTGTTTCTCAGACTCATTTGTTTCATGAAGTAAGAATTAAGACATTATACTAATATCTCCAGTAGTCAGTAGTTTCTGAAACATTCTTTGGAAAACACAGATCTAGTTTACTCTCCTCATTTTATAAATGGGGAACAGAGGCTCTCTGGAGCCTGTTCAGGTATGGATGGTGGGAAACTAGGAAGAAAGGCCTCATGATTTTGGAGCAATCTCCAGCTCTGGTCTGTGTTTTCTCAGTCTTTCACCATGCACCTGAATTATTTCAAACCAGGAGGAAAAATTCACACACAAGTATGTCCTGTGCAGATAATTAGAGATTTTCTGATGTTTAAGGAACCTAAGAGGTGGGCCCAAATGTTGGCAGGAGCTAAAGAATATCTAAACAGGCATACAGACCATGAGTTTCAGTGGCATAGTGACCCCAAATTGAGCAATGGCAATGTAATATACACCCACTCACATTTGTACAGAGTTTTCCAATAAATAAATAAGTGTTTTCACATTATCTTATTTGGTTCTCATTAACAATCTAAGGAGAAATACAAGGGTGGAATTATTATCCCTATTTTATGGAAGAGGAAACTGACTCTCAGAGAGTTGCCTGTAGTTACACAGCAAGTGAATGACAGAGTTAGAATAAGAATCTAAATTTCCTATCTCTCAGGTTAGGGCTTTTCTCAATATATCACATAACCTGGTCAAATTTTTACTAAGTACCCATTTAATTCTTCAATGAAACATCCAATCTGCTCATCCAAATGGCTCACTTAAAAATAGATCATTCTCAGAGTGCTCACAGGTGGTGGCAGAAGTAACACCCCAGTTACTGAAACTTCAAGGTCCTATTTGGGTTCAGTATATTAATACCTCTCGTACAGCTATGTTGTCAGGAAGAGGGGGTCTTAGAAAATTCCTGCTGGGGAGGCACCATGGCCTAGTTTTACAAGCAAGGAGTGAGACAGACTTGGTTTTCAATCCTGGCTCTATCACTTACTTTATGACCTTATTCACTGTGTAACCATTCTATGATTCATTTCATCACCTATAAAATGGAGCTAAGAATACCTATTTTGCAAGGCTGTTGAGAGGCTGATGTAAAGAATTAGAAGAATAGCAGTATCGCAGTCAAAAGTGTAAGCTCTGGCCCCAGCTAATGTGGCTCAGTGGATTGGGTGCCAGCCTGCAAACTGAAAGATCATGGGTTCAATTCCCTATCAGGGCACATGCCTGTGTTGCAGGCCAGGTCCCAGGTTAGGGGTGTGGAAGAGGCAACCGACTGATATTTCTCTTGTACATTGATGTTTCTCTCCTTCTCTCTCTCCTTCCCTTTTCCTCTCTCTGAAAATAAGTAAATCAAATCTTTAAATTTTTTTAAAAAAGAATGTAAGCTCTGGAATTATACTACATGGGTTTGAATCTTAGTCCTACTTCTTGCTAGCTGTATGACTTTGGATAAGTCACTTAATATCACAAAATTTAAGTTTCTACATATGTAAAATAAGGAAAATAAATAGTACATTCTTGGTTGTTGGGAGCATCAAATGAGATAATATTTGTTAAGAACGTAAGCAAAGTGTCTGGCATATGGTTCAGTAAAAGGTAATGATAATAACAGTTGTGATGGTAGTGAAAAATCCAGTACCAATTTTTCTCCCAAAGCAAGAATGAGAAAGAAAGCTACTCAGTCCTGTTCTCTTCCATTTACCCTTTCCCCTCTTTCCTCTCCAACTATAAGCCAAGAAAACTAGACTAGAAGTAAGAACACTTGGTTTTGAATATCAGTTCTGTCACATGCTATTTACGGGATTTTATAGAAGTCATTTAACTTCCTTGAGGTATTTTTTTCTCACCTGAGATGTTAAACTAACTATATTTGGCCTACTCTACCAGGTTGTTGTAATGAATTCATGGATTTTATGGCATTTTGGAACTACAAAACACTATATAATGTGAAGGATGACTTTTTATCTACCACAGACTATAAGATAAATTTTTTTACCAGTAAAAAGCAATTTTATCACCAAGTTTCTTCTCATGGACAATTCGATCCAATACGTTGTAGCAGATGTTGGTAGTTGCCCCTTTCATCCACTCAGTGAATATTTTCCCTTTAGTCACATCAAAGTTGTACTTGAGGAATGGGCCAGGACATGGAGTCTTCCAGTAAAATTCCTTGGCAATGTCTCCCCAGAACTCTGCAACAGAAAGGGAAGCCCAACATCATTAACCTTCTCAGACATATTTATCCTCAGATGGCTGACCAGTCTATGCACAGAATTAAGTCACAACTTCCCTGCCTTGTACTCTAGGACCTACTTACCTGGGTTTTCTCCTCTGCCTGTCTAATCTTATCATCCACCATTCTCCTAGTCCACATCCTGTTCTCATGAGCTGAATCTTGGCTCAAATATCTTCCTTCTCTCCTCAAACTTCCCACTCCATTTTTTACCCTCTATTCAAATTGCAGTTACCCAGAGCCTATCACAATGCCCAGTACAGGGTAGGCACTTTTAAAATATTTTATTTATTTTCATAGAGAAGAGAAGGGAGGGAGAAAGAAAAGGAGAGAAACTTCAATTGGTTACCTCTCACACTCCACCAACCAGGGACCTTGCACACCCCCAACCAGGGGCCTGGCTCACACAGAAGCAGGTGCCTGATCGGGAATCGAACCTTCAACCTTTCAGTTTGTGGGACAATGCTCAACCCACTGAGCCACATCAGTCAAGGCCAGGATAGGCAATTTTTAAATGAATTAATTAGTGAAAGTAGAAATCCTTTACCCATAAAGCCTCCCATGACCATGTCTTTTTCTTAATTTGTTCATTCACTCTCAACAATTATTTAGTGAGCAGCTCTTTCTTCTACTACTACCTGCCCAAGTGTTACCTCCTCTGTGCCAGATGTTGCTTTAAGCCCTTTACAGGTATTTTTTCATTTAGTCCTTACCACAATCCTAGGAGGTAGGCTTTATTTTCATTCTCATTTTATTAATTTGAAAATCAAGGCTCAGAAGTTAAATAACTTGCCAAAGTTTATACAGTTACTAAGCCAACATTTAAACTTCCCTGAGGAAGATATTTTTGCTAAAATCTGAAAGATGAATATGAGTTTTTCTTTACTCCCTCAACAGAAAAGAAAGTACTACGGAATAGGAAGTAACCAAAGGTGTACATTAAAATGAACTCTTTAAGGCTGAAACACTGAAAATAAGAGAAAGAATAGCAAGAATTGATGCATAAACTGAGCAGATCATGCAACTTCTGGGCACAATAAGGAACTTGGTATTCATCCTAAGAGCAAAGGAAAGCCACTGTAGGACTTTAAGCAGGAGAGAGACATGATAAGATTCACAACCTTAAAATATTTTCCTGAACCTCTGGAGAAAATGTAATCAACAGGTAAAATATGCAATTGCAGAGCACTTAGGATATTCTCAGTACCGGTTCAGGAGTGAGGAGAGAAAGACACTTAGAACCATAACAATGGAAGGAACTGTAGAGATAATCACCCTTCATTTTAGTGATAACAAACTAAATTCATAGAGGCAAAGTGACTTGCTCAACCTTATATGGTTTAGCTTATACAACGTAGTTGGAGAGATAACACTAAAACATAAATACTTTTGAACATACAAGCCAATATAATTGAAAGCTAAATCACATGGTGTACCCTTTGCAATCAATTAAAAAAATCCAAATTAAATCATTCCAAAATGCCATTATATACCTATAAAAACTAACAAAGATTAGCCCTGGCTGGTGTGGCTCAGTATATTGAGTGTCTGCCTGCAAACCAAAGGGTCATGCGTTTGATTCCCAATTTAGGGTACATGCCTGGGTTGCGGGCCAGGTCCCCAGTAGGGGGCATACAAGAAGCAACCACACATTGATGTTTCTTTTCCTCTCTCTCTCCCTTCCCCCTTCTAAAAATAAATAAAATCTTAAAAAAAAAACTAGCAAAGATTTAAAAAAATAAACCAAATGTCTGAATGCCCTTAAAAAACAGATAATTTTATGATAATGTTACTGTAAGAAATTTGCACTATCTTAGTGGATATCAGGGCAATGGCTGAGAAAAGCCATACAAATTTGTACACCCTTTCATCTGCTAACTCAACTTAGGGGAACACACGCCAAGAAAATAATCCCAAAGGAAAAGAAAGTGATTACCAAAGAGATGTTTAGACAACTATATATACTAGTGAAACTGGAAACAACCCAAAAGCCAACAATGAAAAAAAAAAACACCTGGTGAAAACTAGTTAATACTATCAGTAATACAATAGTAATACAATACTAAGTGGCCTTTAACAAGAAAGTAAGTGAGAACTAGCATTTTAGTAAATGCCATTCATGTACCAGGGACTAGGCTAATCTCACTTAATCTTTATATGACCCTATGAAATAATCACTAATTATCCCAATTTTATACATGAGAAAACTTAATCTCAGGAAACATAGGAAACTCTCCCAAGAACTAAACAGCTAGAAACCAGAATGCAAAACCAGATCTGATTCTGAAGTTCATTTGTTACAACTACATTGAGTATGTGTATATACTCAAAAATATTTTCAGTGATAATAGTATACATAGAGTATGTAAAACTATTTTTATGAGCCATATTTGTGTCCATCAACAAGAAGTGAAGAAAACTGAGTTTTACAATCACTTAGTTTTGTTTTTCAGTTGTTTTGGGGTTTTTCTTGAGGGAGGCTGGAAGTCTGGATGTTTCATTGGTATACATTCTGAGTACTGAAGAAGTTCAGGAGAGGAAAAGATGAACATGGACTCAGATGATCAAGGAATGCTTTGTAGAATCGGTGGAGTTTTGACTAGAGGAACAGAAGGAAATGGGCAAAAGCAAGGAGAGGGGACAGGAACTTCGGTGTATTCAGTGTATCAGTGAGAATGACCTGTCTAGAATGAGAGGTGTGGTAGCGGATAGTGGGAGATATAGTTCAGGAGGTGGAGTTGGGCTAGACATCCAGAGACCTTGAACAAAAGGCAGAATTTTAGATAAAATGTGATGTGAATGATATTTTATAAAGTTATTTTGTATGGTGTCAATTTTGTTTTGCCTCATAGTATGTCAGCAAAAAAATGAAATAAAATTCCTCGTGTTTACAAAAAAAAAGCAGAATTTTAATTTGAAACTGTAGGAAATAGGAAACTGTTGAAAGTTTTCCAAGTGTCATAAGAAAGCAGTGTTTTCAGAATATTGATCTAATAGTGTTTACATAAATATATCAGATATTTAAAGTGGGTGAGACTAGGGAAGAGAACCTGTTAGGACACTGCTTCCTTGAGCTAAAAGGGTTTGTGGGAATGAAAATAAAGGTAATTTGAGAGACATTTGGAAATAGTATTTAACAGAATCTGGTGAAAGACCGACTGTGGAGTCAGGGAAGAGGAATAGCATTGCTACTAAGGAGCATAAGTTCTTCGATAAAGACTACCTTGGTTTACAAGGATGTAAAAGACCTGTACTCAGAAAATTATAAGACACTGAAGAAAGAAATTGAAGAAGACACAAATAAGTGAAAGCATATACTGTGTTCATGGATAAGAAGAATTAACATCATTAAAATGTCTATACTACCCAAAGCAATCTCTAGATTCAACACAATTCCTATCAAGATACCAATGGCATATTTCACAGAACTAGAACAAACATTCTAAAAATTTATATAGAACTGCAAAGACCCTGAATAACCACAGAAATCTTGAGAAAGAAGAATAAAGTTGGAGGAATCATGCTACCTGTTTTCAAACTATACTACAAGGCTATAACAATTAAAACAGCATGCTACTGGCATAAAAACAGACATATAGCTCAATGGAACAAAATAGAGAGCCCAGAAATCAATCTATGCCTTTATGGTTAATATTTGACAAAGGAGGCAAGAATATACAATGGGATGAAGATAGTCTATTCAATAGATGGTGTTGGGAAAACTGGACAGATACATGCAAAAAAAAATGAAACTAGATCATCTTCTTACACCATACACAAGAATAAACTCAAAATGGATTAAAGACTTAAATGTTAGGCTTGAAATAATAAAAATCCTAGAAGAAAACATAGGCAGTAACATCTTGGACAGTTCTCAGGGCAATATTTTTTTCTGATTTATCTCCTTGGGCAAGAGAAACAAAAGAAAAAATAAACAAATGGAACTACATCAAACTGAAAAGTTTTTGTACAGCAAAGGGAACCATCAACAAAATGAAGAGACAACCCTTGCATAGGAGAACATATTCACCAATAATACATGTGATAAGGGGTTAATATCCAAAGTTAATAAAGAACTTATACAACTCAACACCAAAAATACAAACAATCCAATTAAAAAATGGCAAAGGATCTGAATAGACACTTCTCCAAAGAGGACATACAGATGGCCAATAGACATATGGAAAGATGCTGAATGTCGCTAATCATCAGAGAAATGCAAGTTAAACCACAATGAGATTACTACCTCATACTTGTCAGAATGTCTATCATCAATAAATCCACAAACAACAAGTGTTGGCAAGAATGTGAAGAAAAGAGACCCCTTGTGCACTAGTGATGCGAATGCTGATCGGTGCAGCCACTGTGGAAACAGTATGAAACTATCTCAAGAACATTAAAAATGGAACTGCCTTATGACCCAGTAATTCCACTTCTGGGAATATAGCTGAAGAAACATGAAACACTAATTAGAAAGAATATAAGCCCTGGCCAAGTAACTCAGTTGGTTAGAGAATCCTCCTGATATACCAAGGTTGTGGGTTTGATCCCCAGTCAGGGTACATACAACCAAACAATGAATGCATAAATAAATGGAACAACAAATCGATGTTTCTCTCTCTCCCCCCTCCCCACTTCCTCTCTTTCTTTAAAATCAATAGATAAAGAAACAATTTTTAAAAGAAAGAATATATGTAACCTTATGTTCATTGCAGTGTTATTTACGACAGCCAATAGGTGGAAGCAGCCCAAGTGCCCATCAGTAGATGAGTAGATAAAAAAGCTGTAGTACATTTACGCAATAGAATACTACTCAGCCATAAAAAAAGAAGGAAAATCTTCTTTTTTGTAACAGCATGGATGGACCTGGAAAGTATTATGCTAAATGAAATTAGCCAGCCAGAGAAAGACAAGTACCATATGATTTCACTTATATATGGAATCTAATGAACAAAATATACAGTCAAACAAAATAGAACAGTTTCATACATACAGAGAACAGACTAACAGCTGTCACAGGGGAGGGAGTTGGAGGGTTGAGTGAAAAAAGGTAAAAGGATTAAGAAAAAAAAACTCATTGACAGACAACAGTATGGTGATTACCAGAGGAAAAGGAGGTTGGCAGGCGGTAGATGAGGGAGATGAGGGTAAAGGAAGGATAAATGGTGATGAAAGAAGACTTGACCTGGGGTAGTGAACACACAATACAATATACAGGTGATATATTATAGAGTTCTACACCTGAAACCTATATAATTTTATTAACCAATGTTACCCCAATAAATTAAAAAAATAGAAGACTACCTTGGTTCAAATCCCAGCTCTACCGCGAAGTAGATTTTTCACCTTATCCAAGTTAGTTAAGCTCTCTAAGCTTCATTTTCCTTCTCTGTAAAAGTGGATGATAATAGTTTCTACATCAAATCAAACAGGATTTGTGGTTAGTGAGCAGTAGGCAACCTATAAATAAATATAGCATATAGATGAACCTTATTAGAGGAGAGGATGATGAGAGATTTACGGTTTGGGATAGAGCCATTGACAGATATTAGAAAATTAGGTAGGAGATTGGATTTGGCAGGGAAAATTGGTAAATCCCAGTCACAGTCCTGTTAAATGTGGTATAACAAAAGTGTGTGAATAAAATGGTCTACAGACCTATGAAATTTGGAGCCAGAGCGTAAGTGAGATCCTGGTACAGAACTAAATGTATAGAGTAGGAGTTACTATTGCGACAGTTATAGACCACCCCTGGAAAAATGATGAGTTCCGATGGGAGACATACAGAGAGGAAGAGAAGTGAAAAGTCTGAGGACTCAAACGTGGTCACTGCCTGCTGCAGTCAACGGCTTCACACTTGACTCAGTCCCGTCTTGCGTTACTCAGTAATTTCATCCATGTCATTATTGTTATCAAACTAACCATCATCTGTTGAATGTCCACTGTGCACCAGACACTCTGCAATGCACACTTTATTTATTACCCATTTTTGTCATCATACAAAACCACGAGACAAGTATTATTATCCCTACCTTACAGATAAGGAAAAGGAATCTCAGACAAGTTTAAAAATCTGCTAAGGCCACCCAGTAAATAAGTGGTAGAGCCAGAATCTAAATCTAGATTTTTCTGGGTTGGATTCCTGGCCCATGCTTGTCCCACTGCCAAACATCACGCTGCCTTCCAACAGTTCTGACCTCTTACCCAGGCTGAAGGGTAAGGGCAGGGAATTTTCTTCACACTTTTTCCCGAAGGTTTTGGGGTCTTTTGGGTGTTTGTTTGTTTGTTTGTTTGTTTGTTTTTAGAGGGAGGGGAAGGGAGGGAGAAAGAGAGGCAGAGAGAGGAACCTCGATGTGCAAGAGAAACATTGATCAGTCACCTCTGCCACGCGCCCCAGCCAGGACCTGGCTGCAACCCAGGCACACGGCCCGGCCTAACCGCGGATCGCAGCGGAGACCGTTCGTCTGCGGAACCGACGACAACCCCCCTGAGCCACACCAGTCAGGGTTCCTCACACGTTCTTAAGGACAAGGAACCGCCTAGCAGGATTCCGGAGTGATTACTATTCCAGCGCATTAAGAAGACAACAACCTCAACTGAAATGTGACTTGTTTAGTCATCTATTGGGTAATTGTCATCTGTCCAAAATATGAAAAGTAGATCTGGGACTTAATTACTCATTGTGGGAACCGCAGGGTGGGAGCCAGACAAGTGCCTGCCCCTCAACCACGGAGACTCACTCACTCGTTAAAGGTGTCCAGGGGCATGGGCTGAGTTGGTGTGGAAGGGGGCAAGGCGTGTTCCCCTCGGGGTCCTCCCGTCCTCCGGGTGCCCCCTCGCCCCTAGGAACCCCTCTTTTCACCCTGGGAATCCTCCTTCTCTTCTCATGAAACTTTCACTCTCCTCCCAGGAACCCCCAACTCCCTTACAGAAACCACGTCTCACGGAACCCCGAAGCCGCCCGGGAACTGCCCATCTCCTAGGGAACCCTCATCTCCTCCCAGAACCCTCCGCATAGAACCTCCATCTCCTCCTGAACCCCACCCTCGTCCATCTCCTCCGCAACTCTTCTCTCACACAACCTGCATCTGTCTCCTCAGGGACCCCGCAACTTCCCAAGGGAACCCTCAACACCCCCAGGAAACTTCTATCTCCTCACGGAACTCCCATTTTCCCCACGGAATGTCCCCCCATTCCTCACTTCCTTGGGGGGCCCCCACTCCTCTGCTCACTGACGTCCGCAGGCACGCCCGGGCCCGGCCTCACCTCGCGGCTCCTCCACAGAGCGTCGGTGCAGCTCGCGGTAGCGCTGCAGCGAGGGGACGTGCGCGGAACGGCTGATCTCGGGCGGCGGAGACCAACTCCGCACCCCGGTCCGCGACCCAGGCTCCTCCCGGCCCCCACTGCTACTGCCGCTCCGGCCCCGCTCCTCTGGAAGCCCCATAACGTCAAGTCTGAGCACTGCAACCGCCTTTGCGGTCGCCTGGGGAGTTCTGGGGGAGAAAAAAAAAACAGGCCGCCGTGGGTGGGGCCTTAGGGAGGGGGTGGGGCCTGGAGGGTGGGGCGGAGCCATACCGTCCGAGGGTCAGACCAGACTGGGAAAAGGCGAGTACTTCTTGGGGGGTAGGGGAGGAGCTGATTCGCGGAAGGGCCCTGGAATAAAAGTAGAAGTGGCAGGGCCGGGTGTGACAGGAGAGGAGGCGGACTCACCGAGAGAGCGGAGTGGGGGTGGGGTCTTGGAATGACTAATAAGAGGTTGGGTTAAGGCCGGGTTGGAGCGGGAAAGCACTTAGCTAACAAGAAGGGTTGAGTCAAGTCTATCGTGGAGCCACTCCTTGGTCTTATTGCACAAGCCTGTCACCCCACGGAGTTGGAAAGCCAGGTAGAGTAGAGTTCTTTCTGGGTGCCTTCTGGTGACCCTTTCCCTCAAAGAACTATCCCTCCATTCCGAGTGAACTCCTCCCCTCTGTCCTGGGGTGGGGGGGCAGGAATTCCTCCCACGAGATTTAGTGCTTGTTTGTGCCAGCTCAGATTTTCTCCCACCCCTGAGGATATGTCTTCACTCTCCCTGCCTCCTCAAATTTCCATCCAGCTCTAAAAGATTCATTGAAGAGTAGGAGGTGTATTCAAGCCTTTGCTAATAAAGCTGCCTCCTATTGCACAGGGAAAAGAGGAAAATTGTGCAAGGTCACTAAGCAAACAACGACCAAGTCAAGGCCAAGCCTAAGTCTCCCAACTCCAAGTCTTTTTACCCCCCTCATCAGGCTGAAGCTAAGGCTTATGAAACACTGTACCAATATCTGTGCAACTAGGAGGAAGCACTCATACCCTTCCTTCCTTCCCAGTCTCTTTACTTTACAAAGAAACCACTCCCATCTGCCACGCTTGGGTTCAGTTACTTCTGACTTTCCTCTGTCCTTCCAATCCAGAAAGGAGGGGCCAGGCAGGACCTTCCATCCCCCACCTGCACTCACCACCAAGAAAGGCCAACCCTACCCGTCAGTTCAAAGAATGGCTGTCAATGCAAGAAGAAACCTTAATTATTTAACTCCAGGAGTGATTCTGAGGCCCAGAGCAGATACGCCCTATCTCCTGAAGCCTGCACAGGGCTTGTGACCACATCAAGCCCAGCCTCCCTTCTCACCTGCACCTTTCCTCTTTGCACAGCTAACCACAAGCCCAGCACACCCTAAACTGAAAAAAAAAAAAATTTCCATGGTGGAATCTATGATCAGAGCCTACTCAATTCTGAGGGTAGGGTCTCAGACCTCATGGAGTGAACATGGACCCCAGAGAGGAGACAGAAACTTCAATGAGGAGACATTAACTACACCAAATGGGCACACACTTCACTGAAGGAACATGGACTCCACTAAGGGAGCACAGTCCTTACTGAGGGGTCTCATATGTCACTGAAGTTCTGTGGACCCTCATAATAGGACATGAATGGCATTGAAGGTCACTGACCCTACTGAGGGGAAATGGACTTCCCTCTAGGAAGTACAGAAGATATAGACTTTACTAAAGAGATATTGACACCACTGAGAAGACTCAAACCCCACTGAGGAGAAGGGACACCAATGAAAGAGATAAGACCTCATTTAGTAGGGATAGGCCCTTTTGGGGGGATCATATTTCACTGAAGCATAATAAACCCAGCGGATCTCACTGAGAAAATGCTAGCCTCTCTGTAGGGAGGAAGGCACAAGCAATGGGCACACAGTCCCAGGTATCGGTAGTCATCTACCCATCCTAGACACACAGCTCTGGGCAGTCCTCTTCCTCTCTCTTTTCCGCAACTCTCTTCTCCCAAATGCTTGAGCTGTTTCCAACACACTGCTGCCCCCTCCTGTCAACAGGTGGCACTGCATGATCTGGACCCCGTAGCAGATTTTCAAACTCTCCTGGGGTTGGAAGAGGGGATGTACCAGGGGCTTGACCAGCCCTCTCCCTCTGCCTGTGAAGTGTACAAAGAAAGTTTGGACAAGAGGCTTTATAAAGACTGAACTCGTTGCTCTCACTGGTGTAGCTCAATGGATTGGGCGTCATCCCGCAAACCAAAAGGTTGCCTGTTGATCAGGGTACACGCCCAGGACGTGCCTGGGTTTCGGGCCAGGTCCCTGGTTGGGGTGCGTGAGAGACAACTGACAGATGCTTTTCTCCCTCTCTTTCTCTCACACTTCCCCTCTCTCTAAAAATGCATGCATACATAATCTTAAAAACAAAAAGACTGAATCCATCACCTTTGGAGATGGGGAAGTAGTACAGTCTATAGCATAGTTGGAATTCCCAAGAATGGGAAGATGGATAGGGTTGGATGAAATGAGAATCCACGAGATTAAGGATATGCAAATAATGATAATAATGGCACTTATTAAGTAGGGCTGAGACCTATATTAAGAGTTTTCTACATGTTATTTAATCCTCACAACAACCTCCTGAGATGGATACTATTATTCTCTCCAGTTTTCAGATGAGGAAACTGATATACTCAAGGAGATTGAGTGTCATGCCCAAGATCACACGGTTTGTAAGTGGTACACAGGAAATAGAACACAGACACCTAAACTGCAGGAACCCACTCCCCACTCTTCCCACCCCACCCCATTCCTGCCATACCACCCTGCCCATTTTTTCTTTCTTAAAGCATCCTTTCTAGAACCACATAAAAAACTCTTAAAATGATGGTAAATATTCAGGTTCCAGAGACCGCACCCCAGCATACTAAATCATGATCTCTAGAGTGGGATCTAGGGATCTGCTCTTAAGGATCCTAACACACACTCAAGTTTAGGTCAAGAGTCACAGGAGTTGGGCTTGAAAGAGGAGTCTGAGAAGTGACAAACTTCTCAGAAGTGAGGAGACGAACAGGGGTCCACTGAGGGATCTGACTTCTGAGATGTCCAAGGAGGGATCTCCAGGTGAAGAAGCAGTCTGATGATGAAGCAGGAGTGGGGAGGAGTTGGGGGTTGAGGGGTGAAGGCAGAGTCTGAGGTTGAAAGAGGAATCTGGGGTCGCAGGAGTCTGAGATAGGAGGATCTTGGAATTCAAGAAGACGTCTGGGGCCTGAGCGGGAGTTTGGGATCTGAGGGGTATCTGGAGTCACGAAGAGGTTTGCAGTCTGTAGAAGAGTCTGTGGGCGGAGGGAGGAATCTGAGGTCTGAGGAGGATTCTAGCTGACACTGGAAGAAGGAATTTGGCCCCTGGGCTGCATAAGGTGTCCCGAACTACTAAGGTGACGCTAGTAGTGTGCTCTTCCCCCCCCGCCCCCCCCCCCATTCCCAGACTTCGCAACCCGGTCTTGCCCTCCTGCCTCTGCATCTATAACCCCATCCCCACCTGCGCACCCACTGCAGGCTGACAGCACTAAGCAGGAGGAAGCGAGTCCGACCCTGACAGACGTTAGGGTGGGGGTGAGGCGCCCCCTCCCGGCGGCCCGGAGATCAGGCCCCGCCCTACCCGGGCCCCCGCCGCACCACTTCCGGCAGGCGCTGCGCTGCTGGGGGGGCGCGGGCGAGGATGGCGGCGGAGAACCAGGCCAGTCAGGAGAGCTCCCTGGGCGCCTACTCGCCCGTGGACTACATGAGCATCACCAGCTTCCCCCGGCTGCCAGAGGACGAACCCGCGCCCGCGGTCCCTTTGAGGGGCCGCAAGGACGAGGACGCCTTCCTGGGAGACCCCGATACAGGTGAGTCCTGCTGACCCCGTTCCTGCCCCCTGGGACGTCCCTGGTCCTCCATCTACGCGGAGCATTACCTCTAGCCTCCATCTCCTTAATTCATTTCCTTCCTCCTGAACCTTTCTCTTTTCCCCTTTCTCTGTTGATTATCTGAGAATGCAGGGGTTGGGAATGCATTCCTGCCTTGGAGTCCTAGGATGCGACAAGGAAGAATGATGCCAGAGACTGCAGTAGGAGGGATGGGGGTTACCTTTTGGAAAGAACCAACTAATAAGGAGTGTTGGAGGGGAGATCCTGAGGAATAGCTGTGATCACCCACAAGAGGCTTTTCTCTAGTCACAGAGAACAGGATAGGAGAAATCAAGTCAGAGGTTGCAGCAGGATTAATAGAGGCTAGGTCTTGAGAAGAACTTCCCCACAGTTAGGGGCTGTGGGAAGGAGAGACCATGGGAAGAAGCTGAGAATCTCTCCATGTCCAGAGAGGGGTAAAGAGAATATGATTCCTTCTGTATTTGCTGGGTATTGGGAGACAGGGGGATGAACTGAATGACCTCTCAAAGTCCTTGGGGACTAGAGTGCCTTTGCTGCCCTGTGGATTACCTCACCAGTACCAGAGCCATGGATCGGGCTGGGATGTTAGTAAGGTACCCTGGAAGCAGGCTTCAGAATTTTACTGTGTTCTTCTTAGCCTCTGCAGGGACTGCAAGGGTTAGGAGTAGGGAGACCCTGAGGGCCAAAGGCTTTCAGAGCATTTCTTCCCTAGTGCTCTCTCTGCTATCCATGTGGCCCAGCTCTGTCCTCTCCATCCCTTCTTCATCCTCCATCCCCCATCCCTCTTTCCCTCAACGTCACTTCCTGGCATTAGAGCATCCTTCTGCTTCACTCTCTCTTCCTCCCAGTGCCTGCACTTGAGTCCTAGCCCTTACCAGCCCGTCAGAACCTGCTTCTATGGCTCAGCCCTCTATAGCTTGGTCCTTCTGTAGCTACTCCCAGTCTTACAGTCCCCCAGATTTTCCCCCTCTATAACTTGCTGATTATCTGGCCTTGACCACCAGCCCCTGCCAACCTGATAGACTATATCCTGTCTGGAGGGTATGTGATGACAATAGCGAGGGAGCCTTGTGGGCATGAGAAGTCAAGCTGCAGGTCAAAACTTTTTTTTTCAAAGGGAGTAACCCTGGAACCAGGAGGCAGCAGGAAGGAGAGTGGGAAGATGTATTCTGGTAGATACCATCCTGAACCAGGTCCTTTATTCAGGAGCAGGAGTGCCGGTTCTGGTCCCAGATTGCCCTGACTCACTGTGAAAAAATGGGTACACCTACCCTTAGCTTCCTTAGCTTCCTCTTCCAGTTTAACTGGGAATGCCTATCTCTCCCAGCCTGGGGATTAGAAACCCATGATATGTTTTCTCCTGGCCCCATATAATTGTACTTATCAGAAACTGTATTATTTATTTGTGTGATCATGTAATTACTCAATGCCTGTAAACCCTGAAGACGGAATCATGACTATTTTGTTCACCATCCTTTCTCCACTATTCAGCACAGTACTAAGCACCAATAAAAATTGTTGAATGAATAAATGAATGAGAAAGAAGATCTCAGGATAAAAGAAGGCAGCAGAAGGAGTTCTAAAACCTCAGGGAGTACTGTGGGGAGTTAAAACAGACTCTGCCCTAATCTGTACAAAAATCCAGCGGAGATCCCAGTCACCTAAATTTCTGGGAACCTGCATTTTAGGCCAGGGTTGTGCACTAAGGTTCCAAGGACCTTGCCATCATGTCTGTTAGGCATTTCAATGCCATGTCTCCCAGCACTTCTTCCTAGCTCAAAGCCTCCTTTGGCCCAGCTGGACCAGCCTGCTGGCTAACATGGCCTCCTATGTTCTCAACCTGGTGGTGCCACCTAGTGGCACTGCCTTGTCCTCTTCTCTAGGACCCTCCAGCCTGTCATGTCCTAGAACCGAGTGCCAGGTACCCCAGAGCAGACCCTGTGGAAAACAGAGCTAGGTGATAACCACCCCAAGTCTGGAGTATTACTTTCTTCCCTCTTTTCTGAGCTCCAGGCCCAAGTGTTCTTCTCTCTCCCAGGCACCTGCCTCACCTTCAGCATGTTCTATGCTGAACTCATCTCTTTTCTGTACACCTGCTCTTCTTCCAGTGTCATTCTCAATGATACTGCCGTCCATCCAATCTCCCAGGAGCTACCTATCATCCAGTCCCTTTCTCTCACTTCCAAATGGTGATCAGATGTTCTCTGTCCCCCTCCTAAGTATCTTTCAAATTCCATCATACCATCCCTGTCATCACCACTGTAGACTAACCTGCCATTCTCTCTTACCTGTGTTACCCATAGGCTTCTAACTATTCCTCCTGCCTCCTGCCTCTCCCTGCCTCCCAGCCAATCTCAATCCATCTACTACCCTGCACTTCTCATGTCACTCCCTGGTTTAACTATCTTTAGTGATTTTCCAAGCAAGCCAGAGAGGACCTCAGTCTCCAGCCAAGATCTCTCTCCTGAGCTCCAGACTTACCAAGTAGACTCTATTCAGGGTTCTTTTGGCATAAACTCAGTTAAAACTGAGCTATATCTGAAAAGAGAATTTTATTGGGTAGCATAACTGAAAAGTTTAGGGTTATGGGGCTTCAGGCATAGCTGCATTGAGGTTCCTAAAAAGGAATGGGCTTTTTTCTCCATCTTTTATTTGGCTTTCCCATATATGGGCTTCATCTTCAGAAAGCCTCCCATCCTCATTTTGTGGGAGCAAGTTGCCCCCAGCAGCAACAGGCTTACATTTTATCTCAGTAGCCTAGATAGAAAGAAAGCCTGTAGTTCCAGCAAACTCTTTCCCAGTAGTTCCAGCAAAAGAACAAAGGTTGAATCTAATTGGCCTGGTGTTGGTCATATGGCTGTCCCTGAACCAATCACTGTATAGAGGTGCCTGTTCTGATTGGCTAGGGCTAGGTCTTATACTTACTCTAGTCAGGAATGAGGGAATGAGGTATGAGAGGGAAGGATAGTATTCTCTAAGGAAAACTGAATGGGGAATGGTATCTAAGTGAACACAAATTAGATGCCTACTAGGTCAGCTGCCTCCAGACAACTCCTGCTGGTGTTTCACAAATTCAGAATAGCTAAAATTAAACTCACCTTGCTCCCAAAAGAGTTATTTATTCTCATCCCAAACTTACCTTTTCCCAGTGTCCTGCTGTTGCTCTGACATATTAGTAAAATCAGCGGTGTTATTGCTCCAGTACTTACACAGTAGGGTACTCAATACATATTTTGTTGAATAAATGAATAACTTAATAATTGGTGGGACAAAAATTCTTGAATGGATCCAGCTCTGATAATACCTTCCTCTCCTGGCTTCTCATATCTATCTGACTGGAGAAAACAGATTTAAGAACAAGTACTGGAAATATCTACTAGAATTAGCTTGGAAGGTTGGTTTTTGAGGGTGGGAAATGGTTCTTGATAACATAAGGAGGAATGGGAAGGAGGTTTTTGAGTTACACAGACTCTTGGTCCTGCCATTTATTTACTTAATATCTTAATCTGGCAGTAACACCTTTCTCAGCCCCAGAGGTTTCCTCCTCTTTACAATGGAGAGTGGGCCTGTCTCATAACATTATGGGAACACTAAAATAAGGAAATGTGTGTGAAGTGCCTGGTACATAGTCAGTGTCAGTAAATATAAGTTCAAAACCCTTTCCTGCAATTCTTTTGAAACCTCTAAGGGCCAAAGAGAGTTCTGTGCCCACAGTGGGTGTTTAACACCTGTTTGGTGAATGAATTCCAGTTTTGTTTACAGACTTGGTGGTGCTGGTGCTGAGCATTAGACACAAACTTGATGAACTGAAGGACGCTTCTGGAAGACAATCTTCTTTTTAAATAAAAATTTAAAAACAAATTATATGTTCAATGCCCTGGCTAGTGTACCTCAGTGGATTGAGCGTAGGCTGCGAACCAAAGGGTCGCTGGTTTGATTCCCAGTCAGGGCACATGCCTGTGTTGCAGGCCAGGTCCCCAGTGTGGATCACAGGAGAGGCAATCACACACTGATGTTTCTCTTCCCTCTCTTTCTCCCTCCCCCTTTCTCTAAAATTAAATAAATAAAAAGAAAATATTTTTAAAAAAACAAAAAACAAATTACATGTTCAAGGTAAAAATAAATATATGAATGAATAAACAAGGAATAGTGAGGAAAATTTAAAATTTCCTTTTCCATTGCTATCACCTTGAAATTTTTCCTTTTTATTTAAAAACTACATATTGATTTTTTAAAAATGAAAGAAATATATGTATAAATAGTAAAAATTTCAAACAAAATATTCTCCCACCCCATCTCATTCCCACCTTCAGGACCTTTTCCCAAAAGTAACCACGATAAATAATTTCTAAAAATTATCAGTATATGTATGTGGTTTCTAATTTACATAAGAGAATGTAGATTATGCTCGGCCTTGAATACCAGGTCAAGGAGCTTAGATTTTTATGTTGTTGGTAGTGGTAAACCAATTTTAAATAGGAAAATATAGTAGTCAATATTTAATATTGTCCCACAGACTTTTAAAGAGAGTATATTATTAGTGCACAGTAGCAGGTGATCAAAAAATGCTTATTGAATGAATGAACTTTTTTAAAAAAAGATTTTACTTATTTACTTTTAGAGAGAGAGGAAGGTAAGGAGACGGAAAGGGAGAGAAACATCGTCATGTGAGAGAGGAACAGTAGCCTCTCACATGCCCCCAACCAGGGACCTGGCCCACAACCCAGGCATGTACCCTGACTGGGAATTGAACTGGCGACCTTTTGGTTCACAGGCTGGTGCGCAATCTGCTGAGCCACAACAGCCAGGGCATAAATGAATGAACTTTTAAAAACACATTGTAAGTATAGCAAGGTACTAAGGTCAAGGTACCAAGCTATTTCTTTGCTGTTTGCAAATACCCAGGACCTTTAGGCCATTTAGAGGCCTAGGTTCAAGGCTGATAGCACCCAGAGGAGGGAGCTATGGGACCGAAGAGGGTCTCCCAGCTATGACCAAGGTTGAAAAAGAATGGAAATAACTTTGAGTGAGCAGCTACAGGGCATCGGGTAGACATCACTTCACGGAATCTTTATACCCGTCCAGCCAATTAGGGGTTAATTCCCTAATGAGGAAAGTGAGGCTCTTAACTTGAAGTGACTTAACTTCAAGTAACTTGAAGACACTCAGCAAGTAAGTGGCTTGCAGGTCTCCCTGCCTCCACTCCTACATCCTCAGATCCATTCTCCAGGTAGCAGCCAGAGGAATCTTTTTAAAACATAAAACAGATGGTTTCACGTCTTCACTTAAAACTCTTCAGTGGCCTCCCATTGCTCTTAGGGTAAATCCAAGCTTCTCACTAAGCCAAGAAGTCCCAAGTGATCTGGCCTAGCTTCCACCCCACTGCCCAATACACTGGAACCACCCAGGGCTTGGTTATTTTTTTCTAATGAGCCATTTCATTCCTACCTTAGGGCCTTCACACCTAATGTTCTTTGTTTCTGGAACACTACCTACTCACCGCTTGCTGTACATATGGTTAGCTCCTTCTCATCCCTTAGTTCTCAGCTTAAAATCACTTCTGCTTTGGAGCCATGGCTGATTTTCCCAGCTAAGCAGCCCCCAACACACTACTATTGTTTTGTTTCATCCTTTCTCTTCATAGCACCTGTCACAACTTGTATTATATACTCCTTTGTTTACCTGATTATTGCCTTTCCCCCCCACTAGTCTGTGAACCTCAGAGGTCAGGAACTGTCTGTACCTGTCCCCTAGCATGCAGCATGGGGCCAAAACATAGAATACCTTCCATATTTGTTGAATGAATGAATGAATGATAGAAGCAGGGTTGGGAGCCAGGGTCCCTACACTCAGTTTAGGTAGCAGCCTCCTTGCAGAGAAGGCAGAAGGTATCTGGTTTCCAAGGGAGGGTCCAACTCCCGCCTCTCCAGGAAGTGTTCTCAGCTCTGGGTCAAGGAAACTTTGGCTTGTAAACCAGCAAGGGTGCTGGTTTACAACTAAACCAGCACCCTTGCTTCCCAGCTGATGGTCCCTTTCTCTTCCCAGCCGTGACTGACACCCCCGCCAGCCCTGGGTAGGGGACACGCTGAAAGGCGGTGCTGTCTAGTGGGGTTTTGATGGGAATGGGGAGAGGAGGCACGGGGGAAATAGCCCCGCCTGGAGGGCGGGCAGGGCGGGGTAAGAAGCGTCCAGACCGACCCATGGCCACCCGCAGACCCAGACTCCTTCCTGAAGTCAGCGCGACTGCAGAGGCTGCCGTCCTCATCCTCGGAGATGGGCAGCCAGGACGGGTCGCCTTTGCGGGAGACGCGCAAAGATCCGTTCTCAGCAGCAGCGGCGGAGTGCTCCTGCCGTCAGGACGGGCTCACGGTCATAGTCACAGCCTGCCTCACCTTTGCCACGGGTGTCACTGTGGCGCTCATCATGCAGATCTATTTCGGGGATCCTCAGGTGAGAAATTGCTTGAGGAGACCATAGGAATTAGGGAATGGGTGAGTGGTGGAAGTGGGCCAGGAATTGGAAAAGGGGGAGGGTGGTGACTTGGGAGAGGAAGGTCCTACAGGAAGGGGCTGTGGGCATGAAGGGGCAGAGCAAGGATGGGACCTGAGCAGGTAAGAGGCACTTGAGGTAGTAAGGGAAGAGATGGGAAATAGGGGAGAATTAAGGAGACAAGAGGACAGGGCTGCTACCAGCACCCCCCACCCCGTGGAAGTTCTTGGTTTAATGGAGGTACCCTAGGGAAGCAGGGGGCTCCTACTGTCCCCACCTAGTCCCCTTTCCTCTCCCAGATCTTCCACCAGGGTGCCGTGGTGACCGATGCCGCCCGTTGCACATCACTGGGCATCGAGGTGCTCAGTAAACAGGGATCTTCTGTGGATGCAGCGGTGGCAGCAGCCCTGTGTTTGGGGATCGTGGCTCCGCACAGTTCTGGCCTGGGCGGGTAAGGAACTCCCTGCTGTGGAGGTTGGGGGCCCCCGGGCCTAATTCCGTGTCCTGGTCTGTAGACCTCATATAGAGGGGCCTCCAAGTTTCAGCAGAGAGACCGATGGGCCCCAACTCCTTGCATTTGCCCTTTCTACACCCAAGTTCATCTCCTCCTTACATGGAGTGAGAGGAGGTGTTTTCAAAAGCTTTTTTTTTGTTAACTTGGAAAAGGATTTTGTAAATTATAAGGTAAGGTGCACAGGTGGGGGTATACTTTCATTAATTAAGGCAGTTGATACTTAAAATTTTAGGTGCACAAATCCCTGTGAGCATGACGAAAGCTATGGACCCTCCATCCTCCAAAAATACACCCCAGGCTACAAATTCTTAAAACAGAGATGACAAAACAGCCAACCATGGGCCACACCCAGAACACAGACTGGTTTGGTTTGCAGAGTTAGATTTTTAAAAACACATTTTCCTTTTATTAAAAAGTTGAGAATTTCCAACATCTCTTGAACCTGAGGAGACCTGGTACACTAGGCCCACAGTTCCACATGGCTGCAATTATCTGGACCTGAATAGAAGCAGCATCCCATTCTGTGCCTGTATACTTTGCCACAGTTGTTACCACTCCCTATTGTTTGTCTGTCCTGCTTTCTTTATTATGGTACTTGGCTATAGGCCAGCCTTCTCAGATGCAACCACCATCTCAGATGGAAGCAAGCCACAGAAAAGGGAGAAGCTGACAAAGTCCATGTCTTGGTTCCTATAAAACCAATCCTCTAGACCCTTTTAAAGAAATGCCCCTTTTGGTTTTGCACAATCTGCTCTTACATAATTCAGTCCTGGAAGAGGGAGTGGAGGCATACCAAGGAGGCAGGTGCAGGAAGCTGGCAGGGGTCCAGCTGTGGTCTGGGGTGGGGGTGGGGCAGAACATCCTGCTCTCCCACTCTCTGGGTTTTTCCTAATCTGGGATTAAAGTCTCCAATGACAAGCTGAAAGAGGTCCATGAACTCTGGATCTCTGCCTTGATTTCACTCCTTACCCTTGTGGTGTGGCTAAGCCTCTGAGTCCCTGTTGGGGTGGGGGCTCAAACACCTGACTCCTGATGACAAACAGCCTACACCCATCACCATTGGGGGTCGAGGGGTGGCAGGTTAATTGTTCAACGGGGTGACATCTTTTCATCACCTTGCCCTTTTTGTGTTTGTTCCAGTGGGGGCGTGATGCTGGTACATGACATCCGACGAAACGAGAGCCACCTGATTGATTTCCGGGAGTCTGCACCAGGAGCTCTCAGGGAAGAGGCCTTGCAGAGATCCTGGGAAACCAAGGTGGGGACCCTGAGGAGAAAAGAGTATGGGGGGAGTCTCCCTTTACTGCCCTTCCGCTAACCCAAGCATTACTTTGCTGAGTATTTGCTACAGAGGTGAGAGAATGAGTTGAGTGGGATGCTCTTAGGCCGTGAGGGAGACAGGCAACCCCTCAAATAAAATAATGAACAAAAAAAATCTGAGTGGTGGATGATAGGCACTATAGTAACATCTTAACTTCCCTGGCAGCCTTCCCTAGCTGGCACATAGAAAGGAGAAAAAAGACAGCTCAGCAGCCTGTGATGTCAAAGTTGCCTCACTCGCATTCACACATCCAACTCTGAGCCTGTTGGCTGTAACTGTCCCAGCCCATGACATATTGGAAGATTAGAGAGGAACTGCTGGAGGAAAACCCACTCTCCACTGAGAGCAAAGGCAGAAATGGGATAACTTGGAAAAATAGATACTTAGTGCAGAGGTAAAAGCCCAACACACTCCTGAATTATCACAGCTCACCATAATGGTGGTGTGATAAGAAAAGGTAATATGAAGGTCCCTTGCCCACTATTTTAAAAAGCAGGAATAGACATAATCCACTGTAGACAGGTTTCCATCTAAATTGGTTATGTCCTGGCTCTTAAAAGGGTTTGCTTAATTTATAAGTCCCTCAACTATGATAGATAAAGGAGGCCTTTCTGCATTTGCTGATAGGAAGTCAGGGAGATGGGAGGGAAGATGCCTGCTGGGACAGCTTCTCCCTCCTCTGGGATACTTGGCCTGTGTCTCTCCCCTGTGCCAGCCCCCATCCCTGGCTTGGGGCTCTGCAGAGTTCAGCCCAGCCCCCCCCTTCCAGTGACCTGGTCTCCTCTCTCCCTCGCCTGCCCGCCTCGCCCAGCCTGGGCTCTTGGTGGGGGTTCCCGGAATGGTGAAGGGGTTACATGAAGCTCACCAGCTCTATGGCAGGTAAAGACCTTCCCCCTGGGGACCAGGGGCCCCCTGCCTATACCCCTCCTTTGGTGGCTTCCTACCTTCCTGGATTCTTCCCCTCCAAATTCCCCCTCCTAATATCCCCTTCCCTTGCCAGGACTCTCCTTCCCAGGAACCCCCCTTCCCCCAGGACCCCTCCTCCTCCCCCCAGGACCTCCTCCACCCCCTGCTCTCCGGCCCCCCCAGGCTGCCATGGTACCAAGTCCTGGCCTTCGCAGCAGCTGTGGCCCAAGATGGCTTCAACGTGACCCATGATCTAGGTCAGTGGGGCCTGGGGGTGGGGGGGAAGGCATGAGGTTGATGGAGAGGGGAGAGGAAAGTTGGAGCCCAAACCAGAAAGCACTTCTCTTCTAGTTTGCTCCCCAGAATTACCCCCAGCCCTCATCAGGAGGCAGACTGAAATGAAGAAATCTGTAAAGGGCCCATATATGTCCCTAACTCCCCCATAACAGGCTCCTGGGGGACCAAAGCTCTTAGGACCACTCAGTCTTCATCTACCCCACCTATTACACATCTCAGCCATTGGGTTCAGCCCTAGTACCCCCTGCCCAGCCTCCTGTCCCTGCCCACAGCACACGCCCTGGCAGAACAGCTGCCACCTGATGCGTCCGAGCGCTTCCACTCGATGTTCCTGCCATCTGGCCGCCCACCCCTACCTGGTTCGCTGATGCATCGGCCTGACCTGGCCATGGTACTGGATGTACTTGGCACCTATGGCCCTGCCGCCTTCTATGCTGGTGGTAACCTCACGCTGGAGATGGTGGCTGAGGTGAGCATGTGGGGATCCCCTCTACCCTAGAGGACCTTACTGTAAGAATATCCCCTCCCTCCCTCCCTCCCTCCCTCCCTCCCTTCCTCCCTTCCTCCCTTCCTTCCTTCCTTCCTTCCTTCCTTCCCTTTCTCTCTAAATATATTTACTGGGATTCTTTTTACTTGAAATTCTAGAATAGGCAAAACTAACCTCTGATACTAGGAACCAGATCACTGGTTGTTGGAGTGGGAGGCTTGATTGGGATGCATCAGGAAGAACCTGCTAGGGATGGAAACACTCTGTCTTGATTGGGAGTCATAACTTTGGGCTCCCCAGGGCTGGCGCCAACCTGTTCAGGGGCCTGGCCTGTCCCTCCCTGGCCTGACAGAGACCCAGGATCAGCTTCCGCTTCCCTGGGCCCACAATCCCACCCTGCCCTTGGGTTTTCTGGGGACTGAGGGAAGTGCCTCCTCCATTGGGACTGGGGGGATTAACATAGGGGCCTACCAACCAACCCAAAAGAGTCTCAGTCTGAGGCAGTAATGGATTCTGAGAAGTGTTGTCAAGATTTGAAAATTCCCAATGGAAAATTACATTCAAGGTAAGGATGCACAGACCAACTCAGTGGTTCTCTCAATTGTGCAATGGGGGTGATTATACCTATCTCTGAATACAGTTGTGGGAATTGAATAGGTCCATCATTCATTCTACATTTATGAAGTGCCCACTCTGTGCCAGGCCCTGTGCTGGGCACTGGAGGTATGGATGTAGTGATAGAAGCCCATCTCAAATGGACTTAACTAGGAAGTCCAGCAGAGTACTGGCCTTAGGTCTGCTGGATCCTGGGGCTCCATCCACATTGTCGAGACTTGGTCTGTCTCTCATTCTGTCTCATGACTCTACTTTTCCCTGTTCCAGTTCATTCTCTGTTGGATCCTTTCCACACCTGCTCCCCATCAGCCACCTTTCCAGCAAGCCATTCTACAGAAAGAGCATTTCTCATTCCAGTAGTTCCAGCAAAAGCCTCAAGGTTATGTCTCATTGGCTTGTCAAGGTCTCATGACTATTCCCAAACCAATCACTGTGCCATGAAAAGAAATGCTATTAGCCAGACCTGGGTTGTGTATCCTTTCCTGGAGGCTGAGAGGGGGATGAAGGAGACTAACAAAGACCATGAGAGCTTTAAAAGAAAAAAAATCCAAAGTTGAGTGTGTTACTTGTCAGACAAAGGAACACACACCAGCCAAGAAATTCAATGTATAGTTCACTTAGGGTGGATTAGAAGTCAGAGGTTTCAAGTACCAAAAAAGGAGAGGATTCCTAGTGTTATGCGAATTTAGGGTTGAAAATTCGCATGCTGGACAATAGGAAATGAGCCCACCGGTTTGTACGAGACTGGTTCACTGGGCCACAGAGTGCTCAGTTACATCATTCCTACCAGGGTCATCCATGGTTTCATGGTGGCTCTAGTTGGTTGTAGTGAAATGCAGAATTCAGTTTTGATATCTCTCAGGCAAGTGCTGCTGTAAGTAGAAAAGCTTCGTTTTTCTTAGGCAAAGAGGGCAGTATGTGCAGAGACATGGAATCATGAGTTCAGGAGCTGCAGGTCACTGGGGAACAGCAGAACATGAAGCAGAGATGTAGGCAGGCGCCAGATCACTAGGGGCCTTGAGTACTGAACTAAGAAGGTCATTCATAGAATGTCCCCAGCACAATTTCTTGCACGTATTAGTTGTTCAATGTTAGTGCTTTTTCCCCTTTTTCTGGGATACTTAGGGCTGGTGTGGTTCCTAAAGGCCATGATGGGAGTTGCAGAAGGCACAAAAATTATAAACATCTGATCCGTCTCTGATCCAAACTTTCATCGTAGGCCAAATCCACATGCTCACTCTGTGATATGTGGCTTACCGTGGTGGTGGGGCCGTTTTCTCCCTTCCAGGCTCAGCACGCAGGGGGTGTTATAACTGAGGAGGACTTCAGCAACTACAGTGCCCTCGTGGAGAAGCCTGTGTGTGGCGTGTACAGAGGTGACCTCTCCCCCAGCTCCCAGGGCCCCCATCAGGAGAAGCCTCCCAGTCCATAACTATATGCTTTTGGCCAAACAACTCCTCCCCATTTCACAGGAGAGAAACTGAGGCATTGAGCTCCCAGGCAGCTAACTAATGAAGCAGATCAGAGCCAGCCTACCTTCTGAAGCAGTCATGGAGTCAGTTACCCCAAGTATTCAGGATATGGCCAAAGGTTCCGGCCTAGAAGTTGGGGTCCTGGCACAGGTTTTCTTGATTTGGGCTTTGTGTTGCCTTGACCCAATTCGTAAGAAGTCATAAGACCAAGGTTCATCTAAGCTTCTGGTTATAACAAACTTTTCAAGACAGTCATATACCTGTCCCCTAATTGTGCCAAAAGGAAACTGAGGACCCAGGGAAGGAATAGAACTAAACCTGTCAAACTCAAAACCAATGACAGAACTGGAAAGCCAAGTTTATGACATGGGTGAAGTTCATGTTTGCTGAACCCAAAGTAGTGGGTTCCTAGGTCCCTAAGGAGGTTTGCAGGTTCTCTTTCCTCTAGGAGGCCAAGATTACCTCAAGCCCCATCAGAGGCCGCCTCTGAGTTCAGGTTTCCCAGCCTTAATCTCCAGCCTGGTTCCTACCAGAAGCAGTGGTATATGGAGCAGAGGAAGAGCATAGCTAGAGAGCCAGGAAGACCTTGGTCTAAGTACCAGCAATGCCATTCACCTCGAACTAGTCACTTCCCACTCCAAGCCTTGGTTCTCTCCTTAAAATGGAGATAATAGTGCCTACCTTTCAGGATGGCCATGCAGATTTGATGAGATGATGTTGGAAGTTGCTCTGATCAGAATGGGCACTGAATTTGATTTTCTATTTCCCCTCCCCAGCCTGGGTTCTCTTGGCAATGCCAGCACCATGAGTACTCTGGGTTCTACTTGTCTCCTATAACATTGGACCAGCTGCCTCTCTGTGCCTCAGTTTTCTCACCTGCAAAATGGGGGTGATAGCAGTACTCATTCTGAAGGCTAAATGAGTTAATTAGTTATGTCAGGTATTATTATTCCTTTGATGTCCAAATCAAAGGACCTTGAGAGGTTACTGCTGCCAAGGAGTTTCAGGGGTAGGACCATCAGGGGCCCTGAATAGTATCCTGGCCTGTGGGAGGAGCTGAAAGGAGATGCATGGTAGACCAGGAATCCAAACATCTGAACATGCTCTGCCAATGGCCTGCATTGTGGCCCTGGGCAGTCCTCTTGAGCCCTAGTTTCCTCATATGGAAGAGGAAACTGAAGAACAGTGTTCTGGGTTGGAGTCCTGGCCCTGTCCTTGACTTGCCATGTGAACTTGGGTGGGTCCCTTTGTCTGTCAAGCTTTTCCCCTATATGATGCGGGAGTTCAGTGCAGTGGTTTCAGTCTGTGAGATGGTGGGATGTGAGATGCCTTAACCCGTCCCCTGCCATCTGGTCATTTCCTGTCCTTTCAGGCCACCTGGTTCTCAGTCCCCCACCCCCACACACAGGCCCTGCCCTCATCAGTGCTCTCAACATCCTCGAGGGCTTCAATCTCACCAGCCATGTATCCCGGGAACAGGCTCTTCACTGGGTGGCAGAGGTAAGGCCAACCCCTCCCTGCTACCCTGCAGTAGGGACACCGGGGGTGGGGACACTGGGAGTGGGGGGATGGGGTGCTGCCATGGGGTAGAACTAAATCTTCTCTACATTTTTTCATGCATAAGGATTCTGGGTGTGGGTTCTATGAGGGGCCTGGAAGCCTCTGCTGTACCTCTGCTCTGTTTTCAGACCCTGAAGATTGCATTAGCCCTGGCCAGCAGACTGGGAGACCCCATCTATGATTCTACCATCACTGAGAGCATGGATGACATGCTAAGGTGGGTCCCGTGGCAGGACCCTGGGGACTGGTGATGTGGTGGAGGGTATGGGGAAAGGATTAGGTGAAAAGCAGCCAGTGGAACAATAGGCTGGAAGTCCCAAGTCAACTTCAGCTTAACTCCAATTCACAATGTGATTATGGGTGCCTCTCCTTATACCTCAGTTTTCCCATCTGTATAATGAGTTGCTCCATTTTACATGGCTCTCAAAATTTCTTGACCATAGAAGGATATATATATCTATATATATATAGACTCATCTGTTTCCCCTTTTGAGTGGAAAAAGGAAACCTAATGACATTGAACAGAGTCTCCAAGAAAATATTGGAGGTGGTAGTGGTTTTGATTATAATATATCTACATTAGCAGCTTAACATAGTAGTAAGATTGTGGACTCTTGTCAGACTGATTCAGTTCAAATCCCAAATTCTCCATCCACTAGCTATGTAGTCTTAAACCCTCTAAATCTCAGCTTCTACAAGGAGGCCCGACAATAATGGTGCCAACATCATGAAGTCGTGGTGAGGACCAAGCAAGATCATACATGCAAAGCACTGAACATGTTGTCTGACACATCATAAATATTTTTTTAAATATATTTTATTGATTATGCTATTACCGTTGTTCCATTTCCCCCCTTCACTCCCCTCTACCCTCCACACCCCCTCCCACCCACATTCCCCCCCTTTAGTTCATGTCCATGTGTCATAAGTTCTTTAGCTTCTACATTTCCCTTACTATTCTTACCTTCCCCATCTATTTTCTACCTACCATCTATGCTACTTATTCTCTGTACCTTTTTTCCCCTTCTCCCCCTCCCCTGTTCATAGCCCTCCATGTGATCTCCATTTCTGTGTTTTTGTTACTGTTCTAGTTGTTTGCTTAGTTTGTTTTTGTTGTTGCTTTAGGTGTGGTTGTTAATAATTGTGAGTTTGCTGTCATTTTACTATACATGTTTTTTATCTTCTTTTTCTTAGATAAGTCCCTTTAACATTTCATAAGATAAGGGCTTTGTGATGATGAACTCCTTTAACTTGACATTATCTGAGAAGTACTTTATCTGTCCCTCCATTCTAAATGAAAGCTTTGCTGGATAGAGCAATCTTGGATGTAGGTCCTTGCCTTTCATGACATGGAATACTTCTTTCCAACCCCTTCTTGCCTGTAAGGTCTCTTTTGAGAAGTCAGCTGACAGTCTTATGGGAACTCCTTTGTAAGTAACTCTCTCCTTTTGTCTTGCTGCTTTTAAGATTCTCTCCTTATCTTTCATCTTGGCTAATGTAATTATGATGTGTCTTGGTGTGTTCCTCCTTGGGTCAAACTTCTTTGGGACTCTCTGAGCTTCTTGGACTTCCTGGAAGTCTATTTCCTTTGCCAGATTGGGGAAGTTCTCCTTTATTATTTGTTCAAATAACTTTCCCACTTGTTGCTCTTCCTCTTCTCCTTCTGGTACCCCTATAACTCAGATGTTGGAACATTTAAAGATGTCCTCGAGGTTCCTAAGCCTCTCCTCATTTTTTCGAATTCTTGTTTCTTCATTCTTTTCTGATTGGATGTTTCTTTCTTCCTTCTGGTCCACACCATTGATTTGAGTCCCAGTTTCCTTCCCATCACTATTGGTTCCCTATACATTTTCCTTTATTTCACTTAGTGTAGCCTTCATTTTTTCATCTAATTTGTGACCAAATTCAACCAATTTTCTGAGCATCTTAATTACCAGTGTTTTGAACTATGCATCTGATAGGTTGGCTACCTCTTTGTCACTTAGTTGTGTTTTTTCTGGAGCTTTGATCTGCTCTTTTGTTTAGGCATTTTTTTTTTGTCTTGACATGCCTGTTACATAGTGAGGGGCGGAACCTTCGGTATTCACCAGGGCAGGGCCACCCACGTTGCTGCATAGTGACGTTATATGTGGGGGAGGGGTCCGAGAGGGAACAATGGCGCTTGCTCCACTCTGCCAGATTTCAGTCACTTCCCCCACTTCCCACAAGCAAACTGAGCCCTTCTGGTCCCAGACGGGTAGGTTTGTGTACATTCTAGGACCATGCGGGTCTCTCCAGCGAACTCTCCTGTGAGGCTGGGAGTTTCTCCCAGCACCTCAACTCCCACAGGTGTTTTCAATCAGTGGTTTGAGGCTTTATTTCCCCTCGCTGGGACCCTCGGTTGCATGGTCTGTCTCGCTCCCCAGTTTCACCTGGTTTATCTGCGCGTGAATGTGGGACCGCCAGGTCTGCCAGCTGCCTTGCATGCAGCGCCCCGCTCCACAATCCACCACCTGGCTGGGTACACTCAGCCTCGGCTGCCAACTCCTCCCCTCCTACCAGTCTGGATGAGTGTGTCTTCTTTAACTCCTTGGTTGTCGGACTTCCCTATGGTTTGATTTTCTGTCAGTTCTGGTTGTTTTTTGTTTTTAAATTGTTGTTGTCCTTCTTTTGGTTGTATGAGGAGGCACAGTGTGTCTACCTACGCCTCCATCTTGGCCAGAAGTCATATCATGAATATTTTTAAAATATCATCATTATTATTAATTGGCAATAGGGGTAGGAATAGTTACTATTTTACTTTTTTTTAAAGATTTTATTTATTTATTTTTAGAGAGGGAAGGGAGGGAGAAAGAAAGAGAGAGAAACATCAATGTGCGGTTGCTGGGGGCCATGGCCTGCAACCCAGGCATGTGCCCTGACTGGGAATCAAACCTGTGATACTTTGGTTCGCAGCCCGCGCTCAATCCACTGAGCTATGCCAGCCAGGGTACTATTTTACTTCTACTATAACTGACTTAAAGGCTAGCTAAGGAAAAAATCAGAAATTAAAAATATAGTTAATAAAAATTTGTATTTTCATAATTTCATAATTTGATTTCAGGATGAATGCAAATTCAGCTCTAAAACAAACACACATACCTTATATTAAATCCATTCAACTAACTCATCTAATAAATATTTATTAAGGGCTTACTATGTGTTGAGTCTTTCTGTCTTCAAAAAAAATTCTAATAGCAAGTAAAGATTCCTGTATACAACCACCCCCTACCACACACACACACACACACACACACACACACACGTAATAAACCCTTAATGAAACTTAATTTCTGGACTACAAATGTTAGGTTAAGTGAATTCAGTTCATGTCAAAACAAATATTTTCTGAGCATCCACTGTGGCCCAGGTACTTTCATAGAAAGCATTAAATGAGTAAAGTCAGGTAACTAAAAGACTCTTGATTTAAGCACTAAATAAATTAAAAGTTAGCTCTAGAAGAGAATCTGAATAACACCTACATAAATTCATTCAGTTTAACAACCCGTTCCTGAATGTTACCTATGTGCTAAGAATAAATAATCTGTTCTCATGGACCTAATAGTCCAATAAGGGAGGCAGATATTAGTCAAATAATTGCACAGACATCAGAAAAAGTGGTAGGTGGAATGTAATGAGAACTTGCTGTGTGTTCATCTCCTACTCCATATCTTTTCAGCAAGGTAGAGGCTGCCTACCTCCGGGGCCACATCAATGACTCCCAGGCAGCCCCTGCCCCACTGCTGCCTGTTTATGAGCTGGATGGGGCTCCCACAGCGGCCCAGGTGCTGATCATGGGCCCTGACGACTTCATTGTGGCCATGGTCAGGTATGCCCGCTCAGACTCAGAACCTAGCACAAGAGATCATCTAGACCAGGAAGGAGGTGGGGGCTGGGCAGGAGTGAGGGTGGACTCAGGGTTCACCTGGCCCCAATCTTGGCCCCCAGCTCCCTGAACCGGCCCTTTGGCAGTGGCCTCATCACCCCCTCTGGGATCCTGCTCAACAGCCAGATGCTGGACTTCTCCTGGCCCAACAGAACTGCTAACCACTCTGCGCCCAGCCTGGTAGGGTCTTGCTTCCCTCCCACCCTGGGGACCCCAAGGCTGGGGAGGATATACTACAGTCCCTCCCTACTACCTCTAGGAACTTCTATTATAAAGAAAAGTAGCCCAAGTCTGGGGCCTGGAGCCTGGTGGGTGCGAAGAAATCTTGCCCCATTCTGTCACTATCTCGCTGTGTGACCTGGGGAAAATCTTGTCCCTTTTCTGGGCTTCAGTTTCTTCACCTGTACAATGAGGATATTGGCCTCTGATTTTATGCTTTGCGCACTTTTTAGCACTAATGGTCTATGACTGTGATACTAAGCTGACGGGGCTCTGCCCTACTGCTGGGCCCCAAAGGAGGAAGGAGATAGGAATTACTGTGTAGTTGGAGGCCAGCACTCTAACACCCTGCTGGCTGGGCCCCTGGCAGGGCAAAGACAGAGATGACCAGGCTGGAGGTTATCCTGTTCTTTCCCATAGCCATCTTTTTTGGCTTGGCCCCTCCCCTGCCACCCAGGGTAGCCCCAGAACTTAGTGTGTTCACTGTCCACCCCAGTTATCTGAGGACCCTGCCCATTTCACATATAGCAAACTGTGACCTGAGGACAGACCAATCTCCCATGAAAACTGGGCCTGTGGAAGATGCAGGAGAAGGAGAGAGGTTGGAAGAGTGGTGGAGTAGTCTTTATCCTGTCTCGCCCCACCTCTCATCCCCTTTGTGGTCTCTGCCTTCTGACAACAGGAGAATTCGGTACAGCCAGGGAAGCGGCCACTGTCTTTTCTGCTGCCCACTGTGGTCCGGCCAGCAGAGGGTCTCTGTGGAACCTACCTCGCCCTGGGGGCCAATGGAGCTGCCCGGGGCCTCAGCAGCCTGACCCAGGTGAGGTTTTCTCCATGACGGGACTTTTGTGGCCAGGAGCCAAGCTGTGGCCTGGGCTGCAGATGCCCTTGGGTGTTGCTTATTTTCACCCTTTACTCACAGTACACATGGCTGGGCTTCCTTGTGCCAGGCTCCTCCTGGACACTAGGGACATGGACTGTGCTGAGTTTCTTAGTGAAAATGCAGCCCTGAAGTCCCCTTTCTTCCCAGGTTGCAGAAATTGCAGGGCCAGTAGAACTGAAAGGTGATACAGCATCTGGGCTGCTTGGGTTATGTCCATCTCGAGTCTCATCATGTTCCACTCAGCATCTGAATAGACAAGCACCCTTCTTTAGGGTCTGATTTTGAGAGGAAGGGTCTGCTACTCTCCAAAATTCCTTGCAACGATTCCATAAATGTCTTGAGCACCAGATATATGTGCCAGGCACTAATTTGGCAGGTGGTGCGTTAACTAACATGAGCTTTGGAATCAGATGCCCATGAGTCCTAACCCAAGGACTACTAATTTCCAACTGTGTGATGTCAGAGAATTCACTTAACCTCTCTGAACCCCCCTCCTTATCTGTAAAAAGGAGATAACAATAGCTAACATGTACAGTGTTCTTACAGTGCTGGGCATGGCATTACGCATGTTGACCCTTTTAACCTTCCTGACTTCTATTTCATATATGAAGAAACTGAGGCCCAGAGAGGGTAAGGAGTTATGTCCAGTTTAGTAAGAAGGGGCAGGCAGTTGGTTCCAGAACGTATCCATACTGCAAACCAATAAGCTAAAAGTACCCACATTGTAACCTACACCATCCCAGGCCATTAACCCTGCCCTGGCCGGGGAGAAGAGAGGTCAGCCCTGGGCTAGATTAAAGGAGACTGGGTGGCAGTGATGCCTCTTCCCTGGTTCTCTAAACTTGGGAGTGAATCACTTTTATTCTCCAGCCCTCGGTTTGTCCTCTGTGAAATGGGGCCAGTATTCAAAGGCCTACCTGTCTTCTGGGGCTGTTGAGAAGCTCGGATGATACTTCTGGTGCAAGGAATCTAAAGACTAAAGAGTCTGTATCAAGGGTAAGGACTGTGGAGTCCTGAACGCCCGTCTCTGGGGTAGCCCTGACTTGTGTCCTTCGGCTTCCCACAGGTTCTGCTGAATGTCCTGACTTTGAACCGGAACCTGAGTGACAGCCTAGCCCGAGGCCGCCTGCACCCGGACCTGCAGTCCAACCTCCTGCAGGTGGACAGTGAGTGTTCCCATGGGGTGGGCACAGGCCCTGGTGAAGAAAGAGGCTCCTCCTAAGGGTGCCCCTGCCTCAACCAGCACCAACTCCCTGCCATTGAAAGTTTGGTTTCCTCCAACTAACTCCTAATAATAAAAGATCTGGGGGGTTAGAACTGTCCTGCCATTTCCTGGCTGTGTGGCCTTGGGGAATTTATAGCTCCACTCTGAGCCTTAGTTTTATCAGTTATTCATTCTGCAAACCATTCATTTATCAGTTTGTAGTGAATATCTCCTGTGTGCCAGGCATTATCCCAGGTACTGGAAACACTGCATTTACAGGCAGGCAGGAAAATAAATAATAAACAATATGAGAAAGCAAAATAGATGCTCTGTAGAGCATTAAATCAAGATAATGTATGTATAGGACTGGCTCAATGATTGAGGAAGGCTTCTCTTTGGTAACATTTAAGCTGTGATCTGAAGAGTGAGAAAGAGCCCATGAGGCAAAGAACTGGAGCAAGCTTTGTAGGCCAAGGGAACAAATACAAAGAATTCAGGGCAGGAATGGGCTTGGTGTGTTTTAGGAGTAGAAAGGAAATAAAGGTGAGTGAGGATGAGATGAGATCAGAGAGGTAGGCAGGGGTCAGATCATGGACCTTACAGATTATGGTAAGGAGACAGGCTTTCCTCTAAGGAGGAGAGGTGCTTAATTTTGGACACAGCTTAACTTTGTAAATGGAAAATTACGTGCACCTCCGAGGAGTTTTCATTACAACAGACCGTGTATTATCCAAGTCCAAAGGAGATACACATTGAATGAGACCTGGTTCTTGCCTGCTCAGAGTTATTATCCCAGTTTTACAGGGAAAGAAACTAGTGCCCACAGAGGTTATAAACTAGTCAAAGATCAACGAGTAAGTGGCAGAATTGAGGGGAGAACATACTCATACAGCTGGTACCAAAGAGCTGATACCAAAGACTCAGCTCTTTACTGCGTGGCTCTAGAGATCTCCTGGACTGAAGCATGTTAGCAGCCTCACCAGCTAGATCCCCAGCAGTCACACCCTGAGGTTGGCTGGTGACACGTTGGATCCCAACTGATGGATGATGACGCTAAGTCCTTAAGAATGAATTCTGCTCAACCAATATCTTCTACTCTCTATGAAATGTGAGGCTTTATGTTACGTTACTTGTGGGTGAGGAGGCTCATCCTAGCCCTCCCTTGAGGGCCTTACAGTGTAAGACAGGACATGAGGAGCAGAGACTTGGTGGAGGGAATGTTCATCCACCTCACGACTTTGGGAGGCTTTGTAGAAGAGGTGACAACTGGCTGGGCCTTAAGTATGAGCAGGAGGTTGGCATGTGGAGGTAAAGAACATTCTGGACAGGAGAACAGCCTGGGCAAAAGCCAGAAAGTATGGCTCAGAGAGCAGCCAAAGAGGCTAGCTGGACTAGAGACACTGTTTCCCAAATTTCAGAATTTATCCATCACCTTCATGACTTTTGCCACATTTATACATCATCTAACCCATTATTTACATAACGTGTCTATAAATATATTTAACCTAAATGTATCTTTAAAAGCAAATCTTGTATCATAATCCCAAATGGAAAAAATGGCATCATTTGCCACAGACAATAAATACTATAAAAAGTCCAGTCTTTTTAGGTTTTATTAGTTAGATATTGTTGCCCTCAGAAGGCTCTGAGGGCTGCTTGATCTGTTGAGGAAGATCAGAAATGTTAGAGACTGACTGAAACACAGTCCTTGCTATCATCAGACAGACTGACAGTGAACCACAGGGCTCAGTGATTTAGTGCTATTCAATATTGTGAATCACGCCAGTTGGGGAAATAAGACCATGTATTTTTAAAATTTATTTTCTTTTTTCCATCACCATTTATCCCCAAGACCATATTTTTGTTGAGGAGCATTGGGAGGTGAGATCACAGGGCTTATCATGGAGGCCCACGTTAAAGAAGCATGAACTTGATCCAGTTGAGTAGGGGAGGGATAGGACCTGGTTTGTTTCATATGGGAAAGGTGGTTGGAAGGAAGGAGAATTTAGGTTGGGGAAATACAGAAAGCACCTGGGATAATGGCCCAGCAGGAGATGTAGGCCTGAATTTATGCAGGAGGATGGGGATTTGTTCATTAACCCAGTAAATACTTGTTTAACATTTACTGTGTCCTCACCCTGTTCTAGGCATTGAGGATCAATAGTGCACAACACAACATTCCTACCTTTAAAAAGTTTATAATCTAGTGGAGGAAGACACAATAAATAAACAAACAGATACATTAGCAGTAAGTATTTTGAAAGGAAACAAAACAAGGTAAAGATAACAGGGGCTGATGTTGCAGACAGTGATGGGGAAGTTCTTGAAGATTAGAATGACAGGAGGGAGGCAGTTTTGTGACTCTCTAGGAGGAGAGCATTCCAGGCAGAGAGAAAGCAAGTGCAAAGTCCTGAGGTAGGAGTTTGGCCTCCTTGAGGGACAGCAAGGAGGTCAGAGCAGAGTTACGGGAGAGAGTAGAAGGAAGTGAGGAGTTCAAAGAGGTAGTGAGGTCCCAGAAGATGCTGGGCCTTACAGGTCTTGGTAAGGACTTTGGATTTTATTTTAGAGTCACCAGAGCTTTTAGAGAGCTCTGAGTGGTGGGAAGTGATGTGGTCTAATGGTTTAAAAAGACTCTTTGACTGCTGGGTAAACAGGCTGTAAGGAAGGCAGGACTGAAAACAGAAAGACCAGTTAGTGGGCCTGCAGTTATCCTAGCAACTTAGGATGGCAGCTTGGCCTAGACAGGTGGAGATGAGACCCTATAACCCCTTTTCCAATATTAAGAGTGAATGCATATTATTGCTCATTTACCGTATGCAAGGCTCTGAGCTCTGTGCTTTCTGTTTATTTTCTCCTTTAATCGCTGCAACAACTTCATGTAGTAGGTTCTCGTATAATCCCCCATTTTATGTATGAAGAGACTGAGGCTCAGAGAAGTAAAGCAATTTGCCCAAGGTCATACAGCTCCTCAGTGGAGCATCCAGGACCAGGACTCAGTTCTGAACAAGGTACTCCTGAGCTAGTGCTCTAAACACTCTGAATGTGTATATGTTGGGGGACGGTTTTCAGGTGAGTTCACAGAAGAAGAGATTGAGTTCCTGGAAGCCAGGGGTCACCACGTGGAGAAGGTAGATGTCTTATCCTGGGTTCATGGCAGCCGGAGAACCAACAACTTCATCATCGGTGTGAAGGACCCTCGGAGCCCAGATGCAGCTGGAGCCACCATTGTGTAGAGCAGCGGGGTGGGGTGGGGGTCTCTGTTCCCCCCCTTTGCATGTTCCTAGAGTCCCTCCTTCTCCCAGGTTTGGTCTCAGGGGGACCCCAGGGATGCCCCAGATCAGGGGCCAGAGGGGATGCTTAGCAAACCCTTTCCCAGAGTAACTGGAAAATGCTCCACCCGGAGGCCTGTGGTGGTGGTGGTGGTGTCAGTGTTCATAACCAGGCAGACAGGACCTTGAAGGGTCAGACTATCTGTCTGTCTCCTTTCCCTCAGCCATGCTGGCCCTGAGCTTAGGGATGTGCTTGCAAACCCTTCTCAAGGGTCCTCACAACCCCAACATCTCCAGTCTGGCCTTCCCTGGGCCTTGTCTTCCAGCTCCCTCCTCCTGTCCTCAGCCTCATTTCTTAAATGACTAGGATTTTTTTAATGGACCATCCTGGGGAAGGGGGTGTTCCTCTCTTCCTCCTACCAGGTTGAGGCTGGGGCATTGCATCTGGGGCCCAGGGTGTGGAATAGTGGTAGGGGTGGGGACAAGCTCAGGGGCTTCCATTTGCAAAGGGGAATTAAAGAAAGAATATTGCTTAACCATGGCTCTGGCTTGATTTATGTTTGGCCGTGTTGTGAGTGGGGTGCAGATGAGACCTGGGTTTACCTTGTCCCAGTAGCCCTGACTTCAGGGGAAATTGGAGTTAATTTTGTGGGGGTCACAGTAATATCTGCCATCTATCTAAGACTTGTGTTATAAAGTTAATAATTATCATAGTTATAGATAGCATCTGTTGAACACTTAATGTGTGCCAGGCTCTATGCTAAATACTTTATGTGGATAATTTTATTTCATCTTTATTACGAACTTCATGAGGTAGGTACTAATATTTTGCCCATTTTTACAGATAGGAAGCTAGTAAAAAAGAGGTTAAGGGACTTGTCTAAGGTTCCTCATACATTAAATGGAAAAACTGGGATTCAGTCTCAAGATGTTCAACTCTTAATTTGTGCCTTTAACCATTTGCACATCTACTAGGTAAACTATTTGTTATGAAGTATATTGTATACAGTATACATCGGGTAAGTAGTTTTTATACATTATGGGATTTGTGCATGCATATATCCATCCATTGTATTCCAGGCACTTTGTTAGGCACTGGAGATTCAGCACTGAACAAGAATTTTTTTATGGGTTTGCAATCTATAGGGGGAATGAAACACTAAAGAAATAGGACACAGATAATTAGAGTAATTGCCATCACAGAAAGCTCTATGAGGGATGCTATGAAAATGTATAACAGCAGAGTTCATCTAAGTCAGGGGTGGGGTGGGACCAGAAAAGGCCTCCCCAAGGAAGTGATGAGGGTGAGTAAGATTGAAAGAAAAAAATTAGATGTGAGATGTGAGAATGTCATTTTAGACAAAGGGAATACCGGTAAACAAGACAGAGAAGGTGTTGCTCTCCTAGACTTTATATTCTTAATCAGTTTTACTTTAGTTAGACTGCACTATCTCGAGCTACCATTAAAAAAATATAAAATTCACCTCATATTGAGAACTGAATTTTTGCTGACTATGAATAGAAGAGATGCTTGGAAATTTAAACAGTTTTTATGGTGATACTCTCTCTGGCTTCAAATTAGCTCCAAGATATAACACCTTGCTTTTTAAATTGGATATTTTGGTATTTTCTTCAAATCTTGGTTAAAAGATGAAGCTTCCTGATTTCTAAATTTACTACAAGGTTATAGTAATCAAAATACTGTGGTACTGGCATAAGGATAAACATATCAATGGAATAGAATTGAGAGTCCAGAAATAAACCCATATGTCTATGGTTAATTGATTTTTGACAAGGGTGCCAAGATTATTCAATGGAGAAAGAAGAGTCTCTTCAACAAATGGTGTTGCCACAACTGGCTAGACCACATACAAAGGGATGAAATTTGACCCTTCACATCATAAAAAGTAACTCACAATGGATCAAAGCCCTAAATATAAATATAAGATCTAAAACTATAAAACTCTGAGAAACATACAGGTAAATCTTTACAACCTTGACTTTGGCAATGGTTATTTTAGCTGTAAGACCAAAAGCACAAGCAACAAAATAAAAAATAAATTGGACTGCATCACAATTAAAAGCTTTTATGCATCATAGAACCTCAAGAAAGCGAGAAGACAACCCCCACCAAGCTGAGAACATATTTGCAATCACCTATCTGATAAGGGTTTAGTACCCAGAATACATAAAGATCTTACATTTCAAAAACCCAATTAAAAGATGGGCATCAAAGGACTTGAATAGATAGATCTCCAAAGAAGATATCAAATGGTCAACAAGTCTATGACAAAATTCTCAATCAATATAAGAAGTCACCAGGGAAAAACAGATCAAAACCACAATAAGATACCACTCTACATTATTTATAGGTTGGCTATAATAATTTTTTAAAATCATTTTTAAGGAAGAAGTATTGGCAAGGGTATGGAGAACTTGGAACCCACATACATTGCTAGGGGGAATGTAAAATGGTGCAGCCACTGTGGAAAACAGTTTGGCATTTCTTTGATAAGATAAACATAGAATCACCATAGGACCCAGCAATCCCATTTCCAGATACATACCCCAAACAATTGAAAACAGGTGTTCAAACAAGAACTGTACATGAATAGTAGGACTATTCACAAAAGCCAAAAGGTGCAAACAACACAAATGTTTATCAGTGGATGAATGGGATAAACAAAATGTGGTATATTCATACAATGAATATTATTCAGCCATAAAAACAAATGAAATATTGACACATGTTACGACATGGATGAACATTGAAAGCATACTAAATGAAAGAAGCCAGACATATTTATATGGAATATCCAGAATAGGCAAATCTATAGTGACAGAAAGCAAATTAGTAGTTGCTTAGGAATAGGGAAGTGGGGGGAGGGAAATTGGAAGGAGGGCAACATGTAAGGGGCACAGGGTTTCTTTCTGAGGTGATGAAAATGTTCTAAAAAATTGACTGGTGATGGTTGCACCTACCGTGACCATACTAAAAAACATTGAATTGTACACTTTAAATAAGTGAATTGTATAGTATGTGAATTATAACTCTATAAAGCTGTGTTTTTCTTTAAAAAAAAAAAGACATAGCATTTGGCAATATCAACTACAGCAGAACACATGCAAACTCTATGACCCAGCAATCCTAGTCTTAGGTATGTATTCAGCAGAAAATTGTACACATTCATTACAGACATGTACAAGAATATTCACAGTAGTACTATTAAAAATAGACCTAGAGTGGAAATTGTAATGCTCATTATCAGTAGAATGGATAAATTATGATATATTCAAATAATGAAATGATATGAAGCAATGAAAAGGAACAAACTACAACTATTTGTGACAATATAAATGAATTACAAAAGCATAAAATTGAGCAAAAGAAGCCAGATTCAAGATTCTATTTATATAAAGTATAATACCTGGCAAGCCTAATCTATGGAGTTAGAGGTCAGCATACTGTTTTACCCTCAGGGGCATGAGTAGGTAAATAACTAGAAAGGGGATATGAGGTGCTTTTGTGGGTTGGTAATGTCCTATTTTTTTTTATTTGGGAGTTGTTTAGATTCACTTTGTGAAAATGAATTTTTATGTTATACTCTAATAACAAGGTTTTAAAATTTCAGAATGTTTTTGAAAACAGGCTTTTAAATATTAAGAATGTATATCTCATGGGGGTTTTTTGTTTGTTTTTGGGTCACTTCTCGATACTCTTTAATTTTTTTTCAGTTGTGTTAATATCACTCTATTTCTGTTTTTCAATTTCTTCCCTAAAAGCAAACCATTGCTGCCCATAAATAAAGCTTTCTTCAAAGTAGAAGTGACCCTTCTTCTATTTCTTATTGTAGTAATTTTCAACCTTTTTCATCTCATGGCACACAAACTAATTACTAAAATTCTGCAGCACACCAAAAAATATATATATATTGCCAATCTGACAAGAAAAAATAGGTATAATTTTGATTCATTTACACTAGACAGCTACTGTTGTATGGGCTATTGTCATTTTTTAAAAATACTTCCTTTGAGGGAGTATTTTAAAGAAAAATTTCTATCTGTTTTTAGAGAAAGGGGAAGAGAGGGAGAAAGAAAGGGAGAGAAACATCAACGTGTGAGAGTTACATCAATCAGTTGCCTCTCACATGTCCCCAACTGGGGTGTTGGCCCAAAACCCAGGCACATGCCCTGACTGGGAATTGAACTGGTAACCCTTCAGTTCACAAGCCAGCGCTCAATCCACTGAGACATACCAGCCAGGGCTGTTGTCATTTTTTAAATCTGACAATCTAAGAGAAAAGAGGTCAGTGCCTCTGACTAAATAGTCAGGTATTGCATGTTTTAAAAATTCTTGTGGAACACCAGTTGCAAATCACTGTCCTATTGTCTTAAAATTGTTGAGCTGATTTTCTCCCATCCAAATACTAACCAGGCCCGACCATGCTTAGTTTCTGAGATCAGATTAGATCGGGTGCATTCAGGGTGGTACAACTGTAGACTGATTTTCCAATAAAAAGACACTTTACTGCCAAGTACTAGTAAATTGTCACAACAAATTTATAAATTATAATGTCTATGGCACCCATTTAGATATGATGTCCTCCTGCAAAACAGCTTGTCCAACTAAATGTGGTAACCTGTCATTTGGCATTGTTGTGATGAAACCTACAGAGAGTAGAATGTTGATGCTCTGTAGATGGTTTTGTTCTTTTTTTTCTCATACTTGATGTTCTTCTTAAAGACATGGTTTAAGTATTTACCATCAATCTTATCACTGCAAAGTTTAAACCCACCTGCACAAACATATAAAAGTAGAAGGTCAATACACGTTAACCAAATTGTTCACATCAAAGAACAATTGATTAGCTTTTTCTTTACCCAAATCTGTATCCAGTACAATCCTAGATGTCTTAAACACTTCTTTTCTTGCTCACAACATCCTGTGAAGCAACCTGATAACCTCTTTCAGGGCCTCTTAATGTGCTGCTTGTTGAGGCTTCCTAAATGCTAGGCATTCTACTAAACATAAGTACTAATTCACTTAATCCTCTACTAATTCATTTAATCCTCTAATCCTCATCTGTAAGGTGCCCTTACTATCTTCACTTTACAGATGAGGCAACTGAAGCACAAAAAAATTGTTATATTACAAGTGACGATATTACAAAAATATACATTCTTTGGGGAATTTGCAGTCTATCATGGACACAAAACAAAATAAAAAACATGTAAGGATTAAAAACAAACAAAATAGAGTATGAGTCCCTGCTCATACTTAAGTTCAAATACTTTGAACTCTGTCAGACAAGGTTTTATATCTGTTTGATCCCAGTTTTCTCATCAGTCTAACAAGGTTAGATTTGCCCAAGGTCATATAACTGATACATGGCAGAGCTAGAATACAAACTTGGGTATTTTGGCTCCAGAGCCCAACCTTGTTAATTACTCTGCTAACCATGGGGCCAGTCCCTGGCCTCTTTCTGTTCCTTTGCTGCCTTCCTGTGGGCAACAAATATTTATGTTGCCTATACTCCTGCTATTTTCACCTATTGAATATGTAGGTACCCAAGTGGGCCCCTGTCTCGTAGCTCCCTGCATCCTTCCTAATCCCAGAAAAACCTATGACCTTCAGCATAAGGACATGGAAAACAAGTTAAAAAAAAAAAAAGAGGATAGTGGCTCAGGTTCTGATTTATATATGAGGTCTGTCTGGAAAAAGTCCAGCCATCATTAATATAACGAGAATGGTTTGTGCAACATCGGCATAACCTGGCAGCCAAGGAGAATGGACTGGAACATATATATGTGAACAGTGACGACTTCACTGTACTTGTCAGTGGGAGTGGTAGATGCTGTTGAGTGAGCATGTGTACTGTGTGGCTGTGGCATTCAAAATAACTGAGCAAGTAGAGCAAGGCCTGCATCTAATTTTGTGTCAAGCTTGAACATTCCTCCATGGAAACTACTTGGATGATACAGAAGGCCACAGCTATGGGCAACTGGTGATTGGCAGCTTCATCATGACAACATGCCCACTCACCCATCAAGTCTCATGCAGTTTTTTGGCAAAACATCAAATCACCCAGGTGACTTAGCCCTCCTACAGCCCAAATTTGGTGCCCTGAGACTTCTGCCTTTTCCCAATACTAAAATACCTTTGAAAGGAAAGAGATTTCAGGCCATCAATGTGATTCAGGAAAATACAACAGGGCAACTGATGGCGATTGGGAGAACTGTGTGAGGTCTCAAAGTGCCTACTTTGAAGAGGACTGAGGTATCATTATCTTATGTACAGTGTTTCTTGTTATCTTCTTCAATAAATGCCTCTATTTTTCATATTACATGGCTGGATACCTTCTGGACTAAATTTTTTCATCTTCCCCAAGAAACTCTGTACCTATTAAATAGTAACTCTATTCCCTCCTCCCTCCAACCCTTGGTAATCACTATTCTACTTTCTGTCTTATGAATTTGACTACTCTAGGAAACTTACATCAGAGGAATCATATAATATTTGCCCTTTTGTGGCTTAATGCCTTCAAGGTTTATCCATGTTGTAGCATGTGCCAAAATTTCCTTCCTTGGTAAGGCTGAATAATATTCCATTGTATGTAAATAGCTCATTTTGCTATAGGTTGCTTCTAACTTTCGGCTACAGTGAATAATGCTGCTATGAACAGGGATGTACAAATATCGATTCAAGTCCCTGCTTCTACTTTTTGGGGGTACATATCCAGAAATGGAATTGCTGGATCAATCAGATGGTAATTCTATGATTAACTTTGTGTGAAACCATCAAACTTTCTTTCCACAGCTGCTGCACCATTTACAGTCCCATCAGCAATGTGAAAGTGTTCTGATTTCTCCATAGCCTCACCAACACCTGTAATTTTTTTGTTGTTTTCTGTTTTTTTAGTAATAGCCACCCTAATGGGTGTGAAGTGGTCTCATTGTGGGTTTGATTTTCATTGTCCTAATAACTAGTGCTATTGAATATCTTTTCATGCGCTTATTGGTCATTTGTATGTCTTCTTTGAAGAAATGTGTATTCAAGACCTTTGCCCATTTTTAGATTTGATTTTTGCTGTTTAGAATCTTTCAGAGCTTTCTTACCTCTAGAAATTTTTGTAAGACTTAGAGGTATATGTAGTATATGTATATCATTTCAGCTTCTGGGCTGACTTCTGGCAGGACCTTGTCTCTGCCAGATGAAATAACCAGAGTTTATTTAGTTTTTCATATTAATTAATTAATCAAGTAAATCATTAATTGTACCATTATCCAAAAAGTCAGTCTTTAGGTATGGTTGATTTCCAGGCTAACACAAAAGAGTATATGCTTATATGATTATATGAAGTTCAATAATTGTCAAAATTGATCTGTGGTGCTAGAAGTCAAAATAGTGGTTACCTCTGGGGGAGCAAGTATTGACTGGGAGAGACAATATGGCAGGGGAACAAAGGAAACTTTCTGGGTTTATCTGTAACTTGATCTGGATGGTGGTAACATAGGAACATAGGTAAAAATTTATTAGGCATACACTTAAGATGTTTGCATTTTGCTCTATGTAAATTACACCTCACATTTTAAAAGTTAAAAGAAAACGCTTAAAATTTTTTTCCAGGCTCTTCTTGTAAATCCTTTTGGTATTAACTTCACAGGCTCAAAGGTCTAAGGCGTCCCCTTCTGGTTCTCTTTATTTTTCTCTGCCCTCAAGCCCAGCACCTAGCTCAATGCCCAGGATTCATACACATAACACATATTAACTGAGCACCTCCTCTTGTGCAGGCACTGTGCTGTGTGCTGAGGACCAGTAGTAAACAAAATGGATAATCTCCCCCCTTATGGAGCCTGCAATCTAGTAGTAAAGATAGGAAATAAATAACCTAGCACATCCTACTGAGAACAAGTAAAAGAACCTGTCTGGGGAGTGGTCAGAGAAGGTGCCCTTGGGGTAGCAATGTTGGAGCTGGGATCTGAGGGCTGAAGAGTTATTTAAAGGGGGGAGGAGGAAGGAAGAGTATTTTAGGTGGGAGGGATCAGCATGTGTTAAGGGTCCTGAAAAGGAGAGAAGTACAATATGTGAAGGAGGTCACTGTAGCTGCAGTCCAGAGAAAGGCGAAGAGGGCCCTGAGATATGTCTGGAGTTGTGGAAAGAGCAGCAGTAAAACATCTATTCGGCCTTTATCTTAGTAGCAATGTGGAACCATCAAATAGTTTTAAATAGGGAAGGGGTATCATCAGATTTCTGACTTAGAAACATTACTCTCACAGCAGGGTAGAGAATAGATTGGAGGGGTAGCAGAGAGGATGTGAAATGGCCCTGGACAGTTTGGGCACCAGTCCTAGCATACAGCGTGTGTTCAATAAATAATTGTGGAATGAAAGAACTCCTGACTCCTTTTCTTAGATGAAAGCAGTATGCCTGAGATTCGCAATAACTTTACAATCCACCTGCTCATCTTCTGTCTTCTGTGATGCTTTTGTGGTAACAGACTCTTAAACTGCATTTAACAGATGATGAAGCTGAGGTTCAGAGGCAAAGAAAAACACACAGCTATCAAGGGTGAATCCAGGCCTGTAGTCAGACATCAAATCCAGTGCTGAGGAGGCCCCCTTACATTTGAGGAGAGGGGAAGGCATCTGCTGAGCTCTCTGGAGTGATGGTGATGGGAAAATGTAGAGAGAGACTTATAGGCAAATGATAATAAAGGCTAAAGGTTGTATTTATCACCATTAAAGTTATTACACACTATGTGTCAGATGCTGTACCAAGTGTTTTTCATGCCGTCGCTCATTTTCTTTTTGCAAGCACTATTATCCCCATAGTTCAGATGGGTAAACTGAGGCGTGAAGAACTGAGTTGCCCAAGGACACTCAGTCAGAAGCCTCTCATAGGGCTGTGCAGTGACTCTGAGCTGGGGGCAGGAGCCATTGACATATTTCAGCGCCATGAGACAGACGGATCCACTGGGACGCAGTACCAAGCTCTGCACCCAAGTGAGCGGGTGCGCGCTCCGCCTCGCGCACTTTGAGACGTTTGGTCACGTGACCAGACCCCACCCACCCTGGTCCGCTCCGCCCCTCCCGCACTCCCTCCCTCTCTCCCTCCCTCCCCCTCCCTCCCCGGCCCGGTCCGGCCCATCCCCCTCCCCGCCCGCTCCCTGAGGCCCTGCCGGGTCGGGCTGCTGGCAGCCGGGCGCCGACGGCCGGACAGACGGGTGCACGCGAGAACGGACGCACGAACTCACGGAGGGCCGCGGGCACGCACGGCCCGGGCCGGTGCTCCGAGGCCCGCCCGGGAGGGCTGGGGCCGCGCTCAGGTGAGGTGACGGCGACGCGAGCCCGTAAGGGGTGGGCCCGCCGGCCGCCCGCGGTCCCGGCCCGGCTGGCTTGGCTGGAAGGAGGCACTGCCCGGGCCCGGCGCGGAAAAATGGCGCCGGCCGACCGTAGAGCACGGCCCCTGTACGGGCCCAGCCCGGAGCCGCCCCGCCCGCCTGCCCGCCGTGCTCGTGTCCCCGTCGCCATGTTGGGGAGCGGACCCCGGGCCTGCGGGCGGGGGCGCTGGAGGGAGCTAGGGCTCGGCCGGGTTTGGAGAGGGTGCCGGACGTGCGGTCGGGCGCTGAGGAGAGTGCAGGACGGGCCGGGGTCTGCACCGGGTGGCACTTCAGGCCGGAGGAACTGGCAGAGCTGGACGTGAGGTCGTGGCCAGGTCGCAGACAAGGGACACTGGTCCAAACTGAACCAGGGTCGGGGTCCGTGAAGCTTGGCGTGGCAAGACCTGGAGCTGGGTTAGACTATGGGCAGTGTTCAGGACTCCAGAGTCGGTAGACTCCGGAGGAGCGTGGGGCCCGAGCTCAGGCTGTCAGGACTGTGGCAGTTCTTTGGGCGGAGAGGAAGGGGTTGCTTAGAAATGGGGGCTCTTTGGGTATCAGATTGGGGCAGTCATCAGAGTCGCGGGGCTGAATTGTAAAACCGTATAACTCATAAGTGCCCCCAGGATCCTCCATTCCTTTATTGGGGGAGCAACATAAAAAGGGAAGGGATTGATAAAGAAGAGAAAAAAGAGGGACTGAGGTTTGGGTGCAGGAACTGGCCAGCAAAACGGGTGCAAGAGAATGGAACTGGTTGGCAAAAAGAAAGAGCGAGTCTCCATCAACTTAGGGAGTTTGTGTGTGTCTTTAAAAGGAGGGACCGGGCTGTTTGTGGGCGGTGACCCAACGTGTCTTCCCAGGAAGGGGACAGCCCACTGTTTTAAGACCAGGGTCACCTGGGAGGTCATCAGAAAGGCATTATTGAATCCAGCAAGAATAGTGAAGGAGTGAGTGTGTAGAAAATACAAAGGTCTTAGAGATCCTGTAGCAAGTTCAGGTGATTTTATCTGAGACATATATAGAAAGGTGACGTTGACTTCTCAAGATCTTAAAAGTTAGTGTCAGAGGGGCTACTGGCACTCAGATCCGCTGCCTCATTCAACACACTGCTTTAGAAGAATTTGCTAGCAGGCAGAAAAATGTTAAGAAGTCAAACATAGCAGCTTATGTCAAAGAACTATTTTGTTTCTGTTAGTAAGTTTGTCAGTTCAGAGGCTGAGGGGGATACAAAAAGTATAGGTAACCAGCTATTTGATAATTTCCAGCCGACCTCCATTTGTGGAAAGAAGTTATCTTCAGGAACCTTTTGACTCTAACTTTCTAGAGTTTTAAGAATGCTCCTTCATTCTAGGTGTTTATTATACAGCAAAGGGACATAAAAAACCTTTTTTAAAAAGTGGGTAGTGGTAGACACCCAGGATCTCTACCATGATCAAACTTCAGTTAGAATTGAAAGTTCAAATGGGCTGTGGGAGAGTTCTGAGGGAAAACTGCAAATCAGTCATGATAGAGTTCTAGGGCTCCCGGACAATCAAAAAGGACTTGATTTTTTAATTTACTGATTTTAGAGAGGGGGAAGAGAAACGTAAATTTGTTCCACAACCTAATCAACTGAGCTACCCTGCCAGGGCCAAAAAGAACTTTCAACAAAAATGTTATGAGGATGTTCATAACAGTAAGATTTTCAATATGTATTCAATATGTATATGTATACCGTATGTATATAAAGCAACATGATTCATTTGTTCCAGGTCTTTCTAACTCAGGAAGGCCCAACTTTGTGCCATGGGCCCTGCTAACATCTAGTGAAGCTTATGTATTTTTAATAACATAAAACAGAATACATTTAATCACAAAGAAAACCAATTATATTGAAATATAATAGTTATTTTTTTAAAGATTTTATTTATTTATTTTTAGAGAGGGAAGGGAGGGAGAAAGAGAGAGAGAAGCATCGATGTGCGGTTGCTGGGTGCCGTGGCCTGCAACCCAGGCATGTGCCCTGACTGGGAATCGAACCTGCAATGCTTTGGTTCCCAGCCCACGCTCAATCCACTGAGCTATGCCAGTCAGGGCAGTAGTTATTTTTTATTGATTTTAGAGCAAGCAAGAGAGAGAATTTATTTTCTTTTTTTGTGTATGTTTAAATATTTTATTTATTTTTAGAGAGAGGGGAAGGGAGGAAGAGAGGGAGAGAAACATTTATGTGTGAAAGAGAAATATTGATCTGTTGCCTCTGGCACACCCCTCAGCTGGGGACCCAGCAACCCAGGCATGTGCCCTGACTGGGAATTGAACCAGCGACCCTCCAGTTTGTGGGATGGCACCCAACCCACTGAGCCACACCAGCCAGGGCAGAATTTATTTTCTTAGTCAAGTTCATGGGTCCCTCACCCCTGAATTCTATCTGTGGCCTCCTGTCTATGAAACCCAGATTAAGAAACCCTACCCCTACCACAAAGTATGTCTTCCATTCAACATACATTTACTGTGTGCTAGATGTCAACTGCATGTCAAGCATTATGGTAAGCTTTGAGGATTCAAAGGACTTTAGGGCAGTGTCTTTTCACTTTGGATATTTTGTCCCATGAGAGAAGTAGACATGTAAACAATGGTAAATACCAAAGGAGAGTTATCAATGGTTGTATGGACACAGAAGTGGGCATGTGTCTGCTCTAGGAATCAGGGAAAGTTTTGTGAAAGGATGCCATGAAATGTGAAGGAGTTTGCTAGATGGAAAGTTGGAGAGAAAAGTATTCCAGCAGACTCATGCATTTTTAGGGAATGTGATTGAATGTGGCCAGAGAGAGAGAGAGAGTGTGTGTGTGTGTGTGTGTGTGTGTGTGTGTGTGAGAGAGAGAGAGAGAGAGAGAGAGAGAGAGAGAAGGAGGGAGGGAGGAGAAGGAAAAATGAAGAATGAGACAGGGGAGATTGATTAGAATATGGTTGTGAAGGACCTTACTAAGGAGTTTGGACTGAATCCTTAGCTGATAGGAGGCATTTTCAAGGTCTTCGAAGAGGGGGCTGTAGATGAGATTTCATTTTTAGGAGACAAATGGATGTTTAGTAGGAGGGTGAACTGGAGAGCAGGGAAGAAGTAATGAGGACTTGAACTAAGGCAGAGACTTGGAGCATTGAACAACATTAGAATTTGCAGGTGTTGATAATTGATATTGTAAATGGTGAGAGAATGTTTTAGATTTCTAGTTTGTAATGGTGACTGTCAAAGAGGTTAAATAGATGAAAGGAAAATGAGGTGGGAATTGTCGCAGATAATAAGGGAGAAGATGTTTTTTGTCAGAGTAACTGACTTTTGAAAACCATTGCAAAACTGTTGAATGTATAGTTTTTGCTTCAGGAAATTAGAGGTGTCAGGAGACATAAAAGTCAGGGAAATACAGGGGAAATATTTCTAGAGTGTAGGGAAATCACAGCTGTCTGTGGCAGGGGTCCACAAGCTATGGCCCATAGGTCAAATCTGGCCTGCCACCTATTTATGTAAAGTTTTATTGAAACACTAGCATACTTACTCATTAACATATTGTCTTTGGCTGCTTTCACACTACCAATGGCAGAGTTGAGTGGTTGTGACAGAATATGTAGCTTACAAAGCTGAAAATATTTACTATGTGGCCCTTAACAAAGATAATTTGCTAGTCCCTGATCTGTGTGTGTCCTAATGTTGGGTGTTCAACTTCTGTTTAGCATTCTAGTTTCTATATTATGGAGAATAACTGTTTTGGCTCTGTCCTCTGTCCTTCTGGCCAGGTCCCGCATGCTCTCTGTACCAGCAGCATGACATAGACCCCTGAATATTTTATATCTGTCAGAGACACCAAGGTCTGCTGTTCTCAGTTCTGCTGTGTGGCAACTATGGTAATACCAGATTTTTACAGCTTAGACCATGCTGGGGCTTGTTTTGCCATTTTTCTATTTTGGGTTGTGTTTTTCAAAAGATTTCTTTATATTTTCTGATTGTTAATCCTTTGTTGGTTATATGTATTACAGATACCATTTTCCATTTTGTTGTTAATCTTTTAAATCTTTTTAAGTTGTCTTTTGTTAAAAAGAAACTCTGAATTTTAATAAAGTCAAGTTTATTGGTGTATCCCCCTGCCAAGATTTTGAGGTTATTCTTTATACTATCTTCTTGAATCCATACTGACTTGTCTTTGATGTTTAGATCTCTAATCCATCTGGAATAGACTCTTGTGTGTGGTTTCAGGTATGGTCTGGTTTCATATTTTTTCCCTATGTACAATTAATTATCCCAGCACCATTTATTGAATGGCTTTTGTTTTCAAATTGTGAGTTCTTTTGGTGGACTCTGAGGTCCTAATTCTAGCTCCACTGCTTGCTAATGTGTGACCTTGGTCAAGTTGCCTCCGTTTCCTGATCTTTAAACTAGGATAATAGTATTTAACTCATAGGGTTGTCGTGAAGATTAAGTGAGTTAGTTCATATACTATCTAGGACAGTGTGGCACCTAGAAATTGCTCAATAATGTTATCTGTTATTTAGCATTATTGTTTATATCTGATTCCTAGCAGTAAGCACAGAGGAGAGGCTTGATATGCTCAACACAATTGTAGAATTAGTTTGGTTTTCAGGACAATACAGAATGGTTGAGAGCTAGGCTAAGGGTTGCAGGAGATGCTTCCAGGTTGTCTTGGTTTTAGGTGCTTCCTTAGACTGTCGGCTGAGATGGAACTCCTCCCACCCTAACACTTATTTTATAGAGAACTTCAGCAGTGGATGCAAACTGGCAGCCTGTGTTTGGATTTGATGTGCAGATACCTTTTGTTGGGCTCATACAATATATTTTTTAAGATTTTACTTATTTATTTTTAGAGAGAAGGGAAGGAAGGGGAAAGAAAGGGAGAGAAACATTGATGTGTGAGAGGTATATTGACTAGTTGCCTCTCACAGCTCCCATCTGGGGACCTGGCCTGCAACCCTGACCAGGGAATCAGGAATCGAACCCAGGACCTTTTGGTTTGTAGGCTAGTGCTCAGTCCACTGAGCCACACCAGCTAGGGCTCATACAGTATTTTTAGTGTCTTAAAAATTTATATAAATTTCAGAGTTTCTAACATCTTGAAAAATTAGAAGATCTTTCAACACCAAGCCCACATTCTCTGATAGCAATACTATAAAAGCTGAAGCTTGTAGCTGGATATGTATTTCCTGGTTTCCTTCATGATCCTCATACTCACTTGATTTGCACATTTACTTTTATCACCCTGTAGGCATTTAATTTTCTGGTTCTTACTGAGGTTGTAAATATTATCTCTCCTAAACCAATAAATGACATATGGGGATAGGGTCAGGACAGAAATTTGACAGATGAGTTTGTGGGCAGGAAAAAACTAAAACCTGTTTCTAAGGCTGACTCATACTTGATCATAATGAATAAAATAATTGAAATTAAAAGATGAGGTGAAATTTAGTACAAATCACTGAGTATTTAGGCATCTACTATGTGCTGGGTACTACATTAGAAATTACCACATTAGTAATAGAAGAAAATTAGCTGGTCAGCTTTATGAAATACTACAGAAGAGGTCTTTTTACTTATGACGTAGAGCTGTTTTCCAAGAAAGCAGTTGGATGAGAGGTAGGAAATATAGGAATTCATTCATTTGTCAAAACTTTATTGAGCCCTACCATGTACATTTGGCCGGGACTCTAGGATATGAGGATGAGTCTAGCCAGGATTTAAGCGTCATGTGGATTCTGTGTAAAGTTGATGGATCTGGGATATCATAGAATGGTACCTGGAAGAGGTAATCTTTGAGTGGAGCTGCCAAGAATGGTTAGGATCATAACCCTTGGAGATGAGGCAGGTTTTTGCAGGTTGAGTGAAGGTATGATTGTAGAGATGGATGTTTAGGAAAGAGTAGAGTCCAGTTTGGCTGGAGAACAAGGTTATAACAGGGCTGCTGTTATGAGTTAAGGCTAGAAATTGAGATTGAACAATAGCAGCAGTAATAATAGTAGAAGGCCACATTTTTACATGCATACTATTTGCCAGATAATGTGCCAAGCATTTTTATAGTAGTATTTCATTTAAACCACACAATTACCCTGTGAGATAGACACTACTTTTAATTTTTTTTTTTTTACAAATAAAGAGACTGAGGCATAGAGCTAACAATTTAAAAAAAGTTTTTATTCATTTTTAGACAGAGGGGAAGAAAGGGAGAGAAACATCAATGAGAAACATCGATGTGTGGTTGCCTCTCGTGCATCCCCCACCAGGGACCTGGCCTGCAACCCAGGCATGTAGCCTGACTGAGAATTGAACTGGTGACCCCTTGGTTCACAGGCTGACGTTCAGTCCACTGAGCCACACCAGCAAGGGCAGAATAGAGCTACCAATAGGTGGAGAAAGAACTTGAGTACAGGCAGTCCAAAGCTTGTCGTCTTAGTTTCCGGGTGCTATACAACTGAATAATGAAAGGCTTTGAATCCCTTTAGGTTTCAAGCTAGGAAGTGTGGATTTAATTGACTAAGTAATGAGGAGTCCTCAATAGTTTTTAGCCATGTGGTAACATAATTAAAGCTGTATATTAGGAAAGTAAGCTTGGCCATGAAGTGTAAGGAACAGCATGGGGAGAAAGGAGAGATACGGAACTAGTTTGCTCGCCCACTCCTCACTAGATTGAGTGCTCCGTGAGGGCTGGGCTTGTGTCTGTTCCTTCCTCCCTCCTTGTGGCCCCAATGTCTGCCTAGTGTGTTATCTTGTACATTTATTTATTTTTAAAAATTTAATCTTTTTGTGTCTCATCTTATTCTAAAAAGGCAAGGTGGCTGCTTATGAGCTCAATAAACATTTGCTGAGTTAATTAATAAATGAGTAGAAATATATAAATATGTACATAAAGGGACTACTAGGACTTTGTTAGAGGGAGTAATGCAGCCCTAGAATTTGGTGATAAACTATATTTTATATAAACCCTATAAAGATCAAAAATCAGAAACCAACGTCATCTTTAACTTGTGAAGAATTGTATAGACTATTGATGATCAATTAATGTTAAGTATGTCAGTTAAAAAGCTGAACTCATAGAAACAGTAGAATGGTGGTTACCGGGAGCTGGGAGGTGGGGAAAATGGGGAGGTGTTGGTCAAAGGGCACAAACTTCCAGTTATAAGGTGAAAAAGTTCTGGGGACGTAATGTACAACATAGTGACTAGAGCTAACAATACTATATTATACAGTTGAAAGTTGTTAAGGGAGTGTATCTTAAATGTTCTCAGCACACACAAAAAGTAATTATGTGAGGTGATAGATGTGCTAACTAACCTTATTGTTGCATTTGTTATATATTTTTCAATATATACATGTATCTATCTTGTACACCTTAATTAATGTATACAACTTATGTTTATTATATTTCAATAAAGCTGGGAAAAAACGATGTCAGTTAATGATTCTCAAATTCAGAGAGCATTTATACTTCAAATTGGTATTTAGGTTTATATTTAGCATTAAGCAGATGCAAATCCCCCCCACCCTCACACCCACCCCACACACACAAGAAGACAACAAAAGTTCTTATTAAACAGCTCCTTTACTGATACTGAACCACTGAATATAGAACTGATATTAGTTCCATAGTATTGTTTATGTACATATTCTAAAGATCAGACAGCAGCTGTCTCTCACAGGAAGAAATAGTTGCAAATTTGTGAATCAAATTCCTGTTTTGGATTTTTACTGAGGGAAATTATTCATTAGATTAAGTCCCTTGCCATAATTTTAAATGTTATATGGAAATAAAGTTGTTTCTTCAATAAAATACAGACTTAAAAAAATTCAAACACTTGGAGAAATTCACAGACACTGTAGTTAATACCAAATAATCAGTGAAAGTGGGAAGATAGGTAAACCATCATCTGACTAGACTTAATAGAGACAGCTTAGTATACCTTAAATAATGAATTTGTTAAACATTCTCATTATGGATATTAGTTAACAACAGTTTGTACATACACATGCATGCATATATCAATGTGAAATATATTGATAGAACTAATATAATTAAAGTTGAATCTAGGAATACTTCCTAAAGAAAATGAGCCTTTGAGTTCTTTTAGGTTGTGTTACTCTTCAGTGAATGAGGAGATGATTCATTCAGACACATTGAGATTAGAGTAAGTGTGAAGAATTTAATTAGTATAGTCAGTATATGTTGACTGCCTACCAGCATTGAAAGATGTATACAGTTGATGAGTAGTTAGTTTCTGCCTCTCAGTAAACCCATTCATCTGGGGAAGTGATGTGAACATAAATAAAAAGAAGGGAAACCATGGTTTAAATGAGATAGCAAGTGCTATGGGAATTCAGAAGAGAGAGAGCACTTCAACTTGAGGATCAGGGCAGGCTTCATGGAAAAGGTGGTGTATTAACTTCCTAGGTGTGGTTACAAACTGGATGACTTAAAACAAAAATTTATGTGGGGGAAGGGGGAGACAGGGGGAATAAATGGTGATGGAAAAAGACAAAATAAAATGAAATTAATCTCTGGCAGTTCTTGAAGCTAGAACCTGAATTCAGGATTTCAGCAGGGTCATGTTCCCTCTGAGACTTTGAGTAGAATCCTTCCTTGCCTCTTCCTAGCTTCCATCAGTGTGTCTTGGTCTGCAGCTGTATCACTTTACTCTCTGCCTCTGTTGTCACATGGCATTTTCCCTATATGTCTCCACACTTCCCTCTTCTTGTAGGAATACCAGTCATATTGGAGTAAGGGCTTACCCAACTCCAGTATGACCTCCTCTTCACTATTTACCATATTTTGCTGTGTATAATACAGGGTTTTTTTGCCCAAATTTTTGAGGGAAAAATAAGGATGCTCATTATACATGGTATAATGATTACATACCATGGGTATAATAATCCTGTGTACAATGTGCACAGAAACGTGGGTGTGCATTATATAGGGCAAAAACAGTACATCTGCAGTGACACTACTTCCAAATCAGGTCACGTTCTGTGGTGCTGGGGGATTAGGATTTATATCAATGTATCTTTTGTGGGAACACAATTCAACTAATAACAGATGACTTGATAAAGAGGTATTAAATTAAAATGTAGTAAATAGGCCCTGGCCAGGTGGTTCAGTTGGTTGGAACATCATCCCGTACACAAAAAGGCTGCAGGTTCGATTTGTGGTCAAGGTGTGTACAAAAGGTAAACAGGTAATGTTTCTCTGTCATGTTGAAGTTTCTCTCTGTCTCTGTCTCTGTCTCCTCCGTCTTTCCCTCCCTTTCTCTCTAAAATCAATAAAAACATATCCTTGAATGAGGATTTAAAAAAATAAAATTTACTAAATAAAAGGAAGGGTAAGATTGCAACAAGGGGAATGATGGACATAGGAAAGTATAAGGAATATTTAGGAAATGAAATAGTAAGAAGTGAGGTTTGCTGGTATGTTGAAGAGTTGTGGGGAGATAAATCCAGAGTAGTTTCTTGGGGCCCTAAATGGCAGATCTGGGACATTTGAATAGTTCTGAGTAGGTGGTGTGTGGGAGCAAGACAGCACTGTAGAATTTTGAAATGGTGGATAACTGATTCAAGCTTTGAACAACTAATTCAAGCTTTAGGGAGATTCTGTGATCAGGATTGTGGATAAGTAGACTATTTGAGGAAAAACAGATGGTTGATGATATAACACACCCAGCTTCCCTCATTTGCCTGTGCCAGTAACTTTTCATCAGTCAAGAAATCCCTCTTAGGAAAAAATCAACACCAAAAATAAAACAACAGAAACCATGACAACAAACTGAGGGTTTTTATTAGCCTCTTAGTCATCTATGGGCATTGAGATAGATCAGCTTTTTAGGGTCTCTATTCAAAAGCATGTCCATGGATATCAATAATAATAATCATGTTGTTCTACATTTTCTTTCACCCTTTTTCTCAAAATCACCTTTTTTCCATCCTATTTTATGTCTTAATTTTTCTCTGAACCCTTTTCAGTTTTTTCATATATTTTTAAAACATCTGAGTAATGGTAAAAATTGAGGAAGATTATGTACAGTATAAGCCAATGGTACTCTTTTTCTCTGTCCTTTTAATGATAGTTGACCTTTTATCCACAATAGGACTGTATTCAAATTGTGAATGCTCATTCAGATCATGGTCAGCAGTAGTCCTGAGGTGCTTTTTCTTACTTGTGCCTACGCAGTTTTTCCTGATTCTTTATTTGCATTGTTCATATTTTCTCTGAGAATATGTGTCCTCATGAAATTTTTAAAATTATATTTAAATATCACATATATATACATAACTTCCTAGTCATTATCATATACATATAACCTTTACAAGTTTAATTTAGTTTTTTTATAGACTTATTTCATTTGGCAATATATTCATGCACTTTTCCACTTGTCTATATAGTTACCATTTTTTTTAATGCTAATATCTTTTTTAAAATTTTACTGTGAAGCCTTTTTTTTTTTAAGATTTTATTTATTTATTTTTAGAGAAGGGAGGGAGATAGACAGAGAGAGAAACATCAATGTGTGGTTGCTGGGGGTCATGGCCTGCAACCCAGGCATGTACCCTGACTAGGAATCGAACCTGTGACACTTTGGTTCACAGCCTGTGCTCAATCCACTGAGCTACACCAGCCAGGGCTATAGTTATCATTTTTAATGGATACATAATAACCAAAGTTTAGATACTTTTTGGTTATTTTGGATTTGGGTAATTGCCAGTTTGTTTTTATTTTGGGTTTGCAATTCTAAATTGTACTGCTGTAACATCTCTTTGTAAATTTTTTCCTCTATTTTTTTCGTAGAGTGTTTTCTTTGAAATGATTCATTTGGGTCTAAGTATTTAACCATATTGTCAAAGTATTCTTTAGAGCACCTACTAGTTTATATTGCCACTAACCACTAGCTAGTATTAGATGTCACATTTTTTTCTTCCAGTATAATAGTGGTACCTCACAGTTTTGGGGGGGGGTGATATTTTAAAGTTTTACTATAGAAATTTTAAACATACAGAAAAACTCACCCAGAGATAGTATAATGAACACCCTTTTACCCATTGCCTGTATTTAGCATGCTGCCATATGCTTAGTAATATATTAATTATGTTAAACCTTTTTTAAAAACTCTTCACCTGAGGATATGTTTTATTGATTTTAGAGAGAGAGGAAGGGGGATGGAGGAGAGCAAGAGAGAGAGAGAAGCATCGGTGTGAGAGAGACACAGGTTGCCTCCCCTATGCACCCCGACCAGGGATCAAATGATCAAATCCGCAACCTAGGTATGTGTCCTGACTGGGAATCAAACCTGCAACCTCTTGGTGTATAGGACAACACTCCAACCAAACCCACCTGGTCAAGGCTGTTAAATCTTTTTAAAATAATGCCATCATGATAGTATGCCTTTAGATATTTTATTTTATTTTATTTTATTTTATTTTATTTTATTTTATTTTATTTGGAGGGGTTCTACTTTTTTATTTATTTGCTATTAATTCTTTTTTTAAGCTGTTCAGTTACAGTTGTCCTCATTTTCCCCCTATTACTCTCCCCTGCCCTACCCACCCCCCACCTTAAAATCCATCTCTTACAAATAAGAACATTTTCCTACGTAGTCACAGTACCATTCACATACCTAACAAAATTACTGGCAATTCCTTAATATTACCTAACATCAAGTGGTATTAAGTTTCTCCAATTATTTCTGAAATGTTCAAAGTAGAATCAAGTTAAGTATCATGCATTTCATGTGCATGTTGTTATTTTTGTAGTTCTTTAAAAACTTGTAGCAATTCCCATTTGCTCCCTCACCTTTTTTCCCCCATGGCACTGAGACCAGAGCAGTTTTGTTGCTGAATTTGTCACTTCTGGATTTGTCTGTTTTCTTTGTGGTATTTAACTTGTTTATTCTTTGTATTTCCCTAAACTGAAAGGTTTTAAGACTTCATTATATCCTAGTTAAACATTTTGGCAAAGATAATAAATATTCTCCACATTGTATGATATTACAAGGTACATAAATGTCAGGTTTTCCCACTATTGATGGTAATTTCAGTCACAGGGTTCAGATTGTGACTGCCAGATCTTTCCATTGTGAAGTCGCATTTATTCTCTTTGTAACCTGCAAATAAATAAATACACACACATATTTATCATTGGTGAACATTTTTTAAATCTCGTTTTATCTAATTTTCGTATTATTTGACCATTTGTTTAGTGAAGATTTGGTATTTTCCTTTCAAGTGTTTGTACTATGCATTTTAAAATTTTACTCAGTGAAAAAATTGGTGCATTGTTATAAAAGATAAATGTAAAGTTTCAAAATATAGTGAAAATAAAATATAATTTAACCAAAAAAGTGCAGATTGTAATATATATAATGGGGCATTTCTTTAAGAGGATCTCGTGATGCTTTTTTGTTTTTTAAAGATTTTATTTATTTATTTTTAGAGAGAGGAAGGGAGGGAGAAAGCGAGGAAGAGAAATAATGATGTGTGGGAGATACATCAGTCAGCTGCCTCTCTCATGCTCCCAACTGGGGCCCAGGCTGCAACCCAGGCATGTGCCCTGACTGGGAATTGAACCAGCAACCTTTTGGTTCACAGGCTGGCACTCAGTCCAGTGAGCCACCCCAGCCAGGGCTCTAGTTTCTTTAAAATGAAGTATTTCGCTTGTAGAGAAGTGTCACATAGGAAGTTTCCCTACTACTAAGAAGTTTTGGACAAATTGTTGACTTGAACCTTAATTTTTCCATTTGTTCCATGAGGGTATTGGACCTAATTATTGCCAAGGTCTCTCTAGTTCTTACTCTGCTCAGATTCTTGTCATGGTATTTTTAGAGAATTTTTTTTTATTCCTAGATTGTAGGATTTGGTCAGCTTTTCACATGAGATCGGGTACATTCAGGGTGGTATGGCCATAGATAAGATTGGTCAACTTTTCAATGTCATTTGTATATTTAGAGCATGGATTAAAAGACTGATGCTCCAAACATATTATTATTATTTTTACTGTAGCTTTATGATTGAAAGAACATGGTGGTGTTTATAATTAGAACATGATGTATCCCTGGCCGGTGTGGCTCAGTGGACTGAGTGCTGACCTGCAAAACAAAAGGTTGCAGGTTTGATTCCAGGTAGGGGCACATGCCTGGGTTGTGTCCAGGTTCCCCAGTTGGGAGCACACAAGAGGCAGCCAATTGATTTATCTCTCACACATTGATGTTTCTCTTCCTCTTCCGCTCCCTTCCTTCCCCTCTCTCTAAAAAGTAAATAAAATCTTTTAAAAAAAGAACATGATATATTAAGTAGTTTTTCTCTAAATTTTACTTTATCCACCTACTATGATATATAACAAGAAGGGAAAAATCTCATTGAGCCTCTGATTTATTCTTTTGGTTTACAATGTGCATGATTAAGTTATCAACTATATCTGTGTTAGGATGAGTACTAGTTTTAGGAATCTAAAATTTCATATTTTACTAACTTTTGTTTCTTACACTGATATGTCAGAATTGAAGTTTAAGAGTTAATTTTATTAATATTTCTTAATTTCTTAAGCTGTCTGTTATCACAACCAAGAGTAAACCAGTGTTGTTACAGTATTGAAATGCCAATATCGTTGACAATCATTTTGTTGATTCTTTAGGAAACTAAATTCCTATGATGAGGCTGAAGATTTACATATATTTTTCCTTGGAGCACTGAACTTGGGAACAGGAAGCATGTACTGGTTTTATAAGAACCTTGCAAGAGGGCATAGGGAGGGTAAGATAGGGTCTTACTTTAGTTGTCACGTGGCAGATTGTTTTTGATAGTCCACAGTTAGCTGTTTATTCAGATACTTAAAATGCCTTATTGATTATCCTGTAACAGTTAAGGCTGTGTGGTTAAAGGCCAACTTAATTTCTTAAGTAATGTAAGTATAATATCTAGACTTTGGTTTATAAGGCAGATGATATAGGAATTCTAGGATGAAAGCATATAAAATAATAATTAACATTTTTGATAAATAGTTCTTGAATTTTCTTAAACCTAGAAGGAACCTTAGATTCTCTTTAGCTCTAGCTTAGTGATTCATCCTCTCATTTTATAATTTAGGAATCTTAGGCCCAGAGAGATTGTGTCCTTCCCTAAATCATACAACAGCTTTATGGAAAGGTCATCACTAGAACTCAAGGTACACCCTACCATGCTCAACCTAGCTCTCTATTCTGTTACCTTGTTTCATTATTATGAATAATGCTTGTCTGTTCTCAAGATATACTCAGTTGATTTTACTGCTAATAACTTGACATTTGTCTGTATGAAAACAGTTTAAAAAGTGAACATCGAGGTTAGGAAATGATTGCATACGCATTTGGCTTTGTGTAATTTCCTTATATGAATGGTGCAGCAGCTGTGATGGTGCACAGTTGTGAAGCCAGGACATCTGTGTTTTGCATTTATGTGTCTGCTTGTTTGTTTTTGTTTTACAGTTGTCATTTGTAATAAATTTTTTAAGAAAATAAGTAAATGTTGAATGAAAAAATATAATCAGCATATTTATAATTTTACAACAGAAAGAGCAGGAAAGTGACAAGAAAGACTAAGTCTATAGCTAACTACATATGTGATGTAGGGCAAATCATGTAACCCCTGTGGGACTCTGTTTCAGCTCCCTATTTAATTAGAATCTTTCAGGGGTTCTCTCCAGGACAAATGAATTGATTTTTAAATATTTGTTAATCGAAGTGTGACATGCATAATGTGAAATGCACAAATCATAAGGATACTGAATTATAAAATGAGCACCCTAGTATAATCACTACTGATGTATTTTGAAAAATATCCTTGATGATTATGATAAGCTTTCCTTATTCAAACAAACAAACAAACAAGAAAACCCTGGACTTGAGACTGTAGATACTCTCATGTCTTTACTACTCTTTCTAGAGTGAAATTAGCAGAAATAGTGGTAGAGAGAATGAATTTGGGCATTCATGAGAATTTTACCTTGAAGAGGTTTATTGCGCTTACATGTTTAGTCTTCTGATGTTTCTCTTCTTCCTCTTTGCCCTTTTTCCTTTCTGTCTAGGTCCTGGATAGAATGGAGAGGGGTCCTACTGAACCTCTAACTATCTTTTCTGAGAGTGGTCAGAGTTCTTAACAGGTCTGTTGATTCTATGACTACAAATGCAAGTTTGATTTATAAAAGACTTGGTATCTACTTAAACAAAGGACTGAATTAAAAAGAGATTTTTACTTTTAAATAAAAAAAGACCTTTTGATCTCAGTGTCTGTAGAATATTTTACTTTGGCCAGCTGCATTTGGCCTGTGGATTGGACCGAAAGTGACTGAGTTAAGGTCTGCATAGTAGAAAAGCAGTTGTTGAGTTATGTCTTTATCAGTTCTGTTGGAAATATGTAATATGGAAGAATTCTTTATTGATTACATGGAAAGTACCAAGAAAAGATGAAAAGGTAAATATTTTATTTGTCCATGATTTTGGATGGGATTGGAGTCATGGATGAGTCCAAGAAGGAAAATAATTATTTATTTGGTGTCCTCTTTCTGATGCTCTTAGAATTCATACCATTGAAAAAAATTAAAAGTACCTTGCAAGTCTCTGATTCAGAGAAGGGCAAGTGTATATAGTTGGTTTTGGGGTTTTTCATTCATCTACCCATCTCATCACCATGAATGAACTTGATCATTAACCAGACATAAAAACTCTAGCTCATTGGTTTCCCAAACCTTTCTTCACACTCGGCTTGGCAAGTTACTAATGTCTTTATTTCCCTACCTCCTCCCGCCCCCCGCCCCACACACATACACTCCTACATTGGGATTTTGTTATTTAATTGGCCTGAGCTTTGGAATTTTTATTTATGTTTCAAAAGGTTTTGCTTATGTATTTATTTTTTTTAGAGAGGGGAGGGAGAAACAGAGAGGTTAACATCTATCAGTTGCCTCTTGCATGCCCCCAACTGGAGACCTGGCCCACAGCCCAGACATGTGCCCTGACCTGGGATTAAACCAAGGACCTTTCAGTTTGCAGGATGACCCCCAACAACCCCCTGAGCCACACTAGTCAGGGCTGCTTTAGAATTTTTAAAAGATGCTTAGGTAATTCCAGAGTGCAGACAAGTTTGGAACCTCTGCTCTAGCTGCTTAAAGCAGATCTGGCCACTATGCAACTCAACTTTTTTTTTTGCACAAATATTTAGATAAATATATAAATAAGGGGATAAATATTTTGATTTAAGAATCCTGTGCTTTATACCTAAGTTGTTACTAGAGTGTAAGCTCCATAAAAGCAAGTACCATGTCTGTATTTTCTTCACCATTGTATCTTTGACCTGGCATATATTGCATACTTGAATAATTTGTTGCATGAGTGAATGAACCTATCAGTCTCTGGTGAGCTGAGAGTATGCTTTTGCCTGATACTCGAGTCGTCTGAGATATCTAATGGGGTGGTATTGAAGAGCTCAGCCTCTATAATCTGACTACTGGGTCTCAAATCACCGCTTTGTCACTTACTAACTATATGACCTTAAGCCAGTTTTTTATCTGTGCCCCAGCTTCCTCACTTGTAAAATGGGGGTTATAGAATCTATTCCATGAGTTTGTTGGGGATACAAATTGAGTTAATAATGCAGAGCACTCAGAACAATGCCTGACACATAATAATGTTCTGTAAGTTTTAGCCACTGTAGAATTCAAGAAGCCCTGGTTTCTCTACAGTTTGGGTAATTTATTTGTAGAATACTGTTTAAGGACTAAGATAGGATAATAGAATCAGCTGCATTAAATGTAATTAAAACTTAACAAAAAAAAGTGATTTTTTGTCAATTTAATGAGGTATGATTTACATATAGTAAACTGCATGCATTTGAAGTGAAACATGTTTTGATGAGTTTCAACCAATGTATTTATTAATTTATAGTATGTCTTATGAAGTAACTGCCACAGTCAAGTACAGAAAATTTCCATTTCCCTAAAAAGTTTTTTTTCCAAACACTTTATTTATTTATTTTTAGAGATAGAGGAAGGGAGGGAGAAAGAGAGGGAAAGAGAAACAGACCGGTTGCCTCTCACGCGTCCCCAAATGGTGACCTGGCCTGCAACCTAGGCTTGTGTCCTGACCTGAAATCAAACTGACAACCTTTTGGTTTTCAGTTTGGAGCTCAACCCACTGACCCACACCAGCCAGGGCCCTAAAAAGTTTCTTATACTCCTTCTTAGTCTGTCTCTCCCAACACCCCCACCTATACGATATTGCTTTGTATTTTTTAGAATTTTATATAAATATTTATACATTATATTCTTTTTTGTACTAGCTTTTATTCAGTGTAATGATTTTGATATTTATCCATGTTTGTTTATCCATTCACCAGTGATGGACATTTAGATTGTTCCAGTTTTGATAATTGTGAATAAAGCTACTAAAAGCATTTTTGTACAAGTGTTTGTGTAGACATGTTTTTATTTATCTTAGGTAAATCCTTAGCAGTGGGATTGTTAGGTTATATGCTATAGTATCTAATTTTTTATTTCATTTAAAGATTTTATTTATTTATTTTTAGAGAGAAGGGAAGGAAGGAAGAAAGAGAGGGAGACAAACATCAATATGCAAGAGATACATTGATTGATTGCTTCTAGCACGCCCCCAACTGGGGACCTAGCCCACAACTCAGGCATGTGTCCTGACTGAGAATCGAACAAGCGATCTTTGAGTTCGCAAGCCAGCATTCAATCCACTAAGCCACACCAGCCAGGCCAGTACCTAACTTATAAATTTTCAAATAATGTTAAAGGAAGTGAATATTCAGCAAGATTTCCAAGGAAGGTACATTTGTTTTTTATTTATTATTACATTAAAAATTACTACAAATTTAGCAGCTTAATGAAACACACAATTTATTATGGCACATTTTCCATGGGTTAGGAATCTGGGCACAGCTTAGGTGGGTCATCTGTTTCAGGGTCTCTTACAGGCAACAGTCAAGGTGTCAGAGAGGGTTGGAGTCTCCTCTCAATGCCTGACTAAAGAAGGAATTGCTTGTAAGCTCACTTGGTTGTTGGCAGAATTCACTTGCTCAAGGGATATTGGGTTAAGGGCCTTGATTTCTCACTGGCTATTGGCTGCAGGCTATTCTCTGTTCCTTGCCATGTGGCCTCTCCAGCATGGCATGTAGAGAAGGCAATAGAGCGTGTCTTCCAGGGAGACAAAGTCTCAGTCTTTTATAACCTAATCGTGGAAGTGACATCCCTTCACCTTTGCTGTATTTTATAGTTTAGAAGCAAGTCACTGTTCCAGCCTACACTCAGAGAGAGGATATTACACAAAGGTGTGAACACTAGGAGGCTGGAATAATTGGTGGTCATCTTAGAAGTCCATCTGTCACTGAAAGCATGGCTCAGTGCCAGGCTGGGACTACATAGGACACTGGGGAGAGGGGTGGGGAAAAGGTTAACATGTGAAATTTTCTTTACCTTCCCTCTATCAAACTGTGTCCCTTCTTTCTCTCTACCTTTCACATTAGCCTCTCTCCCCTTCAAGAACAAAGACATAAAGGTCATTCCCACAATGAGATTTTAATCTTGAGGAGTATTCTTTTTAGAGAGATTCAGTTAAGGGCTTCCTGTATCGTGTATTGTTTATCTATTTTTAAAAACATTTTGTTGTAGAAATTGAGGGAGATACAAAAGTAGAATACTATTATGAAACTCCCATGTACCTTTTCCCCCAGCTTCAACAGCTTATTTTCAGCTTTGGCACTATGGACATTTTGGGTTGGATAATTCTTTCTTTCAGAGACTGTCCTGTGCATTGTAGGATATTTAACAGCATCTTGGACCTCACTGAGCCATATTCCAAATATAGTAGGGATATACTATATTTTATCCATTTACTAATTATAACGGCAATTTGGTTCATTTCCCATTTGCTTTCAGTTCAAGGCTGTAATAAATTGAGTTGCTATTATCTTTCATAGGCTAGTCTTTGTGTAGACATATTTTCATTTATTTGGGGTAAATACCTGGAGGGGAGGTTGCTGGGTCCTATGATAAGTATATGCTTAACTTTATAAAAAACTAGATTATACCTTTGTATATTCCCACCAATGTTAGAGTTCCTGTTCTGCATCCTCGTTAACATTTAATATTATCATTCTTGTAAATTTTAGCCATTATATTAGGTGTGTTATTTCTTTGTGGTCTTACATTTTTTTGTTGTTATTTTATTTTCAGTTACAATTGACGTATAGTATTATATTAGTTTCATGTGTACAACAGTGATTAGACATTTATATAACTTGTAAAAGGATAGCCCTGGTAAGTCTAGTACCCATCTGACACCGTACATAGTTATTACAGTATCATTGACTATATCCCCTATACTGTACTTTACATCCCCGTGACTATTTTTATAACTGGCAATTTGTACTTCTTAATCATTGTCACCTTTTTTTACTTATTCTCCCAACCCTCTCCCATATGGTGACCATCAATTTGTTCTCTGTATCTGTGCATTTGTTTCTGTTTTGTTTGGTCATTTATTTTGGTTTTTAGATTTCGCATATAAGTGAAATCACAATGGTATTTGTCTTTCTCTGTCTGACTTACTTTGCTTAACATAAGCAAGATTTCATTGTTTTTTAATCCTCACTCAAGGATATGCTCATTGATTTGAGAGAGAAAACATCTATGTGAGAGAGAAACATCAATCAGTTGCCTTCCATACACACCCTAACTGGAGAATCAAACTTGCAGCCCAGGTATATGCCCCTGATCAGGGATCAGACCCACAACCTTTTGGTGTATGGGATGATGCTCCAGCTAACAGAGCCACCTGTCCAGAGCCAAGATTTCACTCCTTTTTATGGCCAAATATTGTTCCATTATATATATCCATCCATCTATTGATGGACACTTAGGTTACTTCCATTATCTTGGCTGTTGTAAATAATGCTGCAATGAAATAGTGCATATATCTTTTTGAATTAGTGTTTTGGGTTTCTTCAGAGAAGTACACAGAAATGTAATTGCTGGGTCATATGGTAATTCTGTTTTTTATTTTTTGTCGAACCTCCATACTGTTTTCCATAGTAGCTGCACCAACAGTGCACAAGGATATCTCCACATCCTTGCCAATGCTTGTTTGTTGATTTACTGATGATAGCCATTCTGACCCATGTGAGGTGATTATCTCATTGTTTGTGTGTGTGTATGTTTTAGATGTTATGCATTTATTATAGAGAGGGGAAGGGAAGGAGAAAGAGAGGGAGAGAAACATCAATGTGTGGTTGCCTCTCGCATGTCCCCTACCAGGGACCTGGCCTGCAACCCACACCTGTGCTCTAGACTGGGAATCAAACCAGTGACCCTTTGGTTCACAGTCTGGTACTCAATCCACTGAACCACATGAGTTAGGGCTCATTGTGGTTTTAACTTTCATTTCCCCAATGATTAGTGATGTTGAGCATCTTTTTATATGTCTATTGGCCATGTAGATGTCCTCTTTGGAGAAATGTGTATTCAAGTCCTCTGCCCATTTTTTAATCAGATTGTTTGGGGGTTTTTTGGTGTTAAGTTGCATGAGTTCATTATATAGTTTGGATACTAACCCCATGTTGGATGTATCATTGGCCAATATCTTTTCCCATCCAGTAGGTTGTCTTTTCATTTTGTTAGTGGTTTCCTTGACTGTGCAAAAACTTTTTGTTTTATATAATCCCACTTGTTTATTTTTCTTTATGTTTCCCTTATCCTAGGAGACATATCCAAAAAATATTACTAAGAGCAATGTCAAAGAGTTTACTGCCTATGTTTTCTTCTAAGAGTTTCATGATTTCAGGTCTTAAATTTGTCTTTAATCCATTTTGAGTTTATTTTTGTATATAATGTAAGAAAGTGGTCTAGTTTCATTTTTTTGTACGTCTGTCCAGTTTTCAAAACACCATTTATTGAAGAGACTGTATCTACCTCATTGTATTTCTTGCCTCCTTTGTCATAGATTAATTTAACATATAGGGCTTATTTTTGGGTTCTCTATTGACATATGAGGTCTCTCTGGAAAAAGTCCAGCCATTGTTAATATAACAAGAATGGTTTGCACAACATCGATGTAACCTGGCAGCCAAGGCAAGTGGACTGGAATGTGCATGTGTGAACAATGACGACTTGGCTATACTAGTCAATGGGGACGATAGATGCTGTTGAGTGAGCATGTGTGCTATGTGGCCATGGCATTCAAAATGAGCTAGTAGAGAAATGAATTTCTAACAATATTTAGAGACCCAATATTTTGCTTGATTTCACTTTTGGTAGCCTTCATTTGTTCCTTCATTTTGCGGCCAAGCTCAGTCAGTACTGTGAGCATCCTGAATACCAGTGTTTTGAACTGTGCATCTGATAGGTTGGCTATCTGTTTGTTACTTAGTTGCCTTTTTTCTGGATCTTTGTTCTTTCATTTGGGCCTTTTTTTTTTCTTGGTCTCCGGGTACCTGTTATGTAGTGAGGGGCAGAGCCTTAGGTATTTACCAGGGTGGGGCAACCCACATCACTGCCTTGTGACAGTGTATGTAGGGAAGGGGTCTGAGAGGGAACAGTGACGTTCGCTCCTTGCCGATTTTCAGTCACTTCCCAGCTACCCACAAGCAAATTGGGCTCTTCTGGTGCTGATTCTCGGGTGTGTGGGCTTGAGTATGTTCTAGAATCCTGTGGGTTTCTCCTATGAACTCTCCTGTGGGCTGGGAGTTTCTCCTGCTGCCTCAATCCCCGCAGGTGTTTTCAAAGGCTTTAAGGCTTTATTTCCCCACTGGAGCCCTGCGTTGTGTGGTCTGTCTCGCTCCCCAGTTGTTCCTCCCAGTTTATCTGCACTCGAATGTGGGACCGCCTGCTTCACCAGCTGCCGCCTTGCCCGCCCTGGTCCTCCAGCAGCTGCCTTGCCGAGAGTCCTCTCCATCTGGCTGCCTGTCTCTGTCCCTCTGACTGGTCTGGGTGAATGTTTCTTTAACTCCTTGGTTGTCGGACTTCCATACAGTTCAATTTTCTGTCAGGTCTGGCTGTTTTTTGTTTTTAAATTTGTTGTTGTCCTTCTTTTAGCTGTGCAAGGAGGCACAGTGTGTCTACCTATATCTCCATCTTGGCCAAAAGTCTCAGGCAAATTCTTAAAGTACATTTCTCTCCTGATTCAGACACCTCATCTGAAGGCAAGCTAGCCCTGGCTGGTGTGGCTCGGTTGATTGAGCACCAGCCTGTGAACCAAAGGGTCACCAGTTCAATTCCCAGTAAGGGCACATGCCTGGGAATTGAAGATCAAGTCCCCAGTAGGGGGCGTGTGAGCAGCAACCACACATTGATGTTTCTCTTCCTCTCTTTCTTCCTCTCTCTAAAAATAAAATAAATAAAATCTTAAAAAATAAATAAATAAAGGCAAACTAAATAGTGTATGAAAATTTGGTTCTAAACTTGAGCTGCATATTAGAATTACCTGGATAATGTTTAAATACCCAAAGTTCAGGCCACAGTGCAGACCTAGCATGACTCAGGCATTATTATTTTTTAAAGTTTCTCCAAATAATTATAATGTGTAACTAAGTTGAGAGTTGCTGAAGTTCTTTCAAAGCATATACTCATTTCATCTCAGGTATTCTGACTTCAGCCATTTTGGAGTAGTGAACACAATTCTAATTGGTGAGTGCTGGCCTGAAATAAACTGGGTCACTTGGCTCTGATATTTCTGCTAATTACACACTGAGTATGAGTTGGGTAGAATCCCTCTGGTGAGAAGAAGGTTTGGTATATAGTGGAAGAAGCACATAACTTGAGGTTGAAAGACCAGGGCCTAGTCCTGATGCTGCCACAATCTTAGTCTGTAACTTGAATCAAGTCATAATACCACTGTATAGGTTCTTTCTTTCCTCCCTTTCTCCCTTCATTCCTTCCTCCCATCCTCCATTTCTTTGGGCAAGTTAGACTATTATTCTGTAAATTCCTTTTCTAGCTCTTAAACTTCAAGTCTGTGAACTAGTTGAGGTAAGGGAGAGGCAGCTGGTGGATTTTGTGTATCTGAAAAATAGGTGAGCCAGGGAGGCCACGACACTGATAAGAGCATTGTTGAAGGAACCATGCTCTTTGTGGGATGAGAGGGGAATGGATAGGCAAGAACAGAGTGCGAGAACAACAGAGCGAGGAGGTAAGGGGGTGGGGTGAGATAGGGTTGGGGAACAAGTATGGGTGACTGGCCTAAGGGAATATTGTTGGAGGTGGTGGTGGTGGCTCAGGACCTAGTAATGATATGGTCCAGGTTCTTATCTTACTGTCAAATGACTCAGAGGAGAAATGTGGTCGGAGGAGTTCTCTCAGAACAAGGAGGTAGAAAGCAAAGGGTATTTTTTTGCATGTCTGAGATAGGCTAAGGACAGAAATATAATTGCTGCTAAGGGTTTAAGAGGGTGGTAGATAGCTGGCTTTTGTTTTCAATAGATAATACATTCACATAGTTCAAAAATCAAAACATAACCTTGGTTGGTGTGGTTCAGTGAATTGAGCACGGTCCTGTGAACCAAGAGGTTGCTGGTTCGATTCCCTATCAGGGCGAATGCCTGGGTTGCAGGCCGGGTCCCCAGTTGCGGGTGCACAAGAGGCAACCACACATTGATGTTTGTCTTCTTCTCTTTCTCCTTCTCCTCTCTAAAAATAATAAATAAATCTTAAATCAAAACATAAAAAAGATGCAAAGGGAAGTCTTGATCCCACCCTTAGCTTCAACAGGCCTTACTTCCCCAACTTTTTAATATGACAAGCTTCAGACATACAGGAAAATTGAAAGAATAATACAATAATGATATTTTGCTATATTTGCCTCATCTATCTACCTATCTTTGCTGAATACTTTGAAAATAAGTTGCAGACATTAGAATACTTTATCCCTAAATACTTCAGCATGCATCTGCTAAGAATAAGGGTATTGTCTGTAAAATCACAACATTATCACACCCAAGAAAAAAATTTCTATATGCCCTAATATCTCTGTTACTCATTTCACATTCATTTTTCCCAAACGTCTAAAAATTATTTTATGGCTATTCTCTTCAAAGCAGGTGTAAGCAACATTTATGTATTAGTTATGTCACTTCAGTCTCTGAATCTAGAACTGTATCCTCTCCTTGTATTTTCCCCCAAGATTTTGGGGGTTTTTTTTTCTATGTTTATTTTTCATTTTTTTATTTTTTAAATATATTTTATTGATTATGCTATTACAGTTGTCCCATTACCCCCCTTCATTCCCCTCCACCCTGCACACCCTCTCCCACCCACATTCCCCCCCTTTAGTTCATGTCCATGTGTAATAAGTTCTTTAGCTTCTACATTTCTCATACTATTCTTGCCCTCCCCCTGTCTATTTTCTACCTACCATCTATGCTACTTGTTCTCCGTACCTTTTCCCCCTCTCTCCTCCCACTCCCCTGTTGCTGACCCTCCATGTGATCTCCATTTCTGTGGTTCTGTTCCTGTTCTAGTTGTTTGCTTAGTTTTTGTTTTTGTTTTAGGTGTGGTTGTTAATAATTGTGAGTTCGCTTTCATTTTACTATACATGTTTTTTATCTTTTTTCTTAGATAAGCCCCTTTAACATTTCATAATATAAGGGCTTGGTGATGATGAACTCCTTTAACTTGACCTTGTCTGGGAAGCATTTTATCTGCCCTTCCATTCTAAACGAAAGCTTTGCTGGATAGAGCAATCTCGGATGGAGGTCCTTGCCTTTCATGACTTGGAATATTTCTTACCAGCCCCTTCTTGCCTGCAAGGTCTCTTGAGAAATCACCTGACAGTCTTATGGGAACTCCTTTGGAGGTTACTGTCTCCTTATCTCTTGCTGTTAGATTTTGGGTTTTGAAGAGACCAGACAAATTTTGTTGTAGCATGTTTCAAATTTTGTATCTTATTACATCTTCATGTAATCAGTTACTTTGTGTAATTTTTTTATATTTATAAAGATTTTATTTTAGTTTTTAGAGAGTTAGGAAGAGAGGGAGAAAGAGAAGGAGAGAAACATTGATGTGTGGAGGTAGATCAACTGGTTGCCTCTCACATGCCCCCAGTTGGGGACCTGGCCAGCAACCCAGGCATGTGCCTCGACTGGGAATTGAACTGGTGACCCTTTGGTTTGCAGGCCGGCACTCAATCCACTGAGCCACACCAGGGTCAATATTCTTTTTCATATTCAAATTGTCTCAAATTTGCCAGTGGGAACCCCTTAAAATTGGCTCCTGTGTCCTTTTGAAACCTCCTATTGGTCTTAGTGCTTCCTTGTCTTTTCATACAACATGATTTTTTTTTTTAATTTATGTTAAAGATAGCCAATTTTTCTTTGGTTTCTTATATTTCCTTCTAGAGTATTTTAATACTACAAATACAAAATATATTCTCTCTTTTCCCACAAAAAGAAGCATACTATAGTCAATGTTTTACTCCTTGTATTTTTTCTCTGAACAGTATATCTTGACAACCTTTCCATATCAGTACATAGAAAGCATCCTCATTCTCACTGCATTTCACTTTTATTGGATGTACTATAATTGAATCAATCTCTGTTGATAGACATCTGGGTAATTTCCTATCTTGCTATTATAAACAATGCTTTAATGAATAACTTTGTATGTATGTCATCTTGTATGGGGACAGGTGTGTCTGTAAAGATCACTAACCAGAAATGAGATTGCTGGGTGAATGGTATAGATATAATTGTAATGTTGATAGATATTTCCTAGTTGCTGATGTTACACCAATGTGTACTACTGCTAGCAATAGATAAGAGTGCCTGTTTTCTCAAACCTGCCAAGACAATGCATCATCAAATTTTTGGATTTTTGCTAATCTGATGAGTGAAAATATTTCTTTTCTTTTTATGTATGAGGTTGAACATCTTTTCATATGTTTTAAGTTCATTTATCTGTTTCCTTTTCTGTGAATTTTATGATCATATCTTGTATTCATTTGTGGACACAATAATTTGTTCAAATTTTTGTTCTTTGTATCTTATGTATCTGTATATGCACACACATATATACCATACCTATAGATACAGTATACTTTTTTCTTTTTTTTTAGATTTTATTTATTTATTGTTAGAGAGGGAAGAGAGAGAGAGAGAGAGGGAAAGAGAGGGAGGGAGGGAGGGAGAGAAATATCAATGTGCGGTTGCTGGGGGCCATGGCCTGCAACCCAGGCATGTGCCCTGACTGGGAATTGAACCTGCAGTGCTCTGGTTCGCAACCTGCACTCAATCTACTGAGCCATGCCAGCCAGGCAAGTTTTTTCTATAATGTTTATGTATGAGAATTTGCTCTTTTATCAGTAATATGATTGCAAACATTCTTCACCTTTTTAAAAATTTATGGGGTTTATTTTGCAGAATTCTTTGATTTTTGTGTACTTGAATATATCAATCTTTCTTTCATTTTAACCAAATCTAAAGCCCACTCCAAGGTTATAAAAATTTCTTCTCTACTTTTTTCTGATACTTCTAGGGTTTTATTTATTACACTACTTGGAGTTATCTTAATGCGAGGTATATATAACTCTTAATTTTTTTTTCTATATGGCTACCTAGTTCCAGTTAGTGAAAAGTCAATTTTTCCCCTTTATGAGATATTAACATTCTACGTTCACTTTGATTAATTTTTGGAATTTCTAATCTGTCCCATCAGTCTCCCATCCATTTATATTCCAGTACAACGGTTTGAATTATTAATACTTTATGTTTTGATATCTGGTAGGAGTTGTCTATTTTACTGCTCTTGATTTTTCAGTTTGTCTAACTCTTGTTTGCATATGAATTCTGGAGTTGGCTTGTTTGGTTAAAAAAGTTCACATTTTTATTGAAATTGTTAAATTATAAATCAGGGAGAGAATCTGTATTTATGAATCTTTTCATCCAAGAATTTGGTGTTTCATTCTATTCAGGTCTTTTTTATATTTGGATACGTTAGTGTTTTTAAATTTTCTTCTTGTAGCTTTACATTTCTTTTTAGTTTATTCCTAAATATTTCATCTTTTTTTACTTTTTTTCTTTGTTTTTTTTTTAATTGTTGAAGGTTATAGTAGTTTTTATGTTTTTAGACCTTTCCAAATATTTTTCTTTTTTTTTAAAGATTTTATTTATTTATTTATTTATTTATTTATTTATTTTTAGAGAGGGGGGGAGAGAGAGAGAGAGAGAGAGAGAGAGAGAGAGAGAGAGAAAGAGAGAGAAACATCAATGTGAGGTTGCTGCTGGGGGCCATGGTCTGCAACCTAGGCATGTGCCCTGACTGGGAATCAAACTTGCGATGCCTGGTTCGCAGCCCGTGCTCAATCCACTGAGCTACACCAGCCAGGGCAATATTTCATCTTTTTTATTGCCATTACAAATGTTTTTGGTTTTTTTTTTGACCTAATGGTGATCAATTGCATATGTAATGAAAACTATTATTTATACATATTAATTTTATACCATGCTATTTGATGAATTTTTTAAATTTTTGCTGTCTTCTTGGTCAATATTCTAAGATTTTAAGAATATAATTATACCATCTGCAGAGTAGTAGTTTTAGATCCTTCCAATTTTTATACTTTTATGATTCTTATTTAATTTCACTGATTTTTATACCTCTTCTGTAATGTTTAATAGTCTTTTCCCATTCAGCAATATGCTGACTTTTAGGCTGAAAGATATATTTTTGTCATGTTAAGGAAGTGTCTGTCTATTCCTATTTATTTGAGGGGTTGTTTTGATCAAAAAGGGTTATTGAGCCCTGGCTGGTGTGGCTCAGTGGATTGAGCACCAGACTGCAAAGTAAAGGGTTGCTGGTTTGATTCCCAGTCAGGGCATATGCCTGGGTTGTGGGCCAGGTCCCCAGTAGGGGGTGCACAAGAGGTAATCACACATTGATGTTTCTCTCCCTCTCTTTCTCCCTCTCTAAAAGTAAATAAATAAAATCTTTTTTTTAAAGGGTTTTTGAATTTTGTCAGATGACTTTAGTATTTGTGGTGACAATTATATGACTTTTCCCCCTTACCTTCCTTGCATTCCTAGAAGAAACTTCACTTGATCATTATGCATGATTATTCTTTTAATGTATTGTTGATTTAGAAATCTTGCCTCAATATAAGAGAGATTGAGCAATATAGGAGAGATTGATTTGTTATCAAGACAGAGTTTTCTGCTTCATAAAAAAATTGGGGAGTTTTCTGTCTTTTTGTATACTCTGGAACAGTTTCAGATCATTAGACTTATCTGTTCTCTACAGGGTTAATAGTGCTTCCATTAATTCTGTACTGATTAATTAGTCAAATATTGCACATTTTAAAAATTCCTGTGGCACACTCATTGAAAACTGCTGACATAGATATGAGCAAAAGCCTGAGTAAAATAGTCTCGGTGGTCCTTTTAATTTCCTTTGTGTCTGTGGCTTTCTTATTTCTTATTTTATATATTTGGACTTTCTCCCTTTTTCACTCACTAGATTAAGTAATGTTTTAACCGTTTCTCCCAGGGTACCAATTTTTGGATTTGTTTATTAGTTCTTATAATGCTTTTCTAATTTCTGATGAATTTATGCTTTCATCTGTATTAATTCCTTCATTTTGCTTTCTTTCAATTCACATTATCAGCTTTCCCCCTAACTTTTTGCATTGGATGTTTAATATATTTTTGTTTTGTTTTGATACAGGTATTTATGGCTATGAATTTTCTTCTTAACTGATTTGGTTGTATGTAGGTTCCAATATGTAGTATATGCCCTATTGTTTCCTAGAGAGCTTGCATTTTTTAACCCAAATCCAACGTTTTGTTGTTTTAAGGTAGAAAGGCCTTTGTATTTTATTTTATTTTATTTATTTTATTTTATCTTATTTTAAGTTTGTAATTTTTGTACGTGGTCATCAGAGTATTTGACTATCCTATTGTTACTTTTTGGATCTATTGAACTTTTCTTTAAAGCTTTTCTTGAAGGTTACTTTTTATTAATGTTCCATGGAGACAACAGTGGCTTTTTTTTTTTTTTTAATTAAAAAATAATAAAGGGCCCTGGCTGGAGTAGCTCAGTGGACTGAGCGCGGGCTGCGAACCAAAGCATCACAGATTTGATTCCCAGTCAGGGCACATGCCTGGGTTGCAGGTCACAGCCCCCAGCAACTGCACATTGATGTTTCTCTCTCTCTCTCTTTCTCCCTCCCTTCCCCCTCTAAAAATAAATAAATAAATTCTTTAAAAAATAATAATAATAAAGGGGTAGTTTCCCCTTAATTATTTATTATTTATTAATGCTTAGTACATATATTCATCTAAAATTTTGAGATTGTAAAATTAATATTTGCCAATAATGTAAAAGCCATAACAGCCAAGTTGAACACATTGTATACAGATAGTATCATTTTAATTTTTTTCAAGGCCATGCTTACTGATTTTAGAGAGAGGGTAATGGGAGGGGGGGAGAGAGGAAGAGAGACATCAGTGGGAGATAAACATCTGTCAGTTGCCTCTAATACATGCCCCATCCGAGACCAAACCCACGACCCTTCATGGGACAACACTCCAATCAGCTGAGTCACACTGGCCAAGGCCAGATAGTAGGGAAAATTTTTTTGAAGTATGCCAGTATTATGTACTTCCTATGCATAATTTCTGTGTGTATAATGAGGAATACTTTAAAACTTAAACTGAAAATTTAATGAAGAATGAAATGTAAGTGTCGCAGGTTCGATTCCCAGTCAAGGTACATGCCTGGGTTGCAGGCCATGACTCCCAGCAACTGCACATTGATGTTTCTCTCTCTCTCTCTTTCTCCCTCCCTTCCCTCTCTAAAAATAAATACATAAATAAATCTTTTTTAAAAAAGAATGAAATGTATAGGTATTGGACGTAAAGTAGGAAAAAACTTAACATCTGTACTTTTTAAAAATGAATTTTGAAATTCTGTTAGAAGTGAGTCTGTTGTTTAGTGTGTATACAGAATATTTTGGTTTTGGCACCAAGTATGTGCAAACAGTGTGGCATGATATTAATTTATTTTAATTTGATGGATGAATAAATGACAGCATAGGGAGGGCTCTAATGCTTAGGGTCCAAATTTCATGATTCTTAAGTGAAAATGGTGTATGTCCCTGAGTTTGCTTCTGTATTCTGAATGCTTGCTGATGAGTAGTCTAAGATCTCAGAAAAAAGGCACAATTTGTAGACTTTAAAGAAAATCCTGTTTTAACATTGTCTGGATATGTCTAAGTTGACTTGATGACTTGTGATATTTACATTACATAACATTAACTTCTGTTGCAAAAACAGGTTACCTGTGTAACTTTTATACAATATTGTAACTTTCTTCTTTTTTTCTCCTTCTTTTTTAGAATTTTTATTTGGTGGCTACCTTGAAATATAGGCCTGAAAAATGCCAGCTTGTTTGGATGTAGAAGATGACTTGGATAAATGATAAAAATTAAGACAGACATTTTGGTGAGTGCATCCTTATGTGAGAGAGTGGATATGGCTTGTCTGGATTCCAGTCAATGGATTTACTCTACCAAAGTTACATAGCAAGTAAAAAAACTCTATTTCCTTCATTATCTAGTGTTTTGTCAAAGGAGAAGATAATCCTTCAGGTACATATGAAAGACATCAGCATATTTAATGAAGCCAAAATTAACTAAGTTTGAGTACCTCCTGTTCTTCTAAAGACCTTGCTTAATCTCTTTTTTTGGGGGGAGTCTACACACCTCCCAAAAGGCACATCATAACACTTAATAAATTCATTTAAATATCAGGTCTCCTCCAGCAGTACACCAAACCCACTTAGTTCAGGCCTAGTACCGTACTAGTTAGTCACATAAGTCATACATGGATTTTCTGACTTAATTAGACATTGAAAACTGATGGCTGTGGGCCATATGAAGCTGCAGTATGTTTCATTTGGCCTATAGAGTATTTTCCAAAAATGTAAATCTCTTTTTAAAAATCTGGAAATTTCACTGAAGGAAGGATTTTAGCATTATGATTCAGAATATCTACTGTTTCTGGGCTTATATAACCCCTGCCATCCCTCCAAAAGAAAATAAGCTGGAGCAAAGTTGTCAGTGCCCAGCGTAGATGGGTATTGTTTTCCCTTGCCCTAACTATTCTTACAGTATATGCAAATGCATTTGATACCCAATGTTGTTGTTCTTTTTTAAAAAAATTAATTAATTTATTTATTTTTAGAGAGGGGAAGGGAGGGAGAAAGAGAGGGAGAGAGAAACACCAATGTGTGGTTGCCTCTTGAGTGCCCCCTACTGGGGGACCTGGCCTGCAACCCCGGCGTGTGTCCCAGATTGGGAATTAAACCAGTGACCCTTTGGTTCACAGGCCGGCACTCAATCCACTGAGCCACACCAGCCAGGGCCCAATGTTGTTTTCCTATTTATTTTACCTGCTGGACTCCAGTAGATACGTGAATTTGTGGTGTCTGTTGTAGAGAGTAGTGTCTTATCTTTTGCTCAGATGGTGACCAAGTCAAATAATTTGAATAGCTTGTGACAATTCTAGCTGTTTTTACCTGTTATTTAGCTACATGCACCAGTCCTTTCTCTTCAAAATTTTTATCTGGTGCAGGTAGCTGAATACATAAAAAATACATGTGAGATATATATATTTAAATATATTTATTTACTTTATTCTACTTTAGTTGGGAAGATGTTCATAAGTAAGCTTCTAAGTCTTTCTGACATCTAGTCAAGTTTTACCTTGGAGCTTTTTCCTTTTTTTTTTTTTTTTTTGGTGAACTTTTTCTTATGAACAATTTTACCCACATACAAAATTATAGTACAAATAATACCTATGTACCCATGACCTCTAGTTATCCATTATTAACATTTTGCCATATTTGCTTAACATATTTTAAAGTAAATTACAGGCATCATGACATTTCACTCGTAAATGTTTCAGTATGCATCTCTTAAAAAACAATAAGAACATTGCCTAGTATAAGCACAACACCATTATTATCACACCTAACAAAATTAGTAATATTTTCTTAATTATCCTAGAAATGTGCTTTACTTTTTTTAAAGATTTTATTTATTTTTAGAGTGAGGAGAAGGGAAAGAGAAATATCGATCAGTTGCCTCTCATATACTCCCTGCCTGGGGACCAAATTTGCAACCCAGGCACGTGGCCTGACCAGAACTGGCAACCTTCACTGTGTGAGATGATGCCCAACCAGCTGAGCCACACTGGTCAGGGATGCTTTACATCTTTTTTCAAACTAAGACCCAATAAAAGATCGTGATTTTTAAATCTCTTAAATCTCTTTTAATGTAGAGTACAGTTTTACCCACCTTTTTATTTTCCCCTTATCACTGACTTACTTGAAGGGGTCAAGCCTATGGAAATCCTACACTTTATATTTGTCTCATTATTTCTTCATGATATTAAGTTGTTCTTTTGTCTCCCGTTAAAACCTTGTTAGATTCAGGTTAAACATTTTTGGCAAGACTATTTTATAGGTAATGCTGTGCATTTAATACTATACATAGTTTCTAGTTGTTCCTCTGTTAATGATGCTAAGGTTGATCATTGTGTTCAGGTGGTGACAGTCAGGTCCTTACATTGTGAACTTGCAGTTTTCCCATTGTCAAGCAGCAAATCTGGGATGATCCTTCAACGTCATGTGAATATCCAGTTGTGTCAATTTTTCTCATAATATTTTATCCTTACTAATGATCCTTGCCTGAATTATTTATTAGGGATTTCAAAATTATGATTTTTAAAAAAACGATAAATAGTTTTTACATTTAAATTGGCATTCTTCTATAATAAAGGGATTTTCTTCATCAACTAGAGCTGTTTGGCTTCCCTGAAATATTTATCCAGAAATTATTTCATTTGAAAATCTATTTTATTCTACCTTGAAAATGTAGCATAAATAATATGCTTGCTTTTAATTCCTCCCGGGTACCACATTTGTTATTAAATTATTCATAAAAAAATCAAAAGAGCCCAAATAAAAAGTGAAATCAATAGGTAATCTAGAAACTTATTATGTGAGTAAGCAAGATAACTGGTAGTTAATCTTAACAAACCCAGAGAAATAGCACATACTCTTTTGTGAAAGATGATTTTAAGTGAGCAAATGAGTCTCTTGATATAGTCAACTGTAATCTGTTTTCTCTCTCCAAGAGTCAGTTGCTGAACTGCATTTCAAACTAAAAAAGTAGTCATTATTTTGATATGAATTCTTTATTAATAGATTTTAAGTGGAATTATCTCAATGAAGTTATCTAGAAGTTTCTTTAAAACTTTTTTTGGAGGGAAGTCCAGCAATTTTTTTCATAGACTGCCTTTCAGTTTCTTGCTTTTTAAGCAATTGTGTGGTGTCTATAGTACTGCTAAAGTGGTAATTCCTGAATTTAAATTAGTTGACTTGTGTGTCTGCCAGTAGAGGGTTTTCCAAATCTTAATACACAGCCTTAATGGCATGTCCAGTGACCACTCAGAAGACTGTCAAAACAACAATTAAAATTTTAAAATGAAAATAAATAAATAAAAAGAAGACTATCAAAGTCCAGGTTTTTAAGTTGGTTTCCTTCTTTACAGTTAAAGATGCTTTTGGAAAATGTTTCTTAAATTTTAAATTCTCTTCTTGCAGTTGTTCCAACCTAGGAACAGCTGCCAAATAGTTGCAGCTTTTCATGCAGTATAAGCAATTACTCTTTTTTCCTGCTGAGCAGCAGCTTTTAAGCCCTGAAAATCTGTTGTTAAGTTTTATTTATTTACCTTTTAAGTTCTTTAAACTCTATAGTTCTAAAGGATTTTCTAAATGCCATTGTTTCTAAACCACCCACATCACACTGTTCCTTAGTAACGGTTACTATACCAGAATATAAGGTGCACTAGTTAGATATAAAACATTTTCCCCCATATTTACTGATAGCGTAGGACTTTTGGCCGCGTAAGATTGCTTAGATTGGTTTTTGGAAAGCCTTTGGTCTTGATGTTTAGTGGCTATTTCAAAATATAAAAGTTAATACAGTTTTCCACTTATTCAAGTAGTGTAACCATATTATAGCATATTTAGTTTGTATTTCCCTAATGAACTTATAGCATATTTGGAAAATAAGAAAATTAACCAGCAATCTTACCAACTTAGCACAATTAGTGTTTGCATTTTAGTGGGTTGATTTTTAGTCCTTTTTTCTTACCCATCTTAAAAAAGAAAGAAAACAGTTATAATTATTATTTATATAAGGAATTCTTTTAAGTTAGAAGATTTGTATGAGGTTCTTATGTTCCCATGATATTCTTGCTTAACACAAATGCTGAAAATTAATGTTCATGCATTCACTTTTGGGTGAAGAATGCGATCTTCAGTCCCAAATTTAATGGAGGAAATAACCAAATAGTGTGTGATCTTTAGTATTTGTGCTCTTCAGTAGGCCATAACTGAATATAGCAGAAAATGTGACTTCTCTAGATCCAGAAGTTACAAAGTAATTTAGTTCTATCCTAGACACAGTTCTTTGCCTCTGTAAACATGTGTTAACCATTTATTTTCCTTTCACAAAATATTTTTAAATGTTTTTGCTTGTTTTGTTTAAGAATCATTATTTTCAGTCATACCACTATTAGTAGTCCTTTAAAAGTTGTTTAAAATGGTCCACATATCCCTGGTTGGTGTGGCTTAGTGTATTGAGCACTGATCTATGAACCAAAAGATGACCGATTTGATTCCTGTCCAGGGCACCTGCCTGGGTTGTGGGCCAGGTCCCCTACTGGGGGCATGTGAGAGACAACTGATCAATGTTTCTCTCACATGTAGATGTTCCCCCCCCCCCTTCTCCCTCCCTTCCTCTCTCTCTAAAAAAAATAATGAATAAAATTATTTTAAAAATAAAATAAAATGATCCACATAAAATACTTTAAAATTTTAGGTAGTTCTCCAGATACTTTTAGTTGTATCAAGTTGTACTTTAAAGGTTAGAGAAGGAGGAGGGCTTTAGAAACTTAGGCTTCTACGAAGCTTTTGTCAGTACAGGAGTAAGGGAAGTCTTGGGGATTTCTTGTGTTGTGGAGTCCACCAAAAGCTAATAAAAATTAATTTTCAAAGAAGACTGGTTTTATTTTCTTGTGATCCCTTGTTCCCTCCTCCTCATATTCTAGACTTACAAAAAGGTAGCACATAACATAATAAACATTATAACATAATAAAAGGAATTTTATTTAAAACTGGTATAAAACAAATAAAATAAAACAAAAGTAAAACTGGTGTATTTTTATTTCTAGTACCTTTGAGAACTAATTATTATATGACATCTTAATTAAAATAGTTTATCCTCTCTAATTTCTTAATTTTTATAGTACTTTCTTATTGACAAATAACAGTTTTCATAGAACTATACATTGTTGTTTGTAAAACTATGCATTGCAATGCTTTTTCTCGCTTCTCTTTTCAAAGGTTTTCTTATTTTCCACTTGGCACATGCTTCTGGAATAATATTCACCATGGTTTTGGATGACCTTGCAAACTTAGAAGACATCTATACTTCCTTGTGTTCGACAGTGGAAGACTCAGAGATGGATTTTGACTCTGGACTAGAAGATGATGACACAAAAAGTGATAGTATTTTGGAGGATTCCACAATCTTTGTGGCCTTCAAAGGAAATATAGATGATAAAGACTTCAAATGGAAATTGGACACAATATTGGAGAATGTGCCCAATTTGTTACACATGGGTAATTTGTTTTAATTAATTTTTCCTTCTCAGTGTTTGCCTTTCTGTGATTATCTCGAGTTTTATAAAGTAAAATTTTGCTGTACTGATTTGAAAGACTGATTTTAATTGTGAAATTGGAATTTTAGGATTTTTTTTTTAAAAAATGCAATTGTGTTTCTTTTAAGTACATGGAGGAACTGAAATCTTGATTTGATCAAGTGCTCATTAACTTTTTTAGGTTTGGGGATTTTTTTCTTTGAGATTTGATATCAGAAGAGAAGCTGTTTTTTGGGTTTTTTTTTTTTCAAGGACTTTTTTTACTGTGTTATGTAAGACTTCTTTATAGTTATGGATTATTTAGCATAGTAATAGGGGATTTTATGTGTTAAAGTTACAGTTATCACCATCATTATCACCATAATCACAGTCATAATATATCATATTATAAGGACCCAGCTGGGCCTGAAATAGTTCATTGCTTATAGTTACCCACATTTTTCCCCTTGTTTTTAAATTGCTGAGTCAGTTTGTTTATGGCTTTTAAATAATTTACCAAACCCAGACTTAATACTGTTACCAGTTTGTATTTTTGGTGCAAAAAAGGTATTTTATTTTAAGTCATCATATCTTCTCAAATGTGATGGAAGTTTAAAAAACTTTGATAAAATATAACTATGTTATATAGACAAGGATTTTTCTGCAGCCATATCACAAGTATATAATATCATGAGCATATTTGATGTTTGTCTAGACCATGTACAAGATTTCAGTACTTTTCAGATTGGGAAGAATCTTTGTAGCATCTGTACTTTATGGAATGAGGATCCCAACCTTCCTGCCTTTTGCTGTTTAGTGCCATGGAGAGGAAATTGACCTGGGAATCAGAGCTGGATTTTAATCCACCTCTGATGCTGCTAGGTAGCCACCGGATCCTGGGCCAATCACTTAGCCTTTCTGGGCTTCAGTGACCTTGCCTGTAAAATAGACTTGGACTAAATATTTCCTAATCCTTTCTAAATTTCTGTGATTGTATTACCTCACTGCTTTTAGCAATTAGTCTCTTTTCCCACGTTAGAACAAGTGAACTTCATGTCTGGGTAAGTTAACTTTCAATGTATAATGGTTTTGAAGTTGGCAGGGGCTTGAGGAAACATGTAAGCACTTCCTCCTATCCATGGATATTTCTTATTTTGAGAACAGATATACCCATATCACCATTTTCTTAACATTAGAATGTAAAATTGAATAGAGGGTCCTAAGATCAAATTGAGCTGAGTTTTAACAAAAGGGAAAATTACTTTGTCTGGCATTGTTGGAAAAAAGTTTTTTTATCTGCTAACTGGACCTGGGGTTTGCTTTCCATCTATAAAATATAATTACAAACAGTATTACCTCTTCATTAGTTAATGTTTATATCTTCTTTTGAAAACATGTCCTGAAGTTTGCATTGACTCTTCAGACTTGCTAAATGGAATGTTTTCATATACTAACTGAAGCTGGGTTGTCAAATTTATGTTGGTTTCCCCCTTCAGTTTGGTATACTTCAGTGGAAATTCTTCTCTGGTTTAAAGTAGAAAAAGATTTGCCCTGGCTGGTGTGGGTCAGTGGATTGAGCACTGACCTGCGAACTGAAAGGTTGCCAGTTCGATTCCCAGTCAGGGCACAGGTCTGGGGTGGGGGTCAGGTCCCCAGTTGGGGATGTGCAAGAGGCAACCACACATTAATGTTTCACTCCCTCTCTTTCTCCCTCCCTTCCCCTCTATCTAAGAATAAATGGAAAAAAAAAAAAAGAAGAAGAAAAAGATTTAAAAATCAAAGATATAAAGAATCAAGACTTAAGACCTCCATAAACCAAAGCATTTATAGGACATTGGAAGATATGTTTGTTCTCTGTCTCTATAATTATCTTCCATAGGGATGCTTAGTGAATATTTACATATGAGTACTAAAATTTCAAATACTTACCTTTTATAAGTAAATCTACTAGTGTCCCTTATAGTTCTGTTTCTTTAAATAAACTGCATATCCTTTAGTCTTTTACAGTAGGCTTACCTGCCAATTGAATTTTTATAGAATTTTACTTAAAATTTGGGACTTAAATGTTGTCAACTTCTCAGTTCACATACATTGAACTGAGTCCAGAAGTAGACATTATTCTGTTAGTTTAAACTTAACCTGTCTCTTCTCTCATATTTCTTATTCCATCTTGCTGCTTTCCATTCATTCAGTTTCTATGGTGTGGCAGATCCTGCACTAGGTTTTTGGCATGTATTGTCTCATTTATCACTCACACTCTTATGAAAGGTAATTTTCAGAAAGATTAAATAACTTGTTCATGGTCACCCAGATGCTAAGTGGTAGAGATTGGTTTTGAAGTCTAACACCAAAGCCTAAGCTCAGCTACTCCAAGCTAGTGCTCTGTCTTGTTCTTTTACTTTGGTGTGTGTGTGTGTTTTCATGCCTTCTGGTGGCCAAAGATTACTAATACTATTCTCTTTCTTTCACAACCAAGAATCCAGCAAGCTAAAGGTACAGAAGGTAGAGCCCTGGAACAGTGTACGTGTAACATTCAACATCCCCCGGGAAGCAGCGGAGCGGCTACGAATCCTGGCTCAGAGCAACAACCAGCAGCTCCGGGATCTGGGGATTCTCTCCGTTCAGATTGAAGGTGCCTATCTGTACCTAAATCATAACAACAGCAGAATGTAGCATGATTTCCTGTGCTACCTGTTCCTCTCGAATTTCAGAATGCTAAGGAACTTATGTAACCTGTGCTCCACGTTATAGCACCTTAGGATGAAGAGGGATTGAGGCTCTGGTTGGGTCCTGATGCTTCAGCATCTGTAGCCTCAAACTCCATTCTTATGGCTGGTTTTGGCTGTCAGCCGGTCAGACTTTGATTTTACTGGTATCCTGACCAGGAACTGACTTGTCTATTGAAGACTATCTAATTTCAGTTGCTTCCTTCTACCAACTAAGCCCTAGTTTTTATTTCTTTGTTCATCTAATAGAGATTAGGAGGCCCTAAACAATTCCTTTGTATCAGTATTTATTTTTAAAATACTTTGCCAGAGTGATCTTTTCAAAATGAAAATATACCACACACACAGTTTAAATCCCTGCTGTGGCTTGCTGTTGTTCACAGAATAAACACCAAACTTTATTTTTAAGTATATATTACTGATTATGCTGTTACAGTTGCCCCATTTTTTCTCCCCTTTATTCTCCTCTGCCTTCATCCCCTCTCCCAGCAGCATCCTCTCCCCTTAGTTCATGTCCATGGGTTGTACATACAAGTTCTTTGGCTTCTCCATTTCCTATACTATTCTTAACCTCCCCCTGTCTATTTTGTACCCATCATATATGCTTCTTACTCCCTGTAACCTTTTCCCTGATTCTCCTCCCACCCCAACCCCACTGATAACCCTCCATTTCTGTGATTCTGTTCCTGTTCTAGTTGTTCGCTTAGTTTGTTTTTGTTTTTGTTTTGTTTTTAGGTTCAGTTATTGATAGTTATGAGTTTGTTGTGATTTTACTGTTTATAGTTTTGATCTTTTTCTTAGATAGTTCCCTTTAACATTTCATATAATAAGGGCTTGGTGATGGTGAACTCCTTTAACTTGACCTTATCTGGGAAGCACATTCTCTGCCCTTGCATTCTAAATTATAGCTTTGCTGGATAGAGTAATCTAGGTTGTAGGTCCTTGCTCTTCATGACTTTAAATACTTCTTGCCAGCCCCTTCTTGCCTGTAAGGTTTCTTTTGAGAAATCAGCTGATAGTCTGATGGGAACTCCTTTGTAGTAGGGAACTCTTCCTTTTCTCTTGCTGCTTTTAAGATTCTCCTATTCTCTTTAATCTTGGCTGATTTAATTATGGTGTGTCTTGGTACGTTCCTCTTTGGATCCAACTTCTTTGGAATTCTCTGAGCTTCCTGAACTTGCATGTCTAGTTCCTTTGCCAGATTGGGAAAGTTTTCCTTTGTTATTTTTTCAAATAAGTTTTCAATCTCTTGCTTTTTGTCTTCTCCTCTGGCACCGCTATGATTCAGATATTGGAGCATTTAAAGTTGTCCCAGAGGTTCCTAAGCCTCTCCTCAGTTTTTTGGATTCTCGTTTCTTCATTCTGTTTCAGTTGAATGTTTACTTTTTCCTTCTGTTCCAAGTTCTTGATTTGAGTCCCAGTTTCAGAGTGGATTTTGCCCTTTCAGGTGCAGATTCCTAGGTGGGTGTGCTTGTGTACCTTCTAGGATTCTGTTGGCCCCTCCAATGGATTTTCTTGTGAGGCTGGGTATTTCTCCCACCACCAGAACCCCCACAGGTATTTCCAGCCAGAGGTTTTGAGGCGTTAGTGTCCCATGCTGGAACCCAGGATTATGCGGTCTCACTTCCCAGTTGTTCCTCCCAGCTTAGCCTCATGCAAATATAGGATATTCCAGTCCACCAGCCTCCACCTTGCCTGCCCCAGTCTTCCAGCTGCCACTTTGTCATGAGTTCTTACCACCCCTGCTGCCCATCTCTGCCCCTCCTACCAGTCTGGATGAATGTTTCTTTAACTCCTTGGTTGTCAAACTTCCATACAGTTAGATTTTCTGGCAACTTCAGTTGTTTTTTGTTTTTAGATTGGTTGTTACCCTGTTTGGGTTGTGCGAGGAAGCAAAGTGGATCTAACTACACCTCCATCTTGGCCAGAAGTCTGTTTGTTGTTGGTTTGTTTTTGTTCTTTTTTACCAAAATTTAGGTTATATGTAGTTGGCAATTAGGGGAATAATAGCATTATAATGTGGAAATTGTGTTTATTCATATGTGATTGTTCCTGGGCAGGGGGAGCTAGAATGGTAGGACTCAAAGAATAATTATCTACAAGGAAGCATAGCCTTTAGCTCAGCTGCTGCATAGGTGGAAGTCCTTTCAGCTTTATTTTAAGAAAACTAAGAATGGGAACTTACACTCAAGTATTTTACCTTCCCCAGAATCACACTGCATGGCTCTCAGCTTGTGACAAATTGCACTTCCTCCTGTGCCTGCCTTAATGGCAGCCACACTGGCTCAGAGCATCATTCTATCTGCAATGTCTCAGCACCTTTCATCAGGCATTTCCACTGTAGTATTGTGGTGTATGTTGTCTCCACTAACTTTTTTTTTATTTTCATTTTTATTAGAGCTCTGGTTACAGAGCCTCAGGAGTTTTGAGTGTGTCCCAACAATGTTTTTCTCATAAAGCCAGTTATTTGCAGTGTGAGATTTTACAGAATGTGCAATTTTCCAGGACTGCATTTATCATATAGAAAAATGCCTATAATTCTTTGTAAGGTTATGACTATTTATCTTTTGTTCAATGGATAGCTAATAAATGCCTACCGTGTATCAGGCACTGTTCTGTATATAAAGGCTATAACTAGGGTGGTCTTATATCATCTAAATCAGGACATTTTCAAGAGTAAAAGAGGGTGCTATTAATAACTATCCCAAGACAACAGATGTAAAGGAACTAGAGCAGACTTATGGTTACCCTTGAATAGTGATGGAGGATACAGACAAGAAAGCAAGTAAATGAATAAGTATTTACATGGAGTGTCCTCTGAATAAATAACAGGATATTCTGGAAGGGGTGACCTAACCTTGGATAAGATGGTCAGAGTAGGCCTTTCAGGGTGTGTGACACTCAAGAAGACATGAAAATTGAGGCATTGACTTACATGAGAATAGTGCAGGAGACTGATCTAGGCAGAAGGAACAATGTGTGCAAAGGTCTTGAGATGAGAAGCAGGTTTGTGTGCCTAAGAAGCTTTAAAAAAATGCCACAAAGGCTGAATCCTTTCTGTTGAAGGAGAAACTAGTGTGAGTTGGCCTTAGAGAGAGGTAGGCTGTCCAATAGAGTAGCCACAAGCCATATGTAGATATTGAGCAACTGGCAGTGTGCTGTAAGTGTGAAATACATACTGGGTTTTGAAAGTTTAGCTCTCCCCCAAAAGAATGTAAAGTATCTCATTAATAATTTGTATGTTTATTATATGTTGAAATGATAATACATTGGATGTATTGGGTTAATAAAGTATATTACAGTCAACTTTACCCGTTTGTTTTTACCTTTTTACTAAAGCGTCTAGAAAATTTAAAATTATATGTGTGGCTTCTATTATATTTTTGTTGAGTAGCCCTGGGCTAGATAGACAATTAGAGGCATTGTATACCCTATTAAGAAGTTTGGCTTGCATTCCTAAACCAGTGGGAAGCAGCGGAGTAGTTTAAGCAGAGAAGTGACATGATCTGATGTCCATTTTAAGAACAATATTTTCTGCTTAGAATGTCCTAGCAAGTTTGGTATATTAATAGTTCTTTTGCTTTAGTTAGAAACCCTCAAAATCTGTATTTCTCTCTCTTGACTTCCATAGCCAACTTAGAGCATCCTGTAACCCTTGGTGATTGGTAGGATGTTTGTTCCCTATGACCAAGCTACCTTCCTGGTTAAAACAAAGCTGGCATACATCAGTGACAAGACAAGAGCAAACCTATACTCTCACTAGCTTCCTTCTTTTATCATCTGGCTCTGTAAGGAAGGACTTCCAGTGAATGCATCCTTTCGATTCCTTAGCCACAGGCCAGCTATACTTTTATTGTCCACAAGGTGGTGCTGTTCTCAAGAGCAACAGTCAAATTTTTGGATTAAAGGTGTGAAGTATCCCAAAATTTATTTCAAAGACCTTAATTTATCATTAGAACAAGTAAGATTTAAGTTGCCTCTAAGTTTAGGGTACACTCATTTGGAACACTTCTAGTGACATTACCTACCAGGCATTGTGAGGTTCAAATGAGATAAGATTTTGTAAGCATTAACAATCTTATACAAATGCTGGTCTAATCATCAGATGTCTCAAAGGTAGATTAGTAACAGCCTATCTACTCTCTTTTTTTTTTTTTTTTTCAGTTGAAGTTGACATGCAATGTATTACGTAGTGATGAGATGTTTATATAACTTACAAAATGATACCCCAGTAAGCCTAGTACCTATTTGATATCATACATAGTTACTAAACTATTATTGACTATATTTCTGTGCTGTACTTTACATCCTTATGACTGTTTTTATAACCAGCAATTTGTACTTCTTAGCCCTCTTTATGAACATTTTCACCTATCCCCCACCTTCCTTCCACCTGGCAAACATCTGTTTGTTCTCTGTATGGATAAGTTTGTTTCTCTTTTGTTTGTTCTTTTATTTTGATTTTTAGATTCTTCATATAAGTGAAATCATATGGTATTTGTATTTCTCTGACTTTTTATGGCTAAGTTACATGTCATTGTGTATTATGCACCACATTTTTATCCATTCATCTCATCTATCAGTGGACACTTAACAACCTCTCTACTCTTCATTGCATGAATTTCTCTGCTAGATATCTGTTTACATTGCAGTTATTAAAAGGAAACTGGTTTTTTGCTCACAAATATTACAGTGTCCCCATATCATTATTTTCCTTCACACATGCTCATGCGCACACACTCTTGGTGAGCTGGTTGAAAATAAATACTCAGAGTTCCAAGCCCTCTGCTGATGCTATGCATCATTAAGCATTGCCCATCTGCTGTATTGTGAGGATTGGTTATGGCCTCTTCGTGCTTCATGTAAGGTAACCTGCTCAGATGAGGTTGAAGAAAGACCCGTAGAGGATTGAACTCACCATTTTTGTGTTGGTAAACTTACCATAATCCTTCAAAAACAGAAAACTACAACTCTTGTGTATCTGTTTTTAAACAAAACTTGCATTTATTCTGATGGTTTCCTTTTTGTAACCTGTCATTTCCAGGGGAAGGTGCTATCAACCTGGCTTTGACTCAGAACCGAAGCCAAGATGTGAGAATGAATGGACCCATGGGAGCTGGAAATTCAGTTAGGATGGAGGCAGGATTTCCCATGGCAGGTGGTCCAGGTGAGATCTCCCATTCACTTGTATGACATTTTACTAGTTTCCTTTTTGGCTTTACTTGCTAATGTATGATCATTTGGGTCCTGTAAGATAGGCAGGAGTTCCTGGCACATCTCTGTTTACTATTTCAGGAAATCAAGATTAGGAAGCTAGATAGAGTCACAGAGCATGAAGCTTATAGTCTTTACAATATTTGGGGTTCATGGTTAAAGGTAGATGAGCAGTGAGCAATCCTGCAAACATTTATTAAGTTCTTGTTATATGACAGGACCTGTGCTAAGTGTTGGAAATAGAAATGAATAAAATATTTTTTTTACCCTCGGATGTTTATAGATGATGGAGAATGTAGCTTTCTAACTCCCTTTTTTTCTAAGGCTGAGAATCTGTGAGCTAGGGGTTCTTGCATGCTTATGTGGAATCTGTAGAAGTATGTGGAAAAATATGTGTTTTTATATACTTAGAACCTGAGAGAGTTACAATTTTTTTTACTGCCTTTTCTAGTAATCCTGAAATGTCTTCTTTGGAGATTGAATTCAACATTTTATGAATTAACAGGATGTTAAAATTGAGTTGGCTCTCTCATTTAAAGCTGAGGAAGCTATGGAACTCAAAGAAAGGAAGCGAGTTTCCCAGGAGCAAGTAGCAGTAGGCTTAATATCTCATATCTAACTCCCAGCTCAGTGGTCTTTTCACTACACTAGTGGCTTTCATCGTTCTGCTGTAAGACATTTTTATTCAAAAAAACCAGAAAAGCCTAGCTGCTGTGGTTGAAGCGGAGTAAGCACCTGAAACTATACCCAGTCATCCACCTCCCCACCTACCACAACAGCTCCTGAAGAAATGCAGGAAAAGGGAGAGGCTCAGTTTATAAAGCCATTGCTCTGAACGGTAGCTGAAAACTTGGCCATATAGAGTTGGAAGTAGATTTTTATCTTGGCACTGCCATTTAGTGGTTACCTCAAGCTAGTCACTGCATCTCTCCAAGCAATAGTTTCTTCACCTATAAGATGAGATAATAGTGCCTTTAATCTGCTGAGCTCATGCTTGAAGGTGGAGGGATGAGCCATGTAACAAACATTTGCTGAATTCCTATTCTGTGTCAGGACCTGTGCTATTGGGCTATTGTGGAGTACCATATAGTAGATGGAAAATACCCAGCCTGGTACCAATAGTAGGGAGTCAGTAGATGTAGTTCTCCATAGAAGTCTGAGCATTTGGTGTTAAGGCAGCTTGATAAATACCAATAAAACAAATTAACATTGAAAAAAAAAACCCACCCTGGCTGGTGTGGCTCAGTGGATTGAACACCAGCCTGTGAACCAAAGAATCACCAGTTCCATTCCCAGTCAGGGCACATGCATGGGTTGCAGGCCAGGTCTCCAGTAGGGGGCACATGAGAGGCAACCATACATTCATGCTTCTCTCCCTCTCTTCCTCCCTTCCCCTCTCTCTAAAAATAAATAAAATCTTAAAAAAAAAAAAAAAAGCACTCTGACTGGTGTGGCTCAGTGGATTGAGCATCAGTTTATGAACCAAAAGGTCATGGGTTTGATTCCCTGTCAGGGCACATGCCTGGGTTGCAGGCCAGGTTCACAGTTGGGGGCATGCGAGAGGTAACTGACTGATGTTTTTCTTGCACATTGATGTTTCTGTCCGTCTTTTTCCCCCTTCCTTCCCCTCTCTGAAAGTGAATAAATAAAATCTTGAAGAGTGGGAAGAGCCTACCTAAGTTGCATGCAGTAGTGAAAGACTGAATAGACATGAGATGAGATTCAGGAAATCCGGGTTCTAGGCTCAATTCCTTGCCAGATGACTTAATATTTACTAGCCTTAGTTTCCTGTAAACATATTTAATTATATTCTAGAAACAATGATCCCTTCCAGCTTTAAAATGTTAGGACCCCATTAAAGTGATATCAGCACACTAATTGTAAGCTCTCCTGGTATCTGGCAAATAACTCTCTTAATATCTGCATATAGCAGGTATATAAGTATTTCTGGAAAATGAGTATAAATTATAGTGATATATGTAGTTCATTGTCAACACAGGAAACTTAGAAACTTTGGGTTAAAATTAGGTTAGATTTAGTAAAGACCAGTGATTGTGATAATATATACAATATGAAGTTTCAGGAATAATGAGCTGGTAGTGATCTGTAGTCACAATAACATTTTAACCCCTAATCTTTCTTTACTGCCAGGCATACTTCAGGCTTGTTTTTCTCTATTGTCCATAGGGACAGTGGTTGCAAACACATTTAATATAAGGTTAAACTAAGAAGAGGAATTTTTCCTGAGAAAAGTGAACTTAGTACCCTATAAAACAAAAATACATGAATTGGGAATTTTATATCTAGAATGTCTCTGATTATAGTTTTTTCTTAGTACTGTTTCTCTCAGCATTGGTAACAGAAAATTGACTGATAAGCAGAAGCTTTTTGTAATTAAAATCATATCCATAGTCTTTTTTTCCCCATAGTTTTAGAGATTCTCAAGATTAGTGAAGATATCATAGCAGTCATTTAAACATGGTTTCTCAACCTTGTCACTATTGATGCTTTGGGCTGATAATGCTTTGCTGTCGGGAGTTATCTTGTGCATTGTGGGATGTTTAGAAGCATCCCTAGCCTCAACCCACCAGATGCCAGTACCACCACCCCTTCTTCCCAGTAGTGTCAACAAAAACTGTCTCCAGACATTGCTAAATGTCACCTGGGAGACAAAATGGTGTTCCCCCCAAAGTTGTGAACCATGGATCTAGTCCAAATTCCTACCTAGTACTGAAATGTATTTTGAAGTAGCACTGCTGAGCATGTAGTCAGCCTGTGCTTGAACGTTTCTAAGTGTAGGAGGCTGATTATAGACAAGAAAACCTGCTGCTCATCTCCCAAGAACTTTCTTACTGTCTAATTACCACCTTTGAAAAATGGGATGGGGTTCCTCAAAAACAAATCCATTTTCAACGGATGAACATTTACCCAATTGCCCTCTTTAACTACAAAACACCTAAAAATGTCGAATAAAAATACTGCATTTAATGCACAGTTGAGCTTGTGAGAGAGTAAGGGAAATCCCCCGGGCAAGAAAGAAGTCAAAGAAAAAAAAATAGACGGCATTAAACAAATGAGGAGATTGTGTGGGGGCCAAGGGATTTGAATTTTAATGGCCAGGCAGGGATAAAATATGAAGCCTTGCCTTGGGTCCACATAAAGAAGAAAGCTAGAACTCAGAACTCCACGTGAAGCCTGAATTTTCAGTGAAAGATAGTTTTGAACATTTTTACCCTCTGGCATAGAAAGACAAACGCAAAACTTGTCTCTCTCAGCCTGGGCTCCTAGTTGAGGGTAGGGGAAATGGTGTTTTTAGAATTGTTTTCTCTACCCTCATGCAGGCTAGATGGGACAAAAGTAGGTTTATAGTTCTGAGAACATGAAACACAGAAGTTATTTTTGTGTTATTATTCATTAATATTGTATTATTTTCCATACAAAAAAAAAAACCTGTAAACCTACTTTTGCCCCACCCTGTATTATTGAAATGACTGTGGAACCGCCAAACTAAGACATTAAGTGGTCCTAGGCTGGTAATAACTGTTGAAGCTCTGGAGAGGCACGTTCTCAGCCTAAGCCATTTCAGATTCTCATAGTTAAAGCCTACTATAAATGAAATTATACTTTAAATGTATAACATTTAGGAACAGACTCCCTCCCTCCAGTTAATATGAATTCCAGATAATGGGAATATTAGGGTGTTTAAAATTATGAAAGTCTTAAGAGGACAAGACACTACCAAAACATAAACAGAATTTGGGGTGAGGGGACCAGAACTTACATAAATTTTTAAATTATTGAAGGAAATAACGTATTCAGCAAATTAGACACAGCTGAATGGGAAGGTAAACTTGAAGAACTTACCCAGAATACAGCAGAGAAAAAAATAAAAGATGGAAATATGAAAAAGGTCAAGAGACATAAAGGATAAAATGAGAAGGTCTAACATAAGTCTGAAAATAGTTCCAGAAGAAGATAAATGAAAGAGGGACAATAGTTAAATAGAGAATGGCTGAACTTTTTCAGAATTGATGAAAGAAATGAGTCCTAAGATTCAGAAGCCCAGTAATCCTGAGCACTACAAATAAAAATAAATCCATATCTGGACACAAAATTGTAAAGCTACACAACATGAAAGACAAAGAGAATGCTAAAAGCAACTCAAAATAAAAGACCAATTAATTATTTACAAAGGAAAGACTATCAGACCCACAGCTGATTTCTCAGCAGCAACTTTGGAAGCCAGGAAACACTGGAATATTTCAAAGTGAAGAGAAAATTATTGACAGCCTAGAATTTTAAGCTTAGCTACATTATCAACATTAATATGAAATAAAGACCTTTTCAAAGAGACTAAGAAAATTTACCATTAACAGACCCTTGCTAATTGAACTGCTCAAGGATGTACTTCAGGAAGAAGAAAATTGAACCTAAGATGGAAGAAATAAGAGCTAAGAAAGAATGGTGAGCTAAATAATTGGTAAACCTGGGGTAAATATTTCTAAATAAGCATTGACTTATTTAGTATAATGATGACTATATATTGTCTTTAGACTTTAAGTCAAATATGTCTGTTGACATTTTAAATATAGTCACTAAAATAATAGAAATAGAGTGTATAACTTCTAAACTGTTAGTGGAGGGATAGAAAGGAAGGACAGATGAAAAAATAAATCCAATAAAATTCAGGAAACCGGAACAGAAAAAGAAGGGTAAAAAGAAGTGGTATCATAAAATGATAAACTAAAATATACTAGTATTTAACAATAAAGTCAGATGGATTATGAACTCTGCTAAAATGAAAGTAATCAGATTCAATAGTAAAATCAGATTTAGCTGTGTGCTTTTACAGGAAACATAAATTATAAGGACTCAGTTCATATTTAAAAGGATAGGAAAAAACATAATCCAAATGAATACTAACCAAGAAAAGGGGGACTATTTTTATCAGGTTAAAAAAACACAATTTAAGATAAAAAGCTTTATGGAGAATAAGTACGATTCTACAAGTAGAGAAAACATTCTACAAAAAGGTAATTAAGCTTTTATGTTCTTAATAAGCTAGCCTCAAAATACGTGAGGCAAAAATGGACAGAATTTCATGAAGATAGCAAATCTTAGGGGAAATTTTAACACACCTCTGTTAGTAATTGATGTATTGAGCTTATAAGAAATTGGTAAGGATATTATGACTAACATAATTAAAATGGTTTGATATAATGGGTATACAGTTGACCTTGAATAACACAGAGGTTAAGGACACCAACCACCCATGCAGTAAAAAATCTGAGTATAACTTTTGACTCCTCAAAAACTTAAGTACTAACAGTCTATTATTGACTGGAAGCCTTACCATAACATAAACAGTCAATTTTAATACATATTTTGTATATTGTGTGCATTATAAGCTGTATTCTTATGATATATAAGCTAGAGAAAAGAAAATGTTATTACAAAAATCATAAGGAAGAGGAAATACACTTGTAGTACTTGCATATTTATTGAAAAAAAATCCACATGTAAGTGGACCTGCACAGTTCAAACATATGTTGTTCAAGGGCTAACTGTATATAGAAATCATGTACTAATAATTTAAGAGTCTTAATCTTTTCAAGCATAAATGGAACATTTATATAAGCTGACCATGTATTATTCCAAAAGCAAGTTTTAGTAAATGCCAAATACTGGCACCACACAGATCCTGTTTTCTAACCCATATGTGGTGCAATTAAGTCAGTGACAAAAAAAAAAACCCTAACTAAAATATCCCATATTTTTAGAAATTAAAAAATACATTCTACATACCCAATGATTTTTTAAAAATCAATAATCATGGACATAAGAAAATATTTAGAATGGAATAATGAGAAGAGCACATATCAAAATTTGTGAGATGTCAGTAAAGCACTTGGAAGACAATTAAGCCTTCAGATACTTATATTAGAGCAGAACTTGAACTGAAAATTAACAAGTTATGTGTCTGGCTCAAGAATTAAAAAAAAACAGCAAAGTAATAATCTAGGAGGAAGGAAATAATAAAGAGCAAAAATAAGTAAAGTATGAATTTTAAGAAACCCAGTAGAACAGAGGAGCAAACCAAAAGATGTTTTCTTTGAAAAGCCTACTAAATTGATGAATCTGGTAAAACAAAGGAAAAAAGAGAGGCACAGGCAATACCAAGAATGGGGGAAAAAAGTGTACACGTTAAAAGAATGTATTTTATAGTATGTGAATTATGTCTCAGTTTTTCAAAAGGAGAAGGTATCCCATGAATAACTTCATGCTGATAAATTTTAAAGGATAACTCAAACTGACTTATTAATAAGATATAGAAACTTGAAAAACCTATAACTACTTTAAAAATTGAAATAAAAGTCTGTCTCCCTATGAACCGATAGTACAACCCATACCCATAGTCCCAGTTGATTTTACAGGTGAGTTTCACTAAATATTTAAAGAACAGGTAGACATATTTATCCACAGCAGAGAAAAAGAGGAAAGATGCTTTTCAACTCAGTTTGAAGTTATTTTTATCTTGATGCCAAAATTAAAGGGGGACAGGAAGAGAAGATAATTATAGGCTATTATCACTTATGAACATAGATGCTAAATCCTAAAAAGCCTATCAGTATCAGAAATTAGAGAGCTATGGAGCAAGAGAAGTTCTGAAAATCTAGTTGGAGTATAAATTGGTATAACCACTTTTGAGAGCAGTTTACCAATATCTAGTAAAATTGAAGATGCTTATACTTTATAACCTAGCAATTCTAATTATATAGTATAAAGACACTCTCACATGTCCACAAGAATACATGACATTACAAAGTTCTAAGAATGAAAAGTTAGAGTGGGGTGGGGGTGGGGCTTACTAGTATTTATCAACAGGAGAATGGATGTATGGATTCTGTAAAATGGAGCGCTATTAATGGCGGTCAAGATGAATAAAGCTCAAAAAATAATATTAAATGCAAAAGGAAACTGAAGGCTACATATAATATAGTGCCACTTACATGAAGCGTGCAAAATGCAATGCAGTTTACCTACATATATGGAAAAGAAGTAAAAAATGAAAAGAAATAAAACATGCACAAAACTGTTAACTCCAATTATAAGATAAGAGGGAGGGAATAGAATGGGATTGGGAAGGGGTAGGGAGCTTCTAGGGTATATATACATATGTATCTGAAGGAGATGGGGCAAAATGCTTAGATGTGTATAAGGTAGATGATGGTATAGAAATTTTTCATACTTTTTCATATTCTTGAGATATTTCATTAAAAGCAAACACTGTGTCAATTCCAGTACTCTATTCTAGAATTTTTTTTTCTCTAGGATTAATAAGAATGACCAACCCAGCCACTGTTATGATACCCCCGGGTGGAAATGTGTCATCTTCCATGATGGCACCAGGCCACAATTCAGAGCTGCAGCCCAGGACTCCTCGCCCTGCTTCTCAGTCAGGTAACTACCTCCAGTCTTTTAGGATCAAAGAGTCTGGAACTCCGTGCACAGATGATTACAAAATTCATCTGTCTCTGATGAAATTCCCAACTGCCCAACTTAAATGCCACCTCTTTACAAAATCTGCCCCAATTTCTTCAGGCTAAAAGTCATCATTTCCTTCTCAGAATTTCTAATTATTCCCTTACCAGTCTTACCACAACATTCCTAAAAATGCATTTTTTGGCCTACTTATTCCTGCAAGGTACCCCATGAAAGAGCATTCTAAATGGTGAAGTAAATTTGGTAAATTGATCATCCTCTTGGAGGTACAAAATTAACATACTAGAGGCACTGAAAGTCTTACAGTGAAGGAACCCTTCTAAGTTGTTAGGTCACTGCTTCCCAAGCCTAATTGACTGTGTTTTGTTTTCTATAACACTAATGAACATAGCTCCCAGAATGTACTTTGAAAATACCACGCCACATTTTATGTTTGGCTCTTATGTCCCCTTTTGAATCATAAGTTCTTTTAGACAAGATTTATCTTTATGTCATTCTGGTATGTTGCTTTGCATGTAGAAGATGCTCACAAACATTTCACCAAATGGTACCAGCAGATTTTACTCTGTATTTGCAGAATTGCCAAGACTACTGTTCTAGGATCTCGGTTGCACTAAGTTAATTTTTGTTTTGTTAACTGTCTTTAAACAGATGCAATGGATCCACTCCTCTCTGGGCTCCATATACAGCAGCAAAGTCATCCCTCAGGATCTTTAGCACCCCCGCATCACCCAATGCAGCCTGTCCCTGTGAACAGACAAATGAACCCAGCTAATTTTCCCCAGCTGCAGCAGCAGCAGCATCAACAACAGCAGCAACAGCAACAGCAACAGTTGCAGGCAAGACCCCCACAGCAACATCAGCAGCAACAGCCACAGGGAATTCGACCCCAGTTTACTGCCCCGACTCAGGTGCCTGTTCCTCCGGGCTGGAACCAGCTGCCTTCTGGAGCCCTTCAGCCTCCTCCAGCCCAGGGTTCTCTGGGCACAATGACTGCAAACCAAGGGTGGAAGAAGGCTCCCTTGCCTGGCCCAATACAGCAGCAACTCCAGGCAAGACCATCCTTAGCCACGGTACAGACACCTTCCCACCCTCCCCCTCCATATCCCTTTGGCAGCCAGCAAGCCTCACAAGCCCATACAAACTTTCCTCAGATGAGCAATCCAGGCCAGTTCACAGCTCCTCAGATGAAGAGCATGCAGGGAGGGCCCTCCAGGGTCCCAACACCCCTGCAGCAGCCCCATCTCACCAACAAGTCTCCTGCCTCCTCACCCTCCTCCTTCCAGCAGGGATCCCCTGCATCCTCCCCAACGGTTAACCAAACTCAGCAGCAGATGGGACCAAGGCCACCTCAAAATAACCCACTTCCCCAGGGATTTCAACAGCCTGTCAGCTCTCCGGGTCGGAATCCTATGGTTCAACAGGGAAACGTGCCACCTAACTTCATGGTGATGCAGCAGCAACCACCAAACCAGGGGCCACAGAGTTTACATCCAGGCCTAGGAGGTGAGGAACACTGAAGCTACTTGTGTTAGTAAAGCTACTGGAGATAGATCTTAGTGGACCTACAATTTTGAGATAATTGAGGGAGTGAAATAAGGATGTAATTATTTGGTTTTGTGGATATAGTGGTGACGTTTGATATAAATTAGTTAACTTGATACATTATGCAGTATCTTACTGGTTATGTGTAAGCTAGCCCTCTGGATAAAAATACAGGTAAAATTCAATATAGAGATGCTCATTTTGTTTTCAAATTATTTTTGCTTGATCTTGTACTAGTAAATTAAAATGTCAAAAAGAAATATGCACTGCATACAAAACTTATAATGCTCAGCTGTAGAAAAAAATTATTATGCAATAGAGCAAAAATGAAAAGTACAAGGTCTTATTGGGGAAAAGGCCCATCTAGTCTTCAATTTCGATAATCCTAAATTAGTAACATAGCATGATATGTGTTGAATTTGGTTAAAGTATTAAAGGGGAGTAAGTTCAGAAATCATTGACTTTTATAGTTTTATAATGCCAATGCCTGCTCCTTAGAGAGGGAATTCCACCAGTTATACCTAAAGGAGATTTATTTATTTATTTTGTAAGGTGCCTCTTGTATGAAGAAAAAGCAATGGAGCTTAATGTGTGAGGTAAAACGATTACAGTAAAACTTATCCATCTCCATGTTTATTATTTATTCTTATTAATCATTGACCTAGTGCACATGAATGTGCTTGGAGCTTTTTAGTAAGGTATAGAGAGTGTCAGTAATGCTGTCATCTGATAAACACCCCCCCCCCACCAAAAGACACCCATTGCCTACCCAGAAAAAACCCTTGCATCTTTAGTGCAACATAGCAAAGGCATGTTCCCATGGTTTCTGGTGAAATTAAGTTGCTCATCAGTCTTTTCACTCTCTTATAGTTAATTTTATAGATGTGCAGGCTCCAATATTTTAATCCTAAGAAGTTTTTAGAAAATGCAAGAATGTTTCAGCTCCAAATTTCACTGTTCTGGGCATCTAGCCCTGGATCAGTGGAACCTGGGTAGTCCCTCCTTCGAATGTGATTTCTGATTTAATTGCAATGAAAGCATGCAAATGGGGACTTGTCACTGCTAAAGAAAGGACAAATGCATATTTGCCTACAAAGTGTTTTTCAGGACATTGAAAAATTTGGCCCTTAAAAAAATAAATGGACTAACACAAATTTTAAGTGAGCTTTAGGTCTTGATGCTTTCATAGAGCAGTTGATGTGCTCACCTAGGTGATCTGGCCACATCAAGGCCTACGTTATAAACAATGAATGGGTTCTGAGATTCTCCTTATTACAGATTTTCTGAAATTAAACTTTCCTATAAAAAGAAGTAATACTTCAGCAAGATTCCATTAGAGCATGGTTTTTGGTACCAGAGCTGTCAAAATTGCAGCAGACTTTATGGGAGGAAGGTGTGATGATAAATTTTATATAGCTTAACTTTGAAGCTCCTATAAATCATTTCTAAAAAATAATGGGGGAATTTTTCTGTAAAGGAGATTGTCATCTATTTCCCTCAATGGAGGGAAAAAAAAAAACCACCTATCTATGCTTAATATCAGGACCCAGCTTTTGTTTTATAGTATTTCTTACAAATTTGTTTGAACATGAGAGAATTTATTCCATTGGTACCTGTGTTAAAGTATGTCAAGTTTGGGGGTTCGCTCTATTACAGAGGAAAATAAAGAGCTCTAAACCTTGCTGTGACGTGGCCTCAGATCACATTTAGGGAGCAGATTGCCATCTTTTCCTTGGCATGTTCTAAGTGTAAATTTTTTAGTATTTCTTTTTCATTTTGACAATGCTCATGTAAGAGATTGTGTTGATTTTTTTAACCATCTTTCCCAACCTGATTATTAAAGATCTTACCAGTGTGACAGAGAGCTAAGCCAGTGAAGACTTCATGCAGCTCATCCTTCCTTATTCATTCCACATCTAAGCAAGAGTATAAATTTGCCAGGTAACTGCCTTACTCATTGTTTTCTATTAAGGAATGCCTAAACGCCTCCCACCCGGCTTCTCAGCAGGACAGGCCAATCCGAACTTTATGCAAGGTCAGGTGCCTTCGACAACAACCACCACCCCTGGGAATTCAGGAGCCCCTCAGCTGCAAGCAAATCAAAATGTCCAGCATGCAGGTTTGTTTTCTATGATTTATTCAGCAAGCAGTTATTGAGCATTGTGTGGTAGATACTGTGATAAGCAACAAGGGTAAACATAAATCCTGATTCCTCCCCTTAATTTCAAACCCTTAAATATGAATTATTCTTCCAACGCAGTAACTGAAGTATCAAAAGTAGGTAAAATGTCTCAGGAACCTGGAAACGCCTAAGGAAAGGAGGTGAAACTTGAGTTACAGCATTTTTTTCTTTTTTGAGAAGAACCAAATAGTAAATATTTTAAGCTTGGCAACTAAACTCTGGTGTTGTAGTACAAAAGTGGACAGAGACAATACATAAAGGAATGAGTTTGGCTGTGTTCCAAACACTTTATTTACAGACTGGCAGCAGGCCTGTTGGCTCATGGGCTATAGTTTGCCAACCCCTGAGTTAGTAATGGGGCAAAACATGTTTGTGGCAGAGAAAACTATAGGTACAAAGGCATGGAGGCACATGGCATTTTGGACAGCTGCTACTTTAAAAATCTCTATATAGTGGATGTTAGCTGTGTTTATGCTGAGGGTCTGAATTCCGATTTACACTGTGGTATTTGAAGACCAGACTTCAATCAGTATTGATTTAATGCCAACAGCATATTGCATGTAAGAAATTTTGAAGGAGAAATGGAGTGGAGCAGAACAGTTAAAAAGTGTTTGTAAAACAGTATTATATAAGCCCAGACTTCATGTTTCTTGTTGCTTAGGTGTCACACAAGTAATCCTTTTACCCTTTCTCATTCAGTCAGTTAGGACTGAATTAGTGCAAATATTTCCTCAACCCCATCCCCACTTAGAGTTAATTTAGTTGTGTGGTTCCAGCTTTAATTGTAAATCACTAAGGAATGAGAAAAATTCTAAGTTAACAAGAAATAGTTCAAACTACCTCTTGAAGGGCGAGGGTTAGGGCAAACTGCTTGTCTTTCCTTATCTGCTACTACAAAACTGCATTCCTGAGCTTTGTGAAATCGTGTTTTCTTTAGGAGGTTTTAAACAGTGATAAAATCATGATTCCTCTACCCAGCACAGCTCTGTGCATTTGTATATGGTGCCTCCCACATACTATTTTCATTTTCCCATTTATCCAATCTAAGATATCTCTACTCCTGCCTGCCTTTTTCTATACACTCACTCTACTTTATTTTTACCTGTTAGCTTTTACTTCTTCCTGTAAAAATACTTGTCTGTCATTGTCATGTGCCAACTAGACTTCAAGGTGTCAGGGATTTGGTCTGTCTTGTTTATTGATGTTACCTTAGTACTAAAACTGACTTGTACATAGGCACTCAATAAATAATTATTGATTGGATGAATATACACTGGCATATTCAGTGTATATATAGTGTTAATGGAGTTCACCTTAAGAACTTTTAAGACTGGTTTAGCAGATCTTCCTTAAGTTTCAGGAAAATTCTGAATAGTGTGAGCAACAGACAGTTTGTCCCCTGCCTCCCTGGCTGGAGCATGGACTAGCCTCCTAACTTTGTTATGCCTGCCACTTTCTAGCCCCCATTTAAAAGTGAAAAATAAAAGGGAGCTAAAATAAGCTAGAAGGTTATTCAGTAAGAAAGGAGAGAGAATGCAGGTAGCTATAGGAAATTCCCAAAGACCCAAAGTAAGTGAACAGTGCAACAAGCCAGGCAGTGTTCTTTGTCTAAATTAGAAATCACTGAAGAATAGAACATGTCCCGTGGGGTCCACCAGGAACTGCCAAGAGGATGGTCACTGCAGTTTTAATATCCCTTATTAACTGTTGTGTATCTGCAGCTTCTGGGTCATCTGTCAGTTGACTCCTACCAGAGGCTCAGCTTTCAGATCAGGATTAAATAATTTTTACCACACTGGGGCAGAGGAGATCTGTCCTTAGGAAGTATGAGGTATTCTTTTCTCTAAAGTGCAGCATCCAGATATCACACAGATAGAGTCATTATTACTTTTTCAAGAAGCATTTTTAAATGTCTTGTCAGCATTGTTGAGGTTTTCCTAAGAGGGTATATCACATTCTTTGTTTCCTTGACTCATCTAAAGCAGGGCTTATTTCACTAGCCTAGTGTTTTTCATTAATTTTCATCATCTTTTTAATATATTCACTATCTGTATTTATTTAATTCAAGAAAGGCTAAAACCAGGCCATACCCTGTGACATATTCACACATGTCCTCTTAAGGCCCAGTTCCCACCCCAACTGAGATCTGCTACTACACCCTGAAGTGAGGGCAAGTATCACAGGGAGGATGCCATGTTCTACCCAAAGAGTCCCAGGAAAAAGCACAAGTTCTCATTGAACTTGGCTGTCACTTTAATCAACCCTACTCCATAATCTCCCTGACGTGCCGTTTGGAGCCCACCTTGACATCCACAGCTGAAGGCTGAAACCCAAGCAGGTCTGGAGGGTGGACCCCAGCCATCACTTTAGGAAAAATTCATTTGGCCAGAAACAGATTCAGTGAGTTATGGAGTACAAGTCCTTCTTAAATAATGAGATGCTGCCTTGCTTTTCATTGAATATGAAAGAAAGTAAACTTTATTGATCTTTGAAATGTTACCTTTAAGTTACCTAATAGGAGTAATGACATGGATTCTTCTCCTGTATTGTATGGTTATTAAGAATGTTACAATTATCACACAGTCAAATCTCCATACTTTAGAACACCCACAGAAAGTATGTCAAGCACAGCACATTTGTTTATGTTGGTCAGAGAATATATGGGTGGTGGGTGTTTTTCTAATTAAGGTAATTTGAGTACCTTAATATCAATAAGATAATAGTATTTTTTTCTGAAACTGTTGTTTGTTTGTTTGTTTGTTTGTTTTAAGGTGGTCAAGGAGCTGGTCCTCCCCAAAACCAGATGCAGGTGTCCCACGGGCCACCAAATATGATGCAGCCCAGCCTCATGGGAATTCATGGCAACATGAACAACCAGCAGGCTGGTAGTTCTGGGGTTCCTCAGGTGAACCTGGGCAGCATGCAAGGCCAGCCCCAGCAGGGCCCACCATCTCAGCTGATGAGCATGCACCAGCAGATTGTGCCCTCCCAAGGCCAGATGGTCCAGCAACAAGGAAGCTTGAACCCTCAGAACCCTATGATCCTTCCAAGGACGCCACTTATGCCACAGGGCCAGATGATGGTGAACCCTCAGAGCCAAAATCTTGGGCCCTCACCCCAAAGGATGACCCCACCCAAACAGATGCTTACCCAGCAAGGCCCACAAATGATGGCGACACATAACCAGATGATGGGGCCCCAGGGGCAAGTTTTGCTCCAGCAGAACCCAATGATAGAGCAGATCATGACCAATCAGATGCAGGGGAATAAGCAACAGTTTAACACTCAGAACCAATCCAATGTCATGCCGGGACCAGCACAGATAATGAGGGGACCAACTCCAAACATGCAAGGAAACATGGTGCAGTTTACGGGACAGATGTCAGGACAGATGCTGCCCCAGCAAGGGCCTGTGAACAGCAGTCCTTCTCAGGTTATGGGGATTCAGGGGCAGGTGTTACGGCCACCAGGACCCAGCTCACACATGGCCCAGCAGCATGGTGACCCTGCTACTACAGCAAATAATGATGTCAGCTTATCTCAAATGATGCCTGATGTTAGCATGCAACAAACCAACATGGTTCCCCCCCATGTGCAGGCCATGCAGGGAAATAGTGCCTCGGGAAACCACTTCTCAGGCCATGGAATGCCTTTCAATGCACCTTTCAGCGGAGCACCCAATGGAAATCAGATGTCCTGTGGTCAGAATCCAGGCTTCCCGGTCAATAAGGACGTCACGCTAACAAGCCCATTGTTGGTCAACTTACTGCAGAGTGACATCTCTGCAGGCCATTTTGGGGTAAACAATAAGCAAAACAATACCAATGCGAATAAACCGAAGAAGAAGAAACCCCCTCGGAAGAAGAAAAATAGTCAGCAAGATCTAAAGTAGGTTGGGATAGGTTGTGCTCAAATTTTATTCATTTATTTCTATGTGGACTTTTTTTGATGGAAAATTTTAAACATACACGATTAGATTAGTATAATGAAATTCCCCTGCTTCAGCAAATTTCAACTCACAGCCTGTCGTGCCTTTATCTGTGCTCTACCCATTACCCTCTTGATTATTTTAAAGCTAATTTATTTTAAATATTTCAGTATGTACTTCTAAAAGATAAGGATAGATTTTTTTAAGACCATACAATACTATTAGCACATCTAGAAAAATAATACTTCCTTCATGTTCTCAGATATCTAGTATTTAAGTTTCTCTGATTATCTCAAGTTAATTTTTTTTTTTTTTTACAGTTTGTACAAATAAGGTTTCAAACAGGGTTCATACATTGCAGTCCACTGATATATGTCTCTTGTGTCAATAGCCTCTGGGGGGTTGTGGTACTCAGAGCCTGAAAAACAGCCAGTTCTACCACACTACAACTCCTTGGAACACTTCAGGCTTTTAAGGGGCTGTTGGGGAACCATAAAGGCTCAGTGTGTCTTGGAAATGAAGACTGCTTATGGAGATCCCCTGCTGTCTCTCAAATAGAAAGTGGTTTTTGTACAGGTGCCTTTAAAGGGTCTTTATTATCCCTAGAAGCTTAAAACCTAACACTAAGATGATTGGGCCTTTTAAATCAGTTACCCTTTTGATAAAGGGTTCACCGGGTGAGTTCTTTTGCAAGGTCACATCAGGAAGGACAATTTGTACTTCATATTCTAAAGCAAAGTGTTAATTTAAGTCTTATTTTGGCTTTAATAAAATAGTCCCAGAAAGAATACTGATTAAACTGAACTTTCTGCTTTTAATTATTTATTAAAGGAAATAGTGACAAATGAATGTGAAGTAGGCTAATGGAAATAAATTACTAGAACTATGGAATAGGGGAGCTTTAGATAAACAAGCATAACTGTTCAAAATAAAACCAACCACCTTTCTCCCAGCTTCCTTATTTCTTTGGTTGTACTCTAATGTTATATCATGCTCACTGTTGCTTCTTGAATCTCATAAATCAGTAATTATATATTAGCAACCTGCATTTTCCTGAGTTAGGCTTAATAAGCCTTTTAATTATAGAATTTTTCCAATAGATCGAAGTTGAATTCTATACTGCTATCAACCTCTGGGAATATTTTTTGTGGTAATGTTTATTCCTCCCAGTAGTCTTAAAAGTGAAATTGTAAGGTTATTCAGTTGCTGTTAGTATGCATTTTGGCTGTCTTCACCAGCCCTGAGGGAGACTGTTTACTTTTGTGGGGTACAGATTATGAAAGGGCATTATACAGCATCACTCCTAGGAAAGGGAGACTGTATGTTTAATGGGGAGAGCACCTAATCCCAGCTCTTTCACCAGCTCACTGGAACCTTGGGCCTGTCTCTACACCTCTTTAGGCCTTTGTTTCCTTATACATAATATGAGGTGGGTGAACTAGACACCCAAAGATTTTTTTTTTAGCAGTACAGGTCTTTGAAAGTAAAGAATACTGTAGAATCCTTGTCTATAATTTGAAGTGAAAGAGAAGTCATGTAAGAAACAAATCATACATTTGTTACAGGCCCCTGAGTGTGCTAAGGACCTATTTCAGGTTCTAAATTTCCATGTCCTTTGGTATGGCTTTTTAATGGATTAAAGGTAAGGCTTATGAAACTACCCAGAATACAATGAGATAAAATACTGTCTAAAAGTAGGTGACCAAGATCAGGACAAAGGGAACCTTAAGGTCAGAAAAGCAAGGTGCAAATAGGAGTAAGATTACAAACAAAATGAGGATGTGAACAGTGGTTCTTTGGGAATGTGGGTGTTAGTAGATAACATTTTCTCCATTTCTTTCACATTAAAAATTTTAAGCTACACCTAGGTAAAAAATAAAGCATTCCAAAATCAACGGGATGTCTACAAATACTCTGCAACAAAATTAATTAGCTTTGTTCTGGTATTCCCCATCTTTCTTTGTTCTGAGCACCATTTTCACCAGCAGCCTACAGCTTCTTGCAGGTATTATAAATTGTGGGAGCCACCACTGTAATATCCACAAAAAAAGAGACAATCTGGACTACTAGTTGAATTTGATACATCAGAGATAGTTTGGTTTCACAGGAACAGTGCTTTATAATGTTGATAACCCAAACTGTGATCAAGTCTTAAAACATCTAAAAGATGGATGATTACATGAAAATCATTATATCAGAAATTTGCAGAAGGCACTTTGAGTAAGTAGCTGTGCTATTGGATTGAGTAGATTTTAAATTTTAATGAAATTGCCAGATTATTTTTATGCTAAATGTTAAATATTTTATCAAGACAAGTAATATAAATAATGGCAGGGATGATCATGCAAACAGATTTTAGTTCTTCAGAAATAGGAGATTGGTTAAAGGTAATTTTGTGTATGAACAGTACAGTTTACTCAAATATGTAATTTGTTTTTAGCACCCCAGATACTCGCCCAGCCGGTGTAGAGGAGGCTGATCAGCAGCCCTTGCCTGGAGAACAAGGAATTAACTTGGACAACTCAGGCCCTAAACTGCCAGAATTTTCAAACCGACCACCAGGTGATAAAATGTTTAAAATTGTATGCTTGCCATCATGTATACAGCATTACAAGACTTCTCTTCAAGGAAACTATAGTATATTATTTTGTCTCCTAACTATGCTAGCAGTTTAATGTGTCTAGTATTTGGAAAATTTGCCTGGAGAGTAAGTAAAAAGTTCAAATATAATTTTTGATGGTATATTGATTCTGCTCAAATTAGTTTTTATTTTATGTCCTCATTAGATCAGACTGAAATGTCAAGTGCCTCTTTATTCTTGTCAATATCAAGGTTCTTTGGCATCAAAATGGAATAAGATTAAATGAAAAGATGTTTTTCGCTCTAATCCTGCTTGCCTGCGTCTTTCCTGCAGCCTTTCCTACTGGGGCTTTCTCAGAGCAGAGAACTACCACGGTTTAAAATAAGAAAGATACTTATGTACCTACTGCCTAACTTAATAAGTAGGACCAATATTGTTGAATCCCCCTGTGTTGTACCCCTTTCTCATGATAAAATAATATTACCCTCTAAATGTTGAAAAATTATGTTGAAAAGGAAAACGTTTCCAAAATTCATTTATTCCTGCCTAGAATCATAGAACCAAATGCACCCGTCACAATATCTCTACACCTGAGCAGTGATGTGTAACCTTACTCCCTTGTGAAATGGTTGAAAACACATGAGCCTGTCACACTGCAGACACTCGCCTCTAAGTGTGCAAAAGATTATGTTTTGTTTCTTCCTCACGAGTTATTCCACTTTCTTTTTGCCATATAAGTGAGAGTGGTGTTATTTTAGGGATAAACTTTAATCCACCCTTAATTTATATATTTTAAAAGTGAACCAAGAAGTTCACCATGATGTCAATAATTTGTATTATTTATTACAAATTGTTTGGGGATACCACACTTCCAGTCAGTGAATTGCAGCAGCACAGTTGAGGCTGGGAGGTCACCAGTCTTTGCCTATATGTCTAGAAGGCATTACGAACAGGAAGGTACCTTCTTCCCCCAAGCACATCTAAATTCCTGTTATATGAATCCCAAGGGTCCTCACACCTGGGATTATTGCTTCCTTTTTATGGCTTGCAACTGGAAGCCTGCAGGCTGAATTTGGCCTGTAATGTGTTTGACCTGTCATGCAGTATCTTAACACAAAAACTGAATTTAAATGCCTCTAAACAGAGCATTTGCTCTGCAGTTTGGCTCTGTCCACATGTCTACTTCTGTCTTTTATCAGCCTACTTCTCTTCTTTCCTACCAGCCTGACCCCTAAAAGCATGTTTGCATTCCTTGATTAATAAATTGGTTCTTGATTATGTCATGTGCACTGTGTGTGTCCTGGCTTTTCCCCTCCACCATTCTGTCATGGCAACACCAATCTGTCTTATATCAGTGTCATTTGGACTGCTGCCTCTAGCTTCTGGAATGTTACAGCAGCCATGCCCTTAACTGTTACTTTTGAGAGGCTGCTGTATTGTCTGTGCTGCTCTTGTTGGCACTTACTGTACTGTCTGGTGGCCTGATCTTAAAAATACAAGGCATTTGTGTCATAGCCCTAACATCAAGGGGCTTCTACAGAAATTACAAGTTTCTTACAATGGGAACCTGAGTTAAACCTGTGGAAATGCCATGTCATTGGCTTTGTAAGTGTAAAGGAGTTACTCAAGCCTAAAACAAAAAAGGATTTTTTTTTAAATCTTCAAAACTGGATTCTGCACATTGTACTCATTGGCACCATGGAAATCTTTGGCCAGAAGATACTAATTCACTCTTGAGCACAGGTCTGACCCTGTGGATCAGCAGCATTTGGTAGCTGTCTGTGAAAATCTTGAGCCAGCTTTTCTTCCAAGTGCCAGAGCCAACCATTCTTTTTCCTGCACCTTCTTAAAACTTTCCAAACGTATTTTTCATGCAGCAATGGAACAAATCTAGTTTGCAAAATTGTATCCCAGCTATATGCCCACTTTTTCCCAGTGAGCCATCTTTATTCTTGGAATCGTATAAGGTTTTGGTTCTAAAAGCCAAGTAAAGTCTTCACAAAAGAAAGAACCATTTGAGATGTTGACTTCTGCTAATCTATAGGGCATTGTCCCTCAGAGTTCTTTTCTCAAAATTATTATTTACTCCTGAGGGCTATGCTTCTGGCTTATTCTCCAAATGTGGATTCATTGAAAATTAATATCCATAAAAAAACTCCAGTGTTCTCATTTATTTTCAATGAGTGTATCAACTTCTATTAGTTTCATCTATTTATTAAACTAATTTACGTTGGAAGGGCAGTTTAATTAATTTGGCTTCCCCCAAAGGATTGAACCTGAGGGATCCAGCATGGTGTGTGGAGCCAATGGATTGGAGTAATTTTAAATCCCCTCTTTCTTAAGGAATTGAATCCTAGAGAGTCACATTTTACTTCTGTTAAAAGAATTAAAAGGCTACCTTCAATACTGGAGTTTTCAACAAAACCAAGTCTTTAAAAAAACGTAATCTGTGCTCACAGGAAAAGTGAATCCTAATTGCTTTACTTCATTCACAAATACAGTGAAATATTTATGCCTGCGCGAGACTCCTGTGCTGGGTGGTCAGTTCCTTGCTCTTGATGAAGTTGTTCTCATTTCATCTAAATGTTTGGCTGGTATAAACATGGCCATTTGCAGTACATAGCACAGATTGTCTGTCTGTCAGAGTCTTAGTACAGTAAGGCCTCGTTGAGACCCTAAAGACTGAGGAACTCCAGTTCATGATGCTTTGCTTTTTGCTTCTTTAAGCACTGTGCCCTGTGCTTATGTTGAATAATGAGGGGCTGCCCCTGCACCCCGGGAATGGGCATGCCTGAGCTGTTTGTGCACAGTCTGTGCCACCTAAATGAGTATTGCTTGGCTATACTCTAAAGGTAGCAAAGCTTCTCTTGCTAAAAATCTAACTTCCCTGATTTTGGGGGCTTGTTTTAGGTTATCCTTCTCAACCAGTTGAACAGAGACCCCTTCAGCAGATGCCTCCTCAGCTCATGCAGCATGTGGCACCCCCACCACAGCCACCACAGCAGCAGCCACAGCCACAACTGCCACCACCACAGCAGCAGCAGCCACCACCTCCCAGTCAGCCACAATCTCAGCAGCAGCAACAGCAACAGCAACAGCAGCAGCAGCAGCAGCAGCAGCAACAACAACAGCAACAACAAATGATGATGATGCTCATGATGCAGCAGGACCCCAAATCAGTTAGGCTTCCAGTCTCCCAAAATGTCCATCCCCCAAGAGGCCCCCTGAATCCAGATTCCCAGAGAATGCCCATGCAACAGAGTGGCACCATGCCTGTCATGGTCAGTTTACCAGGACCTGTCTCTGTGCCGCCGTCACCTGATAAACAGAGAATGCCAATGCCTGTGAATACGCCTTTGGGAAGCAATTCAAGGAAAATAGTATATCAGGAAAACCCACAGAATCCTTCCAGCTCACCACTGGGAGATATGTCCTCACTTCCTGAAGCAAGTAGCAGTGAAGTACCATCTGTCTCAGGAGGCCCAAATAACATGCCTTCACATTTAGTAGTTTCCCAGAATCAGTTAATGATGACAGTGCCCAAACCTGGGCCATCTCCTCTTCCAGCAACTCAAGGTGCAACTCCCCAGCAACCCTCCATAAATTCCTTGCCTAGCTCTCATGGCCACCACTTTCCAAATGTGACTGCTCCAACCCAAACATCTAGGCCTAAGACACCAAACAGAGCGAGCCCCAGGCCCTATTATCCTCAGACACCCAACAACCGCCCTCCCAGTACAGAACCTTCAGAAATCAGTCTATCGCCAGAAAGACTCAATGCCTCCATAGCAGGACTGTTTCCCCCACAGATTAATATTCCTTTACCTCCTAGGCCAAATTTAAACAGGGGCTTTGATCAACAGGGCCTAAATCCAACAACTTTGAAGGCCATTGGGCAAGCACCTTCAAATCTTACCATGAATAATCCTAATTTTGCTGCCCCACAGACTCACAAATTAGACTCTGTGGTGGTGAATTCTGGAAAGCAGTCTAATTCTGGAGCAACAAAACGGGCAAGCCCAAGCAATAGTCGCAGGTCTAGTCCTGGGTCCAGTAGGAAAACCACTCCAAGTCCTGGGAGACAAAATTCAAAAGGCCCTAAACTTACTCTGGCCTCTCAAACAAATGCAACCCTGTTGCAGAACGTGGATTTGCCAAGAAATGTATTGGTCAGTCCTACTCCTTTGGCCAATCCCCCTGTACCTGGGAGCTTTCCTAACAACAGCGTGCTGAATCCTCAGAATTCTACCATGCCTGTGGCTGCCGTGGGGGGCACTCTTGAGGATAACAAGGAGAGCTTGAATGTGCCTCAGGACAGCGATTGCCAGAATTCCCAGGGTAGGAAGGAGCAGGTAAACATTGAGCTAAAAGCAGTACCTGCCCAAGAAGTTAAAATGGCTGTGCCTGAAGATCAATCCAAAAACGATGTGCAACCTTCGGATCCTAACAAACTCCCCAGTGTTGAAGAGAACAAAAATATGGTGTCTCCTGCTATGAGGGAAGCACCAACATCATTAAGTCAACTTCTTGACAACTCTGGAGCTCCTAATGTGACCATTAAACCCCCTGGGCTTACAGATGTGGAAGTAACACCTCCAGTAGTTTCTGGGGAGGATCTGAAAAAAGCATCTGCCATTCCCACACTGCAGGATCCGTCTTCTAAAGAACCCTCAAATTCCCTAAATTTACCTCACAATAATGAGCCATGTTCAACCCTTGTGCATCCAGAATTGAGTGAGGTCAATTCTAATGTTGCATCAAGCATCCCTCCAGTAATCTCAAGACCTGTCAGCTCTTCCTCCATTTCCACTCCTTTACCCCCAAATCAGATAACTGTTTTCGTAACTTCCAATCCCATCACAACTTCAGCTAACACATCAGCAGCTCTGCCAACTCACCTGCAATCTGCATTAATGTCAACAGTCGTCACAATGCCCAATATGGGTAGCAAGGTTATGGTTTCTGAGGGACAGTCAGCTGCTCAGCCTAATGCCCGACCTCAGTTCATTACACCTGTCTTTATCAATTCATCTTCAATAATTCAGGTTATGAAAGGATCGCAGCCAAGCACAGTTCCTGCAGCCCCACTGACAACCAACTCTGGCTTGATGCCTCCCTCCGTTGCAGTCGTTGGCCCTTTACACATACCTCAGAACATAAAATTTTCTTCTGCACCTGTACCGTCCAATACGCCTTCCAGTACTCCTGCTCCAAATATACATGCAGGTCGACCCTTGGTCCTAAACTCACGAGCCACCCCTGTTCAGCTTCCTTCCCCGCCTTGTACAGCTTCTCCAGTTGTCCCTCCTCATCCCCCTGTCCAGCAAGTGAAAGAATTGAATCCAGATGAGGCTAGTCCTCAGGTGAGCACCTCAGCAGATCAAAGCCCTCTGCCCTCTTCACAGTCAACTACAGTGGTTTCTCCCCTTTTGACCAATAGTCCAGGCTCCTCTGTCAACCGGCGAAGCCCAGTTTCATCTAGTAAGGGCAAAGGAAAAGTGGACAAAATCGGCCAGATTTTGCTGACCAAGGCCTGTAAGAAAGTTACAGGTTCTCTTGAAAAAGGGGAAGAGCAATATGGTGCAGAAGGAGAAACTGAAGGCCATGGGCTAGAGACCACAGCTCCAGGGCTCGTGGGAACAGAGCAGTTACCCACAGAGCTGGACAGTAAAACCCCAACGCCCCCAGCACCCACTCTGCTAAAAATGACCTCTAGCCCTGTGGGCTCAGGCTCCGCCTCAGCAGGACCCAGCTTACCTGGCAATACTCTCCCCACAAGTGTACGCTCAATTGTAACCACTCTGGTACCCTCTGAGCTCATCTCTGCGGCGCCGACCACAAAAAACAATCATGTTGGCATAGCATCTGAGCCACTTGCAGGTGGCCTAGTGGAGGAGAAGGTGGGATCCCATCAAGAGCTTCTACCCAGTGTAGGTATGTACTCATGCCTGGCATCATCTCCTGTCCCACAAAAGAAAGCATGGCTCATTTTCTAGTTGCAGGAAGAAGAATGGGCTAAATAGTAATAGTGGTGTTTCATTTATTAGAAGTGCATTGGGAAAATATACTTTTAAAGTCCCATGTTAAGCTTACATTGATTAACATGGTCCTGAAATAGTGACATACATTTCATTTACATAGTTTTTCATTTTACAAGGAAGCCTTTTACATACATTATCGCATATCATCTTCATATCAAACTGTTAGGTAGCCTTAATCCTGTTCTGTGGGTGAGTAGATTGAAGCTCAGAGGAGTTCAGTATTTGTTCCAAGTGTATAGAGTAGAACCTCTGGTTTGACATTGTGCCTTAAGTGTGAGCAACTTCTTCAGGCTCTTCTTAACCATGGTAAAGGCTTGCTCTCAACAGTTTCAAAACAGGATTCTCATATACCCTTCCTCACTGTACTCTGTCCCAGAGACTATTCTCTCCTGAGTGGCTGCTCCAGAGGAGAAATTTCCAGGAAATCAGTTTTCATGATAATAGACATAGGAGGACCAAGGTGTTTGAGAGACAGTAGGCTTGGGTTGGTATCCCAGCACCAGCATTTATCAGCTGTGTGGGCTTAATGCAAGTTCCTTAACCACTCCAAACTTGTTTCCTGCTTTGTAATATGGGAACAACAGTTGTGAGCATTCAATAAGATAATGCATATATCATGGTTAGCACAAGACCTGAGTATAGTAATCATTTAGTAAATGGTAAAAACAAAATTATTGCCAGTTTCTTTTTGATGAAGTCTCTCTGTAAATTAGACCGTTTCGTTTATGTGTATCTAGTTCGTATTATTTCCAGTGTTAAGGTGGCTTAATGATGAATGCATAGGTGTCCTTACACCTCCCCTTCTTCCCTTCCCCCTCACCCATGCAAATGTGTTCCTCCTTCTGTGAATCTTAAGTGATTCAAAAGCTCTGTTTCCCTACGGTGGAATCAGTTACACTCTGCCAAACCTAGGAAGGACCACTGCTGTGTCCTAGGCCAGCTAAGAGCACCTGTCTTGTTCATGCAGCCAAAATACTTCAAGTACCTACTCCTGAGTGGTAAGCACCCAGGAGAAGGGGCAGAAAGAACACAAGCTTCAGGGTAAGATCAGAGTTCAAATTTAGCTTCACTGGTTACCAATCACAGTTGGATAAATTCCTTAACCTCTTGTAAGCCCATATGCTTCACCTGTAAAATGGAGATTGTAATTCTTACCTCCCAGAATTTATACAAAGATTCAATGAGCCTAGCATAAAGGGGCCAGCACACTGCCTCGTAGAGCTCTGGAATGGTTAATTCCCCTTCTTTCTCTCTGCCTCTTACTTCAAAGCTCGAGATACAGGGAGGGCTAAAGGCCTTTAAGGAGTTCGGGGCCCATGTAGGAGATAGTGACTTCACAGGGCTAGGTGCTGTAGGGTTTGGGTTCTAGTTCTGTTGAGGTAGGTGAGCCCTAAGAATTGAAAAGCAACTTGGTATGACTTAAATACAGTCTCTGCTATTAAGCGTTTCTATTCCACTTCCTTTCAGGGAACTTTTCCCTCTAACACCAAGAGAATAATGATGGCATGATTAGAAAATATTTGTATCTGGATCATATATATTCCTAGAGAAATATGTGAGCCTTAGGAAGATGAACTAGCACTTGGAAAAATTCTCAATTTTAGTTAAGATTGTTTCCATTCTTTTTTCAAGGGACCTTTACCTTGAAAGTGTGAGAAATTAGTACTGGAGTTAAAAGTACAACTTAAGTTATAGTTTTGAGCTTTATCAGGTAAGCATTCAAAATAAATTCTTACTATAAATGCATTATTGACTTCTTACCAAGGTGGGAGAGAGATCTACAAAATTCGTAATTTCTACAAGAGGGTAAAACTTTTGCAGTTCATCTAGGCTCTCAGCCTGAGGTGTCAGTTTGGGAGGACATATCTTTGAGTGACTGGCATATCTAGGCCCTTGGTCTTTACCATGTGATCCAAGAAGTTTCCATTCTAGAGTATGTTGTGTGTTCTATTCCTCTCCTCTTTAAGGGCCTAAGTTCTCTCTGTCCTTCAAAGCCTAATTGTATTTCTCCTTTTAATACACCTTCAAACTGCTCAGTTTGCAATAGATCTCCCGTGCTCTGGACTCCTGCAGCACTTTATAATTTTATCAGTCTTCATATAACATCACAGTGCACTCCAGTGTACCACATGTGTGTATGTTAGTTACCTTTAATTCTAGATTGAGTTCCTGATCAGCAAAAAGGATGTAATTTGTTCTCTAAGGGTGTTTGGCACAGTGCCTTAGTAAGTTCTTTTACCTGTTAGATAAGTAACAAATTGATTTGTTAAGTATGAATTGAGTATCTGCTTTCTGTGCATCAGTCTTGCTAGGTGCTGTAGGAAAGTACAAAATAAATTATGTGATTCATTTCAGGTCTCAAGGAGTGTAGTCTTTAGAGGTATGAGACAATTTTTTAAGTGGTAAGGTGAATGGTGTGATCAGTTGTTCCTCTGAAAGTGGTTTGGGTTGCCTACTAAGGTATGCTTTGGGTTTTTTAGAGACTGGATAGAATGTGATCCCAAGAAGTAAAAATTATGCATGCTCTTGTCCTCATGGACCCTCCTTCCCTGATCCTTACACACACAAAAAGGAAAAACAAATATCCCTAGTGGTAGTCTTTACTACTGAGTGTTAATTGTTTAAGTAAGATTTGAAATGTACTTTCAAAGCCAATCTCAAGTGCTATCCTCTAAGAGTATGTGTATTTCAGCATTTGCTTAGCCCTTGATTCAGTCAATGCTTTCTGTTTGGTCTAGAAAGGAAAATAAAAGGACTGTATTTTTTTTTCTTACCTTAGCCCCTTCACAGAGTTTAGTCCCAAAGGAAACTCCAACCACAGCACTGCAGGGGTCTGTTGCCAGACCAGGTAAGGCACATTTTAGAAAAAGTCTTGACGTGGAATGGGTTACGTGTGGAGGAACTGTTGCTGTGCTCAGTGTGCCAGGAGGTGGCTGACGCTTCTTATGAGTTTACTTCAAACAGACTTTGTTTGAGTGGCAGAGCTTGTGCAGTACTATTTAAGGTTATTTTCTTCCCGAGCAGCTTACTCTCTTACACATGCCTGGTGTCAGCCAGAGAACCCAAGAAGAGCATCTCAGTGCCCATTGTCTGTCTGCCACCCCACCATGGGTAGTTTCCATTGCAGAGTTTGCCCTGTTCCATAACCCTGACACTCATAGCTGGCAGCTGACGGACTGGAATATGGTAACTCACTGGGGTGACAGCATTACTGCACATAGTAATTGCATTATCATGACAGGAGCAGAAGCTTGTTTCAAGGAGCTTTGCTACAGTGAGGTAGCCATTCCTTCAGGGAGACAAGTCATTTCAGTCATCTGTGGATGGCATTAAGTTTCTTCCTATGACCAAGACACTGTAAATAGCACTAGGGATGGTGTTTCTGGAAGGTGGAGTCCATGGAAATCTGACAAATAATAGCTGTGGGATGCTAGGTCAGCTTTGGATGCATGAGGATCTTGATGGCAATAACAGCACTGCCAAAGTAGATAAATACCATAGGTACGTTAGAGTTTACTCTTGCCTGGGTCATTGTCACTGTAGGTCATTCGAGGGGTACCAGGAAAAAAAAGATAAAGTATGACTGCTTCCGCAAGGACATTAGAATCTCATTTACAGCACAGTTTGTACACCTGACAAAATTTGTAGGCAAAGAAACACACCCATGTTTAATTTTGTAAGTCTAAGCCAGTAAAAGTAAGGTATAACTTGTGATTATGGTTTTTTTTTTTAAGATTTTATGTATTTATTTTTAGAAAGAAGGGAAGAGAGGTAGAAAGAGAGGGAAACATCAACATGAGAGAGAAACATCAATCAGTTGCCTCTCGTACATGCCCTAACCATGGACCGAACCAGCAACCCAGGCATGTGCCCTGAACAGGAATCGAACTGGCAACCTTTCACTTTGCGGGTTGATGCCCAGCCAGCTGAGCCACACCTGTCAGAGCTGTGTTTATGTTTTAAACCTGCTTCAGGGTGGTCTGTCCTGTGTGGTGGATAGGACTTTATACTCCACACTTTTTGGGTAAAATCAGGCCTCTGAAAAAATGAACAAGCAAAAACATTTCAGCCACCCAGACTTCCTTAGCTACGAACTGGCCACATGATACCTGACATTAGTGAAAATGGAACAAATTATTCAGAGAAGTGGGTAGATGGTAAACCTTATTTTGGGTGAGAAAAGAAGCAACTAGAAATGAGTCAGTCCCAACTTTTTTCTGCAGAAAATGGGCTTTACCATATATGTCCTCTTCAGACTATAACTGGCCCAAGGATCCTCTTCCTTTTAAAAGTTTGATTTAAATAAATTTCCTTGAAATACCCCCAAAGCCACTAATTGCGTCCACCAACCCCTCTGATCCAGACTTACCTGAATGAACTGTGACAGTGTTAGATGTCTTAAAAGGATTGAATTTAGTTCCAAAACAGCAAGCTAATCAAGATTTTTTTAAAAATCACTCTTTTGATGAGCCATTTTCATTTTTGAGTGCACATTACCTAAATTTCTTTGCTCCAGCAGAACCAGCAAGGCAACAGAGACTCAATGAGTTGGTATCTGTTTCTTGGGTAGGAGTTTTCAGGTTTTGTGGATGAGATATGGGGAGCTAAGTAGATGATGAGAGGCGAGGATTCTGTTCTGCCAGCATTTATTTGCATTAAAGGCAGAGTAGTCCCTCCTCCTCATGTGAAGGCTGCATCAACATGAACATCATAGCAATAATAATAATAGCTAATACTGCAGTATTACTAAGAACCAGGTACTGTACTAAATTTTTTAAATGTGACATTTTGTTTAATCTTCTTAACTTTAAAGTGGGTAAAGTGTTTATCAGATAAGGCATTGAGCACAGAGAGGTCAAGTACTTTGTTCAAGGTTGCATGGCTAATAAGCAATGAGTTCAAAATTTTAACCTAGGTACCTAGCTTAATTGCCTTCAAGAGGTTACCATATAACCAGTAGGGCATGTTAGACATGTACACTGAGACTGAGGTGCTGAGTTCCCTAAAAGCAGGGACAGGGACAGGGCTGTGAGCTGTGAGAGCTCAGGAGAGATCACTGCTATCTGGTGTATCAGGGAAGTCTATTAGAAAAGATGAAACTACCTAAAGGCATATAATGGAGGACGATGTTTTTCTGCTGGTAAACCTTAGGATGCTTATTTAATCAAAATGTTGATAGACAAGTTACTGAGATTTTCCTTTCTTGAGGGCATTGCTGGGAGGTTGAGGAATAGGGCCTGTAGGCCATATCTCAAAACAAGGCAGTCTGCCCTCTAAAATTCTGTGAGGAAGACCTTTGAGGGAGAATGCATTCTTAATAGATGTCTAAGACATATTGGAAGATTACTGTCTTTAAAAAAAAAAGTGTCCAGAGGGTGGAAATATTTTAAGAATGAAAATAATCTCTTCTATATGAGAGGAAAAGGCTTATTTTACTAACCTAGTTATACCTGGGTGAAATATGAACCAGGCAATGTGAATTTAGTTCTGTTGATCCAAACAGGATTATTTCAGAGTGTGGAGTAGAAATAAAAATAGACCAAGTAAGCATCTTATGCCTCAGACAATCTAGCTGTGTCTGTGCCAGCTCTGTCTCCATACCTTGTAGAGTGAAGATACTGCTGGGCATAGAGATATGTTAGCCTAAATAAGGCATTCAGAATCTCATGAGCACCTAGCTTCTCCCTGTGGACATATACACCAGACACTCGCACATCTCATTTCTGTCTTTTGTATTTTTTACAGAACTCGAGGCAAATGCTGCCATAGTCTCTGGACAAAGGTAAGATGAATATTTCTGCAGACTTAGCATGAACCTGGCATAAACCTCTTGGAAGGGTATCTGCATTCTCAGCCTTTAAACCTCTTCTAAAGTAGGGAGCTGTCGTGAGTCCTAACCTTTCAGAGATGACATTTTTCTTAATAAAACCTGGTGGCTAAATTTTTACCTTTCATGATTGTTTTGAAAATTAAATGAGATAACATTCAGCACTTGGCATAGTAAATAAATGGTAAATGTTCAATATATAGGAGTTTTTGCTGTCATTGTCATTAATGATAGTCCTTGCAACACCTTCCAAAGTATAGCTGTTTGATTCTCAAGGAGGAAGAGAGAAAAAGCCAGGCACAGTCTGACCCTCAAACCCATGCTGTTTTGTTGTTATCCTGTGATGTCCCACAATAACCTACCAAATGTGGCTTCAACCTCATGGGAGAGGAGGGTCCAAAAGTCACTCCTTTTTAATGTAGGAATGCACTAGATAACATTTTAAAGAATTTCTCATATTTGTACATCAGCTTAGTTTGTAAAACACATTCACAATCATTCTCTCATTTAATCCTCATATCTGCCCTGTGAAGTGGTAATAATACCAGCATTTATTTGAATGCTATTCCATGGCATGCATTGGGCTACAAGCCCTATAGATGTATTGATATTATCTAATTTAATTTTCACAATATCTATTAGGAAAGTAAATTCTCTCTTACAGATAAGGAACCTACAGATCAGAACGGTTAGCTAAAATACCCAAGATAACATTTAGTCAATGGTGAGACTAAGATCCAAACCCAGGCCTTCTGACCCCAGAGCCCTGACACTTCATTAATGTTTTATAGGGGACAAGATAGAGATTTATAAATCAAGAATCTGAAGCTTAGAGAGAATTACATATCATGGCCAATAAATTCATACTAAGACTTGACCCCTGTTATTAGGGCTCTAAATTCATTGCCATTTCTACTAAACTACTTTGCCTATGTAGGTGTTTTTGTTTTTGGTTTGGTTTTTCTATTGGGCTAATAATTGAATTCATTTGCATTTCTCAAGCATACACTAATTATGTGGCTAGAGAAAGCACATAATGACCAAAAGTACCCTGTGGGCATTTGTTTCTAGAGCTGCCTGAACATTGACCATATAAACACCAGAACAGTAGTGCTGTGGCTTTTGTTTTGCCAGGAGAAAGAAGCCTTTCCATTAGGGATCTGTCTTCCTCAGCAGCTTTGACCATTTTCTAGGCTCCTGGCCAGAAACCTGTCCTCACCACTCTAACAGGATGTGTAAATCTCCCTGACTTGTAATTCCACCCCAGCTTCAGCTTCACCTCTCCTTGACTTACCTTGACTTTTGGGGCAGTTACTACACATACAACTAAGGTAGTGAACAGTGTGGCTAAATTCCCAGCCATAATGCCACTAGCAGCAAAGGGTCCTCTGGCAGGAGTAGAGGGGCAGGGATAGTTGGTAGGTTATAGTTCATAGTTCATGACCTTAAGGAGCTCACAATCTACTGAAAGGCACAAGACATTAAAATAAAACATGCTGTACAGTCTGATGCCAGATACAGACTATGTATCTAAAACACAGAACAGACAACTCCACCTAGGGAGAGAGGTCATGGAGGACTTCCGAGAGGAGACATCCCATTCACCATTTTTTTGTAGTTTTGTTACATTATTTTTGTTTCAGTTCTGTGCATTATAAATAAATTTAATCAGCTGCTTTTTTTCCTAATGATTTTTAACATGCATTTTTTTATACCATGAAAGTAGTAAAAAGTTTATTTAAAAAAATGTGAAACTCAAGCCCTGGCTGGCGTAGCTCACTGGATTGAGCGCGGGCTGCGAACCAAAGTGTCACAGGTTCGATTCCCAGTCAGGCCACATACCTGGGTTGCAGGGCACGGCCCCCAGCATCCACACATTGATGTTTCTCTCTCTCTCTCTCTTTCTCCCTCCCTTCCCTCTCTAAAAAAATAAATAAATAAAATCTGTTTTTTAAAAAATGTGAAATTCAGATCAGAGAATTACAAAGAAGAAAAATTACTCACCAGTCAACCAGTATTCCTGTGACTCAACAATATTCACTGTGTATATTTTAGTTTATCTTCTAGTCTTCTTCACAGAGTATATGTACAGATAGAGATAGAATGTTTTATGTAAACACTATATCTAGTGTCATATACACATAATGTGTTGTGTTATATCTAAATATGTACTGTTTATGTATAAATGCTGTACATTGTGCGTGTGCGCACACACGCATGTATCACACCCATTCACTCTTATGTGGTTATATATATACTCAATATATATTGTAATGAAAATGGGATTATACTATTTATAATCTTGGTAACATTTTTTTCCCACCATGATAGCATGAACAGTTTTTATCATTAAGTAACCTTTACAATGTGATTTTTTAAGAATGCATATGATGTACCATGATTTAATTAATTAATCTATTGTTAAGCATTTAGGTCTTCTGTTTTCATTGATATGAATAAAATGCTTTGACATCCTGGTATAAGTAGAGCTCTGTAAAAAGATTGGTTTCCTTAGGCATCTAAAAATAGAATTGCTGAGCCCGAGGATTACACCGGGGTGTTTCAGTCTCAGCACTATTGATAGTTTAGATCAGATAATTCTTTAGGGATGGGAGAAAGTTGTCTTAATGCATTACAGGAAGTTTAGTGGCATCCCTGGTAGATTCCACTGAAAGATGCTAGTGGCATTCCACACTCTGCCTTGCCCGTCCCAAGTCATGCAATCAAAAATATCTCTAGACATTGCTAAATGTTCCTTAAGAGGCCAAACTGCCCCCTGTTGAGTACCACTGGGTTATACACTTTACACTCGATCAGGAGTTTTTGTCCATTTACCCTCAGTATAATACTAGATATTACCAATTTAAAATCTTTGCATATTGTCTGGGCTGGTGTGGCTCAGTAGATTGAGCACCAGTCTGCAAACCGAAAGTTCACAAGTTCAATTCTCAGTCAGCACAGGCCTGGGTTGCAGGCCAGGTCCCCAGTTGGAGGTGTGTGAGAAGCAACTGATGGATGTTTCTCTCACACGTCAACATTTCTCTCCCTTCTTTTCTCCTCCCTTCCCCTCTCTCTAAAAGTAAGTAAATAAAATCTTAATAAAACAAATCTTTGCATAATTAAAAAGGGGATTGAAGGGAGACATAAAAAAGAAAAAGGAGATTGAAGTAGGGATAATCAATATATCCATCATTGTATTGTGAATACATTTCCTTGTATATTCTTCTGTAATGTGACTTGTAATAAGCCATTATCTGACTACACCAGGTTCGTAGTAAATGCCAGTATGTTAGTAATTTCCTAGATTTTAGGTACTGTTAACTTTTGAGGGAGGATATTATTATTTTAGGAAAATGGATGAGAAAGTTGGGGGATTTTTTGTGAAGTTCTGATGTCTTTTACCTGTGTTCCACAATTTCACCAGCATTATACTTTAGTTTTTATTTCTACTAAGGTAACAAACTAGACTCACTCTTAAATTGTCAGTAGTATAGAAGGTAACTGTGCTCATTGTCCCAGAGTGGAATATTTTCTCTCCAGAATAACTGTGTAGTTCTCCTGCCTTATGAATGAAACTCTATCTGAAGAGCACATTTTTGTGTGACTTGATTCCCTCACCTCCTTGGAAACTTTGTGCTTCTGTCTGTCAGCAGTGAGCCCAAAGAGATCATTGAAAAGTCCAAAACCCCAAGCCGGAGAAATTCCCGAACTGAAGAACCAACTGTGGCTTCTGAAAGTATGGAAAATGGACATCGGAAGCGATCCTCTCGGCCTGCTTCAGCCTCCAGCTCTACTAAAGGTTAGCAGTGGGGTGTGGGTACTATTGGGTTGGCCAAACAGTTTGTTCATTTTTTTTTCATACAATGGCTCTAGTAGCACTTAGTTGTCTTTAATTTCATTTGAAACAAATTTGTTAGATTGTATTGTGACCGCTGTTATATCAGCATGCATTTTTTAAAAATGTATCAAAATTGGTGAATTTTTGTGTAGCCATATTAATATTGAAGATAAAAGAAAATAAGCAACATTTTTGGCATATTATGCTTTATTATTTCAAGAAGGATAAAAATGCAACTGAAACTCAAAAAAAGATTTCTGCAGTGTATAGAGAAGGTGCAGTGACTGATAGAATGTGTCAAAAGTGGTTTATGAAGTTTCATGCTTGAGATTTCTCTCTGGATGGTGCTCCATGGTCAGATAGACCAGATGAAGTTGATAGCGATTGAATCAAGACATTAACTGAGGACAATCAATGTTATACCGTGCAGGAGATAGCCAACATACTCAAAATATCCAAATCAAGCATTGAACATCATTTGCACCAGCTTGATTATGTTAATTGCTTTGATGTTTGGGTTCCACATAAATTAAGCAAAAAATCCTTCTTGGCTGTATTTTCTCAGGCAATTCTCTACTTAAACGTAATGAAAACGTCCCATTTTTAAAATAAATTATGATGGTTGATAAAAGTGGATATTTTATAATAATGAGAATTGTAAGGGATTGCAGGGCAAGTGTAATGAACCACCACCAACTGCACCAAAGGCCAGTCTTCATCCAAAGGTGATGTTGTGTATATGGTGGGATTGGAAGAGAGTCCTCTACTATCACCTCCTTCCAGAAAACCAAATGATTAATTCCAACAAGTACTGCCCCCAGTTAGACTAACTGAAAACAGCACTCAATGAAAAGCATCTGGAATTAGTCAACAGAAAACACATAATCTTCCATCAAGATAATGCAAGTCTGCATGTTTCTTTAGTGACCAGGCAAAAACTGTTACAGCTTGTCTGGGAAGTTCTGATTCATCCACCGTAATCACCAGACATGGCACCTGTGGATTTCCATTTATTTTGGTCTTTACAAAATTATCTTAATGGAAAAAATTTTAGTTCCTTGGAAGAGTGCAAAAGGCACCTGGAACTGTTCTTTGCTCAAAAAAAATACAAAGTTTTGGGAAGGTGGAATTATGAAGTTGCCTAAAAGATGGCAGAAGGTAGTGGAACAAAACAGTGAATAGTTGTTCAATAAAGTTATTGGTGAAAATGAAAAAATGTGTCTTTTATTTTTACTTTGAAACTGAACGAACTTTTTGGCCAATTCAATATTTGTAGGTCAAGTAGAAGAATGGGAGCCTTACCACAACTTTGTCCTTCATCTCTGCATCTATGCCTTAAATTTGTTGTTACTTAGACTTCTGTTTGGTCCTCCCTTTAATTGTTAGTTCATTTAACTTGGTGTTGTGTGTGTGTACACAAGAACAGAAAGCAGTGTTGGATAAAAGAACATAACAAGTGATTCATTATCACTTCAGATAGGTCCTCAAGAATGGGGCCCAGCCATCTTTCTGTGTTTCTGCAGTCAACTCTCTTTTCCCGCTCTCTACTGCTTTTAAACCTCTAGCCCCTACTTTCTCCCCTCTCTTTCAGCAGAGACTCTTGTCTCCTCACAGAAGAAAATAGAACTCCCTCAACTCTTATTACCAATATGTAAATCTACTGTGTCCTCCTTTGCTCCTACTTTAATAGAGCAGCTGTCCCTCCTCAAGTCCAAGGCCAGTTCCTCCACTTGTGCCTTTGATCCTGTCTTCTCTGACCTTCTCAAGACCTTTACATTATAATTTTTCTTTGTTGACGGCTATCTTCATTTTGAATTAACTCTGTCCTTGGCTTCTGTGACCCAGAACTCTCAATAGCTTTCTGACTATTCTGATTACTCCTTCTCAGTGTCTGTATCCAGACATTAGATGTCAGTTTCCTCAAACTTTGATCCAGAGTTGTCTCTTCAACTTATATTCTTCCTAACTTATCTCATTCATGCCCCCCTTTAGTCACAGCCTTTCACATACCACTCATGAATTTATTTCTAGTACAGGCCTCTAGAGACTTTAGACGACTGCATGTACAACCTTAATATGACCTCAGGCTCAACATGTCTGAAATCAGACTTGTGATTTTCATCCCCAGTGTCAGTTGCTCTGCCATTGTTCCCCATCTCAGGGAGTATGGCACCACCGTCTATTAGGCAAGTCCTCCCTGACACCTCTCTCCCTCACCCTCACATCCATCAGGAAAAGCTGCTGATTTTATCTTAGGTGGCCCAAATTCATCTACTTTTCCCATCTTTACTGCTGTCCTAGCTTAAATCCCCTCAGTGATTTACCATTATCATTAGGATTTAAGCCTAAGAGTGTCAACATGGACCACAAGTTTCTGTGTGGCCTGGCCCATCAGCTTCTCTCAGCCTCATCTGATGTCCCTCAGCAAATCAGACATACCACACTCATCCTTCTCATCACATACCTGTGTATATGTTACACCTGTGGCAGGGGGTGTTCTTTCCTCTTCCTTCTCTTCTCAGTGACATCCAACTTTTCCTACTTAGCTCAGTTGTCACTGGCAATGAATCATGACATCATGTTCTTCTCCTTCATAACATCACAGTTGTAACTTTATGTTTCTTTATGTGATAGGTGATTAATACTCTTAGAGCAGAAGAGGTCTGGTTTTGCCCACCACTGTATCTGTGGTGTCTAGTAGGGTGCCTAATACAAAGAGGTATACAATCAGTAATTATTAAATTAATAACCATCTATCAAATATAAATTAAATAATTAATATATGCCAGGCTCTGGTGATATAATAGTGAGGAGTTAGAGTCTTTGTCTTAATCTTATTAATTATAGTTGTCCCTCAAGCACATGATTTGAACTGCATGGGTCCACTGTACATGGATCTTTTTAATACAGTTAGCCCTCTGTGTTCCCCAGGTTTCACATCTGCAGATTGAACCAACTGTTTTCAATCTGCAGCTGGGAATCCACAGATGCAGAGGGTCAATTTAAGTTATACAGTTTTCAACTGCGCCGTGGTTGGTGTCCCTAACCCCCACGTTGTTCAAGGGTCAGCTGTATATGCTAGCTAGACAGACTCTAATACATACAGTATGTCATCAAGTGTAAGTGCTATGATAGCACAATTACATGGTTCTGTAGGAGCACATAGCTGGGATGCTTTGCTCCTCTGCCAAGTCAGAGAAGGCCTCCTATAGAAAATGATGTTTAAGCTGAGACCTAAAGAGTGAGGAGGCATTATCCAAGCTATAGGGGTTGAATGGAATATTCTAGGCAAAAGCTATAGCATGTGCAAAGGCCCAGGTCTGAGGGAGAGTTTGATACTTTATCCTCTCAGGAAACGCACTGAGCTTAAGTAGCTCAGGTTGGTCAAGAGCTAGGATCCCCACCAACTGCCTGATATCAGCAGGGCTGCTGAGAAACAGTCAAGTGACATTGAGGTGCCAGCCTGAAAACCAGAGCAGGTTGTGGTGCACCGACACCAGACACCAGACACTGACCTGAGAACTCAGCTGTCTTTGGCAGGTTGTGTTTCTGGGCAGGAATTTCATGATGCCTCACAAGACCCCCTGGGGATAGGCCACAGGCCTGTGGATCATACACAGGTAAAACAGGGGTATAGGAGTCACCTTACCTCAAGGCCCACCAGAAAGTGAGGGGAGAAGTTGGGAGGGACCTTTTCTCTCCAGGCATACCTGCACACTGATGCAGACCCCCGTCCCCTATAGTATACTACAGGCAGTGTCCTCTTAGGTGTCCCCACTTTGGATACAGATATGGACCCAACAGCTTTGCCTCCTCCCTGGGAATAATTTCCTCAGTACAAACGTGTTTGGAAGAAAACACATTTTCAGTATATGAGTATGAAACTTTGAGCACAAAAGATTCCTGGAGTTCTATGGGAAAAACTGTTTCCCCTCAATTCTGTGTATTCTTTTAGCCCCTCACTTTCCCAAAAGATCAAAGTTTTGCTTACCACTATATCTGTAGCATATGGTGTATAATTACTTTTAGAGGAGGAAAAAAGTGTTGGCCTTTAAAGATATCACACACCAGATTTTTGGAAACTTATCTGACCTCGGTGCCTCAAGGTACTAAGGTTGTCATTTACAAGCACCAGAAAGAATTAATCTAAGGAGTAGCTGAGACACTTAAGAAGAGATGCCCAAATTAGAGCCTCTCTGTAGAGAACTGCCAGCCAAGAAGAAATGGAAAGCTGGAACCTGTTTTTAAAAAGGAGTGGGAAGCCCTGGCTGGCATAGCTCAGTGAATTGAGTGCGGGCTGCGAACCAAAGTATCGCAGGTTCGATTCCCAGTCAGGGCACATGCCTGGGTTGCAGGCCACAGCCCCCAGCAACTGCACATTGATGTTTCTCTCTCTCTCTCTCTTTCTCCCTCCCTTCCCTCTCTAAAAATAAATAAAATCTTGAAGAAAAAAAAAAAAAAGGAGTGGGTAATAGGCCTGTTTACTTAAACTGGACATTATCCCAAGATGGTGGTAGTTATGTTGGAATACCTGGCCCATCCATGCTTTGAGGCTTAGCAGCTGGCTTAAGAGAAGCCATAGTGAACTCACAGCTTTGTGATCTTCAGAGGAGTGCTAAGTAAATGTCTCCCTAGAGGACAGCAGAGTTCTGGCCAGCCCCCAGGAATCACAGTTGTATATAGATCTCCACTTCAGCCCTCAGGCTATCTATCAGTCCTTAGCTGTCTTAGCATAAGTTACCTTTTAAATCAGAAATGAGTGCTGTAGCTCTTTTGGTTTTTAAGTGTTAGAGCTCTTGAATCCAAATTAAAGAATAAATATGTATATTATTTGGCCTGCTATATTGTATCCATATGTGAACCAAACTCATGAAATAACTTGAGTGATCACAAAATATCAAGCTGGTTTCTAAAATGTATGGTTCTCAAACTCAGAGACACTCGCAGTACTGAGGACCTGGGACTTCTTCCTACAGATCAGTACTCCTTAAAGTTTTGAGGGGGAAAAGTTTCACTTTTTTGTACTCATAAGATCTTGTTCATATATGCACAAACAAAATCAGAAAGTGTGTGTTTTTTGCAAGAATCTTGAAAGTTAAGAACTATTATGAGTTTATATGAGAAGTATTGGTACTTTTTTAAAAGATTCTTTTTTAAAATTGATTTTTAGAGAGAGAGAGAGAAGGAAACATGGATTTGTTGTTCTACTTATCTATACATTCATTGGTTGTGTCTTGTATGTGCTCTGACCAGGGACTGTACCTGTAACCTTGGCATATCGGGACAGTGCACTAACCACAGCACCTGGCCAGGGCAGTATTGGTACTTTTGAATTACTGGGGTACTTTTGAATTACAGTGTGACATTAATCATGTTCCTGCTGTGAGAACAGAGTTTACTTGTGTCACACTGGCCAAGACCTACAAGACTGCCAGATTGGAGCAGGTGGGATGGACGACATCTGGGCAAGTCCAGGGAGGCCCACATGGTTAATAGGTCATGCTGTAATCTGTTGTTTTGTTTTTGGTTGGTTGAATTTCCCACATACACACACATTTTAAGTTACACACAAAAATTGGCTCCCACAAATCAGTGAACTCCTTTTAAAATTGCACTTGATCAGAAATGGTTTATAAGTATGCAAATGGGTAGTTCCAGTCCCAGCATGAGTTCCTCATTAACACAGAAAAATTTTTTTTCTAGTTTTCCTTATTATTCTTTATTTATTTTTGACTGTGTAGAATTTTGTATTATTTTTCAACTGGGGAAAAGGCTTAGTAGTTAAAAAACATGAAGTTCAATGCTAGAGTTAGAAACCAGGGAAAATAGGCAAATATGAGGGAAGTTCATAGTAACCTGTAATCATCAGCAGCTGTGGGTGCCCCAGCGGCCTCTGAGATGCATCTGACAGCAAAATGGGGTGAAAGCTGTAGCCTACCCTCAACCAGTGACTTGAGAAGCACCAATCTCAAATCAGAGTAAATAGATGTACTTAAAACAGAAGTGTTGTTATTGTGCAAATGCAAATAAGCAGACATAATTAGATACATCTTATGAGAGAAAAACCTGAACAGTAACTGCGTGAAACTGCACTCCTGTAGCATCATTTAGAAAACAGCCATGCAAATTTTGAAAGGAAATTTTCAAAAATTTTTTTACAATTAAATAGAAATCTTGGCTAGAAGTGGTACAGTAAAAAGCACAAGAAGTGAGCAAAGTCAAAGTCAATTTCTAAAATTCTAACAATTTAATGCAAATTAAAATGGACAGCTGACTGAAAGTTATTGATCCAGTTTTTTACTTCTATATAGTTGCTTCTGAAATATGAATATGTGAGTAACATATCTCCACTATTAGTTTTTGAACTATTTGCATGAGGTCTGCCTGGGAAAAGTCCAGGCACTGTTAATATAATGAGAACGGTTTGCACGACAGAGATGTAACCAGGCAGCCAACAAGAGTAGACTGGAACTCACATGCGTGAACAATGACTATTTCCTGTACTAGTCAGTGGGGGGCAATAGACACCATTGACTAAGCGAGTAAAGCAACAAATCTGCATCAGATTTTGCATTAAGCTTGAACATTTCTCCACACACACGCAAACTGTTTTGATGATTCAGAAGGTCACAGCTATGGGCAGCTGGTGATTAGCAGCTTCATCATGACAGTGCACTCAGTCATGCATCACATCTCGTGCAGAGTTTTTTTGATGAAACACCAAACCACCCAGGTGACCGCCCTGCGACTTCTGCCTTTTCCCAAAACTAAAATCACATTTGGAAGGGAAGAGATTTCAGACCATCGATGAGATTCAGGAAAATATGACAGGGAAGCTGATAGCAATTGGGAGAACTGTGTGAGGTCCCAAGGTACCTACTTTGAAGGAGACTAAGACATCAATTGTCCTATGTATAGTATTTCTTGTATCTTCTTCAATAAATGTCTCTATTTTTCATATTACGTGGCTGGATACCTTCTGGACAGACCTTGCATATCTATTTTTGCATTAATTTGTAAAATCCTTGATGGTTTAAAAAACTGAGAATTTTTCAATGATATATGTGATGGATCTTTTTTGCCTGTCTGTTACTACTTGTGGGACTATGCTCAGTCAGATAAGCTAGGCAGCCTTCAGGAACAGGCCTGATTCCTACCCTGAATGTACCGCCAGTCACCTAGAATTCTTTACCTTAAAGAGTTCGCCTCTCAATTCTCTTCATTGTTCAGTGGAGTACTAAAAGCTGTAACATTTTGTTAGGAGTATAAAACTGAATAAAAAAACAGAAAACTCATCTTTTTAGAAAAATTAATAAAGACATTAAAAGTGAGTTTGTTCTATGACCCAAATTGGCTGGGGAAGGTGATAAGAAACCAGAATCACATTGATATGTTTTCCTCATGGAAGTGTTAAGGTGCACCCTACACCACCACTCCCATCCTCTACCTTGGTATCAACTAAAAGATTATTTTGTAGTTTCTACCACAAATCACTTGTTTACTCATGGCCGCAGTCATTGATTCATCCTCAGAAGCAGAGGCAGCCTGCCAGATCTCTGGGTGCTTTGGAGCAGTAACAGATGGAAAGGGGGGAAGGGAAAGCCTGAGGTTGCTTATCCCCCTCCCATCCCCACTCTTCACCTCTTTTCCCAGCCACATATGTGTTTTTCAGACACACCACTTGATCCTTCTTATCACAACAAAGGAGAAGCTTCCAAAGTTGGCCTAATTAACAGACATTTTTCTAAAGATGAACACTCAGTCAAGACAGAACTATATTTTTACTTTAAATGACAAATTTGCTACAGTGAAAATGAAGCTTCAGTGTTGGAAGTAAAAGAATTGATTATGGGGAGTTTTGGTTGTGTGAGACTCTTAGTTTGCATGACTTAAAATGAACAGCATTATCAACATCCGGTTAGATTAACTGTCCTCTGATTGGCAAAAGACTAATGGGAAATCAGAGACTGATGCTACCCCATGGCACAAGTAACATGACCCCTCAGCAAGAAAATACTCAATTTTCATATGTGACATTGAGATTTCCAAGAACAGAAGCCCCAAAACATTGCACAGGTCACTTCTTGGAAAGTTATCAAAGCCTTACTTGTTAGCAATCACTATAGCTAACAGAACAGTAAAATTTTTGTGTTCTGTGCCTCCCTTTTGAGTCTGGGTTCTCAAAGTAGGATACAAAAGAGAGAAGAAAAATTGCTTAGAACACTGACTCTAATATTCAGCATCAGGAAATTCAGTCTAATTTCCAGAAATGGATAAATCTTGATTCATTTTACATATTAATGTGTTAGATAGGAAATATTTTTTTCTCTTTGGTAGGAAGTAATTTTAAAATACTGTTTTCATATTGAAACCAAAATATCTACTATGGAACAGCATGAAGAATGAGGGTGAATTTTAAGATCAATATGAGATTTTAAATGTTTACATTTCAAAAGCAAACTATTGTATTCTGTTATAAAAAACTTGTGTGAAAAAGTTTTTTTTAGAAACATGGTTTAAATATAAGATTGAATTGATTTAAGACTCTATGATAATATAAAATTAAAACATACTCTTTCCCATTACGTCATCATATGTATAAATCATTCAGTTTCCATCTCTTCCATGAAGTTCTCAGGCTTACCTGGGCTCGCAGAGCAGGCTGTGGTTTGCTCTGAATTGCTTTCATGCCTGTATGTATCCATAGCCATGATATATACCTGGCTAGGTCACAGTAGACCCTTGCTGACCAAGGGTCATGGTCATATTGTTTAGAAACTTTGACTATAGCATGGCAAAAAGAGTTGCTTGCTGCAGGTCTGGCCAAATAGTTCAGTTGGTTAGGTCATTGTCCTGATACTACCAACATTGTGGGTTTGATCTCTGGTCAGGACACATACAATAATCAACGTGAATGCATAATTAAGTGGGTCAACAAATCAGTGTTTCTCACTCACACTCCCTTCCTCTCCCTCTAAAATCAATCAATAAAAAAAATAATGTTAAGAGGTTTCTTACTACAAAACAATGGCTTGGCTCCAAAAGGGATCCAGAAGCTGGTTTTTGTACTCTGGCACAATTTACTCACTTGTTTAACATTGCTCATTGATTTCTCAACAAAAGCACTGTTAGTCTGTCTGTCATTTCTTTGGGCGATGGGAACCGGTGATGGAGATTATGGGGTTAACTGCCTAGCTAAACAGGCTCTTCCCATTCTGCCACTTTTCCAAACAGGTACATGTGCTTAATTTCCCACCACCTATAATCACATTCCCCCAATTGCCAGGCTCTAGTACACAGGGCTGTACCCCTTCTCATAGAAGCCTGAGACCCTCTTCACAGTGAGTGTTCCTCCTGAGGCCCTTAGATTCAGAGCCAACAGAGCTCCATTTAGGTCAGCCCGTGTTCTTGCGGACTGCCTAAAAGGCACTGCTATGAAGAGTTGCGTCAGCCATGGCTGGTGTGGTTCAGTGGATTGAGTGTCAGCCTGCAAACTGAAAGATCGCTGGTCAGATTCCCAGTCAGGGCATGTGCCTGGGTTATGGGGCAGGTCCCCAGTTGGGGGCGTGCAAGAGGCAACCAATTGATGTTTCTTTCTCCCTTCTTCTCACTCTAAAAATAAATAAAATCTAAAAGCGAAAAGAGTTGCCTCAGCTGACCATATCCTTCCTTTCCCCCCACAGACATAACCAGTGCGGTGCAATCCAAGCGAAGAAAATCCAAGTAAACAAGCTGGACAGCGACTTGATACTTGTAAATGTGTGTGAATTTTACAAAATACAATTTTCAGCTGTGACTTTTTAAAATCCATTTCTGTACAGCTAGTCATTTTAATAATGTGGCCCTTTTCCTAGTCCCTGCAACCTGTTTCATAAAGTGCAATGAGGAAAGCAGAATTGTTGAACCCTTTTGGTGTTGATGAAGTTCAAGGTTTCTAAAATGTTGCCATGTATTGAGAGGAGCTAATGCGATTCTGTTACTAGTTTTCACATTTCCTAAGCAGCCTAGAGTACAGGGTAAGCATTTTTAGATCTTCTAATGATGTATTGTGCTGTGGAAGTACTGTGTGAATAGCAGTAGCGGGGGGTGGGGTGGGCAAAAGGAATCGTCTCATCTGGAAATGTAAATAATTTTATTATATAGTGTTTTGGATGTATTTGTTGTAGAAATGGACCAGTGAATAAAGAGAATCTAAGGATTTGTACAATGTGAAATACTGAATGTGTTTAAATAAATGTCATTGTCCTAGAACATAAACGTATGTTATTGGTGAGGGATTATAGGGTGAGCAAGCTCTTTTCTTTGGATCATAAATGAATAGGAACAGCCTTCTCATGAACTAGAATCCCACATTGTCCTGATTGCACCTGGCAAGCTGAGGAAAATGTAACATTCTTGCTTACTCAACTCATTCTTGGCTTTCCAGAAACTAGCCCTGTGCAACACTATCCTGGGCACTTTATATGTTGGTCAAATTTCTTTTGATTGCAAATAATTGAGAGGATCAAAGGCCACCCAGGATTTTCTAGGGACAGGAAGCCATCAGCAACCCAGATAGCACTTTTTCTTCACCTTGTACAACTGCTTCTCCAGGCACATGATGGATTGCTCTCAAACAACGGTTTATACCTCCTTCATTCAAGAGATCAGCCCAGCCTGACCAGCAAGATTCTTTATAACAGCATCAAGAATCTAGCCTAGTCTAGTTCAGCTTTCCACCTTCAGTCCAGTTCTGTGGTTAGATGTGGCAGTTCCCACATAAAAGCAGTCATTATGTTATATACTTGAAAAATGTCCATGACATTCCATTCTTTGACTGTTCTGTAACATCTGCATCAGGCTTAAGGGTGACTTACCATCTACACGCCCATGTTTTTCCTTCCCTGGCTCAATTCTTATCTAAAAAGGTGTAGTCTACAAGCCAGCTACTTTTCTCCCATCCTAACCACTACCTACCTTCAGGGACTCAGGTGCTTGGAGCACTATTCTTGTCTTGGTCCAGGTCTCAGCCTTCTGCTGTGTCTCCTGCATCTAGATGTATACTCCATCCTTTCCGCTGCAGTAGTTCCTTGCCTTCGCCATAACCCCATGACTGAGGCCAAAAGGATCAGTTGGTGATTCTCTTTCATATTCTTATTCTCATCTCTATTTCAACTGTCTTATTATATGCCTCACATTACAAGGATCCTCTAAAAGAAGTTACTATGAGTCAGACCCCACACCAACTCTGTTTGCAGCATGCTTATCTACCCTCTTCCTTCCCTTATGACACACACGAGAACCAAAGCCAACCTGATAATAATACCCTCTGCCAGCACTGTGCTTAAGATTGCAAAGTGCTTCTACTTTATCTCTAGTCAGGCAGAAAGCATAATGTGCTTTAAATAGATTTTTATTTGTTTTTTCTTTATATTTTTTCTCCCATAGAGGAATAACATTACAGTCTAACAATCAGAATCCTGTTACACACGTACACTGGCATGCCACACGACTGTGTTGAGGTGGTTGTGTCCTTGAGTCTGTTGACATGTCATAACATGGTCAACCAGAGTCTCCTCATTTCAGCCCGTCTCAACACAAAACACCCAAGACGGATGCACTCAACTTGGTTCCATTCGGAACTAGGTGGCAGGGCAAGTGAGAAGATATAAGGGGTTATAGTGTTCTGCATCCGGTCCCCTCGCATAAAGCCACATGGATCTGGGAGGCATCCAGGGGCTCTGGTGGGGTCCTTATTGCACCTAAGATATTATGGGTCAAAGCAAATTGATCAGGGTACAGGCAGGAGCTGGGGAGCAGGCATACTTCAAAACAGCATCAAACTGCATTCATACACACGTGATACCCTGCTGGGGCCAGACTGGCAAAGGCTGGAAAGTGACACCCAGCTTGAAGAGAGCACTCAGACATATTGGGGAATTATTGTAAGTTGCCCTTTGATGTAACTGGGACTCACTCTAGAAACGGGTCCCTCTGACATAGTTTTGGCAAAGTGCTGGTAGTATTAACATTAATACTCACAAACTGGAACAAACTTCTCCAGAGTCTCTGAAAACATCAGTCAAGACAGACTCTCTAACCCCCCTCCTGTCTAAGGTTGCATAGGACTTTGTGAATTCTGGTTCCCTCATATATTCAAGTTCTGTGGTTTAAAAAAAAAATCCTGAAGCATGCTTAAGGTGAAAGGCACATACACAGTCAATACAATATGATGAGGTCTGATGCTTCAGGAGTCAGACTAGCAGGAGACTGAGTAGTGTTGGTTCTTAGAAATCTATACACAATTAAAATATTGCCACACTCAAATGCTATAGAATCTATAGGAAAGTACAAAAACCTATGAGCCTTTCAACCAGCCAGGTGATGAGATTGGAAGATTCTAGAACTACAGGAGCTCCAGAAATATGGGTAAGGGAAGGGCCTTTTAAAATTTTAGCCTAATGCCCTATTACTATTCTTCCCCCTCCAGAAGGATCATGGGCACTGCCCAGGACTGAGCCTAGGCCCCAGCTGGCAGCAAAGGCGTACGCAAGAAGAGTTGGAGGGAGTTTCAGCTCTTGGAAGTGCTGAAGACCCTAAGCTGGCTGTGACCAAGGGGTAGCTGGAAGAAAAAAGTGACTAGGTAATAACTGAGGGAGAACCTTGGGGACAGAAACAAGGTTACCAACTACTAGGGCCCCAGTGGACTAGTATGGGGACTTAGATCAGTTCTTAGTGTAGATCTGGCTTACTCCCTTTGATAGGAGACTCCAACAAAGCTTCCTCTGTCCCCATCCCAGCATCCACTGAGCTACCTGCTCCCTTACCCACACATCCCACATGAGGCTTGGAGCTACAGGGTCTGGAAGGGCAGCTGCCTTTACCCTCATGGGAATGCAGTTATCTCCAAGCCTCCGCTTGACTGTGAGACCTGGATTTGGGGTAAAGGGGGAAGACCTATGTTAGTATGTAACAGGAAATCTTAAAAGTTTTGAGGAAGAAAGAGCACACACTAGAAAAGGACAGTTAGAGAAAAAGGGAAGCAACTCGGGGCATCCCAAAAGGCTGTTGCTGGTGTCTGAGCCCAAAATTCAGTCCCACCATGAGAAGGGCAAAGCTGGCTGCCCCTGTTCCTTCTGTTTCACCCAGGGATTCAGGTTCCCTCCTCCAGGTATTTACTGGAGGAGAAGGGGAGGGGAACCGTAGGGCACCCATTTCTCCCCAGCAGCCTAGAAAGGAAGAGAGCACTCGGAGAAAATGAGGAGAGTCCTCTGAAGGCCCTGAACCTGGATAGTGACTATTTGGGGATTGGGACACTGAAGCTCCTGGCCTCCTACCCAGAAGTGTTTATTAGCCATCCTGGGCAGGGTGTGAAATATAAAGCCAGAGGCAAGATGAAGGCTGAGCTGTCAATCTTGGGATAGGTTCACCCCACAGCTTGTCTTCCCCAGCATCATACCTCTGCATTCTTACTCTGGGGTGTGCACTTTCCCTGCCTAGAAGCCCTCTGGCCTGCATCTCTCCTAAGCTAGTTCTAGCACCTTGGGCATGTGAACAGATGGCCAGAATGGCAGGGCCTTGCCCAGCCTCTATTCCTGGGGTGACATATTGGGGATAGGGTGGCAAGGTACTAACTAAGCCTTTCAGACCCGGGGCCTGCAGAAGGGTAGATTTCAGGAAGGAATTTGGGAGGTGGGATTACAGGAAAGGGAGGTGGGGGCAGACTCCAGGCTTCAGCCTGAAAGCAGGGTTTGGCCTCTCTGAGCAAGCACACAGTACCAGCTCCCATGGTGCCCTGCTTCCTACAGCTTCTCAACCTGTCTGTCCTGTCTATATTTCCAATAGGCTGTCTCTTTCCCTTGATTCCATCCACCTTCTCCCTCTAATTTACATCTCACAGCCCTCTTCCACATACTTTACCTTTCCAGGCCTAAACAACTACAAGGAGCCCAGCCCCCAGGGGAGGAGGGAAGATGAGACTAAACACAGAAACCTTTAGTTTCAGTCCCCCTCCCCGCCCTATCCACTTGGGAGGGAATTGCTGGGAATGAATAATAAGGAAGCAGGAGAGAGTGTAGTGCCAAACATGAGATAGGGTGAGGCTTGTATAGTGGGATTTAAAGTGAGGAAAGAGCCTGATCTGGAACTGGAAGAGGAGACTCTCAGAAATAGGAGTGGGCCAGCAGTAGAGGACAGGACGGCAAGGATAAAGGGGAATGTCAGTGCAAGATGGGGATGGGCACCACAGAAGGAAGATAGGGGAGAGGAAGGATTAGAGGTGTTGGGCATAGGGGCCAAAAAGAAAGAGGGTGAAGGGCAGGAAGAGGTTCAGAGGCAGATTAGAGACTCAGAGATGGGGAAATCAAGGGGGTTGAAAAGGGGGCTAGCAGCCCACCTCACACACTTAAGGAGGGAGGTTGTGGTATGCAGCCCCAGGTGGGCTGGGGGCGCCCCTTGAGCAACACACTGGCTGCGGCGGAGGGGCATGACAGGGGTCAGGGGTCAGCAAGGGGTTCGTGGTTCAGCAGGTGGACGCTCAATAGTTGAACTGGCGCTGGCACGGCTGGTAGATGAAGCTGCCCTGGTGCTTGGGCCTGCGCGGACGGCTCTCGCGGGCGCGATTCTGCCGTTGCATCACCTTGGCGCTCAGCGCCTGACGCTCTGCCCGCTGACGGGCCCGCTGCAGTCGCCGTACCTGGCCCGCCTTCTCCAGCAGAGCAGCCCGCGCTGGTAGAGGGGCAGCTGCATGGTGCAGGGCCCGGGGCTCCAGGCGGACCGGTGCCAGCTCCCTGCAGGGCAGAGCGGACTCAGGTTCAGAGCCGAACCAATGCGGGGCTAAGAGGAGCACTGACACCTCCCACCTTGTCCCCAACCTTCTCCCTGGAGCACTACTGTCTCTACTCATATGGGGGCACCCAATGCCCTTCTTCCGGAACCAGCCCGTCCTCCAACCCAACCTGGAGATAGCTCCTCGGTTCTAGTCGCTGTGACCGGTAAAATCCACACCCCAGGAAAGACTAGATTCCAACTTCTAATTTGGCCCTTGCCTTTAATACAAGCCACTAAAAGCCGCACCCCCTTGACTTTTGGATAATACCGCTCCAGCCATTCCAGACTCTTAGCCACGCCCCCAAACTCAAAGCTCCGCCCCTCTACCCTCAGGCAGGCTGTTAGTTCCCGGTCCTGAGAGGTCAGACACTTTGCCTGGAAGACTGGCCCCGCCCCCTCAGTCGACACTGAGCTTGCCCACTGAGTGGGCACCTGGGCTTGCTCGCCCAGCCTCCAGGCAAAGACGGAGGCCTCCTGGACTCGCCTCCCTAGGACTCCACACTGCCCCAGCCGCTCACCCATCCTCGCTAAGGTCGCCGTGAGGCAGGTCCGCGTCAGGGTGCGGGGAAGGGGGCCCAGGCTCCAGCACTATGGTGCTGCCGGTGACGTAAACAGACATGCTGGGGTGCTCGATGAGGAGGTCCTCCAGAGGGCTGCTCTGGAGGCGGACGGGCCCGAGTCCAGGGCCCTCTGCAGTAAAACAGGCGGGAGGGGTAACAAACCAGCTCTCGTCCATCAAGGAGGGTGCGGGCGGAGGGCGGCCAGCGGGGGCAGGGGCGGCCCCCGGACTGGGTGGAGCCGAGTAGCTGTCTACGAGGCGCGGGACGGGGAGCCATGCAGGGGAGGGGGTGCAGCGGGGAGTGACACACACACAGGACACAAGGGGGCGGGGAGAGAAAAGGCATCGTTAGTCAGACCCTCGGTCCTGCCCATCGCGCTAACGGGGCACCCACAAGTAGTCAGGAGCCTCGACCTGCTACCCTAGTGTACGTGAGGTGTGGGCCCCAACATTGCGCCGCCGGGAGACGGCCTGGGCTCGCACGGGATGTTACCCCACTTCCAGTGCCACTGCCTCAGCCCCAGTTTGCACAGCAGGCCTTGGGGAATTCCCCAATTCCGAGCCTAGCAGCTCCCTGTGCTGCTTGGCCACCTGACCTTCACAGGCCCAGGTAATCAGTCATAGTTCTGGTCCCCAACTTAGGCCTCACCCGGCAGGTCAATGATGAGCCAGCCATCCACTTCCTCCTCCTCGGGGACGAAGGCTTGGGGGCAGTCGAGGTCCTCAGGGGGCGGGGGGTTGCTGAAGAAGAGGCTGGTGAGGCGCTGGAACATGGTGGGGGAGGGGAGCGGCCTCAGGGGGGTGTCCTATAGCAGTGCAAAAACCTGAGAGGCGTAGAGAGGAGTCAGAGCCACCACTGACTGAAGTCTACCCCCACTCCCGCCTGGGGATACCACCCCAAGCCACCATACCAGATCAGGGTACAACAGTGAGATTTCTGGAAGATCTGCAGTGTGTGTGCTTTCTGGTAGGTCAGCCTGCTTTTAGGCTTTTCTGTTTTCTGTGTGACCTTAGGAAGTTATTTAATTTATCTTGCTTTACTTTTGTTATCTGACCAATGGCAATGAAAACAGTACCCTCTTCTGGGCCCTCTGTGGTGTGTGTGCTTTCTGGTAGGTCAGCCTGCTTTTAGGCTTTTCTATTTTCTGTGTGACCTTAGGAAGTTATTTAACTTATCTGTGCTTTACTTTTCTTATCTGACCAATGGCAATGAAAACAGTACCCTCTTCTGGGCCCTTATAAGAATTAAATGAGCTAATAATAGTATCCTCCTCTAGGGTCTAGTAAGAATTAAAGGAGCCAAACACAAAAACTTAGAACAGTACCCTTTAATCAATTAGTTATTAATATTATTGCATGCTCTAGGAACATAGAAAGAGAGGTATATATAACCAGATTCTGTCAAGGAAGGTCTTCAGGGGATTGAACATACAAGCTGGACCTTGAAGGGTAATTAGGATTCTGCAAGCAAGGAAGAAATTGCCCAATATTGTGATTATTTATCATCATCATAATATTCCTAACATTCATGTGCCAGGTACTATACTAAACACTTTACCCGTATTGCCTCATGTAATCCTCACAACTCTAGGAAGTGGGTATTCTTATTATCCCTCCTTTACAGGTGAAGAAACTGAAGTTAAGAGAAGGTAACTTGCCCAAAGGCAGCACCCATAATCACTATATTCCATTGCCTTTGCTGGGTGTCTCTGTGAATTAGGCATTTTCAACTTGGTAGCCAAGGGCCAAATGGTCCATGTGCATTTTTTCTGGGGCAAAGAACCCTGGATTTCATCATATTTTCCTAAACAGCACTACTTGAGCCCAGACATTAAGAACCATTACTTGAGCCTTCATGACTTGAAAAGTGCTGGCTAGCAAAAATCCCATAGAACCCTTTGATTGCACAGGCCTAAACTAAGTTCTGTTTGTGAAATGAGCTTGGAAGATCCTATTCCTACAGGCCCTCCCCCTTCTAACCCCCTACCCCCAAGCTCCTGCTCAAGGGCAACATCCCTGGCTAGGACGAAGATCAGGTTGCCTGGCTGCAGAGAGACAACAGGTCACTGGGAGGTGATGGTGGAGGGAGGGAGCTATCACACCCCAGGAACCCTTAAGGATTAGCACTGAGGGTTAGACCAGGACTCAAGGCCTCAATCAGCCCTTCCCTGGGTGAAGATGAGGAAGAAAAACCCCTGCTTCAGGAATGCAGATACCAAGGAGGTGTCAACATTCTGTTCCACTACAGATCTGTTCCTCTCCCCACCTCAGCCTACCTCAGGACTAGACCTGGGCGTAGGGCCCACTAGATGTCCCTAAAGCTTGACCCTCCACATTTGTCCCCTGAAGATGGTCAGTAGTTTTGCTACTGAGCCACTTGTCACCTTCCTCAAAGAATATTTCTGTACTTCCTGTAGAACTCCCTGGGGACATGTCCATACTTATTGGGTTGGCCAAAAAGTCCATTACATTTTTTCCATAAGATGGCTCTAGTAGTGCTTAGTTGTCTTTAACTGCATTCAAAACAATTTTGTTAGACTGTTTTGTGACAGCTGTCATATCAGTGTGTATTTTTTAAAAACTTATCAAAATTGGTGAATTTTTGTACAGCCGTTTTATTACTGAAGAGGGAAGAAAATAAGCAACATTTTTGCATATTGTGCTTTATTACTTTAAGAAAGGAAAAACGCAACTGAAACACATAAAATAAGATTTATGCAATGTATGGAGAAGGTGCTGTGACTCACTGAACATGTCAAAAGTGGTTTACAGAGTATCTTGGTACTAGACATTTGACATTTTGGCCAAATAATTTTTTGCTGGGGGACTGTCTTATGCATTGGAAGATGTTTAGCAGCACCCCTGGCCTCTACCCACTAGAAGCCAATAGTAGGGCATAGCCAACATACTCAAAATATCCAAATCAATAAAGTTATTGGTGAAAATGAAAAATGTCTCTTTTACAGGAAAAAAAATGTAACTGGACTTTTTGGCCAACCCAATACAGTCCCTGAAGGCACTCTACTCTTACTGTTAATGCTCCTGGGGTATTTATGTGCTTGTGGCTATCTCTCCCATTCCCTGAGAATGTTTTCACCATTGCCAGAAAATTCCTTAAGCTCCAACCCTGAGAGTATTTCCACATTTGCAGACCCACAGTGAGCTCCAGAAGGAAATGTTTCCTGGGTGCTGGCTTCTGTGGTGGGAGATCTATGGGGATTGTGATAGGTTGGGCCATCCCAACTAATTGCTGCCCAGCACCAGCCACATATCCCAGCCCATCTGTAGCCACAGGGAGGAGTTAGTGATTCAGTTACAAAAAAATCCAGAAAGTTTGGCCCTTCCTGAGGGAAGTTTGGGGCCTTAATGAGGAACCCCCTCTTTCTACTTCACTGAGAAAATGAAGTTAAGAGTTGTTTCAGGGACTATCATATTCACCCAGTCCATTTCACAACCTCAGGATCGGAAGATGTAAATCTATCTAAAGGGCACACAGCTAGATTGTGGCAGGGTAGGCCTAGCCTCAGGTCACTGAGCCTCCAGTCCAGAGTATACAGAGAAAAACCTCAGCAAATAATCCCCCAAAATATTCAGATAGGGAGGTTAGACATGAATCAGACCTTGATCCAGTCACTGCTCCTCTCAGAGCCCCTCTGCCCAGCTATGAAAGGGTCTGGGGTTCCTGATACCAAGATTTATCATGCATTTGCCAGAGCACCCACTGTGTACCAGAGCCTGCTCAGGGCCTCCTCAAATTACAGACAGACTGAGGTAAGGAAGGCTGGGGGTGGGGGAAGAGCTGCCTGCCCGAGGTCACACAGCAAGTCAGTGACAGAGCCAAGAGTAGCAGCGCACCAGCCAGCCAGTGCCCGCCCCTTTCATGACCACTGGGGAGTCTCCCGGATTTTCTTTCCCAGTCCTGCCAACTTCCTGGTTCTCACATTCCCAGCCCTGCTCCAGGGAGAACCATGCAGCAGCTGTGACCAGAATAGCACTTGAGCCCCAAGCCACTTCTACCCCAGCCCATCCTTGAGCAAAGCCCATCCAGCCTCTAAGCCCAATCCACTTAGAAAGTCAGAAGCTTTTCCTCCTACCCTTTCTCCTGCCCCTCTCAGTGAGCAGAGAGGGGCAGCACAAACCTTGTAATTACTAGCACTAGGCCAGGTCATGTCCTTCGGGGGTTGGGGAGATGATGAAGGGCCAAACTCTCACCCCCACCCCACCCTAAAATCAGCCCTAGAGACACCCTGATGCAGCCAATGACTCACCTTTCTGTGGTCAAAACAGCTGGGAGACAGAAATTTTATTAGGCTCTGTGACTCCAAAGTACAGAGTGAGGGTCAGGGCCACAAAACGGGACCCAATCTCCAAAGAACTCCTGGAAAAACATCCTGGAGTGAGGACACCTAGGAGCCCTATCAAATTCGGAGGGTACTGGGCCCACTGTAGTGTCCTCAGTCATAGGAGGATGTGTAACTTTTCACTTGTACTGAGTTCCTACTAGGCATGTGCCCATGGCTATTGCATCCGTTGCTCACTCAGTAGGCATGACCCTAATTGGCTTCATGACCACCATGAGTAAGCCACATCTCCTTTCTGGGCCTCAGTTTCCCCTTGTGTGAAATGGGATCTAAGACCCCTAGTTTGGAGGTTGGGAGTGAAGTCAGATAAAGCGCTGCACACATCAGGGATTAGGATGATGTTATTATGTTAGACCCCAGGGGTGCGGAGCCTGAAGCCATAAGGAGGTGATTCCACCACCATCTGGCGCTGCCCCAAAGACCTGGAGCTGGAGCTCCAGGGCTCCCTTCAACTCCTGACGACCCCCACCCTGCCCGGAACCTAGACTCAGCAGCACAATCTGAACCCCTCTCGAGTCGCAAGAAGAAAGTCAGTGATCAGGGGCCTGACCCCAGCCCCTGGATTAACCCAGGAAACTGCCAAGGCCCCTCCGGGAAATTGCCAAGGCCCCTCCGGGCCCCTCTGCCTTTCAGCGTCCCTCACCCAAGAGCCCAGCAACCCCAACCCAGTGCCCACCGGGTCAGGGGAGGACACGCGACCCAAAGGGGGAGGGGGCGGTACCGGCCTTAGTGACGTCTCAATGTCAAATGCAAATAGAGAGACGTCACGGTCTACCGGGCTTGCAGCAGCCAATCCGGAGACGGGAATGCGCCCCCGCAGCCGCGGGCGGAGACAAACAAAGACCTAGGAGTTGGGGGCGCAGGGAGCCCCCTGGCTAAAGCTGGCTGGAACTCACCTGGGTACCCGGGCGGTGCAGCCGGCTGGGTAACGCTGAGGTAGTTGTGCCGCGGAACGGCTCGGGGGTCGGCGGCTGATCACACTCCAGGCCGCATCCCGTGGACTGGTCAAGGAGGCGGCGGAGCTACTCCTCGGATGCCCGTGGCTGCTGCTCTCACCCGCGGTGCTTTGAGTGTGTGCAGCCGCTGCTGCTGGGCTCGCAGAACAAATTGGAACGTTCAAACAGCTGATTGTGACGTCACAAAGGGGCCCGCCCGCCTGTCGTCATTGGCGGGCGGAGCAGAGACCAATCCTAGGCTGCGGATTCCCCCTCCCTGCCTCCTTTGCACTGTTCCTCTGGTTAGTGGCTCCTGTCTGGGAGCCCAGCTCAGAGCCGCAGGGCGCCGCCCGGTGAGACAACTGCTGCGAGCTTGGATCTTCTACCTGTCAGAGACCTCTCAGTGAGAAGGGTCCAACCCCTCCCTATGGGATCCCTATCTTCCTGCTCTCCCTTCTCATACCCCAGCGCCCTCACCCCTCCCTCTGTCCCCCAGATCCTCTCACCTGCATCCTATATCCAAGTCCCCCAGTCTGTACTATTCAACTCCACACCATGTCCATGAACCTCCATCCTTCCCACTACTTGTCTCCCTGTTCGCCCTCCCTTTTCTGTCTCACCTCCTCACCACTACACATTCTCTGCTTTCCCACTCCACTTTTCCTCAGCTGGGCAGGTTTGGGAGGTGCAGTTGAGTAGTACAGATTGGGGGACTTGGATACAGGATGCAAGCACCTATTCTGGGACAGCACCTGGGAGTGTAGAGAAGTTGGTTTGCTGACAGGAAATTTTAGGGAGTAGGACTTGGAGAGGAATTGCCCCGGGCTGAATAAACATTGACCTAGAGACTGCTCTGTAGTGGAAGTTTACACACCTTATTTAATCTGTTGCTACCGGGGCTGGACAGAAAAATGGCAAGGATTGGTTATTAGTCCCGATTTACGTGCAGGGAAAATGAGGCTCACAAATCTTACTGTTAGCATGTGGATTCATATTCAATAATGCATTCAACATTTATTGAGTACTTACTGTTCCCACTGACAGACTATTAGCTGGCATTTATTGAACACTTACCAAGTGCCAGGCACTTATGTGTTTTGATCTTCACAACAACTCCCAAAGCTGGGGATTATCCCCATTTCCAAGGTGAGAAAACAGACTCAGCCCAAGTGACTTCCCAAGATCACAAAGCTAATATAAATAGCAGAGCCAGGATTTGAGCCCATAGTTTCTGGCCTTGACCCTTTCCACTCTCTATGTGTGCCAGATTGCCTAATTCCCAGTGTGCTCCAGCCTCCTCCAGGAGACCTGGGCCCACTCCTGACTGCCCCAAACTTGCTGTGTGACTTCAAGCTAGTCATGTTACCTCTCCGGGCCTCAGTTTCCTTATCTGTAAGCTTAACATGTCCAAGTTTCCTTCCATCCTCAGGATTCTGCCAATCCTATTCTCTAGGCTTTCTGGGTCTCCCAGTGGCCTGAGAAATGCATGGAGAGAGACCACAAATACACATCCTCAGAATCTCCAGGGCCAGAGGTTCTGGATGGACTCTTAGTACAGCAGGGTTGGTGGGGGTGGGTCTGGGAGCTGCCCATCTGGCTCAACAGGAGGTAGGGGGTGATTTAGGCCAAGGCTTCGTGCTCTGGTGAGAAAATCCTGTCTCCGCCTAGTCTGAAACCCCAGAGGGACTCCTTAGCCCTAGCAACTAGGAGAAGGAGCCAGGAAATAATACCCAGAGGTTTCCAGGGGGAGGAGAGAGCCGTGTTTAGGCCCCAGGAGTGGTGTTCCCAAAGTGTCCTCAATCTGTGCAGCCCTGAGCCTCTGCCCATCACATCTACTTCCTGTTAACCTCGTATCCTCTCTTGACCTCCTTGCTGACTTAAACTAAATAATCCCTAACGTGCCTTTCCTGTCACACCACTTGCTTCTTCTAAAATCTTCTATGGCTCCCAAAGTATCACACTCCTTAACACAGCATTTGTGGCCTTTTATGATCCAGCTGCAATTCTCTCCAGCTTCATCCCCTCCACCTCTTCTACCTGTACCTTGTGCTAAGGTCAAACTCCTTGTTGTCTCTTCAACACTCTCCACCAGCACATTTTTGCTCAAGCTCTTCCTGGAATGCCCTCTTCAGGCCTCTCTGAATTTAGATTATTCCTGTCTTCAAGATTCTACTCGCCCCTCCTTCCTCTAGGTAGCCTTCCCTGTCCCCACCCATGTGTACAGAGCTTCCTTGGGACATTTATTTGTTCACTAAACAGAAAGTGATGACTAATTGTGTGTGTTTATGTGCATGTGTCTTCCCAAGTGAATGGTTGGCATCTCAAGGGCAGAATCTCTGCCCATATACTCCCCCCACCTGGCCTATGCTGGGCCCAGCATAGTAGACTCTGATCAAAGGCTCATTAGTTACAGCTTGAAAGGTGGGTGGATAGAAGTCTACACCTGGCCCCTGGCTTCCTGTATCAAGGTAGAGACCTTGATACAGGAAGCACGCTACTGGGGCCTGGGTTCTGGTTCCCCAAGCCTACAGAAGGGTATTCCTGGCATATACTCTGATACCCTAAAAGACCTGGATTCTGCTCCCAAACTTAGCTGAACCCCATGTACAGGCTGCTAGGGCAGATTCCCAGTCTTCAGTTTCTCTGTAGAGTCAAAGATACCCATGGAAGTAGGGGCCTGGGGCCCAGTGGAGTCCCATGCTGAAACTCCTGGGATTGTCCCTCTCCACTGCAGAGATTTATCATTAGAACTGGAGGAAACTTCAGACCTCACTTCATCCAAACTCCTTATTTTATAGGTGGAGAAACTGTGGCACACTAATACACAGAGAGATCAAGGTACTTGCTTAGAATTATAGAGCAGCAGAGCCATCAGCTGACACTGGCCCCAGAGAGTGGACTTAGTATCCTAGGCCCATTGCTTAGGCCTGGGGGCCATTAAAAGAGTCAGGGAGCACCATGATGGGGGTGATCCTGGAGTCTCATTTTCAATCAGACATAAGGTACCACTCCTGTGTACACACATAGGTAGACATGTACAGCTATGCATACACATGAAGGCATCCATGTACAAACATACACACATGTGCACATGAACTCCCTGCCCAGATGTAAACACTTGCCCAATTTTATGGGCCCCAGGATTGGAGGTCAAGAGGCCACCCTTTTATTCCTGTCTGGGCCTTGGCCTTGCCCTTACCAAACCCCCGAGGCTCCCCGATAGCTTGGGGCCCCTCCACTTCAAAGGGCAGAGATATATCAGCCTGGGCGTGTCCTTCACAGGAACTTGCACTCACTCAAAGGTATGAGCCTGCTGGAGAACTGGCTCACCGCTCCCCCTCTCCCCACTCTCCCTCTCCATAGAGGGCAAGGCTGAGATGAAGCCAAGTGGGTAGCTTGGAATCTGAGTCAAAACCAGCAAGGCCTTATCACCCTAGAAGCAAAGCCCTCCAAGCCCCTACTAGGTTTATAGAGTTAAGCCAGTAATATTAATGATGATATTATTGGTATTTTTGTGTTAGGTAATGTTCTGAGCACCTGTTGATAACTCTTTTAATCTTTACAACAATCCTCTAATATAAGTAATACTATTCTTCTATTTTACTGATGAAGAAACTGAGACTGAGAGGGGGAAAAAAGTGAATTGGTAGAGCCACCTAAATTTAAACCTACTCCCAAATTCCCCCAACAGATAAGCCTATATTTTAACAAGGGGCCATATCCCCTGAACTCTTACTCAAAAAGCTTTGTTGTTCAACCCAGAGATGTCTGAATTGAAGGTAACTCTGTGTGTGTGTATTTACACCAGGAAAAACCATAGTCTGCTGGTCAATAAATCCAGATTTCAATCACAGTACTATCAATCCTGGGCTCACTTCCTGGCCCAGGGCAAGTCACTTTCTTTGTCTGAGTTTCCCATCTGCAACATGGCTGGCTCCAGGTTTTCTAAACAGCACTTCAGTCCCAACCTCCAAGCATTTGGGTTTGTATGAATGGTGCTTAAAGCCCCTGATGATGATGAGCTGATGGTCAGTACAGGATTCATTTCAGGAAGAGGAGGCAGGTGGCAGGAAGGCAAATGCCTGGCTTAGTTTTAGCCCACCTGCTCATGGTGTGAGGGTAGGGTGGTGACTCTGGTGTTCCATGGATGTGCTTGTGAGTGTGGACAAGTACGCAAGCAAGCTGCTTTGGTGTGAGTGCCCTGCAGGAACTCCCACATTTAGAACTTTTGAAGGGAAATGGTTGCATCCCTCCAGCTTTGAGGCTGAGGGGAAGAGAGTGGACAGCAGGGTTCTCTCCACAGCAGGGTTCCCAACCACTCTTCTAGAAGCAGATGGATCCCCTGAAGCTGGAAGCACTGCCCTTTTCTGCTCACCTTTTCCTTGCCTTCCTATCACCTCCAGATCCAATTCACGCTGCTGTCCAGGCATCCTCTAACGGTACCTGGTACACAGTAAGCATTTAGTAAGTACTGATGGGAAGTGAATGAAGCTGCCCTCATCCCCTGTTTGGTCTGTCAACACACACAACACACACACACACACACCTGTGCAAATGATCATAATCCAAACCACTGCCAGTCTTCCTGCTTCTGGGATTTTTGCTCTGGTAGTTTCCCCCTCATTTGGAACTCTGTCTAATCACCCACCTCATCTCCCTGGGCTTAGACCCTCCCCATTCTTCAGTACTAATCAGCAGCTTGTATTTATTGAGCATTTACTATGTGCCTGTAACCCTCCAAGATGGACACTGTTGTTATCCCCATTTTACAGATGAGGAAATTTGGTCTCAGCCTGCCCAAGATCACCGAGCTAATGTGTCAGTGCATGTTTGTGTATATTCAACAATGTTTAGAAATATTGATTGTATGTGTATATGTGTACAATAGTAAATAGCATAAAAGTTATAAAGCCTGTATGTGGAAAATGTACAGTATTTTTGCCTAACACTCCCATGTTAGCCTTGAAGGAGCAAACTGCCATGTTGTGGAGGCAGCTACATGGCAAGGACCCAAGAGGGGTCTCCAGAAGCCAAAAGGGGTCCTCAGCCAACAGCAAGGCAATGGAGATCTCAGTAACATGACCACAAGAAAATGAATTCCTGAAGGATCCTGGAAGCCCAACTTTCCTTAGTTGAGTCTTCAGATAAGGACACAGCTGGCCAGCACCTTGATTTCAGCCTTTTGAGTCCCTGAGCAGATAACCCAGATAACCCAGATAAGCTGTGCCTGGACTTCTGACTTATAGAACTGTGAACTAATGAATATGGGTGTTGTACTGTTTTTTAATTTAGTGTGGTGTTATCTTAGTTATTTTAAAGATGTTTAACTTTTAAATGAGTTGACATAAAATGTTATATCAGTTTCAGATGTACAACATAGTGATTAGACATTTATATACCTTATGAAGTGATCACCCCAGTTAAATGCGTGTTGTCTTAAGGCCCCTAAGTGTGTGGAGGTTTGTTATACAACAATTAAAAACTGCAACACATATGTTAAAAAAGGTTTTTTTTTTTAAGATTTTATTTATTTAGTTTTAGAGAGAGAGAAAGGGAGGGAGAAAGAGAGGGAGAGAAACAATGATTGGCTGCCTCTCACACATCCCGAGCTAGGAACCTGGACTGCAACCTAGGCATGTGCCCTGACTGGAAATTGAACCAGCAACTTCTCAGTTTGCAGGACGATGTCCAACCCACTGACCACACCAGTCAGGACTGAAAAAGTTTTTTGCATAAAAAGAGACAGCTAGAGTTACTAATCTCACTCTGATATATTTTGTCTTAGCACAAATAACTTTGTGAACCTCATAAAAATAGTGTTGTGATTGGGAAAAATCATTTTCTTTTGTTTCTTTTGCCAAAGTCATATAGTTGAAAATGAGTAATTTGAATATGCAGGATGTAATTCCAGGGTATCTATTAGCCAAATTGCACTTCTTCCAGGAAGATCTCCAAGATCTCTCTGGGAGGAAGTAACTTCTCCTTCCTCAGAGCTCCCAAATACATTGTCTGCCAGTCTCTTCAAGCACTGCTGCTCTCAGTCCACCACACTCTCAGAAATGCTTAACTGAAAAAGAAGAAAGAAAGAAAGAAAGAAAGAAAGAAAGAAAGAAAGAAAGAAAGAAAGAAAGAAAGAAAGAAAGAAAGAAAGAAAGAAGGAAAGAAAGAAGAGCCTAGTTACTTTCTGGGAGACAGATACATTTTCTGTACTTGTGACTCTCACTCAGATATAAACAGAAACATAATCAGAGACATTATAATACAGGGAGATAAGAACTAGGACAGTGGGTAGGCCAAAGTGCTAGGAGGATCTGAAAAAACACGGGGGGGTTGATTCAAGGAAGGCTTCCTGGAAGAGAGGCCATCTGAGTGAGACTTTGAAAGATGAGTAGAAGCTTGCCTTGAGGAAAATGGATTGAATGGCCTGGTATATAATTTCAAATCAGGAGCCCTGCATTTCTGTCTTGGTTCTGCTTTTGACTTGTTATTTGACTTTGAGTGACACTCTGTCCCTCTATGGGCCTTGTTCTGTCTGTATGATAGGAGCATGATGGGAAATCCCTTTGTCTGCTCTTTATTTTTTCTGCCCATGGCTTTCTAAGGAGAGCTTTGTCTTGTCTCTCTGCTTTCCAGGCTTCAGAGATACAGAACTGGGGTAAGAGGATGGCGAAGTGAGAGGAAAGAGGGAAGGAAGAAAACAGTTATGCTGTGGGAAAAGACCTAGGAGGGACAAGTTTTGAGGGAAAGTGACAGGTTAGATGAGCAAGAGACATGAGAGGCAGCAGTGGGGTGTGAGAGGATTAGTGAAAACAGAGGAGATTCTACAGTGTTGACGTGGTTTGGAGACTCTTTCATGTCTTTTGAGAGTTAACAAATATTAGAGTCTTTTTTAAATTACTTTTGGGAGTTGGACTATTGTTCTTGGATTGAATTTTTTTTGAATAGGTTAAAAAGTGCATAATTCAAAATTCCACAGAACAAAAGGATATAGGTTTCCATTCCATTTCTACCTCCAGCACCTTCCAACCAACTTCCACTCCCCAGGGGCAACTGCTGTTACCAGCTTGTGTGAATTGCCAGAAATAGTCTCTACATATACATGTATGTATATGTGTATATGATCTCCCTGTTTTGAACACAAATGATGGTGTGCTATGCACACTATCTTGAAATTGCTTTTTTTTTTTACTTAACAATACAACTTAAAGAGGAGTCCCTAATAGTACCTACAGAACTCTCATTCTTTGTTACAGCCACATAGTATTTCACCATATCATAGTCAGGATGGACTAAAGTTATTGAATCAGTCCTCTGTAGCTGAAAATTTAGTTTGTTTTCAGCAATTTTCCCTTATAATGTAGTTTTTTAATTTGCCGTTGAAGGTGCTAAGCCCAAGTCATGTGAGGCCCTGAGATTCATTTGCGTTATGGTATTTGGGCTCAATGGTATCTTCAAAGATTCTGATCCATTCTCTGGATCAGCTCTTCTCTCCATCCTTTCCCTTGGTTTTACCTACCCACCTTCTGGGCCCAGAATGGCAGCCTCCGTCTTCACCATGGTCTGTTCTCTGGCGTCAGAACCCCTCCTACTCCATGAAATCTCCTGACCCTTGTCCTGACTCCCTTGATTCCAGCCAAGAGTCTACCTCCAGGAGCTTTTGGCAGAAAAGCCAGGGCTAAAGTTTCTGAATAGAGTGTAAATATTTATTTATCGATTTCTGGAGTTGCCTGGAGACTCTCTGCTTATTCTCCATTGCTTGCCTGGTTTTCTGAGGATTTTGCCCTCCCTTTCTGCCAGAGGAATTCACTGGGTCTACTCTGCTCCTGCAGACAGGATCTCACCAGTGAACCTTAAAATAATGTGCCTTCTTATAGGAGAATAAACCCTTCTACCTGTAATGGAATTGCATGGAATGGTCATTTAGACATCATTTGGTACTCTAAGTTTACAGATGAGGAAACTGAAGCCTGAATGAGGGAGAAGGACTTGCTCAGAGTAACAGAATGAGTAAGTGAAAGGCACAAGACAGGAACTTGAGGCTTCTACCTCCAGTTCTTATTGCTTCACTCTCTCCTAGAGTTCAAACAGTCCATCTGCATTCTCTCAAAAATTTAGTATATAAAGTTAACAGAACTGTGGTATATTCACCCAATGGACTACTACTAAGCATTCAAAAAGGAATAAACTACTAATACCTACAAAAATTGGATGAACCTCAAAACACCATGCTGAACAGAAAAAAAAAAGATGCAAAAGAGCATATACCATCTGATTCCATTTATATGAACTTCTAGAACAGGCAAAAGCAACATATACTGACAGAAAGCAGATCAATAGCTGCCTGGGGGTACATGGATTAACTACAAAGAGGAATGAGGGTGTATTCTGCAATGATAGAAATGTTCAATATTTCAATAGTGGGATTGGTTATTTGGATGTATATATTTGTCAACACTCATTACACCTCAGCAAGGTCAGTTTAAAAAGAATAAAAAGGGCCCTGGCTGGCATAGCTCAGTGGATTGAGCGTGGGCTGTGACCCAAAGTATCGCAGGTTCGATTCCCAGCCAGGGTACATGCCTGGGTTGCAGGCTATAACCCCTAGCAACCGCACATTGATGTTTCTCTCTCTCTCTCTATCTCCCTCCCGTCCCTCTCTAAAAATAAATAAATAAAATCTTTAAAAAAAGAATAAAAAGGCAACATTGAAATATAATTATTCAACTTAGTTGAAAAAATACAATATGACCAGTGACCTACATGCAGAAAATCAACATTGACCAACTCATTTGAAGAGGACAAAGTCAGCAGTTCCTAACTCCCAGGTCAGATGTTTTCCATCTTTGAAGTGAAGTTGTCACAGATTTTGATTAGGACATCATCTCCCTTAGACTTTTTGTTCAAGAACTTCCTGTCATAACAACTGTTCCTGACTTGAGTCAGATTAGAAAGCTAGTGACTAATGCCTCCTTGCTCTATATACGGGGGACTTACTGACTTGCCAGATTTAATTTTTCTTCTGCAGGGGCCTTCAGAGCTTTTTAGTTCCATCCTTTAAAAAAAGTATCCGCACAAGTATTAATAATCATGGCTAATATTTATTGATTGCTTCCATTGTTGCAGGAAGTGTTCTGAAGATTTTTCATGTAATCTCTCATTACAGTTTCATAATGAATCTTGTGAGGGAGCTACTCTCATTATCCACGTCTTGCAGATTTGGAAACTGAGGTGCAGAGAACTTGAGTTATCTGCCCAAGGTTTGACAGCAACTAAATGACAGACTGGGACATGAATCCTGTCAGCCTGACTCCAGAGATCATATACTAAATTCCTACATACTAGTTGGATGGGTTCTTCAGATAACCTCTCTCCACTGAATGGACTGAATGGAATGCATTTTGGGAGGTAGGGGAAAGGGTGGTGGGGCATTGCAAGGGTTACCACCGAGAGGTAAGATGTCAGAGCCTGCTGTCCCAATTTCTCTGGGCTGGCCTTGCTCAACCTCACATCGATGAGGACCTCTGGAAATATGACCCTCCAGCCAATTCGCTCTGGTTCTCAGCCCAGAACACAAGGGAGAGGGAGCCAAGCAGGTGAAAGGTGACAGGTGAGGCTCTTTGGAATGATGTCAGGAGTAGCCCAGATCCCTCCTGAGCCAGGGTGTCCTTGGGTAAAGTAGGTGGGACAAAGGATTCATGACATGAATCCTCCTTTCAGAAGGAAAGTCAGCCTCACTCCTTTGCCTGGTTCTATCTGCCTAAAGTCTGTTTTTAGAAATTAAAATGCATTAAAGAATGCAACAATTTACATAAATACTTGTATAAAATACAAGCGACATTTGTAATTTCTAAAAAATTATAAATAAAAAATTCAAACAATCAAGATAAAGTCAAGTTCACCCTTGACCACCCCTCATTCAGTCCCAGAGACCCTCCACCACTGCCCATAATTTGGACCGTATCCTTCTTTCCTTTTTGTATACAACATATGTATACACATATAGGAAGTGCTGGGTTTCATTGGGTTTGTTTTGCTTCTAGGTTTAGAATTATGCTTTAATTTTTTATGTACTTAGTTACAGAGTCCAAAATTCCAAAAGTTCAATAGGAAATACAGTGAAAAGCAGGTGTCTCTCCCTCCTCGGTTCCCAACTATTCGGTCTCCTCCCTGGAGGTAACTACCAACTCTCGCTTCCTGTGATTCCCTCCAGAGATATTCTGTGCATTTAAAATCCAATGCATGTGTACATATATGTATTTTTTGCACATATACAGGGATATTGTTATGCCCCCTTTTTATTTTGTTTTTTTGTTTTTTTGCTTTTCAGCATATCTTGCAGATCTCATTATTTTTCACATCTGCATTGCATCCCATTGTATGTATGCATGATATTTACCAGTCTCCTAATGAAAGAAAGGCTGTTTCCAATATTTTATTACTACAGAAAATGCTGCTATGAGTATTTTATCCATTATTTTGCACATTTATTTCTAAGATGACTATCTACTAAAGGGGATTAGTCGGTTGAGGTTATCTAAAAAGTTTAAGCAGCTTATGTAAAAAAGTAGCTTATTAATTTATGTAAAAGTTGATAGATTTTGTCAAATAGATTCCAGGAGGTAACAATTTATACTACTTGTAGGTTTGTTTGTTGGGTTCTACATAAATGTATTATATTATATACTCTGTCCTACAGATTCCCATTTTTCACCCAGCAATATGATTTGGAGTTCTACCTATGTCAGTACATGTAAATCTACCTCATAAAAACAAAACATAACAAAAAAACCAGTCCCATTGTATGGCTGTAGATAGCTTATTTAGTTGATCACTAATTGATAGACATTTGGGTGGTTTTCATTTGTTTTGCTATCACAATGTTCCAGTGACTATGGTATGAAGAGAATTGATTCAGAGAAGTGAGTTGCAATATGATAAGTGTACATATTTCAAATTTATATAGATGATGCTGAATTGCTCTCCCAAATTATTGTGCCAGTTTAGATTTCTACTAATGGTGCTTAAGAACTTTAGGTGTACATTTAGAACTGGCCTGACCTGGCTGGGTAGCTCAGTTGGTTGGAGCATCATCCCAATATGCCAAGGTTGTGTGTTTGATCACATACAAGAATCAACCAAAGATTCCATAAATAAGGGGAACAACAAATTGATGTATCCTTCTCTCTCTCACTCTCCTTTCCTCTCTAAAATCAATAAAAAATAGATTTTTTTTAAAAAAAGAACTGGCCCTATCTGTTTTCTTTTGAATTAAAGTTCGAAGTTCTAGTTATCACTGGGATCATCTAGGCCCTGAGACTCCCCCTGCACCCCCACCTATAGAATCTGAGTGGACAAGCTGAGTGTTGGGAAGGATGAACACAGACAAATGAGGGGAAGGCTGTCCCCCATTAGCTGGGTGGTCACCCAGGTAACACAACCAAAGAAAAGGCTTCTTCAGGAGAAAAGTGAGCTCCCCATCTCTAGACGTATCTGAGTGGAGATTTGGTATCAACAAACACACTGAGCACTTACTCTGGGACAGGTCTAGGGCTGGGTGTCTTGACCCAGAGATGAGTCAGATCCAGATCCTGCCCTTTCAGAGCTTGATACTCATGGAGAAAATAGATAAGTCAACAGCCAGTGACAATACTGTCTACTAAGTATTGAGTTGGACTTCCTTTCTGAAAATAGCTGGAACTTCCTGCTACGTAACAAGTGGAAATGCCGGAAATAAAAACAATAAACATCCTTTTAAATGTACAACTGGACCTGCAATAGCTTGGATTTTAATAGACAACTGGGGAGCTGAAGCCTTGGCTTATATGAAGTTTGGGGTTGGAACTGAGACCCTTGATAAATCTAGGACCTTTGAAGGTCTTCTACACCCACAGTGAAAGAGTAGATTAGGGGGAAATAAACATCTGACTACTAGCATAAGGGAAAAAAAAATCCTTGTGTCCTACATGTCTGTCTTGACTCTGTCTTTAAGTGGGGGAAAAAACTATTTCCTGAGAATTTGAAACTACACGCCTGCCCTTAATGTGTCTAGGGTTCATAATTTACATCACCTGCATGGCTAGGAATCGATGAGGCTACTCCAAAACTCTCAGATGCTTAGCAGGAACAAATGCAAATCCTCTCTGTGTCTATCCTCCCTCCCCTGCCTCTGCTCCCCACTGCAGGCTACACAGAATTCCTAAAGCCCTTCCAAACATTAGCTAATTTGCAAGGAAACAACTGATGAAATACACAAGGAAAAAATCCACCATGAGTAAGATTCAGCAGACACAAGGAACAAAAGGATCAGATTCCCAATGACTTCAGGTAACAGAATTATTAGATAGTGATTATTAAGTGCAGGATAGAAGTAGCTGTTAAATGCTTTGGAAGCATAGAGAAAGAACTGACTCCCTGATGGAATCAGTCTTCCTAAAGAAGAAAACTTTAAAAATGGTCTTTGAAGGATATGTAGGACTTTGCCAAGTGAGGACAAATGCTATTGGGAGTAGCCAGTGGGGTATACAAAGTAGAATGAACCAAGGGAATGACTATTGGTACTTTATTTTCTCAGATGCAAATAGTACAGAAAAGTGGGGAAGAGGCAAGGCAGGGAGGGAGGCAGATAGATCACGATGGCCCTTGTAAGGCGTCTTAAGGACTTGGCCTGTAAACTAAGTGCGAAGGAAAGCCAGTGAAGGGGTTTAAGTGAAGGGTTAGTAATGTTCTTTCTTTTCCTTCCTTCCCTTCCTTCTTTCCTTCCCTTCCTTCCTTCCTTCCTTCTTTCCTTCCTTCCTTTCTTCCTTCCTTCCTTCCTTCCTTTTCTTCTTTCTTTCAACAATGGGTGTCAGGGATAGAGAATGGGTTGAGAATAAAGGGTGGCAGCAGGAGACTAGTCGAGAAAGTATAGTAAACATCTAGGTGAGAAGTCATGGTAGCTTAGGGTGGTGTCAGTGAAAATGTTGAGGAATAGGTGGATGTGACTGATATTTAGGTCAATGTCTGAAGGTGAATTGTATACAAGGGATGGGGAAGTGGGAGATATCAAGACTGACTCCCAGGTTTTGGCTGAGCATCTGAAAGATGGCGGTGCCACTCACAGAGATAAGGAGTTAAAAAGGAAGAGTGAGTTGGTGGAGGAAAGATCATGAGCTCAGTTTTAGATATTTGGAATTTAAAGTGGCTCTGGGATATCCAGGTGGCAATGTCTAAGAGGTAGTTTAATATATATGTCTGAATTTTAACAAGAGAAATCTGGGCTGGAAGTAAAGCTCTGAGAGCCATCAACATATAAATGGTAGTTGAAACCAGGGACATGAATTGAAACCAGTATATGAGAGTCCTTTGGGAGGCTGAGTTCCATCTCCTGTTGTTTTGGTTAAGAACTTTTGGTTGCAAGTAACTAAAGACCCAACTCAAACTGGATTAAACTAGAAAAGGAATTTGGTTGAAATGGTCAGCCATAATTGCCTTCAGGCAAGGCTTGATCCAGTGGCTCAAATGTGGAACAAAGATCCAGTCTTTTCTAATTTCCCCAAAATGCTTCCCAGGAGGTGGCCTAATTCCTGACAGGCCCTCTGTCCATATGATGGTGTAGGGGAATGGCTCTGCCAAGGCACCTGTCCTCAGGGTATTATGTAAGGCCAGATCTCTGGTTCCCTTGGAACTTTACAATACTTGGGTCTGAGGGTTGCAGAAGGATCTGGTGTGGGACTCCCAGTGGGCTTCACCAGAGACACAGCCCAGAAACAAGAATCAGCTAGTGTAGGAGTTAAATGGTGTTTTCTGGGCCCCGTACCACTACTGACTTGCTGTGTGATTCTAGGTCAGGTGCTGGTCCTCTCGAGGCCTTAGTTTCCCAGTCTGTACATTGGACTAGATCAGGCCTTTCCTACTTTTTCAATCTTAAGAATGCCTTTAATTATTTTTCCCTACATGCCACTGACTTCCACTCACCTCCATTTGTTGACTTGTTACTGATTTTAAGTTGTTGTTGTTTTTTTTTTAATCCTTACCAAAGACATGCTTATTGACTCTAGAGAGAGGGCAGGGAGGGAGAAAAGGAGCTCCCTCTTAGGCATGTGCTCTGACTGGGAATTGAACTCATGACTTTTTGGTTTACAGGATGATGCTCCAACCAACTGGGCCATACAGGCTAGGGCTGTTTTTAAGTTTTTATATAATTTATTGTCATCTGATTAAAATCTGCAGGGTTAAACACAGATCAAGACAATGGTGTATCTTTAATCCTTTTTTTTTTTTTTGCTTTTATAGCAACCCTGATTTTTTCCACCCTGTTCTTGTGTTTCTTTTCTTTTTTAAGTATATTTTATTGATTGTGCTATTACAGTTGTCCCATTTTTTTCTCCCCTTTATGCCCCTCCACTCTGCACTGCCCCTCCCACCAGCATTCCCTCTGCCCCCTTAGTTCATGTCCATGGGTCCATAGGTGTAAGTTCTTTGGCTTCTCCATTTCCTATACTATTCTTAACATCCCCCTGTCAACTTTGTACCTACCATTTATGTTTCTTATTCCCTGTACCTTTTCCCCCATTCTATCCCCTTACCCTCCCCACTGATAACCCTCCCTGTGATCTCTATTTCTGTGATTCTGTTCCTGTTCTAGCTGTTTGCTTCGTTTCAGTTTTAGGGGTTGTTTTTTTAGGTTCAGTTGTTGATAGTTGTGCATTTGTTGTCATTTTACTGTTTATATTTTTTTATCTTCTTTTTCTTAGATAAGTCCCTTTAACATTTCATATAATAAGGGCTTGGTGATGATGAGCTCCTTTAACTTGACCTAATCTGGGAAGCACTTTATCTGCCCTTTCATTCTAAAAGATAGCTTTGCTGGATAAAATAATTTTGGATGTAGGTCCTTGCCTTTCAGGACTTCGAGTAGTCTTTCTAGCCCCTTCTTGCCTGCAGGTTCCTTTTGAGGAACCAGCTGACAGTCTTATGGGCACTCCTTTGTAGGTAACTCTCTGCCATACTCAGTTTGCTCTTTGGAGTAAAACAAATATACTGAATAGACTATATGTCCAAAGCCTGGCTCAGGACCTGGAAAGAATAAATAAATGCTCAAGGAAAAACTGTCCAGGTATGTGGCTTGAAGTTGGTTAGTTAATATCTCGGAACCTCAAAATCTTCCTCCTAGGTAACCCACATATCATCTGGGATCTCTGATTTCTCAGGAGAGAAAATCACCTTGCATGTTGCTTTATTATCTTCCTCCTTTCAGTTCTCTCCCCTTCCTTCTCAGCTACAACAACAAAACAACCCAACCCAAATCAACCCACATTCTCTTTATTTTCTCAGGCAGAGCAACTTAACCACAATGTCTGGAGCTGCTCTTCGGATCCTGTTATGCCATCTACTAGCTGTGTGACCTTAGACAAATTACTAAATCTCTTGGTGCCTTGGTTTCTTCATATGCATGTGGTCATAGGGACATTATAGTACCCATAAGAGTATATATTTTAAATGAGAAAACAGGCTCTGGTAAATCGCTTAAAATAATACTTAGTACATAGTAAACACTTAGTACTTACTAGGTATTATTAATATTGCCATCTTCTTATTGCATATGTTACTGAATAGTTATGCCTCCAGGGTAATGTTTTCCAAAATATGGTTCCTGAACCACCAGCAATCAACTATACTGGAGAAATTAAGAATGCAGATTCCTGGGCTCCACCCCAGGCCTAGTGAATCACAGTCTCTAAGGCAGAGCTAGGGAATTTACACTTAAAAATACCTCTCCTAAGTGATTCTGATGCTCACTCATTTCTTACAATTTTGAGACATAATACACATACCATACCTAAATTTACCTAAAGTGTATATAGTTCATTGGTTTTTGGTATATATAATTTGGGGACATTTCATCCCAAAAAGAAGTAAGGTATGAAGAGAAATCCTGCAGCAGTCATGTCCCATTCCCTTCCCCACCCCTATCTTCACCCCTGGCCAAGCACTAGGCAACCACTAATCTATTTTCTGTTTCTATAGATTTGCCTATTTTGGATATTTCATATAAGTGGAATTATATAGTATTGGTCTTCTGTGATTGGCTGATTTTACTCAGCATGTTTTCAAGGTTCATCCATATTGTACCATGTATCAATGTTTCATTCTTTTTTTTTTAAGATTTTTTATTTATTTATTTATTTTTAGAGAGGGAAGGGAGGGAGAGAGAGAGAGAGAGAGAGAAACATCAATGTGCAGTTGCTGGAGGTCATGGCCTGCAACCCAGGCATGTACCCTGACTGGGAATCAAACCTGCGACGTTTTGGTTCGCAGCCCACGCTCAATCCACTGAGCTATGCCAGCGGGGGCTCAATGTTTCATTCTTTTTTATTGCCCAATTTAGTTCATTGCATAGATATACCATATTTTGTTTATTCATCGATGGCAATCAAAACAGATATTTGGGTTATTTACACTTTTTGGCAATTATGAACAATAACTATAAATAAGCTATGAACATTTGTGTACAAATTTTTGTATAGATGTATGTTTCATTTACCTTGAACATACCTAGGAATTGAATTGTTGGGTCATATTGCAATTTTATGTTTAACATTTTGAGGAACTACCAAACCATTTTCCAAAATGACTATAGCATTTTACATTCCAACCAGCAGTGTTGTGAGTTTCAATTTCTCCACATCCTTGTTATTATCTGTCTTTTACTGTAGCTATCCTAGTGGGTATGGAGTGATATCTCATTGTGATTTTGATTTATATTTCTCTAATAACTAATGATGCTAAGCATCTTATCGCATGCTTATTGACCATTTATGTATTTTCTTTGGAAATGTATCTATTAAAATCCTTTGCCCATTTTTATTCATGTCATTTGTCATTTTATTATTGAGTTGTAAGAGTTCTTTATATAATTGTTCCTAATCAGATATATGATTTACAGATATTTTCTCCCATTGATATTCTCTTCCATGGTTTGTCTTTTCATTTCTTTTTTTAAAAGAGTGGTTAAATGAGATATCTTAATTTTAAAAAAGATATATTTATTTATTTTTGGAGAGATGGGAAGGGAGGAAGGGAAGAATAAAAACATCACATATGACTGATACACCAACTGGTTGCCTCTTACACGCTCCCAACCAGGAACCCGGCCCACAACTCAGGCATGTGATCTGACCAGGAATCAAAGCAATGACCTTTTGTTTTGTAGGTTGGTGCTCAATCCACTGAGCCACAGAAGTCAGGGCTCTTTTCATTTCTTGATGATGTTCTTTGGAGTACAAAAGTTTTTAATTTTCATGAAGTCCAATTTATTTCTTTTGCTGCCTGTGCTTTGGAGTTACAACTAAAAAACCATTGCCTAACTCGAGGTCATGGAGATTTACTTCTATGTTTTCTTCGAGGAGTCTTAAAGCTTTAGCTCTTTTATTTAGGTCTATGATCCGTGCACACTCATGTTTTAAGAGCCACTGGTCTGGGTTAAAACTACTATCTATAATGGCTAATCACTGTTCTTCCCAAAGACAATCCTTACCTTAAGAATTACAAGTCATTTGTTAGGATGATGTAAATAATAATAAAATAGCTAATAATGTGTATTAAGTACTTGCTATATGCTAAGCATTTTATATTACATAATCTTGTTCAGTCCTCACTGTGTTATAATCTCCTCCACTTTTCATGATGCAATATTCTTTACCCTAAGATGATGTAATACATGTCTCCTCCTTTTATGTAAAAAGAAAACACCAACACTTGTTTTGTACTGGTCTCACTTAGCCTATCAATTACAATGTTGTAGTTGGACCAGCCCTGATAGTCCTTATTATGATTTCAAGATACCCTTTAGCAATAATCATCAGGAAACTTTGAAAAGATAGGGTTTATTACTTACAAGACCTGCAAGCCCTGCAAATTACACAACACACCTGAGGCAGCACAAGGTTAAAGAAGGGGGGAGGGAGAGTGTGCGAGAGCAGAGTGAGCTCACAGGCCTGGGGTGCTGCTTTTTTTGGGGGGAGGGGGGTTGAGGATGGTGGCCTAGGGTTTCATAGGCTTTCATGTTATTGGTGAATTTAAAAAGCAGGAATTTAAAGCCCTGGAAAAAAGAGGGGAAAAAAAATCCAAACAAACAGGTTGCCCAATGGTAAGTTAAGGAGCCTCAGCTAGGAGAGGCAGTCTGGTTCTTTAGCTGTGTGACTGGCAATGTTTACTCAAGATGGCATCTTGAAGTGGATGCCTCAGGCATAGTTTCAGACAGGCACTTGCATTACAAAAAAGGGAAAAAAAACCCTGAAATGTTGGGAAGGCTGTACAGGCTACATAAGCTAATGTGTGTTAAAAGTATGGCACAATGCTTGGCAGAGCAGGGCTCAAAGGATGACAGCGCCTCTCTCTATTCCTTCATGATCCCCTCTTCCAAAGGAGACTTGCTCCTCCCACTGGTCAGGAAAGCCATCAGCTACAGGGTTGATTTTTGCCTTCTGCTAGCAACCTGCTCCCCTCCTTTCTTCTGTCATCATGGTTTGTGATTTTATTGTTACCTGTGTTATTCTTAAGGTTACGACTCTGCAACTACTCTCTAAGTTCCATAAAAGCAGGGGTATAACTTTGTTAGTGCAATATTCCCCAACACCCAGTACAGAACCTGGGGATATAATGATCTCTATTTTTTTTAACTATTTACTTATTTTAAAGATTTTATTTATTTTTAGAGAGGGGGAAGGAGGGGAGAAAGAGAGGGAGAGAAACATGGCTAGGTTGCCTCCGCCCCAACCCAGGCATGTGCCCTGACTGGGAATCCAACCCGATTCCTTTTTCAGGACTGTCAGATCAACTGAGCCACACCTGTCAGGGTATCTTGTTTTTAATACAACTTATTTTATTGTAAGTTTATGTGATTTAATTTTTAATAATGGATGTGTTGAAAAGCAACTGGCAATTTTTTTAAAAAAAAGATTTTATTTATTTACTTGTAGAGAGAGGGGGAGAAAGAGGGAGAGAAACAGCAATGTGCGAGAGATACCCATTGCCTCTAGCCAGCCTCCAACCTGGGGGCCTGCCAGCAACCCAGGCACATGCCTTGACCAGGAATGGAAGAGGCAACCTTTCGCTTCAGATGCGGGCACTCAATCCACTGAACCACACCAGCCAGGGTGCACCTGGCAAATTTTTAAAGAATTCCTCAGTCATTTCTAGCAGGCTGATAGGAGTCAGCAACCAGTACATTTTTCAGATGAGAGATCTGAGGCACAGAAAGGCTAAATAACTTGTTCAAAGCCACAGGGCTAACAAGTCTGTTTATTACTCCAAAATGTATCCTCAGAATCCAGTATAGTGCCTGGCAACAGTTGGTGTTCAATACACAATTATAAATACATGAATACATATTTAATATTCTTTAAAAACAGCCCTGGCTGGTATAGCTCAGTGGATTGAGGGCGGGCCTGTGAAGCAAAGGGCCGCAGGTTCGGTTCCCACTCAGGGCACATGCCTGGGTTGTGGGCCAGGTCCCTGTTGGGGGTGTGCAGGAGGCAAACACACATTGATGTTTCTCGCTCTTGCCTTCTCTTTCTCCTTCCTTTCACCTCTAAATATTAAATAAATAAATAAATAAATAAAAGGAAGTCCTGTGCAGTGCGGCTCAGCTGGCTGGAGCCTTGTGCGGGACACTGAAAAGTCCGGTGTTCAATCTCCCGTCAGGGTAGTGGTTCAGTTCCCTCTCCGACACATACCACATCTTTCTCTCTCTCCCCCTTTCCCTCTCTCTAAAATCAATAAACACGTCCACAGGTGAGGATTTAAAAATAGGTAAACATTTAACCATTAAAAACACACACACGCAAGCCCTGACCAGTAAAGTGCAGTTGGTTGGGTGCAAAAGAAAGGTCCCTGGATCGATTCCGGGTCATGGCGCCTGCCTGAGTTGCAGTTTAATGCCCCCGGGCTAGCTTGATTTGGGAGGCAACCGATGGATGTTTCTGCTAGGTGTTTCTGATGTTTCTCACACTGATGTTTCTCTCCCTCTTTCTTCCTCCCTTCCCCTCTCTAAAAATAAATGGAATCTTAAAAACAAACAAAACATACACAAGAGTAAAACTAACATCTCTAAAGCTGTCTCAGAATCCTAAGAAGATAACCGCCTTCACCTATTCGCTTTCAGCAGCACTTCGACCCCTGAGTGCCTTTACAATTCACTAGCTACCAAAGGAGACGTCGCCCAACCTTTTGCTACAAATTTGACATGCCCCGCTTTCCGTCGTCTCTCCCTGTGTGGCCGCAAGGCTTCCTGGGAGTGGTAGTTCTGTGTCTGGCAGCTCCGAGGGTACCAGCCAGGCGCGGCGGGTCGCAGAACTACAGAAGTGGTGCCCAGGTCGCGAGGCTCTTCCGCCTCGCGTTCGCCTCCCTGCCGGCGCGCCCGCCCCAGCTACCATGGCGGCTGCCTTGGCCCTTGTGCTGGTGGTGGCCGTGACAGTGCGGGCGGCCTTGTTCCGCTCCAGTCTGGCTGAGTTCATCTCCGAGCGAGTGGAGGTGGTATCCCCACTGAGCTCTTGGAAGAGAGGTGAGGCCACCGGCTCCAGTAGGCGGCCAAATACCGTCTGTGCTCTCCTGGCCTCTGTGAATGAGAGGCTCGGCAGTGGCCGCAAGCTCAGGATTCTGACCCGCTCCGGAGTCCTCAGAGGGCGGGGGGCGGGGCCTAAGGACTCGGCTGCTGAGGGGAGGGGTCGTGGAGCTTCCTGGTGAGATTTGGGCCCTGAGAGCCGGATTACCTGAGGGACGCTATCGGAGGGGGTGTGTCCCACTGGCGTCCAGAGCCCGGGGCATGGTCTGAGGGAGGTCGGGATAGTAAAGGGCATGCAGGATGGAGTGGGAATTGAGAAGGGCACGGGATTTAAGGCGGGGTCGCAAGTGGTGCTCCCGGGGTTATGGGATGGTGTGTGAAGGGGTCCCTGGTGAGGGGGCCAATCTTGCCTAAGCAAGAAGCGTTGGTGAGGTGCTTAGACGCCTATTCTCAGTCTGGGACTTAGATGCAGGGTTTTCTACTGTCTTTATTTAAGATGTTCATTAAACATTGTTCTGTATTAGCGCCTGCAATGAGACAGAATTTGGGCTGAAGGATCCACAGGTCCTTCCAGTGGGAGAAACAAACATTTACAATCATTTATGACAAGTGTGCTTCCAGTGTCCATCCAGGTCCTTCCTTGGAGTTCTGACCCTGAAGAAAGTTCTAGTTTCCTAAGTTTGAAGGATTTGAGCTAACTCTTGAAGAACATAGAGTTTGGAAAGGGAGATTAGAGAAAGGGGAGTTCCAGGTAGCAGGAGGTAAACAGGATCAAGAAATGTTGAAAGATGGGGAATGTCCAAAGCAAGGGAGAAATGGGGTGGGTGCTAGGAGAGCGCCAGAGTTTGAAGATTTTTTTTTAAACTTTTTTTTAACTGAAGTACTATATATACAGTGCCCATATAATAAGTGTGGAGCTTAATGAATTTTAAAAATTTATTTATTTTTAGAGAGAAGGGAAGGAGAAGGAGAGGGAGAGGAATATCGATGTGGATTGGCTGCTTCTTGCAGGCCCCCAACGGGGGACCTGGCCGGCAAGCCAGGCCTGTGCTCTGACTGGGAATCCAACCTGCGACCTTTCGGTTTGCAGGTTGGTGTTCAATCCACTGAGCCACACCAGCCAGGGCGTTTACCCTTTTTGATATGGGAAGCTCAAAGACAGTGTTTGTCTTATAATAGATGATAGGTTTTTATTATTGCCCTCAGGAAAAGTACATCAAGTTAACTAAATAAGAATTCTTGCTTTGTGGAATTGAATAGTTAAGAATTGAGAGACTTTATTAAAACAACTTACGTTTTAGAATAGTTGACCATAATTAATGAAACTTTAATGGTCAACTAATCAAAAACATTAGTTCTTGGGTAATCCCATGAAGCAGAAATGTTATTCAGTTGCTCTGGTATACTTTTCATGGATTTTGTGTGTGTGTGTGTGTGTGTGTGTGTGTGTGTGTGTGTGTGTGTGTTTCCATTCTTTTAGGAAAAAGAATGGTTTAAAGCTGTGGGTTCTTTTTTTTTTAAAAAGGGTTAAAAAATTTTTTTACCCAAGTAGGCATTTTGTGAAGCCTACCCTAAAATATTTCCAGCAAAATATTGAAACATTTTTATAGATAGTAGAATTTGGGGCCCTGATTATTCTTTTACACATGAAATAGAGAAACTGTTATATTCTAGAGGATTTTGGTGGTCGATAGCTCAGATGTTCCCAAACACACTACTGACCACGTCCAAGTTTTCAATCACGTGTACCAAAACAAGAAAAAATAAGGTTATTGTATGAAGTTTATTATAAAGTTAAACGTATTTAAGTAAAAATATGGTGAGTTTATGCTCTTCCTACATTTTTTGATGTTCTAGATGATGGGAGTACAAGATGGCATGGGTCTTATTTTTTTATGTTTTTATGTGAGGTTAATAACTCTCCAGATTAATTATCTATTAAGTAGTATGAGATCATATTTAATAATTAAGATAGCAGAGCCACATTCCAGGCACTTGCCAAAGAACACATTCACTGATGTACAATATCTAGACAAAATATATACAGAGAGATTATGTTTTAGATTATTATCTGAAAGTCCTGTAGTGTGTTTCTCTAGCTACATAACCCAGAATCCTCATCTGGATTATAAACCAGTGGAGACTGATGTTCCTCGACAGCATGTTACCGTTCCTCTGTAGAGAGGCTTTTACTACTCTGATAGGATGCCGTTGACTTAGATTGAGAGTGCCTTGTGAAGTGGCCTGATGAATCATCTCCACGAGTCTCTAGTAATGCTGTTAGTGAAGGGTTTAACAGCTGTGTTACACAGCCTTGTTATGTGGCTCCTTGAGGGAAGTTTCTTTCTGGTCCTAGTGTAAGGACCAGTTAGAATTTGCTTGAATCGTGGGATTTGCTTTATTTTATAGCCACCACGAATTGTGTAATTGATTAGGTTTTCTTCTAGGGGGTGTCTGTAAAGTTTAAAGCCATATTTATGGCCACTCATTAACAATATATAGTTTTTTAAACAGACTTTATAATTTGAATTCTGTTTTATAAATTTATGTTTGAACAGGTAATTCAGTCCCATGGTTCAGAAATCAAAGGTGCAAAAGGCTGTATAATTAAAAGGCACCTTTCCACCACTCTCCTATAACCACCCAGCTCATCCCCCAAAGGGAACAGTTTCTCATGTATATTAGTTTCTTGTATATACTTGTGAGATATTATATGCATATATAAGCTTGTACATTTTATAGGTTTTTGTGGCTCCAGTCTTTTTTCTTATGCATCTTCACTCACTTTCTTTTAACATTATTTTTTCTGTCTATTGACATCAGTTCACAACATTATATAGGTTTCAGTTGTACAATTCTATAACATGTCATCTGTATATTGTATTTTGTGTTCACCACCCCAAGTCAAGTCTCCTACCACCATTTATCCCCCTATTACTCTTTTCTACCCCACCCTATTTTTTTCTGGTACTCACCATACTGTTGTCTGTGTCTCTAAGTTTGTGTGTATGTGTGCTTAATCCCTTCACCCTTTTCACCTAGCCCCACAACCTCGTATTCTTTTTAATAATTATAAAATAATGCATGTACATTGCTAAAGATTCAGAAAATAAAGAAAAGATAAAAGAAACTAAACATCTTTTGTACTCTTATCACCCAGAGGTGGTTGGTCATTGTTAACTTTCTTTGTTTACTTTTATTGTTTTTATGTTTTATGTTTATTTTGAGGCATTTATCACTAACTACATATTCTCAAATAATTAAATGAATGAATGCTTTAAAATATTTAAAATAAAATTTTATCATATTTAATATGCTATGCTATATAACCTGCTTTTTTTAAAGAGTATTTCATGGACACCTTTCCTTCAATAAATATATATCTGTAGTATACTTTTTTATTTTAACTCAATTTTGAAATAAGTTTGGGTATTTAAAAATGTAATAATATGCATAAACTTCCTGTTTATTCTCATCCTGCTTCTTCTGGATATAGGATAGCATCCTACATAACCATTGTATAGTGACCTAAACTGGAAAATTAACATTGATACAATACTATGAACTAATCTGTAGATCTCATTGGAATTATAACAGTCATTTCACTGATGTTCTTTTTCTCATCCAAGATCTAGTCCATGATCCCATATTGCATGTAGTTGGTATGTATCCTTAGTCTCTTCCAATTTGGGACACTTCTTCAGACTTAACATTGTTAGCGAATACTGGCCAATTAGTTTGACTGTCAGTTTGGGTTTGTCTAATGTTTTCTCATGGTTAGATGGGAATTATGTGTTTTTAGCAAGGATGCCACATTTTTGGCATGAGGACCACAGAAGTGTTTTATGCCCATCTCAGTGGAAAGTATCAGTAGGCATTTGATGTTGACAATGTCAACTGGTCAGCATACAGGGAGGGGCAAAGTAGGTTTACAGTTATGAGTACTTGAAATAGAGTTTGTTTTTGTGTTATTACTCATTAATTATTGTATTATTTTCATATGAACAACTGTAAACCTACTTTTGCCCCACCCTGTATTACTGGTGGTATAAATTTCAGTCTCTTGATTAAGGTAGTAAATGTCAGGTTTATTCACATAAAATTATTATTTTTCCCCTTGCAAATACTGTTTCTCATTATATTTTTACCCACTAATTTTCGTATTCATTGATGATACTTGCATTTTACAGTTACTGCTGTGGGGTCTGCCAAATGGTGGTTTTCTGTTTCCATCTTTCTTTCTGCATTTGATACATACAATTGTCTGTAAAGAAGAGCTTTTTTTTTATTCAATTTATATTATAGTATAATTTTTAACTGTAGAGTATATCTGTCTATCCATCTATATCTATATATACATACACACAAAAACATAATTCATTTAAATAAATCTTCATTAATGGACATTGGGATTATTTTTAATTTTTCACTATTCTTGAGCATGGTAATGAACATAGTTCTTTGAGTACTTGTCCAATTATTTCCCTAAGATAAATTGCCTTAAGAACAATCATTTCTAGGTCAAAAAGCACACACTTAAAAAGTACATATTGCCTGAAGAAAAGTTAATAGAAATGTCACTCAAAGCACATGTGAGAGTGACTGCTCATTTCCCCACCTATGAACATTTCTCATGAGCATCTAGTTTGTTATCTTACTATGTTTTGGATTGGAGCAGAATATGTATAAATGAAGCACTTTTTAGAGTAGGTGGAAGTTACAAGGAGATCAAAGGACTTATGGTTCAGTATAAAATGTTCTCATAATGACTGGTTTGCCACAATGGAAAGGGATACTCTATGGAAGAAAGCTCTCCGTGATAAGAAATGTTCAAAGCAAGACTTAAACCCAATTTCTGGGAATGAGGTAAAGGGGGTAGATAAACTATAAGGCTCCTTGTCCTGGGGAGTATCTGACACTGGTTTATGGCCATCAGCATATATCTTGGAAGTAAGAGTGAACTTGTATGTCTTACTTTTCAGTGGTTGAAGGCCTCTCACTGTTGGACTTGGGAGTGTCTCCATATTCAGGAGCAGTGTTTCATGAAGTAAGTGTTCTTGTTTTCTTTTCTGGGTACTAAGAGTAATTTATAGTCATAGGTACCAAAGCCTAACCTGTAGTTAGTATAAACATGAAAAAAAATATTTTGAGAGAGAGAGAGGGGAGAAGGGAGGGAGAAAGAGAGGGAGAGGGAGAGAAACATCGATGTGAGAAAGAAACATCTATTGGTTGCATCTCTTTTGCACCCTGACTGGAGACTGACGCTGCAACTGACCCAGTTCTGACTGGGAATCGAACCCACAACCTTTTGCTTTGTGGAACAATGCCCAACCAACTGAACCACACGGGTCAGGGCTAAAAAGATCTATTTTTGAAAATCATATTTAGAAATAGCCCTTTTCTAGATGTCTTTCACATAAGAAGGTTTCACAATTACAGTGGAAATAATCCAGATTGATTGTACTTCTGGAGGCAGATGAGACTTTGTAGAAGTTACTGTTTTTAATGGCAAGTAAATTGTAAACAGTCCCCAGTGTATGAATAGGTTGTGTGCTAATCAACATGTAATTGATTCTTTGGAACATGCTTTCCTATGAATGTTGTGATAACAATGTTGGTTTCTTAGGAAGCCCACAAAAGCCTATTTACCCATAAAATTAGTTCTTAAGAATCATAAAATCACTCTTAGTTTACCATTATTTCTTGTCTGTGTTACTCCGACAGCTTCCTGAGAAGTCTCTCTGCATTGTCTTGCTCCTTTACTCTGTTCTACTGTCAGAGCCGTCTTTCTGAAATGTAAATCTGATTTTGTCACTATTCTGCTTGGTATCTTTGGGCCTCACCACAGACCTCAGGATGAAATCCAAACACCTTATGAGATAATGCTCTGTGGGCCCTACTCACCGCAGCAACCACATTTTTTCCTCGCTTTTCTCCCTCTTCCCACTGACCATATCATTTTAAAGTAGTAGTTTTCTAATTTGGCAATTTAACTCCCAATTTTTAGAACATTTCTTTAAAAGATTTATTTATTTATTTTAGACAGAGGGGAAAGAGGAGGAGACAAACATCAATGTGTGGTTGCCTCTCGCATGCCCCACCCCGGGGACCTGACCTGGCCTGAAACCCAGACATATGTTCCGACTGGGAATCAAACCAGCAACCCCTTGGTTCACAGGTGGGTGCTCAGTCTATTGAGCCACACCAGCCAGTACGTAACCCCCAATTTTTATAGTTGTCTCCCTTATATACCTACTTTGAGAACAATTTTTTGTTGTTGTTCCTCAATCTAGTTTTTCTAAAGCATTTAACTTGGTAGTCATGGAGATAACAACTGTCTTTTGCATTCATATTCCATTATCTTTGTATTACTGTCTAATCAAATCACAATATCAAGAACTACTAGCAGAAATAGGAATATTTTAAGAGATTCTTAATAGGCACTCGGTCCAGTTACTGGGAACAGGTTATCTGGGCATAACAGAGTAGCCCACTAGCCATGAGGGCTCAGTGTGCTGTGGACCCAGGGCTGTGTGTTTTCTAGATAGGATAGGAGTCCCCTGAGAGAGTCCTGACATACTTTAGGCTTCAGCACATACTCTCTATTACCTTTGTGTCTTTGTCTATGCTGTTGTCTCCTTGTGGAGGGCCATTCTTCCCTCTTTTTGTGATTGGTTCTCTTTTCTGTTATTAGCTTCAGTTTTACCCCTCCAGGAAGCCATCACTCATCACTTTAGACGAGGTTCGATGTTCTTTCTGTGTTTTACAGAGTGTCTTGTGCTTATCCTTTTCATGGCTCATATCACACTCTTAAAATTGCCTCTGTATTCGTTTCACCCATTGTATGCTCCTCAAAACAAGGACTGGCACATTTTTATCACTTACTTTTTTTAAGATTTTATTTATTTATTTTTAGAGAGGGAAGGGAGGGAGATAGAGAGAGAGAGAGAGACATCAATGTGCAGTTGCTGGGGGTTATGGCCTGCAACCCATGCATGTACCCTGGCTGGGAATCGAACCTGCGACACTTTGGTTCGCAGCCCGCGCTCAATCCACTGAGCTATGCCAGCCAGGGCTATCACTTATTTTTTTGATAACAACTGTGTAGCTCTATACCTGCTTGTGTATTCTAGTCCTTCCCTCCCTTCTCGCTTTCCTTTAATAAAAACTTGTTAAGTATGTACCAAGTGCCAGCCATGCTACAACGTGCTGGGGGTACAGAATAAGATATTGTCCCTGGCCTCAGGGTACTTACATTTGTATGAGAAACAGATAATGAGTATGTGAAAAAGAAACACTTCAGAACAAAGAATATCACCAGGGATAAGAAAGGTCATTTCATCACAATAAAGAAGTCAATTCATTGTCCTGCTCAGGTGGCTCAGTTGGTTGGAATGTTGTCTCATACACTGAAAGGCTGTGGGTTTGATCCCAGTTAGGACACATACCTAGGTTGTGGGTTCAATCCCCTGTCAGAAGACAACCGATAGATGTTTCTCTGTTTCTCTTTTACATCAGTGTTTCTCTCTCCCTCTCCCTTTCTCTTTTTCTGTGTCCCTCTCTCTTCCTTTCTCTCTTAAATCAATAAACATATCTTTGGGTGAGGAGTAAAAAAAATATGTCAATTCACCACGAGGACATAGAAATTTTAAATATTTATGTACCTAGTAGCTGAATTTTGAAATACATGAAGACTGATAGAGCTGCAAGGAGAGACTGACAAATCCACAGTTATAGTTGGAGATTTCAGTACCTCTCTCTCAGTGATTAATAGAACAAGTAGTCTGAAAAGTCAACAAAGATATAAAAGATTTGAACAACACTATCAACCAACTTGCCTTCATTGACGTTTACAGAACATATCATCCAATAGAAGCAAAGCACATAATCTTTTTAAGTATATATGGAACCTTTGTAAGGTAGATCATATAAACAAGACTCAAGCAAATTTGAAAGGATTGAAGTCATACAAAGTATATTCTCTGACCACAATGGAACTAAATAAAAAATTGACCTCAGAAAGGTATCTGGAAAATCCCCAAACATTTGAAAACTAAGTAACATATGCCTAAATAACCCATGAATTAAACAAGAAACCAGAAAGGAAATTAAGAAGTATTTTGAACTGAATGAAAATGAAAACACAACCTATCAAAATATGCGGGATGTCACTAAACCAGTTCTTAGGGGAAAATTTATAGTGCTCAATGCCTATTTGAGAAAAGAAAGACCTCAAATCAATGACTTCAGTTCTACCTTAAGAAACTAGAAAAAGAAAAAGCAAAGAATAACCAAAGCAGAATAAAAGAAATAATAAAGATGTGAGTAGAAAAAAATAAAATAGAAAACAGAAAAACAGTAGAAAATCACTGAAACAAAGTTGGTTCTTTGGGATGAATAGTAAAGTTGATCAACTTTTAGGAATGGTGGATATGTTCACTATCTTGACTGGTGATGGTTTCATGGATGGCTACATAGGTCAAAATTGATCAAATTGCACACTCTAAATATGTACAGTGTATTTTATACTAACTTTTCTCCAATAAAGCTAAAGTTTACAAAATGAGATATCAGTTAATGGTAAGCACATGTAGAAAATTAAAGCTGGGTAAAGGGGTAAAGAGTGATGGTCATATGTGTTACAGTTTTAGATAGCGTGTTCAGGGAAGGCTCTCTGAGGAAGTGTAATTTGAATAAGAGATCTAAATGAAGCCAGCAAGCTATATGAGGGCCCTGATTTGGAAATGAGCTTGGCATTTGTGAGTTGCAGAAAGATGGCCAGTGTTGCTATGGCAGAATGAACAAGGAGAAAAATAATAAAGGTAAGTTTTGAGAAAAATTAGAGGCCACATTATGTAGGACTTAAAAAAAAATAGTCCTCACCCAAGCACACATTTCCATTGATTTTAGAGATAGAAGTGGGGTGGGGGAGAGAGAGAGAAACATCGATTGGTTGTTTCCTGTATGCTCCCCAGCTGGGGATCAAACCTGCAATGCAGCATAGGAATTTGCCCTGACTGGGAATCGAGCCACTACCTTTCCTTAGAGTGCAAGGAACAATGCTCCAACCTAGTCATGCAGCCAGGGCTGTAGGACTTTTATAGACATAATTAGGAATTTGGATTTTCTATCTATCTATTTCTAATATAATTATTTTTACTGTTCACAGTTTGTGATAGGAGAGCCAGAGCTTCCTCCCAGACTCAAGTTTATAAATTCTCAACAGGCTGGTGAGGCCAGGTGGGATATTTCTTGTCTTATTTGGTTTCTGGGAAGACTTTATTCACATCCTCAGTAGTCATTTGATCAGATGGAATTATGTTCTTCATCTTCTCCAGCTCTTTCTCATATTCCTCAAACATGGCCTTCGAGGCTCAGTCACTGCCTTTTAGAGCAAGTTTTCACCCGGCCATCCTAAGATCCTTCGCTGACCCCAGCAGCTCTCAATAGAAAGTAGATTGTATTTTTACTGTGATTTGAAAGACAATGGAAACTTTTAGACCAGGAGAGAAGTACTCATATTTATTTTACATTTAATAAATACTGTTGTAGATACCGTGAGGGAAATTGACTCTAGGGGCAAGAAGTGAAACAGGGAAAAAATTATTAGAGTGCTTATACAGTGGTCTAAGCAGGATGGTGTGCTTTGGAACTAGGGTGGTAACAATGAAGATGGTGAAAAATGATTAGATTCTTTCAACATTGACTAGATTATAGTTATATTTTTATAGAGGTAGACTTGTGAATAGATTTGATGTGAGATATGAAGGCAAGAGAGGATTAAAGGATACAAGATAGCAGATTTTTGTCCTGAGCAGTTGAGTGAATGGTGGTAGTATTTAATGAGATTAAGCATACTAAGGGAGGAACAGGTTTTAGCAGGGTAGAAAATCGTCAGATTTCACCATGTTAAGTTTGAAGTGCTTATTACCATATTTTGCCATGTACAATGTGTACACATGTGTTTGGTCCAAACTTACACGAAAAAGTCTTGTTTTTACTTTTTTTTAACAACCTTTTTTTTTTTTTAGATTTTATTTATTTATTTTTAGAGAGGGAAGGGAGGGAGAAAGAGAGAGAGAGAAACATCAATGTGTGGTTGCTGGGGGCCATGGCCTGCAACCCAGGCATGTGCCCTGACTGGGAATCGAACCTGCGATGCTTTGGTTCGCAGCCTGCACCCAATCCACTGAGCTATGCCAGCCAGGGTCACTATTTTAAAATTTATATTTAGAAACAAAATAGATTATTGTATTTCAGGGTATTATTTTGCATACAGGTATCATTATTGCTTTCTAGAGTTACACTTTTAATGCATACACATAAATAAAATAATTAAAAACATCTATATAGATATAGAATTAGTACTATCCATATATATAATGTGCATCCTTATTTTTCTCTCAAAAATTAAGGCCAGCCTGGCTGGTGTAGCTCAGATTGAGCGGGGGCTGCGAACCAAAGGATCTCTGGTTCGATTCCCAGTCACAGCACATGCCTGGGTTGCAGGCCAGGTCCCCAGTGGGGTACGTGTGAGAGGCAACCACACATTGATGTTTCTCTCCCTCTCTTTCTCCTTCCCTTCTCCTCTCTCTAAAAAAAATAAATAAATAAAATCTTTTTTTTTTTTTAGATTTTATTTATTTATTTTTAGAGAGGGAAGGGAGGGAGAAAGAGAGAGAGAAACATCAATGTGCAGTTGCTGGGGGTCATGGCCTGCAACCCAGGCATGTACCCTGGCTGGGAATCGAACCTGCGACACTTTGGTTCGCAGCCCGCGCTCAATCCACTGAGCTACGCCAGGCAGGTAAATAAAATCTTTTTAAAAAATTTAGGCCAAAAAGTATGCATTATACACGGCAAAATGTGGGTAGATATCCCAATGGCAGTATTAATGCAATTGTCCATACCAGTGTGAAATGCAAGAAGAGAGGTCCAGACCAGAGGTATAAAATTGGGATCAGTGTATAGATGGTATTTGAAAACATTAGACTGGATGCAATCACCTAGTATGATAACCAGCATCCAAGATGGCCCCCAAATATTTCCAACTTCTGGTATTCACACTCATGTAGTTCTTTTCACGTCATACCAGAGTTGGTCTGTGTGACCAATAGAATATGGCAGAAATGCTGGTATGTCACTTCCTAGATTAGGTTATAAAAGACAGTGTAACTTTAATCTTAGACTTTGTGTCTCTTGGATCATTTGCTCTGGCAGAAGCCATGTCGTGACCAACCTTATGGAGAGGCCTTTGTGATAAGGCACTGAACCTTCCTGTCAGCAGCCAAATGAATAAGCTTAGAAGCAGGTATGCAAACCCCTTTAGAGACTGCATCTTCATAAGAGACTCAGTGCTGGAACTACTCACTTAAGCCACTTCTGGATTCCTGACTCTCAGACACTATGCAAGATAATAAATGCGTGTTGTTTTAAGCTAAGTTTTAGGATAATTTGTTACACAGTAATAGATAACTATGACACATAGGGACTAAATTTAGGGAGTAAAGAAGAATACAGACACCTGGGACATTCCAATACATTGAGGTTGGGAAGGGAAGGGGAGCTAGCAAATAAAGGTGAGGAGGAAAGTTAAGAGTGTAGTGCATGGAAGCCTGATGAAGGAGGTGTTTCCAGGCAGGAGCTGAAAATGATGTCAAACGCTATTGCAAAGTGGGGAAATTTAGACAGAAGACTGATGATTGATATGCCAAAATTGAGATCTTTGAAGACTTTGGCAACAGTATTTTCAGTGGACTGTAAGGACAAGAGACTGGTTGAAGTACTTAGAGGCGGGGACAACCTTTGTGAGGAGTTCTAGTCTAAAGGAGGGCAGAGAAATGCTGTGGTGGCTAGAGGAAGATGTCTAGTGAAGACTTTTTAAAAATCTTCACCCACAGACATGCTTACTGATTTTAGAGGGAGGGAAAGGGAGAGAGAAAGAGGGAGAGAACCATCAATGTGAGAGAGACACTGATTGGTTACTTCCTGCATGCACTGACTAGAGATTGAACCTGCAACCCACACATGTGCCTTGACTGGGAATTGAACCCATGACTTTTCAATCTACAGGATGATGTTCCAACCAACTGAGCCACACCAGCCAGGGCTAGTGAAGACTTTCTAAATACGAGGATCTGGATATTTAGTTGCTGATGGAAATAAACCTGTGGACTGAGAAGCTGATAATGTTAAAAAAGATGATAATTGAATGAGCAGTGTCTTTAAGGAGGCAAGAAGGAATGGGATCCAGTTTGTGGGTGGAGGATTTGGCTTTAGATAAGAAAAAAGGAAATTCATCACTGTTAATATGAGAATATTGCATAGGTCTAGATGTAGGAATCTGGTCATCTGGGTAGTAGGAAAATAAGGTAGTCCTCATCTAATTGCTTCTTTTAGTGGAATAAGAAATAAACCTGTTGGTTGGAAGTAAGAAGTGGGAGGGAAGTTGAAGGTTGTGGAGAGAGGAAGATGTGAAATAGTCCTTTTAGAAAGAATGAATATGTTGAATGAATAAATGGAAAGAAGCTCTGTCTAGTCACTTAACCATAGTTTAAAATTTTGTGTCTCTGGGAAAATGCATTCTTAGATACAGTGAGGAAGCCTAGAACACATTCTTACTCTTCTTCAGAAGTGTGTGTGTGTAAAGGAGGGTAACAACATGAGGTAGTAATTTCTAGCTACAAGAACCATGTTACATCTCTATACTTGTATAAAAATAAGCCCTTTAGGACTGTTTACCTTCAAGAACTATGAATTAAGGGGCAAGAACTGTTGCTTCCCCCTGAAAACAGCGGGGACAACTTTAAACTCAGAATCATTAAACTCATTCCTCATTCTTGATTATGCGTTAATTTTCTTGTAAGCTGGGTGTTCATAAATCTAGAGCCAGCTATATTTTATTATCTTTAAGTAATAAAATATAAAGAAATAAAATTATGTTAAGCCAAATGAAAAGAACACTTTTGAAAAAAGTTTATCATTGCTTTGACATTGTTTCTTAATCTTCAACAGATTCTATTATCTAGTTCCTAGGGAGAGGTAAGAATAGGTGAAAATGGAGAAGGAAAATCTGTACACGAGAGAAAAAGGGAATTTAGCAGCCACAGATTAGATTTTTATGACTGCCTTCAACAGATGTGTCTGTGTTCTATGTTTAGCTGAGTACTGGTAGTTAAATTGTGAGTTTATTCATATATATCTTACCCTGATTGGGAGTGGTCACCCAGTGGAGATGTAGCATAAAGACAAATTATACTCAATATAGGCTTCTCTATAATAGGATTATATGCAGTTAAACTACCACATGCATATTAGTTCATTATGGAAACCAGCCTATTTACTGATAGGCTTTTAGAAAACTATTTGTTCTGATATTTCTGAGACTGATTTAGAGTCATTCTAAATTATCTGAAGTATCACAATACTTTGAAAGGAGGCTATTGGTAATATAAATATCAAGTTACTACCTTTTACTAACAAAGATAAATGAAAAAAAAAAAAAGAACCCATTAGCAGATAGTTGTAAAAGCTTAATGCATTTAGAACTTTCAAAGGCAAAGTTGATGCCCCTGTTTTCAAAAAGAGGTAAAAAGTTGATCTCAGGTAGCTAATATATTGAGGTTTACTGTATGCTAAGTACTTTGTGCACATACCATTTCATCCTCCTAAGAACCCTGTGGCCCTGGCTGGTGTAGCTCAATGGATTGAGTGCTGGCCTGTGAATCAAAGGGTCGCTGGTTCGATTCCCAGTGAGGGCACATGCCTGGGTTGCAGACCAGGTCCCCAGAAGGGGGTGCATGAGATGCAACCACACATTGATGTTTCTCTCCCTCTCTTTCTCCCTCCTTTCCCCTCTCTAAAAATAAATAAATTCTTAAAAAAAAAAAGAACCCTGTGAAATAGGTCACTATTCTCATTTTATAGCTGAGGAAACTAAGGCTCAGAGAGGAAAACAACTTGCCCAAAGGTACACAGGTAGAACCTGGTTTTAAACCTGAGTCTGACTGGAAGCCTTGTTTTTTCTAGCACACTCGTTTATTCTCACTAAAAAGGTTGTTAATGACCTTTACAATATAGAACACATTTTTTGCATGTGGTTGGTGTTGGGAAGAGGTGCTCCTGAGTTACCAGCATGGGCTCACTAAAAACCAAGTCGTGCACTTTCCTATGGTTTTGGTCGGATCAGCGAATTGGCTTGTAGTAGCAGACCAACCCTCCTCCCTAGAACTATTAGAAAAGCAGTATGAATGCAAAAAACATCTATTTGAAAGCTAAGGTCCCAGAGAAGAAAGTTCAAAAAGTGAGACCGACATTCTAAGCTGCTTTCTCTTTGATGCATTTACCAGTTCGAAACAGGCACAGGCCGAGAGGCAGGAAAACAGAATGGAAACTGGCTGGTAAAAGGTTAAGGAGCTATCAGCAATCTCACGGTGCTGAGGGATTGATTATAAATTTGAGTGCATAGCCAACCAAGGTGGCATGGCTCTGGTAGAGAACTTGGCTTTCATTTGGGACATCTGAAGGTCTACACTTGAGGAAGGAGGGTAGACTACCTTATAGGCTAGTCTTACAAAGACTGAATCCAGCTTCCAATTAGGTAAATCTCTAATTAGATTAATAGGCTATAATTCTATTCTAATTGCTTACCAGAGCTTAAAGAAATCCTTTCTGGAGGAAAATAAACTCATTTAGAATCTCTCCAATTTTTCAAACACAAACGTCTATCATTGAGTCAAAAATTACCAAACATAATAAATGACAGGAAAAAAAAGGCAATAAAAAGAGATTCATGGGTGATCTAGATATTGAATGATCAAATTTGGATTTTAAAAATAACTGTGACCAATAATTATAAGTTCAAAAAAGAGATGATTAGACAGAGAATTTCACCAGGGAGCTATAACATATAAAAATGAGTCAAATGGAAATTCTACAACTGGAAAACATCATAAAAAATTAAGAATATAATAGACAAGCCTTGGCCCATGTGACTTAGTTGGTTGGAGCTTCGTTCAGTAAACTGAAGGTCATAGCTTTGATTGCCAGTAAGGGCACATGTCTAGGTTGTGGGTTCAGTCCAGTCCCCTAGGTTGTAGGTGTGTACGAGAGGCAACTTATCAATGTTTCTCTCTTTCTCACACTTTCTTCCCCTCCCTCTAAAATCAATTAGCATGTTCTTGGGTTAAATGTAGTCATTTAACTAATGAATGGAATAATAAGTGAAACAACAGATTGATGTTCCCCTCTCTCTCCATTCTTCTGTTTCTCTAAAATCAATTAAAATAATAAAGTAGTCTAAAAAAAGAAATCTCATTGAAATTAGAAAATTTTGAACAGAATAGTTTTAAAAAACAGCTATCAAAACTTGTGTGATGCAGCTGAAGCTGCAGTTATTTATCTATTATTTATAAGGAAATATATTGCCTTAAAATGAATTTATTAGGACAGAAGAAATTCTGAAAATGATCTAGGTGTCAATAGAAAGAGAAGAAGGAATTATCCTGCAATAGGTTGAAGGATAATTCAGTATATTATACTGTAAAGTTCAGAAATTGATGAAATAGAAACCAAAGAATAATAATCAGCAAACCCAAAGTTGGTTCTTTGAAAGACTAATAAAGTTAAGAAATCTTTGGCAATGCCCTAGCTGATGTAGCTCAGGGGATTGTGTGTGGGCCTGTGAACCAAAGGGTTGCCGGTTCGATTCCCAGTCCAGGCACATGCCTGGGTTGCTGGCCAGGTCCCTGGTTGGGGGTGAGAGAGGCAACCAACTGATGTTTCTCTTCCTCTCTTTCTCCTTCCCTTCCCCTCTCTCTAAAAATAAATTAAATCTAAAAAAAAAAGAAGTCTTCGGCAAAATTTAAGATCTAAAAGAGAATGTACAAATTACCAATATCAGGAATGAAAAGCAACATCACTATAGTTTTATAGACACTAAAAAGTAAAATATTATGAACAAGTTATTGCCAAGAAATTTGAAAATTTAGACGAAATGGACGGATTCCTAAAAAACCACAGTTTACCTCACCTAACACTATTTGAATAGTTTTTATCTGTGAAGGAAATTGAATCTGTGCCATGGCCAGGTAGCTCAGGTGGATAGAGCATCATTCCACTGCACCAAGGTTGCCAGTTCGATCTTCCAAAAGGGCATATACAAGAAACAACGATGCATAAATAAGTGGAACAACAACTGGATGTTTCTCTCTCTCTAAAATAAATAAACAGACATGTAAGAAAATAAATCGAATATGTACTTTAAAATCTTCTCTTAAGGAAAACCCAGGATGAGATGGTTTCATGGTGAATGAATTTTCCCAACTCTTTGGAAGGAAATAACACCAATCCTATAAAACATCTCAAAGAACAGAAGAAAGGAAAAAACATTTCCCAATATATTTTATGAGTTCAGCAATTTTGATCCACTGTGTAGTTCCCCTTGGCTATTATTATATACATCTTAGAACTAAAGTTCACCTTATACCTTAAACAGGTATTTAACATGTTGGACCTTATTTTCACCTTTACTCAATTAGCAGATACTTCCAGTGGCACAAAATGATCCAGTTGTACAAAATTATTCTCCCTCTGTACACTGGCCAACTAGCATAGAACAGTATTGTAGGAAAGAAATTTTTGCTGACAGAATAGCTTTAACCCCACCCCCTACTATGGTAGAAGCTGATAATAGTAAGGTTTAATTTGCCTGTTTGTTTTTCTCCTGCAGACTCCATTAATAATATACCTCTTTCATTTCCTGATTGACTATGCTGAATTGGTATTTATGGTAAGCAAACTTCTACATAAAATCAATGTGTATACATTTTAAATTGTATTGTCTTTCATCTTTTTTTAAGAAAAAAATCTATTTTAGAAATTTAGGAGTTTCTTAGAGTATAAAAGCAAACACCTATTTTTAATTTGAATTCATAGAACTGTAACTGTACAATTGACCCTTGAACAATGCCGGGGACTAGGGGTGCTAACCTTGCCGCCCCCACCCCACATAGTTGAAGATTCGCATATGATGTAACTTTTTACTCCCCCCAAACTTAAGTCGTCCCTCGGTATCTAAGGGCATTGGTTTCAGGACACCTCTTCCCTGCTCCCTCCGTAGATACCAAAAATCCCTGGATGCCCAAGTCCCCTGTATAGAATGGCACAGATCAATGTATGCAGTTGGCCCTCCACATGCTTGCACTCCCAACCCTGGATGGCTAACAGCACAGGCATTTACTGAAAAATATCTGTGTATAAGTTGACCTGCATAGTTCAAACCCAGACTGTTCAAGGGTCAGCTGTATAATGGAAGTATGAAGAGGAGTTTATGACATCTGACCAGTTCTAATGTCTTATACTTTTAAAATTTGATATGTGAACAATGTAGCCTTGATTTCTCTAGCACCAAGATTTTATGATTGGCTTTAATTGTGATGTCAGTGTTAAGGGCATCCTCAATTTCCTAATCATTCTGCCACGAGATTCTGTGACAGTAACAGAGGCCTAATGAGACTTTCAGGGACAGGAATCTGAGACAACAGGGCTGTTTTGAGAGCATAGTAATTTGAAACATTTGCCTAATCTAGGGTCAAAAATCTGGGTAAAGTAGAAGGTCCTCTGGGTTCTTCTTTAATTATTATAATGGCTACCATTTATTGAGTACTTACTGTGTGCTGGCACTTGACATACATTAGGCCTATAAAGCAGTGGGTATTTTTCCTACTTTACAGAAAACTTAGTAACTTGCAGTTACAGAGCAGATTTTCCAGTCTTACTTCCCTGAAGAGGCTTTGTCTTTGGGACTCAAAGTGAGGGCTGAGGTCTGTCTGACTGTGAGAGGTCAGTAGTGATAGTCTATCATCATCCAGAACCTTTAGGCCCTGGCAGCATTCCATTACTCCAACACTAATTGGGTTCATTTCCTGTTTTTTCCCTTTCTCTTGACAGATAACTGATGCACTCACTGCCATTGCCCTGTATTTTGCAATCCAAGACTTCAATAAAGTTGTGGTAAGTAGTCAGTGAGTGGGGAAAAAACTGGTGAATTTGGTAGCACGTTGGTCTCTTATTATAAAGAACCAAGATCACACATGTATTTGAGGATCCAACTGGTTTTGTTTTTTTTTAAGATTTTATTTATTTATTTTGAGAGAGAGAGGAAGGCAGGGAGGAAGAGAAGGAGAGAAACAGCAATGTGTGGTTGCCTCTCGCTCGCCCCACACTGGGGACTTGGTCCACAACCCAGGCATGTGCCTGACTGGGAATTGAACCGGTGACTCTTTGGTTCACAGTCCTGCGCTCAATCCACTGAGCCACACTAGGTAGGGCTGGACCCAACTGTTTTAAAATGCTAAGAAGTGGGATCAAAGCTTCTGGCTTATTCAGCCAGCCCCGGAATGGCCAAACCCAAACAAATAAGACAGCTTTACTAATAGATAAAGGTGTTCTTAATCTTTGTAGATTAATATTCACTCACCTGTGCTAATTCAGACTTTTTTCAGCAAATGGAATTGAACTACGATTATATTAATGAGGACCCTTAAAAATCTTCCATTTCTTTCACCAGCTTTTTATTTTTATGGAGGAAAATTAATATAGCTTTTAACTCATTGTTATGTGTATCCAAGGTAAAATTGGATTTCCAATGTAGTTTCTGTTTCCTTGCAGAGAGCAATCTTAATTGGAAAACTTGACACATATTAAACACCTGTTGAAAGTGTTGATGTAAACTGTAGTTTTAAACTATATGTAATAGCCAAGGGGAATTGTATAGTGGGACCATTTTTATTTTTCTTGGCTCTGAGAGAGTTAACAGATTAACCATGTGTACGTACTATCTGTGTAGTTATTCAAAAATTGGCTGCAGTCCTCCTTGATTGGCTGGAAGCCACTGAGAAGATTTGGACTGGGGTGAGAGAAGGCTGCATCCCATTGGTGATGTCTGTTTGTGATTCATTTTCACATCTGTTACCAAGTAATAGAACCAGAAATAGCAGTCTGCCTTTCTGTGGCATTGGTCATCAGTAACACATAAAGCTGGTGAATTCTAGAATTTTAGATATCAAAAAGAGACTGTGAAAATATCTAGATTTGAGAGGTTTCTTTATTTGGGGTCCATTATTAGGTCTATAAAACCCTTGAAATGATATGAAAAATTATATGTGTGTGTGCATGTCTTTTTTTTTCTGTTTTTTAAATATATTTTATTGATTATGCTATTACAGTTGTCCCATTTCCCCCCTTCACTTCCCTCCACCCTGTACACCCTCTCCCACCCACTCCCCCCACTTTAGTTCATGTCCATGTGTCGTAAGTTCTTTAGCTTCTACATTTCTCATACTATTCTTACCCTTCCCCTGTCTATTTTCAACCTACAATCTATGCTACTTATTCTCTCTACCTTTTCCCCCTCTCTCCTCCTCCCACTCCCCTGTTGCTAACCCTCCATGTGATCTCCATTTCTGTGGTTCTGTTCCTGTTCTAGTTGTTTGCTTAGCTTCTTCTGGTTTTGCTTTAGGTGTGGTTGTTAATCATTCTGAGTTTGCTACCCTTTTACTATACGTTTTTTTAATCTTGTTTTCTTAGATAAGTCCCTTTAACATTTCATAAAATAAGGGCTTGGTGATGATGAACTCCTTTAACTTGACCTTATCTGAGAAGCACTTTATCTGCCTTTCCATTCTAAATGAAAGCTTTGCTGGATAAAGTAATCTGGGATATAGGTCCTTGTCTTTCATGACTTGGAATACTTCTTTCCAGCCCCTTCTTGCCTGTAAGGTCTCTTTTGAGAAATCAGCTGACAGTCTGATGGGAACCCCTTTGTAGGTTTCTGTGTCCTTATCTCTTGCTGCTTCTAGGATTCTCTCCTTCATTTTTACCTTGGCTAATGTAATTATGATGTGCCTTGGTGTGTTTCTTCTTGGGTCCAACTTCTTTGGGACTCTCTGAGCTTTCTGAACTTCCTGAAAGTCTATTTCCTTTGCCAGAATGGGGAAGTTCTCCTTTATTATTTGTTCAAATACGTTTTCAATCTGTTGCTCTACCTCTTCCCCTCCTGGTACCCCTATAATTCGGATGTTGGAATGTTTAAAGATGTCCTGGAGGTTCCTGAGCTTCTCCTCGGGGTTTGTTTGAATTATTTCTCCATTCTTTCCTGTTTGGTTCTTTCTTTCTTCCTTCTGGTCCACTCTATTGTTTTGAGTCCCAGTTTCCTTCCCATCACTATTGGTTCCCTGTGCATTTTCCTTCATTTCTTTTACGGTAACCTGCATATGTTCATCTAATTTGCGACCAAAATCAACCAATTCTGTGAGCTTCCTGATCACCAGTGTTTTGAACTGTGCATCTGATAGGTTAGCTATCTCTTGGTTGCTCAAAAGGATGAGTTCTGGGGGCCATTGATTTGTTCTTCTGTTTGAGCCATCTCTCTCTCTCTCTTTTTTTTTTTTTTTTTGGTCTGGTCGCTCCTGTTACGGTGAGGGGCAGAGCCTTAGGTGTTCACCAGGGCTGCGGGCACCCCAGTCGCTAGATTGTGACGTTGCATGTGAGGGCGGGGTCGAGAGGGAACAATAGCGGTAGCTCTGTTCTCTGTGGGACCTTTGTCCCTTCCCTGGGATCCTGGGTTGCGAGTTCTGCCCTGCTCCACAATCGCTGCCTCACTGGGTCTGCCAGCTGCTGCTTGCGTACTCAGGGTCCACCCGCTGCGATATTGCACGCCCCAGATGCCTTATGCTCCTCTGGTTGGCTTATGCGCCCAACTCTCCCTGCTCTCCACACCGCGCCCTGCGCCCCGGCTGCTAGTCTCCGCCCCTCCTACTGGTCTGGATGAGCAGGTTTACTTCAACTTCTTGGCTGTCCAACTTCCATTCAGATAAATTTTCTTTCACTTCTGGATGTTATTCTGCCTCTAAATTGTTGTTGTTCCAATCTTGGTTGTGCGTGGAGGTATGGTACGTCCACCTATGCCTCCATCTTGGCCAGAAGTCCGTCTTTTCTTTTTTTTTCATTCAGAGAGTCCTTAGTTCTTATCAGTGCTCAAAGAGTCCTTAATTCCTCCTCTAAAGGATTAAGAACAACAAGTTAGGGACTTAGTATCACTAAGAGCAGGGAGTATACATCTTGGAGCATTTGTGACAATGTGGATGCCAAGTGAAATAAGTCAAACAGAGAAAGACAAATACTGTATTATTTCACTTATATGTGGGATCTAAAAAAGTCAAACCTGTAGAAACAGAGTAGATTGGTAGTTGGCTGGGGGTAGGGAAAAGGGGACTATTGGTCAAAGGGTATGAACTTCTAGTTATAAAATGGGTAACTTCTAGGGAATCTAATATACATATAGCATAGAGATATTAGTTAATGATACTGTATCATATATTTGAAAGTTGCTAAAAGACTAGATCTTAAATGCTCTCACCACACACAAAAAAGAATGTTAATTACATGAGGTGGTGGATGTGTTAACTAATCTTATTGTGGTAATCACTTTTCAATATACAGGAGTGGGAAAAAGTAGGTTTATAGTTCATATGGAAAATAATAGAATACTTAATAATAATATAAAAATAAACTGAGACTTCCAGTCCAATGGCAGCATAGGTAAACATGGTTCAACTCCTTGTATAACCACAGCAAAAATTACAACTAGACTACAAAACAACTGTTATCTAGAATCGTCAGAAAATCAAGATGTATGGAAGTCCCACAACCAAGGAATTAAATAAGTTACATTTAACCAGACAGGTAGGAGGGGCAGAGATGCACAGAGAGGCGTGGAGACGCTGAGACGCAGTACGGAGGGTCCCACACCCACATATGGTGGATAAAAATGGGGAGGGATACTTGGGAGCGATGGCCCCACACCAGACTACCCAGCCTGGGGTATCAGTGCCAGGAAGATAAGTCCCCATAACTTCTGACTGTAAAAAAACAGTGGACTTTGGGGCAGTAGAAGAAACTGCAGGATTCTCAGGAGTCTCCTCTTAAAGGGCCTTCAGTGGACTTAGGATTATGCAGACTCACCCCCTCTGGACTCTAGTATGGGGCAACAGCTACAAGGACATTAGTGGCATATGGGGAGAAATTGAAGTGTCTGGCATTAGAGCAAGTGCTGGGGACAGTTTCCTCCCAGATAAAACTCCAGAGGCCAGTCAGCAGCGTTGTCCCCTTTCTGAGCCCTTGCCTACACACAACCACAGAGCAGCGAGACCATATTGGAGACTCCATCAACCTGGTTCTCGTGGGTTGTCCCACCCAGGCGATTAACTAAGGCTCTGCCCCATGCAACTTACCAGTACACTTTTCTACAACAGGCCACACTACTAAGACAGGGAGTCAGGGCGGCTCTACCTAATACATAGAAACAAACACAGGAAAGCTGCCAAAATGAGGAGACAAGGAAATACGGCCTAAATAAAAGCACAGAACAAAACTCCAGAAAAAGAACTAAACAGAATGAAGATAAGCAATCTAACAGATGCAGAGTTCAAAACACTGATTATCAGGATGCTCAAGGAACTCATTGGGTACTTCAACAGCATGAAAAAGACCCAGGCAGAAATGAAGGTTACACTAAGTGAAATTAAGAAAAATTTACAGGGAGCCAACAGCAGAGTAGATGAAGCTGAGAATCAAATCAATGATTTGGAACATAAAGAAGAAGAAAACATTCAGTTAGAAAAGCAAGAAATAAAAAAGAATCCTAAAAAACAAGGATAGGCTAAGCAGCCTCTGGGACATCTTCAAATGTGCCAACATTCAAATCGTAGGGGTGCTGGAAGGGAAGAGGAAGAACAAGAAATTGAAAACTTGTTTGAAAAAATAATAAAAGAAAATTTCCCTAATTTGATGAAGGAAATAGACATACAAGTCCAGGAAGCACAGAGAGTCTTAAACAAGATGGACTAGAGAGGACCACACTAAGACACATCATAATTAAAATGCCAGAGGTTAAAGATAAAGAGAGAGTCTTACAAACAGCAAGAGAAGAGCAGATAGTTACCTATAGGGGAGTTCCCATGAGACTGTCATCTGATTTTCCAAAAGAAACTTTGCAGGCTAGAAAGGACTGGCAAGAAGTATTCAAAGTGATGAAAAGCAGGGACCTACAACCTAGTTTACTCTATCCTGCAAAGCTATCATTTAGAAATGAGGGGCAGATAAAGTGCTTTCCAGTAAAGCTAAAGCTAAAGGGTTCATCACCACCAAGCCATTATTATATAAAATGGTAAAGGGATTTATTTAAGAAAAAGAAGATAAAAACTACGAACATTAAAGTGGCAATAAATTTACAACTATCAATGACTGAATCCAAAAAGCAAACTAAGCAAACAAGCAGAACAGGAACAGAATCATAGATACGGAGATCATCTGGAGGATTAACAGTAGGGATGGGGAAAGGGAAGAATGGGGGAAAAGGTACAGGGATTAAGTAGTACAAATTGGTAGGTACAGAATAGACAGGGGGATGTTCAGAACAGTGTAGGAGATAGAGTAGCTAAAGAACTTTTATGCATGACCCATGGATATGAACTAAGAGAGGGGATTGCCTGAGGGAATGGAGGGTACTGGGTGGAGAGGGGTTAAGGGGGAAAATTGGGACAACTGTAATAGCATAATTGATAATATATATTTTAAAAACGAATAAACTCTTTCATGTACTCACAACTGTAAACCTACTTTTGCTCACCACATATATGTATATATACATATCAATCATTGTGTTGTATGCCTTAAACTTACACAATGTTATATATCAATTATACTTCAAAAAGGTGGAAAAGAGAAGAAAATTTAGGGCTGAGGTGAAAAGCTTTAACAAGATTCCTTGGAAGGCCAGAGATGACATAACTAGGCATGAAATTCATAAGCAGAGGAATTCAGAGATAAATTAGCAGTGGCTGTTTTCCTTTCCAAGATAAATTGTCCATGTAAACCGTAATCTTTGTTCTTTGAGGTTACAAGCTAAAATACTTAGGGATGAAGGGTCATGTTATCTACAACTTCCAAATGGTTTAGAAAAAAATTTGTACGTGTTTGTGTGTATAGAGAGAGCTAAAGGAAATGTGACAAAATGTTAACAATTGGTGGACCTAGGTGTTTAATTGAATTTTTTCAACTTTTCTATAGTTTGAAATTTTTTAATGTAACAGACTAGAGAAAAAATAGAAAATGTCTATATCCACCCGTGTGTGTTTGTACATATATATGTACACGTGTCTATATGTGGTATATATGGGATATATATGAATATCTGAGGGAGGGTTGGTAGCTGATTTAAGAACACAATCAGCCCTTGGCCAGGTGGTTCAGTTGGTTGGAGCAGTGTCCCATACACCAAGAGGTTGCAGGTTTGATCCCCAGTCACAGTGCATATGGGAGCAACTGATCGATCTTTCCCTCCCTCCCCTGTTCTCTCTCTAAAATCAAGAAACATATCATCGGGTGAGTATTTAAAACAAAAACACAATCAGCCAGATGATTTCAACCAAAATATAAAACTGAGATGTGTTTTAATGAAAGTTGACTACAGATGCTGCTAAGATCGTGCATATTCCTTTTGTTTCTGTTCAGCTTTCATAAAAACACCACACATGTTCTAATTACAACAGTTTTTAATGCGGGGGAGAACCTTATGGGGAAGTAATGAAACTAGGTTTCAGATAGTTTCTTAAAGTCAGATTTTGGTGTCAACAGGAGAGACATCCTTTAATTTAGAGCACAAATAGTTTTAATTGATTTTGTAGTTGTTTCTGAGTTTGTATGAACACACATAGAGATTTTTGTGTTTTTTTCTTTGTAACAGACTATTTAAAGAGGGAGACAAAAACCAAATGAGCTGTTGTCGATACCTTGTTTTTTTAGCACACTGAGACCGTCTGTTGTCACTGATATGGAGTTAAAATTTGGAATAGTTTCGTTTCTCCACACTCAGAATTCAGCCTATTGGAACATTTGGTTTCTTGTCAGAATAAGAGTTTCACTTACACTGTGTCAGAAATTAACTCATTCTAACCCCTGGTTCGGTAGCTCAGTTGCTTAGAATGTCGTCCCAATATGCCAAGCCAAGCATGTGAGTTCGATCCCCAGTCAGGGCACATACAACAATCAACCAGTGAACGTATAAATAAGTGGAACAACAAAGTGATGTTTACCTCTACCTTTCTACCTTCTCTCTGGAATCAATTTTAAAATTAACTCATTCTAAATGGCAGGTTTTGATGATGTTAATAAACTGTTGTTAGTTTGGGTGGAATATCAGAACATGTCTTCCTTCAAATCTTTCCCACTTTTTCAAAATGGGCCCATATCATATAATCTGGAAGCATTTTAGTCTTGCTGGCTTTAACTCCTGATAATGTAGCTGTGTCTATACTCAGAATACCTCCCAGAAAACTGTGATGCAGAGATGGGGGACTCCATCCCCTCCCCATCTCCAGCTGTTAGCCTGTGAACATGAATGCTGATTGATTGTGACCAGTTGATTCTCGTGACATTTTACATCTACCTTATTGGACAAAAGCAGCATTAGTCTAGTTGTCCTTTGCTGAGATGTGCTTCCTGTTTGGAACTCAGAATTCATGTGGAAAAGCTGCACGTGGTTTGGTAGAGAGTGATAAAAACCTTAATGTGATTAGAGCATTGTGAATTTGGAGGATAGACTCTTGAATTTGGAACGTGCTGAGGCTAACAGTTGGAAATGCAGCAGAGGATGGAGTATTCACCCCCCTCCCACTCTCACCATAGGTTTTGGGATGCAAAAGAGTATAGGCACAGCTTTGATGATTAGAAAAAAGCTCCTTATTTGAAGAAGGGAAATTATGTCCTTGCAAAATCAAATCTTGCAAGGAACAGGAAACAGGTGCTTGGGGGTATAGATAAGGAGAGAAAGGAAGAAGACTCCACCTGCAGATTTTTTTTTTTTAATTTAAAATTTTCTACTGAAATAGCACAAGCATCTGTGTACAAGCTGATTAGTGGTCAAAAAGGTAACAGATCTAGGTAATTACCCTTTCAGTCAATTTTAACCTCTCTTGCTTTAAGTCTCATCATTGTCAAGGCCACTGATTACATCTAGAAATATTTACCTTTAGGTTTTAAATTGCATTCCTTAATTTCATTTATGTTTACATTTCTAATATTTTCTTTGTGTGTGTGTCTAATTTTCCTTAGAATTTTAGCCACTTTCCTGTCTCTAACTGGATGCAGTGGGGATTTTTAAAAGAAATTTTGTCTTTCCTTAGGGGTGCTGAGTTAATATGTTGAGACGATAAGCCCCAGACATAATGGTAGCTGTGTGGGTGATACTGAGGGAGACAAAAACTGAGGTAGCAAAGAATCTGGCACTGCTGGCCTGACGCTCTTCTCCTGGAGACTCTCCTATCATAAAATCTTTTCTATTTTAAAGTATTTTTGGAAGATTGGGGTTACAAGGAATTACTTTTCTTTCATTGTTGGCACATTGTCCCCTTTACTCAGTCTACTTATCCCTGTTTAGCCGCCTCCATCTCTGTATAGTCCTGCTGGCTAGCTGCTAGCCTGGGGAACGGGTCTGCATTCCCCCCGCCCCGTCTCTCTGGCTGCTCCTATACAACCCCCTTGTTTCCTGTTAGCAGCCTTCTTTGTGGACCTCACTCCCTTCAGGTGGCCTTCTTTGTGCAATAGAACTCCAGGATCCTTAGTTAGTGGGGCCTCTGTCCTTCTGCCACTGCTGCTGCAGCTGTCCTCTTTGCTGAGCCAGCCACCTTTTCTCTGGTAAAAGCACCTTAGTTTAAATTTTGTTCTTTTAACTAAACAACCCCAGCTGTGAATGGCAGCATAAATCTTACTGATGATAATTCCCACCGCTTGACTTGGACTTTCAGAGATGATCAAAGGGAGGGTTTCAAAGTTTGTTCAGGTTTTTCTGATTACACCTCTACCTTAAATCCTGGAAGAAACCTGGGGTTTTTCTAGGGTGACCCTTTGGTTTTCTTTTGAAAGATGGTGCTTGTACTGGCTGGTGTGGCTCAGTGGATTGAGCACTGGACTGCAAACCAAATGGTTATGGTTTGATTCCTAGTCAGGGCACACACCTGGGTTTCTGGCTAGGTCCCCAGGAGGGTGCATGCAAGAAGCAACCACACACTGATGTTTCTCTCCCTCTCTCTCCCTCTCTTCCCCTCTCTAAAAATAAATAAATAAAATCTTTTTAAAAAATTCTTTAAAAAAAAAAGAGATGGCTCTTGAAGCTCTTTTCTTAACTTGGGAAATTTTGCATTATTAAATACCTAAGCTACATAGAAAATATATAAAGAATAATACATGCTGTGAACCTATTTTAACTTAAAAAAATAAAAAAGTTATTAGGATAACAAAAAAGTTATAACTGAACAGTGCTGTAAGAAATGTGTGTAGGGGAAGATTTTACCTAGTCATGGTAGGGGAGTGAGTGTGCCTTCCTGAGGAAGTGATTATTTTACTGAGATCTAAAGGCTATGTGAGAGGGAGTTCACTAGAAGAAGAGGTTGTTCCAGGTCAAATGTACAGGCTTGGGAGCAAGAGGGGGCATGGCACATTCATGGTGTTTGAACCCAGAAAGTGAGAAGTAGGGGGAGTGAGTGTGTGATGAGCCTGGAGAGGGAGGGCCCTGTGGGTCATGGAAACACTTGCATCTTTATCCTAAAAGCAATGGGAAGTAATTTGTTTCATGTGCTTTGTCTTTCCCCCCTCCCCCAGTTTAAAAAGCAGAAACTCTTCCTTGAACTAGACCAATACGCCCCAGATGTGGCTGAACTCATCCGAACGCCTATGGAAATGCATTACATCCCTCTGAAAGTGGCCCTGTTGTAAGTATTCTCTGACAGAACACGGCTCAATGCCAACAAGTGCAAGGAAAATCTGATGAGGCTTTCTCATGTTGTTTGTTGTATTTTTGGAGGTTTGCAGTCTTAGTCATCAAGTATTTGCTGTAGTTCTGTTGCACAACTGGGGTTCTGGCCAACAAAAGAGACAGAGCCATTCTGTCTCTGTTGGGACAAAGCCTCACACAGGGACATGCACAATCAGCCCTTCACAAATGCTTTTTCACTCAATGCTGATCTGGGCTCCAGCCTACTTATAACCACTGTTTGTTTCTATAAAAAAGAAAGAAAGGGTTCTTTAGTTGTGATATATAGGTTGAGTAAATTCTGATCTTTATATGGTGGTTGTTCTGAGTAACTTCTATCCTTTATGTATAATATAGTCCTCGATTTGTAGTTCAGAAAACAGAGGTAGAGTTCCAAAGGGACCCATGCCATATGCCCAGATGGGTAACCAAAGGGGAAGAGTGAAACTTACTGAGGCTCTGCAAAAGAATTCTCTAGGAGTACTCAGTGCTGCCAGTAGGTTTAATTCTTTCAGGTTATTCCCATTCATATTCTTGAGATATAATAGTCAACTAATAGTAATAATATTGAATATTAATGATTTAGGAATATATAGTAAACAAGATGGACAAGTTTCCTCATGCAAAATCATGACCTTAGAACTTCAGAATTAGAAGGGGCCTTATGAGGACAGGTTATTCAACCCTCTGCCTTGTGTGTGAATCTCCTGTTCAGTGTTCAAGACAGATGGCTGTATAGCTGCTTTTTGAACATTACTTTCTACTTAGAAATGTCCCCCCACCCCTGTGCCACCAGTTTTGAAGTGTCAGTTCACATCTCTGTATTTCAGAAATATTGGTGGGAAGTACTTAATAGAACCAGAGGTTTAACAACATTATGAATCCCTTATGGATTAATATGTCTCCTGAGGATAGTCTTGTAATAGCAGCAGCATTTCTTTAAAGGTTGTGTAATAAACCTATCTGTAATTGCTGGGGAGAAAAAAAAAACCACCAACAATTTCTAGGCCTTTGTCTTTAGAACTGCTAATCTTACAGCCCTGGGAGGTATTGGATTTAAGGTCTTTATTTTTAAATAATAATTATAATCTCCCTGAGACACTGTTATGTTTCTTCCTATCTGATAATCAGAATTATGTAACTGGTCTCTCTTTTCACTTTGTCTGCCAGGAAACACAGAGCCCGATTTGAAGCTGATTATTACAGTGCTGTAGAGGACCCAGTGGGTCTTCTTTCCCTGGCCTTTACTTTCTCCTTTCATTTATGTTTCCCTGGTCTTGATTCTTTACTTCTATTTTTATTTTACTGTTATTTTTATTATCTGTTCTTATTTGAGCTGCCTCTGATCTTTTGTGGAAGCCAGGTAGAAAGAAATAAAAATAATAATCCAGTATGAGTATATAAGATTTCCCCACTCACCACATTTCAGATTCATTCTCTCAGTCATTCCTTTTCATCTCAGGAAAAGACTCCGTGTTTCAGCTTAATTCCTTCCCAGTGGAAGTTCAAGATATCCTGTGAAGTTCTAGGGCAACTAGCTTGTTGAACAGCAGATAACTTATTCTGTCCTTGTTGTCCGGCTGGGTGGATACTGCTTGACTACCAAGAGGGCTAAATCTAAGCTGCCCTTGAATGGGGTGGTTAGCCTGTGGCACAGTTCAGGAACCTGACTGTGAATAAAATGTATTTTTCTGGGTATAACTATTCCTAAAATATATGGTTGTGGAGAAATGGGTAAAATTTTTTCATTTTAAGTCTGAAGTAGTAAAAAGAATATAGGCTTTCAAACTGAAAAGACCTCATTTCGAATGTATTTATCAGTTGGGGAAATCTTGGGCACCTTAATTAAGTAAGCACTGAGTTCCAGCTTCTTCATCCACAAAACGGGAATAATGCTATTGCTAGTTTGCAGGATCTCTGTAATGATTAAATAAGAGGGTTTTCAATAGACTGCATAGCACTGAATAGGGAGTACATGTTCAGTGCCTTTTACCTACTGGCCTCAATCTCACTCCATTCTCTTTCACTTAGAACTCATTTCTAAGAAACTGCCTTCCCTTGAGTATGCTTTTAGTAAAACTTTTTTGCTTTCTAGCTCTAGTGGCCAAGACTTCCTGGTCCTTTGACCAGGATTACTAATACTAAATATGTGTGCTTTTCCCCAGCTATCTCTTAAATCCCTACACGATCTTATCTTGTGTTGCCAAGTCTACCTGTGCCATCAACAACACCCTCATTGCTTTCTTCATTTTGACCACAATAAAAGGTAAGACCTCCCCCCCCCCCCCCCCGCCCCGCCACTGCCTGCCAAAAGTACAAAGCCCTGATTGTGTAGTGTTTTGTAACACTTATGCTGTGGATTTTTTAAAAATACAATGCAACACTTAAAAACTTTAAAAAAAATTACTAAAGTATGAGTGGATAAAAAATCTGTGGTGCATTTACACTATGGAATATTACTCAGCCATAAGAAAAGAAGGAGATCTTACCTTCTGGGACCTGGTTCATGGATGGACCAGGAGAGTATTATGCTAAGTGAGATAAGCCAGTCACAGAAAGACAAATACCATATGATTTCACTGTGGGATCTAAAGAACAAAAGAAAGTAACAAACAGCCCTGGCTGGTGTGGCTCTGTGTATTGAGTGCTGGCCTGTTAGCAAAAGGATCACCAGTTCGATTCCCAGTTGGGGCCACATGCCTGTGTTGCAGGCCAGGTCCCCAGTTGGGAGTGTGTGAAAGGCAACCACACATTGATATTTCTTTCCCTCTCTTTCTCCCTCCCTTCCCCTCTCTCTAAAAATAAATAAATCTTTTAAAAAGAGAGAAACTAACAAACAAAATAGAAGCAGACTCATAGATACATAAAACAGGCAGAGTTGAGGGACTGAGTAAAAAAAGGTTGAAGGGATTAAGTAAAAAAAAAAACAAAAAAAAACAGACACAGACAACAGTATGGTGATTGCCAGGAAGAAAGGAAGGTGGGGGTGGTGAGAGAGGGCAAAGCGGGGATAAATGGGGCAGAAAGAGACTTGACTTTGTGTGGTGAGTGTACAATGCAATATGCAGATGATGTGTTACAGTGTTGTATGCTTAAAACCTGTATGGTTTTATTAACAAATGTCACCCTATTAAATTCAATTAAAAAAAAACAACCCAAGACATTACACAAGTAATACTAGATTATTATAGAAAATTTAGATAAGCTAAGAGAAAAAAATTAGTTGAAACATCTTGAAATTCTACTATTCAGAAAGTTACTGTTAACATTATTTTTTAAAATATTTTTAATGGCGTATAATGAGATAGCAGTCTTTTACCTCTCTCTTCTCACCCGTAGTTCAACTTCTTCAAATCATCTATTTCTAATTTTTGCTAGTATTTACTTCCATAGTTTTAAAACTTTTATTTATTAATTTTAGAAAGAAAAAAAGAAAGAAAGAAAGAGAAAGAAAGAAAGAAGAAAGAAAGAAGTTTGTTGTTCCACTTAATTTATGCATTCATTAGTTGATTCTTATATGTACCCTGACTGGGGATTGAATCTATAACCTTAGCATATCAGGACAGTGCTCTAACTAACTGAGCTACCTGGCCAGGGCTACTTCTGTATTTCTAAATAAGACTTCATATTGCTATTTAATGAAATATAAATTTTCAACATTACTCCATTCTCATGGGAAATAAAGATTTAGCTTTTTTATACCAGTATCTCCACTTTACCTTTACCTCATTTTCTTCAAGGAGTTTGTCACCCTTTTGATTAAATCAGTAGTTGGTACCTATATTTATGACACTGGAGTTTTATTTACTGCTAGGCAAAATAGTAACTAAGATTCTTTTTTTCTCTTGTATTAGTTTCCTTGAGATCAATAATTCTTTCTCTTTTTCCTTTTTGCTTGCTTGTTATTTTTGTTTAGTCTTTTTTGTACCAATCACTGTTTTTCCCCCAGTTGCTTTGCTAGATCTGTCAAGTGCCTAACTATATTGTATTTTTTTATTTATTGATTTGAGGGAGAGAGGAAGAGGGAAAAAGAAAGAGAGAGACAGTGATTCATTGTTCTGCTTGTCTGTGCACTCATTCGTTGACTTGTATGTGTCCTGACAAAGAATTGAACCTGCAACCTTGGCATATCAGGATGACACTCTAACCAGGGCCTTATTTTTTAAAAATATCTAAAAACATCAAATAATCCATTCGTTCTATTATTTTTCTGGAGAACATTCTTTTTTTAAATGTATTTTATTGATTATGCTATTACAGTTGTCCCATTTTCCCCCCTTTATTCTCCTCCATCATGCACATCCCCTCCCACTCACATTCCCCCCCTTTAGTTCAAGTCCGTGGGTTGTACATGTAAATTCTTTGGTGTCTACGTTTCCTATACTGTTCTTAACCTCCTCTTGTCTGTTTTCTACCTACCATTTATGCTACTTATTCTCTGTACCCTTTCCCCATTTCTCCCTGCCCCATTTCCCCATGGATAACCCTCCATGTGATCTTCATATCTGTGATTCTGTTGCTATTCTACTTGTTTGCTTAGTTTGTTTTTTTAAAGTTTGGTTGTTAATAGCTGTGAGTTTGTTGTCATTGTACTGTTCATATTTTTATCTTCTTTTGCTTAGATAAGTCCCTTTAACATTTCATATAATAAGGGCTGGGTGATGATGAACTCCTTTAACTTTACCTTATCTGGGAAGCACTTTGTCTGCCCTTCCATTCTAAATGAAAGCTTTGCTGGATAGAGTAATCTTAGATGTAGGTTCTTGCCTTTCATGACTTGGAATACTTCTTTCCAGCCCCTTCTTGCCTGCAAGATTTCTTTTGAGAAATCAGTTGATAGTCTAATGGGAACTCCTTTGTAGGTAACTGTCTCCTTTTCTCTTGCTGCTTTTAAGATTCTCTCCTTATCTTTAATCTTGGGTAATGTAATTATGATGTGCCTTGGCGTGTGTTTCCCTGGGTCCAACTTGTTTGGGAGACTCTGAGCTTCCTGGAATTCCTGAAAGTCTATTTCCTTTGCCAGATTGGAGAAGTTCTCCTTCATTATGTTTTCAAATAAGTTTTCAGTTTTTTACTTTTCTTCTTCTTCTAGCACCCCTGTGGTTTGGATGTTGGAACATTTAAAGTTATCCCAGAGGTTCCTAAGCCTCTCCTCGTTTTTTTGAGTTCTGGTTTCTTCATTCTTTTCTGGTTGAATGTTTATTTCTTCCTTCTTCTCCAAACCGTTGATTTGAGTCCTGGTTTCCTTCCTGTCACTCTTGGTTCCCTGTACATTTTCTTTTATTTTGCTTAATGTAGCCTTCATTTTTTCCTCTAACTTGCGACCATATTCAACCAAATATGTGAGCATCCTGATTACCAGTGTTTTGAAGTGTGCATCTGATAGGTTGGCTATCTCTTTGTCATTTAGTTGTATTTTTTCTGGAGCTTTGATCCAGAAAATTCCCCCATTTTTTTTCTGTTCTTTCACTGGGCCTTTTTTTTTTGTCTCGGCATGCCTGTTACATAGTAAGGAGTGGAGCCTTAGGTGTTCACCGGAGCAGGGTAACCCACCTCACCGGGTTGTGACTGTGTGGGGGAGGGATCAGAGAGAGAACAGTGTCATTTGCTCTCCTCTCTGCCAGTTTTTAGTCACTTCCCCTGCTACCCACAAGCAAATTGGGCCCTTCTGGTGCAGATTCCCATGTGGGTGAGTTTGTGCACATTCTAGGACCCTGTGGTTCTCTCTAGTGAACTCTCCTGTGAGTCTGGGAGTTTCTCACACCACCTCAACCCTCACAGATTTTTTCAGTCAGAGGCTTCGAGGCTTTATTTCACCACACTGGAACCCTGGGTTGCACAGTCTGCCTCACTCCTCAGTTGTTCCTCCCAGTTTATCTGCACGCTAATGTGGGACCACCCTGTCCATCAGCTGACACCTCAGCTTTTCCGCAAGTCCTGTCCGCCCAGCTGCCCAACTCCTCCCCTCCTACCGGTCTGAATGAATGTTTCTTCTTTAACTCCTTGGTTGTTGGACTTCCATACAGTTCGATTTTCTGGCAGTTCTGGTTGTTTTTTGTTTTTAAATTTGTTATTGTCCTTCTTTTGGTCGTGCAAGGAGGCACAATGTGTCTACTTATGCCTCCATCTTGGCCAGAAGCCTCCCCATTTTTTTTTATTGTTGTTCAAGTACAGTTGTCTGCATTTCCTCCCCACTACTCCCCCCTGCCCCACCCATCCTCACCTCCTACCCTTGATCCTACCCCCTTTAGGTTTGTCCATGAGACCTTTTTCATGCACCTTCCACTCTGCCCCATTCTGTCCTGGTCATTATCTGGGCCTGGTGCAAAGCTGCCATAGTGGAACTTACCTTTGTCATTCTCCTTCATTGTATCTCCTTTTTCCTGGATTTCTTCTCTTCTTTATTGATTCCCCCCCCCCTCTTTGTTTTGCTGAGATATTTCCTCTAGCAGTTCTCTAAGAAAAGGTATATTTGGGGAATAAATGCAGACAACTGTAATTGAACAACAGTGAAATAATTTAAAAAAAGAAAAGGTGTGTTAAATATATGTTTTGAGTTATTTTATGTCTGAAAAATGTCTTTGTTCTAAGTCAGCACCAAAATAATAGTTGAGGCAGACTATAGCATTTTAGATTGGAAAGTTTTCCTTTAGAATTTTGAAGGCATTTTTTACTGTCTCCTAGCCTCCTGGTTGTTATTGATCAGTTTGATGCCATTATATGTAGCAACCCATTTTTTTTTCTGAAAGACTTAGGGACTTTGTTTTATCTTTAGTGTTTTGAAATTTCATGATGCTATGTCTTGACATAGGCCTTCATTTATTATACTGGGCTCTTGGTAGGTCCTATCAATATAGAGACTAGTATCCTTTAGTTTTAGAAGGTTTTTCTATACTGTTTTTTAAATTCTTTCTGTTTTCTCTTGTCTCCTTGTTCGGAATATGTGTTAGGTATTGGACTTTTTTTATTTAATTTACATATTTTATTTCCTATTGATAGTTCCATCTTTTTTACTTCCTTCATCTTTTTCTGGGTTATGTCTGTTTTTTATCTTCCAACTCTTCTATTGATTTTGTTGGTCTTCTATTAGACTTTAAAGTTTGTTATTGCTCTCCAATTGTTTCATTTTCTTTTTGAAGCAGCCTATTATTATTTTTATCACCAAAATATTCTTACTTATCTCTCTGAGTCCCTCCCCCCCCCAACAGTTCTCATCAGTTCCAAACATAGTCTTTTTGTCTTCCTGGTCATCCCCCACCCCCCCACTTTGTTTTCCTGTTTATTTTGGGCTCTGTTTTTCATGTGGGAAGGTTTTCTCTTATTTATGGTGGTCCTTGGTTGTCTGTTTATGTTTAAGAATGAAGAACTAACATGTTGATTCAAGGCTCTGCATGGACAGGACTTGTTAATGGACCATTCTCACTGTAGGGAGACAGGACATTGGGCTGGCCTTTTTTGTTGGAGGTATCCCTAAATGTCATCATTTATAGGTTTTTTCTCTCTGAAACTATTTAGTGTTTCCAGAGAGGAGCTCTCCAGTTTCCTGCCTGAGGGTAACAGAATTGGAGTTATCATAGGGTGGGGGGTTCGTGTGACCAACTGCCAAGGTTGTGAGCACAACAAAGGAGGTGACTGATTGCAATGTGTAGACTTTGTGTTATCTCATTACTCTTCAGCCCACACTTTCCCTTAGCACATTACTGTGCTAAGTATACCTTAGACCTGTGCCTCTTTAATTAATATTCTCCAGTACTGTAGTCTCTGGGGATGGAGTAGAGAGTTAGAAGGATGGAATATGTAGGGGTGGTTACCTGGCTGTGCATAGTTGAGATGAGATCTGGGGTTCTGCCTGGTCTGCATACAAAGTTTTAGCTTGATTTCCTTCTCTGTACCTTACTTCCACCTTCCGTAGTATCTGGCCCCTCCAAGGTGCTGAATTTCTCAGAAGTTCTGTGGGGTGAGTTGGCCTACTTTTTACTGGTATTCCTCTCTGCAGGCCTGTGAGCTGTAATTTCTTCCATATTTCTCAGTCATTTATCCCTCTCATATCTGCTTTATGTTTCTACTATTGTATGAAATTTCATATTGCTATAATCTCCCCTCCTGTTCTTTGTCGTTTAAGACTAGTTTTATTCCTTTATTGCCATTTTGGCAAGGTTTTTGGAAAGAAAGACGATACACATGATCAATCTACCACTTTTAACTAGAAGTCTGTTAGCTTTGGGGTGTACATCTCCAGATTCTATCTCTCCCCCATTTTTCTTTCAGAGTTTTTAAATAATGTGTCTATTAACTATCACCACAGAAATGTTATTTAACAAACCACTTCAAACTCAGTGGCTTAAAACAGCAAAAACATTAGCTTATACATCTATAAGTCAGTTCAGGTCAGCTAATCTAGGTTGGACATGGCTAGGCAGCTTGTTGGTTTCATCAGGGCTCATTATGCGTCAGTGGCTAATCTAGACTGAACTCTTCTCCATATGTCTGTGATCCTCCTGGACCAAAGGACTAATTTAGGTGTGTTCTTGTCATAGTGATGGCAGAGGCACAACTGTGAACAAGCCCGATCAGGCGTGCACTTTTTAAGTTTCTGGTTATGTCACATGTGCTAACATCCCATTGATCAAAACATAACACACCTCTGAGCCCAGGGGTGGAGACATCCATCCTGCCCACAGGGAAGGGTGCTGCCGAGTTACATGGCAAAGGGCCTGGACATAGGGAGGGGTGGAGAATCAGGGCCAATGATGCAGTCTACCACATATGTCAATAAACACCTAGTCTGTCACTTTTAATGGCTACACACTATTCCATTATTTGGAAGAATGTGTAGATAGAAATTCTTTAACCAACTTCTACTAATTAAATTTTTAGCTCATGTTCCAGTTTTCAGCTATTTAAATAATACTATACATTACTGTAATTACTGTACATTAATTTCTAATATACAGTAATTTTCACATCCATGTTCATTTATTTTCTTTATTTTTTTTTTAATTCTCACCTGAGGATATGTTGAATTTTAGAGAGATAGGGAGGGGCTAGGGGTGGGGGAGAGAGAGAGAGAAACATCGATCTGTTGCCTCCCATACATGCCACCATTGGGGATTGATCCCGCAACCCAAGAATGTGCCCTGACCAGGAATGGAACCTGCAAACTTTTTTTTTTTAAGATTTTATTTACTTATTTTTAGAGAGGGAAGGGAGGGAGAAAGACAGAGAGAGAGAGAAACATCAATGTGTGGTTGATGGGGGCCATGGCCTGCAACCCAGGTATGTGCCCTGACTGGGAATTGAACCTGCGGTGCTTTGGTTCGCAGCCCATGCTCAATCCACTGAGCTACACCAGCCAGAGCGGAACCTGCAACCTTTTGGTATATGGGACGACGCTCTCCCCCCAACTGAGCCACACATCCAGATCTCAGCTATTTTTGTATAGTAAAGTCCTAGAAATTGTGTCATTGGGTATGTACCTTCTGTAGGATTACTGAAATTGCCTTCAAGAGTTTTACCAATTTATATTCCCATAAGAAATATATGAGAGTCCTTGTTTTCATACATTGTTGTTAAATAGTTTGCATACTCAGGAAATAAAGAATCAAAAGTTTTATATGGAAGCTTTTACTTACCTTTTCTAGGGTAGCATATGGGAGTGACTTAGGTCTTCACAAGACATCATTTCTCTTGGGAATGGTTGTGGTTGTGGATAGTCTTTCTGTCGGCCACTTAGTTATAACTTATCATTAGGTTAGTTAAAATGACTGGATATTGCATAACCTGGATTGTCTTGTTCAGAAGATTGTGGTCTTTTTGTCAGAAACAACTCTGAAATAGTGAAAACTCTTTACTGTTTGAATACTCAGTGCCTCAGTCCCTGTTTTCAGAGCACCAGACTCAGGTAGTCTGATTTATTAAGGTTTCTGGTGCCCATTAAAATAAGGATTATATGCTGTAGCCTGGCAGAAGGGACTGAGCTCTGGACTTTGAAAATGTCACCTTTAAAATAGCGAGCACAAAGATAGAAAAGCTAAAGACATGCCCTCTGAAGTTGCATTTAATAGGAGTCTCACAAAAATGGAAATTATGCCATTTAAAAACCATCTTGTATATGACCTTTTAAGTCAATGGAAAAGGTTTTGTTGCGGGGGGGACCATCTATAAATGTTATATGTATCTTTTCAGAGCCATATTGTTTTTGGTCCCACAAAACACACAAGAAAGTTTTTATTGTGTCACTCCATATCACTGTCTAATGACTTTATAGACATTTTTGTAATTTTATACACAGAATTTTGTTTTACTTTTAAGCACCTATTTCATATGAATCATGTGTGACATTGGTCACATATTTGTCAGTTACTTTCAATCTAAATTTGATTTTTAAAAATGTTAGGAGTAGTTCAAGTACTTGATAAGAATAAAAGATATTCAAGTCAGTGAAAGACAAATACCACATGATCTCACTTATATGTGGAATCTAATGAACATAATAAATTAACAAACAAATTAGAAACAGAAGCATAAATACATAGAACAGACTGACAGTGGCCGGATCGGAGTGGGAAGACAGGATGAAAGATGGTGGAGGGATTAACCAAAGAACATTCATGCATAACCCGTGGACATGGGCAACGACAGGGGTATTGACTTAAGGGAAAGGGGGACGCTGGGTGGAGGCAGGGAAAGGGAGAAAAAGTGGGAACAACTGTAATTACATAAACAATTTTAAAAAAGGATAAAAGATATTCAGACATATAAAATGAGAAGTACAAGTCTTTTATCACCCCTCCCTACCTCCACTCTGTTCCTCAAGTATTTTTGTCACGGGGCCCCAAGCCTTCCCTTTTGTTGGGCATTTGTTATTTTCCATTGTCAGCAGCTGTAGAGACCACCACAAATAACATTTCTAATCTGTTAAAATATTTGGAGAATTCTATTTTAGTTAGGCCTCTGAACTACTCTGACTCTTTGCCTACTAACAATATATACAGGAGGTTAATTAACTTATGAACTTTGCAAGTCGTACTTTTACATTTCACATTTGTACCACATACTTAACATTAATAAAGGAATAATTCACTATTTAAAGGAGAAAACAGGAGAATTCACAAAAGAAGGAATACAAATGACTGAAAAATATGGTAAAATATTCAACTCCATAGATAATTAATAAAGAAAAGCAAATTGAAATAACAAAGAAGTGGCTTTTTCCCCCCTTTCAAGTTGACAAAGATTTTAGAAGGTAATTTTCAGAGCTGGCAAAGGTGCTATCAAATAGGCATTCTCCCACAAGGCAAGGTGTCGTGAATTTGTTTAGTCCTCTTGGGAAGCAATTTTGCAATAGTCTTCAAATGTTTGTACTTTTCATTTATTAATTACACTTTTGAAGATTCTGTCCTAAAGGAATGCAGAAATACAAACAGATTTTTATGATGTGAAGTCATTAAATGCAGGATTATTTATGATAACTGGAAAAATTGGAAAACTCTTCAAAATAGAGAGAGGAATGGATAAGTAAAACATGGTTTGTTCATATAGTTCATAAAAACAGCTCTGGCTGGTGTAGCTCAGTGGTTTGAGCACCGGCCTGCAAACCAAAGGGTCACTGGTTTGAATCCCAGTCAGGACACATGCCTGGGTTGCAGGCCAGGTCCCCGGCTAGGGGCATGTGAGAGGCAACCACACACTGATGTTTCTCTCCTTCCTCCCTCCCTCTTTCTCTAAAACAAATAAATAAATAATTTAAAAAATATATAGTGTGTCCATGCACATGATGTTTAAAAAAATAATTGCAAATTATGTGAGAATACATTTATTTTTAAAGCAGAATACAAAATTGTCTTTTAATAAAATATTATCTCAACTATGTTAAAGTATAACAAAAATAGATAGAATATAGATTTCAAAAGATAACTTGTTTCTGCAAAGCTACTTCATGTGTGGTTTTTCTTTTTCATATCTGTTTTTTCCCAAAGTTTCTTCAATGAGCACATAAGTAAAAATACATTAATTTGACTGATAAAAAGACAGGGACAGTGGTAGTACACTTTGCAACTCTCTCCCCATATTGCCATGGAGCAGGTGCCCCCCAAACAGAGTGGCCTCGTTTGCTTTGTCTTCTTGACTCCTTCTACCTGCTGTCCTTTGTCTTCTTTTGTGGCAGCCCAGGGTTGACTGGGACACACTGAAAGACACAGGCTGGGACAAGGCCCAGGCCATTATATTGTGATGTCCTTGTTGGGGTGTTGGCCAGGAAATGCAGGTCTGTGGGCAGGGTTGACATTAGTTTAGTAGAGCAGCTTGGGTTTCATCTCAAAGGTTGGGGCTTTGGTCTAGGTTACTCTGCCTCTCAGTGACCTAATGAAAATACTCCAACCCTGTGAAGTCTTCATTGGGCTTTAAAAAGGAAAACAGACAGATGTTACTAGGTGAACTCCTTCTGTTCACTGTTGGTATTTGTCAACAGTGAAGTGTTCCAGACTAGAAATTTGAGGTTTGCCACTAAGGACCCTTCCAGCCTTTCTTGTTGCACTAAAAGAGGCCTCTGTGGCAGCACTTGCTTCCCAAGGAAAAAGAAGAATCAGTAGTATCAGAGGCAGTCCAGTGTGATTAAGAGCTCAGGCTGCTCTGATGTCAGACAGATCAGGTAGCCAATCCCATCTCCACCATTTCCTGGCTGCATCACTTTGAGCCAGTCACTTAACTCTTTTGGCCTCCATTTCCTTATCTATAACATGGGGATTGAACTAAAGAATGAATGAGAATGTAAATGCACGTAAAATACTTAGCATGGTGTGGGGGCCTGTGCTCAGTGCTCAGTAAATGGTGGTGCTGGTTGTTACTTTTAATAATATCTTCCTTGCCCTGATGAGTAGGGATAAGTTGTTTGGACATCATTCTGCAAAGTGAAAGGTCACTGGTTTGATTCCTGGTTGGGGCACATGCCCAGGCTGCAGGTTCAGTCCCCGATCAGGGCAAGTATGAGAGGCAACTGATTGATATTTCTTCCTCACATCAATGTTTCTCTCCCTCTCTTTCTCTGCCTCTTACACTATCTCTAAAAATCAATAAATAAAATCTTAAAAAATGAAATGATATCCTCCTTTTTATTTGTTTGTTTTTCTTATTTACTGATCTCAGACAGAGGAGAGAGGGGAAGACGGGGAGAGAGAGGAGGAAAGAGAGACATCAATTTGTTGTTCCAGTTATTTCTGCATACATTGGTTGTCTCTTGCATGCTCACCTACCAGGGATCAACCCCAAACCTTGGCATATTGAAGATGCTCCAATCAACTGAGCTAAGGGGCCAGCGCCCGTTAAAAAGTATCCTCCTTTTAAAAAGATCCCTCATAATTGATAGTATCCCTGAGCCTCCTGGGGAGCACTGGGAAGAGGTTAAAACGAGAGGGTTTCTCCATGGAGCCCAGCCCTGGAAGAATAATGGCAGAGTGCTGATCCTGAGGCCTGATGATCCCATCCATCATTTCCTTCTCTGGTTCCTCTAGGGCAGAGATTTTCAACCTTTTTCATCTCCTGGCACACATAAACTAATTACTAAAATTCTGTGGCACACCTGAAAATACATATTTTTGTCAAAAATAGGTATAATTTTAATTGATTTTAAAATATTAATAGTAATTACCTACTCTTTTTTTCCAAAGTGACTTTTTAAAAAATATTTTATTTGTTTATTTTTAGGGACAGAGAGGGGAAGGGAGGGAGAAAGAGAGGAAGAGAAACATCAAAGTGAGAAACATTGATCTGTTGCCTCTCTTGCGCACCCGACCCAGGACAGAACCCACAACCCGGGCATGTGCCTTGATCAGGAATCAAACTGGTGACCTTTTGCTTTGTGGGGAGATGCCAAACCAGCTGAGCTACACTGGTCAGGGCTTCCAAAGTGACTTTTTAAAAAATCAGGTGCCTATATTTGTATATGAGGATTTCTGGTACCAAGAATTAACCAATCAGATGCAACCTAATTATGCAACGTGACTTATAAGGTGCAACTCTGTTATGTGACTTATAGGTATATGGTTCAAGATAGGACATTCACACCTGATAGCTCTAGTTGTATTGGCTATTGTCATATTTTTATTTGATAGTCTAAGGAAAAAGAGGTCAGTGCCCTTTACCAAGTAGGTATTGCATGTTTTAAAAATTCTTGTAGCACTCTGGGTGAAAATCACTGCTCTGGGGTAAAGCCCTTCCCATGAAGAGAGTCATAGAGGAGCCAAGGACCCAAGGATGAAGCAGGCTGGGGTAGAGTTTTGTCACTTTAACCCAGCTTCAAACCTGCTCTTTCTAGTTACCAGCTCTTTTGCCTCAGGCAAATCACACAGCCTTAAGAACTTCGGGTTGATCACAGAGATATTATCTGCCTCCTGAATTAGTGGAGGAGTAAGTCAGAACTATAAAATGCTGAACATGCTTCCTTTGCAGAACCTGCTCAACAAATAGTTGCTTTGCTTATTGGGATTTTTATGGTACAGCAAGACTGAGATAAAAAAGGCTGGTGCGCTGGCCAGTGTGGGTCATTTGGTTGGACATCATTCCGCAGAGCAAAAGGTCACTGGTTCTATTCTTGGTCAGGGCACATACCTGGGTTGTGCGTTTTGTCTCTGGTTGGAATATGCGCAGGAGGCAACCAATCCATGCTTCTGTCCTTCTCTTTCTCCCCCTTCCCCTCTCTCTAAAAATAAATAAATAAAATCTTAAAAAAAAAAAAGAAGGTAGCATAATGATGCAGTTTAAGAATATGGGGTCTACGCCATGGCTGGCATAGCTCAGTGGATTGAGCGCGGGCTGCAAACCAAAGTGTCACAGGTTCGATTCCCAATCAGGGTACATGCCTGTGTTGCAGGCCATGAACCCCAGCAACCACACATTGATGTTTCTCTCTCTCTCTTTCTCCCTCCCTTCCCTCTCTAAAAATAAATAAATAAAATCTTAAAAAAAAAAAGAATATGGGGTCTGAAATGAGGCTGTCTGTGTTCAAACCCTGTTCATATTATTCACTAGTGTTGTGACCCTGAGCATATAACCCCTCTGTTCTTCAGTTTCCTTTTCTGTAAAGTCGGGATGGTAATAGTACCCACTTCATGGAGTTATTGGAAGGACTGTATGTAAAGTGCTTACAGTCCTGGCTGGAACAGAGTGTGTGCTGGATAAATTATCATTATCACTGATATGAACGGGCTGCTCTGAGAGAGCCTGCCCTGTTAACAGAGCACACTTGGCAAGGAATGGCCAAGTACATTGGGTCAAGCCCCATCATCACCTCCTCCTTTCCAGCAATCTTGCCTTGTGTTCAGGCCCTGGTGCAACTTCCTCTTCTGAATGTCCTATGGGACCTTAGCCCTTTTGACCACATTCCAGTCTGTCCCACTGCCCATCCTGGTATAGGTCACTGTCTATGACCCAGTCTCTGCTCACTCCACTTGAAGTCTGTATACTGAGCCAGCCCCCAGAGCTCCACCTCGCCTACATTCCTGCTCTCTCCTACAGCTATGCCACCCACCTTGGCCCAGATCACTCCAAGGTGCAGTCTCTGGAAGCAGAGCATTACCCCAGGTCTTGTTGAGGCTTGTTTTGGCCCCTACCCTGGCACAAACAGGGAGTTGGGAAACATATTCAAAGCTAGATTAGGTGGATAATGAAATTCCTTGATATTCTAGCCAGTGTACGTATACATTTGACTGATTTAGTTTAATATTCCTATGATAAGGCCAAAGACTAGGGCTTATATAGAAAATTTAGTGTCTAGGTATCTAGGCTGTACTGACAAGTAAATGGTTAATTATGTTTGTTTTTTTGTTTTTTGTTGTTGTTTTTGTTTTGTTTTTTAAATCTCACAGTCCCCTTGGCATGGTTGCTCCTGGTAGATAGGTAGGATGCCCTAGCTCTTGCCCAGATGAGGCTGCCATTTCAGGCATTATTTCAGATGTGCTGTCTTAGCCTGTAGGTAGATGTTTTTAGACGATTGTGCAAGCTAAGCTCTCCATGATCTGACCCCCACCTACCTGCTAACTGCAACTTTTTAGTTTTATTTTTCCTGACACTGATTAACAAAATTATACAGATTTCAGGGCACAATTCTATAACACATCATCTGTACACTATATTGTGTGCTCACCATCCCAAATCAAGCCTCTGTCTATCACCATTTAACCCCCCCATACCCTCCACCCCGCTCCAGTCACCACACTGTTATTCGTGTCCATGATTTCTTTCTCTTCTTTCTTTCTTGCTCAGTCCCTCTACCCACTCCCCACCAAGCCATCCCACCCCCACAACTGTCAGCCTGCTCTCTATCTATGAGCCCGTCTCTGTTTTGCTTGTTAGTTTATTTTGTTCATTAGATTCTACATATGAGTGAAGTCATATGGTACTTGTCTTTCTCTGACTGGCTTATTTCCCGTAGCATAATGCTTTCCAGGCCCATCCATACTGTCACAAAGGGTAAAATTTCCTTCTTTTTTTTTTTAAGATTTTATTTTATTTTTAGAGAGATGGGAAGGGAAGGAGGAAGAGAGGGAGAGAAACATCAATGTGTGGTTGCCTCTCCTGCACCCCTAACTGGGGACTTGGCCCACAACCCAGGCATGTGACCTGACTGGGAATTGAACTGGCAACCCTTTGGTTTGCAGGCTGATACTCAATCCACTGAGCCACACCAGCTAGGGCAAAACTTCCTTCTTTTTTATGGCCGAGTAGTGTTCCATCATGTAAATGTTCCATAGCTTTTTATCCACTCACTTACTGATAAACACATGGACTGCTTCCAAATCTTGACTATTATAGATAATGCTGCAATGAACATAAGGGTGCATGTATTCTTTTAAATTAGTGTTTGGGTTTCTTCAGATGTATTCCCCAAAGTGGATTGTAAGGCAGTTCCATTTTTAATTTTTTGAGGTAACTCCGTACTGCTTTCCATAGTGGCTACACCAGTCTGCATTCCCACCAACAGTGCGTGAGGGCTCCCTTTCCTCCACGTCCTCGTCAGTACTTGTTGGTTTATTGGTGATAGCCATTCTGACAGATGTGAGGAAATGAGATTTTTTAGATATTAACTTTTTATTGAAATATAGTGTGTACAAGGAGGGGCCCCCCAAAACCCAGAATTATTTCTGGAGGGTGGGCCCCTTGTAGTACAGGTTTCCCCTGCTCAGTGAGTGTTCTAGCAACCCATCTGTGTCAATGTACCAGCTGGTGGGGTTGTGAGAGTCTGTCTTTGGCTTCAGTGAATTTTTTTTTTAAGACTCTTTTCAATGCATTTGCCAATTTCATGGTGGGTGATATATAAGGGTACCTGCTCATACCTGCTGAATGTTCAGTTTTTTAAAAAATTTTTGTTTTTGTTTTTTGTTGTTTTATTTTTTCTGAGTGTTCAGTTTTTGACCAGAATTGGCATGACCTCCATGCCCCACCCTCTCTGTTCACCCAATCTTTCCCCGAGAGACATTTTTTCTTTCCCTGATGAAAAAATATCCTCAAAGGGAAACATTTTGCTAATGTGGACAAGTGAAACAAAAAAATGGGGAAAGCACTAAAAGGCATCAAAATCAACGAGTTCAAAAACTGTTCTGAGCAGTGGAAAAAAGTCTTTCTAGGTGTATTGTATCAAATGCAGAGCACCTTAAAGGTGACTGAAGTTTAAACATGTAAGAAAAAATACGCAATTTGTTAAATTGAGAAAACAATGCAACAACAACTACGCTACCCACAACCAACTAGCAAAGATTGTTAAAGGTGGAGAGAGAACGTGGGTACTTTCAAGAGCAGAGAAAAAGGATGTGAGATGACCCTTGACAAGAAAATTGGTTTTGTGTGTCTGGACAGGGGAGAAATAATAAGAGTTCGTAATGGAAACAAGTTGTATCAAGACAGAAAACCAAAACTTGAAATGAAAATACACAATTTTTTATAAATAAATTTCAGGTTTTTTGGATCCCCCCTCATATACAGAAAAGTATATAGAAAAATACAAATCATTAGTGTACACTTAAATGAATGTTGACAAAATGACATATAACCAGCACTCATATTACGAAACAGAATGTTATCAACATCCACAAGGGCCCCTTTTGCCCCCATTCCAGTTACTCCTCCCAGGTCTCACCCTGTTTTTGCCATGTTGAGCTAATTACAGTCCCCACCCTTCCATCCTGAGCACACCATTCTCTCTCTTGCCCTCCTGCCTGTGCAAATGCTGTTCTCTCAGACCACCGGCTTCACCTACTCGCTGTTCTAAACTCAGGTGTCAGCTTTTCCTGATGGGCTAGGTATACGCTTCCTTCATACTTTCCTCCTGTATGTGTCATTGTTTACTGGGGGCTCCCTGAAGACAGAGCCTGTCTGAGTCACCAGTCTCTGGCACCCAGCACAGGCTTGGCATACAGCCAGCACCTCGGAAATGTTTGCCTGTTGCACAGTTTGTCTAAAATGGTGGAAGTCATCTTTTACTTCAGGCACATATTACCCTTCTTCTGCCTTCCTAACCCATTTTTCTCGCTCCTAGCTTCTTCCAAAATATAGCAACTCTGTGAGTCTCTCGTGTGCCTCCATACTTCCCCTCACTTTTTAAAAAAGATTTTATTTATTGACTTTTAGAGAGATGGTAATGGAGAGAGAGAAACATTGATGTGTGAGAGATAACATCAATCGGTTGCCTCTTGCAGGCCCCCAACTGGGGATCTGGCCCACAACCCAGCCATGTGCCCCAACTGGGAATTGAACTGGCAACTTTTTGGTTCTCAGGCCAGCACTGAGCCACTGAGCTACACCAGCCAGGTCTCACTTTTGCTCAGACTGTTCATGTGCCCCATCCACATCTGCCCAGCATCCTACATACCAGGCTCCTGACTGTTGCAGTACCACATTTCTATCCCTGGATCGCAGGTCTCAGACATCCAGTGATCTACACTACCAAGAGCATTCTTTGTGCCCAGTCCCTGGCCAAAGCAAGTTCTCAACTGCCATTCTGCAGTCTGCTTTATCAAGAGTCAGATTTATTTTGTGTTTTGCCCGTGTTCCATTCCCCATGAGTTTTCCTTCCTTAAGAACATTGGTGTCAGCTAGACCTATTGTAGTGATCACTTAGCAAATAAAGTATTAAACATGTTATATATCTGAAACTAATATAATATCGTGTGTCAATTTTATCTCATTTTAAAAAAAGAACATTGGTTTTCTTTAATATGCTTGCATTTTTAAAAAGGATATCATTTGTATCATTAGATCGTATTCATTCGTTCATTCATTCATTCAACACACGGGTCAGGCACTATGCTAGGTGCTGGAGATTCAGAGTTAAAAGAGGTTTCTTGCCCATGTGAAACTCACAGACAAACAGGGGAAGAGGTAAACATTAGCAAATTATTATAAGATAGTATCAGTATTGAATGAGAATCATGAATGAACTAAGAGAACGAGTACTGGAATTAATTAACTGAGTGATTCCATTACTTAAAGTGATACGTGACTTAACCTTTCTGTTTCTATACCTTGGTTTCTTTACCTGTAAAATGGGTAGAATAAAAATGGGTAGAAAAATAGAGCTTTCACAATGTTGTTGTCATGTTTATTCAGGGCTACTGTTGTTATTTTTTTTTTTTTTTGGTTAGAGTCAGACACTGTTCTGGATATAGAGGATAGGTGCCTGGCACCTAGTAAGTGGTCAATAAATGTTAGCTATAATCACCCTAATTATCATCTCTGCTTAGGCCTCATGGAGGACATGACATTTCAACTGGCCTCTGAAGGACAGGTCTCTACCAGACGAGGGCAGGGAAGGACACCTTAAGTAGAAGGAATAGCTTGAGAACAGACACAGAAGAAAGGGCATGATTTTTTAGAAATTGAGATGTGGCCCAGTGTAGCTGGAGGATGGGGTATGTGTAGGAGAGTGGTGAGAGGTGGAACTGGAGAAATAAACTCAGAGCGTGAAGGGTTTTGGTCTTGTTTGTTGTTAGTGTTTGGACTTAATCCAATAGATGAAAGGGAACTATCAGAAGTCTTTATAGAGGGCTTGTCACAATTTAAACTGCATTTTAAAAGAATCCTTCTGTGCTTCTATGGAGGATGAACTAGCTGCAAGGAGGTTAGAAGACCTTTGAGGAGGAGAAGAGGCTGCTGACAACTAGTAAGATGATGAGAGCAAGAGCTGCAGTGGTGGGTGTTCCAGAGGTGGATCCACAGGGCATGGCGGCTGGTGGAAGGAGTGTGGGCCTGGAGGGGTGGGGAATAGCTGGGGTGTCTGGCAGATGTTGATGTCACTTACTGGCACAGAGAATAGCAGAAGGAACAGATTTTTCTTTCCTAATGATTTCTTCCAAGGAAGGCAGGCTGCTTCTTCCTGATCTTGGGAGCATATATTCTAAAACTCACCAGTCCGTTCTCTTTTAGGCCCTGAGCCCTTTTCTCCTGGGCCTTACAAAATAGCTGCTCCAGACCAGTAATTACTGATTGCAGGCAATTAGGACAGGAGGTGGCTGTGTTTATTTCACTCTGGTGTCATCTTGGGGTGAGAGAGGTGAAAGTCATGTGTTTGTTTTCACCATGTTCCTGAGAATGGATGCATCTGGAACATTAGCCTCCCTCCGGTGGTAACAGACACATGGACCTCTTCTCTCCCAATCTCTGTAGAAAACATGTTTAATTAAAGTGTTTTCCAGTTTTTTTTCCCTGCTCTTAGCCAGTTTTCTACAAAAATCACGTTCAGATTGTTGGCCAATTCAAGGGGTCCTGAACCTGTCCTAGTTGTTGGGCTCTAGAGTGCCACCTCTGCCATCTTCCTATCTCAGACTTGACCTGGATCTAGTTCTAGGCGTCTGTGGCTGAACAGGTCTCTGAGGGCTTCTGCTGGTGGCACAGCTTTGCTGGGCACGATTCTGTCCTGGCTCAGTTATATTTACAAGTACCCTGGATACAGGATATCATGCCCGGCACTAATTAACATGGCAAGACAGCCCACCCCATAGAATTCTGTCCTTTGTCTTCTGCTTCCAACTTCCTCCTTTCTCTACCTTCCTTCCATTTCATTTCAGCCAGGAATTGTTCCTAGCTGGTGAGTTTCCTTGGTTTAAGGGATGTTACACTCAAAGTTATTTTCTTTCCACCCCTTTTCCCCTGAAGTAGTCACATTTATAACCCTCACTCTTTCGAGATGGCTCTTAGATGTTTCAAGAAGATATAGCTCTTCTGGTGGGCAAAAAAATCCTTCTGTCTGTCTCTGGAGCTGGGTTGGGAGAGGGTGGAACTGCTCATACTGAGTGGGGTACCTAGTTTCTCCTTTTAGGAAGCACCTTTGAGAGGATGTCTGTTATTTTCAGTGAACAGTTGACCCCACACTAATAAGAGTGACTGTGGATACTGTCATTTTATGAAACATTGTCATTATAGGATACTAGCCTTGGACCAACAATTACACTCTACTGATTTCTAGGCTACTTTGAAACTTCTGTTATAAACTAGACTTCTGTAGCCTTGGCTATAGTGTACTCTGTTGTCTTAAACCATCTGAAAGGGAATAGCTGTTTGTTTTTGTTTTTGTTTTGAAAAAAAGAAATCAGTTTTTTTCTTATGACAAAAACAAAGCATGTTCATTATAGAAAGTTTAGAAAATACAGAGAAGCAGAAGTATGAAAAATCATCCATAATTCTACAACACAGAGATAATTGCTGTGAACTTTGTGGCCTAGGCATTTCATGTGTTCATACATGTATTTTTAAATTTTTTATTTGTTACTGAATTTAATTTCAATAAAAATTCAATTTTTATTGAATTTATTGGGGTGACATTGGTTAATAAAATTGTTTATGCATATTTTTAAAGAAATAATGGTATATCCATGTCATTGAAAATTTTTTATAACATCATGTTTAATGATTCCATAGTGGCCCATTTTATGTAAGGAATGAGAACATTATTAATAAAATTAACAAAATTTGAAAAAATAATAAACACATGTCCTGAAGATAGCATACAAGGAAGGGTGTTATAAAAATAGTGTTGGGGCCCTGGCTGGTGTGGCTCAGTGCACTGAGCACCGACCTGTAGACTAAAAGGTTGCCAGTTCGATTCCCAGTCAGGGCATATGCCTGGGTTGTGAGCCAGGTTCCCAGTTGGGGGCATGTGAGAGGCAACCAATTGATATTTCTGTTGCACATTGATGTTTCTCTCCCTCTCTTTTCCTCCCCCACCCCCAAATGCAAAACAATAAAATAAAAAAGAAATAGTGATGGGGATGTGCTTTCCTTGGAACACACCTGCACCCCTCCTTTTCTTGGGCATGTACTTTTGCTGTCTTTCTCCTAAACTCTAATCCCGCCTTGGCCCACTTCCTGTCACCAAGACTTCTACTCCTCGATGAGTCCATGCAACCCCACATGACTCACTTCTTTCCTGTGACATTTCTAGGGAGCCAAAGCAACACCACCCAGGCTCTCCCCTGTTGCTTCTCTATCCTAAGCCCTTCCTTTGTTTCACTGTCCCCAGCTTTAATAAATGTACTCTCGAAATTAAAAATAGTGATGGGCTGCAGGCTTAATCAATTGGTAACCTAAATAGGACCTGGATGTTAATAGACTTGATCCCTTTACTCACCTTTGTGCTGAAGTTTTGTAAAGTCTTCCTGGGTCTGAAAATGTTACAAAAAATATTCCTATGATATCTCAGGTTACTAAAGGTAAATGGTTTTGACTTCCTTGTCTTCCTTCCATTGGAATTCAAGCCAAGAGTCTCTCTGTGAGTTTCCATAGCACTGTGTGTATCAGGAGATATTTGGCAGGTGATTATTTGAAAAGTTATAGAAAGTTAATCTTGTTTGGGGGACCCTTTGGTTCTACTCCTGGTTGGTAAGACTGGATTGTACCACACATTTCTTTCTCTTTACAGGTAGTACCTTCCTCAGTGCTATTTTTCTTGCCTTAGCAACATACCAGTCTCTGTACCCACTCACCTTGTTTGTCCCAGGACTCCTTTATCTCCTCCAGGTAAGCACTTGCTGGTCAGAAGCCAGCACTCAAGTGACATTTAATACACGGCCTGGTCTCTCCTTGGGAGAAAGAAGGGCATGGCTCAATGAAAGCGATGGGACTGGGTCCCCAATTCAGTTACTCGCTTCTATTTAAAAATACAAAGAAACATGACTAACTTTAAACAAAGTGGACCTGGTGATTACTAAGCTCTAATTATGGATATCATTACAGATGTATAAGTACATTTCATTTTATATACTGTAGTTGGGATCTACCAACCATTCCCCTTTTCATTCCCTGTACACATAGATCCCTCTCTGAGCTCATTTATTTAACCTTTATGTATATCAGCACTCATCCTGTAAGGTTCTTGTAGGGATTAAATGTAGTGAATACATGTGATGCAATGCTTGGACCATGGTGGGTGATCAGTACATACTAATCGAAGAATACAAATTGCTAACATTTACTGAGAGCTTACTACATGTCAAGCAGTACACTAAGCACTCCACAGGCATCATTTCATTTCAACCTCCTAAGAACATTTTAGGGTAGGCAATATTATTAGATATGTATTGGTCTAATATTAGCCATATTAGGCACATGAGTTGCAACTGGAATGTTGAGCAGTTTAGTCACTTGGCCATATGGCCAGCAAGTGACCATGCTAAGATGTGAACTCGGGCTGCCTGACACAAGAGACTGCTCTCTAATCATCTCTCTTTTCTACTCAAACAAGAATACACACATCTCCCTGGCTTGCGTAGCTCAGTGGATTGAGCACGGGCTGGGAGCCAAAGTGTCCCAGGTTCGATTCCCAGCCAGGGTACATGCCTGGGTTGCAGGCCATAACCCCCAGCAACCGCACATTGATGTCTCTCTCTCTCTCTCTCTCTCTCTCTCTCTCTCTCTCTCTCTCCCTCCCTCCCTTCCCTCTCTAAAAATAAGTAAATAAAATCTTAAAAAAAAAAAAAGAATACACACATCTCCTCAAGAGTAAGGAACTGCTCATGCATCCTGGTTGGTCTAAGTCCATTATTAGAAGAGAAACATTTCTTGAAAGCATAGAAGGGGCAGTGTCAAGATTCAAATTAAGAAATGTCTAATTTCAGGACCATTGTTCTTAAGTATAAATCAACCATATGGTTGTCATTTTAAGTGTTGATGTACATGATGATACATGGTGAGTTTGGTCTTTCTCCTGTTTAAGCATTTTGCAATGTGCCCTAGTTGTCACTAATATAAATAGTATAGAGATTTTGTTTTTCTTTAAGTTATTTCTTTAAGGTATGTTCTTCCAATTGAATCATTGGACCCAAAGGTGTAAGAAGCTTTATAGTTCTTATTATGCAGGACCAGATTGTTTACCAGAAAGCCTGAGCCAATTTGCAGTGCCACCATGAGTGTCTAATGTGAAGTGAACCACTTCCTCCCAGGATGACATTGGCTTTTTAAATGTGACTTATGATTGTTAGTTTAACAGATGTGAAGTTATTTTGCTTTGATTTTCTTTCTAGATTCTTTTTAAATCCAAGCATTTTTCCACATAATAATGTGCAGTTTATATTTCTCTCTCTCTCTTTCTTTTCTTTCTCTCTCTCCCCCCTTCCTTCCTTCCTCCCTCCCTCCCTTCCTTCCTAAAGTTTATTCTTCAGGAAGTCTGAGCACTAAGGGGAATGCAGCCAGAATTTTGTGCAACTATTTATCAAACAAATATTGTTAAAATATATTTATTCATACACATGTACTGACTAAAAAATTTTTAATGTTTATTAAGCCTATTTGTAAATATTTGTGTAAATATTTAGAAGTTGTTTTTTTAAAGTTTTGTGTAAAATACCTTTTGTTTAAAACTCAAGGAAATTTCCTCCTGACAACAGTGATCAGTGAAATCTAGCATTCCAGCCAGTCATTGTCTTCAATCCCTCCCTCTACCACCAATATTTACTGAGCGCCTTCAGTACACTAAACACTAAGCTAGCCTCTGAAGCTATAAAGCAGCTGAAGCTTGCTGAGCTGGGGCATGCTGCAGGACAACTGTGCGGGCAGCAGTCTTTGTGGTGGATTGGCATGAGGAGGGGCTGAGGCTGGGAAAGTTTAGATCATTATATCGGATCGAGTCAGAGGTGTCAGTTGGGGTCCCAAACCCATGTTAAGGGAAATGAAGAGATGAGGGACTGGATACAAAATTCCAGAAGATAGAATGAGCTGTGCTTGGCAGACATCTGTACGAGAGCAACAGAGTTTGGGATGAACTTAAGGATCTTACTTATGTAGAAATTAATATCCCAGCTCATACTATATTTACATGTTTTAATTTTTTTCAAGATTTCATTTATTTATGTATTTTTTAGATAGGAGGAAAAAAGGGAGAAGGAGAGGGAAAGAAACATCAGTGTGTGGTTGCCTCTGGTGTACCACATACTGGGGACCTGGTCTTCAACCCAGGCATGTGCCTTGATTGGATATCGAGCCTGCGACCCTTTGGTTCACAGGCTGGCGCTCTATCCACTGATCCACACCAGCCAGGGCTACATGTTTTTATTTCAACTTTTTTAAAAATATATTTTATTGATTATGCTATTACAGTTGTCCCATTTCCCCCCTTCAATCCCCTCCACCCTGTATACCCTCTCCCACCCACATCCGCCCGCTTTAGTTCATGTCCCTGTGTCATACTTATAAGTTCTTTAGCTTCTACATTTCTCATGCTATTCTTACCCTTCCCCTGTCTATTTTCAACCTACAATCTATGCTACTTATTCTCTGTACCTTTTCCCCTCTCTCCTCCTCCCACTCCCCTGTTGCTAGCCCTTGTAATCTCCATTTCTGTGGTTCTGTTCCTGTTCTAGTTGTTTGCCTAGCTTCTTTTGGTTTTGCTTTAGGTGTGGTTGTTAATCATTGTGAGTTTGCTATCCTTTTACTATACATATTTTTTTTAATCTTTTCTTAGATAAGTCCCTTTAACATTTCATAAAATAAGGGCTTGGTGATGATGAACTCCTTTAACTTGACCTTATCTGAGAAGCACATTATCTGCCCTTCCATTCTAAATGAAAGCTTTGCTGGACAGAGCAATCTGGGATGTAGGTCCTTGTCTTTCATGACTTGGAATACTTCTTTCCAGCCCCTTCTTGCCTGTAAGGTCTCTTTTGAGAAATCAGCTGACAGTCTGATGGGAACCCCTTTGTAGGTTTCTGTGTCCTTATCTCTTGCTGCTTCTAGGATTCTCTCCTTCATTTTTACCTTGGCTAATGTAATTATGATGTGCCTTGGTGTGTTTCTTCTTGGATCCAACTTCTTTGGAACTCTCTAAGCTTCCTAGACTTCCTGGAAGTCTGTTTCCTTTGCCAGAATGGGGAAGTTCTCCTTTATTATTTGTTCAAATACGTTTTCAATCAGTTGCTCTTCCTCTTCCCCTTCTGGTACCCCTATAATTCGGATGTTGGAATGTTTAAAGATGTCCTGGAGGTTCCTAAGCTTCTCCTTATTTTTTTGAATTCTTATTTCTCCATTCTTTCCTGTTTGGTTGTTTCTTTCTTCCTTCTGGTCCACTCTATTGTTTGAGTCCCAGTTTCCTTCCCATCACTATTGGTTCCCTGTGCATTTTCCTTCGTTTCTTTTCCTATCGTAACCTGCATATGTTCATCTAATTTGTGACCAAAATCAACCAGTTCTGTGGGCTTCCTGATCACCAGTGTTTTGAACTGTGCATTTGATAGGTTGGCTATCTCTCAGTTGCTTAAAAGGATGAGTTCTGGGGCTTTGATTTGTTCTTCTGGTTGAGCCATCTCTCTCTCTCTCATTGTTGTTGTTGTTGTTGTTTTTTAGTCTGGTCACTCCTGTTACGGTGAGGGGTGGAGCCTTAGGTGTTCACCAGGGCTACGGGCACCCCAGTCGCTAGATTGTGACGTAGTATGTGGGGGCGGGGTCGAGAGGGAACAATGGCGGTAGCTCCGTTCTCTGTGAGACCTCAGTTCCTTCTCTGGGATCCTGGGTTGCGAGCTCTGCCCTGCTCCATAATTGCTGCTTTACTGGGTCTGCCAGCTGCCGCTTGCATACTCAGGGTCCACCCGCTGCGATCTTGCTCGCCCCAGATGCCTTATGTGCCCCTGGTTGCCTTATGCGCCCAGCTCTCTCTGCTCTCCGCACCTCGACCTGCACCTGGCTGCTAGTCTCCGCCCCTCCTACCGGTCGGTATAAACAGGTCTATTTCAACTTCTTGGCTGTCCAACTTCCATTCAGATAAATTTTCTGTCAGTTCTGGATGTTATTCTACCTCTAAATTGTTGTTGTTCCAATCTTGGTTGTGCATGGAGGTACGGTACATCCACCTATGCCTCCATCTTGGCTGGAAGTCCCAACTTTTTATTTTAATCCTTACCCAGGATATGTTTTTTTATTGATGTAGAGAGAAAGGAAAGGATAAACAGAGAGAAGGAGACAAATATCGGCTGGTTGCCTCTTGCATGCACCCTGACTGGGGATGGATCCTGTAACCTTTTTGGTGTACAGGGCGATGTTCTAGTCAACTGACCCATCTGGCCAGGGCTACATGTTTTTATGTAAGTATATAAAGCGGCCTAAAAAGCAGTAGGGCTTTGTGAATCATAGCATGGCATTTGGAAAATCATTCTGTCACATCCAGGAAATAAACCCACCTGTTTAAATACGAGGGAGGGAACAGAAGAGGAAATTACTCTTTAGGGCTGAATTCCTCAGAGACTATTAAGTGGACCCTTTAAGCCTGAGTTTCTTAGAGATTCCTACTCCAGAAGTAATGGGTGGGAGCTACCAGCAACTCAGCATAAAGCAGCAGTTCTGCGACAGCATGGGATGTCTCAAGGGAGGTGAGTTCCTTGTGAATCCCAAGTTTAGGCCACAGGCTCAATGACTACTTGTCGGGAAGTCTTAGCTGAGCATGGATAGCTGGACCTGATAATCTTTTAAGTCCCAGATTAAAATGACTTTGATACCCACAAGGAAGTGACACCTCTGCTCTTAACACTGTAGTTTTCTCACAGTTGGTTTTTGAGCCCTCCACAGGCACATGCTTCCCTCTAGGAAGGGTTGCGTAATGTTGCACATAAGTGTGCAGGCCTGACTGGGACATTTTGTTAAGATGGAAAGCAATGTAATGTCCTCAGATACTAATGGTACTATGTCAAAAGAACAGTGGAACCAGCTCAGAGGGGCTCCTTCTGTCTATAGTTAGGATATTCTACATGGTGAGCATCAAGTAATTGTAAAACACTGAATAAGTAAAAGCCCATGTGTCCATAGTTATGCTCAGAAAAGGGGTGAGGAGAGAAAAAAGTACACGTCATCATTAGATATGGCTGTTTTACTAATTTCTTACTCAGAAAATAAATAATTAGAAGGAAAGAGCTAAGCAGTTCCCTGCCTTTTAAAAAGGAACTATAGTTCCTGGCCAGGTGGCTCAGTTGGTTGGAGCGTTGTACACCAAAAGATTACGAGTTCGATCTCTGGACAGGTGTGTATGGGAGGCAACCAATCAATGTTTCTCTCTCTCCCCTTTCCTCTTTCTAAAATTAATTTTTAAAAATCCTCCAGTAAGGAAAACCATTGTCATGAAAAAGACGAGGTGAGAGAACTGTTCTAGACTAAGGAGACATTATAACTAAGTGGAATAGGTGAATCTTGATTGCATTCTGGTTTGGAAAAAAACAGCTATAACTGATGTTTGGGGGACATTTAGAATATGTTGACGATACATTAGATATTAGATGATGATAGGGAACTGTAATTTCTTGGATGTGATAATAGTATTGTGGTATATAGGAGAACATCCTTATTTTTTTAATCTTTTTTTAAAGATTTTATTTATTTATTTTTAGAGAGGGAGAGAAAGAGAGAGAGAGAGAGAGAGAGAGAGAGAGAGAGAGGGAGAGAAACATCAATGTGCGGTTGCTGGGGGCCATGGCCCGCAACCCAGGCATGTACCCTGACTGAGAATCAAACCTGCGATGCCTGGTTCGCAGCCCACGCTCAATCCACTGAGCTACACCAGCCAGGGCAGAACATTCTTATTTTTTAGGAGCTACATGTGGAAGTGTTTTGGGAGAAGTATGATGTAGAAAAATGTATACACAGAAAAATTTATGCACACATAAAAATGTGACAAGGTGTTAATATTTAATCTAGATGACAGATAAATTGTTGATGAACATATTCTTTTAACTTTTCTGTGTGAAAATTTTATAGTAAAAAGGAAATAGAAGTACAGGCTCTGAAGTTTTGGCTTAGATACTTACTGGCTTTGTGAGTCTGGGCAAGTAACTACTCTATGCCTTGGTTTCCTCATGTGTGAAATGGGGATAATATAATAGTAGGTACTTCAAAGGGTTAATACCTGTCAAATATTTAGAATGGAGTATGATAACAGTTCAGTAGATATTAGTTATGGTTATTAGTGTTCAAATGTTCATAGAAAGTACAGGGTCACCAGTTTTCATGAAGGTACAAGGGCTGATGAAGGGGAAAAGAAAAATTTTCATTTTCTATAGTCAAAAGAACTATAGAAGTTAGTTTGTACTTACTTCTTTGTCACTACAAACCTGCCTCCATTCTACTGGTGGAGTTTTTAGAGGGTAGGTTTTGGACAAGCTAATGTCCAGCCAGTGCCAGAGGCAAAGCTGTTTTTCTCTCCCCTAGTGAGACACACCCAGGAAGGCTTCAGGATCAAAGGCAGGGGCTGCTGTATCTGGCTCTCTAGTGAGTCACCTGTGAGAATGATAGTTTGAGCCCACTGGTCTCCTCCCCCAACTTTACTCTTCTGACCTTGGCTTAGGGCCTATTTCCATGAGAGATCCACCTAAAATGTTATGATCTGAAAGCATACAGAATAAAATAGCCCTAGAGTGCACGGGACCTTGAGACCAAGCTGTGAGGCTGGCAGCAGGAGGCTCATGGTGCATTCAGGGGAGTTTCTAGTCCCTTCCTTGTGCTTGGAATTCCTAAAGCCTTGGACGCCCTTAGATGGCTTGAAGTTCTTATTTTCTTTGAAAGAAAGTGACAGAAACCAGGGGAAAATACCTGTGAGTGCTGTTATGGTTTTTGCTTTAATCCAGTCTGACATTCTCTTGTCTTTGAACTAGAGAGGTTAATCCTGTGATTTCTTTTTTTAAAGATTTTATTTACTTATTTCCAGACAGAGGAGAAGGGAAGGAGAAAGAGAGGGAAACATCAATGTGAGGTTGCCTCTTGTACACCCCCCACTGGGGGACCTGGCTAGCAACCCAGGCATGTGCCCTGACTGGGAACTGAACCGTAACCATTTGGTTTGCAGGCCTGCACGCAATCCACTGAGCCACCCCAGCCAGGGCAGTCCTGTGATTTCTATACTTTCTGGAGTTTGGGGTAGGTTACATGGTACTACCAAAGGAGCCAAACCCAACCAAGTCTTCCTTGATAATGAGGCCCAAGCCTAGACATTCTTTGGGGCTATTTAAAACGTTCACATCTCTTTCCCCAGCAGCTTTCTGTTGTCTCTGCTACTTCTAAAAAGGGATCTAAGTAATGTGGCAATGCTGTTAGCTTCCTTTCTTTTTAGAACCGGTAAAAATGAGGGTAAGGGCATGACCATGCATTTGCAATGAGACTTATCCTGGGTCTCATCCTTAGACTCTAAGAGCTTAGGTATAAAAAACTTTGTTGAGTTTCTTTTTTCTTTCTTTTCTTAAAATTTTATTTTAATCATTGTTCAAGTACATTTTTCTGTCCTTTACTCCCCTTCCAGCCCACCCACCCATCTTTCCCCACCTCCCTCCCATTTCCACCTCTCCCTTTTTTTTAAATAGATTTTTTTTATCCTCACCTGAGGATATGCTTATTAACTTTAGAGAGAGGTAAAGGGAGGGAGAGAGAGAGGGAGAGAAACATCAATTGGTTGTCTTTCGTACACACCCTGACCAGGGACCAAACCTGAAACCTGGGGATGTGCCCGGATCTGTAATCAAACCTGTGATCCTTCAATTTGTGGGATGACACCCAGCCAACTGAGCCATACCAGCCAGGATGTGTTTCTTTCTTTTTTTTTTATTTTGTTTTTCAAGTACAGTTGACATGCAATGTTATTTTATATTAGTTTCATGTGTACAGCCTAGTGGTTAAACAATCATATAATTTACAACATGATTCCTTCCCCCTCACCCCCCACCCAGATATTTCAAATACCTACCTGGCACCATACATAGTTATTACAATATTACTGACTAAATTCCCTATGCTGTACTTTGCATACCCATAACTATTTTGTAACTGTCAATTTGTACTTCTTAATCCCTTCATCTTTTTCATCCAGATCCCCAACACCCTCCCCTCTGGCAACTATCAGTTTGTCCCCTGTATCTATGACTCTGTTTCTGTTTTGTTTGTTTCTTTTGTTCTTTACATTCCCCAAATAAGTGAAATCACGTGGTATTTGTCTTTCTTTGCTTGGCTTATTTCATAATACCCTCTAGATCCATCCATGCTGTCACAAATGGTAAGGTTTCATTCTTTTTTATGGCCAAGTAATATTCTCCTACATACATGTACCCCCACTTCTTTTATCCACTTGTCCGTTGATAGGCACTTGGATTGCTTCCATAGCTCAGCTGTTGTACATAATGCTGCAGTGAACAGAGTGGTGCTTATATCTTTTTGAATTAGTGCTTTGAAAGAGTTCCCTTTGTTAACACCTTATTTATAGAATCTCTTTGAGTTTATTGTAATAATTGACTTTTTTCTTTTTACAACATTGTTCTAGAAAGAAAATGATTTCTGTATAGAAAAAGAAAAAGCTGTTCTTCCTAGGGATTTAGAGTTGAGGAGAGGGAGATAATCACATATTTCTCCTTCCTTATTATAGTTTGTTTTTTCCTGTAACAGTCTGAGAATCCTCTTACTTCCCCAGATATTTTCACACATTAGCAGCAGTGTGACTCTGAGTCTATAACTACTGGTTAAATTTTTCAGGTCGGGAGTGCACATAGTCTATGGACCACATCTGGCCCATGAGTTTGACTATAGTGTTTTATTTTTTAAATTAATTGTCAGTGTTTTAAAAGTTTATGTTAAAAATTTATATTTTCAGCTTCTTTTGAAAAATTTGAAGATCTGTCTCCTTTAGAAAAAGCACACTGTCTTTTACCACAACCCCTGTGCTTCATCTCTCTCTTCATTGGTCACCTGCCCGGTCCCTATAGGTATTTGAATATGTGTGTGTATCTACGTTTATGTCTATTAAATGGTCTGGAAACAGTGACCAACCCAGTATCAATGAGCATCCTTGGGGCCCAACTGTGATCCTAAAATACCATTTACCCATTGAAAGAAACCAAGGCTTCTGAGAGAAATGGCTGACTGTAGGTTTAGGGCAGGTCGTGCACAACATGATCCTGGAACATTGCCATACCAGGTAACATGGAAGCTAACAAAGGCTGGCTACTGAGGCCGTCTCAAAAGGACTCAGGATCCACTTGGAGAGGCTCCCACTGACCAAAGGTGGGCAATTTGAGTTTTAGCAAAATAATTGAAATGGACCGAAACCTATGAATATGTTTAAGTCCAGGCATAATAGACATAATGATATTTAAAAGAAAACCTAATTAGTCAAATTAAGAGAATTGACAGGGAACAAATGTATTATCTTGAAAACTGGATAAATAAAAGGGAAAAATTAAGCATTTATCTTGCCTTTTCTGTACCACTAGGTAACCATATAGTAAGTGAGAGGAAATTTCTCTTTATGAAATTATTCCAGTTTATAAATGGAAACAAAATGATAGGATAGTATAATTTTGCAACCCCAGTTGATCTAGGCATTAAGCATTAATAGGTACTAACATCACAAAAACAAACAAAAATCTCCCTAGCCAGTGTGGCCCAGTTGGTTGGGCATTGTCCTGCAGACCAAAAGGTTGCAGGTTGGATTCAGAGTCAGAGCATGTGCCTAGGTTGCAGGTTCAGTCCCTGGTTGGAGCGTGTACAAAAGGCAACCAGTCAATGTTTCTCTCTCATATAGGAGTTTCTCTCCCTCTCTTTCTCCTTCTCTTCCCTTTTGTCTAAACCCTCTCTCTCTGAAAGCAATGAAAAATAATGTCCTAGGTAGGGACAAAAAATAAAATAAAATAAAACAAGCAAAAATGGTGTCTCCTGGTGAAATAACACACTGCTGCCAAAGTTTTGCCAAGGAGATCAAATCCAAAATTGATCAAGCCTCTGGATGCAGCTGCCATTTGTAAGAAATACTGAAGACAAAGTATGTAATTAGCAAAAAACAGATTGTAGGATGTTCAATAGGTTAAATGCCCCAGGTTCTTCAACAGGTGAATTGTAAGGAAGGGGAAAAAAAAGACATGGGTGGGAGTGAGGTGAGGGAGAGGACCTGTAAATTAGAAGAGAGTTAAAAGTTGAATCACATTGGCTTGTGTGGCTCAGTGGATTGAGTGCGGGACTGCTAATCAAAAGGTCACCAGTTCGATTCCTAGTCAGGACATATGCATGGGTTGCAGGCCATGTCCCCAGTTGGGGGCATGCAAGAGGCAACTGAGCAATGTTTCTCACACACGATGTTTTTCTCCCTCTCTGTCTCCTTCCCTTTTCCTCTCTCTAAAAATAAATAAATAAAAGTTGGATCAAATTTTTAAAAAATGGCCAACACTAAACTATAATGTAAAGGGATGCACATTTAGGTGGAAAAACCATTCTAAAAATGCAAGAAAGTGATGATATTTGTTAATATAAAAGCCAGGATATATGTGTTTACTTTGGAGGGAAGAGGGGATTGTGGTTGGGACAGGACACAGAGAGAGAGACTCAGGGAATCACTGGAAATATCCTTCTTTTGATCTGGGTAGTAGGTTATAAAGATGTTTGCCTTATAGTCATTCACTAAGCTATATATTTGTTTTATGTGGTTTTCTGTGTTTTATTTTATAATAAAAGGGTTTAAAAATTGATCAGAATGTTTAAGCACTATTCTTTCAACCCTTCTACTTACATGCTTTTCATTTTAAGTCAGCATTTGCTATTGAGCAAAAGAGGTGGGTAAAATGAATCTTCATCTGTTCATTGGGAAATTTGCAGTCTGGACCTGTAGACTAAGTGTGGCTCTAGGGTTTATAAATAATAAACCATCAAAGGATTCCTTGAGTTTCTTTCTTTTTAAAAAAAAAGTTTAAATCTTCATCCAAGCGTATGTTTATTGATTTTTAGAGACAGAGAGGAAGGAAGGCAGAGAGAGAGGGAAACATTGATGTGAGAGAGACATCGATTGGTTGTTTCCTGTATGCACCCAAACTAGGGATCAAACCTGCAACTTAGGTATGTGCCCTGACTGGGAATCAAACCCACAACCTCTTAGTGTACAGAATGATGCTCCAGCCAACTGAGCCACCCAGCCAGGGTTTCAGTTTCTCTTTTAAGAATTTCAGACGTGCCTCACTTTGTAACAGGAGTGGTCCTCAAAGATTAAGTACAAGTTCAGTTTCTGTAAGTAGACTCAGTAAATATTCTACATTACTTTGTATCTTTGGGGTTTTGTTTCCCAAATCAAACCGGATTCTGAAGACCAAGTCTTAAAAACAAAGCTAGCCCTGACCAGCATGGCTCAGTTGGCTGTGCATTGTCTGGCAAGGCGAAGGGCTGCCCCTTGGATCCCAGTCAGGGCACTTGCCTGGGCTGCAGGTTTGGTCCCCAGTTGGGGTCTGCACAAGAGACAACCAACCAATCCATGTTTCTCTCTCACATTGATATTTCTCTCCCTCTCTTTCTTCCTCCTTTCCACTCTCTCTAAAACGAAATAACAAAAATTTTATTTATTTACTTATTTATTTATTTGTTTATTTATTAAATCTCAAGTTGCCAACAGCACTTTCATTTTCTTTTCAACATCCTGTTCTGCAGCTTCCTTGGCTCTTTTTGCCCAGATGCCAAAGAGCTGAGCATTGGCATAGTCTATGCAAAGACTGGCAATGGCCTTGAAGTTCCTCTCCTTCTCTATGATTACCTTGGCTTTCTCCTTCTTGTCACATTCCGTAGGGGCATGACTGGTCCTGTCAGTTGGGTGGCCAATTTGAGGTCTTTTTCAGAGCTGTCTCCCTTCTGGGGGGCCCGAGGGCTTCCTGGAGAAGAGGATGAACTTGAAGCAGTATTCCTTCTGCTGTTGCACTTTGGCCTGCAGGGACTCAGTAGAGTTGTTCCACCTCCTGGGATCCCCCGACATCCCAATGGTCCAGGCCACCTTTTTGTGGATGCCCGCTGCCTTTAACTCCTCCAAGCTGAAGCCCCTGCCAGCTTGCACTTTGATGTGGTACCTCACCTGGGGCATCTCGCTGTGGGCCAGATGGGTTGTGGGCCATGCCACGTGCTTTGACTTGCTGGGCCTTTTGTCTGCAGATCTTCCACACCCAGCTGGTTAAACAACGTGGCCAGTCCTTGTGGAAGTGAGGCTTTAGAATCATGCCATTTCGTCTGGGCGCTGTGGCTGCTGCCTACGGGCCCAACTCCTCCAAAGGAGAACAGCCACTGGATAAAATCTTTAAAAACAAACAAACAAAATTATACCTAAAATTTATGCCCATTTTATAATCACAGATTTGCCAGGAAAAAAATCATTTCCACCCAAACGTCGACAATAACACTGTAGGTACAATAAGCCCTGAGAACATGGTAGCAAACCAAGACTTGAGGGTTGCTAATGGGATTTGTGAAGAGTGAAACCTCATTTCCTGGGTGTGTGGATCAAAGTAGATGACCAAAGGCAGGTAGAACTCTGGGAAGAAACTCAGAACCTAAGTGCCTTCTTTGAATTTATCTATGAATGCCTCCTCTTTGTAGAATTATTTTCCATATTGGGGTGATGCTCTAATCAACTGAGCTATTGGGCCAGAGCCATTAATTTAAATTTATTTATTTATTTATTTATTTTAAAATTTATGTATCTACTTATTTTTAGAGAGAGGAAAAGGGAGGGAGAAAGAGGGAGAGAAACATCAATGTGTGATTGCCTCTCATGCGCCCTGTTACTGGGGACCTGGCCTGCAACCCAGGGACCTGCCCTGACTGGGACTTGAACCAGAGACCCTTTGGTTCACAGGCTGGCACTCAATTGACTGAGCCACACCAGCTGGGGCCATTAATTTAAATTTAAATAGCCACATATGGCTAGGGGAGCATACAGTTTTAAAGAGGGGTAAGAGTAGAGATATTAGAAGTGTGCAAGCTTAGAGACAGTTGATCAGATCCCCCACCCCTCGTATCTGTTAACAGTAATGTTATCTCTAGTTTAAATCTCTGGGCTAGCCTCCAATCCGCCATAAAGTCTTTACCAAGGAGTTATGATGTCTATAATTTTTACATAGTTCTGCACAGACCATCTGGTAATATATATGTGCCAATTAGCTGCTTCAACTTAAATGGCAATGAGTTGCTTTAATTAAGCATCATCTCATTCTACTGTGGTCATCTAACTTGTGTCAGAAAGACCACACTCCACAGGTGGCTCTCCTCAGTGCTTTGCTCTCTATAGGTTAAGCTTTACCTTTGCTAATTAGCATGTGACTGCCAGAAACCTTTTGGATTTTTATTGGTGAGTGTCTTGCTAATTAGCAAAATAAATTTTAGAAGTAGGCTCTCTTTTGTGAAATTGAAGTATTCAAAAGAAGTGGATAGTTTCTATACTTGCATGAAGACAGAAGAATCTCGGAAGGCCTATAACTTCTTCCCTTGGAGATGGTGCCTGAGGCTTAATTCCTAACCTGTTCTTTGTCTAGCCTTCAGCTGGGAGAATTTCTAATGTGACTCCAAGGGCAACAGAACCTCTGCCTCTGGGATTTTGTCACTTCTGCTTTGAGTGAATCTTTCTTGCAAGTGGCAATTTAAACAGTCAAAAGGGGAGAGGGCTAGGACTTACTTGACATTCTAGGATAGATTGTGTAAATTGTTTTGTGCCTTCTTGCTAGTGAATTTTTGTTTAATTAATGTTGCAAAGTATACCTGAATCTACTCTGGAACTTGCCGTGCTTGGTGAGATTGTAGAGGAGCTAACCCTCACCTACCTCAAACTTCTTTCAAAACAATTGTTAAAGAACCTACGAGTTATACATAGGCAAAACAGTCACCAAATTGCACATTTTAAAATGGTTAAATATATGTTATATGAATTTCACTTCAAAAAAAATTGGGTCCTATCATTAACTTGTTCAATTTTTCTATCTTTGACCATTAAGTGCTCCTTCAGACTGGCTCGTGTTCTTTTAACAAGTCCCATCTATTTTTGAGCATTTCCTTCTCTTTTTCCTAGTACCAAAAGACGTTCCAGGCTCCTCTTGTATTTTCTTCGCCTCAGCCCTGAAATCAATACAACTTTAAGGACTCTTGATTCCTGTTGCTGGAGAATGCTGTATAGCAACCAAAAGTTGAGGTTCGCTTATTGTTATTAGGGAGTCATCGCTTCTAGCACACAGTGCTGTGAAGCAATGTGTGGATACTAATGGACACATACACACATTTGTAATTCTGTTCCTTTCTCTCTGTGTATACTGATACCTATCATTCCAGTACAACACTATAGGGTTTACTTTAGTCTCTCCCTTTCCCTTGTTTATAACTTCTTTCTCTTAACAGTGAGAAACCTAACTTTCTTTGTCTGCAGTATATTTTCTTATTTGTTCAATTCTAGTATGCACACAAAGTAGTTCTGGAATGCGGGGAGACATACCGCTGCAGGAAACACAGGAAATATACTTGCTGATTTGTTATAACACACATATATGTGTGTGTCATGTGTGTGTATATATGTGTGTATATATACGTGTATCATATAGTTATTTTTGTCTTTAACCTTTCAGTATTCTGTGAAGTAACTGTTTCTTGTAATCGCTTAGTTTAGTTCTTTTCTACCCCCATGTGACCCCTCAGTGTGGTTATGTTATTAATTTGTGATATAATGAAATTTATTATTGTTTATATTCATTTTGGATTTCTCCCACATCCTGGTTGACTTTTTATTGTTTATTTTGGGGTATGTGAAGAGACTGAAATATTACTATGATTCTAAGAGTCAGCTATACAAAAAGACATATTTAGAGAAGTATTATTATTTTTTTTTAAGATTTTATTTATTTATTTTTAGAGTGGGAAGGGAGGGAGAAAGAGAGAGAGAGAAACATCAATGTGCGGTTGCTGGGAGCTGTGTCCTGCAACCCAGGCATGTGCCCTGACTAGGAATTGAACCTGCGACACTTTGGTTCGCAGCCCGCGCTCAATCCACTGAGCTACGCCAGCCAGGGTGAGAAGTATTATTTTTCCTCATCTCTGCCATCTTGTTCTTTGCTTTCTACTTTCCCCGTCACCCCAAGTAACGATTCTCTTTAGTTTCTGGTTTATCTTTTCTGTATTGCTTTTGCACAAATGAACAGATACATGTATATTTTCTTATATCCACTTCTTTCTTATATGAATGATAGCATACTCAAGATACTCTTTAGTGCTGTGCTTTCTTCACTTAACATTATTTCTGTGAAATTATTGAAGTATAGAGATATTCCCCATTCCTTTTTTTTTCTTTACAGCTGCATAGTACTTCATTGTGTTAACGTCTCTCCAGTGTATGGGAATTTAGATTGTTTCTAATATTTTGCAATTACAGTTAATTCTGTAACGAGTAAACTTGCATATGTGTACTTTCATATTGTTGGAGGTATATCTTAAAGATAGATTTCTAGAAGCAGAATTACTGGATCTAAAGATAAGTGCATAGGTAGTTTTATTAGCTCTTTTCACATTTCCTTCCAGCAGGATTGTACAAACTTTCTACTCCCACCAGTAATGCAGGAGAGTGCCTGGTTTTCCACAGGCTCACTGACAGAATGTGTTGTCACATGTAAAAATTGTGCCAGTCTGACCTTGAAAAATGATATCTCAGTGTCATCTTAACTGGCATTTCTCTTAACTATGAGCGTGTTTGGACATTTTTTTCATGTTTATGGATTATCTGTTCATTTCCCCTCTCATTTTTCTATTGGATTTAGGTCCTTTTTATCTCAATTTTTAAGAATCCTTCATATGTTAAGAGTACTACCTCTTTTTTTAATTTGTTTTTAAGATTTTATTTATTTATTTTTAGAGAGGGAAGGGAGGCAGAAAGAGAGCGAGAGAGAGAGAGAGAGAAACATCAATGTGCGGTTGCTGGGGGTCATGGCCTACAACCCAGGCATGTACCCTGACTGGGAATTGAACCTGCAACACTTTGGTTCGCAGCCCGTGCTCAATCCACTGAGCTACGCCAGCCAGGGCTAAGAGTACTAACTCTTTGCAGATATTTTCTTCCAGTTTTTCAGTCTTTTGACTTTATTTATACTTTTTTCTTCTACCAGCTTTTATTTTTTATCAAGATATAATTTACATACCACACTTTTTTCCTGAAGTGTATAGTGTATTTTTTGTATATTCACAGAGTTGTGGGGACATCACCACAATCAATTCTACAACATTTTTATCACCCCCAAAGAAACCGCATGCCCATGAGCAGTCAGTCTCTGTTGCCCCAGTATTCCTCTCACCGCCAGCCCTATTTTGCTTTCTGTCTTTATCGATTTCCCTGTCCTGCCTACACATTTCATATAAGTGGAATCATAAAATATGTGGTCTTTTTGTTCACTTAGCATGATGTTTTCAAGGTTCATCTCTGTTGTAGCATGTATTATTAGTATTTTATTCCTTTTTATTGCCAAATACTATTCCGTTGTATGGTATGCTATATTTTATTTATTCATTTACCAGTTGATAGGTATTTGGGTTGTTTCTAATTTTAGGCTATTTATGAATAATGCTGCTATGAACACTCATGTATGAATTTTTATATGGACATATGTTCTCAATTTATTTATGGTGATTTTTTAATGCAGAACTTTCCATTTTTATGTAAGCAAATTTAATCAGCTTTTTATTGCCTCTGGATTTTGAGCTCCCCTACATCGTGGTTAAAGACAAATTTACCATGTTTTTTCAGTATTTCATGGTTTCATTTAAAAATATATTCCTAATTTATTTGGAGTTTATTGCAATAATGTGAGATATAGATCTACTTTTTCTTTTTTTTTAAGATGACATTCTTTTTTTTTAAATTTTTTTAAAAGATTTTATTTATTTTTAGAGAGGGAAGAGAGAGAGAGAGAGAGAGAGAGAGAGAGAGAGAGAGAGAGAGAGAGAGAGAGAGAGAAACAGAAACATCAATATGCAGTTGCTGGGGTTTATGGCCTGCAACCCAGGCATGTACCCTGGCTGGGAATTGAATCTGGGACACTTTGGTTCCCAGCCCGCACTCAATCCACTGAGCTACACCATCCAGGGCTATACTTTTTCTTTTTCCAAGTAGTTACCTAAGTTTTCCTGGCTCCGTTTATGAAAGAGTCCATCTCTACCCCAGTGATATATACCACCTTTGTCATATATTAAACTTCTATATTTTGGTCTAATGCTAGATTTTCTATTCTATTCCAGTAGTCTATTTGTCTATTTATGTGCCAGTATTGTACTATCTTAATTATAGAGGTTTTATAGTGTATTTTAATGTCTGATAGGACGAGTCAACACTTCATGATTTTTTCCTAACTGTTTTCCCAGCTATTCTTTCATGTTTGCTTTTCCGTATGAACTTAAACATCATCTTGTATAATAAACTAGCTGGTTGGTATTTTTATTGGGGTTGCATTATTGATACAGTTTATAAACTAATTAAAGGAAAACTGACATATTTATAACATTGAATCATCCTAAATAAGAACAGTAGATAGCCATTGGTTCAAGTTGTCTTTAGTATTTTTCAGGATTGCTTTTAAAATTTTCCTTGAATAAGTTTTGCATATTTCCTGTTAAATTTAAATCTATGTTTTTATTTTCCTTGGTGTTATGGTAAATGAGGTTTTCTCTACCATTGTGTCCTCTAATTGCTTACATTCGTGCACTTGAAGTCTATTGTGTGTTAATTTTTTACCCTGACACTTCTGACTCCATTTGTCTGTTTTTATCATAAGTGGTTGTTGCATATATCTAGATACTAACATGATTTCTTATCTTTAAGCTGTTGGTGATACACATGTTAAGTAGCTTTTCTTATGTGGAACTAACCTTGAGATTTTGAAATAAACTCAGCCTAGTCATAATACAACTTTATCATGATCTTTTTCATGTTGCTGAATTATATTAGATATCTCATTTAGCATTTTTGCATTTGTGTTGGTTAAATGATTTTGGTATCAAGGTTATAATATTTGCTGGGAAAGAGTTAATGTAAGATTACAGTCACCTGCTTCTTGAATGTTGGTAGAACTTCCCTGTAAAACTGGCTGGGCCTGCTCTTTTCTCTATGGGAAAAATTTTCATTACTAATTCAATTTCTTAAATGTGGGGGCCATCCAAATTTGTCTGTTTCTTCTTGAATTTTTTTCCCTAATTTTTTATTTCATGCTTCAGAAAAGTTGAAAGACTAGAACAATAAATATCTTTTATGTAGACTCCCCAGTTACCATTTTGCCACATTTTCTATATCTTAATGTAGATATATCACTTTTTTGTAAAGATTTTATTTATTTATTTTTAGACAGAGGGGAAAAGAGAGAGAAAGAGAGGGAGAGAAACATCAATGTATGGTTGCCTCTTGCACACCCCCTACCTGGGACCTGGCTCTCAACCCAGGCATATGCCCTGACTGGGAATCGAACCAGCAACCCTTTGGTTTGAAGGCAAGTGCTCAGGCCACTGAGTCACACCAGCCAGGGCTAGATATATAATTTTTTCCTGGACTTATTGTCAGGAAGTGACAGATAGTAAGACATAACAACTCTAATACTCAGCAGGTAACTGTTAAGAACTGGAGCATTCTACTACATAACCACAACACTATTAGCATACCCAAGAAGTTGAACTCTCATAGATTCATATTATTTAATATATACACTCCAAATTCAAATTCTCAAGTATGTACATGGCCTTTATAGCACTTTTGGGGAGAGGTGGGTTCAGGATCCAATCAAGGATCATTTATAACATGTCATTGTCATCTCCTTTGATTTCTACCTTTTATATATTTAATGATACTGGCATTTTTAAAAATTTAATCTTTATTGTATTTTTCCCCATTACCATTTAGTCCCCTTATACTGTTCACCCCCCAGCAATCACCACTCTGTTGTCCATGTCCATGAGTCCTTTTTCCTTTTTGTTCAATTCCTCCACCCTCCACCCCGCCCCCCATAGCGGTCCATCCTACTCCCCACCTAAGTCTGTCTCTGTTTCCCTTGTTAGTTCAGTTTGTTCATTAGATTCCACATATGAGTGAAATCATATGGTATTTTTCATACTCTGACTGGCTTATTTCACTTAGCATAATGTTCTGCAGGTCCATCCATCCATACTGTTATTTTCTTCTTTTTCATGGCCAAGTAGAATTCCATTGTGTAAATGTCCCACAGTTGTTTTATCCATTCATCTATTGACAAACACTTGGGCTGCTTCCATATCTTTGTGATTGTAGTCCCATTTGTTTATTTTTTTCTCTTGTTTCCCTTGCCCTTGGGAGATGTATCTAATAAAAAATTGCTATGAGCAATATCCAAGGTTTTGCTGCATATGTTTTCTAAGATTTTTATGGCTTCGGGTATAACATTTCAGTCTTTGATCCATTTGCAATTTATTTTTATGTGTGGTATAAGAAGGTGGTCTAGTTTCATTTTTCTGCACATATCTGTTCAATTTTCCCAACACCATTTATTGAATAAACTATCTTCTGGGGACCTGGCCTGCAACGCAGGCATGTGATCTGACCGGGAATCGAACCAGTGACTTTTCAGTTCTTAGGCAAGCACTCAATCCACTGAGCCACACCAGTGAGGGCAATACTGGCATTTTAATTGAAACATTTAAATTATTTATATGTTTCATAGACTGTGTCTGTTTTGCCTGAGTTTTTTAAACACATTGGCCTAAGTTACTTGATCTCTCTTTTTTTCTTGGTCAGTCTTATCAGAGCCCCACCAATCTCATCAGTCATTTCTGAGAGCTGGCTTTTGGCTTCCTTACTTCCTTATATTATGGCTTTCTTTTCAGTTTCAACAAATTCTACTTTTACCTTTATTATTTCCTTCTTTTGGGGTTTATTTTGTTATTCTGTTTCTAATGTCTTAAAATGGATATTTAGCTTATTCATTTTCAGCCTTTTATTCAAATATAGTTTTTTTTCTTAAGATTTTTAAAAAAGATTTTATTTATTTATTTTTAGAGAGGGAAGGAAGGGAGAAAGAGAGAGAGAGAAACATCAATGTGCAGTTGCTGGGGGCTGTGGCCTGCAACCCAGGCATGTGCCCTGGCTGGGAATCGAACCTGCGATGCTTTGGTTTGCAGCCCTCACTCAATCCACTGAGCTATACCAGCCAGGCAAATATAGTTTTATAAAGCTGTATTTTTTTCTCAGAGTACTCTTTTATCTACATTATACTAATAGGATATGTGATATTTTTATAACTATTTCTAGCATCACAATTTTTTATCATTCATTTGACCACTGAGTTATTTGGAAAAGGGGTTAGAATTTTTCAAAGGTATTTTTAGATTATCTTTTTATTAATGCTTTTGATTAATTGCATTATGATCACAGAATTGTGTCTGTATGATACAGATTCCTTGAAATTTGTTGATAATTACTTTATGGCCTGATTTAAGTATGTGGTAATTTTTTTAAAGATTTTATTAATTATTTTTTTTTAGAGAGAGGGGAAGGGAAGGAAAGGGGGAGAAACATCAATGTGTGGTTGCCTCTCACGCACCCCCTACTGGGGACCTGGCCCACAACCCAGGCATGTGCCCTGACTGGGAATCAAAATGGCAACCCTTTGGTTCCCAGCCCATGCTCAAGCCACTGAGCTACACCAGCCAGGGAAGTGGTAAATTTTTATATCTGCCCCCAAATGCTTAAAATGAATGTGAATTCTTCAGTTATTACATATACAGTCCTATATATTTTATAAGATATTATGAGATCATATTTATTAAGTGTGCTATTCACATGTGCTTCTTGGTTACTGATTTTTGTCTATTTGATCTAATCAGTTATCTGCTGATGATGGATTTGTCTGTTTTTCCTTTGTAGATCTGTCCATGTCTGTTTTATATATTTTGAGACTATGTTATTAGGTACCTATAAGTTTAGAATTGTTATATCTTTCTGATGACTTGAGTTCTTAATCATTATGCAGCATCTTTACCTCTGCATTACTTTTTACATTACAGTTTATTTTATCTATTAACAGTATAACCAAACTAGTTTTCTTTTAGTGTTTACATAGTGTATCTTTTCAATCCTTTAATTTTCAGCTTTTGTATTTACCAGTGTTTTGCAGGAGATCTTGTAGTTTAAGCTGGTAACTGCCCTCTAATCTTGACCTCCCTGAATGCACTGTTCTGCCTTCTCTCCTAGCGGCAGTACATACCCGTGAAAGTGAGGAGCAAAGCCTTCTGGATCTTCTCTTGGGAGTATGCCATGATGTACGCAGGAAGCCTCGTGGTAATCATTTGCCTCTCCTTCTTCCTTCTCAGCTCCTGGGATTTTATCCCTGCAGTCTACGGCTTCATGTAAGTAATGGCCTCGTTAGAAAACTCCGGAAGCTAATTTGGTTTTCACAGGTCCAGCTGGAATCAGAGTGCGAGTGTCCCCGGGGAGCACCCAGACACAGTGGTCTTCAAACCTCATTGTGCGTCAGAATTGCCCTCAGGGCTTGGTAACACCCACCTTGCTGGTCCCCACCTCTAGAGGTTTTGATTAAGTAAGTCTGAGGCAGGGAGCAAGAATTTGCATTTCTAGCAAGTTTTCAGGTGATGCTGATCTGCTGGCCCACGGAACACCCTTTGAGAGCCACTGGTCTAGATGGAGCATATATGTGATCTAGTGAGATTAAAGAGCACCCTCTAGGAACGCTGAAAGCACCTACCAGCTTCTGCCTAGAAGGTTTTGGTTCAATCCCTAACAGGAATGGATGTATTCCTCTACTGCAAGAGGGTCTCTTTAAACTAAAGCCACCTTCCATGTGATACTTTTTAGAGGAAATCAAAACGGGGTTGCAGTATGAATTCTGCAGGCATTTCTAAATGCTGTCTGTATGGTATGCTGGGGTGGGTAGCCACTGCCCGAGCTTCAGGGAACTCACAGCCCAAGGAGGTGACAGATACTTAAACCTGCCAGGGTCAGGAAGGGATCTGGAGTGGCAGACTTCCCTTTGAGATTCTGGACTGCTAATTTGTGTTAAATCCTGGCTGAGTAGGACAGTGACTTAGTAACTTTCAGCTCTTCATGATCTGCCTTGAATAGCAAATCTGTAATGCCTCGAGTAGGAGTGAAAAGCGTTTCCTAGTGTTCTGCTGGGTCACGGTTGCGTGCTTTATCTCATTTCACAGACAAGGAAGTGTAGTCACAGCAGGAGACAAAGACTTTCCCAGGTGGAACCCCCGAGTTAGTGAAATCTGACCTCGAGCCCCTGCCTGTTTGTCCTTCTTCATGCTCCATTTACTCCCATTTTGAAGTTGAGAATTGACATCGGTTTCAACTCTAGTTTTTCAAGTAAACTTTTAGAAGGGCCCAAATTGCAGCTAATTTTTGTATGATATAACTTGACAGAAAGTTTTCCAGCTAAACCCTTCCTTGTCCAGTGAGGTCTAGGGTCCTTGTTAGAACCTGCTGGTGGTTCCTCCAGCCTCCAGAAGTCTCCCTGCAGTGGCAGGTGCTCGTCCTGTGGCCCCTGCTGTGCAGATGCTGAGCAGGAATGAGGAGGAGCAGCTCTTTTGGCCTGTTTCTCTGGGCAAGTCTTTGGAATGCCCAAAATAGATGTCGTTTACGTAAAACCCATCCTCTTTTGTTATTCTACTGAGTATCTCCTAATTTTAAGCGTGTATGTTGTGGCAGTTAAGTAGGAGCTGATCTTTTGAGTTCTAGCATGAATCCCTGCCTTATTTCAGATCTTTGATTACATGCCAGAGTTTGGCTTAGCTAATATTTATTGTAGGCCGTCATTCGCTGACCCTAGTTTTTGTTAATTACCTATGTCCAGGGTGCCTAGAGTCCCTCACATCCTGATCTCCGTGGGGATAGTCACCCTTGACTGCCCAGTAGTGACCAAAGTCTTGAAGAGAAAACCAGGTCAGAGCAAACCATTTATAACTTGGCTCTCTTTTTTCTCTCCCCTTGTGTTTTTCACTCCAGACTTTCTGTTCCGGATCTCACTCCAAACATTGGTCTTTTTTGGTACTTCTTTGCGGAGATGTTTGAGCACTTCAGCCTCTTCTTTGTGTGTGTATTTCAGATCAACGTCTTCTTCTACACCATCCCCTTAGCCATAAAGCTAAAGTAAGTGGTTGGACCTGCTGCTGCTTTGTTCACAGAACCATTTGTAGCCTTGCAGGTGCCCTTCAAAGTGGGAGCATCTGCTACCAGGTTTATGCCACCTTTGCCCAGGGAACCTTGCCCTCAGTCGCCTTTGAGGCCAGTGGCTGTGACCAGCAAGAATCTGGCATGAGTGTGGGCTGCAGGGAGCACCCTAATGTTTTTTCTGGGCTCACTCTGCGGCACTTGAGCCCTCACTGCTGCTGAGCCCACTCACTGTTTTGGATAAGAGCAGGGGTTGAGGTTCGGGGATGTCTGGAAAAAGTGAATCTTGTTGGCTCTCCTTACCAGCAGCCCAGTAACAGGTTGCCCAAGGGGACTCAGGACGTGTTAGTGGGATGTGTTGGCCACCTACAGCTCTGTTTGATCTTCTGACCAACTTCTCTCAAGAGGTTTGTCTGCAGAGCTCTCTTCTGCAGTGTGAGAGAGCAGACATATGTTGAGCCCAGCTCCCTTTCAGGCACCTTCCTAGGTTTTCTGAAATGTATTCATTCCCAACCCTTCCAGCAACTCATGGACATAGGCATTATTTTATTATCACTCCCATTTTATAGTTGAGAAAATTGATGTTCAGAAAAGTGGAGTGATTTTTCCAGAGTCACACAGCCAGAAAGAAGTGGAGATGGGATTCAGGTTTGTCTGGCTCCAGAACCTCTGCTCAGCCCCCTGTACCTCAGCCCCCTGATCTCCTGAGAGGGTTCATTTGCATTCGCCCTAGAAATAGTTCTATTATCCTAGCTTCACAGAAGGGAAAACTGATACAGATATGCCTGGATGATCCAGGGAAGCTGGGAGAGAGTTTGATTTAGATTTCAAGAGCCTGCGTTCTCTAATCTTTCCACCATTTTTCATGGCCAGTGAGTCAGTGCACGTGTTCCCATTCTGGAAGAGCTCAGAGCTGATGCTTCCTTCTCATGACAGCCCTGGCCTGGCATCTGACAGAAAACCATCCTTCCTTGGCCTGGCAGTCTCCAGGATTCTGGCAGCCTTGCCCAGGCCAGCTCTCCAGCTGTCTGTGGTCCACATTCCCTGCCCTGGCTCTTGTGAGGCCTGGCCACCGGGCTGAGAGAAGCAGGGATCCCGGGGCACCTTTCCTCACTGTGTAGCTAGCTCTCTGGCAGCTTTTGTTGTCTGCCGGGGAAAGGCCACAGATAGTTCCTGGGTAGACAACAGCACCACCATCATGTGACCCACACCCCTGCCCAGCCACCACCGGGCCTCAGAGTTGTGGGAACAGAGGATATGAAGATTCCTGACCTTCCCCTCTGCTGCCCTCCTGTGCCCGGATATGGAGCTCTTTGCAGTGTTCGCTTCCCGTGCCAGCGTTGTGGGAACAGGGCCCTTCAGGCCACCTGTCCCCAAGCAGTGTTGCAGGAGGTTCTGGTCTCCAAGCATTCTGGCACCACATTTTCACCGGCCTTTTCATAGAAATGTTCAAATGTTACCAGCTACCTACAAGGCTCGCAGGAAGTGATTTGGAGTGTCTTTAGAAAGATGTTTGCTGAGCTGGCTGGACCCTTCGTAGAAGCTGCCTGACTGTGTGACTGTGCCAAGCAGAGTTTCTGAGGCATTTGTTCTGTAGAAGGACTGGACTGTCTGGGTGCCTACATGTCTGTCCTGTCACAGATTTACACCCACTGAGTCATTCCGACAAGACCAGACCAGAATGCCCGTGACCTCTGAAGGAGACCTCTGACGAAAACCTCTGTGAGCCGGGTGTCCAGGAGCTGTGTGCATGTAGGCCACATGCGTATTGTGTGAATGTAGACGACGAGGGTGCAGGCGTGGCCTGGCTTCCCTCTGCGTGTGGTCAGAAGCACGTAAGACTGAGCCTGTCCTCACTCCCCCCCCGACCCCCCCGTCTGCCATCAGAGTGGTCACTGTGCAGGCAGTGGGAAGGGCCGTGCGGTGGTGCTCAGGAGTTCTGGAGACAAACCACTCCATCACTTACTAGCTCACTCACCTTCTCTGAATCTCATTTCCACACCGGCACAGTGCGGGTGTCAGCATTGCCTACCTGGAGGCGCCGCTGAGGGGCAGTGAGGACTGCATGCAGTGTTGCAAGAAAAGGGCCTGGTGTAGAACTTAGCAGAGCAAGGGATCAGGAAATGGTAACCATTTTGTTATTAGTTGAAGGTAATGAGAATATCACTTCCAGCCCTTAAGAGCTGAAAAGCTGCACAGCTCTCAGTTCCCTTTCTGGAAAAGAGCTCACATAGTGAAGGGTTTGTAGACCCCACTGACCCTATTGTCAGAGAAAAAAGCATCAGCAAGGAAGTGCTTCCTGTCCTGAGTCCAGTTGTCAGAGGGGCCTCTGGCCAGGGTGGGTGCCTAATTACACTCTGCCAAGCACTCACTGAAGCCCAGTGATAAAGAGCCTCTGACTTCATTTGTTTTTCCCCTGGGTGGCTCCTGGGGGAAGGCCCGGAGCTGGTTGTGGGGAGGTTGATGGGAAATGCCTCTGTGGGCTGTTACTCGTGCTTGTTGGGCCCTCCTCACCACCTCCGGGCATCTCTGGGTCCCCACTGTTTTCGGCTCTGCTACTTGGCCTGGCCCCACTGTCTGGCGAGTAGGAGAGCCAGCCCTTGCCTGAAGTTCCCTGGAGAGTCTTTTTGGGTTTGAGGGATAGAGTCAGGAGTCTCAGGGGTAGGCCTGGTTCCTGACTGATCTCTGTCTATGTGTCTGTCCTGCCCTACCCCAGGGAGCACCCAATCTTCTTCATGTTCATCCAGATAGCCATCATCTCCATCTTCAAGTCCTACCCGACCGTGGGGGATGTGGCCCTCTACATGGCCTTCTTCCCTGTGTGGAACCACCTCTACAGATGTGAGTATTCCCGCCTCTGACCCCCAGTGGCAGATTTGTGTCAGCCCATGCGCTGGGCGAAACTGCCAGGGAGAAAGGGGTTGGTAGACACTTGTTGGGCATCTGCTGTGCTAGCAGCAGCAGGAGAGAGGCAGTGACCGGAGGCACAATAACTGCCTCCCAGGTGCTGTGGACTAGTGGTGAAAATAAAAATAACTGCCACTTACTAACTACTTACTGTGTCCCTGCCCCCTGCGGTTCTAAGAGCATTACATGCGTGAGCTCATTTTATCCTCACACCAGCCTTTGAGGAAAGTAGCCTGTTTTGCAGATGAGGAAACTGAGGTACAGAAAGGTAGAGCCACTTGTTCAAAGTCACAGGTCTGGTTAGTAGAAGGGCTGGGCATTGGGATCCAGATCTGTGGCCCTCTAGCCGGTGCTGTCCAGCAGGACTTTGTGTGATGCTGGAAATGTCCTGTACCTGCACAGTCCAGTAGTGTAGCCACTGGTGTGACTGAGAAACTGAGTTTGTAACTGAGATGAACTTAAATTTAAGAACCACACATGGGGAAGGCTGTTGTATCGGACAGTGCAACGCTAGACGGAGGGCTTTGAACCACTTCCCAGAGCTGCACCCAGAGGGCCGTAAAAGGCACATGGGCAGCACTAGACTGCCTACGTACCTTGGCGACCCCTTGAGCTCTGGTCATCCCCGTCTCAGAAGATGACTTAGCGGTGACCTAGTTGTGCTTCCTAGGCCCCCCGTGTTCCCCTCGGTCAGACCCCCTGTGTGGGTTCTTGTCAGTGTTTGTGGGCTCCCTTAGGGTAGCTCATGACTCGCTCACCCCCACATCCCCAGCACCCAGGATCAAAGCCGACACACAGAACAACGCGGCAAACGTCTGCAGATGGGTTTTTGAAACCTCTAATAAACAGGCAGTGTCAGTGGCCCACCACCACTTCATTCTCTAAGCCAGAAGGAAAGGCAGCTGTTGGACTTTCCTTGCCTACAGTAGGTGTATAGCAAGGTGTCAACAATGAATTCAGGAGGTCAGGCTTCAGAGGAAGTGAGTCTTTATTGTTGTTTTGGGGCTGTCTGGGTGTCAACCAGGAAGTGAAACTGACCAGCTGCCAGAAAGAAACCTACCTGTAAGAGTGGGCCTCTAAGCAAGGTAAACAATTGAGTGGGCAGGCCAAGCAGGCCTGCTTTGGCAGGTGATGGCCTGGTGGGGTGCTGACCGGTCCTGCCTGACTGGGAGGAGGAAGTGGCATCTTCTGCCTATGACATCCTCATTGCACAGATAAGAGTCACCCAGTCCAGCGAGCTCAGGGTCAGCTTGGGGCCCTTGGCAGAGAGTGGCTAATGACAAATCAACGAGGCCACCAAACATGTGAACATACTCCAGTTTGTGGCTCCTGGGGATGTTGATCCCCTTTCCCTGAAAGTGGAGTAGGTTTTTTCTTGGCTGTCCATCCCACACAGAGTCTCTCTCTCCCTCAGGTGACATCTTTCATCCCATGTCACTGAACAGCCCGGACCCAGACCGACTTGAGTCTGAGCCCTGGCTTTCCTGCTACTAGCTGCGTGTTTCCAGGCAGATCGTTTAACCCTCCTGAGTCTCCCATTTTCTCTCATGGCAAGGGGGGAGAATATCTTTCATAAGTGTTTTAAGTTTGAAAAACTATAAATATGAATAGCATCATAGTTGTTTCCAGGAGTAACAAAGATGCGGGGGTCGGGTGGGGTCTCCTGCACAGTTCCATGATCAAAGCTTCAGGCTCAGAGTTGTTCAGAGTCACTGGAACAAACATATTTTTAAGAACTTGAAATAAGCAATTTTCTGCCCTCTGGGGTGATGAAGCACAAAAACATAAGGATGGAGTTTCCGGAAACCTGGATGATCTAATAGATGCTGTGGCTGGCTGGGGGGTAGGGCAATTTCAGCTTGTCTGAGGCTCCTGCAGAGAGCCTTGGCCACCGTCCCTCATCCCTTGGCGCTCCCTTGGCGCCCGGCTCCAGGCTCCCGCAGCAGAGGACACTCCTGTGGGAGTGTCTGTGGGGGCGGGACATCCAGCGAGGCGTGTCTTCAGCCTGGTCCTGAGAACCTGTGAGTGGAGGCTTTGGGAAGTCTTTGAGGCTAGGTTGAATATATTCAGACTTTTAAAGTGGTTAAGAATTCCGTTTAAACAGTAGTTGCCATTTATAACATGCCTGCTCACACATTCACCTTTTTGTTTTCCTGTCCTGCTCACTGGGGAGAGGAGGCACACGGGCTCCTCCCGGAGCCCAGGCCCCAGACGCCGGGACTCTGTGGTGCCGGCCAGGATGAGTCACACGGACACACGAGTGCGGTGTTAGGGAACAGCCTGCTGGCTGAGCCGGCGCCCGCCTGCAGTGGTCCAGCTGAAAGAGCCAGTTACCAAAGGGCTGGATTTTGTGTTTTATTTTTTATTAACTATTATATAAAGATAAAATAATATTGATAAAATATGTGTATAAATTATAAAGATTAACAATATAATAAATTCCCATGTACCTAGCACCTGCTTTAAGAAAAGAAGTGACACCATGACCTTTGAAGTCCCTAAATCCCCTCTGTGCCCCTCCCATTGGGACTGGGTTCTTCAAGTGGAGTTTTATTTTTGAATGCCTGGGGCTTAGAGGAGGAAAGTGACTTGCCTGAAGTTTCAGTTTGTCAACAGTAGAGCCAGACATGGGATAAGCCACCCAGTGCACAGAGTGGGGAGTCTGATTCCCCATGGCCTAGCAAGTCTGATGAAGGGTGAACCCTCCGTCTCATCAGGCCCCGGTCCTCTCTGACATCTCTGACACCTCCTGGTGTCTGGAACAAGCTGTCCTGTGCCCCGGGTCCCTCGCTCCATCTGCTCTGGCATATAGCTCTAATCCCCTGGCCTGTCAGCCAGCAAGAGTGAGTAGCAGCTCCTCAGTCCTACAAAGGTCACCACAGGCCAGAAGCCAGCTGGATGCTGGTGACATTTCCTCCAGGCACATGGGAATGTGTCTTTGCAGCTCTTCGCGATTGCACCCAGGAACTGCGTGTGATCCTCTCTTGGTCTCTGTGTGCGCACTCACCTCCTGTCATCTGGTCTGAAGTCCAGAGTGGCTTGAGGTGTGGAATAAAGACCCAATGGGTCTGTCAGGCCACAGAAGTTTTATTTTAGGAATAGTGTATGTTCTTTTCAGCAAAATGATTTCCAGAGGATAAGAAAGAACCACTGAGAAATGTAAATAGTGATGTTAGAATTAAGCAATGATTAATAGATTTGTTACATCTTCAGGTTGTAACATTGCTTAACAACAACAACAACAATTCTGTGCACACACCCCTTTTCCCAGACTTCCTGTTTCTGGGAGAAAGAAGGAGAACAGAGAGGTCTCAGGAAGGCTTGCATCAAGGCTTTAACCTCTCTTAGCTTTAAAAACCCAGAACTGAACTGTGGGAATGTCAGATGAGGAAAAGAGGGCCTTGGAAGCCCCCTAGGCCAGCATTTCTAGATTGCGAGGTTTCATAGACCACTGCAATTTCAGAAAACTCGGATGGCAGAGTTGCCAAGTTGTTATTTTGCTGAAGACATTAAAACAGTCAACTACCAGCCATCCATCCCTATTTCATGAAAGAAAGGACCTTTCAGCAACAGCCAGCAACAGAATAACACCTGCCATTTCTCCATAAAGAACGAACCTTAAATTGAAAACATGCAGCTTTAACTGCCTGTCCCGATATGTGTCCCGTCCGTGCAACACAGTGAGATCTCTGTTGCAGACTGCTGTGGGCCTCCTGTTTGGAAAGGGTCTACAGCTGTAATCCAGTGGCTCACAGCCTTGGCTGCACGTTGGAGTCACTGGGGAAGCTTTTAGAAACTAGTATGGATTTCTGGCCCCCGCCTCCCCGCCAGAGACTCTGATTTACTTAGTCTGGACGGGCTTGCCCAGGTGATTTCATTTTGCAACCAAAACTGAGATCGTGTGTGTAATCCAGTCTCGCTTCCAATGCATGAAACCCCCAGAATAGCATTTCAGCCAAGTCTTTGTACAGCTGATAGGCGCAGCCTTCAGGATCAGGAGTTTCCCTCTTCCTTCAGTCTCCCAGAATTTTGAGTTAGGAGAAGGAATTTTCTGAAGCTTAAGATCACATTGGGGAAGGGAACTACTCATTAAATATCTGCTGTTAACCAGACCCCATGCTAAAGTTTTTTTAAAGTTATTCTTTTAATTAATTTATTTTAAATAATATTTATTAGTCCCTGGCCAGTGTGGCTCAGTTGATTGGAGCGTCGTCCCATAAACCAAAAGGTCTTAGGCTTGATTCTGGGTCGTGGGTTTGACCCCCGGTCGGGGTACGTGCAAGAGGCAACCAATTAATGTTTCTCTGTCACATCAGTGTTTCTCCCCTTCTCTCCCCCTCTCTCTAAAATTAAAAAAAGGGAGCATCTTTAAAAATAAGTATTTATTGGTTTACCTAAAAATACAAAAAGTGTAAAGAAAGAAATGAAAACAGCCTATAACCCTACTCTCAGCTATCCCCTATTGAATTAAAAGGGAAAAAAAGCACAGCAGTTGGCGGACTAATTCCCCCTCTGCCTCCCACAGTGGTGTTCACGCCACCATCCTGCAGACCTGTGATCACATCGCCTTACCTGGCAGGGGACCTTCAGGTGGGAGGAGGGTCCTGGATACCCAGGTGGGCCCAGTGTAATCACAAAGGCCCGTGAAGGAGGTGGGAGCAGAGGTATATGGGAAACCTCTGTACCTTCCTCTCGGTTTTGCTGCAAACCTACACCTGCTCTAAAAACTCAAGTTTATTTTTTAAAGAAGTGAGGGAGGCTAAAGAGGAGTTCAGAGCGTTGAAAAGTGGAAAGGAGTTAATCCGACGCCGCTGACCGAAGGTGGAAAGGGGGCGTGGACAGAGAGCACAGACGGCCTCTGCCTGCTGCAAAGGCCCGCAGACGGACTTTCCCCTGAGCCTCCGGAGGGAATGCAGCCTGCGGATGAGCCTTAGTGTTTGGCCTGTGAGACCCATTTTGGACTTCTGGCCTCCAGAACTGTAAGATGATAAGTTATATTGTTTAAGCCACTAAGTTTGTGGTGTAGCAGAAATAGAGAACACTAATCTGTCTGTGCCGGGTTTTTCACAGGTTTTCTTGTTTAATTCATGTAACACTCCTACGAAATTGGCATTTTAGTCCCATTGCAGGAGTGGGGGAGCTGAGCCTCAGAGGAACTGGCTGGCAGAACGGGAACTTGAACCGAGGCCAAGCCTGGCCCCGCTGTCCTGCCGTTTTCTCCCGCGGCTGAACCTGCCTGCCCGCCTGGCGGCATTCCCCATCCCCTCTGGGGCTGGTGGGGTGATGGTAGAGAGGGAGCGTGTCAAAAACAGATTTTTAAATCATCTAAGGGAGAGTAAGGGACATTTGAAGAGCAAGACAAGAGACTTGAAGACGTGAATTAGGGAGAATGGAAAACATGTTTCTAAGACTCGGGGCTCTGATTTTCGTGGGTTCATGCTGCCCTTTCCACCCGTGATCTCCTGTGGACAGCACCCTGCTTAGGGAGAGGGAGGAGGTGGAGGGCAGTGTCTTGCTGCCCAGCGGCCAGAGGCATTCATGGCATTGCTAACTAGCCAGCCAGCCTGCAGTGGGAGGTACAGAGTTCAAATCAAGGACCTCCCACCAGCCTTGGGCACTGGGAGCCATTGACTTGAGGGTCTTAGGTTGGCACCCGGGAGCCTCTGAGTAAGGGGGTGAGGGGTGTTCTGCCTTTGAGCTTATAGTAGGCGCTCCCTGGGCCTCCCTGTCCTGTGGGGTCATCACAGAGAGTCAGCATCGGGCTAATAACTGTGACCATCTGTCTTTGCAGTCTTGCGAAATATCTTTGTCCTCGGCTGTATCATTATCGTCTGCTCCCTGCTCTTCCCTGTCCTGTGGCACCTCTGGATTTACGCAGGAAGTGCCAACTCCAACTTCTTTTATGCCATCACACTGACCTTCAACGTTGGTCAGGTAAGAGTTAAGGGCAGTGTGGGGACAGGGGTTCACTTTGGCCTAGACCCTGGGTTCTGCAAACCAGGGGTTTGGGTGTGAATGAGGGGACATTTCCTCCCCTCAAGTAGCTCTTGGTCTGGTAGAAAAGATAAGGAGTAGGAGCAGTGGGGGAGGGGCAGGAGACTGACTCTGGCTGATGTTTACTGGGCTCTGTGCTGAGCCATTCCTCACTGAATTCCCACAGCGAGCCTGTGAGGTGGTGTTACCAGCTGTTTTGCAACGGGGAACCACCGAGGCTCAGGAGGTTGCCTCTTGCCCGAGGTCATTGGAGGAGCCTGGAACAAAATTAGGGAAGGCTTAGCTTGTGAGGATACCCCCTTCCTGTAACAGTGCCTGGGCTGTGTGGCACCCAGAGCGAGTGCACTGTGTGAGGGTGGGGAGGCAGAGGCAGGGGGATGAGGGGCTTTGTGGACTTGGGACAGCGGGAGCAAAGACAGGGAGGTGAGAAGTGGTTGGGTCTAGCTGTTGGGTGAGTCTGGAGGGCAAACCGCGCGGCTGAGCGGTGGGAGAGGAGGCTGCAGGGGAATCACTGAGTGAGCCGCGCTGGTGAGGAGCCCCGCCCACTCTGGCCCAGGGCTAGCCTCCCCGCTGGTGCTGTGGAGCGCGGTTTTCAGCATCAGAATCACTGAGCTTGCTAAAAATGCAGATTCCTTGTTAACATGTTTTAAATCCTACAGTTACGCTATGACTGTTACCATTACCTGGCTTCGATTGTCAAACAATAAAACTAAAGAGCAGATTTTCTAATCCCACTTCCACAGTCATCGACTCGGGAGATGTGGGAAACGGGGTCAGAAATTTGTATTTCAACAAGCTGTCCCAGAGATTCTGTTGCGGGTGGTCTAGCAAACTTCTCCAAAGGAGCCTCGCCCACTGCGCTGTGTTCTCAGGCAGCTCTGTCCTCGCTGTGCAGGTTCCTGTGAGGATCAGTGGAACCGCTTACCGTTCCGGTTGTGCTCGACACAGCCGGGCGTGTTCTGTGTGTGCGGGCTGGAAGGGAAGCGGGGCTGGCTGGGGGGCCTGGCGATGGCACTGAATGGTCCCCAGGGAGGGTCTTGTCTCCAAGGTCAGCAGCTGGGAAAGAGGTGGGGTCGGGGCTTCTGCTGTGAGTGGTTGTGAGTGATGGGCCTGGTGTTTCCTGCACGGACGTTTCTGAACAATTAATGTCCAGCCCAGCTATTTATCTTGATCTGTGAAGAGCAGGAAGAGGGATGGAGGGCCTGGGCGGGGCCAGGCCAGACGCCCTGTTCTGCCTGTCACACTGCGGTTATTGGTGGTGGGTGCTCAGCACCTTGCCCTTTCCCCTCCAGGATTCAGCTTCGTACCTGGAAGGATCCAAAGGCTGTCTGGCTCTTCCGTCTTGCTGAAATCTCCCTACTGGTCCTTTCAGAGTGCTGACTGGCACTCCAGGGCACTGGGCCTGCCCTGGACGTGGGGAGCCACTGGAAAGGCCCACAGCTTGGTGCCAGGTCACGAGTGTCGAGTGGGGGTCAGGAGTGCAGTTGCAGTGATTATGAGGCACCTGTGGAACTTGCCAGGTAACAGTTTTTTCATGTGGCTCCTTTGGCGCCTCTATGGAGCAAGGGCCTCTGCATGGCGTGGGAGATCTTGCCAGTGGTTGGGTGCCATCGAAGGCGAGAGAAGCGGAAGTATCAGGAGAGAAGGACGGGCTGGGGGTGGGAACCAAAGGCCAGGTGGATGGAGTGTGTTCATGACTGGGCTATAGAGAAAAACTGGGCTGAACTCTTGGCATCGCCTTTACTGTTTTTTATTTTGCTTTTAAAATGTAGTTTTAATCATACTATATGAATTTATTACTGCTGGGGAAAAGAAATCAAACAAAACAGAAGCACACGGGATGAAAAGTAAAGATCTGTCTGGGCCCCCTCCCTTCCCACCCAGAGCAGAGGCGGTCACCGAGGTCAGTCTGGTGTGTGTCTGCAGCCCTCCTCTGCGTGTACACACTGCATGTGTGCACACAAAGAGCTTTTCTGTTTATATGAAGACATGCCATCCCACACTGCTGTTCTTCACTCAGTGATCTCGTCTTGAGGTCCTCTCTGCAATGGCTCCGATGTCCCATGGTGAGGGCGTACCATGGGGGGTGACTGTGTAGGCCCTCTGCCAGTGGGCGCTGAGGTTGCTCCTGCTTGATTTGCTGTAAATGGAACCTTGCATATCCCTCCACACACTCTTACACACGTATGCCAGTATTTTTAGGGTAGGTTCCTGGCGGGGGGCGTTTGTGGGGTGGAGGGCGTGTGCACTGCAGTCGGTGCGGGGGTTGCCACTTTGCCCATCAGACAGGTCAGGCCAACCCCCCGGTTTCCCAGCAGTGGTCCACCTGCCTGTAAGCTGCGGCTGTTCAGGCATCCGGCACGGCTGTGTCATCGGCCTCCTCGGGTCTCGGTCCTGTGGCTCTGAGCCAGAGACAACTCTGCGGGGTCAGCGCTTTCTGGGACTACTGGTCTTGGGCTTTGTGGCTGCCACCGCCAGGCCACTGAAGGGGCCTGTCAGATGGGGGCCCTGATCCACCCAGGCGGGCCCTCAAGTCATATCACTGTCTTCGAGCGTCGGCTGAGGCAGGAGAGCGGTCCTCGTCACGAGGGTTATACCTACCCCTGCCCTCGCCCCTGTTGGGAGCCAGAGGGTGCAAATAGGAGACATTGGAATTTCAGTGTGTGTTAAATGTCACCTCCTCAAAGAGGCCTTTCACACGGCACCCCTGCCCCGCTGTCTCTTTCTTAGCCCCCAGTTCGTTTCCTTCAGAGCACTTGCCCAGTCTATAATCTTACATTGTTTATTCGTCTCTCTCTGTCTCCCCCACTAGCCTGTGAGCTTCACAAAGGCAGAGATCTGTCTGTCCTGCCCAGTGCGGGATCCCCCGCCACCAGTGCTCAGCACAGAGCAGTTGTTTAGCGAATATTTGTTGAATGAATGAATGAACCAAAGATAGCCAGGGGATAACCATGTGATTACTGGCCAAATGTGCAGCGAGCAGGCACTGGAGGAACCTGGAGGGAGCCAATCGCCTTTCCTTTGGTGGGCAGTCCGGGGAGCCGCAGGGACTGGACCTTCTGGACTCGGACAGTGAGGGGGCGGGGGAGGTGGTCTAGGAGGTGGACAGGGTGGGAGCCCAGTCACCCCGATGGTGAAGGTCAGTGAGTGGCCTCTCTGGCCCCAACTCTTCTCAGCTTCTCAGCTTCTGCCAGCACCTGGGGGCTTCTGATCTCCGGCCAGTGAAACCCCGGCATGTCCTCCCTCCATAGCCGACACCAGCCTCTGCTTCCGTCTGACCCGGAGTCAGTGCTTCCATGGCGATGGATGGCATTCGGGGAGGTGTCCTCAGCCCCACAGCGAGCTCTTCTCAGTTCTTCTGGCTGGGACGCCTGGTTCCTTTCCCCCCCTGAGTCACCTGGTCCTCATTCCCCACTCCCCGGGCAAGACTGACCAGAGAGGTCCTGGGAACCAGATGAATGTGGGTTTTCAGCAGGCAGCCGGGTCGGGCCCATCGTGGCTGGATCAGGAGCTGAGCGTGGAGAACAACACCGTGGCCTGGAGATGTGGAGTCCTGCTGTGTTTGAGTCGGTCCGTGCTGTACCCTGTAACGCAACAGTTTTTGGTAGCTCGTTGTTTACACCAGTAGGTAGGCCACTAGTGACTTAGGCCCCATCCTTTCCCCTGGGGCCATTAAGTATTTTTCAGCCTGTGGCATGGATCATTTGCTAATTATAATTGTGCCTCAGAGTCAGTAGCCAGGAAATGACAGCAGCAAACTATCCACAGGGTGTGTGTGTTTACGTATGTATGTACGTACGTATGTATGTATGTATGTGTGAGGACCGAGATAGACTGGTTGGTTGAGGTCCCCCTCCACTTCCTTATGGTGTGACCTTCAGCAAGTGATTAAATTTCTCTGGGTGGCTTTCTGTCTCCAGGAGACCTAGAGCCCTGGGGCCGGGACACCGACCCTCTGACATGTTGGCCCTGCTCAGGACTCGCTTACTCATTCCAGGACAGTGAAACCACAGTCCTACCTCCTGGAGCTGCCTCTCGGTCGGCCTGGTGTGTCATTCTGGGGACGGGCGCCATGAAGCAATGTGGAGGGACAGACGGGGAGATCAGCAGTGGTTGGGCGGTGTATAGCCCCCACTTGTGGGCAGACGGGGCTCATCCCCATGGGTTGTGCATGGCCCTGGCTGATCCTGGCCGGTGTGCGGGGAGATGTGTTCTCCTGACGTGGGGCGCTTGTGGTGCAGGCTGGAGCCCTTGTCAGCCGGGGGTGCACGTTTCCTTTGGTGTCCTCTGCTGTGGCTTTTGTGAAGGTCCTGGTTCATTCCTTTGTCCCTCCCATCGTCAAACCTTTAGCTCAGTGCTCAGCATCTGGCATCCTGAGCCTTTCTGTCCTGAGCCTGTCTGAGTGCTTCCTATCCTCCGCCCACAACCACAGTGGCAGGAAAAGCCCGGTTTAAGTACAGGGGCATGGCCAGCTGGAAGGCCTGGGCTTAGGAGACCCGAACTCCACAGTGACTCCCAGCCCCAGCCATCCTGGCTCACTGGACTCACACCTAGTTTATTTATTAGCAAATATAATTTAGGTGCCTGCTGTGTGCCAGGCACTCTACTGGGGGTGCATGAGACACAGCCCTGCGTCTAAGGAGCCCACGGTCAGTGGGGGAGAGAGGAGAGGAAATGGGCAGGGCCAAAGCAGCAGGCGGGGCTGTGAACAGGACAAGCACAGCCCGGGGAGCTCTGCTGGGGCAGTTACGGAAGCTTCTGGAGGGAGGCTGTCTCTGTGGATTCCTGAGGGTCTCACCGGGTTCTGGGTGCTGAGACCCATAGCGTGTGTGGCATAGGGATCGGAGTGGGGGGTGGGGTGGTGAGCCAGCCAGGGTGGAAGATAGTGTCGTAGGGCTGGCGAGTGCTACCTGATAGGAACTAGGCCATTTCAGGACAGCAGTGGTCAGAGCCACGGGGCCCACATGGGCCCCGTTATGCTGAGGATCAGGCTGAGCTTTTGGTTTCAGCCAAGGGCAGCTGTGGTAGGATGTACTCTCTGAGAACCTCGCTCTGCAGGGAGGGAAGAGAGGCGAGGGGTGTGAGCCGGAACCTGAGCACAGGGAGGAGGCTGTTTACACCTGGCCAGAGGGGGCTGTGGCCTCCGTCTCTTCGGCCTAGAAGGGTCGCTGTGAGGACTCAGTCAGTGTGCAGCAGGACGGGGAAGCTTTGGTCCGCTGAAAAGTGCCACGGAGCAGATGGTCGCCATAGGAAGCTGTTTTCTCGGTCTGTTGAGGTCTTGCTTCCAGGAGTATCCTCGCTCTGGCCCAAATACACTTTTACGAAAAAAGGAAACGATCGCCATCACAGCTGGCTTTGATCTCACTCTGGGACCTCCCAGACCCCAAGATGGGGGTCCAGTGATGTCCCCAACATTTTGCATCTTTAGAGCTGGAGGGTGGAGCCCTGTTCCTCCACCACGTCCTCCCGCCCGCGTCCACTCAGGCCCGTGCGTGGTCGGGTCATGCCCCGCAAGTCGGCTCAGCCCGCTCTCTCCTACTGTCCTACAGCCCCAGGCAGTGCGGGCAGAGGGCTCTGCCTTTTGATCTCCGATGGTGACGACCACGTGAGTTCCCCCGAGTGTGGGCTGGCTGTCGAGGGTCAGCATCTCCCATAGGAGCAAGAGACCTGGGGAACTGGGACATGTTGGGGTGACAGCACCTGCCTGTCCATGAGGCTGCCTCCCAGGGGCCTGTGTTGGCTGAGGCAGCTCTCCTGAGCCCTGCAGCTTCTGGTAAAGGCCTCTCCTGGCTCGGATGTCTCAGACACTTGTGCCTTTTCCAGAAACACTCTGTCTCCTTGGCTAAGTGACAGCTGGGAATGGGAGCACAGCCCCCACCCGGGTGAGAGTGTATGTGAGGTGTCAGCATGGGTCCATCGCAGGACTCAGCCCCTCCAGCAAACTGAGGGGGTTGTGGGGCCACGGGAAGAACCAGAGTTCGGGCCTCAGACGGGCAGGATGGGCGCTGTAGCCTGAACGCTTCCCTTAGTCCTCTGCGACCCCAGGCAAGACCTGTAGAGAGAGGTGAGCTCTGAGTGTGCTCATCTCTAGGTGGGGCTCGTGAGCCCTAGCCCAGGGCACCACAGAGAGTCAGCGATGCCCTGCTTACAAAGGGCCTGGCCCGTGGCAGTTACCCGGGGTCAGTTGGTTCTCGGTCTCTCGTCTCTCCCACCCTGTAACGGAGCGTGTTCCGACTTCTGACCCACCCCCCTCTGCCCCTGACCACCCGTTTATCAGCTGCCCCATTATATCCTCGTCGTGGCCCCAAGGGGGAGCCTGAAGCCCTCATGGCTGCCGAGAGGAACGTGGTCTGACTGGGCCCTCACCGGGGTGGTGCCGAGGGGATGGGGACCAGCAAACCACTCCCGGGGCGCCAGCCCTGAGCCGGGCCTGGGCCCACAGAGCTGGAGCAGGTGGCATCCCATCTGGTGGGGAGGGCAACAGGAAGTGGCCGCACTTCAGGGTTACATAACCGAGTGTGGCTTAGGGAAGACTCCGAGGGCAGGAGATGACGCTAATGCCTCTGAAGGGGTAAGCAGGAGCCTTTGGCTTCTGCACAGGCAAGTGAAGGGCGTGTGTGCACCCGCACATGCCTGTGTGTGTGTGTATGTGTGTGTGTTAAAGACCCCCCGGGGCCAGGAGGATGAGGGAGGCAGTGGAAGGGAGAAGAGGGGCCGAGTCGGAAGTCTGAGGCAGGGGACTGGCAGGACTTGGTGGCTGATGGCAGGAGGGAGCTCAGCCACAGTCAGTGAGGGCGGCTTTAGAGAACGCTGCTCTTCAGGTCTCCGGAAGCACAGAGAGAGCGAGGACTAGGGGAGCCACCACTGCGGGTAATAAACTGGAGTTTATCATTCACATAACCGATGAGGAAAGACAGCTCAGGGAAGAGGGAATGACTTGTGCAGGTCACACAACCACTGACTTCCCACCTTCCCCGCCCACACCGGGCAAAGGGGCCCTGGGTCCTGGGCCCTCTGGGGAATCCCTTCTCCTCAGCCCAGATGCAAACTTCAAGGTCGGACCAGGTTGTCTCAGCCAGCCTGTGACCAGCCAGCGGCTTCCCTCTGAAAGAGCCAGGCCTCCGTGCCAGCCCGGTGTCCATGAGATGCCCTCCCCCTGGGGGCGGGAGCAGGGCACCCACTCAGGACTCGGGACCCAGACTAGGCCAGCACACGGGGCTCTTCGCCTCCACGCTGCCCGTCCCTGACACTTCATCATGAAGATGCTCGCGTGTCGCCAAGTTGAAAGACTGAATGTTGGACACCCCTATAGCGACAACTAGACTGATCATTAACGTTTTCCTCTCTGCGTGTTACTGGTAATCGTCCATCCCTCAGTCTCTCTCTCTTTAAAATGCATTTCAGAATGAAATGCAGGCTTCAGTACATTTCCTGCTAAATATTTCAGCATCTATATCATTAGCACAGCTCAACACCTGTTCACATTTTTCTTATGTGAAATTTACATACAGTGAAAAACACAGATCTTAAATGTACATTTTCCAAAGCCTCCCTTCACCCTGCAACGTATTTTTGTGGCTCATCTATCTTGTTGCACGTAACAATAGCGCATTTTTTTAAACTTTAAATTTGGAATAATCTTAGATTGTGCACGGTTCTCACATGCCCCACACTAGCAAAATTTCCCACATTGTCAACACCTTGCGTCACCACGACACACTTGCCGAAACCGAGAAACTGACGCTCGTCCATTCCTACTAGGTCGTCTCCAGACTCGACGTGGATTTCACCAGTTTTTCCTCTCTCGTCCTCGTAGGACCCAGTCAGAGGCGCTGCTTTCCACCTGCTTGGCGTCTCCCCCATGTCCTCTGCTCACTTTCCTGGTTGCTCACGACCTGGACAGTCTTGAGGAGCGCCGGCCAGGCAGCCCGGCGGTGTCCCCACTTCGGGTCTGTCTGGTGCTCTGCTCGCCAGGAGACCAGGCTTGGGGGTTCTGACGCACTCGGGGAGTAAGCCCACGCCAACCGCACAGTTTCATGCCGGTCCCCTCGTCTCCCACTTGGGACTGTTTCCAGGCTCCTCCAGGGTGGGGTTGCCATCTTCTCCTTCCCTGGAGTCACCAGGTGCAACCCACCCTCGGGGCGGGGGGTGGGGAGCAGGCAAAAGTGAAGCTCTGCCTCTGGGGGGGGAGTGTCCACACACATCATCTGGGGTTCTTCAAGGGTATCAAAAGGAACCTCCCCCCGTCTGTGTGTTACTTGTTCTCGTATTGGCTGATCGTTACTGATTGGATTTTTGTTTTTATCAACATAATAAATGTACATATGTGTACATGCTCTCCCTGTACATAAAAAGTTGAGGCTTATAAGGAAAAAGAATAACTCCCTAAGGTCTTAAGTTACTTATTCTAGTACTTCTGAGTAACATCTCACTCTATTTGTATTTCTTGGTTCTTTCCTCTTTTATATTTGATCAAACTACATGAAATTGACAATATTCAACTGTTTCTGATCTACAAAAACTAACTCCACATGGTTCAACTTCCTGCTGTGTGACTGACATTGGAGTTGGCTCATTTTCTTCTGTGAATTGTGACTTTGCACTGGCCCCTCATCTGACCGGGCTCGGGGATCAGACCCCGCCAGCTCACCCACAGCTCTAGGCTCCCCCGGCTCCCTGGACCCGGAACCCTGGGCCTGGGCGAGAAGGGGGCTGCAGGGTATGAGGCCAGCCTTTGCCATGACAACTACCCCCATGGGGCAGCTGTGGGGCAAGGCCTCGGGGCCTCCCTGGGCTCTGTCTGCTCTACTGATACACCCAGCGGCCGAGTCCTCTGCGCCCTGGCAGACTGGGCCCTAGTACATGGCCTCGCAGGGTCATGTCGTGAGTCCCGCTCTCCCTGTGTATAGCCCTAGACCAGCAACTGAACCCTTTGTGCCTTAATTGCCATCATCCTTCCAGACGGGCTCCGGTGGTGTCCTTGTCCTGAAGCCATCACTGGTGTTAGTCCTGAGCTTCCCTCTGGGCCACTCTGGGCCCTCCTTTCTACCCACAGTGTGAGAGAGGCTGCCCAGGACTGGGGTCTCAGGGTCGGAGGCTGGGGTCCCTGGCCAGCTGAACCCCTGACCTGCTCCAAGACCGTAGCCAGGTACTCCCCCTGCTCCAGGCTCCTGTCTGCGTGCCCAGGGGTGGTTGGTGCTGATGGTCTGAGGCGCCTCTCAGTGCCTGGGAGCTGGTGGTGTCAGCAGCGGTGAGACCCTCTCCCCTCATCCTTCCGTGGGGCGGGGCCCTGTCCCTCCTGCTCCAAGCATTGGAGGTCTTAGGAGCTTGGGACGAATGGATTGTAAGACTGTAGGTCATGCATGTGGGCGACCTTGGCAAATCCCTGTTCTGCTCTGGGCCTCTGAGGGGGATGAGGGGGCTGTACTTCCAGGGCTCAAGTCTGTGGTCCAGACGGGACGGACTGAGCTGGCACACATACCACGGTGGCAGGGCCACTCAGAGACCCTGCCCAGTGCAGGGAGGAAGGAGCACAGTCACCAGGCAGTCACAGAAACGAACGTACAACCACAGTTTGGATGAGTCTGTGCCATTGAGGAGAGTTGAACAGGGCCAAGACCCAGCCTGCGGGGTGTGGAAGGGCTTTTCTGAGGCTGGTCCTTCCTGAGATCTTAAGGGCAAGCAGATGCTGGCTAACTGGGTGAAGGGGCGGGGGTGGGGGGGGGTGCCAGTGTGGCTAGAGCAGAGCGAGGCAGGAAAAGCAGGGAGGGGGCTGCAGGGTCACAGGCAGGGACCAGGTGTAAGGCCTGGGTGCCCCAGGGAGCTTCATCTTCATCTTACAAGCCATAGGAAGACCAGAGGATTTTAACATGGCCAGATTTGTTCTGAAAAGCAACCTCTGGCAGCTACAGAAAATAGATTGAGGGGGAGTTTGAGTTTAGGGAGCCCAGAGAGGAGACTGCTGTTGAGATGACAGTGGCTTTGTCCAGGGCAGCAGCTGTTAAGATGGGCAGGAGTTGGTGGATTTGAGTTTGGGATGGAGAACTGATAGGACTCAGCGGCTGTGTATATGGGAGACGCAGCAGGTGATTCGGTGGTGTGAGAACCTGGGAGATGTGGGGCCTGGCTTCCAGTGGGAGAAGCCAGTTTGACGGGGTGGCCGGGTCACCTGAGAGGCCTGTGGGCACCCAGGAGGTGAGGTGGAGGGGCCTTTGGTTGTGGAAGCACCGATCTGGAGTTCAGAAGCCAGAGCTTGAGAAAGAGGTGTAGACAGTGTTGCGGGGAGGGAGGGTCATACCGGTGCTTCTTAGGTGCCACTGCGACCTTGCAGAGTCAAGTGTAGGTCCCTGAGTGGGGTCTCCCCAACACCTGCCTAGCTCTTCAGGGGCGGTACCTCGAAGCTTCTCACTCTCTCTCTTCTCTCCCGCTCCTCCCTAGATCCTGTTGATCTCCGATTATTTCTACGCCTTCCTGCGGCGGGAGTACTACCTCACGCATGGTCTTTACCTGACGGCCAAAGACGGCACGGAGGCCATTCTCTTGCTCAAGTAGGCCTGGCTGGGCACAGGGCTGCGCGGACTTCAGGGCGTGGACCGACCAGAAGCTAGGCCAAGCCCTCTAGCTAGAATCGCCAGCAAGCAAGTCCTCCGACAGATGAGGTTCAAGTCCAGGGCCACACTCTTGGCAGCAGAGGAGAGCCAAGACTGGCAGCAAGGCCTGTGGGGCGCTGCCAGGAGCACCTCCACCTGGACCCCCAGTTTTTGGCTCTGCACACAAAGGAGCCCTTTCCCTGGCAGGAAAAGGGGAAGCAGCAGGTGAGCAGGGTTTGTTAGGTTGTGCTGACTTAATAAATTTTTTTGGTATCAAGTCGATCCTGGGTTCCCATTAAATTCCTAGAAGGTGTGGGCTAATGCATGATACACTGCACAAGGGTGTGGGTTTCCAGAATGAACCCTAAGTCCACAGAACACAAGATACGTACTGGTGAGCAGGTATCGGTGTGGAACAGCCCCACCAGCAGCCCACCCTACTCCCCAAGCAGCTGGAGGCAGAGGGCCAGGCAGGCCTAAGCAATCTTTATTCTGCAGAGGGACAATGACCACAGATCCATACACCATGTCAAGACGGGGTGAGCCAGGGGCCAGTCCTTCAGGGGTGGGTGGGTCCAGGCAGGAAGCAGCGCCTCTGGTGGGGGAGGGGCAGGTGGGCAGACGGGCAGGGGCCTAAAATAAAAAAGATAAACCAGACAGAGCAGGGGTGCTGGGGCTGCTCCCACCATCCCTGAGCCAGCCAGCACCCACATGGGCAACTCTAACATGACAGGCCCAGGCTCTACCCAGGACAGAGTCGGAGTGGTTGGTGCCCCAGAACTAAGGTGCATCCCTGCCCAGTCCCCCCAGGAGCTGGGGCAGCTCAGTTCAGGAGTCAAGAACTCCCTGGGCAGAGCCTGTCGGGGTCCCCCACTCCCAGGCCAACCACCCGCCCCCTACTGCTGGCTCAGAAGCCGAAGGTTTCCTGGGAGGCGTAGACCATGTAGAGGAAGCCGTCATCATCTTTCTCCTGCTCATAGATGTCCGCAATGGGCGTGGACACGCTCACCATGCTGTGCTGGTTCACCAGCAGGAAGAAGGCCTGCGTGGGGTTCAGCTGCAGGCGGCGCCTGCGGTGGACAGGAGGGCATGCCCACAGTGAGGGGCCTCGCTGCTGGCGGGCTGGTGCAGCTCCGACTCCCTCCCCGAAATGTCCTACCTCAGCTTCACATCCATCCCCGCCTTTTAGAGGCTCACCTCTGACCACAGCCCTGACCTTGAACTTCCCCAACATCCAGAGAACAGGGACCTAATGCCGCCGCCCTCACCCCGCCCCCAAAGGGACCTGGCTTGCTGCCCAGCCCCGACAGGACCAAAGTCCCCCTCCGAAAGATGCTGCCCACACACCGGATGATCTTGACCAGCTCGCTCATGTTGACATGGTCCGGGACCAGAAATTTGGTCTTGTCCAGGACTGGCAGCTGCTTTTCCCCCTTGTAGCGCTCGATGATCACCTGGGAACAGGGCAGGGCGGGGACTTGTGAGCCTGGGCGGAGCCTGGGCCGGGCGGGGACAGCAGGGGGACGGTGGGACTCACCGGGATCTTGCTCGGGTGCTGTTCGCGGATCTGCTGCACCTCCTTACAGCGATCGGCTGCGGAAGGGGGTCGGCAGTGAGGCTAGGCCGGGTCGTCCTCAGGGTTTGCCCCGCCTGTCTCTTGTCTCCCAGGGGCAGCAAGCCCCACCTCCCCAAAGCCCCCGCCCCCGGCCGTCCGGCAGGCCTGGACGCAGAACAGGTTGGGAGGTCCGACCTCAGGCCCGAACCTGCCTCCCTGCCCAGGGTCAAGCTGAAACCTGACGTCACAGGACTGACGTCACCTGCGGCAGTAGGTCGGTCGCCCCCCCACCCTAACCCACACGCACACTCGCAGACCGCCCGCTGGGCCTCACCGAAGCTCCGCCGCTGCTTGAAAGGCCGGTCGGAGGGCATCTCGCGGGCCCGGCGGGGCACACAGGCCGGAGCTGAGGGGCGGGGATGTGGCCGCGGTACAGGGGCGCCAAGCCGTCTGCACCTCGCGCTGAAGGGCTCTGGGGCTCACGCTGAGCCCAGCGGCGGAGGCTCCGGGAGGTAACTCGCCCGGGTGACGTCAGGTCACAACAGTCCTTAAAGGGGAGGCCGGCGCGCGGTTCCCATTGGGCCGACGCAAAACCCGCCCGCCCGGGCCGTGACGTCAGGGCACACGGAGCCTGGATTCCCGACCGGCTCCGGGAAGGGGCGGTGGCTCCCAGGGTGCGTCGTCACAGTGTCGTGACGTCATAGCCTACGCAGGGTCCCTCTCCCCCAAGCCCAGGCTGTGCAGAGACTGGGAAGCTCAGAAGCTGTTGCGGGAGCGGACTCGCGGCTCTGACAGAGGCTCAGCATCCTCTCTTCCTGCTGTCATTGATAACTGCACAGTCTGTTAATTCCAGGGGCAGAACGAGGCGCTGAGGAAGACAGCAGTGACCCAAAAAGTCCCCCTCGCGGCTTATGATTAGAGAAGGAAAAAGGTGGGGTGGGCGGGACTGAAACATGAAAGAGCAAGTCACTGAAAAGGAACACGGGTTTTAAAAGAAATTCCAAGAGTTGAAAAAATAGAGATATTGAATATTTTCAAGACTCAAAGGATGAGGCAAGTAAGCAGATTGGACACAGCAGATGAGAACCTCTGAATGGAGAAGAACCAGAAGCAATTAACTAGAGAAACAAGGTGAAGAAACATAAAAGAGGAAGTCACTGGGGTGGTATAGTGAGAAAGATTCCTGTGTGCAATCAGAATTCCAGAAGGAGAGAAGAGGAAGAACATGGTAGAGGCAGTTCCTTAAGTAGGGTTTCCAAAAATTGATTAAAGACCAGGAGGATCCTCACATAAAATCCAGAGCAGGATAGATAAAACCAAAGTCAGCATCTAGGCACTTTGTAGTGAACTCGCAGAACTCTAAAGACAAGAAATTAGGTGGGAAAATGGTGAGCAACTAAACTGACAAGCATGTACGTCATCTAAACAAGCACTTAATTGGAGCATGAACAGTGGTGATTAACTTGTGGAGTGCAAAACATGGGGCATGGGGCAGCTGAAAGGTGGGACTGGAAAACAGATGGTCAGATTGGCCAAGAGAAATGGAATATAGCTCCATGCTAGTTACAAAAGGAAACTTATGAACTTAGGGCACCAAAGTAAAAAGATGGGGAAAAGGTCTACTTGATAAAAACTAACCAAAAGATATAAATCTATTGGAAAATCAGACAAATTGGCTTGAAGGTAAAGTCATTACTAGGGGTATAGAGGACTGCCACAAAATGATTGAGAGAACAGGTTTCAAGAAAGATGTAACAGTTTCAACTTGCATGTTAGAGGTTTTAAAAAAAGGTTGGAAATACATAAAGCAAAAGTGACAGGACATGAGAAAAAACTGCCATCTTCTCCAGCATGGTAGGAGATTTAAGACCTCTTTCAGTAGTAACTGATAGACCAAACAGCCAAAAAATACACAGAATATTTTAATACTATTAATAATCCTAGTCAGCCCTGGTTGGTGTGGCTCAGGATATTGAGCGCCAGCCCGCCTGCAGACTGAAAGGTCGCAGGTTCCATTCCTGGTCACAGCACATGCCGAGGTTGCAGGCCAGGTCCTGGGTTGGGGGCGTGCCAGAGGAAACTGATCAATGTTTCTTCTCTCCTTCTCCTTTTCTTCCCCTCTCTCTAAAAATAAATTTAAAAATCTAAAAAACATTTTTGTAAATATTATCCTAACCAATGGACCCTGATAGAGTGCAGAACCCAGTATGTTACTTTCAAGCACAGAAGAAACATTTACCAAAACCAACCTAACAACTAGACCCCAAGACACATCTCAACAGATATCAATTAGTCAATTTCATACAGACCATGTTCCCTGACTATGGACACAAGCCAAGTAATCTCCAAATGTTCGGACATTTAAATATTCTTCTAAAAAAACTTATTACTCAAAGATGAAATCACACAGAAATGAAAACTGTGGATCAAATCAAGAATGAGAATACAGCCCTGGCTGGGGTAGCTCAGTGGATTGAGCGCGGGCTACGAACCAGCGTCGCAGGTTCGATTCCCAGTCAGGGTACATGCCTGGGTTCCAGGCCATGACCCCCAGCAAATGCACATTGATGTTTCTCTCTTTCTCCCTCCCTTCCCTCTCTAAAAATAAATTTTAAAAAATCAGTTGTTCCAAGGAAGGACACCTGGCTTTCTTTAAAAAAAAAAGAAAAAGAAAAAAAAAGAATGAGAATACATATAAAAACTCCAGGTAGGGGAAGGGAACAATTAAAGTTGCATTTAGAAAATGTATAGCCTTATTAGGTAAGAAGAAATATGGGAAATGTATGAGCAGTGTCAAAGAATTTTAAAAAGGAGTAACAGTGTAAATCCAAAGAAAGTGAAGAAAGGTAATAATGAAAAGCAGAAATTGAAATATAAAAACAAAAACACTAGTGTGGCACTGGCTGGTGTGGCTCAGTGGACTGAGTGCAGGCTGTGAACCAAAGGGTCACCGGCTTGGTTCCCAGTCAGGGCACATGCCTGGATTGCAGGCCAGGTCCCCAGTGGGGGCCACGTGAGAGCCAGCCACACATTGATGTTTCTTTCCCTTTCTCCCTCCCTTCCCCTCTCTCTAAAAATAAATAAAATCTTTAAAAAAATAAATAAAAATAAAAACACTAGTATGGACCACAAAACAAAGCTAGATCTTTGAAAAGACCAATAAAATAAACATTAATTACAAAAGATTTATAACTACAGATATATCAGAAATGACAAAAATAAGATTATAAACTCCATGCCAGTAATTTTAAATCTTAGATGAAATGGACAATTTTCTAGCAAAAGATAATTTTTAAATATATTTTATTGATTATGCTGTTATAGTTGCCCATTTCCCCCCTTTATTCTCCTCTGTCCTGCAACCCCCCTCCCACCTGCATTGTCCCTCCCTTAGTTCACGTCCATGGACCCATGTAATCCCATACATCTAAGTTCTTCAACCAAAGATAATTTGCCAAGACTAGTCTAAAAAGAAATAGGCAAAAAAGAGAGAGAGAAAGAAAGAAATAGACAAAATGAATGGCCATATACTTCTAGAAATCAACTAGTCCAAATGGTTTTCTAAGTGAGTTCCTTCCTCTGGCCACCCACCCCTGCTCAAAAAAAAACACACACACACAAAAAACAAAAAACAAAACCTTACAGCAAACGTTATCCTTGAGGGTAAAACACCACAGTATATGGTAAAATGTTAAGCCAGGAACAAAATTTAAAATTTTTTCACTGAACCAAAATGCAGCCTTATACGGAGGTCCCAGCCAGAGCCACCAAGACACAGAAAGGATAGAAGCAAAAAACTATTCATGTCAGAATAACAAAAGGAACCTACAAACAAAAAATTGCTAACTAATAAAGTCTGACAGCACGACGCCAGGTTTTAGAGGCATATAGAAACTTTTTACACTGCTGATGTGAGTATAAATCGTTCCGGCCACACTGGAGAGCAATTTGGCAAAATCTAACACTGAAGTTGCCGGTATCTTACCAGCCAGGAATTCCACTTTGGTGTGCACAGGAGCCCAAGAAAACACGGTTAGGTGTCTTTATTGGAGCATCTTCATAACAGCAAGAAATTGGGGCACCTACATGCCCAATTAAATATCTGGTGTGTTCCTATAACAAAATACACTGTTACAGTGATGGGGGGTGGGGGGCAGCACACTTTTCCTTCTAAAGGCCAGACAGTACATATTTTTGGCTTTGCAGGCCATACGGTCTCCGGCAACCACCCGGTTCTGTTGCGGCGGGAAGCACCCTTCGACAACGGGAATGGGCACAGCTGTAGCCCAGCAAAACCCTGTGTGCTAAAACAGACCTGGCCTGAGGACCTTAGTTTGCTGACTCGTGACCTAGAGCTGTGTGTGTCAAAGTGGACACATAGCTCACAAACCGGAAGTTGTAGGAGACTGAGTGTAATCACCGCCAATAAGAACAAGCCAAAGAACTAGGTCAGCCATGGCCTAGGGGAGTGGTTACACCTCTCGTTCAGACTGAGCCCTGGGCTGAGACCACGGTGGGGGGCATCCCCCAAATATCAAGGTCTGCGTTCACTTTTCCTCTTACCTACCTGACCAGTGGGCAGGGCTAACACGCCCCCCACCCTCTGATCCTCTGGTTTCTCACATCACTGCTTCCTCCTCTCCCGCATCTCCTCTGAATCCAAAGGGCTGGCCTACTGGTCTCTAGCTGAAAGTCTAGCAAACATCAGAAACATGACCTCCCCCAAATGAACCCATCCTCTTCCCCTAGCATGTGCTCCAGCTGTAATCTTCCCTGTCCCCATCTGTCATCTTTGACTCTTTTCTTTCCCTTACTCCCCTGCACCCCCCTCAACAGACACATCCAATCCACGCCCAAATCCTACTGGTTCTACACTGAAAATATCTCCAAGATCTCACCACTTCCACCACAGCCACTCAAGCCAGAGCCACCATCATCTCTTGCCGGACTGCTACCATCACCTCCTTCCTGGTCTCCTTGTTTGGCCTTGCCTGCTTCAGTCACCGACAAGAGCAATCCTGTTGGATCATGTGGTTCCTGCATCCCACCTGTCAGAGCAAAGGTCAAGGCTAAACAGTGGCCCATGAAGCCTATGGGATCTGCCTCCCTGCTGGTCCTCTGGCCTCAACACTCACTCTCTGCCTTTGACTTCAGCTGTGCTGGCCTCCCCACTGTTTCAGGAGCCCACTCGAGCCCCAGGACCTTCCTGTACTTCCTGCCCCATTGCCTGGAATGCTCTTCCCCAAGACCTCTGCACGGTTCACACTCTGATTTCCAATGTCTCCTCAAGGAGGCCCTCCTGAAAGATCTTATTTAATATTGCAGCCTCTGGCCCAGGCACCCCCTGTTCTTCTCCCAGTACCTTGCTTAACTTTTTTTTACTTTTTGTTATTTTTTTAATTTTAATTGTTGTTCAAGTAGTTTTCTGTCCTTTACTCCCATCCCACCTTGCTTAACTTTTTGCCAGAGCAGTTATCACCTTCTAATAGGCTAAATAATTTTTCTAAGCATTTTATTATGAAAATTTTCAAGCACACAGAATTGAAATAATTGTTCAGTAACTACTTTCATATGCTCACCAGTTACACTAAATCTTGTGCCATTTGCTCTGTCACTGTCGCTACACTCCCTGTCCATTCATCTGTCTGTCCATCCATCTATCCACATATTTTATCATTCTGATGCACTTCAGAGTAAGTTGCCAATCAACATCCATCATGATAAAAACTCAACAAAGTGAATAGAGAGGAAACATACCTTAACACAGTAAAGGCCATATATGACAGCCTATAACTAATATCATACTTAACAGTGAAAAGCTTTCAGCTTTTTCTCCAAGATCAGGAAAAAGACAAGGATGCACACTCTCACCGCTTTTACTCAGCATAGGATTGGAAGTCCTAGTCAGGGCAATTCAACAAGAAAAAGAAAAGGCATCCAAATCAGAAAGGAAGAAGTAAAACTGTCACATTTTGCTGTTAACATAATGTTATATAGAGAAAACAAAGACCCTATAAAAAAAACTTTTAGAATAAACAAATTCAGTAAAGTTGCAGGACACAAAAATCTGTTGCATTTCTATACACAAATAACAAACTATCAGAAATAAATTAAAACAATTCCACTTAAAATTGCATTGAAAAGATAGGGATGAAATTAAAGTAGGGGGAAAACCTACTCTGAAAACTATAAGATTTTTTAAAAGATTTTATTTATTTATTTTTAGAGAGGGGAAAGGAGGGAGAAAGAGGAGGAGAGAAACATCAATATGTGGTTGCCTGTCACGCACCTCCTACTGGGGACATGGCCTGAAACCCAGGCATGTGTGCTAGACTGGGAATAGAACCAGCAACCCTTTGGTTTGTAGGCCGACACTCAATCCACTGAGCCACACCAGCCAGGACTGAAAACTATAAGATGTCAATGAAAGAAATTAAAGAAGATACAAATAGCAAGATACTCTGTGCTCATGGAAGAGTATTGTTAAAATGCCCATACTACCCAAAGCAATCTGCAGGTTCAATGCAACCCCTATTAAAATTCTAATGGAATATTTTGCATAAATAGAACCAACACATTTAAAATTTGTGTGCAACCACAAAAGACCCCAAATAGCCAAAGCTGAAGGCATCTGGCTCCCTGATTTCAAACTATATTACAAAGGTATAGTGATCAAAACAGTATGGTATTGGCATAAAATACACACACATAGATCAATGCAACAGAATAGAGCCCAGAAATAAACTCATGCATATATGTTCAATTAATTTATGACAAAGGAGCCAGGAATACACAATGGGGAAAGGACAGTTTCTTCAGTAAATCATAAAGACCATGGATGACCACCGGGTCATGGGAGATATGGGCAGCCACATGCAAAAGAATGAAACTGGACCACTGCCTTACACCATACACAAAAATCAACTCAAAATAGATTAAAGACTTGAATGGAAGACCTGAACCATAAAGTTCCTAGACAAAAACATAGGTGGTGAACTCCTTGACATCAGTCTCCTATGATTTTTTTGGATTTGACACCAAAACAAAGGCAACAAAAGTAAAAAATAAGTGGGACTACATCAAAATGAAAAAGCCTCTGCACAGCAAACGGAAACAACAAAATAAAAAGACAACATACTGAATAGGAGAAATTATTTGCAAACATATATCTGATAAAGGGTTAGTATCAAAAATATATCAAGAACTCATACAACGTAATAGCAAAATCCCAAACAATCATATTTTTAAAATGGGCAGAGGACGTGAACATTTTCCCCGAAGACGTACAGATGGCCAACAGGGGCGTGAGAAGGTGGTTAACAGCACCACCATCAGGGAAATGCAAACCAAAACCATGAGACATCACCTCACACTGGTCAGAATGGCCATATCAACGAGATGTGAAACAACAGGTGTCCGTGAGGACATGAAGGGAACCTTTGTGCTCTGTTGGTGGGAATGTAAATTTCCACTATGGTAAACAGTATAGAGGTTCCTCAAAACATTAAAAATAGCCCTTGACCAGGTAGCTCAGTTGGTTAGAGTGTTGTCCCGATACACCAAGGTTGTGGATTTGATCCCCGATCAGGACACGGACAAGAATCAACCAATGAGTGGAACAATAATTAAGTGGAACAACAAATCAATGCTTCTAAAATCAATCAAATTAACCATTTTAAATATATATAGTTAAAAACAGAAACTAAAAGTAGAACTACCATATGATTCATCCATTCCACTTCTGGCTATTTATCCAAAAGAAATGAAATAACTAACTCAAAAAGACATATGTACCTCCACGGTCACTGCAGTACTCACTTTAGGCAAGATGTGGAAACAACTTAAGTGTCCACAGAGAGATAAATGAATAAAGAAAGGTGAATGTGTGTGTGTGTGTGTACAAACACACTCACACACACATTCAGCCATAAAAGTGAAGGCAATCTTGCCATTTGCAACAACATGAATAGGCCATAATGTCACTTATATGTAGAATCTAAAACAAACAAACCCAACCTCGTAGGCACCAAAGGTGGGGGGAGGGCGGAGGGGTGAATGGGTAAAGGGGTCAAAGGGTAAAAACTTCCTGTTATAAAATAAAAAGTCATGGGCTATAATGTACAGACAGCATGGAGATGATAGTTAGAAGTCCTGTAGTGAATAAAAAAGTTAAAAAAGAAATAGAAATACTTTAGTGCATATTTAAAAGTTACTAAAAAGAACAGACCTTAAAGTTCTCATCACAAGAAAAAAAATGTAAGTATGTGTGGCGACGGATGCTGACCAGACTTGCCGCAGTACGTACACACAGTGAACCTTGTGCTGGGCACCTGAAACTAATACCATGTTCTGTGCTCTATCGCTCAGCTTTTTAAAAAGGAACAAAAACAGTAATCTGCGGATATCAGTTTGCTTTATCCCTAAATCCTTCACATTCATATCAGTTTTTGTTTTTGGGGTTTTTAAAAATGATTTTATTTATTTTCAAAGAGAAGGAAAGAAAGAGAGAAAGGGAGAGAAACATCAGTGTGTAGTTGCTGCTCACACGCCCCCCCACCGGGGACCTGGCCCACAACCCAGGCATGTGCCCTGACTGGGAATCGAACTGGCGACCATTTGGTTCTCAGGCTGGCACTCAATCCACTGACTCACACCAGCCAGGGCCAGTATTTGTTTTGCAACTTCTCCTTTGGAGAGATTAAATTTACATACAATTAAACACACAGACTGTAAGTGTGCGACTGAGTTGTGACCTGTGTAATCCAAACCCCTATCAAATACAGAACACGACAACCACCTCTTCAGAAAGTTCCCTCTTGCGTCCGTCCACCTGCACCCCACAACCAGAAGCAACCACCACCCTGAGTTTTTCACTATAGATTAGTCTGACTGGGCCCAGAACTCCATAAAATGAAATTATACCACATATTCTTTTGTTTCTGGCCTCTTTACCTCAACATAAAGTTTCTGAGGTTCATCCACGGTGTCGCAGACATCGGTAGGCCATTTCTTTACATTACAGAGCAAAGGTTCCATCAATGGACGTACCATGGTTTGGTTACTCATTCTTCTACTGACGACATCTGGACTGTTCGCAGTTTTTGACAACTGTGAATAAAGCTGCTATGAACATCCCTGTAACAGTCTTTGTGTGGACATACTCACTTTGTTTCACTTGGACAAATATCTAGGAGTGGAACTGCTAGGTCATGGGGCAGGTGTGTATTTAGTTTTATAAGAAATTACCAGCTCTGCCTTGGCTGGGTAGCTCAGTTGGTTAGAGCGTTGTCCCAATACGCCAAGGTTGCGGGTTCAATCCCCAGTCAGGGCACATACAAGAATCAAGCAACAAATGCATAAATAAGTGGAACAACAACTTGATGTTTCTCTTCTTCTCTCTCCCTCTCTCTCCCATTTAAAAATTAATTTAAAAATTCTTTAAAAAAGAAATTACCAGCTCTTTTTCCAAAGTGGTAGCTCCATTTTAATTTCTATCAGCAATATATGGGAGTTTGAGTTGCTTTGCATCCTTGCCAACATTCAGTGTGGCCAGTTGTTTTCATTTTAGCTGTTCTGGTAGGTGTGCAGTGGCGTCTCAGTGTAGGTTTAAATTTAATATGCCATATAATTGAGTCTTTATTCTATTTCTCCCTCCCACTAATGTGCAAGCCCCTCCAGGGCAGTGTTTTCCGTGTGTGGCCCCTGCTTCGCCCTGGCCCCTGGGCTGCACACAGACAGGGCAGGTGCTCAGCGAGCGTCTGCTGGCTGAGCCGCTCTCCTCCGCCCCCACGCGCCATCTCTCTGGGTCACAGCCCATCCCAGGTCGGTCTCCTCTCTAGGTCATGTGTGGGGACTGAATGTGGGCCAGGCACCGGCGGGGGGCACTAAGGGGTCTGAGAGGACCGTTTGGGATGATTAGGGTAAGTCCTGTTCAGGGCAGCGTCTCTCCCACGGGCGAGCTCACCCTCCCCAGTCCTCCCGTTCTTGCTGATCTGTGGCTGCAGACCAGGACTCGCGGGCCTGAGAAAAGGGAGCCGGCTGGCCTGTCACGCGAGGGTGGAGCAGCCCCCACCTGAGCGGCCACCAGTCACTGTGTGACCACGGCAGGCTCCTCCTCTGGGCCCGTTTGCTGCTTTGCACAGCGGCAGACAGACCTGGGTCTGGAGTGCTCTACCACTTACGGGATGACTTTGAACAAATGTGTCCCCCCTGGAGGCCTATTTTTTCATCTGTAAAATGGAGACAGTAACAACCTACCTCTGAGGGTGAGGGTTAGTGAGTGACCAGGAGGGCACAGCGTCCTGGGGAAAAGGTCCTGGAATCGGATGGACCAACTTTATCGCCACGGTGCCAATGGAATTTTATTTAAGGAAATGAACTCGTAAAATGGGCCTCACACTGGGAGGGCCCAGGGGAAATGAGGTCAGAGTCCGGGTCATTATCTCTGAGTGAGGATGAGTTGTTCCTGTTTACAGACTCCAAGAGCAATTTTCCCAAGGTTGGAGGGACTGGAGCCCACCCAGAGGTCCCCAAGCCACTGGCATAGGGTGCCCCACCTCACCCCTGAAGCTGTCTGGCTGCACTGGGAGGTGGAGGCCATGACCGTCCGCCCCACCTCTCACGTGTGGCCTTGGACCTGGCTGTCCCTTCCTTTGGGTCTCACTCCCTCGCCCCCCTCCTCTCTCTCTGGCCAAGAGCAGCTCCCTCTCAGTTCTCAGTCCACCTCCCTGGGCAATGGGCAGCGTTCCCTCCCTCTCCCCCTCCTCCTACACCCTGGCCTCTGCCCTCCCCAGACACCCACTGGGAGCTGGCCAGTCACCTCGAGAGGCTGCCGCCCCCCCGGCCTTTCCAGCCTCTGGCTGCGCCCCAGCATTCTCCTCCTATCATGGCCCTCAGTTCTCATCCCACCCGTGTCGCCCTCGGTCATGTCTAAGTTCATACCAATCAGCGCCTCCAACATGACAGCTTATCCCTAATCCCCACCTCCAGCCCCGACTATCCCTCCGGATCCGGCTGACTCGGATGGAGGCTTAGGCTTCTCGAACTCCCCTCGGCATGTCCAGATGGAGGCACCATCCTCCCCAGAACCTGCCTCCAGCTAACGCGCACCTGCCCTCACGTCCCATCACCGCAGCCTGGCCCAGGCCTCAGCTGGGCTCACCCCTCGCCTGCCAATCCAGTCGCTCTGTGAGTCCTCGCAAACTCATCTGTCCCCTCCCCGCTCCACTGCTGCTCCTCTGGGTAGGCTCTCCCCTGAACCTGCTCCACTTGAACTTGTCCTCACATTTTCCCAGCCTCAGTCTAGACCACACCCCACAAACGCACCTCTCCTGACAACACAGATCCAAGGGTCCCTGGCCGCCACCCTTCGAGCAAGACATGATTTCTGCCTCCATCCTCTATTGATTGCTGCCTTACCTGTCCCCACGTCCTCCTGGCCCAGCACAAATTCCACAGCCCATCACCATAATTCCTTTCCAAAAGTGCTTAATTCCCTCCTTCTTTTAGGACCTGAATGAGTCTGGCAAAATCCAGTCCTGGTTAAAGCCAGCTGCGAGCTCGCTACACGGCTGCACCTGGGCTGCACCTGATGACGCAAACTTGTTGACTCAACAACGCTCAGCTGGGCCCTGACCAGCCGTCCACGAGGTTTGACCCAAACCCAGGAGTCTGGGTCCTCCCCCTACAGCCCCAGCACCTCAGACCTTGCCTGTCCTGTGCCCGCGTCCTGTCCTCCCTCAGGTGGCAGCATCACAGCTGTCCCCGTTCCAGACTCCGGCCAGCCCTCGCCCTGGGCCTGGTGCCACCCTTCCTCACTCTCCCACGGCTCTGCTCCCCAGGAGGCCCCTCAGTATCTCCCAGCAGCACTCACACCCCTCTCCAGCCCAGCCCCCCTTCTCTGCTCCCTTCCCAGCCCTGCTTTCTCCCTGAAATTCTTCCTTCTCTTGGTTTCCATGGCAGAGACCACCCGGTACCCCTGGATATCTCCTCAGGTGGCCATGCACCCAGCCTGGTCTCTCAGCTTCCACCGCATTAAAAGGGGCACGGTGATGAAACTTTTAGTCAGCAAACTAAGTGTTGGGGAGCATTTACGACAGCGAGACTTCAACCAGGAGAAGTCACGCCGGAGATGAGTGGTCACTACCTGGGCGAGCTCCTCACCACCTGCAAGCCCGGCTTCTGGGCCACCGGCCCTCCTGCTGCATCCTCCTCAAGCAGCCTCAGCCAAGAAAGACCCAGATTTCTCTTAAAGGGGGAGTGGGGGTGAGGAGGGGGGGAAAGTAAAGTGCTGTAGGGGGCTTCTGGGAAATTTCCTTAAAGGGAAAGGGTACCTGAACTTGAGTGTGATTGACAGCTGGGGCTCGGCAGCTGTCTTGAATCGCAAGGACAAGGGCGGTGCCCTAGCGACAGTGGAACTAAAGCTGGTAGGAGCCTGGGTCTCTGACGACTTTGTGGGGTCACCATTCCAACCCTGGTCTGCTCACTAGATAAACTTTTCTCTTGTTTAAGCCACAGTTGTTTTGGGTTTTGTGCAGCTGAACTGAACCCTAATTGAAATCATGTATTTTGCCACGTATAATGTGCTCTTTTCGCCCAAATTTTTGAGGGAAAAGTAAGGATGTGTATTGTACGTGGGGGTAATGACTACATACCATGGCTGTAGTAACGGGTATGATAATCCCACACAGAACGGGCACAAAAACATGGGTGTGCATCATACACGGCGAAACCCAGTAGCCTCTGTTCTAGTTGGCTCTCCTGACCGCTGTCCTCATTTGCTGGCTCCCGCTCCTCCAGCAAGCCTCCCACCTCCCCTCCAGAGGCCAAGTGTCCCCAGCGAGGTCTTCACACCTTTCCTCTCCTCTCCCTCCTTTCGTTCTTGTGAGTTCATTAAGCCCCCTCGGCTTGACCCACAGGCTATGGCAGCAAACCTGCGTGTCCCGCACAGCCTGGCAGCGCTGGTATTCAACGTATCTTCTCAAGAGTCTGTCGCATGTCTTATTGGGCACCCCGATGTCTGATAGGTTCGAATCGGGCAGGTCACTTCAAAGTTGTTGATCCCTCTAAACCTGCTCCCCCGTCAGCCACGTCTCACTCACTAAGTGGCAGCACCTGGCTGCTCAAGTGGGCACCTAGGAGCCCCTGGAGGTCTCCTCCCATCACTCCCACGTTCAAAACTCATCGGCAGGTCCTGCTGCTCTCCTTGGGGATCTGCCGCCACCCTCGCCATGACCCCGAGTTACCCCTGTGGTCCAGGACACATCAGGGTTTGCACGGGGCTCCGATTCTGCTTGGGCCCCGCCTTCTCCCCAGAGCCACCGAGATGCAAAATATGTGTGCAGTTTTAAAGACAGGAGATTCAAAGGTATTTCGTGTTTGCAGTGGGTTCCCCCTGATCTACCCCTCCACATTCCCTGAAGTTCTGGAAAACTCTCACTCTCCAGTTACTTCATTGCAACAGGGCTCGAAGCACCTAGATTATAGGCGTAGGTTATTTCAAACTTTTAAAATTTAATTTTACCCAAATAATACAGTATGAAAAAGCCAAATAGCAATTTAAATAGTTATTCTGATATTTACGTCCACGTTTCTAAGCACCGTGGTTTTCCTACTGTTTCTGTAGCTCTGACGACGGAAGGGGATTTGCCTGTGGCCTCTCCTCCCCCTCCCTGGCAGTTACAGTTTGGAGGGTTAATATTTTGCCTGCACAACCGCTGTTCACAGCTGAGCCACACGTGTCCTGGATTTGCTTTTTATTGTGCATTTTTAAAAACGTTCTGAGTTATGGCTTAATTTGCCATTCCTTGTTTTGTTTTCCATGCCCCAATACTAAATTATCCGTAAATTCCTTGCAGATCTAAAAATCTCCTCTAGATATATTCAAACACAACAGATAATCTGTTGGTTTTGTTTTTTTCTTGGAAACACCCTCCTACTCTGTTCCAGACTCTCTCCAGGTCTTCCGCCCAGCCCCAGCGCCCTTCACCACCACCCTGAGCTGCCCCTTTTGTCTCCCGTTCTCAGATTGCCTGAGTCCCAATTCTCACTTTCATTGCTTTGCTCCTTTACTTGGATGCACAGTCTTCAGTAGCTTTCTGGAAAATGGTGCATGGTAGCTAAGTGCAAATGACTTTATATGCCTGAAAATATTTATCTTACTCTTACACTCAATACTTTGGCTGGGTATAAAGGTCTAGGTTATAAATAAATTTTTTTAAAAAGACTTTATTTTCAGAGAGGGAAGGGAAGGAGAGAGAGAGAGAGAAACATCAATGTGCAGTTGCTGGGGGTCATGGCCTGCAACCCAGGCATGTGCCCTGACTGGGAATCGAACCTGTGATGCTTTGGTTCGCAGCCCGCACTCAATCCACTGAGCTACGCCAGCCAGGATAAATAAATTTTTTAAAATCAGAATTTTGAGGGCATTGATTTACCTGCCTTGTTTCTAGTGATGCTGTTTGGGATGCTCATCACTTTTTAAATGTCTGATCCTCGGTACTCTTTCTCCTCTCCGTCTCTGGACCGGGTCTGTCCCGTGTTCTGAAAGTTCACGGTGATGCGATGCGGCCTGGCACCGGTTCAAACTAAGTGCTTTGCACACTCAGATCTTTCAATCTGGAAACTTATGTCCTTAGTCCAGGGAGTACCTTTCTCACAGTCTCCTGCTGATAATGTTCCACCCCGTTTTCCCTTCCTGGGTCTCCTGTTAGTCAGGTGTTGAATATTCTAGACTGATTGATCCTGTTCATTTTCCTGCACGTTCTCTTCCCTTTTCTTTTCCCCACTTTTTCAGAGATTTTCTCAGCTTCTATGTGCAGCTCTTCTGCTGAACTTACCCCCTTCACATTTTTAACCTTTCAAGAGTTCTTCCTTGTTGCTATTTTTATTATAGCTCTTGCACACTTCGCCATGGGGTATAAGGTGCTACGCCAGTGGTTCTCAACTCCAGTGGCCATAAAAACCTGGGTAGCTGGTACAAACCAATGATGCCCAAGGATTACTCTCAGGGAATATGATTTAATTGGTCTAGGGTGGGTCCCAAGCATAGTTTTTTTTTTTTTTAATTGGCTGTCTCATCTCCACTAAACAATTGTCATTATCTCCTTTATGGTTAGACTAAAGCCTGGTACATAATAGGCATTCACTAAATACCTGCTGAATGAATAAATGAATGAAGCACTTTTGTAAAGGTTGGTTATAAAATAGGAACAGTTTATAGGCAATCTACTTTTGTTCATGTTTTCCTAAAAATATCTGAAAACCAGTCAAATACTAGTTTTGCATGTCAAAGTATTAAACTCAAAAAGTTAAAAACATTTTTGACATTCCTTATTTCATCTTGCCTTTAGGCAGTCTTTTTTTTTTTTAAGAGGGGAAGTGGGGGGGAAGAGAGAGGGAGAGAAATATTGATGTGAGAGAGAAACATCGACTGGTTGCTTCTCGCCCCAACTGGGGACTGAACCTGCAACCTAAATATATGTCCTGACTGGGAATCGAACCCATGACCTTTGGGTTTATGGGACGATGTACCAACCACCTGAGCCACACTGGCCAGGGCTGGGCAGTCTTTAACACCATGTTTCTTATGAACTAGGAAGTTCAAGTGTAATTATTTTCATTTCAGTTTCTGCCGTGACGCCCAAGGCAACAGTTGCTGTATACCAAGGACAGGAGCAGAACCAGTCAGTGCGAGACCAACAAGGCGGCCCAAAGTGAGTTCAGACTTCTTTCTGCCTGACCTTCAGCCTGTGGAAGAGCTGGACGTCAGAGAACAACTTTCAGAAGCTGGTGACGCACTGCGACTCCCGCCACCCACGGAGGGAGGTGCTTCACCTCGAGTCAACAGAGGGGGCCTGAAAACCAGGGGACAACAAAGGGTTGTAAGGAGCCAACCAGAGAGAGTGTATCATCCAAAGTAAGGCAATGGCAGGCAGGAGGACGAGAGGAATGGATGATGGGGTGTGGGGACAAGGAACAGATCTTTGCAAACCCATGAAACATGTGCCAGAAGCATGTTTCAGCTTTAAACACACCCGGCTCAGAGAGCTGGAAGCCAGCTCACAACAGCACTGTTACAGCATGCGGTGGGGAAACAAGGCCAAGCCTTGCTGCCTCCTCCTCGCCGCCCGCCCCCTGCCGCCCCCCTGCAAGGGGAAAGGCTGGCAGCAGGCCCAAGCTGGGGAAGGGTGGCCTCTATCTCCAGAGGCAGGTCAAAGGTTTTGTGGTTGGTTACATGGGACCAGACACATCACCCACCCAAGGCAGGGCCTTCAGCACCCGAAAGTGGTAAGCGAGGCCTGGGACTTCCCTACACATTACACTGGGGGCGGGTAGTTGAACCCCAGGGAAGGAATTTAAGACAGTGGGAAACCAAGATAAAATTGGTCTTTTATCCAACTGAGCTTGTTTAACATAACAATAGGACTCGTACTTTGTGTTACTTTCCTTCTCAGTTGAACATAATGGATCAGCTGAAGCTCACTGACATTGAATTGTCTTGGGCATCTATCTTCTACCTGCTGCAAATACTGGAACTTACAATCGGTCGCCTCTGCAGGGGGACGAACCTGAAACCCAGGCATGTGCCCCGACCAGGATCTAACTGGTGACCTTTCACTTTGCAGCCCTATGCACAGCCACACTGGTCAGGGCATCCTGGAGTGTTTTAAACTCCCCCCGCCCCACCACCGCGTTTTTTGTTTTTTTTTGAGTAAAGGTGGTACCAACTCACAGAGGAACAGCGGGATTCCAAGGAACACTGTTGAGTGCGGAAGCAGAGCAATGAATGAGCAGAGGCGGTAGCAGCTGCTGCACTTTCCCTGAGAGGCGATGACTTTCCTGACAGCGGCCCTCTGCACTGGGACCCCAGCCAAGCGCTGTGCCTTTGTTGACGGGAAAGACCTGGTTCTTCTTGCTGACGCTTGTAAAGAATTACGTATCAGCAAATCTAGTGGCTAGTGGTATGTAATCAGTTTATTGGTTGCCCGTTCCCATGGAAGAGAACAGGACTGGGTAGAGTAGGGGGTGAAAGGCAAAGTTTCAGGGCAAAGCAGGGTGAGAAAAGCAAGAGAGGCTGGAGACCAGGGTGGCGAGAGAGGGAGAGAGAGGGGCACCTTTGTTCTCAGGACTTACATAGTTGGTGGGATAGGAAGAGAAGTTACATATTGATCAGTGGGTAAATGTGGTGCCAGCTTTCCTGGGGGAATGTGACTATCCAAATTCTTATCTTGCTCCAGACCCCATCTGGTCATCTTGCTGTACAACAAATACCTAACAGTTAATTAAAATTGAGGCACTTTCCAAAGTTATTTATGGGCTCTTTCTGTAAGCATCAGGGACTCCCTTGTAAAACAGATAGTGACCAGACGTAGGCAATTGCCCAAAGTTGTTTTATGAGCTCTTTCTTTGGGCACCGGGGACCCTCTCCCACATTCAGGCTTTGGGATGAATGCAGTTTCAAGGTTTTCTTTCCCAGATAGTGGAAATGCTACACAGAATTTCAAGGACTTCCCTTCTTTCTTGCTAACACAGTGTCTCTTGTGACGATGGAACACCTGGCAATATTGTCAGACCAGGCTCAGGACTGCTGAGTTAGTGCGTGAGATTTGTCTCTTTCCTCCTCCCTGCCTCGGTTTACTATTTATTCTACCTGATTGGTAAAAGGCATTTCCTACCAACCAGGGTGCTACTAAATGCTGGCCACAAGTATTGCAGTCTCAGAGTTCTTCCCATGCCGTCTCCTGCCTCACCTTGGAGGGTGAAGTCCACAGCTGATGGGAACTGGAGATGTGGGTATGGGCTTCCAGGCGGGGGAATCACTGGGATGATGTGATCTCGAAGGGGGCGTTAGGTTGACAGGTGCACACATTTGTCACTTAAGTGTATACTCATGTGTAAATTTCACTGTATGAAAATCTCACCCACCTACCAAAAAGGGTAAGCTAGTTGATAACATGAAGTATTTAGGAGTGTGTCCTGTCTGCAAACTCCTTTGAAACACACCCAATGGGATGGATGGAGTTATGTGATGTTAATTGTGGAGTAAAATGGAGAAGGTAAAATTATTTCAACTGTTTGAAATTCTTCATGATGCTGGGAGCCGGCACACCGTGTTTAGGCAAATACACTCTGAAACCCAGACGCTGCGCCTGTCCCTCCATGCCCGGGGCAGTAATCGATTTACGAGGTTAGTAGATACTGCATTTCCACACACTTGCTACTCCTCTTAAGTACAGAAACACTAGGTGTCTGCGCGTGCTCCACCACTGTTCAGGCTGCACGACAAACTGGGATGCATCCCAGGAGGCTTCCACGGGGGACTGGGAGGTGCAGCATCTTCATGTTCGTGAGTTTCCTGCTTTTCACCAAAGTTAGACTGAGCCTAAACTTTCCTCAGGACCTCGAGGGAGTTTTAGGTTGGGAACTTTAAGGCAAATAAGAGGGAGGGACTATGGGAAGGGGTAGGGCCAGGTCAGACCTCTTCCCGGAGGCCCTTCCCCCCTCACCCAGCAGGGATAATGTGTTTATCGGATCTTCCCCCATTATTCTTCTTGGAGAAACTCAAACCAGAAGTACACAGGAACCTCAGACCCAGATCCCGACCACCCTTAGCCTCTGAGAACAGAGAGAAGATGCTGGTCACCACGCCTCACTGTTAAAACAGAATCCGAGACAAAGACGGATCCCGGGTCACTTTGCTCCAGTCCTGCGATCATGCTCTCCGGGGTGTGCTTCCTGAGGCCCAGGGACAAGGCCCACCTGCAGTGGTTTCCCAGGCATGTTCTACTTGAAGATTTGGGAAATTTACTTGAAATGCATTAAGACAAACATGGATATATTACACAATGGAAAATTCCTATGATCTTTCACTAAAATAGGAGATTTTGAAGAGATGTGCCAAGCCCCTATACACTACTGGGTTGGCTAAAAAGTTCATTTAGCTTTTTTCCATACAATGGCTGTAATAGTGCTTAGTTATCTTTAACTTCATTCAAAATGATTTTGTTAGATTGTGGCAGCTGTCATATCAGCATGCATTTAAAAAAGAACTGATCGAAATTGGTGAATTTTTGTGCAACCATTTTAATATTCAAGTTAGAAGAAAATATGCAACATTTTCAGTGTAGTATGCTTTATTATTTCAAGAAAGGTAAAAACAAAACTGAAACAAAAAATTTGTGCAGTGCCTGGAGAAGGTGTTGTAACTGATTGAATGTGTCAAAAATGGTTTGCAAAGTTTCTTGGCACTACTGACATTTCAGCCAAATAATTCTTTGCTGTGGGCTGTCCTATGCACTGGAAGACATTTAGCAGAACCCTGGCCTCTGCCAACTAGAAGCCAAAAGCAGGAGATAGCTGGCATACTAAAAATATCCAAATCAAATTATTGGTGAAAATGAAAAATGTTTTTTATTTTATGGAAAAAACCATATGGACTTTTTGGCCAAGCCGATACACCCCTAGGCTCCTAAGGGTACATGTTTTACTTCTCTGATACTGTTTCAGGAGACTTCACTGGAAAATTTATTAAAGTATTTTGCTAGAGGGAAGAACTCACACTGTAGACAAGGTTCCTTATGGGGAGAGGACAGTGAAGAGGGATTTCAAGATATCTTTTCCCTCTGTAAGAAGCAGCAAAAGGCAAAAAAACAACAACAAAACAACCCCTAACGAAAAAATAAACACGTGATTTCTGGAGGAAAATCAGAGTGCTGCTGAATGGTGGGTGGCCTACAGACCCCCAGAGCAGCAGGCAGCTCCTGGGACCCCCACGCACGAACCCAAGGGAAGGCGGATGTGCACCCAGGACGAGCTCCCTCAGGTGAGTGCGACCGTCCAGGATTTCCTGGGAAGGCAGAGCAGAAAGGGCAGAACGTCTGGAGTCGCAGACCTGTGCTCCCAGGTGTGAGACCTCAGGCAAGTCCTTCCTAGACCCAACTTCCCCACTTTGAGGATGGGGCTCTGACACCTTCCGTAGGGTTCCATGAGGATGGTATGGGCCATGGCACATAACACACCAGGTACATTCTGGGCACTCGACACATATCACTTCTGTCCTTTCCCAAGGCAGTGTAAGAGAAAACATCTTTTACCACAAGACCCAGAAATCTGGGTGCCAACGATAAACCAGGCTCAGAGCGCGAGTGCGGCCACGGGGGCAGCGCGGAGCAGGCCTCCCAGGCCGCGGACCCATCTGCAGCAAGGCTGGAGGCGGCACCGGGCTCAGCCCTCAGGCCACGTGATGACATGGGGGAGCGAGGCCCTTTCAACCCAGTGTTTATAAAGATACACAGCGGGGCCAGTTTCAGTTATTTTTAGTCAAAGAAAAACAGCCTTTTCCGAGGGCAACAAAGTGGACTGAAGGTTAGAAGGAAGTGGGGTGTGGGCCTCTCACAAGCTCTTGCTCCAAAACCTGGACTTGAGGCAAGAGGGCCCTCCTGGGAACTCGGGGGGGCCGGCCAGCAGGGGGATGACTCTGGTGGGATGGGGTGGAGCTGCAGCCCACCGTGGCCACTTGATTGGTCTGCATGGGCTCTCAGGTGATTTCTACCTGCCAGTCAGTTGACATGATTAACACTATTATTATCCTTGGGGACACTGAATGGAGGACTGATGCGTGGAGCACAAGAGAGCGGCTTATTCAGTTGGATTCTGAATCACAATCAGGAAATAGTCTTTATCTGCAAAAGAGAAAAACGAAAACATATCATCAGTAAATGTAAAAAGGGAGAAAAACACACTAGAAAAGAAATAAATCACTATACCGCCCACCGCAGAACAGGCGGGGTGAGCACACAGTATTCGTGCTTGGGCCACTGCCAGCGGCTGGGAAACGGGAGGCACCTGCAGGTTTCCCGTGGGGACCTTTGCCAGCGCGACCCCGCAGGGCAGCCTCTTTCCCCATCGTCCCCGAACTAAGAGGGAGGTAGGGCACCGTCACTGGTTTCTGGGGTGGGGAAACTCAGGTTAGGAGAATTTCAGTAACTTGCCTGTGGCAGTGGTTCTCAGAATGGAATGACCTGGAGGGCTGGGCCCCACTCCCAGCTCTGTGGAGTCGGTAGGTCTGGGGCAGAGCCCGAGAATCTGTATTTTTAACACTCCTAGGTCATGTTCACGCTGCAGGTTCTGGGAGAACCAGCAGTTTAAGGTCACCCAGCCGGCTGGTGTCAAAGATGCAATTCCAACCTCGACCCCACTGCTCTTGGGTTAACGTCAGTCCTGTCACAGGCTGGATGAGAATATTTCAAAGGTGCCAGATCAAGGGGGCCAACGCTACCTGGGTCCCAGCTCTGGGGATCCAGCCCAGTAAGGAGGAATGTCCTTGGTGAAATCATCGCAGGTCCGAGGCCTCAGGGCTGAGCCTGGCTGCCCCTCCTTTTACAGATGAGGAAACTGGAGAAGCAGCGAGTTTGGGCTTGGCCCACTTCATCATCAAGTTGCAAACATTCATCGAGGCTTCCACGTGGCAGGCCCTGGGTCGACCATTTCTCACGGGGCACCTCAATGAACCCCCGAATTGCTCTATGAGGCACATACTAGTGTTTCTCATTTTACAAACGAGGACACTGAGGCTCGGAGAGTTAAATGGCTTGCAGAAACCAAGGCAAAAATGCAGGGTGGGGTAGCTGGGTCTGACGGCTTCCTGAACACAAGCAAAATGGCAGGACCTCGAGCACATCTGCTTCATGTCTGCTGATTTAGACCTAAAGCTTGCTTTCCCCATGATGGCTGGCTGACGGGACTGGGAAGAAGCAGATCTTATATGACTAATAGTTCCATGGCTAACAATCTGTGTAAGTAAAGATACATATCACTTCCTAATAAAAATAAAAATAATTAAAGCCACCTACAGAGGCAGACATAATTAGCAATAGTGTCTTTTCTTCCAAATAATCTAGCTATGAATTCAATAATATCACTCCAGGTGCTCTGTGGGGAGCAGAGTTTTAAAGCTTGAATAGGCTGACAACTTAGGGTTATATGCGCGAGGTTAGTAAGTGAGCACCAAAAGACAGTCTTAAAAACATCGCTCCACATGGGCTACCCTGGGCCAGGGTGGGGCGGAATGTGGTACGTACCCGTACATGGGGAACCAAACTGACACCACCTTCTGCTACTTGTGGTCTTCTCAGTTTGATCAATGAGGAAGATTAAGGTGGGAAGAAAGGGACCTGGGCCTCCTTCCTGGGCAGGGCCGCTCCAGGCTGCTCCCCGGTGCGGGTGCTAAGTACAGCCCCAGGAGGGCCCACCTGAAGGGCGCAGCAGCCAGGCCGGGGGACTGGCGCCCCCTACACAACCCCTAAGGCGATCCAGCCCAAATGCCTCAGAGGCTCTGCTCAGCAGCTCCTGACACAGCATTATTTCTCTGGCCGTTACCGAAGTGGGTGTAATCAAGGTGTTTTCATCCTAAATAACACGTCCCATGGGCATCCCTGGTCCCCAGCTCCACTGCTGGCCCCACCTCTAACCCCCACAGCGGGAGGGTCAGCAACAGAGGGAGGTTTATAAAGTCTTCATTTACTTATTCAACAAATATCTGTGAAATGCTTACTACGTGTTTACAAGTTTCTGTTTTTGGAATTGTCTAGAGGGGGAGATAAGACTTAAACATGCAGACAAACGGGCCGGTGAGCCAAGTGAAAAGGCAGGATGGGAGTGCAGCCAACAGCAGGGCGGCCTGTGTGAGGGCCAGGGCGAGGCTCCTAAAGGCGGCAGGGTGGCTGGAGAGGTGGTGAGGGTGTTCGAAGGACCACTCCTTGTGTTTAAGGCAATATGGCAAAGCCACACCCCGCCAGCATAACAAGGGGCGTGTGTGCGTGCCCCATGAGGATGTGAGTGCGAGACGGTGAGCCAGTGAGAGCACAAGGATACCCTCCCTCCCTTCAGGCCTCTCTGGGTGTCACCAGAGCCAGCGTCTGGTCACTTCACCCTCGCCTCCACTGACAAGGCTGTGCACCCAAAGGAGAACCTTTAACTGGACTCAAGCACCAACCACACCCATGAACTCTGAAAGCCTGTGGGCACCGAATTACCCCAGAATTCTGCAGCCAGTCTCTGCCATCTGTGTCGCCAAGCCCGGGGCATTAGTGTCCCTAGCCTCCCTACTGGCTCCTCCATCTAGGCCCCAATCACAGTCACATCACCTCCTGCCTTAAAAACCTCTGCTCACAGGGGCAAGTCCACGCAGCCCAGTTTGGTGTTGGAGGCCCTTTCTAAATTGGACACACGCCTCGCCTCCCTGTCCCTCCTGCACATACTCTGACGCCCCGGACGAACGGCCACGGCAGCCTGCCCGCATCATCGTGCGCGCTCAACTCTGTGGCTCGGCCCAGAAGAGAGGGACCGAGAGAAGCAGCAACTCGAAAACTGTCCCAGAGACTCTGCCCATGGTCTGTACATGCTGAGTGAGGGGGGGCAGGGTGGGTGGTCCTGCCGCCGCCGCCTGTGGTCCCCGGCCTCGTGGGCTCCTCCCAGGACGAGCATATCACCACCCTGGGAATGACCCTACACCCTGAAGACGGGTGTTGCACCACACAGCCAGCTCCGAAGTGCAAGCCAACACTCCACGTGAAACGAAAGCAGCGGCCAGTGCCGGCGCGGGGCGCGGGGGAGAGCTGGCTGTGTGGGACCCAGAGAGACAGCACTGTCGTTCAGAGGAGGGTAACTGAACCTTTTCTCAAAGACAAAATGACTATACGGTATTTTTGCCTTCCGCTTTGGTTTAAAATCCCTGAATCTTTTTTCCTTCAAACTTAGGCTCTCTTGCCCCTCCGCTTGCCTGCACTCTTTCCTGCGTCCTCAAGATGACACACCTCAGCTGAAACGTCCCCTCTTCTGGGAAGCTGCTGCCGACTGCCCCGGGCAGGCCTAATCACACCCTCTTCTACGTCCCAAAGCGCTCCCTGAACGCCTCACATCAAGGTGAGGGTTACACTGGGTCATGCTCACGAGTCTGTCTCCCCCCATGAGTCGTGGCTGGGGTGCCAGCCAGGGGCTGGACAGGCAGCAAGGCAACCACCTCTGCCCTTCAACTCTCCAGGCCTTTCTGCGGAACCTGAGCAGACACACCGTGCCAAGCCTTCTCCTCAAGCGGCACAGCGTGTGCTGTGACGGCCGAATCCTAGGAGGGGATGTGGAAGGCTCTTACCCGGGGCAACCATAATTTCATTTTTCTTGGAGCGAATTCGAAGGAAGGTGAGGTCGTTCTGGGGGTCAATTTCACGCACGGTGCTCCGGGCCTTCAAGATGAAGTTGTGCATGAGGCTGGCGTACTGTGTGGTGGTGGGGTTGTCCATGGTGCTCTTGATGGGGATGCCTGAGGGAGAGCAGACAGGCTGAGCGGGAGGCCGAGGCCCTTTCTGCCCAGCCCCACCCCCACACCCCCGATTCCACAGCACTGGACTGGCAGTGAACAGTCAACGCCACTATCCCCGGAGGCTTGGCGGGCACAGTGCTGAGCACCACTTCAAGTGCGTCACTGCCTGTCCCCAGAACCACTCTGAGGGTGGTGTCACCATCTCCACCTGCCGACGGGGCAACGGACTCTGGGCGGGAAGGCGGCCTGCTTACGGCCACAGAGCAGACAAGCGGTGGAGCCGGGACGCAGCGCAGGCCTGGGGGCTCCACCTGTAAGGCCGCACTGTCTTGACCGGTTCCTGGCGCTAAAAGGAGAGACTATCACTCAGGACACTTAGAACCCGGGCAAGGAGGACAACTCCTACAAGTCTATAACACCCAAGAGTAGGGAGAAAACAGCTCAGCTTGTGCCAAGACGTAAGCATCCCTAGTGTGTTGCTCATGTTCCCACCAAGGGAGGTTCAGGGCCCAGCTGTACACAGACTGTTTAGTTGCAGCCACTTCTCCAAATCAAACCCCGTTTCTCCGCCTGCACACGCCCTCGTAGACAGCATAGCTACGACTTTCAGAGAGCCCGCAAGTGGCCATTCCACTGATTTCACTGTGCCTCCACTGCTGGGTACTGAGGCTGGATTAAAAAAATTTTTATTTATTTTTTAAATACTCACCTGAGGGTCCACGGATTTTTAGAGAGAGGGGATGGAAGTGGGAGGGGGAGGAAGGGAAAGAGAGAGAAACATCCATCTGTTGCCTCCCACATACTCCCCGAACGGGCATTGAACCGCGACCCTTCGGTGGATGGGACGGCACTCCAACTGAGCCACGCCGGCCAGCGCTAAGGCTGGCTCGTTTACTGTGTTACTGTGTGACAAACACCACTGTTTTGAAGACTGTTTCCTCTCGCCGAACTACTCCATGGATCTCCCTTGCCGGACAGGGCCTGCTGTCATGGAGGGGAGGAACGGGACTCAGCCCGAGTGACCTCAGCCCACAAGTGGGGCATCAGGTGCCTGTGACTCACTGTGACATGCCACCAGGAGGCTCTGTCAGTGAGGCCCCAGGTGCCCACAGCTCACAGGCACTTGTGATGAATGTGATACACGTGGCTCCTCACACGTAAGTGGCTGGATTTGGGACGCAGGTCCTGCTCATCTGGTCCACGACTGACCAGCCTGAGGATCAGCCAAAAGCAGCCACCCTCAGGCCTACCCACAGGTGGCAAGAAACTGGCCCAGTCTTGTCTTCTGAGGGCACAGGAACACGACAGTGGGCAGAAGAGGACACAGAGCAAGAGAAGCAGCTGAGTCAGAGAGGCTGCTCTGAACCAACTGAAGCCGGAGAACAGGTTGTAGTACAGTAAAACCTTTCTGAGGATGGTGGTGTGAGCAGCTCGGGTGATGACTGAGTGGGAACTCTGAAGTCTGGTGACCTGAACTTATACCCCTGCTCTGCCCCCTCCTGGCCATGTGGCCTCAGACAAGCGGTCAAACTTCTCTACGCCTCCATTTCCTCATCTGTAAAATGCCTGTGCTTCAGAGTGCTGCTGTGAGGATTAAGTATGACTTAAGGATGTGCAGCGAGGCCCTTGCTGGTGTGGCTCAGTTCGTTGGAGCATCATCCCGTAGACTAAAAAGGGTGGGGATTTGATCTCCAGTCAGGGCGCATACCTAACTTTTGGGTTTGATCCCCGGCTGGGGCATGTGTTCGAGGCAACCAACCGATGCTTCTCTCCCTTCCTCTCTGTCCAGAATCAATACACATATTTTATGAAAAAAGAATACTTAGCAGGAGTATGCATGTACTAAATGTTGGTGGTTTAGCAATATCACCCACACAGTAAATCCCACCCCCCAGGTAACGTGAGAGGCAAGCCTCAAGGCCTGGCAAAGTTTAGATCAAACCCCTTGACCCTCTCTTTTATATACAAGGGCACCTACTCTCAGGTTCCTCTGCCTGGAACTTTCCTTTCTTCTCCTATTCTCTCGTAATTCCCCCTGGTCCCTGAGGCCTCCATCTTTTGGTGCCCGCTCCCACCCCCAGATGTGGTCAGTGCGCCGTTCTACCATCCCAGCACCACGCGATTTCCCTTCACAGTTACTTGAGTTTGACGTCACACCTTTACGGAGGTGACCCCTTACGTGTGTTCCCCAGCCAGGGCCAGGTCTGATTTGTTCACTGGTGTCCTTGGAGAAAATGCATTAAGCATTTATTGCCACCGATAAATGAGGAGTCACAAGGGCTACTTTCAGCAGTTTAGACATGTGTTTGACTACATTCCTACCAAGTGAAAGGGTGTGTAAAGGAGACAAGAATCGAACCACTTGCTGGCTCACATGAAAAACAAAAGAAGGCCCTGGCCGCGTAGCTCAGTTGGTTGACCGTTGTCCTGACACACCAAGGTAGTGGGTTCAATCCCTGGTCAGGGCACATACAAGAACCAACCAATGGCTGCATAAGTACATGGAACAACAAATCGATGTTTCTCTTTCTCTTTCCCTCTCTCTCTAATATCAACAAATAAAAACTAAAACAAAAACCACACGACCCAAAACAAAGAAAGAAAACACGAAGGTGGCAGTAGGGCAGGGACCAAAACTGGGGAGAATTTCAAAAAAGGTAAGAGATCATTGGGTGCCAGAGCTGGGGCACTGCCAAGACACCGCAGTGATGAGGCCGCCTGCCCCTAGGCCACTGCCTTCACAAATGGGGACCGTGCAGGCTGCAGAGCCGCTGGTCACCAGGGGGCACACTTTCTAACCCGAGACTCAGATCTGTCAGGCTGTACAGCCAGGTCCTTCCACCAAACCCAACCCCATCAATCAGCAATAAAAATTAACAAAACTTAACAGACGTTTATTACACACAGACTGTGTCAGCACTGTTCCAGGTGCCGGGGTACAGCCGTGAACACGGACACAAACCCCCAGCCTGTGGAGCTTACACATTTGAGTTGTTAGACCGCCCTGTGCTGGTAGCAGCAGAGGACAGCAGGGGGGCTGGAGAAGTACAAATGGACCAGAATGTTCCTTAAATTCTAAGTTGTCTTAAACTCAGACTTTTATCATGAAACATCATTGGCATCTGGCTAAGACAGAGATGTCAAAATGCAGGGGCAGGCTGTTGGTAAGTGTTAGAACAAGGTGTGGCATGAGTTCAGGGGCAAGAGTGACCACACGGGGCTGGGTGGTCAGGGAAGGCGGCCCACAGGAAGAGGCAACTGAGTTGATCGTCCTTAACTGGAAACTTCCAGATGGTCTAAAGGCCCCCTGAGCAGTGAATTCTGGCCATCCCCACCCACAGCTGGGTGACCTTGTCTCTCTCAACTTCAGGTTTCTTATCTGAAAAATAGGCAAACAGCCCTGGACGGTGTGGCTCAGTTGGCTGGAGCATTGCCCCACAGACCAAAAGGTTGGGGGTTCAATTCCTGGTCAGGGCACATACCTTACCTAGGTTGCAGGTTCAATACCCACTCAGGGTATATATGGGAGGCAACCAATTGTTTCTTTCTCACATCGATGCCTCTCTCGCACCCTCCCTTCCTTTCTTTCTAAAATCAATAAACACGTTAAAAAAATTTTTTTTAAATGAGAAAAACCCTGCCTTGCAGGGTCGCTGTGTGAAATGTAAATAAGATTGAAGAGTAAGTTCTATGAACGGGACACAAAAATAAACACACACAATGACTTTAACACTGCAATGGCATTTACTACTCTAAAAGCCTCCCTTAAAGGGGGGTAGTATGATTATATTTTACTGATGAGACACTGAAACAGAGAGGCAAAGTGGTTTTTCCAAGATTTCAAGCGCGTTTTCCTTGCCTCTCTTTCCTACACTCCAATGGCCCCTCTTTTGCTGCTGCAACTTGTTTCCTGAGGGGAAACACAAACCAAAACAAAACACACACCCAGGCAGTCTGGTTCTACAGCCCACATTCTCCATCACTGAGCAATACTGCCACATCATGCTCTGGCTGGTGTGGCTCAGTGGATTGAGCGCTGGACTGCGAACCCAAGGGTCGCTAGTTTGATTCCCAGTCAGGGCACATGCCTGGGTTCCAGGCCAGGTCCCTGGTGGGGGGCATGCGAGAGGCAACCACACGTTGATGTTTCTCTCTTTCTCCTTCCCTTCCCCTCTAAAAATAAATAAAATCTTTAAAAAAAAATACTGCCACATCAGTATACAAAAAAAAAAAAAAAAAGCTCATTAGTATCCAGAAGGTAAGCAGTTGGGGCTATAGTTTTCCAATGAAAACGTTCAACTTTTGGGCAGTTTTAAGGCAAGAATGGAGGCTTATGGTTTGCGAATACCACACTAGTGAAGGTCTAGGGGTCCCAGCTGGGGAGTCAGCTCCTGGGGCTGTTCCCTCCCATTTGGGGTCAAAAAGGTCCAGTCTCAGAAGACAGTCTCGCTCTGAGTGACATACACACAGTCCTTCAGGACTTGGACCGACTGCTCCACTCGGGGCAGCTGAGGCCTGACGGGGAGAAGGCGGAGGCCCAGGCCCGCCTGCTGCCCCCTAGCAGACCTAAGCTGGGGCCTGCTGCCCCTCCCAGTGCGCTGAGTGCTCCCACCCTGCTGCCTCCTTTACATGCGATGACCACATGGTCTAACAAGGGTTCGATAAAGCCGGGGAGCAGCCTCTGCCTCCCTCTGGGCTGGCCAGGGTCTAACGACTTGGAAAACAACACTCTAACTGAGGGCATGCCACCTCCACTTTGTCACCTTTGGTGACGTTCATTCTGCTTTACTAAAGAAGGCACTGTGGAGAACCTGGCCTTTCCAAAACAAGGCCCAGAACGGTGACACACACAGGGGCTCTCACGGGGCTCTCACGGGGCCTCGAACAACTCGAGACGAGTGAATACGCTGAACCAGGGAACTGACGAAGCCCAGCCGGGCGCCTGTGGGCCACAGACCTGCAGCGACCCCCTGGTCCTCACAGCGGTGCAAGAGAAGGCGCACCGGTGCCTCGGACAGACTCGGAAAGACACCTTGGCTCTGTGGTGGCACGCAAGTCAACTGATTTCTCGACTCAAGCTTTCTCCACGGCAAAATGGAGAAAGGGCTGCTTTAAGGGATAACTGAAACAGAGTGTCTGTAAAGCACCAGTCCGTGGCCTGGCACAGAACAGGCAGGGGAGAAACGTTAGCCTCCCTCTTCGCCATGTCTACAGCAGCTTGGGAAAATTAGTGTCTGAACTCTTCTAGTTGTTGACATAACCTTCCAGAAGAGAAGGGAAAACTACGGGCATAAAGAAGTTGATAAGAGTGTCACCTAGCAAAAAAGTGGAAACAATATAAAATGGGGGATAGTTCAATCAACGTTGTACTGGCAGTTAAAAAAAACTTGTTTATGTAAACCATGAAGCAAAACAAGCAAACTTCATGAGTAAACATATGCAAAAGATAACAACTATAGTCTTGGCTGGTGTGGCTTAGTGGAATGAGTGCCAGCCTGCGAACTGAAAGGTCATGGGTTTGATGCCCAGTCAGGGCACACGCCTGGGTTGTGGGCCAGGTCCCTAGTTGAGGGTGTTCGAGAGGCAACCCACTGATGTATCTCTTGCACACAGATGTTTCTCTCCCTCTCTTCCTCTACTAAAAATAAAATCTTTAAAAAAGATGTATAAATTAGAAACTCAAACTCCCTTAAAAGTAAAAAAAAAAAAAGAGAAACAGCTATAATTATGGCGAAGAGAAAACGCACCCGAACAAGGGCCGAAAAGCACGGCACACTGAAAAGGGTGATCTGTCAGGGCAGTGGGATTGAGTGGCCTTTCCTTTATTAAAACGGAGAATTCAGTAATAGTGCTAGGCCAACGCAGGTGTTTTAAAAAGGGTGAAAATTCATGCACATGAAGGGGCTTGGTAAGCAGCAAGTGCTGTGCTGTGTTCGGGCCGTTTTCTGGGGCCCGCCTGAGTCCTGGTCACGGTCGGAGGGGAGGGCGTACCTTCTGTGTTCACCACGATGATTCCCTGCACTCCTTTCTGGCTCTGAAGTCGCTTCAGTGTCTCCTCCACCTCTGCCTGCCAGAAAGGACAAGACCAAGGTTAGGAGGGGCCAGGAGAGCTGGATTAACTTCCTCATACCCTGGCAGATGAATCACACATTTGTTTTCCAACAACAAACAAGTAACACCTGGACACGTGGCACCTCCACAAAGCTCTCCAGGCGTGTTTAGAGTGGTTCCCAAGCCTCCAGCAGCACCAAAGTCATCTGTTCACACCCCTGGCATAGGGCAGGGCTCCTCTGGGCCCTTTGCCTACCAGGCACTATTACCCCTCCTGCCTCAGCTATTTGGGAGCAGAACAATGATGCCATTCCTGGGAGTATAGACACATCCATGACTCACATATCTGGTACACCTAGGGGACAGGACGACGACGATGATCTGAAAAAAACCCAAACAGTGGTATCTAACAGGAAGGAGACACTGTCATTTGCAGCCCAAACAGCACAACTGAAAACATTCCAAAGGAAGCAAAATGACCCCATGAGGATAGACTCAGTGACTTAATAAGCTAGTGTCTGAGATAGTATAACATGTGGCTCACAGCCACAGGAAATGGGCCTGGGGTTGGGGCTCATTAATCCTGATTCTCCAGAAAGTAGTCCGAGTGGGATGCTCTGACGCACGGGATCTGTAAGCAGAGGGGACGATCAGACATTTGGTTCCCTGCCATGCAAGGCCTTCTATGTCATCACGTGCATCTTTCACCCTACACCCCACTCTTTCATCTGCATGCCCACACCTCTGTTTCCACGTTTTTTTATACCAACAAGGCCTCTTCTCTGGTGAAATCCAACAAATTCTTCTGGACATTTAAGACATCGCCTCCTTCAAAAACCTTTACTGATCCCCAACTCAGTGGAGTCTACCACTTATGACTCTGCAACTCTCCACTGTACCTTTCTGGAGATATACAGAATGGTCTGCAGAACAGAAACTCAATATAACAAGTGCCCAGCTGAAGCCAGCCTAACTCTTCCTGTGGACGGAAACTGGCTTTGCAGTGGGCTGGTTCTCTGAAGGCCCCTCCAGATGGGTCCAGAATCCAGCCAGAAACCCCAAAGGCTAAGAGTTAGACTATGTTAGAAATAGAGGCTCCATTCTCCAAAAAAGTGGTTCCACACCCCCAGAAGCTCATGAGTTGGCCTGGGAGGAGGAGCTTCTAAACAGTGGATGGAGACAGCACAATGAACTACTGTCTTTCTAGTAGGAAAAAGGCTAACATTCCAGTCACTGCCACCCACTCCCCTATGATGTAAGAATACTCAAATGCTAGAGAGAGGGGCAAACAAGTTCCTCCTACAAAGTAGCCTGTCACCTCTAAAACCTGGAGCCTGTGTGAAAGGACAAGGCTACATGAGAGTACAGTACAGTGGGTCATGCATGGAAGAAAGAGATCAGAATTCACTCAGAGGACTCACTGAGTTCCTACTATGTACTATTGTGGAGAGGTGGGGTGAAGTGTGATATGATCACCACAGTACTCTGTCTGACCTGGTAACCTTCCTGGAAAATCATCCTAAGGAAATAATCCAGAGAAGTAGAAAAACACAGCAAGATTCAGTGACATCAGCATTAGCAAAAAGCAGAAAGGGCCACAAATGCCCAATAATTAGGGAAAAGGCCAAATAAATTATGGAATGTACATTTCACAGGAATATATTGGTTTGGCCAGAAAGTTTGTTTGATTTTTTCCCATAAGATGGCCCTAGTAGTGCTTAGTTGTCTTTAACTTCATTTGAAACAATTTTATTAGATTGTATTGTGACAGCTGTCATAGTGGTGTGAATCAAAAATAAAACATCAAAACTGGTGAATTTTTGTGTGGCCATTTTAATATTGAAGATGGAAGAAAAGAGGCAACATTTTGGCATATTGTGCTTTATTTATTTCAAGAAAGTTAAAAACACAACTGAAATGCAAAAAAACATTTGTGCAGTATATGGAGAAGGTGCTGTGACTGATCAAATGTGTCAAAAGTGGTTTGCAAAGTTTTGTGCTGGAGATTTCTTTCTGGAAGATGCTCGATGGTTGGGTAGACCAGCTGAAGCTGATAGCAATCAAATCAAGACATTAATTGAGATCAACACTATGCCACTCGGGAGATAGCTGACATACTCAAAATAGCCAAATCAATAAAGTTATTGGTGAAAATGAAATATATATGTGCCTTTTCCACTTTAATAACTTTATTTTTAGAAAGAGGGGAAGGGAGCAAGAGAGGGACAGACACATCAACGTGTGGTTGCCTCTCATGTGCCCCCTACTGGAGACCTGGCCTGCAACCCAGGCATGTACCCTGACTGGGAATCAAACCAGCGACCCTTCGGTTTGCAGGCCAGCACTCAATCCACTGAGTCACACCAGCTAGGGTGTATGTGTCTTTTACGGAAAAAACCATAGGGACTTTTTGGCCAACCCAATAATACACACAGTAACAATGATGATCAGAATAAACCACAGAAGGTTTATGATGTAACTTTACATAAAAACAGCTAAATGCAAAAATGAAGTGCTTGGTGACTGCAACCACATGAAAACAAGAAGGTTAGGGGGTTATGAAAAATAAAACACATCGAGAGAAGGGAATTCTAGATAAAGCGGTTTTTTTTCAAAACAGCCTTTTTATTCCCTTGTTTCTACTTAAAGACATTTTTTAACCCCCCTCGGTGTATCCAAGAGTGAGATCTCTGTCTGATATGGGACTATAGGGCTCTGACGTGCTCAACATTATAAGAATAAGAATATATAATAAGTTGGATGACAATTTAGGATAGCTCAATCTGCAACCAACCTGAGGAAGAGGAAAGAACTAAAACTAAATCGAGGTCCAAAATATCTTCTGGAGGATGGAGAGTGGGGCTAAAATGAAAAAGGATAAAGTCTCACAAAACTGCTCTTCATTTAATAACTTATGGGTGCCTCCTATGCCAGACATTGTTTTAGACCTGGGGATGCCATAGTGAACAAAACATAACAAACATCCCCGCCCTCACGAAGCTGGTATTTGGGGGTGGGGAGTCAGACATTAAACAAACAAAAAAGTAAACTATAAATGAATCAGATACAGTATGGAAGGAGGATCTATCTGGAAGGTAGGGGCTGATGGTAATTTTAAATGAAGTAGTCAGAGAAGTCCTCACTAAGGTGATAGCTGAGTCAAGGTTTGAAGGATAAGAGGGAGCTGACCATGCGGAGACTTCCAGGGAGAGAGTTCCGGACAGCACAGAGGACGAGTACAAGAGCCTGGAGGCAGGCGAGTGGCAGCTCCAGGAAAAGCAAAGGAGCCGCTGCGCTGCGGCTGAAGTGCAGTGAGTTCCAGGTGGCCGAATGAGAGAGGTAAGCAGGATCAGATCAGATTTCAGAGGGTCTGGTAGGCCATAGTAATGACTTTGGCTTTTAGTATGAATGACCTGGGGGGCCACTGGCAAGGTTTTGATGTTTCAAAAGGCAGCTCTGGCTGCTGTACAGAGAATGGACTGCAGGGGGCAGGCACAGCCTGCTTGAGCAAGGTGCCCTAAGCATGTGACGCTCCCTCTCAAGGATGCAACCTTCTCCCTCGCTCACGACTTGATGTAACTGATTCCAAACCCTTTGGAACGTTACGTTCATGCGCCTCCTTGGAAGACCTTCTCTGACATCTACCCTTCTAGGTATTCTTGGCACCCTGCCTTCATAGCACTTATCACAATGGAGTGTAAATGCCTGTCTCTTATCTATCTCCTCCAGACCCAAAGCACCCTGGGAACAGGGACTTAGACCTTCTAGACCTAGTATCTGGCACCGTTTAGGCTCAATGCTTAGGGAATAAATAAAAAGCATTTCTACAACTGTTTTACAAAAATTGACCTTTCTAAGTATAGGACAGGGGACAAGGCCTTACAGTACCCAGTGTAAATAAGAGCTAGGGTTTTAGGTAGTCCTAAATTTAATAAGAACCGGTCACTGACGTCTGGTTGCTTAAAGTAAACACACACTTACCAAGAAGGAGGTACAAGTATACGATGACTATTCAGCACCTGCTACATGTCAGATATTGGGATGAACGTTTTCAGACATACCTGTCCTCTGACCCTCCCATGGTAAGTATGATTCCCATATTACAGAGAAGAAACAGAGGTGCAGATGAAGAGTTTTGCCCTAGGACACATAGGTCAAGAGGAACTGAATATACTTTTGACAATAACTGATGAGGTCCCTGCATCATCAAACCATATTCTGGTAGAAGAGAACTTTAAATAACAAGTGACCAAGATTCCCGCAGGGCACAGGGACAGGGGAGGGCAGCAGGGGAATGCTAATCTGGCTAGTGTGGTCAGCAACACCTGAGGATGAAATCCTTAAACCAAGAACTACATGATGAGCAAGTAAAGCACTCCAGGCAATGGGATAAAAGCAAAGGCAGAGAACCAGGAACAAATTCAGCATTTTCAAGGAACAGAGGTGACTGTATTGCCACATTTTTTTGATTCTTTGCTAATCTGATAGGCAAAGACCAAATAATAGAAAGCCAACCTTTCTTTAATTTTTAAGAGTTATCAGTAAAGTTAAAATGGAATTTACTGATCGCATCTCTCTTCTTTTGAGTCTCCTGACTTTTCTGCAAATCTACTGATTTTCAGAAACTCTTGTATTGGGTTAGCCAAAAAGTCTGTATGTTTTTTTCAATAAAATAAAAAGACACATTTTTCATTTCATCAGTATGTCGGCTATCTCCCGTGTGGCACCGTTTTCAACTAATGTCTCCATTTGATCACTATCAACTTCAACTGGTCTACCTGACCACAGAGCATCACCCAGTGAGAAATTTCCAGCACAAAACTTCATAAACCACTTTTGACACCTTTGATCAGTCACAGCACCTTCTCCATACACTGCACAAATGTTTCTTTTGCATTTCAGTTGTGTTTTTACCTTTCTTGAAATAATAAAGCACAATATGCCAAAAATGTTGCATATTTTCTTCCATCTTCGATATTAAAATGTCTCCACAAAAATTCACCAATTTTGATGTTTTATTTTTGATGCACACAGATATGACAGCTGTCACAATACAATCTAACAAAACTATTTCAAATGAAGTTAAAGGCAACTAAGCTCTACTAGCGCCATCTTACAGAAAAAAAAACAAACAAACTTTTTGGCCAACCTAATATGTTAGAAATAATAGACTTTTGTCCATCATATAAATTACACTTCCCCTATTTTTTCATTTAATCTTTTGATTTTTTTCAGTAATCAGGAGTTAACAATTTTTATACAGTCAAAATATTTTATTTCTGTAAGAGCAGAGAATAGCTTCTCTACCTGACCCCAACCAGCAGGGTAGGGTAAGGCCTGCATGAGTGAGTGCTGGCCATGGAGTCTAAGCACTCTCTGTGAGGCACAGGGCACCAGCTACCCGTCTGGGTTCAGAAGACATTGTTTAAAACAAACTTCAAGTTCAGCACTACAGGAGAAAAAAAAAAAAAAGAAAGGAAGGGGGGGTGAGAAAGAGAGGAAGGGAGGGAGGGGAAAACAAATGATGCCAACTCCCCCCTTCCCCCCAACAAGCCGCAACAGGGACATTTGCAGATGGAAAAGGACAGTTCTACTCAGGCGTCCAAGTCATGCCAGCTCTGCCTTAAACTCAGTCTGTTATCCCTTCAGTGCTAGTGCATGGGTACCAGTAATGTCTGGTTAGACATGCAGCCCTGCACAGTCAGCTCACAGAGAGCACCCAACTGGTGTCCTCAGGATTCTGGGTATGTAGGACTATCCTATCAACATGGTGTCTGCAACAGAGAAAGGACAAAGCTCTGGGGTTATCAGTTCCCAGGGTGCGTGTTGCTGACAGATGGAAATGTAAGTAGTAATAAAACTCCAGGATTATTTATTGGTTCAGCATAGGAGAAATAACCATCTGAAGCAAATGATTCACAAGGGAACTGTGACCAATTTGACTACTAACCATAAAAATTAGAATTTTGCCCTGGCTGGTGTGGCTCAGTGGATTGAGTCCCAGCCGGCAAAGCAAGGGCTGGCTGGTTCAATTCCCAGTCAGGGCACATGCCAGTGTTGCAGGCCAGGTCCTGGTCGGGGGTGCAGAAGAGGCAACTACACACTGTTGTTTCTCTCCTTCTCTTCCCCTCTAAAAATAAATAAATAAAATCTTTGAGTGTTTTTGAATTTTTATAAAAGAATGAATCAAAAGGACACAAAACATCTGTATCAAATAGAACAAACAAAAGAGTGATTCCAAAACATCACACAAAGCAATTAAGAAAACTAGCATGTCTTTAAAAGTTAAGAGGACAAAAATAATACTAGTAGAAAATACACCTAAGAGAAATTACAAACACATAGAAAAATGTTCATTGTTCCCTGTAAATAAAGAAATGAAAAATGATAGCAATGCTGAGGTAATTTTTTTTCATGTTGGCAATGTTATGGCAAAATTGGTACAAAGGCAATATGACTTTTTGGGATAGCTACAGGATAACACTATTTCAAGTACCAAAAAGTATTGGTCCTTTCACCTCAAAAATTCTTTTCTTGACACTTTTGCCTATGGAAATAATCTGATAAACTTTATTTTTATTTTTGTGGTAAACTTTTTTTAAAAAAGAAAAATAAATTGTACACAGTCAGAAGCATTCATTACAGCACTAAGCTCTACTAGCAAAGAACTAGAAGCAACACGAATGTACACCAGGGGAATGGTTTGGCAAATGGTACAGCCAATTCACTGATTATGACACAGCACAAAGTTATTCATCACAAAGATGATGCAGCAACAAGGTTAAACCAAACAAAAAAGAAAAACTATCATATACATCTCAAAAAATACACATATTTAAACAAAGACAAGGGAGAACATACAGAAATGAAAATAGTTGTGTGGTGGAGTAAAACCGGTTGAGAATTATGGATGATCATCATTCTACAGGGCGACTTGGCAGTTTCCACCAAAGTGTAGAATAGGCATGCCAGAAGTACCACTTCTAGGAATCTATCCTACATAAACAGTAATCACTAGCATGAATGTTAAAAAAAAAAAAAGAGAGAGAGACAAGAACAGTTACTGCAGCCTTGTCTGAAAACTGTAAATCACTGAAATGTATATACTGCAACGGCATACTATACAGTCCTTAAAACAGAATAAAGTATATCTGTTATACTGATGTGGAAAAATATTTGATATTTTTAAATGAAGAGTAAGTTGCAGAACACGTCTATACACAGCCTAACGTAAACTTAGTATCTATAAACGTGTGCTCCCGTTTCACGCAATGGAATAGCTCACATGTAAGTGTGCTTATGCACTGGAGCAATCTGGAAGGAAACACACCCAGGTGCCAACAGTTGTTACCACAGGGGAATGAGACGGTTCCTACATCATATACTTCGGTACTGCTTGAATTTTCTAAGTCTGTTTTGTTCTTAGGAATATAAACACAACGGCATGGTAAAAGTAGCGGTGAGCTACAACTGGTGTGAGAAAAAGAAGGGACACATACATGCTCAAATAAGACATACAAAAAACTAACAATGTTTCAGAAGAGACTGAGGCTAGGCGGGTAAGGGTTCAGTGGGAGATTGATGTGAAATAAAACATGATGCGCAAGACAAAGTTACTTATGTTCGAAGCATTAGCACATATTTTTCGTGATGTAAAGACATTCTTTGAAGAGTAATAAATGAAGAAATCAGACTCCACAACTGTACATTAAGAGCTAAACCCAATGCAGCAAAAACTGAAGAGAAAAACACTATATGCTAATATAAGCAGTTGTCTCTAGATTATGGCACTGTTTCTTTTTCCTTTTCAATTTTTCTTACAGACTTTAAATTTTTAAGTAAGATTTTTGAAAAGTAACACATTCACATAGCTAAATATTTAAAAGGTCTTTCTAAGTTTTTTTACAGGTTGGGAGGATTAAAGACACGAAAAAAACAAACTTGTAAAGGCGTTAAGGAGCCCGCAGCTCCAGCCAGCAAGCAGGGATCCCCCAGGGCGGACCCGCCCTTTTCTGATTCAGGCAACCAAGTCCCAGCGGCGCCAAAGAACCACAAGGACAAAAAGGCAGGAGTCAGCTTCGAGGGTTCCAATCCACTTCCGCCATTTCCTGGGACAAAGCACTAGGTTTCCCCAGGTTTTGGACTTCAAGTGTGTAAAATCGAGGACGATACCGTATCTGTCTCACAGAGACGTGGTGAGGAGGAAAGCCAAACTACACACAGCGCTTTTAGTGCCTCAAACAAATTAATCTTCCAGGAAACCCTATCGCTATTGTTGTACTCGCGCAACAGGCCCAGGATACTAGGATGCACCGGCCGCTGGCCCGGCTTCCCCATCTCCCTCAGATCTCAGCTAAGGCCTGAGCTTCCACTTCCGGTCAAGGGGCAGCGGGATGCCCTGGCCCCGCCAGAGTCCCCTCCGTCGGGGTCTGGAGGCCCACCCCACTCGCGTTCCGCCCTCCGTCAGCTTGGACCCAAACCAGCCCCGCGCACGGACACTCCCGGAGGATGGAAGGCTAGGGGCACAGTGGGGCGTCCCTGGTCGGCCAGATTCCCACCGCCAGCCGCGGGCTAAACAAACACACTCACCATCTCGGACCGATCGGGTAGCTCCGGGTCTCCACAGCACAGCCCAGTCCGGAGGAATTTCTGCGCCTGCTCAAAACATCACGTCAAAACGGACAGCTTTAGTAGCCAATCAGGAGCCAGCGTAAGGCGGATGGGCAGGCAGACCTTAGACCCCTCCCCCAGGGCTCGTGGGAAATCTGCCCTCCGCCTTCCGAAAGCGAAGAACCAGGGAGTGTTTTAATTATGGAGAATTCTCTGCGCTAGCAGTGCCGGAGAGATGCTGGTTCTCGCTGTCGGAAGAGGCAGGCTTTCAACTGTCTACGAGGCCTGGCTCTGAAAGGCCTAGGGGGAGGGTTGTCGGAGAGTATGAGAGCGAGGAGGGGGGGGGGCGTTGCTGAGACACCCCCATCCCCTCTGCGTCCATATTGAGGCAAAGTGAAGTGCAAAGCCAAAATGTGCTGAAGATATGCGAGAGTCCGCGATTTGGTCTGGACTCCAAGCGTCTCTGGGTTCTCAGAGCGACCCTCTTGGGAATATGAGGCAAAGTGAAGCGCGAAGCCAAAATGTGCTGAAGATATGCGAGAGTCCGCGATTTGGTCTGGACTCCAAGCGTCTCTGGGTTCTCAGAGCGACCCTGTTGGGAATATTCCATGCAGGCTCGGAGATGAAGTGGCTAGGGCTGGCCTGGGAGTCTGCAAACTTAGGGCTCAGCCCCATCCCTGTGTTACCTGGAAGAAGCCACTTCACATCTCTACGCTCCCTCCTTTTCTTACCTTTAGAAGGAGGACCCTTCTTTCCAAAGCTCCATGTTGTCCTCTCCCGCCCCCTCGCTTTCTACTCCCGCAGACCATAAAATTTTCTAGGTTTTGTAGCGAAAAGTAATTTGTTAAAACAACTGCCGTTTAGTGAACCTTGTGCCTCATCGCCGGCCTGAACACTTAATGCGTGCTATCGCAAGGAGCCTCAGCATCCCTTCACAAATGTTTCTTCGAGGCACTGGAGCTGGCTGAATTCAACACAGATGATTTTCATTCCACTTAGCCTCTCTTTAACTGGGGAAGGAGTTGGTGCTCCTTTCAAGGGTGTCTTGTACTACAGTGAGTTGACAGGCAATCTGGCAGACACCATTTTAACTGTATGATCGATGATAACATTACTGGTAATGGGACAGATATATTGATGTCTGCCCCTATATCATACACTAAGGGCACATCACCTCTGTGGTATTTTTCACAAAAATCCATGGCCTTACTCCGAGAAAACATTAAACCAAATTTGAGGGACATTTTACAAAGTATCTAACCAGAACTCTTCAAAAAATGTCAAGGTCATGAAAGAATGAGGAACTGTCACAGACTGGAGGAAACAGAAAAATGTGATTGGTAGAAAAATTGGTGAAATCTGATTAAGGCTGTAGTTTAGTGTTACTTTACTTATGTCAGTTACTAGTTTTGAAAACTAACAAGTTATACAGGATGTTAACATTGGGGAAAGGTGGGTGAAGGGTGTGCAGGATCTCTCTACACTATCTTTGCAACAGTTCTGTCTCTAAGGGTCTGCAGAGACTGGATCTCAGAACATCTTGGAAAATAAGCACACAAGGGATCACCACCCTCTTGAATATGGAGAACCAGGTTGAGAGGGCTGAAGGGATTTCACAAGATTACAATCACAGATGCAAAACAGAGCCTGACCAGTAGTTCATGTGACTGGAGCCAGAATGAGGGGGAAGGAGGAGTTGGAGATAATTGTTGGCTTTGAATGAATGGCAGGTTTCTGAGTTCTGGAGTTTATTCTGTGTTAATGGAGGAATCATTGTAAGATTTTAAGCAGGGAAGAAGCATGAGACTAAGGTCTTCCACAGGTCATCTGAGGCTGCACAGATGGAGTGCAGGGGAGAGAATAAAAGCAATGACAAGAAGTCGCTACATTCAACCAGGGATGAAGATGTGGGCTGTGACAATGAGAACATCTCTGAGAGAAGTGATTCAAAAGACGTTTTGGAGGTAGGTTTGACAGGATTTGGAAAACAATTGGATGGAGCAGCTGAATCAACTATGGAAGACTACAAGGGTTGCAGTGTATGGGTAGCAGTATAGCAAAATGTGTAAGCATGCAGCCTTTGGAGTCAGTCCAGATTCCAGTTTGCCCTCTCACTAATTAATAGCTCTGTACACTTCAAGTTAATCACTTTGATCATTTTTTTAACCTGTAAAATAGAGATAATTATCCCTCTCTGAGAATGGCTAGGAAGATTAAAAGACTGCATGCAGTGTATCTATGTTTGGGACATAGTAGTAAGTGTTGACAGTTGTCCTGAGACAAAGTGAATATAGTCGTGGTATTAGTTGCTAGGATAGCAAAGACAAAGAGAGACCAACATGTCTTTCTGAGGTCTCCCCTGAAGACCCTCCTTCTCCTTGTCAACCAGGAAGTTCCCCCTGGATCCTCCCCATGAATGTCCTGACACGAAGAAGTCCTGTAGACACACAGTAATTAACAACTGAAATAGACCAGGACAGCTTTCTGTTCTTGAGTTATACAATGTGAGATTGTGTAAGTTCAGGTAACAGCTGCCAGTCAGCAACAGCTGAGTCCCAGGTCGCAGTTTGGGGCCGGAGAGTCAAATGGTCACTAAGAACAATTACTTATTTTCCCATGGAAGATTTTCTCATGCTGTGGGGAACACCCCTTCCCCTCTTTTCCTAGCTATACTAAGGCTAGAGTTTTCTGCTTATATGGGACAGATTAAAGAGGAGAGGGTATACTACTTCTCAGCACTGGTGAGGAACCTGCAGTTTCTGTCCTCCAGTCACTGTTAGATCAGCATATGTATTAAGAAATCCCACTTACATCCCTAGCTGTAACTCAGTGGACTGAGTGCCAGCTGCAAACCAAAGGGTCATCGGCTTGGTTCCCAGTCAGGGCACGTGCCTGGGTTGTGGGCCAGGTCCCTAGTGGGGGCCACGTGAGAGGCAACCACACATTGATGTTTCTCTTCCTCTTTCTCCCTCCCTTCCCCTCTAAAAAGAAATAAAACCTTTAAATAAAAAATTATAAAAAAATAAATCCCACTTCCTTTAGCCTCTCTCCACTGGTTCTCTTTTAAATGAGCTTGATCACCTTGTTTCCCCATAAGAAAAAGGTCTACTGAAGCTAGTGAGCAGAAAAGCTTACGGAGAGCAGTGAGTCTTGGTAGCTAGCTGGTGGTTCTACTCAGCACCCATGGCTAAGGTCCTGACTTAGAGCACCTGTAGCTGTCTCAGAAAAGCAGATGTCTTCATCTTGGTTCTCTTCACAACACCAAATCTCACCTTGGTGGATCTTTCTGTTTTTTTGGGGGTTTTTTTGGTCATACCCCTTCTACAGTACAGTTAGGCTGTAACCCAGCCACTTACAAAAGCAGTCGGAAATCTGTAAGATCTGGTCTTTTCTACAGTTGGGGAAACCTTACAAGACTACAGAAAAATGTGCAAATGAAAGACCAAAAAACTTTAATTATAAACAGTCTTACATCTTTTAAGGAAATGCAAGTGAGGCAGCCCCTGAGGGACCTTTATAAGAGCACTTGACTCCCTGTGATATCTGAAGAGTTACCTGAGTATTTGAATTTACAGTTCAAGGGAAAAAAAAGGAATGCCAATACAGTAATATACAATCCAGTGATACTATTCCGTTTTTAGTTAATGAAAGCATAGCATATATACAAATAAACTTGTAAATAACTCTAAAAGAGAAAAAAAAATGAGGGGGCTGGAGATACCAACTATTAAACAGAAATATTTAATCTTAAGGAGTTTAAATGAGAGTTACATCCAAACCAAGGAGGGATATAAATATAGATAAGTCTTAATTCTGAGTCATCCCTGATAACATTTTAGATGATTAACCAGATAAAGAAAAAGTGGCAGGGCAGGACTGACTAAAACAGCTCATTTAGCATGAGACCTCTGTGGGCAGGTGAGTCATGTTTCACTTAAATTTCTGATGAATCAACATTAGTATGTCAATCTTTTGGTGAAAAATTAGTGCCTCGATTTTAAATAGAGTTATTGTAAGTCTTATAAAGTTAGATTCTTCTGTACAATATAAGATCATAAAAGACAAAGTAGGACTTCATTATTATAAGCAGCTGGGTCAGTTTTAAACCACTCTGTTTGATGAAACAATTGAGGTCCTTCCATACTGACCCAGGCTGTGAAACGCTGCTTTCCCCAACCTCCCAAAAGAGCAAAAGAATAAGGCAATTGCTCATTTTACTTTGTTTTTATTTCAACATAACATGCAGTTAAAAAAATTAACAATTTATTAGCATTTACAATGCTGACAAAGAAAAAGGACTCTAAAAGCAATTTAGTTCATATTTAAGAAATCACTCTAATTAAACACTTACAATAAATCTATTTCCAAATGTTCAGTTTGGACCAAAATTTAAGATAGCATTTGGTAGATATTTATGTCTGTTGTCTATCTGCAGTCTTTTTATAAAACCTCTGATTCTTGGGATATCCAGCCCCCATTTTTCTAACACAGCAGGAAGACATATACATGTGGCCACTTAAATTAAAGAAAGAAATGCAGTAAGGGAGATCCCAGGCTGCAAAAATATATACAAGCATTTACCTTTTCCAGAACTAAATGTTTCTTGCATAAAAATATTAAATAGCCAAGCCCTATAGAACTAGGGCCGGGGCTACTTAAAATATAACTATTCTGTATTTTAAAAATATATAGGGCAGAAAGCCTTTTGGATGATATTTATACATTTTCACACAATATTTCTAGGTCCCTAAATGAATCATGAAGCATTATGTAGAACCAAAAAAGTCTACTTTCTTACATTATCTCTTAATTTAATCTCATAAATCTCTAGTAAATATTGCAGGTAACTACATTTCAATATGAGAATTCACCTCTATAGGAAGTCTTTATAGAAGGCTTAATTTCCATAGCCTTATGTTACCAAAATTCAATACAATAAATGGGTAGGGGGCAGACATTCGCTCCGTAAGACAAAGCAATAGCATTTTTTTCCCCTACCAATGGAAAGGTGGAGCCTTGACTCTGGGAAAAAAACAAACAAACAAAACAAAACAAACAAAAACTAGGGCTTTAAGAGACAATACCACATACATTTTCTGGAGTAGGTGGCATAAAAAAGCAAATGAATGTAGGGCTGGGCAGACCCTAACCGCCTCCCCTTTGTGCTGACAACTTCTGGACGAGGTGATCCTGTCACTTGCATCAAGTCTGCTGTAGGACGGCAGTGTTAGAGCACACACACACACACACGAGGTTAACAATGTTTCTGTTACTGTTCTAGGATGTAAAAGAGTGAGACTTCTGATACACATATACATAATTAAGGAAATAATCTAGTGGAATAAAACAAGGCAGATTTCATTGTTGTGTTAAATCTCATGTTAAGTAAGGTTTTGACTAGTCATTTGCAGATCTGATTTCTGGAAACATTTGAGTAAAAATCCAGAATCACTGGGAGATAAATCTCAATGATAACATTAATTTACTTACACTCAGATAACTCTCTAAACAGTCACAGTCCAATTTTACAACAAGATGTGCAAAGGCAGAGAAGGAAAAGGACAAACATTGCAAACAAGTTCTTGTCCTTTGGTGGTGCAAGTTTCCAGAAGTTACTCTTGTCCAAATCCTTCTGTTTCTTCAATTGCAAATAACAGCTTTTCTTTCAGTTGCTCATAGCTCTTATAGGGTGGCAGGTCCAGGCGGTTAAAACTAAAAATAAGAATTATTAGTTTGAGGAAAGGAAATGTACAAAGAATCCTATATAGGCAGTGTATTATACAACAACCCTGTTTATTATTATTATTTTAATTTATTTTAGAGAGAGAGGGAGTGAGAATGAGAGACAAACATCAATTTGTTGTTCCACTTATCTATGCATTCATTGGTTGTCTCCTGTAATTGCCCTGACCAGGGAGCAAACCCACAACCGTGACATATTGGAACGTTGCTCTAACCAACTGAGCTACATGGCCAGGGCACAACACTGGTTTTTAAAGTCATCATTTGACTGCAAATGGGCAAATTGTTTTGGGGTAATGGAAATATGTTAAAACTGGATTGTAGTGATGGTTACTACTCTAAATCTATTAAATCTCATTGAATTAAAATGGGTAAGTTTTATAGTATGTATTATAAATTATGCCTTAATAAAGCTGTTAAAAGTAATTCAATACAATGGGAAAATATTTCATTTTTAATTTCTAATAGGCTTTAATATCTAAAGAACAACTGGAAATGGCAATTTACTCTTCCTGATTTTACTTACCAGGTATGACTTCTGGGTAACCAATTTTCTTTCCCAACTTTTTCAATGCAGAATTTTTGTGGTCCATTGCTCCCTAAAACATAGTAAAATCAACAGATTGATAATGCTATGCTTCTCAAATTGTGATTCCCAATCCAGCAGCATTATATCAGCATTACCGGGGAACTTGTTAGAATCACAAAACTACAGGCCCTATCCCAAACATACTGCTGAACTGAATCAGAAACTCTGGGGGTAAGGCTCAGAAATATGTTTTAATAAGCTTTCAGGTGATTCTGATGGGTGTGAAGGTTTGACAACCATTTTGCTAATGTATGCACACAAGAAGAGAAAATGCAGTTTTATTTAGCATTCTTTAGCCAGAATAACAGAATGTTATAATCACGTAAGAGAACACATAAAGCAAAATATATCCAAAGACACTGAAATAGAGAACAGGTTGACAGTGACCAGAGGGGAGAGAGAAAGGAATTTCAGGGGAAAAGGGGAAGGGTTTAAAGGAACAAGTATAAAGGACACATGGACAAAAACTAGGGGGAGTGGAAATGGGAGGGAGGTAGGGAGGGGTGGGGGGGTGCTGGGATGGGAGTAAAGACAGAAAACTGTACATGAACAACAATTAAAATAAAATTTAAAAAAAGAGAGAGACACATAAAAAGCTTACTTGTGGTTTTAAACACCAGAGGCAAAGTTCAAACCACTTGTCTTATATAATAAAACACGATTTAAACATAAATGGTTAAACTTTATAAAATGTAAATAAACAACCCAGTGAATTCATATTAACAATGCTTGTGGCACAGAAGTTCTGTCCTGTAGGGCATATCCTTATACACACCTAATTCCCTTTTCATTTATCTTCTGTTGGAGACAGCTGTGAATGCTGATGACTGATTGGTAGTGCTACTTCCTCATTAGAAGGGACTAGGCACACTAAATGTTCTACAATGTGTCAGGACAGCTGTACTCAGAATTTTCTCATGTCCCACAAGAATAAATCTTGTAGAAATATAAATCTGTAATGTTTTTGTATCTAATGAACATTGAAGTATTTTCACAGGTAGTTAAGTGAAAAGCCCAGTAATATAGGAAATGGTTATTATTTAAAAGGATAAATAATTAAGTTCAAAATTATCAAATAATTTATTCATACTGTACATTCTATCAACATATTACAACATTTCTAGTTAGATGAATGGAAAAGTTTCATTTAATAGTGCTAATTAATATGGAATGGTAAGACATCAAGTTGTAAACATTATATATTGCAATTATGTTTAGGTTACCTGTTATTTTCAATCTTACTCTGACACTCTCCTTAAACTAAGACACTTCTATGTAGACTCTTGCACTTATGTTCCTATTTTCAACCTATTTAAACTTCCAAATGATATGGACTCTGCAGCCTTTTTACATATCAGAGCCTCGGACTGTAGTGTAATTTCATGATAGACACTATGCTTAAAAAAAATCCTCAACCGAAGATATGTTTTTATCGGTTTTAAAGAGGGGGAAGGGAGATGGGTGAGAGAGAAAGAGAGAGAGAGAGACACTGAGAAAGAGAGAGAGGGAGGGAGAGGGAGAAACATCAATCAGTTGCTTCCTGTATGGACCCCAACTGGGGGCTGAACCTGAGTCCTAGGTCTGTGCCCCGGCCGGGAATCAAACCCACAATCTTATGGAGCACAGGATGATGTTCCAACCAAACTGAGCTACCTGGGGAGGGCTAGACACTACAGTTTCAGATCTACCTTATTTTTCTCTACTTTGATTATTTATAATTAATTCTGGCAGGTATAGTATCCCTACTTCATTTAGGTTATTTCCCACTTTTTCTTATGATATTTATTTAAGTCTATTTTTCTTACCTTTTCTATCTGTTCTTCCATATTCCAGTGCTTCTTATACAGAGGGGCTTCTGATTTTCCCTTAAACCCAAACCTTTTCTTAAGCATAACCAAGTATCTGACTACTTATCTGTGTCTTCTAACATAGCTGTTCCCAAATATACATGTATTGAAATAAATATTATTTTATTATAAATTATGTCTTAAAAATTTCCCCTTTATATTACAGTTACTGTTATGTACATGTATTTTGGGGGAAATAAAAGGTGTTATTTCACATCTACCAATTTCATTGCGGAGTATTAAAGAGGAGATTATAAATATTGTTACAAAAATGGAATGGTAGATCTGGTAAGTTCAAGCACCACCAAATTAAATTATTATATATATCACTCTTACAACTTTATCCTACACTGGGTGGAAGGTTAAATCAGATGGCTTCTAAAATTCTATGAATCACGATCTTGCTGTCTCTGCCTTCCACAGGTAGCCTTCTGTGTTGTTTTAGACAGCACCACCCAACCCCAAATATTCCCAAGAATAGATCTAGTTATCATCTCTAATAATCAGATTTCCAGTTTATAGTGAGAATCTTGTACCATTTCTCCCCCTCATTTTGGTCACTATTCCTAACCCCCAACATGTTTTCTCTTTTTCAAACTAGAGAGCATTCTCAAAGGTGCCCCTCTCTAATAACTTATTTAGAAATCATACTCTCTCTAGCACTATTTAAAAACTTCCCTTCTATATTCCTTCTGAGAAATTAGAATATTTCTCTTCTTTACTCTGAGGCCTCCCTTTTAAGTCTGCCTCTAAGCTATTAGTCTCATCCCTACCTAAATACAGATGTTTTAAGCATCAACCCTTGATTCTCTTTTTGCATAAGCCCATTCTCACAGTTTCAAATATAAGGCTCTACTTCCCCTCTCTACTCTTATCTCTGAAGTCATACTTTAGTAACAGCTGTAAAATTACTCCCTGCCTCCTGACTATTTTCTGCTTGGTTGTCTGGCAGTCACCTTAAACTCAGCAGATTTTAAGCAACTCATTATCCTCCCCCAATATCTCCAAATCATGTTCGTTACATGTCACAACTTCTCAATTTTTCCAGATTTCATATAATTACCTTCAACATTCTTCCTTCTTATCTTATCGTTTAATCAAGTACTGTTTCTACCTTTGGAATTTCTTTAGCATTTATCCACTCCTTTCCATCTCTACTTTCATCTCCTAAGATCAGGTTCTCGTCATTGCTCCAATAATTTCTTCCTATCTCCAGGCTCTCCCTACCTTTTGATGCATACTATGCCTTGCCGTCAAACCTTCCTAAAATGCAGCTTCAGCAAGTGTTCCTCTTTTCAAAAAGTTTCCATAGCTTATAATACTCTCAGAGTAATGTCCAAATTCTTTCAGTCTGCCTTTTAAAGACACTGAAATTGGTTTCACACTTTGTCCAAAATTGCCTAGTTCTTTTTATTCTGACTCTTTGTTTTAGCTGAAGCAAGCTTAGAGATCACAACTTCCCCTCTATCCTCCTATGTTAGTTGACATAATATTGGTTTTAAAGGAAGACTTGAATTTATTATTTAGTCGCAAAATATTTTCATAATCATTCATTTCAAAACAATGCACTTCAATCTGGTATTATGTGATAAGCATTATGCTAGGTGTCAGAAATAAAAAGGTGAAGATATGGATCTGTATCTTAAGAAGCTCCAGGTATAAGAGGTTAGAGTGGTAAAAACATCATTAAAATATAGTATAATATAACCAATAACGCCTCAGAGGAGACACACAAATGTTTGCCAAATGACTCAATGAAGAAATGGATTTACAAATAGAAGACTACTATCCTACTGAGTTAAAATGTGGGGTGTAGTGTAAGGGATTAAAATTTCTAGAGGTAAAGAGTACAAAGTGTTTAAAAGTTTATGCAAACCTAGGTTAACTATGACTATTTAAGAAAATGGTTATACTTATCTTTGTTATTTCTGATAAGTATGTATAACATGTTGATATGAACACAGGCTGAGTCCCTGCTTTCAATTCTTTTGGGTATACCCTAGGATTAGAATTGCCAGATGCCATTACATTGATGTAATAGCAGTGTGATAAACAATTTTCTGTGTAGGAGAAGTAATCCTATACACATACCCATGAGGTCAGCAAATCCTCCAACTGGTAATCGGCAGGTTCCAGTAACAAATTGTAGAAGTCTCATTCTCTTCTCATTATCGATTTCTTTAACAAACTGTTAAAGCACATTTAAAGGGATATATGGGTCATATGTTATATTTAGCATAGTAGACAAGAAAAACAATTATTTAAAATCTTAAACGAACTCCCAGTGTCAGATGCACTAATGACTGTACCCACCACTATGGATGGAGGAGCTTCTCCATGGTTGTCAAAGTCCCACCAACCTTCCCTTATGTAAATCTTAAGACCACATCCTTATAGGGAGACAGAAAAAGAGGGTGTCCTGGGCCCAAGAGCTCCCTACTCATAGTCTCAAGATCAGTTCTTCTAGGGCAGCCCCTCTTTCCCTTACCCCAGATATGCTTATCCTATAGAAGACTCATGTCATTACATAGGACACAGCTGGAGGCCATACAGACTTTTGGTTTTAGGAACAAATGAAATCAAACTCACAGAATTCTGATCCAGATATACCCGAATAAGCTAAGTGTTGCCAGAATTATGTGGCTTTTAACTCCCGTATAATAATTCTGACTCAAAACATTAGGTTTCTGTCCCTGGCTGGTGTAACTCAGTGGATTGAGTGCAGGTCTGCAAACCAAAGGGTTGCTGGTTTGACTTCTAGTCAGGGCACATGACTGGGTTGTGGGCCAGGTTCCCAGTAGTGGGCACTTGAGAGGCAGCCACACATTGATGTTTCTCTCCCTCTCTTTCTCCCTTCCTTCCCCCTCTCTAAAAATAAATAAGTAAAATCCTAAAAAAACAAAAAACATTAGGTTTCGGGAGAATGCTTTTTAGCCTATAGCATAAGTATTTTGGTACAGCCAAATTTTTTTGGTAAAGAATAATTTTTCTCCTATCGTACTACTGTCAAGTATTTTTAAATGCTAATCTGATCTGTTACAGAACTTCAGTTCATCTTTCTTATGAATTTAAAAGAACAGCAGCAATATAAATTTAAAAGTGTTTATTATGATACAATGTATATAACATACTTAACATTTTAAGTATATAATTCAATGGCATTAAGTACATTAAATCTATTGTATAACTATCACCACTAATTCCAGAACTTTCTTATCCTAAACAAAAACTCTGAATGCATTAAAGTTATCTCCCCACTGTTCCTTCTCCCCAGCCCCTGGTGGCCTCTATTCTATTTTCTGTTTCTATGAATTTGCCTGTTCTAGATACCTCATGTAAGTGGAATCATACAATAATTGTCCTTTAGTGGCTGGCTTATTTCACTTAGCATAATATCCTCAAGGTTTATCCATGTTGTAGCCTATGCCAGAATTTCCTTTCAAGGCTGGATAATATTCCATTGTACATATTATACATGTCACATTTTGTTTATCCACTCATCTATTGATGGATACTTAGATTGCTTTCATCTTTTGACTATGTGATTAATGCTGTTATGAACACAGACTGAGTCCCTGCTTTCAATTCTTTTGGGTATACCCTAGGATTAGAATTGCTGGATCATGTTAATTCTATGTTTAACTTTTTGAGGAACTACCAAACTGTTTTCCACAGTGGTATACCATTTTATATTCCCAATAAATACAGGAGAATTCCAATTTCTCCACATCCTCACTAAGGATGATGATGATAATGATTATTTTTGGTAATAGGCATTATAATGGGTATTAAATAGTATCTCACTGTGATTTTGATTTGCACTTCCGTAATGATTAGTGATACTGAAAATCTTTTCATGTACTATAGCAGACGTTTTTTGAAGAAGACACCATTATGATTCCAAACCAAGTCTCTTCATTAAGTCTGCTTGCTTAACGTTATGTAATTCTTAATGAGGTATGAATGATGAAAGCCATCCTTCCATTCTATAAAATTTCAAAGCATTTAGATTAAATGCAGGAGAATCTTAACATCTAGAGTTATCTTATACCCTGGGCAAAGGTGCAAGTGTGTGCCGCTTACTAATCTTAAAAAGATGCTGCTATAATCTGTATTCATTTATTATAATGTATAAGATGGAATAAAGAGTCGGAACATATTGCTACATTTTTTTCTGTGATTTATTTTCATATATGGTAAAAAGAAATTTGTTTTAATTATGGTGTGCTTGTCAATAAAAGTAAAACTGAGACAAACCTGCCAAAACCACATGATCTGTTTGCTTGTCCTAGTGTAATGACGGTAGATGGCATGTCTTTGCCAGTCATTCAAATCAATCTCTTGCATTCCACATAAAAGGACCTTTAGGGATGAAAAAAAACCAAATGATTTCTATAGGTAATTGTATAATCTATATAATAATACTAGACATAGATAAGAAAGGATTAATATTAAACAACTTTCAAAAACAAATTAATAAGGAGGCTTTGGCTTGTAAACCGCGTATCCAGAATTATATCTACAATACTTCTGAAGGCTGAGTTTCCAAAGTATAGTGTCATATGTATGCAGATTAAGGTAAATGAGTTATTCATTGTAGAGACGTTCTGACAGTAATACTTTGATATATTTGGGTAAGTTATGGACTTTTAAACCACAGGGGATGCTTCAAAACATCCTGCCTGCATAAAAAATAATATTGCCACTGGAGAGATAGGGAAGTGAGCTGAAAGCAGGTAACTGAAGGCATTATTTATTAGCATGTTACAGAGGAAAGAAGAAAAACTCATTACCTCTAACTCCTTTGCATCAAAGTATTGCAAATACTGCTGGGGGAGAATTTCATTAAAACCCTCAAAGAAAGCTTGTGTCTGTTCTTCAACACCTCGAGACAACCTCCATTCAGCTACCATTCTAGTAAATAAATATAAAAAAAGCTATCAGGAACTTTAAACTTTATGTTTAAATTCTGAGTACAAAAATAAATTTTTAAAACTTTACTATTAGGAAAAACTTCATATACAAAAGAATATAGGCCACAGCTGGGTAGTTCAGTTGGTTGAGTGTTGTCCTTATACCCTAGGGTTGCAGGTTTGATTCCTACTCAGGGCACATAAAAGAATCAACCAATGAATGCATAAATAAAAGGAATAATGAATCAATATTTCTGTTTCTCTCTCTCAATTCAATAAAAAAAAATAAGAAACCTCATACATAGATATCCCAGCTTCCATACAATACCAATCTTACTTCATTATGTCCCTTACCCATACTTGAGATATAACTTAATTTTAAACATAATTATTATTTTAGTATGTATCTCTGTAAGATGAGGTCTCTTTTAAAAAATATAACCACAATTCTATTATCACACAAAAAAATGAATAATTACTTTATATCAAATACTCAGTTCTTAAATTCCACTGAATGACTGATTTTAAAAAAATATTGCTTAAATCAGAATTGTAAGAAAGTTCATACATTTTGCCCTGGCTGGTGTGGCTCAGTGGACTGAGGGCTGGCCTGCAAACTAAAGAGTTGCTGGTTCAATTCCAAGTCAAGGCACATGCCTGGGTTACGGGCCAGGTCTCCAGTTGGGAGTACATGAGAGGCAACCACACATTAATATTCCTCTCTTTCTCCCTCCTTTTCTCTATAAATAAATAAATAAAATCCTTTTTTAAAAGATTTTTAAATTTATTTTTAGAGAGGGAAAGGAGGGAGGAAGAGAGAGAGAAACATCAATGTGCGGTTGCTGGGGGTCGTGGCCTGCAAACCAGGCATGTGCCCTGACTGGGAATCGAACCTATGATGCTTTGGTTCGTAGGCCCGCGCTCAATCCACTGAGCTACACCAGCCACGGCAAATCTTTTTTTTTTTTTTTTTAAAGAAAGTTCATGCATTGCAAGTCTCTTAAGCTTCTTTTAAATAATAGGTTTCACCTTGCATTTTTTCAATGAAAATATTTTAAAGGAAATTGTCCTCTACTAAATATTGTAGATTACAACTTCCACTTCCTTCTAATCTTCATATATAGTTACATAGCTAAGACATAGAACAAAGTTAAAATCACAACAAATATAAACTTCTTTCTATTTTATTACAAAATATTTTTTAAAAATTTAATGAACAAATGTGATTACTTAATGACAACTTAAGGCAACTAAAGTTCTAAAGTTTACTGAGAACTCTGCAATTTTTGAAAATGGCAGCGCAGGTTGTAGTAGACGAATCCTCTTGGTAATTACAATAATAAACTGTAGAAAAACAGCCCTGGCTGGTGTGGCTTAGTGGACTGAACACTGGCTTGCAAACCAAAGGATCGCCAGTTCGATTCCCAGTCAAGGCACATGCCTGGGTTGTAGGCCAGGTGCCTGGTAGAGGGTGTATAAGAGGCAACCACATGTAGATCTCTTTCTCTTTCTTTCTTTCTTTCTTTGTTTTAAAGATTTTTTATTTATTTATTTTTAGAGAGGGAAGGGAGGGAGAAAGAGAGTGAGAGAGAAACATCAATGTGCGGTTGCTGGGGGCTGTGGCCTGCAACCCAGGCATGTGCCCTGACTGGGAATCGAACCTGCAATGCTTTGGTTCACAGCCCGTGCTCAATCCACTGAGCTATGCCAGCCAGGGCTGTTGATGTTTCTTTCCTTCTCTCTCTCGCCCTTTCTGTCTAAAAAATAAATAAATAATTCTTTTTAAAAAACTAGAAAAATTATATAAAGATGTTTGAAGTTATCAGAGAAAAGTCAAAGGTAGGCAGCAATTAATTGTTGGGGATGAGATTCTTAAAGGAGTTGGGACACTGGAGCAGACCCACATTTAATGGGCTTTTTCCCTAAGGGCACTTCCCAGTTTACACAGAGCACAGAGGCAACAGTCTTACATATTACAGAGGTAACATGACGTTGGGAGCCTGAAGCTGCCAAAGACACTATGGGAATATCCCAGGAAGAAAGAAGACAGAGAGGGAGTTCCCAAATCTGTATAGAAGAAACATACTTTAGCCGAGCCCCAGCTGGTATGGCTCAGTGGATTGACCACTGGACTGTAAACCAGAAAGTTGTGGGCTTGATTCCCAGTCAGGGTACATGCCTGGGTTGTGGGCCAGGCCCCCAGTAGGGGGCATGCAAGAAGCTACTGTATCTCTCACACATCCATGTTTCTCTCTCTTTCTCCCTCCCTTTCCTTCTCTCTAAAAATAAATAAATAAAAATCTTTTAAAAAAAATCTTAGTTGACTCCTAAATACATATGTATAAAATGGTGAGACTCCAAGGAATCCCATGCAAAGCAGTAAGCCAACCAAAGATCCAAGCAGAAATTTCAGCAGCTACTTAATGCTAAAGAGACAGAATTTAAGTGTTCGTATTTCACAAAATTACATGGTAAACACCTTGGGTTGGTTTTCCACTGTAAGGAGCAAAGACCATATTCTGGGAATAAAGGCTATGTTTTAGGATCAAAAGCAAAATGGAAATAGACCAACTCTAACTGACTTCCACAGGATCAATGTGATCTGCCTTTAATTTCACTGCCTGTCAAAACAAAACTCGATATTTTTACAAAGGAAGAAAAAATAACCCAGAGTAACTACCAAGTATCATCCACAATAAAAAATGGCTACAGAGCTCCAGTCAAGATGGCAGTATAGGTTAAGGCAGGACTCACAACCTCTCACACCCACATCAGAATTACAACCAAACTATACAACCATCGTTTAGAACCAAACAAGAAGCCACACTGAGACTTACAGGAGGGTCACAGAAGTGAAATGGGCTGATTCCACACCCATGTGTGACAGATAAAAACCCAGAGGGATATCTCAACTGCATAGGTCTCCTGTGAGCAACGCAGTGTCAGGGAGTCCCAGTGCCAGTAAGAGAAGCCCCCATATTCTGGCTGTAAGAATACAGGGGGACTGGGGTGGCTCAGTGAGATGGAGGGCTTCTGCTGTTCCAGGCAGTTCCTCTTAAACGACCTGTACATGGACTTACTCAGACTCACTTCCTCTGAGTTCGAGTACTAGAGCAGAAGCTTGAAAGGCACCAGGGACAAACAGGAAGGAACTGAACTATCAGTTCATCAGGGTAAGAGCTAGAGGGGCAGCTTTCTGCCAAACAGAAATCCTGGGGGGTGGGCACCACATCTGAGTCTCCATCAACTGGGCAATCACTGTGCCCTGACCTGGTCATTCCCTCAGACCCCACCCCACCCAAATTGTGAGCCCACCCAAGCCAGTTCCAGTGGCTTTTCCATACAAACGACTTTTCTTGGCCCATGCTTCAGACTTTTCTAAAATCTACCAAACAAGCAGTATCTGGCCTCAGAGTAATACCTTGTACCTCTTGTTAACTGGAACTAGCAACAGCCAGCCTTTGGTCACAGTCTGGCCTCTCCTGGGCACCTCTAGGCTCAGCACAAGTAGTGGCCATCTTCAGATCACTTTGTAGCTCCTGCCAAGTAGCCCCAGACAGAACACAGGTGGTAGCTGACCTTGGCCTATACCTCCCAGGAGGCCCCAGAGCCAGTGCACTCAGTGAATAGCTCAGATCACATCGAAGCACTACCCAACCACTCCACAAACGGCACACTCAAAGGGCACCAGAGCTCTGCTGAAGTAAGTCCTCCTTCATGAGGTGGGCCTCTGCACAGCTGACTTGTTACAACCAGTCCTTACAGCCCACTGGCCTGGGGGTAAATCCCTCCCAATGGCGTGCCAACAACAATCAAGTCTCAACCATAACAGGAGGGTGTACACAGCCCACATGGGGCAAGAAAGGGGATGCGGGGCACACCTGGAATGTGCAGCTCTGGTGAATGAGAAGGCTATGTCACTGGACCCCACAGGACACCTACATATTAGGCTACTCTACTAAGCCTGGGAGATATAGCAATTTTACCTAATACATAGAAACAAACACATGGAGGCTGCCAAAATGAGGAAACAAAGAAACATGTCCCAAATTAAAGAACAGAACAAAATGATGACAAGCAATCTACTAGATGCAGAGTTCAAAACACTGGTGATAAGGATACTCGATGAACTTAGGGGAAGAGTAGACAAATTTAGAACTTTAAGAGCATAAAAAAGGACATGGAAACCATAAAGAGTAACTGGTCAGAAGAATCCATTACAGGGAATAAAGAGTCTAAGAGATGAAGCCAAAAATCAACACAGCAATGTGGAATATAAGGAAGCTTAAAAAATCCAATGAGAGCAGGGGGAACAAAGGAATAAAAAACATGAGGATAGTATAAGGAGTCTCTGGGACAACTTTCAAGCATATTAACATTCACATTGTGGGGGGGTGCCAGAAGGAGGAGGGAAAGAGAGCAAGGAACTGAAGACCTATTTGAAAAAATAAAGAAAGAAAACTTCTCTGGTGAAGGACATAGACATACAATTCCAGGAAGCACAAAAAGTCCCAAATAAGAGAAACCAAAGGAGGCCCACACTAAGACTCATCATAATTAAAATGCAAAATGTTAAAGACAAAGAGAGAATCTTAAAATCAGCACTAGAAAAGCAGGTGGAGCCCTGGCTGGCGTAGCTCAGTGGATTGAGCGTGGACTGCGAACCAAAATGTCACAGGTTTGATTCCCAGTCAGGGCACATGCCTGGGTTGCAGGCCATGGCCCCCAGCAACCGCACATTGATATTTCCCTCTCTCTCTTTCTCCCTCCCTTCCCTCTCTAAAAATAAGTAAATAAAATCTTAAAAAAAAAAAAGAAAAAGAAAAGAAAAGCAGTTGGTTACTCACACAGGCACTCCCATAAAACTGTCAGCTGATTTCTCAACAGAAACTTTGTAGGCCAGAAGGGAGTGACAAGAAAAATTCAGAGTGATGGAAACCAAGCACCTACAAACCAAGAATACTCTATCCAGCAAAGTTATCATTTAGACTCAAAGGACAGATAAAGACTTTCCCAGATAAAACAAACAAACAAACAAACAAACAAACACCTAAACAAGTTCAGCACCACTAAACCAGTATTACATGAAATGTTAAAGGGTCTTCTTTAAGAAGATGACAAAATACATATAAAAAATATGAAGAGCCCCAGTCAAGTGGTTCAGTTGCTTAGAGCATGGTCCTGTACACCAAGGGGTTGCAGGTTCAATCCCCAGTCAGGGCACATACCTATGGGAAGCAACTGATTAATGTCTATCTTGCCCCCTTCCTCTCTTTCTAAAATCAATAAACATATCCTTGGGTGAGGATTAAAAAATGAAAAAGCTATTAAAGATATATTAAAAGAATTTACAGCAGGAGATGGATAAAATAGAGGTGAAGATTCTTAGCAGAGAAATTTGTAAAAGAATCAAATGGAAATTACAAAACATCTAAAACAAAAATTTCATTGGATGAGCTTAAGAGAAGTGAATGCAAAATGATCCAAACTGAAGGACAGAGAAGATAAAAAATATATATACAGCATCTGGGAACCACAGGATGATATCAAAAGATAAGTATGTATGTAACTGACATCTCTGAACTATATAGAGAGGGCATCAAGGAGAAGGAACATCCACAGAGATAAAGCCCCAAAATATTCCATGACTACTGAAACGGCATCCTTAGCAGATTCAAGAAGGTCAGAAAAGCCAAGCAGGATAAATATACATACAAGAAATCACAATTACATCAGAGTCAAAATGCTAAAACCAAAATTAAAGAGAAAATCTTTCTTAATTTAAAGAGAAAATCTTTTAAAAACCATGAGGGAAAGAACTCCACATCATTCAGTAAAACAATGGCTCATATCAAAAACAATAGCTGCCAACAATGAAATGACATTATTCAAAGTGCTCAAAAAAGGAAATGATATTGAAAGTAGTAAAAAAAAAAAAATCAAAATATCCTTTAAAACTAAAGGTAACATAAATATGGTTTCAGGCAAAACCTGAACACAAAACCTGACAACCGGTACACAAGAAGATAAATGGCAAAGAAAGCTTTTAAAGTTGAAGGGAAATTATCCCATATGGAAAAATAGATCTGTGGGAAGAGATAAAGAGAACCGGAAATGGTAATGTAAATAAACATAAAAAACTAGTTTTTCTTAATTTCCTTAAAAATCTATTGATTGCTTAAAGCAAAGCTAATAATAAGGTATTATGGGTTTATAACATAAGAAATAAAATATGACAACAATAAGCACAAATGGCTGGAGAGAAATGAAATTATACCACCATGAGCCTCTTACACTGTATAAATAGTGTGCTATTAATTATGTTACATTATTATACATAATGTTAATGTTAATAGAATATTATTTCCAAGTGATAAGAATTCATATTTTTATAATCATTACAGCATTCACTATAAAATGAGAGATATAGTTAACCAATAGGAGAGATTAAAACAGAAAAGTAAAAATTACACTATTAATTCAAAAGAAGCAGAAAAGGAGGAACAAAGGAAACTGGGAAAAATAAATCACAAGGTAGCAGACTTAAGTCCATTATATATAACAAAACTAAATGTAACTGTACTAAAAAGTGCAATTAAAAAATAAGCCCTGGCAACCCTGGCTGGTGTAGCTCAGTGGATTGAGCACAGGCTGCAAACCAAAGGGTCGCCAGTTCAATTCCTGGTCAGGGCACATGCACATGCCTTGGTTGCAGGCCAAGTCCCTGGGGGGTCCATGTGAGAGGCAACCACACATTGATGTTTCTCTCCCTCTCTTTCTCCCTCCCTTCCCCTCTAAAATTAAATAAATAAATAAATAAATACGTCTTTAAAAAAGTAAAGATTATCTGACTGGATAAAAACAGCAAGACCTAAGAACATGCTGCTGATAAGAAACATATGAGTATTTTAAATACAAAAACACAGGATTGAAAGTAAAAGATGAAGGAAGGTATACCATGCAAATACTATTCATAGGAAAGCTGGAGTGAATATATTAATATTTAAAAAGTAAAAAGCAGGCAAAATTCCCAGAAACTGGAATGCCAGAAGCAGCACATATATGAAATCTAACCCTGAATTGGTGTTGAGAATATGTGAATGAATCAAAAACTCTTGAGACTAAAAGTATGAACCAATGCAAACAGTAAGAGAGGATGTACTATAAACCATCATTTTACTTGTAAATTTTACCTGACCTTACAATATTCCCCATGAAAATATCTGCACATAAATTTGAGACTATTTTCAACAACATGTTACATGGCATAGCGGATAACAGAATTGGTTGTTTAAAGTGATCTAGCACTATTTTCTACCATTAAAATTCCTACTTTTGGAGAAAAGTGAAAGTTTTCTATAACCAAAATTCTTTCCTATCACTTCATACATCTTCAAAATTCTGGTTAAGTTGAAAATATACCAGAAAAAGGGTATAAAACTCATGAACAACCACTACACAAAGGGCCTACAAAGGGCTGAAATAATTTTAGGACTGTATAAATGTAACCACTCCTTAACTGTTAAGGAGTTGAAATTACATTTGGCCCTTTGAAGGCAATCACAAGGCTGATGTGGCCCCTGGTGAGAATGAGTTTGACAACTCTGTTCTAAAGAGTCTTCATTTTCTTTGGATTCTGAAATGCAGGGCATGGCAGAACAGGATGTCAAACCTGAGCTGCCCAACAGCACCTCACACACCATGGATATTCTTCCCTATTACTGTCTGTGATTTGTGTTTTCCAGCCTCCATCTCTCTGCTCAAAACTTTTGCTCTCACGTCTACACAACTGAAAGGCTCAACTTAAGTACCATCAACTACTTGCTCCATGATTATAACTAGATGAAATGATGTCATCTTCTTTAGACTTCTCTTAGCACTTTCCTTGTTCCTCTCTCAACATTACAAGGAAGAAAAAGTAATCATTCATATCCTTAATAATACACGTTCAGTTCTCATAATTAGTTTTTACTTTTTAGGCAAAAATTATTTTAAACACATTGTCCACTAGTATTACTAGGCAATTATCAACATGCTGTAATCCAACAGAAAGGCCACCAACTATGTCAAAGGGAGCATTCTCTCTCACCTGATATATTCCTCTTTATTTTCTTCTGTTACAAGAATATTGCCGCCATTTGGTTTCAAATCGTGACTCTTGATTTCACCTAAAATTTCTTTATCGACGGAGAAATACATTTCCAAACCACATTCTTCAATATTGTTTTCTCTGCACAAGGGAAATTAACACTATTTGTTATACTAATTCAATTATTTACAGGGTTTTAAATAAAGGACTATGTTCTTAAATAACTATAAACCAAAATAACAAGAAAACTAAAAAAATTATGTTCTAAAGTCATCACATTTTGCGTAAGATCTTGGGTATATTTTTATAAAATTTATCATGTTGAATAACAAAATGTTTAACACAGACCATGCTTACAGTTTTACATATCAACACCGTAATGAAAGCATACAGACTATATTTTGATAAAATAAATGGAAACACACTTACTTAACCCAGATGAGAGAATTGTAAAATTCTGGATCAATAGATTCTAAATCCTTGAGTCCTACTGGTTTGTTCAAGATGCGCTTGTAGAATGGCAAAGAAAAACCTGTGTCTATGAATTTCCCATGGAACAGAGCCTATAAAAGAAAAAACAAGTAGTATTTAAGATAATTTTATAACATTCATTGTATTTCAGAATGTTAGATGAGTTCTTCATTAAAGAAAAGCTCCCCTGATATATGATTCCATTATACTCCCCTTTTTCTAGAAAAAGGGCAAATATAACAAATCCAATCTTAGAAATGTCTTAGTGATGAGAAAATTTCAAATGAGAAAGTTAAAGAAACAATGCTTTAGTATTGCTGAATTAGCAAAGTAAACCCAGTTCTCCAGCTGTACTTACCATGGCAATAAACCTGCCAATAAAACGAAAATATTTCAGATGATCTGGATTGATATAAGAGGCGGGGTTTATCTGCAAGCAGTAGTTGTCCTTCCCTGCATATTCAAACAGGCAATACATTGGGTTCAACACCTCATGTGACAAAAGAAAGAACCATTCTCTGAAATGAAAAGAAAATTTTGGGTAAAAAAATCATGCACGTGACCATGACAACAAATCAGAGGGCACTGGTACAAAATTAAAAATCTACACTCCTCAGATGGCAACAGTTACCTAATTTATCATGTTGATTTTACTGCTTCTGTTCAAATTGACATATATTTTATAGAGATGATATTTATACACTGCTTATTATTACATTTCAAAGAATCTATGATACCACCAACTTTAAAGACACCATTATTTAATGAACCACTAAAACTTTTTTCCAATTATAATTGTGATACAAATCCCAATTTCAGAGATGTTAAAATATAAAAATGTTAGTCTTAGAACCAATAAAATACTACACATAGTCAAGTTGAAACTTCACTGATTAACCCGTGTGATTAGAGCAGCTGAAACAAGTCTAATATTATTCCATCTATTAATAAGTCCTACAATCATCCACATCAAGTACCACTGCTCTCTAAATCCTAGACAGATATGAAAAACAATCCAATTTCACAGAGCAATGTGGGAGAAACCAACTGGCAATACCTTAGTTACCTTCTGAATTAATGTTGAAATGCTATAGCTGCAGAATAAAGGTACAATAATTTCCTACATTTCATTTTCCTAAAATGTAAGATTTGAGAAAATAATATTTGCAAGCAAAGTATAATGATATCTTTGAAGGAAAGAAACTATAAGTTCTGAATATTCATACTATCACTACCTTGCTACACCTCCATAATCTAAACCTTCTTCTCCTGGAAAAATCACCCACAAACGTCTTCGCAGATCTTGGGGACTGAAGCTCATTATCTACAAAACAATAAAGTGAAAAAATTGGTAAAAGGAGTTGGTGAAACATCATTCTATCACTTTCAGGTTTGAAATCTTCTTCATTTTAAGTACTTAAATTCCGCTTGACACAGAATGGTGTCTGTGGTCTAATCAGTACCACACATACAGAAAATACATTAACATTCCATAGTATTTTTATATTATACATATCTATGTACTTATATACTTTATACAAATTAATTTTCTTGTAAATAAGTCTAATACTGACATAAAGTTGCTTCTCTCACTTGCTTAGAGCAGAGTAACTATGGGCCTGGCCAAAGGTCAGGTGCTTTTTTTGGTTCTGTTTTGGTTAAGTCTGGGTTGTTTAACAGTCAAAAGGTACACATAATAGCTAATTGGCTAATGTGGAAATGAAGAACCAGTGGCTGCAGAGAGAATATAGTTAACTTTGGAAACTCATTCTCAGTAGAAACTTTTAAGTACCTAGAAATATTACTCAAATTTTGTGTCCCACTACAGTGGTTAATAAGATCATCTTTATCTTTGAAGGTGAGTACCCTTACTGAGCTATAATAAATAGGTCATTTGGGTTCTTTCTTTGTAAAGCTACTTATCTGTCAAAAATTGGGCCACTAAAACATTACAGTATTAATTACCCTTAGAAAAATGACAGGAACTAAAGAGAGAGAAGTTGATACAATGCCTCTATTTAATGAAATGATATGAATGAACTCTCACATTTAAATATCCAGAGAGGTGGGGGGTAGGCTGGGATGAGAGTAAAAGGCAGAAAACTATACTTGAACAACAATTAAAGTAAAAAAAATAAGAAAATAAATATCCAGAGAGGCTCAGTAATTTACTTGCTTATGCCAGGGCTTCTTTTTCCCACTCATATTTATATTTCACTCAAACAAGAAAATCCAAGATGTAATAAAAAAAATTCAATGCTTATTTCATGTTTATGACAAATAGTCTATAAATACTATAGGCTAGATACATAACAATGAAAAAACAAAGAGGTTAAAAATATCTTTTATTGTTGCTCTGGCTCCTTCATTGGAGCGTTGTCATCACCTACACCACAGGTGGCAAACAGAAGGCCTCGGGGCCAAATCCAGCCCTCTTCCACCTTGTTTCTACGGGGCAGGGGCAGCGCCTAGCTCCTTGCCCCTAGTTAAGGAGTAGTTACATTTATACAGTCCTAAAATTACATTTAGCCCTTTGAAGGCAACCGAGATGGTGATGTGGCCCCTGGTGAAAATGAGTCTGACACCCCTGCCCTACACTAAAAGGTTGTGGGTTTGATTCCCAGTCTGGGCTCATACCTAGACTGCAGTTCAATCCTGTGTATGGGAGGTAATTGATTGGTGTTTCTCTCTCTCAAATCAATAAACATATCTTTTATTGTCTTCTCCTTCTGGCTATTCTTTGTCCTCATGGCTGCTCTCCAAACCCGAGGGCTATCCCTGATCTCCCTTGAGACTGTTCCCCCAAATCTGAGACTGCTCTCCTGGAAATTCTGGTTGTTTCTTTGCCCTGTGCTTGATATCTGAGGATTCATTCTTCCCTGGAAAAAATACCTTTAAATATCCTTTAACAAATGCCTAATATGAAAGGAAAAAAATTTTTGTCCTGCAATTTCCCTGATAAGCAGCTGTGCCATGTTAATAAAAATACTTACTATCCCAAAATAACTTTATCCAACAGTTATGAAAAAAATCTGATGCTAATTTTGCTATCAGATTTGTCATTCTTCCAAAGCAATCAAATATTTCTCAAATTTTAATTTCATATTTAATTGATAAATGTCAAATCCAAGATGACAACTTTAAGCAACTGTTTTAGCACCATCTGGTCTGTCATTCTGCAAAATCCTCTGGTTTCATAAGTCAAAAGATAAAGAGACATTTAAACATGTTTTGCATCTTTCCAGCACTTCTATAGGCAAGTTATGTTCCAAGAAACTGGCTGCCCACCAGAAACTGCATACTCAGTGACTACACAGTGGTTATGAAAATGAAAATTAGAAAAAGGTAACAAATGTAGTAGGGAATGGCCTTGGAGATATACATCATATCAAAGGAATGACTCATAATTCTCTAAACAGCCTTAGTTGAGTACTGCTGCTAAGAAGCTATCTGCTCCTATTTAGCAGGATGCCAACTGCATTTCTCCTTTTCAATGTTAATAATTGAGGTTCCATTAAGAAATGAACACAACTGTTTCCAAAAGGAAGTAGACAGCTACTTTCACTATCTCAGACAATTTTTTAAATTTTTGCATTCAGTATGACACTTCTTGAAGCAGTAATTACAATAAAGGGGCTTTATTACCAAGCCCCTTTGATAATTACAAAGGGGCTTGGTAATAAAGAATCACATCCACATCTGGCCATAAAACAAAGACTAACTGGATGTCTTCATATTAAGACATTTTTTCCACTGGTCATTTAATCTTCCTTATAACAAAGTCACTTAACAGTTGCATTTGGTTAGTAAATAAAGTTGCAAAACAAAGGTAAATAATAAATTAACTCAGGTTTTGAGAAAAACTGAAGAAAAAAAAAGACAACTTCTAAAAATATGTTTTTAGATATTGTCGCCAATATCTTTCCTTCCTACAAAAAAAAATTTAATTATGAGTATCACTTATTGTAAAAATGCAAGTATTACAGAACTATAAAAAACTGTAAAGTCTCCTCCCAATCCTTTTCTACCTATCCAATAACATTCACATGGATATTTCCACACTTCTGTCTACCAAAAGCCTATTTTCTTACTTAAATATCTATTTCAAATCAAATACTAAGCTTAGAAATGGAAACTTGAAACTCATTAATTACTTTCAGTTACTCTGACATTTCAAAAACACAGAACTTACACATAAACAAAACACACACACAGAACTACCTGCATGTTCCTAAATTTAAGCAGTAAAGTAGCTGACAATGAGATTAGATTTAACAATTCAAGGACTCCAACTCAAAAATTCCAAACTGTTTAAACTGCCAACACCGAAAGATGATTTGGGGCTGGCAGCCAGGGAGCAAACTACTGAGTAGAAAAATAGTACCTGCTGAAAGGAATCCTCAAACAGTGTTTTTCTTGTCACTGTAATCTTTATGTGCTGTGGCATGGCCAGTTGCTGAAATATAAAAGTGACTTTAAGTCAACTCTCACCATTTAAAATGGCCTATCAAAAAACCAAAAGGATAAAGTTTTATTTACTTTTATCTCTGTTTACAGAAACAAGTAGACTTTGAATATGAACTTATATGCAATAATGTTTAACCATGCATTTGTGAACCTTTATGATAATTACAGATCATTTGGTATATAAAATACAGAGGAACACAAGATCTCATATGCAGAGTTTACTGAGACAAATCTTTATTTAATTTTATTTTCAAAACACTAATTCAGATTCTTCTTGCTTGTCCAGTTGATTATAAGTCTGAAGTTTAGAAATAGCATCATAGTAACATTTTGAATAGTATATTAATTTTATTTAAAACCTATAATGAAATTAATTCAATAAATATTTTATACATCAGAAATAGTTGATCACATCTGAGAAAATACTCTGAATATAACCATATATATATATATCTGTTAAAGTGATATATGCCCGTATATATCAAATGCTAATGTGAAAGGGGACGGTAATAATTTATGCATCAGAAAAAATGTTTCAGCTCATTTGAGGATTTCTACAATCTGAACATAATGGTTAGTGGAAAGAGAATAACAATGTTTTCTTATTCAAATGGTTTCAAATTTATTATTCTGGACAACAGAAGCGGCAAATTATCTAACTGATAAATCTATTTTTTTGCCTTGAAATAGGAGATTCTGATGCTTTCATTTTACCTGTTTTTCTATGAATTATTTTGACAATCACTGACTGTGTAATATAAGCAACATAAACAACACAAAGGGAGTACTGAAATATAGTCCCAATACTAACCTGACACCAGAACCGGAAATACTGAACCTTTGCCTTGAAGTCCCGTACATAGGCTATCTGGGGTCCATTGTCTCTGAGGAAAAATGGTAATATGACATAAATAGCTATTTGCAAGATAAAATATTGAGGAAAAGCAAAATACCGCCCCCCCAGTACTTAGCAGTCAAATACAAAAACACCCTAGTACAACATACTCTTACCACTACCTTTTAAAGTTTTTATTTCCCAAAGCTATTTTTAAGTAAAAGTCAGAAATAAATTTTTATCTTTTTACTTTTATATTTTTAAAGATTTTATTTATTTATTTTTAGACAGAGGGTGAGGGAGAGAGGGAAACATCAATATGTGGTTGCCTCTTGTGCACCCCCTACTGGGGTTCTGATCTGGCCTACAACCCAGGCATGTGCTCTGATTGGGAACTGATCTGGCAACCCTTTGGTCCACAGGCCAGCACTCAATCAACTGAACCACACCAGCCAGGGCAAATTTTCATCTTTTAAAAGCTACTGTTGTGGGACCTTGGCCAGTGTGGTTCAGTTGGTTAGGTGTCTTCTCTCAAACCAAAAGGTTGCTGGTTCAAGTCTTGTTCAGGCACATGCTTGGGTTGTGGGTTTGGTTCTCAGTTGGGGCTCATGCAAGAGGCAACCAATTGATGTCTCTCTCTCACATTGATGTTTCTCTCCCTTACCCTGTCTCTAGAATCAATAAAAGAAAGAAGAATTTAAAGCCACTGTTGTGAGATTTTCTCAAATCCAACAGGACTAGGTAAAGTAGATTCTGTCTGAGAATGTTGTCTATTCCATAAACCCATTTTCTTCTTTGTCCTTAAATCAGACTCTTGATATTTACCTAAGCAGTATTTATGCAAATAAAAGTATCTGATAAAATGTAACATTCTCTCATGATTACACACACACACACACACAAAACAAACTAGGACTAGAAGGAAACTACCTCAACATAATAAAGGCTGTATATCAAAAACCTACAGCTCGTATCACACTCAATAATTGAAAGAATGAAAACTTTCCCTCTAAGATCAGGAACAGTGCAAGGATATCTGCTTTCACTACTTGTATTCAACAAAGTATTGGAAGTTCTAGCCAGAGCACTTCGGCAATAAAAAGAAATAAGAAGGAAAAATTATTTGTTTGAAGATATGATTTTATATACAGAAAACCCTAAAACTTCCAGACCAAAAAACAACAACAAAAAACCCATTAGAATTGCCCTGGCTGGCGTAGCTCAGTGGATTGAGCGCGGGCTGCGAACCAGGCATCACAGGTTCAATTCCCAGCCAGGGTACATGCCTGGGTTGCAGGCCATAACCCCCAGCAACCACACACTGATGTTTCTCTCTCTCTATCTCCCTCCCTTCCCTCTCTAAAAAAATAAATAAAATCTTAAAAAAAAAAACCATTAGAATAAGTAATTCAGCTAAGTCTGATATAAAACAGTACACAAAAAATCAGCTTCATTTTTATAAACACTCAACAATCTGAAAAGAAAATTAAGAAAATAATTCCATTTACAAATAGCACCAAAAACAACAGAACATTTAGGAATTAACTTAACCAAGAAGGTAAAAGACTTGCACATTGAAAACTATAAAACACCATGGAAAGAAATTTAAAAAGGCAAATAAATGTAAACATAGCATATGTTCACAGACCAGAAGACTAAGATGTCAATACTAACCAAAGCAAACTACAAATTCAGTGCAATCCCTATTAAAATCCCAATGACTTTTTTTTGCAGAAAAGAGAAAAACCCACCCTAAAACTCATATGGAATCTCAAGGGACCCTGTAAAGCCAAAACAATCTCAAAAAATAAAAACAAAGTTGGAGGACTCACATTTCCTAATTTCAAAATTTAATATTGAATATAAAGCTAAAGTAACCAAACCAGTGTGGTACTGGAGCTGGAATGAAGACAGATATCTAGACTAAGAGAATAGAATGCCCAGAAATAAACTCTTGTGTATATGGTCCAGTGATTTTCAACAAGGGTGTCAAGACCATTCCATGGGGAGAGGACAGTCTTTCCAACAAATGGGACTTGGATAACTGATATCCACATGCAAAAAAGAATGAAGACAGATCCTTACCTAACACTACTGCAAAAATTAACTAAAAATGGATCCAAGACCTAAACGTGCTAAAGCTATAGAACTCTTAGGCAACATACAGACTAGAAGATATTTGCAAATGACATATCTAATAAGGTATTAGTATCTAGAATATACAAAAAATTCTAAAACTCAGCAAAAAATCCAAGTAACTCAATTCAAAATTGGGCAAAACATTCAGACATTTCTTCAGATATACAAATGGACAATAAGTGCATGAAAAGATGTTCAATATTGTGACTCATTAAAGAAATAAAAATGAAAAACACAATAAGGTACTACTTCATACCTATAGGATGGCGTTATAAAAAAGAAACAAGCGCCCTGGCTGGCGTAGCTCAGTGGATGGAGCGCGGGCTGGCAACCAAAGTGTCCCAGGTTCGATTCCCAGCCAGGGTACATGCCTGGGTTGCAGGCCATAACCCCCAGCAACCGCACATTGATGTTTCTCTCTCTCTCTCTCTCTCTCTCCCCCTCCCTTCCCTCTCTAAAAATAAATAAATAAAATCTTTAAAAAAAAAAAAAGAAAGAAACAAGCAAAAACCAACAATTGTTGGTGAGGATTGGGAAAAAAAAAAAAAAAACACCGAACCCATCTGCATTGCTCATGGGAATATAAAATGGAGTATCTGCTGTGGAAAACAGTATGGCAGCAACTAAAAAAAAAAAACCCCACAAAACTACCATTTGATCCAGCAATTCCACTTCTGAATATACACAGAAAAGAATTTAAAGGATTCGAACACTTATTTGTACACTCATGTTCACAGCAGTGTTACTCACAACAGCCAAAAGGTGGAAACAACCCAAATGTCCATGAATCAATATATAAAAAAATAAATGGTATATACATAGACTGGAATAATATCAAGCCTTAAAAAATGAAATTCTGAAACAAGTTACAACACAGATATATTTTGGAAATATTATTATGCTAAGTGAAATAAGCACCAAAGAAGAAATATTGTACGATTCCACTTACACTGAGTAGCCAACTTCATAAAGACTGAAAGTAGAAGAGCGGTTATTGGGGGCTGGGGAGGAGGATTGGATAGTTATTACATAATGGGTACAGAGTTTCAGTATAGGATGACATGGTTGCAAAACAATGTGAATGTACTTAATGCCATTAAACTGTACACCTAAAATGGTGAATTTTGTTATGCATGTTTCACCATTATTTTATTTAAAAATTTTTTTAAAGATTTTATGTATTTATTTTTAGAGTGAGGGGAAGGGAGGGAGAAAAAAAGGGAGAGAAACATCAATGTGCTGAGAGAAACACTGATCAGTTGCCTCTCACATGCCCCCAACTGAGGACCTGGCCTGCAATCCAGGCATGTGTTTTGACTACGAATCAAACCAGTGACTTTTCAGTTTGTGGGACAACATCTAACCCACTGAACCACTCAGTCAAGGCTACCATAATTTTAAAAAACCCTAAATAAAACATAAGTTGCTTTTCAAAAATGAAAAAGACAAGCAAAGTTAAGGGAGCTTTTAAGTTCCAAGGCAGTAGAAATGAAAGAAAACAAGTACCAGAAATTAGGGATTAATTGGTGAGCAGTACTGTACTGATAATTTCTAAAAAGCCTCATTTAGTGCTGAGTGCACAGATAGTAACAAATATCAAAAGTCAATAGGAGAAAATATTCAAGAAGGTAATGGCAATACAAAGTAGCTAGTGAACAGAAATCTATGGGCAAGCCAACTCAAAAAAACCATACTTCTTGCTAATTTAGATATTTTACATCAAAATCTTGGAATCGGTTTTTGTTTTAATCTGCAATGTTTAAAAAACTTACAGGGCAGATTTTCCAGTGCGGGGATCTATGTAGGTGGTTGTTCTTCTATTGTGGTCCACAAAATACGGAATTCCATCCACTGTGAATCTCATTTCCCAGCCTTCAGGTAAGGGCTTTTCATTTAATTGACTAAAGAACATAGGAAAAAAATATAAACAAAAAAGTTAAAGAGTTGCTTGTCTGCCAAATACAGAAACAAAAAACAAATATAAATGCAGTGGAAATCTTCTAGAAAACTATTTAGTCGAGTATATCTGGTTGTTTACAAGACCTCTTTACCTGTATCCTCTTTATCCTATAAGCATGTTATTAACCTGTCAACAAGTCCATCAACCACCATTCAGTCTTCTCCCATCTACATGACTTGTATTCCCCATCTATCTAATAACCCACCTAAACATCACATGGCAACCAAACTCTCCCCATTCTGCCTCAGAAGTTTTCATGTTCATTACTATTTTCAATCCCCAGCACCATTCTTACTCTGGCTTTATTCATCTCAAACTTTCACAATAGCCACCTAACTGGTTCTTCCTGCCTCTAGTCTTACTCTGGTCTTATACTTGTTTATTTCATATTGCTGACAGAGTACTAAAATAGAGGTCTGATCAAATTAGTTCTTTCCTTAAGGTGATAGCACTGTTCACCACAACCAATGATACGATCTAAGTCTAAATCACTATACCTCACTCACTCTGGATCTATACTCTGCCCTCAAATCCCTTCCCTGAACTCTGTGATTTCAGTGTTTAACAATAACATCACTATTTCCCTAAGCATGGTATGATCTGCCACACCTCCAAGTGAAGACTTTCCTCTTGTCCAGAATCTCTATTACTCCTCTGTTAAGACAACTCAAATGTTCTTTACCAAGTATTCCTTCCTATCTACTTCCTTAATACCTACCTTTAAGACCTTGCTTCCTCTCTCTAAACTTCGGTTTCTTTGTCCATAAAATAGAGATAATGTCTATGTAATAAGACTATATGAGTAATCAATTAGATGATACAAGTAAAAAGCTTAGCACGTAGTTTTATGACCAAAAGGGGGAAGTATGGACAAAAAAGCGGCCACGTACTACACCTGAGAAGCTCAGGGGAGGCCCGCATGGAGGCCTCACAACTCAGACAGAATATACCACATAGGATGGTCTGAAATTAAAACTTTCTAACTAAAAGTGGTTTACAGTGGAGGGCAGTATTTTTTCCCTATCAAAGGTCAGTCTTTATCTTAACTGAGCCTATCTGTTGTCTTTTTGCATATAGGGTAACATACATGATTAGGAAGGCTCTGGAATAACAAAGTAATTTCTGTCCCCCACCTCCACCCCTTGAAGCACAACCGCTGCACCAGGGCAGGAGACCACAAATCCCCTCATTGTAATTATTATCATCATCATGTTAATTGTTGGCTTTTAACTATCTTGTACCCACCTATTTAAAAGAAGTATGTGTAAGCCCTCAAACTGTTATTATTCCTCCTACTATATACTGATCCTTCTTTTCAGGTCTCTCAAAGCACTTCCTTCATACTGCTATCACACCATTTATCAAGTATTTCAGCTTGTGTTGCCTGGCAACAACTTCCCTCCCTGAAAATATTATTACATATGAATTTTAAAACAGGAACTACATTATTAGGCAACAGTGACTTAACTTGATCTTCATTTGTTATATATTAAAATAACTGAGGCATTAGCATACATATTCAAAACTGCATATTCACTGAACTGAGAAATTTATTTTTACATTTCAAAATATTACACTAGAATACTAGAATGAGTAGGGAACTACTGAATACCTCTGATGGGTTTGGTGAGAGACAGAACAATGGAAATGTTCAAGTTCACATGAGAAAGGAAGAAAGGGAGGAGTTGAAAGCACTTAAGCTCATTGTTTCAGAGAGCTACAGTTGCAACACAAACATCATTTTCTTCAAGTACACTTTAGAAGAACCAAAGTCTGAGAACCATTGCACAGAATGCTTATTTTATTATGTCAAGAGGCTACGAACATTTAGTTGTATTCATAGAACTGAATACAATGTCAGATAAAACAGACTACCAAACTTTTTTAAAGATAACACTTCTCATCTGTTGTAATTGTATTTGTAAGACAGACTTAGTAACGAGTTGTTGCCTTTAAAAGCAAAACAAATCAAATAGACCTAGGTTATTTTTATTATATGTTAAAATGATTCTGACTTTAGTTCTGAAACTTTAAAGGTCCAAGGGGGAACAAAAAATGGCAGCAAATTACAGTTAGGTGACATGGTCTACTCTACCCTTAGAGAGAGAATTTTTCCCCCTACTCCTCATCAGAGGATGTTTATTGATTTTAGAGCAAGAGGGAGGGACGGGGGTGGGGGAGGGAGGGGAAAGGAGGGGAGGGGAGATACATCAATTGGTTGCCTCCCCACACGCCCTGACTGGGGTTCCAACCTGCAACCTTTTGGTGCACAGGACAATGCTCCAACCAAGCCACCCATTAGTACCCACAAATAGATTTCAAATTTAAAGCATGCCTTTAAAATAGCAGTTCTTAAAACTCTGAGCCCTGAATGTGTTAAGTGAAGAATTAATCATACCTAAAGAAAGGTCTGGTGTTTGCCCTTGGCTATTGGGAAGTACTCTCTATGCCTCTGGAATGTGTTTTATGATGGAGACTTTGGGATATTCTGTATCAGTTCCAACAACTGAAAACTAAAGGTTTTAGACCAAACTCTGGGAAACAGCTGGAGACTAAATGTTAGTCATACATGCAGTACACGATGAAGCCTTAATAAAAACTCTGGATACCAGAGACTCAAGTTGAGACTCCATGGTTAGCAATACTCCACACATACTGCTCCATGTTAATTCTGGATGTTTGGAACCATCTCAGACTCTGGCATTTGCATCTCTTCCTTCTGTCAGTTTTAATTTGCAGCCTTTCCCTATAATAAATGTGACTGAGGTCAAGAGGCTTCATTTGAGTTCTAGTCTCTAGCGAAAGTGCTTATGGGTACCACTGAAATTTGTAAAATTTGTAGCCAGTTGGTCTGAAGTGAGAGTAGTCCTGGGGACCTCCCAGCTTATGGCTAATGTCTGAAGTTAGGGCAACCACGTAGTGACTGCGCTCTCTGACTGTATGCCTTGCCGAATTCCTCACAGAATGGAATCTTTCCAGCAGCCTGATAAATACATAGTATTATATATTATTATGGGCCACATTGTTATGGGCCCTGCAAATTCATATGTTGAATTCCTAATCCTTAGGACCTCAAAATGTGACCGTATTTGGAAACAGGATTGTTGCAGATGTAACTACTTAAGATGAAAATGATAGGCCACTAATATTATGACTGGTGTCCTTATAAAAAGGGAAAATTGGAACACAGAGACACACACACACACACAGAGTGTCATTTCAAGATTGGAATTAAACTGCCACAAGCCAAAAAAACCACGAGAAGCTAGGAGAGAGGCCTGAAAACAGGTTCTTCCCTACTGCCTTCAGAAGAAGCACAGGCCTCCCAACACCCTGATCTTGTAGCCTCAACTATGAGACAAATTTCTGTTGTTTAACTCACAGGTACTTTGTTGAGGTGGCCCCAGGAAACTGATACACAAACCATTACATAATGTTACAAAGAAAAGCAATTATATATACATAGTTATCAAAACATTAAAAAGACAAACTTATACTAATAATGCGTCTATCAATATATTAACTAGCAAGTTCCTATAATGATGTGTGTAAGCAGTATTTGCTGTATCTGCAACAACTGCAGAATGATATAAAAGACCTGTGATTTCTACTGATGCGAAGTCCTAGGCATTGCTAATTTTACTATGATTGTAGCCTACAATCACAATGGAAGAAAACACTCAATTTCAGGTAAAGTTTAATAAAAATGAATGTTTGATTTTTTTCCTCCCTAAGTCATATACTCCGTGAAGTTTATCCAGTGGATCCCCAGTTACAAAAGCCTGCTTTAGAATTACTTATCTGATCTTATTAATAATAACTAGGTACTTTTAATATTGGCATATATCGTTGAGATTTTTTTCCCTTAAGAAACCCATATTCATTATATGAAATAGTATAATATTATTTTTTCCTCTTTATAAGGTATGTATGTGGGTGGCTAATGTTTAAGGCCTTTGGGGAAAGAATATATAATTGATCTTTTTAATAAATGAATCAGAAATAGGGTACAATTTTTAAGAGGTTATCTATAAACTAGTAACTAAAAGCTCTTACCCTTGACTTCTGGGGTCTTCCCATTGGGTAATACGAGTGTTGTGGTTGACAAAATATACTCTACCATTGGTGTCCGTTCTCTTCTCTTATATTAAAAAAAGAAAAAAGAAAAAAAAAAGAAAGAAAAGAAAGCAAAGCATTAGAGTTGGCATAGTCTTCTTCCTCAAACTAAAATAGTAAGATGAGCTGAGTCTGTCCATTTCTTTTTATACTATTGGTTTTGTAGTTTTTAAATCACAACTCTCAAAGCTTTAATTTATTCTTTTACTATTAAATTCACATACTTGCTAAGTTATAAAATATGATTACATCCTAGAAGCTGAACAGATTTAATTCACAATATCCTGCCCATAGAACCTTTCTGCTCCAACCAACAGCAGCATTATTGATTAACTGCTTTAACTTCTCATAGATGACCTCATTTATCCTTAACAGTCCCATGGGGTAGGTTGTTTTAGTTTATTTTGACAATAAAGAAACTCAGACAGCTTAAGTGGTCTGCCCAAAATCTCAGAATTAAGTGGCAATGACAGGATGGAAACTCTGGCCTTCAGTTAGGGATTTTTTTTTCATACCAAACTGTTTTCTTAAAATTTAATGATAATATATCTTAATTGTTTGTTATATGCTTGGCATTACTTAACTGGGGGAAGACACTGTTTCAAAATATGTCCTGCTCTCAAATTCTAAATATCTATAGTAACTTTCTGCACAAAGGATGGGCATCTGAAGCTGCTGCTTGTCCTCTCCACTCCCTTACTTTAGGATTCTCCTTGTTTTCTTGTTCACTTTCTAAAAAAAAATTTCCCTGCTTCCCTGTGCTTTCTCATCAAGGTCCTGAAGACATGTAAATGTAATTTCCTCCTTTAATAGCCAAATAGTTTTGAAATTTAAAAAAAAATCTTCACCTGAGGATACATTTATTGATTTCAGACGGGGGAAGGAGGGAGGGTAGGGGGGAGAGGGAGAGGGAAAGAGAGACAGACAGACACACATCAACGTGAGAAAGAAACATCTATTGGTTGCCTCCCGTATGTTCCCTGACTGGGAATCACAACCTAGGTATGTGCCCTGATTGGGGACTGAACCCACAACCACTGAGCAACCCACCCAGGGCATAGTTTCAAAATTTTAATATTCTGTTATTCTGATCTATTGACTTCTTTGCTCCATTACCATTAATTCTTCAAAAGATAGGTCTAGTCCTACATCTGAATTTTTAAAATTTGTATAAGATGTCTCAAAATAACTGAAGTATTACAGAGTATAGAATGCATTCCAACTTTTTAACAAGCATTTTCTAAAAATTAACAATTTTCAAATAAAACTTTAAACTTAATTCCATGCCGATAAGGCCAATTTTTATTTCCTGTGATTTGAAAAGTTTTATCTGTTTTTCAAATAACATTTATTTAGATCCTCCGATCTTTAAGCAAGATATTGAATGATGAGTCTCATCAAATTAGTATTTGTTAATGTTTAACTATTTCTCCAGCACTGGCTCCACGATTTCAAGTAGCAGTGATGATATGGGGAAGTTAAAGAATATATTTGTATCATGAGTATCATGAACCCACTCCTGACATATCGGCTAATTTCTATATTAGCTGAGACTGAAATGGAAACAGAACTCCAGGTGTACATTGTATACAGGAAAATGGACTCTGCATCCTGTGACACACTGAATATTTTAACACTGGCTTCACTGATCATGGCATCTTGAGTGTGAAAACATATAACTAACTTTAAGATCCATTCTAAGGCAAAAAGAAGCACCCACAGTACTATAGCCAGCCACATGATAACAAAGTAAGTTCATGTTCTTGGAAACCACTATAATTTAAATTTTTCAAATATACTTGAGAATCTATAAATTCCTTGATTCCAAAGAATTTTTATCATCTAAAAATAATACCCTAATAACTGCATAGCTAAGTATATATTTATCTTTTATCTGCTATCTAAGTTCATATTTCAGGACCAGAGATTTTCTCTTCAAAAGCTAACATGACGCAAAATAAAGTTAAAACTTGTTGTCTGTTATGTTCTAAGTATATACTGCTAATATCAGCATTTCTTAAAAGACGCTATAAAAAACAAAATTTCAAAGGTGGATGTAGTGCAAACTGAAAGCTTATCTATTCAATGAGAGGGAGAACTATGGCTATGCAAATGACTTTCTACTTTGTGGAAAAATCACATGATAGACAATACTGAAATTACTGAACATCAAACCCTGAATGCAAATCAGAGCACTTCCTGACTTGATGAATAAAACAGTAAAAAGCAGAAGCTTCTTATTGTTCTATGTATTCTTTCATAGCAACCCTGAAAATGAGGAAGTATCTTTATACTTGGTGGGTAAAACCAGCTATATACGTACAAAGACTGCACATTTGAACCAAAAATATTCTGTTACCCAGCCTGTGTAGTTTGTGTGTGTTAACAAATTCTCCACTTCAAGGCAGTAATGTCTAGTCCTAACATATAAAAGTCTGAAAGGGTGAGGAAATTGGATTTAAATATATTTGGTATCACAAAAATAAAGCTATCAATTCCATAACATAAACACAGAATATAAACTGTGATTTTATTTCCTGGGTCAATCCTGAGGGTATGTTAGGTGGGGTCTCATCTGTCACAATACCTGTGTTGTCACTGTTTCCACAAATAAGACATATGCCCCAAATGCAGAGTCATAAGCAGTGCATAGTCTGAGTAACAGGATAATCATGAACTCATTTATGAAGGAGGGCACACTTCAACTTGAGGAGTGTGACTCCTAAAAATAAGCAGGCTGTATATAAAATAAGCAAGGCAAACACTCTTATGACCTGGATAAGCTGGGACCGGGTCTTTAGAGGAGGTATTTTAAGATGTTGGCTAATGTGAAAATGAGAAAGACCTTGATTATGAGAATAATGGTAAATACAGAAGGCAAGGACAAGCTTTCTGAATAAAAGCAACAATGCCTGTAATTCATGCTTCTATGAGCAAGAGGCAATTTTTCTTGCAGCTGATCTGGAGCAGTAAAATGGTCTATGTTTCTGACAAAAGCCAACTGGATCATGGTTTTTCCGTAATAAAATTAAAAGGATAACTATATAATATATAACCTTCACATATATCCTTTCATATATCCTTTCAGTGCATCAATTTCTCCTCTGTAACATGACACAGACAAACTCAAGAAAAAGCTGAGAAATGCATCCATGTCAGGGAATACAATCTGACAGGTCTGGTTCAATATACCTCATAAGGACAACATCCCCTCTTCTAAAGGAACTTGATGTTAACCATACACTGTCCAATCTGAGGATCCAGCAGAGCCAAAACACTCCTTATCAAACTGCCAGGTTTTGATGAAGACAGAAATTTATAACTTTCATACGGCCTCCTTTTGCTTCAAACTAGTAACAGTAACAGTTATAAGTACAATCTATTGTATTTTTTGACTCACAGGAGTATTAAGGATAAAATAACCTCTTAAGAGCAATGGCATTTCTCAAAGGCAGGCTTATACAGCCAGTACCATTTATTGCCCAGATTCAAGGGATCTTGGCAAATCAATTTTTTTCCCTCCATTCCTCAGTGAAGTAATGCTAAAGCAATTTATCTTAGGGACCAGTGCTTCCCAATAAAGCTATCCAGAAATACCACTTTCTGAACCGACCCCAATATTATGAAATATCTGCAGCTCTGTCTCATAACAGGCTTTACTTTCCTGTTTTCCACTTTCTATATTCTCTTTGGCTCCCATGAAAAATTGCTTCTATAATGCCAGGCAGTATATTCTAAAAACTTGCTACAGTGCTATGATATATGAAACAGAATCTCATGTATATATTCAAGTTTGAATAATTAAGGTATCAAATATACTTGATAACAGAACATGTTCATGTGCTCCATGACATAGGACACAAAGTCACCATCCTTACATGTTCCCCTTCCACTGTTCTAAGGTAACATCAACTCAACCACGTTCTGAACTGTGTTTTGGAAGTACCATGTAATCAAAATATTTTTAAAGTTTAAAAAAAATTATTATTCACAGAATGTGGCATAAATCATTAAAAAAATCTCATGTATCCTTCAACCAATTTCCCTCAATGGTGATATGTTATACAGCTGTAGCTAGATAGTGTAATATCAAAGTCATGAAACTGACACTAGTAAATATTTACTACAGGTTTTATTCATTTTTCACCAATTTTTAAAAAGTTGATTTTAGAGAGAAAGGGAGGGAGGGAGGGAAAGAAAGACAAAGAACAGTTGCCTTCCATATGTACCCTGAACAGGGATTGAACATGCAACCTAGGTATGTGCCCTGACTAGGGATTGAACCCGCAACACTTCTGATGCACTGGATGACACTCCAACCAAGTTAGCCACCTGGCCAAGGCATCGATTTTCACCAATTTAAAAAAAATGAATTCATTTATGTCAATGTATAGTTTCATACACTTTTATCTCATGTACAAATTTGTGTAATCACCACCATGGTCAAGGTATAGAACCCTTCCACCACCACATAAGAACTATTTATCTTCTGTATATATACTAATCTACTGGCTGTCTCCTGGTACCTATTAATCTATGTTTCATCTCTACAGTTTTGTCATTTTGACAAATTTAATTATATAAATTAAAGCATATAGTCAGTACACAATCTCTTTTTTTAAATCCTCACCTGAGGATACATTTAGTGATCTGAGAGAAAGAGAAACATCAACTCATTGCTTTCCATATGCACCCTGACCAGGGATTGAGCCCACAACCTTTTGGTATATGGGACAATGCTCCAACCAACTGAGCCACCTGGCCAGGGCACAATATATATAATCTTTTGAGACTGACTTTTTTCACTAAGCATAATGCCCTTCAGGTCCATCAGATTGTTGTATGTATCAATAATCCATTTCTTTTCATTGCTGAGCAAAATATTTTTAAACTTTAGAGGAATAAAATAATTCTGAACCCCAATAAAAGTTTACTATAATAAAAGGTCAACTTAAAACTTTTGGGAAATTTAATGCTTTTTTAGCACTCTGAATTAAACCAACACACCCAAAAATATTCCCAGAGATTCACTCAAGCAAGAGCAAGATATTATCCATAAATACCTGATTTTAAAATGACCAAATTTACTCTGGCTGGTATGGCTCAGTTAGCTGGAACCTCATCCTGTAAACCAAAAGGTTGTGGGTTCAATTCCCAGTCAGAGCACATTCTCAGGTTGTGGGTTCAATCCCTGGTTTTGGGGCACATATGAGAGGGACACCAATCTATGTCGCTCTCTGTCTCTCTCTCTCTCTGTCTCTCTCTCTCTCCCTCCCTTCCTCTCTCTCTAAAGGCAATTAAAAAAAAAGTCCTCAGGTGAGGATAAAAATAAATTTCAATGAAATAAAATAAAAATGACCAAATTCAATGAAAAAATTCACACAACTTACCCCATCCAGGTGGCAAGGGCCCAAGGGGATCAAATTCTTTATTTTGTGATGTAGCAAACAAATCTTGAGTCTAAAGAGAACAACAACAAAAGGGTGAAATACTGAATTTACACAGACAACTAAATTCTGATATGCCTTCCCTGTCCATGTGCAACATAACACACTCTAACAGAGTTCACATCTTAGAGAAATGTCACACCATCATGGATAAATGTCAGAACACTCTGGTGGGAAAAACATCATTGCAAACAGTATTTAAGGCCCAAAGTTCAAATATTACAAATATATAATCTTCATCACCAAGTGACTGTTTTTATCTTTGTTAGCTACAAATCATTAAGTTACAGAAATACAGGGGTGCGTAAAAGTAGGCTTAAAGTTGTGAGTACACAAAATGCAGAGTTTATTCTCATATTATTATTTATTATTGTATTATCTTCCATATGAACAACAGTAAATCTACTTTGCCCACCTCTGTGTATAACCCTCCAAAAGTTATTTATAAGTAACTGTCATTGGAGAACTGTTAAAATCTTTTTCTAACTCAAAAAAGAGAGGATTACAGAACGTATATACAAAGAACTGTGGGAAGAGAATTGGGGTAGTAGGAAGAACTGGCTGTCAGGTGAGTAAAAGGAAAGAATTCCAGGTGAAAGGAGTTGACAAGCTTAGAACTATATAGAAGATTTCTTAAATTTCTGTTTGCAATTATCACACTGGTGGAGAGAAAGGTTTGGCTAGATAGATAAAAGCAAGGGTCAACCACTGGAAAAAGAGATGCAAATGTAATACGGACTCTGTGTAAAGTTAATGAGTGTGTTTGGTTTAAATGTATAATAAAGTAGGGATAATTTGTGGTCTCTTATTAAGATTTGGTTAAGCCCTTTCTCCTTTAATGATAAGGCAACTAAATAACAGACTCTGTTTTAGAAAAATTATTACAGAAAAAAAAATACACAAGTAAAATAGGACAGTGCAGCCCTTATACCCAGCACCAAGACTCAACATGTTTCCTTATCTTTATTTTCCTTTTCTTTGTTGAAGAAACTGTCATCATTTCACCCCTATGTATTTTAGTAAGCTTTTCTAAAAAATATGAACATATTCTTACATAACCACAATACCATTACCACAACTAACGAAAATCGATGTTGGTTTCATCATCTAACATCCAATCTCTAATTAAATGCCTCAAACTGCTTATTTGTTCACATCAGAATTCAAAGTCCTCACTTTACAGTTGATGGAGTCCCTTAAGTCTTGATCTATATTAGTTTTCCCCACTTTCACTGACTTATTGCAGAAAAAGAGTTAACTAATTAAAAGTTTTATAGCATATGAGAGATACCCTCATTCCTGATTTAACTGTTCTTGGAAGACAGACCTATCAAGAACTGGCCTTGCTCCTCCTGATAGACACAATTATGAAAAGGAGTAAAAGTGGGAGGCCAGGAAGGAACACAATATAAGGTTTGAACCCTGATTATAGAACAGGTCTGAAAAGTTTGTCATGTGACAAACTATTTTGATAATTTTCTAATCCAAACCTTTCCCTCTGGCTCTCCCTGGACAGATAAGCTGGGAAGCCATGGGCTAGAAAGAGCTATCACACAGTGTTACAGCATCAACCATATACATTCTGAAGTTAAAAGTGCTGGTATATAATAGCCTATTGACCTGCAGCCAGAGTCAGAACAAAGGCCATTCCATGTGCCCAATAAGTAGACTTTCTCAGCAACACCCCAACACCCCATAACTTTTTAAGTAGCTGGCATTAAGAATGTTCAATTAATTCAATTAATATTTCTGGTGAAGTTAAGTGTAACTAAAATAAGTTCCTTATGATTTAAAACCATTCTATAGCAAGAGCAAAAAGCAAGAATTTCAGAAAATTGGTCAGATTATTTTGGATGGGGCGGGGGAAAAATCCATGGACAATGAGGTAAAAGCTGCAATTCAAGGAAAGTTCCAAAGACTCTATCAAACTGGTCAGGTTATAATGAAGCAGTACACTATAGGTGCTCCAAAAATTTGTTCATCTTCCAATAATAGAATGTTTTAAAAGATTATGCATTGTAAAAGTGAGATAAACGGCACATTTACAATTGTAGATATGAAGGCAAGAGAAGATGAAAACTAATACTTCTGTGCATGTAGTATGTGCTGGACATATGAGAAACTTTATTTTACAGAATCCTCAAGAAAACCCTCTGAGGTAATTAAATATAATTTATAAAGTAATGAGTCTTGATGAAGTTAAGTAACTTACTCAAAATCATACAGAGAAAGTAACTGTGAAACCAGGATTCGAACCCAGATGTGTCTGACTCTGAAGCCCATGCTCTTTCCACTGGACACCCACGTGGAAACTAGCTTTAAAGAAGGCAGGCAAATTAGGCATTCAAACCTAAAAGAAATTTGTCCAGGCAAACCAAAGGTGATTAAAATTTAGAAAGAAAAGAAGATGTAAAAACAGTGTAGGAAAAAAAAGGTAAGGTAGACATGAGACAATTAATCTCACCTCTAAAACCACTAGGAAGGGGAAGACAGTGATAGATAGCTATCTACGAAAGGTGACAGGAAAAACTGTTATATGAAAAAAGTGATCTCAGTCATAACCAGGGAAGGTTGACAATAAAGGTGAATGTGTCAGTGAGTGATATCTATTATGGGGATGAGGTAAGAAATACACAGGAACATGGGGAAAAGAAAATAAGGTAAAGTCTAGTGAAAACAGGAATTTACTCTGATAGAGTCTAATAGGAACTGTACGGATGGTGGTAGAGGGGAAGAGAGAGCAATGGAAAGGGTTTCTCTTGAACTCTTGGAGAGCTAACTTTCTTCTGTTTCAGTTCTATATACTACTCAAAACAAATCCCTCTTATTTGGCACACAGAATCAAATTTCTCCAAGGACTATTTTCCTTTCCCCAGAGAAAAGATCTGTGATACTTTATTACTAGAAACACTGTAAAATTCCTAGCACCAAAGATTGTATAACAAACCACTTAATACCTTTTGGTGCATATTACTATTGCAGTATTACTCTAAAGAAAAATATGTAAAATTTAAAGATTTATATATTTATTTATTTTTAGAAAGAGGAGAAGGGAGAAAAACATCACCATTGTGTGGTTGCCTCTCGCATGCCCCCCACTGGGACCTAGCCAGCAACCCAGGCATGTGTCCTGACTGGGAATTGAACCAGTTACCCTTTGGTTCGCAGGCTGGTGCTCAATCCACTGAGCCACACCAGCCAGGGAGAAAATATGTAAAATTTAAACCGTTTTCAAAAAGGAAATGTTTTTATACCAAAGATAATTTGCTTTTGATGCCAGAATAATATACTTAGCATAATCCTATAAGAAGTTAAATTTCTGTAGTCTCCCAGACCACCAATTTATGAGGTATACTTTACCTTTATACATTACAAAGTGATTCAATTCTATCATTAATTCCGTACAACCACTCAAGAGTCAGGTGTTCTTAGACTCAAGCCTTCAAATGTTCTTCTAAGTTAGGCAGTACTAAATTTAGAACTGTTCTAATTCTTTTCAAACTGCTTCGGTTTGTTTTTACTATTCTTTTGCCCATGGATTTTAAATTATCTTATTACCTTTTTTTTTGCTTTTGACATTAACAAAATAAAGCAAGTTGAACTTCAGGAAATTTCAAGGAGGAAAGAAGAGATCACACACAGAGGACACTTGAGATAAGGTCTAAAAATACTATTTATCGACAGCAACAAATGGGTTGCCATCCTACCTATACCTTCCTTCTAATTAACACTTTACATTTCATATGCAGGAAAAGGTTAAAAACCAAATACTCTTATTAAGTTTATAGTGCAACAAACAGGTTGCTCACCCCATAAATGAATCTCTGATTAAACTGCTGTATTGCTCCTTGACGCTGACTACGGTGGAGCTGCCACTGTTCATAGTTCCGGACAGATTCCAATGTTGGCCTCTGCCACGTGGTTGTTCTTGTGAAATGGTCAACATAATAGATACGTCCCATGTTGTCAACTCTGCGTTCCCAGCTAAATCAGAACAAAAACAACCTAATTCAACAAACACTTGTGAAATAGGTAAGAATTAAACAGGACTTCAGCTTGGCCCTGATGCACATTTGGTAACATTTTACCTTGAGAAACTACTTTTAATTTACCTGAAGCCTTTTATTTTATGTATTCTTAAATAGCTTGTAAGTGAACTTAAACACAATGTCTAGTGAGTAAGTCCCAAATAGTCATTAAGGAAAAAGTTTTCATTTTCTTTCCAAAAAGCATTTTCCACAAGAATATAATTATCTAACTTATCATTTCAAATGGGAGCATATTAAGTAAACACTGATACAGTAACTGTCATTTCTATCTGGTTGATTGATTAGGGTTCTTTCCAATATTCTGATGACCATAAATAGTAAAATAACAATTTAATATATCAAAAAATATTTCTTCCTCTGCATTATTTGAGATAAATTTCCTAGAGAGAATTACTAAGAGTATGTGCATTATTACAGTTATATACACTTTCTGCAAGAACTGTAACTACCACCAGCAATGTTGGAGGTAAAGTTTCTCCACAACTTTATAACGAATATTATCTGATAATTTAACAAGTAAAACAGTACCTTTTAGGTGTGCATTTAAGATTATTAGCAAAATTAAATAGTTCCATGTTTGCTACTGACTTCCCTCGAATAAAAATATTTTCCTTCCAATTATATAATGTAAAATTTTCAGTGCTTAACATCCTATATTAATATAGTCTTTATTCCTCCAACTATTTTGCAATGACTTCATTATTACATAACAAAGTTTTTTCAATATAATAGGGACTTTATCCTCATATGTGTAAAGGGCTACAATTCTTATTCAGTCAAATAATTACTCTTGGAGAAACTAATCCTAAAACCCTGTGATTTGAGGTGGTTAAAATTCAGAAAGGAAAATTTGGGAGTAGCAAGATCTATAGAGTCTTTAGGTCAGAAATGCATGAAATTTGAAACCATTCATTATGCTCAATCAATTCTGACTCTCTTCTTTCTAGTTTCTAGCAAGAAAGTAGTGAAGATTTTGTAGAGATACAATGTATAGTTCTGAATAAATACTTTTTCTCTTCTTTAATTCAGATACTTACTTAGGAGGCAGAGGTTCTGGTCTATCCCACGTTGTTCTTTTTTCAATATGATCTACATAGTAAACTCGCCCATGCTGGTCCACTCTCTGCTCCCAACTTAAACACAAAATTTGAAAGGCTGGTATGGTAATTGTATTAGTAGCCTGGCTCTTTAATCCTGTCTTTGACTTTTTCTCTTATATGATCATGTTACAGAACTGAAGCAAATAAGTACATCAGTATATAAAGAAGATATAAGAAGAATTTAGGGACAAAATCAAGAAATGTTATCCTGAGGGTGACACACAGTGTATGAGATTACCTATGCAGAAACGTAAGCTCTAATAGGGGTGTCCAAACTTTTGGTGTCTCTAGGCCACACTGGAAGAAAAAGAGTTGTCTTGGGCCACACATTAAATACACAAACACTGATGAAAACTGATGAGCAAAGAAGAGGTTTTAAGTAAATTTTACAAGTTTGTGTTGAGCCATGGCTGGACACCCCTGCTATGAGAAGTCTTGTATTTCTAAAGAGGTTTAAGATTGAAGCATTCAGGAGACAAAATCTGTCTCAATCTGATCAGGATATTTGCAGGGCTTGAGTGGAAAAGAAAGCTGTAATTAATGTTATGAAATCTAAAGAAAAACTAAAGAATTACTAACTGAAGGATAAAGAATTGTTTGGGTTCTAGAAACACTAAAATCAAAGAGTAAGGTTTTATCAGATATGTCTCTGCACAGTACAATGGACAAAGTCATTCTAAGTATTTTAGTCTTGGTAGGTTATCTCCAAAGTGAAGAATAGTAAACCATTGTAACTTAGAAGTACCAATCACTTCTACGAGCACCCATTTTCTCTTTGGTAATCCCTTACACTAACAACTTTCTAATTTGGCTTCCCATGGAGCATTCTAAAAGGAAAAGAGCCTAACTACCCACACAGGTATTATATAATCTGTTTAGCAATTAAAATTATCTTCCTGAGAGTTTATTAATACAACTGCCAATCAGTTAATTTTGATTAGCATTCTAAGCTCTAAATTAATTTGAAGGAAATAATGCATATACATATAAAATCTATTAGAGTATTAAATTAAAATAACCAGTAGTGATTAAAATGGGATTATGAGCCCTGGCTGGGTAGCTCAGTTGGTTAGAGCATCATCCCTATATGCCAAGGTTGTGGGTTCACTCCCTGGTCAGGGCACACGCAAGAATCAACCAATGAATGCATAAATAAATAGAACGGCAAATTGATGTTTTGCTTTTTCTCTCCCTAAAAGTAAGTTAAGAATTTAACAACAACAAAAAAATGGGATTGTGAGCACTAATTTTCTCAGTTTCCTAAATTATTACTACTTTGCTATAATGACTTTACAATGGAAATTTTATTTCAAAAAATATTTTTCTTCCCTTAAAAAAAAAAAAGCAATATGAATTAGGTGACTATTTTACTACTTGGCCTTGATTAACTTTCTATGGTTCAGTGTCTTTCAGTAAATTAAAAAAAAAAAAAAAGAAAAGAAAAGAAAGAATCTTCTACTATTCCTCCTTGCCCTGGAAATAAGGGAGAAAATTTCAGATATGGGGAGGTTTTTGTTTTGTTTTTGGTTCAGTTTGACTCTAGATCCCCACCAAAATCAGTTACAACTGCTTGAGGACAGTTTTTTAAAGAATGGAGTTTAGTATTATTTTCCTTATTAATAAGTATATGCAGAAGCCTAAAGAAAACAAACATTATGAGCCCTGGCTGGCATAGCTCAGTGGATTGAGTGCGGGCTGAGAACTAAAGTGTCGCAGGTTCGATTCCCAGTCAGGGTACATGCTTGGGTTGCAGGCCATGACCCCCAGCAACCGCACATTGATCTCTCTCTCTCTATATCTATCCTTCCCTCTCTAAAAATAAAATGAATAAAATCTAAAAAAAAAAAAAAAAAATTAACCAAAAACAGTTACTCACCCAGGTGGTAAGGGAGCTTGGGGTACAGGATTTAATGGCCTAGGGCCAGAGCCTCCAGATATAGTAAGAGGAATTATTAACCCAGATGTTGTTCCCTCAGATGTATTTGAATTTGTATTTGTTGCAGGTAGAGAGCTTGTACTAGATCCATCACTTTCAGAAGTGGCAGAAGGTGAACCATTGACAGATGCTATAAAAGATTTGGAAAAAACAGGAAAACAATCTTTTATTTTCAGAAATCAAAATAAAATTTTAACTTTAAGAAGTAAAAAGGCAAATGAAAAATATATAATTTACTATGTGGATATGCAGGAGAAAATTACTTAAATAATGAGAAACAGTCAATGGTCCCAACTAAGCAGGCTTGTTCATATTATTTTATGTTCTGTCTACCCCATGTCCTGTTAATAATTATAAAGCACAGATTCTGATTTCTTGAAGTCACAGGAAATATTAAAAACTTTTAGAATAGATAAGTATTGATATTCTATAATATTGTAAGTTCATTTAGTAATTTTCCAGATCCTTAAAATTATCTTTCCTATGAGATCTTGCAGATCAGAAACCAATTTTGATATTATAATACAGAAGATATGACTGATAAACAATAAGGTTTTTATAAATAGTTATTGAGTACATATTACATCTTCAAAAAATACTCGTTGACAAAAAATTCCTGATAGAAGTCACCAATATTTTGACAATGTAGTTTCTGATTTTAAAGACTGGGAATATATTGTCAACACAAATATCTACAGAAAAAAGGGGAAGATGTACAATGAAACACAAAGTCATTTACTAAAATAATTTGTGAACAACCAGTTTACTTTTCTAATGATATGTACTTATCCTGATATGTACATATGTCCTTATGTCCACACAGTTATAAACCCTGACAGAAAGCTGCAGTCTTATCTGTACTGCCTATGCTTATATAACACACATGTGATTTACACTCTGAATTGACCATGTGCCTCAATAACTTCACCCCTGGAGAAAAAACTTAGGGAAAAGGCATGTCTTAATTACCTACAGAAAGATCATTCTTGGCCAAAATTTTAATGTAAGAATACAGCTAGAAAACCAACCTGAAAGGTCCTCTTGACACTTACCTGAGGATCAGTTGCCAACAGAATATTTCTTACAATCATAGTATACGAGCTACATCCCTAGGGTATGACTGGAATACACACCTGGTCTGCGTGGAGTAGGTGGAGGTGGTCGTGAAGGTCTTGGGGGCCTAGAAGGTTTAAAACCACCATTTGAGAGTGATGGAGAATTATTCCCATTGACCCTCCTATTTTCACCAGACCCTGCATCCTCAGGGTCATCAGATCCATTTGTGTTCACTCTGGATAAGAAGATGGTAAAGAAAGGGAAAGGTGGGAAATGATCTTTGAATTTAGCAAAAATCAGCAGAAAGACCAAAACTGAAAAGTTTTAGGAGTTTGAGAAAAGCTTTCTAATTTCTGGCTAGCCTTAAATATATCAACAGCCCTTGGGTAGGGTCTTATACATAACCCTCAGAGCCCATCCAGAAACAAAGTAAGAGGAGTCAGGGCACAGAACCACTTGGGGCCATTTAAAACCACTAGGTACACTGGTTCAGATTTCAAATAAGTATACTGAGGCCCTTTATAAGCATAAACATAATCAAATTTTCAAAATCCCAAATGCCTTAGAAAAGGGCACACTATTTTATCACAAGCACAGATAACTTCATAATGTTCTTGATTTCCACTGGCTTTTAGGTTGGGGCAGGACTGACTGTCCCATGACAAGAGAAAGAAGTACACTTATTTCCCAGGGTATGTGCTCCCCCAATTCCAGTAAATGGTATGGAAAATGTTCAAAGTTAATGATCTACAGGAGAGGTGCCCAAAGACCTTTTTTAAAAGGAGCTATCATTTCTTCAAAGCAATGACATCAACTGGAGGGAAAGAAAAAGGGAAGAGAACAGTAATAGGAAATGTCATTTTGAATTTTATTACTACTGCCAGCTAAACATAGTTGATTCTGTTTCCCAAGGGGAATTTATTCATGGATTAGAAAAGAGAATGTGAGTGCCCTGGCCAGGTAGCTCAGTTGGTTAGAGTGTAGTCCCAATGCACCAAGGTGGTAGGCTCAATCCCCAGTCAAGAGACAAGCAAAAGTCAATCAATGAATGCATGGATGGGTGAAGCAACAAATCGATGTTTCTCTCCCCAGGCAAAACCAAAACAAAACAAGTAAAAAAAAGCAGACCGTGAGTTATCAGTTTACAGGTGTCTCTGCTAAGGCTCTGATAACTATTATCTGGTAAGTAATAAACCACTACACAGTATTAATCTATAATCCTGGGCCATGATCTAGAACAAACCTAAACATATTAAAATAGTAAAAAGATTTCAAACTAAGTTCCCAGAAGTAGTTCAGAACCTTTCTTCTCCTTTTTTAATTTTTAAAAAATCCTCACCTGAGGTTATGTTTATTGATTTTAGAGATGGGGGACAGGGGAGGGAGAGAGGAGACAGACAGACAGACAGACAGACAGACAGACAGACATTGATGCAAGAAAGAAACACTAATCAGTTGCCTCCCGTATGTGCCCTGGCTGGGGATAGACTCTGCAACCTAGGTATGTAACCTGACCAGGGATTGAACCCACAACCTTTTGGGGTATGGGACGATGATGCTCCAACTGTGCCACCTGGCCAGGGCTAGAGCCTTTCTTCTTAAAGTATGGTCTTTGCACCAGAAGCCAAGGGCAACACACATAAGCCTGTTAGAAATGCACAACCTTGGACTCCACTCTCAACCTGTATCAGAACTAGCATTTTAACAGGATCTCCAGATGTGTGTAAATAGTAGGGTATGACAAACTGCTTTAGGAATTCCTCAAATGCTTATTTTGAATAAAGGGGAGAGCTTAGTAACTGACTGTCAGCACCTGACCTGGTTAGTGTTAACTGCCTGAAGGAAGGCCAAGCCAGTCCTGGCTTGATGAGTCTAACACTTTGCTCTCTGCTGCAGTATTTGGCAGTGTTAAACAACCCATCTTTTAAAAGCATTCTTCTTGACTTCTGTGACAATGCTATTCTAATCTTATACCCTAAACTCTAACCATTCCTTATTCAGTTTATCCTCTTCCTCTTGTTTATTAAATATAAGTTCCTAAGGTACTATTCTTGTCTTCCTTCTCCTTCTCCATGGATTTTCCCCTACAGTCTTGAATTCCATTATTTCAAAGATTATCTCTAAAATGATTCCCAAATCAGAATCTCTAATCTCTGTCTTGTTCCCATCCTCTGGTAGCAAATTATCAACTAAATGCAGGAGACATTGGTTTTGTAGGTGACACTGCTGTCACCCCATGCAATCTGACTTTTTTTCTCTCCTGTGCCTCTTGACACCAAGTTCCACTGATTTCACTTCCACATTCTCTCTACTCTTCTACCACTACTGCTCTGGTTTTAACCCTCAGTGGACTAGAATCACAGCTTCCCACATTCACTTACTACCACATAATCCAAACTACATACTGCTATCAAATAAAATAATTTTTTGCTGTGGAGTTTTGATCATACCGACGCCCTATTCAAATATTTTTAGAGACAATCCTCTCCACAGAGAAAGACTCTATAAGCCTATACTTGCAAACCAAAATCATCATCTAACTCCAACTTCTATAATACTAAAAATAACTAACATTTACTAATGACTGAGCACCCACTTAAACACACACACACAAAAAAAGCATTCCATTTTAGGCAAAAGTAAAGCATGATAATTATGAGCTCGGGCTCTGAAGACAGTCCCAGGTTCAACTGTGCTACTTAAACCATAAACTCAGGCAAGTTCTTTTCCTTTTTGGAGCCTCAATTATCTCATCACCTATAAAAATGACACCTTCCTCCCTCACAGAAATGTCTATGTCCTCTAGGTCTCAGAAACCTAGGAGACACTGTTCCTCAGATTATTTATGGTAATCTGATTCTTAATTATACTATTAATTGATTGACCCTACCCTCAGATTTACTACCTGCCATTTCCAACTTTCAATTATTCTTTCAGCTAAACACTGACTAAAGATTTCCAATGAAACACCCTGAGTTCTTCCCCACCTTTGTGATTGTTTTTCTTCTTTCCACCCAGAAATTCTTCCTCTCTCCAATTCCCCCAAGACACGCACACCCAAATTACAGCTATGCTTTATAATCTCAGGTCAAATACTATTTCTTCCATGAAGCTTTTACACATTTTATACAATTTTAATTTTCAAAAACAATCATGTATTTTTTTTTCTAACAATAAAAACAGTTCAAAAGAGAAAAAAGATTAAAACTAGCTTGGAAATAGAAGAATAGGGATTAAGATGAAGTGACATTTCTGGCACATTCTTCAAGCCCGAATTTTCGAGATACAGACTTTGTTACATAACTGAATGGATTTCCCATAATAGTTTGTCATAATCTAAGAAACATCTTTATCTTGGCCCAGCAGCATCACTATCGCCAGGAAACTGGTGGGAAATGCAAATCTTGAAGTCTATGCTAGAAGTACAACAAATCAGGAACTGAAGATGAGATTTAGCAATCAATCTGTGGTTGAACAAGTCCTCTAGATAATTCTAATATATGCTAAACTTTAAGGAACATGCCTATACTAAAATAGCACTATTGTTTTGTTTTAGTTCCTTTAACAAGTAGGTATGAAACTAAAGCCTGAAATGGGATCCTGAAAACCAACACACTAAATAAACAGAACTGTCAGTGTGAACTCATCACACTACTGTCTTTTAAAGCAATTAGCTAATTGCCAGGCATGTGTGGCTCAATTGGTTGGAGTATTGGTTGATTCTGATCTGGAATCAGAAGATCACAGCTCTGATTCCTGGTCAGGGTACACACCTGGCTTATGGGTTCAGTCCCCAGCCTGGCAACCTATAGATGTTTCTCACATCTCTCCTGCTCTCTTCCCACTTTGCCCCCCGTCTCTCTCTCCGAGATCAATAAATGTATCTTTGGGCAAGTATTAAAAAAAGATAAAAGCAATTAGCTACTAATTATGTGCCACTGTAGCTTTGCTCCACAATCTTACGAACCTCTGCTTATCTCACCATACATAATATATCTGATCTACACATAAGATGTTTATGGTCAGGATAAAGAACCAAGATGCTAATACACAGACCAAAAAATAAGAAAGCACATCTAACAACAAAATCTTGAACATCAGAGACCAATCATCTTGATACTTCACAAAAATGACAAGACAACACTAAGAAATATAAAACATCCCAACATGTATGGGGGAAAGCAGACCAACAAGACTACATTTATGATACAAGCGGGGACCCAAAACACACACACACACACCTCGGGATTATCTTCTGGAGGATGGGCCCCTTGTAGTACAGGCTTCCTTGGCTAGGTGAGTGTTCTAGGAACCCATCTGCATCAGTGTACCAGCTGGCATTGTTGTAAGAGGCTGAGTTTGGCTTCAGTTAATTTTTTAGAAGACTCTTTCAATGTGTTTGCCCATTTCATGATGGGTGATTTACAAGCATATCTGCCCATACCTCGCTGAGTATTGAGCAGTTTTTGACCAAAAGCAGCAAGAACCCCATGCCCCACTCTCCCTATTCATCTGATCTTGCCCCAAGCAACTTTTTTGTTTGTTTCCCTGGATGAAGAAAGTCCTCAATGGGAAATGTTTTGCAGATGTGGAAGAAGTGAAACAAAAAATGGCAGAAGCACTAAAAGGTATCAAAAATGACAAATTTAAAAACTGTTCTGAGAAGTGGAAAAAACATCTCAACAGGTGTATGCATCAAATGGAGAGCACTTTGAAGGTGACTGAAGTTGAAACGTGTAAGAATAAATACACAATTTTTTGATAAATAAAGTCCAAGGGGTTTTTTGCTACCCCCCTCCCCCCGTACACATATTGCTTGAACTAGGACAAAAAGGTAAAACAACATAAAACTGTTCAACAAACTTCTTATATGATAGTTGGGACAGGGAGGAGTAGAAGACATTGTTCATTGAATATATACTGTACTGCTCTTTAGTCATATACTTATGAAGTCTGCAAATAAAAGCAAAGAGGAAAAACCAGCCATGGTCATAGTTATGTGTAGTAACATTTAAACAGCATTTGACAGTTTACAAAATGCTTTTCAAACCAATTATCTCAGCAACATGCTCTCTAAAACAAAAGCTAATGCAAAGGAATTCATGCTTAACATACAAGACATGCTCAGCCCTGGCCAAGTGGCTCAGTTGGTTGGAGCTTCATCCTACACACCAAAAGGTTTTGGGTTCAATCCCTGGTCAGGGCACATACCTAGGGCACAGGTTCGATCACTGGTCAGGTTGCATAAAAGATGCAACAGATCAATGTTTCTCTCTCCCTCTCCCTTCCTCTCTCTCTAAGGTCAATGAATATGTCCTCGAGTGAGGATTAAAAAAATAAATAAAAAAAACCCCCACATGCTCAAAGACTAGTCTGGCAGCCTCAGAAACCTAGAAGACACCGTTATTCAGATTACTTATAACGATTCACTTGGGAAGATGTAGCAGGGGTATCCAACCTGAAGCCCAGATGGCTATGAATGCAGCCCAAAACAAAATCATAAATTTACTTAAAACATTATGAGATTTTTTTTCTGTTTTCGTTAGTAATGTGGCCCCAAGACACTGAAAGGTTGGACACTCCTGAAGCACTGATTAAATAAATGGTATGAATTAAGACCTATAACAATGCCTTTGCAAGAAATATATATATGTCGAGAGTGGTTTCATAGAGTATTGTTAAGAGAGAGGTTTGCAAAAACGAAACAAAAGAGTCGCATAACAGAACCTTTCAATGGGTATACAAAATTCTATAACATTACCACTTATTAATGCAAAAATACAGGTTTACTATACAAAAGAGGAATTAATTGGTCAAAGTAAACTGAAATAGTAAAACATTTTTATGGGAAAACTTTCAGGAACTCAAGAAATCTTTTATTAAACATAAAACTAAAAAGAGGCACAAGAGGCATAGTTGTCTTCCAGTTAGTCCACAGAAACATGTATGTAATTTTAAAAACTATTCTGTCCTGGCTGGTGTGGCTCAGTTGGTTGTAGCACTGTCCTGTAAAACGAAAGGTCATGGGTTCGATTCCTAGTTGGTGTTCATGTTTAGGTTGTGGGTTCAGTCCCAGTAAGGGCGAGACAACCGATCACTGTTTCTCTCTCTCCCTTCCCTTCCTCCCTCCCTCTCTACACACACACACACACACACACACACACACACACACACCACAAAACCTTTTCTATTGCTTTTATTTCCAATGAGAAATAAAATAGATATTTTTCTCTGGCCAAGAAGTTATCACTCCTTAATATTCTACACTTCTTGTGAGATTAGTATAGGAGATGATTCTTTGTCACAGGACTGACTCTGAAGGCAGAAATCTATTAGGTAAAACACAATAGCTTTGTAAAGTGTGATTTTCCTAAAGATCTTAATGAGTTGTATTTTTAAAATTTTTTATTATAAAATTTTTATACATTACAAAAGTAAACAGACAACCATAACAAATTCCCATGCCCCTATCAACTCAGCTTCAACAACCCTCATTTGTTCTACTTGTTCCACCTATTCTCCCTTGAAGTATCTGACACTATAATAAACTCATCTTTCTAGATTTTCCCTTATGTTCTGTGACACTGTTTTTCTGATTCTTCACCTCTTCTGACTACTGCTTCTGTGGTTCATCTTCCTACACCTAAGAGTCCTGAAACCTTTATAAATATTCCCTTTCTTACCTTGGGCCCTGAATTTTTTGAAACTTATTTATTCTTCTATCAATATGAACTTGAAGTTTTGACTAAAATAAATATTTATTAATTTTCCCCATCTCTCTCCTGCTTTCTTGATAAGCAATAAGTAAACTCTTACCTTGTTTCATCCTTGGGTCTAGAGCCATCTTCATTCTGTGAAGCACCTAACAGCAATAAAATTTAGATGGAAAATGAGTTTCAAAAGTGGTTTTCATGTTTTTTCTCAATATGCTATGTAAACAAAGCCTTTTATTGAATCTTTCTAGAAAAAAGGTACTAGAACTTAAATTCCAACATGACATTTGAAAAGAAACTGTGATAAATGTTCATATGATTGAAATAAGAAAAGTCTTACCAACATTTTACGCATATGATTATGTGTAAGAGATATTAATTAGTCAATGTATATCACTCCTGGGCTACTTCTGCCTTCTTGAAGCATGTTTGCTTGACTCTAATGTAAATCTAGTTATTTTAGCCATTTTTTGTAGTCCAAATGCCTTACAAAAAAGTCCTGATCGCCAGTAGAATGATTAATAAAATAGACTCTGAAAACAGAAAAACCAGTAACATCTCTCTTATACTAGGGCCTGGAAAACAGCTTCAAGAATGGAAAAGGCACAAATGGATCTTAAAGCAACCAAAAGGAATGCCATAATGTTCACACTTTCTTCAAATTTTATCCATGGGAAGTACGCCCACAATTCAGTAAGAGCCTGTATACTATAAAACATTAGGAAGAGGCTGCTAGATATAAGCACGCTGCCATAAAAACAGAGAGGGAAAAACTATAAAATGCATAAATAAGAACTCAAATTTAACAGTCTAGGTCTATTTAGTTAAAGAACAATAGTCCCTATGAAAACAGTCCTAATTTCAAACAGAGAAATCATCACTATATTACTCCAAATCATAATCAACAGATTAACTCCTTAAAGAGATGCTGAGTCACCACTATACTATACAGCAAGGTTGGCAAGTATCTCATCTAGTTGAGAAATATTACATTTTAAAAATTGGTAGAGATGAATAGATAAAATATAGTATTAGAACAGCTGTAAGAATTAAACATAAAGATGTAGAACACTGGCAAGCACATATAAAATACACTCCATAAATATTAGCTATTATATTATTTCTCACAATTTACATCTCATCAGCAGTTTGAACAATGGCCATTTTTTGTTCAATCTTTTATTTTGCTTCAATATAGAGTGAAGCCATCACTATCAATTATGGCATAAGTTATTTAGATCTAGTCCTGTGCTTTCATCCAGAGAACAGTTTAAAAACACACATTCGCGTATAAAATATCTGACACTTATACAAGCAATGTCCAAGAGAGCAATGCCTGTACTTAAGGTTTGCATTTTTTTACAAATATATTGCTCTTTAAAGTATTCCCAATCAAAATTTCCTCAAGAAAAACTGATCATATTTCTAAATGCAAACATTTTATCCACAGGTCACTTTGGAAGATCCACCAAGATCTCATCTATTCAGTGAGCTATTCAAAAGGGCCCTCTGGTTACAAAATAACTAGCTCTTAAATGAAATAATTTAACACACTGTTCCTATTTCCTGGGTATTGAGCAATCTCAAAAGAAAAACAAACAAGTGAATCAATACCAGAACAGGACCAGGATGCACTAAGCAAATGTGAAAGAAAGGGATGCTCTGAGTCTAAGAGCTAATATCAGTTCTGAGATGGATCAGAAAGAAGAGCTTGGGTTAGCAGCAAAGTGAGGGGGCTGTCCCACAGACAGTCACACTAGGCTAGGGATCCTGGAAAGGAATTCAAGTTTTCCCAGATAGGTGGCAATCCCTGGCACTAGCAGATGCAAAATAAATGTTCTCTGGAGCAAAGAATCCCCTGTTTAGGCCCTTAAGATTCCTACAGACTAAGATCAAATAAAAAGTTGCAATCAAAGAGCAACAAACACATAAGAAAACCTCAATAAAGAAGAGACATATAACATTTACATCTCCAAAGATTTCTAATACTGTAATTTTCAAATAGAGAATGTAAAAAAAACTACATAGCAAAAGAAAATTATGAAGAAACAAGAAACTGTCAAAAACAAGCATCAGCAAATTCACTCTGAGGTATATACCCAAGAGAAATGAAAACATGTACAAAGAAAGTTGTATACAAATGATTACGGCAGAATCATTTATAAGTCCTTAGTAACCAAAAAGTAGAAATGAGACAAATGTCCACCAGTGGATGAATAAATAAATAAATTGTGGCATACACACACATTCGGGAATATTATTCAGCTACAAAAAGAAAGTATACTGATATATGTGCTGATTTGGATAAAAACATTAAGCTAAATAAAAGAATCCATATACAAAAGGTCAGATACTGTATGACTCCTCATTTATGATATATCCAGAATAGGCAAATCCACATAGAAAAAAGCAGATTAAAGATTACCAGGTGATGGGGGAGAGGAGGTAATGGGGAGTAGTTTTTTTTCCCCTGGGGTGATGGAAAAGTTTTGAAATTAGAGAGAGGTGGTAAATACATATTACTGTTAATACACTAAATGCCACTGAACTTTACACATTATAAGGCTGATTGTATGCTATACAAATTTCACCTTAATTAAAAGAATCACAACAAAAAAAGCATATTTGAAGAAACAATGCTATAAAACTGAAAATGCACATATCATCATATTCCAACAATTTCACTCCCAAATATATATCCTACATAGTATACTCCTGAACCTGTGTATCGGGAGACATATAAATATATAATATAAATGCAAAAATGTCCAATATATCACTATATATTTATAAGGCAAAAAAACGACAAACAATCCAAATGTCCTTTGACATAAAAAATGGGTAACTATTGCATATTCACCCAACAGATTAGTATACAGCAGTGAAAATAAATTAGTTATATATACAGTAACATGGTTAAATCATAAAAAGCAACATCAATATTTTTTTGTGAGGGAATCGAGAGATTCCATTCTTTTTTAAAAATTAATTAATTTATTTATTTAGAGAGGGAAGGGAGGGAGAAAGAGAGAGAAACATCAATGAGCGGTTGCTGGGGGCTGTGGCCTACAACCCAGGCATGTGCCCTGACTGGGAATCGAACCTGCGATGCTTTGGTTCGCAGCCCACGCTCAATCCACTGAGCTATGCCAGCCAGGGCTACATCAACATTTTCATAGAACTCAAGAAATACACTGTTGAGGGTGACATATGTAATTAAAAAAATTTTAAAACAAGAAAATGATAAATTCAAAATTCAGAATAGTGATTATCTTAGGGGAAATAAAGGAATGATATAGGGAAGAAATTACAGATGGACATAATAACACTGTTAATGTTCTAATTCTTAAGGTATGTGGTAGTTCATGGCGGTCATTTTATTACGCTGGTTTATATTTTACACATATTAAATGTGAAAATATCTGCTATGTTTTAAATATGAGTATAAATCAAAGCCCTTTCTAAATTGCAAAAATGAATGAACACAGTATTGTTAAAACTACCAATGACCTTATTATAGCTTTAATACTTGGATTTTTAAAGTAGCACTGATAAAGTAAGGTAGAAATATAAAAGTGTGGAAAGGACAGTTTATTGGCTTTTGGGGGAAGGTAAGTTAGTTAATATTATGGGCATACATGAAAATGTTTAAATGTAAGTCAAATTTTTAAAATACCAGTATAGCAAAGTTTCTGTCTATGAAACAATTAGTTGGGGTCCTGGCCTGGTAGCTTAGTTGGTTAGAGTGTCTTCTCGATACACCAAGGTTTTGGGTTTGATCTCTGGTCACGGCACAGACAAGAATCAACCAATGAATGCATAAATAAGTGGAACAAAAAAACTGATGTCTATCTGTCTTTTAAATCAATAAAAACAATTTGTTGGTACCCAGATTCAGTTGAAATCTGGTAATTTCAAGTAATATTTGGTAAATCAAAAAATTTAGGCTTATTTCTTAGATTTTAGTATACTGGTAAAGAATATTATAGATATATTCACACTGAAAATGGCTACTGAGCCTAAAATTAATGCAAGAAAGTCCAATGCAAGAAAGAATAAAATAAAGTCAAAATGAAATGGAACATATATAATAAAACCAGGGGTCACATATGCCAAGACAGTCCTAAATTAATTTTAGATACATTTCTAGAGTATACATGGTATAGAATATAGATCTTCACAAGAATAAGCTCCTATTTTATAATAATAAATTTAACAGTAAAATTTCTCTTTAGGAAAAATAATGTCTTTGACAACAATAATTTTCGGTGTTTCTTGTTAGATGTCCTATTTGGAAAGACAGGTATTAAACTAACACTCCACTACCACCCACCCAAGAACTAAAAACAAATGAATGGGAAGTTGTAGACAGGAACTGCTCACTCAGTTTGCTGAGTTAATTTACTGATATATCTAAGGGATACAGCAATAAGTCTACCAACTAGCAAATTAAATAAAGGCTTCTTCCCAGAGACTTACAAAAGCAGATTAATTCTGCACTTAAGTAGAGGAAAACATCTGAGCAAATTATGTAGTTACTTTCTAAATCAGTGAAATAAGAAAGAGCATCAAAACATTACAACTGAGACTCTCAGCTGGATGTTAAACTTATTCCCTGAGTGAGGGTTGGGGTAGGGAAAGTGAGAACATGGGAGTGCTCTGGTTTTAAATAAAGTTGGAAGAAAAGTAGGAAGAACAAACAAAAATGCTGAGTAAATTTTGTTTCACTTGGAAAAGGTTTAGTTATATAACTGTCATCTTTAGAAAATTTATCCACCGAAAAGAATGAACCCAAAACTCATAAGTACCAAAAGACATAATGTCTCTCTCATTGGGAAAATCCAATGTTCACAGTATATCCAAATATAATTGCAAGCTATATTACTTGGTTATTTTTTATACCAAAATTCAGACAATGATTCTTTTTATAAATATTACCTAATTAACCAAAAATACCAAAGTCTACAAGAACAGATTTTATTATAAGAACCCTCCTATCTATGTGTTCTTCCACAGACTTCTGACTGAATATGTTCAGGGGGAAAAAAATCTAAAAACCTATAACATTATAAAAATATGAGAATACAAAAGTTACGCCTCTACCCATACCCCCCGCCCCAGTTCTAGTCCCATCAAACAATGCCCAGGTAGCAGAAATTCAATTTTAGTGCTAAACTCTACTTTTCATTTCTGGCTTGCAGTTCAAGTTACAGAAATGGAACCAATTAAAGGAAAATGCAAGTGCAGTTCCCACCACACTGCTTGTAGGCTGAACTGAGTTTTGTTTGCTCACAACCAACTCATGATGTAATTTAAAGTTGCTAGATTTTAAGTGTGTACTGGAAAGGAAAGGAAATATAATGCCTTACAAGATTGTGATGGTTAAGTGAGTATGTGTGTAAACACACCCAACATTGTACCTGGCACATGGTAAGCATTCAAAAAAACAAACAAAAAAAACCTAGCTATTTTATCTGGCAACCCTAACCCTAAAATCCACTGTGACTTCCCAGTTAAAACCATTTTACTTCAAGGAATCATGTTAAATTCTGCCAATTATTTTCCTCCTTGAGCAGAAAACGGATGGCACAGAAATGTCCACTTCTGTAGAAAATAAACAATAAAGTCTTAAATATAAATAAGCAGCTTAGATTCTACTCTGAAATGTGAACACTGACATACCTTATTTTTGTTAACTATTAATATTCTGAACTAATGATAGTTTCAAATTTGTAGGAGATAAAACTTAGGAAGCTGTAAAAACTGAGGTTTAGAGCAGTTTAACAATGTAACTTAACCTATATATTCTAGAACTCCACTTTAAAGAAAAATGTAACTATTACAGAGTTCCCATAAATTGCTGCCAATTAAAATGAACATATCAACTGTGAAGCAGTATGACCATTTCAGAAACTTCACTTTCATTTACCCAAAAGAACCAATCTGGAAGATACACCAGGACCATCTGGAAGATCCTGCTATTAAAAAAGGTCATGAGTTAAAGAAGTAGGAAGTCTTCCAAAGTAGAAACAGAAGAATAAGAGCACCCAACAATCACAAAATGTTTCATAATGCAGTTTCTAAGTAAACAAAAAGATCTTTGTCAGACTAATCAAGGAAACCATTAGTCTGTTCTCTGTGTTGCAGCCTATAAAATCTGTTTCAAGGAAAAATACTGTTAGCACAAGAAAAGTGATGGAAATATCTAAAGAGAATCCACTGGAAAGTAGTTTTATTAAGCATGCTAGCTCAGCAGGCACAACTTGGGTGCCATCGAACTTCTTTCAATTTATAGTTCACGTTCATTCCCTTTAACAAATACTAGTAAATCATAAATTGTAAGATATATCAACATACATATAATGAATTGGTTTTGTCATTATTATAACACGAAGATATCTCTGTAAATTTAACCTACAGAAATAGAAGACAAGTGGCAAATAAATTTAAGCTTGTTTTGGTTGTCTGGTACAAAGAAGAATTTTTCAGTTAAATTTAAACTCAACCACACACTGCTACAGACAAAAAACTATGTCTGCCATATGCCACATTAACTGCTATTGTTGGCCTAGAGAATAAATACTTAATAAATCAATTTATTACCCACAGGGCCAATTGTAGTTCAACTTTTATTCGGGTAACCTTTCAACTTATAGAAAAATGTTTTATTCGTAGAAACAAAGCACTAAAAGTAGAATGTTTAAAATTATCAGTATCTCTTTTTAAAAAGGAAATTTCTTTAATGTGAAGAGTAAAAATTATATATAGCATACTAGAGTGGCAAAAAGAATCATTAAAGATCCTATACAAAAAATAATTACTTACATCCTGGCTCTTGTGGCTCAGTGGACTGAGCGCCCACCTCTGAACCAAAAGGTCACCAGTTCGATTCCAAGTCAGAGCACGTGCCTAGATTATAGGCCAGGTCCCCAACTGGGGACATGTGAGGGGTAACTGATTGATATTTTCCTGTCTCTCTCTCCCCTTCCCCTCTCTCTAAAAATAAATAAAATCTTTTCTTTTTTAAAAAGATAATTACTTACTTTCTGAACATGCAGTTTCACCATTGGTAACAACTTCAGACTCTAATTGCAGCCCATCAAGACACACTGACAAGTCTCCTATTGTTTCTGTTGGCTCTCTGTCACCTATAAGCTGTAAAGTCACAACTACTTCCTCAACTGGAAGAGAATAAATTACAGGACAAATGGTCACTTTATTTTCTTTAAATCATCTTAACTGTTAAAAAACTAATGTCAGAAAAATATCTACATAATGGTCACTTTTACTTTCCTTTAAAGTCATCATAACTGTTAAAAAACAATGTGAGAAAAAAATACATTTGTCTTAATATTCTTCACCCAAGGTTTCAGGATTTATGCCAATTAAACATTTTAGAAATAGAACAGAATTTGCTGATGTTTAATATTCATAATGCTAAATAAATAGCTCAATCATCTCATTTATTATGCAAGGGGGGACCAAAAAAACCTGAAATTTATTTATAAAAAATCGTGTTTTTATTCTTATATGCTTCAACTTCAGTCATCCTCAAACTACTCTCCATTTGATGCCATACACCTATCGAGATGTTTTTTCCACTGCTCAAAACAGTTTTTGCATTTGTCAGTTTTGAGGCCTTTTAGTGTTTTGCTGTTTCTTTTTGTTTCACCTCCTCTACATGGGCAAAATGTTTCCCACTGAGGACTTTCTTCATTCAGGCAAAAACAAAAACAAAAACAAAAACAAACAAACAAAAAAACCCCACATCACCAGGGACAAGATGGGTAAATCACTCACCATGAAAGAATCTTCAGGGGAAAAAAAAAAATCACTGAAGCCAAAAGCAGCCTCTCACAATAATGTCAGCTAACATACTGATACAGATGGGTTCCTAGAACACTCACCTACTGGGAAAAGCCTGTACTACAAGGAGCCTGCCCTCCAGAAGATAATTCTGGATTTTGGGGGGGAATTGCCCCTTGTCCACATTCCATCCTTGTATAAAATGAGCCAGCAGAACAATCAAGATTATTCAGCAATGGGCCTGAATAATACTGACTAAAATGTATCACTTAACCACAGATTAGCCCTGGGTGGTGTAGCTCAGTGGATTGAGTGCAGGCCGGCGAACTCAAAGGTTGCTGGTTTGATTCCCAGTCAGGGCACATGCCTAGGTTGCAGGCCAGGTCCCCAGTTGGGAGTGTGAGAGAGGCTAGTGATCAATGTATTTCTTGCACATTGCTGTTTCTTTCCCTCTTTTTCTGCCTCCCTTTCCTTCCCTCTAAAAGTATATAAATATAATCTTAAAAACAAAAACAAAAAAACCCACAATCAATTATATCTCTTAAGTTCTAAATGAGAAATAAAATTCTTACAATGTTTTAGATAGTCAAGGGATTGAAAATATATTTTAAAAATCATGACATATTAATCATACCGTATTTTCAGACCATAAGATGCATCTAGGTTTTAGAGGAGGAAAACAGGAAAAAATTTTTGAAGCAAAAAATGTGGTAAAATATTTAATAACATAAATAACATAATATTTCACCAATGTCAATGTAAACAGAACTCAATGGCAGTATTAACAACCATTATTCCTCCCAAATTGGGGGGATGCATCTTATAGTCCCCAAAATACGGTAATATATTAATCAAAACAAGTATGTTTCCAGTTTTTATATATCTCTGTATTTATATACACACATACAAAGTGGGGCAAAAGTAGGTTTCCAGTTGTAAGCACATGAAACAGTTTATTCTTGTATTATTTAACATTTTATTATTTTCCATTATGAATAACTGTAAATCTACTTTCCCTCACCATGCATAAATTTTAAAAAATCTAAAATGAGGAAATTTTTGAAATGAGCATTTGGAAAAGGAAATCTGCCAACATATTAATTATATTTGTCTCACTTAAGTGGAATTTTTTTCCTTCATCTTTGCTCTCTACCTTATAGTTTTCCATAATTGAGTTATGTAGTACTTGAATGAATATCTATTTACTAGGTAAATATTTCTTTAAAATACTGGATCCAAAATGAATGGTCAAACCAGAGTTACCCAGAATGCTTTAAATAGTTCAAGATTCTTCTCCCTATTAATATATAACCAAGTAAACTTAAAAACAATTAGTGAACATAATTATTCTGTATGTTTGGCATATGAATTTCTTACAGGGGGAAAAAAAACTGAGCACAATTTCTATTTTACATACATACGTTTCATATTGTTGGACTTTAATGTTTCATAGATATCTAATGCAGCAGTTCCCAACAAAACATCAGATTTCAGTGTCTGGTGACTCCATACACGAAAATGTAATTTACTCATTGGGGTGACGATACTAAAAATGAAGAAAGGTGAAAAATTGTTTTCATTAAGTATCACAATGGGATGCTATGTAAACTACAATTAAGTTTTAATGTCTAAAATCTTACTGCTCCCCTCATAGTTTACTGTTCAACCAATATTGCCTATATTCTACAATCTTATGAAAAACATCTGAATGTTACATGCTGGCATGATCATTGAACTACAGGGGCAACTTCACCCATGTATCATCAACAAAAGCGAAACTGCTCATCATGCTACAAACAGTTGGAAAACTATATAGTGGTATAAAAAAGTGAATTTATAAATTAAATCCTTATTTTATCTAAGGTAGTATGCTAAACTTGAGGTTACTTCATTTAATTTTCAAACCAACCCTAGGAGATGGAACTTGGCACCCCAATCTTCAGATAAAAAAACTGATACTCAAACCGGTTAAGCAAATTGCCCAACATCACAGTTAGTGGCAGACTATAATCTAAACAAAGGCCTATCATTAAATTATATTAAAATGTTAGTCAGCTACACAATGATGATTTGAGGATTATATTGTGAAACCTCAAGTTTCACACTACTAGAGGCAAAGTGTCTAGGACAAATGTCATATATTGATTAACTCATACCATGCTAAATGCCAATAAAGAATGCTATCTGTAATGGTAATTTCCAAAGCAAACTTTGGGAAATTTGTATTAGCAATAAATTGTATTCAAACTATTTTAGAGTCATCAATTAGAAAAACAGGAACACCATATAATCTACTATAGTCATATGGTTCAGTGCTATAAAGGCAAATTCTTGAAATCTTTCAATTGCTCTATACCTCATTCTCTCTAAAATGTGATCGAATTTGGGGGGACAAATAAATACCTTCCTCTTTGTAAGTCTGCCTATCCTGTAACTCCATCATCATATTTCCACCATCATTTTAATAACAGGTATTTTAAACAAACTAAAAAATTTTTACTTTAACTTTGCCTCTCTTTTTTTGGTGGTGGTTGGGGGAGTACAATGTATTCATTCTCTTCAAATTTCTTAAATGTTACTTTCAGAAGAACATAGTATATAGCAGGAAAACATTTCTCTATTAATCATCTGGGAAATCATACTGGAGATATAAAGAGGTAATAAATTTAATTTTACTTTAATTAGAGACAGGATCAAGTATACTATCACAGATGATCTTATGTAAATCATTTCAATTCAATTCTAGACAGAAATTTGTAAAGTCTGCTATATAGCAATGGAAGCTGTGTTAAAAATCACAGGCCAATCTGCTGCAAATTAAAAATTCAGGAGAAGAAAGTGAACTACATCTTCCCCCAAACATCTGGGCTCAATAACAGCACTACCTACCATATGGGGCTACAAGGAAAGTTTCTTTTTTCTTAACTTTTTAACCACTAAGGAGGAGTTCATGTCATTATCAGCTTAAGAGTCTCAAAGTGTGGATCTAGTGAGCACAGATAGCAGCTGACAGAAAGATGACTAGCATTCAGTCCATTATTCTGCTGAACATCTCTAGTCATTATGGAGGCTATGAAATTTTATAAATTTCATTTGATTTTTTAAATTTTTATTCATAATTGTTTAATTTAGATTCAATCTCTAATGAGCCATTAATTAAAAACAAAGCCTAAGAAAATTAATGTTGAAATGAATACAGATGAGCAACGTTAGAATACTTCTGCAAATAGGCCTCAAGATGATCTTCAGAGAATTCTTGAATTTCATTCATTTACTCAAAATAATCATGAAGTGCTCTGGCTGGTGTAGCTCAGTGGATTGAGCGTGGACTGCGAACCAAAGGGTCACCAGTTCGATTCCCTGTCAAGGCACACGCTTGGGTTGCAGGCCAGGTCCCCAGTGGGGCCCACATGAGAGGCAACCACACACTGATGTTTCTCTCCCTATCTCCCCTTCCCCCTCTATAAAATAAATAAAATATTTTTATTTATTTATCATTTATTTATTTATATTTATATTAACATTATATAATATGATATATTTATATTATACATTAATATTATATACACTATTCATATAATATTAATATATTAATATTTATTTAATATTTTTATTTATTTTATAAATAAAAGAGAGAGAGAGGGAATTGAACCTGCGATGCTTTGGTTCACAGCCCACGCTCAATCCACTGAGCTATGCCAGCTAGGGCAAAATAAATAAAATCTTAAAAAATATACATAAAAAAATCATCATGAAGTACATTAAGCTGCCTCAGGCCTTCAAAAATCCATGTGAAAGAATAATATAGGTATATCCAATTTCTTTTGTCATTTATTAGGAATAAATACTAATCACATAAACATATATCATGTGAAGAAAAGAGTTTATAATTTTAAATGTTTCATCTGACCATTTAGAAATAAAATTTTTTTTTTAGTCACTAGTTTATTTCTCTGAGGGAAAAAAAAAATACAAGAACTCCAAATGTTAGGTAATAAAAGCAATTTGTGTATATTTGATGTGACAATTAGTAACATTTGCACTACACTTTTGTATATATTTGGTCCCCAAACCAAAAATGCACTATTATTTTAAAATTCTTTTGTTAATAAATCATACTTTTCCTTTCATTTTAATAAAAATAGTTAAAATCAACCTGTAATTTCCTACAGTGAGTGCTCAATACCAACTTTTGGGGCTTTGTCAATGAGTGTTGAAACTGGTTCCTACTTCTATGAATTCATACTAGGGAGAACACCGATATATGCACACAGATATATGTTTTAACAGTGTCTAAAAGCACAACATTAGAAACTAGTTGATCAATAAGAACTAGTAAATTAAGTGACAGTCTATCCATATTAAGGAATATTATGTAGCTATATAAGAGAAATTAGACTGGTATATACTCAGATAACCATGTTATATATGCTAAGTGTAAAAACAGAGTTGCAGAATAAAATACATAGTGTAATTTATTTTTAAAGGAAGAAAATCCCTATGTAGTTTCTGTGTGGGCATTGTAATTAAGAAACAAAAACAAGAGACAAGTTATTTTTAAAAATTAAACTGAGTTACTCATAGCTCTCTATTTCCTAAGTTAAGGAAAGAGGTACTAAGAATGGTTCATGACCATGGGCTCACCCAGCTGCTGTTCAGGGGCAATAATGATACCATCATCAACTAAACTGGAGAAAGTAAAGAACAAGAGAGACTAGAAAAACAGAAATATCTGAAGAAAACAAAAAGGGGGCTAAAAAAAAGGAGTTCTAGGACAGGGGAAAAAGATGAGAGAGGAAAGAAGCAAAGAAAACAAGTGAGAAATTTTTCTCAAGCTACATTTTTGCTCACCTACTAAACAAAACATACTGTAGAAAATACTTTCAAACCTACACTGTAAGGGGTTGCTTCCATTTGGGACTGCTTGTATTGTTACATTTTTCTGTCTTCTTTGACTGTCCATCTACTGTGACTTCCACATAAGGACTTGGTCCAAACCAATTCTTTTTATTTTCTTTAAGTTTTGCTGAAATGACTAAAAGAAAAAGAAAAAGAAAAAGAAATAGTTCAATATTTGACAAGCTAGTTCATCTTCAAATCACTTTAATTTCATAAAGGTTATATAAAAAATTACTTTTACTCAGAGAAGCAGTTTTACTCTAAAATATTTATTAATTTTATTTACTCATGACCGTTGTGTTTCCTCCCAGCCTAGTAAATAAATATTGGACTTCCCCACCCCATCCTCCTAAATTCCCAACAGTATCATCAGTATAATTGCCCACTATCAGTATTACTTGTCCTAGAACTCCAAAGTCAATTAAAAAGTACATTAACAAATTTGGTCAACAAGTATTTAAACACCTACCATGTATCAGATATTGCTCTAAACTGTGGATAGAGCCATCTACAGTACAGAAAAGGCACTGGCTCTCAAGGAGATACAATCCTAGTTAGAGAAAAGTTCTTGTGATGAAGAACAGGCTAATGTGGCAGAATGACTTGACAGTAAGGAAGCCCTCTGAGGAAATACTTTTAAGCAACCATATAAATGACAAGCAGCACTAGTCATGTGAAGATTGGAGTTGGAAACAGACAAAGCTTGGCCTATCTGTGGAAAAATACAGCAACCAGGGAGGGATGGTAAATGAGGTGAGATTATGTTTAGCCAAGATAAGGAATTTGGATTTTATTCTAAGCACACTGGAAAGCCACTGGAGGAAGAGAGTTACAAATAAGATTACTTTTAGCATCCATATATCTCATATTATCTTAGCACAACCTTCCTACACTGTGCATTGGGAGATAATGACTCCTTAGCCTTTACCATTGAGTTAGTCACTTTTGCCATAAAACAGCCAGACAGGGTAGCTCAGTTGGTTAAGAGTGTTGTCCTGATACCAAGGTTGCAGGTTTGATCCCATCAGGGCACATATAAGAAGCAACCAATGAATGCATAAATAAGTGGAATAACAAATTGATGTTTCCCTCTCTCCTTCATCTCTCTATAAAATCAATCAATAAAAATTATTTTATTTACTTTTTAAATTTAATCTTTTATTTTTATTTAAAATTTTTTTTAATTTTCTTTTTTTTAAGATTTTATTTATTTACTTTCTGTAATACATCACATAAACAAAAGCAAAGACAAAAAACACATGATCATATCAATAGATGCAGAAAAAGCATTTGATAAGGTACAGCACCCATTTATGATAAAAACACTCAGCAAAGTGGGAACAGAGGGAGCATTCCTCAACATAATAAAGGCCATATATGAGAAACCTACAGCCAACATTATACTCAATGGGCAAAAATTAAAATCTTTTCCACTAAGAACAGGAACAAGACAAGGATGTGCACTTTCACCACTTCTATTCAATATAGTACTGGAAGTTTTAGCCACAGCAATCAGACAAGAAAAAGAAATAAAAGGAATCCAAATCGGAAAGGAGGAAACAAAACTGTCACTGTTTGCAGATGACATGACAGTGTACATAGAAAATCCTATAGACTCCACCAAAAAACTGCTTGACCTAATAAATGAATTTGGCAAAATAGCGGGATACAAAGTCAATATCCAGAAATCAAAGGCATTTCTGTACACCAACAATGAAACAGCAGAAACAGAAATCAAGAAAAAAATCGCATTTGAAATAGCAAAAAGAAAAATAAAACACCTAGGAACAAACCTAACCAAAGAGGTAAAAGACCTGTATTCAGAAAACTACATAACACTGAGGAGAGAAATCAAGGAAGACACAAACAAATGGAAACATACACCGTGTTCATGGATTGGAAGAATTAATATCATCGAAATGTCCATACTACCAAAAGCAATTTACACATTCAATGCAATACCTATTAAAGTACCAATGGCTTATTTCACAGACATAGAACAAACACTTCAGCAATTTATATGGAACCATAAACGACTCTGAATAGCTGCTGCAATTTTGAGAAAGAAGAGTAAAGTAGGAGGGATCACAATACCTGACACTAAACTATACTAAAAGGCCACTATAATCAAAACAGCCTGGTACTGGCATAAAAACAGGCACATGGACCAATGGAACAGAACAGAGAGCCCAGAAATAAACCCAAGTCTCTACGGTCAATTAATATTTGACAAAGGAAGCAGCAACATAGAATGGAATAAAAATAGCCTCTTCAACAAATGGTGTTGGGAGAACTGGACAGCTACGTGTAAAAAATTGAAACTCAAGCACCAACTTACACCTTATACAAAAATAAATTCAAGGTGGATAAAAGACTTAAATATAAACCGTGACACCATTAAAGTCCTAGAAGAGAACGTAAGCAGGAAAATCTCAGATATTTCACGCAGAAACTTTTTTACTGACATGTCTCTTAGAGCAAGGGACATAAAGGAAAGAATAAACAAATGGGACCTCATCAAAATAAAAAAGCTTTTGCACAGCTAAAGAAAACAGTATCAAAATAAAAAGAGAACCAACTGTATGGGAAAACATATTTGCCAATGATACCTCAGACAAGGGTTTAATCTCCAAAATATATAAAGAACTTACACGACTCCACTCTACGAAGACAAATAACCCATTTAAAAAATGGGCAAAGGACTTCAACAGACACTTCTCCAAGGAGGACATACAGAAAATCCAAAGACACATGAAACGATGTTCAATATCGCTAGCTATCAGAGAGATGCAGATTAAAACCACTTCACACCAGTCAGAATGGCCATCATAAACAAAGCAACAAACAACAAGTGTTGGAGAGGTTGTGGAGAAAAGGGGTCCCTAGTGCACTGTTGGTGGGACTGCAGACTGGTACAACCACTATGGAAAGCAGTATGGAACTTCCTCAGAAAACTTAAAATGGATCTGCCTTTTGACCCTGCAATTCCACTGCTGGGACTATATCCTAAGAACACTGAAACACCAATACAAAAGAACCTTTGCACCACGATGTTCATAGCAGCAGAATTTACAATAGCTAGGTGCTGGAAGCAACCTAGATGCCCATCAGTAAATGAATGGATCAAAAAACTATGGTACATTTACACAATGGAATTCTATGCAGCAGAAAGAAAGAAGGAGATCCTACCCTTTGCAACAGCATGGATGGAGCTGGAAAGCATTATGCTAAGCGAAACAAGCCAGGCAGTGAAAGACAAATACCACATGATATCACCTTTAACAGGAACCTAAACAACCAAACAAAGAAACAAGCAAAATATAACCAAAGACACTGAAATAGGGGACAGACTGACGTGACCAGAGGGGAGAGAAGAGGGAATTCCAGGGGGGAATGGGTAGGGTTTACAGGAACAAATTTGGAGGACACATGGAGAAAAACTAGGGGTGGGGGGTAATGGGGGGAAGAGGGGAGGGTTGGGTGGGTGGGCTGGAATGGGAGTAAGTGGGAGAAAACTGTACTTGAACAATGATTAAAATAAAATTTAAAAAAATTTTTATTTATTTACTTTCTAGAGAGGGAAGGGAGGGAGATAGATAGAGAGAGAAACATCAATGTGTGGTTGCTGGGGGTTATGGCCTGCAACCCAGGCATGTACCCTGGCTGGGAATCGAACCTGCAACACTTTGGTTCACAGCCTGAGCTCAATCCACTGAGCTACGCCAGCCAGGAAATTTAATCTTTATTATATTTTCCCCCATTACCATTTAGTCCCCTTTTACCTTCCTCCCCACAGCAATCAGGACTCATGGACACGGACAACAGTGTGTTAAAATTTTTTTTAAATAGCCTTGCCAAAGACCTGTGGAAGGTATAACAAATAGATTTCAATCTAGCACAGCACCCCATGGTTTTCACATGTGACAACTCATTGCTTCCCTATCAATGAGGTGATCACAGCCAAGGAAATACTGTACCATCTGAATATCTACTCCAGCAGAAAAATTTAGAGAATGCCATTGCCCATAAGGTTAATGGACCCTTAGAGTTGCTAGAGGAGTTTGTATAGCAGCTACCCAAGAAGCTCAATCAATATTTAGTCTAAATCATAGATAGTCTGGACATCCTGGCAGGCACAGTTCCAGGTGGCAGCCCTGAATCTACTGACTTCACCTAGATCAAATATTTCTGTCCTTTTGTAGTTCTGTGTCATTTTGGTAGCATTCACGCCAACTACTATAGACTTGCTATTCTAACAATGTATGCACGTTCTATAAATTAGAGCTTCATCTTTTTTCTTAATATTTTCTTTTCCTTTTTCTTTTATTTATTTTTAGAGAGAGGGGAAGAGAGGGAGAAAGAAAGGGAGAGAAACATCAGTGTGTGGTTGCCTCTCACGTGGCCCACAATGGGGACCTGGCCTGCAACCCAGGCATGTGCCCTAACTGGGAATCAAACTGGCGAACCTTTGGTTCACAGCCCCTGTTCAATACACTGAGCTACACCTGCCAGGGCTAAGAGCTTCATCATTTTTTCAAATGCTTGGTATAATAAAATTCAATCTGATTTGAAATCAATATGCATTACCAAAAATATCTGTCAAAGAAAAACAAGAGCTGCAAGAGATAATGCTAGAAAAGTAGGCAATAAGGAGCCACTGAGGACATTTAAGTAAAAGAGTGCTATTCAACAGATTTACTGGGTGCCCACAACATATCAGGTATTGTTACAGGCACTGAGGAAACAGATGATCAAATTAACACTGAAACATTACTCTATTACTGTTGGAAAATTAAGTTGAAAGGGAGACAAAAGTAGAGGTTAAGAGGTTAATAGAGTCATCTAATCAAGAAACTGATGGTGGTTTGGACATGGATATGGGGAAGAATAACTATTTTCTAAGAAGAACCAATAGGATTAAATTGCATGAGGAAGTTGGGAAAAGCAAAAAGGATAACACCCAGGTTTCTGGCATGAATAACTGGATGGAAGATAGTGTTATTTAATAACATGGAAAAGAACAAGTTTGAGGAGGGTGGCATGGGCAGGAAATCAAGAGTCTTATAATGAAGGTACAAAATTTAAGATACTTGTAAGGCATCTAAGTGGGAACACTAAGAAGTCTTTTTCAGAACAGAATATATTCAAATGGGGACCAGACCTAGCTCTGAATAATGTGTACTATAAAGCTCTAGTACTTAATACATAGGCAAATTTAATCACAGAGTTGTTACAGAAATATACTACATCCCTATTTTTAATTCATTTCTGGCATGAGAAAAGGGGTAATCAAGTCAAAACAATTATGCATGAACCCATTATATTTCTGGGACTCTTGTGGTCCTCTGAAACAGATTAAACCTAGAACAAAGAGCAACTGCAGGCCTGACAAGAAGGAAATACTCTTTCTTCAGTGGCTTTTTAGGGTTCAAACTTTTGAAAGCTATTTTGACACATAATGCCACCCAATCCCACAAAGCTGTTTTGGGAAACTTTAAATTGGGAAATAAATGAGGTAAGGGAAACTAATACCAATTATTAGTACTTACTGTGTGTCTGATGCTTAAATATTGTCATTTTAATACTCATGACTATTCTGTGAGGTAGGTATTACGATCTTAATTTTTAAACATCAAAAAACAAGCTCAACAAAATTTAAAAGTTTACTGAAAGGTTACTGCAAACCCTCGACAGGATACTGGAATTTAAATTTTCATAATAAATTAACAATAAAATTAACTGCCAATTGTAAACTGGAAGAAAAGGAACTAGAAAAAAGTTAGTATTATCTGTTACTTAGGCCACTTCAAGAGACCTCTAATAATTGTCTGATTTTACTCTCACTTCTCTAATCCAATCCCTCACAGCTCTTAGAATTATCTTCCTCAAACAGATATGATCATGTCAATATTTTTCAATGATTCCCTAATTTCTGCAAAATGAAGTTTAAACTCTTCTGGAGCATTTTACATTTTTTACTATGTACTGTTCCAGCCTTCTCCTATACCAAATCCCACCTGGCATTCTAACTATCATTAGTTGTTTGCTTTCCTTCACAAGTGCCAAGCACTTTTCATGCCTCTGTGTACTCTATCTTTTCCCCTTTTCAACTCAATAAAATCCTACTTCTTTTTTTATCCTCAGCCAAAGACATTTTTTCATTGCTGACACATACACACACACATACACACACATGGATGGACGGAGAAAGAGAGAGATATCAACTGGTTGCCCTTGGTTGCCTTCTAAAATGTGCCCCAACAGAGGATCGAACTCACAACTTGGATATGTGCTCTGACTGGGAATTGAACCTGTAAACATTCGGCTCATGGGACAATACTCCAACCAAGCCTCATTGGCCAGGGCAAAAAAAAAAAAAAAAAATCCAACTTCTTAAAAGACAAATGCTTCCTTCTCTTTGTCTGAATACTTCTATAAACCTACAAAGCTCATTGTTCCCATCTCCAGGCTTCCATAGCATTTTTGTATTTATGTATGCCTCCTAGAACTTTTCATCCCTAGTTTTTCAGAAAGTTTATTAGTTTATACTTGTTTAATTCACCCTGTAATAACCATCATGGTAAGAGTGTAGTCAGTCTTTATAACTCCTACAACACTTAGTGATTTAAATAAACCTCAGAAACATTTAATACATTTGTTGAACCAAATGATTAGTCATAGTAGAAAACAAGTTTCCCTGCTTTATGGTCAGTCTGTCTCTGTCTATTTCTCTCTCATACACATACAATATCTACTGCATATACAGTTTGTGGTACATATTAGTATTGTTCTGATCAATAAATGCTTTGACCTAATTTCAGTTCCTCATCTTGTTTCTCTAATACAAAATAAAAACTTTGATAATTTAAATATCAAGAAAAACAAAAGTGACTCCTTAACTTATCTAAACTATTTTTGGAACCAGGAGGCTATAGTGAACAAGGGAAAACAATTAAAAGGTGCTAAGACTAGACAAATTAGCCATATGATGAGCTGATAAAAGATAAAACCAATTAGGAAAGGGCTACCTCTGTAGTTAAAAGTCATGACAGGCCTCTGGCAGAATTACGTCATGGCTGGGTAGAATTGGATATATATTCTTGACTTTAAATTTTAATTATGAAGGACCAAACAATCAGAGCTAAATATATGGTATTCCAGTAAATTTAGGCAAATACAGTAATGTTTAATTCCAATTATTAATAATTACAATAAGATGATTTCTTTTCCTCATATAATGAGTTTTGAGCCGCGGCTGGTATGGCTCAGTTGGTTGGAATATTGTCCAGTAACAAAAGGTTGCAGGTTTGATCCCTAGTCCCTACACTCATGGGAGGCAATCAATTGATGTTTCTCTCTCGCATTAATGTTTCCCTCTCTCTCCTTTCCTCTCTAAAAAAAGCAACGGAAAAAATGTCCTTGAGTGAGTATTTTTAAAAAATGAGTTTTGAGTAGAGATTGAGACTAAGAAATTTCTAGAAAATACCAAAGTACTTATTTTGTCAATATAGTATAATGATAGCAAACAGCAAACATCAAATAAAAAACAGAGATAAATTCAGTATAACTGAGGTTATGTATAGAACATAATTAAACAGGAAATGGCTAAAGACAGAAAAGGATGTAAGAAAATAGACTTACATCCAAGGTAAGGTATCCACACAACAGGATTAGAGAAAAAGAGTACATGATCCAGGAAATGCAAAAGTAAAAATCAGCAGAATCTAATGATGGGCAGGGATGCAAAGGATAATAAACAAAAAGGTAAAGAAAATACAATTTTTGCATCTATCTGTCAAATTATACAGCTAAGCTACTGTCCAACACAAGGACAATACAAGTATATTCAATACCAGACAAAATGTTAAGATCATTTAAAAGCCAATGGAACTTCCCAAAGGGAATACCTCAGTGAACTGCCTGGAATCTATGTGAAAGAGCAGCAAAAATGATAATCTTTCCTACTCAACTCAAACCTGAACAGCTAAATGGCTTTCAGCTTATGTCCATATATTAGATTCAAGTTATAGAAGGTATTAACTAATGCACTGGTACTACACTTCTTTATTTTGTGTAAATACTGAAAAGGAAAGGTGAGGCTGCCTTTCGTTTGATACTCCTATAAAAAATTCAGGGATATTAAAGTTCACCCAAGTTGATGAAGCTCATCCAACAATCCATTGATCAACACCACTATGAATTATTTTTTTAAACCTCTATTTTGCTACAATGTATATAGATGTCATTTCTCTGAAATAAGTGTTCCACTTGCCCTTTCTTAATCTGGTAAAACAAATTAGCAAATATATATTGTAAACAAATAACAGGAATATATGTATGTGTGTATGTATCAGAGAGTTAAGAAAATAAATTTGATCAGAACCACAGAGTAGAATTTTAACTTCTGATTCTAAATTCTATCAGTCTTTCAAATCAATTTTATAAAAACACAAATCCGAATGACTGTTCTTCGTTAAAAACTCTAATTACTTCCAATCTCCCTTAGCAATGATTTTTTTGTAGCTCTGACATACTTAAAGATGATGATCCACCTCCATTAATTCTCATGACGCCCCCTCTATGCAGCAGTAGCTTTTGGGGGCATAAAGGGAAAGCTTGTGCATTTCTTCATTCCTTTTTCTCATATTCTCTCCTGCAAGGATCCTGTTCTACCTCTCTACATTTAAACAGAAGCAATGCTTCAAGCACCACCTCTTTTGCCAGCTATTCTAGCCAAATAGTGATCTCTCTTTCGTGACCAAACTTATTATCTCTTCTGGCCATTACCATCCACCATGGCAATTATTTTTTACACCTACGTACTTATGCTTTCCTCAATTCTAGAAAGATGTCAAAGCAGCTTACAACGACGACAACAAAAAAATACTATAAGATTCATTAACACAGGATAAAAAACACAATGTCATTAAGGAGATTTGTGCAAATAAACCCTTAGATCTGCAGGTCCCAGCATTAAAAGCAGAAAAGTAAACAATGAATTATGAAGGGCACTTGTTTCTATTCAACTTGCCACTTTATTGTTGATTATCTTGTGCTTTCCATTTGTCTCATACTAATGATGTTTGCTAAATAAATAACTTTTATCCATTATTCAAGATTTTGTTTTTATTAAATTGTTTTTACCCTAAACTCTTGCATTCTCAGAATTTTTAGACCCAAGATTAAAAACTTTTAAATGGCTGAGGATTACACATCTTGATATGTCTTCTGGCATTTATTAAATATTTTTCTTACTATGATAATATGTTAATGATAAATCAGACAGTTACTTTATGAAAAGAAAGTCTAAGGAATATAAACAAAGGGACTTCTGGTCAAGATGGAAGCATAGGTAAATACAACTTACCTACTCATACAACCACATCAAAATTACAACTAAAATATACAACAACCATCACTCAGAACTGTCAGATTGAGTTGAATGGAACTTGACAACTGCTGAATTAAAGAAACCAAACCCATACAGACTGGTAGGAGGGGCAGAGATGCAGAAAGTGCAGGTCGGGTAGTGGTGAATAAAAATTTGGGCGAGATATTTTGGAATCGAGGAGTCTCAGCCACATACTAGACCCCCAACCAAGGGTTCAAGTGCCAGGAAAGTAGTCCCTATAGAGGGTAGTCCCCATAACTTCGGGCTGCAAAAAACAGGGGGGACTAAGTTGGTGGAAGAAACTTCTAGAGTCCTAAGCAGTTTCTCTCATAGAACCCACACACGGACTTAACTCAGACTCACTCCTCCTTCTGAGATCCAGCACAAGAGTAGCTGTTTGAAAGGCAACAGTGGCATACGGGGGAGGCTTGATCTGTCTTGCATGAAGGCAAGAGCTGGGGAACAGTTTTCTCCCAGATAGAAAGGCAGGCAGAGTCTATTATCCATTTCCTGAACCCTCCCACCGCAGGGCCACAGAGACAGCAGGCTGGTGCCACCAATCTAAAGACTCCATCAAAGAGTTTGCCCTAGGCTTGAGATTCCCAGAGACTCCACCCAATTTATGGGCCCACTCAAGCTGCTTTTCCATATAATGGCTAGTCTTGGCTCATGCTTCACAACTTCCTAAATCCTCTCAAACAGGCAACAGCCAGCCTCACCTGAATCACCAACCCCATACCTCTTGCTAAGTGGCCCAGGCAGGCACTAACAGCAGACAAACTAGACTCTTGGCTTATCTTCAACTGGGAATCTCCAAGTTCAGCACAAGTAGCAGCCATCTCAGGCTGCTTTTTAGCTCAGGCAGGGTGGCCCCAGGCAAAACACAGGTGAGGCTGACGCTGGCCTGTACCACCCAGGGAAAACCCAGAGGATGAGCACCCAGTCGACAGCTACAGACCATGTCAGAGTATAACCACCCTGCCCCTGCACAGCTGATCCTCCACAGAGGGCGGAGGCTGGTGGACAGTGGTTACAATCAGTCCTTGCAGCTGACTGGCCTGGATAAATCCCTCCCATTGACCTGCCAACAGCAATCAAGGCTCCCTTACAGTAGGAGGGTGTACTCAGCCCACATGAAGAGTGCACCTCCAGTATCCAGCTTGGGTGATAGGGGAGGCTATGCAACTGGACTCTACAAGTCACACTACCAAGACAGGGAGTCACAGCAGCTCTATCTAATACATACAAACAAATGAACACTGGGAGGTTGCGAAAACAAGGAGACAAAGAAACATGGCCCAAATGAAAGAACAGAGCAAAACTCCAGAAAAAGAACACTGGTGCAGAGATCAAAACACTGGTTACAGGGATACTCAAGGAACTTAGTGAGGACCTCACAGTATAAAAAACATCCAGCCAGAAACAAAGGATACACTAATTGGAATAAAGTACAATTTACAGGGAAACAGCAATAGAGTAGATGAGGCCAAGAATCAGATCAATGATTTGGAACATAAGGAAGCAAAAAATAACCACGCAGAACAAGAAGAAGAAAAAAGAATCCAAAAAAATGAAGAGTGTAAGCAGCCTCTGGGACAACTTCAAATGTTACAACATTAGCATCACAGGGGTGCCAGATGTAGAAAAGAAAGAGCAAGAAATTTGGAAATCTAGTTGAAAACATAATGAAAGAAAACTTCCCTAATTTGGTGAAGGAAATAGACAAGCAAGTCCAAGTACCAGAGAGAACCCCAAACAAGATGGACACAAAGAGGCCCACTCCAAGACACATCATAATTAAAATGCTAAAGATAAAGAGAATATTAAAAGCAACAAGAGAAAAGCAGTTACCTATAGGGGCAGTCCAATAAGTTTTTCAGTTTATTTCTCAAAAGAAACTTGCAGACTAGAAGGGATTGGCAAGAAATACACAAAATCATGAAATGAGGGTCCAATAGACAAGATTGCTCTACCCAGCAAAGATATCATTTAGAACCAAAAGGCAGATAAAGAGCTTCCCAGACAAGAAAAAGCAAAGGAGTTCATCATTATCAATGCATTATTTTATGAAATGTTAAAGGGACTTATTTAAGAAAAAGAAGATCAAACCTATGAACAATAAAATGTCAACAAATACATTTCTATCAAAAAACAAACTAAGCAAACAAGAAGAACAAGAGACAGAAACATTGATACAGAGAGTGTTTTGATGGTTGCCAGATGGAAGGGAGAATGGGTAAAGAGGTGAGAAGATTAAGAAGTACAAATAGGAAGTTACAGAATGGCTATGGAAGTACAGTATAGGAGATGTATACTGCGAAATGCATCTGCCAAATAACCTATACACATGACCCATGAACAAGAACAATGGTGTGTGGATTCCCTGAGGGAGTAGGGGATGCTGGGTAGAGGGGGACAAAGAGGGAAAAACTAGGACAACTGTAATAGCATAATCAATAAAATATAATTTTAAAAAAGAAAGGGCCCTGGTTGGTGTGGTTCAGTGGATTGAGTGCCAGCCTGCGAACCAAAGGGTTGCCAGTTCGATTCCCAATCAGGGAACACACCTGGGTTGTAGGCCAGCTCCCCAGTAAGGGGCACTTGAGAGGCAACCACATATTGATGTTTCTTTCCCTCTCTTTCTCCCTCCCTTCCCCTCTCTCTAAAAAGTAAATTAAAAAAAAAAAAATAAAGGAAGATAAACCTAAATTTAAATGAATATAACAATATTTGTCTTTGAAGACTGAAATGATATATTAGAATTCCTCACTTCATTATTTTACTGAGTGTTTAAAATAAAAAGCATGTAGCCCTGGCCTGGTGGCTCAGTTGGCTGGAGCACCATCCCATACACCAAAAGGTTGCAGGTTCAATCCCTGGTCAGGGCACATACCTAGGTTGAGGATTCAGTCCCCAGTTGGGGTGTGCAGGGGAGGCAACCGATTGATGTTTCTCTCTCTCACTCTCTCTCCCTTCCTCTTTCTCCAAAAGCAATGAACATGTCCTCGGGTGAGGATTTAAATAAATAAGTAAGTAAGTAAGTAAATAAATAAATAAATAAATAAAAATAAAAATAAAAAGCATGTATACTAATGTATACTATTGGGTTGGCCAAAAAGTTTATTTAGTTTTTTTCCACACGATGGTTCTGGTAGTGTTTACTTGTCTTTAACTTCTTTCAAAACAATTGTTAGGTTGTATTGTGACAGCTGTCTTATCAGTGTGCATTTTTTAAGAAACATCAAAATCGGTGAATTTTTGTGTAGCCATTTTCATACTGAAGATGGAAGAAAATATTCAACATTTTCAGCATATTATACTTTATTATTTCAAGAAAGGTAAAAACATAACTGAAATGCAAAAAATGATTTGTGTGCTATATGGAGAAGGTGCTGTGACTGACTGAGTGCTCAAAGGTGGTTTGTGAAGTTTCCTGGTATTACTAACATTTTGGCCAAATAATTCTTTGCTGTGAGGTTGTCCTGTGTATTGGTAGACATTTAGCAGCACCCCTGGCCTCTGCAAACTAGAAGCCAATAGAAGGAGATAGTAGACATACTCAAAATATCCAAATCAATAAAGTTACTGGTGAAAATGAATAATGTCTTTTATTTCATGGAAAAAAATAAACGAACTTTTTGGCCAACCCAATACTTGTCTAATCTGAAAATCAAAGAATTTTTTAAAAGATTGTTCCAATTAAAGATCTCAATATTAAGCTTTCCTCTCAAAAAGAAAAGCCATAAGAATCCTGGCCCAATTTAATCAGGTACTCAGTCTAACTTCAGGATGGGAAGAGAGGAAACAATTAGAAACTGACTTCAGCAAAAAAACAAACAAAACACACACACACACACACACACACACACATATCTTTTTTAGGAAATCAGACATTTCTTAGGAAACAGACTCTAGTTAGTGAAGGAATTCCCAAAAATAAATCATAAGATCCTGTTACCTTAAGAAGTGATACTTTATATACTTCAATCACTTTTAGCTTTTGAGGATGACAATAAGACTAATTTTTTAGTTTAATAATTCATAATACATAGGTGAGTATGGTAGAAACTAAAATAACATACAGAAGATGATAACTGTTCTATGAACAATAAATGCTATTAACTTTAAAAGGGAGAGACTGGGATTTTGCTGTGTGATAGAGACACATGCATGTCTGAAGAAAATCCAGTGATTCACCTTGACTAGTACAAATAATTCATATGTATAAAGAACTACAAAGAGATCATATGGAGCCAGACCAATAACTTAGTGCAAGCTAAAGAAATTCTATACCATAGGAAAGGAAAAGCTCTGAGGTTTTCTGAGCAGGCATGCAACATCAGGTGGCATGTTAAGAACATTAATCTGAAAGTACTATACTTGGTTAATAGATTAGAGGAAGAAACAAAGACAGATATATTAGTTAAATAAAAATAGCAACCAAAGCATTTAAACAGATATTTCTTCAAAAAAGATATAAAAATGGCCAACAACATATGGAAAAGATGCTCAACATCATTACCACCAGAAAAGGGCAAATCACACCCACACAAGATACCACTTTATACTCACAAGGATGTCTATAATCAAAAAGCAAACAACAGATATAGGCAAAGATGTGGAGAAACTGAAACCTTCATACAAAGCTGGTAAGAATGTTGAATGATGTGAGATGCTTTGAAAATTTGGGATTCTTCACAATGCTAAATAATGGGTATTATATGATCCAGTGATTCCACTCCTAGGTATATACTCAAAAGAGAACTAAGAACATACAATTTTCACAAAAACTTGTACATAAATGTTCATAGCATTATTTATAATAACCAAAAAGTGGAAACAACCGAAACATCTATCAACTGACAAATGTATAAATAAAATGTGGTATGTCCACACATGAAATATTATTTGGCAATAAAAAGAAATGAAATACTAATATACACTACTCGAGAATACCTTGAAATAAAAATGTGATTTTTACACATGTACACATTTTATTTGTTCATTCATAATGCAAATATTAATTTAGCACTTGATATGAAGCAGTCACTAAAGATTTTCTTCTCTTAAGATTGTTTTTTATGTTGAAGGCAAAAAAGTAGGTCTTTTTAAAGACTTACCAGTGATCTGAAGTTGTGATTTCATGGTCAGGCTACCCATTGAACCAGGTTGTGATCCACTGTCAGACATACCACCAATAGGATGGCAAACCTGAACATTGCAAAGAAAATACTTATAAACATCAAAAATTCCCATTTAAAAAATATATAAATAGTGCTAACCAGGCCATTTCCACATCCCACTGAAGGCCACAAAACTGCCAGTGGCCTTCAACATTGCTAAATATAATTTTCAATTCTAGTAGTCATCCTGCCTAATCTATTGGCAACAAAATTGGACATAGTTGATTATTCCTCTTCCCAAGGTTTACCTTCTTCCCTTGAGTTTCCAAGGCACCTTCTCTAAGTTTATGTTGTACCTCAATGATTGTTCCTTCTTACTCTCTTCTAACAATTCTTTCTCTTCTCTCCATTCTTTTAATGTTGGAGTAATCTAGGGATCAATTATTGGTTCCCTTGTATTTCTTGATACTCATTTCCTCAAAAATATCATCCAGTGGTGTGGCTTTAAATAGCATCTATATAACAAAGAGTTCCAACTTTGCATTTCTATCCCAGACTTCACTCCTCAACTCTAAACAACTTTATTTGGGTATTTCAAGATATACCAAACTTAACATATCCAAAACTGAACTCCTCATCTTCTCTATAAACTATCTCAGTTGATGGCAACTCCAACCTTTCAGATGCTAGGGCTAAAACTTTCAAATACTCCTTGACTCCTTTCTTTTATATTTCCCTTCCAACCTGAAAGCAAATTTTGTTCTTTCTGTTTGCAAAACATATCCAGAATCCAACATTTCTCATTACCTCTACCACTAATGTGTTCAGAGCTGCCTCTGACAGCCATCTTTTTCCTACATCACGCCTAGATTATGTAAATCTCCTAGATTACTGCAATAACCTAACATTCTACCCTTGCCTAGCCTCAGTATCTATTCTTAACACAACCAGGATGACTCTTTTTAAAATACTGAAAACCCATAAAAGGCTTCCCTTTTTATTGAGTAAAAGCCTGATTCCACACGATGACCTAACAGACCTAGTATCATGTGCTTCCCCTGCTCACAACTTCCTGATCTTATTTCTATTTCCTTCTATCCTCCTCCCCTACTCAGGCACCTTACTTCCTTATGATTCCTGCATGCTCTAGCCTTAGAGACCTTTATTCTATTTGATTTCTTGGCAATTTTACAATCTGTTCTACCTATCCAAGTCATTTTCTCCTCCTACAGAATATATCACCTCCTGACACACTAAGTAATTTACTCCATAGTTTATGGGTTTTCATGTTCTTGTCTAGACTATAAAGTCCATGTGAGCAGGGATTTTGTGTTGTTGAAACCCAGAACCCAAAATAGTACCTGACACACAGCAAATACTTAAATATCTGTTCAATAAAATGAACAAAGAAATGGCTATTATCGTAAATTACACATGAAAAACTGCAACATTATCTTCTTCAGTCCCTAATCAGGCAAGTTAATCCCCATGTAAAAACAGCATAATTGGTATAACGAAGATTTTATTAAGTGTAGGGATACTTGGGCTTGATTTCCTAGCTTAATACTTACTTTATGATACTGTTTTAGTTATACAACCTCTTGAGGTCCCAGTTTCCTACCAGAAAAATGGGGATAATACCATCTCTAAATCACAGGGCTGTTGTCAAGATTAAATGATTCTGTAATTGAAAAAAATACATCATGAACTATGTTTGAATTAAACTAAGTATGTTTTAATATAAAAATCTGTGCTTGGGCTTTTGGGGACTGGATGCAAATATTAGAAATAGTTTAAGTGGGCCAAGGTAAAGATTAAAGTAAAAAAAAATTTAATTAGCACTACTTCCCAGATACTATAAAATAGGTATACAAATACAAAAAAGCAAACGACATATCATTAAACTGTAAATATTACCTTAAACTTTATAAAAAATCAGACTTTAATAACATTTTAAATATAAAACAATTCTGATGTCTTCACAAATCTCTCAAAATGAAATGGAACAACAGTCCCTACTGAAATGAACTCTAGAAAATCCAGCATTTTATTCCTTGACTTACACATGAAAACACTCGAAGATAAAATGTGGCCTTATTACAGTGACTAAGCTCATTCCTCAGTCTGGTATATATATTCTTCCCTTCACCTCCTTTGTTTGTTTAAACTGTACCATTTCAGAGGTTTTATAAGCTACAATTTACTAAAAGAGCCCTTTTATTTTAAATAGGAAAGGCATACACCACAACTAAAGTCATTAGTAGTCACCCAGAATATAAAGAAAATGAGACGTTAACAGGTAAGTTTTAATAATGCATTGCATAGGATACTCTTCTGATTCCAAGTGCTTGTTATAGAAAGGACCCTCAAAGATGACATTACCACATTCTATATAGTTATTACCCTCTCCTCAATACTCAAGGCTATTTGCCACAGAACTATAACATCAAAAGATCCAAGATGGTAGAGGAGTAAGTGGAAGCTACATTAACCTCCTTCCTGGACCAATCTGGAATTACAACTAAACTGTAGGGACATCATCCTGAATAACCAACTGAAAACTAGCTAGAGAGACACTTTATAATCATGGACAGACAGAAGAAACCACTTCAGCACAACGAGACTGGTCGGGAGTGTGGAGGAGGTGTAAGAGGGCTAGCTGGGCTCCCATGGGCAGCAGCTGAAGTTCTGAAGGAATATTTCAACAGCTAGGGGGTTCCACCTAAGAAGTGAGGGGTCTAAACCTCCAGCTGGACTCCCCAGCCTACAGTAGCAGACCTGAAAAGGAACCCAGATACCATTTCAGTTGTAAAAAGCAGCTGGGTTTCTGTCTTGCCAGGAGACAGCTGGAGACTCAAAAGAGCCTCTAAAAGGGCCAGTGTACAAAATTTGGTTTGTAGCCACTTACCCTGGGCTATGGCAGAGAGAGGGCAGAATGTACTATAGATGCTTGGAGGGAGTCTGGGGTTGGCGTTTCCAGGGAAAAAACTGAAGGAACAGCCACCAGGATCCCTGTGCTGAGTCATTCCCTATACAGCAGAAGCCATCTTTGTCAGGCAAAGCACTCCTCTCCAAGTGGCATCAGCCTGAGGGGAAGCAAGAGCCCAGCCTGCAGGAATGACTCTGTCCTACCCTGTGGAGCTTAAGTCAGGCTGCTGATTATAGCTTGAGGCTATATCACTAATCAGTTTAACAACTAAGGTAAAAAATACAAAGAAACAGACCCCAAATGAAAGAACATGAGGATTCCCCAGAAGAACTAGATGAAATGGAGGCAAGCAACTTATCAGATTGAGAGTTCAGAGTAATGATTATAAGGATATTCAACAGCATGAAAAAAGACATAGAAACCATAAAAAAAAAGTCAGAAATAAAAAAATGCAATATATGAAATAAGTAATGGCCCTGGTTGGTATGGCTCAGTAGGTTGAGCACCAGCCTGCTAACCAAAGGGTCACCACCAGTTTGGTTCCCAGTCAGGGCATATGCCTGGGTTGCGGGTCAGGTCCCCAACTGGGGGTGTGCAAGAGGTAACCACACACTGATGTTTCTCTACCTTTTTTTCTCCCTCCATTTCTCTAAATATAATAAAAATCTTTTTTTTTTTAAATGAAATTAATAATACACTGGAAGGAATAAATAACAGATTAGATATAGCAGAAGACTGAATCAGTGATTTGAAAGACAAGGAAGAAAATAAAAAAAACAGGCAGAGCAGCAAAAAGAAAAAAGAATTTTTAAAAATGAGGAGAGCTTAAAAAACATTTTGGACAACATGAAGCATAACGACATCCACATCATGGGAGTACCAGAAGGAAAGGAGAGCAAGCAAGGGATCAAGAACCTGTGTGAAGATATAATGACTGAAAACTTCACTAATCTGGTGTAAGAAAAGGACACTCAAGTCCAGGAAGCTCAGAGAGTCCCAAACAAGTTGGACCCAAAGAGGCCTACACTGGGACACACCATAATTAAAATGACAAGGCTTAAAGACAAGGAGAGAATCCTAAAAGCTTCAAGAGAAAAACAGGTAGTTATATACAAGAGAGCACCAATTAAGACTGTCATCTGATTTCTCAACAGACACATTTCAGGCCAGAAAGAAGTAGTCTGAAATATTCAAGGTGATGAAAAGCAAAAACTTGCAAGTAAGACTACTTTACCCAGCAAGGCTATTATTTAAAATCTAAGAAAAAATAAGGAGCTTCCCAGACAAGAAAAAGCTAAAGGAGTTTGTTAACACCAAACTAGTATTGCAATGTTAAAGGGAGAAAGAAGAAGTGGGGGGGGGGGGGGGAGTAATGGGGGGAGGAAACTAGTCTAACAATAAAATGGCACTAAATATGTATCTATCAATAATCACCTTAAATATAAATGGCTTAAATGCTCCAACCAAAAGACACAGGATAGCTGAATGAAGAAGAACACAAGACCCATATACATACTGCCTCCATGAGACCCATCTCAGATCAAAAGATACACACAAACTAAAAGTAAAGGGATGGAAAAAGACATTTCATACAAATGGAAAGGAAAAAAAATACTGAACTAGCAGTACTTATATCCAACAAAACAGACTTTAAAACCAAGGCAATAGTAATAGACAAATAAGGGCACTACCTAATGATAAAGGGAACAATCAAACAAGAGGATATAACCCTAGTAAAATTTACTAACAACATCCACATCCAACATAGGAGCACCTAAACATATGAAGCAAATCTTGATAGACATAAAGGAAGAGATTTACAGACATATGGTCATAGTCAGGATTGTAAAACCCCACTGATTTCAATGAATAGATCTTCCAGGCAGAAAATCAACAAGGATGAAGTGGCCTTAAACGACACACTAGATCAGATGTATTTAATTGATATCTTTAGAACATTTCACCCCAAAGCAGCAAAATATACATACTTTTCAAGTGCACACGGAATGTTTTCTAGGATGCACCACATGCTGGGACACAAAATAGGTCTCAATAAATTTAAGAAGACTGAAATCACATCAAGCATCTTCTGTGACTACAATGCTATGAAACTAGAAATCAATTACAAGAACACTGAAAAACACACAAAGACATGGAAGCTAAAGTACATGTTATTAAACTGTGAATGGGTCAAACAACGAGATCGAGAAAGAAATCAAGACACCTTGAAACAAACGAAAATGAGGACACAACAATCCAAAATCTGTGGAACACTTAGAAAGCAATCCTAAAAGGGAAATTCCTAACATTACAGGCCTATTTCAAAAAACAAGAAAAAGTTCATATCAACAATCTAACTTCACACTTAAAAGAACATGAAAAAGAACAATAAACAAAGCTCAAAGTGATTAGAAGGAAATAATAAAGATCAGGGCAGAAATAAATGAAATAGAGTATAAAAAAGCAATATAAAAGATCAATGAATCCAAGAGCTGGTTCTTTGAAAAGATAAACAAGATTGACAAACCCTTTACTAGACTCATCAAGAAAAAAAAGAAAGGAATCAAATACATAAAATCAGAAATGAAAGAGAAGTAACAACTGACACCAAAAATATGCAAAGGACTGTAAGAAAATATTATGAACAACTATATGCCAACAACCTAGACAACCTGACAAAATGGGTAAATTTCTAGAAACATACAATCTTCTAAAATTAATTCATAGATGAATCAGAGAATCTGAATAGACAGATTACATCTAATGACATTGAAGCAGTAATCAAAAAACTGCCAACAAACAAAAGTCCTGGACCTGATGGCTTCACAGGTGAATTTTATGAAACATTCAAGAACAACTAACACCTCTCCTTCTGAAAATATTCCAAAAAATTCAAGAAGAAGGAAGACTCCAAAACTCACTTCAGGACGCCAGCATTATTCTAATTCCAAAACCAGATAAGACACAAGAAATAAAATTATAGGCCAATATCCCTGATAAACATAGACACTAAAACCCTCAATAAAACATTAGCAAAGTGAACATAGCAATGCACCAAAAAGATCATACACCATGATCAAGTGGGATTTATTCCAGAAATGCTAGGTTAGTACAGAATTTGCAAATCAATAAATGTGATTCACCACATAAACAAAATGAAGGATAAAAATGACATAATCGTATCAATAGATGCAGAAAAAGCATTTGATAAAATCTAGCACCCATTTATGATTAAAACGCTCAGCGAAGTGGTATTAGCAGGAACATACCTAAACATAATAAAAGCCATATATGACAAGCCCACTGCCAGCATCACATTCAATGAGCAAAAACTATAACCCCTTAAAATTGGGAATAAGACAGGGATTCCACTTTTACCTCTCTTACTCAACATAATACTCGAATGCATAGTACTAGCCACAACAACCAGGCAAGAAGAAATAAAAGGCATCCAAACTGAAAGGAAAGAATTAAAACTGTCTTTATTTGCAGATGACAAGATACTGTACATAGAAAATCCCAAAGATTCCACCAAGAAACTACTAGAACTGATAAATGAATTCAGCAAAGTAGCAGGATACAAAATTAATATCCAGAAATCACTTGTGCTTTTATATGCCAATAACAAATTAACAGAAAGGGAAATTAAGAAAATAATCCCATTCACAATTGCTACAAAAAGAATAAAATACCTAGGAATAAACCTAACCAAGGATGTAAAAGACCTGCACTCAAAAAATTGTAAGGCAATGAAGAAAGAAACAAAGGATACAAGTAAGTGGAAGCACATATCATGTTCATGGATAGGAAGACTTAAAGTCATCAAAAGGTCCATACTACCCAAAACAATCTATAGATTCAATGCACTTCCTATCAAGATTCCAATGACATCTTTCAGAGAACTTCCAGAATAATTATTTCAAAAATTTATATGGAACCACAAAATCCCACAAAAACCAGCAATCCTGAAAGGAACAAGGTTTGAGGAATCATGCTATCTAATATCAAACTATACTATAAGGCCATAGTAATGAAAACTGCATGGTACTGGCATAAAAACAGACACACAGACCAATGGAACAAAATAGAGAGCCCAGAAATAAACCCACACGTTTATAGTCAGTTAATATTTGAAAGAATAAGCAAGTGCATACAGGGGGCTAAAGATAGTTTATTCAAATAGTGTTGAGAAAATTGAACAGGTATGTGGAGAAAAATGAAACTAGACCACCTTCTTACACCATACACAAGAATAAATTCAAAGTGGATCAAAGACTTAAATGTTAGACCCAAAACCATGAAAATCATAAAAGAAAACATAGGCAGCAAAATCTCAGATATCGCTCCAGCAGTATTTTATTGGATATACCTATGCAGGCAAGGGAAACAAAAGAAAAAAAAACAAAAACAAATGGGACTACATCAAACTAAAAAGGTTTTGCACAGCAAAGGAAATCATCAACAAAATAAAAAAAATAATCCACAGAGTAGACAACGAACAAATTTGCTAGTATAAGTGATAAGGGTTTAATATCCAAAATTTATTAAGTACCTACAAAACTCAACACTAAAAAAACTAACAACCTAATTAAAAAATAGACAAAGGACCTGAATAGCCACTTCTCCAAAGAGGACATACAGATGGCCAACAGACATATGAAAAGATGCTCAATGTCACTAATCATCAGAGAAATGCAAATTAAAACCACAACGAGATATCATCTCACACCTGTCACAATGACTATCAACAATAAATCAACAAACAGTAAGTGTTGGAGAGGATGTGGCGAAAGAGCAACCTTTTTGCACTGTTGCTAGGAATGCAGATTGATGCAGCCACTGTGGAAAGCAGTATGGAGATACCTCAAAAAATTAAAAATGGATCTGCCTTTGACCCAGCAATCCTACTTCTGGGACTCTATCTGAAGGAACCCAAAACACTAATTCAAAAGAACATAAGCACCACTATGTTCACTGCAGTGTTATTTACAATTACCAAGATATGATAGCAGCACAAGTGTCTATCAGTAAGTGAGTGGATAAAACTATGGGACATTTATACAACAGACTACTACTTGGCCACAAAAAAGAGAAGAAAATTTTACCCTTTGCAACAGTATGGATAGACCTACAGAACATTATGCTAGGTGAAATAAACCAGTCAGAGAAACACAAATACCATATGATTTCACTCATATGTGTAATCTAATGAACCAAACTAACAAGGAAAATGGGGACAGATTCATTTATGGAGAGGAGGATGACTTAGCCAAGATTAAAGATAAGGAGAGAATCTTAAAAGCAGCAGGAGAAAAGAAGACAGTTCCCTACAAAGGAGTTCCCATTAGACTATCAGCTGATTTCTCAAAAGAAACCTTGCAGGCAAGAAGGGGCTGGAAAGAAGTATTCCAAGTCATGAAAGGCAAGGATTTACATCCCAGATTACTCTATCCAGCAAAACTATCATTTAGAATGGAAGGGCACATAAAGTGCTTCTCAGATAAGGTCAAGTTAAAGGAGTTCTCATCATCAAGCCCTTATTATATGAAATGTTAAAGGGACTTATCTAAGAAAGAGAGGATCAAAAATACAAACGCTAAAATGACAAACTCAGAGCTATTAACAACCAAACCTATAAAAAAACAAACTAAGCAAACAACTAGAACAGGAACAGAATCACAGAAATGGAGATCACATGGATGGTTATCAGTGGGGGAGTGGTAGGGGGAGAGAGGGAGAAAAGGTACAGGGAGTAAGTAGCATAAATGGTAGGTAGAAAATAGACAGGGGGAGATTAAGAACAGTATAGGAAATGTAGAAGCCAAAGAACTTATATGTACGACGACCCATGGACATGAACTAAAGGGGAGGAACATGGGTGGGAGGGGGTGTGCAGGGCTGAGGAGAATAAAGGGGGGAAAATGGGACAACTGTAATAACATAATCAATAAAATATATATTTTTAAAATTTCATATTCTATTCAAACTCTCTCTCCTCTCTCTCCCCCTCTCCCCCTCTCCCCCCCCCCCTCTCTCTCTCTGTCCAGCTCTGGCCCATGTGGCTCGGTTGGATGGAGCATCGTCCCGTGCACAGAAAGTTCACAGGTTCAATTCCTAATCAGGGCATACACCCAGGTTTCAGGTTCTGTCCCTCGTCTCTAGTCAGGGCACAAATGGGATGCAACCAATCAATGCTTCTTTCTCTCTCAAATCAATAAATGTATCCCCCGTGAGGAATGAAAAACAAACAAAAAGCACTATATCCACATAAAACCTGTACAAAAATGTTTACAGTAGCTCAACAGGTAAACCATAAACTGTGGTACATTCATACACTAGAATACTACTCAGCAATAAAAAGAAAAAAGTACTGATACATGCAAAACTTTGAAGGAATCTCAAAGGTAACGTGCTGTGTTATGAAACCGTCTCAAAAAGGTACATGTTTTCCATTTCTGTGACAGTTTCCAAAAGGGAGAACAAATCTGTAGCTACCAGAGGTTAAGAGTAGAGGGTGAGTATGTTTACAAAAAAGCAGTATAAGGAAAGTTTTGGGTATAATGGAATTGTTCCGCATCCTGGTTGTAGTGTTGGTTTTAAGAATCTATACATGTGTTAAAATTCATGCAACTGCATGTCCAAAAAAAGCCAATTTTATTATATGATAATTTGTTAAATATATTTTATTGATTATGCTATTACAGTTGTCCCATTTCCCCCCTTCACTCCCCTCCACCCTGTACACCCTCTCCCACCTACTCCCCCCCTTTAGTTCATGTCCATGTGTCATACTTATAAGTTCTTTAGCTTCTACATTTCTCATACTATTCTTACCCTCCCACTGTCTATGTTCTACCTACAATCTATGCTACTTATTCTCTGTACCTTTTCCCCCTTACTCCTCCTCCCACTGCCCTGTTGCTAACCCTCCATGTAATCTCCATTTCTGTGGTTCTGTTCCTGTTCTAGTTGTTTGCTTAGTTTCTTTTGGTTTTGCTTTAGGTGTGGTTGTTAATAATTGTGAGTTTGCTGTCATTTTACTGTTCATACTTTTTATCTTCTTTTCTTAGATAAGTCCCTTTAACATTTCATAAAATAAGGGCTTGGTGATGATGAACTCCTTTAACTTGACCTTATCTGAAAAACACTTTATCTGCCCTTCCATTCTAAATGAAAGCTTTGCTGGATAGAGTAATCTGGGATATAGGACCTTGCCTTTCATGACTTGGAATATTTCTTTCCAGCCCCTTCTTGCCTGTAAGGTCTCTTTTGAGAAATCAGCTAACAGTCTGATGGGAACTCCTTTGTAGGTGACTGTCCCCTTATCTCTTGCTGCTTCTAGGATTCTCTCCTTCATTTTTACCTTGGCTAATGTAATTATGATGTGCCTTGGTGTGTTTCTTCTTGGGTCCAACTTCTTGGGGACTCTCAGAGCTTCCTGGACTTCCTGGAAGTCTATTTCCTTTGCCAGAATGGGGAAGTTCTCCTTTATTATTTGTTCAAATACGTTTTCAATCAGTTGCTCTTCCTCTTCCCCTTCTGGTACCCCTATAATTCGGATGTTGGAACGTTTAAAGATGTCCTGGAGGTTCCTAAGCTTCTCCTCCTTTTTTTTTTTTGAATTCTTAATTCTCCATTCTTTCCTGTTTGGTTGTTTCTTTCTTCCTTCTGGTCCACTCTATTGTTTTGAGTCCCAGTTTCCTTCCCATCACTATTGGTTCCCTGTGCATTTTCCTTCATTTCTTTTATGGTAACCTGCATTTGTTCATCTAATTTACGCCCAGAATCAACCAATTCTGTGAGCTTCCTGATCACCAGTGTTTTGAACTGTGCATCTGATAGATTGGCTATCTCTTGGTCGCTCAAAAGGATGAGTTCTGGGGCACTGATTTGTTCTTCTATTTGAGCCATCTCTCTCTCTCTTTTTATTGGGGGGGGGGTCTGGTCACTCCTATTATGGTGAGGGGCGGAGCCTTAGGTGTTCACCAGGAATGGGCACGCCAGTCGCTAGATTGTGACATTGTATGTGAGGGCGGGGTCAAGAGGGAACAATGGCGGTAGCTCTGTTCTCCGTGGGACCTCAGTCCCTTCCCTGGGATCCTGGGTTGTGCGCTCTGCCCTGCTCCACAATCGCGGCCTCAGTGGGTCTGCCAGCTGCCGCTTGCATACTCAGGGTTCACCTGCTGCGATCTTGTGTACCCCAGATGCCTTATGCGCCCAACTCTCCCTGCTTTCCGCGCTGTGACCCGCGCCCAGCTGCTCATCTCCACCCCTCCTACCGGTCTGGATGAACGGGTCTACTTCAACTTCTTGGCTGTCCGACTTCCATGCAGATAAATTTTCTGTCAGTTCTGGGTGTTATTCTGCCTCTAAATTGTTGTTGTTCCAATCTTGGTCGTGTGTAGAGGTACGGTACGTCCACCTATGCCTCCATCTTGGCCGGAAGTCCATTATATGATAATTTTTAAAGTTAACGTTTAAAATATTTTTAAAGGCTACATACCCATGTATTAATATGAGTTGAACAGTGTCTCCCTGCAAATTCATGTCTACATGGACCCTCTGAATGTGACCTTATTCAGAGGTCTTACAGGGCTGTGCAGATGCAATCAGTTTAGGGTAAGGTCCAACTGCACTAGGGTGAGGCCTAATTCAATGACTGGTATCCTTATAAGACCAAAATCTGAACATAGAGACATGCACACAGTAAAAATGATGTGATGACATACAGGCAGAATACTACTTGAAAATGGAGGCAGAGACTGGAGAGATGTGTACAGAAGCCAAGGAATGCCCATGATTACAGGCAACCATCAGAAACTAGTATAGTCATGGAACAGATCCTCCCTCTCAGAGTTTCCAACCTTGCTGACACCTTATTTTGGCCATTTGGACACCTAAACTGTGAGACAATAAAGATGTTATAGTTTCTAAAACTACCTAGCCTTGACCAGTGTGGCTCAGTTGACTGGGTGTCATTCTGCAAAGGAAAAGGTTGCTGGTTTGATTCCAGTCAGGGCACATGCCTGGATTGTGAGTTCAGTCCCCAGTCAGGGCATGTACAAGAGGCAACCGATCAATAGTTCTCTCTTCCTCTTCCCCTCTAAAAATAAATAAATAAAATCTTAAAAAATAATAAGAATAAGAAGGTACCTTGGTTGTAGTAATCTGTTACAGCAGCCCTAGGAAACTAATATACCCTATGATCCTATTTATGACACTCTGGAAAAGACCAAGTTATTGGGAAGAAAACACATCAGTGCTTCCTAGGGGGTAGGACTGGGAAGAGATGAATGACTGCAAAGGAGCACAAGTAAAGTGTTTATCAAAATGCAAAGACCTGTATACTTGAAAAGAATTAATTTTATTATGTATAAATTATATCTCAATAAACTTGACAAAAAAAAAAAAAGAAGAATATTCCCTGATCTTGCCAGGTAGTTTAGTTGGTTAGAGCATTGTCCCAATATGCCAAGGTTGCAGGTTGGATCCGAAGTCAGGACACATACAAGAATCAACCAATGAGTGCATATATGGGTGGCACAACAAATCTCTTTCCCTCCCTTCCCCTGCTTCCTCTCTCTCTCTAGGATCAATAAAAAAAATTTTAAATGCATTCCCAGTGTGAATGGCAAAAAAATGCTGTTAATCTAGTTTCTACAACAAAAAGAAAACCGACTTAGTTTCCTTATCTGAGGAGACCCATTTCTAGCTCCTTTCTACCTCCACAGCTCACTGTTAGATTAACCTTTCTTTCCTAATGTCCCTTTCATCTTACAATCTATCCTACTTTCACCTTTTCCATCCTCCCCCTAACACTCCAGTTTTTTTGGTGGTGGGGGAACTAAAAAATAAATTTGTTTATTGAGGGCAAGAGGATGAAAGTAATATAAAAATCAAAACCTATCTAGTTTTAGTTGACTTTTCTTTCTGTTGTCAAATGGGCGTAGGATTTTATTTGTACATTTTTTCTAAGGGTCCCAATCAGCTCATTAAAACTTTATATAGGAGGAAGCTGTGGGAAAGAAATCCCTTAAGCAACCAATTTGGAGAACTCTTTATCAGGGCAGAAATAGCTGCTCAGTGCTACCTACTTCTTTCCCTAATACAAAATAGTCACTGCATGCAATGGAGAGCCCAGTAATTAGTGAAAAGAAGTTCTAGAAGCCCACTCTGCCCTCTCAGCACTGGTCCAGGTCCTTCATTATTTTGTCTACAGCCAGACAGTCTTTTTGATCTTCCAAAAATCCAGGGAACTCCTTTTCCATAAGTACTCTCAGGTCCTCCTTTGTAACGTAGCCTTTATCCCTAGCAAATTTGTAAAACATGAACATCATGATTTCCATGGCATGTTCCATTTGAGATGGCATTTTGGTAAGGTCTTGGCCAGAGACTCAGCAGGATCACTCAGCTGGCCATGATGCACGGCCAACACCCAATTTTTAAAGCCATTTCAATTTTGCCTCCATCTATAGCTTTAAAATTCAAAACAGAAGCAGAGGTAAATGCCTCTGCATGAATTTCCTATGGAAATAATTGATTTTTGAAGTGATTTTTTTAAAAGTCTTCACAATCAAGTACAGTGGTATGGTTTACTAGGTGTTTCCACCTAATAAACCATTGTGACTTGAACCAATGAAGGTATCAGTTTGAATCTAAGATAAGATGTAATGTTAAAATAATCTATTATCTATTAGCTTGTCAGTTACAAAGGAACAAAATAGAGTCAATTCTTAGCACTTTTATATAATTTATTTTGAGTAATGTTTACTATCACACTATAAAAACACAACAGACAGAAAATCTAATGTAGCCCTAGCTGGTGTAGCTCAGTGGATTGAGCGCAGGCCTGTGAACCAAAGCATCACTGGTTTGATTCCCAGTCAGGGCACATGCCTGGGTTGCAGGCCATATCCCCAGTATGGGGTGTGCTAGAGTCAACCATACATTGATGTTTCACTCCCTCTCTCTCTCCCTCCCTTCCACATCTCTCTAAAATAAATAAATAAAATCTTAAAAAAAAAAAAAGAAAAAATATCTAATGTAGAAAAAAATGTGCTAAAACATTACCAGAGGTAAAAACTGTTAACATCTTCCTGAAAGGCAGTGGAGAGAAAAATATGAAAAGAGAGACATATTCAAAAGACTATTTCAGTAACATCCTGACCCATAAGCAATAAAGAGGCAAACACATTTCTGGCCTTATTTTAAAAATATGTATCCTATTTATAAATTATTAAGTAGAATATTATGAAATTTACTTGGTTTATTTTCAGAAATAACATATCTAACAATCAGTTATTTTTATAGGCCACATCTATTTTGACCTAAAAGACCTTTCAATAATTTAATAAGGCCTGTATTTCCTTAAAAGCCACCAAAAAGACATTTCGGATAACATAAAAAACTGATGAGGAGAAAAACTGGTTATTGAAACAAAGAACAAAGTTCAGAGCTCAAGTACTCAGTAGTATTCAAAGAGCTAAAACCTAATGAAGTCAAACCTTCAAACAGCCTTATTAAAATACAGAAGCATAAATGGGAACTGTAAATACTGAGTAGTCTCCCTTGAATAGGACCACCACTCAGCCATGTTCTCAAACCATGACTCAAGTCAAAGAGCTGTGTATCAAAGGACCTGTTTTGAAAAATCTGTCGTCATTCACCAGCCACTACGGTGAAGAATGGATTCCAGCTTCAATCCAGTTGGAAGTGAAACCACAGAGTTAATGACGGTTCTTGTGTATGCAACCAGTAGCCACCAATACCCAGTGTGGTTGAAAACTAGATTCTGTTCCCTAAGGCCACAGTAACAGAGACCGACTAGAAGGAACAATGTTTTGAGATCTTGTTCTTTACTAGTGATAGCAAAGGAGCTGGCCTTGGTATATGGGGTTGCTGAAGGTATCATCATAGAGACTAAGAGTTCTTTGGGTTGGGGTAGAAAGTAAATAAATACTCATTTCTATAACTTAATTTCTCAACAAAAGAGGAGGAATGAACTCAAACCCACACATGATGGAGAAAAGTTGCTTTCCTATTTATTGGAAAAAGTTACCTTAACAGGGAAGCAGGATATGGACCATCCTCTCTCCCCACAACAGTGACACCTTGGCTCTGAACATCACATGTCATTCATTGAAAGCTCCTTTCCCATTTTTCAACCAAGTGTATCAGCATGAATTGTAAAGAATATACACAGATATGATTATCTTATTCAAAAGAGAAAAACAGGAAGGTACAACTTTCAAAGTTCAATAGTATGAAAACAAAGTTTAAGGAAACTGGCACCAGAACTTAACTTTTAGCATTCATTTGCTGGTTTGAACTCTGTACCAGTATTCCAGAAGTCAATTTTTTCCCTGTTCTCCCAAATAGCTTTCCAACAAACATTTTAATATTAACTACTATTACAAGTTGTTTCTCAGCTTTCATTACTCACTGCTTGAGTTTAAAGGATTTGACATGCCACAATAAATATAACTACTGTTGTGCTACTACAAATATTGCTCTTTTATAAACAATGCTGTGTAATAATATACCACCTCATTACATGTAAAGTTTAATTTCCTGATTCCTAAAACATTCTTGTTTCTGATCATCTCTCAATATCCATGAATTCTCAAAATATAAGACGCTGATGTCCTCTATCCTCAACCTTCCAGCAAGCTTTCTCATATAATTTCTAAACACTTAAGAACTATCAAGTAAATTCGGTGTCAATACTAGTAAGTTACTGAGTAACCTATGCACACTTTAGAAACAAATGTATGCATTTTTACTAAAAAGGAATTTTAAAAAATTGTTATTCAGATAGTATTTAAAACCAGAAAAAAAATCAAAGAGTCACTTACACTGAGAGCCCTAAATAGTGGGGGGAGAAATGATGGGACAAATTACCACTTACCCATTAAGAAACAAACAGGACTACGAAAGCAGAGCCAACTTTACACTTGAAAAAAAATTGGGTCTGTATACTTTCCCCTTACTATTTATTTTATTCCAAGACTACTCCCTCTACTTTGACTGAATCTAAAAAGGAACTGAATAAAAATATTATTTCAAAGAGGGCAAAATACCACACACATCCTTTTTGTTCTCACAGGTAAACAAATTGAAATCAAGGAAAGTTAAATGGATTGCCTAATTTGGCAAATAATTCTTTTTTTATTTTTAGATTTTATTTATTTATATTTTAGAGATAGGGGAAGGGAGAGAGAGAGAGGGAGAGAGAAACACTGATGTGCGAGAGAAGGTTGCCTCTTGCACACCCCCAATGGGGGACCTGGCCTGCAACACAGGCATGTGCCCTGACCAGGAATTTAACCAGCAATCTTTCGGTTCACAGGCCAGCACTCAATCCACTGAGCCACATCAGCCAGGGCTAGACAAAGAATTCTTACATATGCTATACATAAGAATTCTTACATGTAACACCAAAAGTACCACCCACAAAACAAAACAAAAAAACAACTGAGAAATTAAGCCTTGTCAAAATTAGAAACTTTTACTCTTCAAAAGACACTATTAAAAGGGGGGAAAACTGGAGCAACTGTAATAGCATAAACAATAAAATATAATTTAAAAAAAGACAAGCAAAAGGCTGAGAAAATATATTTTGTAAGTCGCATATCCGATAAAGGATTTATGTCCAGAATTCACACGTCCCCCAAAAAACTCTCACAACTAAAAAATAAGGCAAACAACCCAATCAAAATGGACCATTAAATGTCAGAACATAAGCTATGCCAAAAAAACTGAGATCTCTAGCCTTGCTCAGTGTTAATTTCATGATTTAAAACCATGGTTCCATAAAAGAGCCAAAAAAGATAAAAGAGAAACAAACAAAAAACATTTATTGCTATATTTGAACTTATTCAATTTAGTCCTTTTCAAAATTATTAAAGTATGTTGAGTCTAGGATCACTCCAACCCTCTCCTGACAAAGACAAAAACCCTAACAAATACCACAATCTCAAAACTTCTCATCATCACACAATGAAATCATGTTAAGAAGTGAATCACTGACATGACTGAAACAGAATTTTTCCCCTCAGAATTATGAATGGTAAAATCCTTGTTTGATGCCTCAGGCTGACTTATATTTTCTTAGGGAAACAGTAACAACAGCAAGAATCAAATTTCTTTTAACAAGATCGTATATTTTCCTTCTCTAAAGTAAAATTTAAATGATACAGGGACACTTCCTTTCATAAAGGCTTAATCCTTTATAAATGTTTACCTCACCAAGTAAATGGTTAAAAGAGAAGAACAGAGAAATTCAAAACTTAAAAAACATGTAATGAAGGTCTTGCCCCAACTCACCTTCACTTGTAACCTCTTGTCATCAAACATTTACCAAAGGACAATATATTGAGAATGGTTCCAGTAACTTTGTCAACAATAGGGAAGGAGGACCAGCAGTAGAACCAGGAGCAAAAAAAAAGATATGGACAGCAGCCTGGAAAATTACTAAGATGTCAAAAAAACAAACAAAACAATTTAAAAAACGGGACAAAAGGCTCAAGCCAGATAGCTAAATTCTTACAGCATCTCCCAATACATCAAGGTTGCAGTTCGATTCTAGTCAGGGCACATTCAAGAAGCAACCAATGAATGCATGAATAAGTAGGACAGCAAACTGGTGTTTCTGTCTCTTTCTCTCTCTCTGACTCTCCCTCCCTTTCTCTCGCTTAAAAAAAAAATCAATAAATTTTTTTAAATTTACATAAAAATAAAAAATGGGCAAAGGGCTTTCGTAGACATTTCTCTGAAGATATACAAATAGTAAAAAGAACATAAAAAGTGCTCAACAGAAAAATGCAAAGCAAAACCACAGTGAGATATCAAGAAACAGGAAACAACAAATGTTGACATGGGTGTGGAAAACGGAAACTCTTGTGCACTGCTGGTAGAAATGTAAAATGGCACAGCTGCTGTGGAAAACTATGTAAGGTAGTTGCTCAAAAAATTAAACTTGCACTACTACATGATCTAGCCAAGTCCACTTCTAGGAATACGCCTAAATGAATTAAAAAGGACACAAAGAAATATTTGTACACCCACATTCATAGCATCATTATTCAAAAAAAATGGCCAAAAAGTGGAAATAATCCAAATGTCCATCAACAGGTGAATGGACAAATACAATGTGGCATATACATAAAATGGAGTAATATTCAGACTTAAAAAGAAATGAAATTTTGACATATGCTACAAAAATGTTCTTGAAGACATTACATTAAGTGAAATAAGCCTGACACAAAGGAAAAATGTTGTATGATTCCACTAACATTAGGTATCTTGAATAGTCTCATTCTATATAGAGAAAAAAGTAGCACAGTAGTTACCAGCAACTGGGGTAGAAGGTTGTGAGTTACTGTTTAATAGTAACATTTTGGAATGCTAAAAAAGTTCCGGAAATGCACAGTGGTAAAAAACAATGTGAATATACTTAATTTTACTGAACCAAACACTTAAAAATGGTTAAAACAGTAAATTTTATGTACGTATATTTTACAATAAGAAACAAACAAAATAATAATCAGGACAGAGAGTTTCATCATTTTCTTTGTCCCTTAGAGATGAAAGCATCAATTCATATGGTTTATGTACTCCATCTTCATTCCCTCATGAAAGCCTGGCAAAATGAAGTAAAGGAATAAAAAAGTATAAACCCTTAAGGGCAAAGACAAAAGGGGAGAAGAGCTCTACAGTTAAATGTCAGCAACATTCTGGACAATGAAAAGGAGTAGTAGTTACATTCTGCACATTTCAATATACATAAAATATAGTTTCTAATTAAGACTGATTGATAGTAAATATCTTTCCTCCAAAAAATTCAAGAACAAAAAAAGTCTGGGATTTCCCTTTAACTACTGACATTTCACAGAAGCAAATGCAGCTAATCCCTCTCCCATGTCCCCATGTTCCTTTCCTTCCCACTTCCAAAGCAGATCTATAATTAGATCTGAAAATCCCTTTTAATGTTCAGGACAAATGAACTCCAAAAACTAGGTTAGGCAGTCTCAAGAAAAAGCAAAAGCAAAAGCAAAAGCAAAAACACATCCTTTCTCTTTAAATAAAATTTAGCTCAATTTGACACTATTGTTACATCTCTATAATGGCAGCAACTTTTGTGTACTTTTCAGAGGCTCAGTTTAGTCCTCTTATTCATCAATGAGGGAAATGTTACTGTATCTCAAATATTCCTTTATTTTTCTTACATTTTATTTATTTATTTAGAGAGAGAGGAGAAGGGAAGAAGGGAGGGAGGGAAGGAAACATCCATGTGCTGGGAGATACATCAATCAGTTGTCTTTCACAAGCCCCTAACCTGGCCTACAACCTGGGACCTGGCCTGCAACCCAGGCATGTGCCCTGATGGGGAATCGAACCTGTGACTTTGAGGTTCTCAGGCCAGCACTCAATCCAATGAGCCACACCAGTCAGTGTTCCAACATTTTATATTCAGGCTACATCCAACACTATTTTTTCAGTTTACTTACTAAAAACAAACAAACAAACTACTTACAAGACTACATTTTTCATCTTAGCCAAAAATAAGGAATGACTTTCATGTGTACGTCAAAAAAATTTCATGATAAAGTAGAAACAGAACAAAGAGCCTGGTGAAAATAAAATCCTAAAAATCACTTTCTCATGTTATACAGAATAAACACATTCCACCTTTCTACAATATTTATCAGTTTCTTTAAACATTCTGAATCATAAATTAATTATTGTATCAAGTATCTGCTGCAAAATTCTATATTTTTTCCATGACCAAACCATTTTTCAGTATTTCCAAACCTTAGTAGATACAAAAATTCCACATATAAATGAGTTTAATGAAATTTGCCAGGGGTTAACTGACATTACCAAAAATCCAAAAACTAGAAATGTGATAAGCAATTGAACAACTTTGATACTTCCTTTTTCTTTTTTAAAAACAAGGTTACTAATAATAGCTATCATGTAGTCAACATTTTTTAATGTGCAGTCTCATGACAACCGTGGGAGGTAGAAATTATACCCATTTTTCAGAGGAAAAAAAAATGAAGGTCAGAGTATCTATGTTTATAGTACATTCCTGGAGGACAATCCAAATCCCATGCTTTAAAACCATCATATTACACCATTTTTCAAAACTGTAATCTTTCCAAATCCTAGTCTCATAAAACAAAAAAACCCTAAGTGTGTATTTGTAGATAAAGATCTACGTTTTACCTAATTCATCTGTACACTTTATAAAACTGTCTGACAGAAACTGGCAGCATTTATATTTAGTTATGCTAATTAACCTTCAACCATTTGTATAGCACATAAAAACTTACTTGTCTTTCTATTCCACTTGTACAAACTGGAAAATTGTAAGACTATACATGTGATCCATCTTTAAGGAGTGTGCTGGTGCTGAGAGTGTGATGAAGCAAGAACCACAACATGAAAGAAGAGGAATAGCCTGTCCACGCAGTGTTATCCTCACTTACCCCAGTTTTTACAAAATGAATAGGAAAAAAAATCTTTCAAAATTAGCCCTCTTTATCTACTGTAGGGTTCTAGTGACACAGGGTAACCGAAATACAAGCTTTTGTTCCTTCCTTTGTATTCCCACTACCACCTCCTTAGTCTGGTCTCCTTGCCTCCAGACCCCACCAACCCTAGTAAATATTGTAGACCTCAATATTATCAAATAAATCTTCATAAAAACCCATTTAAATTTGTCAGCCAATAGGACTTCAGGTTATCCCAAAATAAGGTCTCTTAATTCTTCCCAACTTTCTCCTATTACCAGGCGCACACAAAACCCTTTCAAGACTGATCTAAACTCCAACTAATCTATTCTCTGCACTTCCACCACCTCAAGTTCATTCTTGCCTCTTCACCCTTGCCCATTATGAATCCCGGTCTTAAATAACTTCACTTTTTCTCTCTGCCTTAATAATTATTCTACATACCCCTCTTATAGCCCTAAACTGCTTTGAGGTATTACTTGAACTGTCTTAAATCTTTATGTGGGTAAGGACTTTCTTCCCAGAGGGCAGGGAATATGGGTTATGCTGCAAAAAGTCAAGCCCCAGATCAGAGGTTGCAAAGTGGTAACCCACAAGATAAATTCAGCCCACAGTGGTGATTTGTTTGGCCCACAGTGTTTATATTATGAATTTATAAGTTGCCAACATTTAAAAATAAAGAGTTCTTACAAAAACTGAATTTCCAGCTTCTCTTCAGAAAAAAGTTAAGATGTTTAGACTACAGGCAATCTATACTCTCCGCTAGATCAATAGTGAACCAACACTGAAGTATATATTTTTAAATGGTTAAAATGGTGAATTTTACCTCAATTAAAAAAAAAAAAAAAAAGAATGAGTCAGAGCCCTAGTCGAGTAACTAAGTTAGTTAGAGCATGGACCTGATACACCAAGGTTGTGTGTTCAATCTCCAGTCAGGGCACATACAAGAACTGACCAATTAATGCATAAATAAATGGAACAACAAATCGATGTATCTCAGTTTCTATGTTCATCTCTCTCTCCAAAATCAATAAATTTTAAAAAGGGAAAAAGAAAAGTGAATCAAAGCTGCCTAACAGTTGTCTCACTGGAGAGACATAAATTCCCTCATTCACTTCAGTCCCAATATAATCTATCTTTACTATTTAAAATGTTCATCTAGCCCTTATTGGCTTTTGAATTTATAATGCTCACCCTGGATAAGCTTACTGAATGAATAAATTGACAATAATTTCAAGAATGACAAGGTTGGTGGTAATGATAATAATGATAAAAAATAACAATAATAGTAAATTAACATTTCATGCTTATTTTGAGCTAACTATTGTACAAAAAAATTCTTTATCGCAGACTTTCGGCCAAGATGGAGGTGTAGGTAGACACGCTTTGCCTCCTTGCACAACCATAGAAGGAATGGCAACCAGATCTCAAAACAAGTAACACCCAGAACTGTCAGAAAATCTAGTTGTATGGAAGTCTGACAACCAAGGATTTAAAGAAACCACATTCATCCAGACAGGTAGGAGGGGTGGAGTCACAGACATGGGCAGAGACACAGTGTGGCAAAGAGAGGTGGCAATAGCAGAGAGGACAGTCTCACATTCACATGTAGTGGATAAAAACCAAGAGGGATACCTTGGGAGCGAGCAATTCCAGCCCCAGGCCAGACTACACAGCCAAGGGTTCCAGCACCAGGAATATAAATCCCCATTACCTCTGCCTGTAGAAACCAGGGTGGGGTTGGGGCAGCAGAATAAACTGCCAGATTTTCACCACTTAAAGGTCCCGCACGGACTTAGAATGTATACAAACCCACACACTCAGGGTTTCACCACCAGGGCAGTAGCTGGAGGGGTGCCAGGTGCATACAGGAAGTGGGTGAAGTGACTGGGAATGGGGCGAGTGCCAGAAAAACCTCCAAAAACCAGGCAGCGGCACTGTCCCCTCTCTAGGCCCTCCCAGACACAGAGCCACAAAGTCACCCCACCCTAGCAAATACCTGAGGCTCCACTCCATACAACTTAACAGGTGCGCTAAGTCAGGGAGTCAAAGCAGATCTACCTAATATACAGAAACAAACACAGGGAGGCTGCCAATTTAAGGAGACAAAGAAATATGGCCCAAATGAAGGAACAGGGGGGAAAAAAAAACAGGAAAAGGACTAAATGAAACAAAGACAGTCAACCCATCAGATGCAGAATTTAAAGTACTGGTGATCAGAGTGCTCAGAGAACTCACTGAGTACAGCAAAAACATTAAGGAAGAAACGATGGTTACACTAAGTGAAATAAAAAAAGCATCCACAGGGAACTAACAATGAAGGGAAGGAAGCTGGGATTCAAATCAATGATTTGGAACATAAGGAAGAAATAAACATTCAACCAGAACAGAAAGAACAAACAAGAATTCAAAAAAAAATTAGTACAGGCTTAGGAACCTCTGGGACAACTTTAAATGTACCAACACCTGAATAATAGGGGTGCCAGGAGAAGGGGAAGAGCAAGAAATTGAAAACTTATTTGAAAAAATAATTAAAGAAAACTTCCCTAATTTGGTGAAGGAAATAAACATACAAGTCCAGGAATCACAGAGTCCCAAACAAGTTGGACCCAAAGAGGACCACACCAACACACACCATAATTAAACTTTGCAGGTAAGAAGGGATTGCCAAGAAGTAAGTATTCACAGTCATGAAAAGCAAGAACCTACAACCTAGATTACTTTATCCAGCAAAGCTATCATTTAGAATGGAAGGGCAGATAAAGTGCTTCCCAACAAAGGTAAAGCTAAAGGAGTTAGTTCATCATCACCAAGCCATTATTACATGAAATGTTAAAGGGACTTATTTAAGACAAAGAGATCAAAACCATGAACATTAAAAAGGCAACAAATTCACAACTATCAACAATGGAATCAAAAAGAAAAAACAGAAATGAAATCTTTTTGAAGATGGCAGCATAGGCAGACATGGCTCACTTCTTCACACAACCACATCAAAATTACAACTAAAATATAGAACTACCATCGCTCAGGAACACCAGGAATCAAGTTGAATGGAAGTCTGTCAATTATGGAATTAAAGAAACCACATCCATCCAGAATGGTAGGAGGGGTGCAGATGCCAAACAGGCAGGAGCCACATCTACATACAGTGGATAAAAATTCCAGAGAGATATATCAGGAGCAAGGAGTACCAGACCCACACCAGGCCCCTAGCCCAGGATTCCAGTGCCAAGTACTTAAGTCCCCAAAACTTCTGGCTGCAAAAATCAATGGGAATTGAGTCAAAAGCAGTTCCTCTTAAAGAACCCACACACAGACTCACCTAACTCAGACTCATTCCCTCTAAGCTCCAGCACCAGAGAGGCAGCTTGAAGGGCACCAGTGGCAAACGGAGAAACTAAAGTGTCTGGCATGAGGGTGAGCAGAGGCCATTGTCCCTTTGCTAAACCCTACCCCACACAGAGCTGGCAAGCTGGTGCCATATCTGAGATTCCAACAACCTGGCTAACACTGTTTGACCCACCTTGGAGATCTCCAGAGGCTCTGCCCCACCTAACTTGCAGGCCCAACCAAACTCCTTTTCCATAAGAACGGCTGGTCTTGGCTCCTAAATCCTACTGGCTTCAGTTAGCCCTAGTGGCAGCCATATGAGATTCACAGCTTGGCTTCACCTGGGAATCTCTAAGCACAGCACAAGCAGCAACCATCTCAGATTGTTTTACAGCTCGGGCAAGGTGCCCCAATGGGAAAAATAGGTGGAGACTGACCTTGGCCTGCACCACCTGGGAATCCTCAGGGCCAGTGCACCCAGTGGACAGCTACAGACCACGTTCAGAGTACAATCACCCTGCCCCTGCACAGCTGATCCTCCACAGAGGGCAGAGGTTGGTGATCAGTGGTCACAGCCAGTCCTTGCAGCTGACTGGCCTGGATAAATCCCTCCCACTGATCTGCCAACAGCAACCAAGGCTCAACGATGAGAGGAGGTTGCACTCAGCCCACATGGAGGGTGCACCTCAAGTACCCAGCTTGGGTGTAGGGAAGGCCATGCCACTGAACCCTACAGGACACCTACCACATTGGGCCACACTACCAAGACACCAAGTCAAAGCAGCACTACCAACAAGGAGACAAAGAAACATGGCCAAAATGAAAGATCAAAACTCCACAAAAAGAGCTAAATGAAACGGAAATAAGCTGTACACGAAATGCAAAGTTCGAAACACTGGTTACAAGGATGTTCAAGGAAATTAGTGAAGACCTCAGCAGCATAAAAAAGACCCAGTCAGAAACAAAGGATAGACTAATTCAGGGGTGTCAAATTCAGTTTAACCAGGGGCCACATCAGTCTCACAGTTGCCTTCAAAGGACCGAATGTAACTTTAGAACTGTATAAATGTAATTACTCCTTAACAGTTAAGCAAGAGCTCGGTGCTGCTGCCGGGTAGAAACAAGGTGCTGGGCCAGATAAAACAAGGTGGAGGGCCGGATTCAGCCCGCAGGATCTTGTATTTGCCACCTGTGGACTAATTGAAATAAAGAACAATTTATAGGGAAACAACAGCAGAGTGGATGAAGCCCAGAATAAAACTAATGATTTGGAACATAAGACAGGCAAAAATAACCAATCAGAACAAGAAAAAGAAATAATAAAAAAAAAATGAGGATAGCATAAACAGCCTCTGGGACAACTTCAAGAGGTCCAATGTTTGCATCATAGGGGTATCAGATGGAGAAGAGAAAGAAGGAGAAATTGGAAATCTATCTGAAAAAAATAGTGAAAGAAAATTTCCCTGATTTGGTGAAGGAAATAGACTTGCAAGTCCAGGAAACACAGAGAGTCCCAATTATGATAGATGCAAAGAGGGCCACTCCAAAACACTTCATGATTAAAAGGCCTGTTAAAAATAAAGAGAGACTCTTAACAGCAGCAAGAGATAAGAAGTTAGCTACCAGAGGGTTGACAGATGGGAGCAGGGGACAGGAGAATGGGTAAAAAGGTGAGGGGATTAAGAAGTACAAATAGGTAGTTACAGAACAGCCATGGGGATGTAAAGTACAGTATAGGAAAAGGAATAGCCAAAGAACTTATATGTATGACCCATGGACATGAACAATGGTGGGAGTATTGCCTGAGGGAGTCAGGGGCACTGGGTAAAGGGGGGCAAAAGGAGAAAAATCAGGACAACTATAATTGCATAATCAATAAAACATAATTAAAAAAAAAAAAAAACAAAGCAAAAAACCAGAACAGGAACAGAATCATAGGTATGGAGATGATTTGGAGGGTTATCAGCTGGGATGGGGAAAGGAGAGAATGGGGGAAATGGTGCAGGGATTAAGAAGCATAATTGGTTGGAAGAAAATAGACAGGGGGATGTTAAGAATAGTACAGGAAATGGAGATGCCAAAGAACTAATACACACGACCCATGGACACAAACTAACTGGGGGGATTGCTGCAGGGGAAGGGGGGGCACCAGGTGAAGGGGGGTAAAAGGAGAAAACTGGGACTGTAATAGCATAATCAATAAAATATACTTTTTTTAAAAAAAGGACTCTGCCCTGGCTGGTGTGGCTCAGTGGATTGAGTGCCAGCCTATGAACCAAAGGGTTTACCAGTTTGATTCCCAGTCAGGGCACATGCCTGGGTTGTGGGCCAGGTCCCCAGTAGGGGGTGCGCAAGAGGCAACCACACGCTGATGTTTCTCTCCTCTTCTCCCTCCCTTCCCCTCTCTCTAAAAATAAATAAATAAATAAATAAAATCTTTTTTAAAAAGGGGACCCTAAAATATATATATATATATATATATATATATATATATATATATATATATTATCTCATTTAATTCACACAACACTATGGACATATGCTTTTACCATTCCTAATTTACAACAAATGAAGAAACTAAGGCACAGAGAAGTTAAGCAACTTGGTCAAAGTCATACTGCCAATACATGGTAGAACCAAAATTCAAAATCAGACAATCTAACTGTAGCATACACTGTTAATCCCTATATGATTCCTTAAGACTAGAATCCTTTCCTCTGTGACGAACTAAACTCATTCTCTGAAACAAAGAATCAAAACACTAAATTTTAGAGTCTAGTCTTTCTTTGCACAAATAACTAAGTAGTAAACCAAAGTTCACCCAAATGCAGATGGCATTTATGGATTTTTTCCTTATTTTACAAGAAAAAAATTCTCTGTAATTGACAGAGAAAGGGTTAAGGAATCCAATAAACTCTCAGAAAGTATGTATGTTATTAGGCATTTCTGGAGTGAGAAAAGCTCCATGTACAAAACTTCTTTTTCTATCTATCAGGGTAGACAGTTTATAGACATGAAATAAAATGCAAGTTTCTTTAGGGCAGGGACTGCTTTTTCATCATGAGTCCCTGTAATGCCTAGCATAAAGCAGCTCTTAACATATATATTCAATTATGTTAGAAACAAGAAACCCAAAGTTAATATCTTAAACTGCAATTCAATGCAATCCTTATTATATCATCTTGCTTTTTACAATAATTACTGGTAAGTGTGTTTTCCTGACAAAAACAGAAAATCCTTGAGGCAGGGGTTTTGTATTAAGCAACCTTTGGGACTTAACACAACAGGAGCTCAATGAATGCTTGCTGAATATTACAAACTTAACATTTCTTTACCTGGGTTCCCTACGAGTCTTTCTACTTATGTTCAAAATAGAGCTTAAAATGCTTCTCAGTTATAAAGCACTGGATATTATGAAGTACTACTATGAGATATTTCTGAAACCAGTCCTATATTGTGTTATCAACAAAGCCCCTGAAAAATTAGTGAACTAGTACAGGAAGTACTAAGTATAATCAAAGAGTGAGCTAGAAGGAACCTGAGAGATCATGTTTAATACTTTGAATACACAAGTGAGGAAACAGAGGCCCAGAGAGATTTAAGTGAATTGCCCAAGATCACAGAATTTAAGTAACAAGCAACCCAAGGCTAGAACCCAGGTCTTCTGAATGTTCGCCCAGCTTTCTTTCCACAGAGAAGTACTTTGTGAGCTCAGAATGAAGTGGATACTTTTAGAAATATTTTAAAGAAATTTGGTATGGAGAATGATCTTTCCCAGAATGTAAGTTTTTGTGAGATATTACATCACCATTAAATAAATGAAAGCTGCCATGCTTCTTTACTGCAGATAACAGCATCTCCTTTCCCTCCCTTTTTTCTCTACATATATACTTTTCATGTTCATGTCTTTCCTTTCACTGTCAGATTCTAAGAATTCTTCCTTTCACCATTTCTACTTTTCTTCTTACTCATTCTTTTTCCTACTATCTCTCACATATCATCCCATCATCTCCTTGTTTTTTCTCCACAATTATAAAAAAGAACAGATTATGCACACATTTGATTATAGTACTGGGACACCATAATAAGCAAATCACAGTCTTGGCAATTAGTTAACAAAAAATAAAATAAACAGAGGTTCCTAAAGATGACTGAATAATAAATATTGATGTTTACAGTGGAGACAAGAACATTTATGTGAAGGGAAGTGGTAATGACAACAAACAGAAAGGTAAAGGTTAGGCAAGGGAAAGGGGCCACTCTCTTCTTACTCAGCTTCCTTACCTATCAATTCATCTGCTCTACTTCACTTACTCCCTGTTCTCTTACTGCTGTCTTTTTATATGTTCTACTTTTTTTAATCCAGTAGTCTTCCTTTCCTCTCTCCTGATCTTTTAAATTGAATCTGTACAGTCCTCATATATTCTTTTTGACTATTATTGCCAACTTCTCCCCTTTGTAGATCTAGATAATGTCTTAAGTTATAAACTCCTGTTTTCTACAGATTTAATATGTATTACTTTATTTGATCCTTACAACAATGCCAGGGAGGCAGGTAAAAATACATCTATTTCGGAAATATAAACTGAGTCCCAGAAAGATTAAGTAATTTGTGAAAAGTCAGTTTGTCAGTGGCAAAAATCAAATGAGAACCCAGACCTAATCTTTCCAAGTCCTCCATTTTTTTTCCACTGCACCATGTTGCCGCCTTTTTAATGCCTGCACTTCTTTACCATACACATGCAAATGCCTAGACAAGTATACAAAGATGTTTATAAAACAGCACAAATGGGAAAAGTATGTGTGTATCTAAGGAAGCTAGAAAAACAGAAAAGTCAGAGGGCCATATTAAGAGCACCATATGACTTCGGCTGGTGTAGCTCAGTGGACTGGGTGCAGGCATGTGAACCAAAGGGTCACCAGTTCAATTCCCAGTCAGGGCTCATGCCTGGGTTGCAGGCCAGGTCCCCAGTAGGGAGTGTGCGAGAGGCAACTACACATTCGTCTTTCTCTCCTTCTTTTTCTCCTCCCCTTCCCCTCTATAAATAAATAAATAAATAAATTTTAAAAAGAGCACAGTGTGGATCACATGCTAATTCCTATAGGGGAGACTTTGGGTTTCAGATCTAGGTAGAAACTATTTTTTTCAACTAACTGATATAGCCAGCATTAACAGTGCTCTATCACCATGCCTCCCACAGCAGTTATATGACCAAGGCTCACCCTCTGCACCACTCCTGTGCCACAATCTCTCTCACAGGCATGCCATCATACCTGAAGTTCTCACCGTTCAAGTCACGAGTCACTTCTTTGGGTTAAGATGTTGTCTCCAGAAGGCCACTGTTAAATGCATGTTACCTGAAAGGGGAAAAAGGGTCCATTAACACACTGCTTCTATAGTTAAATGCATCAAATTAGTAATGACCTTGGGAATCTGACAGCACAGTATTTTTTAAAGGTTCACTGGATAGATAATTGTTCACAGGGCAGGCAGGAGACTCATACATAGTGGGTTATTCTGGGTAAGATGGCTACATGGCAAAAAATGAGAGTAGCCATATAAACACATATTCTACCTCTAGTCACCCTAAGGACAGTCTCTGCAATCTGGAAGCTCCTAGGAATAGGAGGATTAAAAAACCACTCCAAGGATCTGACTATAGTCAGTTCTGAAAAGAAGCAAAAGAGCCGAGCTGGCAGCAGTTTTCCAAGGACAGTCAGTACACTGCTAGACTGAAGAAGGACAGAAGCAGAAAAAACTTCTGGTTAACTATGTACTTCTAGTTGTGAGGCTAGTTTCCAACCGAACATTTTTAGCTGAGTGCCAACCTCCCAACCAGAGAATACTGCAATTCAACTCCGCAACACCCCCCCTTGCTAATTTATATTGACTCAGAGCCAGTATCATTTACAGCCACAAAAATCAACACGCCTTTACTGAGCGCTTATTATGAGCCCAGAATTTGACTAGGTACTATAAATACAGAAAAAAAAAAAAAACCCTGTATACACTTTTGCCTTAACTTGTATAAAGGAAACCAACCCCCAAAACCTAAAATTGAGAGACGAAAAATAAGAAAATAATAAAAAAAACCAGTTAACTAATTCTTATCGGTACTAACACAAATTTCTTAAGCCAGAATGAATTCAACAAAACTTACTTCTAGGCTAAAGTTCGTTGTTCAACTCTTGCCTAAACAGTCAAGAGGCAGAGACTAGAAAACCCTTTTTTTTTCTCTTGGTCTAATACCAAAAGCTCTTTAGTAGCACACTTCCATCTTGGTACACTGGAAAATAACCCAGAAAAAGTTACAAAGCTTGGTTCTACTTCTAGCTCTGATTCTTAACTAGTTTTAGGTAAATAATTTAACCTGCTTAAGACTTTATTTAAAAAGACAAACAAAAAACCCCAGAAAACTAAAAGGATGGACTAGTCTAAGACTAGCATATATGTGATACATATACCTCCCACTAGAGAACTATGTCCACAGGAGGTATCACCAATCAATCATAACTCACTTTCCCAGAGAACCCATAGGATGAAAATCCTTTCTCAACACATTACTTCCAGAAGCTACTTCAAAGCAGAGTTGGCCCATAAAACAAAATATATTTGCCACTGTGGACTAGATAATCTCTGCAATCTCTAAATTTCTAATACCAAGTTTCTGAGGATGGAAGAAAAACACTTCTAACAGGCTTAGATCAATAATGTTGACAGTTATAAATTTCAGTCTAAAATCCAAGTTCTCCTCTAAATTGAACCCAATCTGGTTCTTTCCAATTTTTGAAAGATGCTAATAAACAATATACTCCTATACCATTAACATATATAGCCTGACATTATTTACATTTGCTAATGGTTTTTTTCTTTCTTTTTTCTTTTTTTTTTGGGGGGGGCGGACAGAAAAGGAACCCTTTACCCAGACTGGCCCTAAAAAAAAAATCATCATCCAAAATTATGCCAACAATATTGCACCAGTAAAGAACTAAATCCAACCCTCTGATCATCCCTGCAGCCTGTCTCCAAGGTCAAGACTTCACTTCTCACCTAGACCTCTGCAATAACCACTATTCCATCCTTTCACTTATCAAAACACACATGTATTCATATCACTTCCTTATTTAAAACTTGATATTTACTGCTAACAACATAAGATATTTAGCATTAATATTTAGTCAAGATATTTAGCATTATACTTACAACTTTTCATAATTGCCTCCTTGTACTTTTCTGGCCTCACATCTCATAATGCTCTCCTTCTCCACTCCACTCTGTTCCCTGAAACTTTTCTTCCACAATCCTCAGCATTGACAAAGCATTAAAGTGCTTCCTCTGCCTGCCCTGTTCTTCTCTTTCCCCATCCCTATCACATTTACTTATCATTTATCAATAAGACCCATATTAGGGGCATGGGTAGGTCCTGCCTCCTCCTCTGGCAACCTCAGACAGAACTGGTCACTTCCTCTTCTATCTCACAGTTTTTTGAGCTGTCCTTGTTATGTTCACAGTGTTGTTTGCCTCAGTGGTTCCCCAAGCTATCACAACTGCTTGAGGCATGTTTTAAAATGAAATTCTGCAGGTCCAACCCAGGGGTACTAAATCAATCTCAGGAGATGAAACCTTGGAATTTCTACTTATAAAAAGTTCCCCTAATTATTCTAATGGTCAAATTTGGGTACTACTTGTTTGTCTCTCTCTTCCAGTAGGTGTAAAGGTGTGTGTGTGTGCGTGTGTGTGTGTTTAAGGAATGTAGGAATAATTTACACTAGACTACACTAGGGAAGTATTCTGCACTTGGTTTTTCTTTTGTTTTCATGTCATGTTTTTGTTGACCCGGCTCATGCTGAAGATGAAGGAATTCCTTTTCGACACACATCTCCAAAATTTACATTCATTGTTCAAAAAAGTGGTTGAATTTCCACTTTCATATCTAAATATTAAAAATTAAGTGAGTAAACCCATGAATACACAATGCAGGCTTTCTCACCAGATCTGCCACAAGAACTTTATTTTGGCTGAGTAAAAACCCTTGGCCGATTTTGAGGGTAGAAATGCATACAACCTTTACATACTTCCATAAGATCGATTTGCATTAGGAATAGACGTCAGAGACCCCAAATTAGTGTAGTGATATGCGGCTGACTCCAGTACCTCAGTCATTTTCAAAGAAAAATTCCATTCTTCCCTCTCCACCCCTCACTCCCCCCAATAAAATGTAACAACATTAAGATAGAATATAACCAAGAAAAATGGTTGAGTTGTTACTGGGAAATCATGAATTTCGGGTAGTTTGCAAGTTCACCTGGTTACATCTCTAACTTCAGGCCCAACCTCAGCGGACAGACCGTGTGTTTTATCTCTGTAAATCGCGACTCGGAACTAAGTCTGAAAACTTGAGTTCCTCACCAACTCAATGTCCTCATCCTGTTTCGGCCCTTAGAATACATTCACGGCTACTCATTTCTTTTCTCTACTAAAGAAAAGGGCACTTTGAGGAGGGAGGACAGTGACAGTTCCACGTCTGCAAAACTTAGTGCCGGGAGGCGCCAGCGGGGCCGCGGTAGAAGCGGGCACCAAGGAGGGCGCCCGGGCCGGGACCACCACGCTGGAGGACAATGGAGGGAGGAAACACAGAAACAAGGGGAAGCAGCCTCTGTGCTAGGCCCCCCACACGACTGTGGGCTCCAAAAACTCTCGGGAAGACCAGCCGGGTGGCAGGTGGGCCCAGCCACCGCCCCTTAAAGGGCCACGTCGCCCGCGCCGACCGCTGCCGCCGGACCCCGCGTTAAGACCGGGCCGCGAGAGGATGGCCGCGGGCAGGATCCTGCGGGGCGGAGGGCTGGACCCTGACGGTTCTCGCCACGGCCCATCCCTCTCATAACTTGGCGCTCGCGGGGCGCCAAGAAGCTCCAGAGTCTCAGCCCGACAGTGGCCCTTCGGCGCGTCCGGCCGTCCCACCCCCAACCCGGCCGCAGCCACTAGCCCGAGGTCTCCGCGCCCCCAATGGGCACCGGCTCTGAGGGAAGAGGGAGCAGCCGCGGCTCTTGGTTAAGGCTTGCGCGCCGCATTCCTCCATTCCTCATTCTCCTCCGAGACTCTTTTCCCCCCTCTCCCCAGAAATGCCCCCAGTCCGCCAGTGGGTGTTTACCGGGACTCGGGGCGGCGGCGACTCTTCAGTCCCTCGACTAAGATGGCAGCCGGTACGAAGACCCGACTACAGCGACTAGAGCGACTTGGCGGCCAATGCGCAGGCGCCTCCGGATTTGGACCGATTCTCACTACAATCCCCAGAAGGCCTTGCGCACTGGTCTGTGCCCTCCAGAACAGGCAGGGGGTTAGTGGACGACGCTAGATTGGTTTGCTTGCCTTCCCAAGTGAGAGGGGCTCTTGAGTTGCTCACGACATCTCTAGGCTTTTGTTTTAACCCACCCCCACCAACAGCATAATCTCTAAAGTCTGTAACTGTGGTCCCTAAACTACAGTGTGAATCAAAATCTCCCGAAGGACTTGTTAAATCTTACACCGCTGGACCCCACCCCCAGAGTTTCTAATTCAGTAGATCTGGGATGGGTTCTATTGTAATAATTTGCATTTCTAATAAGCTCTGTGGTGTGCTACTGGTGGAGGATCACACTTTGAAAAACACTGGATTATAGTACACTCTGGGGTTAACATTGATCGGGTTCAAATCTACCTTTTACAAGGGTGAATTTAGGGATGATGAAAATAGCTTACACAACCTGGCAGATGTTCTAAGAGCTGATCAATAAGCTTGTTAAATTCTCACAACAAATCTACAAGGGAAGTACCTTCATTATCCTCACTTTACAGATGCATAAATCAGGTCATCTGGCTTCAGAGTCCATCCTCTTAACTTCCTTCATGGGTTCTTTGTGAGAATGAAGACTGATACTGTGCAATTACACTCAGAAACACAAGTAAGGGCTTAGTAATTAGTGATCTTTGTTATTATTGTTTAACATGTTTCCTCCTAATGAAAATAATCTTTTACCACCTGGAAAGTCACTCACACTTTTCAAAGTACTTTTAAATCCTCCATGTTAATGTTTCCTGAAATATGTCTTAGGAGACTTTGTTAAAGATATGGATTCCTAGACCTGTATGCCATGGAGATTCTCTAGAGCAGTCATTTGCAGACTTTAGTGCCCACCAGAATCACCTGGAGGATTTGTTAAACAGTAGAATCCTGGGCTCCACCCCCATAATTTCCAATTCAGTAGGTCCCCCTGGGGTGGGTCTGAAAATGTACATTTTTAATCAAGGACTACATATGGAGAATCACTGCCATAGGGCACTGTTTCTCAAAATTATTTTCCAATTACAGTTTACATTCAATGTTATTGTCTATTAGTTTATATTCAATGCTATTTTCTATTAGTTTCAGGTGTACAGTATAGTGGTTAGACAGTCACATACTTTGCAAAGTGGTATCAGGTCCCCCCCACCCACAAGTACCCACCTGACATCATACTTAATTATTACAATATTATAGACTATATTCCCTATGCTCTACTTTACATCCCTGTGACTAGTTTGTAACCACCAATTTGTACTTCTTAATCGGTTCACTTTTTCATTCATGTCTCTAACCTCTGTCACTTTTGGACACCATCAGTCTGTTCTCTGTGTCTGTGAGTCTGTTTCAATTTGATTTGTTCACTTATTTTGTTCTTTAGATTTCATATATAAGTGAATCTGTATGGTATTTGTCTTTCTCTGATTGACTTATTTCACTAAGCATAATGCCCTCTAGGTCAATCCATGCTGTCACAAGTGGTAAGATTTCATTCCTTTTCATGACCAAGTAGTATCCATTATATAGATGCACCAAAACTTTTTTATCCACTCCTCTATTGATGGGCAACTGAGTAGTTTTCATATGTTAACGATTGTAAACGACACTGCAATAAACATAGAGACCCACATACTCTTTCAAGTTAGTGTTTTGGGTTTCTTCCAATATGTACCCAGAAGTGGAATCGAGGGGAATAGGACAATTCAATTTTTTAACTTATTGAGCACCCTCCATACTGTTTTCCATAGTGGCTACACCAATCCACATTCCCACCAACAGTGCATGAGGGTTCCCTTTTCTCCACATCCTCAACATTTGTTTCTGGATTTGTTGATGACAGCCATTCTAACAGGTGTTCAGCTTTTTTTTTAAATCATCTCTCTAAGGAATATCTTTAGACACTTTTTCCCTAATCATTCCCCCATAACATTTTAAAACTTTTATTTTTTTAGATTTTTGAGGGAGAGAGAGAGAAACATTGATTTGTTATTCCACTTTATTTATGCATTCATTGGTTGATTCTTTTTAAAAAAAAATTATTTATTTACTTTTAGAGAAGGGGAAGGAGGGAAAAAGAGAGAGACAGAAACATCAATGTGTGGTTACATTCAATGTTATTGTCTATTAGTTTATATTCAATGCTATTTTCTATTAGTTTCAGGTGTCACATGCCCCCTACTGGGGACCTGGTCTGCAACCCAGGCATGTGCCCTGACTGGGAATCAAACTGGTGACCCTTTGGTTCACAGGCCAGTGCTCAATCCACTGAGCCACACCAGCCAGGGCTTCATTGGTCGATTCTTGTATGTGCCCTGACGAGGGATCAAACCCACAACCTTGGCACATCAAGATGACACTCTAACCAACTGACCTACCTAGCCAGGGGCCGCCCCATGTGAAATTTTAATATCATAAATATAGTATGTATCTATTTACTATATGAATACCTGTGTTTTTACATTAAAAAGTTTTTATAAATATCCTCTTCACCTCCAACCAATGTTTGTCCCATTAAGAATGTATTCTCAAAGTGGGTATAGCTGTACTTATATCTGACAAATAGATTTCAAGATAAAAAAGGTAACGAGACAAAAATGGACATTTTATAATGATCAAGGGGACAATACATCAAGAAGACACAACAAATCAATATATATGTACCAAATCACTCTGGCTGGTGTGGCTTGGTTGGGCATCACCCCGCAAAGCAAAAGGTCATCAGTTCCTTTCCAGTCAGGGCACATACCTAGGTTGTAGTTCCATCCCCATCCCGGCAGGTTGTGTGAGAGAGGCAACCTATCGATGTTTCTCTCTCATGTCGATGTTTTTTCGATCCCTCTCTTTCTCCCTCCTTCCTTCTCTCTCTAAAATAAATAAATAAATAAATATTTACAACACATTAAAAAAATAACATATCACAATCAAGTGGGGTTCTTTCCATGGGCACAAGGATAGTTCAACATCAGCAGATGAATCAATGTGATACACCACATTAACAAAATAAATGATATTGATATGATGATATCAACAGATGCAGAAAAAACATTGGACAAGATACCAAATCCATTTATGATTGAAAAGCTCCATGAAGGCCATATATGACAATCCCTCAGCTGCTAACATACTCAGTGGTGAAAAACTGAAAGCTTTTCCTCCAAGATAAGGGACAAGACCACTCTCATCACTATTATTCAACATAGTAGTAAAAGTCCTGGCCAGATCAATCAGGCAAGAGAAAGCAACAAAAGGCATCCAAATTAGGAATGCAGAAGTAAAATTGTCACTTTCTGCAGATGACATGATTCTCTCTTTTTTAAAGATTTTATTTATTTATTTATTTTCAGAGAGAGGGAAGGGAGAAAGGGAGAGAAACATCAATGCGTGAGAGAAACATCTGTTGGTTGCCACTCACACATGCCACAATGGGGGACCGAGCCCACAGCCCAGGCATGTGCCCTGACCAGGAATCAAACCAGCAACTTTTTGCTTTGTGGGATGACGTCCAACCAACTGAGTCACACAGATCAGGGCAACATGATTCTTTATATAAAAAACCCTGAAGACTCTACCAAAAAACTATTAGAAACAATAAACAAATACAGCAAAATTACAGAATACAAAATTAATATCCAGCCCTGGCCAGTTTGCTCGGTTGTTTAGAGTGTTGCCCCAATATGCCAAGGTTGTCAGTTTGATCCCCAGCCAGGGCACATACAAGAATAAACAAATGAATGCATAAATGAGTAAGTAGAACAACAAATTGATTTTTTCTCTCTCCCCCTTCCTCTCTTTCTCTGTCTCTAAAATCAATAAATTAAATAAACAAAGAAATAAATGAGAATTAAAAATTTAAAAATCAATGTACAAAAATCCATCGTGTTCCTATATACTAACAATGAAACTTCAGAAAAAGAAAAGAAAAAAATTCCACTTGCAATTGCAAAAAATACAATAAGATAACTAGAAATAAACTTAATCAAGGATGTGAAGGACCTATACATTAAAAACTACAAGAGATAATTAAAAGAAATTGAAGACACAAAGAAATGGAAAGATATTTCATGTTCATTGATTGGAAGAATCAACGTAGTTAAAATGGCCATAACACCCAAAGCAGTACAAAGATTAAATGCAATCCCCATCAAAATCCCAATGGCATTTTTTAAGAAATAGAACAGAAAGTCATCAGATTTGCATGGAACCACAAAAGACTCCAAATAGCCAAAGCAATCTTAAGAAAAAATGAACAAAGCCAGTGGTATCATACACATTCCCTGACTTCAAATTATACTACAAAGTGACAATAATCAAAATACCATGGTATTGGCAGAAAAACAGACACACAGAATTGAGATCCCAGAAAGAAACCCACATGTATATGGTGAATTAAATTTTTGACAAAGGAGCCAAAAACATACAGTAAAGAAAAGAAAGCCTCTTTGATAAATGGTGCTGGGAAAACTGAAAAGTCCCATAGAATGAAACTAGGCTGCTAATTGTCACCATACACCAAAACTGGCTAAACATGGATCGAAGACCTGGATATAATACCTGAAATAAATTATATATAAGAAAACAAAGGTACTGCCCTGGCTGGTGTGGCTCAGTGGATTAAGCCCCAGCCCGTGAACCAAAGGATTGCCAGTTTGATTCCCTGTCAGGGCACACGCCTGAGTTGCAGGCCAGAACACTGCCATCCTCCCACAGGGACTAAGGTCAGCACAGATTCCATATTGTGAAGCTATCGAAACTCACCTTTTTAGAGGCCTTTAGATTTGAAAAACTGGTTTTGGCTAGAGGGTTTTGATACTCATTCCAAGTGGCCTTTTGTACAACGGAGTTTAGAATTAAGGAATTCAGAGATTGTGCAGAGCCTTCCCAGGTTAGCACAAGGTCTCCCAGGTTGCCTTTCTAGCTTGCTTTTTTTTTTTCCTAGCTACTTTTTGACATAGAGAAGCATATCATGCACTCTGCCTTTTTGGCTGATTTCTGGTAAATGTTATTGTTTAAAATAAATTTTACCTCTTGTTCAGATTGACAGCTTTCTTAATAAATTCTAAAATTCACATAAATAAATAGCCATAAGGTGCTCTCAGCCCCTCCTCCTGCAGTATTTGGGAGAAATGACAGTCAGATGGGCAACTGCAGGACTGAGGAACTCTCTTAGAAAATATAAACAGCATGGCAGAACTTCTAGTCCTGCTCATGATCCTCAGTTCCCTCTGTTCTGGCTTTCAAACCTAAAGTGTCCTTCCCCTGAGGAAAGACCCATGAGTCCATCTCTACAGATTGCAGATCAGAATCCTTTCTTGCCTATAGTTTTCACTGGAAATGTCTATCTCAACCAAAATCTGTATCACTTGAAAAAAAAAAAAAAAAGAAGCAGCCCTGACTGGTGTCGCTCAGTGGATTGAGCACTGGCCTGCGAACCAAAGGGCTGCTGGTTCGATTCCCAGTCAGGGCACGTGGATGGGCTGCAGGCCAGGTCCCCAGTAGGGGGCATGCGAGAGGCAATCATACATTGATGTTTCTCTCCCTCTCTTTCTCCCTTCCTTCTCCCGTTAAAAATAAGTAAATAAAATCTTAAAAAAAAAAATAAGTTAAAGTCACGCCTGCAAATTCCTCAGGCAAAGATAGAATCAAGTGAAAAGCATCCAGGTCACCTTATGCAATATGCAAGGAGGGAAGGCGTGTCAGACTGGAAATGCTCCTGAGAATCTTAGAACTCATCTCTGATTCAGGTAAACATCTCCTGAGGTTGCAAGAAGTATAATTTGAAATACAAAGGGGTGTGTGACCTTGTTTCTAGTCCATGAGGATTTTCTAAACTTGGAGGAGAGGCAGGTCACTTAAGGTCAAATGGTGCAGTCATCTGCATTCAAGCTGTTTCCTCATCTGCAAAACAAGACTAATAATAATACCTTGAATCTTGAGGATTGTAGGGAGGATAAAATGAGAAAACATTAACACAGCACCGAACCATTCATTGTAAGTGTTCGATTAAAGTTAGCTCTTTGTTTTTCAGATTAGGCAACTGTTTTCCAGAAAAGTTTGATGACTTGCCTGAGATCAGCTAGTAACTGGTGGAAGAAAGACTCAAACTTGGTCAGTCTGAATTGAGAGCCCTTTTTCTTAACCTTTAAGCCAGCATCTCCTAAGGACTTGTGCATTAATGGATGTACACGAGATGCTTTTAGGTGGTGCAATCGATGGCCATTAAAAAACAGTTTTCATTATGAAAAATTTCAAAGATATCTAAGAAAAAGAAAATACTATAATGAATCTCCAGCTTCATCCAGCTTCAAGTATCAACTCAGGAAAAAACTGCTTTCATCCATTACCTCCACTGATACCTTATTTGGAAGCAAATCCCAGGCAGTATATCATTTTATCTGTGATTATTTTGGTAAATTGTATGGTAACTTTTTTTTATCTTAGTAGTTGTGTTTTTTTCAGTTTGTATACTGAAACAGTATGTAGCTAATATACATTGAGCTGATCATTTCACAGATAATGCTTAAGATGTGGATAAAGACCTTAGCAAATTAAAACTCTTGAGATGCTATGTTTTCACTATTGACCGAAAACAAAAAATTTGATATCTCAGTTGTGTTACCAAGGGTGTGAGAAACAGCCAGGCTCACTGCTCACTATTGTGATGCCAGTTGTGTGGCAGGAAGACAATTTGGCCATCTCTATCAAAATTAAAAATAGTCCCAGGCAGGTAGCTCAGTTGGTTAGAGCACAGTTCCAAGATACCAAGGTTGTGGGTTCAAACCTTGGTTAGGACACATACGAGAATCAACCAATGAATGCATAAATAAATGTAACAACAAATTGATGGGTTTTTTTCCTCTCTTTGTCTCAAATAAATACCAAAAAAATTTAAAGTTAAATAAATACATATGTCAAAATATCCACATGTATAAAGATGAACTTATACCCCTATTTCACACCATATACAAAAAAAAAAATAACTCAAAATGGATCAGAAACCTAAACAGAAGAATCAAACTAAAATTTTTAGAAGAAGATATTGGGGGAAAATCTTTAAGACCTTGGGTTAGGCAAAGGTTTCTTAAATATGACAGCAAAAGTAATGGAACAAAAGCCACTTTCTCAGGCCCTCTTTCCCAGAGCTAGCTGGACCCCATAAAGCATAACTGACCCCAGTTGTTCTTTATCCTCAGGACTAGAGTTACTGGAAGACCTCTGAAGGCTCAGAGGCCCCGGGAACTTACAGAACAGACATATCAGACCTCAACGACCACCGCACCCTGCACCCAAAGATAACATCGAAACGAGTTACAGCCCACCTGAAACATCCTGCTCTACAGTCACCCCATCACCGGATAAAAACTCAAAGCCCGAACACCTCAGTGCTGGTGCTGGTGCTGGTGCTGGTGCTGGTGCTGGTGCATTTCGCCACACCTAGCCCTTTTCCTCCTTTGGGAAAGTAAAAATAAAACCTTTACTCTCTGCACTTTCTTCTCTTTGTGAATTCTTTCACAGCCCTTGTCACCAACCACCCTAACAAAAAGTATTATCTATAAATTGACATCCAAGAAAAAATTGAGAAGTTAGATCACCAAAATTAAAAAATTTTGTCCTTCAGCCCTGGCTGGTGTGGCTCAGTGGGATGAGCACCGGCCTGCGAACCACAGGGTCACTGGTTCAATTCCCAATCGGGCACATGCCCAGGGTTCTGGGCCAGGTCCCCAATTAGGACTGTGCAAGAGGCAACCACACATTGATACTTCTTTCTCTCTCCCTTACCCTCTAAAAATAAATAAATAATTTTAAAAATTTTTTCTGCTTCAAAAGATACCATTAATAAATTATTGGGTTTTAAATGGTTAATATTATGTTACATGAGCTTTACTTCAATAACATTTTTTTTAAAGACTCCGTTAAGAAAATGAAACACATGGCTCAGTGGATTGAGCACCAGCCTGCAAACCAAAGGGTCGCTGGTTTAATTACCAGTCAGGGTACATGCTTGGGTTGTGGGCCAGGTCCCCGATGGGGGGCACACAAAAGGCAACCACGCATCTATATTTCTCTCTCTCTTCTCCCTCCCTTCTCCTCGGTCTAAAAATAAACAATCTTTAAAAAAAATGAAACAAGTGACAGAGCCCCTGCTGGTGTGTCTCAGTAGGTTAGGCATCATCCCACAAATCAAAAGGTGTCTGATTTGGGCATATGCCTGAGTTGCAGGTTTGGTCCCCAGTCGGGGCACAAGCAGAAGGCAGCCAATCAATATTCTCTCTCACATCAAGTTTCTCTCCCCCTCCTTCTCCCTCCCTTCTCCTCCTCCCTCCCTTCTCCTCTCTCTAAAATCAAACATAAAAATAAAAATAAATTTTAAAAAAGAAACATGAGTGACAGACAGGGAGAAAATATGTGCAAAACTCATGTATAATAAAGAATTTCTCCCCTGGTTGGTGTGGCTCAGTGGACTGAGCGCCTGACTAGAAACCAAAAAGTTGCTGGTTTGATTCCCGGTCAGGGCACATGCCTGGGTTTCGGGCCAGGTCCAAAGCTGGGGGTGTGCAAGAGGCAACTGATTGCACTTCGATGTTTTCCTCCCTCTCTTTCTCCCTCCCTTGCCCTCTTTCTAAAAATAAATTTAAAAAAAGAATTTCTATCCAAAATACACAAACTCTTTACACTCAGTATTAAGACAAAAGATTTCAATAAACATTTCACCAAGATATTGCCAATATGTGCATGAAAAGATGTCTAATATCATTAGTCATTAATGAATGCAAATTAAAATCACAAGATGCCATTTTTATACTCCTAGAATGGTTGTTAAAAATAAAACTCCAGACATGAACAAAGACTGACAAGAATGTGGAAAAACAGGAAGCCTCAAACATTGCTGGTAGAAATCTAAAATGGTATAGCCACTTTGGAAAAAGTTCATTGGTTTCTTTTTTTAAGTTTTGTAAAGTGTATTTTATTGATTATGCTATTACAAGTGTCCCATTTTTCTTCTTCCCTTTATCTCCCTCCACCCTGCACCCACCTCCCACGAGCATTCCCTCACCTTAGTTCATGTCCATGGGTTGTACATATAAGTTCTTTGGCTTCTCTATTTCCTATTCTATTCTTACCCTCCTCCTGTCTACTTTGTACCTATCATTTATGCTTCTTATTCCCTGTACCTTTTCCCCCATCCTGCCCCCCCTCCCCGCTGATAACCATCCATGGGTTGCCTCTCATATGCACCCTGACTAGGGACCGAACCCACAACCCATGCATGTGCTCTGACCAGGAATCGAACGGATGGCCTTTGGCTTTGTGGAACAATGTCCAACCAACTGATCCACACCAATCAAGGCAATAGCTTTTCATACTTTTTGAATAATGTATCAGATACCTGTATTAGCTATTTGAAAAACAGATTTTTAAAAAATAACTGAAATTGTTTAAAATGTAATTGACATAGAGAAAAATGTAAGTCACATCATAGAGTGTATGCAGAGAAAGACAAACCACTGAGACAGGATGTGGACACGTGTGGCTGGGAGCCCACCTGAAGCCATCTAACAGTGCGGCTGGCCTAGGTCAGCCTACCTGGTGACTCCACACCTTGCTCCACCTCGCTTGGGGAGGGACAGAGACTGGGCCCATGAGCCCTGAGCCCATTGACCAGGACAATGGATGTACAATGGAACCCTTGGCCCATTGGCCAGGTATTTGTGACTGCTGTCTGGGAGGGTGAAAACAGGCTTACGTCAAACGCAGAGCTCCCAAAGCCCTGGCTGGAGAGCTCAGTTTGTTGGAGTGTTGTCCTGCTACAACAGGGTTATGGGTTTGATCCCTGGTCAGGGCGCATACAGGAATCAACCAATGAATGCATGAATAAGTGGAGCAACTCAATGCTTCTATCTCTTTCTCTCACTTTCTCTCTCTAAAAGTTAGTAAATAAATTTTTTTAAAAACCCACAGAACTCCCACACTGCATCACTGATCAGGTCTTTTGGGCATCCAGGGCAATCCCTCAGTCCCAGAGAGTCCTCTGCAGTTGAGGTGTAAAACTCAGGATGTGGAGTCAATCCTGGTTCTAATCATTTGCTGTGTGACCTCCTGCAAATCACCTAACTTCTCTGAACCTCAGTTGCCTCAGCTATAAACATGGAAATGATACTTTCAAAACATATACATATAAAACAAAGCAATATACAAAAGACAGTAAGGGAACAACCCAAATGTTATCAAAGAGAGAATGAATAGCCCTGGCTGGTATGGCTCAGTGGATGAGTCCTGGCCTGTGAACCAAAGGGTTGCTGGTTCAATTCCCAGTCACAACACATGCCTGGGTTGTGGGGTGGGTCCCCGGTCGGGGGTGCGTGAGAGACAATCACACACTGACATTTCTCTCTTTCTCCCTCCCTGACCCTCTCTCTAGAAATAAATAAAATCTTTAAAAAAAAGACAGAGACTGAATAAAATAATATATTCACCCAATAGAATACATAGAACAATAAAAAGGACAAACTACTGCTACACACAAAAACATAGATGAATTTCACAAACATAATGATGAGTGAAAGAAGCCAAACAAACAAAAAAAACATACACCATAAAAAACTGTACTTGTTTTTAATGTTTATGAGCAAGTAAAACAAACATAAGGTGACAAAGGTAAGAATGCTGGTTACTCTGGAGTGGCAGGAATTAACTGGGAGAGGTCATGAGGGAGCCTTCAGGGGCATGGGAAATGCTCTATATGTTGATCTGATCTGGTTACATAGAAATCTTCTACATATGCACACATATAAATTCAATTGTACACAATATTTGTACCATTTACTGTACATATGTTATAGTTCAATATAAAATTTTAATAGTTAAAAAGAGAGGCGCCATAAACACAAGATGCAGGAGGAAAGTTATCTTGGTAGGGAAAGGGTCAGGAGTGGGGGAGGGCATATAGTTAAGTGCAAGTTATAGTTAAAATAATATAAGAGATATACATACCTGGTAGAGTTGTTATGAGTTATTTCAGGATTCTTAGTTGAAATAAGAGAAACCAACTCTCTTTAGCTTGAGTAAGAAAGACATTTATTAAAGGATGTTGAGTGGCTCAAAGAATCTCCCTGAAAGTCAGAGCTCTAGGCTTGTGGGCTGTGTGCAGTTAGGAGCAACTCCCAAAATCACCCCAGAGATTCAGGAAGGCTAGGAAAGATGCCGAGTCCCAAATGCAGCGCAAGGACAGCTCACTTTGCCCACCCTGAGCCTGGGATGTTACCAACAGCTACCACCCTTACTTCTCTGTGCCTCATTTGTGAAACAGGAATATACTTGTATATTTTAGGGGTGTGTGAACACCTATAGGAAATCATGTATGTAAAGGGCTGTACCAGAGGCCAGGTACACTGTAAATGCCTATTCAATTAGGGTTAGCAAAGGTCATGTAGCAGCTGACAGGAATGCAGGTAAGATTCCCCAGAATTCAGAGGAATTCTTGGAGGAGAACTGGCAGGGAGTGCCAGCCTGCTTTGCCAGATGGGGTCCAGGAAACGCGGAGTATTTTTTTTTCTTTTAAGATTTTATTTAGTTTAAAGAGATGGGAAGATAGGGAGAAAGAGAGGGAGAGAAGCATCAATGTGAGAGAGAAACATCCATCAGCTGCCTCTCACAAGCACCCTAACCAGGGACCAGGCCTGTAACCCAGGCATGTGCCCTGACTCAGAATCAAACCAGCGACCTTTGGCTTTGTAGGACAACGTTCAACCAACTGAGCCACACTGCCCAGGCTGGAATTCTTTTAAAAGTCATTTTCATAAGAATGTGTTAACCTGGTACAAATGCTCTCATGCCCATTATCTTATTTAATTTTCATACTCTGCAAAGGGCAAAGACTATGAGAGCCAGAAATACTCAGAACTGACTTTAGCTCTGCAACTTCCTGGCTGTGTGGTCTTGGGCAAATGATTTAATTCCCCTGAGTCTTTTGTCCTCATGTGTAAAATGGGAAAATAATGAGGTGCCATAAGGACCAAATGAGAGAAGATACATGCCACAACTGGCACAGGCTAGGTGCGTGATAAAGGTAATAGAAGCAGGTGTTATTTTTTAAAATCAATCAATTAATTTATTTATCTTAGCGGGAGGAAGGGAAGGAGAAAGAGAGAGAGAGAAACACTGATCAGCTGCCTCTTGCATACCCCCTACTGGGGATCTGGCCTGCAACCCAGACATGTGCCCTGATTGGGAATCGAACCAGTGACCTTTCGGTTCACAGGCCAACACTCAATCCACTGAGCCACATCAGCCTGAGCTAGAGATGAGTGAGATTTAAAAGTATACTGGACATTACAGAAGAAAAGGTTGATAAATGTGAAGATACAGCAATAGAAAATATCTAGGAGAAAACACAGAGAAAAGAGAATTTTAAAATGAAGAACAGAGCACCAGTGAGCTGTGAGATAACGTCAAGTAGTCTAATACTTGTGTAATTAGAGGCTCTGAAAAAGAGGAGGGTGGGATAGAAACATTATTTGAAATAATAATAGCTGAAAAATGTCCAAATATGATGACATAATGGTCTACGTAGAAAGAAAGCCCAATGGAACCTGTTTCTAAAACTACTAGAACTAACAACAAGATCAATACACAGTCTGACCGGTGTGGGTCAGCTGGTTGGCTGTATCTCTAGCACATGCATATTTCTCTCCCTCTCTTTCTCCCTTCCTTCCCTTCTGTCTAAAAATAAACAAATACACTCTTGAAAAAGAAATAAAAAGCTTTAATTTCTCAAAAAACAGTCTCACTCATCTCTAGAAGTTTGACTTCTTTTTTATATTTCCATATCTCTGCTTATCCTTTTGGACATGTATAATACAGTTTTAACAATTGTTTTAATGTCTTTGCTCATTCTAATAGCTATGTCAATTCTGGGTCAATTTCAATTCATTTTTCTCCTTATTATTTCCTGCTTTGCATGACTGGTAAAATTTTTTATTGGATGCCAGATATTGTGAATGTTACCTGTTGGCTGATGGATATTTCTGTAATTTTTGTAAGTATTTTTGAACTTTGCTCTGGAAGGCAGTTATTTGGAAACTGTTTGCTATTTTTGGGTCTGGCTTTTAGAATTAGGCAGGACCAAAGCAGTGCTTAGTCTAGGGGTGTCTAAACTTTGGCATCTCTGGGCCATGCTGGAAGAAGAAAAGTTGTCTTGGGCCACACATTAAATACACAAACACTAACGAAAACTGATGAGCAAAAAAGGTCCATGCATAATTTTCATGATATCCATAACCACAGATAAGCAAAAAGGTCCTCACATAATAACCCTAATTATGCAGTGGCCCCTTCAATAGTCTTTTAAAATCATCGAGCAGGTCCCAAGTTTGTGATCACTAGTGCACGTGCTAGTGAGTACTCAGCTGACTATTTGAGTAAATTTCCAGAGTTCTCTCTAAACACAATGCTCTCTCCTCTCTGGTACTCTGCCAACTCTAGCATCTTTGGTTTCTCCAGACCGGCTCTGTCTCCCCAGCTCGGAGAGTCTACTGGGCTCCACCTGGGTTCACCTCCTTGCACCATAGCTTGGAAACTCTCCAGACAGTAATTTTGGGAAATCATAGGTCTTACTTCATTTGTTTCCAGTCTCAGCGATCACTGTCCTTCATTACCTGAAGTCCAGTGATTTGAGAAGAGTTGTTTCATTCAGGGTGTAAGGCAGAGGGGCTTTTAAAATTCCCAATGTCCAAGTCACATCCTATAGAATTAAATTAAAATCTCTGAAGGTGGGGTGCAGGCATCATTAACTAATCCATATCCAGATTTGAGGATCAGTATTCTTTTTTTTAACGAAAGATTTTTTTAAGAAAAATTTTTTAAGATTTTATTTATTTATTTTCAGAAAGGGAAGAGAGGGAGAAAGAGAGAGAGAGAGAAATATCAATGTGCGGTTGCTGGGGGCCGTAGCCTGCAACCCAGGCATGTGCCCTGACTGGGAATCAAACCTGCAATGCTTTGGTTAGCAGCCCACGCTCAATCCACTGAGCTACACCAGCCAGGGCAGGATCAGTATTCTATACTGTGATTTTATTTGTCTGGCGAAGGTACTATGGCATATTTTCAGCTTATAGCTGAGCTCATGATTAAAGAGATGAAATCTCTTTTAAGTTGCCCTGATTAAAAAACAAAGTTGGTCTCAAGCCCAGAGCAGGGATGAGCCCGCATGTGAGAGTTAAGTAGCTCTAGCTAAAGGGGAGAATGGGCAGAGCAGGGAGCTGGGCTGCAGACTGGGTGCATTTACATAGTTGACTCTTGAACAATTCAGTGGTTTAGGGCACTGACCCCCATGCAGTTGAAAATCCACCTGTAACTTTAGACTCCCCACAAACCCTGACTACAGCCCCTCGTATATGAGGGGGAATGCTTGCAGGACCCCAGCAGATACCCAAATCTGCAGATGCTCAAGTCCCTTACATGAAATGGCAGAGAACAATGCATGTGGGCAGCTCTCCACATTCACAGATTCCCACCTGTGGACAGAAAATACCGTTTTCTGTTCGCAGTTGGTTGAATCCATGGATGAGAAACTCCAGGGTAAGGGCCAACTGTACATTTATTGAAAAAAATCCGTGTATCAGTGGACCTGTGCAGTTCAGACCAGTGTTGTTCAAAGGTCAACTGCAGTTCGTTATTTCTATTTAACAAAGTTTTCATACTGTCTTGCTTCATTTTCTTCCCCCAACAATCCAGAGGCAAAATTCAGTGCCTCTGATTGGCAGATGAGAACATGATGCTTAAGAGGCTGGCTGACTCGACAAAGGGCAAATCAGTAGCACAGTTAAAATTTAAACTCAGAGGAAGTTGAGGAAAGCAATCCTTAGCAGGTTAGCTGCCAGGGGTAAGGGAACATCCCAGCAAAGCGCTGACTCAAAGCAAATTGCCTTGGTAGGGCCTCCTAGCAACGTGCGCCCTGAGCAGTGGCAAGACAACACGAATATCCTCTGCACAGTGTGACAGGCACTGAAGAATTATATAGCCCTGATTGGTGTGGTTCAGTTGGTTGGACGTCATTCCGCAAAGCAAAAGGTCGTCAGTTCAATTCCCGGTCGGGGCATATGCCTGCATTACAGGTTTGGTCCTGCACAGGGCAGGTTCAAAAAGCAACCCATTGATGTTTCTCTCTCACATCTTTGTTTCTCTTTCTTCCTCCTTTCCTCTCTCTCTAAAAATAAATAAATAAAGTCTTAAAAGAGAATTGTACAGAACTGGGCAGGGTGGACAGGGGTACTAGTATGTGACCTGCCCCAGATAAGGAGAGATCCCTCACTTTTCAGGGCAGTGGGCTGTTCCAGGAATCAGCAGCCCACGAGGCACAGGGGAGGGGTCCATCAGGCAGTCTCTGGGAGCATTTATGGGAAACCATTTCTGTTCTGTCTGGCAGTAGTCTCCTCACCGAACAGTCTCTTCTACAGACTTCTGCCTGGGGAGAAAGTATGCAAGTATACAGTCGAAGCTGAATTGCAGGGAAAATTAAGAAGATACTGGGCGTTGCTACTTCATCCTCCTTCCTGGCCCTTACTCACACAGTACTTAACCTCTGCTCTCCATTAATGCGGATCGTAAAATAATACGGCAAACTTGGCTCCCATCAACAAGTGTTTGCTGTGAGCCAATCCCTTTCCCGACATCATCCTGTTGAATCCTCACTATGATTCTATGAAGCAGGTACTATCATCATCTCCATTTTAAAGATGAGGAAATGGAGGCAAGGAGTGACTGTACTTATTATCTGTTGCCGTATGATAAATTATCTAGTTTACAACTGCAATAAACATTTATTCTCTCCCATATTTTCTGTGGGTCAGGAATTTAAGAGCAGATTACCTGGCTGATTCTGGCCTGGGGCATCTCAGGAGGTCCAAGCCAAAATGTCACCCAGGGTTGTAGTCCTCTTAAAGCTTGACCGGGGCTGCAGGATCTAATTCCAAGGTGGCCCACTCACATGACTGGCAAATGATCTGGCAGTGGACAAGGTCAATATTTCAGTCACTCGCCATGTGGGTCTCTCCATTGGGCTGCTTGAGTGTGAAGAAGGAAAAGGGGCCACAACCTAAACCTGATAAGCTCAGGGGAGGCCTGCATGGTGGGCCTTACAAACTCAGAGACCTGAAGTAACCATATAGGGTGCTTTGCAATGAAAACTTCCTAACTAAAAGCAGGTCATGGCAGGTAGTCATGTCTTAGGCTGGTATCTTCCCTGACAAAGGTCAGTCTTTACCTTAACTGAGCTTATGTTGTTGTTGGTTTTTTGGTTTTGTTTTTGTTTTCTGCATCTACAGAAATATACCTTTGAAATATCAGGGTAATTTCCTTTTTCCAGATCCCTCAGGGCACAATCACTGCACCAGAGCACAAATCACACAACCCCTCATTGTTATTACAATTGTGTTATTAACTGTTAACTCCTATACCCAAGAATGTAAAAGAAGTGTCTAATTCAGTTTTCTTTGCATCCAGTCTCAGAGATTCTGCCCTCCCTTTTTGTTCTTCTGCCTTCCTGATGCATCACCAATGAATTTCATGTAAGCCCTTATGTCTTCCCTTTTGACTTCATTGTACACGATAGAGTGCAAAACTGCCTTTCTCTTGAGCATTTTCTCAATCTGTTGAGATTTTGCTTGCTGGCAGTTGTCATCAGTTTGGCTCAAATAAACGCCTAACAATTCTTACAGGTTTGAGCATTTCTTACATCACCATGTGTCTTGACTTCCCCCTGAGCAAGTGATCCAAGAGAGCACACCGGAAGTTGAAATGTCTTTTCTGACTTAGCCTCAGAGGTCATATTGTCATTTCTGCTCTGTTCCAGTGGTTACACAGGTCGGCCCCAATCGTTGTGGGAGGGGACTGGCTACACAAGGGTATGAATACCAGGGGGTGAGGATCACTGACAAAGTAATCTATGCAAGGTCAAAAACATGAAAGGCATTAGAGGTGGACGTGGAACCCAGCCAGTTACTATGTCACAGCAAATATTGGTCTGAAGGAGTAGAGGCAGGCAGGTATCCACAGGTCTCCCATTTCCTGGAGGTATTCATACTTAAAGGTCACATGCATCTCATTCCAGGGATCATGTACATCAGCCACTTTATCTGATACATCAGACAGACACTCTGTCAAACCAACATGCCCTGGGCATGTTTAGAGAAGATTGCACAAATCGTCACTTGATAGTAAACTTGGTAAGTCAAGAGGGACCTGGATTCTGTCTCCGTCTTTACAACTGACTTTTTGTGTGACCTCGGGCAAGCAGCAGCCCCTTTGAGGCCTTTGTTTTCCTGTCTGTGCAATGGAGCATTTTGATTAATTTCATGGGCCCTGAAGTCCCCTGACTGAGAGGTTCTGGGATTCCATGTACAGTTAGTTATTGGGAAGGCTGACGGGATTTCCTCTCCAGGGCCCCTGGATCTCTTAGGCTTTTGCCCAAGTGAAGTGGAACCCTCAGGTGCAAGGGTCACTTTTCTGGACCCAGGCCAGGTCAGGCCAGGCCGCTCAGCTCTGCTTCACCCGCAGCTGGCTGGCACCATTGTTTCCCCATAAAGCCGGGCCCCTTTCCAGCTGCTGCTGCAGTAGAGAAGCTCAAAGAGTTGTTGTGTGACTTCCCTCCTCCCCCAGGGCAGGACTGGGTCACCCAACAGGCTGACTCAGCCCCTGCAGGGGAACAAAGGAGATGAGCTATGCTTTAGGAAAAGAATTTGACATTTACTATTCTCCCCCACACCCCCCAAAAAAACTTCAAAGGAATCATCATGGGGAAAATCCTCTTATACTTATTTTATAGTTTAATGGGATAATAAAAAATTGGGGTGAGGACATTATAATCTTTCAGGGCCCTAGGAACCCATATTTTAATGATTCTACAATGCACATCTGTTTGCCTTACATTTATTTATTTTTAATATTTTATTTATTTATTTTTAGATAGAGGTCAAGGGAGGGAGGAAAAGAGAGCGAGAAATCTCAAGCAGTTGCCTCTTATATGAGCCCCGATCAGGGACTGAACCTGCAACCCAGGTATGTGCCCTGACTGAGAATTGAACCAATGACCTTTTGCTTTGCAGAATCACACCCAGTTAACTGAGCCACACAGGTTAGAGCTGTTTGCCTTTTAATATCTTTGAAATTGGGATGCATGTAACAGCTGATGACAAGTCATAAACTAAATGCAGCATTTAAAAAATTATGTAGTGTTTTGTAAAATAAAGTAATCATGCACATTACAATGGTGGATTAAATTTGGTGAAATACGGTGAAATCCAGGTGCTGTTCTTGGAGCCTGGGCCCTACTGCGTCCCTTCCCCGCCCCTCCCCTGGCCACCACTTTTCACACCCACAAGCTTGTTCTTGCCTTGCAGTGTTGTCTTAATCCTATTAAGATGGAGTTGTCTCCAATATAGTCCTTCAGACTTTTTGAAGTTTTTTCCTGCATAAGACCCTGGAGGAATTGTGAGTGGGAGGCTGAAGACAGAGAGGTTATTTAGACCAGGGAAAGGGCACAGGAGAAAAAAATAAACTTAATTCCATGAGTAATAGCTAACAATGATCTTACACTGCACAACAGGCGAGCACTATTCTAAGTGTTTTATGCGTGTTAACTCATTTAATGCTTACAGCCACTTTTCAGGGAGCTACTAGGGTACCTCCACTTTAAAGATGAGGCACTATAACTTGATCAAGTTCACATAGCTAGTAAGTAGCAGAGCCCAGGGGTAAAAAAGCAAAATGCCTTCTTTGCTCCAGAGGTAACACTGTCATCAATGTCATGCATGTCATCCTAGGTCTTGTTTTTATGCATATGTGACATAAACATATAGAAATCTATCATTTTGCTTTCCAAGGGGGTCATGTTGTTCTGCAACTAGCCTTTTGCACTTCACCTCATGAGTTGGAGATTTATTTTCTATGTAGTACATATAGATTTACTAGTTCTTTGAAACTGCTGCCCAGTATTCCGCAGTATGTATATTGGGAAAATACACCCAAGAGCCTACAGGGTACCAGGCCCCAACTTCCATGCTTCATATGTGTATCTGATTTTAACCCTCCTGCCTGTGGCCACTAGCATTCTTTCCACTTTAAAGATGAAGAAGATGAAGCCTGGCGAGGCTAAGTATATTAACCGAGTGAATAAAATAAGATTTGAACTGAGAGTCTATCCTTTTTTTTCTTTGTGCCCTGACCAGGAATCGAACCAGTGACCTTCTGGCCACAGAATGATGATCCAACCAATCGAGCCACACCAGCCAGAGCTGAGAGTCCACACTTTTAACCATTGCTCTTCTGTCTTCCTAAATGGAACAGTTTATTTAACTCATTACCCTGATGGAAGATATTTGGGTTGTTTCCAATTTCTCCCCATTACAAACAAGGCAGACCTTGCACAAGCTTCCTTATGTCCACACAGGTATGTTTCCCGGAATGGGTTATGATGGTGAACTTGCTCGGTCAAAGGCCATTACATTATTAATTGTGACACTGCCACACCTCTCTCAAAAAGGCCTTTCTAGTCTATACTCCCACCGATTACTTCTAAGAGGCACAGACTTTGAAGTTACCATATCTGAGGTTGAGTCCTGCGTTTGCAACATGACTCTGGACAAATCATGTTTTTGAGGACATGTTTCCCCCCTCCTCCTCTATTTCCTCCTTCTCTCTTGGCTATGCAGTGTCCCAGTGTATGAATAGTCCACAATTTCTCTGTCTGGCTGGTGACAGGCATTTGGATTGTTTTCAGAGAAGACTGCTATGAACACTCATGTACACATCTTTTGGTAGACCTACGTATCACTCATCTTGGATACATAAACCTAGAAGCATTTCTGAGTCATAAGGGAGGTATATATTTAGCTTTAGCATACATTGCCAAATAGTTTTCCAAAGCGGTTGTGCCAATTTATTCTCTTACCATTAATGTATCAAATGACAGTCCTAAATGCTCCACATCTTCATCAACACTTGATAGCCAGTTTTAGCTATTCCACTGGCACCAAGCTATGTTAATACTCATGTCACCCCCGAGAGGCAGATGTGTGTGCAGACAGTGGTTAGTGGCCGACTTTATCAACACATTCCTTTCTAGCTACCTTCCAGCTAAGGGGAACCCTGCGATATCGTTCTGGACAATGAGACAGAAGAGAATATCTGTTAGGTGAGACTTCTGGGAACATGTTGGCTTTTCTGAAAGAAGAAGAGACTCAGGCCCGTGCTGGTGTGGCTCAGTTAGCTGGAGCATTGTCCCATGCATGAAAGGGTCACTGGTTCAATTCCTGATTAGGGCACACACCCAGGTTGCAGGTTTGATCCCAGTCAGGGCATATACAGGAGGCAACCGATCGATGTTTCTCATACCAATGTGTCTGTCTTCTCCCTTCCCCTCTCTCTAAAAATCAATGAATATGTCTTTGAATGAGAATTAAGAACTCAGTTTGCTCATGCTTTGTTCCTAGAACGTGGACATGATATCATCCATGGAACAACTTATTTTGTGAAGCTACAACATGAGGAAAAGTCCAAGAGAATCACAGAGAGATTGGCCGTGACGTCACTAAGCCAGTGAAACAATACAAACAGCTTCCTGTGTTGTGACTTCCTGTAAGACAAAGAAGTCTCCTAATCTACTATTGGTCAAGTTTTCTATTACTTGCAACCAAGAGCATTCTTTGGTAATACTTTGACAATATCTACTTTAACTGAGAAAACAGAGGTTCAGATAATTCAACTGACTTGGCCAAAGGATGCAATTTCAAATATGTCCAACTCCAAACCATGAGTTTCTCCTTCCAGCTTCCTGGCATCCCAAAGAAAGGAAGTTTGGGTTCAGGGAAAGATGTGGCGATCCTTTTCAACTGGCTGTGGTCATATGATTAAGTCTGGCCTGTGAGATGTGGTGACTTCTGAGATATCTGGGGGTTGGGGGTGGGAAGATGTCATACCTTCCTCCTTCTTCTTTTCTTGCTTAGAAAGATAATACAATGACTGAAATTCAAGCAGCCCTTTTGAACTATGAGATGACTTCAATAATGGAAACCATTAAGGATGGTGGAGTGGAAAGATAAGCTTCTGGGTTTCTAATGATACCATAAGGCTGCCATTAATAGCCCTGGACAGCCTACTTCCAGGTCACCTCCAATCTTTGTACATAATTGGTAAGCTTCGTTACTTTTTAAGGATTTGAAAAACATTTTTTAAAAATCTATTGACTTGAGAGAGTGAGAAGAAGGGGAAGAGAGAGATAGAGAAAGGGAGAAAGAGGAAAACATCAATTAGTTGTTTCACTTATTTATGCATTCATTGGTTGATTCTTGTGTGTGCCCTGACTGGGGATCATACCCACCACTTTGGTGTACCTGGGCGATGCTCTAACCAACTGAACTGCCTGGCCAGAGCAAAACTTAGTTCTTTTTTTAAGCCAAATTTTCCTCTCAGTTCCATGTACTTAAGTCTAACTCTTGCTGATACAGTAGGATTTAGTTTAGACATGAGTAGATGATGCAGTTCTGGTTGCTGGGGAAGTTTATTGCCAAGTGGTGGGAGTGGGAGGAGGAGAACACACCCAGGAAAGTTTTCCTTTCATCTTATAAAATGACATAAGGAAGAGAAGGTCCCTTTCTTCTGCTTCTTAACATTGTCATAGGATGTGATATTTGGGCCTGGGGCAGCCATCTCGTGAGCACGTGGGGAACCGGCCTGATGACAGTTCGTACCTGAGGACAGCAGAAGGGAGAGAAGGAAGAACCTGGTTGCCTGATGAAGTCACAGAGCTGCCCCTGAACTGATGTGCCCTGGAGCCGCTCTATCTCCAGATTCTTGTCACCTGAGGTAACAGATTCCCTTTATTGTTAAAGCCATTTTATTTGGGTTTTAGGTTATCTGCAATCAAAATTCTAACTAGTACAAGCAAAATGATAAAGGCCTAGGATATGGCCTTTGGAGTAGGTGGCCGATATGCAGTGCAGATGAAGGCCATTAACAATCAGGAGGATGAGGAAAATGGAGGTCAGTGTATGAGAAGGCAGGACTTGCAAAGGAGAGGAAGAGTTTGGGGCAGGGGCCAAAGTCTTCAGTGAATGAAGGGGAGATTGGTAGACAGCAAAGCAGGTAGAGGGGGATGTAATGAAGTAGCACAAACCCCCTAAGAGTTGGGGTTTGGATGTGAGGAAGAAGAGTGTATCAATCAGGACAGTTTGGGTTATAAACAACAACAAAAAATAGTTCTGGCTAACTTAGCAGAAAAAGCACTTACGGAAAGATAATGGATAACTCAGAATCCTCTGGATGTGTACAGACCCAGGCTTGGAGGTTACTGAGCCACGGTTTGTGCCCCAAAGCATAGGCCATAACTGGCCCTATGAAGAGAAAGAACACTGACGTCACCAGCAGCCCAGACATACCTGTCCCCACGCAGAGTCTCTGTGGACCTGTGAGTGTCTGTTGATGGAGCCTAGGTCAGGTCACAGCAAGGGTGGCATTTCTAGTTTCTAGTGTGGAAGGAGGGCTCCGTCTCAGAGGCAGGGGATTTTCCCCAACCCAGCAAAGGAGTTCAGTTTCTGGATATCTAAAAGGAATGTTCAACACCCACTACAAGCAACAATGTGCAAGGAGCACTGGGGAATGAAGGTGGCTCTGAGATGCACGTGATTGTCAGGGAATTAGGGGCCTCAGCTTCCAAGGGCTCAGGAGAAGAGACAAGACACCACAAAAGCCTTTGTGAAGATTAGGACACCTCCCAGGACAAATTTGCAAAGCACCTTTCTTCCTACTGAAGTCAGCCTAGAGTCAGGCCCCCCATTTACTTTTGTACAGAGGCCCTGAAGGAAAGAGACATGCTAGGAGGGTCAAGAAGTGTACTTTGTATGGAAAAGGCAGCTCAGAGGCCACAGAGGAAGTATCTAAGACAGGGACCATTGTGGGAGGGACCAGGGTTAGAAAAGCCCGGAGCAGCTAAGGTGACAGTAGGGTTAAGGGTGGGAGTACTCCAGGCAGGGCAGGGGTGGGGCCAGGGTGGAAACGGAGTTTAGATCCCAGGGGTTGAGAGTCTCTGTGGCAGGACCTGGCGCCAGCGTCATCACTCTGCCCCAACCCCCTCTGGTGGCAGCAATGCTGAGGGTCCCTGAGCAATCCTGGCCTGGTCCCAGAGAGGTGGTAAAGGTGTCATGAGATTTGTAATGGAGCAGCACGGTGTTGACCTGGGCATAGGACACCCCAAACACGACTGCACTTGCCCCACCATGTCTGTGCCCGTGGCTCCCACGGAAGCTTCCTGATGTCACCAGCAGCCCAGACAGGGCTGGGATTAAAACTAATTTCCTTCCTATTGGGTTCAAGGGGATGAAGATAAGCTTGGTTTCCCCTTATTTTTGTTGTCAATTTGAATAATACCCAAATGAGCATTTTGTTTGGTCCTTGGTAAATAAAAGCTTAATATTTTGTAGATGGACTAGTAAGACCAAGTTATATGTGTGATTATGTGTTCTGTTTTATAAATAAATTCATTAGTAATATTTTATGTCTTTTTAAAAAAATCTATTTATTTGTTTTTAGACAGAGGGGAAGGGTAGGAGGAAGAGAGGGAAAGAAACATCAGTGTGTGGTTGCCTCTTGCGTGCCCCCTACTGGGGACCTGGCCGGAAACCCAGGCATGTGCCCTGACTGGGAATGGAACCGGCGACCTTTTGGTTCACAGACCAGCACTCAATCCACTGAGCCACACCAGCCAGGGCTCATTTGTAATATTTGGAAACAAACAAATTTCCTTTTCTATCTCCAGGGGTGAGTGCTGGATTGGGAGAAAATTTAGGCCTAACACGACTTGTTCATTAATTTGCTGTGTGGCCTGAGGCAAATCAGTCAACCTCCCGGAGGCTCAGTTTCTTTATGTCTAAAGCAGAGCATGGACCTCATCTCTGAGGCCCTCCTCAACCTGCTACCTATGTTTCTCTTACCTCGTCTCTCTAACCTGGAAAGTAGCATTACATTACATGAGTATACCACATTTTATTATCCTGTTGATGGACCTTTGTCTCCCTTCTAATATTTTGCATTAACAGTGGTGCAGTGAACACCATTGTACATGTCCTCTTGTGGGTTTCTCTCATGTATAGATTTGGGAATGAATCAGTGGGTCAAAGGGCATACACAACTTCACCCTTGGAAGTTATTACCAAGTGGCTCCCCAAAGTGTTTATACCCATTTACTCCTCTCTACCAACAAAGCAGAAGTCCCGGTGCTCCTTATCCTTGCCAACACTCAGCACTGACAGACTTGTTAATGTTTTGGCTGAGATATAACATACGTGCAGTTAAGTAAATAAAGTGCAATTGTCCTCAGTGTCTAGCTTCATCCATTTTTACATTTGTTAATCCCGTGTAACCTCTGTCCAGTTTATTTCTGTCCAAGTTGAGAGTCCCCAGTTTCCCAGCCAAAGTAGCTACTATTCTAATTTCTATAAACGTAAATTAGTTTTGCCTGTTCTTGAACTTTATACAAGTGGAATTATACAGCATGTGCTCTTTTTTGTTAGGCTTCTCTCACCACTCAGTATCTGAGAGTCATCCATGTTGAGAAAGACAGAGAGATTGATTTTGAGGAATCAGCTCACATGATTACAGCGACTAAGAAGTCCCACGATCTGCCGTCTGCAAGCTGAAGACCCAGGAAAGCTGATGGTGTAATTTAGTTCACGGGCAGAAGACCAACGTCCAGCTCACGCAGGCAGTCAGGAAGGAAGGAGTCCTCCCGCACCGTGCTTGTTGTTATATTCAGGCTGCCAATGGATCAGATGATGCCCACCCACGTTGAGGAGGGCAACCTACTTTACTGAGTCCACTGATCCAAATGCTAATCTCACCTAGAAATACATTTACAGACACACCCAGGGATAATGTTTAATCTGGGCATCCTACGGCCTAGTCGTGTTGACACATGAAATTAACCATCACAAAGGGTGAGGGTGGCAGGTACCCTTTGCTGCCCAGAGCAGCTGCAGGCAGAGGTTCCTGTGCTGGGCCTGCCCCTTCTTTCTGACTCTCGTGGTGCCTAGTAGAGGATCTGTACTCAAAAGAAGCTTGAGAAACTTAATCAAGTCACCTAATTTCATGGGGACATTACTCAAATAATAACAATTCAAAATTGAGTTGCTTTTATATGTGGGGCACTAGTGAAAGCACTTTACATTCATCATTATATTTCTCCCTTTTTTTAATTTGCTCTCTCTCTTTTTTTTTTTAAGAGGGGGAGAGAAACATCAATGTGTGGTTGCCTCTCATGAGCCCCTTACTGAGGACCTGGCCCACAGCACAGGCATGTGCCCTGACTGGGAATCTAACTAGCGACCCTTCGGTTCACAGGCCTGCGCTCAATCCACTGAACCACACCAGCCAGGGCTACATCTCTCCCTCTTGACAATGCTCAGAACCCACGCTGTTGTCTTCTTTTACAAAGATGGAAACTGAAACCCAGGCTGGCCACACTTGGCTCTGCCTTAGATCCTGAAAAAATGAAGTGAGTGTGTTGAATGGTGACCCACCCCGCCCCCAAACATACATCCACGTCCTAATTTCAGAGCCTGTGATTGTGACCTTGTTGGGAAGAAGGGTCTTTGTGGATGTGGTTAAGGATTTCAAGATGAGTTTATCCAGGTGGGCCCTAAATCCTAAATATAATAACAAGTGCTCCAGGAGAAACAAGCGGAGAGAGACAGAGGAGGACGAGGAGAAGGCCATGTGAAGAAGGAGGCAGAGACAGGACTGAGGCAGCCCCAAACCAGTAAAATCTTTGAGCCACCAGAGGCTGGAAAAGGCAAAATGGATTCTCCCCTGGAGCCTACGGAGGGAATGTGGCCCTGCTGACACGGTGATCTTGGACTTCTGGTCTTCATAGCTGTGAGAGAATAAATTTCTGCATTCTACACCACCAGTCCATGGTAATTCACTGCACCACCCCCAGGAAACACACACACAGGGTCAGGGGAAAGGGGAAAGGAAAGGAAGGAGACTCATCCTCCCTGCAAAAGCTCATGGTTCTTTACCTCCTGGTGGCTTTATGACCCAACTTCTTCCCCTTTGCCCCCGGGTCATTCCACCACCTCCTTGGCATTCCTGGAATGTGCCAGGCACATCCTCACCTTAAGGTCCTCATGCTTGCTGTTCCTTCTGTTCCTTCTGCCTAAATGTCTTCCCCTCATGCACTCTTAAGTTGTCTGCCCCACAGAGAGGCCGCTCTGAGGCTGCCCTGATCTCCTCTCTAGAGGACCTCCCATCTCCCAAGTCAGTCACTCCCATCCCTTTTACTTATGGTACTCATCACCACCTGATGTTATATTTGTTCATAGCATATATTTTAAAGATTTTATTTATTTTTTAGAAAGATGGGAAGAGAGGGAGAAAGAGAGGGAGAGAAACATCAATGTGTGGTTGCCCCTCACGTGCCCCCAACTGGGGACCTGGCCCACAACCCAGGCATATTCCTTGACTAGGATTTGAACCAGTGACCCTTTGGTTTGCAGGCCTGTGCTCAATCCACTGAGCTACACCAGCCAGGGCTAGGATGGAGGTTTTGTTCACTGCTGTATCCCTGGCCTCTAGCACAGTGCCAGGCCCATAGTAGGTAGTCAATAGATATTTGAATAAATGAACAAATTATCTACTAATTGCAATGGGAGTGAGGAGGAGGAAGGCTGCAACGCTAAGCTGTCATCCAAGCTGAAGAGGCGACTCTGTGTGGGAAGCAGTTGGCCCTAATAGGAACCCTGGCTCCCAGCCCAAGCGTGATTACTAACCTCAGAAAAGCCTTTCCCCACGCCCCTCCACCCGGCTCGCCTCGTCTTTCCAGCTGGTTGTAGTCACCAGGGGTTCATTTGATTCGAACATCCCTGGGAAGCTCTGAAAGGGTTCTTTGTTTCTACATTTTCTCATTTTTTCCAAGCTCCAAGTAGGGACAGGCAACTTCTAGAAAACATGCACACCCGTGCACACAAACACACACAATCTAACGCACATGCTTGGCCGTGCCCCACACTCTCGTACACCCTCATGGCTCAGTCTGCCCACACCCAGTGCTAATCTCGCACCCCTGTGGACACACACTCACACCTGGCCTCAGCCATCCCCACTCCTGTCCCACACATTCCCACTCATCAAAGTCCTGATGTGCTCTCATGTGCGCAGGCAGGTCTCCACCCAAGTTCCCACCCACTAACACCACAGGTGCACACATTCATTTCAGCTCCTGTGGCCATGAGCACATGGACCCACTTGCACACACAGCTTTGAACACACCTCCAGGCTTCCTCATACACACGCAAACAGGCTAAAGCCCTAGTGTGATGGACCACACTGATCAGAGCTTAGCGCGATGGCCTGTCCCAACAATGGTGATACCCACTGAGCCCCAGGCATGTGCCAGGTACCTTGTACTTTGGGTCCCTAACTTGTTTAACCCTCACAGCAACCACATGAAGTAAGTGCTATTATTGGCCCCACTGTGGAGATGAGGAAAATGAGACTTAGAGCCATGAATGGGAGAGCTGGGATTCTAACCCACACATCTGACTCCAGAACTCACCCCGTTTGGTGTGACAGAGTGTATTTTTTTTAAATGATCACAGTGATGGGGATGTAAAGCACAGTGGAGGGAATTCAGTCAATAATATTGTAATAACTATGTATGAGGGGGGACCCAACACCCCCAAATTTATTTACAAAAATTGTGTATTTATTCTGACATATTTGAACTTTAGTCACCTTCAAGCTACTCTCCATTTGATACAATACACCTAACAAGATGTTTTTTTCCACTGCTCAAAACGGTTCTCGAATTTGTTGATTTTGACGCCTTTTATGCTTTTGCCATTTTTTGTTTCACCTCTTCCACATCGGCAAAATGTTTCTGTTGAGGACTTTCTTCAATGGGATGGGGGAAGTCACGTGGAGTGAGATCGGGTGAATAGGGAGAGTGGGGCATAGAGATCATGCCATTTTTGGTAAAAAACTGCTGAACACTCAGCATGGTGTGGGCAGGTGCACTCATAAACTACCCATCATGAAGTGGGCAAATGCAAAGAGCCTTCCAAAAAAAATTAACAAAAGCCAAACCCAGCCTCTCACAACAATGCCAGCTGGTACAGATACAGATGGGTTCCTAGGACACTCACCTAGTGGGGGAAACCTGTACTACAAAGGAAGAAGATAATTCTCCAGAAGATAATTCCAGGCTTTTTGGGCCCCCACTGATGATAGGTGGATACTGGAAATATTGGGGGGAACACTTTGTAAGGTGTATGATTGTCTAACCACTATGTTATACACCTGAAACAAATACAAAATTATATTGAATGCAAACTGTAATCGACAATTTAAAAAAAAATTAAATTAAAAAATAATAACAATCATATTTCCTATCCCTCAAGTTCTTCTAGAACCTTGCAACTTTCCAATCAGAGGTCAAGTCTATGGTCCCTTCTCTTGAACTTTATTGGTTTCTTGTGACTGCTTCAACTACCAGTATGGTGGAAGTAATGCCATAAGAATCCTACGACTAGATCATAAAAGGTGACACAGCCTTGGCCAGAGTGCCTCAGTTGGTTGGGCGTCGTTCTGCAAAGTGAAAGGTCACTGGTTCAATTCCTTGTCAGGGCACATGCCTGGGTTGTGGGCTGGTCCCCAGATGGGGCATGTGTGAGAGGCAGCTGATCGATGTTTTTCTCACACACTGATGTTTCTCTCCCTCTCTTTTTCCCTCCCTTCCCCTCTCTCTAAAAATAAATAAGTAAAATCTTTTAAATAAATAAATAAATAAAAATAAAAGGTGACACATACAATAGCCAAGACATAAAAACAATCTAAATGTCCATTGATGGATGAACAGATAAAGAAAATGTGGTACACGCACACACACACACACACACCCCAGAATATTATTACTCAGCCCTAAAAAGAAGGAAATCTTGGAATTTTAAATAATATGGATGGACCTTCAGGGTGCTGTGCTAAGTGAAAAAGCCAGACAAAGACAAATATTGTGTGATCTCACTTGCATATGGAATCTAAAACAGCCAAACTCATAAAAACATAAAATAGGATGGTGGTTGTCAGGGGCTGAGGTGGAGGGAAAATGGGGAGGTGTTGGTCGAAGGCACAAACTCCCTAACCTGAATAAGTTCTGGGGACCTCATGTTCAGCAGGGCAACTGTAGTTAACTATAGTATATACTTGAAAGTTGCTAAGAGAGTAGATCATGAATGTTCTCACTACCTCCATCACCACAACAGAAAATTACCATTAATTACATGAGGTCAATGATGTATTAACTTTACTGTATTAATCATTTATAACATATATGTGTATCAAATCATAACATTACACATCTTAAACTTATACCAGGTTATATGTCAACTATAGCTCAATAAAGCCAGAAAAAATTTTAAAAGAATATATATATTTTTTAAAAAATGATGCAACTTGCCCTGGCTGAGTGGCTCAGCTGGTTGGAGCACGGTCCTGTGCACCAAAAGGTTGTGGGTTAGGCTCTCACTCAGACGCATACCTAGGTTGCATGTTCTATGTCTGATGGGGGCACGTACAGGAGGCAAATGATGGGTGTTTCCCTCTCACATTGATGTCTCTCTCCCCCTCCCCCCACCTCCTCTCTCTCACTAAAAATATCAATGAAGATATCCTTGGGAGGGGATTTTTAAAATAATAAGTAAATAAATAAATAACACATTTTAAAAGGTGATACTTCTGCCTGGCTCTCTCTTGGGACATTCAGCCTCGGAACCCAGCTCCCATGCTGTGAGGAAGCTCAGGCTACATGGAGAAGCCAGGTTCGGGTTTCCTGCTGACAGCCCCACTGGGGTCCCAGCTGGCAGCCCGCATCCGCTGGCAGCAATATGAGTGAGGAAGCTTCTTCAAGATGACACGGGCCCAGTCACTGTCTGACTGCAACCACGCAAGAGAACACAAGCAAGAACCTCCCAGCTGAGCTAAATCAACCCCCCAAACCAAAAAATAAACAATAAATGATTATTGTTGTTTTACGCCACTAGCATGGGTGGTTTGTTACACAGTAATGGATAACTGAATGGCAGGGCAGAGAATTACCCACAATTAGCCTCAGACCGCCATGCCAAGCTCTTTGTCCTCCTTCTGGACCCTCCTCTCCCACCCCCGAGATCCAGAATCTCCAAGCACAACCCTCACCATTTCATTCGCACACCATATGCCCCCTGGAACATCAATCTGCTGACTTGGGTTTGAGCTCCTCAAGCCCCAGGCTCTCGTCCAATGCTGATTCTGTGAAGCTTCAGGAAAGTACTCACCCCTCAGTTTCATCTTCTGTAGAATGAGTAAGGATCCCAGTCTGAAAGCTTGAGTTTAAGGGGTTGTTATTATTATTATTTTAAAGATTTCACTTATTTAGAGAGAAAGGTAGGGAGAAGGAGAGAGAGAGAAACATCGATCAATTGCATCTTGCATGTATCCCAACAAGGGACTTGGCCTGCAACCCAGGCATATGCCCTGATCAGGAATCAAACCAGCAACCTTTAGTTTTGCAAGATGACACCCAACCAACTGAGCCATACCAATCAGGGCGAGTAGTTATTATTAATGCTTGCATTTTAGGATCCAGATTAGCAACTAGGAGATAGGTAAATTATAACCAACAGATGAATTCAGGAAGTCCTGCAATGTAGTTACAAACAACTCAATGGGTGCTGTGCAAATGAGAAAGACAACCAATGTTCATTGATTGGATGTTCCATTGGAATCCATGAGGATTCCATTCTATTGAGAAAACTTTAAGCCAGAGTTCAGGCTGTCAGGTGGGGATATATGTTGGCCTGGAGAGCTTACACACCATCTAAAGAGGGTAGCTAACATCCAGCTCACCCACCCTTTGCCATAGGACAGTCTAGGCTCAGTTGCCAGATCTGATCATTTTTTAAAAGAAGCTGGAGATATGAATTTCCTTGTGATCCCCCCAATTTTTAAAAATTGAACACTAATTTAAAACATCAGAAAACATTAGCTTTGGGGCAAAAATTCCAAGGACTACCATGTTCTAACCTCTGCGCAGACCCATGTATCATCCGTGCCAGTCTGCAGACCTTAACCAGCTAGCTGCCCTGGGGCCAGGCCGGGAGCTGGATGCCCAGGGTTGCAGAGACACCCAAGGTTTGGTGGCTGCCTGGAGGAATCCATGGTCTTCTGAGCTTTCAGTCCTCCACAAAGAATTTAGGGGCGTGTATTACACATTTTACAAAGATGTCTGCCAAAAACAAGACAGAACCACGTGGTCCATAAGGACACGCTGCACAAAAGTTCTTGGGCAGAACGGCACACTGGGTGCAGAAGGAGGCATCGGGGTACTTAGATGAGTTTTGGAGTAAGGAGGGTACACTGCTTTGGTGCACCTCTCAGCACCCCCTTCAGGAGCAGAGGGAGAGAGAAGGACGGTGTACATGTGTGCAAAGCAGAAGTGACCACAGTCAAGGCAGCAGAGCCCTGGGGCCATGAGCCTATACCCTGGAGCCCGGCAGACCTTGGTTCAGATCCTGACTCTGCAGCTTCCCAGCTGGGTCTTCCTCACCCTCAGTTTCCTCACCTACAAAATGCAGTTAATTATCTTTTTATCCCACAATGTTGTTGAGGGGGTTAAATAGGATAATCTACAAAGAGGGTTTGAAACAGTTCATGACATAGGCTATTTTTTAAGTTGATTTCAGAAAGAGAGAATGAAACATCGATTTGTTGTTCCACATATTTATGTATTCATTGATTAATTCTTGCATGTGCTCTGATTGGGTATCGAACCTGCAACCTTGGCATATCGGATGACCAACTGAGCTCACCAACTGACTAACCAACTGAGCTAACTGGCCAGAGCCGATATTGGCTATTCTCCCCCTGCCCCATTTTTACTCTGCCATGACCGCAAATATTGTCCCCACACTTGGGTAGGTCTCTTTCTGCTTTCTCACCTTGGCCCAGGTGGGAGTCTTTTCCTCTGAGAAACCACCCACAGCCCCCAGGAATGGTGTGTCCAGGAGGGGAGCCCCTCCCTCCATTCTAGATGCTCCACCCAGACCTGCCCTGGCATCCATGACTGTGGCAATTGTTGGTGAGTCTTTCTCCCCCCTGTTCTGAGGGCTTTTAGCCCATGGAAGCATCAGCTCTGGGTGTTGGTCATGACAGGATAAAGACACTAGTTAGAATTTATTAAGTACTTCCTATGCTCCGCCCTATAAGGTAAGTGTTGCTATTGTATCCATATTACAGAGGAAAGAAAAATGAGGCTTATTGTGGTCAATTGGCCCAAAGTTAGGAAGCACCAATGGTGTCTGATTCCAGAACTTCTACTGGTAAGCACTATGCTGCTCTGCTTTCCCATCATACTCTCCGCTGTACCGGCCACCACGCATTCAGACGAGATCCGGCGCGTTCAGGGTGGTATGGCTGTAGACTACACCACCACCCATTCATTTGAGAATGCTAGATGTAAAGACACAAGAAGGAAAGGGACAAAGACCCTGCTCCCCAGCTCCATCTAAATGAACATATGTGTGTTTACACATGAATACAGTTATACAGACTCTCAGATGCCTATTCATTCACACATACAGTATACACTTTCCCCACCACCACAAATGTACACATACACATATATTCACACTCACACAATGCACTCATAGTCACATCTCATATACTCAGTCACACATATTCAGACATGCACAGTTAGGTGTTACTCAAGACCAGTGCTTTAATTGTCAGGGTCCTGGGGCGCTAGGTTCGACCTGTGATCTGTGAGCTGACCATGACACCCCTCCCTTCCTCTTCCCTTCCATTCATTCCACAAACATTGCCAGCTGCCCGCTAGGGGCAGGCGACCAGGGAGAACAGCTGACTCAAACCTGGCCCCTGCCCTCAAGGAACTTCCTGTTGGTCATGACCAACACCCAGAGCTGATGCTTCCATGGGCTAAAAGCCCCCAAAACAAGTAAAAAAACTGCTGACTATCTAAGTCCATTAAACTTCTCTGAGCACTGGTTTCTTGTATCAGAGGGAGCAATAAGTTGCCTTTTGCCAGTCTGTCAGGGCAGCTGGGAGGTTTACATATCACACAACCGAGGCAGGCAAAACCTAGGAGCAGGGTGCCCTCTCCTGGCAGTATGGGGTAATGGTTGGCTCCTGCCAGACAGAGACTGATGGTGGAGGTTGAGGGGTGCTGTCAGGACACCCAGCAAACGGGGCAGTGGGCTGGGGAGGGGACTCTTACAGCTTCACAGCAGGAGCTGCCTCCCGTTTTCTGCCTGCTAAACTCCTCCTCCTTCAGATCTCATTTCGGGACGTCTTCCCTGACCCTGGACCAGCCTGGGCGGAGAACCCCTGCTACAAGTTCCAGAGCAGCTTCTGTGTCATTTTGCATTCCTCTGTGGGATTGTTTAAGCAATGTATATCTTCCCACAAGGGAAAGGATCATCTGAGAAATGAAAAGGAGTGGAGCACCCCAGACCGTTGAATTCCTAGTGTCTCTGGACTAGGTTCTCAGCAAATGTTAGAATAAAAGAATGAAATACTGACTCCAGTGGGAATTGGCCAGCCCCTCTGGGGAAGACTCCAGCCTCATTCGGGGACATTTGAGGCCTGGACTGGAGGACATCCTGACCTCCACCCCAAGGACAGCCGATCTGGAGTTTGAAGCCAAGAAACACCACAACATGAGCTTCTGGGCAGGCACCTGGGAGCAACGATTCATTCTACAAATACTGGGTGCCTTCTGTGTGCCAGGACCTGAACTGGACATTGGAAATACAGCAACAGACAAAACCAGACACACTCCTGACCCTTCCAGAAGTAGTGGGACAGCCATACACATAATCACATAATTTTGACATAATGACATATAATCACACACACCCCCATTTTACAGGTAGAATGACTGAGGCTCAGCGAGAGCACTCACCTTGTGGGGAACATTTCCTTGTATTCTATAAGTCTGGAGGACTCCTTCAAGGGGAGAAGTGTGTTGGTGGAGAGTGTGGCCAGCTCCTGGAACTTCCGTGAGCTCCCTCACCAGCCACAATGGAGCAGTCTGGGATGAGGGGGCTTGGAGGGAGAGGGAGCCCTGTTCCAAGGTCTGTAAGAAATCCTCCTACCTGTGTACTCCACTGCCCAGGCAGTGACATCAGGGCAGACTCAAAGGACAGTTTATAAATCCAAGGGAGGCTGGAGGGAGAGATGTGGAAGGAATTGGGGAACAAGGTAGACATCATGATAGGATTGGAGCAGTGGGGGTTCTTCCCAGAACTGCATTATTCTGTCACATCCTTACCAGTGAGTGTCTTCAGCATCTGGAGATTCTCCCATCTCACAGCGTCCCAATTAATCCAAAGTCTGAGCGCTGGATGCTGGAACGAGGCCAGTACAGATGGCCCCTCAGCCAATGGGCAGGCTCCTTCCCTCTCCGCCCCTCTCCTGCCTCCACACTGGGGATCTCAGTGTCTACAAAAGCAAACACTGAAAGGGCAGGTTCAAAGGGCAGGCAATGCAGCCACATGCTTGGCCTGTCTCTGCCTATTGTTTCAGGGGGACCCCCTACACACAGCCACCATACAGTCTGCTGCTGGTGCCCAGACTGGAAGAAGGCCAATCTGACAATTATTTATCCAAGGCAGCCTTCAGTGGAGTTGGACAGCGGGTAACCCTGAGGACGTGCTGTCAGCAGCTGCTTGTGTATCTGGCCTGTTGGCACATATAGGAAAATACCTATTTGTCTGTTTTTTGCCTTTTATACAACTAGCAACATAGTAGACATACTGTTCATGTTGCTTTCCTTTTTTCTTCACTTGACAATGGATCATTCCCTATCAACGGATAAACATCTCCTCTTTATTTGTTGAAGATTTTATTTATTTATTTTTAGAGAGAGGGGAAGGGAGAAAGAAAGAGAGGGAGAGAAAAATCAACGTGTGAGAGATACATTGATCGATTGATTGCCTCTCGGATGCTCCCCAACCAGGGACCAAACATGCAACCCAGGCATGTGCCCCGACTGGGAATCAAACTGGAGACCCTTCAGTTCGCAGGCTGGTGCTCAATGCACCGAGCCAGAACCAGCCAGGGCAACATCTCCTTTTTTAAAAAGTGGCTGCCTCAGCATTCCACCAGGTGGAATGCACCGTTTTTTATGTAACCAGTCTCCTACCAAACAACATTTAGACTGTTTCCAGTTTTTTGTTCTTATCCTCATTTAACTCACAGCATTTCATCTCACTGAGATAAACTCTTAGAAGTGGAACTGCTGGTAAAAGGGTATGTGAGTTTGTAATATTAGCTATTACCGGAGTGTTGCCCGTGAAAGTTGGACTAAAGTACAATCCCGAAAGCAAAGTATGAGGGAACCTGCTTCCCCAAAGTCTCACCAACAGTTATCACATGTCTTCATTTTTATCCATCTGACGGTACACTTGCAAAGTTTACCTCCCCGACCCCACCAGCCAACCACGTCAGGAGTCTGGACTCCACCCCATCTAGCACTACTAAGAAATCCCTTCCCCTCCCTGGTATGTTTTTATTTTTCTGTCGTTGTTTGTTTCTTTTCCATTATATAACAATAATAGGGGCAACCCACCAAGAAGACAAAGCACAACTGAAATGAAAGGAGAAACAGACAAATTCATAATTATGATTGGACACCTCAATACCTCTCAACAATTGACAGAACAACTGGACAGAAAATCCCCAAGGATATAGAACCCAACAACACCATCAGCCAAGTACGAACTGATGCATCCAGGACACTCCACCTAACAGTGCATGCACATTCCTTTCAGTGCTCAAAGCACTTATGTACAAAGAAACAAGCAAAATATAACCAAAGACACTGACATAGAGGATAGGCTGACAGTGACCAGAGGGGAGAGAAGAGGGAATTTCAGGGGAGAATGGGAAGGGTTTACAGGAACAAATTTAAAGGACACATGGACAAAAACTAAGGGGGGGTGGTAATGGGAGGGAAGTGGGGAGGGTTGGGTGGGTGGGCTGGAATGGGAGTAAAAGGGAGAAAACTGTACTTGAACAATGATTAAAATAAAAAAAATAATTAAAAAGTTTTTTAAAAAGCACTTATGTATATCATGATTGACCATATCCTGAGACATAAAACAAATCTTACCAAATTTAAGATAACTGAAATCATACAGAATGTGTTCTCTAATCACAGTGGAATCAAACTTGGTAATCAATAACAAACGCCCTGGCTGGGTAGCTCAGTTGGTCCCAGCAGCAACTTTCAACCTGTGTGACGCAAGAATTTTTAAAACATGCAATACCTGGCTCTTTAGTCAGGGGCGCTGACCTCTCTTCCCTTACATTGTCAAAAAAACAAAACAAAAACAAAAACCAAAAGCACCAGCCCTAGCTGGTGTGCCTCAGTGGACTGAGTGCCAGCCCATGAGCCAAAAGGTTGCCAGTTCGACTCCCAGTCAGGGCACACACCTGGGTTGCAGGACAGGTCCCTGGTTGGGGGTGTGCAAGAGACAACTGATTGTTTCTCTCTGTCTACTCCCTCCCTTCCCCCTTCTAAAAATAAGTAAGTAAAATCTTTTTAAAAAATGCCCGAAGCCAACACAATAGCTGCCCAGTGTAAATGAATCAAAATTATACCTATTTTTTGTCAGATTGGCAAAAATGTATTTTTGGTGTGCTGCAGAATTTTTGTAATTATTTTATGTATGCCATGAGATGAAAAAAGCTGAGAATGATCAGGTTAGAGCATCGTCCCCATATGCCAAGGGTGTTCCCCTGTCAGGGCACAAACAAGAATCAACCAATGGCCCTGGCCAGGTGGATCAGTTGATTGGAGCATCGTCCCATACACGTCCCATTGTAGATTTGATTTTCCAATAGGACAAGTACCTAGGTTGTGGGTTTGATCTCAGTCGGGATGCATATGGGAAGCAACTAATCAATGTTTCTCTTTCTCCCATTCTTTCTCTCTAAAATCAATTTTAAAAACCCCAAAAACATATCCTCAGGTGAGGATTTAAAAAAAAAGAAGAATCCAGGCTTGACCAGTGTGGCCCAGTTGGGTGGGCATTGTCCTGGAAAGTGAAAGGTCACCAGTTTGATTCCATTAGGGCACATTCCTAGCTTGCAGGTTCAACTCCTGATACGGGTGCATCCAATTGATGTTTCTCTCTCACATCAGTGTTTCCTTCTCTTTCTCCCTCCATTCCCCCCTCTAAATAATTAAATAAATAATGATTAAATTTTTTTTAAAAAATCAACAAATGAATGCATAAATAAATGGAACAACAACTCAATGTTTCTGTCTGGCTGTCTCATGAATCAATGAATAAAAAGAGATTTTAGCCCTGGGCAGACTGGATCACTTGGTTGGAGCATCCTCCTGTAACCAAAAGGTTGTGAGTTTGATTCCTGGTCAGGGCACATACCTAAGTTGTGGATTTGATCTCTGGTCCAGGTGTCCAGGTCCAGGTGCATACCAATGGTCAACCAATCGGTACTTCTACCTTGCATCAATGTTTCTCTCCCTTCCTCTCTCTCTAAAAGGAATGAAAAAAAATGTCCTTGGGTGAGAATAAAAAATTAATAAATGGTAATGCCTATTGCTGTGGAGCTTATTGCAAAGTTCTGTCACCCAATAAATTAGGAAATATTTGAAGTACATAATTATACTCATTTTCAGAGAGTACTGAACCACATTTCCAGAGGGTAATTAGCTTGGCAAATTGGATCAAGACTTGGACAAATATTGATATTCCCTAAGCAAGCAATTCTATTTCTTGAAATTTATCTGAAGCCATAATGCATCAGAGGGGTCAAATTAATGCAATGATTTTCTACCTTTTCCATCTCATGGTACACATGAACTAATTACCAAAATTTTGCAGCACACCAAAACATATATTTCTGCTGATCTGACCCCACAAAAGGTATAATTTTGATTAATTCACACTGGACAGCTATTGTGTTGACTATTGTCATTTTTTCAACCAATTTTATTTTGTTTTAAATATTTATTTGAGAGAGAGAAGCATTCCTTCATTGTTCTATTTCTTTATTTACTCAGTTTATTCTTTAAAAAACATTTTATTTATTTATTTTTAGACAGAAGGGAAGGAAGGGAGAAAGAGAGGGAGAGAAAAACTAATGTGTGAGAGATATATTGATTTTTGCATGCCCCATGTGGGGACCTGGCCCTCAACCCAGGCATGTGCCGTGACTGGGAATGGAACCAGCAACCTTTGGGTTTGCAGGCCAGCACTCAATCCACTGAGCCATACCAGCCAGGGCAACACTGGTTGGTTCTTGTATGTGCCCTAATTGGGGGTCAAACCCGTAACTTTGGTGTATCCAGTCAATGCTCTAACCAACATGAGTTAGCTGGCCAGTGCCAGCTGTTGTCTTTTTTTTAAATCCTCACCAGAGAATATGTTTATGAGTTTAGGGAGAGAAGAAGGTGGGGGTAGAGAGAGAGAAAGAAACAGATCAGTTGCTGGTGATAACCCTCCATGTGATCTCTATTTCTGTGGATTTTGTTCCTGTTCTAGTTGTTTGCTCAATCTGGTTTTGTTTTGTTGTGTGTGTTTGTTTGTTTTTTTTTTGTTCAGTTGTTGATAGTTGTGAGTTTGTTGTCATTTTACTGTTCATATTTTTGATCATCTTTTTTATCTTAGATAAGTCCCTTTAGCATTTCATATAATAAAGGCTGGGTGATGATGAACTCCTTTAACTTGACCTTATCTGGGAAGCACTTTATCTGCCCATTCATTCTGGACAATAGCTTTGCTGGATAGAGTAATCTTGGATGTAGGTCCTTGCCTTTTATGACTTCCAGTACTTCTTTCCAGCCCCTTCTTGCCTGTAAGGTCTCTTGAGAAATCAGCTGACAGTCTTATGGAAACTCTCTTGTAGGGAACTCTCTCCTTTTCTTTTGCTGCTTTTAAGATTCTCTCCTTATCTTTAATCTTGGCTAATGTAATTATGATGTGCCTTGGTGTGTGCTTCCCTGAGTCCAACTTCTTGGGTACTCTCTGAGCTTGCTGGATTTCCTGGAAGTCTATTTCCTTTGCCAGATTGGGAAAGTTCTCCTTCATTATTTTTTCAAATAAGTTTTCAATTTCTTGCTCTTCCTCTTCTCCTTCTGGCACCCCGAGTACATACAAGGTAGGCTTGTTAAATCTACATAAGCAGGAGTATCGACAGTTCCCAGAGGCACTTTCCAACTGAGGGACCCTGTCATGTCTTTCCCATGTTACTTACTTTGCACTAGCCAAACACCTTCCCTGCTCATCAGTAAGCTGAAGATAGAGTGTTGACAAAACGTGCACATACCAAAAAGTGAAACGAAATTGGTTTTGAGCATTTCCTCTTTCTGGAGAACAAAACACATATGCATGTAACAAGCTACGAAATACAAATTGTGTAATTTTGGTGATTTTGCATATTAATTAAATGCTCTTATATTTACTTTTAAAACTGGCATTGTACAATATAAAGATAAATGGTAAAATTTAACTTAAAATTTTTTCTTTACTTAGACTGACATTACAAATTTTAAAGCCCCATAACAAGACAAGAGAGAGACTTTAGAAGAAAGGCAAAAGCTTTATATTTTAGTACCTTTAATGGCATACCACCAGTCCTCAGCCCCCTAGTTCCCGGGTTTTTGAACAAGGGTCCTGCTAGGCTGGATGCCTGGAGAACAGTGAGGAGATTGGTACACTGATCCAGATGGGATATGATGAAAATTGGAATAAGGCTATTGGCCATGGAGTAGATAGAAGGGGATGAATTTAAGGGCTCTTTTGATGATAAAACGGGAAAGTACTGGATGGAGGGAGGCGCCAGTCAGTCAACGAGATGAAGAGCATAAGAAGTAGTAGGACAAGATAAGGGTACCCATGTCCACCTTTTCCATTTACCATTGTACTAGAAGTCTAGCCAGTGCAGTAAGGCGAGAAAATAGAAAGCAAAACAAAACACTGTCAGAATCTGAAAAATAAGAAAACTGTTATTTCTTACAGATAATATGATTGTATACACAGTTATTACAAAGAATTTATAAGCAAATAGGAATTCATTAAACTGCAAAATAGACCAATCTACTAAAAGCAATTCTTTTCTATATATTTGCCACAAACATCGAAAAATAAAAAAATTAAAAGATAAACTTTAAATAACAAAAAATAGCCCTGGCTGGTGTAGCTAAATGGATTGAGTGCTAGCCTGTGAACTAAACAGTCGCAGATTCGATTCCCTGTCGGGGCACATGCCTGGGCTGAGGGCCAGGTCCCAGTGGGGGGCACATGAGAAACAACCACAGATTGATGTTTCTCTCCGTCTCTTTCTCCCTCCCCTCCCCTCTGTTAAAAATAAATAAAATCTTAAAAAATAAATAAATAACAAAAAACACATAGGAATAAATATAACAAAAATATATTCAGGATCTTTATGGAGAAAAATATGGAACTTTACTGAAAGATATTAAAGAATATCTAAATAAATACCAAAAACAACATGGCTCTTGCTGGTATAAGTTGGTTGGTGGGTCATCCCATACACCAATAGGTTGCAGGTTTGATTCCTGGTCAGGACACTTATCTAGGTTGCTGGTTCAATCCCCAGTTAGGGAGCCTACAAGAGGCAACCAATCGATGTTTCTCTCATACTTCCATATTTTCTCTCTCTCTCTTTCTCTCTCTCTGCCCCCTTTCTCTCTCTCAAATAAAAGCAATGAAAAAATCTCCTCAGGTAAAGGTTAAAAAAAACACATTAAAAGTGTGAGAAGACAAACTACAGACCTGGAGAAGATATTTGCAATATATATAATTAGCAAAGGACTAGTATACAGAATATGTAAAGAATTCCTATTATCTAAAAAGAAAAAGCAAACCATCTATTTTTAAATGGGTAGACATGATGGGTTATAGCATGTGAATAAATGTTCAACCTCATTAGTAGTCAAAGCAATGCAAATTAAACCCACAATAAGGTATCATTTCACATCTGCCAGATTGACCAAAAATAAATAAAAATTTTATATAGGAAGTGTTGGTAAGGGCATAAAACAAGAATTTTTATCACTGTTGGTGAGAATGTGGATGATGCAACCATGCTGAAAGTTTCATATTACCTAGTTAAGTTGGTAATGAGCACATCCATTCAGGCAACTACACACACACACACACACACACACACACACACACATCTCCATCCCAGAATGTTAGAACAGTATTCTCTGTAGTAACAAAAACTAAAACAACCCGAAGTCCATCAATAATAGAATGAATAAATAAATGGGCTATACAAAAATGAAAATAAGTGAGTCCACAACTTTCAACATCTATACAAATGGCTCTCAAAAGTAACGTTGAAAGAGAAAAGCAAGTTGAAGAATAGATACAGTATGATTTCATTTACAAAAAGGCAAAAAACAGTCAAACTAAACAACGTATTGTTTAGTACTAAACAACGTATTGTTTAGTGATGGTGAAAAGATTACGACAAAATTCACTGCAGCGATAACTCCAGGCTTGGGGAGGAGCATGTGACTGAGAAGGGAAACAGGTGTCACCTGGAGTAAGACAGTGTTTTATTGAATGAACACTTGAATTACCTGAATATATATGGTCACAATGGCCATAAGTGTGGATGAGATGGCCCAGGAAGATAGAGTGTAATAAGAGGTAAAGGGAAGCCCTGGCTGGCGTAGCTCAGTGGATCGAGTACGGGCTGCGAACCAAAGTGTCGCAGGTTTGATTCCCAGTCAGGGTACATGCCTGGGTTGCAGGCCATGACCCCCAGCAACCGCACATTCATGTTTCTCTCTCTCTCTTTCTCCCTCCCCTCTCTAAAAAATAAATAAATAAAATCTTAAAAAATTGTTTAATTTAAAAAAAAGAGGTAAAGGGAACATTAACACTTGAAGACGCTAGTGAAGGAGGAAGTTGCTAAGGCCTGATAAGGAATCCTGTGAACAGTGGGAAGAGAGGTAGGAGAGTGGAAACCAAGGGCACATAGATGGGTTGGGATGCAGGCTGAGGCACATCTGCCGGATTCAGCCAATTTTTAAATACAAAAATTCTATGAAGCATTGAATGATTTAAACACATGTAGTAAAGGTATAAAAACGCATACAAACTTATCTAAACTCAGGATAATGGTTATGTAACTGGAAAAGACACTGGTGTTAGGGCTACCTGTCACTACCAAATCCAATAAACAATGACAGTGATTGTATCTTTTATGGGCGCTTTATCCAGATGACTGGCGACCCAAGAAGATGGTAGGTTCATACCCTAACAAACCATCTTTCTTTCTCTTTCCTGGCCAGATCTTTTATAAGAGGGGGTAGGGGAGGACAAACAAGGTGCCGTGAGGGCTTTGAGATTCAGAAGATGCAACATTCCTGTCCTGGGCAATTAGCTGTTCCCAAGGGAGGGGTGGTCACACAAAAGGCCCGGATGCCTCCAACTTGTCCCCAGGCGGTAATCTCTAGCCAGTGCCCCAGGAGGTCGGTTGTTTTCCCCAGGAACCAGGATGGGCCTTATCTGTAGTTTCTAAAACAAAAGCTTTAACATACACATTACTAGTGAGACTTATAACTTTTTACCTTAAGCTAAAATTTTCCAAGTCTTGAGTCCCCTATCAGTTAGGTTGGAAGAGGGTGGAAGGTCTGTAATTCTGGGTACTTGACAAATTGCAAATTTCCATATAACCTGTGTGGTAGATATCATTCGGCACATTTTACAGATGGGGAAATGGAGGCTCAGGGACGTGAACTGGTTGCAATTTCAATGCCACTCTTTTTGACATCCAATTCCCTGGCTGAACGAAAGAACGGCCTCTCATTTGCTCTCAGATTCCCTTCCTGACCCACGTGGGATAAAACCTGCTCTTTTCTCAGCAGAGATCGGAGTTCGGCTCTTGGTCCCGCCCTTGTGCGTTGGGCCCCGCCCCGGAGGGCTCAGTCCTAGCGGGATCATGAATATGCAAACTATGGAAGATATTTAAAGGCGCGGGCGCCAGGCGCAGATCTCTCACCGTTGCAGCCCGCCCAGTCCCGATACCCAGTCTGAGGCCCGGCCCCCTTCGCCTCTATCACTCCGTGCGGAGTCACCGTCAGCATGTCGGACAAACTGCCCTACAAAGTTGGTGAGTTTCAGGACATGCAGCAGGCCATTTCTGCTATGTGCACCTTGAGGCCTATACGGTGGTGAACGCAGAGATGAAGTCGGGGGCTCAAGACCCCCTTGAATCGCTTGGCTGGGCGCGATTGTGGCTGCGCGAGGCGGCTTGGGGGTTGGAGTTTTCGCGCCGTGACCAGCTAGTCGTGGTAGGCGGCCGCGGACTACAAATCCCGGCGTGTCTCGCGAGGCCTAGTGCAGCGGCGCGGGTTGTGGAGCGGAGCCGCTAAGCGCCGTCGTGTTTTGCACGGCTTGCTGAAGCAGGCTAGGAGTGCGCACCTGGCGGCAGAGAGGGACCGCTAGCATATGCCAGAACCTGCTCTAGGAGGTCCGGAAACAACTTCCGGGGTCTGGACCGGCCTCTTGGCCACTTGGGTGGTCCTGGACAAGAGCTGGTCCCTCTCTTGAGCCTCCTCCATGGAAGGCGAGGACACTGGAGCCCCCAAAGGCCGCTGAAGAGAGGCTTGGACAGCGAGCCCAAGGCTGCTCACTGGTCGGCTCACAGGGGACTTTGAGCTTGTTACTTAACCTCTAGGGTCACCCGCCTGGCCAACAGGGGAAGACCTGCAGAGAATCTGGAGGAAAATTTGGAGTGACTAGAAAAATCCTTCCTGCTGTCCTATGGATTGAAGCTGATGTACTGATAGTTTACGTTTATTGGGCGTTCACTGGGGGCTGGGCTCCACCTTCTACCCTTATTCTAGATTAACTCATTTTACTCTTCCTCATTTTATGGTGGCTATACTGAAACACGGGCAATAAAGGTAACTTGCCTACAATCTTACAGCTGGGACGAGGTGGAGCAGTATATGAACCCAGGCTGTGTAGGCCTCTGAGTATGCTTTTTCACCAGTGTATATTTGTGAACACACTTGGAACAACACTAGTAGTGAAGTTTCAGCAAAAACCGGTTCGGGCTGGTTAGTAAGTTTTAAAGTAAATTCAAGACTTTAAATCTGGGGTCAGGCATCAACATTTATGGAGCATTTGTGTATCTGGTGATTTGCATGTGTTAACAGAATAATCTTGAAGAGGTGAATTTTATCCCATTGTGCTATACAGAGAAAGAAGCTGGGGCTTTAATGGGAAGTGATTTGTAGAGATTCTGTGAAATACAGTTGACCTTTGTACAACGCGGGTCCACATATATGTGGCTTTTTTTCAATAAATATACAGGTGGCCCTTTATGTCTCTGGGTTTCACATTCATGGTATTTTCCCATCAGTAGTTGGTGGAATTAGTCCATGCAGAGGGCCAACTGAATGCACTGTTCTATGCCATTTTATATGAGGGACTTGAGCATCCATGGATTTTGGTATCTACATGGATGGGTCCTGGAACCAATCCCCTATGGATACCAAGGGATGACTGAAGTCTGGGGGAGTCAGAAGTTATACCCAGATTTTTGGCTGCGCAGGGTCATTGCCTCTAACTCCTGCATTGTTCAAGGGTCAATTGTAATAACTTATCAGTAGTAGCTCATGAAGTAGTTAGTGGCCAGAGTAGACTGTTGTCCCCATTTTGTGGATGATGAAACTAAAGCCCAGAAAGGATAAGTCAAGGTCACATTAGTGGCAGAGTTGGAATAGAGGCTACTAAGAGAATGATGGGTCAGGGTTGAGGGCATCAAGTTGCGTGGGAGGAGAGAAGGCTGCATTTGGAAGTGAGGTAGCTCAGCTGGGTAGGGTTGGAGGGAGGAAGCCCCCATTGAGGAGGGCATACTGTGTCGGACCTTACCCATATGACATCTTTAATCCTCAGGACTCAGCAAAGTTGGGGATGATTATTCCCACTTTACAGATGAAGAAAGTGAGGCTCAGAGAGGGTCTTGCTATTCTTCTTGGCTTGTCCGGGCACAGGTGTTCCTGCAACTTCTTTAAGTCCTCAACTCCTGCAGGACCAAAAGCCCCAGAGCTTAGGGTGCCAGACCTCCTGTGCCTTTGGGGTTGAGGGATCCATGGAAAATCTGAAGCTGGCATAGTTGCCAGGAGGGGAGGGGAGTTATTTTTAGCTAGAGGGACAGATGGTGACAGAGGGGGTGGAGCTTAGCAGGATAGGACAGCAACCATTGTCCACTACTGCTGGGCCCCTCTCAGGAGCCTAGGGAAGGCCTCTGGCTCTAGCTCTTCCTGGCCACCAGTGCCACTTCTGCCACTGACTGGCTGTGGAACCTGGGGCAAACCCCTCTCTGGGCCCTCTCCTCATTGGTAAATGCTGCAAGTTGTACAGGGTTTAGATTTGTTTCTTTTTTTTGCCACCCCTGTCTTGTGCCAGCCCCTTTCGAGGACTTTCTCTCATTCAGTCTTAACAACAGATATGGTCAGTAAACATTTGCTGACCACTTCTTTGTGCCAGGCCTTGCTGGGCACTGGATATACAAAGGTGACTCAAGGATGAGGTTGGGACAGACTTGTACACAGGTAATGTAGTATCGTTGTCCCCATTTTATAAGCGTGGAGTTCTGTCCACTTCTATCTCCACAGCCACCACCCCAGTTCTGGTCAACCTCACAGTTCTTCCTGGGTCTGGGTCAATCTCTTGCTCCATAGATACATGCAGCAACCAAAGAGGTCTTTTGAAAAGACCAACTATTCATGATATTGTACAATACTTCCCCTTAAAATTCTGTAGTCTTCCCACCTTACTGAGAATAAAATCCTGACTTATCCTGCTCCCTCTACTAGAATCACCCTGGTTCACTCCGTTCCTCCAGCAGGAATATACCAAGTTCTTTCCTATGCCCAGGTTTTTGCTGAGCACCTACTATGTGCCAAGTCTGTAGTAGGTGCTTGGGGAGGAGCCATCCAGGCTAAGAAAACTGCTTGAGTTAAAGCCTTGAGGTGGGAGTGAGCTTATTAGCTTGTCTGAAGGCCACCTGTAAGCAGATCCGTGTGGTTAAGCAGCTAGGAGGCGGGGAAAGAAGGTGGGGAGGTAGGTGGACAAGCTCAGAAGTCATGTGGGTAGGGCCTTGAGGCCATGTGAGGAGTTGGGATTTTATTCATGGGTTAGGGGAAGCCACTGGAGGTTTGTTTTTTACCTTAGCAGAAGGATGGAGGTGACATAACGTAAATTTTATAAAGCTCATAATAGTATCCTTTTTTCCTACCTGAGAAGTTGGACAAATTTGAGACATTAGGGTGGCAGATAGAAGCCAAAATAAAACTCCATTACTAATAACATTGGAGCCAGAGGATGTAGATTAGTGTGCAGTCTAATGATCCCCAAAATTCAGTTACACATCAGTTTCAAGTGAGGCGGGCCGGGTAGGTCTCTGTGGAAGAACATGCTTCCTGCAGGCAGGGTGACTGGTGCTTGTTTGCTAAAGAAGGGAGAGATGAACTGAGCATGCCCAATTTATTCCTCCCAAGTTTACTAATCAGACAAGTCACTCCCTCCCTTGGGACAGAGAGGAGCCGAGAGTGTCACTTACGCAGATGAGTTCTCTCCATGGGGAAACATCAGGAGTGGGGGAGAAGTGTTTTCATACCTTTAAGGAGATCAAAGAACTGTGTGGAATCCAAGGTGTTAAATAATGTCACGAGTGTTGAAGTCAGCATGAGTGATGATGTGGAAGATGGATGGACAGCCGGAACTAAAGTTAGGGAATGAGGAGGTTGGTAGGTGGCAGCAGAAAGGGTAGTGGGAAGTGTGTGTGTGTGTGTGTGTGCGCGCGCGCGCGAGCGCGTGCTGATAGCTAATTTTTCAAGAGGGTACTTACCTGTGTTATTTACATGTACCTGTGTGATTCTTTGATTAAATGTGTTTTCCCAGAAGACTATAAACTGAGGTTAGCTAGGGGTCGTGCCTTTCTTTTTTGACTGCCTCAGCTCCATAAATCCTTGTTGAATGAGTGAGAGTCAGTGACTAGATTGCTCAGCCTGGTTGGTGGGGTGAGCTGCTCATGGAACTGCCGTCCATCCTGCCCCTGCAGCTGATATCAGCCTGGCCTCTTGGGGACGCAAGGCCCTGGACATCGCCGAGAATGAGATGCCGGGCCTGATGCGCATGCGGGAGATGTACTCGGCTTCCAAGCCACTGAAGGGCGCCCGCATCGCTGGCTGCCTACACATGACCGTTGAGACAGCCGTCCTCATTGAGACCCTCATCGCCCTGGGAGCTGAGGTGAGGCCTGCAGCTGTTCCGTGCAAAGTGGGAAATCCAGTGCGGTGCCCCCTTGGGCCCATCTGGGGCGCCAGCCTTGTCACAGTGTTTTCACTTTTTGTGGTGACTGTTGTGCAAATTCTTTTTCTGACTGGGAAGATAGTCCTCAATTCACATCCTCCATAAAGGAGCTGTGGTAGGAGAAATTCAGATCCTGTGTCAACTGAATCATGAAAGAACTGGCTCTCATTGGCCCTCCTAGGGTTGTCTGCCTGCCCTGGGCCAATCATGGCTGCCAGAAGGATGTTGTTCTGATTGGTTCAGCCTGGGTCATGTGTGTGTGATTGACAGCTCTTTTAGCCTCTTCAGGAGTTTCAGAACTAGATAGCTTCCTAAGGAGGTCAGGGTATAGCAGCCAAAACCAACTAACAGACTACACTAGAGCTCAGTCCTAGGACCTCTTCTTTCTTTTCAACATTCACACTCTTGGTGATCTGATTTTATGGTTTTAAATACTGTCTATATGGTGATGACTCCCAGAAAAATGTACCAGCCTAGACTTTTCCCCAGAACTCTGGACTTTTATATTCAGTAGCTGATGTGTTATATCCACTAAGAAATCTAATAGACATATCAACCTCAGCATGTCCAAACAGATTCATGATTTCATAGGCCACTCTCCACCCCCTTTCTGTGGTCTTTCCCACATAAGCAAATGGAAACTAAGCCTTCCAGGTTTTCTTAGTTCAAGAACCTGGGGTCATCACTGACTCTTCTTTCTCTCTCACTCCCACAACTAATCCTGCAGCCAATCTGGTTAGCTTAGCCATCAAAATATACTCATTATCACCTCCACGACCACTGTCACATCTCTACTCTGGCCTCTTACAACATCTTCAGTTGTCTCCTTGCTTCCTTGTGAACCTGTTCTTCACAGCACCAGAGTGATGTTTTTATAACATAAGTTGGGCCTTGTCACTCCTTTGGCATCCATTCATTCACCAGGGCCCCCACTCTATGTTCGCAGAGCTGGCTGGGCCTCTATCACAAGCCTGTCACCTCTAGCTCCAGGGCTTTTCCTTATCCTTGTCTAGTGACCGTAGTGCTTCTGTGACCACAGTCCATCTTGCTGGCTCTTCTAGGTGCAGTGGTCCAGCTGCAACATCTTCTCCACCCAGGACCACGCAGCAGCTGCCATTGCCAAGGCTGGCATTCCGGGTGAGTCCTGCTTGCTGCTGGGGTAGGGGTTCTGCTTCTCCATGTTTGCTTCACTAACTCCTACTGTGTCAAGACTTCCCTGTGGCAGCAGAGAGGAGTCATGGCCACATAATCCTAGCCTGATGACCCATAGGAAAGAGCTATTTTGTCCTACTGTCATCTAAAATTCTATGGGAGGTGCTTATTGTCCCAGCTTAAGTCATGTGATCAACAAGGTCAGGATTTTGTGGTTGGGAACCACTTGGTGTGGAGGAGGGGAAGTTCCTTAAAGGAAGTGGGTCTGTTTCCAAAAGAATTGGTGGGGACTACTGGTGAGAAAAAGAGCCCCAGAGGTTCATTGCCTGGGGTCTGATGGTCTAGGATGCTGGGGAATGACCAAAACTAGGAGGAAGAACTTTCATAAGCTGCTGGAGGAATTGGCATGTTTTCCTGGGCCTGTGGAGGGGAGTGGTTAGCTCTGATGGTGATTAAGTAGGACCTTCATTAGTCCTAACTAGCCTCAGGTGAAGAAGAAAGGGTCAGGAGGATCCGTCCAGAGACTTACTGGAGCTGGATAGGTATGTCTCCCATTTCTCAGCCTTGAGTTGGGCTTCATGGCCCTTTTCTGGGAAATGCTTTGTTTTGAAGACTGTTGTCTACCCCAGTTTGGCAGAGGGGCAGCCTTCCCTGCTTGGCTGGTGGCCTTTGCTCACAGGAGGTTCATGGGAGCCCCAAGCACATGTCCTAGTCATACCATGTGATGGGAGAAGCCTGGACTGGCAGTAATGTCTGGCACAGAGAAAGTGCTTCATACATAGTAGCTGCTATTAGTAATTTTTTGGCCAGACTTTGCCTGAGACCACCCACCACAGAGACTGTGGGGCCCTCAAGTCCTTTCAGTGCAGAACAGTCCTTAGATCTTGCCTTGTGGGTCCACCTGAGTTTGCCACCCTGCCTCTGCAGCACCCCGTCCCAGCATTTTGAGTTGGAACCTGGTCAGTGGGTTGATGCTCCAGTCCTTGGTGCCCAGATGGAAGGGGATAGGAAAGTAAATAATTATTTCCAGTTACCTATATCCGGCCTCCATCCCACTTAATCCATACTGTTTTCCCCATTCACAGATGAAGAAACTGAGGCTCAGAGAGGTGAAGGGATGTGCCCAAAATCACACAGCTGGCAAGTGCAGAGGCAGGATTTGAACTTAGATCTCTCTGGTTCCAAGTTGTGTTCTTACTACTGCTGAGTCCTTAGAGGGGCTAGAGGTGTCTGGGCATGGGAATTAGGAAGGAGGTAGTATTGTTCCAGGTAGTTGCCCTGCAGCAGGTACCAGTGAGGAAGGCAGACCCTGATGTGCCACTCACCCCCCCTCCCCAGTGTATGCCTGGAAAGGTGAGACAGATGAAGAGTACCTGTGGTGCATTGAGCAGACTTTGTACTTCAAAAATGGGCCTCTCAACATGATTCTGGACGATGGCGGCGATCTCACCAACCTCATCCATACCAAGTACCCACAGCTCTTGTCAGGTGAGTAGGGTGGATGGGTAGGCTGAGTGTTGGCAGTGTAGATGGAGCCTGCTTGCCTGTGAGGATGCAGCAGGCCTGGCAGGATTCCCAGCACTTCAAGCAGCAGATTCTGTGAAAGATAGGAGAATGGCAGATCCCCACAGACATGCTGGGGCCTGGGCATCCTGACTTCTAATGGTGATGGCAGGGTGGGGGCAGGGGGTCTGGCTGAGATGGTGGTTTAAGAGGAAGTATAAGTCAGGGCTGGGAATGAGTCAGCTTTGTTCAAAGTAGTGCAGAGAGGAAAGTAGGGTGAAGGAGGCAGTGAGTGCAAAGGCCCTAAAGCAAGAAAGGACTGACTCAGGAAACAGGAAGCCAGCATAGTAGTTTCCTTCACTGGGAGGGAGTACTATAGAATGTGGCTGGAACTTTAGTGAAGGCCTGATGTATGAGTACTTAATAGGCTAAAAGAATTTGGCTTGAGCCCTAGCTGGTGTGACTCGGTTGGAGCATCGTCCTGTAGACCAAATGATCACAGGTTCGATTCCGGTCACGGTGCATATGAGAAGGCAACCAACTGATGTCTCTCTCTCTCTCTTCCTCTCTCTCACCCCTTCTCCCCTCTCTGAAAACAATGAAAAAAATTGTCCTCAGGTGAGGATAAATAAATAAATGAATGAATTTGGCCTGATCTTGAGAGCAAATAGAAATAGCAAATAGAAATAATTGGAGGGTTTAGAAAAGATTTCTCTGACAATGTACATGTTCAAAATGCCTGCTGTATGGAGGATGGGTTGTGGCTGGGAGATCAGGTGAGTGAGGATGGTAGCAGGGCCTAGGGCAGTGGCAGTGGGAACAGAGAGTTCAGAAGTAGTTGGGAAGTTTGGGAGTGTCCTGGTGATGGATGATTGTGTGGACTGTGGTATCAGTCACAGATTTGAACCCAGAAAGAGGAGTGGCTTTAGGGGGCAAAGATGAGGGATTTGGGTGAGTTAAGGTATAGGCTCTTGGGGCTTCATTCCAGAGGGATCCTCTCCCCTGGCCAGTCCCTTGAGCAGTCCCTTCCAAGCCTGAGGCTCACCCCTCCTCCTCATGTTCAGGCATCCGAGGTATCTCTGAGGAAACCACAACGGGGGTCCACAACCTATACAAGATGATGGCTAATGGGATCCTGAAGGTTCCTGCCATCAACGTCAATGACTCCGTCACAAAGGTGAGCATGTGGGGCAATGACAATTCTAGTTGTTGGCTCTCAGTGCAGCTCAGGAGTAGACCCCAGAGTAAGGACCCCCAGGAAGGCTGCAGGCTAGGGACTTGAAGGTTCATTTGAGGAGAGGAAGGAGACTGTAGACTGAGGGTAATTAGTATATTAAAGAGGGGAAGAACTATACAGTGAGAACTGGGCATCAGGAGCTTTAAAGTGAAGCAGATTCTCTGACTGGGCAATCTCTCCTAGTAATTGATCCTGAAGAAGCCTTCTGGATCAGCAGAGAAAGCCTAGCAAGAAGGTCTTGGGGCTGATCAGGGTGAGAGGCATATGAGGACATTAGCTGGTGGGGAGAAGTCACAGATGATCAGCACAAGGCCCACCAGGCCTAGGTTCTGGGAAAGGGTCTGAGGCCCCGGGACCTTGCCTGTCCCTATCATCCCCTTGCTCCCTCTCCTTTCAGAGCAAATTTGACAACCTCTATGGCTGCCGGGAGTCCCTCATGGATGGCATCAAGCGGGCCACAGACGTGATGATTGCGGGCAAGGTGGCAGTGGTAGCAGGATATGGCGACGTGGGCAAGGGTTGTGCTCAGGCGCTGAGGGGTTTTGGGGCCCGAGTCATCATTACTGAGATTGACCCCATCAACGCACTTCAGGCTGCCATGGAGGGTACGATAGGGTGAGGGATGGCTGTCAGCCACTGGGACCAGAGGAAGGGCAAGGCCACCCGAAATGACCTGTGGCCACTGTCTCTGCACAGGCTATGAAGTGACCACCATGGACGAGGCCTGTCAGGAGGGCAACATCTTTGTCACCACCACAGGCTGCATTGACATCATCCTCGGCAGGTAGGTGCCAGGTAGGGATTCCTAGGGAGTGAGGGAAGGGGTTGGCTTGGGGCTGCTCTTTGTCCCTGATGGTCTCCTATGGGTTTGGGCTTCTCATAGACACTTTGAGCAGATGAAGGATGACGCCATTGTGTGTAACATTGGACATTTTGATGTGGAAATTGATGTCAAATGGCTGAATGAGAATGCTGTGGAGAAAGTGAACATCAAGCCCCAGGTGAGAAGGCCCAGCCCTTCCAGCGGGGAGGGCAGATGGAGGGCTGAGGGGGTCATGCTTATGGGCTGGCCACCAAAGGAGGGCAGATGAGGAGGCTCTGGCAACCTGGGCAGCAGGATGGGGGGAAGAGGGCTTGGTTTCAGGGTCACTTCCATCAGAATTTCAGAGTGAGGCCAAGGCATCCCGTTTTTTAAAGGTCCCGAGATGACTATGACGTGCAGCCAAGGTTTAGTGCCACTGCATTCGACTTACTAAGCGTGGTGTTTGAGCGCATGGGCTCTGTCCTCAGACTGTCCAGGCTCGGATAGGAGCTCCTCCTTAGTATGTGACTGCAGACAAGTTTAACCCTTTAAATTTTTGTTTATCTGTCAAGTGGCGATAAATCTTGGGGCTGTTATTAGTCGTCTGTATACGTATACATATAGGTATAGTTATGTGTATGCTCTTAGCCCAGGGCACATGGCAATAATAATAATAATGACAATAACAACATTAGCTTAATACTTATTGAGTACCTGGTATGTGCTAAGCCGTGTGTCAAGTACCTTACAATTCTCTTTAAATTCTCACAGCAGACCTGTGAGATTTGTAGCTCAGAGGTGCTTGATAAATACTGTCTGTTACTGAATGTGCCAGGGACTATGCTGGAGGTTATTATTTCTAGGGCAGTCCAGGCCCTTCACAGGTGATGTTGGAAGCAGGGAGGCCTGCCGGATAAGAGGGTAGGATGAGGCAGGGGTGGACATTGGGAGCATTGCCCTACCAGCCCTCAGTGCTGCTCTACCCACCTGCAGGTGGATCGCTACCGGCTGAAGAATGGGCGCCGCATCATCCTGCTGGCCGAGGGCCGGCTGGTCAACCTGGGCTGTGCGATGGGGCATCCCAGCTTTGTGATGAGCAACTCCTTCACCAACCAGGTGCTGGCCCAGATTGAACTGTGGACCCATCCGGACAAGTACCCTGTTGGGGTCCACTTCCTACCCAAGAAGGTGGGTACCCACCTCCAACCCTGGGCTCACCACACAGGGTTTTGCCAGAGTTCACTTCTCTACCCTCTTAGAGATCCACACAGTATTCCGCAGAGCAGAAATCATTCTTTTCATTTAATAGAGGAGGAAACTCATGCCCAGGATAGGGAATGATTCCCAGAGTGGCTGGGCTAGGTGGTGAGAGGAGCGTGGGCTTTGTAGGGAGACACACCCCTGTTTGAATCTCAGCCTTACCGCTTAGAGGCTGTCTAACTGGGGCAAGTTAATTTCTTTGAGACCTACTTTCTCCTCTCCCTCCTTTAAGGATTGTAAGGATTGGGGGTCACAAACCCACATGCCCATAGAGATTGGGCAGGTGAGTGAGTGAACTGGGGTTGTGGGGGACTACAACAGAAGAGCACATACCCCAGGGAGGGGTTCTCTAACTGTCGATAACCTGGAACCCGGGCCCATTGGACCAGGGCTCCTGACATTTTAAGAGAAGCCAGATATTAAGATCTTTGTATGAAATACTCAATTTTTAAATATAGGCAACTTGTTACAGTTTTGAAAAATATCCAGGTGGGTCAACTTGGAAATATCTGTAAGCCATATGCGGTTTGCAGGCTGTAGGACTGTGGCCTTGGAATGAGATACCACTAACACACCCAGCATAGCACCTGACACACCCTGGGTGTGTGGTCAGAGTAACCGTGACAGGGAGGTCCTCTGACATCAAACCCAGTGCTCCTTCTAACACCCCATGTAAGGTGCATACCCTCAGGGGTCAGAATTGCTATGTTTTAGTCCTGGCTTTTTTTTTTTCTTTTTGCCAGTGTCATGGGTGAACATGGCTTTGCCACATAGTCTGTCTGGGCCTCAGTTTCCCTATCAGCTAAATGGTAAGAGTAGCTCTTGCTCTCTAGCATTTGGCTACTGGAGAGGCTGTGGTGGAGTCTCCATGACTACTCCTCTCACCCCTTGAAAGGCTGGTCCTGCAAAGTGAAATAGGAAGAGGCCCGGTGTCCTCTCAAGGCCTGAGCTATCTGTCCCCAGAGCCAGCCAACTCCTTTCCCCCTAGTTTTCCTTGGGCACTTCCCTTGGACCAAATGTTTTACCCATAAGCGCCCCAAGGGCTGTCCTGTTCTATGCAGCCTGCCAGGTGCCCAGCCTTGTTGTAGAGTTAGAAAAGTCTCATTTGACCTCCAACTGATTCCACCTGGAGGAAAGATGGCTGTGAATATGGTGAGAAATTGGACAAACCTTTGAAATGAGGTTAGTATTGGAAGTAATAAGGCAAAGATCTCATTTCCCACCCCAGCACATGACCCCCATCCTTCCCTCCTTTGTCAATGGCAAGACATGGACAGGGGACAAGACACCCTCTGCTTCATGCCTTCCATTCTGATAAGTGGGCCAGGGATTAGGTACCTTGGTTAACAATGACAGAGAGAACAGTCGCCATTTATTAAGCTATTGACTTGCACCAAGGAGTCTATCATTGATCTTCATAATGGCCATTGAGAGATCCATCCTACAAATGAGGAAACTAAGGTTCAGAGATTGACTTGCTCCCACAGCTGTCGAGTACTGGACCAGGAGTAGAACCCAGCTCTACTTTCTGTCCAAGTTGTTCACCATTATGATACCCTGCCTTTTGAGTGTGGGTACAGAGAGAAGGAAGAAGTGTGTTCAGGGCTAGGCCAGGCCAAGATAAGATTCACTGTGTACTCCAGGAGTTGAAGACCTTCATTCTGCCTCCAGGACTAACATGAACGTGGGCCTGGTCTCTGCTCATATCTTTGCCTGCCTCTCCCCAGTTTCTTCATCTGTTAAAAAGAAGAATAGATCCTGCCCTCCTTAGGGGTATTTGTGAGGGTCTAATGAGACAGTGCATGTGAAACCACTTGGAAATGTAAAAGTTCTCGGGGCTGGGCTGTGGTCCAAAGCTGTTGTATCATCATAGGATGGGACTTGGGATATTCGAGATAGAGACCCCACCCAGAGCCAGAAACTGAGAAAGTGAGACATCCTGCCCACACACACATAAACACACAGTTGACCCTTTTCTAAGTGCAAACACTTTCCCTTCTTTGCAGACCCTTTTATGCATTCCGGCACTGGTCAGACTAGAAATTGGCTTTATCTAACCCCAGCCTCTGTCCTCCTTGGTTTCTGTTCCATCTTTTCAAAGCTGCCTTGGAGTCCATTAGTTGAGATACTTGAGACAAGTTTGGGAGTTTTGGACTAGGGTTCAAATCGTAGCTCTGAGGGTAACTAACTATGTGCTCTTGGGCAAGTGATTTTACCTTTCTGAGCCTTGATTTTTACATTTGTAAAAATAGGATGGCAATTTTTTAGCGGTCAGGATCCTTTTGGTGGCAATTGGTAGATAGAAACCCTGTTTAAACTGTTGTGTTATCTATTGCTAGATAACAATTTAACCCCAAAATCTGTGGCTTAAAACAGTAAACATTTATTATTTAAGTTTGTGTGGGTCAGGAGTTTGAGAGCACTTTGGTGGGGTGGTTCTGACTTGAGGTTCTCCGTGAGGTTGCAGTTGTCTGAAGGCCAGGCTGGGGCTGGAAGAACCACTTCACTGTTGGCAGGAGGTCTTAGGCCCTTGCTGCATGGGTATCTCCGTAGGGCTGGTGAAGTGTCCTCATGAGATGGCAGCTGGCCTTTCCCCAGAGTAAGTGGTCCAGGAAAGGAAAGAAGGTAGCTGCAATGTTTTTTAGGACCTAGTCTCCAAGTCACACACCATCACTTCTGCTGTATTCTGTTCATTAGAAGTGAGTCACTCAAGGGGCAAGGAATTAGGCTCTACCTCTTGAAGGAATATTATCAATTTCTAGACAAAGAAGAGCATATTTTAAAACAACCACAACTAATTTAATCTGAAAATAAACTCTGTTGGCTATACAGGGTTAGGCAAAAGTAGGTTTACAGTTGTCCATATGGAAAATAATTCAATAAGTAATAATTAGTAATATAAGAATAAGCTGTGTTCCATGTACTCACGACTGTAAACCTGCTTTTGTCCCACACTGTACAATGGAAGAGTCCAAGATTCAGATAGTGGGCCTAGGGATTCAATGATTATTGGAGCTCTGTGTTTCTCTGTCTCTTACTATTTTTATTTAAACATTTATGCCACTTGTCAAATAGACTTAACATTAGTAGGCTGGGACTGATACCCTTCCAGTTTAGGAATCCCAGGGAAATTAGAGAGATCCTATCTCCTCCTGCTATGAAAACTGCTCTGGCTCTGGGTGGTGTGACTCAGTGGATTGAGTTTTGACCTACAAACTAATAGGACTCTGCTTTGATTCCCAGTCAGGGCACATGCCTGGGTTGCGGGCCAGGTCCCCAGTTGGGGGCATGCAAGAGGCCCCAACTAATCAATGTTTTTCTCCCTGTCTTTCTCTCTCCATTCCCTTCTCTCTAAAAATTAATAAATAAAGTCTTCCCTGGCTGGTTGTGGCTCAGTAGAATCAGCACTGGCCTGAGAACTGAAAGGTTGCCGGTTCGATTCCCAGTGGGGGCACATGCCTGGATTGCAGGCCAAGCCCCCAGCTGGGGTTGTGCAAGAGGCAACCAATCGATGTTTCTCTCCTCTTTCTCTCTCCATTCCCCTCTCTCTGGAATATAAGTAAAATCTAAAATAAATAATAAAGATCTTTTTTAAAAAAAAGAAAAGAAAAATGTCCTAGCTTCTTGGGTTGGTAGAAGGTGAGAAAGGAAATGTAACTGATGGTCCCCCCAGGGTTACTTGGAGGGGAGGGTGTAGCATGACTCCATCTTGAGGAAGAGGACAGGATGAGGTAGTATGTGTAACACGTGGCATGTACCCCAACAGAGCAGTTCTTACCTTTATTGGCAGCAGGTTGCAGGTAAGGGTTCCAGAGCATGGTCCTGATACCACGTCTTCTTGTGTTTCTCCCCAGCTGGACGAAGCAGTAGCTGAAGCTCATCTGGGCAAGCTGAATGTGAAACTGACCAAGCTGACTGAGAAGCAGGCCCAGTACCTGGGCATGCCCCGTGATGGCCCCTTCAAGCCAGATCACTACCGCTACTGAGGACCAGGCCTGCCCTTTCTGCCTTCTAGCTGCTGTCCTTGCCCAGGTCCCACCTCTCCTCCCCAAGAGCAAATGGCGCCAACTTTGAGAATGGTTTGTTAATGTCCCCCCATTTACTTCCTGGGGCTGCTCACTCAGTCTTTGGCCTCCGCTGCATCCCTCATACTGTTCCATGTGTGGCAGGGGGAATTGAGAAACCCCTCCTCCAGCCCTGGTCACCGTGATATACATGGGAACCAAGAGCTCAGGGGTTTTAGAACTGCTCACTCAGTCAGTCTTTCCTTAGGCTGGGAGTTGGAAGTGATGGTCACCACGCCTGTGCACTTTACTGCCTCTCACCTGGCCTATTGATGTTGTACCCACGTTCTTGGTTTACAGGTTCACTGGCTCCTCAGCCCGTGACAGATGAGAAGGAGCTGTATCAGTGGGCAGGGAGGAACTTTTGGAGTTTGAATGCTCCTGAGAGTCTGGCTTAGTTAGTGCTGGACATTCTCTTAAACCTCAGAACAATGAGGTTGGTACTTTCAGTCCCTATTTTACAGGGGTTATAAAATATACTGTTATGGGATAGCCAAGAAAAGACAAGAGAAGTGACAGCCAGAGGTTGAGAGGGGCCAAAGAATCTTAAAAGCAGGCATAGATCTGCCACCACTTTGTAATGGTTCCTATCACAACCCTGGATCAAAAAGAGATTAATTTGGTTTATAATGTTTATTTGTATAATGCTTATGTTTGAGCAGAAAGGTAACTAAATAAAAATTTTGGTGCCTAAAAGAAGTTTGAGCCTTTATTATAGATAATCCGCTGCCAGCAATGTCAGCCATGAGCAAGGGGTAATATTTGTGTGCTGATGAAGATGTGGTGTGGGATTATAAGTGCTGCAGGCAAACCCTTGGGCCTGCAAAGATGGGTAAAGTGTAGAGAACTCTTACCTCTTTAGGCCTGTCTCTGGTAAACAGCTGTTTTTAACCCAATCTAAGACGGTCATTTAACAGGTGAATTTAACCCTTTATATTTATTATAATTCCTAGTTGCATTTATTTCCTCTACCTTAATTTTTGTGTCCCACTTCATTCTTTTTCTTCCCACACCCACTTTGGATTGATCTTTGCAGGACTATTATTTATTGAGCACCTACTGGGTGCTAGGAGCTTTGTAGTTGACTTTCTTTATTCTCACAAGTTTATCACTAACATCCTAATCTTATAGATGAGAATGGAGACTTACAGAGGTTAAGTATCTTTCCTAAAATCACACAGTTTATAAGAGGCCTTAGCATGAATGAAATCACAGAAGGGTGGGTGGAAAGTTGGGTTCCCTCCTATTTGTCTCAATGGTCATTTACTGAACCCCTGTTCTGGTCTTGGAAATCAAAGCAAAATAAGAACCCACCTGGGAACGGTAACTGGAAACTACTCTAAGGGTCATCTGCTGGATGGAAGGCCTGATGGGGATGGTTGAGACCTGATGCCAGCCTGCTGGGATCTCAAGATAGAGGGAATGGGCAAGCACCCAAGCAGCTTTGCCATCTACTGGTACATCTTTATCTGCTCAGTCTTAGGATCAGTAAGAGAAAGGCAGCAGGGAAGAGGTGGAACTTGAAATAGATCTTGAGAGAGAATTTAACAGAAGGAATTGAAAGCAAGGGTATTCCAGGCAGCAGAACAGCTTAAGCAGGGGTGAGTGAGGGGGTGGGGAGTAGGAGAGTTGTTTGGCTGTGCTTTAGGGGAGTTATGAGATGGAGGACTAGAAAGGTGGCCTGGGGGACGGGAAGGGAGGGTTTGAAGCATCAAGAGAAGACCTTTGGTTTTACTCCTTGAGCTGCAGACTCCTGAGCTGTCCTTTTTTAAAAACGATGTTATTTTTACAGAGAGGGAAAGGGGGGGAGAAAAACATCGATTGGTTGCCTCTTGCATGCCCCCAACTAGGGACCTGGCAGTCAATCCAGGCCTGTGCCCTGACTGGGGATCAAACCCACGACTTTTCGGTCTGTGGGATGATGCCCAACCTACTGAGACACACCAGTCAGGGCGAAATGTCCCTTCTTGATTGAACATTCCACACTTGTGGCTTATTCATTTTTGTGTTCTCAGCCTTTGGCTATGAGGTGGTATTATTACTCCTATGCTACTAATGAGGACAGAGATTCAGAAAGGTCAAACTGGCTGATCCTAGATTATATGGTAAGTTGTATGTATATATGATATGACTCTGCTGTAAATAATTTACCAACTTTGGTGGTTAAATGATTATTAGTCAAAAATGACATGGGACCCACTTCTTAACTGATCATGACACCACTGATCAAAAGAGATCAAGGTTCACTACCATGCCCACTGTTATTTCTTGCACAATTATGTGCCAGGCATTGTGCTAAGTAGGTGCTTATTTATTCTTCACGATAACCTTATAGGGACTTAAATTCCTATTTTACAAATCAGGAAGCAGGCTCTGAGAGACACCATGAGAGTGAACTGGCTTTTGTGCTAGGTAGAACTCTCAGCCTCAAGTCCTTTTTATACCCACAGGCCCCAGTTTAGGAGGAAGGGAGCCTGGTTTCAGACCCTCCAACACTTGGAGCAGTAACTCTGGAACTGGAGCACAAGTTCCCTACAGGCAAGACTAGCACCAAAGAGTGCTGCCCACAGCACCTGCCTCAGCCACTCTACCATGGTGGTGTTCGGGAAGATGACTTCTCAGTGGGAAAGGGGGAGGGAGACATTGTTTATCTGAGCCAGAGAGATAAACAATGCCTTATTTCTCATCATAGCCACGCTGCTCCCTCTAAGGGGCCCCTGCCTGGGTGTTAGCACACTTCCTTTCCTTGTCTGCCTCCACCCAGACGCAGGAAACACCTTTCCAGATGTTCCCACCTGTGAGATCCCATGTAGCGCCCCCCCCCCGCAACTTCTGGTCCCCAGGGATTCTGGTTTATTATCCAAGCCCTTTTCCCTTTTCTCTTTGGAGGTGTCCTGCCAGTCTGGTCTCAGCCTTATTACCTCTGATCTTGGGTCTGCTAATCTGTCACATGGGTGACACTGACCAGGTACTCACAATGAAAGAGGATATGTCTCCTAAGCTCCCAACCCAACCCTGACTCCTGATGTCTGGGCTCTGCCATCAAAGAAAGCTTCATGGGGAAAGAAGGAATTGGCTGAGGGTCCTGTAGTATCTAACTTGGCCATGGCTGGATTTTTTTTTTTTTCCAGAAAGGAAACCATTCCTAACAATTGTTCTAGCCTCTACCAGGGCCAATGGTCACAGCCCACTGGAGTGTAAGTTCTGTAAGGAGAGGATCCATATTGGAATTGTCCACAGTATTCACAGCACCTGGCACACAGTAGTTGCTCAGTACACATTTGCTGAATGCATAAATAGTTAGTCTTTCACATACTCATCTGGACCCAGCAGCTAAGTGGTTTTATCACTAGTGGACTGGGTCTTTCTTTGGCTTTGCATCCCTGGCCTCAACCCTGGGGGTCAAATGGTGCCTGGTTGGTGAGCAATGTTGGGTAAACACAGGAGCAGTGGCTGCAATATGTTCCCAGTATTCTCATTAATGATGGCATTTATTAGCAGTAGCTGTGGTGTACAGGGTACAAAAGGTTCTTGTCCTGTGGGCATGCAGCCTAAATGATAAAAAAACAAGCAACTGGCAGCTCCCCTCCCACCCCCGCCTACCATATTTCTTGTTAAGGCACAAGAAGTATCATTCTCTCAGACTTATAAGAAGAACAGCAGGAATAATCAAATAGTAGGGACTTCCACTTTATAGACAAGTAAAAGGAAAGCCAGAGAAACAGACTTGCCCAGTGTACAGAACTGCCTTGCTAGTCTACTCCAGAACACCCACCTTTTTTCTTGCACTCTATTCAGGTGGCTCCTGCTCTTCCAGTCCAGGTTCTGAAGTTTGCCCCCTATTGCATACAGGTTGTGTCACTGCAGGCACAACCTGGGTCTTCATGGTCCTTGGAAAGGAGGGGTTTAAGGAATTTGAGAGGTGGAAGATTGTGAGTGGACAAGTGGGCAGGGAAGGTGACTCCAGCTGTGCTGGCCCCTGAGCTTCACTGTCCTCACCTCCAGGGACAGAGATACATGGTAGTTATCAGGGCTGAGGCAACTGCTCCACATTTTTCTGTCTCAGCCTTCAGAATCTTTCTTGTACACATTTAAAAAAAAATCATTTTATACTAGTTTGCAACTTCCCATTTATCGTTTACAATGATTCTGCCAGGGTGCACTGACAAGTGGCATCTCAGCTTTTCCCCTCCTGGCAGTTCAAGCAGATGATGTCATTTGCAGCCCTTGTGCCTCAAGGTGCTGGGAGTTTCTATGTGATCCTTGACCTTAGCTGGTCCTTCCTCACAGACCCTGCTCCCGCCTCTATTCCTCCTCTATCCTGTCTCCCCCAAACAATATTTCAGGTGTTCCCTTTTCTAGGGTCCTTCTAAAGATGTGATGTACTCAGTTTCTCAAAGACTCAGAATCTCTAACAATGAAACTTCAGGCAACAGCTTGGGACATTTTAGGTGACAGACCCTGATAATTCAGGACCAAGGTTGTTGCCTACTCACTTTTGACCTTAAAAATGAAAGTCAGTTATTTTACCTGGCAAGGTAGCTCCATTTGTTAGCTCATTGTCCTGGTTCGCCAAGACTGCAGGTTCCATTTCCAGTCAGCACACACAAGGTTCAACCAATGAATGCACAAATAAATGGATCAACAGAAGGATGTTTCTATCTCTCTACCTCTCTCTGAAATCACTAAATACAAATTTTAAAACAAAATAAATTTGTAAAAGTCAGTTATTTTACTAGCAAAATAGGCTTATTTGGGAAGAGTAGAGTTGCAAATCAGGACAAGCATGCTATAACAAACGCCACAGAGACACGTCCAACAAATGAAGGAAAGGAACTATTTTATGGAGAAAGAGGAAGTTGGGAGAGGTTGTTTTGAACCAAAGTCCACTGGAGACAAGTGAGATTTCAGGGAGATAATGGTTTCTCATTGGCTGAGTTGCTGGGGTAGTTGATTTCTTGCAGGAGATGCAATGTACATCCTTTCCTATTGGTGCTTATAATTGAGTTTTCCCTGTTCATTCTTCTGTTGAGGTAATTGGCAATTATTTGCCTAATAATAGTACTGTGTTTGAGCTCCTCCTTCTGGCCTCTGGCCTCCATTTTAGTGGTTTTCTTTTATTTTCAGAGCACCAGATCCAAGCCCACTGCCAGGTTACTATCTGACAGAGCTGGGGTATGAGTGAGGGAGGATTCCTGAACCCCTGCTTTTTACTTGGGAGCCCCAACTCCTGGCTGTCATGGTTAAAAATGCTTGGGGACCAATAGTCAGTGTTTAGCCTGGGAGTGGGAGAAAATCCTCCCAGGCCCCTGCACCTCTGGGAGAAAGGGAGGTGTGGGCACAAGTGACATCTTTGGGAGCCTCCTAAGGCAGAACCTTCTGGCTGTAGGGACCCATGGCATCGCCCCGTCACAACCACCTGTTTTTGTCTGCAGATTCCCCAGGACAGACAGCCCAGTGAGATGTGTACGGAACTGTAGCCTTTCTTGTTTGTCTTGAGAGTGGGTAGGGGGAGCTCCTTAGAAAGGTGAAAAGACTGAATGGTAGCTCCTTAATGCTTCGTTTCTTTCTGGAGGCCTGCATTCCCTGGATTTGAAGGCAATTCGAGTGTTCCCCAGTATAAAGGTAGGGGGCAGCATTGTCTCTAGCTGTAGGATGGGGAGAATGGCTTAAACGAAGCACAGATTTAGGGTTGGGGTAATCGGATTTTCCCCAGGTCCCAGAGATAACGTTTGCGCAAACACTCGGACTTCTGATGTGGGTTCAGCGAAGGGAAAAGGAGCTTTCGGTTCCTTTAAAGAAACAGCCACACACTTTCAATCAGCCTGCATATATAATGTTATTTGGATTTTAGCCCGGCCCACGCCACATCTCCTTTAAGTCCCTTCTAAAAGCTAAGTCCCGACCTTAGTAGCCACGCCTGCATCCAATTCTAAAAAGCCACACCTCCTAGAGATCTCCAGCCTCTTAGGGTCCCCAGGGTTGCCGGAGAGCCGCCAACTGAAAGCTGCGCCCAGCAGCAGCATTGAGCACGTGGCAGGAACCCGCGCTGTGGAAGAAGCAACACTTGCAGGAGGCGCAAGCGTCCCGGCAGGCGGGCGCCGGCTGCCTGCAGCTGTCACGGGTGACTACGCAGGGAACCAGCGGCGGGTCCCGGGGCCGCGCCACTTTCTTGATTGAAGCCTTTTTCTGTGGGGAAATGCCTGGGCTGCCCGAGTCACCCACTCCTGTCCCACCAGTCCTCACCTCTGTATGGGAACTCTTTGGGCTATGGAGGCCCTGGACCAGACATCCCCACCCACTGCCCTCCACCTGTTCTACTCCTGCCTAGCAGGCAGCCCAAGGGAACCCTGCCTACCCCCGAAATCACATCCCTCCTGCATCCTCATCAAAACTAACCTGGCCTGGCCTGGCCTTCTTCGTTCACTAGGGGACGCCATTTAGCTCCACAGTTTTTAAGTACCATCTCTGATTTCTCCCTTCCTGTGTACGTGCAGTCTCTCTCAGTTCCGCCTTCACAATAAATCTGGAGTCCACTCACTTCACTTCTGCTGTCCTGGGTCCTCCAGGACACTGTGTTCTGTCTGCTGGTCTGACCCCTTCACAATGCTCCCTCCACTGCTCCAAAGGAACCTCTCAGAAGACCTACGATGGCATCCCACTCTAGTTTAAAGCACCCCCAATGGTTTTTCTTTGCGCTTAGAATAAAACTTAAACTTTAGCCCTTGACCCCCCTCCATTACCTGCCCCCTACCCACCCAACCCTGTCTTCCCCACACTTCCCCACTGGCCTCCCTTCTGTGTAGGAAGCACAGAAAAGGTGCTCCTGCTCCAGGGCCCTTGAACATGCTTTGTTGTGCTGCCCCACACATGTAGCCGCTAGCCGTATGTGGCTAATGAGTCTTTGAAATGTGTAGTTCAACTGAAGAACCAGATTTTCAAATTTAATTTTAATTTAAAACTGAAGCAGTGTAAAAAATTTTTTTTTCGCTAAACACTAAAATTTTTTTAATCCTCAACCGAGGACATTTCTTTTCCCTATTGCTTTTTAGAGAGAGAAGGGAGAAAGGGATAGAAATATCGATGCCCATCCATCGGTTGGTTGCCTCCTGACCAGTGTGTAAGTGTGGGGGCGGGAAATTGGGAATCTGGGATCCAACATGCAACCTAGGCATGCCCTGACTGGAAATCCAACCCGCAGCCTTTATTTTACAGGATGATGCTCCAGCCAACTGAGCCACATCAGCCAGGGCACTTCATTGTTCTTCTAGGACTATGTTTGACTTTGGTAAAAATTAGCATCAGAACTGAAATGTAAGTGTAAAATATGAACTAAGTTTCAAAGATTTAATACAAGAAAAAATAATATAAAGTATCTCAACTTTCTTATATTACCTACATACTAAAATGATATGTTTTGGATATATTAGGTCAAATATAATATTAAGTTAACTACATGTGTTTCTTTTTACTTTTAAAAAATGTGGCTACTACCTGGCTGGTGTAACTCAGTGGATTGAGCATGGGCTGTGAACCAAAGTGTCGCAGGTTCGATTCCCAGTCAGGGCACATGCCTGGGTTGCTAGGCCACAGCCCCCAGCAACCGTACATTGATGTTTCTCTCTCTCTCTCTTTCTCCCTCCCTTCCCTCTCTAAAAATAAATAAATAAAACCTTAAAAATTTTTTTTAAAACTGTGGCTACTAGAACATTTAAAATCATATGTGACTCCCATTATATTTCTATTGGGTGTTGCTGTTCAAGACTACTGAAATTTTCAGTCTCGTGTTTAATTGCTGCTTCCTTGGAGAGGCCCTCCCTAACGACTCTTCCCTTCACTGCCTCACTACCATGCTTTAATTCCTTCAGTGTTTATTGTAATCTAAATGTAGTTAACCTATTTGTTGGTTTACTTGCTATCTTCCTATTTCCCCCACAAGAATGTAAACTCCATGAGAGCAGGGATATTATCTCCTTTATTCACTTCTATATTCCCAGTATCTAGCATATAAACATATTTGTCAATTATATACTTTTATCTGTCAATCATCTGATCTGCTTGTACACTTTACAGAAGGCCCAGAGAGGAGCAAAGACTTTCTCAAGATCAGACAGACAGTGCCAGGTTCTACCTCCTAATTCCTAGTCTAGAACTCCCTGCTGTGGTTACAGCTGATCTGATAAACTGAGGCACACTAAGACAGGAATAATGTGTGCATTTCAACAATGCCTTACTCCAGTATTTCCCAAAGTATGGGCATGTGTACCATAGTTGTATGATTTTTTTTAAAGATTTTATTTATTTATTTTTTAGAGCGAGGGGAAAGGAAGGAGAAAGAGAGGGAGAGAAACATCAATGTGTGGTTGCCCCTTGCACTCCCGCAATTGGGGACCTGGCCTGCAACCGAGGCATGTGCCCTGACTGGGAGTAGAATCAGTGACCTTTTGGTTCACAGGCCCGAGTTCAATCCACTGAGCTACACCAGCCAGGGCCATAGTCGTATGATTTTAAATGATGCATGAATATTATATAATGCTGAATCCCAGTGAGAAAGAATTGATTCTTTTTCAATCTTGTCTAAATTGAAAGGCTAGTTTGGTGCCAGTATGTCAATGCCTCCCCAATCTTTCTTTTAACACAGAGAGCAAGCCTCAGATTTAGAGCCTTTGACAGGAAACACTATTCAGCTAGAATCCACTAACAATGTTTTGTTTTCATTTAACTTATGGTTACCTTCTACTTGCAACAAGTGATTCTGGTTTTCTATCATAGTTACATTTTTTTTAAGTTTTAATTTTAAACCAGTATACTTAATAGATGAATCACAGATACGACAAAAGTTGTAGGGTTGGCTAGTATAGGGAGATGCTTTCTAGCATGTAAACTATTTTACTCAGCAAACTTCAGTTCCTTGGGCTTCTGTGAGGGTCTGGTTCAGGGCTCAAGGCCAGGAAGCCTTTATTTATTTATTTTATTTTTTTATCCTCACCGGAGGACATTTTTCATTGCTTTCAGAGAGAGAGGAGAAAGGGAGAGAAAGAAACACTGATGAGAGAGAGAAGAAGCCCTGATTGGTTGCCTCCCACATGCACCAGGACCAGGGATCGAACCCACAACGTAGGTATGTGCCTGACTGGGAACTGAATCCACAACCTTTCAGTTACAGGACTATGCTCCAACCAACTGAGCCACACCTGCCAGGGCCAGGAAGTCTTTAGGTAGCTGTCAGCTTGTTTTGTACATGTAGGCCTAGAAAATCATTTAATTCTTAGCCAAAGCGTGGGGGTTCTTCCCTTTTAAGTCCAGTCCCACATCCACAGTGAGAACTCCCAGGCCTACCTTGGAAGATCTCTCCTTTTTTGCCTCTCTTATACTGATCTTTCTGGATTTCTTGTTTAGTGCTTCAAAGGGAGACAGAAAGAGCAAAGACAGTTGTTTCTGGGGGCCCTGAGCTGCAGTGAAGGAGGAGGAGATGAGGGGGCTCTGGGAAGTCCCAGGGTGGGGGGAGAAGCTGAGATGTTGGCTGGATGAATCACATATTGGTACTTAGGCCATCAGGTTCTTGTTATCCTGGCTGCTGACCTGGAGTGTCTTATACATGGATGGACCTGTGTTTCATGTAGTCTTATTTTCCATTTCTCAGACCTTTGGAGCCAGGCAGACCTGATTTAAATCCATACTCTGACATATAACAGCTGCATAGCCTTAGCCAATCTACTTAACCTTCGTAAGACTCTGTTTTCTCATCTGCAGATAAGCTACTATAATACCTACCCTGTAGGGTTGTCTTGAGCATAAATAAGGATGTTTGTGAAGTAGAAAATCTAGCACATCAAAGGGGATCAATCTGTGTTGATGTGCCCAAACCCTTTCCCTTGACTCACTTCACTGATATATCTAGAATATCCTCTTTTCCTAGTGAGAGGCAAGGCAGTAAGAGATATTAGTTTTGATTTTAGGTTCTGGAGTTAAACACCTGGGTTTGAATTCTGGCTCTGCCAGTTGAGAACTGTGTGAGCTCATCTTAGTTACTTAACTTTCCTGAGCTTCAATTTCCTCAACTGTCAAATAGGAGTAAAAATAGTACTCACCTCACAGTGCCTAGCACACAAGCAGTATGTTTATTGTTATTATTGCCAGAGGAAGTCAAAACAGAAGGTCTCCAGTGTCAGCTCTAATGGCTCTGATATATTTATTCCCTGAGCAGTCATTCTCAACCCTGGGATGACAGACTGGTTCATTCCACTTGGTTATATTCTATAGGATTTCCTAAAGTTTGTTACCATTGATAGGAGTGCTGTGATTCAGTAAATTCCAGAAATGCTAAGTTACACCAAGTTCATCAAGTGTCTTAACTTCAAGGCTTCTCAGACCCTCTAACATGCTAAGCTGCATTTTAGATGGGTGGCATGCAGGGCTTTTGCAAAACAAATGAGTCAAGAGATGCTTTAATACTCCAGGATTATTTCATGGAATGAACAAGAAGGAGTCCTGACCTGTGGCAGTGGATCCTGGTATCAGCCTGGAGAGCATGTTTGACATCTTGAAGCCCCTTCTCATGGGCTAGAGCCCAGAAGCTGGGCCCCGGTCCAGGTGACTTACCCACGATAGAGACTGAGGGGGAATCCAGCAGGTTCATGGAGGAGTTGCATCTCAGGTTTCTGTCATCTCTGGGCTTCTCCTCAGGTGCCAAGTGACTACAGGCAGCAAGGAAGCACAGGCAGACCAGCAGGGTGGCCAGGAGCAGGTGGGTGACATCCATCTCAGGAGGTCTGAGTGGGACAGGAAAGGATCTATAAGCTTGGAACCACTCAGCTTCTAGGAGCTAAAATGGAGACCCTCTCTTTGCATATTATGTTCCTGCAACCTGAGTGGGGCTCACTCAGAATCACAGGCACATGAGAGCAGAGTCTGTCGGTTTCTTTCTGTTCAGGCAAATTCACTTCTAGAGTTGGGGAAGAGGGTTCGTTGGAAGGGGCACACCATTCCACACTAGTGCTGATTTAGAATATATTTAATGCAGGGAGAAGAATGTAAGAGGACTAAATGGTAATGGGAAAAAAATACAAAGATTGAATAAAATGTATAAAATTTTAAAAAGAATATATTTAAGAAATATAACATTGAAGCAAACTGAAGACTATAAACAATGTGGTCACATTTGTGAAAAATATCAAATCTCCCTCAAATGTGTATATGCTTACATATGCAAAAAAAAAAAAGGCCTGGAAGGACACACATTAAAATTTAATAATGATTATTTCTCAGGAGTGAAATTGAGGATGTGACTGAGGTAGAGACACACATTTCTTCATGTACTTCTGTATTTGAAATTTTTTTACAAGCATGTATTTACTTTGTAATAAAAACAATGAAGAATGATATAAATAAAATATTGGATGCCACTTGACATCTCATCCAAGTATTTAAAGAAGCTGAATAGAGAGTTATATTTGAGTAGTGACAATAAGGAAAGAGAATGTGCAGCAACTCCCTCCTTCTTTGTACCTCAAATTCAAGGTAAAGTTTGCTCTCAGCACCTATTGCTTTGTCACTAAAACATAGGACTTTCTCCAAGTGTATCTTCTTTTTACCTGGGGCCCCTTACCTGCCCTGGAACACTCTCAAAGCCTGTTATTCTATTGGTTCTTCAGCCATTGTTTCTGATACACCAAATCCTGGGAGAGGTAACACAATTTTTATTGTAATTCAGTTTCTCTGCCAAACAAGCTGTATCAAATACTGAGATCAGGGCCAGAGGAGAAATACCTCTTACTCATAGTTGCCTAGATGTCCCCCACCAGATGTTCAAGGGCTACAAAAGGATCTCACTGCTCGACACACCTTCACCCACTTGGGTAGCTGGTGGTATGCATCTGTGATAAGTGCAGTTGGTCTGAGCTTAGGAGGTTGCAGTGGGCTACTAGCCCATTCTTTAATGTTCACTCAGGCTTATCTGTGACAATAATTTCTGGGATAGCATGAGGGTGGTTATATGTTTTATCTACTTAGTTTTGTCCTGGAATAATTAATCAAGCAACAAATATTTTTTGAATGCCATGGGAAGCCTTCCATGATCCCCCACTCCAGGGAACTTAATTATTCCTCCTCCCTAAACACATTGTACTACATTGTACTGTGATGATATGTTCATTTGCTTGTCTCTTTCAGACTGAAGAGAAAAGCCTGTGCCTTATTCCTCCCCATGCCCACCCCTGTCCCTCTGCCTCCTGGTGCTAGTGCCTAGCATCATGCACAGCACAAAATAAGGCCTCAGTTAATGTTTCTCTCAATGGAATCAATTTACTATATGCTCAGTGTAGATGAATAACAGAGTCTCTGTCTTTAAATGACTTTTGGTCCTGCAAGGAAGACAACTAACAAAAAAGGGAGGAGAATAGCACTGGAGCTGAGGAGAACAGAAATAAATGCCTCGGGTAGGCAGAAAGAGGGTGGTTAAACAGTACAGTGTCTTGGATAATGTGGTGAGTTATTCTCAAGCCAGGACCTCTCTGATTTCCTTTGCCTCCTTCCAATTTTGGCTGCAGATCCTGGAGTACTCCCACACTCACCTCTGTGCTGCTCTTGCCGGGCCCTCCCTCTCTCACATGGTTCTGTGTGGCAGACAGGGGAGCCTTTCCTCTCCATCCTCTGTCACCTTTCCCCCTTGGCTGTCTCCTTTAACTTCCTGCCCTAGAGGGTGGCTTCCTTTCATAGCTATCAGGCCAGTGGTAGCCAGGTGAGCATAGTCAAGGCCAACAACTGAGATTTCCATCCATCCTATTTTAATCAGTTATATTGGCTAGACCTTTTCTTAAGAAGCCAAACTTCACACTGGAAAGACCTTTAGGTCCTACACATCCAAATCAGGGCAGCAGCCTGGGGTAATGGGAAGTAGTGGGTGGCCTGAGTCAGGGGTTATAGGTGCCAAATTCCCGATCCTCTCACCAGGGATAATTACAGGCATTTCATTACCTCTCTCCCAATAAAACAAGGAGACCAATTTCCTTCTTGTTCCTGTCTCCTAGGATGTAAGTTATAGGCAGACTACCTAATTTGCAGGGGGGCTCCATGCAAAAGAAAAATATGGGACCACTTGTTAGAAAATTAAGAATTTCAAGAAGGTTACAGGAGAACATTAAACTGAGTGTGAGGCCTTTGAAATGTGGAGCCTGTGCAACGGCACAAGCTGCACCCCCACGAAGCCAGCTCTGGTTTCAAGGTTGAGAAGGTTGACACTGATGATGTGGCATGGTGGCTATGAAGAAGTTTGTGTGTTGTGGGAAACATTAAAATACACTTAGTGTCAGCAGTAGGTTGTGTAATAATGGGACTGCTCGTAGGCATCACTTGCAGCTGCCTAACCAGGGCCCAAGGCATCAGACATCTCAGTGGAGCAGGGCCAATGAATGGACCGGGTTCTAGACCCAGCCCTGCAAGTAATTCACTGTGTAACTCCTGGCAAGACACTTCTTCTCTATGTGCATCTTTTTCTTCACTTATACGAGAAAGGATCTGAATTAGATGTCTAAGTTCTCTTCTAACTCTGACCTGCTATAATGCCAAATGAGCAGCATCCTCTTTAGAGAGGCTGTAAGGCATCCTTTTGAATATTCCTTTTGATGGCAAGAACTGCCCTTTGGGAATAAATCTAATTTCTGAAAGTAGAGAGAGATTTGTAGCCAAGTATGGTAAGGATAATAATGTATGGCCCAAATCATGGGATTTCACAATTTAAAAAATGATTTTATTTTTTAGCTGACACAACCAGAATTAAGAGAGCTAATTGAGTGTTTTTCCTCAAAGTTGTCACCTTGAGAGGCCATACATTCATCCTCATGCTGCAAGTTGCTTAAACTATCTTCACAATTCTAGACATGCCTTCAGGGGCAATTTAAAAATCATATAAGAAAAAGCACCATGTAACTTAATAATCACAGCCTTTATCTCGGGGATGGCAGCCTGTTTCAACTGAGGACCAGATATGTACCCAAAAAGTAATCAAAAGCCTTAAAGAAGTAAATATCAATGTAAATTAGTCTTCTTTTAAAAAAATAATAAGCTCACTAGATTTTAGAATTTATATGAAAAGAATAAAAAAAGCAGAAAAGGAAAGTAGAGAGGAGAAAAAGAAAGAAAACTAGGAAGGAAAAAGCAAAGGAATGGAAGAATTATGGGGATTGGAGTTGTGGGGTAAAAAGAACAACTTTATTTGTGACTTTTTAAAATAGAGACTTGGCCCTGGCTGGTGTGGCTCAGTGGACTGAGCACAGGCCTGCCAACTGAAAAGTGGCTGGTTCAATTCCCAGTCAGGGCACATGCCTGTGTTGCAGGCCAGGTCCCCAATTGGGGGCATGTGAGAGGCAACCGAATGATGCATCTTTCACGAGTTTCTCTCCCTCTCTTTCTCCCTCCCTTCCCCTCTCTCTAAAAGTAAATAAATAAAATCTTTTAAAAAGTCAGACTTAAAAAATATAAAATAAAATAAAGACTTGAAGCAAATATGATAATTAAGGATGATTCTGGGTGGAGGTTACATGAAATTTTCTATATTTAAAAATATTCTTACAATATTAAAAAGGGAAAAAAGAGGTAAACTGTACTCTAGTTTGGTTGCTATCTGCTAGATTATGGACCTTTAAAATGTCAATTAGGGGTTCAGTGCTCTTAGGTCTTTAGATGGTTTAAGAGTGGGGCAATTATTTACTGTCAAGCCAAGATGGTAGTTCCATTTCTCTGTGAATGGGATGGCTCTCTTTAACCAGAATACAGCATGGCTCATCTTACCCACAAGATTAGGGTTTGTGACTTAGTGTTACACATTCCTAAGTGGACTCCAGCTTTCCCAGTTGGGGAAGGGAGTGAAGGAAGGAAAACAGCCCCAACGGCATGGGTCAGAGTCAGCTGTTGTCAGACATTGGCTGATGCTTGACCCCCAGCATGCTTCTCTACAACCACAGGTGGGGAATAGGGAGCAATGTAAGGGCAGATTGTACATTTCTGGACTTGTAGCTTCTAGTTTGCAAATGTGAGTTTCTTTTCATCTTGTGTAGAAGCCATGGCCATTCGTCATCTCCTTTTCCAAATCCTACCCTTCCTTTTAGGAGCTGTTTTAAGTCCTGCCTTCTCCAGGTCCACTCTTCTCTGGCCTATCTCTGGGCTTTTATCTTCTGCCAGATAAGAGTGGTGTCTCTTAGACCCCTGCCTGGATTGTCATCTCTTAAAGTTTCTATGGAAAGCCAGTCTCCGCCTATGTTGTTCCAAATCCCTCTACCCGAGGACCCAGACCACCATGGTCCAAGATCAACAATGTTTCCAGTTAATGCTTTTCTTCAGACAACCTCTCTCTGCTAGCCTGAGTTCTGTGGGAAGGCAGAGTGGGATAACTTACAAAATAGGATTTAAACCAGCCAGGTTCCATAGCATGTCTTGTGGGCTACTAGAGTAAAGTGCAAAATGCTCTCAGTCATGATTAGGTTGGTAGCAATTAGTGTTACTGGATTAGTTTTCTGTTTCCTACCTCTGAGGAAAGGAAGAAAGGGAGAAGCAAAGAAATAAGGGTCCAGGGAACTTTGGTGCATGGTGTTGGAAAGGCAGATTCTGCTGAGGGTGGGGATGGGACACCAGAAGGTAGGAAGGGGCTGATGAAAAGGGCCCGGAGAAGCCCTTGCCATAAATGTGGCTCGCTTCTCAGGACTGCCACTTTGTGAATGGGTTTAAAGAAAGGCACTTCAGGGACTGAGCCCAATATCCCAATGAATTCTTTAATTAGTCTCATCTATGACATGTGGGAAAAATAATGGAAAGACAAGGGCAACTAAGCATGAGGAATTCATCAGCCTCTCAAATGGACAATTCTTGCTCTCTGTCTTTGGTTAACCCAGTCCCAGAGGTTCTGACTGCGTGCTGCACCACTAACCAAAGCTACCCTAGGTCAAGCCACCATCACTGTTGCCTGGATAACTCTTAATATCTGTTAGTTGACATCCTGCCTCTACTCCTGCCCTATTCCATCCATTCCCAGTAGCAGCCAAAGTGGTCTGGGGGGAGAGGTGGAGGGGCACAATTCAAATCTCAAGTCACCCCTGCTTAAAACCTTTAGTAGTTTCTTGAAATAAAATAAAAATTGCTTGCAAAGCCCTGTTACTCTCTCTGACCTCATCTGATAGATTCTCCCTCTCTATTACTGCATTTTAGACATATTGTAATTCTTTTTCTGACCCTTGAATATGCTCAGCTCTTTCCTACCTTGGTCCTAAAGTTCACTCCTTGCCCTTGAACTTGATTCCCTCAGCTCTTTGCATGGCTGGATCACTGGCAATCTTTGTACAAATATCACTTCTTTCTTTGATTATTCTATCTAAAAGTATTCTTCCCCAGTTTTTACCTATCCCATCATCTTATTTCTTTCATAACTCTTACCACAGTTAGCAATTATCTGTTTATCTTCATATTGGCTTTCCTTCTCTTATAGAATTTAAAACGCCTGAGGGCAGGGACCTTTGTCATATTCATTTTGCTGCTCCCACTACCAAGTAACAGCTGGCACAAAGCAGGCACTCAAATATTTGGTAAATGAATGAATGGGTAGAAAAGAAAACCAACAGAAAATCCTCAGGCTTGTTGGTCCTGTTGGGCTAAGAGGACAGGTTACCAGTCAGACTGATAGTGATTCCATGTCTTTTCCTTGGCCTTTGTTCTGAAGTACTGGGGCATAGATGACTCTTAAGTTTCATCACTATCCTTTATCTGAGTGGTAGGATAGGCTCCGGACTCTGACTTTTCTTAATATCTTTGATCTTGTATTGATCAAGAAAGGTAAAATAGGTGATCTAATTTGTGAGTAAAAGTGACAGGCAAGGAGACTGAGATGAGGATATAAGAATCATAGGGCCTCCTTCCTGGCCAGGTAGCTCAGTTGCTTAGAGCATTGTCCCTATAAACCAAGGTTGCAGGTTTAGTCCCTGGTCAGGGCACATACAAGATTAACCAATGAATGCATAAATAAGTGGGAGCACAAATCAACATTTCTCTCTCTCTCTCTCTCTCTCTCAAATCAATTTTAAAAGGAAAGAATCATAAGGCTTTGGAACCAAATGAGATCTTAGGAATTATCTTGTCAGGGAACTTAAACCTGGCTATGCATTGAAGTTATCATGGGAGCTTTTTGCCCCCAGGCTAATAGTACTTGGTTAGGATATAATTTACATATAGTAAAATGTATAAATTTTAGGTATCCAGTTTGATGAATTTTAACTTACATATACACCTGTATAATCACCCTCAGATCAAGGTATAGAAGAACATTTTTTTTTACTCCTCAAGTTCCCTTGTACCTCTTTCCAGTCAGTACCCATTTTCACCACTAGAGGCAACATCTATTCTGTCTCCCAGCACCATGGATCAATTTTGTTGGTTTCTGTACTCATATAAATGAAATCATACTGATAGAAGTCTTTTGTGTCTGACATTTTTTCTCAATATAATACTTTTCAGATTTATCCATTCTGTTGTATGCTTAGGAGTTTGATCTCTTTCTTATTGCTAATTAGTATTTCACTGTATATATACCAAATTTGTTCACCCATTCTCTTGGGGAGCTTTTACAAAATGTAAACCCCAAAGCCTGCCCTAGGACCACTGAATCCAAATTTACAGGGATAGGGCATGAGAAACACATTATTAAAAAGTTTCCAGGCAATTGTGATGTTCAGCCATGAGTGAGAAACACTTAGTTTGTCTATCCATTCAGGTTCCACGAATAAAGAAACTTAGGCTCAGAGTAGGAAGGAGGTTTTCCAAGCAGACACTCGAATCAGTAAGAGCCAAGACTAGAACCTCTTCTACTGTGCTACTCTTTCCACTGTAAGACAACTCAAACTTCTAATTAGTGACAAAGGCAGGAGTATGAATCATAATAGCTTCGTTTGAGTATCTGCTGTATGCCAGACTCGACTCTAGGCAATTATGTACATTTAATCCTCTTAACCAGCCACACAGCACAGTTGAAGAAACTGAAACCTGGAGCAGCCTAAGGGACAGAGGTGGTAAGTAAAGGAGAGATAAGACAAGCCCAAGTTTGCTTAATTTTAGAAGTTTGGTATCTTTTCCTGAAGTGAAAATAAGGGAAACTAGAAGCACCTTGGTTTCGTGATCTGCCATCCTGTCCCAGTCCAGCTTGCTATGGTAGAAATAAAAGAGAAAAGGAAATAGTATTTACCTCACTTCTCAAGCCCTGGCTTTAGAATTCCTTCAATTCTGTACACTCAATGTTCCATCACTAATAGTTGATGGTTAGATTGCCTGAAAATGTGCCAGCCAAGAGGAGGGTGATGTGTTTGCTTAATCACTAGCTCCTCCTCCTCTACTGATAAGTCTCCCCACAGAGGTGGGGGCTGCTGCTGTCGGTCCATCAGAGATGGCTCTCCATGTCTGTCTGGGAAGCAAGTTTCCCAAAGTGAGGAGGGTCTTGGGTCTTTCCTTAGGGATGAAAACCCACCCTAGCAATCAGGGACTGGAATGAGTCAGAGACACATCTGCTGGTTTAGATTCTGAATCTGAAGTCTCGAGAGTCTGGCATGCTGGTTTTTTTGTTTTTGTTTTTGTTTTTTTTAAATGAGGAAGTCTGGGAAGTATAAGGGACAGGCCATCAAGAAAAGTGGAGACTTCTCTCTTATAGCTTTTGGGGTTGGGGAAGCCGGATGGGAAAGGATGGGAAGAAAGAGAAAAAAACTTGTGGATGCTAAGAAAGACTCTCTCCCTGACCAATGCTTAGCTAGGCTCCTCTGAACCCTCTTCTCAGCTAGGCCTCAGCCTTGGCCCTCATTCTATCTTTGGCGTACCTACCTCAGTTTTAGCAAGAATCCTGATAATATAATGAGGATTCCTCTACCCTTCATATCTGATCACCTGATATCTGATCAAGTTCCTCATCCCCCACCTTTGTTGTATAAGCCTGCCTTTAGCAAGAATCCAATTAGGTCAATTTTGGAAGAATCCTCCTACCCTTTGTCTCTTCTTAGTAATTTTCATTCACTGACCTCCTCATTCTGCTCATTGGCTATACTTCCTTAACTTTCTTTGCTGTATTAAAGGTGAGCCTGATCTTCCCTCAACCCCTCATTGCAATATCCCTATTATGATAGTGTTCAATAGAGTCTTCCTTACCAATTAAACAAGCATCATGATAATTTTTCTTTAACAACACCAAAATGATTGATCTCTTGGGTTGTATCTATACACATAGGCTGATTTGCCTGTTGTGACTGAATTGATGAGTCTTTTTTTAATAGTTAATTTTTAAAAATTTTAAAGAGGTTTAATTATTTATTTTCAGAGAGGGGAGAAAGGAGGGAGAAAGAAAGGGAGAGAAACATCAATGTGTGAGAGAAACATCAGTTAGTTGCCTCTCACACACCCCCAAAAAGGAACCAGGCCCACAACCCAGGCACGTGCCCTAATAGGGAATCGAACCAGCCACCTCTTGGTTCGCAGGCTGGTACTCAATCCACTGAGCCATACCAGCAGGGCTAATTTTTTTTTTAATTAACTAGTTTAATTCTTATGACTAACAGATGCCAAATTGAATAGTATTTTAATGGGTGATTTGGGTCATGTATGGACAGCCTGCTTCAGGATTTGTCTGAGACTAAGAAACGTGTGGCAGGCCCAGGCTCTGCCTAAAGGGCAAAAGGACACGAATCATCCACGCAGCTACTTGTCGGTGTGAAATCTGTCTCCCTGTTCTATTGAAACAGGGATCAGAGTTCAGGCTTCCCAGATACTCATTCCCACAGTGTACAAGGAAGAGAGCTGCTGAAATTATTGATCTCCTGACATCATTCTCCTCAGCCTGATTTAGTGCTCTTCACTCAACAAAGACTATAGGGGTGACTTTATCGATTGTGGTTTTGCCCTCCAGAAACTACTTCTCTCCCGTTTCTTAGCCCTAATAATCACGCTGTTTTCTGATTTTCTGAAATCCTTTTACTTTCCATAGGGGTACATTCTGCACTCACTATGCTTGGCCTGAAGCTGAGCCAATAGTCTGCTACATCTCTTAACAACTTGACAGCAGAAGGAAGGGAAGAGGCTTTGATGTCAGATAGATTTTCTGCAGAAAAGGATCAAAGCAGAACTAAGGAAATACACCTTAGCAAACCTTAAGGCTGTGTATGAATTAGTTCTGTTTAGAGAAAGTAGAAACGGTTTTGAGATAGATACCTATTAAAGTGTTTTTCAGCCCTGGCTGGTGTGGCTCAGTGGATTGAGTGCTGGCCTAGGAACCAAAGGGTCACTAGTTCGATCCTTAGTTCAGGGCACATTCCCTGACCTGGGTTGCAGGCCAGGTTCCCAGTAGGGGGCACGCAGAAGGCAACCACACATTGATGTTTCTTTCCCTCTCTTTCTCCCTCCCTTCCCCTCTCTCCAAAAATAAATAAATAAAATCTTTTTAAAAAATTAAAGTGTTTTTTAGAGTGGGTCAAGATCTCTCGACACCACAAAGACCTCCCCAAACAACCAAAGAAACAAAAAGCAACTCCAGTGTGCCCTCTCTGTAGCCTCCTGGAACAAATGTACAATGCCACTAAAGCAGAGCATACTCATCTACAATTGAAAACATTGTCCTGAGATTTCCTCTAGCAGTCATTAAAATGTGCCCAAATAGGCGTCCATTCTGAAAAATAAAGAACTTAGAAAGGAAAATGAGGATTTGCAATAAATCAAATTTTATTTATCTGTTTCAGCTCTAATAAATATGAAATGAGTCCTGGCTGGTGTAGCTCAGTGGATTGAGTGTGGGCCTTCAAACCAAAAGGTCTCTGGTTCGATTCCCAGTTAGGGCACATGCCTGGGTTTTAGGCCGGGTCCCCAGTGGTGGCCACATGAGAGGCAACCACACACTGATGTTTCTCTCCCTTTCTTTCTGCTTCCCTTTCCCTTTCTCTAAAAATAAATAAATAAAAATCTATAAAAAAAACTTTAAAAATATGAAATGAACCAGTTCTACACAGGCAGACTAATCCCAAATCCTAAATTCTGCTTTGTAAAAGTCATTAGAAATCTGATACCATAAGTAACTTTCTGAAGACATTAAAGAAGTGCTAAAATGTGACTCTTGTACCAGGGTTTAGATTTTGAAGTGGTACTTCTTTCTAAGAATCTTATAATTTAGTGCTAGAAAATGGAAAAAGCAGGGTAAAGAGAAATAAGAAGCTACTAGCTAGTGAAAAGTAGACTGCTTTCTTTATTCTAAATTCCTAACTATTCTGACCTAAAAAAAAGTAAAACAAAAAAAAGTCTGTTTAGCTTTCCTGAAAATTAAGAAATGAGAGGTGACTGACAAGGTCTTTAAATTGTCCAAAGGAGCAGCAGCTTCACTCACTTTAAAAGCATATTTAAGTTGCCAACTAAACTCATATCCTTCCTGCAAAGAACAGGGGCCAAAGGAACTTCCTTTCTTGCTATGCAGGAGAGGGCGCTTTCTGCTTGCTTGTCTGTAATTTCGAAGAGAAGAACACAACCAACCATAGTACAAAAATTATTTCAAACTTCACTCTGTCTCACAGGAGGAAGATTTTCATCGATTCACAATGAAAAGAAGAAGTGTTTCATCAGTTGAAAAGCAGCAGCAAGCAGACCAGAAGAGCAGGTTTTATAAAAGAAGCAAAAGTACAGGGTAGCATTTATTTTACAGAAGGGATTTCTAGCAACCCAGGTCATTTGAAACTCAAACTTAAAGAAGAATAGGATCTCCATGATGCAGGAGATAGCATAGGAAGAGCCCTGAGACTGTGCTGCCATTGCTGGCCAGTGGCTATCGTGGTGCCAGGCAACACCTTTTAGCAGTTAGGTAGCAAGCAGGAATAAGCGGCCAGAGGGGAAACAAAGTTAGGGCCCTCACCATTGCAATCTATCCAAGAACTTAATACAGGAAGCTAAAAGCAAAGGAAAACATGCCTTACCCATTGACCAGTAGTCCTGAGCCTGGTTCCATAAGGCTGCCAGGCATTCCAAACAAGCAAAACTATGCTAGTACAGTGGGGAGCCCTTGAAAGTCTGTGTATCATCTCCACTAGCTAGGAAAGGGAAACCCTTGAAGACTGTATTCATCCCAAGGCCTAGAAGGGGGGGAGGGAAGGGGTCTACCGTGCTCAAAGAAAAAGCCCACAAAATAACTTTTGTTAACTGCCTGCCTCGCATCACGTATGCAAAATGAACAAATGGAGTCTGGAGCAAGATAAGGAGGGATGGAGGGTAGGAGGTGAGGGTGGATGGGACAGGGGAAAGTGGTGGTGGGAAAACAGAGATAATTGTATTTGTAAAACAATAAAAAATGATAAAGAAAAAAAGATAAGGATCAGGCTAACAGAGCCCCCCCACACACATACCTTCATTTGGATGGTCACGTCTTCCCAGGGAAGCTGGCACCATCCTTATCCATCCATCAATGTGTAACTTCTTCACCCCCATCCCACCAACTATGTAACTCCTCAGAACAAAGTACTCGGTTCTCTTGGCCTTTTGGCCCTTTCTTGTCACACAGCGGGGGGGGGGGGGGCTGGCCACCCATGCTCTTGCCACCCTTGCTTTTGCTCTCCCATCAGAACTTAGCACTAATAAACTTTGCCTGCATGCTAATAGGCTTTCTAATCTGTAATGTTTTTTTTACTGTGTCAGCAAAAAGAACCAGGTTTCTCCTGTTAACATCTATAGGCAGCAAAAAAAAAAAAAAAAAGGGAAGGAAGAAAATTGGTTTCCTCCTATTTGCAGCACCTTTACCAGCCTCTCTAAGGGAAGCCAGAGCTGAGTGTCTTCCCTGTCCTTAGGCAGCAGAGGCCAGATGTACTGCTGAGATTTTTAAAAGACCCTGGGTCCTACCAGTTTCTCCAGCTCATCTCTTGGCTTTTAAGAGATGGCCACATTTCGTGTGCTCTGATCTCCCTATACTTATTTCTTCCCAGTCTTTAGAATTGGAATTGGTGTTGACAGTGAGGTTAAAAGGGGTTAGAAGGGGTTGGAAGGGAAGTAGTTGCACTGAGGATATTCATGGGCAGGATTTAAGAAGGAATGAATGGAGACAGAATAAAACTTTGGCCTAATGAGTTAATTATGAGGAAAAACAAATCCTGCTAGAGAAGGGTTTAATTCAGCTTCTTTCAGACGGCTAAGGGGCACACAGAAAAGTTAAACCTTAGGAGGACAGATTACTAAGGCAATCTTATTTGTCTTATTAATAAAATCTCTTTGGGGACTTTCAATATTGGTCTCATAATTTTCAAATTTCTATGTAAATTTCCATCAGTTGAAGGGGCTGTTCTTTTGCTGGCTCTGTAAGTTATTAGGCTGTAGTCCTCCTCTTCTTACTCATTCAGGTTTTTCTTGATCGAGCTAGAATTTACAAGATCACAATTTATGACCCCCTGAGTGATGTGAAGCCTAGAGGCTCTGTAGAAGGGAGCAGTTTGCCACAGGGCCCTGCAGTGAGCCGTGTCAGTTTTTGTGGGGATGGTGGTGGAAGAGTGTGACACAATACTACACTGGCTTTTCCTTATTTCTAGGGAACAACTTCTTTTTGGTAGCTTGTAGAGACAGGGGCAATTGGAGGGAGAACTGACTAAGGCATGGGGAGATCAAGCTTTGTTACATTCTAAACCCACTGTCTCCTCTGCCTACTACCCTGGGCTGAAAAGAGTATCAAATGAGACCATGCAGACACCTTGAAAACTGTGAAGCACTCCAAAAATGTGAATGTTTTCTAAAATTTAATTCGTTGTATGACCTATGGTAATGGGAGAAACTCCCAGAAATTTGGTTCTTCTCACTGATGCAGTGAAGAATTACAGGCCAGTGAGCCTACTAGCATGGAGGTCAAGTTTATTAATGCTAAGTTCTAATAAGAAAGCACAATAAGTGTGAGTAGAGCAGGGGTGGGAGAAGTAGGGTGGCCAGAGGCCAAAAGGGGGGACAAAGGCCCTCCCACTTTTGGTTTGAGGTGAGGGAGCCACACCATCTGCCCACTTCCACCTCCGTGTGGTAAAAAGCTGAGAGGCCAAGAGAAGAGAAAGAGTCCTTTGTTCTGAGGACTTATATGGTTGATGGGGTGAGGATGAAGAAGTTACATTTTGATTGACGGATAAAGGTGGTGCCAGCTTCTCCCTGAAGAGATATAGCTACCCAAACCTAAGTATGTGTGGGTCGTCTGTTAGCCCGAATCCTTATCTTGCTCCAGACTCTATTTGTTCATTTTACATATGTGATGGGAGGCAGGCAGTTAACAAAAGTTGTTCTATGAGCTTTCTTTTGGACACTGTGGACCTCCTCCCCTTCTCCCTTCCAGGCCTTGGGACAAATATACAGTTTCAAGGTTTTCCTATTCCCAGCTAGTGGAGGTGATACACACAGTCTTTCAAGGGCTCCCCCTCTCCTACATTATCATAGTTTCACTTGTTGTTCAGGACGCCTGGCAGCCTCATCGGACAGGCTGAGGATTACTGGGTCTAAGTGTGAGCTTTTGCTTTTAGCTTCTTGTATTAATTCTTTGTTATATTGTAACGGTGAGGGCCTTGCCTATATTTCCCCTCTGGCCGCTCATTCCACCTTAACATTACCATGTAAGCTCCTCAGATAAATAAAGAATTCACATTTGGAGGTAGGAGGAGGGAACAACATCTTGTATCTGATGGACATTAGGTGATGGGAATACAGGGTTATAGGAAGTGAAACTAAGTGGGAAAAAAGAAAAAAGAGGAGGAGAAAAAGCAGAAAAAAATATCAAACTCCTAGAGAAAGCTTTGGCTTTGGTACTGATTAGGGTTTATGACTGTAAAATATAATCCTATTGAGTATGAAGCAATGGAATGAATTACTTTCTTAGAAGTAATCAGCCCACAGGACAAACACAAGATGGACAATGGCAAAACCATGAACCTCTGGGGAAAAATCAGGATATAAAACAGATATATAAGAATGGCAGGATGTGGGTAGGCATGGTGGGTAAGGGTGAAAAGTGCCCTGGAAGTCTGGGGTCCTGGCTTTTTCCACTGTCTTGCAGTAGGACCCTGAACAAATTACTCTCTGGTTGGTCCCTTAATCTATAAAGACAGACTCTAAACCACAAATGAGGGAATTAGATAGCTGATCTTTTTTTAAAAAATCCATGTTTGTTATCATATGTGACCTTGGAAAAGTCACACAAACTGTGCTATATCTATCTACCCATGTGCTTACCACAGATGTTAATATCTTCCCCATATTTGCTTCAGAAGTTTAAAGAAAGAAATAAATAGCTCCCCATTAATTTCTCCTACTTCCCCCAGAGGAAACCACTATTCTGAGTTGGTGAGTACCACTCCCATGAATATTTTTACATTTCTACATATATGGTTTTTGTAAAAACAGAAATGTTTGGAGGGCTTTGAACATTTATGTAAATGGTTTTATACTATATGGATCTTTCTGCATCTTGATTTTTCAGCAATATCTCAACTATTGAGAAGCACTATAGCCTGGTGGTCAACTCCGGGGTATGCAGCCTAAGCTTATATGTTGTCTTCACCATTACTAGCTGCATGATCTTGGGCAAGTTGCTTAACCTCTCTGAGACTCAGTTTCCCATATGTAAAATAGGGATAGTAACAGTACTGACATCATAGTGCTTTCTATGAGAGTTAAATAAGTGAAAACATGTAAAGCCCATGGAATAATGACTACACATAGTAAGCACTATGTGTTTGCTGCTATTACCTGAGGTTTATGTGGACACTTAAAATTTTTAGTTCATCCATTTTAACTCTAGGCTACTAGTTCCCTATGGAGGGGATAGTTAGGTCAGTGGCCATCTTTGAATATAATCTTCTTGTGCACAGATGTGAGAGTTTCTGTAGAGGACTTAGATGACCTCCTTTAGGTCTGGCCCAGCTCTAAAATGTTATGGATAAATGAGACCTGTTATGGTCTAATACAGGGGTATCAAACTCATTTTCACAGGGGCCACATCAGCCTCATGGTCACCTTCAAAGGGCCGAATGTAATTTTAGGACTGTATAAATATAACTACTCCTTAACTGTTAAGGGAGAGCTCGGCGCTGCTGCTGGGTAGAAACAAGGTGCTGGGCCAGATTTGGCCCGTGGGCCTTGTGTTTGCCGCGTGTGATCTAATAGATCAGCCTCATTCTCATCTTCTGTAGACCTCCTGGATGATGGTCATTTAACAACTAAAATGACCATCACCTATTTATTTTAGCTGAAAACCAAGAGAAGAATAAATAGCTAATTCCTTTAGTACTGCTCTGTTTATATTTGAATTGTCAAGATTGTTTGTTTTTACGATATCTTCATTAAATCCGTGAATACTCAAAGATAAGTAAATGTCTGTTTATTTTCCATGATGCATTTGATTTGCTTATGAGAGTTAGAATGAATATTTCTTTAACACATAATCAAAGCATAAGTTGACTCATAATCAACTATGAAGAAAACACAGTAAAGGAAATCTCACATTTTTATAGTTAATCATTCATTCTAAGAACACTAATAGATGTAATATACATTACCATATGCATATTAGGAAGCTTTTCACCATCAAATGAATAAAATGAATACATATTTAAGATCACTTAAAAATCCTATATTACAGCTATTGATTCTGACTTCAGGCTATAAATAGTCTTATCAAGAGGAAACACTCTGTTTTCCTTCCCTACCATTCCAGCTCTTCAAAGGCAGTGGAGTATGTTGAAAGGAAAGAGCAAGTGCCAGAAAAACATGGGTTTCAATGTTAGCTCTGCCATTTATTAGTTAGTCATGTAATTTTGGACAAGTTATTAAATCTCTCTGAATCCCTCATCTGAAAACGGGGATCTTATAGTATTATTGTGAGAAATTAATTTATTTAGCAAATATTTATTAAGCACCCATAAACAGCTCTAAACAGTGCCAGGCACATAATAGCTGCTTAATAAATATTAATTTCCTTCTCTTTCTCAAAGTTTTCTGAAGTCTTACAGACATCTAATATATTTCATTTTTTTATTGTTCTTGGTACAGATGTAGGTAATTAATCTCTATTCCCAAGGATGCTGACATTTCAGTTAGTTTTGAAGACCCTCCTGGTTTTCTCATATTGGTAGAGTTGAGTGACTCATCTCTCAAGAGGCCATCAGCTGGTTTTCACAGGTGTATAATGTAGGTGACCAGAGGACTTCTAATAAGTATAGTGTTTGAGAAGTTCTCCAAAGTCAAGGGCCATGTCACAAGATTGTGAAGACGTGATGAGGGGATGCTTGTGAACTATCTAAAAACTTGGAAATGCTGCACAGCATTTCCAGAGAGATTCTGAACAGGCCATTGGCAACTCCATTCAGGATACAGCTTCCTGTGTAGGGTGAGATAGGCAGGGGCCATGTGGCCTGCCTGTGGTGGTGATGATGCCATTTCTGAACCATATCTGGAACTGGTTGAAATAGTTTTTCTATGGGCAGGACTGTCTTGAGGGCTGTACTCATCTTTGCTGAGTTGGAAGAAAGTAGCTCTGAGAGGTAAGGCTTGGACCACCCTTACGGGGGCAGGATCCTAGATCCCCTCTGGTCCTATTGAAGAGGCCCCAAGCCCTTCTATGGGAAAATATCTTCCTTAATTAAATCTTACCTCTACCTGGAGGTAGCACCACCCTTTTATGGTCTTCTAGACACTACAAAATTATTATCTTGAATTTCAGTTGAATAATTCCCTTGCTTGTTTAATGTGGGACTTGCTTCTTTTGTTTTACCTATTACTGTGTAAAGATGCTGTTTAATTATTTTTGCTGGTATATGGTATTAAGTTGTGTGAATATCCCATAATTATTTATTTGCATTTTACTATGATGGTCATGTGAGTTGCTCCCAGTGTGGGCTATTAAGAAAAATGCAGACATCAGGCCAAGATGGAGGTGTAGGTAGGTATGCTTTGCCTCCCCACACAACCAAAAGAAGGACAACAACAAATTTAAAAACAAAAAATAACCAGAACTGCCAGAAAATCAACCTGTATGGAAGTCTGACAGCCAAGGAGTTAAAAAAGAAACATTCATTCAGACTGGTAAGAGGGGTGGAGATGGGCAGCCAGTGCTGAGAGGATGCACAGCAAGCTGGTGGTTGGAGAACCAGGCAGTCCCACATTTGTATGCTGATAACCTGGGAGGAATAACTGGGGAATGAGACAGACCTCACAACCTGAGGTTCCAGTGCAGGAAAAGAAAGCCTCAAAACCTATGGTTGTAAAAACCTGTGGGGTTGCAGTGGTGGGAGAAACCCCCGGCCTCACAGGAGAGTTTATTAGAGAGACCCACAGGGTTCTAGAATGTACACAAATTCATCCACCTGGAAATCAGCACCAGAAGAGCCCGATTTCCTTGTGGGTAGTGGGGAGAAGTGACTGAAAGCCAGCTGAGAGCCAAGCAATCTCTCTGTGCCTCAGTTTCCCCACCTATAAAATGGTGATACTGCCCTGGTTGGTGTGGCTCAGTGGATTGAGTGCTGGCCTGTGACCAAAGGGTCATTGGTTAGATTCCCAGTCAGGGCACATGCCTGGGTTGCAGGCCACACACTGATGTTTCTTTCCCTCTCTTTCTTCCTCCTTTCCCCTCTGTCTAAAAATAAAATAAATAAAAAATTAAAAGAAAAGACATAATACCAAGTATTGGTGAGAATGTAGAAAAAACAAATCTCAGAAATGACTAGTGGGAATGTAAAATGATAGGACTACTTTTTTAAACTGGCAGTATCAATTAAAGCAGAACTTACAGGTATTCTCTGATTCAGCAATTCCAGTCCTAGATATAGTGAACAGGAAAACATTCATATGTTCATCCAAAAACTGGTCAAGAATGTTCCTAGTAGCACTGTTGATAATAGCCCAAATGCCCATTAAGGAAATGGGTAAATTGTGGTAATATTAACTCATAAAATACTATGAGAATAAACAAAATATTACTACATACAACAATATAAATGAATCTTACAAACTTAATATTAAGCAGAAGATGTTACACATAAAAGCACATACACATATGTAAAGGTTACCCCGGTTACCCAGGTTAGCGGTTACCCTGGAAAGATAGGGACTTTAAGAGGGTATGATGGGGCTCTGGGTGCTGGTAATGTCCTATTTTTAGATCTAGGTTCAGTTTTCCAAGTTGTGTTCAAATGGTGAAACTTCATCGAGCCGAAGACTTTTTTCTTCACTAAAAACATAAAGACTTTCAATAAAAACTTCACTTAAGAGAAAATAAAAGTGCGTTCAGATCATTCAGGATCCCAGGGAAGAAGGAGATGAGGATTAAAAAAATCAAGTGAGAAATCAGTTTTCACAACACACTTTCTCTCTGGCTCCATTCCTGCTCCCCCAGCTATGGCAGAGACTTTCAGTTGTCATTTTATCTTTGTTTTTCTATTTGATCCACAGAAATGTGGCAGCTCTGAGGAGAACTAGATTAAAGCCTCACAGGCTATTAGAGGTGAATGCAGGACCAGAAACTGGCCGCTTAATTCCTGCTCCTGAGTTTTGTGCACCAGGCCTGCTGCTCCTGTGGGTCAGACCACCTGACTACGCTGAGGCTAGGCTCTGAGCAGAGAATGCTTTGACTCTATCTCTCTGATTTACAGTGACGCCAAAGATGGAGATGGCCTCCTAATTTATTTCACAGTATGAACTGACAAAGCAGACATCCAGTCAGTCATCCCTGTGTACACTTTCCTGGAGGCAAATGTCAAAGGACACAAATACGGGACATAAAGAGGTAATTTTAAACAATATTTTGCCCTTCTAAAAGCCCCATTACTGACTATTGAATGAGGCCCAAAGGTACTTGAGCGCAGACCTAACCAAGGGAAGAGTGAAACGCACAATGCCTGGAATCCTGTCTACAACAATTATTTCTAAACAAGTGAGTAGTCACACTTCTTATCCTTTCATCTTTTAAACAAGATTCAAATTGTGAGTTAGAATGTTTTGCATTTAGTACATTTGTTCCAAGCTGAGTTTTCTTAAAAACAGCTGAATATAAATAATTAATCTTTAAGCATGGGTTTGGAGAACAGATGGAGACAGAACTGGTGGATGTCTAGCAGGCAATTTCTGTCTGGATCTTATCTTCGTGGGGAACATGAGAGGGAATTATGGAACTTTTCTCCTTCTTCAATGCCCCCTTTCCTCTGATTTTTCCTCAAGACAACTGCCCTATGAGCAAAATTCAGACCTTTAAGGGCTCTAGGGACTATTTTGGCCCCCAGACCCAACTGCATAGGTATGTAAATTGGATACAGACTCTAGCTTTACAGTCCTCTACAATATTTTCCCCCAAATCTGAATAATCTTCCCTACCCAACTAAAGTCAGTTTTCTCACAACTACAGTGTGTTCTTTGTGCACTTCCCCCGAAATGTGTTCTTATCTCAATCAAAGATGACACCCTACCCTATTCCCCGCCTCCCCACCCCTGAGACCTAATCTTTTTGGTTCCTACTTTCTATTTGTCTTTTGTGAGAACTCCTCTCTTTTTGACTTGTGTCCTGGCTCTGGTTCCTTACCTCTCTTGCCTAACTCTGAACACTTTGTTCCTTTGCTTCCCTGTGCTGGACTGAAACAACATCTTTGCTACAATGCTTACCATGTACAAAGTGCTTGGAAGAGAAAAGTATTTATGGTATAATGGAGAGATGGAAAGTTTTATGTTACAATAGTTCCCCTTATCTGCATTTTTGCTTTCCGTGGTTTCAGTTACTTGTGGTCAACTGTAGTCTGAAAATACTAAGTGGTACAATTCCAGAAATAAACAATTCATAAATTTTGAATTGCATGTCATTCTGAGCAGCATAATAAAATCTCCTGCTATCTCACTTCATCCTGCCCGGGATGTGAATCATCCCTTTGTCTAGCATCTCCACACTGTATACTCTACCTTCCCATTAGTCACTTAGTAGCCCTCTTGGTTATCAGTCACAGTTAACACAGTGCTTGTATTCAAGTCACCCTTATTTTACTTAATAATGGCCTCAAAGGACAAGAGAAGTGATACTGGCAATTCAGACATGCCAAAGAGAACCCATAAAGCGCTTCATTTAACTGAAAACAAAAGTTGTCAACTTAATGCATTTTATCACCTCATATCATCAGAAGAAGGAAGAGGACAGTGCAATGAGATATTATGAGAGAGACCACATTCACATAACTGTTATTACAGTATATTATTTTAACTGTTCAATTTTATTATTAGCTATTGTTGTTTAGCTCTTACTGTGCTTAATTTACAAATTAAACTTTATCATAGGTATGTATGTGTATGGAAAAAACATAGTATATTTAGGGTCTGGTGCTATCCTCACTTCTTGGCATTCACTGGAGGTCTTGGAACATATCCCTTGCAAATGAAAGGTGACTACTACATTTTAACTTTCAAGATTTCTCTAGACTGTCTTGAAGATCCAGAAACAACCCTTTTCCCAGATGGCATTCCAACACAGAGCCATTTTCACAAGATGGGGGTTACTGCACTCAACAGTAATACAACCAATTATTAAAAGTAACGGTCTCAGTTTGGATTATACATTTCTTTATATCCTTGAATTCACAGAGCTCCAAAACCATACCATCTGGTATTTGGTTTCCTAGACCCGCAGATCTGTTTTTCAAAGCCTCAACCTGACAGAAACTAAAACCAAATACTTCAACCTACAATTTACTTCTTTTGAGGTAAGGGTCGGTCTCCTTTCTACATCTACCTATCTGACAGGATGTTTAAGTGATCAAATCAAGAGGCTACCATGCCTCCCACCCTTATTATTGGTTATCACCCTTGCATAGAGCCATCCTGTGGAGGGCTGTGGCCAAAGTGAAGCCATCAGTGTTAGTGCCCAGATCCTTACTGAGATCTCTATTGTTTTAGCAGGGGGGACACAGATACACTCCCTACCTTCAACGGAAGTCTGTTTTTAAAATTTTTTCAGAGCAGTTTGACCAAAGAAACTATCTCATTCTCAGGGTCAACTTCGTTGTGAGATTTGTAATTTCATGCTTCCAGGGTATGGTTCCATTACTCCCTGAACTTGCTCTTTATATTGTCTGTGTTGTCAGCTCATTGCAACACAGCTGCTGCCTCCATAAACATTCTTTTTTTCCCAAATGTATCTCAACAGAGCTCTGCACTCTGGTACAGCAAAGGGTATAGGCTTGCAGCCTTCTCTTCTCTGGTACCATCTCAGCAACCTGTCTACAAGGAATGGGCCATGGCCAGCTGCTTTTACAACAATTTAGATGGTTAAATATTTGGGAAAATTCTGCACTAGAATAAGAAACTGTGATTCCAAAACTCCAGTTAGCAGAATATACCAGGCAAAAATCATCTAGGCACTCACAACTTGGGGACATTTTTATAATAGAATAAGAAAACAAACAAAAAATAGAAGATGAGGAGAAAGAAGGAGGAGAAAACAAGAAGGATGAAGAAGAGAAGGCAAAGGAGAAGAAATTGAGCCCAGAGATAGCACACTAGGCATAAATATCATACTGTACAAAAACACCACTGAGAAGGAGAAAGATATTCTTCCCACACTGGGGCTCACTTCTCACTATACAGGGCCTTTTCCCAGGAATCGTAAGTAGTTGCTCTCTGTGGTCAATGACAGATAATTCCAAATCAACAGGGTTCTGAAATCATGATGATTTTAGATCAATTGTTCTCCAATGGAATCTGAGGATCTCTAGTAGGTCTGCAAAGATTCTTCCAATTGTTCTGTGGGCTGGGTTAAAATGCAAGGCACAGAAGTGTGTTGGGTGATCCCCCACTCCATTGAAACATTTTTCACTGCAGATTTCAATCAAAACTTAAAAGTGTCAAAGGAAGCATGTTTAAAAACAGACTCATAGATACAGAGAACAGACAGAAACCCGTCAAAGGGGGGTTGGGTATAAAAGGTGAAGGGATTAAGCAAAGAAAAAGACCTCATAGACACAACAGTACGGTGGTTACCAGAGGGAAAGGGGGTGGGGGGAGGTAGAAGAGGATATGGGGGGGGCGTAAATGGTGATGGAGGGAGACTTGACTTGAGGTAGTGAACACATAATACAATATACAGATGATGTATTATAGAATTGTACACCTGAAACCTATATAATTTTATTAACCAATGTCACACCAGTAACTTCAGTAAAAAATTGAAAAAAATAGGGGACATTAAAAAAATAAGTAACTACAAATAATAACAGGGATTCAGCAAAAACACCTCAAAAGGGTTTTTTTGTTTTTTGTTTGCTGGCTTGTTCACTTAATCTAGTGAATAGATGTAAATACAGCAGAATCTTTTCTGCTCAAGTAGCTTGACTAAAAATCTTGAGATTCATCAGGCCAGGTGAAAAGATAAACTTTGCAAAGCACATCTTTTTGAGGGGAGGAAAGCCAGCTCCTTTCTTACCCTGAGTTTCCCATTTCCCAGTGTCACTTATTTCCTGGCCCTTCCTCTCAGCACTGCTTTCTAGCTCAGAGCCCACAGCTCTGAAGCAGCCATTGCCAAGAAGAAACTTTCTCTGGTGCCACAGCTGTCTTGAAACCTCTCTGGGACCATTTGGTTCCTGGATGTTTTTGGCTAATGATTCCAGGGAGTGAGAGCTCAGGTATGGAGTAAGGGGATTGTCAATTGCAGTCGTAGTTTAAGATTTGCTTTTCCTCATCCTAGCTCCACGGCAAGAGTTAACCTCAGGGGAGCCTGTGCTGCTAGAGAGGAGTTTTATGCGTTATCAAATGCCCTGATTGATAGTCATATAGCACAACAAAGCTGCCAGGCCATCCAGGCTGCTCAGATGCTATGAGATAAAATATACTTGTGGCTATATCTGCCTTCCCCTCTCTACAGGAGCAACGTGCACATTCAGCTATTTGCTGGATCAATTTGCACAGCCATAGTTTCTTAGAAGGACTTCAAAACAAATGGGCTGCCTATGCTGCAGGTAAATAGTGTGGACACTATAAATTAAAATGAACTTGGAGGCTTCCGTTGGATTTTGCTGATGTACTTGTGTTGGGGTCCACCCTGCCTGGTCTCAGGAAGCTGCACCCCCCCCCCATCCCCATGCCTAAGGCTGAGTGAAAGACCTCTGGACCAGGAGCCACTAAGGAGACAAGCTTATCTCCCTGGTAGGAATGCTGCTTTTGCTCCTTGCCTGGCCCCCAATGCTTGATCAGTTAGCCAATGATGGGTAGGATTCCCTAAGGGGGGAATCACCTAAGATACGCATGATCATGTGGAGGCCCCAGGGAAGAGACTCAGGGGGCTGTGGAAATGAGGGGGTGATTGACGTCAACCCCTGACCCCTTGGCTTTGACAAAGCCTGAGTCCTTGTTCTGGCTGTGAGAAATCCAAGTCTCCCGGCTGCCTTTGTCTCCTCTGTTGACTCAGGCCTGCAGAAATAACAGGGGCAGTGAAGTCCAGACCAGAGTCGGCGGACCCCCAGGGGAATTAGACCTGAGCATAGAATATGCAAGATCCTGTGAGACCTGCTTGCTGAGGATGCTCTTGAATATGAAGACACGAGCAGGAGATGAAACTAGCCCTCTAGCTTTTTAAGTGATAAAACCTCAAACTCAGCATGAGCTCTGTCAACTCTTTGAAAGATACCTACTCATTTGATCTTCCCTGCCAGACTATAATCCACAAACTGTATCCGTACCCCTACCCAATACTGCCTAATAAAAAGCCTACTTAGGTGGTGGCTCAGTGCACTCTTCACTAGAGAGAGTGGCCATGCCATTCCTATTCCTCCACAGGACTTGGTCGTCTGTGTGTATTTCTCTCATATCATGAGTAGCTGCAGCATTCTCAGTCACTGTAGGCCAGTGGCTGCCTCATACTTGAAACACCATTTATGTGTTTGGATAATTCTGTCATGTGTGCAAAGTACTCTCTAATAATTCAGGTACCTCCCTGAATTACCCAGATGCTGTTAGCCCTCTCCATCCTTTGGTGCAGCCCAACTCAAGAGTAAAGGAAGTTAAATTCTTTCCATCTTGTTTAACTAATAAAATGAAAACAACTTGGTCACTCTTTGAATGTGATTAAAAAAAGAAGAAAAAGAAAGAAAACCAATTCCAACATCTGGATGAAATTATTATAAACCTCTGTGGGACCCTTTGGTTCTCTAATGTTTTTGGCTAATGATTCCCTCTTCCAAAGTCTGCAAAGGCTCAATGATTCAGCCTGTCAGGGAATGATACCTTGCCACCAGTTAGTGCAAGTTGGTTTAAATACATTTGTCAAGATGCTGTAGCTATGACCAAATCCTGGGCAGGGTAAGATGGAGCAGCACACACCATGTAAGCGTGCTCATGTTTCTGTGTGGATACCCAGTGAGACAGGTATTTGTCCTTCTGGGGAAACTGGAGGCATGATATCCTAGCCTCAAAATCTGCCTCAGGCAGGTAAAGTCCATGAATCCACTTGTGTCTTTAGGAGAAAATCTATGTTTGATTCTTACTATAGCTAATATTTCTGGATCCCTAGGGTTTAGTAGAAAGAGGACCAGACTACCACTGACAAACTCTGGGATTTTAAGCTAATTTATCTGCCTTCTCTGTGCTTCAGTTTCTTTATCAGTGGATAAGTAATAATGGAGATACTGGGGAACGAATTGAGATAATGGTATATAAAGTGATAAGTGGAGCTCCATGCATATGAAGTGCCTGCAAATCTGGGGGAGCACATTATAGCAAAAGAGGACACTGCCTTGAAAGAGGAAGACCCTACAATTAAAATGGGAGCCCAGGAAAGGGGTTCAATTATTGCCAAGTATCCCTGTCTTATTGTAACATTTCATAGGATGCTTGTTTTAAGGTGGAATTGTGGAAAAAGCACTGAACTGGAAGTTAATCAATGTCTTAGTCTTGATTCTGGTAACAACAGAGGTAGATAAGTTTGGGAAAGCCATTTAATTGCTTTTCTCACCTATGTAATAGGGATACTCATACTTCCCCTTTCCAAAGCACAGTACTATTGTAAAGCTTAAATAAGATGGGTCTATACAAAATATATAAAATGTATAAAAATATTACTTATTTTGGTCAAAAACTTTAAACAATCCTATCAGTCTAGCAGTGTCTAATACACAACTTAACCCCATTTCTGTGACTGACAAGAATGAACTATAACTGGCAATGCCCCCACTGAACTTACTCAAATAGCCAGTCCCTTGGATTCTGTGGGTAACCCATGAAGGGCAATGAGAAATAACATCAGGAGATGAGCTAAGGCTTAGCTCCAGCTTTTCTAATCTCCTGTGAATGCATGGTTGAAGCTTCTATAACTAGGGTCATATCTTTGATGACTGAAAGGGACCCGTTTGGAGCCAAAGGGTTTCAGGAGCTTGCTTCATGCTCTGACATTAGCATACAGTGGAGCAAGTTAGGGGGCCTGGGAGGTAGACGGGGTCATCCTTACAACTTTGGGAAGCTAACACAAAGTCCTTCCCTCAAATCACTAACCTTTTAAACATTCACTTTTAACAGTAGCCCAGAAAGGGAACCATCCTCTTTAACAGACTTGTTTTCCTTCCCATCCAAGTTAAATAAATGTAGAAGAAAGTTAGGAAAACCTGTTTGCTTTGTTTTTACTTTTGCTTTTTTCTTTTATGGCTCAGCATATTGCAGACCTGCACTGGTGTACAGTTAGGGGAGAGGTTTACGGAGCAGGCTCTGAACAATGAGGCACTGAGGCTTTACCCACTTCTCACAGCAAAGGACTGCTTAGAACATTCCTCTCATTGATGGGTTTGCCTGGGCTGTAAAGCAAAGCATCTGCTCCAAACTCTTCTGCATGGACATCGGGACATTTGGACAAAGATCTTTTCCCAAAAGTGCTGCCTTTTGCATGGAGACACTGAAGTGGTAGGTCAGGGTGGTGGAGCAGAGAGGCAGTAGATGGACAGTGAGAATTAGGAGTCCACCTTTTCTCAGGTGTCTTAGCCTTGGTCTGAATAGACAGAAGCAACTATCTGAGTTGCAGGGATGCAGCATCTCCTCCCCAAGTTGTCCATAAACAATACCTACTCACATATTAGTAAGGACAGGAACCCACTAGAACTAACGCAAACCCTGGCATTTAAAGTCCACAAGCAAAGTGGGGGGATAAATGGTGATGAAAGGAGACTTAACTTAGAGTGGTAAACACACAATACAACATTCAGATGATGTACTGTAGAATTGTATACCTGAAACCTATATAATTTTATTTACCAATATCACACCAATAAATTCAACTAAAAAAAAAAAGCAGATGCAGTTCTAGGCTTGGCACACTGGGCACATGTTGTTTATCCTTCTAGAAGGAGTCATTATTATGAATTTCTTTTTAATGCTTGTGGGGATTCTATCTCAGGAGTAAGTTGGAAAAAGTAAAACTCCTTCTTAGAGAACTTAGTATATCTATTTAGATCCAGAGTAAACAAGCAGATAAAGGGCTGCTTGCTCAGTATTTCTAATTTGTGGGGTATGTCAGTTCTTTAGAGAAAAGAGTAAATAGGGACAGTTTTCATTTTGAAGGCATCTGGTCAGGAGGCCTTTAAATGGACCCTGAAGTTCTAGGGAGTAGGTAGTCTCATTCTTCCAGGCTTAACTGTTTGAAGTTCCACCAGCCTGGGCCAGAAGAGAGTCCAAGTGGGCCGGGAATCCAAGGGCAGAAGACCTCTGAGGCAGGAGTGCAGTACTGTGAGTACAGGGCTGCTAGGATTGGGGTAGATGCATTGCCCATACCCTAGAAAGCTTGTTCTTTGGGCCCTCCTTCCTCAGGCCCTGTGAACTTCACTACAAAGCAAACCATATGATTTTGATCTTGGCTCCTGGCTTACTGAGTGTGTTTCATGCCTCCAGTGGCAGGAAGCCCTCCAGCCTCTTTAAGCAGCTACTCTGGCATCTAAGAGAGGAAGCTAGATCTCTTAGACTCTCACCAGCTGGACATGGCAGCCCAGTGGAGGATAATGCTCAGTGGAGGAAGGGAAGCCAGAATTACTGTAAGGTGGAAGAGACTTCTGGGATCCATAGAGGTGAACTCCAGTTTCAGGCCCCTGTGAGTTGTTGTCCAAAAAATTGAGTTTCCCCTCCATTCTACCCTTGGGTTTCATCTGAGTCCCTGTGAGATGACCCTTCCCTGGAGATGGGAGACCAGGACCTAGTCCTCCTGAAAGAGATAGGGGAGGGAAGTATTGTATGACACAAGGGACCACACAAATCTTCTAATCCCAGACTGGGGTGTCAGTCACCAGGATGACTATAGTTAGGAAAATTCAGATGAGCTTCAATGGGATTCAATGGAAGAAAATTATCCGATTTGAGTGGTAGGCAAGACAAAGGCTACAGGAAGTCAGTCATTTTGCAAAAACGGATCAATACTACTTTTTTGTTTTTTTACACTAAAAAAATTGACAATTTTATGTAGGAACCATCAAAGTTTTAGTGTTTAATATTTAATATCTGACCAAGGTCCAAGATGCGAAGGTACCATGTTCAAGAAACCGGAGGTAGGTAGAATCACTCTATCAACTCACTATATAGTATGTGATCAGAATAATGCACACTTTATAATATAAAACCTGTCTACACATAGTAATTAGTTGCACAAAGCCATTTGGTTTTCTCTTGGCTTGTAAAAACAATATTCCAGATTTCAGTGTAAATTAGCAGCCTTCAGCTCTTCTGTGTAGCAGGTATCTTGTTTTCAGCTTCAGTTCTTCTACCCCAGCCTGTGTCATGAGGTCTGCAATGTTCCTCTCCAGGTCATCAATGCGACTACTCATATCATCAATTCTTCCAATGATCTGGTCGGACACGGTCTGAAATTTATCTTGCGTCTGTTGCAGGAATGTCTGCACCACCGAGGTGAGGGGGTCTTGGGGTCAGTCTCGGCCATCTCCCCAGTTCCCAGTTTGTCAGTGATATCTCAGATCATCACCAACACTCCCGTTTGTCAGCGCAGAGGCCCCCAGCAGCTTCTTTCTCAATGCTACTCTTGTATGGAAGGGGTGAAGGGATGGTGACAGACTGTGGAAGGCCTTAATCATCTTGTTTATTTATACAATGCTTTATAATTTTCAGTCATTTGTTCTCGTCTCTGGGCCTGTGTACTTGCTCACTTTTCCACTTGAAATGTTTTTCCAGCAGATCCCCATATGGCCATCTCCTTGTCCTCCAGATTTCAAATGTCTCCTCCTCAGGAAGGGCTTACCTGACCAAACTCGAAGAGTTTGATTCCCACCTCACTGCCTATCACATCACTTTATTCTCTTCAGATAATTTATCATTATTTGAAATTATCTTGTTTGCTTACTAGTTTTGGTTTAGTTTTCCAACCATAATGTAATCTCCATGAAAATATTCCATCTATCTTGTTCACTGTTAATTCCTCAATGCCTAGAATAGTGCCTGCAGAACAGCAGGAGTTCAACAAATAAATGCTGAATGAGGGAATATATGAGTGGAGTGTTAGGGCTGGGGGAGCTAGCCAAAGAAAGCTAGGTAAAATCAGAATAGGATGCATGTGGCTAGAAAGGAAAGAAATAATCAGGAGAGGAAACTGAGCTCAATAACCAAAATCTTCTGAGAAGTGGAAATAAAGAACAACCACATGTTGTTTGATACCTTCCAGCTTTCATCATATTCAATAAACTTTTGTTAAGTACTTACTATGCGCCCAGCATTATATTAAGAGCTGCAGAGTCAAAGATGAATAAAGTAATAGGTTGAAGAGGATGGGGAGAGGACACAAAGTCAGGAGTTGCTCTCTCCTGAGTTCTCAAGCTACTCACCAAGTTCACCACCTTATAAGCAGACATATAAAAAACAGCTATGTAAAAATGGAGCAGGGATTATGAGTAGTATTGGTGAATTTCAATAAGGGGAACATGTCAGGGGAAACTACAAGGGAGATAACATTTGATTTGGGCCTTGAAGATAAATAAAGAATTCATCATGCAGAGAGGAAGAAAAAGAATATTCCAGGTAAGGAAATATCATAAGAAGTGGCATGGAAGCATGAAAGTACTTGTTACATTTGGAAAACAGCAAGTAGACTAAATTGCTTACTGTGATGAGAACAGAGTATGCATGGTGAAATGACTACACATGAGGCTAGAAACACAGGTGGAATAAAGTGGTGAAGGGTTGGCCTATTAGGGGACATGCTAATGAATGTGCACTTAGCTAAATCAGAACAATCTGAATTTTGGAGTAAAATTCTTGGATCCTCATATGCTTCCTGATCAATAGTGGTATATTAGCAAATTCTCTCCTATGACAATTATCAATCAAAGAACTCTTGGTTTGACGCATAGAAGTTTCAGTGTACCTCATAGGTGTGACCTCAATACAGTCCAGCTGAGGGTGTGGGAGAAGTGCTAGACCAGGATGTTGAGCCCCTAACTCTAACCCAAGGTCAGGCTGAGATGCTTTTATCCCACCAATGGTCTCACACAGTGAGGACCAGGTTCATGAGGTCCCCACATCCTGTAAACCACAAGAGCTTCAGGTAGCTAAGGCAGGGGAAGCCATCCAGGGAGTGGGGTAAAAAAAGGAAGGCATGCATCTTGAGTGCAAAATTTAAGGGGGCACTAAAATAATGATATTTTAGTGAAATATTTAAAAAATCTATGCAAATGTAATCAACGATCAAGGGAGCTCTCTTCTATTACTCTACTACCCAGCTCATTATTCAAAGGTTATATGTGGACTGGGGTAATTCTCCCATGGATTCTCTTGTTTTTAGATTTTATGTATTTATTTTTAGAGAGGGGAAGTGGAAGAGAAAGAGAAGAAGAGAAACATCAATGTGTGGTTGCCTCTTGCATGCCCCCTACTGGGGACCTGGCCCGCAACCAAGGCATGTACCCTGACCGGGAATTGAACCGGTGACCCTTTGGTTCGCAGGCCGGTGCTCAATACATTGAGCCACGCTAACTATGGCTCTCATGGATTCTTTAAACTACTTTCCGGTGAGATCAGAAAATGGGAAGCCTAAATAAACTAGACCTAGGGAATTGAAATCTGGAGGTACCAGCTCCACCCAGCCCAGTTAATCTGGGATCTACACAGAAGGTGGGACGGGGGGAGCCTACATTTCCTGCTTACTTGAAGCACCCCCCAGTCTGAAGCTGTAATATTACCAAGGTGGATCTCTATCCATAGTTTGGCCTACTGCCTCTTCCTGGAGAGGCTCCATACCCTGGGAACAAGGTATGAGATAAGCATTGCTTCACTGGTGATGGGCTAACCTGCTTCAGGATTAACTGTTTTATTTTCTGTGGTGTCAGCCATTTCTGTTCTTTGTGAAAAAATGAGCCAGTCATATCTTCCTCCACATACCCCGCTCCCAAAAGAGTAATCAGGGCCTTTTGTTCTGGAGATCAGACTTTCTCTCACTTCAGGAAAAAAAAAATCAACAGACTTTTGTTTTTGAAAATTGCCTGGGATCTCAGAGGTAACAAAGTTGTGCTGTTTGAGAGAGAAAAGGGCTCTTGGGATTGGAAGAGGGAAGAAAGAGAATTTCCTGAGTCTGCCTCTGAAGGGGATGGTGCCAAAGAACCCTCTTGTATAGCCAGATCCTGCTCCTGCTCTCCCAGAGACCCCTGGAACAGCGAGACCTTCATGCAGATACTGTGCGGTCAGGGAGGTAAGCAAAGGCACTGCTATTTGAAAGCCTCAGCAGAGGTCTCATGTAGTCTCCATGACCCCAGTAGGCCTAGAGAAAAGAACCTAGAATAGACAATTGTCACTGACAAATTGCACCAACGGTGGCAGTCACTGACTGAAAGACATCTTCTCCCAAGTACCAGTACATTCCTGAAAAAGGACCAAGGTTGGATTTTCTACCCACACGTGGATGGCAACCAAAGATATTTAATTTAGAAAACTAAAGAAATCTTCTGGCTAAGATATGATACTTGAACACTGCCACACCGCATCAAAATTACAACTAAACTACAGAACAACCATCATTTAGAACTGCCTGAAATCTGGCTGAATGGAAGTCCTACAATTAAGAATTTAAAGAAGCCACATTGAGACTGGTAGGAGGGATGGAGATGAAGACCAGGCTGGTCCCACACCCATATGTGGTGGTTTAAAATCGGGAGGGACATTATGGCAGCAGAGGTCCCCCCTGAGGAACAAGGGGTCTCAGGCCCACACCAGGCCTTCCAGCTGAGGGTTCAAGTGCCAGGAAGAGAAGTCCCCATAGTTTTAGGCTGTAGAAACCAGCAGGAATTGTGGCTGAGTCAGAAGGAGGGCTTTTGGAGTCCCAGGAAGGTCCTCTTAAATGGACTGTGCAGACTTACTCCAACTCATTCCCTCTGAGCTGCAGCACTGGGGCAGCAGCTTGAAAGGAACCAGGGACATACTGTGAGGAACTGAATTGTCTGGAATTCAGGTGAGTGCTGGGGGGTGTTTTTCTTAGACACTCTCCCATACACACACAGTGTTGACAGGCGGATGCCATATCTGAGTCTCCATTAGCTTGGCTCACACTTTTGACCAGCCCTGGTGATTGCCTAAGACCTTGTCCCACCCAGCTTTCAGGCCCATCCAAGCCATTTCCACTGGCTTTGTCAAACAACTGGCCTCTCCTGCCTTATGCTTTGGACTTTCCTAAAATCTCTCAGACAAGCAGCATCTGGCCTCTGCATACCCTGTACCTCTTTCTAAGTGGCCCCAGGCCCAGCACTAGCAGTAGCCTGCCTTGGTTTGCAGCTTGGCCTTGCCTGGGCACCTCCAAACCTAGCACAAGTAGCAGCCATCTGAAGATCTCTCTGTAGCTTGTGATGGGTGGGCCCAGGCAGGTCACAGGCAGTGGCAGACCTTGCACCACCCAGAAGGCCCCAGACCCAGTATGCCCAGTGCACAGTGTCAGACCACACTGGGTTACAACCCTCCCACCACCTTGAGTGACATACTCAAGGTGCAGACTTGGTGAGCACTAAAGCCCCACAAGCCAAGTCCTGCTCCACAGGGTAAGCTCCAGCACAGCAGCTCTTCAACTGTAGTCATAGCCAGTCCTTGCAGCCAATCGGCCTGGGGTCAATCCCTCTCAGGGACGCCAACAGCAATCAAGGCTCAACTACAACAGGTCAGTGTACACAGCCCACTCAGGGGCGGACCTGGAGCACGTAGCTTGGGTAACTGGGAGGCTGCACCACTGGGCCCTAAAAGATGCCTACTACACAAGGCTACTCTATCAGGTCTGGGAGGTGGAGCAGTTCTACTTAATACATAGAAACAAACATAGGGAAGCAGCCAAAATGTGGAAACAAACAAATGCAAGGACAGAACAAAACTCCAGAAAAACAACAAATGAAATGAAGGCAAGCAAAATACAAGATACAAAATTCAAAACAATGGTTATAAGGATGCTCAAGGAACTTAGTGAGAACTTCAACAGCATGAAAAAGGACATAGAAACCATAAAAAAGAACCAATCAGAAATAAAGGATATACTAACTAAAATGAAGAATAATTTATAGGGCATCAACAGTAGATGACACTGAGAATCAAATCAGTGATTTGGAATATAAGGAAGCAAAAAACATCCAATCAAACAGCAAAAAAGAAAAAGAATTAAAAAAAATGAAAATAATATGGAGCTTCTGGGACAACTTCAAGTGTACCAACATTCACATCATGGAGGTGGCAAAAGGAAAAAACACAGAGCAAGAAATTGAAAACTTATTTGAAAAAATAATGACAGAAAACTTCCCTAACCTGGTGAAGAAAATAGACATAAATCCAGGAAGTGCAGAGAGTCCAAAACAAGATGAACCCACAGAGGCCTACACCAATACACATCATAATTAAAATGTCAAACATTAAAGATAAAGAAAGAATCTTAAAAGCAGCAAGAGAAATATAGTTAGTTACCTACAAGGGAGCTCCCATAAGAATGTCAGCTGATTTCTTAACAGAAACTTTGCGGGCCAGAAGGGCCTGGCAAAAGATATTCAAAGTGATGAAAAGCAAGGACCTACAACCAAGATTACTCTACCTGGCAAAGCTAGCATTTAGAATCAAAGGACAGACAAAGAGTTTTCCAGACAAGAAAAAGCTAAAGGCGTTCATCACCACCAAATCAGAAGAAGAAAAAAAAATATGAATAAAATGGCAATAAATACGTATCTATCAACAATTGAATCTAAAAATAAAAATAAATGAACAAGCAGAACAGAAACAGACAAATTGCACCAATTATTTTGATGGCTGCCAGATAGGAGTGGGTTTTGGGGATGGGTGAAAAAGGTGGGGATTAAGAAGTACTAATTGGTTGTTATACAATAGTCATAGGAATATAAAGTGCAGCATAGGGAATATAGTCAATAATATTCTATGTCATAACTGTGTATGGTGTCAGATGGATATGAGATTAATAAGTTATATAATGTTTAACCTCTGGGTTGTATACCTGAAACTAATATAATATTGTATGTCAACTGTAATTGAAAAATAAAAAATAACAATAAAAAAAGAAACCTCCAGCTTGATGTGTTTAAACCGTGCTTCTCAGAAGTGAGAGGCTAAAAGTGTTCCAGAATCTGTGTATACAGGCATGCATGCTGCTCTGTGAGCATGCCTCATTACTGAGCAACATTCCAGTCCCCCCATTACCAAGACAATGGGAGGCTGAGTCAAAGGTAAACTTGGCAAGGGACATGCTCTGGAAGTGGGAAGAAAGGGAGCTGGGCAGAGTGGCACACAAAACTGGGATTGCTCAGTACTGGGGCTCCCCAAAACTTGCTGTGAAACCCACCTACAAGTCTCCACTTTTTCAGGTTGCCACACCAGAGCTCTGCCCCACACTTTGGGGAGAAGAATATCTGAGCTGTGTGTGTGTCTCTTCCAGCTGGAAGTCTTTGGGGAATACCCGGCAACAGGAAACAAGAAGAGAATCTAAGACCCACAATCACCAAATTGGGCCTTGGAATGTTTAAGGAATGTCTTTTTGCAGTGTCACTTTGTAATTTTGTCGTAAACTTAAAATACATTCATACAAACTTGAAATATCTATTCAGTTCACTAGCTACAATGCTCAGGGATTTGGGGCAAGAGAATGCTAAATAACTGAGGTTTAGCTAAAGTAATTTTTCAGTTTTTACCATTGAAGACCTATTTTAAAAGCTGGCTACTTTTCTAACATTCAATCATTCAAACAATTATTGGGGGCTTAGTTGATGCCATGCACTATACTAGAAATGGGAGATTAAAGGCATTGTCTTTGCATACAAAGAGTTAATAGTTCAGGAGAAGAGATGCATAAGTATAATGTAATTATAATAAATAATAATAAATGAGGTCTGTGTACTGATAGAGGTATACATAAGATATGTAAGCACCTAATGAACCAGGGGATGGGGCTACTCAGTGAAGGCTTCCTGAAGAACTGATATGTGAATTGACTCTTACATGATAAAAAGGATTATCTATGCGGGGGCAGGGGGTTGATAACAGAAGAAGACCACATTTCAGATAGAAAAGCCAGCAATAGCAAAGACCTGGAGGGAAACGAGAGTAGCAGTAGGAGGGACCCAAGGGTCAGAAGAAGCAGACAGGGAGGGCCTTACAAATATCAGATGAAGGAGCCTGGATCATATCCTCGGCGTCACTGAAGGGTTTTTTTAGCAGGGAAGATATACAGTCAGATTTAATTTTATAAATATCATGCTAGCAGAGGTGTGAGAATAGATTGATGTGAGGAAGACATGGAGACCAAAGCAAATAACCTAAGTTAAAGCAGGATAATACAGGGGAAAGACAAAGGAGCACCTGAAGTAGTGAGTTTGGGGAAGAAGCAAGAGATCTAAGGACCTTGGCTGCAAAGGGATGAGGGCAAACAAAACATCAAGACAGGCTCTCAGGGTCTAGCTCAGGTGACTGACTGTGTGGCTGATGCTATCACCAATTAGATGCTGACTTCCAAAGGAAAAGCAGGGCTTAGTGAGGGAAGGGGTCAATTATTTTTACTCCAATATGGGATATGCTGAGATATATCTAAGTATATGTTAGAAATAAAAACTAAAGTTCTGCATAGATATCTAAGCTAGACCTGCAGATGTGGGTGTTATTGGCATACAGATCATAATTAAAACCTGGGGAACAGAAGAGACCACCCAGGGAGAATAAGAATAGAGAAAAGGATGGAGATCCAAGGGCTAAACTCTGGAATAGGCTAGGAAAGCTCTGGTAGCATCACTTGCACACTTTTCTGGGGCTTTGGAATTTACCAACTGCTTTCATACCTATTTTCTTACTCAATTCTCATCAGGTTCTGTAAACTAACTGGTAAAGTTAGGTGTAACTGTTATGATGGCAAGGCTGACTTTGATCCATTGGATGGGCAGGAAGTGGGATTGATTCAGCATCCCCTCCTTACATAATGTCACAGAGCACATTCCAATTGTTGACTTGAATCTCCAGGTTAACATGACATAAGAATCCTAAAAGGACTTGAAATTTCTGCCTAGACTCCTGGTTAAGAACACAGCTGGCTTGTGATCCTGGGCTTGAAGGGACAGTGGCCGAGCTGACAAGAGCTCCACAAGGGGCTCATCTGTAGAAGCAGATGCATCCTGCCTGCCTCTGCATTGTCCTGAAGGCAGCAGTCCCCCAGCCCCAGCTGAGGAAGGGCTGCAGGCTGGGAGGAAAGGTATCCTTTCCAGAGATAGAAATAAGGCAGCAAGAACACTTGCTCCTTCCTGTGTACTTGAAGTCAGCAGGAGGCAGAAAGCCTGGCCTGGCCCTACAAAGAGGTCTGTGAGCCACGTGGCAGAAGGCAGGGCAGAGATGAATGCAGTAAAGTGACTTCTCACTCCTTTGATAGAGCCCTCACTTCCTCCAGGTAGTCTCACCCACTCTGAACATGCTTCTACATATCTCAGTTTCACTGTGTTACCTCACTGTACATGTTCACGTACTCCTTTGAATTCTTCAGGCTTTTCTAGGGTTTCTCTAAGTAGATTTTCTAGGTTTTGCCTTATGGTTTAGGGGAACCAGATACCCATGTGGCCAGAAATTCCGGGACCAGAGACAGAATGAGTAGTGAAAAAACCTTGGCCTGAATCTTGGCTCTGATTCTTACTGGTTGAATGACCAAGAAAAAGTTTTGTTCAACCTCCCTATGCCTCAGTTTCTTCATCTGATAAATGCTTCACAGGGTTGTGAGGATTAGAGAATGCTCAAAAAACCCAAATAAATGGCAGCACTTAGTATTATCATTGTGAAATTTTAATTTACTACAAATATCTTATCTTACTTATCTTTTTATGAAAAATTTCTACCATGAAAAATTTCTACCATGAAAAATTTCTACCATGACAATTATTTCTTCAGGCCCAAGACCTGAAAGTCCTATTGTAGTGTTTATAGGAGAGATGTATGAGTCTAACCCATTGTCAGTCATTATCATGATCTTGGATTGGTTTAGGTCAAGCAAAGGGCAGGAATGGATCACCAACAGTAACCTTGGTGGAACTGGAGGTGAGAAAAAGGAGTGTTTCCCAAACTTCAGTCATTTGGATAGCATCATCAGGATCTCAACCATATCCCCATACTGCCTAAATTATTACTTATTTAATATTTTTCTTTAAATCAACTAACTTTTCAAAAAATGTATATACATGTAAAAAGAAAAATTTATATCAGTGTCATTGCTTAGAAACATAATATAACCCTAGAAAAGAAAATGCATAAAACAGTGGCATTAAACAATACACAGCTACTGCCAGAAGAAAACTCCAGGTCTGTGGTCTATTTTCTTGGTTAAAGAGGAGATTAAGAATATGTTAATGACTTATTAGGCCCAAATGAGACTTTCTTCTACATGTAATCATGCTTGAAAGAGAACTGCAAAGGGAATTACTTTTTCATGATATAACTCTTTGTTATTTTATGTTTGCCCACATACCACCTAAAATCATGTCCTATGCAACTTAAAGTCATCTCATGTACAACCACTGGTACCTGTCCTGAACTTTTTGAAACAGAAGATCTGGTTCATGAGGGTAAATCAGGCCTGGGATATGGGGGCTAAAACTAGGGCTATTGAGTACTACAAGTAAATCAAAGAAATAAACTGGAGAATCTTCAAAGGCCAACTTTACTTTCTTTACAAGTTTGTGTAAATGCTCTTACAACCTTGTGTAAGATTTCTCTTTTTGCATGCCCTGTAGTACCTAGGAGGGTGGCATGCATAACAGAAGCTCAGTAAATGTCTGGAGCTGACTGACTGAATAAAATGGTATTAGAACAACTCATCCAAACTGGATTCTGGGAGCCCCAGAGGAAGACAGGTTTTCTGAAAGGGACTGCCTGGCCTCCCAGATCATCTGTGCTTTCAGGACAAAGGGGCCTCTATATTCTCTTGCTCCCTCTCTTCCTCTGCCTTATAGATATCCACCTCCCAGGGTGCTGCCAACTCAGCAGGAGATTCCCTGGTGTGAGTTCTTTTGCTTTATGACAACTGAACTATCACATTTCTAATCTGAAGGCAACCTGAAATTAAGGTGCAAAGTAACCGAATTTTGGAAACCAAAGAAATTTGGTGCAATTAAATTTCTGGTGCTGTCTGGGTGCTCCTGAGATCGAGTGTGCTGTGTGGGGCCTCCTGCCCATGGCTTTGGAGCAGTTTGATAATTTAACATCATTTAACCATGACAGATCCCTGGTGGAGTCAGAAGCCAACAGATTTCTGAAGTAGGACTCCAACCAATGCCATTCTCCAAGCTGATTTAATACCATTTACTAGCTATGTGGCATTGGACAAGTTATTTAACCTCTTTGGGCCTCAGTTTCCTCAGATATAAAATGGGGGCAATGATACTTCACATAGATGAAATATGATATGTATAATACATGGTAGATGCTCAATGAATTTCAGTTTCCTAACTCTACTCTGTACATTTTTAGAGGAAATCTTTTCATCTGCTTTACCTCTTGCTTAGTAGGCAGGATGGGGCTTGGATAGAAAAATTCCTCAGGGACACCTCTAAGAAGGATGTTGGGTAAACACTCTAGAAAGTCATAGGATTGGTCTCTCTCTTTCTCAGATCCTAAGTTACAATGGTAAGACCAAGAAATCCTCTGAATTCAGCTCCACTTCAGAGAATGCTTGCAATGTTCATTTCTGGGACAAGCCTATTAGGAATTATGGCCAGGACTCATTAATATAGCCCAGCCCAGAACCTTGGAGATGGCAGTGATTTTCATCTTACAATATAAGGTGGAATGTACCAGGCTACATATCTGGCTTTTATAGATGGGTCTTAAGCACAGAAATACTTGTCACAAGAGCATGACATTATCAGGCTCATATACTAGATAATTACCTACATGACTCTCAACCCTTTAAAAGAGGAATCCTCTCTTATTCAAGTTTACCTACCTTAAGTACCTACTATATTCTTTTGTACATTGAAGATGCTCATTAAATTGGATTGAATGGATTTAGTATCCTAGAACCTGAAACTGAAGAAAAAAAATGGAACTTAACATAGTTAGAAAACAACATCCAAACTGACTAAAAAAACCAGAAAGAAACCAAAGCAGGGCAGAATCTTTTCTATGAACCAGACTTCGCCCATACAACTTTCATCTATGGACTTTCACCATCTGCTAGCAAGTTGTCATTGCACTGAAGAAGACTATTTTAGGAATATGTTGTAGCAGCTCAACTGTCTACAACACTGGCTGGAATAGACAGTCTTGTTCCTATGGCCATGTCTAATCACCAGCCTAGTAATAAGACTTTTCTTCCCCCTGTGGGATGGGTTAAGACAGCAGTGTGCCACCAGCTGTTCTGTAATGCCACAGAGCTGGGAACTTGGCTCAAACCCTCTCTGCCTGGGAAGAGTGCTATTTGCTTAGGAGAATTTAAGTTTCTCTATCAATTATTACCTCCTCTATGCTTTGTCCTTGATACTTATAGGTTATTTGCTAATATAATTCATTAATTAAAATTCTCCTTTCTCTTAAGGCTTAATTTTGCTACTCTCAGGCTTATTGGTTTCACTTTTGTTTTTTTGGCCTCAGAGCTGAAATGGGAATGTACCAAACTATAGGAGAGAGAAGCAGAGAGAATGATTTAATCTTAGAATGGATTGGGATGCTAATAAACTGCTAATGGGGTTGTGTTGTCTACTAGATTTTAATTCCTGAAGGCAGGGACTATGTTTTATTCATCTGTGTATCCCCACTGCCTAATGGGGTTCCACGATGGCTATTTAATAATTGCTTACTGATTAACACATGAATCAAATATAACCAACATTGCAAAAAGTTATAGATGTGAAATTGGTAGTATAGTTATTACACACTAGAGAAGCTCAGAAGAAGAAGAAATCACTGTCAGCCAGTGTGGTCAAAGAAGTTTCTATGCAAGGAATAGAAAGGTTCCATGAAAGAATTTGGCTGTTTAAACAGAGATGGGATGGAATATGCAAAGAATATGTGCTTCCAATCACTTAAACTTTGTGACCACTTTCTTCTCTATCCAAAAGTTTAAATTAAAAAAAAATGGGGACAGTAAATCTACATCATATGAAAAATGTTAATGAGATAGCTATATAAAGATATTAGTGTGATTACTAATTACACAGAGTGTGATGCACACAAAACAATTTTCTTTCCTCTGTACATTATCTTTTACTAATTTGTATAGTCATCTTATTGGACTTGAAAGCTGTCCCGACAGTATTCTGGAGTGCATGGAGTCATTCCCTTCACGAACTGAAATGCTAGACACCACAGGCATTCTTCTGCTGAAAGATATTCCAGGGAGGCTTTGATCCCTCCCGAAAAACAAATGAGACAAATAAGCAAGGGAAGCAGCACTTTCTATCTTCTATCCTTGAGCACAATATGACCATTTTGGGCATAAAAAGGACATAGAAGACCTTTACTAAGCGATGCTTCTCCAATTTTATTTACCTTTCCATCTCACAAAACTTTATTATTGGAAGAGCTCTTCAAGATAATTTAATATATAAAATTGATTTTCTATATTAAAAAAAAAACTACCCTAGAGCAATTAAGTGGTTTACAAAGCTAGTTAGTGGAAGAATTATGAACTATACTTGAGGTCTTGATTTCTTCTCCAGTGCTCTCATATCAGGCTATTTCACATTCCCATCATTATTGTCAATCCAGTTTCTTTTTTCTTTTTTTGTGGGATTCAGAGATATCCTAGATGCAACATCTGGTTTGTTTATCAAATGACTAGGAGGATCAGGTGATTGATATAAGATATTCCTGCTAATTCACGGTTCCTGACTTCTGTTATATTGGTTATTCTAGGTGGCTTCTTGGTCCTGAAATTAATGTATCTGGAGCAAGATGACATTTTGTCATTTCCCAGGATATTCACTTTTCAAGCTTGAACACACTGTTAACAGCTTCTAATTTATTATAAATCTATTTACTTATTTATTTGTAAATAAAAGCATCACTTTTATTGACGTTTGGGACACAATGGACTTCACAGAACAAAAGAAATAAGACAGTCCCAAGACACGGAGTATAATGTTGCATCAGACAAGTTAAAATTTTATTCAGTTACTTCTTTGGAAGGCCTTCTCTAAGATCTCCAGGTATTAGTCCTATGATTCCTTCCAGGCCAAGCACCAATCCTACTTACTTCCCAAAGCCTTTTCCTACTTCGTTATCTTTTTCCCAGTGTTATTATAGCTCCTTGCTCTGAAATCTCTTTTCTTTGTCACCTGAAATGTACTGCCTATTTTTTCATTTTCTTTTTCATATACAGATCCCTTTTCTCACCATAGACAGGGGTTCCCAAAGAGTAATCCAAGGCCTTACCTTTTAGTGGGTACATGAGATCAAAACTATTTTCAAAATAACCCTAAGATATTATTTGCCTTTTTTACTCTGAATCTCTCACAGGTAGAATTTTCTAGATCGCAGGTGGCAAACACAAGGCCTGTGGGTTGAATCTGGCCCTCCACCTTGTTTTATCCAGCCTGGCACCTTGTTTCTACCCAGCAGCAATGCAGAGCTCCTTGCCCCTAGTTAAGGAGTAGATGCATTTATACAGTCCTAAAATTACATTCAGCCCTTTGAAGGCAACTGCCAGGCTGATGTGGCCCCCGGTGAAAATGAGTTTGACACCCCTGTTCTAGATGCTGCATGATGTGATATTTCAACAGGTTAAATACAGAAGCAGATATGATAATCCAGTTGTCTTGCCCTGGCTGTCACGGCTCACTTGGTTGATCCTCACACCGCAAAGAGAAAAGTTGCTGGTTGATGTCCAGTCAGGGCACATGCCTGGGTTGTGGGCCTGGGTTGGAGGCATGGAAGAGGCAACCGAGTCAATGTTTCTTGTAGCATCCAGCAAACGCGAGAACAAATATCGGAGACTTTCAGGGTATCAAAGATGTTACTTTATTGGCCAAGTTTAACCTGCACAGGGGCGAACTCTCAAAGTGTCCAGCGACACAGTGCCCACAAGGAGCTGCAAACGAGAGCTGCTTACAACTAAGTCCTTATATAGGGGCGGGCAAGCAAGCGTTATACAGAAGCAGACGTGGCAGTTAGCAATTCGCTTACAAAGACCGCATGTAGGAATTTCAAACCAAGCATTCTTGTATAAGACGGGAAGGCAGGATGTTTATTCATTAACCTAGTAATCTCCTGGCTCTAGCTAGCTAGGTTCCTATTTTCTCATGGTCTAAGTTTTTCCCTACTCCTTACATTTCTCACATCAATGTTTCTCTCCCTTCTTTCTCCCTCCCTTTCCTTCCATCTAAATAAATAAATAAATAAATAAATAAATTCTTTTTAAAAAATCTAGTTTTTTATTAAGACGGACATGAAAGAGATTCACAGAAATGTAAACTTTTCATAGGTTTTTTTTTTACATCATTTGCTTCCAAAATATTGCAATTATGAATGATAATGCTATATTTGTGTTTAATGGCACAGATAAATATGGTTATTTATAAAACTGTATGACCCTTATATTACTGGGAGAGGAAACTTCAGGTCAATGAACTAAATATACTTATAAATTCTGCTTTGTAAACTACTCCTAAAATTCACATTCCAAGTTGTGTATGATAGCCACAGTATGCAAAATGTAACATCATCATGTTGACACTCCTCTCTTTACATATGCTATGAAAATCCCTCCTTAAGTGACCGGAGGGGAGAGGGCAGGAAATTTCAGGCAAAAAGGGTGAAGGGTTTGCAGATACAATTATAAAGGACACATGGACAATAACGGGGGTGGGGTGGGGGTAGAAACAAGGGAGGGAGGTGGGATGGGGGGAAAAGGAAGAAAACTGTACTTGAACAACAATAAAAAAAATTTAAAAAAAAGAACCCATCTTGATAGCCCTTGCTGGGTGTTAATACATCCCATTAAAAAACTGCTGCAGTTTATTCTTCTGCTGCAGGGTTTCTCAAGATGGGGGAATTTTAAAAGAGATTATGTATAGTTTAAGAAAGATATTCAATATACTAAAAGAGACATAGGTTTTATTTTTTTATTTTTTAAAAAACATTAGCTTTTCTTTTTTTAAAGATTTTGTTTATTGGAGGGAAGGGAGGAAGAAAGAGAGGGAGAGAAACATCTATGTGTGAGAGAAAGCAATGTCCACTGGTTGCCTCTTGCACGCCCCCAACTGGGGACCTGTTCTGCAACCCAGGAATGTGCCCTGAGTAGGAATAGAACTGGCAACCTTTCAGTTCACAGGCCAGAACTCAATCCACTGAGTCACACCAGCCAGGTGTGAGTAATAGGTTTTAAAAAACTGAAAAAATGTGGTCATCCTGACTGATTTTGGCCATTTTTCACAACTTTTTGTTTTCAAAAGAATAGTTTTTATAAAGCTATAATATTTACATTGTCATATATATATTATTGTTATTTTTAAATAAATAAATATTTACACAGTTTCCCATTTTCAATTTCTAACACAGTAAATATTAATAGATAAAATTCACATAAACAGGAGCTCTTAGGGATGCTCAAATTTTGCAGAATATAAAGAGGTCCTGAAACCAAAAGTCTAAGAATTTAAAGGGGTCAGGAAGTAGGTCTTATGCCTCTTTGAGTCTCCATTGCCATGCACATTGTAATGTTGATTGTGAAAATGTGGGAATTTGGGTCAGCAAGTGAAAGTAATTTTCTAGGGGAATATTTTGTCATCATCGTAAATGTTACATTTTTATTTCTTAGTTACACTTCCTATCTATAGCCTACCTGTTTCTTCTGCTGCATGTCATTAGTGAAATAAAAAATGAATATAAAAGTAACACTTTATTGCACTGGCTGGTGTAGCTCAGTGGATTGAGCGCAGGCTGCGAACCAGGCATCAGAGGTTCGATTCCCAGTCAGGGCACATGCCTAGGTTGCAGGCCATGGCCCCCAGCAACCGCACATTGATGTTTCTCTCTCTCCCCCTTCCCTCTCTAAAAATAAAATAAATAACACTTTATTAAACTTGAGGGAGCTCTTGGGCTATCAATACAGGGGAGAAGATACTATTCAGAAAAGCTTGAACCCTACAAAATGTCTACCGGGAATGTTAATTTGCAGATACCTCCATCACAGGATGAGAGAGCTTTAGTTAAGAGGGAAAATAGTGTCATAAAAAATGCCCAAGATTAAGAAGAAATGGTTGCATTAAAAAGCACAAACTATTTGATTTTAATTGCATGTAAGATAATTGGCCCCAACTGGTGTGAAAGATTCATAAACAAAAGAACACCAGGGGGTGTGGGGGAAACAAATAATGGCTCAAGAACTGTTAAAGAATGACAATGAAATTCATTTCAACCTAAATTATTCCTTAAGGCACACTCTCTGCAAACTACAAAAACATTTCAATTAAAGTTTTTCTAAACTTGCCTTGGAGTTTTATTTAAAAATCTGTAAACATACCAGATTTGTTTAAAATTGTCTTAGATAAAACTTTAATTCTTGTCCCTATTAGAGGGTTTTATATTTCCTTATTCTTTGGCCTAAGATTCTCATTATTTTGGTGTGAAAGCTTCTGAAAACATCCAAAATCTTAGATCAGTTTTAGCTTATAGTCTTAAATTGTTTGAATGAAAGCCTTTCTCTAAAATCCTACCTTCATTAAATCTTTATCTCAGGGACCAGCAAACTTTCTGTAAAGGCTTTGTGGGCCATAACATCTCTATGGCAACTCTGTCTTTGCCAGAAAGCAGCCACAGAAATATGTAAAAATGTGGGCACAGCTGCGTTCCAATAACAATTTATTTACAAAAACAGAAGGTGGGCCATATTTGGCCTGCCATCTTACTATAGTTTGCCAACCTCTGGTCTATCTGAGCAAATCTTAAAGCCTCACTCTGGCATCTTAGCAGGGCATGTTATCATTTGTCTCTGCCTAATCTTCTATTGTTCCCCAACATTAAGTCTAATCCCAGTCTAAGTGTCCCCCATTTCCCAATTGCTCTGCTCTTTCCTACCTTCAGGACTTTGCATATGTGTATCCCTTACCAGGAATAGCCTCTTTCCTTCATTCTGCCTTTCCAAGTCCTACTCATCCTTTGAGGTCTTGGCTACACATTTATGAAGCCTTTATGGGTACCTTCAACAAACATTCCTCTTCCCCTTTTCTCAACACTTCATGACTATTCATAACCCTTAAGTACAGCAAAATATTCTGAAATTATTTCAGACCACTTGTCAATGACAGTACTATAATACACCAACTTATGTAGGTCTCTATCTTCTTCAAGGGAAGATCTTGCCTGGAGGGCAGGAGTCTACACAGTTGGATTTACTGAAAAGCCAATTAAACTTTCACTTTAGGGACTTTCACTAGCTTTTTCACTGTACTTAATTTTGTATCTATAATTCTAGATTCTTTTACAGAAAGAAGGCCTCCAAATTTGTATGTCTCAGGAGCCACAAGAGCTGGATCTGCCTCTGGGCTCACCACAAGGTTGGTACAGCAGAGATTCCATCATCTCTCAATATCCATTTTCCTTGCTGGAAAACTTGCCTTCCAAGTTGTTATATGAGGAAGAAATATACATCTTATGTAAGTAACTGGGTTTGGGTCTTTCTGCAATAGCAGCTTAGTACTTTTTGCACTATGAGCTAGTACTAATTGCTCAAAAATATTTCTTGAACTGAATGTGGCCATTACCTAAGAAACAGATAAAAAAAGACTTGCTCTTCAGAATCATTCAGCTTCTCATCTTCCCAAAGAATCTGTGCCACATTTGTATTTTATTGAATATGGAATGATAGGATATAGTTACATAATAAATATATAGGTGGTTATAACTGCATTTTCTGTTTTAGGGAAGGTGATTTCCTTTTGGGGCGCATATATAAAGCAAATTAAAGTAGTGAACCACTTACTTCACTTGGACACAACTCTTCAACACTTTTCTTACCAACTTCTACCTAACTCCTGGCCCCCAAGCCCAGAAGGAAAGCAATCAAAGCAGTGAATCAGGCAGGCTTGTGTGCTGGAACGAGGTGAGATAGGAGTGGAGGTAAAGCAAAGACTGCTGTTCACAGACGATGGAAGGAGACAGATCAAACAGTGGTAGAGTGCAGCTATGTGCAGTTATCAATCAATCAGTCTGTAACACCAATGAGAAGCGTAGGGGAAATAGGGTACAAGGCCATAAAAACAGATCGTCTATTTTAGTGAACCCAAATCAGCTCACTGGAATAGGAAGAAGCCTCCCACTGTTGTTCCTAGACAGGCCTGAGTCCTTTGATGTCATCAGGGGAGTTGTGTTACTTATTGAAAAAGATCAGTGAAAGCTATGAAAATCACTTCATTCCTTTTTTTAATAGCTGTGACTTCTATGTCATTGTCAGATTTACACATGTTGCAATCTCCTCTCTTCTGCTACAAACCTCTAAAATGATAGACAAAACTGTATATATATTTCTTTGGCTATACTCAAAAACAAGATGGAGAAAAATGTTCAAGGACTGGAAATGGAGAAACTTGTCTTTAACAATAGTATTCAGGAACCACAGTACTAAGCAAAAGCCAAAGCTTCGCAAAGCAGTACACACAGCGATGAAAGCTGAAGGACCACTCATGGACACAGTCCCAAAAAAAGAGAACCTACTTGGAGACTGGAAAGAACAGTCACTCACCTAATGACTCTGCTATGAAAAAAAAAAAACAAAAAACAGAAGAAGGTGATGGAATAGACTATAGGGGTGAGGAGGAACAATTTTGATTATATTGTCTGAGAACACCTAAATGATATTTGACTTGAATGACAATAAGTTGCCAGCCATGTAAAGATTTAGAGGCAGAGGAAAGAGCTGTTTGAAAGACCCCTAGGCAGGAAAGAAGCCAATGTGGTTAAAACTTACTGAGAGAATAGAAGAATGGTAAGAGGTGAGATTGGAGAAGAGACAGGCTTAGCATATATGGAACTTTTGGCAAATTTGGCAGTCTAAACTGAGGCAGGAAGTCCTCTTGCCTTTTCTAAGCAATACAGACACAACTGATTAAAAATCATGGATAAAATTTACAAAAACATTTTTAATACATATTTGATTTCCAAAACCACAAAAAGAAATCCCTGGGTGTCAGAAATAAATGATGAGAGTGGTTAAAAAAATGTTGAAACCCAAGGTGAAGTCAGATGCAATTTAAAACTGTATAACGATCTCAATATGTATTAAAAAAAATTAAACAAAATTCAACACTCATTTACGATTTTAAACACCTACCTGCCATTGTATAAACAATAATCTTGAGCCTTGGGGAGATGATATATTAGCGAGATATATACAACCTTGTGACCTTGAATGGAAACGGGGGCACAACCTCGTAATTTTTCAATGATTTAAGTAGATCTTTAGTGTAACCAAGAATTGCTTAGCATGATAATAGTTCATGATTATGCTTTTTTATCATAAAAAAGCATGATTATGCTTTTTTAGTATTTATCATGTAGGGATAAATACTAAAATATTTACAGATGAAACAATATAATAAATAAAAATAATAAATAATATACCTTATTTCAAAATAGTCCAGTGGCAGGAGCTATAAAAGATACAGAAGAGAGAGACCATGAGTTGTTAAGCTGTGGAATGGGTACAATGGTATTTATGACACTGTTTTCTGGGGGGTTTTTTTGTATATCATTAATATTTTTCATAACAAAAGCTTTAAAAATCACCTGGAACATCTATAAAGTATTTAGATGTCAGGTCTCACCCCATCCCACAGACATGGGATCCAAGAAACTACAATGTTAACAATCTCCTCCATCCTCAGCAGCTCCCAAACCCAAACACCCTGACTTCCCCATGCAATTGTTTTTCAAGCCACACTCTGAGAAATACTCTAATACAAAGTCTGTTTAATTTCAAGGGATGCTTTGAAATGGAGACGTTCTTCATCACAGACAGTTGCTTTGGTTTTAAAATAACATCCCTGAAGAGATCACCACTGCCTTCCAAAATGACTGAATATGTTCACTCTAGATCTCTCCTGCTGCTCTAGAGGTAATTAAATTTCCAAGAAATTTGTCAACGGACACATTTAGAATACATTTGATCCACTGCCACTGTACACAGTGAGGTTCAAATTGGAATTTGAGAAAAACACAGGGGCTTTTGAAATAGGAAAATAAGATAATATATTAAGGATTTTAGAAGTGTTCAAAAGGAAGCAATAAATATCAGCTATAATAATACAATCTTAATTGAAAAATCATAGTATTCTAAAATATATGAAATGGTTCATTCTATAAATGTAAGATCCACTACCTAGAGGGCATTTTACTTTTATTTCTATTTTCCCAAAATAAAATTTGCAATGATGATCTGAAGTTTTCAAATGCTAGTTATTGTTCAAAAAATTGAGTCTCACTCTTTTTATACTTTTCAAGATCATAAAAACTCTCTTCATATGAGGGGAACCCAAAACAACTGGTATTTATAAAATACTGTGTATTTTATTCTTACATGCTTAAATTTCAGTCACCTTCAAAGTACTCTCCATTTGATGCAATACACCTATTGAGACTTTTTTTTATTGCTCAAAACGGTTTTTGAACTCATCAATTTTGATGCCTTTTAGTCTTCTGCTGTTTTTTGTTTCATTTCTTCCACAGCAGCAAATGTTTCCCTTTGAGAACTTTACTCATTGGGGAAACAAAGAAAAGTCACTCGAAGTGAGATTGGGTGAATAGGGAGGGTGGGGCAGAGGGGTCATGTTATTTTTGGTCAAAAACTGCTGAACACTCAGCACAGTGTGGGCAGGTGTGCTCCAAAATCATCCATCATAAAATGGGCAAAAAAATTAAGAGTCTTCACAAAAATTTCACTGAAGCTGAAGACTGCCTCTCACAACAATGCCAGTTGGGTTCCTAGAACATTCACCTAGCTGGGGCAGCCTGTACCACAAGGGGACTGCCCTCCAGAAGATAACTATGGTTTTGGGGGGATTCTGCCCTCTTTATCTCCTTCAATAGGCTTCATCTTTCCATGCTATAGTTTTTATTTGTTTAGATAGGTGACAGATTCTTCTGTTAATACTTATAAGAACAGGAGTAAAAATAAGAGTAAGAATTAAGTTTACCAAATCTGTGGGGTACTCCAGTGTCTTGGATAAAATCTTTCTTTTTTATAAAAAATATAAATTATTAAGAAGGTCTTTCTTTGAAAGAAAACAATATTTTGTTTTTACTTTATTGTTAGCTCCAACTTAGGTCTAATTCTAATAATGAATATAGAATTTCCCAGGAGCATATGGAATTTTCTGTCTTTTTCAAACACAGAATTACAGGAACATTTAATTACAAACATTCTCCTCACAATACCACTCAATAAATTTCTGGAAACATTAATTTGGTGCCCATTAAAAGCAGAGAACAGTAATAACAGGACATGTGGGAAATTTCAGAAGCAAAGACATACATAGCTGGTACTTTTGAAGTTCTTATAATTTAATAGAGGAGACTGAATAATCCCTAAGAAGTACCCCATAGCATATTTATTATCAGATGGATTTGGCATGAAGCAGTTTTTTTTTTTTTAACAATCTGGGTTTTTTTAAGACTTTATTTATTTATTTCCGGAGAGAAGAAAGGAGGGAGAAAGAGAAGCAGAGACACATCAATTCGTGGTTGCCTCTCGCATGCCCCTCACTTGGGGATGTGGCCTGCAACCCAGGCATGTACTGACTGGGAAGTGAACTGACGACCCTTTGGTTTGCAGACAGGCACTCAATCCACTGAGCCACACCTGCCAGGGCAAAGCAGTTCTTTTTGAATATTATCCATTGCAATTTAGTTTCTGGAGTAAATAGAAGAAATGGGGAATCTAGAAAAAATAGTATAGCTAAGATCACAAACCACTAAGTCATAGAAAGGGAACTTAAACATAGGTCTCCTAATTTCACATGTAAGACAATCTCACAATATTAATCTTGAGGGTAACACCTTCTTGAGATTCCAGATCTATAAAATTCATTTAATTTACAACTTTTTAAAAAATCAGCCAGTAAGACTGATTAGAACTCAGAAGAGAGCAATGCTCTAGCATTCCACCTTCTTTCTTTCATTTTGGGGAAAGGAGTATCTGTGACACCCCAAACTAAATGTGATACCTCAAAGAAAATGGTCTAAATAGTTAAGGTTGTATTCTTCTCAAATATCTGAGGTTGTTATTTTCTAGTATTCCTCTAGGACTTCTCTATAAAGGAAATTCACAAGGTCGTTTTACACCATAGGTCTAGATTGACACAAAATATTCTCTCTCTCTCTCTCTCAAAATAAGACATGTAAATACTTTGAAAGTCATGTGATTAAAATAAAAGGTCATGTGAAACTATAAGGCTCCTAAAAATTGTAGCAGGAGTATATTTTCACACATACACACAGTCTTAATAACAACAACAAAGAAAGCAGTGGTCTCCCCAAAACCTGAGACTCCCTCCAGAATCTTTTGCTTGCTTCTTTTCATATTTACCAACCTTTTCCTAAATGTCTACACTATTTCTTGATTTGTAAATTTTAAACAGCACCTAATATAAAAGATCAAGATCCAACATCTTTTCTTTTCCCTCCCTCTAGCCTCCCAATATTGCTATACTACCATATTTTAAGTTAAATCAATGTTTCATGTTAACCTAATTATAGCATGTTAACCTTATTCTGGTTATCTTTTGTTTTTAAATTTGTTGTTGTCCTTCCTTTGGTTGTGCAAGAGAGCAAAGTGTATCTACCTATGCCTCCATCTTAGCCAGAAGTCTCTTTTTTCTTTTCCATTTCTATTTGATAATGTCATTCTTGGTGAAGGTTTCTCTCAACTATCTGGTGATCCTTTGCTGTCCCTTCATGTATGAGTGAGACACTACAAAGGTATTTGGAAACTGTTAACAAGAAGAGCTTGTCAATTGGTGAGCTTCATTATAGGATGATAAAATTGGGACCTATTTGTTTTGTGAGGAGACCCTCAATTATCAGTATCTCTATATCTTTTTTCTGGAGTTATTCAATTTTAAGTTTCTCCCAAAATTAATTCTCTGCTATTCTGTGTGAAGAATATGTCTTGCTGTTAGAATTTTTGGAGTAAAACAGAGCAAGAGGACTGGGTAAGTTTCATCATTCAGTACATAGGCATTATCTGATCTCTGCTTTCAGTGTGGTATCCAGCCTCCCCAGCTATAATCTTTAGTTGTACTAGGTATATCAGTCTGAGCCTTCTTTAGTTCAATTTTTTTCCCCCACAGAATAAATTCCCAGGGTTCTGCTAAGGAGGTGGAAGGATAGTAGCCTAACTAAGCAGGATCAAGTGGGGAACTGGTGATTTAACTTCTTATATAGACTTTCAGCTAATCCCCTCTTTTCAGCTCCTCAAATATCCCTGCTGCTGCAGTATCTGCTCCTTCCCACTCCTGGAACTCTAGTGTTCTGCAGTGGAACACTAGAGGCTGCTGGCCTCCTGTTAATACACCCCTCTCAAGCATTTGGAATTCATTTTTTCAGCTCCATTTCCATCTTTCAAAAATTTGTTGATATCTTTCATTTGCTATTATTTTTTTATTCTCCCTGTCCTCATGAGTGAATAACTTTAAAATATTAACTCACTGTGATTTGGGAATGATAAAAACAATAGAAATGAACATGTGTTTAATCTGGCCATATAAAACAAGAGTCACAAGACTGTCAAAATGCTTGCTTTTGTTCCCATAAGTGTCAAAAACAGAAAATTTAGAAGTAAAATTCCACTCTCATGATGCTGGTGTGAAAAGAGCCTGGGTCTGAGAACTGTAGTACTTGTTTTCATGTCTTGTTATTATCATTTCTTGGTCGGTTGATGTTAGGTAAGTTAAATGTTTTGACTATCTGTTTATTCATCTGTAATATGACAATCACCCTTACACAGCCTATTTTATTTGTAATGACCAAATAAGATAAATGATGTGAATGTCCAAATATATTAAGATATCTATATATCATTTCTCATTAACTCTATTACCAATCGGAAAGTCAGATATTTTTTGAGAGGCAGTGTAACAGAGTAGAAAGAGTATGAGTCACACAGACTCAGACTCGAATTTTGTCTCCGTCATTCATTGTGTGATCTTGGGTGACTTAACCTCTCTCTGCTTCATTTTTCTGTTTATAAAACTAGTATAACATTATTAACCTGACAAGTCTGTTGTGAGGATTAAATGAAATAATGCATGTAAAACATCTGCTGTAGGGCCTGACACTTAGTATGTACTCAGCAGATGTTAATTCTTCCTCTTCTACTGCCAGTTTGGGACCAGCTTTCTTATGCTCACATGAAAATCCTTAGCTTGTATTTCCTCAATTAATGCTAAACTACATTAGTAATTAGCATCTTAGGTCATCAATAGTCCTCATAAAAACTGTTTATTTGCTGTTTTCCTGGAACTAAATTATAAGGTGAGCAGCCCAAATTGAGAGTTCAGCATTCATATCCTTTGAAGTGGTAAAAGGTTATTGCTGAGGCATCTTTAGGAGTATTTTGTTATGAAATAAGACGCGAAACTTACAATGAATATTAAAAGATACCAGGGACACTAGAATACTGGAAAAAGACTAAAAAAATTATCTTAAGAGTAACTGGTTACTTTTTTTCCCTATTTGATCTTCACACAAACCTAGAAGTTGAGTGTGAGGTGGAATCACATTGTGGTTTTTCTTAAGAGTTTTGAAGTCTTCTGCAGAGATGCCAAAACACTAAGTAACCCTTGGTAACATCACCAACAATTTACAGTATTAAGATGCTACTAGATTTAAGACATTGTAGGAGGCAACAGTACACAAAGTCCTTGCCATCAAGGATTTCATAATCTAGCTGAAAACAAAGGACACATGGATTTAAAAATAAATAATGAGTCCAGATTGCTGTGGCTCAGTTGGTGGGGTATCATATTGCAAATTGAAAGGTTGCCAGTTCAATTCTCAGTCAGGGCACAAGCCTAGGTTATGGGCCAGGTCCTTGGTTGGGGGCCTGTGAGTGGCAGCTGATGGATGTTTCTCTCCCTCTCTTTCTCCCTCCCTTCTTCCCCCATCTCTAAAGGTAAATAAATAATTTTAAAAAATAAATTATTCAAGATAGCATAGTTGAAATTATAAGTATTACATGAAGATAGAGAAGGTTAAATTATAGTAGTCTGGCCTGATTAGAAAAGGCTTTAAAGAGCAAATAGCACCTCAAACATTTTAAAAGGGAGGATGTAAATTATCCACAAGAAGAGGGGAGGAAATTACTTTTTTATTTCAAATATGAATTCATGCATTCTTTCAACAAACGCTTATTGGGATCCTAATAAATTCTAGACACTGTGCTGGGTGTTGGGGTTACTAGGTCTCTCTAGAGCAAGGCAGGAAGATGGAGAATGAGTAGTGACAATCCAAGGTATTGAGTGCATACATGTGTGCTGAAATATTTCTTTCTAAGAGCCTGCTAATCTATCAAGAAGATGGTTACCACCTCTTTTTAAAGGAGTATGTAAATCATGAGATCTGGGTTCTAGTTCAAGTACTGTCACTATAAGAGTTACAGTCTCTATAGGCCTGCTATTTTATGGGTCAAGTGAAGAGACTATGGAATATTTCAAAGCCTATGAAAACATAAAATTTAGGATACAATTGAAGGATTATAATCATTAGCTTACTATTGGGCAGCTGGAGACCTGGGGTGGTGCTGAGCATCAAGAATGTTCCAGAATAAACATTCTAGTAGTCTGTTTTTGGATTTCTCACTATTTTCTGTGGACTCCATAATTTGGCTTCTGTATCTATACAACAGGAAAATCACAATGATGTCCCTCACCATTATGGGAAGAAATTAATAAATGCCTGTGATTTGCATAGGTTCCTAGATGAAAGAGCTCAGGAACATACAAATGATTTGTGTTGATGCTGTTATTAGCTTCGTCTAAGTAGGATCTATCTCTTGGAAAACTGAAAAAGCTTGGCTACCATTGATTGCTTTGTGACTTTTGCCAATTCCCTAGGGAATTTTGACTTTCCCTGGAAAACTACCTTTGGGAAAATCTCTGAAGAAATTCTGCTGCAAGTAGCCAGTTTAGGGTCATACCTGATATCATGCTATAAGGAAAATAAATCTTTTCACACAAGTGGTCAAGACTATTTGCTGAGCATACCAGCATTTCCCAAACAGGGAAGAGAGGTACAAGAGGCCTCATTAAGACTTTATGTGTCTTTGTTAGTGTGAACTGTATAACTTAAGGTTATACAGTTCCTATGAGCTCCTCTCCACCTCTATCATTTTTCTCCCTATCATTGTTCCTCCTCCCCCATTTCATTTGCCTTATCTCAGTCTTCATTTTCCTAGTCAAAAAGGCTTTTCAAAAACTTAGGCCACATTGTTTCCTCTCTCTTCTAGGCCTGGCCTTCCCACTCAAAGCGACTTGGAGATTGTCATGCGCCCAGGAGGAGATAAATGTGTATACACCAGTGGCTCTCAACCAGAGGTAATTTTGTAACGTCTGGAGACATTTTTGGTTGTCACAGCTAGGGGGAGAGTGCTGTTGTAATTTAGTGCAGTGATTTTCAACCCTGTGTGCTGTGGCACATTAGTGTGCAGCCAAGACTTTTAAAAACATTTACTACTTGACTGTTTAATCAGGGGACCTGACCTCTTTTCCCTTAGATTGTCAAATAAAAAAATGACAACAGCCAACACAACAATAGCCATCCAGTGAAAATGAATAAAAATTATACCTATTTTTTTGTTAGGTTAGTGTGCCGCAGAATTTTAGTAAAAGTTTATGTGTGCCATAAACTAATAATATGAAAAAAGCTGAATATCACTGATCTAGTGTGTAGAGACCAGGGATGCTATTAAAAAATCCTACAATGCATAGAACAGCTCCCAACAACAAAGAATTAGCTGGCCCAAAACGTCAACAATGCTGCTGTTGAGAAACCCTGGTATATACAGATATCAGTAAAGATTATTGAGGAGGCAGCACAGCCTCCTTAGGGATGTAGATCCTCAAGGTGGTAAGGTGGCAGCCACTGGCATCAAATTGTCTGGACTTTATTCCCAGGTTCCCTGCTTTTGCTGGCTGTATGATTTTGGATTAATTATTCAATGCCATGGAAGTACAGTTTTCTCATCTGGAAAAGGGGGCTAATAAAGTATCATTCTCATTAAGCTATAAGCTCTTTGGAGGCAGGAACCTAATTTTACCTGTCCGTGCTTAGATTAGGGACCAGTACCCAATGGGGAGTACTAAATATCTGCAGATTGTCACCCACAGTTGTTTTGAGGCCTGAAGCAGAGAATACATACTAGTGACATGAAGCACAGTGAGGAGAAAAGCAGCCCTAAGGGTGGGGGCTAGGCTGACACTATTAGCTAGGATATGCTGCCCTGTTGAACAAAAACAATTTCACAGGACACCAACATCAGACAAAGCTACTCTGTAACCACGATGGATCAAGACAAAAACAAAACAAAACAAAAAAAAACCACTCTGTAATCACGTCTGAATACAAACAAAAAAAGAACACTGTCCCAACCACAAAAAGACCAAATATCCCCCTACCCTGGCTAGCATGAAGTACTGATGCTTCTTAACCAATCATTGCCTCAGCCTCTCTTGGTTCTTCTCCCTTTATAGATTAAGAATTGACAAATACCCCATCATAGAATTAGCTCCACCTCCTAATAGCATCCAAAGAGAAGCCTTGTTTCCTTGAACCTTCCTCCCAATTACCTAACACAAGCCTAAACCCTGTAAACATTTCCAGCACCCTTTTTATGAGATGCCCACTGTCCTTTATGATGTGTCTCCCCTCCTTGCAAGGAAACAATACGCCCAACTTTATTCAACTATAGGCGTGTTCTCGGTGGCCTTTGGCTGGAGAGCATTAACAAAAGCGGGAGCTCCCCAAAGGGCAGTTGCTATGATTATACCTCAAGGGGAACTGCATGATGCGCCCACCACATTCAAGCAGAGAATTCATAAAGAAGTGTTTTGAGGCTTCCCGACAGCCTGCCCCTTGCCAGGCCGTTTCTCCTTAGCTTGCGTCTTTTCTTTTAGAGGAGGCTTTTGGTTTTCCTTCCAAGTGGAAATCCAGAATGTTAGGTTAACTTCCCCATGAAGTAGACACCCCTAGTGCGCGCCTCCAGCTCCAACTTAAGAGTTTCTCAGGCCCTGGCTAGCGTAGCTCAGTGGATTGAGCACGGGCTGTGAACCAAAGTGTCGCAGGTTTGATTCCCAGTCAGGGTACATGCCTGGGTTGCAGGCAGGCCATGACCCCCAGCAACCGCACATTGATGTTTCTCTCTCTCTCTCTCTCTCTGTCTCTCTGTCTCTCTCTCTCTCTCCTCTGTCTCCCTCCCTCCCCTCTCTCTCTGAAAATAAATAAATAAAATCTTAAAAAAAAAGTTTCTCAAACACTGAAACACCCTCAACAGGTTCATATTACTGAGTGTCTCACTCACTACCCTAACCCAGGATAAACGGCCCCCAAATCACTTTACAAGCAGTGCGGAAAAAGCGCGGACCCTACACCCGCGAAAGGCTGAGGTAAAAGCCACCACCTGTAACACCCAGCCTTCCCGACTGTCTTCCTCAGACGTCACGCACACGCAGGGGTCGCTGGGCGGCCGCCGTGAAACTGCTCGCCTCTTCTAGGGGGACTACAAGTCCCGGCTTGCCTGGAGCCCCGGTGTCGCCGGTAACTCGCGCCAGAACGCCCTAGGTCAGCTCCTCCGCGCGCCTGCGCCCTGGCGGGCTCTGCGCAGGCGCATTTCAACGCTTGGGAGGGGAGGGCGGGGTGTCGCTCCCTTTCGCTGATGCAAGAGCCGAGTGCGGTGGTGGGAGAGGTGTAGGTGAGGTTTGTTCCGTCGCTGAGGCCCAGGGCTGACCCGTCTGACGTCCCGTCCGTGCCGAGCCTACTGGAGCTGCAGTCATGTCCGGAGACGAGGTGAGGGCCTAAGTCTGGCGCTGGGGCTGGGGACTGAGGCGGGTAGCCGAACCCATCCCAATGTGGGAGGGAGACCCGGTCTGCGGCCTAGCGGCCGGCCGCCATGTGGGGCCCCCGGGCCTAGGTGTCCCGGAGCGGTAGAGCCAGCGAGGACTCCGGAGCCGCGGGCTTGGCCGCGCCCGGCTCTCCTCAGGGTGGCGGCGCTGATGCCGGCATTTCCGGAATGGAGAGCACGTTGAGTCGCCCTCGCAGAATTGGGCTTGAATGCCGGCAGTGCCCCGAGTGAACGAGATTGGGACTGGGGACCTCCGTATTCCTTTGGATTTGACACTGCAGCTCTAACATTCCTCGCTGGGTGCCGGGGGTGCCAAGAGGAGCCTCCCTGAGCTCCGGTGGAGTGCTCTCGTTAGAAACTTTCGCAGGTTGTCTTGTCCTGGCCGGTATCAGCCCTCGTTTTCTCCAGCATTATTTCTTAAAAAGACCAGAGAGTGGGGTAGATAGGACGAGAGGAAAAGATGCTTCAGCCTCGAGAAGTGACTAGCCTCGGAAAGTTTTAGGACAGAGTCCCTGTTTCCTTCACAGAGTTCACAACGACGGGAGCGGGAAGTCCCGGCTGCGAAGCTGGCTGCATCTTTCACTACTGCTGTCGTCCTTGTACCTCAGCAAATTTACTCAAATTCCCTTTGGCCATCTTTATGCCGGTACATGTAAAATTAAAAGGCCTAAAGTGAAATTAGATTTTAAGAGTTGTAGGTATTGATTAATACTGGGGGGTGAGCTACCGCTTCCCGGCCAGCTCTTCTCACCCGCCCCCCCCCCCAAAAAAAGGCTCTTGAATTTATAATTCACTTCTGTAAACATTTGAGTGCTTGGCCTTTAGGGCCTCGGAGAGAAGGAAGAGGAAAAATTCGAGGCTTTCTCGAGCATTGACTTCTGAAGTAGTCCCTGAACGGTCCCTAGACTTGCCTTTTGGAAAGGCCTGATCACAGTTAAGAAGGCAAGTAGGCGTGCTCACAGAAAGTAGAGTGCTCCCCAATTTGGTAAGAGCTAATTCCTTGAAATGTCGCTAGTGACTAGTTCATGACTGGATTTGAAGACCAAATTAAGCAATTTGGATTTATTCTGAGGGAACTCCAGTTGATTTCCACAACCCTGTAAGATATGTATTATTGTTGGGCCCGTTTTATGGATTAGAAACCAGACTTGGAGTGTTGTATCATGTCCATGATCAAACAGTAAGTGGCTGAGTCAGTGGTAGAATTCCAGATCTATGTAGTTCCTCTATCTAGGTGACTAAGAAGGCTCTTTGGTAGAAATTGAGAGTCTAAAGGAAGTAGGTAGTCCTTGCTTGGGAAGTCATGGTGGACATTGCTCTGGACTACTGTTCTTCAAAGGTTCTGAGAGTGGCTGTGTTTCACACTTGTTTTGTTTCTACCCATTTTCTAAGCCTTTCATAACAAATAAAGCACTAATATAGTGCAGAGTACTGTAGTGTGCTGTTGTTTGTGTGGTTTCTCTGGCAAAGTGCTCACAACTGTTTGGGGGAGGTAAGAGATCAGCCAGTTTCTACAGGAGGTAGAAAGAACCACCTACACAGATTCATGGGGCTGGAGGATTCAGTTTTAACAGTGGGATCAGGTTTTGAAGGAACTGAAATATGGCAGAACCAGCGTTCCAGTAGAGAACTTTTGGAAGCCAATAAAGTATAAGCGTCTTGGCACTTTTAGATCCAACTTTGTTTTATAGATAGGAAGCTAAGCCCCATGGAAGTTAACTTGCTCAAGATCACAGCGAATTAATGGGCCTAGAACCAGCCTTTGGCTTCCACCCTGGAGGTATATGAAGGTTCTGGTTCCTCCAGTACTGTTGACTAGATAAGTATTCTTAGGACAATCCTTAATTTCTGACTACTTTACAGATAAATGAAGATCTGCACAAAGAAATAATTACACTGTACGTATTTCTTTTTAAATTTGGCAATAAGCCAAAACTCACTAAAACATAACCTCTTTTAATGTAATAGAACCAAGACTTTTAAAAAGCAGCATTCTAGACATATGAAAAAAATCCCCTAATCTGCAGGTGTTCATTATTTTTCAGACCAATTTTTAAAAAGTGTTGTCCATACTTAAGATCATTGCTTATTACAATACCAGACCCTATTCATTAGGTGTCAGAACATTGGGCTTCCACGCAGCACTATAAGGTGGTTTACAAAAGAAGCTTTAAGCTCAAAAAAGAAGTTTCTGATTAAAAATGGAATGTGGGGTGTACTAAGTTTACAAAACAGAAGAATACAAAGAGAAATTAAAATCTCCCAGAATCCTATTACCCAGAGATGACAACACTTGGCATTTGTTCTGTTCACCTTGCTTCTCCAGTTCTTTTGTAACTCACACTTCCCTTCCTGGTGTGGTATGTCCATAAAGTTAACATCTTGGGTAAGGTATGATGTTTGGGAGTAGGTTTCCAATTTGATGAAGCATGTTAGGCTGTTATTAGGGTAATTTTTGCTGATATTCCTTTTTCTCATCTCCAGCCCAGCTCTGAGTGGAAAGATAGAAATGGAAAACTTCGAAGGCTTTGTTGTGGACTTATAAAAAAAAAAAAAATCAAGAGAGTCTGTGGTTTTTCCATAAGTGCACTGTCAGCAGCTATTTACTTTTCAAATTCAAGTTAGTCTCATAAACAAAACATTTGGAATGTGATAATTTGTTGTCCTTTGAAAGGCTTAAACCATTTTTTTAGTCAAGATTGAACATGGTCTTGCCGTTTGGTAGAGGGCTTCTTTGAGCACTGCTTTAGAATCCCTGGTTTCCTTATTTTTAACTCTGTGAGCAGTGGTGTGAATAAAATGAGGTGATGAGCGGATGTCTTAAGTACCCAGAGACAGTACTTAAGAGAGATGTTAATAATTTCATTGTATAATTCCTGCATGTTTCATACCCTTTACAAGGCTACAACCAAACTGTTAACCTGCAGGCCTAAATATGAATGTTTTTCAGAGGATAAGAAGGCAGTTGTGAAGCTACTGTCTTCTGATTTCAGGATCCCTCCCATCTTTGGTCTGTCTTGCTGAGTAATAGTTAAAAGATAATTAATGTTCTAGGGCAGTTGCTCCTTGAAAAAAATGCAATAAATGAATTGTAAGCCCTGCCAGACAACCAGACTTACAGTGCCTCGAGTGCTGACTGTCCTTTGGCCAAATCTACATGTCTCCAGAGTGTGGATGAATTGTAGCTACCTCCTTGGAACAGATAGCAACACTCCACGTAGGCTGACTTGCAGCCTAGGAGTTTAGCAGTGGGGAACTTTGCCTCTGGATTCTTCTCTCTTCTTTAAGTTTGCCAAATTAAAAATTCTTCAGACTGACTGCATTTTGGAATTGTTCATTTATACAGTTAGATCCTTATTAAAATAGAAGAGGATGACTTTGAAATGAGGCTGTATCAATTTCCAGAATGTATTGAAGATGACTACCCTATAATTAAAATTGTTTGGGGAATTATTTTGAGAATTTCATTTTATGTTTTGGAAATTAGATCACCCTGAGTTGATGAAATTTCAGAATAGGACTGAAGAGATACCATGCTTTATGAACTGTAAAGCATTATATAAATTATGATAATTGCTAACATTGAGTACTATTGTGCCTGGTACTGTGTCAGTTGTTTTATATTTATTTACTCATTTAATCCTCCCAGTAATCTTATTACAAGGTTTGGTTTTGGTTTTGCCACTGCTCTCCACACTTTACAGATGAGGCATGGAGAGGGCAAGAACTTATCTGGGGTAATTCAAGTAAGAGCCAGAGGCAGATTTGAATTTAGTCATTTAGGCTCCAGACGCTTCACTGCACTGTCAACAGCAATTCATTGGGGGAAATGCTGAATTTAAGCATGGTAGAATTTGGACAAAAGATTGGTAAGGGAGTTAGAGAAGAAATACTTGGGATTTTAATCCAGTTCTGTTTGACTTCAAAGACCTCACTCTTTCTACTCTACTGACATCTACCCTATATGTTATTTAAACTATTATGTCTAAAATAACTATTTTTCCCAAGTGATTAGTAAAAACATATAGTCTACAAAAAGTTTTAAGTTAGTTTTTCACTTATTCTGTAGTGGACATTAGATAAAAATAACCTCAGAAAACTTTTAATGTTCCAGAAACAAAAAGGAGAGTAAAAGGTTGTGTAGAAGTTTCTCTTATTCAGATACAGATTTGCTATATGAAGGGTTGCTAATGGGTTTCCTTAAAGTTTTGTCTGAACTTCAGGATATAATTTTAAAAACACTTAAAAAAATGAGGTCGTCTCCTGGCATAGCAACCCCAGGTTGTCAACCTTAAATGTGTATAACCTGCTTAGGCATTGGTCTTGTCATCCACAAAGCGAGAGGAGTAGCATAGGTTGTTATTAATGTCCCTTCCCTAAATTCCATGATTAATTCATTATAAAGTCTGCATATTTGCTCATGAAACTAAAAGTGAAGTTCCTGTCTTGCGATAATTTAAAAATTGAAAGGTAGGCATACATGTTTAAAGACTACCCTCGACCCCTACCCTGTGTTTATGAGTATAAGGAAGGTTGGGTAGACTTTTTTAATCCTAATTTTGGTACTTTAGTGCATCAAATACTCTTAAGAGTGTGTCTTTTGAGGATACAGCATGTTTGGAATATAAGGATGGTTAAAAACAATCACTTGGTCCCCTTTTTATTGTCTTTTAAACAGATGATTTTTGATCCTACTATGAGCAAGAAGAAAAAGAAGAAGAAGAAGCCTTTTATGCTAGATGAGGAAGGGGATGCCCAGACGGAAGAAACTCAGCCCTCAGAAACAAAAGAAGTGGAGCCAGAGCCAACTGAGGACAAAGATATAGAAGCTGATGAAGAGGACAGTAGGAAAAAAGGTGAGCAGTAAAGGCGAGAGTCACTGTCTTACTGGAAAACCTGGTTCTCTTCCATTGGAGTTTTGGATTTTGTGCATGCATTGACCTCTCAGCCTGATGAAGCCATTCCAGCGAAAGTTGAAACTATCCACCATCTGTGTGCACTGGACCTTGCCAGATTTCTGATAGACACAGGGAAATTCCCATTGTATCCACAAGTGGCAGAAGTGACAAAACCTTGTCATTCCAGGGCTGATTTTCCAATCTAACCTGTCAGGTCTCTTTTCACATTTTAATAGGGGTTGTATTTGAGTAGGGGCGAAAGAAATAGGACCAAGATAGGCAGTTTTGTGTCTTAGCAAGTCTGAAACCATATAAAACAAATTAAAATTATTTTTAAATGTTTCAGTTTAGACACCATCATTAATTATCCACTCTTGTGCTTTAACATAGATACCATTTGACTGTTGGAAATAAAGTATCAGTAAACATAATGTCTGTTGAATATAAGACACTGTGCAGGGGATAGAGAACTGACATTCCTTGAACATCTATTGTGCTTAGCATTGTGTATGTGAGGGGGAGACACTCCCAGAACTGGAATTATCTTCTGGAGGGCGGGCCCCTTGTATTATAAGCTTTTCCACTGGGTGAGTGTTCTAGGAATTCACCTGTGTCAGGGTACCAGCTGGCATTGTTGTGAGAGGCTGTGTTTGGGTTCAGTGAATTTTTTTTGAAGACTCTTTCAACACTTTTGCCCCAAAAGTGCACCTGCTCACACCATGCTGAATGTTCACCAGTTTTCCGCCAAAATGGCATGATTCCCCGTGCCTCACCCTCCCTATTCACCGGATCTCACCACGAGTAATTGGTTTTTTTTTTTTGTTTCCCTGGATGAAAAAAGTCCTCAAAGGGAAACGTTTTGCTGGTGTGGAAGAGGTGGGACAAAAAATGGTAGAAGTACTAAAAAGCATCAAAATAGCTGAGTTCAAAAACTTTTTTGAGTAGTGGAGAAAAAAATCTCGACAGGTGTATTGCATGAAATGGAGAGTAGTTTGAAGGTGACTAAAGTTTAAGTATGTAAAAATAAAATACACAATTTTTATAAATAAATTCCATTTTTGGGGTCCCCCTTCATAGGTTTAAAACAAACTTGGAAAGTAAGTCATTCTTGTAGTAAGACAAAATGAATTCTAAAATAACCCCTTGAAGAAAAACTTTGTAGCCAAGGGATCCTAAAATATTCCTAGAGTACAACAGGGCAGAACAAATGGAAAACATTTTGAATGAAACCTATTATTACTTGCTAGTGATAGCTAAAATTATATTCATATTGTAGTCTCATTTAAAGAATGTGAAATACTTTATAAGGCCTTTTGTTGATTGATTGATTGATTGATTGATACAATAGCATGTAGAGTTAGGCACTGGGATTTAGGTAAACAAGGCATTAATTAGCACCTTAATATTTAGTAGGGAGATAAATAAGCAAGCTGTTAAATACCTCTGTTGGGGTGAAAGAAGGTACTATCGAAGCATCTGGGGGGGTACCCAATTGAGAAAAAGGTGGTATCGGTAGGTTTAGAGAGAAGGCCTCTTGGTGGAAGTAACTTTTAACCAAGATTAAAGGTAGGTAAAGCTACCTGGGAGGTTCCATGGGAAGGGTTAGAGGTGAGAGACCACGAACACTCCACTAAAGTGGAAGTAGTTCATTTGGGCTGGGACAAGGGATTGAGGTAGGGGAGATGAGATGGAAAGCAGAACTGGAGAGAGAAAGCTGGAGAGCCTTGGAAATTGTGTTAAAACCCTGACTTTGTCTTGGAAACAGTGAGGCATGATATGATCAGATTCATAAATACGCTCAACATGGTTCCCTAACCAGATTTTACCTACAAAGCTTTGAGTTTTTCCGAACCATAACCGTTGTGGCTGAGGAGGAACCCAGGGTACTAATAAATACTTAATCTCTTTATTCTGTTGACTTGATTCATTAATAGATGAAATGTTGGTTTAACTCATAATTAGATGCTTTGCTTTCTATTTGTTAATAATTGATCATTTCAATTACCTGTCTTTTTAGATGCTTCTGATGATCTAGATGACTTGAACTTCTTTAATCAAAAGAAAAAGAAGAAAAAAACAAAAAAGATATTTGATATTGATGAGGCTGAAGAAGGTGTAAAGGTAGTATTGCTTTCTTATTGAAGGTAAAATTTGACCTCTTGAAAGGTTGATAAATGGCTGATATTTCTCCCTCTTTGTCTCAGCTCTTGCTAGCATTGCTTTTGCTACGTACTTAATCACCACCGTGAGGGTCATTATGTCTGACTAAGGTATTCTAAAGGGATTATGACTCAAAGGCATGTAAATTTAGGTTTTATATATTGTATTGTGTGCCTGTAAATCGATTACAAAATGCTCTTTGTCTTTAACTACATTGAGATTGGCTGAGGGAGAGATATTTCAATAAGTGAGAAATCCTGTGAAGCAGATATTCTCATGGTTTCCTTTGTTAAACTTTGGTGGCATGTTGAAGAGGTACAAATTTATGTGTACCTCTGAGCAGCCAAATGAATCCCTGCCTGTGGAGATTGGTGGCTGATGATCTTATGGCCTGTAGGGGGAATCAGAGCACTCAGGCTGTTTTTATGGAATTCTCTGATCTTAAGAATTGTCTTAATATCAGATAAAATTTGGTTTTTTGTTTGTTTGTTTGTTTGTTTATTTATAGAGAGGGAAGGGAGGGAGAAAGAGAGAGAGAAACATCAATGTGTGGTTGCTGGGGGCTATGGCCTGCAACCCAGGCATGTACCCTGGCTGGGAATCGAACCTGCGACACCTTGGTTCGAAGCCCATGCTCAATCCACTGAGCTACGCCAGCCAGGGCTTAGATCAATTTCTAATACAAATATTTCATAATTGTTTTGAACAGATAGATAGATGGGTGAGTAGGTAGGTGAATAGGATGGATGAAGAGGTTAGCTAAAAGTCTGTTCTTCCCTTATTTAGAGCTACCATTTTAAAGACCCTGTCTGGGAACCTTGAGCAGATCTCATACATCTGTTCATAAAACCCAGGATAGTAGTGATTTTATGTATACACAGAAAGAGCAGGAGTTGAGAACATACATACACATGCACTAAGGGTCCTGTTTTGCATCCTCTACTCAAATTTTTCTTTGATTTATTTGTTCATACTTAAGGTATATCCCATATGTATCAGGGAATGTATATAGTAATTCATTAAATTTTGGCAACTCACAATTTTGATGACTTGGTTAATTCAGCAAATATGTATTGGTGAGTACAATGAGTCATCAGGCATTGTGTGCTAATTGCTAAGGTACTGAAATGAGATATTTTTCCTGTTTTCTGGGATAATTTGGAGTCCTTTAGAACAAGATTATTTTACCTGGATTTATACTATTCTCTCCCTGTTTGGGGATTGTCTTCTCTTCCTACTATTGCAGGGAAATTGAGGAAAAGAGAAATGCTCAAATTATATTGAACAAGCAAAGTTTAAATATCCTGAGTAACAAAATGACACATAGAGATGAACCACAGAAAATCGTGGTTCACAAAGTTGTTTTGGTTGATTCCTATAGTAGCTTTTGTTCTCAAGAGTCACTTATATAAACTCTATTCTAATTAAGTGCTTGGATACTTTTTTCTCTGCTACTGAATTCATAACATAAGATGTTATAAATATCTTTATCAGGCACTGTATGGACGTTAATTGTTAAGATCGTCATTGGTTACTCTCACATCCAAATTTTCAGACTATCATAGGGCTTTTGAAAAATCTTGAAAAACACTGCTAATTGCTGTCTTTCAGCAGGACTTAGCCTGAGTCTGGAAGTAGATCTTACTGGGGTGAAATAATTGTACAGGACTAGAAAGCTGGCTGGTGTGTGCTACTTTATATTTGGCATATCTGAGTTTCTCACTTATTGACTGTCATCTTAGAGACTAGGTCACTAACTGGTTTCTTGTTTATATGTTATCCAGCTAATACACATGGGCTGTTTGGTCTTTGATGACTGAATGTGGCACTGAAACTACATAGCTGGATATGAGATCCCAAAGCTGAGCTTCATTTATTCCAGCTATTTAAACTTTTCTACAGATAATATTTCTGAAATTACTATAGCCATTGCATACTAGTTCAATGTGTAGGTACACACAAATAGATATTGATAGATAATGTGGACAGCACATTTCAGGGTAGGGAGCTGGATAAATTGGTGAAAGGAGGGATTGATTAGGATATTGGAGACCGAAACTGACCCTTTCTGCTCTTCTTGGGTATTTATGACTCATTTCTGGGCTGTGATATGCCCTATTTACATCCATGTTTATAGCAACTAATCTTGGGATAAACCTTTACCTGAAAATTATCTGAAAATTATTGTCCATATTTCCAAACCAGGCCACTGTCAGAATCACCTGGGAAACTTAAAAAGATTCTTAAATCTTTTGACTGACAATCTTTAGCAGAAACAGGGGTCAAGGAGTATCTTACAGAAGTTCCTAAGTATTCTGATACAGTGGGAGGGCTTTCTCCTCCAGACACCCAATATATGGTGTTTTCCTGCACCAATTCTTCAGCTCTTCAGGATCATATGATGGATGGATGTTTCCATCCATCCATCATATGATCCTAATTCTCCATGGGTTCTGCCTTTCCCCTTTCATGATGTCATCTATTAACTGATGCCCAAAAACCTATTTGCAGTCTGGTTGTAAAGCTTATAATAAAAAAATATTTGGTCTTTGTCTCTGGTTCCTCGCTCATACCTCCTAAAACCCTTGGAATCTTTGGAATGATGAAAGTATCTTTTGAGATGACTGGTGGTTGGAAGCTCCTGAATAACTTCAGGATGGGTCATCAGAAAGATTAAGCCATAATTAGATGATTGGAAGTTTCATATATACTGGGCCACCCTCACGTCCTAATCCCCTGCAGAAAGGGGTTGGAGATTGAGTTCAGTCACCAGTGGTCAATGACTTAATTAGTCATTACTGCATGATGAGTACTCCATAAAAACTCATAAAATGATGGGGTTTAGAGAACTTCAGGGTTGGCAAACAAAGCAGGGTGTTGGGAGAGTGGCGTAACCTGGACAGGTCATAGAAGTTTTGCACCAGCTCTCTTTCCCTGTTTGTCTCTCCCTTTTGGCTGTTCTTGTGTTGCCTCCTTTCTAACAAACTGGTAATAGTTACGTACTTCTGACTTCTGAGTCATTCTAGCAAATTATCCGTCTTTGCAGGGAGGGGTTTGTGGGAACCTCTAAATCTGTAGCCAAGTCAGAAATATGTGTGGGTAACCTGGGGACCCGATGCTTGTGACTGGCCTCTGAGGTGAGGACAGTATTGTGGGACTGAGCCCTTAAACCTGTGGAGTCTGTCACTAACTATAGGTAGTTTCAGAATTGAAATGAATTATAGGTCACCTAGTCAGTGTCAGAGAGCTGAAGAATTGGTGCAGGAAAACACCATATATTGGGTGTCTGGAGGAGAAAGCCCTCCCACTGTATCAGAATACTTAGGAACTTCTGTAAGATACTCCTTGACCCCTGTTTCTGCTAAAGATTGTCAGTCAAAAGATTTAAGAATCTTTTTAAGTTTCCCAGGTGATTCTGACAGTGGCCTGGTTTGGAAATATGGACAATAATTTTCAGATCCAAGGCTGGTGAATAATAGAAAGGAAAAGATCCCACAAAACTGTTTTGAATTTCCAGTGTAAATGACAGAGACTCGCTAAGCCATTTGGCTCACCTGTGAGAGACATTTCTTATATGTTACTTAAATTTTAAATATTAATTTTTTTCCTCTAAAAGGATGTCAGCCCATGTTTTGTTTTTGTTGTTGTTGTTGTTTTAAGTCCTAGTATCAAAACATCAAAACTGTTTCTTAATTTCTTAGGATCTTAAGATTGAAAGTGATGTTCAAGAACCAGCTGAACCAGAGGATGACCTTGACATTATGCTTGGCAATAAAAAGAAGAAAAAGAAGAATGTCAAGTTCCCAGATGAGGATGAAATTCTGGAGAAAGATGAAGGTAATATTGGGGTCTCAGCAACTTGTTTCTAGGTACTCAAGCCTTTGACCTAGTCTCTTTGATAGGTGGGCTCCTTCTTTATTTTTTCTTGCTCCTTATTTCCACCTGATTATGGAAGCTAAAAGGAAATAGTGTCTAATTTGATGACATTTAAAGATTTCATGGAAGAATTTGGCAATTGTGCTTATATTAAATCATGAGGATTTAGGTGATTGGGTAAATTACTGTAACTGAATTTTAAATGTTTAAAATTAGTTAAAATTTTTCTTGTTAAAAGTGCTGTTTTATTAGTTTCTAAGTGCCATAGGGTCTTTAAAGAACTTTACTATAGTCAGCAGATGGTTTTTTATGGATGTGGATGTTTCTTAAGTGCTTCAAAACAGTTGGGTGTTTTTTTCTCTAATTATCCTAGTGCATTATTTTATCTTGCGTTTGTTAAATCAAGAAGCAGTTTGAGGTGTGCCTGTGATATCACAAATTCCTAATCAGAGAGGTCTCTATTAAGGGTTGTTTACGGAAGTCAAAAGATCCGTGTCTTTAAGGAGTGAGAATTTGTTTGTTAAACTTGATGCCTTTGTGCTTGAGGCTGTTGTTAATGTATTTCTGGGAGGGAAGACATATCATTGATGCTTTCATTTCTCTAGATCTACCTCTACCCCTCATTCTTAGTCTTTGTTATCTATAGCTTTAGAAGATGAAGACAGCAAAAAAGATGATGGTATCTCATTCAGTAACCAGACAGGCCCTGCTTGGGCGGGCTCAGAAAGAGACTACACGTATGAGGAGGTAAGACAAATTCTCTATGGAACGGGGTCAAGCTATTCCCTAGAACTCAAAAGAAAAGCAAGATAAATGTTCCCTGAATTGGAAGGGCCATTGAACTACAGATTAATAGTGAAGCAGACTCAGAGGTCACATAGCCTGATGCCCTTACATGGGGCAGCCTGCCCAGAGTGTGGCAGTTGTTATGGTATTCATAATGTTCCCATCTGAATCCATGCACTTGTAAGGCCATAGAGGTGATGTTCCCTGGAGTGGGAGGGGGAGCAATGGGGAGAGCAAGTGGCTAATTTTGGTCCAGGATAGCCTGCAGTTTGCTTATTTGGGCTTTCCTGAATCTTATGTTTCCTATAGAAACAGCAGAATTAGTAGAGGTTTGTTTGTTCATTAAGTTTGAATAAGGAATTACTGAGCATTCATAATGGACCAGATTCTGCTTGAGAATTGAGTCCTGCTCTCAGAGAGCAACCAGAATGTGAAATGATGTGTGTATATTTAGTAAAAAGTAAAGTTTACTTGCTTTACCTTTAAAGCAAGACTATTCAGGTTATACTCTGCTATTAATAAGAATGTACATGAATACCATTTTATCTCTGTAGCTACTGAATCGAGTGTTCAACATCATGAGGGAAAAGAATCCAGATATGGTTGCTGGAGAGAAAAGGAAATTTGTCATGAAACCTCCACAGGTTGTCCGAGTAGGAACCAAGAAAACTTCTTTTGTCAACTTTACAGATATCTGTAAACTGTAAGTTGGTTAATGGAGAATCTTCATTCCAAATACCAGATTTTCGGTGGAGTTTATATTAAAGGTCCTTATTGAGGACTTTATTGCAGGTAGAAAGAAAATGCACAGCTGTCAAAGTTGGGCTGAGGGAGGTCAGAGTTTAAGTCTGTCAGTTGTTTCTACTTACAGGTCTCAGGTCTTGTCTTGTCAGACATCCAAAGGTGAGAGAAGCCAACTCATTCTGATGCTTGAGAGTGGATCCTAACCAGACAGAGTGAAAAGTGAGGAGGCTAAATGTAGTTCTCAGACAGGAGCCTGGCCAGCACAGGGAGGTAGTAAAGCTCAGAAGGTTGAGGGTGAGCCTGCTAAGCAAGTGAGCTCTAGGAAAGCAGCTAAATTTGGTGTGCCTCTTCCTTGGATGGTCATTGCCAAGGTACACAGTGGAAGAAATTTCAGCTTTCTTAGTTACCACCACATTCCATCCCATTTCATGCCTCTCTCACCCTCAGGTCACTCACTGTCTGGGCCTGGCTTTTCTTAGCTCCTCAGGTACACCTTTTTTGGCAGGTTCCTTAGGCAACTGACCTTATCTACTGTTTGTTCTTCAATTTCGTAAGTGATACCCGCTGTTGCAGATAAAAGGGAAAACTGATAAAACAAAAAAAGAAAAATAATCACGAAAAATTCAGTCACCCAGAGACAGCCACTTGTTTTCATTACTTATAGGTATTACTTAAAAGATTTTTTTTGCTGATGACAACAGTATATGCTCATTATAGAGAATACAGACATGCTAAAGAAAATTAAAAATCATCTATAAGTCTACCATTAAGAGGTAGGTAATCAGCTTTGGCTGGTGAGGCTCAGTTGGTTGGGTGTTGCCCTGCAAACCAAAAGATTGCTGATTTAATTCCTGGTCAGTACTCATGCCTGGGTTGCAGGTTTGGTCCCCATTTGGGGTGTGTGCAAGAGGCAGCTGATCGATTTTGTCTCTCACATCGATGTTTTTTCTCCCTCTTTTTCTCCCTTCCCCTTTCTCTAGAACCAATAAAAGAAAAAAATTTAAAAAGGAGATAGGTAATCACAATTTAACATTTTTATGTTTAGCTAGTTTTATGCATATATTTTAAAATAAATGGTATACTGGTTTGAAAACTTTTTCTCTTAATAGATCATGAAACTTTTACTTACGTCATTAGTCTTCATAAAAGTTCTTAGTAGCTACACAACATATTCTAACAGCTTTTTAGTTAGACATGGCTGCTCCCAGGTTTTCTTTGTCAGAGGCAAAACTTCAGAGAACATCCTTATACATGTATCTTGCCATTGACTCACAATAGAGCCTTAGAGCAAAAAGTCCCAAAATAGAATTACTGAGTCAAAAGGAATGGATATTTTTGTGGCAGATATTGGCGGATTGTTTTCTAACAAGCTTGTACCAGTGCCAATGCAGGAGCTTACCTGGTTCATTATATTTTCATCAATTCTCACCCATTACATCTTGGGAGAAAATAATTGTCTTAAATTGTTAATAGAATTACCTGGTTATTGGAACAAGTTCAAACTGCTGAGTACAGTTAAAAAGTGAAAATACTAAATGGTATTGTGCTCTGCATTTGATTTTTTCATTATTTATTTATTTATTTATTTATTTATTTATTTGGGGGGGGGTATGTTGGGACCTGTCATGTTCTAAAAGCAGGATAGAAAGGATGTACCGTAATTTATTTAACCACTCCCCAGTTACTGGATATTTAAGCCATTTTCAGTTTTTCTCCTATTATGCTACCATGAAATGCTTCTGTATATATTGTTCCATTTTTAAAAAAATAAAAATTTTCCAACAGGAAATATATAGGGATTAGCATAACATAAACACCCAGGGTCTCCTGTTGCCTAGGTTTGGTGTATTCTACCCTTTGACACATTTGCTTCAGATATTTTCATATTTTTTTACCAACAGGGTTTTACAGCTACAATTAAAGCCATCTTTGTAACTCTTTTATCTTCCTTCCCAGAAAAAGATGTCCTCTAAAGTTGGTGTTTACCTTTCTTGTCCATGTTTCTAGACATTTACTCATATGTGTGTACAGTATTTGTAAGTAACATATAACATAGTTTTATGGGTTTTAAAAATGTATCATGTATCTTTATTTCAGAGTTTGATGAACTTGTGCACTAAAGTGCACCTAATAGGAAAGTAATCACAAATTAAAACAGTGAACAGATTGGTTTTTTAGAAGTTTGGTTAGATTTCCATAGAAGATAGTTATATATTCCACTTTCTTTTTAGATTACATCGTCAGCCCAAACATCTCCTTGCATTTTTATTGGCTGAATTGGGTACAAGGTAAGACACTATATTCACATTTATGTATATGGTAGTTATGTATACCACTGGACATTTCATAAGAACTTTTCTTAATTTGCAAAGGGTATGTAGCACACTTAGAAAAAACAATTCACCTGATTATCAGGAATTTATTTCTGTGGGAGAGCTTGGCTGCTTGGGAATAGGAATTGAATTAACGTTGGCTTATCTTAACAGGCCTGCTGGCACCAAAATGAGGACCATGGCACTGCCATGTTTATAGTTTCCTGTCATTAACTGACTTCTTGGGTCTTTATGGAGCAAATGTTAGATTTCAAATAAAAGTCATTTTCTTAGCCCTGGCTGGTGTGGCTCAATGGATTGAGTGCTGGCCTGAGAATCAAAGGGTTGCTGGTTCAATTCCCAGTCATGGCACATGCCTGGGTTGTGGGCCAGGTCCCCAGTGGGAGCCCCATGAGAGACAACCACACATTGATGTTTCTCTCCCTCTCTGTCTCCCCCACTTCCCATCTCTCTAGAAATCAGTAAATAAAATCTTTTAAAAATATGTATTTTCTAAATTGTTAATAGGCTATTGATGGATTACAGCTTATAAATTGGTGAGTGGCATAGGAGAAACATTGAAACAGGGATCCATAATCCTTCCCTGACTTAAGGCTCACCTGTTGAAGGCACCGAGCCGTCCATCAAGGGAGGCAGGATCCCATGGAGTTTGACCATAAGTGCTAGGAATCCAACTGTCCCTTTAAAAATGAGTAGATTCAAGGCATAATAATGAAAACTAACACATATTGAGTGCCTTGGGTACCATTTCAGTCTTTTCAGTTCTGTGAGCTGACATTCTAGATTCTAATATTCTAGGTAGAAGCTGGTATTACCCATCTTAAAGATTTGGAAACTGGTTCAATGAAGTTGTAGTTGGTCACCTGGCTAGTTAGCACCACAGTCATTATGCAGACTTGGGTCTACCTGTTTTGGGAGCTTGAGCTCTTAAATGACTTAATCTTGTGCCTTTTTGGCAGTACAGACATAACTAAGATAGGTGTTCTGTTCTCTTCCGACTCTTGAAACTCAGTTTGTTGGAATTGGCTATACTTGCTGTGGGGTTAAGGAGCAATTTACTTGACTAATGGTAGACATGTAGGCTCTGTTGTAAAATTACTGTAAATTTGTTACATAATCATTGTCTATTTTTAACTTGCATAAATTAATGTAGTAGTAAAAGCTAGCAGTGTTTTTCTGACATTTCAGAACAATTTAGTTTTTGAAGAGGTGAGATAAGTATTAAAATAAATTGTACCCAGTGAACTTAAGGTCAGTGGGTTTAATACAGGGCTGTTGAAAAAATTCAGTTTCTTTTGGCAGTGAATGAAAAAAAATTTCCTGCATCAAGCACTGGAATATCACTATAACCTGGAGATTAAGGGCTCTAGCCCATAGAGGATAATAATAAACCCTTAATAGTTTAAGGAGAATCATAGGAGAGGTTCTTGCAAGTCATTTTTATATTGAAATATAGAACAAATAGAAATTTAACACTACCTGGCTGAATTTTGTTGTTTCACTTTGATTTGTAATTTTTAAGAAATAATGTTTAGCCTAGAGCTTTGATCTCTCAAAGTGTTTGTCATTGGCTTCTTTTCAAAAAGTTTCTCTTTAAACACCGTGCAGAGTGTGTGTGGCCTGTGACTTGGGGCTTTAACAGTTTTATAGAGATGTGTTTCACATATTTAAATGTACTATTCCATGTTCACATAATTAATCATTATAACCAATTTTAGGACATTTTCATCATCTGTATATGACTGAATCAAAATACAGGGTGGGCAAAAGTACGTTTACAGTTGTGAGTACATAGAAACAGTTTACTTTTATATTGTTTATTAATTATTCTATTTCTCATAAAAACAACAGTAAAGTAAACCTAATTTTGCCCACCCCTGTATTTAGTGCTTAGAATTTTTAAAGATAGGTCCTACTTTGCACATGGTAAGCATTCAGTACAAGTATGTTTTTCCTTGTAGGATAAATGGGCCATCACACAGTGTTAAGGAATCATTTTGTTTTATACTGAAAATCAGTTAGAAATATGTTTTGCTGCTGGTGACTTGATGGAAATTGGATTGTTAGGAAATATGGATAGGTTATCAGGTACCAATTACTTAATTAAAAATAAATTTTGAGAAACAGGTAGTATAGCATTACTTCTGGAAGTTATCCTATGCTATTGAATATACTTAAACTCATTAAATGTAAAGGTCCTGGAATTTAGTTCCTTACAGGAATAAACAATAATGAGATATTTTTGTTTTCTTTCATAGTGGTTCTATAGATGGTAATAACCAACTTGTAATCAAAGGAAGATTCCAACAAAAACAAATAGAAAATGTTTTGAGAAGATATATCAGTAAGTGTGTAATTTAAACTCAGTACATCACTCTGAAGTGTTCTCATCAGGCTGTATTGTTTTGGGGAGAACCATTGGTGTGTAATGGAGCTGGAAAAGCTGACCTTAAAGGATGAGAGAAAATGTAGTTATGGGGGGCAGGGTGGAGCAGGGAGGGGGCTCTTGGTGGCTGATGGCCAAGCTAGAGAAATCGGCATTTAGGCCTGGCAAGCATTCCTGCCTCCTTGGACATTTGTTTTTTTCCAACCCATAGTTTAGTACCTGAAGCATCACAGCAGATAGCTTGTGTTTTCATACCCTAGAACAGTTTAGTTATAAACTTACCACTAAGTTCAGCTAAGCCTCCCCGGTCTGGGTACCAGCCTGGGCTTGTAGAGTTCAGTGTAGAAGTGTTTCAGAGGAAGAAACCTCTGCATCACTGGCTACCAGCTAATTCTGTATGTTGCTTTTCCTGCAGAGGAATATGTCACCTGTCACACGTGCCGATCACCTGACACAATCCTGCAAAAGGACACCCGACTCTATTTCCTACAGTGTGAAACTTGTCATTCTCGATGCTCTGTTGCCAGCATCAAAACCGGCTTCCAGGCTGTCACGGGCAAGCGAGCACAGCTCCGTGCCAAAGCTAACTAATTTGCTAATCACCACTGATTTTACAAAGTGTGTTGTGGAAATTTGGCTGGACAGGTTTACCATCAGAGTGGATATACCATTGTATTAAAAACAAGATAGAAAAGCTGCCAAGCTCTTTGGCGTGTGGCTGGTTGGTCTGAAATCCTTGCAAGATGCCGATGCTCAAGCTGTTGACATACTCATTGCCTACTTTAACAACTGTCAGAGAAACGTGATGGGGTAAGGCGGTGCTTTTTTAAAATCGTTCATAGACTTCTGTAAAATGCAAGATAAATTAAAGTTATTATAACAGTGACTCTTTCAATTTGGTTTGTCCTTCAGTTTTCTTTTCTATAAAAATTGTGCTTAATGAATTCAGCAAAACAGTTTGTGCCTGGGCTCTGGCGAGGTTTCTATATCCTTGTCCTAAGAAACTGGACGCTGGCAGTGGCTTCAGCTGGGCAGCCATTTCCTCTCAGCTTCTCTTGAGATACATAAAGTAGACACAGCTTCCCATGAGGGTGGTTGGAGCATAAAATCTAGGAGGAAAGCCCATTTTACATAGATTTGAAATTCTTTTCATTATGTGAGGACTGTTGCTACTACCTCACTGCTAATTCCTCTAGCTGTCACCATGAGGGAATACAAGGTGCTAGGTACCCTGCCTCCTCTGAATTTTCTCCTTAATGGCCTCTAAGAGAATCTTAGAAACAGCCCTGAAGTGTGTCTCGGTAAGAGATGTGGCATGTGCAGTACAGAGAACTCTTCTGAGAGTCTAAACCATGATACTAGAGGAAGTTTTTCTTTTTCTTCCCCAACTTGTGTTCCGGGTTTGAAAAGACCCGCCACATATGCTTTTCTATTTTCTGTACTAAAGTTTTATCTTTTGAATGTCACCATGGAAAAACCAAGAGGTGATGCTTCCTGTGTGGTGCTTCTGGTGCCTCCAGTTCTGCCTTCTGAGGATTTGGCCGAGAGGGTATTTCTCCACTGAGCATGGGGAAAAAGATCATCTTATGTGTCTGCTGTGATCTGCCTTGCACGCACTTGCCAAGGATAAGGGCATAATGCTGCTCCTACTTTCTTGTTGCAAGACTAATCTTGTCTCAGGAGCAGCCAGTTACTAAGCCCTGAATGTCTTGACCATGTTGTTTTTAATCACTGTGACCCTTAATTTTAAAGTACAAGCCAAGTGTTGTAAAACACTTTGGCCATAAAGTGGTGGAGGGAGCAGAGCATTCCTTCAAACTGGCTGAGCTGCCACCACTGCCCTGAACTCAACTGCTGTTTATAATGCCATCTTCCTTTTGTATCTACACCCACACAATTCCCAATGTTGGATGTTACTGCGTGAATAAAGCAAGAATCAGTGCCTCTTGTGTAATTAGTGCTCCGTTGCTTTTGTGTGTATGTATGTCTTTTCATTTAGGGGGACCCTTTAGGGGAAGATGTGGGACTTTACAGTTTGGTGACAGTTTGGCAGTTATGTTTGCAGTTTCAACCCATCTTTAGCTTCATCCTCAAAACAAATTCTTCAAACTCATCCTGACTCTTTAAGATAGTCCAGTTGACATGTTAATTAAATTGGATGACTCTTATCAAACCCATTCAAAATGGTGGGTTGCCCTGGGTTGTTACCCATTCACAGTAGCATCAGTTCTCTCTTCTGCCCACTACCGTACACCAGCCACAGCTCAGTTTGAGGGAATCTTCTGTAGAGTAACAAAATAAAGGTATTTGAGGGTTTCTGATGTGGTTGTGAGAAGAACTAAGCCACCATTTCCAAAGTGTCAGGAAACAATGCCAAGGAGTATTCCTAATTATGTGAAGGAGGAAAAAAGGGATCCATGGTCAAGTCTGAGATTAGATGAACAAGTTCTATGACTGCCAAAGTTTTAGAATGATGACGTGCACTTTCATGAGCACATAAACATGATTAATCTCTAGTCTTTGGAAAATATTCTTGACTCCATATCCAACCCCATTTACAGGACAGCTTAAGCTTATCCTAAGATATCTTCTGGCTCACATACTTCAGAGGTCTCTGTCCACTGTAAAATATTGTCCCACCTACTTAAGATGTCAGCATTGGGAGCAGAGTTTTGTTCCCAATGCCTAGAACAAGCAGTGCCTAGCAAGTTGTAGGTGTTCCAATGTTTGAATGAGTTTCTTTAAACTCATAGAATATGTAGACTTTCGTAGCCTCCTCTGTCCCCAAATAATTTTTTAAAAATGTTTTTATTCATTGATTTTAGAGGAATGGAGAAAGAATCCTGATGTGTTGTTCTACTTTTTAATGCATTCATTAGTTGCTTCTTGAATGTGTCCGAACCCGAGATTGAACCCACAACCTTAGTGTATTGGGACAACACTCTAACCTACGGAGCTACCTGGCCAGGGCAGCCGCCCAACATCTTGTAGGATAAGTGTTGTCTAGAAAAAAGGCTGGGCTGGATGGCCTGGAAAAAGTGCTACTGTGGTGTGAGGCCCCAGCTATAACCTGGCCTCCCCATCCTCATCTTTTGCCTTGTTCTTTGATGTGTTTTTAGAAGTTGGGCTTTGCTGTTCCTTTTTTCAAGTGAGAAGAGGAACAGCCTGGAGTGAGTCCCCTATGCCATTGATAGTATCCTGTACCTCTCATCTATATGGTTATCTTAGAGCAATCTTGATAAACCCTGCCATCCTTACAAATAGAGAAATCAGACTTTCCTAAGGATTTCAACAGGTGTATAGTGCATGGAGCTTTGTCACATTGATGGTGGTACTCGAGAAGAAAAGATCAAACACCTACTGGGTCCCCTGTGCTGCCATGGCTACTATCCTTTCAGACCTTCCCCAATACTATGAGATCTTCCTGAACCCTTGAAATCACTGCACCTTGATCTAAGGTTGGCTTTTGTCTTAAACACTTGAAGCCATGGGAGGACCATCTGTTTGTTCTAAGGAATAAGTATTAATGGATATTCTTATTAAATATTTTAATGGGCATCTCTTAACATTGTATTTTTCAGCTGCAGATTTTTATGAGCTTTTAAATAAGCCAGAAACCAATTTAAAGCCAAATTACATAGGAAGTTGACCAAACCTAATCATATCATACTGGCCAAACTTCAGTATCAACTCTTTCAGCCTCAGAATTATGACTGCTTCATTATTCAGTCCCAGATACACCAGTGCACTATGATAGAGGATTTGTATGATCCAGAACATGAGCTACTCTTAAACAAGCACTTACATAATAGGTGGTTAGCCTTACCAAAGGTCCTACTGTGTGCTAGGACCGTTCTAAATGCTTATACATATCAGCAGAGCAACCCGTTGAGACAGGTATGCTATTATCCCCATTTTACGGAGGAGGGAATGGAGACTCAGGATAAGCAACTTGCCCAAGGGGGTCACCCACATAGCTAGGTGGGGAACCAGGATGAAGTCAGTCCCTGACATTTAAGCTCCAGAGCCCATGCTCTGCCTCTGCAATGCTGCCTCTCAGTGATAATGTCACATAGTTTAAAAGTATTACCTGACTGCCTGCAGCAAGAGGCAGCCCCTGCCCTCCAGAAGCTTAGAGTCTACTGAAAATGACAAATGAGCAAATCAATTGTAAATATAATCTGGTAAGAGGTATAATAGAAATAGTACATAAGAGGGGCCCGTTTTAACTCAAACCAGGAAGGTGTCTGCAAAGGCGACTTCTGATAATTAGGGTTAGCAAGTGGGAGAAGACAGCATTCCAGGTAGAGGCTCAGAAGCCAGGCTTGGGAAGGGAAGGTACTGGGACAGAAGGAAGGGGTAAGATCCTGGAGAACTTACGTGCCATAATAATTAAGCTCTCCATGCTAAAATTAAAGGGGTCTGGAATTTACTCAATGGGCGGTGAATAACAGTGACAAAGAGGAAAGGTTGATGGCAGGTACCGCATTTTCAGACCATAAGATGCACCTAGGTTTTAGAGGAGGAAAGTAGGAAAAAGATTTTGAAGCAAAAAATGTGGTAAAATATTTAATGACATAACATTTCACCAATGTAAATGTAAACAGAACTCAACAGCAGCATTAACAACCATTATTCCTCCCAAAATGGGGTGGGAGTGTGTGTCTTATAGTCTGAAAAATACAGTAAGTGGGAAGGGGAATAGGAAGCTATTGCAAAAGTCCAAGACATAAAAGGGCCTGACTTAAGACAGTGGGATGAAAAAAACAGGTCACAGCCTAGACACACCATGGGAAAATTAACGTGATGTACAATTAGGAAAGATTGGAAGATGCTGACATGAGCCACAGGGTGGACAGTGATATACACCCAAGTGCAGCTATCAGATGGGACATCTGTATGTACACCCTGGTACTCCTAGGGGAGAACTAAGAGGAATTATGAAGGCATGAGTCTGGAGTCTGAAGCCATGGGTTTGGTCAACCAGGTAGCTATACAGCAAAATTAAAGGTAGAGAGGTTTTGGCTTAAGAGGAAGAGTCAGCAAAAGAAATTATGCAGAGGAACAGAGCCAGAAAGATTGTTCTCGCAAGATTCAGAAGAGGGATGTCAAAGTTGTTTATGACAGGGCATATGCAGAGGGACTTCCCAGGTTTGCATCCTGCCTCCACCTCTTCAAATGGCATACCACCCAAGTCTCAATTTCCCTGTCTGTATCAATGGGATGAGTATCTCCAACTCAGTGGGACTGCTGTGAGATTTAAAGAAGATAATGTGATCTGTGTTAAAGTACTTAGAGCACCCAGGAAATGCAAACATATACATGTGTATGTTATATCTCTCTTTCTATAGAGCCTAATGCTGCAGGGGTGCAGTATAATTAAGAACACAAAAGTAGAAAGGCTGGATTGAATTGTCTGCATTTGCTCCGTAATTTAGTTGACCAAGTCACACACTCCTTTTGAAAACCCTTATGGGCAAGTATGAATAAGATAGCCTTGGGCCTAGGCAGTCCTTGGGCAGTTCCCAAATGTACTTTGGGAGCTGTACATTGTGGGTGTGTAGGGTATAGAAGAGATGCTGAAGATGGGGTTTGAAGGATAAGAGGGGGCTTATTGTTAGAAGGGAGTGGAGGATGGGGAAGAGATGGGACCAGGTCAGAAAGTGAGAATTGGTAACTGTCAGCTTCTGTACTGTGTACCCAGAAAAGCCAAACCCCATGCACTTGCCATGATCACCTGGGCTCCCACAGGAGCTACAGAGGCAGAGGTGCAGGGAGGGGTATGCATGGGCCAGGAGCCCACCTCTCAGAGGAGAGAGGTATCCATTCATACAGGCAAGTATGGGCTAGTTGGGCTTGCTCGTGATCAGACCAATACACAGCTCTTGACTGTAATAACTCACAGACATAGAGCACCAACAAAAGGCTTTCTTGCGATTGTCTTCCTTTGGCTCATTTTTATATTCTATTGACCTTCTCTTTGTAAGGTGCCTGAAATACATTTGGAAACAAGGTGAGTATAAATATAAGTAGGATAAAAGAGGAAATTATAGTCTTATTTCTTAAGAGAAAAATTACCTGAATTTGGATTAGGTAGTAAGAACCATCATTTATTTATTATTATACAAGAAATGTGTTTTGTTTTTTCAAATAAAGATGAGGCTCAGAGAGGTTAAGTGACTTGCCTGAGGTCACATAACAAATAGTCTGGATTGGAACTCAGTTCAACACAAAGTCTACACTCATAACTCAATCCCCCTAAAGTAGAACAAGCTACATAAACTCTTTGAGTCTATGTTCTGTTGATATAAACTCACTCCAAAACTTAGTGGCTTACAACCATTATTTATTATCCCTCATGGTGCTATTATCCCTCATGGTGCTAGACTGAGGTCTGCAAGGCAGCCGATATTGGCTGTCAGCTGCAACATGTGTATATACGGCCTCTCCACGTAACCTGGGTTTCTTCATAGCATGGTGGCTGGGTCCCAGGACACAAGAAATGCACACTGCTGAGAAACTAGGATAGCATTACTTGATCAGTCACTGAGTCCAGGTGAAAGGAGGAGCGAGCATATAGACACTACTTGTCAAGGAGGCCACGTTTAGAAGCTCCACATTCATAAAACCCATAAAATGAAGACATGTCTATAAAATGAAACCACACAATGAAGACATGTTGTTTCTGTTGGTCCAAGCCTCCTTTTTTCCAGCAACAGAATTCATACTTCCCTTTTGGGGATTCTCCTGTCCCCCTCCACCCTCACAGACCCTGGACTTTTCAATTTGTGAAACTAAACTTCCTCCTTCCTAAGGAGATTTGAGTTCAGTTTCTTTTAACTTGTAACTAGAAGTTCACACTCCATCCATGTAAAGGGGTGGTTATGGAGGTTAAGTAAGTGTAAAATACACCTTTTACACAGCAGATATTCAGGAAGCAGTTTATCATTACTGTGGAAAAATTTTACTATGAAGAATGTGGCCCTAGGTGGAGGGATTTTGATTTACTTGAAGTTAATCAATGACCCAACTGGGATTCAAACCCAGGACACCTGGCCCAGAAGCTTTGGCCCTGCTCTACCACCTTCTGTGTTTCTGTGGCCTCATCAACTGGCTCACTGCACAGTATATAATGTCCTTATGGGACAGGATATGACCTAGTCAGCGTTGGCTAATACCTGACACACAACCACATTTCAACTCCTTACCAATAAAAAAACAACCAGATTATTACATTACTATTTCCTAACAGCCTAAAAACTTTTCTAAATCAAAAAGTGCTCCAGAAGCTACTAAGAAATGTTCTGAAGCCGCAAGTGAAACTAGGTCTGAGACAGACTAAAAACAAATTATGGCCATACTTTGAAGTTCTTCAAATTAAGAGGAATTTGGGCTTAGCCACGTGACGTGCTTTGGCCAACTGAACCCTACAAACATGACACGAACAAGAGCTGGAAGAGCACTTGTGTATCGGGGCCTACTCTGCCTTGCCTGCTGGATGCTGGCAACATGTGGCCCAGCTGGCCCTGTTGTCCAGCCAACCACTTGATGAATGAGGTTATCTTGGAGCAACCAGGCCCCAGGCAATGTGCCAGCTCACCTGACCCACAGCAGAGCTCAGGTAAGTAGAAGAACCACCCAGCTGAGGACAACCCAAATTGCCAAGCCACAGACTCAAGCTAATAAATGTTTATGAAAGGTACTACATTTCAGGGTGGTTGTTACACAAAGTTAATAACTGATATAAAGCCCATACAATCCCTGATCTAGGCCAACCCCTCATACAGGTGAGGAAACTGAGACCTGGCAAAGAAAAAGACTTGCCTAGGACCACAATCCAGTAAACCCATTGGCTGTGACATTCCTTCAAATAGCTGCTATAATCACACATGAGGTTTCAGATCTTGAAAACGTCTAATGAATTAGTCCTGTGGGCACAATCTGGTATCACGTTTCTTCACCATTTCTTTTTGGTTTTCAGGTTCGAAAAATAAAAACTTTTGAGCAGTGGAATGGGAGATGATTTTCATGGCCCCAGACAAGGGAAGGGCAGGAATATGTATGCTGGGTTTTATGGCTATGACCCTCCCCTCAAGGGTACAACTGTAATATCCCCTGGGGTGCCAGGATGGGCATACCATTCTGTCCAGGGTATGTTCTGATGCCAGGGCAATCAGGGCCTCTGGGTACAGCAGATGCTTCCTGCCCCGAAAAGGGTCTTCCTTGCTCATCTTATGGCTCTAGGCTTCACATACTATGAAGCCCATAGCCCTTGCTTTTCTCCCCATCCCCCAGGTTTTGAAAAGTGCCTCAGTCAAGTACTACCAGGTAGGGCCTTGCAGAGTCTGGGAATGTTATTACAGTGCAACGGGCACATAGCACTAGGCTCTGGGAACACAGGAATACAGTACCAGCCCTCAGTGTGAGGTTCACCAAGGATCCCAAACCCCGTCTTTAGACTCTGACCAAGCTCCAGTAGAGTAGTGGTTCCCCACCTTGTACAGATGGGGACATGAACATCTGCCAAGTGTGCAAGTAGGTCTGCTAGAGCTGAGCCTTGGCTTTCTAGGTAGCAAGGAAAGATTGTGGGTTCAAGGATGGTGGGTGTATATTCCACTGAGGGCTTTTCAGGGGGGAAAGGACACTTCCTGTGGACCCAGGACCTTCCTTAGGACGCTCTCTTCATCTCTCCAGATTGAAGTCTTTTGTTTTGACCAAGCTGGGCCAAGCTCAGCCCATTTCCAAGGGGCTATTTTTCACCCCAGGTCTGGATCTCTGAGACTTCTCACAGGTGAGGTGAGGGCACTAGAACAGCACCTTAAGATGAATGCATACTTCCCAGGTAGAGAAAGTAGGAGCGAGAGTATGTGCCTGTCCACCCACAGCCCTATACCAGTGAGGCCAGCCTAAGTGGCCACAGTTGTATCGTCCAATACATTGGACAAGGGAAGATACTTGTAATCTATGACTGGTTCAAAATATAACTGCCGTGGCAGCTGATTCTCTCTTGGGAAGCTTGAATATGGGGGAACTGGACAATTTGTGGGAAAATAAAGAGAAAGGGGGTAAGGGGTGAAGTTAGGATACAAGTGGAGGTCAAGGAACCTGGCCAGTTAGAGAACAGACATAAATGCAGACAGGCCACATGTATGCTGCTGTCAACCCTACTGTGTGAGGTAACTGGAGTTGGGTTCTGTTTCCTCTGCCCCTGAGTGGGAAGCACTTATTTTGTGTGGCTGCGGTGTAAGGTTTGTGTGTGTGGTGACAAAAGAATAGGAGAGACCAGGACAAGCAGGATCATGTACCCCATGTTCAGGAGCTGTCGTTTTACCCTGAGGGTGAGACGTTAGTAAGGGGTTTCACACAGGGAAGGGACAGGATTCAGAAATAACACTGTGGTGGCCAGTGAGAAATGGGGCAGGGAGAAGCTGGAGACTGAGGCTGGTGAGAGGATCAAGTCCAAGAAAAAAACAGTGTCTTAAATGAGAACAGAGAAAGGGAAGAAACAATGGGTTCTAGAATCACTTTAGAGCTGGGAAAGACCAGACTTAGTGAGAAGCTGAGGCCTGGACCAATCACTTGGCACTTCAGCCACCAAGGTGCTCCCATGGGCACTGGCACATCTCACCCACCACAGCAACCCTACTGGCCATTTTCATCCCCATTTTAGCTGTGGAAATTAAGGCCCAGGTGGATCAGTAGTAGGCGCCCTAGACAATGGTCCCTGACATGGAAGAGAGGAGGAGGAAACAGAAGAGGTTATAGAAAATCTGCTTTCTGGTTGGGCAGGAGGGCCAGGGTACCTTCATGAGAAAACACAAACCATCCCATCTCAGAGGAAGTAGGGATCCAATCTCTTTATTGTCAGGGTCCCCTCCTGTGCCCCCCACCCCTCACCAAACCTATAGAAAAACCCCAAGCCTAGGAGTGTCTTGGGGACAGGAGGCAGAGCGTGGGAAAACTCTGTGCTCTGCCCTCTGGTCTGGGCAGTGACAACAGGGAAGGTATGTGGGGAGGGGAGGCCAGTAACTCCACCTGCAGAGGATGTAGCACTGGCTGGGATGCATGGGGTCAGGTGCCTGCTGTCAACTCTCCTCTGGGACCCGCTGGGGTGGCATCCAGGGGTGGGTGCCCAGCTTGAGGCCTGGTACAGTGCACGCTCTTCTTCTGCCAGTGGCCATCACTCCTGTCAGGCTAAGAAAGAGATAAAGGAGAGACTAAGGCTGAGAAGAAAAGTCCCGTGTGCCCTTGATAACAGGGATTGGGAAGAAGTGAGGGCAGAATGATTTTTGCTACTTGCAGACAGAGATACATGCCTGCGCTCTGGCCTGATAATTTTCTGGCCATGCAACTTTGGGCAAGTCTCTCTCCCTCCTCCAGCCTCCAAGTCCTCACCTGAGTCCCTTTACTTCACCTGAAAATTAACAAAGGGAGGATCCCTGGTAAAACAAACTATAAAGCTCCAAGAGGAAAAGCTGCATATGTGGAATTTCCTAAACTTAGCTGTCAAGGAAGTCCTTACTGGCGGAGCATCTCACAGCATGAATGTATCATGTAGAAAGACACCTCTGTCCAAGGCCTTGCTCCACCCAAGCCTAACTCTGAACACCGCCCCAAAAGGATGGAGCACAGAGATGGCAGAGCTCAGTGCTAAACACTGGACGGAGAGTGGGCTTTGAGGCTACATACCACGGGGTTCAAATCTAGGCTCCACCCATCACCTTGGGATCTTGTGAGATATGTGATCTCTCTTGCCCTTCCTTCAGTGCCTCAGTTTCCACATACGGTAACATTAACACAATCACAAATGTGGGGCAGCTCCTGGCACAAAGGGCATTTCCACCTGACAGGTCAAGTCCCAATCCCAAAGTGTGGCACAACCTCACCCTTTGTTGATAAGCAGCTCCCTCTCCTTGCTATGCAGAGCTGGGAATGTAGCCACAGGAGGTCCCTGGACCTTTCCACACACTGAAGATGGCCAGAGCTGTGCCTCTGCTAAGGGTGTTCCCTCAGATGTTTCTCCCTCAATCCTGCACAGGCTCAGCTACCTATAACCTCTTCCACCACACCTCTCTTTGTCTTCCTGGCTCTCCAGCCCGTGCTCCTGTTCACACTGGATGGGAGTCATTTGCATCTTCCTCCAGAAAACAGGAATCTCAGCTCCTCAAGGGTGCAGACAGGCACCATGGCTCAGTGCACGGAGGGAACCCCTGCTGCGTGGGCCTGGCTGGCCCATCTATGGCTCCTGCTCCCATAGGTAGTGCCTCTACCACAAAGAAGTGTGGTAAAACACCTGGGGATAGAGGGGCCATCATTGCGGGACACAGCACCACCCTGTCCTACTCTGTTTCATGGCACACCCTCCACTTCACCCCAACGCTTGCCCACCAGGACTGCCGTACCTGCTCACTGCAAGGCCCCATCCTCCGCGTCTGTGTCTTGGCTGTGATCCTGATAGGGAGGAGGCAACGAGAGACCACACATCACTCACTGCAAGCTCTGAGTCCTGCCCTGAGGCCCAGAGCACACACATCTGGACGCCTCAGAAAGGGGAAGGGACAGACAAGGGAAATGACTAGGGGGCCAGTCTAACAAGGCTGGTTTGGGATCCCAACAGGGTGGACTCAGGGCCCCTTAGGAAAGAGAAGGGACCAGTCAAGTAAGTTCTATGCATGGCAGGAGGCACGTTTCTGCACAGAAAGGCCTCCTCAGATTGGGGTAGGCGCAAAGCCTAGTAGGCTGATGAGCTCCCCAACTCTGGGACATCTAAGCCTTTGTTACAGCCTTTATCAAGACTGCTATGCTCAAAAGAGTAACCTGAAGTATCAGGCTAGGTTCAAAGAAGGAAAAATGAGCTGGACCTCTTAAGTGTTGTGGCCATGAGCTCATCTGTCCTCACACCAGAACTCAGCAGTGATGGAAAAAAGGAAGTCCCAGACCTAGTGATTAAGTCTGGTCTCCAATCCAGGCTCAACCCTTATTAGCTATAAGGCCCTGAGCAAGCTACTCTTAGCTCCTCTGAGCCTCAGTTTCCTCATGGGGTAAAATGTGGGAAGAGTAATACTTTGCTCTTGTTGTTAGGTTGAATGAAGTTAGAGAGTGTGAATGCTTTTTAGTAAATAAGTAATAAGCACACAACAGATACTTCACAGACTCAGAATCTGGTCTACCTTCCCACTTAACATAAGCTCCTTACTAAATGGCCCTCCACCCTCACTGTGAAGAATTTCAGTAGCAGACTGGGGGGTTCCCTTGCTTCCTCAAGAGACAGGCTGTTTCATGCAAGGCAAAAATGGCTTTTTAGAAAATCCTCAGGTAGAGTAGTTACCTACTTCCCTGTGGCTTCCCCAGTAAATCCGTCCTGCTCCCTGCTCTGTAGACCATATATACACTTCCTGAGCCCGATTCTTCCCCTCCCAACCATGTGGAAAACTGAGTCTAGAATGGGCCCTAGACTCAAGGAAGGTCTGCCGCAGCTCTCAGTGGGACATCTGACTGGCCGATGGAATAGGCACTACTCCCTATTCATTCCTCACCTTCCTCACAGGCTCAGAACCTTTAGGAAAAAGGAACCAGCTCGGAGGCCACCCACCGGCCCCTGCTGTGACCTGGAGTGCTAACCCGGGTCCCAGTCCCTCCAACCATGCCCTCACCAGCTCTTCCTCGCTGTGTGTCAGCAGCCCCTCCTCATCGCCGTCATCTCGAGCTTGTACTTCTCCCTGCGGTGTTCCTGCCTCAGAAGCTGTGTCCTCTTGAGGGGGCGGTGGCCGGCTATTGCCACCACTGCCACTGCCGCCACCAGTGCCGCTGCCGCCACCACTGCCACTGCCGCTGCCGCCACCGCTGCCACTCCCATTGCCACTGCCACCGCCACTGCCACCACCACTGCCACTGTCGCCCTTCTTCTTGCCATCTTGAGGGAGAAGGGATGGTGAAGAGGGGAAGAAACTCAGCTTGCAGCAGCTACCTGAGACAACACCTCAGCAGAAACAAGGCCTCAGAATGGTGGGTCCAGGTAGAATTAGAGGCCACAGCTCCTCTCTGCCCCACGCACTATCCTCCCCCCACACTTTGCCCTGGTTCCCTGGTCACTTGAACCAGGGCAAGAACCCTTGGAAGCTGACCTGGGTTGGCCTTCTGCTCCTCGGCAATCTGTTCCAAGCGGCCCAGCAGGGCATCGATGTTGGACTTGATCTGCGTCAGCTCTGTCTTGATAGTCTGCAGCTCACTGCTCTTTACTGGGAGTGGGGAGAACACAGGGCTGACATGTTGATACTAACACAAGATCCTAGACCCATTCTGTCAACTAGGAAGGTAGGCCACTGGCAGGAACTGTCCTTGTCCACAGATGTCTTTTTGGGCAGGGAAAGGGCCATGGCTGCCAGTGGCTTCCCTTGAGACTTTCTGAAGGCTACATTCCTACAGTGACCAGATCACCCTTCTGAACCTGGGATCTCCCCTACCCCCGACTTCTCAATTCTAAAAAGGGACTGGGGATGGATAAGAATGCAGGCGTGGGGGTGCACCTCTGTGTGCACCTGAACAAGCATTTGTCTCTGCTTTTGATTCAGAGCGATGTCTGCCTTTTCAGGGGTATAAATGTGGGTATTTTACACTCGGGTTTCCCGGGTGCTTGGCCACAGCGTGTGCACACCAGAGTGGATGTACAGCGGTGGGCCTGTGTGGACTTGTCCTGTCCTTACTAGAGGAACGATGACAGCATCTCCTCACTGTGCTCCACATCACAGCACTGGACTTTGTGCTAAAGCCAAGCCCCTCCCCATCAAATGTAGCCTTTTCCTCTTAGAAATACATGAAAATAATTCGGTTGTGTTAGAGGTATAGTACTGTGGGAGATTTGTTCCTTATTTTCTAACATAAAAAGAAATGTAATTCTATTATTTTACTAACGACAAAAAATTATTTAGGAAGCAAGTAAGTTACTCACACTTGATCTTGACTGAGCTGGTGTTGATGGCTGTGGAACGGGGAAAGAGCTTGACAGGAATGGTGGTTTTGACACGACGGACCAAAGGGACTGTGACCCTGGGTCGCTTCACGGGGACAGCCCTGGGCACAGGCACTGGTGACAGGCGGCCCCGATAGTCAAAAAGCCTGTGAGGACAAATGGGCCAGAGGCTGCAGCATGGCCTGTGGCCACCAGGGGTCACTGTGACCTTAGGTTAACAAGTATAAGGCTGAAGGGCTGTCCTGCATTACACATCTCTGCTTGCTCCCAACAAGCCCCAGGACGGAGGTAGGGGGAAGGGGGCACAGTAAAGAGAAAGGGCTTTTGCAACCCTAAGAACTGCTGGGATCCTGATTACAGCACCATTCCTACCAGCCAGGCTGGGTAAGGGCAGGTGAGGTGGCAGGTGGTAATGGTTACGGGCTGATTCAACAGAGGAGTAAACTGAGACCAACCCCCAAAAGCCTTCCCTAGATCACCCTGACACCCACACCTGCTATATTCCTGACTCTGCTTCCCTTCAATCAACTGCCACCTCAACCCTTGGTCAGAGTTTGCAAATCTCAGCAGCACAAACCCCCAGGTGGGAAGTGGAGGGCCAATCTCTAAGCCTGCCTGAGCCTCAGTTTTCCCATCTGCTTAATGAGGATGTCTATCCCAAGTTCTTTCCCCCCCACCCACCCCACCCCACCCCACCCCACCCAGGTTGCTATGAGGGTAGAGCATGAGAGAATGTGGTTAAACACCCATGTTAGAAGGTATGATTGGTGAATGGCCAGGGCACCATAACCCTCAATTCAGGGACCTATGACCTCAGAAGCCTAAGACCCTTTTTCCTCATTCTGGGCTCTCCCAGTCACTCCACCCTTCTAATCGACTTCAGCGATGGAGGGCAGGAGGCCCGGGAGAGTATCGGTTCGGCAACTCAATCAGACCCCTCTGCTCAGGACTATGTGCTGCCCCTGCCCCCAACGCCATCACGCAGCCCTCTCCAGGAGGGCTTCTTTTCCTGCTGATCACACAGAAGCTCAGTAGGCTGAATAAGGGTCTTTCCCATCCCATTTGCTGCGACTACCTTTCTGCAGGGAACAGCAGCCCCAGGGGTGTACTGTGGGATCGCTTTCCTGATGACAACCAGGAAACCTGTCATCACCAGGCAATTCAATGCCCCATGCTTTGGCACTCCTTTGTTCAGGAGGCCTCTACCTTGGGTTGGTGATGGCTGGGGATAGATAATATCTGGGAATGCATCCAGTCCCAGACACTGCATTTCTTCCCCCAAGGGGAGGGGGCGGCTCTGGCCTTGGTCAGAATCACTGAACCACAGAATCCCAGAGCTGGAAGAGCCCTGAGGGATCATTTGGTGCAAGCCCATTTCACAGACTGGGAGGGAATTTACCCAAAGTCACACAATCCATTCAGTGGCAGAGCTGAGATTAGCACCCTGGTATTCTGACTCCCAGGCTAGGGCACTTTCAACTATACTGCGCTGTCTCCTGAAATCATTCACAGGTGAGAAAACCGAGGCTCAGAGAGGTTCTATTCTTGGACAGCCTGGGGCAGGCCAAGAGGGAGGGAGAGAGAGAAGTGGGGAGAAGTCTGGGCCAGCCCCGATCATGATTTCCACTCAGGAATGTGGGTGGGGCCATGAAGTGGAGGCCTCAGCCTCAAGGCTGGGGTCTGGGAAGGCCTGGGTGTAGAGGGTGGGCCGCAGCCTACCAGGGACTAATTAAGACCTCTAAAGAGCTGCTGAGGCTCAGACTGAGATCTGAGGTTCCTTCCAGCTGGCTGGGTAACTCAGAATGGTAAGGATATGGAACAGCAGAGGCATAAGGGCTCAAACTCCCTTCACTGGGCCCTGTACCATTTGTATTCCAGCTTGCTGTCCAGTTCCATTGAGCCTCACCCCAGATTTAGGAGGAAAGACAGTCAGAGAGTGGGAGACAGCATAGGGTGGGGAACTCTAGCCTGGGCACCTGCAGAATTTGGCTCCAGTCCCAGCTCTGCCACCAACTTGCAAAGCAGCCTTGGGCAAATGCCTGTCTGCATCTCTGGGCTTAGGTTCCACTTTGATGACTGAATGGGCTGCACCAGCAATCTCTCAGCACACTTCCAGCTTGGCTGTTTCATGCCTGGGCACACCCCTCCCCTGCTCACCTGTCATAGAAGTCGTCCCGGTAGTAATCATAGTCAAAGCTGTAGCCACTGGGGAAACAAAGGGGAGAGGGCCGGGTCTTAGGGACAGCCACTCAGCCCACTCTCCACAGGCCCTCATATCCAAACGCCTCCCCAAATTCTAGGCTCAGCACAACATCACCACCTGTGTCTACTCCCCCTGTGGAAAGAGGGACCAGTCCCTCCCAGACAGAGACAGACGAGACAGAGTGCCCCACCTGTAAATGGCAGATGCTGCTCTCTTTAATCCCTTGGGTCTGTTAGGCTTGGGCTCGCCAGCCATGTTGATGTCTGTGTGAAGAGAATAGGCAGAGTCAGATGCTGGCGAGACAAGAGGGCGCCCAATACATACCACCCTCAAGCAAGCGTGCAGAAATGTATGTGCATATATGAGATACACATGAATTTTACTCACTAAAACAGCCAACAGAGGCCCTCACACATCAGACTCATACATCACGTGGATATGCCTATTTACATAACCATATACATTCAAATACATGTGTGCAAGCTCACAAACATATCACTCATACATACCGTGTGCATCACACATAAGCATTCTCAAGTACATTCATGTAAACACAAACAGATAACACATCCTCACACACATGCTCACATATGCAGGTAATAAGGTCACACACTCAGATAACCAGTACACTCAGACTTGGTTCCAACACCATATGCATAACTGTCCATATGCAAATCAGCTAGCACACATTCATACAAACATTCTACCAAACATATCCATACCTAGAGCAGTGCTTTCTTGGCATGTGATGGGGTCTCGACACACATTTGGTAAATGAATATATGCTATCTGCTTACATACTTAAATATATTGACATACACTACCTATATACATACTAAGGTATATGTCTTCACATTTTCCACATATTCAGTGATATCCACATACCACATACTCAGGAATACGTATACAAATATCCCTTCTCAAACATATACATATACACAGAAGTATATACACATATACAAAGTTGTACACACCCCTAGGCAGGCCACCAGCATGGCCACATTTCTTGTGTATAACGCCAAGGCCAAGGGCACCTGCTTGTTTCACCTTGTGCTCCTGGCACCTCCTCCTGGCTCTCAGAAAGGGTTCTAACCTAAGCCATCTGTAGCTTAATGTAGTAGGTTGTGCTAGTCCACTCAGTTCCCTGTCTCTGGGGAATCTGCATTTTAACTGGAATCATAAGCCTGTCATTAAGACTCACTGTGCATCAGAAAAAGACAAATACATTATGACTTCACTCATAGTGGAATCGAATGAACAAAATGAACTACCAAGCAAAACAGAGACAGGCTCATAGATAGAGAGCAGCCTGACAGCTGTAGGCAAGGAGGGGTGGAGGGACTGAGTAAAAAGGAAAAAAAGAGAAAGATTGCATGGACACAGACAACAGCATGGTTACTTACTGGGGGATGGTGGGTGGAGGAGGGTAGAGGGGTGATACATGGTGGAACAAAAGGGTCACTGTGAAAGCAGGGACAGGACAAAAGTGTTTTTCAGAAGCTTCTACAATTTTCCCCCAAAGGGATTCATCTGTAACTACTTAATTTATAACATATAATGTATAACTATTTAAGTTATAACATCTCTAAGAGGGGGAGGATTGTGGCTAGTGGCGGAGGAACATAAAAGGGACTAAGAGGGGAGCTGGAGAGTGAAGGCCAGCACCTGCTCAGGAGACTACCAGGAGCTTACCCAGGGTCTGCCCGGCCAGCACCCGCCCATTCTCTCCCAGCACAGCCGCCCGGGCATGGCGCTCATTGGCATACTGAACAAAGGCATAGCCCTTGTGCACAGAACAGCCGGCCACACGGCCATACTTGGAGAAGATGGTCTCCACATCTGACTTCTTCACCACAGCTGTGTTGAGGTTTCCAATGAAGACTCGAGAGTTGATGGACTTGGGGTCATTCTTGTTGGTTACGTTGCTTGTCTGGATCTTCAAGGACATGGTGGCCACCTGAAGAGAGAAAGCCACTGTGAGTCTGGGTCCACAGGTTGGGCTCAAGGGCTGCCCATGACCCACATCTTAGCTGCATGGATTTTTTGTGCATTCCTACACACTCCCCCAACCCACAGCATCCAGGTCCCTATTTTTGCTCATGCTTTTTGGCTGCTGAACTCAAGCTAGGGGCTTTGCATATGTTCCCTTATTTGGTAACAAACTACAGAAACAATCCCTGAAAGTATAGTCTTTTTGTTCCCTGACTTGGTACCGACAAAGCAGAATCAGAATATTTTACAAGGGAGAGAACACACATTCAGAGGTCACAATACTAGTCAATGGTAAGGCTGGGATTTGAACCCTGGTCTCCTTAATTCCAATTCTTTTAAGTACTCCATCTTTAATACTCATCTCAAATGTTACCATCCCATACAAGATCTACATGTGAAGACCTTCCACAGGTTTTCTTCTGTTCTTATGGCCCAAAAGTCACATGGTAATTGCAAGTACTACCTGCTACAGACCAGTACCATATTGTGAAAATTGCTCAGTGGGATCCGGATGTGGACTGTCTTTACTGGTATATTCGCCATCTTGAGAGCAAGTCTCACTCCACTCAGCGTGGACTTGGTCTCCTGCTCTCTTGGTGCAACTCCTTTTTGGAGCATGCTTCTCCCAAGAACCCATGAGTATTATCCTTATTATCATCATTCACATTTTACCAGAAACAGACTTCAATAAGTTCATTAACTTGCCCAGAATGGGCATTCAAACCCAGGTTTGTCCCTAAAGCCCATTTCTTTCAACTTTAGCACTATCCTTCCCAGAGCTGAAGTCAATTTATATATTTTATTTCATTTTTTTAGACAGAGGGGAAAACATCATTTTGTTGTTCCACTTATTTGTGCATTTACTGGTTGATTCTCGTATGTGCCCTGACCAGCAATTGAACTGGCAACTTGGTGTTTCAGGACGATGCTCTAACTGATTGAGCTACCTAATCAGGGCCGTTAAAGCCAATTTAAATACTACAGTAAGTCAGCATATTTATCTGAGAACTGTTTTCAAATAAATTCGTTTTTTTGGAGTTAACTATTATATACTTATTAAAATTTTGTTCTTTGCTAGAGGTGATATCATATCTACTCTTTGCTCTTCTTCACACAAGGTTATAACTGGCACAGCCTCCAGAGAAAAAGGGAAAAGGAGGCTCCGTTTCGGTAGGAAAGGTCTAATGTTAATAAGCCTTGGCGTTTCTACTTCCTGGCCCAGAACCCTGCTCTTGGGCATGGGTTGGTGCAACTTCCTTTTACAGCATGCCTATCCCAATACCCCACCCTAAAGCTATTTAAGGAGGCGCTAAAGACCCCAAGCTGTATGTATAAAAACTTCTCACCAGCGTAAGCTAACTGTAAACTCCTGCCTATTTACCTAATATTTTTAGATAGAAGGAGCTTCTTTTTAGTGAAATAGAGAAGAGCTAAATATAAGCTGGGAAATCTGTAACTTCTGTCCTATTAGGGTAAGAGACCGTTCTCTCCGTTTTCCCAGCCTGGAAGCTGGAGTGTCCTGACCAGCAGATGGCATTGTTTACAAGGGAACCATAGGCTGGACCAGAGCATTCTGGTGAACCTGCTGCTAGGGTGGACTTACAGTAGCTCCACAGATACAATGAGGTCAAGTGTGCCATCCTAGGTAAAGAAAGCCTGACAAGGCATTACTACTGATGAAAGGGCTAGTGCCATCTTTGGAACTGGCCTGAGGGACAAGACTCTTCTGGTTATTCAGTTTCCCTTTGCATCCATCCAATCATCAACATTTATTAAGTAGTGATGGACATAACAGGGATTCATGAAAACACCTAATACACTGTCCATATGGGGCAGGAAATGCTCGATATTTGTGGGTTCCCTTGGGCTCCCCATTCCTCCCAGCTCTCTGACATCCCTCTCCTACCTGGATGACAAGCTACTAAAAGGTTAATTCCTTGTCCATCCATGGGTATACCAGAAGTTCGAGGAGTTCCCCTATGGTAATCAGATAACTCTCTTCTTGTTGGTTCAATGCAAAACCATGAAATTTTGGCCCTGGGAGATGCTAACAGCTTTGGCTGAAGGGAACCAACCAGGCCTGGGGTGTGGACCAAGATAAAAAGAACAGAGGAGGATTATGGTTCAGAGATCTGTTGATTACTGCTGGCTCTGCCACTGATCTGGTAGGGACATGGAGGTTCCTGAGTTCCCTCAGACCTCTCCCAAAAGCCTCTAGCACCACTAAGCAGGAAGCGTTTGCTGAGCAACTGATAATGAGATCAGCACTCACTGCCTGGCTGGTGAGCAAAGTCCTTTGGCTTTGGCCCTGGCAGTAACCAGTCTTTTCGCCTCACCTGTGGTTTGGACAATGCACATAAAAGAACTTTGTAAACTGTAAAGCTCTAACACTGCCAATTACAAGCCCATTCTAGATGAGAGTCAAGGTCAGACTAAAGCACATTGTGAATGATACCAAGGAGAGACAGGCAGAAGCCATGTCACATGAAGGTCAGTTTTCTGATCTATAGAGAGAAAACTTGGGAAGTGTATGTATGTGACCACTGTGGGTGAGGACTCTGCAGAGCCAAGGAGAAATGTCCACCTGAAGTATGCTCTGTGTACCCAACCACTATATTCCCCCATCTAAATAGCCTCCGATCTGCTTTCAAGGCCTGTATACTCCATGGAAGCAGCCTGTGCTGCTGTTGGGTGTATTCCCTAAATTCGAGAGGATAGGTATCTGTGGGCTAACAGAAAAGCTCAAGTGTCCACAAACATGTCCATGAAGTTCCTCAGAGGGGGAAATGGAGTTGGGGTGGAAAATGAACAGGAAGCATGGCCAGACTAACTCTCCTTGAACTTCTAGGTTCAGGTACAGAATTCCCAAAGAGTCAAGAATTCTAAACTCAGACATGGTCGTTCAGGTTGTTATTAACACAGCAATTTGTTAGCTTCATTATTAACTTTCAAATACTGAGACATATAGTACGCGGGTCTCCATGTGTACTCTTGCTCTGCCTTACAATGTTAAAAGACAGGCCTGACAAAGCCTGGGGCACAGTAAGTGCTCAGTAAGAGTTAGGAATGAAGAAGTGGAGATAATGTACTAGGAGGTGAGGTGAGAAGGGCTAGCTGTGGTCCTGCCTTAAGTTGGGGGGGAGACGACTGGGAGCTGAGGTTCCAGGCACTTTTTCTGGTCTCTAACCCAAATATCTCCCTCCACAGACCAACTACCCCAACTCAATCTTTCTCGAGTAATTCTTTTTTGGCTCTTCCAAGTTTTCCTTGCTTAGAGTGGGAGCCCTAGAAAATATTGACATCCTATTCAGCAGAAGCTGCTTGACTTGATAAGCTATTTTCCCCCTGGGCTAAGCTCTGCCTCACAGATTAGCTGTGTAATTGAGAGCAAGGTGTCTGCAGCCCCCAGAGGTCCCATGTTTAGCAATGTGCTAAAGAGAGATGGGTACAGGGACTGTTCTTGGTGATGATAGTAAAAAAAAGGAGGTAAGATGGGAAGGGGAGAGAGAGCCAGACTTGTTCCCTGAGACTCCTGTAATGTCAGATTAGCAGGGACCTTAGTGAGCATGGAGTTTATATGCCCCCACTCTGAGGAACAAAAAGGAATGGAATTGGCCAGTGAGTAGTAAGGCCAAGAACCCCATGGGTCCTCTGACTTATAAATAAGTCTAGGGTCCTTAATATTCCATTTTTCCTTTAGGCCAGGCACTAGACAAGCCCTCAGGACAATGAAGAGCTGGGAGGGGGCCGTCTATATATGCTATCTTTGAGAAAACCGGGGACTGGCTCCCAAGTAAGTATCTATACCTTTACCTGCTGGAAAAACAACTGCTGCAGAAAGGTTGGATCCCTAAGCTAATTAACACCCACTAAGGACACAGACTTTGAAATGCAATTTACAGTTCAAAGGAATGGGCTAGTTTCTCCAGGCTAAGAGGAAATTTGGCAAAAACAAATAATTTTTCCCAGTTGAAACATTTTACACTGAAGCTATGTTTTGGAAGACAAGAGTTAAGCCTAAACATGGGGTTAAGTGACAGGACTTTGTAAAGGTAGAAAAGCCTTAAAAGGTAACTCCACCCCCGAAGTTTAGGTAAATGACACCCCAGGAGGGCCATCCCAGTAAGAATAGCTTCTAATTACTGAACGCCAACAATGAGTCAGAGCATTTACATAACTCTCATTAGTTAATCCTCACAACAGCCCTGAGGAGGTATTTAGATAGGGACACTGGCAAAATAACTGATTAATAGAACAAAGCCAGAACAACCCAGTCTAACTCTAAAGACCTATGCACAGAAATGCCTTTGGTACTTATTCCTATGGTAAGATTGTGTCACCCTGAGCCAGTCACACCCTCTCCTCGGTCCTCGCCTTCCCCTTTTCTACTATAATTCCTCATACTAGTACAGGATTTTAGTGAACAAAGACAGTTTATATCCTTGATCCTTACATTGTTGGTTCCATTTTATAGACAAAAAAGCTGAGGATCAGCAAAGCTAAATGACTTATTTAAGGCCACCCAGCTAGTGAAAAAGGTAACCAAGGGACTTGAATCCAGGATTCTTGTTCAACACTCTACAAGCCACTGTCTCAGAAAGTTTACTCCGTCAGCTCTATAAATCCTCCTCAACACTGGATCTCATTTTCTTGAAATGGTCATTTCAAAAGGGGAGTCACTACTCTTGGTCCTAAAGTTTCATCTTCACCACTATCACCACCACCACCACTGCCACCGCCACCACCACTGCCACCGCCACCACCACTACCATGCATATACAATGCTATTTAGAGCCTCTGTCTGGGCCAGTCCTGTTGGACACCACTGGCCTTATTTTCCAGCACAAGGATGAGCATCACCATCAGCCTGTGGCCAGACCTCTGCCCTTAAATAACCCTGGGGACATTTGGATAGTTTTAAAGGAAAATAGTTATCAGAAACAAGAAGGCTATTTTTGAAGAAAGCAAAGCAATTAAACTTATCAGTGCCCAGGGCCTCCTTGGTCCAGAGGCTCCTGCTTACCTGGAGGCCGGGGATGACAGAACATCTATTAATCTCATTAAACTCTCCAGGCCCCAGCTCATTAGCAATGCCAAAATAATCATTACTGGCCAGACAGGACTAATTTTCCAAGGAGTGCTCTTTAGATCCTGACTGTTCCCACTTCCATGAGAAACCCCAGCCTGAGCATTCTGAACACTGAGGGATCCTGGGATGAGTGAGAGTGTAAGGCGTGCAGGTTACAGGCCTAGGAGCCTGGATCTGGACAATCTACCGTTATTAGTCACATGACCTACAACGTCATGTAATTTTTCTGAGCCTTATTATCTTTATTCTGAAGACAGAAATAATCTTCCTGATAATCTTTCAGCTCAGATATAAAAATCAAATAGGCTAATCCATGTGAAAGTGTTGTTTCATCTGTAATATACTACATAAAAAAACAGCAGTTTTATACCTATTTCTTTTATAACCCAACTCCTTTCCCCTTCATTCATTCAATAAACATTTCTTACATATTCTTGTCTGTGCTGGCACTGTGAAGATGCTGTGGAAACAATGCTCATGGGCCTTGTCCTCCACTTGCTTTTCAAGAAAGCCATCACCTCTTCACTGTTTTTTTTTTTTAAAGATTTTATTTATTTAGTTTTTTAGAGAGGGAAGGGAGGGAGAAAGAGAGAAGGAGAGAGAGAAACATCAATGTGCGGTTGCTGGGGGCCCTGGCCTGCAACCCAGGCATGTGCCCTGACTGGGAATTGAACCTGCGACACTTTGGTTCGCAGCTCACGCTCAATCCACTGAGCTACGCCAGCCAGGGCCTGGTTTGTTTGTTTTTTTAAGATTTTATTTTCTTTATTTTGAGAGAGGGTAAAGAGAGGGAGAAAGAGAGGGAGAGAAACATCAATGTGTGATTGCCTCTTGCGGGTCCCCTACTGGGGACCTGGCCTGCAACCCAGGCATGTGCCTGACTGGGAATCGAACTGGCAACTCTTTGGTTTGCAGGCTGGCACTCAATCCACTGAGCCATACCAGCCAGGGCAAGACTCTTTCTTAATAACAAAGAAAAAATGCACCGGAAATGTCAGAAATAGCACAGCCTCTGGAGTAAGACAGGACTGAGTTCCAGTCCCAGCCCTACTGTTTATGAGATGTAACCTTGGACTTGTCCTTTAACCTCACTGGGTGCCTCAGATGCCTTAATTACAAAATGGAAATTATACCAACCTCCCAGGATTAGGGCAAGGATTAGAGATAAAGTGTGTAAAGTGCCCAATATAATGGATGGGACCAGTACATATTTACCTAAGAAACTCAAATGCCCTATATATACCCTTTGAAACAAAGATCCTCCACATTGCAGCCCTAATTTCCTTTACCCATGTCATCTCACAATACCCCACATTTCACCTGAAAATAAGGGAGCCTATACATGCTTTCTCCCTTGTCCTAGTATTTGGAGCCAAATCTAGAAACTTCATAAAGGTGCCCCCCTCCCCATGCCTGTCAAAACAGGCATGTATGGGGTGGGAGAGGAAATAACACTAGCTGGGAGGAGTGACCCAGGCCTTGCTGAGCCACAGACTCAACCCTCAGCTATACTATGAGTTCTCTTGTCCTATACTATATAACATTGGTATCAATACCTGATATGCCCAAGAGAAGACCTCAAAGCAGAAATAGAAGGCAGAGCTGGGGCCTTAGTCATCTCTCCCCACAGTGTGGTCTGTGTATACATACCCTGCCTTGCCTGTACCTTGCACCCTAACTCTACCCCTGACTATGGTCTTAAGCTGAGGCTTAGCATCTATGACAAGTGACCCTTATAGCTATGAGCGAAAAGGTAACAAGAAACAGATAGGAGCAGTTTTGGGCCTACAATCCCCAATACTGAGTTAGAGTTAGGGACCCACAATGATGGTCAACCTCTTTTTTTCCTTTTTTTGGCCGAAGAAGTCACCTAAACACCCACCTATCCATTCAATCATAATTATAGACCTCCAAATACTTACTGGGCCAACGCCAGGTGTTAATGTACAAGTAAACTGTTCATTCATTCATCCAAGCTGTTGGTCTGGTACCTGATCTCAAGGAACACCCAGTCCAGCAGGGGACACTCACCCCAGCCACAAAGGACGTGTGACCTGGGCAGGAGTCCACTGCCTAGAAGCAGCCCAATGCAAACCAGCCTAGGATATCAGAGCACCAATAGGAGCATTATAGAAGGCTTTTCAAAAAGAGGGCATGTTTAAGACGAATTCCCACTGGATAGTGACATAGATAGGTAAAGGTAATTGCTGGCAGGAGGAATTGCAGGAACAATGTACAAAACACGCCCCTTTCTCCTCTTTGCTACTTTTTTTCTGCCCTTCCTTTTTTTTTTTTTTTTAAGATTTTATTCATTTTTAGAGAGGGAAGGGAGGGAGAAAGAGAGAGAGAAACATCAATGTGCGGTTGCTGGGGGCCGTGGCCTGCAACCCAGATATGTGGCCTGACTGGGGATGGAACCTGCGACACTTTGGTTCGCAGCCTGTGCTCAATCCACTGAGCTACACCAGCCAGGGATCTGCCCTTCCTCTTAGTTTATTGAAATATGAGCATTTCTTTAGTGCTGTCTCTTCTTCCCTTGATAGCAGCATACTAATTCTTGTCTTGAGGGAGAACAAAAAGGAACACACAATTTAACATATGGCAACTTTATGCCAGGCACTGTGTTGGAAACTTTATGGGCATACTCGCACATGATCCTGATCACAACCTAGTGAGAAGTAAGTAATATCATCTTTATTCTCCAGATGAAGAAACTGAGGCTCAGAGAGAGCCCTAATAATTTGCCAGTCATATTAAGTGGCATGATTAGGATAAAGGAACCCCAAGCTTGTCTAGTTCCAAAGCCTGTTATCTCACTTCACAAAATTGCTCCCACTAACCCTTCCCCCTCCAACAGAAGACTGGTCCTAGCTTTGCTACTGATTTACATGACCTTGGATTCTGGAACATGTGACTACAAAGGGCCCTTCCAGGGTTTAATATATGATCATGATTATGATTACCAACATTTACTTATGTGCCAGGAACTGCACTGTCTTGTGCTTTGAGGTAGGTGATGGTATATATTATGCCCCTTTCACATATGAGGAAACTAAGGGTTGGAGTTTAGTCCTATACAAGCCAGGAAATGCTGGAGCTGTGGCCAATCTGGATGAGACCACAGCTGGTGCCCTTAACCTTGCCCCTGAGTGGCTTCGTGCTAAGCATGTCCTGTACTTTCTAGGAGGTCAGCTTCTAACACTTTCTGATCCTTTAGTTATAAACTCATGGGGCCTTGCTAAGAGCATACTCTCAACCCCAAGGGCCAATAAGTATTGGCTGTGAGCCTGGGGGATGGCCCCCCTTCCCATGCCTTAAGGGCTGGCTCCTCACTGTGATAATGTGGCAAGATTAGTCACTGCTTGCTGTTGGTTGATTATAGCTATTCTTTTCTGTAAATGAAGTTTAAAAGTCATCAAAGGGTTTGTCAGCTGTGACTTATGAGCCTCTTTCCCGCAGGGAAGTCAGGCAGTGACAAATGCCCCTCTCGTTCTACCATCCATTACGAGTCGGAAGGTGCCATGTTCCAATTACTGGAGACCCTGATGGAGCTCACGGAAAACCCTGCTCCAGGCTGCAGCCATTACTCAGGCCTGGCAGGGCTGCCAGCAGAGCTGCCCTAGGCTCAGGCCCCATTGGGTAAGAATGGAGTAAGAGCATGTTTCTGACTTTGTAAGCCAGCTCCTTCCACCCCTTACTTGTATTACCCCTGGTGGGCTTAGTCTAGACACATTTCACAAACGAGTAACACCATGGGCACCATGTAGGCTGTCTCAAAGTACCCGGGATCAAAACTGCCTAAGACAAACAGACATGAGGAAATAAGATCATGCTGCCAGGTGAAGTGGGTGAAAATACGATGCTCAAGAGGGAGGAGAGAGGATAAATTACCTTGGATGTTCAGAGAAAGCAGAGACTGAAAGAACTCTTAGAGATCGTAATCAATTACATCAGTACCCAATACCAATTATGTCAAGTCCTGTCCAGCTAAAGCTGGGGAACCTAAGATGAATAAAACATAGTCACTGACACTGAGGGTAGATGAGATAATTATGGTATAAAGACTTGCCCAAGGTCTCAAAATAAATTAGGGTCAGTAAGGGAATGAGAAAGCAGGTCTCCAGACCTCTAGTAGAGAAAGTGGAATGACAGGCAGCCTTCCTGTGTGTCAGGCTCTTTACACAGGACATGGCATAATAGTGAAGAGTGCCAGCTCTCATTCAAATCCCACATACACACTTTAACCTATCCAAGTCCAGAAAAATGGGGATGATAACAAAACTTATTTCAGAACTGCAGTAAGGATTAAGGTAATATATGTACAATGAATGCAAAGAGGCAGGCCCATATTAAGTATCCCAAAATATTATTCATCATCATGTAATTCCAGGTATTATTAATCTTATTTTACAGACGAGACTGAAGCTTTTTCACTTTGTCACACTAAACAAGCCAGTACTTCTCAAAACTATTTACCATTTAGGGTAAAGGACTGGTTTTTTGTTTGTTATGCTTTTTAAACCTTCAATCCATTATGGACAAACACAATTATAAAATACAATAAACATGTCAAATTACTATAAAAGTTTCTAAGCACTTACTTTCAATTTATATACTTATCACAAACCAGCAAGTTTGGGAACTTGCATCATTTGATGAGCTACACTTTGAGTAACACAGCTCTAAGCCACTCACCTACCCCATCAAACTCTATAAAAACCAAAGCAAAAAAAAAAAAAGAGTGAAGAGAGAATTAAATTTCTTTCAAAGCCTTTAGCCTGATTTCTTTTAAACTCTGATGTTTTTATAAAAACTTACCTCATCTTTTTCCTTTTCACTTCCCTCCAGAAAGAGAGAAGAGTTGGTAAACAGGCCAAAGATGAGTTCAAGAATTTGCCACCAGCCCTGGCTGGTGTGGCTCAGCAGACTGAATGCCAGCCTGTGAAGCAAAGGATCGCTGGTTCAATTCCGGGTCAGGAAACATGCCTGGGTTGCAGGCCAGGTCCCCAGTAGGGGGCGTGTGAGAGGCAACCACACATTGATGTTTTTCTCTTTCCCTCCCTTCCCCTCTAAAAATAAATAAAACCTTAAAAAAAAAAAAAAGGTTTTGCCACCAAACACTTCAGGTAATCTGCTCTAGGTCATGCCATATCCTTCAAGAATGATCTAGGTTCAACAGGTTGAACATTTGTCAGGCCTGGGGGTCTGAGAGGAAGGTATATTCCTACAGAGGTACTCCTGGATCTTCTCTCCTCACATCAGAGGATGTGAAGAAACCAGCCAGGAAAGGGAGGCATGTCAGACCTTTCCTTTTGGTATTTTTAATTTTCAGTCTTGTATCATGGCTGTTTATAAAGTAGTCTTCTTGCTCCTTCCAGGGAGTTTCTTAAGAACAAAATGGGCATCAGATTCACTCCTGAATGCCACTGTTCACCCAAGAGTGTGACTGGCTAGGGCAGATGAGTAGCTCTTAACCAATGTGCCAAAATGCAACAGTGCACCTTGAATCATCCAGGTGCATGGCCAAATATGTCCATATACAAAACTTGTTTGTTCTAACTGAGTTTATGGGGTGCTATCTTTCAGCACAACCCAGAGCTGAGAGTGTCATATGACATGGTGCAGAGAAAAAGGTGAAACCTACTGCTGTGAACAGGACCTGCCATCAAGCAGGAGCTAAAGACCAAATGTTTACACTCCCATGTGACAGGCCATGTAATATGTCAAGAGAGCAACCTCTGAAGCCAAAATGCCTACATTCTGCCACTGAACTAGCTGTGTGACATGACCTTTGGGAAATATCTTAAGTTCTTTTTTTTTAATATTTAAAACAAATTTTAATTATTTATTTATTTTTTAGAGAGGGAAGGGAGGGAGCAAGAGAGAGAGAGAAACATCAATGTGCGGTTGCTGGGGGCCGTGGCCTGCAACCCAGGCATGTGTCCTGACTGGGAATCGAACCTGCGATGCTTTGGTTCGCAGCCCGAGCTCAATCCACTTATCTTAAGTTCTTTATGCTACAGTTGTATCTCCTGTAAAATGGGGATAGCAGTACATATCTCTAAGTTTCCTGAAGAACAAAATAATTTAATTCATGTAAATATTTAGAACAGTATCTGGTGTATGATAAAGTATGCAAATATTAGCTACTATTATTATTTGAATCTGCAAAAATTTTTCCTTGTGAATATAAAAAGGAAGGTAGTAAGTTCTGTGTAACACTAACCTAGAGATGCACTGTGGTCAAGGAAAGAACACTATCACTGTGGATTCAATAAAGTCTCTTCAAGTGTGTCACCAAACTTCTAGTATTTGGAAATGTGCTCTGAAAATAAAAATGAATCACAGGAGTAGCACTCATTAAGTGTTGATAAATAAATGAGTATCTAGAATAAAGCAACCCCCAGAGAATACAACTTGAAAAGAGCGCAGGAAGAAACCCCTAAGTGAAGGTCCCCAGAAAGGACTTTGTGCCTTGAAGACACAGAAGGCATGCTGTGCTCCCCTTCTGGGCAGCAGGTCCCTAAGTACTTGATATTATAAGAAACCTCTGTTGCTCACTGTTCTGTGTCTGATGAACCTCCTCATTCTGTGGCTACTCTTTTCTGAATAAGGCTGCAGAGGCTGTGCCATGGTAGTGCATATATTTTCCAGCCTACATGACAGGAAGCAAGGGACTCTCTGAGGTACAGAGAGGGAGGCCTAAGCCCTCCCACGACGGGCCTCACCATAAGTAAAAGTAGTACTAGGGTATTATTAGCTTGGATTCCTGCTTACCTGTGGAGCCCTGGGGCCCAACTCCCACATCTACCAGCAGTGTGAACTTAGGCACTTCACTTCTCTGTGGTTCTAGGCTCCCATCTGTAAAATGGGGATAAAAATCTCTCCCTGCCTTGCCCACTCACAGCACAGGTTGTTGTGAGGGTCAAAGGACATAACACATGGAAGTGCACCGTTACCCGGATGTGCTATATACACGTGGACAGGAATATTCCCCAGGATGGATAGCTGCTGCAGATCTTCCTAGACAGAGGCACCCAGGCAAGAAGCCAGGAGGCTGGAAGCAGGGGCGGGGGAAGATGTACAGCTTGGCACTGCAGCCAAGCACTGTGCCCCTCACGTGTTGGGCAATCGATCAAAATCCTTTCGTGTGAAATCAGTATTTTCTTCATTGCAACAATCCTCCTTGAAAACACCCAAATGCCACCATTACAACCCCACAAAGGCTGAATCCTGCATATAGCATATGCATTGGCATACACACACACACACACACACACACACACACATTTCCCACATCCAGACAAGTGAAAGGAAGAAGCTGATCTCTCTCCAGGATTCAAACCTAAACATAACTTAGGGCTCAGCTCCAAGACTCATCCCCCATACCGTATGTTTGGCCCAAAGGGGACCAAGAATAACACCAGAGTCACAGCCACTCTGCCTTTGTCCCTCTGGTAACATTAACTCCACAATCATTACTAAGCATCTGCCTCTTGAGTGACTGAGTAAGTCTGTCCCTTTTACCTCCCGTTTAAGACCCACCAGCAGCTTCCTGCCACCAATTCCTTTTGTGGCTTACAAACCCCTTCATGAATTAAGACAACCAAATCCATACATAACAATCCTCTAAGGAATTATAAGTCAAACACTTTACAGATGAATAAACCCTAGTGCAGAGAGGCAAAGTCAGTTGCCCAAGGTCACACAGTGAACAAGTCAGTATGAACTCAGTTGTTCCTGAACAGCTGAGTATCAGACTCCAAAGCATGGATCTGACCCCACCTTTTCTTGGACTAGTCTGTATATGGCACGCATGGGGATGGGGCATACTGCATGACTCAGGTGAGCCCTTCCTTTCAAGAGATCTGCTTAGACACTGGCCATAAGTTTAGGTGGTCATTTAGGCTTTTTCCAATTTCTCACTATCACAAATAATAGCATCTGAGGGAAAGTTTATTCTAAATATTGGATCATTTCCTTAGGATGGATTCCCAGAAATGAAATTACCGTGTCAAAATGTATAAATATTTTTATGGTTCTTGAGATACACTGCGTAATTGCTTTTCAAAAGTGCTGTACCAATTTACATTGCTATCACCAATGAATTCCAGTTTCATAGCAACCTCACCAGAATCATGTATTATCATACTGCATGGGGGTGGGGATGTTAATTAGCCGGGAGAAAGCAAATCCTCACTGTGTTTTCACATATATGTGAAGATAATGGTACCCCATGTTTACTAATTTTTGAGTCTACAGAGTTTTGAATGCCACAAAGAAGTTACTTAGAATAATATGCTGAAAAATTTACTTATTTATTCACTTATCCAAAAATAATTTACTGAGCACCTGTTACTGCCCAAGTGACCATACGAAGTATAAAAACGAGCAAGGTACAATCCTATCCCAGAGGCGTTCACAGTCCAGTGTAGAGATCTCAGGGAAACCAAAACCTGTGTTTCATCTTGGTAGGGCTGTGACAGGAACACTTGGGAACCTAGAGGCATGTCATCTACCGAAGGGACAGGAGAGAAGAGGAGGAGTCATCAAGTTCTGATCTTGTCCAGAGGGAGGAAGTGAAGTGAGCCCCCACACAGATAACATTTAGAAAAGGAGAAACAACATGAGCAAAGTTGTGAAAGCCGGACAGTAGTTTGGGCTCGGATGTAGACTGGATGGTACAGAAGATGAGAGCAGAGAGCCTGGCAAAGGCCAGATCAAAAATGGCCTTATGGGTAACTGAAGAGCCTAAACCTCATAGGAGGTATGACCCACTCCTAAGTCACTTTCAGGACAGTGCTCGGCGAGGATGTACTCATAAGTTCCTACAGCTCTTGAAAGCCTGAACCGCACAAGTCAACACCCAAAGCATCCTGTCTGTGTCCGTTCCCTTTATGTGTCAGGCTTTTCTCACCAAGCAGCCTAGAACTTTGGGGGACTGTTCACACCACCCAACACATTGCTAGGCACATGGCAGAAGCTCCAGTGGTGCTCACAGATCCATTAACTGGAGGTACTCCATGCCAATCTCAGCAAATGCTCAGTCACTGCTTCTCTTGGCAGACTGTCCTGCTTCGGAAAGCTACTTCCCCCTTCTTGCTCATTCTGCCAAAAGAAAAAAGTACCTGCATACAAGAAGCTATGAAGTAGTAACTAAGGAGCACACTGGGTAGCCACGGGGGAGGCCTGAGGGATATAAATCCTTCCCCATAATGTGTTCCTCAAGCCAAGGTCTCACTAGCCCTATCAGTGGTTTAGGAACACCACCACCTCCCTCCCATAAAAATAAAACTGAGATGTTAAAAAAATCTCCTTTGAGTAGCTGCTGACCTTCTCTAAGGTATTACTACTTTCTACATTAGTAATAGCTGCTTTACTGCTGACAAGGATATTAATAGGATGATTATTTCAACAATTAATATAAAAGCAAGTCATTCTTGCCCTCCTACTTCTGTATCATCTCCCCTCCTAGATTGACTTTACATTCCTGGAGGGCAGGGGCAACAATTTATTTCATCTTGGCATTAAACCCTGCCTTTCAAAACAGGTGCTGGACCAGGATAGGAGCTCAGGGGGCATTGGCTGAACACCATGTACCACTGCCCCCTGTACCCCCCATCCTTTCTTTTCTTTTTTTTTTTAAGATTTTGTTTATTTATTTTTAGAGAGAGGGGGAGGGAGAGAAACATCAATGTGCCTCTCATGTGCCCCCCACTGGGGACCAGGTTTGAAACCCAGGCTTGTGCCCTGACTAAGAATCGAACCAGCAACCCTTTATTTCACAGGCTGGCACTCAATCCACTAAGCCACACTAGCCAGGGCCCATCCATTTTTTTTTAAGATTTTATTTATTTATTTTTAGAGAGGGAAGGGAGGGAGATAGAGAGAAACATCAATGTGCAGTTGCTGGGGGTCATGGCCTACAACCCAGGCATGTACCCTGACTAGGAATTGAACCTGCGACACTTTGGTTTGCAGCCCGCGCTCAATCCACTGAGCTACACCAGCCAGGGCCCATCCATTCTTTTTAAGAAACAAAGAGGCAGGCTGTACAGATAACAAGCCAGGAGAGATTTGGGAAAGAAAGGAAGCATCTTTGCAAAGGCCCAATATACCCCAGCCTTTAGAAAAGGCTGCTTTATAATAGATAAATGAACATTATGATTTGTTAATCAATTATATGGTAAGTATATTACTAAATATATTCTTTTTCACTCTTACAACTCTTTGAACTAAGAATTATATCATGGGCCCTGGCTGATGTAGCTCAGTGGATTGAGCGTGGGCTGCGAACCAAAGTGTCACAGGTTCGATCCCCAGTCAGGGTACATGCCTGGGTTGCAGGCCATGACCCCCAGCAACCGCACATTGATGTTTCTCTCTCTTTCTCCCTCCCTTCCCTCTCTCTAAAAAAAAAAAATAATAATAATAAATAAAATCTTTAAAAAAAAATTTTTTTGGAAAAAAAAAAAAATTCCAGCTCTACCATGTATCAGCTATATGATGCTGGCTAAATGATTTAACCTCCATGTGCCTCAGTTTTTCTCATTTGTAAAATGGGAATATTATAGTACCTTTCCCACAAGATTGTTGTGAGAATTCAATGAGACAATGTACCAGTAAGTTAAGCATCCAGGAATTTTCTAAACATATTGGCCCTATTCAATAGACGGCTCCAAATATCACACTCTTACCAGTGAGTAAGGTTAGAACAGAGATTGCTTGCATCAATAAAGCAGAGCCAGAACCAATTTCTGATTTGGTGATGGAGGCTGGATGCAAGTTTTCTAAGCACAAATGATGTGGTGCCCTGGTAAAAACTTCAGGAAAGCCTGAATCTGTCACTCCCTCCCCTATGAACCCTGATGTCCTCTACAGACCTCTGCCACAGCATTTATTTGCTGAATGTTCATATTTATACATCTGTCTCTCCCCATCAGACTCTGAACAACTTGAAGGCACAGATTCTTTTGTTAATTCTTGCAATTCCAGCCACCAACACTGCCCTGGCAACCAGTAGATGCTCAGTGAATTTCAGCTAACACAGAAAAGAATCCTAGGTGGAACTGTTTCGTTAAATAGTTTCTCAGTGTTCCTGACATGGCAACTCCTGTAAAGTGAACTCTATAACTAGTGTTTATGAGATGAGCCCAAGTTCCTTACCCATTAGCTTGTGCCCTGGACTGAAGGACAGTGCCCAGGACCGAAGGACAGGCAAGACAGTGATGAGAGGGAAAACAAATGAGAGACAGTGAGAAGCTGGGGAACACTGGTGTCTTTGTTCAATAGACTACAAGGAGCAGAGAGACTCAAAGAGGTTGAATCTGAAGCCCAGAAACTGCTAAATCTGGGCTTTCTGTGGTGGAGAAGATGTACGAGGTCTTTACCAAGCAGAGAACAGCAAAGGCTAGAAACCACTGGCCTTGTCAGTAATCAAAAAGCAAGACAGACCCAGCATTCCCTCTCTGAATTATCTGGTGACCCTGAGACAGGCCCAACCACTGGGCCCCACCATGCTAGCTTAACGATAGCTTAATGGAAAGAACAATGGATAAAGAGTTAGAAGACCTGAAGTTCATTCCTGAGAATGTACTAACTATTTAACTGACAAACATTTCTTGAGAATCTACTATGTCAGGCTTACACTAGGCACGTGTAATACAGCAATGAACACACTGCTAATTTGCTGTCAGACACTGGATACATCACCACACCTTCTCTGAGACTTACTGTCCTCATACAACACATGGAAGATAAACTCTAGTCACAGGACTATTGTGAGCATCAGATGTGTTTTGTTTGGGAACTACTACATGACAGAACTGGCTGAAAGTTGGATTGACTGACTCTGGGCCCAAATCTTCTTGTGGATCTATCTCATCAAACAACATAATAAAGGTATTTTAGATTATAAAAGAAGAAATGGGCTGGAATAAACTTTTTAAATACTAATACGGTATGGCCATATAGCAATTAAAGCAGTTCCAATCTGTTCTAAGTGTGAGAAAAAGTTATATGTGAATACGTTGTCAGCATTTGTTATGTACCATTAAATGAGAAAATAAAAATATTTCTGTATTCTTGAAATACAAAGTGTACTATAAAAAACTCTGCAAATGTAAAGGTAGTATTTTTACTAGATCTGAACTAGAAGGCTTAGTAAAATTCAAGGCTAGCCCTCACCAAATGCCAAGAACAACTCCATCTGTCAGGGTCTAAACAGAAATCCAGTTGCAGATTCCTAACCATTGAATTTAATGATGGAAGATGGTGATGGAGGACTTAAAATTGTATGGGTTAGTGGCACCTTTCCAGACACTGAGCTAATTACCCAACCCCTGGTCTTTCAATTGTTTGGAAACATTTGGTGGCCATTAAGCCTCTTTTCCCTCATTTTCCTGTTTTCTGGGATAAACACATCAAAACAGAAAGCCTGACTCTCTCAACAATGCTCTCTGATTAGTGGTTTGCAGAATGCTCTGTAATTTTATGATTTGCTGGCTGGAAATGGAAGAATGGTGGAGTGCAAATGGTGCTGTGGCCCAAGAGGGAGTGAGGCACACTGGACTTTGGACTTAGTTCTACTGTGCACTGCCTCCATTAACTTGGCTACAGACCTTATTTGCCTCATCTAGAAAATGGAGAAACTGGACCAGATCGGTGCTGCATGAACTCTTCTGCAGAAGAGGAGTGCTCCTCAAGATGTTCATAAGAGTTCCTCAGAAAAGAGGCTCCAAGGTCAAATAAAGACAGGAAACTTGGTATACTCTATTCCCCCTCCCCGAGTCACATGAACACTAAAGGCTTTAAGAAGTCAATAATAAAGAAATGTACTTGGCATTATTCAATCGGACTTTTCCCAGATTATTAACAACTCTTCTGATGAAGACACACTGGAACAGACCTCTAGGGTCCCTATCAGCTCAAACCCACTGAGATTTGCATCAGAAGCACTGAGCTAGGGCCTGGAGCACCCCTGCTTCCCACTAACCCAGTTCTCTTAACCCAGTGAGGCACTTAAACAATACTCCGGCCAGCAGGAATTTATTACATGTAGTTCATTTTACTGTAGTGAGAGTAGTATTCTCAAACTCAGAATATAAGACGTTTAAAACACTGAGGGGAAAATCTACAGTTACTAAGCCCCTAATACTTGTTCTATACCATGCCAGCATTTTCCCTACATTATATCAATCCTCAGACAGCCATAAGATTATTATTATCTTCCTATTATGGAGAAGAAAACTGAGGCTTGGAGAGGCTAAAAACTTGCCCAAGGTTATGCAGCTAAAAAATGGTAAGCACCAGATTCTAAACTCGGGACAACTTATCTCCCAAATCTTGGTTCTGCCTGGGGCTCTGCCACCTTGATTAACTTTCCCTGGTCTCAAATGTCAAGTGGGAATAGTAATTCTCACACCGCTTCCCTCACAGAGTTGCTCTAACATTCAAAGGCAATAACAGGTATGAAAGAGCTCTGTAAAGTATAAAGATGTGAATATACAGGGCATTTGAAATTTTGTGAATAAATGTTGATATTTCCTTTCATAGTTTATAAGGTACTTCAGGTTCTTGCAGGCTTCCCATCATGGAAGTCAAGTGTCTTTATCCCAGTCACCCTCCTCAAACAGTGCTTCTTAAAATTTTCCAGTTAGGATTTTGGATAAACAGGAAACATGTGAGCTTCTCAGTACCAGTAATGATTACTCTTTAGGCTGTTGTCAATCACATTCAACAACTAATCTGCTTTGGGAGTCTGGAGTTAAAGCAGAAGAGTGGGCAGGAGCCAGGTAGAAAGCCTGCAGATAGATGAGAGGCCAGACTGGCTGTGGAGTGAGAGTCCTGAACTTCATCTTGGAACATGCCTTAGACAGCAGGTCCTAGAATCCTTTGTATGAAATCTATCCAGGAGGGAAAGCAAACAAAAAAATCTATCTAGGAGACCAATGGGAGTTGTGGGGGGAGAATCTATGCATATGTGTGGTAGTGGGGAGTAGGGGGAAGTGATGGGAGTAGGATGGGCGGGCTTCACTTTGCTCTGGGATAAAAAATACCTGGGCAGGGGACTAGGCAGCAACAGATGAATCTAGGGCTTTCAACTCATCCTTTAGCCCTGCCTGGGATCACAGCCTCATGATCCACATTGCTGTGGCCATCTGCTCCCTTCAGCTTCTGGCAGACTGAGACTAAAAACAACAGCAAAACATTCTTGGAACCAGGCCCTGGCTGGGGACAGAGGAGTAAATACCGAGAGTCCTTGCTATAAGGAAGGCACTGCACCAGAGCCTCTCTTATACAGCAAAGTCTCTGCCTCTTGGAGTATATTTAAGAATTGTGCGAAGTCAACTGAACCAGAGAGGCCTACATTCTATGACTTAGTACCTGTTTGCTGTCAGGACCCCTGGATTCTGGCATGAATAGTTCAGTGACTCTGGGCAAATTACTGTCTGTGGAACTCAGTTTACCCATCTGTAAGGCAGGTTCTGTCTACACCACAAGTTGCTATGTGCAGTCAATGAGATAACAGTTGAGACAGCACTCTGTAAATGGCACGAGATGGGATAGCAGGAGCTAATGGAGCACGGGGACACATGGTCTTAAAAGCTCAGAGCCCAGTCTGGGGGAGACAAAATAAGCTCCCTTTCTTTCCCCACAGACAACTAGGTCTCCTTTTCTCACACTGGAGATGTTCTTTGAATTTCTAGTGTAGGCAGAAAGAAATATGTTCCTTCAAGTAAGGGAAAGAGAGGTTGCCATCTGTCACCTTTTCAAAATTTGTTTGACCCACTGTACTGCAAGAGAGCACAGGATCTGGATTTACAACCCTAACTTGTTAATCAAAAGCTGGAAAACCGTGAATAAGCCTCAGCCTCTCTGACTCTATTTCCTCATCTGTAAACTAGGAAATTTCCTAAATCTTATGACTGTAGATAAAATTCAATTAGTTGATGATGGGAAAGTGTTTTGTAACCCACAAAAGGCCTCACAAAAATGCCAGTCATTACAAGTTCTCATCCCATCAGCTCATGAACTACACAGGACAGTAGTTATCACCATTTGACAGGTGGGATCATCAAAGCCCAGAGACAATACTGACAGTAATGTACAGCTCAACTCTTGATTTCCTCCAGCAGAGGTAATTATTCCTTTGATTTATTATAGGAGTTGTTTATTAGTTTGTTTGCCTCATTAAACTGACAGATCTCTGAAGGGAGGGGACTACATGTATCTTATGCATTTCTGTACTCCAATGCCCAGCATGGCATACCTAAAAGATGTTCAGCGATGACTAACACATTGGTAGCAGAAACACATCTAGAGCCAGAAATCTTAATTCCAGCCTAGGGTTCTTATATCCAGAGAAAGTGGATCAAACCCCATAGCTCTGACTTAACTTCTCATCTCTTCCACAATTCCTCCACTCCAGCAAGACTCAACTTTCCATTCCTTTGGAGTCTCTGGGTCTTTGTAAGTGCTGGTCACTCAACCTTGAACGCTGCGTATCAGCCCCTTTGCCGAGCTACTAATTCCTATTTACCCCTCGGGCCTTTCTAATCTCCCCTAATACTGGGGCTCCCCCATATCTGTTTTCTTTGTCACAGAATCCTGGCACACAGAATGTATCAAAAGTACCTACTGATGGCTGAATAAAATATTGGATCTAGAAATCCAAGGGTGCCACAGGGGAAAATATTCCTGGCCTCAAAGTCAGGAGGCCTGACTGATTCTAATGCTAGCACCACCACTGCTGTGCCTGGTGATCCTGGGCAAGCCCCAGTTGTTTGGACTATCTATAAATGAGTTATCATCTATGAATGACCTCGAAAGGTCCTTTCAGCACTGAGAGTATATGGGACTTGGACTCATGGTAAGTCACATGGGTGAGGAACTCCTGAAGCCAGCTGTGTGCTCCACAGTATGGGGAAGCCAACATCCCCACCCCACAAGCAGCACCAGGCACATCGGACTCTGTTGTCAGCAGCCTCCCAGCCTACTGGTTTACTTAATTCCTCCTGATGAAGTGCCAAGAAGAAATCGTAGGTGAGCAGCAGAGCATTTTAATGAGTCCAGAGCCTAATGAATCTTTTCCTTCCTGTGTCAATTAGAATTTCAAAGCTAGGATCCCCAAGGACCAATTTATTGGGAACAGAGAGAAACCTTTTGTTCATCAGCTGCTGCCTGAGCTACCTGCCTTGGACCTGTATGTCTGGCATGTAACGATCCTGCTTACTCAGATATTTCACCTGGTCAGATAGAGACTGGTATGGGAGACTTCTTGCATAACATTTCTGGGGCCTGAACTTGGGGAAGAAAAGGAGGGGTCCAGGGCATTTGGAGAGGGTGGGATGCTTGGAGAATCAGAGCAGCCCAGACTAATGCTACCTCCTGAAGATATCTGTCTTCAATGAGATATGCCATTCACCCAGCTAAGTATCAGGTGTGACACCTATTTACCTAAGCTATTTTGAAATCTCACAACAACCCCAAAGTCAGTATCAACAGCACTATTTTGTAGACAGGGAAACGAAGGCTCTGAGGGGTAAAATAAGAATTAGCCTAAGGAACACAATTAATAATTGGCAAGCAGGGATTTGAATTCACGTCTATGCAATTCCAGAGACTGGGCTCTTATTATCAAACCATAGCAGCCTTTTCCAGGAGCTGATATCAGGCCAGAAGCTGAGGTCCTGAATAGCACAGATAGCCTATGGGTAGCCACAGCTATGTTGGACACTTGCCGCCAACACACTGTTTTTCTTTTTTGCCCAGGCACAAGAAAGGGTGGCTAAGCATTGCTGGTGCTCCCATTCAATGGATTTTGTGATTCCCCTTATTCCCCAGAACATAATCTAAGCAGATACAACCCCCAAGCTCTACCTCAGAAATCTTTTGATTTATTTGATTTGTAATAAGTTGCCAGTTTTTGATCTAATGGCTTCCAGGCACCTAGTTCTCTGTCTGGGTCCTTTCCAAGTCACAGAGGGCCAGCCCAGTTGCTGCTGCTCTGTCATCCAACTAGAAACATTTTCCCCAGTAAGCAGGTAAGCAAGTCAAGTTTCCAGAGGGTTCTGGAATAGAAATTTAGGGCTATGGTGAGGTCAAGAGGCTTATCCAAGTTTACACAGCTAGAAAATAGCAACAACTGGAACACAAGTATGTACTGAATTCTAACCTTGGATCTATCTACACAACTCTTTATTTTGAGATAACTGTAGATTTACATACAGTAATTAAGTACTTTAAAAAAAGATTTTATTTATTTATACTTTTAGAGAAAAGAGAAAGGACGGAGAAAGACAAGGAGAGAAACATCAATAAGTTGCTTCTCGTAGGTGCCCCTGACTGGGGACCTAACCTGCAACCCATGCATGTGCCTGGACCAGGAATTGAACCAGTAACCTTTCGTTTTATGGGATGACATTCAATGAACTGAGTCACACCAGTCAGGGTGACAGGCACTTTAAAAAAAACACTTGCCACAGTGTCTAGCATATAGAAACCCATCCAAGAAGTGTTAGCTATTAGGTAACTAGGAAAAAGGGAAAAGGCATTCAGGATGGGCCTTTAAGGAAGAGCTTCTCTATATAGAATGCTTGAGGTGAGCACATATAATACCTTAAATAATCATTCCAATGACCCATTAAGCAAGTATTAACATTCCATTTTACAGATGGGAAAATTGCTCTCAGGTCAAGAAACTTGTCCAAGATTATTTTGTCCCCATACGTGCCAAAAGTGGGATTCAAATCCTTACTACACTGCTTTTCTGGAGATAAGAGTGGGGCTGGGGTTCAAAGACAAGCCTGGATGCAGACTGGAGGTTGGTGAGTAAACTGCAACATGTTCTCTTTGCAAAGGGTAGTTCAAAGACACTGGCCAGAATAAAACAGTAAATTCACATGACAAAGACCAAATAAAAAGCTAAAGTAAGAGTAGGTGGCAGAGGGCCACTGAATGCTAGCTCAGTTACATGTATCACAACCTGACTCCCTTTGGCTGGACACTAAAAAGAGAGGTAGCCAGAAAATGAAGAGTCAGAGACTGGGAGGCAAAGAAAATCAAATTCTACTACTAATTAGATAAGTGGCCTGGGACAAGTCACTTGTCCTCTCTGGGTTTCTAATGTCAGGGATTGAACTAAAAGACATCTGAGGACCTCTGTAGCTTTGACTTTCCAGAAACCACTCTATTACCAGGTCGTATATGCAAATGTGAGTGTGGGAAATGCTAATGCTGTGATTAAGGCAAAGCAGCCTGAGAAAAACATCAAAAAACAGAACACTGGTGTGACAAAAGCCCTGGGCACAGGGGAAGGGGAGGGGAGCTGAGAGAGGAAGAGAAGAATGAAGAAATTAAATGGGATTAAAGTTAATCTTGGGTAAAAGCCAGAAGACATCAGAGAGGCAAAAAGAAGAGGGGCTGAAGCAGGACGGTACCAGTCCTGGCCTTCCTACTAATCTGCTGTGTAGCCCTGGCTATTCATCGGCCTCATTTTCTGACTGGCCAAATGGACCTCAGGGCCCTGTATGTTCTGGCATCAGCTGTCCCCTCTCCAACCTTATCTCTTGCTTCTTTCCCTCTCAGGGTACTTACTCCAGTCACACTGTCTTGCCTTCTAGTTTCTGCCACCCACCCCCCAAACACATGCTTGCCTTGGGGCCTTTTCACCTGCTCTTCTCTCAATCGGAAATCATATTCCTCCTCAGAAAGGCCAGTCCCTGGTAACTTCTTAACCCTTTATCCTTGCTTATCTTTCTTCATAACACCAATGAAATGATATAACTGATTTCATCATTTTCTGCCTCCCCCACTAAAACAATTTCCATGCAGGCAGTTTGTTTTGTTCACTACAGTAAGGCAGCTCTACAAGGAGTATTAGGCATTTGTTGAATGAATGGACAGATGTATGAACTACTGGTTCCCTAAGGTGTCTTCCAGTTCTGGCATGCTATGATTTGGGGGCTTGTGGAACTCAGAAGTTCAAATCCAGGTGAGCATAGCTCTAACCTGTCCTTTTGGCTCCAATTTTTGGTATCTGATTTGCTTCAGTGGATCTTCAAAAGTAATCTGCAAACATAACACTTACATCCTAACACACAGCTACACACATGCACAAACAGACAAATACGTATCACCTAATTCAAGAATCGTCACATGATGTGTGAAACACAATAAACACATAATGTTGCCATAGCCTGGAACATTAGGCCTAAGAGGTTAGCCCTAACTTACTCTGATAACTTTAACCCTCACCATAACCCCATTCCTGAAACCCTACACTGCTACTGTTTAACAGCTACAGTGAACTGTTTACCCTGCTCTAAAACACACATGCAGGCTTCTGTGCCTTTGTCCTTAGTGATCTCTTTGCTTGGAAGCTACAGATTTCCTTTCATAATTGCCAAACAAGTAACCTCATCTTTCACATTGCCAATGTTCCATCTTTCCCGTCAAACTCAAATATCTATCACCTCTTCTGTGATTCCTTCCCTGATCTCTCAGGTAGGCACCCCCTTCTCCATGTTCCCAAAGCAATCCACATTTCTATTACAGTGATCATCACCGTAGTCTACTTACTTTGCCTGCCTACCTTCCTGTATCAACTATGGCTTTAAAGGCTTTGAACATGTGTTTGCATTCTCCTTATTCCTGAGGACTTTATCCCTGGGACTGGCACAAGTGTTTATCAAAACTGGAATGTTTTTCAACTAAGAATGCTTCCTAACCTTCATTGGCAGATTTGACTAGGTAGGTAATGCTTCCTTCATACTGTCCAACGGTTGTTTCCCTAATATTTCCACCCACTAGTATGAACTCCTATGGAACCAAAAACCTGAGGAAGAGGAGGTGGGAGAAAAGGCTGGAAAGAATACAAAACAACTGTCTTCTCAGAGCTTTGAATGCCATGTTAAGGAGATTGGATATATTCTAAAAGGTTTTTTTTAATTATTTTTAAAGATTTTTTAAAATTTATTTTTTAGATAGAGGGGAAGGGAGGGAGAGAGGGAGAGAAACATCAACTTGTGGTTGCCTCTTCTGCACCCACTACTGGGGACCTGGCCCACAACCCAGGCATGTGCACTGACTAGGGATCAAACCGGTGACCCTTTGGTTCGCAGGCCAGCACTCAATTCACTGAGCCACACCAGCCAGGGCTATTCTAGAAGTTTGAAGAGCAGGAAAGCAATAGGAATAAGATCTTAAAACCTATGGAGAGAGGAACGAGGCCCTTTGTCCCTTCAGGGACAAAGACTGGAAGTGGAGAGATGAATTAGTTGACGATTAAAATTGAGTGAGATAAAATCTGACCTTGGGTGATAGCGGAAGAAATGAAAGATGAACAAAATATGTTTACAGATAAAAATTACATAATGAAAAAGCAGTTACCGCCCAGCCAGTGTGGCTCAACTGGTTGGGTGTTGTCCTGCAAACCTAAAGGTCACCAGTTCAATTCTCGGTCAGGGCACATGCCTGGGTTGCAGGTTCAGTTCCCAGTTGGGGCATGTACAGAAGGTAGCTAATTGATGTTTCTCTCTCATATCAATGTTTTTCTCCTATCTTTCTCCCTCTCTTCTCCCCTCTCTAAAAATAAAATTTTAAATTAAATTAAAAAAAAAAATCATTACCTACCTTACCTGAACAGAACTCTGCACTCAAAACAAACTCCCCCCCCACATTACTCTATAACCTCCTTGCATCCAAGATGACCCTCGAGAATAACCAGCGGCAGGGAAAAAAGCATCCCTGACCAGGAAAGAAGCAAGTCTGCGATTAACAAATCTAAGCTCCAGTCCAGTATGCAGAGCTGCAGCACAGCTCAAAATCTTGTTAGGTCTATACAACTGAGTATGAGGGTACTTTCCTGGCCTGGGCCAACTCTAGCTCATGTTAACATGAGGCTCTGATCATTTTCAGTAGTGATATGTTAAAGAAAATTATCCAAAACTTAGAAATAAGCAAACAATTATGTGTAACTTTTAAAAGTCACATTAGGACATTTTTTAATAGGCCTCTGAGAATTATCTGATACTTCTCGAGTACGTAAGTTTGTCTGACTTAACTGTTCACAAGTGGTTAAAAGCCCAAGTGGTTAAAAACTCTGTAAAGTTAGAGGTTAATTTGTAGAAAACTGAGAAGGTGAACTTTTTTAAGCAGAAAGGATAGTGCCAAAGGTTACATTTTCATTAGGACATTAATCAATTTTGGATCTAATTTAGCAATCTAATTTCAGCAATCCTTTTCCCACTAACAACATAAATCTAGCTTCTTAGGTATTCTCTTTCTGCTAGTTTCCACATTAATGAGTTAAAAAAACCTTGAAACATGCTCACCATACGTATAAGAATTACGCCCTGACACAGTATGCACATCCATAGACCTACCTACTTCACAGGAACCAGGAGGCAAGAGAAACTGACATCCAGGCACAGGATGTTAGTGAAGTGGAACAGGTGGTCACTTATGAAATGACATAATGACATAATGCTCAGTGTTATAGACAGGGCACCAGACTAAGAGTCAGGAGACCTACCACTAATTCACTGTGCAACCTTAGGCATATTATTTACTGCCCTTGCTGGGTCTCAATTTCACAATTATAAAATGGGAAAATCAGTCTAGGTCAGTTGGTCAGGGTCCTGGAAACCCTGCAAGTTTAGGGCAGATGCCGCAGGGGCTACCTTTGGGGAGGGTAAGGGGGAGGCTGCACTGGTGGGCTCTACCCGCCCCCACCCCACACACACACTTCAAACAAAGCAGCTCTACTGTAGATGCTGAATTAGAATAATTCTGAATAAAGAGTTCCTCTATAAATGTGGTGACATTAGTTAAGGTCCCTTCCCACTCTGACATACTAAAATTCCATCATGTAAGGTAAAATGATCCTGGAAAAAATGCAGAGCCAAAAATATCTCCTCACACTCTATGCCTAAAAATATATTAGAAGAGGGTCTCATTAACAAGGCCATAGCAGTTGTGTAGGAATGGGTGAAGAAGGAAGAGGACAAGTGGGCAGAGGAGGGCTCAGAAAAGGGCAGAGACTAAGGTTGGGTGGGCCCATGCCAAGGATAGAACCCTCTCAGAGAGGGCTTAGACTCAGTGGCCTTATCAAAACTAAGGATTTGGACTCAGCCCCTGGCTCTATCACATAAAGGCAGGTGCTTTCAGTTTCCTCACAGTAAGATCTCTGCAAGTACTTTGTAAACTGAAAAGAGAGTACAGGTTTGAGGACCTATTTGAACATTCTTATTCCTAAATCTTTTACGTGTGTATCTCTCCTCTCCTGCCAGGTCCCTAAAGGATGCTCATCAACAATGAAATGTAGACCCTCACTCTTTCCTTCCTTGTATGCCTGAGTTGAACACGAGTAGGGTCTTATTTCTCTTACACAACTTTGAAAACAGCAAGTACACTTTTCACTAGGGACTCAGTAGCCTCTCCCTTAGTGCTTGGATCTCTAGGCCATATACATAAAACTAAGTCCTGGGGAATGGCTTAAGGCAGGGCAGAGCAGAAACTCACAAGAAAATGTACCAAAGGCATAAAAGAAATTCCCATTTATACTAAAGCCACTGAATGCCCCTTCCTGACACTCCTTAACACTCCACCCTCCTGGAAGACCTGAGGTCAAAGAGGCAGTTTGGTACTCAGGAAAGGGCTTACTATACTAAGTACATGGGGACTAGGGAATCAGAGGGACCTGAATTCAAACCTTAGGTCTTTCAATACTAGATATATGGTTCTGGCAGGTGTGCCTCAGTGGATTGGGCACCAGCCTGTAAAATGAAAGGTCGCTGGTTCAATTCACCATCAGTGTAGATGCCTGGTTACAGGCCGGGTCCCCGGTCCAGGTGCATGTGAGAGGAAACTGATCAATGTTTCTCTCACACATCGAAGTCTCTCTTCCTCTTTCTCCCTTCCTCTCCCTCTCTAAAAATAAGTAAATAAATAAATAACCTTTAAAAAAATACTAGATATATGACCTCAGGCAAATTCACTTGTTTCAATGAGTCTCAGCTTTCCCTCTGGAACTATTAAATAAACTTAATGAGTTATAAAGATCAAGGGAGATAATCAATTTAAAGTATCTATCATGACATGACACACAGTAGGTAGGCATTCAATAAATGTTACTTCCATCAAGAGCAAAGGGCAAATAGCAAAAGACTGCTGAATGTGACTTACATGACAGGTAGGGAGAACATGGGGACAAACCCCAGGCAGCAGCAGATCAGAGCTACGAGTGGCTCAGAATGGGAATGGGCTGATTTGGAGAGTCTGTTGTGCTATTCTAAGAGCATCTGGATCCTGTTCCAGCCAAAGCAAATCAAACAGGAGTGCTTATGAAGCGCTTGTTTCTAAAACAAGTGCGGTCTGTGTTATTGACACACGCCACAGGGGAATTGAGAAGGCTGTTGGCAGAGATGTTAAGAAAGCTGACATGCTTTCAGTTCCAATCTTTTCTAGTACATTCATATGGGTACAAGTGACCTTGGCCCTAGAGGAGAAGAAAACCCTCAACTTAGACACAAAAAATCTAGGTTCTGGTGTGAATTCAACCCTGAGAGGGTGTCTTCACCTCTCTGGCCTGTTTTTTTTTCCCCCCGCTTCCTCCAAATAATAATTCTCTATGTGCCTCCTCTATTATCACTATCCTAATTTTCAGATAATGATACTATAGCTCAGAGAGATTAAGTTAGTACTGGCAGGAATTTAAATTCAAGATCTGCTGTCAAAGCCTGTAGTCTTTCCACTCTGCTGCATTATCTCTCAGTGTCAAATAAGGGGACTGAACCAGGTGGACCAAGGCATTTCTCAATCTAAAAATTTATGATTCTCAGTGGCCTGAAATTGTGGTTTCAAGAGCATTCTAAATACTCTAGGGCTAGGTGATGCCTGGCTGGTTAAGAAGCCTACTCATATAAATGATATCCTCAACACCAAGAGCAAAGGCTGGGGTACAAACACAGCTTGAGAGCCAGGAGAGAGTGGACAATGAAATTTTAGAAAGCCCTGAAGAGTCCCTTGGAGAATATATCACCTGACTAATTCGTTTTATAGATAGAGATATGGAGGCTGGAGAAAGAATGACTTGACTGGGAACACACAGGAAGTAGGTAATGGAGCACAACTATGCCTCATGATATCTCTCATACCTGCTATCTACACAGTCTCCAAACTTCTAGGCTCTTCTGATTTTCTCTTTGATATTTCTTTTCCAAATGCTGGGTGACAGGCAAGTCACTGCCCCTGCAGCAGACTCCCAGACACTTCCAACACTTTCTCTTTGTAGATAACGGCTCTTTCTTTGTAACTGTCCCTGGTGCAGCATTAGCGGGGCTGAGGCTAAGTCTTCTCCTTTGTCCCCCTCCTATTTTTTTTTCCTTTTGACTCTTTGATGCCTTTGAACCACAGACCTATGTGCCTTTAAAGGCACAGAACTGGAAGGGACATAGGCAATTATAGAACAACTTTCTACCTCATTACCTCTTTTTAGAGCTGAGGAAACTGTGGCCCAGAGACATTAAATGCTTTCCCAAGGTTGAGTTAGAACAGGGTTAAGAGCCTGGACGGCAATACTCACCTTCTACTATGACCTGACAATGAATATATGATATCAGAACTTACTTCAATTACCAGTGGTTGAACACCAATCCAAGCAAGGCATTTTTTCATCATGTCCCATTAGCATAACCACATAGGCATTACTGTTCCCATTTTGCAGATGAGAAAACTATAGCTCAAAGAGGTTGGTCACACAGGAAATAAATGTCAGAGCAAGGATTTAAACCTTTAGCTTTAAAGCTTCCTCTTTCCCCAGTGTCATATTGCCTAAAAGTTTTGAAGACTATATACAATGGTGGGAAAGACAGTTAATTAATCTTCTCAAAGATCAGTTAAACTATAAGTAACTTTTATGTCTTTATCTAGGCACTTATTACATTAACTCTTGACTGATTATGCTAATTGGGGAAATGGAGAGGGGGATGAGGGTAAGGGAGGAGGAGTGAAGACTCAGATAATACAAAATGACAGATAATTCCAAAGAAGCAATTTCTGCTTTTGTGTTAACATGGCATTCTGTAGGATAATTTTGTTTTGTTTTTCTGAATTTGCCCCATCATAGAATCATAAGTCCACTTTACTCATATCCTTATTCTTCTCAGGGTTCTAGCACCACAGCTGCTGATGGACCTTTGTTTCCTGATCTATGATTTCCCAGTTCCCCAGCTTGAAATTTTTTATCTCTTGGCATTAATTTTAGGCTCAGGACTCTGCTTCTCTGCCACAGCCAACATCCTCAGAACTGCCCTCGGATTGATCTGACATACAGGATCTACTAGGCCCTCTCTTTTGTCTGGCCTGCTGCTCCATTAGGACAGAGATCCTCTTTAGTTTTCATGAAAACTGGGGAAGGAAGGAAGACATAGGGCCCAAGGGAACCCAGAGCCCTTTGCATATTATTCCTTCCCCACAAGTGAGTTGAGCCTTATTTTTTCCTATGATAGAAACCCTCAAGAAAGCCAGCTGCTTCTGAAACCAAAGTAATAAAATGTGGGCAAAAGTCCTGGGCGGGGAGAGAACAAGGATAGCTGCTTCTTATATGAGCTCCTCTGTCAGTCTCCCTCAGATTTTTCTCAACAGAATTCTCCTGGGGCCACCGGATGACTACTCTAGCAGACAACGAACCTGCCTTACTAAGCTACAAGATCCCCTTTGGGCAGACATTCATCCCCACACCTTGAAGAATGATGATGCACTGCTATTACTCCTAGACCATTTCAGACTCTGTACAAGTCCTTATCACGATAGTAGCTAACATTAATAGTCCCTTACATTTGTATAGTAACTAACAGTTTTGTATAGCATTTATTTGAAATGTGCCTTACACAGTAGGCTGGGTAGAAACTGTTCCTTGTTTATAGATAAGGAAATTGAAGGCCACAAATAAGTACCCAGTAAGCTTAGGCATTAACCAGAGTTCTTAAAACTGCAACATTACCTATAAGATTTGCATTTAAGCCTTGTTTGTTTTTCTTTCAAATATCCCCAAGTGGCCTTTATTTCACAAAATGATTATCAATACTACTTTTACTATGATACTATTTAAATTAAAAAAAAAAAAACAAACTGGCAAATTCACAAGTTATGTGCTTTAAAAATTCATTTCTACTTTGAGGCTGTACACATCAGATAGCATTATTTCCCAAGACTCCATAGGTGAATTCTTAATGCTCTCATATTAACCTGAACTTGGACTTTCACATCAGGTCAGGTATACATACACAGAAGAAGCTTCTGAGTCACGTCATCTGGCCAGGCAGAGGCTTAGGTTTTCTATGCTCTTGTATGGTTTTCCCCAGCCCGTTACTAAATCAATTAGCCAGTCTCTGAAAACCTTAGCCTACAATTTTAGTATACGTGCTTCCAGTGTGAGCACAAAAACCACTAACCCTTATTTCTTTAGTGGAATCAAATCTCTGCTTTGTATCCCAGTCATTACCAGGCAACAAAGGTATTCTGCAAGGCCTCCAAAGCCATCTTGAAACCTCTGAAGTCTGTGAGGTGGGTGGCTGTCTCCTCCAGCTCTTTATCAGGCAAAATCTCCTCAGAAGCCTGGGAGGCTCTGGCTTTTCATGTGTCACCTGACATCCTGCTGCACTGCCTCCAACTCTTACATGGAGGGAGCTCAGGCCTGGCCTGTGCCGCCAGGCAGTCAGGATCCAGGCTGCCCAGCACTATGGGTCTAGCCCTAGCACCCCTCCCCCTTGTTGGGATGGCTTAACTACAGACCACCTGTCTCCTTCAGTGTCGCTGAGTTAGGTTGCTGTGGCTCTAGATACTTCTCCAGAGACTACTACATCTGGAGCAAACTGCCAATCAATCCTAAAGAAGAGTTTCATTTGGGCTGCTCAGTACCTTCAAAAAATAAATTAAGCCTTAAGCAACTAGAAAAAGGAAAAGCAAACTAAACCAGAAGCAAGTTGAAGTTAGAAAATAATAAAGATTAAAGAAAGAAATCAATGTAATAGAAAAAAATGTTGGTTCTATGAAAAAAAAAAAAAAAGAGAAAAAGAGAGAAGGTATAAATTGCCAAAATCAGGAATGAAAAGGGGATATCACTACTGACCTTATAAGAAGTTAAAAGGATTATAAGGAAATACTTCAAACAACTTTAAGCCAAGAAATTAGACAATGTAGATGAAATGGACAAATTCCTACAAAGATACAAATTATCAAAAGTAACTCAAAATGAAACAGAAAATCTAAGTACACCTAAAACAAGTGAAAAAATTATTGAATTAGTAATTAAGAGAAAGCTACTGACCAATATCCCTTATGAATAGATAAAAATTGCAACAAAATATTAGCAAACCAAGTCCAACACCATGTAAAAATAAAAAGGATTATACACTATGACTAAGACAGATTTATTCTAGGAATACAAGCTTGGCTTAATATCTAAAAGTCAATGTATTGCCATGTTAGTAGAATAAAAGGACAAAAACCACACAATAAAATCCAACATCCATCCATAATAAAACCTCTCAATAAACTAGGAATAGAAGGGAACTTAGTCTGATATACATCATCTACAAAATGCTATGGGCTAACACCATACTTAATGGGGAAAGACGAAGTATTTTTCTCTAAAATTGGGAACAAGGTCAGAGTGTCTGTTTTCAATTATATTCAACATTGTACTGGAGGTCCTAGCTGGTGTAATCAGGCAGAGGGATTTTTAAAAAATAGGTTTTATTTACTTATTTTTAGAGAGAGGGAAGGGAGGGGAGAAAAAGAGGGAGAGAACTCCAATCGGTCGCCTCTCATACACGCCTGACTGGGAATCAAACCAGAGACCTTTCACTTTGTGGGATGATGCCCAACCAACTAAACCATACCAGTCAGGGCAGGGGCTTTTTATTTTTTAATGAACATCAGATTACATTCTTCTTCTACAAAAACTCTGCAGTGGCTTCCTATTTCACTCAAAATAAAGCCCTACTTGACCTGGATCCATGTCCACCCTTGTGATTTCTCCCTACTCCACTGCCACCCTTCATTCCTAGCGACACTAACCCCCCTTTGTTCCTCCAACACAATAAGCACACTCCTGTTTCAGGGCCTCTGAACTCTGCTTAACTCTATGCTTGGAATGCTATTTCCCAAGATAAACAGTATACATAGCTCACTACTTCAGTTACTCTACATTTCTGCACAGATTTTATTTTCTCAGAGGCCTTCTTTCAGCACAGTCCCTCCCTATTCCCTAGTCCTGTTTTATTTTTCTTCATAGTATTCATTTATCTGTTTTCCTTAACTAGAATGTAAAACACAAGAGAGCCATTTTCTTCACTGCTGCATTTCAAACACATAAAACTGTGCCTGGCACACAGCGAACACTCAATACTCACTGAATGTCTTTAAAAAGAAAATTTTAGCCCCGACCAGTGTGGCTTAGATGGCTGGACATCACTCCGCAAAGCTAAGGGTCATCGGTGTGATTCCCATTAAGAGCACATGCATGGGTTGTGGGTTTGGTCCCCAGTTGGGGTGCATATGTGGGGCACGCATGACCAAGAAGCAACCAATCATGTGTCTCCTACATCAGTGTTTCTCTCTTTCTCCTTCCCCTCCCCTCTCTAAAATTAAATTTTAAAATCTTTAAATTTTTATGTAGAGAATGAATAAAAGGGAGTGAAGGGAAAGGACCACTAGCACAAGAAGCTTAAAAGGACCAGGATTTTAGGTCACAGAGAAAGAGCCAAAATAGGACAGTAGAAAAACTTGGTTCTCTGGAGCCAGATTCTTCTGGGTTCTAAGCTTTAGCTCTTCCAATCACTGACTACTGTGTCCCTCTCTAAGTTTTAGTAATTTATAAAATGAAAACATCACCGCCTAACTCCTAAGGTGTTATGAAAATAAAATCATTATATATATATATATATATATATATATATATATAGCATTCACTAGCAAATAATGTTTTAAAAAATTTAATATTTTTTGACCTTCAAGAGGAACCTAAAACTCTGGCTTGTATATAGCTCAGCGGATTGAGCGCAGGCCTGCGAACCAAAGGGTCGTCAGTTCGATTCCCAGTCAGGGCACATGCCTGGGTTTTGGGCCAGGTCCCCAGTTGGGGGGGTTGAGAGAGGCAACCACACACTGATGTTTCTCTCCCTCTCTTTCTCCTTTCCATTCCCCCTCTCTAAAAATACATAAATAAAATATTAAAAAAAAAAAAAGAGGAACCTACCTTTTGCTAAAACTACCTTTAAAGTTACCTAACCTCAGTGCTGGCCAGTGTGGCTCAGTTGGTTGGAGCATCATCCTATAACAAATGGGTTGCAGGTTTGATTTCCAGTCTGGGCCCACACCTAGGCAGTGCAAACCCCAGTGTGGGGGCATACACGAGGCAACCACTTGATGCTTCTCTCTCACATTGATGCATCTCTCTCTCCCTTAAAAAAACATTTTTATCTAACCCCACCTTCATGAAGTGCAGACCTATCTGTATGGCGACTGCCCCTAGATTAAATGGCCTCCAGACTCATCTGAACTTCTCTTTCTCATTCCTCTTTCACACCCTCACCCCCTACTGGCAGTTCTCAGCTCTCACCTCTAGGTGCTGTTAATACAGCAGCTCCTCCCTGCTCTTTTATATGCTGCTTTTAATTTTATGGGGGTTTTGAAACCAGATTGCTAAAACTGTTACAATAACATGCAACAGTAAAAATAAATGAGTGCTGTGCAAGGACTTAAGGGTGCAAATGACTCACTTTCTTGTTTTTTAGTTGGATTCTAAAAAATTGAGGATGTTAGATAAATAAGCTACTATATGGATAGCAGTATTTTATATCCTTTTTCTTTTACATGGAATCATTCACATTTTAAAATAGTCACTGGTGGAACTTCTTCACAGGGCAACTATTACAACAACAGTAAGATCCAAACTTGGCATGTAGGACATGGAAAAGCCAGAAGCTACAAAACTTTAGATCAACCAAACACAAAGAGATGGCAAGCAAGAGTCTGGAGATGCAGAGTAGGAAGAAAGGCTGGCCTGCCAAGAGCACCAGGTAGAGGACAGACCCCTCTGTGCACCCTCAGGCAGAGAGAGGGAAGGAGAATGTCCACTGTTACAGAGTGAAGAGAGTGGCTTATGTCACTGGCCAAGGGTGAAGGAGAAATGGTGGGAAAGCATGGCCTCTGATAAGATACAAGGCTACATGCACAAATGTCTTTTTCACTAGCAGTTAGAGGTAGGGGCAGGGGTGGGCAGGGAACCTAAGGCCAAAATAGGACTAGCCTTCCTCTTCTTCAAATGACAGTAGGGAACATGGCAACATCTCAGAATTAGTCAGTGAGTGCAAACACATGCTGGGGATGAGCTCTTAAAACTGCTTTAATATCTGTGTCAGCAGTGGCCTTGGAGCCAGGCTGTGGGAGTGCATTTAAACCTGCACTCTGCAGCCAACATGATGCAAATCATGGCTGCCGATGCTGCCTGGCTTTGTCTCTGCCCTAGAACCCCTTTCCTTGTGAAAAGACTGAGCTTTGGGAAGGGCCTGCAGAAGGAGGAGAGTAAAAGGGCATGGGACAAGATTTACAGTGCAGACTTCCAAAGGAAATTCCTCCCTTTTATTATTGGGGAATGGAATTACAAATAGGTCAGGGGCTGAGATGTCAGGGATACTTATAATGCTTTCTTCTCACTCTCTCTCCTTTCAGTCATGCTGCTTTACAATTCACAAAGCTTTCCAACTTACTTGCATTTTCATTTGATTCTCTACAATGTCCTGCATGGTTGGTGTACACATGATAGACATGTGGGGGTGTGGGGAAGCACTCCAATTTTACAAACAGGAAAATGAAGATTGTTCAAGGGCAGGTATCAAGAGAGAAGATAAAAACCCATGAGCCTCAACTCCAACCCAGCTCCTCAGGTTCCTATCTGTGCTGGCCCCAGTGTTTATAGGACCCAATGTGTCACAGGTGTTTTCTTCTGTATTTAGCTTGGGCCTCTGCCTGCTTGAAGGGTTCTTCCTATCTTTTAATTTCTTGGCCCCTTACTAGAAATGCTATTGCTCAAAAGGAACCCACCCCCCAACTCCTATCTGCCCTGCTGGGCTCTCAAATAACTGGACCCCCTTTCTGAATCCGTGAGCAGGTCTGTCTTCTTGAACTTTGTAAGAAAAATCAGGTAGCCTGCCAATTCAGGGAGAACAATGGTATTTACAGTTAGACTGGCCTAGGTTCTAACGTCAGCTTTGCCAAGGTGTGAACCCTAGGCAAATTATTTTAGCTTCCTGAGCCTCAGTCCCCTCATCTATAAAATGGGGTTTTGTCTAGAGTAAATAATTTCCATAACACAACCGGTTCTTTTATAAGATTTTATTTATTTATTTTTAGAGAGAAAGGAAGAGAGGGAAAAAGACAGGGAGAGACACATCAATGCAAGTCAGAGCAACATCAATCAATTGCCTCTCACACACATCCCATCCTGGAACCAAACAGCAACCCAGGAATGTGCCCTGGCTGGGAATTGAACCAGGAACCTCTCGATTTGTGAACGACACCCAACCAACTGAGCCACACAAGTCAGGACACAACTGGTCCTTAATGTGCTGATTTCCCTTGCTGTTTCACCATCTGCTGTCTTCCCTCTGAGCTCCCCAGAATTCCCCTTCACACAGCTCCACTCGATCACTCCAGCCTTACTACTGTTCATGATCACATTTTGCAGGACTGACAAAACTACAGAATTTTCTAAAGCTGACCTATGGGTTTGGTAGGGCACAGTCAAGACTGAAATCAGGAAAGTTTCTAAGGGCTATGAGGTCATGTTAAGAGGGCTTGTGGGAGCTGCCAGGTTCCCCCCTCCCCTCCTAGCACAAAGCAGCCGGCAGAAGCCAATACGGGTTGAGCCTGCTTTGCCTTATTCATTGAAAATCACCCTGAACCATCCTGTGACAGCTCCAGTAAAGCTAGTTCAGTTTTCCTGCCAATACAGGAGGCTGCCTATGCCAATCTTGTAGACATGAAACAGAAGAGTAATCACCTGCAAGTTATCTATAGAAAGGGTAAAAATAAGCCCCAAACTAGTTACTCTCTGTCTTGGCCCAAGCTGGACCAGAGTTTGCCTCACTCACCGAGGTTGAGCTCAGTCAGCGATTTCCTCTTTAGGGTTACAGGGTCAGCCACCAGCTGCCTCTGGGAATAGGTATCACCTATAACAGAGAAGGAAGTCAGTCAGGGTCCTGCTCAGAATTTAGGTAGGTGTAGGCACTTAAAGTCCCTGCCCTCACATGCACTGCATCTTAGCAAAAGATAGGCTAATAATTAAATACATAATTTCAGGTCATGCTAAGTGCTATAAAATAAAGCAAAGAAAGGAAAAATGGAAATGACTGAGAATGAAGTCTATTTTAGATAAAATGGTCAGGGAAGGCTTCTCTAACAGGTGACCAGTGGACAGAGACCTGAATTAAGTGTAGGAGTAAGATCTGCAGAGATCTAAGCCAAGAGTGTTTTAGAGAGAGGGAATTACATGTGCAAAGCCCCTGAGGCAAGAGGCAAAAATAGACTAGTTATGCTTAAGGAAAAAGATCAATATAGCTAGAATGTACTGATGGGAAGAATGAGATACTAAATGCACATGGAAGAATTACTCGTTCTCCTTATTTTAATATCAAAAAAACAAGGCTCAGAGGTTAGGTGACTTGCCCTATACTAAAGTACATCAGTGAAAGAATTGCTCTTCAGGACAGCTCTCACTCTATCTCAGGGGTGTCAAACTCATTCTCACCAGGGGCCGCATCAGCCTTGAGGTTGCCTTCAAAGGGCCAAATGTAATTCCAACTCCTTAACAGTTGAGGAGTAGTTACAATTATACAGTCCTAAAATTATTTTGGCCCTTTGAAGGCAACCACAAGGCTGATGTGGCCCCCAGTGAAAATGAGTTTGACACCCTGCTTTATCTCACTCTTGGGCCAGGTTCCTCCAGGCTTAGATAAGGAGGGATCTGTGGGGGGCTCCAGGCCTGAAACGAAGCAGCAGACACACCAAACTGAAGGACTGCAGGCCTGGGTCAAAGAACAAAGGCAGAGGCCTTAGGCAGGTGGCAAAGGCCATGGAGTATCAGCACCTCCAATTCAACAGGTCAATAAATTGGACCCATCTCCTATTTCCAGCCTCCATGGTTCAGCAAATGATAAAACTATTCTCCTAAGTATTTAGACTCCAAATGTTTATGCTCCCTGACCTGTCCTTCCCTCATTTCCCATTCCCAAAATTGCAAAGTCCTTGTGTTCTGGGTTTTTATGTTTTGTTTTTTGCTCTACGAGCTCTACATCCACACTGTTCTTCATTATTCCCTACTGCGTCAACTTCCTCTTGGTTCAGGATCTCATTATCTCTTGCCTGCACAGCTGGAATTATTTTTTAAAATGTACTGACATTACAAAGACTATTACAGTAGCCTCTTCCCTGGTTTCTCTTCCACTAGTCTCCCTCACCCCTCCTGCCCCAACACATTGGGCCCACACTGCCAGACTGATGTTTCTAATGACACTCCCCTGCTGAAAAAAAAATGTCATGGCTCCCAATCACCTCAGCCTCACTCCCCAGGTATGCCATGATGTAGTCATCATCTGCCTTATGTCTGCCATGGGCTTTCTGGCTGCCGTACTTTTGTCCATGCTACTGTCTCACCTGGAATGCTAGTCTTCAGGAATTTTGTATGTACTTGGTACACATTCAAACCCTTAATCTTCAAAGCCTAGCAAATCAATAAAGTTATCCTAAGCCCTTTTTCTCATGGCTCTTTGTCAGTCTCCCTGCTCCTTCTTGCTTGTAAAGATTCATACTGCTGCCCTGGGCAGGTGTGGCTCAGTTGGTTGGAGCGTCATCCCATAAACCAAAAGGTCTCAGGTTTGATTCCTGAACAGGGTGCACACTAGGTTGCAGAGTTGGTCCCCAGTCAGGGTGCATTCGAGAGGCAACTGATTGATGTTTTTCTCTCCCTTCCCCTCTCTCTAAAATCAATAAGCATGGCCCCAGGTGAGAATTTAAAAAATGAAACACAAAAGATTCATACTACTTCCAGAGAATGGAGACCTAGTCAATCAGGAATTCTGTTCTCATTCCTGTTACTTTTTTTTTTTTAAAGAGTGTGGGAAAAGGAGGGATAAAGAGGGAAGAGAAACATCAATGTGAGAAACATCGATCAGCTTCCTCTCCTACACGCCCTGGTCAGGGACCGAACCTGCAACCTAGGCATGTGCCCTGACCAGGAATTGAACTGGTAACTTTTTGCTTTGCAGGATGATGCCCAACCACCTGAGCCACACAGGTCAGGGATCATTCCTGTTACTCTTATAGTGGAGCAATCTTCTAACAAGAAACCTGGGCTCTAATCTGAGCTTCAGATTCCTCAACTACAAAACGGGGATATAATTCCCATCTTGCCTATTAACAGAGAGAATTTGTGACAATCAGTATGATAATAGGAAAGGAAAAGAAAAGAGTTAAGATGGAAGATTCCAGCCAGATCTTTAACAGCTCTTTCTGTCAGCTGCAAAATACTGCATATATATATAGAAGCCTTCTATCCAATCAACCAAGAAATATTTCCTGGGTCTAGTTGGCCATGGTCACAGTTCTGGGTTAGGGGTTATAGAGGATGCAGGGATGAATGAGAACAGTCCTATTCTTGGGCTCCTTGTAGTTCAGGGCGAGACTGTGTCAACCTTGCATAGGACTACTACAATACTAGGCAGATCTAACAGTTCAGAGTGCTATGGCTTGTAAAAGTGGAAAAAGGAATGTCTAACTGGAGGTGGCCTCAGAAGCTTCACACAGGAGTGATGACTTAAGCCAGGCCTTGATGCAGGGTGACAGAAAGGTTTGGGCTACTCTGTACCAGGGACTGAACTAGGTATTATGCTGTTAACCTTCGTAATCATCTATGAAACAGGTTATGGCAGGCCCATGTTATAGCAAAGGTAACTGAAGATGGACAAGGTTAAGTATACCATTCAAGGTCAAACAGCTAATAAACAGCAGAACCAGGATTTGAACCTAGGTCTGCTTTACTTTACTCGAAAGCCTGTGTGCTTGCTCCTTACTTACTTTATTACATAGCAACAAGAAAGGAGGACCGTATTAAACCAATGTCTTTTTTACCTCAAAATCCAATTATCTGAAAGGGGGGAGATGAGAAGGGGAGAAAGGAAGTTTACTGCTACACTGTCTTCCCCATAAGACTGTGATCTTATGGCAGGCTTAGGGTCTTATTAGCTCCATGTTCTGACTCTTAGCCCAAGTACCTATAATATCAGTATCTACTAATCTGTTGGCTAAAGATGCCCTTTTCACATTCTTCTTTTCAGGAGTTAGGGAAGAGACAAGGAGAGAAAAGGATAAAAAGGAAAGCTGGGCCCTGGCTGGTGTGGTTCAGTGAATCAAGCGCTGGCCTGAGAACTGAAAGGTTGCTGGTTCAATTCCCAGTCAAGGCACATACCTGGGTTGCAAGCCAAGTCCCCAGTTGGGGATGTGTGAGAGGCAACCAATCAATGCTTCTCTCCCTCTCTTTCTTCCTCCCTTCCCCTCTCTCTAAAAGTAAATAAAAATCTAGCCCTGGCTGGTGTGGCTCAGTGGATTGAGTGCCGGCCTGTGAACCAAAAGGTCACTGGTTCAGTTCCCAGTCAGGGCACAAGCCTGGGTTACAGGCCAGGTCCCCAGTGAGGGGCGCGCGAGAGGCAACCACACAGATGTTTCTCTTTCTCTTCTCCCTCCCTTCCCCTGTCTAAAAATAAATAAATAAAATTTTTTTTTAATAAATAAAAATCTTTTTTAAAAAGGGAGGGGATTTGGGTGGTTAACAGAGAAAAGAGGGAGAGGAAAGGGGTAAAAGCAAAGAAGGAAAAGGACACAAAAAGGAAGAGGATGCCTGCACAAGACTGAAATGTCTGAGGCCTAGAGTCTGAGAAAGGTTTCTTTTTCCTTCTGGTTCCAGAATCAAGGATTTTTGTTTGTTTTTTTTTTCTAAAGCAGCAGTAGGAACCCCTCTTTACAAATTTTAAATGAAGGGAACTTGTCTACATCCCAGACTAATCTGTCAGGAGAAATAAAGTGAAGCTCCTCAGGACTCCAATCCTCAGAGCTCCAATTTTCAGTTTTTACCACTTTCCTGCCCCAGCCCAACCCTTGCCTGATTTAGGCTAAAACCTGTGTAGGTCATAGGACATGCAGATTCTTTTGCTCTTCTGCCCCTTCTACAAGGGTTTCTCCAGGCTAATAAGCCCTGCCTGGGAGTCTAAACTTCCTATGGATAAGGAGATACTGACATCCTCTGGACCCTTCCCCACAGCTCCCTATCACGAAGGCTTTACTGAACCCTAAGGGGAGACTGTTTCTCCCTTTCTCCTGAATTCCTCAAATGTAAGTGTATGGACTAGGGTGAAGATATAGATGGAGAAGGCAAGGTCCCTTTTCAGAAGTCTCTAGATCCTAAGTCTTAATACAGTTCAACCCTCTTTAGGACTGATCTGCATACTGTACACACGTACCATTCCTCTTTCCTAAATTAGTAGAGAGCACTGGGCTAAGAGTCAGAAAACCTAAAGCTTTACCTTCAATTCACCATGTAACCCTGACCAAGTCATTTTACCTTCCTGGACCCTAGTTTCCGCATCTGTAAAATGAAGGTGAGGTACCTAACCTTTTGAAGGATCTGCTGATGGAGCAAACAAGATCAACAAGAATGGTCTAACTGCTGAGATCTATTTGGTTTCATGTGAACAGTAAAAAAGAAATGAGAGAGTGGTCTCTTTTTTAAAAGGGGGTGGCTATACCACCTTTCAGGTGAAGGAATCTGCTCTGAGTGGAGGAATTAAGAAAAGCTCTGGCAAACACAGTGTCACTGTCAGTGCCTCCATCAAGACAGCCAGGTACTAACTGTGACCAAAAAAGCTCAAGAACTACATGCACACAAATCCCAGCAGGTCCAAGAAGAAAGAAAATTGCTCAGGGAAAGTATTAATGACCAATTTATTGATGAAGAGCTCAGGCTCTAGAATCAGACACCTGGGTTTGAATCCCAGCTCTGTCTCTACCTTTGTGACCATAGACAAGATACTTAACCTTCTGTGCCACAGTTTCCTTATTTGTTTAAAATGGTTCCTGTTTCACAAATGTGTTATTGGGAAAAATAAATGAGATAGCACAAGAAAGCCCTTAGCTCAGGGCCTGGCATAAGTGACTCAATGACAGGAATTGTTATTCCATTTAAATACCACAACAGGATGAATAAGAAGCAATAAAAAGGCCTAGAAAAAGGAAAGAAATGTACATTTGCCTCACCTATTATTTATCATACCCTATGCCCAAAGCCTTAATTATTATCATTTATACCTAATAAGCTTTTGAGGCCAGTAGAATTATCCCCATTTACAGGAGGACAGTGGGTCTCAGAAGTAAAGTTAATTGTCTAAAGCCACACAGTAGGGCACAGAACTTGCTGGAACCCAGGTGCGACTCCAAAGACTATGTTCTTTGTACTATATACACATCACACTTTCTCTGCTCAAAAATAAGGAACCCCCACATATCAAAGCAGGCACCAACAATAATGAAGCAACTGCTGGTTTTGCACACCTGGGGAAAAGATGAGCAGGGGTGGAATGCAAGTGCACCACCACCAGGTTCCAGAGTTGCAGGACTTAACTTACCAGGCCCTCCCCAAGGGGTTCTCAGCTCATTGTTGCAGTTAGAGAAGAGTCAGGCTTTTTTGAAACTGGATACCATGCCCTAAAGGACAAAATGTTCTAAGACTATATAACAAACAGGCAAGAAGCCATGAGAGATGCCTGGGCTGAACCCAAATACTTGATCAAAACACCTTAGGATCTGGGAGGAAATATGATGCTATGAATACCTTTGCAAGAATCAGCATGAAATACATCCTTGGGTATGTATATTGTCTCTATTGCTGGGAAGCACTTTACTATGTCCCAGATGACTGCAAGTTAGTCTGGAAAAAAGCACTCCTTCCCTTGGGCCAGGCTATTATTTTGGAGCACTCCATTAAAGATGTAACAGGGAACAGGTTCTACAGGGGTATATAGAAACCAGGAATCCACAACTGGTGACTAGAGGAAAGAAGCCAGAAGTGAAGAGAAAATGTGGGGAACAACTGGCACCTGAACATCAAAGGCTTTCAGTAGGGTGGGGAACCAAGCAAAAGGCCTGGCACAAGAGAATGAGAGTGCTTCAGGGGGATAAGGAGAGATTGTGACAGAAGAAATCATTCCTATATTTGTAAAGCACATTAAAAAAGAGCTTGTCTCTATCAAACCCTTGCTGTTTAGAGTAATCTCCAGGGCCTGCAGGATGACTGATTGAAAGAGGTGTTGCTGAAGTGATAGCTTCCTCAGGAGAGGGGAAGGAGGATGGAAGCTGGGTTCTCTAGGCCTCTCAGGTGGCAACCAAGGCAAGAGGGAGCAGCCACAGGAGATGGTCATAGCATAATAGCCCCAGGCTCAATCAGGCAGGGCCCACCTGCAGATGGCCTCAGACCCACTTCTACTACAACAAGAACCTAGGGGTGCACAACTGCCCACATCCACCAAAGAGTACAAGATTGGCCATAGAGCAAACAGCCCTTGTCCCAGGAGCCACACTTGCCAATTTGTTAGTTCTGTTCCAGCTGCCCCCTAACCTCAAAATTTTGCCTGAATCTTCTTCATAAGGCTTCCTTTTCCCAGCCTTGACCAAACCCCATAGTCTTGCAATTTCTACCGCACTCCTCCCATTCACAAGGATATCTGACCATGACTCTTGTGACTGATTCTGTTAAGTGGTTCCCTGCATCTCTGGCATAATAAACCAACTGACTGTGTTGCCACAGGGTTTAAAAAGATGGCCTCACAACATAATAAAAATGCAGCCATGTCACAATATGGCTCAGTGAAACCCTCCTCTACTACCCAAAAAAGATAGTCTCAGGATGCCCAGCATATCACAAAAGGCCCTAGAGGGCAGCTGGTTTCTTAATGACAACGGACATTAGGGCTCTTGAGCCCAATCCTTGCCCAAGTATGAGAACATTATGCATGCCATAAATAGATAAAACTCAATCCAGGTAGACTCTAGGCTGCCTGGAGGAATGTCCAGAATAGAACAGACGTGCAAGACAATCATCCTTGCCTCTGTATTTTCTGGGCAGCTAACAGCATTTCTCCTTTCTCAGCTGAAACCGTCTCCAGCTCCCCCTCCTCCTTCCCTAGAAGAACCAACCCACAGGAATTATCAAGGGAGGCACAAGTAATTACTGTTTTCTTTTCTCCATGCTAATGAGACAGTTGGATGGTTCCCCTCCCCCCTCCTGAGGTGGAAGTGAGAATCTAAGGCTTTATAATCTGTAACCAACAGAGCTTGGGCCAGATCATTCTCTGCAACTGAACTGTGTAGAAGATGGCCGTTTGTCCCTGACGGGACTAGAGCTGGAAGAGGCCCCGTCACTTTACAGAAGGGGTGGTAAGACCAATGTGAGGAGATCATTTGTCCAGAGTCATAAAAGGAAGTCAGTGGCAGGACCAAAATCAGCCCATTTACTACCAGTCAGGGCACTCTCCACACTGTGCGGACGTCCAACAGTAGACAATGTCTTTGGAGGTATCTTCAATGTGGAGCCTGGAACTCCAAGTTTCAAGTTCACATACTGGTTTTTGAAAAGGTTCTTAAAAAGCAATGACAATTCTCTGCAGATGTGGACTCAACCCAAGAACCTCAATTTCAGTAGGAAGTCAAGGATTTGAGATATAATGACAATTTTACCCCAAAATTGAAATCGCAAGTAGATGGTCAGGAAAAAAAAAAGAATCTGTGAATTTTAGAATTCAGCTCAGTTATGTGAAGACCGTCAGATAACAAGGGTGGAGACCCAGAGTGAGCTTTAAGAATGAACTTCAGATCTGGTGGATAAAGGAGCTCCTGAGTATAGAACACTAAGACCTCAGTTTACTAATCTAATCCCTGTATTTCACAGATTAAAAAACTGAATCTAACACTATCAGGGGCTTCACAGAAGAGGACCCAAGGTGAAACAGCAGGACTGAAGGATGCTATGGCCCAGACCAGCCATGGCCAGCCCGCCTAGCCATGTATGGTCAGAGAAAAAGGAAGACAGGGTCTCTGAGGAAAGGAGCCAGCATTTACAAAGGCTATTTTGAGTTCAAGTTTTTAAACTGGAATAATTTGTAGACTCTAACAAGGCTTATTTTTTTAACCTGAAGACTGGCTCCTATTACTCTCTAAAATCTCTTCCCTTCCCTCTCACTATCCTAACATCATTTCAGGTGGGATTCGGCAACTCAAATCCAGTCCTCAAACTAATTCTGACACTAGGAAGGAAATGTTTAAAACAATCTTAGCAAAAACTCCCATCCCCTACCCATAGGCCCTGGATATCAGCTCTTCCTTCCTGTTCTACTGTACCACAGAGTTGACTCTGGGGGTCCTTGTGATTATTCCAGGATGTTGTCAGTGCTGACCACCAGGCTTTACTTCTGGAGGGCACAAAATCACATGCTATTTCTATGAATGGGCCCAGGTCCATGTGAAAGCCCCTGCCTTAGTCACCTAACACCTCAGGCCCTCCTAGGCCTCAAGTCCAGCTCTGAATCCCAAGACCAGGCCTCCCCACCAGTGGCCATACTCCCAAAGATTGCCTACCAACCTGGACTTGGCACCTGAGTGGGCCAACTCTCCCTACTCTTTTGTAGGGAAGGCAGCATGGTATAGTAGAAATATGCAGAGACATGGGTCTGAGCCCTGGCTCTGGGTATCCTTAGGAATTGTTACTTAAGCGTTCTCGTGTATCCTCTTAAAGCTCAGACCACTCTGTTTACTTGTCTGTCTCTTCCACCTCTCTCCCCCTACTTGAGAACAGAGAATATTTAGTTGTACCCCTGTATTCTCTATGAGCCAGTCACTGAGTTCCTGCATCTGTAAAATAGGAATAAAGTTATGAGATAAAAGAAAAAAAAAGCATGTAAATTATGTGGATCCGTGCCTGGTCTTTTTTCCTGTACTGTAACATGGAGGCCAGGGGCCAAATGTTAACCTGTTCTGAAATAGACTGCCCATTCTAGAGACATTGTGCCTTGCTGAACACCTCTAGGGTAGGCTGAACCTGACCCCCAGGGTCTGTTTCACTTCAATAGTTAGACTTAGTGCCAGTTCCTAGAACCCCACCAGTAAAAACAGCTAAAGATATGACTACAAAGGTAATGAATTTCAAGCAAAAAGGGGAAAAAAAAATAAAGGGGGAAAAAGCTGTGCTCTGAAGTTGGATCTTAAAGAAGAAATCCCAAACCCCAAGAAGCAGCTGAAGTCATTTGTACTGGAACCTACAAAAGTGCCAGAAACTTGAAAGAAATTGGCTGAGGTCACACAGTAAGCTGAAAGAAGAAACATGAGTTTGGAACTCACCACTGGGTCTCCTCATCCAATTTTTTTCCTATTCTACAGGATAAATGCACAATGTTCTAGGAAAAAAGGAGTGAGGCATAAGTGGTATGGTGCAGTTGGCAGGGGAAAAGCACATAAGAGAGGTCCAGGAGTCCTTACACAGTTTCTGGCTGGGAGAGGTGATCCAGCCTTTAGTTTTGAAGGGCCTAATATGCTCTGGAGGTTGACAGCTAGAAATAAATTCAATCTGGCCAAAACAATTACCAGCCATTAGGGAAGGGTACAAGGTGTTCTCAAAGTATCATGAGCCCCTCCCTCTCCACAGCACCAACTGCTCTGAGTGATGGAAATCCTCTGCACACCCACCCCCAATCAACTCAAACTACGTTACAGGTTTTCTAGGCCCTTAGATTTTTTTCTAAGATATTATTTATTTATTCTTAGAGAGAGGGGAAGGGAGGAAGAAAAATGGGAAAGAAACATCAATGTGAGAGAGAAACATAGATCAGCTGCCTCCCATACATGCCCCAACCAGGGACCAAACCGGCAACCCCTGGCTTTGCAGGCTGACGCCCAACTAACTGAGCCACACAGGTCTGGGCAGCCTTGCAGACTTTTAAACTGGGGATGAAGCACAGGGAAGTGGCAGACTAAGAGCTCTGTGCCATGAGGAAGAATCTGACTCATTCTTTTTGTTGTTGTTGTTGCTGTTCTGTTCATTATATTCACCCAAACTTATGGGAAGTTAATGATTTACACTGTCACACAGCTAATAAAAGCAAATCAAGACTTGCCTGTATCCTGTGTCCTTTTGTGACCGTGGTGACTTTTAGCCTATTTGACCTTTACAAAGTTTTGAGAATTAGGTGTTCTCTGCTAAGTCATGCTGTCTCTCCTTCTGAAAAGTCTCATTTGACACCTCCAATCCGTTTCAGGCCTAGTTTTGGTATTTATGTTCTCTTACAGAACTTTCATAATTTGCTTCTAACTCAGAGATCAGCAAACTGTTTTTATAAAGGGCCAAATAGTAGGTATTTTAGGCTTTGTGGGCTTGTATCCGTCTCTGTAGAGTCTTTACCACCGTAGTATGAAAACAGTCATGGATGAAGAAATAAGCATGGCTGTATTCCAGTATAACTTTACGGAAAGAGGCAGTGGACTGGACTGAGCTGACACAGCCCAGTCTAATTTCCTGGTGCCAGTTTCCTGACACCTGTTCTAATCTACATCTCCCATCACCCTGTCTCCCAATTCATCATACACCTTCAATGGGTCTCCCTACCTACGAGATAAAGTTTAAACTTGACCCCCATCTTCTACCATATCTTTCCCTGCACGCTGTACTCCAATCACAATGAGCTATCACCTAGCAACTTGCTACCTTTCCCCATGCTGTTCCCTAACACCTGCAATGCCCTTCTCCCTTCCTCTGCCAATATGCCTATTCAGTGACAAATTTAAATGCCAACACCTGTGAGAAGTCTTTGCTTGTTCTGACTTACATAATTAGTCACACATATATGGCTGTCATTCACTCACCACTGCCTTCCTCACTCACCCACAATTCTAAGCTTCTCAGGCACAAGGACTGTATTTTACTCAATTCTGTACCTCTTGCAGTACCTAACATAGCACCCAGTGTCTGCTGACAGATCAGACATCTAGGCTGCATGGAAGTTACTAGAGCATGGGGATACTTGGTTTTATTTAACAGAACCATGAGATGATTCACAGCATCGATGGAGATTTGTCTGCTTCAAGGGCTGCCCCCTCATCATCATGTACTTTATGTCTGGTCAGGTAAATAGTTAAGATTAAGGCCAAGACCAGACATTTCACTAAGGGACTCTAGCCTGTGCTGAGATGTGCTAAGAGAAGATCCATTTTCAGAGCTCCTTGTCCCTGACCTCAAATTGTATCCTTAGTATCAGTCATAAACTGAACCCAGATCAGATCAGCAGACAGCCTTCTACTAAGAACAGATACTTGGTCCCCAAAGGCAGGGGATTTCACCCAAGGAAAGGGTCAGGTATGCAATGCAGTCTGACCTCAAATGAAGAAAGAACTCAAAGGTATGTGGTAAGAATCATCAGGATTATCATCTCTGAACACAAAGGGACATCTATTGAGATTAGGGGTCCTGGGCAAGCCTGTAGCCAACAAGGATGGATATGCTAGCTTGGGAAGCTGTGAGACCAAAGACTAAATAAAATGCTGATGGTGGGGTAGCAGAGCGGAGAACAACAACAACAGACAAACACACACAAGACTTTTTCTCCTAAGCCAAGAACAGAACACATTCCATATGGGTGGGTGAGCCTGTCACAGGCATGGGGTACTTAGCATATCTGCCATTCCAGGATTACAACTGTCAGGTTTTAATTAGGGTAATTAGAGTTAAAAATGTAATTTCATTTCAGGGGTATTTTGAACAGATTCCATTAATTTCTTTTTTTAAAAGAACACAGAAAGGAGGGGGCAGGCTGAGCAGAACAGAGGATTTTGCCATCAGAGGAGCAAAGTCATGTGCCTGGGTTAGATGAGCTTTCAAACCACTGCCAAGAACCCCCATCCAGCACCTTCGCAGGCTTGGCTCAGAGGACAGAGCTGCTGCTCATCAGCTTTCCCCCCTTAGCTTCCTCCCTGAAACTAAGTTTCAGTTAGCATCTGCTAATAAATTTACCTCCTTCTCCCCACTTGCTGCTCCTGTGTTACTGCCATTCGATGGTTAACTATTACAGCCGTAAGTCTGGCAAGGGGCAAGGGCTGAGGGCTGCCAATCTGATTTGTTACACGTTAGAGACTGCTTTAATGTCCACCCCGTAATCAAGAGTCCCTGCACACATCTCTCCGCTAGTTCCCTGGTCTGGAGTGCCCTCCTTGCCTTTTCTGCCTCAACTCTTACTCTTCCTTCAAAGCACAGATCAAAGTTACCTCCTTCAGGAAAGCCCACCCTTCATGTCTCTGTAATCCCTGAGTCCTTCATACATGCCTCTACTATGGAAAACACTGAATACTGTGGTTTGTTTTCTTGTTTGACTCTGATGCTAGACAGTGAGGTTGTTCAGGGCAGGGAGTGGGTCTTCATCTGGGGATCCTTACCACTAGCATGTTCTGATACATAAGAGATACACAACAAATATTTGTTGAATGACACAAACACAGGGAGAATTTGGTCTGACCACACTGGTGTCCGAGCATGTTAAGCACGCAGGTTCTACAATGCCTAGGAATATCCAGTTATGAGTCCCTTCCCCCTCCTTGAACAGGGCCAGCTGAGAAACCTGACTGCACTGCATGCAGGAGGAAACCTTCCCATTGATCCCAAATGATGATTGATCTCTCCCATTAGAGCCTGTTCATTCCTTAGGGACCTTGGAAAGGAGATGAGAAAGCAAAAGCAAGCAAAGCATCTCCCCCCATCCTCCTCACCACTGGTTTTAAAGAATTTCCTCCAATCTTTGAAGGGCTCCAGAGAGAGGGCCTGAACTCCAGTTCCATCTACAGAAGAATAAGCGATAGCCCTGGTTGAAAATAGTCCATCAGCTTGGAACTGCTGTTGCAAATACGCAGAAATGTTGTGGTGTAGTATAATAGAGAAAGAACATGCTATGTGACACAAGGCAGCCAAGTTACTTCACTTCTCTGAGCTTCAGTTTCCTTTTCCAACCTATCCCAGTAGGTTGTTAGAATAAACAAACACACAAAGCAGCTTAACCCAATGTTTAACACTTCAGTAGGTATTCCATAAGTGATTTTTCCATCTGAGTCGGGGTTCTGTTCTATAGTATAGCATCATACTATATAGCAGTTTATAAAGGTGAGGAAAACATATCAAAGGCGGATGGATCCAAGTTAACCATTTCCTCATTTGCTCAGAGCAGCTCTGCCTCCTGGTCCCACGAGAAGAGGGCTATACCAGCAGAACTGTTGTGTTGACAAGTGTAACCAGACCCATTTCACGGTAATCAGATTCTCTCTAGCTAGGAGCACTCCTCGGGCCTCCTCCCAGGCTTCCCAGGCCTGGATGCGGGCCCATATCGATCCATTTCTAATTAGGAGCTGTGTCAGTGATTCTGACAGAAGGTCAGGGCCTAGGCTGCCTCTGCTGGCCTCTGGCCAAAGACTGAAATGCCTGCTCAGGGTAGACCCAAAGAAGGAACATTTTGGGACAGAAAAGGATACAGACTCATGTCATCATAAAGCAGCCTGAAATTTTAGAACTGAAAGGGTCCTTTATGAGCATGAGCTTTGTTATAATACGGCTGAGAAAGCTGAGGTCCAAAAAGAAAAGATAACTTGTCCAAGGTGGTACAGGAAGATAATGCAGATCTTCTAGTTCCTTCCTCTCAATTAAAAGTTTCCAACCTGGCTTCACAACACAGGACTCTGGAAACTAGTTAAAAATATAGTTTTTAGGCCCCACTCCAGGTAATGATTTAGAACATATACAGTGGCTCTGGCTCTTTTGCTAAATATACATATGATCATCTTCTAATAGAAGTGAATCTTAAAATATAGGATCAAGTTTGAATCTAGGTTCAAATCCACCCTGGGTCATAAGAGTGCTATTTAGAAGCAACCCACTATTATCTGACCCTGCCCTCCCCTAGCCCCACCATCAAAGGGTTACTCGAGGGGTCTTAATCAAAGGATCTGTCTTAAATGGTTCAGACTACCTAATGGGTCCACTAGCTTAGCTGTCAGCAAAGACATTTCCTTTCAAAACTAGTCTGAAACTAAAATGTCTCTTATGAAGATTAGAAATACTTAAGGGGGGAGGTAAGGAATAGTGGGAATTGGTGTGGTATTCAGTGTGTGGGACCTGGGGTGTGTTGGGTAGGGGAGGACTTGTGTGGATATGTAAGGAAGTAGAGTGTGGTGTCTGTAAGACAGGCTCACAGATACTTTTGTGGCACACACAATTCTGGGCATCTGGGTAGGAAACAATGGGACTGGATTATAGGAGGGTGAATGTGTGGGTATAGGAGGTGAATGTGTGGGTTTAGGAGGATAAATATATGGGTACATGGCAGGAGGAGATAGTAGATGATTTGACAGTGTAAGGGAGATAGTATGGGTGTGTATGGAAGAGAAGAAATGTGTGCACCTTGTGACCTCAATCGTGTATGTATCACAAGGCATACCAACCTGTAGGGATAGGAGGGAATGTGTGTCGGTGTGGCCTAGACACCTGTATGCACAAGAAAACAGATACATAAGAACTTATGACTCATCCAACCCTGGCTTTGCCTGAAGGCTCATACCACTTAAAGGCAGCCCTGTCTGCAGAAATGTCTCATTAAAACTGACATTTTGACAACTACTAAAATAACAATAATAATGACATCCCCAGCATTGTGGAAAATTGTTTAAAGTCAATGTCAATAAAACACAAAGGATAGATGAGAAACAATTATGCCACGATTACTTCTCAGTTTCACAAGGTGAGCTGTTAACCTGGAGTTAAATATTGTATAGCTGATTCACAGCTCAACCCAAAGGCCTAGGGAAGAGAGCAAGAAAGAAGAAAGTAGCCAGATAAAGGTAAACAAAAGAAGTATTTCTTCAAAGTGACTGAAGAAATAGGAAGATGAAAAAAGGGAAAGGGTTGAGAAGAAACCAAAATAAAAGGTAACTGGGTCACAAGACATAAGGAGATGGAAAGGAAGGAAGAATAGAAAGAAAAAAAGGCAGAAAATACAGGAGGAAGAGAATTTCCTTTAGTCCAGCCTAGAAATTTAGGCACACATTCTAACAGAAATCTGGTTGAGGGAATGAATGAACTAGTTGGTGAGGACTGACCTCTGTACTTCCTCATTGCTTTTACTGAAACCATTTCCTCCATCTGGAATGCTCGTCCCACCATCTCTGCCAAACTGAACTTCTTCAAGGACATATTCAAATGCTACTGGCTTCTAGAAACTTCCAAGATTTCTCCCAGTTTGAAGGTATTTCTCAAGAACTCCAGTAAATTTCCAGAGCACTCTGTCATATTTCACCTGTAGCATTTAACATGTAACTTTATACCCTGGGTACTGGTACATATACACGTCTTGTCATTCACTCTGCAATTGTGCCAGGCCTATTACAGAGACGCAAGGAAAACAGGGATAAGTAGCACACTGTCCCTTGGCCCATATGGTCTCTATACCAACAATTTTCAACTTCTTTCATCTCATGGCACACATAAACTAATTACTGAAATCCTGCAGCACACCAAGAAATATTATATTTTTGCCAATCTGACCCAAAAAATAGGTATAATTTTGATTCATTCACATCAGATGGCTACTGCTGTGTTGGCTGTTGTCATTTTTTATTTGGCAGTCTAAGGGAAAAGAGATCAGTGCCCCTGACTAAATAGTCAAGGTATTGCATGTTTTAAAAATTCTTGCAGCACACCCGTTAAAAATTGTGTAAAAAAGCAGTCTGGGATGTGACAAAGCACCACAGTATAACTATAAATAAAGGTAGAAGCAAAATGCAAAGAAGATCAAAATTAATTCTGCTTATGGAACAATCAGGGAAAGCTTTATGGAGGAAATGGCATTTGAACTCTATGAAAAGATGACTATGAGTTTGTCAGGTAAAGAGGGCAAGGAGTTGATAGAGCTTTCTACTCAGAGGGAAAGGTCAAAACAAAGTCATTCTACTGAGTAGGAGCACAGGGAAAACGGTGGGGGTTAAGCACCAGGATGCTGACAGGAGGCAGCAAAAGGAGGTGGCACCAGACTGCATAAGGACAGTAGCCAAGTCCAGAGTTGAGATTTATCCTTTCCGACCTGGGGTGAGAGTGGAGAAGAAGGGGCAGTTTTAAAGACATCTAATCTCTCTTATTTAGTTGCCCTACTTCTGAGTAAGTCTCCTCAAAAACCCTGGGAAACAGGTCCAATCCCAGTTGGTGCCTATTGTGGGGGCATTATAAGAATTTCACACTGAGAAGGGCAACAGTGAGAGAAAAACAAAGGATAATGGGTGGGGGAAGGGTGTGATGCAGAAGGGAGGATAGTCAGGCTCAAGAAGGAAGGAGATGGAGAGGAAACAGAAGAGGGAGAGAAGAAGCAAGGAAGGCACGAGGTGGGACAGATCTAGCTTGGCACTAAAACTCCTTTTGCTGAGTTGTCCTCTATATCTTTCTAGGTAGAAAAAAAATAAGGTCAATATGATGCTAGTGACAGAAATAGACCCTATGCACCAAGACGAGGCTGAGCATGTTACTGCCACCTCAACCCTCCCTTTGCTCAGGATGACAGCATTCTATCAAGAAGTGAAGTTCACTTAGCTCTACCAACCATCCCAAAGTATGCCAGGGAAGCCCCTTGCCCCATACCCTAGGATTGTGTAAGGAAAGAGTACCAAAGGTATGGAGTTTAAAGTGGGGCCTGCCCATGACTTTTGCCTGCTCCTCAGGGTCCTGGAGGAAAGCAATACACTTCCTTCGCCGGACCTTAGTTCACCGGCCAAACAAGGGGAGCAAATGAGATGTTCTCTAAGGGCTGAGAACTCCTGAGTTCAGAAGCTGCTTCCCACAAATGGTGATGTTTAATATGGGGATTTTTCTAACCTATCAAGTTTAACTTCATTCTTTCCACTCCGACCCATGGACAGTCTGAAGTTAACGAGGAGCAAGACTCAGAATGGCAGCCATCCCTGACACCATCATCCATTTGGCCCTGTCCAAAGTCTAGTTCCTGCCCAGATCACAAGCAGATGCTCAGGCCCAAGGATTGTTTTGTCTGACCCATGCAAGTTTATTTACAAACTTCTAAGTTAACTGCCAACATTTTAAATCAAATCTCATTTTTTTAAGTTAGATTTCTAGCTTCTTTTAAAAATATCAGTGATCTGGCAACACTAGACCCTCTGGAGTAAAAAGATCAAAAGGCCTACTATAATCCTGTCATTTATTTAATGCTTTCTCATTTTATGTAAAAAAAATCATACTAACTTACAATCCATTCCATAACATGATAATACAAGAATAAACTTTTAAATTACTAGTTATAATATTTAAACCGATCCAACTCCAAAAAACCAGACTACACTGACACATTAGAAAGATATATTACCTTGTGACTTCATGTATCATCTAATGTGCAGCCATGTATCCTAACTTTAGAAACTCTGACAGTTTATCCATTCGCTCAAAAAGTACTTAGGTCCTATGGTAGGCACTGGGAAAGAATTAATAGGAAAACCATAGTTTCTGCCTTCATGGCGCTTATGGTCCAGTAGGATATAATGAAAAGAAGCTATACAGAACAGGAAGCACAAAGAAACACTACGCTTAGAACCCTGAAAGTATTCCACAACATAATGATCCTTTAGGCAACATGTTTAACCTCTCAGGAACTCCGTGAGGATTAAAAAAAAAAACAAAACTCCTTTCCACCTCAAAATTCTACTAGCATCATAAGAACTTAGCCCAATACCATTTTTTGAGTCCCTAACACTTACTAGCTTCCTCCCTTTATCTGGGAAATCATGATCAGTTGTCATGGAAATTACCATGGTGCTCCACATAGTAGATGACGATATTACAGTAATTACAAGAAGCCAAAGGGAACTGGCAGCATAAAGAGTCACTTACTCAGAAAGTCACCTACTTTCAACATATAGGAGATGCTGCTCATTTGAACTGGGAAGTTAAAAAGACCAGGTACAAACTCAGAAGTAGAATAGTTTTTATTTGTATTACATGTCATGGTTTCTTTCATGAGGCATCAGATCTATCTCCCCCAAGCTTGTGACTGTTAAGAGGTTGTAAAAAATGCCCATTTTACAAGGACAAGGTTCACTGAGCCTTGACTAGTTTGCTGTCCTTGTGAAGACCTAAAACAAGCCACAACAGATTTACTAGCCAACAAGGCACCAAAACTTCACAGTAAAATTAAGATAATTCATCTATTCCTAGGGGACTAAGAGCACTGTAACTGGGTAAAGTACCTTCGATATTATGGAGTTCCATCAAGAGCCCACCCCTACCTCCCACCCCAACCAAGCAGGTAGCAAAAATGAATACAGCTGACCAAGTGTTTCCAAAAAAAGTACTAGCCTGGTAATAAATGGCAACTGGCACTGGGCCTGGGTATCAAAGAGGCAAAAGGAAATGGTGTGGACTTTGACAAACTTGATAACAAATATGCTCTGCCTAAAGAACACAGCCAATAAGGAAGTAGTATGTGAAATAAAGGAGAGAAATGAAGAATGTGACTTTGTAAACTCAAGCATTTTGCCAAATTAGGCTAGTGCTCCAAAGGTGTTCCCCAAAAATCAGAGCCATGTGCCTCAGAGTCCAAAAGGAAGTCAAGCTATAAGCTTCTTAAACATGGACTGGCCAGTGCACAAGGAATCATAGCACAGAAAGTCCCTGGGTGGAGGACTTGGGGAGTAAGGCCTTCTGTAGAATACCTGAGGACTATTCCCACTCCTGTGAATATGAAAATTGCTCGTGGTTGGCATCAGCCTCCAGTCCCTGCTACTTCCTCAAAAACCCTTCTCCCTCTTCAGCAGAAATCAGTTACCTTCAGAGCCCGCCTGCCAAGGCCTCTGATCTCATACACAGTATCTCCACTGAAAGGCAGGCCCAATCTTCCCAGGCTGGGGTCCAACTCAAAATAAAAACACTGCACCATAAAACGAAATATGTATGCAGGACAGACACAACCCAAGGGACTGTCAGTTTGCAACTCTGTTCTAGAGGGTAAAATCCTCTGAAAAGATCTGGACTGAAAGAATTTAGGGCTCCCCTAAGGACCATAACTTTTGTCAGAGAAACTGCTTTTCCAAGGAGCTATCCAGGGTCCTTTATCACTTGGATCCTGCGCTTTAGAAACCATGATTCCACAGCCCTCTTCTCTCACTTGATCCACTGTCAAAGCATCTTTTAAACAAAAGATGTAAAGAAGACATTAGGTGTCTATTATGTGCAAAGCACTCTAGGAATACAGATGCCTAAACCTTACCTCTCTTAACTTTTTGATTTTACTACCTATGTAGTTCTATGTCGGCCTAGACCCCAACGCCAGCTGTTTGTCACCCCAATTCCTACAAACCCAAATCACTGCTCTGCTTGACTTCACTCCTTTATACCACATTCATTTTAATGGCTTGGCTAGCCAGTGAGATAAAGGTTCAGCAGCTTGGTTTCCACTCAAAGGGATACCATGAAAACTCTTCTCCCTGGACTCCACAACTAAAAATTCATTTTCATTACAGAAGAGTTTAATTGTCCCACTACAGTCAGATATTCTTGGGAGTGAACACTGCTAAACCTATGCTCTCCCCTGAATCAAGATAGCTTCGCTCCATCATTATTCTATCGCCTCCAGATTCCCTCAGCATTTCCGTAAAAGCAGTACCACCTTTGCCAAATAGAAGACTACTGCCCTTGAAATAGTAACTCAATTCAAGGAGAAAAGGTTTATTACTGGAAAAACTTTGTTTCTTATTTACCAAGTCCCTCAAGCTACATTCATAAACAGGGAAAACACAACAAAAACGGTTTTTAGGAAAAGGTGCTTCTCAGCAGTAAGTAAGTCCCATGGCATGAGAGAAGTCAGGACAGGATGTAAGGAGACTAATAAGGAAGCTCATATGAGGAAATTAACATTCCTCTAGTCTCATTACGGCCAGTATAGGCTCCAAGTCTGAAACAGGGTACGATCCCACAGTTCCTGGCTTGACGACATGCTCCCTGAAGACAGTCTTATCCACTGTGTCACCCACAGCATCTAGTACAATGCCATTACATGGCAGGCACTCAAATGGTCATAGACGCATAGCATACTACTCCTGTAAGAGCTCTCAGTGTACACATTAAAAAAACTAAGGCCCACTTTTTCACAAAGAGCGTGCCCAAAGTGAATAAAGAAGCCCCTTCTCCTCTCAAAGCCAAAGCCAAGGCAAAGGCTTTGAAGGTAAAGAAAAAAGAAGATCCACACATCACCCACCTTCTGGAAGCCTAAGACACTGTGACTCAGAAGACAGCCTATCAGTATCCTCAGAAGAGCACCCCCAGGAGAAACAAGCTTGACCACTATGCCATCATCAAGTTCCCCCTGACTACTGAGTCAGCCATGAAGAAGATACAAGGCAACAATACACTTGTGGACTTCCGGCCAAGATGGAGGCGTAGGTAGACACACTGTGTTTCGTCGCACAACCAAAATAAGGTCAGCAACAATTTAGAAACAAGGTAACAACCAGAACTGACAGAAAATTGAACTGGATGGAAGTCAGACAACTAAGGAGTTAAAATATACACATCCAGACCGGTAGGAAGGGCAGAGTTGGGCATCAGGGCGGAGAGGGGTCACAGCACAAAAAGCAGTGGCACCAGGAGTGTAAGGCATCCCAGGTGCAAGACCGCAGCGGGCGGACCCTGGATGCGCAGGCAGCTGGCAGACCCAGCGAGGTGGCGATTGTGAAGCGAGGCACTGCGCTCAGGCGGCTGGCTGTCTGGGCAGTCCCACATTCTCAAGCAGATAAACCAGGCAAAATTGGGCAGTGAGACAGACTCAGGGTCCCAGCACCGGGAAATAGAGCCTCAGGACACTGATCGAAAACACCTGTGGGGGTTGAGGCACCGGGAGAGACTCTTAGCCTCACAGGAGAGTGCGATGGAGAGACCCACAGGGTCCTAGAACATGCACAAGCCCACCAACATGGGAATCAGCACCAAAAAGGCCCAGTTAGCTTGGGGGAAGCAGGGAAAGTGACTGAAATCCCACAGAGAGCAGAGCAAGCACCATTGTTCCCTCTTGGACCCCACCCCCACATACAGCATCACAACCCAGCCACTGGGTTCCCCCAACTAACACCTAAGGCATCGCCCCTCATATGTAACAGGCCTGACAAGACCAAAAAAAAAAAAAAAAAAAAGGCCTGAATGGAAGAACAGATGAAAGCCCCAGAGCAAATACAACTAAGCAACCAAGACATAGCCAATCTATCAGATGCACAGTTCAAAGCACTGGTGATCAGGAAGCTCACAGAATTGGTTGAATTTGGTCGCAAATTAGATGAAAAAATGAAGGCGATAATGAAATGAAGGGAAATGCACAGGGGACCAATAGTGATGGGAAGAAAACTGGGACTCAAATCAATGGAGTGGACCAGAAGGAAGAAAGAAACAACCAAACAGAAAAGAATGGAGAAATAAGAATTCAAAAAAATGAGGAGAGGCTTAGGAACCTCCAGGACATCTTTAACGTTCCAACATCCGATTTATAGGGGTACCAGAAGGGGAAGAGGAAGAGCAACAAGTAGAAAACTTATTTGAACAAATAATAAAGGAGAACTTCCCCAATCTGGCAAAGGAAATAGACTTCCAGGAAGTCCAGAAAGCTCAGAGTCCCAAGGAAGTTGGACCCAAGGAGGAACACACCAAGACACATCATAATTACATTAGCCAAGGTAAAAATGAAGGAGAGAATCCTAGAAGCAGCAAGAGATAAGGAGACAGTCACCTACAAAGGAGTTCCCATCAGACTGTCAGCTGATTTCCCAAAAGAGACCTTGCAGGCAAGAAGGGTCTGGAAAGAAGTATTCCAAGTCATGAAAGGCAAGGACCTCCATCCAAGATTGCTCTATCCAGCAAAGCTTTCATTTAGAATGGAAGGGCAGATAAACTGCTTCTCAGATAAGGTTAAGTTAAAGGAGTTCATCATCACCAAGCCCTTATTTTATGAAATGTTAAAGGGGCTTATCTAAGAAAAAGAAAATAAAAATCATGTCTAGTAAAACGACAGCAAACTCACAATTATTAACAACCACACGTAAAACAGAAGCAAACTAGAACAAGAACAGAACCACAGAAATGGAGATCACATGGAGGGTTAGCAACAGGGGAATGGGAGGAGGAGAGGGGGGCAAGGTACAGAGAATAAGTAGCATAGATGGTAGGTAGAAAATAAACAGGGGGAGGGTAAGAAGAGAATAGGAAATGTAGAAGCTAAAGAACTTATGACACATGGACATGAACTAAAGGGGGGGGAATGTGGGTGGGAGAGGGTGTACAGGGTGGAGGGGAATGAAGGGGGGAAATGGGACTACAATAGCATAATCAATAAAATATATTAAAAAATAAATAAATGAAAAAATAAAAGGGGAAAAATACACTTGTGTTCATTGTGGATGTCAAGGCCAATAACAAGCACCAGATCAAACAGGCTGTGAAGAAGCTGTATGACACTGATATGGCCAAGGTCAACACCCTGATCAGGCCTGACGGGGAGAAGGAGACATATGTTCAACCCGCTCCAGACTATGATGCTTTGGATGCTGCCAACAAAATTGGGATCATCTAAACTGAGTCCAGCTGGCTAATTCTAAATATAAAAATGTTACAGTATTAAATAAGAAAAACAACTAAGGCTCACAGAATGGGTGAATGATGAAAAGAAAAGAGCAAAGGCTTTGGAGACAGTATCTGTGTTGGAATCAAAGGTTGCTATGAGACCTTGGATAAGTCAACCAACTTTTCTCAATCTGTTTTCTCATCTGCAAAATGCAAATAATAACCTATTTTTGTGGGGTTGCCATGAAAATCAAAAGATATTGTTCTATACATACAACCACCAATATTCAGGAAATACAGAGGATAAAGAAACATTAAACATATCAGAGATGCAATGAGCAAAATTCAGAACTTAAAAAAACTCTACATGAAAAACAGCCAGTTTCTTCAATAAATAAAAGGAAAAAAATAGAAATGAACTTATAGAGAGATTTTAAAGACCTAACAAGCAATTACAATGTGTACATGTTGCATGAATCCTAATCAAACTGTAAAAATAAGACTGTGACATTTATGAAACAAACAGAAATGTGAACACAATCTGGATTTTGATAGTATTAAGGAATTGTTAAATTTTATAAGGTGTGCCTGGCTGGCATAGCTTAGTGGATTGAGCGCGGGCTGCGAACCAAAGTGTCGCAGGTTCGATTCCCAGTCAGGGTACATGTCTGGGTTGCAGGCCATGACCCCCAGCAACCGCACATTGATGTTTCTCTCTCTCTCTTTCTCCCTCCCTTCCCTCCCTAAAAATAAATAAATAAAATCTTAAAAAAAAAATTTTATAAGGTGTGTTATGGTATTGTAGCTGTATTTTTTTTAGTCATCTTTTAGAAATACATTGCAAAATATTTAACGATAAAATGATAGCTAACATTTTCTTCAAAGCACAGGATGAGAAGTAGGTAAGGGTATAAATGAAGTAAATTTGTGAACTGATAACTGTTAAAGCTGAATAATGGGTACATCATGCTTCAATAACCTACTCTGCCTACTCTGTACATTTTTGAAATTTCCCCTATTAAAAATTAAGAAGAACTGGTTAGGTTCAAACCCTGGCAACTCCATTTACTAGCAGTGTGACTATGGGTGTATTTTTTAACCTCCTTATGTCTGTTTCCTGCCCTTTATGGTAAGGATCATCAGAATCCATTTCCTGGGTGAGAATAAGCATGATTTTTTACTATATATAAAGACTTATATAATGTATGGAACATTTATATATAAGTGTGTTTATAAGAGATATAAATTTAAGTTTTATAAACTTATAGATAACATTATATTAAAATGTATAAATGTAAATTCTGTGTAATATATAAATATATTAATATACAATATAAAATACATTTATATAACATATAATTTTATATATAAATATAGTGATATTTATCTATAAATTTATATATTATAAAGGTTTCCACACACATACACATACACACACACACACACACACACACACACACACACACAGAAGGCTTAATACAAAGTAACCTTCAGTACGTATCAGCTCCATTAGTATTAACACAGGGTACTAAATATGGTATCTTGACAAAGTAATCATGGTAGCTATTATAAATATGAAAGGAAGAGTTAGGTCTAGAACCCAGGACAGAATTTTAATCAGGTACTCAACTAGTGTCATCAATGAAGGTATAGATACCCTCTGGTGAAGGGCAGCTCTAACATCCCCAGTCTCTCCTGGCAAACACCCTAGGACCTGACACTAGATCAGGAGCTGCCTAATGTTTACCACAAAAGTGCTGCTCTCTGGGAGCAGGCAGGGCCACCTAATTTCCCCCAACCAGGTAATTTGAGGTACATTTTCTAATATTTGCTCGCAGAACAAAGAAGTAAGGCTCTAGGACATGATCAACATGCATGCCGGTCTTCAAAGTGATTTGGTAAAACTACAGAAAATAAATACCCAGCTAGAGTCCACCCGGTAGGATAAAAGCTGACAAGGAAATGGCAATTTTTCCCTGAACAAATACACATTAGATGAGCTCAGAAAGACGAAGCTCTTTAGGTTTTGACATTCCCCTCCCTCCCCTTCCATTTTAAGAGAAGACAAACTCCCTTTCAACAAACTTCAAGTATAACTGTTTGCTGGATTAATTTCTTCTCTGAAATGATGTAATCATACGCAAACTCATTCTCAAATTCTATCCAGTTTAAATACAAACTGGCTTGGGAACAGTGTGACCTTTTCCACCTGCTCTAGGAGGCTATGAGAAGGCATCACCACCCACAAAAAAAACAGGTCACATCCTCCCCTTCTGCTCATTAGCAAGAATATGACATCTAGTCAGTCATCTGTGTTTCTGCTCCAGTTGTTCCCATTGCACATGATGTCCTCCCTCCGTCTCTGCTGTCTAAATCTCTGTGAACGTAAGTTTCTGGAAAAAACGGGAGGAAAGAGAGAAGCATGGCAACTAAAAAAAGATATCTGGGTGTTGCTTCTAGTAATCTGCAAGGGTATAGTCCAAAGAAATACTGGTGTTTCATAATTTATAAGTAAAAGTCCAGGCAGAATATTAGAAATTGGGGTGGTCCTGGTTAATCTATAGACACTATGCTTATCCTACACAGCCCAGTTCAAATATTCCTCCATAAGTGTTCCCTGGGCACATCCCAACAAATGAAGCAATCCCTCCTTCCTTGGGAAGTTCCTCTGAACTTCCAATTCACTTTACCCTTTTATAGTACTGCTACCTGAGAATTCATGTTATGATCCTTAACATCACTTTTATAACTACACACCAACCAGATGGCTTAAAATGAAAAAGACAATGCTAAGTATTAGCAAGGACATGGAGCAACAGGAATTCTCCTATATACAACTAATGGCAGCATGATCAGAAAGGTATACCTTTGAAAACTGTTCGGCAATAACTACTAAAACTGAACATATACCTACCCTATGACTGGAATATGAGATTGCAGAACACCCACTTATTGTTCTCCCTAAACAGTACGCATACAGTCTTTTGCTCCAACACTAAACACTTCCATTATTCTTTCTTCCAGTCCTAGAGGCTGGTTCAGAAACACTCTTCACAATCACTCCAGCCCAAAGATCTCTTCCTCTATGGAAAACTCTGACATTTATCTAACACCTCTGACAAATGACTCATGGATTCTTCACATAAAAATTACATCACCTGGGATATAATCTAAGATGGCAGAGGAGTAAGTAGATGCTACACTAACCTCCTCCTAGGACCAATCTGGAATTACAACTAAATTGTAGAGAAATCATCCAGAATAACCAATTGAACACCAGCTGGAGAGAAGCCTTATAAGCAAGGAGAGACAGAAGAAACCACTTCACCACAATGTGACCAGTAGGCAGTGAGGAGGAGGCACAAGAGGGCCAGCTGGGCTCCCACGGGTGACAGCTGAAGTCTTAAAGGGATATTTCAGTGACCAGGGGGTTCCCCCTTAGAAATGTGAGGTCTAAACCCCAAGATGGGCTCTCCAGACTACACCACCAGAGCAGGAAAGGAACCCAGATAACATCCAGCTGTGAAAGCAGCAGGGTTTCTGTCTGCCAGGGAGAGATGGCTGGAGACTCAGGAGACTCTTAAAGGGCCAACACACACATTGCGGCCACTTATTCTGGGCTCTGGCACAGGGAGGGCAGAGTGGACTAAAGATGTTTGAAGAGAGTCTGGAGCTGGTAGCTCTGGGGAGAGACCTGAAGGAACAGCTACCAGGATACCTGTGCTGAGACATTTCCCATACTGCAGAAGCCATCTTTCTCAGGCAAAGCACTCCTCTCCAAGTATATCAGCCTGAAAGAAAGCAACAGCCCCCTCGAACCCCCCCCCCAACCCCGTGGTGCTTAAACCCAGCTGCTGATCACAACCTGGTAAGATTAACAACTGATCAGTTTAACAGCTGATTGCTTTAACATCTAAGGTGGAAAATACAAAGTAGCCAAAATGGGAAGACAAACAGACAGACTCCAAATGAAAGACCACAATTCTCTCGCCAGTAGAGCTAGATGAAATGGAGGCAAACAATTTATCAGATGTGGAGTTTAGAGTAATAATTATAAGGATGGATACTTAACAGCATGAAAAAAGACCTAGAAACCATAAAAAAGGACCAGTCAGAAATAATGAATGCAATATCTGAGATAAATAATACACTGGAAGGAATACAGTACATTAGATGAAGCAGAGAACAGAATCCGTGTTTTGGAAGACAAGGTAGAAAAAACACACAGGCAGAACAGCAAAAAGAAAAAAGAATTTTAAAAAATGAGGAGAGCTTAAACATTTTGGACAACCTGCAGCATAACAGCATCCACATCATGGGAACACCAGAAGGAGAAGAGAGAGAGCAAGGGATCAAGAACCTACTGAAGAAATAATGACCGAAAACTTACCTTATCTAGTGAAGGAAAAGTTACACAAGTCCAGGAAGCTCAGAGAGTCCCAAACAAATGGTACCCAAAAAGGCCTACACTGTCACATCATAATTAAAATGACAAGGCTTAAAGACAAGGAGAGAATCCTAAAAGCCGCAAGAGAAAAGCAAGTAGTTACCTACAGGGGAGCACCAATGAGACTGGCATCTGATTACTCCACAGAAACATTTCAGGTCAGAAGAGAATGGCATTAAATATTCAAGGTGATGAAAACCAAGGACCTACAGGCAAGGCTACTTTACCCAGCATGGCCATCATTTAAAATCGAAGGAGAAATAAGGAGCTTCCCAGACAAGAAAAAGCTAAAGGAGTTTGTTAATACCAAACCAGTACTGCAACAAATGTTAAAGGACTTGCTTTAAGAAAGAAGAAATAGCCCTGGCTTGGTGTGGCTCAGTAGATTGAACACAGGCCTGAAAACCAAAGGGTAACCAGTTTGATTCCCAGCCAGGGCACATGCCTGGGTTTTGGGCCACGTCCCCAGTAGGGGGCACACACGAGGCAACTACACATTGATGTTGATGTTTCTCTCCCTCTCTTTCTTTCCCCCGCCCTTGTCCTATGTCTAAAAGTAAGTAAATGAAGTCTTTTTAAAAAGAAGAAGAAATAAAAGAAGAGGAAAACAGTCTAACAATAAAATGGCACTACATAGGCATCTATCAATATCTCCTTAAATGTAAATGGCTTAAATGCTCTGACCAAAAGACATAGGGTAGCTGAATGGATAAGAAAAACAAGACCCATATATATGCTGCCTCCAAGAGACCCATCTTAGATCAAAAGATACACAAACTAAAGCAAAGGGTTGGAAGAAGATATTTCATGCAAATGGAAAAAGAGAAGAAAAAAAACTCGGGCAGCAGTACATATATCCAACAAAATAGACTTTAAAAACCAAAGCTATAGTAAGACACAAATAAGGGCACTACATAATGATAAAGGGAACAATCCAACAAGAGGATATAACCCTAATAAACATTTATGCACCCAACACTGGAGCACCTAAATATGTAAAGCAAATCTTGATGGGCATAAAGGGAGAGATCAACAGAAATACAGTCATAGCCAGGGATTTTAACACTCCACTGATTTCAATGGATAGATCTTCCAGGCAGAAAATCAACAAGAAGACAGTGGCCTTAAATGACACACTCAATCAAATGGAATTAATTGATATCTTCAAAGCAGTTCACCCAAAAGCAGCAGAACACACATACTTTTCAAGTGCACACACAACATTTTCTAGGACAGACCACACATATAAGGACACAAAACAAGTCCCAATAAATTTAAGAAGCCCTGGTTGGTGCGGCTCAGTGGATTGAGTCCTGACCTGTGGACCAGGGGTCCCCCAGATCGATTCCCAGTCAGGGCACATGCCTGGATTGCAGGTCAAGTCCCAGTTGGGGGCATGCAACAGAGGACCACACACTGATGTTTCTCTCCTTCTCTTTCTCCCTCCCTTCCCCTCTCTCTAAAAGTAAATTTTAAAAATCTTTAAAAAATAGGAATAAAATAATTTTAAGAAGACTGAAATCATATCAAGCATCTTCTCTGAAAACAATGTTATGAAACTAGAAATCAATCACAAGAAGAACACTGAAAAATACACAAAGTGTCCTGGCTGGTGTAGCTCAATAGATTAACACAGGCTGTGAACCAATGGATCGCCAGTTCACTGCCCAGTCAGGACACATGCCTGGGTTGTGGGCCAGATCCCCAGTAGGGGCCACATGAGAGGCAACCACACATGGATGTTTCTCTCCCTCTCTTTTCTCCCTCCCTTCCCCTCACTCTAAAAATAAATAAAATCTTAAAAAAGAAACACAAAGACATGGAGGCTAAATAATATGTTATTAAACAATGAATGGGTCAACAATGAGATCAAGAAAGAAATCAGAAGATACCTAGAAACAAATGAAAATGAGGACACAACAATCCAAAATCTGTGGGACACTGGGAAAGCAATCCTAAGAAGGAAATGTATAGCATTACAGGCCTATCTCAAAAAAAAAAAAAAAAACAAGAAAAAGCTCAAGTAAACAATCAAACATCACACTTAAAGAAACTTGAAAAAGAACAACAAAGCCCACAGTGAGCAGAAGGAAGGAAATAATAAAGATCAGAGCAGAAGTAAACAAAATAGAGTCTTAAGAAATGATACAAAAGATAAGTCAATCCAAGAGGGGGTTCTTTGAAAAGATAAACAAGACTGACAAACCATTAACTAGACTCATCAAGGAGAAGGAGGACCCAAATAAATAAAATCAGAAATGAAAGAGGAGAAATAACAATTGATATCAAAGAAATACAAAGGATTGTAAGAAAATATTAAGAACAATTATATGCCAACAAACTGGACCACCTGGATGAAATGGATAAATTCCTAGAAACATACAATCTTCTAAAAATAAATCACAAAGAACCACAGAATCTGAATAAATGGATTACACCTAATGAATGAAGCAGTAATAAAAAAAAAACTCCCAAGAAACAAATGCCCTGGATCACAGGTAGCTTCACAGGTGAATTTTACCAAACATTCTGAGAAGAACTAACACCTCTCCTTAAACTATTTCATAAAACTCAAGAGGAGGGAAGGCTCCCAAACTCATTTTACAAGGCCACCATTATCCTAATTCCAAAACCAGATAAAGACACTACAAAGAAACTATAAGCCAATATCCCTGATGAACACAGATGCTAAAATCCTCAACAATATATTAGCAAACGAAATACAGCAATGCATCAGAAAGATCATACACCATGATGAAGTGGGATTTATTCCGGGAATTCAAGGTTGGTATAACATTCATTATTGATCAATGTGATTCACCACATAAACAAAATGAAGGATAAAAACCACATGATCCTATCAACAGATGAACAGAAAGCTTTTAATAAAATCCAGCACCCATTTATGATCAAAACTCTTAGCAAAGTGGGAATACAGGGAACATATCTAAATACATAAAGGCCATATATGACAAACCCACCATCAGCATCATACTCAATGGGCAAAAACTACCAGTGTTCCCCTTAAGATCAGGAACAAGACAGGGATTCTGTCTTCACCTCTCTTATTCAACATAGTACTAGAAGTTCTGGCCACAGCAATCAGCCGAGAAGAAATAAAAGGCATTCAAATTGGAAAGGAAGAAGTAAAACTGACTTCTGGCCAAGATGGAGGCATGTGTAGATACACTTTGCCTCCTCACACAACCAAAAGAAAGACAACAACAAATTTAAAAACAAAAATAGCCAGAACTACCAGAAAATTGAACTGTATGAAAGTCTGATAACCAAGGAGTTAAAGAAAAAATATTCATTAAGACTAGTAGGAGGGGTGGAGACGGGCAGCCAAGGTAGACAGGACATGGCCAGGTGGTGGCTGGTGGACCAGGCAATCCCACATTTGCATGCGTATAAATTGGGATGAACAACTGGGGAGTGAGAAAAGAGTGCACAACCCAGGGTTCCAGTGAGAGAAAAATAAAGCCTCAAAACCTCTGGCTGTAAAAACCTGAGGGGTTGAGGCAGCAGGAGAAACTCCCAGCCTCACAGGAGAGTTCGTTGGAGACACCCACAGGATCCTAGAACATACACAAACCAACCCACCTGGTAATCAGCACCAGAAGGACCAGTTTGCTTGTAGCAGAGCAAGTGACTGAGGGCCAGTTGAGAGACGGACAAGCTGCATTGTTCCTTCTCATACTCCTACTCCACATACAGCACCACAATGCAGCAACCTGGGTTGCCCCGCCCGGGCAAATACATAAGGCTCCACCCCTAACAACACAGCAGGCACACCAAGACAAAAAAATATGGCCCAAATGAAAGAACAGATCAAAGCTCTAAAATCAGAACTAAGTGATAAAGAGATAGCCAACCTATCAGATGCAGAGTTCAAAACACTGATAATCAGGATGCTCAGAAATGGTTGAGCATGGTCACAAAGTAAGAGGAAAAGTGAAGGCTATGCAAAGTGAAATAAAGAAAAATATACAAGGAACCAAGAGTGAAGGGAAAGAAACCAGGACTCAAATCAACAATGTGGAGTAGAAGGAAGAAATAAGCATTCAACCAGGATAGAATAAAGAAGTAAATTCAAAAAAAATGAGGAAATGCTTAGGAACCTCTGGGACAACCTTAAACAATTAAATATCTGAATCATAGGGGTGCCAGAAGGAGAGAGTGAAGAGCAAGAAATTAAAAACTTATTTGAAAAAATGAAGGAGAACTTCCACAATCTGGCAAAGGAAATAGATTTCCAGGAAGTCCAGAAAGCTCAGAGAGTCCCAAAGAAATTGGACCCAAGGAAGCACACAGACCAAGGCACATCATAATTACATTACCCAAGATTAAAAATAATCCTTTTTCAAAAAAAAAAACTTATTTACTTATTTTAGAGAGGGGAAGGAAGGGAGAAAGCAAGGAAGATAAACATCAGTGTGCGATTGCCTCTCAAGTGCCCCCTATTGAGGAGCTGGCCTGCAACCCAGGCATATGTCCTGACTGGGAATTGAACCAGCGACCCTTTGGTTCACAGACCAGCACTCAATCCACTGAGCCACATCAGCCAAGGCAATAAGGAGAGAAACTTAAAGAAGCAAGAGAAAAGGAGACAGTTAGCTACAAGAGTTCCCATAATGCTATCAGCTAATTTTCCAAAAGAAATGTTGCAAGCAAGAAGGGTCTGGAAAGAATTATTCAAAGTCATGAAAAGCAAGGACCTACAGCCAAGATCACTCTATTCAGCAAAGCCATTATTTAGAATGGAAGGGCAGATAAAGTGCTTTCCAGATAAGGTCAAGTTAAAGAAGTTCATCATCACCAAGCCCTTATCATATGAAATGTTAAAGGGATTTATCTAAGAAAAAGAAGAAGATCAAAACTACTAACAGTAAAATGACATAAACTCACAACTATCAACAACTGAACCTAAAAAAACAAATAAAACAAACTAAGCAAACAACTAAAACAGGAACAGAATCATAGAAATGGAGAGCACATGGAGTGTTATCAGGAGGAGCAGGGAGAATAGGGAAAAAGGTAAAGGGAATAAGAAGCACAAATGATAGGTACAAAATATGGGGGAAAGGACATAAAAATCCTGTACATGGAAAACTATAAGACACTGAAGAAACTGAAGAAGATATAAATAAATGGAAGCCCATACTGTGTGGATAGGAAGAATTACCATCACTAAAATGTCCATCTGACCCAAAGCAATCTAGATTCAACACAACTCCTACCAAGATTCCAATGACATTTCACAGAACTAGAACAAATACTTCAAAATTTATATAGAATCACTAAAGGCTCTGCATATTAACAGCAATCCTGAGAAAGAAGAACAAAGTTGGAGGAATCATGTTACCTAATACCAAACTACACTACAAAGCCAGGGTAATTAAAATAGCCTGGTACTGGTATAAAAACAGACATATAGATCAATGGAACAGAATAGAGAATCCAGAAATAAGCCCACACCTTTATAGTCAATTAATATTCACCAGAGGAAACCAAAACATAAAGTGGGCTAAAGATAGTTTATTCAATAAATGGTGTTAGGAAAATTGGACAGATACATGCAGAAAATGAAACTAGACCACCTTCTTACACCACACACAAGAATAAATTCAGCCCTGGCTGGCGTAGCTCAGTGGATTGAGCACAGGCTGCGAACCAAATCATTGCAGGTTCAATTCCCAGTCAGAGCACATGCCTGGGTTGCAGACCACAGCCCCCAGCAACCGCATATTGATCTCTCTCTCTCTCTCCCACCCCCCCGCCTTTCCTTCCCTCTCTAAAAAATAAATAAATAAAATCTTAAAAAAAGGAATAAATTCAAAATGGATCAAAGATTTAAATGCGAGACCTGAACCATAAAAATCCTAGAAGAAAACATACGCAGCAAAATCTTGAATATTGCTCGTAGAAAATTTTTATCGGATATATCTCCCCAAGCAAGAGAAACAAACAAAAAAAGATAAACAAATGGGACTACATCAAACTAAAAAGTTTTTGCACAGCAAAGGAAATCATCAACAAAATAAAAATACAACCCACAGAATGGAAGAACATATTCATCAATACATCTGACAAAGGGTTAATTTCCAAAATTTATAAAGAACTTACAAAAGTCAACACCCCCAAAAAAATGAACAACCCAAATAAAAAATCTGAATAGACTTTTCCAAAGAGGACATACAGATGGCTAAGAAACATATGAAAAGATGCTCAATGTTACTAATCATCAGAAATGCAAATTAAAACCACAATGAGATACCTTCTCACACCTGTCAGAATGGCTATCATCAATAAATCAACAAACAAGTACTGGCAAGGATGTGGAGAAAGGGGAACACTTTTGCACTGTTGGTGGGAATGGAGATTGGTGCAGCCACTGTGGAAAGCAGTATGGCAATACCTCAAAATAATTAAAAATGGATCTGCCTTTTCACCCAGTTACCCCACTTCTGGGAATATATTTGAAGGAACCCACAACACTAATCAAAAGAACACAAGCACTCCTACATTCACTGCAGTGTTATTTACAATCGCTAAGATATGGAAGTAGCCCAAGTGTCCATCAATAGATGAATGGACAAAACAACTATGGGACATTTACACAATGGAATTCTACTTGCCAGTTAAAAAGAAGAAAATGTCACCCTCTGTAACAGATGGATGGACCTGGAGAACATCATACAAATGAAATAAGCCAGTCAGAGAAAGACAAATACCATATGATTTCATTCATATGAAGAGTCTAATGAACAAACTGAACTACCAAGCAAAACAGAAGACAGACTCATAGATGGAGAACAGATGATGGCTAGTCGGGGGAGAGGGCAGGGCAGACTTAGGGGCGGAGGGACTAAGCAAAAAGGACTCGTGGACATGGAAAACAGTGTGGTGATTGCTGGGGGCAGGAGGTATAAAGGAACTAAATGGTAGTGGAAAAGAAATACAATAAAAGATTAAATTTTAAAAAGTTACATCTCATCTGATTTTATAAATTAGTGCTCATAACCTTATCTAACTTGCTCCTCACAATAACACTGTGAAGACGACAAGATATAGAACATGAACCCCATTTTTAGATGAGAAAATCCAGTTTACCTGGCCAAATTAGTTCCAGGGAACAAGAGTAGACCTTAGGCTTCTGAATCAAGCTCTCTACACAAAAATACCTTACTATTAGCCACATCTTCATGATTATCTAATCTCCTCAAAGAAGTCCACAGGTTGGTTCCCTGAAGGCAAGAGTATGCTTAAGACATTTATACCATTCACAGCACAAAAGAAAGCGCTCAGTAGGCTCCATACAGTTTGGCCAGCTGATTTCAGTACTGTCCCTAACCTCTGAGGACCAACATAGGCATATTTCCTCTTTACTAGATCTCACAGAAAATGCTAAATTGTTGAAAGAAAACATGAACACAACACAGCATCCCAAATTAACGTCTTTTTTGAGGGTAGGGACAAGGAAAGAGGAAGAGCCTTTCAAGATCAGAGGAAACTCAAGGTTCCCTCAATTTCCTAGGGCTCCACACTGCAAAGTATTCGAAGGCAGCTGGCAGAGACAGTGGCAATGGGCTTCAAGAACCACGGTAAGCCACAAATTGATCAAATGCCAGAAAGCATACCTCAAATAATTCTATTTGCAAGCAAACAGAGAGCTAGTTTACTTCAAAACTGAATGTAACAAAACTTAAAATGACTTAATATAAAACTTGAAATGTCCTTCATTCCTAAATAAGAAACTAGACAACGTCAAATTTTTCTGAAAGTCAGCCAGAGAACTGATAGGAGAATAGTGAAAGCACTAGGCAGATGTCTGGACATCCGAACCTGAAGGGGACCTGAATGTTGTCCCCTACCCTGACGTTCCTGACTTTACACACTGGGTGTTGCACATCTCAGCAACAGAGGATAAATATTTGGGTAACAGGCAGAAGGGAAAGAGGGAGGGAAAGCCAGGGCAGCAGGGTTAACTTTGTACTACCTGTTTCCCTCTCAAGACTGAAGACAATTTCTGGCCAGGAATCACATCTTGCTTAGTTTTTATATTCTCCATAAAAAGAACACATAGTAGGTACTCTAAATTCCTGGTATGAATGGTTCAGCTTGGGACTGGAAAGCAGTTCAATTTCCAAGCATAATCATATTACAACAGCTAGGCAACCTACTTAGCATGGTAACTCTACCTAAAACCCTAATTTCAGTAAGAATTGATTTTAATTGATGTGAAAATCAATTTAGGGTGAGTCTTTAAGGTCTGGACAAAAGATATTCTTGTGTTCAACTGATTCAGGCACAGCTATCATTATTATATTGACAGCACTGTTCCTCAGTGCCAGCGTACAGCTATCTGCAAGAACAAAGTCCCAAAGCTTTAAAATGGTCTATGTAAGCAGGGAACAACATTTGACTTCTCAGTGCAGCATAATCATACCTTCCAGAAAGAAAACCCAGACCTGGAGAAATAACCAGTTATGGAAATTATTCTTTTAAATCTACTGCTGAGCTTGCTTTCTCACTAGCACAAAGAATTACAAAGGAAACTACACAAACAGATCAACAGACACCATATGAACAGCACCTTTAACTAGGCTTAGTAAAATCCTTATTAAATCAAAGAAACAGGAGACAGCTAAATACCAGATAAATGCCTCTGGAATGGAGAAAATCTAGCCAATGACATGAAGTTTCTAAACCTGGCTTTCTAAAAGAGAATACTTACTTGGAATAAAGCAATGATTCTTACCTTGACAAACACAACTAGAATTCAGTCACTACAGATGGTATTTTAAGGGCCAGGTAACCTCAGTAGAGGTATCTACCTCATAAAGCTAAAACTCTAAGGAAATGCAAACTTCTGGTCTAGCATTTTTTGAGTTCTAGTACTATTTGGGAATCTCATACTAATTTTTTAAATTTTCCCCTTATCATATGATAGTTTAAAAGATTTATTTATTTACTTTTAGAGAGAGGGGGAGGGAGGAAGAAAGAGAGGAAGAGAACCATCAATGTATGAGATACATCGATCTGTCACCTCTCACATGCCCCCAACTGGGGACCTGGCCCACACAACCCAGGCATGTGCCCTGACTTCAAATCAAACCAGCCCACCTTTTGGTTCACAGGCCAACACTCAATCCACTGAGCCACACCAGCCAGGGCAATATCATATGACTTGAAACAGTTTGATACATATTTAAATGTAACTTTTTTTACCATCTTGGACTCCAAGTTTGTCCCATGGGACAACAGCTTCAAGTTTATAATGGAACTCAGCAGACAATTTGATAAATTCATCTCACAAGCAATTTTTCAGCAATCTGCCCATTCTCAAAAGCAATATCCATTTGTTGATGTACCAGAAAGTATCTGGTGAACCCAGGATTTAACCCTCTGAGAGACTTCCAATGCTCTAGAAAAGCCCTTTCTCCTTCCAAAGATGAACTCTTAAGCCTCTTACACAAAACCAGAAATTCGGACTGCTAAGAGATAAAAGTATCATTCAAGATTATCTAGCCCAACCCCCTTGTTTTACAGACAGGAAGACTGAGATCCCAGAGAGTATTAGGTAATTACAGTTAATGTGAGTTTGGCAAGCATCAAAAACCCACTTACTGCTATTTCCCCTAGTGGAACTGCACCAGCCATGTTGGGAAGATGGCCAGATTTGCACCTTAGCCAGTGAAGCACTCCAAACAGATGTCTCTGGGACTCCAAAAACCTGAGTATTCAACTACAAACTGCCCACCCCTACCCCAGCATAGAGAACAAGAGGCAGTGGATGGCCTAAATGGCTCTTTGGGGATATAGACTAGAACACAGGGATAATATCCCATCCTTCCTCCCCTCCTCCCAGGAGGTACAGCACATTTATTCACATGAAGGCCATTATGAAGTGACAGAAAGACACTAACATTCAGAGGGAAAAAGAAGGGCAACAGAAACAGAGAAGATAACTAATGATGACACTTGGAAACTGTCTGATTCTAGTTCTCCACAAGTGAGGAGGGTAAAGTGACTAGAAACTCCAACCAAGTTCAAGAAACCTCCAATCCTTTTCTGTCCCCAGCCCCTCAGCACCGGGCCGTTATAGAATTTCAGGGACCTCCCAGATTACACTTAATGAAGAAACAGGCCAAAGGAGAAAAAGGGCTTTGTCAAGCCCACACACTGAGTTAACAGCATGGACCAGATCAAATGATCCTCAGGTCATGACTAGGCTCACAATTTATCTCACTGCCCCTCTTATACCCCATCACAGATCTGAAACTTTCCTTAAAATATACAGGGAGCGGTTGTAGGACAGCAGGCCAACATTACTGTTATCATCTTGTCTCCTTCAGCTGTACATTTTATACATGAACCTAAAATTGAATAAACTAGGTTTTTATAGACACTCACAGGAAAACTCTCCTATTTCCAACTCTACCCCTCCACCATTGCCTAAGAAAAAAAAGGAAGAAGGGAGGGAAATAGAAGGGGAGAGTAAGATAGAGGGAAAGAAAGAAAATACCTCCCCTGCAAGGGACATTCTGTCTAAATCATCATCTAGATCTAGAATTATAAAATGTTATTGCTAGAAGGGACCCTTGGAGTCATCTCATCATTATTTTCTATCATTATTCAGATGAATAAGCCTGAACCTTTGCCATCTGACAAGACTGGAGCACAAAGCAGGATCTCCTGACTCCTGTCCCTAATAAACCGCCCCCCTTCCTTTCCCATCCTGTCCCACCCTGACCTGCCCACCTCACTCTTTCCCACCACCACTGTATCTAAGCTCCTGAGATCTGCTACCCTTCTGGATGTGAGCTCCCCAAGGTATGTTTTACTCATTTTTGTTTTCCCAGTGCCTAGCAGAGGGTCAGCAGAGTTGACTTAGGGGGGAGCATGCTAGTTCATGGAGAGCAGTGCCAAAGGAAACTGTCTGCAGAAAATGTAGGGTTTCCTTGGCTTCAACATTAGCAGTCTTCAGAGCTGCGCAAGGCCTGAATGTCTAGAATCTAACGTTTCTTCTCTTCCAGAGCTAGTGTTTACATCATCGTTTGTTTATCCAGAGCGTTTACCCAAGGGTAACTGCCAGATTTGCCATGCCATACTCTTCCCTCACTCCTGTTCCCCCCATCCTCCCAAAAAGAACTAGGATCGGAAGACCCTGCATGAAAAACCTCTCCTCTCTTATGTGCTCCTGCTCCTGTGTCCTCACCTCAATAAATGGCATCCCTATCTATATAACTGCACCAAGCAGAAATCTAGAAGTCATCCTTGATTTCTTCCTTACTCACCATACCAAAAATCTTTGATTCTCACTGCTCAATTCCATTTTCCCCCTACACCTCCCACCCCCTTCACACACACCCATGATCTTCATTTGAAACACCATCACCTCTTGTCTGCCATTACTGCATCAGCCTCCTAACTGGTCTCTTTGACTATGGTGCTCTAGCCCTCAAATCCACTCCCCAAATAGGTAGCTAGAGTTATCTTTCTAAAATGCAGAGGATCATAGACCCCTTCACCTTGAAATGAAGTCCAAACTCTTCAACCCAGACAAGGCCCTTTCATGACTTTGCCTCTATTCTGCCTATCATGCCGGTCTCATCTTTTGCCACATCCACCGTTTCATGCTTTTATGCTCCACCAAGGAATCTTGAGAAACTGATTTAACCCAAAGGGCTGTTTCTTTGCCTATAGAATGAAAATAATAATAGATATCTCTGAAGGTATGGGAAGAAATTAGTTAACTACATGTTAAATGCTTGGAATAGTACCTGGTAGATATAGGAAAAGGGCCACAAGTCTTACCTATTACCACCACCATCTCTAGACTTGCTATTCCTTCTGCCTAGAATATATAGTCTTATGTCTCCTCAATGACTCCCCACTTCTTTTTTTCCTGAGGTCTAGGGTTAGCCAACTTCTCTGGGAAAGGCTTCCCACCCTCCGACACTGAGTTAGTTACCATTCCTCCGTGCTTTCACGCTGTCTGTCACAATGCCTCTCACACTGCCTGTTTCCTTGCCTGTCTTCCCCACCAGGCTATATACCCAATACCCAAGCTTAGTACCATGTGTGGCATGCTTAATAATTGTTCAGTAAATGGAAAATTTTCCAATAATGAGATGCCCAATGAAAGAGAATCTCAACAGGTAGCCAATTCAAATGGTGGCCAGCTGGCTGGCTGGTCTACATGACTTTAAAGCTCCCAAACTACAAGATTCTATCCAATAAACAATTCAGCACACTCTGACCTCAGTACCATACTGTGGTTTGGACTTTAATATGTAGGAAATGCCGAGCCATCAGATTTTTTAAGGAAAGCGTAACAAGCTCAGATCTGTTTGTTGCCCTATTTACCCATCTCTAGAATACCTCCCATCCAACTCTGTTGGTATCAGGACAAAATTCCAACTACCCTTCACAAACATAAACACTGCACCCCACCCAACTACACAGACATGGAAACATGGAATTTTGAGAGGCTAAATATGCCATATAACTCCATCTTAACCAGCTGCAAACAACAAGGTTCCATAAACACCCTCTAGAAACCAAAAAGCTAGTCCTTCTTGTGAGCCTTTATGGAAAGAGAGAGCACAAAGAGGGTGCATTTCACAAAGGACCATTTAATCGTCCTCTGAGTAGTTCTGAACCGAGCACTGCTATTCATGATCACTGCAGCCCCATATGCCCAAAACTTTGATAGTCAGAAAGGCAGGTGCAAACAAAGCAAGGTTAGAAAGTCTTCTTGGTTCTATTTCAAGGGTAGGAGGTATCTTTGGAAGACACAGAAGGGGTGAGTAAAGATCTCAAAAAAGGCTTCAGTAATAATGAACTTCAATCCAGAAAGGGAGAAGGAAGCTAAACCAGAAGTACCACTAGGCCTGGGTTCCTCCTCTGGAGCTGCACACCACACTCTAATGCAGATTTACACTAATAATCATTTTGCATTTACATTACACCCTGAGGTTAAGGGAAACACTAAGAGCACCAGCTTTGCCAATCACAAAAGGACAAATACTGTATGATTGTACTTATATGAGGTACTCAAGCAGTCAAATTCATAAACACAGAAAATAGAATGGTGATTGCCAGGGGCGGGGGGGAGAAGAATAGGGAATTAATGCTTAATGGATACCATTTCAATTGGGGAAGACAAAAAATTCTAGATGGATGGTGGTGATGGTTGCACTACAATGCAAATGTACTTAATGCCACAGAACTGCACATTTTAAAATGGTAAATTTTGTCCTATGTATATTTTCACAATAAAGCACACCAGCTTTATAGTTATACTGTCTACACTTATCAACTACATAACCCTGAGAAAGTCGTGTGACCTCTCTAAGCCTGTTTCTTCTTCAGTAAAGCAGGGATAATAATAATAATACCTAATTCACACAGTTCCTCTAAGGACTAAATGAGATGCTCCACAGAAAGTCCTTAGTCCAGTGACTGGCACATGATAAGTACTTAGTAAATATTAGCTATTATTCCTACTCTCACAACTACTACAATGCACTTTCATAGCCATTTTTCATGGTCCCTACGAAACCCTGTGAGAGTTCACAGATAAGGAAATTGAGGCTCAGACAGGCACAATGAGAGGCTTACTGGTAGTTCATGATTTTACACCAAATCCTCTGCCCAGGAGAGGTGCTCTGTCCTTTCCACTTATTAACTTGGTGATCTAAGTAAGGCAGGTGCCCTTACCTTGCTGTGTTCTCAATTCTCAACAACAGTTGTAAAAACTAACTCCCTCACAGGACTGAATTAGAAATGAAATCAGATAATGGTTGCAGAAGAGTACTATGAAGTACTGTACAGTTAAACTGGTGATTTATGAGAACTAGCATATCTGTGCACAAAAACCTGGCCTCCTCCTAATGCTAAGCCTGAGACATGGAGTATGGCTGGGACTAAGCAACATCCTTGTAATTTCAATTTAGTCAGGATTCCTGGTCTTAAGGCTTGCATAAGTAATTTGGTGCCCTTTCAAAAGATGGCAAGGTATGACAGAAATAAAAATACTACCAGACTAAGCAGCAGAAGACTGGGAATTCTAGTTCTGAATCTGTCAGTAAGGCAATCTGTGGATCTAGACTTACTTCCCCTTTCCAAATTCAGTTAAAAGGTAAGGGAGACCTGGCTGATGTGGCCCAGTGGACTGAGTGCCAGCCTGCAAACCAAAAGGTCGCCAGTTCGATTCCCAGTCAGGGCACATTCCTGGGTTTCCAGCCAGGTCCAAGTCCACATTTGGGGAGTGCAAGAGGCAAGTGATCAATGTCTCTCAAGCACATTGATGTTTCTTTCCCTCTTTTTCCCTCCCTTCCCCTCTCTCTAAAAATAAATTAATAAAATCTATTTTTTCCCCCGCCACCCTTTCCTAAAATCTATTTTTTTAAAAAGGGTAAGGGGGTAGGGCAGATTAAAAAATGGGAGCAGAGGACCTGTAAGGCCCCTTCCAACTCCTACATACTGCAACTTCTAAATCCAGAATCTGGTAAAATGGTGAGCACAGCAGACCTCCAGACTCCAAAGAACTAATGCAAATGTCAGGAGACTCCTCAAGACCTGGCCTAGAAACTCCCCTGCCTAAATTTTAGATACTCCCCACACAGGGGATCGAACGCATTGAAAAAAAAAATAGAACACCTGCCAAAGTTAATTTTAGTTCACTTTTACCCCTCTGGGCCTCATCTGAAAATAGAAATAAAACCCTATTTGAAGGGAGCGAGCTGAAGCAGTTGACTTAAGCCACTTCCTGCTCCCCCTCCCCCAACTAAGCTTTACATCTAAACACTGTGGAGACCATGCAAGATTTCAGGAATCTTGCCATAAACAAAATAAAGGTTGGACCTCACTGTTTAAAATGATGTAACCTTTCTGCTCTGACTAGTGTGGCCCAGGAGATTGAGCACCCACCTGTGAACCGAGGGGTCCCCAGCGCCTGTTAGATTCCCAGTCAAGGTACATGTCTGGATTGTGGGCCAGCTCCCCAGTTGGGGGCGTGTGAGAGGCAGCTGATCGTTTCTCTCACACATTGATGTTTCTATTCCTCTCCTTCTCTCTCCTTTCCCCTCTCTCTAATCAATACAATTTTAAAATAATAATAATAAAATAAATTGACTTAAGCTTTCTTCGAGCCAAAACCCCAGGGAACTTCAGTGTTTGAGATCTGGAGTCTCCTGTATCCATCGACTTCTAATGGGCAATACTAGCAAAAAATTCATAGTCACATGCTTTCCCTTGGACCTTCAGTAGCCCCCACTGGGATTTCATCCACAGTATAGTGGACACTAGCGCAGGCGCCAAGGAGAACGGAGTTACCCAAGGATGACCCCCTAACGATGACCCAAGGATTAAATCAAATCTCTTCTGCACAAAGAGATTACAGAAGCTCACACTAACAAACAACAGGTACTAGCACCACGGCTTTACACTTCTGTAGCTACTAACTGATTTGAAGCAAATTCTTTAACCTCTCTGCGCCTCGATTTCTGCTTGTGTAAATGGTGATAACCCCAGACGGCCGCCGTGGGTAACAAATGAAATACGACTTACGAAGTTCCTGAGTCAAGTCCATTAAATTTTACCTGTTGGTATTAAACACTTCTCTCACACATTAGTTTCCCTCCCTGAATCTACAAATACCCTTCGAGGCGACTTTCTTTTTTTCCTCCATTTCACGGAGGGGCACACTGAGGCTGGGCTGCGTAGGGGGCTTAATCAGGTGCGGAACATCGCCCCAGGTCGAGGGCCTGTTGTTGATCCTCTCCAAGCCCAAGTGTGCAACAAGCCCGGGAGCCGCATAAGTGGGGGCCGAGGAGGCGCTCAGGCCCGTGAGGAGCGAAGCAGGATCAGTTTTACACGCCTCCCGGAGCCCGCAGACCCAGCTCCGGAGGGAAAGCCGAAAGAAGCCTGGAGCCAGGACCAGAGCCAGGGCCGGGCCCGCCCGAGGCCTCCCCCGCGCGGCCTCCCATCCCACTCCTCCCCTCGCGGGGCGGGGCGCGAGCACAAAAGACTCCAACTTCCGAGCGGGCGCGGGCCCACCCCGCCAACTCCGGACGGAGACCGGGCCCGCAGGGAGAAAGCAGACAGGAGACGCCAGAGCGGCCAGGAACGAGCTTGGATGGGCATGGGCTGGGCAGACGACCCAGGGCGGCGGGCCGGAGTGGGGGTAGGTTTGGCGGGGGGAGGCGCCGGGAGTTGGTCTGGCTCGCGGGACTCCCAGAATGGCCGAAAAAAGAGTTTCTAAAAATAGGCAGCGGCCCGCGCGAAGAAGTGGGTGACCAAAAAGGAACAAGGAACACCCCCACACACACCCCTAAGGAGATACCCGCGGCTCCCACTCACCCGCGCCAAGAGGTCTAGAAGAAGCCGCGCGGCGCAGAAGAAGGCGGTGCCGCCGCACTCGGGGGCGGAAGGGAGGAAGAGGGCGGACCCGGCCGCGGCGACAGGAGCTGGGCACACGCGGGAGGGTGGGAGGGGGGAGTAGCCCCCGCTGTCGCTACCGCCCCTTCGGCTTCTCTTAGGTCTGCCCGCCCAGCGCCCGCGCCGCTCGCGCGCCCAGCCGCACTGACAGCGGCGCGAGCCCCGCAGCTGCGAGTCCTTCCCTTGGCCGGTACCACTGAGGCGCGCGGGGGTGGGGGAGCCCGGAGCGGCTGCCCTCAACTCGGCCCCGCCTGCCGCTCTGGTCCTGACCCCGGGCTCTCCCTCTTCCCTGCCTCTGTCTCTAGGAAAGGACAGGGTGACACAAACGCCGGGAGTCCGCAGATCCGCCTGGACACAGCCGGCTTCCCAGGCGCGTGGCCTCTCACCAACCCCTCAGTTTGGTTTCAGAAAGGTCCAGAGCTTCGGCGGGGAGAGGAGGAAGGAGGGGCCGGGGCGGGGCCCAACTGGAAGAAGGATGAGGTGGGAGCCTGCGGAGGCGGAGCTCAGGGCGGGAAGAGAGAGTCGCTTGCACCATTATGGAGCCGAAGGTGGGCGGGGACTGAGAGGGTGACGGTACCGGAGAAGAGAGGACCACGAGGCAAGTATGGAAGACAGCGTAGGGGCCAGGACTGTATTTGAAAAGAGGGGCTGTGGGTGGGGCTAAAGAGAGGCCGAGCCCAAAGGAGGAGTCAAAGGTGGAAGGGAGCTCCGGCGAGTTTGGGATGGAGGGGAAGCCTGGAAGGGAGCAGGGTCTCCGAAGGTGGCCACTCTGGGGAGGAGCCGGAAAGAGGTGTAACCCAAGGGGGTACTGCGAGGGTGGTGCCGGGGTGGGTGCCGGGGTGTGCCGGGGTGGGTGGGGCCTAAACAAATTCGCGGGGGGCGGTGCCCGAGGGATGCGGAAGAGACCTAGTAGGCAGTAGCACCAGGTTTTCTCACTTTCAAGGAACCAGGTGCACAGTCGGGGAGGATCGCTCCTTGCTGCCTAGCCTGGGCATTCGGTGGAGAGGCCGCCCTGAGGGTGGGTCTGGGGGTTGGTGCCATCCCCACAAAAAAAAAGGCTATATCAAGTACATTTACCTTTCTGGGGTGCAGAAAATGTTTTATAATTTGATCTGGGTGGTGCCCTCCTCCGTCCTGACTATTGCTCCATTCGGAAACCGTCACCAAAATCAGTGTTACAGTCTCCATGGCACAGAGAGGTCTTCCAAGAGCACTAGAAGCCCGTTGTATTTCAGTCCTCAGCTGTAGACTTCCCTGGAGGTTGGGAATTGTCCAAATTCTCCATGCGTTGTCCTACATGTGATATGGTGATTGTATTTTTCACATCGCTTCCCCAGAACCTGCAGCCTAAGAGCCCGGATTCCCAAGAGCCGGACAGAGCTTGAATTGAACCTTGGCTCTGCCTGAACAGCAGTTATAGCTCCACTTGTGTTGTTTGATGACCTCCGTGTCTTTCTTCAAAAGGAAAAAAAAAAAAAAAGACGGTGACACCAAATCCAGGAACGTTCTTTCCCCACCTCTTTTCCTTCTTATGCCTCAGGTCTCACTACCTAAATATCCTCCTGGAAGAGGCTTTCACTGAACACCCCACCTAAAGATGTTCTCTAGTTTGGCCTCTTGTTCACTTCCTTCGTGGTATTAGTCTTGTCACTTATTTGTCTATGCGTTTTGGCTACCATCAAATTGTTTAGTCTTCTTTGCCATGAAGGCTGGCTTGATTTCCTAGGTTGCCTAGCAGGTGATAGAGTTCTGGCCAATGATATGCAAGTGGAAGTTGCTTAGTTACTTAACCAAAAAAGTTTTTTAAAGAAACAGGCTCAATTGGAATTCATCAGCCTTTGCAATTACCCCTGTGTTCTGCCTGGAACAGAGATGTGATGCACAGAGGCACAGCAGCCATCTTGAAATCTTGAGAACAAATAGTGACTTGATAAGAATGGTACAGCGGAAAGACAGAGCCTAGATTCCTCCAGACTTTTTATGTGAGATAAAACCTCTTATATTTGTGCCACTGTAACTATTAATTTTTGCTTCTTGCTGCCAATCGTATTTCTGACTCAGACAGCATAATATCTGGTTCATTATAGTACTCAATAAATATTGGCTATTGTTATTTTGCCTATGCCACTTGACATAATCATAACTACCCTATGCTGTGGGTACTATTACCTTCAGTTTAGAAGTGAGGAAAGCCAGACTTCTTCTTAGAGTGGGTTGTAAAGTTTCAGTGAGATCAGTATCTATAACAGCAAATATTTATTGGCACTTGCCACGTTCCTGATGCAGTTCAAAATGTTTCGCTTTTATTAATTTACTTACTCCATACAGCAACCCTGAAAGAAAATGCTATTATTACTCCCACTTAACAGATGAGGAAACTGAACATCAGAGGTTAAGTGACTTGCCCAAGGTCATACAGTTAGCAAGCAGCAGATCCATGATTCAAACTCAGCAGTCTTAGGACAACACTTGGTATCTCGGGATGTGTGTTTGTGTATACATTTAATTTTTTTTAAAAGAGTGCAACTCATAGTTGTTAAGTGACTTGTCTAAAGCCACACAGCCAAGAAAAGGTGATGAATTTGAATCCAGGATTCAGACACAGGTTTGGCTGACTCCACACCCACATCATTAAGGGAATCCTTGTAGGTAAAGAGGTGGCCTGCAGTGTTGAAAAGTCACATATTTGTACTGTCAGGAGAGGCTATGCAGAGAGTAAAGCCTAGAGCCATTCTCAAGGCCACTGTGCCATCTAGATGAAGAATCTGAGGCTCAGAGAGAGAACATGACTCACCCAAGGTCGTCCAACTAGAAAGGGACATTGCTGGGCCTAGGATCCAGCTCTATTCCATGATTGGGATATAAGGGGTCAGAGGAGTGCTGTTCATCCCTGATCTTAATGAGCCTTGGAGAAAGCAATGAGTCAAGTGGCAGTGAGGGAAAACCCAGCCATTATACTAATTAAGAGGGCATTAAATTGAAGGGACACTTGTAGCCCTTCAGTTGCCAGCCAGTGTTCTGACAGCCTCACCATTTTCTAGGAGTCCAGCAGGGATTGTGTGGGGCACAGAGAGCAGCCCCTCACACCCTGACTCTCTACTAAAACACTTAATTGTTTGACAGAAAATAATAGCACTCCTGTTATTCAACCAGCTTCGGGTGAAGCTGCAATAAAGTAATTGAAATTAAATGGCTTGGATCTGGGAAGGGAAAGGGTCACTCAGGCAAATACAGAGCATAGATTCATCTAACAAATATTTATTCAGCATCTCTTTCTGTGCCCAGCATAGTGCTGTGAGCTGCAATATAGCATTGATCAAAACAGGTAACAGCCCTGTCTTCACGGAGATTTTATTTGTGATAGAATTGAAATCTATCTAACCTCCACAACTCATAGACACAAAAAAAGGATAGGTTCTTTATTTTGTATAATTGACAGTTTTTCTCTTGTGCCTTCCCTATCTATTATTAAGAAAAATATACATAACTAATTAACAGTAACTTAGTCTCTTCTGGTTTAAAGTGGTCTCACTTAGGTAAGTGCAGGCATACCTCATTTTATTGCACTTCACTTTATTGCACTTCACAGATAATTGTGTTTTCATCAGCAATGTGGCAAGATCCTCTACCAGTGAAAAAACTACAACCCACTGAAGGCTCAGATGATGTCTAGAGTTTTTTTAGCAATAGAATATTTTTAAATGAAGGTATGTACTTTTTTTAGACATGATGCTATTGCATACTTGATAGACTACAGTATAGTGTAAACATAACTTTTATATACACTAGAAACCAAAAAAAATTCATGTGAGTCATTTTATTGCAATCTTCACTTTATTGAAGTGGCCCAGAACCAAATCCAGTATCTCACTGGTATGCCTGTAGCATCTTTTGAGTAAAGGTTTCATGTTTCTGTACCACCCCCACACCTTCCTGCACTCAAGATGGTTTCTGGGTGTCAGCCAGCCTACATATGAATCCTTATATTGCCCTCTGTTACCTACCACGGCTGGGGGAAGCATGTGTCCCTAAATATGGACCACTCTCCCCTCCCCACCAAGACAATAGTAAGGTAGGGAAACCCCAAGATACCATACAAGTATCTCACAAACTTTTGGTGTCACTGAGCCACACTGGAAGAAAAAGAGTTGTGTTGGGCCACATATTAAATACACAAACACTGATGAAAACTGATGAGCAATAAAAAGGTTTTAAGTAAATTTACAATTTTGTGTTGGGCCGCATTCATAGCCATCCAGGGCTGCATGCAGCCCACGGGCCATAGGTTGGACACCCCTGAAGGAAAACCCATCTGTAGCCATAGGCCAGAGTCCCACCCATATCTCCTGCAAAATTAAATAACAGAAACATCATTTAAAATGGAACTACTATAAAGGACACATGGATAAAACCAAAGGGGAGGGTGGAAGCAAGGGAGGGAGGTGGGTTTGGCTGGAGTAGGGGGCGGAATGGGGAGAAAATGCAGACAACTGTAATTGAACAACAATAAAGTAATTTTAACGCACTTCTTCAAAGTAAAAATAAAAAAAAAATAAAATGGAGTAGGGAGGTTAAAAGAACTGACTCCAACAGGAAGAGACATACCTTGCATCTATGATAGGAAGTGATAATACTTTACTGCTTTAGCAGAAAGAAGGAAAGATTCCTCCTCACCCAGTAACAGCTCAGCCAATGGGAGATTACCATAATTCAGTCAATGAAAGGTCATTATACTTTGAACTTTCAATTTCCTCCAAAGGACTCTCACTTTAAACAGCCCCTCCAGAGTCCATAAAAGAGGATGTTCTTCCTTTGTTTCTCATTTTGCTCGAGTTCTACCATTAAACCACATGTCCGAATTGTGATTCTTTGTTGTTCCTGAATAAACCCATTTTGCTAGGTATATATCTGGCCATCTATTTGTTTAAGGTCAATACTCTTCAGCACTCAACCCATGCACCAAGGCTGGTAACTGCAACTATGACCCAACAGACTTCGCCACAGGAGCATACCTGGCTCATGGACCGGACAAGGCAAAAGTACTGGTACTGTGATGCCCACAGAAATATACTTCAACCAATGACCAATAGAGTGTTGATGGTGACCCCAATGTCCTCACCCCTCATATGGGATAACTCTGAGGGCCATTCTTAATTGCCTCATAGAGTTCCTCAATGAGATTAGGTTCCATTTGCCTACAATAGTAAGTTCTCCTTTCTGGATGCTGTTCTGACCAACCCAACACCTAAAGCCCCATTCACAATTAATGCTCTCTATTGAGGGCTTCCAAGGCCCTTTCTCTAACTGCTATTTTACTTATGACATTGGCGTATACTCAGGTGTGACTTTAATTGAGTGGCCACTTGTTTAATATCCTTTTCCCCAACTACGCTGCCAGTTCCAGGATCATAGGGACCATGTCTGTCTTATGATCTCATTGACTGAGACAGTGGCTTGGATCCTGGAGCCCACTGCCAAAGGCTTGGGATCTTGAGGCCCCACTTGTGTTTTATTTTTTTAAGATTTTACTTATTTATTTTTAGAGAGGAAAAAGGAGGGAGAAAGAAAAGGAGAGAAACATGTATGTGCAAGAGATACATTGATCAGTTGCTTCTCGCACGCCCCCAAGGGGGGACCTGGCCCACAACCCAGGCATGTGCTATGGTTGGGAATCAGACCTGCGACCTTTTAGTTCATAGGCCGGCACTCAATCCACTGAGCCACACCAGCCAGAGCAAGGCCCCACTCACATTAAAGGGACAGTGTTCTTGAATGCTAGAACACGTTCTAACTGGCAACACAAAGGGATGAACCATCACCCTCCTTGTTCAGCTCATGCAACCCTATTACTGGAGCACTATTAGACTGGCCATTGACCTCTCTCTCTAAGGTCTAGCCTAACAAATATAAAGGAACTAATTCCCTCCAGGAGGGGTGAGAGTGAATGTGTAATACAGTAACAACAAGCCACAAGTGACTATAAATTAAATTAAATTAAAAAATCAAATCCTTATTTCATCTAGCCACATTTCAAATGCTCAATAGCCATCTGTGGCTTGTTGGCTACTGTATTGGACAGCACAGAATCACAAAAAATTTCCATCATCACAGAAAGTTCTACTGGACATTGATCACCTGGAGAATTACCTTTTACTGAGTGCTTCCCATAAAATATAGCAGTCTGCTGAAGCATCTCAGTTACTTCGCTTCTCTGTGCCTCATTTTCTTTAACTGTAAATTGGGGGTCATAATAAGTATCTACATCATGAGGTTGCTCTGAGGATTGATTCAATGAGATACGTAAAACACTTGGAATACTACTGGTCCATAGTAAATGCTCAGTAGCTGGTTAGTTTTTTGTCATTATTGTTTTTTATTTGTATTTAACCCACACAACAGGTCTATTATGATTCCCATTTATAGATGGGGAAATCGAGGCTGAGAGACCTGAAGCAACTTGTCCAAAGTCACATGGCAAGGAAGTGGCAGAGCAGGCTTTGAAACCCAAAGCCCACAGTTTTCTAGACTTCTTTGAGGGGTGGGGATGGATTTGTCCCTAGACCAAACTAGAACTTGGTCTACTTCCACGGTCCTCTTTGCCAAGATGAGTTCCTGCCAACCCTACTAGGGGCTCTAAGCACTTGACTGATGTCCCATCCGCATCAGCAGGGGCCTCCACCATCAACTGGCATCCGTCAGAAAGACTTCTCCTTCCTGCTGCCCTAGATGAGATGCTGGGCCCCGAGCGCTGTGCAAATAGAACATGAATTCTGCTGACAGGGTAATAATAAGTCTCCTAAATCAGCACTTGGACTTTTTACTTTACATATATTACTCAAATTACATGTCAGGGATTAATATACATTATAAACCAGATGTGCCGGTTACATATTTCTTTCTAGATCTCGTGGGTGCCTCCTGAAACTGCTATTCATGTTAATCACACATTCTTCCCACCATGCTTGGGCCGTGGTGGGGCCACGCTGACAGCAGGAGGGCCGGGAGGGATCAGGAAGGACAGAAGGCCTAGAAGAGCTGTAAAGAACCAGAGCTGATTTTCTCACTTTGGAAGCAAGCCCAGCTGCATTGGGTTTCACAACCACTTCTGTATCTTTCTGCTGTGCAAGCTGTAGCTTTTAGCCTAGTGTCCCCACTGCTTAGCCAGGGTAAGAGTGGGACACCATGGCACATAGAACCTATTCAGAGGAGGTGGTAGAGGCTGCTCATTGCCTACCTTAGGTTTATTTTTGTTTCCAGTGAACAAAACCCTGGTATTGTTTGGGACTGCAGTATAAATACCAAGCTAAAAACAACTTCCCAATTTCCTTACTGCTAGGAATGGGTGTGTGAACCAGCAATGGACAATAAGATCAAAGAAGAAATATGTGAGGGATTTCTGGAACCATCCCTTACTTCCTCGATTCCTTTTCTCCCCTCCTGGAATATAGTCATGATGATCACAGCTGCAGCCACCTTGCAACCACGAGGTGACAAGCATGTAAACAAAAGCTGATGTGCTAAGATAGAGGTGTGAAAAGACGGAAGGATTCTGGAATCATGTGGCTATATCTGAGCTTTGATACCAGCCTTGTTCTGCCTACCTCCAGACACATCGTTATACAAGTATAAGAAAAATAAGCCCTCGTCTTAGGTTTGCAGTTATTGGGGCTTATTGCGTTCCTGATACATTTGCTTTCTGTGCCCCTGGCATCCACAGAGAAGCCATTCTTGGTGAATCTCCACAGTCCTTGCCTCTCTTTTCTGAATTATGGCTATCACCACATTCTTGCCCACACGGCTTCTCAGAGAGTTGTCACTACATACCCTGCTGGGTGGGCAGTGTATCTTAGCCATAGCTGATTGAGTCAGTGGAATAAAGCAACCCAACTAGATGCTCTCCCTGAGAATTTCAACTGGGCCCAGAGATTTGCATTCAGAACACACAAAGTGGCAACTGTAGCCTATCATGGCCCTGCGAGTCATTTTTTGGGCCTATACAGTAATTTTTTTTAGCTTATTGATATTAGAAAACATCAGGCTTCCTATAAAAATCTGGATTTCTGTCTTCTCTTGAATTAGTGGAAAGTCTGACATGACTAGGCTTGACAATAAAGGACTGCTGCTGAGATGTGACTTTCTCTCTACACAGGCACACACTCTTCCATGCTCCATAGTCTGCACCCTGCTCCCCACCCCCCCCGCCCGCCCCGCACATTCTCATACATGACTCTACTTCCACTTACTCCTGTTGCCTGCCTGGCTCCTGTAGGCAGCTGACTTTAAGACATCTGCTCTAATTATTCTCCATTAGGCTCTTGAATCGTGATGATGAAAATAATGCTGCTGCCCTTACCAGTGTCGCTCAGTTGGTTGGGCATTGTCCCACAAATCGAACGGCCGCTGGTTCAGTTCCCGGTCAGGGCACATGCCTAGGTTGCAGGTTCGGTCCCTGGCCAGGGCACGTGCAAGAGGCAACTGATCAGTGTTTCTCTCTCACACCAATATTTCTCTCCCTCTCTTTCTTCCCCCTCTTCTCTTCTCTCTAAAAATAAATAAATAATTTAAAAAATAATGCCGCTAATGAAGATAACAATAACAATTATTGATGGTTACCATATGCCAAGTAGCATGGTGATGGCTTTACATACATTATCTTATTTTGTCCTCAAAACAAGAAGAAAATGATACAATAATTAATAATGCAAGAACTCTGTGTTTCATGTACTCACAACTGAAAATATACTTTGCCCAGCCTTGTATATATTTATATATATGTATATGTATATATATGTATGCATGTATGTGTATATATATATATATATATATATAAAATGAAAGATCTCAAAAACACATTGCATAGAAAAATTCAATAGAAAATTTCCACAAGTTGTGGAAAATAAAGTATGACACATTTTTGTGTATTTTAAAACTGCACAAAACAGCGTTACAAGCATTTATGGATACATTATATACAGTGAAAGTATAAACACAAGATTTGGAAAGATAAACACCAAATTCCTGATGACAGATTCCTTTGGGAAGGGAAGTGTACATAGGAGATTTCACTTTTAACCCTATTAGAGTAAAAAAAATCAGAAGCAAATATGATAAAATTATAAGATTAAATTCTGACAGTTGGAGGGCATGGGGTGTTGGTTAGATTATGCTCTGTTCTCTTCTGTATTTAAAATTTTTACCAACTGAGAAAAAATCTAATTATACCCATGAATGCTTTTTGTGATGAGTGGTTATTTGTCTGTGTGTATGGCTGAGTTTCACATCTGGGTCACAGACGTTCATGCCAGAACCAGACCCCCAGAGGCAAATTTTACTGAGCATGTGAGTCCCCTGGGGTCTCTAGACACTCGGAGGGCGCTCTGTGGACCCATAGACCATGGACCTGGAATCCGAGTCAATCTTACTGAAATCACCCATGGTGAGAGACTCAAGGGTACATCTGGATCACACGTATAATTGTTACAGACATTGACATCGATGGCAAGCTGGTCTCATAAATTAAATGAGCAGTGAAAAAACTTCTCACTTTGCTTATTTTCCCGTGTCTACGATCAGGCTAGATATGGATGGTTTTCCCTCCATCCATGTATAATCTCTCATACTTTTAAAGGAAAGTTCCTGGAAATGACTGAATTGCAGCCATTTGTTGATGAAACAGACAAAACCTAAAAAAAAAAAAAAAAGAACTCACCCAGTGTGCAGTGGTGAGTTAAGAGTGAAGAGAAGACTCACAATAAGAGAGCTCCTGGGAGCTCACTGACCCACACCCACTTTGGGAGCCTAACTCATTCTCACCTACTATCCCTCTGGCTAAATTTTCTTTCTAAAAACTCTAAATGGAGCCATGCATCACCTTGATTTCTGACCTGAACACCATAGTTTCATAGAGAGCCAGCTATTAGCCAACATACTAGATGTGCGTTCTTGAAGAAGTCATTGAATTATGTTGCTGAACCTCAAGTTTTCTCACCCATAAAATATGGATTGTAGTCATTTCCTTCCCTACAGAACTGCTTTAAAAGGTCAAATAATGGATGTGGCGGTTGACTAGCAACCTGTAAGACTCTATTTGAAACAGCTGTAAATGATTCCTTACCTCTGGAGAGGAACTGCTGTACAAGATTCTCTTGTACATATTTTTTCAATTAAACCCAAAAGTAACTGGAGCCACCACCCTACAATATTGGCATTAGTCTAGGATCCTACTGTTGCTGTTTCTCCTCTCCTCCAAAAGAAGGCATTATCACATTGTGGCCCACCCTGTCCTTGAGCGCTGCTCCTCCAGGCTGCAGCCACATCTCTGTCCTGCCAGCTCCCAGTGTAGACTATTGTGGTCCTTGGAAGGATGTTGTTCCACTGCTGCGGGGCCATGTTCAACACCAGGTACCGAGTCACAGCTCTTGTACCCAAACAGCCGTTTTCCTCTAGGGTACAGGTGCCCAGGAGGCTTTGTGCCAAAGTTAGTTAGACAGCTTTCTCCTATGAAAACCACAATTATCTTCCTGTCTTTCCAGCTTAAAAATCGGGTCTTTTTTCCCCCCTCTGGTGGGGTTTTAAAGATATAGGAAAATATAAAGAAAAATAGTAATAATCCATATTTTGCCATGGTCTATCTTAGCATATTTTCTTTCGGTCATTTAGAAAATTAACTCGACTGTTTTGGGGAAATGATACAATTCAATTTAAAGATTCAAATAAAGCAGGAAAGCCTGAAAGTGAAAGTAGGAAACTAATCACATCAAATTCTGTGATCTAGAAATTACGAGAAAGGAGCATTATTTGAAACATTTTTCTACACCAAATAAAATTAGAAAAGTGAGATAGAAATATTTTATTAAAATGAGATTATATTATAGGTTTAATTTTCAAGTTACAAATATTACCTTTATTTTATTGTAATTTACTAGAAGAAAGAAAAGCTAAAGAATTGTTGAAAGTAACATGAAGTTTCTTTACTTCAAGAGATAATTTCTTAAAACAGTTCTTTAAATCTATAAAGAAGAGATTATAGCCCCGGCTGGTGTGGCTCAGTGGACTGAGCACCAGCCTGCAAACCCAAGAGTCGCCAGTTTGACTCCCAGTCAGGGTACGTGCCTGCGTGGTGGGCCAGGTGCCCAGTTGGGGGCGTGCGAGAGGCAACTGATCAATGTTTTTCTCCCTCTTTTTCTCCCTCCCGTCCCCTCTATAAAAATAAATAAAATCTTAAAACAAAAAGAAGAAGAAGAAGAGATTATAAAAACCAAGTTTTGGTCATTATGTTTCTTTTCAAATTATATGTTTCGGTTTTATTTACTCCCCACTTTGAAAAATGACGACTCTTACCTCTTACCTCCTTTTTAGCACTCTTACCTCTTCTCTTTTTGCCCCCATTTTTATTTATATTATTATTATTTTTACATTTTTACAACTTCTTACATTTTTTACAAAGTTATTTTATAATTACAAATTTTCCTATCAATTTTGCTGCATCTAAGTCTCATGGATTTCTTTTGATGCTGTGTTTTTTTTATTGAGCTATAATCCACATACCATAAAATTTACCATTTTAAAGTGTACAGCTTAATGGGCTTTAGTATATTTATGAAATTGTGCAACCATCACTATTATCTAATTCCAAAACATTTTCATCATGCTAAAAAGAAACCCTATACCCAACTGCAGTCACTTCCCATTAATAATGCTTGTATTGATAACATGTTGAAATGAGATTTTTGATATAGGGGGTTAAATGAAAATACAGGGTCTGGCAGAAGTAACACCTGATTCCGTGTGGTTGGTAAGGTACGTGAATGTCTCGCACGAGTTGGACAACACCATTTGAACAGTTCATCTAAAATGTCATATACTGTGCTTGAGTGTGATACTGTCATGTTACAGAATTACATGCTTATGATTTTTTAATAGAAGAATTTGTAATAAAAGGGGTATAATTTGTGCCAGATCCTGTGTATTATGAAATTAATATCATCTGTTACTCTGTATTTTTATGTAGCTGTTAGAAAATGTTTAATTACGTATGTGGTTCATATTATACTTCTATATATTCTATATATCTCTAGAAATATATTCTCGATTTCTATTGCTGATCTAGACTTAGAAACCCAAAACGTCTGATGCCTTCCCTGGTGGTTGCAGTGGTTGGGGGTTACTTTGCATGCCCTTCCAAAGGACAAGGTGATTTGCTGGGAACTGCTTTGTTGAGACAGAAAACACACAAATTGAGACTTCACCAGGTCACTGTGCTAGTGAAATCATCAGTGGGGCACCTCAGTGTGTATATATACAAGCCCAAGTTATCATGACCTGGTGTGCTCCTTGCCTCCCCTGATCTCACCTTCATCATTTATCTTGGAACAAAGCCCCTGAGCTCTGGTACCTACCAGCTGGGTCTGCAGCTTCGCTCTGAGGCAGCCGGCATTTCAGTAATAATTTATTCTCAGAACTGGCTCTTCTAACCTTTGCAAAGGATTTACCAAATGCATCTTAAGATGAAGACAGGCTCCCCCACCCCTTTTGCTTTCCCTTCTATCATTTTAGAATTTGTAAGATGATGTAAATTTCCCTTCATCTTGTCCAAGATGAAAGTGTAAATAAGTAATGCCCACCCAAAAATGTAAACCTTGAGAAGCCCAAACCACTTATACAAGGAAACCTCAAATATACATTCCAGGTCACAGACAGGCCACCCAGAGGGAGGCATCCATTGTGAAATTCAATTACCAGCCATCACTCAGCTGCTCCCTGGAAGACCAATTAATTTCCCCCCTTTTCTGCATGTGGAGTCTCTTTATAAAGCTGCAATTAAGAGTTTTTTCAGAGACAGAGGCTGTTTTCCCTTTTAGGTAAATAAAACGAGCAGGAAACGGACCTTTATTCTTTTTTGCTATGGGAGGGGCACCGAGAGATGACAAGCAGCCCGCACCTTGCAGACAGAGCCCCTCTTCTGAGTCTCTACCAGGCAGCACCCCGGGTTTGCCAGGGGAGTGGAAATCCTGGTATGATTCCGTCTTCCGCATTTGTGGAGGATCTCCTCCGGGCCAGCTGCCGGAGAAACCACGGAGAACCAGCGCCCTGCAAGCAATGTAAGGTCCAGCCGCGACAAGACAAGGGCTAGCAACATAATTAGCATCATGGGAAGCCGTGAGGGAAAGGGGCAGCTGTGTGATAGCAATTAGACTCCTCCTCTAATTGTCACTTTTTGGACTCATGTTATTTTTTTTCCTTTATTGCAGTTAATTTTTTAATTATATTTTGCTACAGAAGCCTTTCAGTGAAGCAGATTTTGTAAGGGAGAAGTATGATATGGAAAAGAGGTATCAGTGGAGCGGCTGCGGTTGAAGGAGATGGATGAGAGAGACAGAGCCGCACAGAGTGAACCTTCCCCTTGCTACCTAATTCAGCCCCTGAGCTTCCACCCGGCACAGTTTAAAAACTACCGAGTTGAGAAACCATGGCTACGATGCCCCTCTCAACTATCCCACGAAAGCCTTCCCCGATGTGGCACCAGTAAGCAACTATCTCTCACCCTGATATTGTCCAAATCTACAAGTGCAGCCCTGGGTGGCAGAGTCAGTAGCACTTACCTCAGACTGTTGAGAGAATTAAATGTAAAGTGCTTAGCAAGCGCAGGGTACAGGGCATAGTAGGTGCACAATAAATAGCTGTTCTCATTATTATGATTCAATCTTGTATTCTAAGACACAGCATCATTTTTCCCCTGATCCGAGCTCACACACTGACAAGTGGGGCTGTGCCCTGCCTGACATGTCTGGGTTCCTGTCCTGGTCACTTGCCCTGTCCTCGAGTCTGTTGGGTCTGGTTCTGGGCTGGAGGTCTTTCGATCCCCTTTTCACAGGGAGGACAGCCCTTCCAGGTTCCAGCTTTGACTTGAATGGGTCTTAGTTCCAGATCACTGTTTCATAGGACCCCAAGGCCACATCTCCTGACCTGCCTGGATACTAGAACCTCTGTCCCTAGACTCTGAAGTCCAGAGATGTACCCTGGGGGCTGCTGCAACATCAGCTGAGAGTTTACTTTTCTTGCTTTAAGATCACGCTGATTTTCAGGCACTTGGGGATTTCCCTTTTCTCCTTTTAAACTCAGTTTTTACATGTATTTTAAAGGTATGTTTTGAGACTTTGATCCAGCACATCTCTATGCACGTAGCTGAAATGAGAGTCTGCCTCACCTTGGTAGAGCCCACCGCCAAAATCAGAGTTTTCTCTTTCAAATAATTGTGTAAAGATTTCATGGTCAATCTTATTCCCTTGCTCTACTAAAAGCCTGGTTCTCTTTCTTCTAAGGAAGAGCCATCAACACGTATTCAGCTGTAAATATCCATCTTACACGGGGGTTATGTCCTAACTTCAACACTGTAAAGCAAAAATTACTTATTGTCAAAATTACCATTGAAAATTCTGCATAAATTGTCTTTTAATCACCAGGACCTGGATCTTTGGAATTTAACTTCTTTGGTTTCTCTTCCCATTCAGCTGTGGCTCATTTTCCCTGCTACTGTGAGAGCCCAGGTCTAGTGAGAAAGGAAGTGAGGAGAGTAATAGGGTAAATCTAAAATAATACATATTTTATCTAAAAATTGAAACTATGTAATTTCTACTGTTATCTATCATAGTTTTTACATGTTTACATATTACATAGTTACAATAAGGTTTAGCATTTTTTATGACTCAAATTGCCTCCCAAGGAGGGGGCCAGTTAACTGAACGAACTTTGTGTTTGACGGAGCACCTGGAAGGGGGTTGTTGGACGCACTTGTGCAGGGAGTAAGTGCTGGGGACAGCAGGCATTCCACATACTAGAGAGAGAAGAATTTGGACAGGGGAGATGGGGGCAAGCCAAGGCGGGAGGCTGAGAAGAAGACATGGAGCGAAGGGGGAGGGGGAGAAGCAAGGAGCCAGAGAGAAGGTGAGAAGAGGAAGGCCACCTGGGGCAACATGGTGTCACGGAGGCATGGCTGAGGCTACAAGGTGCCGTGTCTAAAGGTCAACCTGCAGCCATTTATTTGTGTGAGAAGCAGCAAACCCCTGCTCTACCCACCATGCCCAACTGATTTTAGCAAGCTGTGTTGTACTCACAAAAATAAAATTTTCATTGGGAATTCACATGTGGGAATTAAGGAAGGGGTAAGTTTTCCCATCTGGATTAACAGAAGGCAGAAGCACAATAGCTACCCTGTTGGTTCTGGCAGTTTAAATACAGTGACTAACTCTGTCTTTATAACAACCTTAAGAGCTGGGTGTTATTATCATGTCTGTTTTACAGGTGAGGAAACTGGGGACCTCAGAAATGAAATTGTCCAACATCACACAACTGAGATTCAAACCCAGAAAGTTTGTGCCCTAGTCCACACCCTTAACCCCTGAACCCCATCACCTCCCAATACAGACACACCAGAAGTGTGGAGTCAGAGGTATACAAAGTGATTCATAAAATCCACAGGACTTTCTCTAGCACTTTCTAACAGGTTCAGTTCTAAGCCTTTAACAAGCATTAAGTTGTTAACAGAAGAGCAAGCGGAGGATTTGAACTCATCTTGGGCCAATCTCAAGGGGCTGGCAGGCTCAGCTAAAATGTTGGAGTGTACTTTATCTCACTGACTCTTCATAGCTCCTATATGTGGCTGGCACTATCGCCATGAATGGATGTAAAAACCCAGGGTAAGGAGGTGACATTCCCTGCCCAAGGTCATAGGAACGGGAGACATTCACATCACGAAGCAAGGACATCATCAGCAATGGACCAGCATCCACAGAGCCAGCAGCGCAGGACCAGTCTTCAACACAACGCCATGCGGCAGTGGGAGGCAATGGCTGGAGTGGACTGATCAGACTTTGCAGTTCTCTCTGTAAGTGGCATTGGAACTTTACTGACACCCTAAACTATCCCCAGGCTCGGGGGTCCCTGCCCAGATGACACTGCCAGCCCTAGCCATTCCTAGCCCCCAGAGGAGCTCTTAGAAAATTTTGAGGTAGGTGTTTCCGGCAAACTGGACTCAACACAGGACTGGAATGGCACCACCAGCACCATCTGTTCCAGACATCAGAAGGGGACTTCCTTTGAGGAAGGCACTTACTCTGTGGGACCCCTGAGGCATGAGCTTAGGGACACCACTTGCCTGGGTCTCCGGGAAGCATTAAGTGGGAGCTAGTTGGGTGGGGAAGCTGGATTCACAGTTCAGCTTGACACATTTACTGAGCATCTGCTAAGTGCCAGGCACTGGGTGAGGACAAATTAGAAATCGTGAGGCCACAGTGCCTTGCAGATGGAAGTGCTGCCAGAGCAATTACCCTCCGGTGGCATGGCATTGCCCCACTCCTTTCCAATAGATTTCAAATTGCCTGACATGGAGAGCAGCCCCATTCATCCAGGGACCTGTTAACAACTCACTGCATCCACTATTTCATTCCATTCCAATAAATATTAAATAACAGAAACATTGAGGTTTATTCCATGAATTCCAGGCATTTGTTTATACCTCATTAGTTTCTAGACAGAGCTCTTGGGTAAAGGGTGGGGAGTGTGGAGACAGTGAGAGGCCCAAAGAAGCGCTTCATGAGGAGCCCAGCCCAGGACTGGGGTTGTCACTGAGAACAATTATTGACAACTCCGGTGAGGGGGGACAGCTGGGGGTGGGGAATGAGGGAAAAAAGAAAAAAAGAGAGAAAGAACTCAGGGACATGGACAGCAGTGTGGTGATTACAAGGAGGGGCGTGGAGGTGGTAGAGGGTATAGGAGGGATAATGGTGATGAAAATATAAAATAATAATTAAATAAGCAAATTAATAAAAAGAAAATTCTCTTTCTAGCCTTCTTCAACTTGGGTTCCTTTCATATGTCATGCCTTAATAAAGACTCCAGTGATTATGAGATCAAGAAAACTATTCAAAAATGAGACTCCCGAGGTCTCCCCTGAGGAAGCAGAGATCATTGTTAGCCAGATAACTACTGGCACTTTTGTCCAGCTGAAAGAGGAAGCAAGGTAAGAACAGTTTGGTTTTTTTCCCTAAAGAATATGTCTCATGTTTCCTAATAAAAGACAATGACAGCCTTGGCCAGTGTGGCTCAGTTGGTTGGAGGATCATCCTCTAACTGAAATGTTGTGGGTTCAATTCCCAGTGGGGGCACGTACCTAGGTTGTGGGTTTGGTCCCTGGTCCAGGTGCACGCGACCTCCAGTCCAGGTGCGTATGGGAGGTAGCCAAATGACGCTTCTCTCTTGCATCAATGTTTCTCTCTCTTCCTTCCTCTCTCCCTTCCTCCCTTTCTAAAAGGAATGAAAAAATGTCCTTAGGTGAGAATTTCAAAAAAAAGACAATGAGAAAATGAAAACCAAATTTTGACACTGGCTTTGTGAACCACCTTTTAAAAAAAAGGCACTCCAGAGTTTAATAAACATTTACTTCCCACAAAGTCATTGTCGAAAAGGACAGCACTCTGGTAACTTGGGGTATAGTCGAACGGTCACCCTTTGATGGCTGGTCCAGGGGAATGAGCTGGGAGTGAGAGAATGAATAAGCTTAGACAATGTCCTCAAGTCTGGCACAGAATAGAGTCACCTCTCAAAAAAAAAAAAAAATAGCCCAGACTTCACCCCTGACCAATTACATGGGTATTATCTCTGAGGGTAGGGGTCTGGGCGCCTGTGTTTTGAAAGCTCCCTGTTGACTCCATACCTGTCTACTTCTTGCTCATGAGTACAGAGGAGAGGGTGAAACTTTTTGAATAAGACAAAATTGGGTTCAAATGCTTCCACTTGTATGCTGTGTGAACCTGAGTGCTTATTTGACTTTTCTGATGCTCTCATGTCTCCTCTGTACACAGGAGGAGTCATACCACCCCGGAGGAGAGCTGTGATGACTCGATGACACAAGATCAGCACTGTGCCCACACAGGGCACGCTGGACGGTGGGGGTTCAGTACCTCTTCATCCCCTCCTTTCTTCAGTGACTCTCCCACTACTCAGAGACTGACACCAAAGGAAGGGGCCCCCACTAGCAAAACCACAGCCCCCACAAGGGCTTAGAGAGTACAGGTTTGAGTTGATTATTTTGGCAGAGTAACAATGGCCATGAATCAAATCCTTATTTCATTATTTTCTATTTTTAATTAGTATTTACTTACATCAGTTCTAATCAAGCCATTACTTTTTAAAAAATAAAACATTATAATGAAGAACAAGTCTAAGACCTTGCTGGCATAGCTCAGTGGATTGAGCACGGGCTGTGAACCAAAGTGTTGCAGGTTTGATTCCCAGTCAGGGTACATGCCTGGGTTGCAGGCCATGACCCCAGCAACCGCACATTGATGTTTCTCTCTCTCTCTCTCTCTCTCCCTCCCTTCCCTCTCTAAAAATAAATAAATAAAATCTTAAAAAAAAAGAACAAGTCTATGCCAACCTTCTTGTCTACATCACCTTTTCTAATATTCAACTTGGTAGGTAGGTGCCTTCTGGACCTTTTAAAAGTACACTTACATGTTTTGTAGAGACCCATAGAAAATATATAACATTGCTTTATATAGCTTTAGTGAATAAATGGGTTTTTTACAGTGTATATCAATATGAAACTTTTTGAATGCAACATGTTTGTAAGACATCCATGTTATTATGTATAGCTGAGTTCATTCCTTTTAGCTGCTCTATAATATTCCATTGTAAGGATAAGTTATATACTTACTTTCCTATTGGTAGACATTTGAATTCTTTCCAACTTCTTAACATCACAAAACTGTCAAGAACATGCTTATACCCACCTTGACATAATCTTGTGTATTTTTCACCTTCAGAGTCACTGCAGTGGAATGAGCACTGAATTGAGAGTCAATGGACTTTGGGCTGATTGCCTAGCCCCTCTGAATCCTAGGCTCTCCATCCTAGACACAGTCTCTGCCCCTGTCTGCCATGATTCTATCATCTTAATCACTCTACCCACCTTGTCACTGAGCTCCTGTCTCTGGCCAGGGCTCTGGTTCCTCCCAATCCATCCTAGACCCCAGCCCTGGTGAGGGCAGAGCCTGCCAGGGGAGCTGTGGGAGGCCCAGGGGTGCTGGGACAGGCAGCAGCCTTGAGAAGGGCCACAGGGGCCCTGGCTGGTGTGGCTCAGTGGATTGAGTACTGGCCTGGAAATCCCAAGGGGACACCGGTTTGATTCCCAGTCTAGGGCACACGCCTGGGTTGTGGGCCAGATATCCACTTGAAGGCATGTGAGAGGCAACCACACATCGATATTTCTCTCCTTCTTTAAAAGTAAATAAATAAAATCTTTAAAAAACGTAATTTGCATGTTAAAAAAAGAAAAGAAAGGGCGAGTTTGCCTTTATGAAAAAAAAAAGGGAGAGAGAGAATAGCCACAGGGGACAGCACAGAATTCTGATGACCTGGAAATGAAACGCCTACCAATCTCCACCGATCACTCAAAAACGCCTACCCATAAAGTCTACCTGGGCATACCTGCTCCCTGCCACCTTTCACGGTACCCTCATGGTACTATGCCCTACTACTACTTCAGTGCTCTGCATGCTGAATTTTAGCAGTTATCTTCCTGCTGGTCTCTCCTTTGGCCTGTGAGCTCTTTGAAGGCTGAAAGTTTGTCTCTGAGCCCTTAGTGGCCAAACAGAACTTAGTTCAATTAGTAGGTATGAATCAGTGTTTGTTGAATAACTGATGCACAGGGGCTTGAAGTTTGATGGGCAGCAGAGCAGCTCTGGCAGGTGGCCAGCATTAGGAAGTCCAATATGTGTGTCAACCTAAAGTCAGCACAATACAGTTTGCAACACCCAGAATGGCAGGGGGTGCCAGGCTCCAGTCCTAGAAGGACTGGTGTCTCAATTACCTATCACTGTACCACAAGCTGCTCTAAATCTTAAGGGCTTAAAACAACGATTATTTCTTACAATTCCAAAGGATGATATCTGGGCAGTTTTTCTTTGCTTTTCTTTTTTAGATTTCATTTATTTATTTTTTAGAGGGAGGGAGAAAGAGAGGGAGAGAAACATAGACATGCAAGAGAGACATCGATCAGTTGCCCCTTGCACGCCTCCAACCAGGGACCTGGCCCACAACTCAGGCATGTGCCCTGACAGGGAATCAAACTGGTGACTTTTTGGTTTGCAGGCCAGCACTCAATCCACTGAGCCACACCAGCCAGGGCTGGGTAATTTTTCCATGCGATATTTGCAGAGGTCACTTAGGCATTCAGCTGAGGGCTCACCTGGGGCTGGAACATTCAAGATGGCAGTCAGTCAGGGTGACTGGTTGAGCTTCACTCTTCAGCAAGTTTGTTGGACTTATTTCTCACTGGTTCAGGGCTTCAAACAAGCAGAAACTTCCAGGTTTCTTAAGGACGAGACCTGGAATTGGCACAGCAGCGGGTCAAAGCCAAGTCACAAGGCCAGGCCAGTTCCAGGGAGGAGAAATGGCACCACCTCTTGACAGGAGGAGCAGCATGCATGTCCAGGGTTGGGAGGCATTGCTGGTGATCATTTTTGGAGGCAATCTCCCATAGGAAAGAAGGTCTGAGCTCTTTTCTTCCAGGTGCCAGCCTTTACAGTTACCTTTATCTAACTCTTAGGTGGGGGACTGAGGAGACAGGACAGGTAGTTGGTGATGCTTACTGGAGAGTTCCAGCACTTGTAGGGAGAGGCCCAGAGCAGTCAAGAACTGCCAAGGCTTTCCAAAAGAGGTGGTAGATGAAGGGATCACAGAGGCAAGGAAATGGTAGGAAAATCAATGCTGAGGTTCAGGACTGAGCCCCTGGCTGGGGGAGGGGCCAGAAGCCCCCAAATGTGTCACAGAGGTTAGCCAGTGACAGTCATGTCAGGATCAACATCCATAATCTGATTTCAGTGGGGAAAAGGGAAAAGAAGCATCTGGAGATCTTGCCCCTCATTCTAAGCTGCCTATGAGACCACAGGTCTCCCTGCTCCCCAACCTGCAGGGATGGCTCTGGTCCTTGCATTCCCTGGAATGGCTTCTGAGCCCCATTCTCCCATTTTTGACAAGATAATTCCTTGAGTTACAATTGTCCCTCATCATAGAATGAGAATATTTTTCTAGTCCTTCCTGCTAATAAATGTTTGAGCAGCAGTTTATTAATTTTTCTTACTCTCTGCAACAGAGATTAATTGCTCTTTTACATTACACTCAACTTCTATTAGTTTAGGATTTACTTCCTCAGTGATACCACTGGCATTGGGCTTGAATAAAACATTTTAACCTAGACAAGCTAATTAAATTCTTGAAGGTGAGTGGACAAAAGAGAGGAAGAACCAGTCCTAGTTTTGCAGTTTTGAGAGTAGCCACTTAAATCCATCAGGGGAGTGTCAAGCAGAGTGGGGAACAGGCAATGCTAGACAATGAAGGATGGAAACCACTAGAAGGACAATTCTGTTCAGTTCTGCTGGGCCTCAGGCCACCAGAACTAGCCCTCGCCAAGAGCCACTCCCTCTTCTAAGCTGGCTTCTGACACCCCAAAGCATTTACAGCCTTGGTCCCCAACAGCTCATCGTGACCCAGATAGGACTCTGTTTCTCCAATTTGTTCCCCATCATCTTACCTTGTGACCATTGAATCATATTTTTTAAGGTCTGATTTTACTGCTCGGACCTGACACTCAGCCCTGCTGAGAGTGGTGAAGCCTTTTCATCTGAAAATAGGAGATATGACCATTAACCTGTTCACCATCATTATCCTTGTAAATATGCTATCCCTGACCCAGGGCTCTGCTTCTGAGATTTTCCCATCACCTGGGGCACACCTCATCTGCAACTGTGGCATCCTATAATGAGAACCCCTCCAGCCCAGAAGCCAACTGTTCTACTCCTCTCTGACCTCAGACCCTGCCCCTGTTGGTTCTGTTCCTCTCCCTCTTCCCTACGGGACATAAGGGACATACCCATGCCCACCAAATGCTGATTGAGGGCTACAAAGTCTAAGGAATTTCTACAGAAAGTGTTGAAGAGTTGGGTGTTTGGATTTTAGAAATGTAGTAATGATCATACTCTCATTTTTCTGAAATCCTTTAGACTCCTAGGCCTTATTTCAGCTTAACATTCAGCTCTGCTGATGCAAAATAACATGCCCAGTCAAGGTCATGGGTAGAAGGGGGAAAAGTATGGAAAGTTCTAATTGTCAAAACTAGATTCCTTTATTCAAAGAACCCATATTCCCACAATCAACCTTCCTAGTATCAGTTGCAAAAGCTGCTGAACAAAACCTATAAGATGCAATAGTTGGAGTTGAACACTGGGTACCAGCGCAATCTTCATCCGCAGTGGGGATCATTTTCCCTGTGGGTCTTTATGTCCTTTCTTTAAGGGGCCTTGGTTAGACTCATCCTAATCAACCAGAAAGGTTGTGATCGTGTTTTATCTTAAAGGAAGAGGGCACAGGGCCTAGATTCCTGACTTCCCAGGTAGCTCTCATCCTATTTGCAGATTCATCCAGCTCCTCCCCAGCTTCAGCTCAGCCAACCAAGGGTTGACTTTGAGGGACGTATTTGTGAAGCCACAGAATGTCCACTGTGGCACACCTTTCTCCCAGAGCAAGAGGTGCTGCTTTCCTAATAATTGCATATTTCAAAAGGAAGTTTCTAGAAAAGGCCAAGGGAATTTGCAGCACCGAGCTAGGGAAGTGGCTAAATTATTTTATGTTCCAAAACACCTCACATCCCACTTTAGGACTGCTTGGAGAGTCGAGGAGGGAGAAACGCAGAACACAGGAGCCCATTCTTCCTCTTGGGGCCCAAACTGTTTCTCTCCCCTTCCCTCTGGCTGGCTTCCTATGCTCCTTTTGACACATCATGTGCACACACCACCTAAATTTCTTTGGTTTCCCCCAGAAGCAGACCTTGAGACAAGGATTCAAATGCATGTAGTTTATTTGGGAGGTGCCCCCAGAAAATGCTGCCTGGGAGTGGGGAAGTGAGGCAGGGAAAGGAAGGATACACAATCATTCAGTTACCACTGTGCAGTGGGACCTCGATGCTAGCAGACAACTCTGGAGATGACGTAGAACGTGGGTCAGAGTTACCGACCCAAGGGACTGGGGAGCTGGGTTGTTTATCCCCGACTGCCATCATTCATTAGTGGAGGGCTCCTCCCTGGGAATTAACCCTATGGCATTTCAGCTTTCTCTGCATGTAGGTTAAGTGCCCTCAGCAGAAAGCAGCCAGATAGAAGCCCTCAGGCAGAAAGTGGCGGGTCCCAGGTGTTCAGAGCAGGAGGACTCACAGTTATGGGCAGTGCACCAGCCATGGCTGATCCCTCACCCCAGCCCAAGAACTATGTGAATTCTCTTCACTACTGCTTGCCCTTTGTTATGGGCTGAATCGTGTCCTTCCCAAATTCATACTTTGAAGCCTAACACCCAGTACCCTAGAAAGTGACTGTTTTTAGAGAAAGGGTCTGTAAAGAGGTGAAGAAGTTAAAATGAGGCTGTTAGTATGGGCTCTAATCCAATCTGACTGGTGGCCTTAGAAGATGAAATTTGGACAAATTTCCAGGATTCTCACAGAGAGAGAAAAGAACACATGAGGACAGAGAGAGGGACTTGGCAGCCATATGCAAGCCAAGGAGAGAGGGACTCAGGAGAAACCAACTCCTCCAGGACCTTGGATCTTAGATTTCTAGCCTCCCGAACTGTGAGAAATCAATTCCTGTTGTTTAAGCCACACATTCTGTTTTACGTTGTTATGGCAGTTCAGCAAACTAACTCACCCTTCCCTGGTTCTGTTGCTCCATCACCAGAGTTACCTCTGGTTAATTCAGTTCATCTTTTCGAACCAGGCCACACATCAGAAGTGACTGAACCGTATTTGACTCAGGTGTCCATCTGAGTCAAATCAGCTGTTACGGGGACGGGAGCAGGGTCACCTGGCCAAGATTGTGCGTGAGGACAGATCTCTGGAAAGGGAGCATCACTGGGAAAGGTGCTCAAAATTTGTCTGTACCTTGGCCTTCTTGGATGGTCCTAAGCGAGGTGACCAGTTATCCAGGTGTTTGCTTTAATCTGGGGCATCTCCAAGTCACTGTGTCTTTGTCATGGAGATAGATCATCCAGGGAAACAAGGCAGCACAATGCTGAGCATCTAGACACTGCTTCAGACAACTCATGCCTCAGGCCACACGTGGGCTAGTTTTCTGGCTTGGAAATTGTGACCACGAAAGTCCTAAACCCTGTCTGCTGGGGCTGAATCAGAAGCTGAGCAGCACAGCTCGCCTTGTCTGAAAACCAGCAGGAAATGAGGCTGACAGTTAATTAGATTAATTAGAAAACCATGCCTTAAAATGTAATGTTGTTTTCATGAGCTTTTAAAGCCTATCAAAATGTTTGCTGAGCTTTATGGCTGGTTATTAACAACATTGTAAAAATATACAAGGAAACAAGGAGCTGACAGGGAACTATTGAATGGGACAGCTGTCACGCACACAGTCAGAGCCTGGTTCTGGCCTTCACGTGAACTGGGTTCAAATTCCAGCGCTGCTTGAACTTGCTGTGGCCTCAGACAAGCTCCTTGCCTTCTTTTTTTCTCATACCCTTATCTTTCCAATGAGAAGGCCAGGTGATCTCGAAGCCTGGGATCTCTGCCTCCCCCTTTCCTGTGCCTCAGAGCTCAGTCCCCCCTGCAGCCTCCACTGCTCTGAGGGCTATGTAGTCAGCAAGGCCTGAGTGTTCTCACAATAAGTAGGATTCTAATATTGCAGGGAGATCATCAGCATCCCACTCCATGGAAATGGACATACAAAGTTTTGTGGTCGAAGGTCCATTCGACCTCCTTTTCCAGCAAGAAGGTTGCCTTTGGTCTCCTTTAGGGAAACTCTGCCTTCCAGTTCACAGTTCCTGTGCTTTAGACACAGTTGATTCCACCCTTGGTGCCAGGGCTAGGCTTGTGTCTCAGCTGTAGCAATCAGAGCACCTTGTCTCTGACCACAGTGATTTGTTCAGGGATGGTCACCAGACTCAATCAGAGCTAACAAGGCGCCATGGAAAGAGAGGCATCTCTGTTTAATTCCATTGGGATGATTTAAACCTGGGCTTGTTGGCAGCCATGTTGGCACCATGTGGAGTGTAAAGTTAATCCAGAATGAAGCAAGGCTAAACCAGATGAGGGAGAGAGAATAGGTTATAGTACCATTGTTTGAGTCCCTGAGTTCAGCCAATTCTTAAATTTACCCTTGCACTTTTCAAGCACATGAACCGAGAAATCCCCTTTATTTAAGCCATTTTGAAGTGAACTTTCTATTACTTGCAAACAAGAGTTTGAATAGTTAGTTGTATGGCATGTTTGTGAAAACAGCATTATGAGAGGGAAAAAGGGAGAAAAACAAAGTCATAAAAAACAAAGAAAAAAAGAAATTTTCAGTGAAAGTACATGCTACAATTTGCACATGCTGTTTCCTGTGCATAAAATGTCCTTCACCCTCTTTTTCCCTTTGAGAATTCCTATTGATCTTCTTGAAGCCCATCTCAACGGTATCTCCATTTCTCAGCTCCCAAGACAGAGTTCATCACTACTGCCCCCATGCCCCTATGATAGGTTGACATATGAAGTTTCTCCATGCACCTTTAACTCTAGGACCCTCCACAACTGGACTAGGATGGATACACAGGGCAGCACCTTGTATCTGTGTCAAATTGTCAGAAGGGAGAGAGAAAAAGCCTCCAACTGTTGTTTACAATACTCATTGTATTGGGATGGCCAGAAAGTGTGTTACATTTTTTCCATAAAATAAAAGACACATTTTTCATTTTCACTAATAACTTTATTGATTTGGGTATTTTGAATATGTCAGCTGTCTCCTGCTATTGGCTTCTAGTGGGTTGAGGCCAGTGGTGCTGCTAAACATCTTCCAGTGCTTAGGACAGCCCCACAGCAAAGAATTATCTGGCCAAAATGTCAATAGTACCAAGAAAATTCACAGACTACTTTTGACACATTCAATCAGTCACAGGTCACAGCACCTTCTTTATGCACTGCATAAATCTTTTTATGCATTTCAGTTGTGTTTTTACCTTTCTCTTTTAAATTTATTTTTTAAAGATTTTATTTATTTTTAGACAGATGAGAGGGGATGGAGAAAGAGTGAGGGATAGAATCATCAATGTTTGGTTGCCTCTCATGCACCCTGCACTGGGGACCTGGCCTGCGACCAGGCATGTGCCCTGAACGGGAATCAAACTGGTGATCCTTCAATTCACAGGCTGGCGCTCAATCCACTGAGCCACACCAGTCAGGGCCATTTTTACCTTTCTTGAAATAATAAAGCATAATATGCTGAAAATGTTGCATATCTTCTTCCATCTTCAATATTAAAATGGATGCCCCAACATTCACCAATTTTAATAAGTTTTTTTAATGCACGCTAATATGACAGCTGTCACAATACAATCTAACGAAATTGTCTTGAATGAAGTTAAAGACCACTAAGCACTACTAGAGCCATCATATGGAAAAAATGTAGCAGACTTTTTGGCCAACCCAGTAGTACCCAGTGCCCCCTTATAAAAACTCACATGATAAATTCCAGAAAAAGTTGCAGTGAGTTAATTAACTGATAGATTTTTTAGTGGAAAATATTGATAGTTATGGAATCCATTTGGTTTCCTTTTTACTTTCACTGCCAGGGGACCCAGGGTGAAATGAAATGCTCCTGTCAGGGTCACCAATGACCTTCATGTTGTTAAATCCAATGGTTAGTCCTCAGTGCTCACCTTATTTATCCTGTCAGCAGCAGCACTGGACATAGAGGACCACATTGTCCTTAAAACCCTTTGTAATCTGGCTGCCAGGACCTTTTGCTCTCTTGGTCTTCGTCCCATCTCACTGGCCACTTCTCAGACTTCTCAGTTGATTCCTCCTCATCTCCTCAACCTCTCAACGCAGGAAGGTCATAGGGCCTGGTCCTCTGTCCTGTCCTCATTTCTGTCACTACCGCCATCGGCAATCTCATCCGGCCCCATGACTTTAAATACCATCTCTCTGATGATGATGCCTGAATTTATAGCTCTAGCCTGGACCTTTCTCCTGAAATTTGGACCCATATGTCCAACTGGCAGTTTGACATTTCTTCTTAGACATCTATATTAGTCGGCTCAGGCCGCCATAACAAGAAGCCACAGAGTGAGTAGCTTAAACAACAGGCATTTATTTTCTTACCATTCTAGATGCTGGAAGTCCAAAATCAAGGTGGCAACAGGTTGGTTTTTGATGAGACCTGACTTGAAAACAGTCACTTTCTCACTGTGTCCTCACATGGTCTTTCCTTTGTACATGGAGATGGAGAGATCTCTGGGTATCTCTTCCTCCTACAAGGGTTAGGGCCCCCATTGTTTTGACTTCATTTAACCTTAATTAACTGCTTAAAGATGCTAACTCCAATATAGTCACATTGGAGGTTAGGACTTCAACATATGGAATTGTAGAAGGGCACAATTTAGTTCATAACATTATATCCAACAGGCATCTCAAACTAAACATATCCAAGACTAAATTCATTATCCCTAACATTACTCCATGCATACCATTCCTCACTGCAGAAAATGAAAACTTCCGCCTTTTAATTGCTCAGTACCAAAGCCTTGGAGACAGCCTTGACTTCTTCCTCTTTATTTTCACACCCACCTCCAATGTATCAGCAAATACTATTGCCTCTGCATTTACTTTACTTATTTATTTATTTTCGCCTCTACCTTTAAAATACATCCTGTACCCAACCACTTCTCATTCTCTCACTGTATTTCAAACTACTCTATTTCAAACTACCATCATGTCTTGCCTAGATGATGACAATATTCTCCTTGTTTTCCTGCTTCTGCCTATGTCATCCTCCAGTTTATTTTAATCACAGCCTCCAAAGATATGTCTTTCAAGCCATAAATCATATTGTGACTTCCTCTGCTCCTCTAGTGGCACCATTATGCTTGGAATAAAAGTCCTTACATGACCTACAAGGTCCCATATGGTCTGTCCCCTCGATACCTCTCTGACCTTCTCTACTAGTGAGTGACTTCCCTTCATGCGAAGATGACTTATAGTCATGGGAGGTGATAAAGTCACTCAAGGTAAGGGAGTTGAGAGAGAAGAGAAGAAGGGAGGCAAGGGGAGGGGAAGAGAGATGGGGCCGGGGGAGGGGGCCCAGGGAAGAGTTTGATAAAATAAAGTGAGCTTGAGAAGGTGCAGCTACAGGACTAGGAGAGGAGCCAGCAGGGGTGGGTCCACCAAAACCCAGAAGAGAGCTGTCTCCAGAAGGAAAAATCTCTCCTGGAAGGCCTACAAGACTGAACATCCCATCTTCAATTTCCCTTTCATGATGTTCAAATTTTTAAACATGTTTCAATGATAAGCAATTTTTCAGGGAAGCAGTTGGCCGCCAAACTGGGTAAGAAAAGAAAATACTAGCATCTTTCAATTGGTCATTTCTTTCTCCATCTCAGCATAATCAGGCCAGAATCGGTATCTATTATTAATAGACGCATGTTTTATTAAAGGTATAAAGACCAAAGATTTGTAACTTTAATAACCCAGATTCTTATTTTAAATTCTCCAACATTATTATTTATTGATTGACGGGGGGTGTTTCTTTTGCAATCACCAATCTGCCAATTCCTGGAGGGGGACGAGAAGTGGAAGAATTTGGGTAGCTGGCATTGATGCTGACTTACCCTAAGGCGTGCAACAAAATTCCCAAGAAATGAGCACCTCCTCTGTGCCAGGCCCTGGGCCAGACATGGTACACAGGAGGCAGGATGACAAAGGTACAACCCTCCCCTAATTGGGGAGGCAGAAAAATAAACACTATATGGACAATGCAATAGTTTGCATGGGGTGTAGAGTTGAGCAATTAAAAGCTTCCCTCTGGAATTTGGAAGGTTTAAGTATCAGTGCCACAACTTCCTAGCTGAGTGATCTTAGACATTATATTATTAAGGCCCCTTCTGAGCCTTGGTTTCCTCATCTGTAAAATGGGGATGATATAGGGTTATCATGAAGAGTAAACAAGATACTGATGCATATGTCTTGCTTAGCACAGTGTTCAGCACACGGTAAGCCCTCATTAAGTGGTAATTAAGGTGGGGATGGTAGTGTTGAAAAAAACGGTCAGGAGCACACACTCTGGGTATTTAATTCTTCCTAGAGAAGATGGGTTAAGAGAAGCTTTCATAGAGGAGGACACATTTGAGCTGGTTCTCGAAGAATGATTAGAATTTCAAAAGGCTGACAAGCTTCAGGGAAGGACACTCCAGGCAAAGAAAACAGCCAGGGAAAAGCCAGCTGCTGAGCGAGTGTGAGTTGTTTGGGGAAAATGAAGAGCTTGGTAGAGCTGGAGAGTTTGTAGCTGGAGGGCACTGATGGGAGGTGGCTATGGAGAAGGGTCCAGATGGTGCAGAGAGCCTCGGAAGCCTGGGGAAGGGGTCCAGTTTCACCCAAAAGCTATGGGGAGCCTTGAAAGGTTTAGTTTCTTTTTTAAATTGCAGCTAAAAATATGTATTATAAAATTTACCATGGTAACCATTTTAAGTGTACAGTTCAGTAGTGTTAACTATATTCACATTGTTGTGCAAAAGATCTCTAAAACTTGTTCATCTTGCAAAACTGAAACTCTTCCCCATGTTTTCCTCCTTGCAACCCTTGGCCAGGGCAACCACCATCCTACTGTCTCTGAATTTGACTACTCTAGATACCTCATATACGTGGAATTGCTATTGGTGCTGGGGTTCCCAGGTTCCTCAAGACAGAAATCAAGAGGAAACCCCAGAAAATTTCCAGACAGATTTCATTAAGCTTATGCTCCAGCACAAGGGAGGCAGCACGGAAGAAAGGAAGGTCTTCTGAACTGGCTCCGGTCTGGCTCTGCTTTGCTGCTCTTGTAAACTGGAGACAAAGTGAGCGGGTTTTTTGAAAAAGGCGGGCTTGCAGAATTTTCCCTTTCGGGGTCAGGTGACTTCCTTTTCCAGCTATTGTGCCTGGCGCTGTAGGGGCAAGATGGCGGACTGCTCATCCCGCCACCCCTGAAAGTCGCAGAGAGGTCAAATCTTTGACGGAGGACTCAAATGTTGGAAAAATTTTAGTTTCAGTAATAGCTAATAAGCTTAGTAATCAATGTATGTAAATAGCTATTGTTCCGGAACTGAAGGTATGACCCACCCTGACTCCAGGAGACCATGAGCAGTTCCACCTTTGTGCCGCAGGACACAGGACTGCGGGCAATCAAGAGGGCATCTGAGCCACAGTGCTCCAGGGGGAGACCCCCATGCCCAGGGCACAGATGAAAGAATGCTGCAGCTTTTCATCTAACTTTTCCCCTCAATTCCAAACCCCTTACCTACAGTTTTCTTCTCCTTATAAAAAGGGTCGGTTTAAAATGGAATTTAAGATTGTCTGTTAGGGTACAAATATACTGATGCCCCAACATCTGAATAAAGCGTCCATAAAGATTCAATCCCTGTCTCTGCTTATTGGGTCTGGTAGGTGACAGGCAGCACGAACACGAGCTTTTCCGGTTTCACCTTGACCAACTGAACATGCGGGTCAGTAGATGAAGCCGGCAGTTAGAAGGGAGAGAAAATCAGCTACCTCTGTGTCTTCAAATAAGAAGTGGAGGGGTGGTGACATTTTGGTGTTCCAGTGTTCCCCCTGGCCATCTGATCTCCTTGGGGTCTCGTTCCCCGATCCTTATGCTGTCTCACAATCATATGGGCAGGATTTGTCCATCGGTGACTTGCTTATTTCACTTCCATAATGTCCTCAAGCTTCATCCATACTGTAGCATGTGACAGGATTTCCTTCTTCCTTGTTTTTAAGGCTGAACAATATTCCATTATATATATAATGGTGTGTGGCGCGCACACACACATGCAAACATTTTCTTCATCCATTCATACCTTGGGAGGCTTTAAGCAAGGGTATAATCCCATCTGGTCTGCGTTTAGAACAATCGCTGGGGTTGGGGGGTGGCAGTGTGGTTCTAGAATGAAGTGAAGGGGACAAAGCAGTAGCAGGGAAACCAGGGAAGGTGCAGCGTCCAGGCAAGATGATGGTGACCTGGCCTCAGGTGTGGCAGAGAGCTCGGATTCTAGAGATATTCTAGAAGTGGGATTGGCAGCATTTGATAATGACAAGATATTTGTCCTAACTTTAGAAATCCAAAGGTCTTTGGCACAGGTCTTTCCAGCCACCCCAACCCCCAAAAAGAGGAGGAAAAGAGAGCCTGGCTGGTCTCCTCTGAGAGGGTGAAGAGGGAGATAGAGGAATGCTGTGGTGGGTGAAAGGCTCCTAGTGCCATAGGTCTTCAGGAAGTTCCCACGCTTCAGACTATAGCCACTGCCATGCTGCCCCGCAGTGTGTGACTGGGACGTTGGGCAAGATGGTTAGTTGGCTCCATGGTAGATGAGAAAACACAGCCCAGAGGAAAGAGAGCACACTCTCTGGTTCCTGCACTATCTATGACTCATTGTGCGACCTTGAATAAGCCCATGGCCCTGTCTGGTCTTCAGTTTAGTGCTGCCACAAATGACGATGAGGGTGATGGTGGTGGTGGCAGCGGCCCACTCTTTTTGAATGCTTATTTTCTGCAGGCACTCTTCTAAGTACTTGGCAAGCATTAGTGCATTAATGCATTTTATTCTCCCAACGCTACTATTATCCCCATGGTACACATGAGGAAATTAAAGCAAGTCACTTGCCTGAGGTCAGAACTGGAATTCAAATTCAGGCAGTCCTGCCCTGGTAGCTCAGTTGGTTAGAGTGTTGACCCCTTATGCCAAGGTTGTGGGATTGATCCCTGGTCAGGGCATATATACGAATCAACTAATGAATGCATAAATAAGCAGAATAACAAATCAATGTTTCTCTCCCTCTCTGTTTCTTTCTCTCTCTCCCCCTTCCTCTCTCTCTAAAATCAATTTTTTTTTTTAAATTTCAAATGCAGGCAGTGCAGCTCTACCTCATTCCCTGGAATCACCTGGGGATCTTTAAAATATCAGATTTCTGGGCTCACCCTGGATCTGCTGACTCAGAGCCTCTAGTGTGGGCCTTAGCATCAACTGCTAAGATCCCCTCAGGGCTAACAGTGGGGGTTGACAATGAGAGTTCCATCAAGACAGAGACAGACCGTGCCTGAATCTGGCCTGAGAGAAAATAGAACCTGACCCTCCCACCTTCCCTGAGTGTTGATTGTCCTTGGGTCTGAGAGTGAGTCGCCCTTTTGGGGATAATCCAAAGGCTGTCTGGGTCATTTCCACCCAACTGCCCCTGTCCTCCAGAGAGGGTCCCTGAAGGATGCAAGGAAACACAGATGACAAATGATCCTAAAAAGAAAAAGATACTCAACATCTCCAGTAACTCAGGAAATGGGAATTAAAGCAACAGGAAGATGCCCTGGAAGGTTCTCAAGAGGGGAGGAATGTGGTGAGATACCTTCCTAATCAAACTCATCTCTGCTTCATTTGGAACCTAAATGTGCTTGAGTATTCTCAAGAGCTAAATTAGTCTTTTTTTTTTTTGGTGGTGGTAGAGTGTGCATACTGTCATGACAGTATTAGATCCACAAATATCTTGGCATTTGGTTATTTTTAAAAAGAACTGTATACTGTCAAAGTAGATACCAATAACGAGTAATCACTAATCACTTTTAAAAATCTTAATCTAAATAAGAATTCAAAAACACTACTGTATGCATCAAGAATGAATCTCGTAGACATGGCAGATGAACAAAAGAAGCCAGACACAGAAAACTAGATACCAGGTCACTGCATTTGTATGAATTCAAAAACAGACAGAATTAAATCTATGGTGATAGAAATCAGGATAATTGTTATCTTTCAGGGGTATTGACTGGGAGGGAACCTCCTGAGGGACTGGAAACATCCTGTGTCTGGACCTAGGTGGGGATGACATGGGTATACGAAAAGTAAAGATTCCTGAGTTGTACACTTATACCGTATGCACTTTCCTGTGTACAATTCATGCTTTAATAAAAATGGTTGGATGAATTAGATTGTTGTTTCCATGTCTTTCACTCAAATTTAGATGAATACTCAGCACTGATTGAGCGCCTGCAGTGTACGCAGCTACTCATGCTAAGTAAGGGGCAGAAGCAAAGGAAGACTAAGGCTTGGCTGTCTATACACAAGGAGCTGGCACGTGGCTCTGGACTTAGAACAAGGCTCACAGCTGGAGGGGGCTACCCAGGGCCAGCTGTGCTTGATGCCATTGAAACCCCTGCTCCCACATGCACCTGGCTGAAAGAACCTCAGCCAGGATGGGGGCAGCCTGCTCCATCGGGGCAATGGACAAATCAGAAGGCAGCAAGATTTAAGAGGCCAGGATGGGCAGGATCACTTTAGGTTGACAATAGATGAAACATAAGTTAGTAGATACCCTGGCCATGGGAACCTGTCTGGATCAAAGATAAAATGGGCCAGGCCCAGTGGCAAGGCTGAAGCCAGAGCCAGCAGGAAGGAAAGTTAGGAATGATATCAGGTCAGGTTGGACAGCAGCTCAGAGATAATAGGATTCTCACCTCCTATTGAGACCACATGCCAGGAGGTAAGGGTTCACTGTAGGGGCACAGGGCTGAATGAAAGATGTTCAGCCAGCCCAAATAGAGACCAGAGACATCCAGTTCCTGCCAAAGGTCACACAGCAAATCAGGGACTGATCCAGGCCAAGATTGGACTTAGTAAACCAGGACAAGTGGAATAGGGAAACTGAGACAGATAATTAAATGGCCAGTTTACTGCCACCCAGTAAATAGCAAAATCCTGTCTTCCTTAATCTAGGACACTTAAGAGTAAGTGGTTTATACTTCTCCTCCCCAACTAGAGTGTACAAAGCTTAAATGACCCTACTCAGGAAGACAGATAATAAAAATCTAATTAGTGCCATTTGTGCGAACCACACTCAAGGACAGATGAAGTCAGGGGAATAAATCTCATTTTGGCACGTCAGCATAAAGCTGGTGAATATTCTATTGTGATCCTCCCCTAAGACCTCCCCTAAACTCCCGCTGTTTGGAAAACAGATAAGAACCCTCAAGACAAAGACCCAGCACAGCCTCTCTCTGGAGCACACCCAGCCTTTCTTTCCTCTCAGATGTACATCTTTAATTTTCTCTCCTAAACTGTAAGGGTCCTCAAGAGACCTGCAACCAGGGGGGCAACAGGCAGTGGTAGCTCATCCCAGGCTAACCCCCTGAACCTTTCTCCAAAGCCCTTTTTTCTCTGACTTTTCAGTGAGCTCACAGCAGCCCTGCCTTGGCTCACTTCTTTCCTATAACATTTTTAGAGAGCCAAAGCAGAACACCATCTGGTCTCTCTCCTGTTGCTTCTTCTACCCCAAGCCCTTCTTTGTTCCCTTGTCCCCAGCTTTAGTAAACATACTCTCAAAATCATCTAGACTTGTCTTGTGAAATCTTTCCTGCACGAAGTCAAGAACACACACACCACCAACCAGCCTGAGGCAGACCTGCTCTGGGCTTGGTTCCTTTCTGGTGACAAAGATCCAACACATTCAGTTCCCAGCGTGCTTCTCCTATCACCCTAAAGTACCCCAAGGTAATTTCTATTTCCCCCTCTGCATGCTCCACATTCTGCACACCCTGTGTTTTCAGCTTAAAAAAAAAAAACAAAACTTCTCGATTCTTATGACAACTTACATCACCCTGAAAGTAGAGGAAAAATTATCCCACACTACCCACTTTTAATACAGATCTTTGCTGTATCAGGAGAATAAACAAGCCAAAAAAGCAATAATTAGTTGTACATTCAGGCGAGCGAGGTTTATGGAACGTGAACCGTTTGGATAATCAGCTAGGGTGGTGCCATGAAGTGGTAATTAATTTGTTTTTTTTTCCTTAAAATGTTTTACTTAATTAAGGGAGGTGCTGATTTATATACACTCGTCCCTTAGGGATGGTTTGTAAGGCAAGAGAAAATTCCAACTGTCTCCTTGCCACGTTTCTCTTCAAATTATTTCATTACATACAGATACGCTTTTGCAACACTGATTGTGACAGATCCTGGAGTTATTAGCTCATAAATATTGGGGGGGGAGCCAGGGACACACACTTAATGGGAAATGTTCTCCTAATCAAAAGAATATTTCAAGCTGTGACAATGCAGGCCAAGAGAGGGAGAGGGAGCCACTTTTTCTTCAAAGACTAACGGGATGCTGAAACCAGCCCAGCACCTGCAGCTCTGTCTGCTTCTGAGTCAGCTGGGCTTCTGAGTCTCAGCTTGCAGAGGGTGGAAGTCAGAAGGATTTGGATTCAGTCTCGGCTCCATCATAACTCACTTTGAGTTGATAGTAGCTAAGTTTTTTCTTTCATTTATTCAACAAATATTTATTGAACACTGATTATGTGCTAGGCACTGTGGCACATGCTGGGAATATAGTGGCAAACAAGACAGGCTTGTTTCCTATCTTTTTGGAACTTAGAGTCTAATGAAAGAAAAATAATGTAAACAAAAGAATAAATAGCTCATAATCACATGCTTACTCTATGATCAAGCAGTTCCACTCCCAGGTTCCTACCCAAGAGAAATGAGTGTATAGCTGCCAAAAGACATGCATTAAAATGTTCATAGCATCCTGGCCAGGTGGCTCAGTTGGTTGGAGCATCATTCTGTACACCAAAAGGTTATTGGTTCAATCCCCAGTCCGGTGTGTATGAGAGGCAACCTTTCTCTAAAATCAATAAACATATTCTCAGGTGAGGATTTTTTAAAACATGTTCATAGCATCATCATTTCATAGCTTCAACTCAGGAATGGTCCTCAGGTCCATCATCAGAAGAATGGATAAATAAACTGTGGTACATTTAAATAATGGAATATTACACAGCAACAAAAAGAACGAACTACTGTGGCATGCATTCACATGCAAAAACATGGATGAATCTCATTGCAGACAGTGATGAATGAGAGAATTCAGACAAGAGTGCAAACCATATGATTACATTTATAGAACATTCAAAAGCAGGCAACTTAATCTAATTAATCTATGATGAAATTAGAATAGTGATTACCTTTAGGGGGAAGAGGCAGAGGAAGCTTTCTGGAGTGTTAGAAATATCCTATGTCCTATTATGGGAAGTGGTTATACACATATGTATATGTAAGTGGTTTTACATATGTATATACATATGTAAAAATTCATTGAGACAACATTCACATACCTTTTATGACAGTATATTATTATAACTGTTCTGTTATTATTAGTTATTGTTAATTTCTTACTGTGCCTGATTTATCAATTAAACTTTATCATAAGTATGTATGTATGGGAAAAAATATAGGGTATATAAGGTTTGTTTGTATCCACAGTTTCAGGCATTCACTGGGGTGGGGTGGGTCCTGGAATAATCCCCTGCAGATCATGGGGAACTACTGTACTACTCAGCATTAAGAAGGAACAAGCAATTGATACCTGCAACAGCTTGGATGAATCTCAAATGCACTGTGTTAAGTAAAAGAAGCCAGATGCAAAAAGTTCCCTATTGTGTCATTACAGTTTTAAGGCATTCTGGAAAAGGCAAAACTATGGTGATAAAGAACAGATCAGGGGTGTCCACATCGGTGTGGCTGGGTTGGTTGGGCATCATCCCACAAAGTGAAACGTTTCTGGTTCAATTCCCAGTCAGGGCACAGGCCTAGGTTGTGGGTTCTGTCCCTAGTCAGGGTGTGTGTTAGAGGCAACCAATCAATGTTCCTCTCTTACATCGATGTTTCTGTCCCTCTGACAAGGTATCAAGTTTCTTGAAAACATATGCAGAATTCTTAGCTCTCTGCTTTTTATGAAAAATATGCTAAATATAACCTGACCAGTGTGGCTCAGTTGGTTGGGCAATGTCCAGCAAAGTCCCAGATCACCAGTTCGATTCCTGGTCAGGGCACACGCCTGGGTTACAGGTTTGGTCCCTAGTTGGTGCATGTATGCTGTTTTGCTCTCACATCAATGCTCCTCTCCCTTTCCTTCTCCCTCCTTTCCCCTCTCTCTAGAATCAAAAATAAAAATAAGATTATATATATATATAAAACAGATCAGGGGTTTCCAGGGGCTCGGGGAAAGGGGAGGGTCTGACTACAAGCAGGCAGCATGAGGGAATTTGTAGGGGATAATGGGCTGTCTTAGAAGCGGATCCAAAAACAAGGATTCCCATGCAAGTATTTTGTTAAAAAGGTGCTCCTATGATAAACTGGGCAGGAAGCGAGGAAGGAAGATGGAGAGGAGAAAAGGGCCGGCAAATGTGCAATTTCAGGTAGAGCCTTGGCCTCAGACTAATCCCATGGGAGCTGAGGAATGTATATTACACTTCAGAGTTTCCTTCTAGAGGCACAAGAGCTGGCTTTCATACTCCTGTACCAACCAGTTGATCCAAGGACAAGGGCCATCCTGGGAGGAATACTCCAGGACACTTCTGGGTCCCTGCATGTGCAGTTGAATGGTTCCAATTAGTCCAGGGCAATCCTCCAAAAAAAGTCTCATGTGTGCTGTCAGAAAAAAGTACCCAGAGCTGGGAATGGACATACAGAAGTAGGGAAAGGATCTGAGGGTGTCTGAGTGTGATTCCACTCCATAAACTGTATAGCATCTACCAGATATTTGCTCCCAAGGCTAGAAAGGGTCAAACTTGAGAGATGACCTTGAGATATAATAGCCAGACAATCTGGGTTTTAATCCTGGATCAAACTAGCTGTCTTACCTTAGGCAAGTTACTTTACCTCTCTGAGTCTCTGTTTTCTCATCTGTAAATTGGGCATGACAGTATATCTCCATCTCAGGGTTATTATAAGAAAGAATCTAACCTAGGCCTTGACTGGGTGGCTCAGCTGGTTGGAGTGTCATCCCACACAACAAAACCTGGTCAGGGCACATACCTACATTGTGGGTTTGATCCCAGGTCCAGGCACATACAAGAAGGCAACCAATTGATGTTTCTCCCTCTCCCCCTTCCTCTCTCTCTAAAGCAGTGAAAAAATGTCCTTGGGTAAGGATTAAAATAAAATGTTAATGTCAAAAATGGGGGCTATCTTCACTAAAATGTTTACAACAATTGGACTCAGGTTTCACTTCTAGGATGTGATTCTAGGGAAATAATTTGTGATGTGATAATAAAAAATTAAAAACAACCCAAATGTCTAACAAGGGAATGATCAGTAAGTTGCTGAAGCAATGACCAAATTGTATATTCACTATGCACTTGATTATGGAGAAGAAAAGAGTAGGAAAGGCAGGAGTAAAAGTTAACAGTCTTTCCTTCTAGGAGGTAGGATTATGGGTAATTTTTCATCTTCTTTCTACTTTGCTATAAATTTTCCCCAGTGCACGTTGATTACTTTTCTACTTTTTAAAAAAAGACATTTTTTGAAAAGGAATGACAGAGATACCTCGTCCTATAAGAAAAAAGCGTATCTTTGTGGGGGTGGAAACGTGGGAAGAGCAGATCATTTCTGGATGATGTGTGGGAGGCAGAGCCAGGACTGAGGAAGGGGTGCCTCAGAGAGGCAGTTGTCAGCTGAATGTAAGGAAGAACTCCATAGCAGACAGAGCTGTCCTGTGGTGGACAGGCTGTTTTAGGAGGGAGAAAGCTCCCTGTGGCTAGAGAGCAGATGATTCCTTTCAACAGTGTCATAGAAAAGATTCAAGTGTCTGAAGGAGGATTGGAACAGCTGGGGAATGTTTCAGCCTGAGAAGCTAGGGAAGTGTGAGTGACAGGAGTGGAATTTCAGTCTGTGGGACTACGTGGCAGAGAGAGGATTTTGGCCAGAGAGGGAAGCTTGGTTGGAGGATTGGGGTCCTTCCAGGCTGGGTGCAGGAATGTCCTGGGATGCCCGTGGTACCTTAGGCTTTCGGTCCTGGAGTCTCAGGGGCTAGGGAGGACTTGGGTGGGGCTCTAAGTATGGGCTGTTGAACTTGTGCTACCTTCATCTTCAAGAGTGGAGGCCCTGCAGGGCCCTGGGGAAATAATCCTCCAGGTCAATCCCTGCCAGTCCTACCCTTCGGCCAAGCAGAAGTTCTCTTTTAAAATTATGCATCCATTACCTCTTTTCAGTCCCATAAAAAGACAAGGGACCAGTAACCACAGGTGAGGGAGTTTGGGCTCAGAGAGGTGGTGAGACTCTCTTGAGTTCACTATCTGTAAAGTGGTGCGACAAAAACTCCAACACAGGTCTGCCTGCCTACATGGAGTGACACGTCCCACCTCACCGACAGCCACAGATGGCTCAAAGCCAGCCAGCCAGCCAGACAGCCAGACAGTAACTGCATTGCCATTTCTGCTCTCAGCCCAGGCTGTAAGACCGGCACCTGGCAGCTCACAGGGCAGTGCACAGGGTGACCTGCTTCATGTGCCCTTGCTCATTTTGTCCTTGGATGGGCTAAGGGGATATGAGCAAGGCACCAACCCAAACCAGACCCTGTGCTTCATGTGTTAAATCTTATTCATCTTCCTGTGAGATAGACACTGTCTTCATTTTTCAACAAGTCTACATGGGTATCAATCACAACATATACCATTACTTCATCACAACCAACAAAGAATAAATGCTACTGATTAAAAATATGGCATGCCATCAATTGTAAGACAGAGCCCAATTTCAGAGATGTGAAATGTGAACAACTGTGCATCTTAGGATCCATAAAGTTTGGCATGTCCCATTTTGCATATAAAAACACCAAGGCAACAAGAGTTCATGTTTTGCCTGAAGTTACATAGCTAATAAGGAGCAGAACTGAGATTCAAACCCAGGTCCATCTAATCCCAAAGCCTGGCTCTGAACCTCCCACAGAAGAATCTGCTGAGCGTTGCTGGACAGGTTGAGCACCGGACTGTGAATGATGCCCCTGGAAACTGTGCAGTGCCCACCTTGGGCAGCCATAATTGGCTGTCCCACACTCGTTCCACTGAGCCCAGCTGAGGTGGTAGGGCTAGAACGAAGAAGAACATTCCTGGAGGGCTGGGGATAAAACACAAGCCAAGGCAGTAGGGTGGGAAAAGCATGAAGCATGGGGTGGAAATCAGCAGGACTGTGGCAGAGAATGTACACTGGGAAACCCAGAGTTATGAGTCTGGAGAGGAAATGGTCTTGAATAACAGGCCACCTGGGTTGAAAATGTTCTCAACCTCTCCCCAGGTCCTCCAGAGTTTAGTTTCTGGCATTTCCAGTCACCTGGTGCCAGATGACAAAGCAGGCTCCTGAAGCCTCACCCTGCTCTAAAATCTAAGACCATGCCACTGCTGCTCTCGCTTCTGGGGGATCTTCCTGCAGTCTGGCAGAGATCAGACATCCAGCTCTCCCACTCATTATCTGGGTTTGCAGCTGAACTGTTGACATTTCTGCCATGATCCACCCCAGTGTCTTTTTTCTCCCCCAATACAATTGGGTGAGTTTTATCAAATGTAAGAAACAGGCACTTGTCAAAACACATGATCTTAGAATGTGTGATGCCTAGAGAGGTTTTAGGATGGTATTCTGGATGTCCACACGGTTTGGGAATAAAGCTGATGAAATCTGTTTCTGATCTTTTCTTCCACTCTCCATCTTAGCCAGTCTGTGCATTAGAGGCTGCCTGGCTGGGCAAGTTTAAGCAGCAGATATTTGTGAGGGTGAGTGGTATCACTCTGCCCTGCCTCAACTCCCCACTGGGCGCAGGGTCTGTTCATCTGCAGCCCGGGGCCTCAGGAACAGGGAGGGTATGGCTACGACTGTGGGTTCCACAAGACCAGAGAAGGACCCAGCAAAAAGGCAGTTTAGCGCATTTCCCCCTCCCTCCCTGGGACCTCACATTCCCATTAGTCAAAGCCACTGAGTATATCATCCAGAACAAGCAACAGAAACCCAGTCCACACCCGCCGTAATGGTTAATTTGACATGTCAACTTGACTGGAGGAAGGGATGCCCAGACAGCTGGTAAAACGCTGTTTCTGGGTGTCCGTGAGGGGTGAGGGTGTTCGTAGGACTGGTAAGCATTTGAATTGGTGAACTGAGTAAGGTAGATTGCTCTCCCCGGTGTGCTGGGCATCAGCCAATCTTCTGAAGACCCAAACAGAACAAAAAGTGGGAGGAAGGGGGAATTGACCCTCTGCGTGAGCTGAGGGGATTGCACCTTGTTCAATGGCCCTCTTTGGACCTAGAGGTCTGAATCCAGGATCAAGTGGGGCTTTTTAGCAGGAGTCTGGAAAACACGGCCCGGGCCCTGCAGGGAGGTCCAGAGGGCCCATGCCACTCTCCTTTCCCTGCAGCCTTCCCTCTCTCAGCATCACCCGTGACCAGACACAGACCACCTCATTCCCCGAAAATACCTTGAAAATGAGTAGTCACGTGTAACCAGCTCTTACTGAGGGGTTCTGTGATAATGGAGAAGTTAGAATCCAAAATAAGAAGCACTTAAAATTGAGTGCCAGTCATTTCTGTTGTAAAAGATCTTTGAATTAGAACTCCCTGGGGCCAAGACTCCAGCTGGTTATAAACCTAGGGCCCTGGGGTCACAGCCTTTCTTCCAGTTCCAAGCCAGCCACATCTGCCAATGGCAACGTTCTTTCCTGTAAGCCTGGGAAAAACCCTCAAAATCTTTCCAGGTTGCTACTACAATTGGATCAGACGTATCACATGAGGTAAAACCATTAATCTAAACTGTAGACCCTAAATCAATAGATGGTAGGGAGGAATGCTCAAGCTCCAAAGCTACTTTAAATCCAACAAAATAACTGAAACTTGACAGAGGGCCTTACAGACAGATGACCAAATGAGATGTTACAAAGATTCCAGAAATTCACCAAGTCCCTGGGGGTTTCCCCTCAGCTCACAAAAATAGCCGATGCCCATCCGATGCCATCTGTCAACAACTAGTTAACTTAGGACGCTAGATGGCTGCAATCCCTAATGCTGACAGTTGTGCCCCACAGAGCAGCCTGAGTGGAGATCTGCCGTCCCTGTCGCTACGAGGAGCCCTGGAGAACTTGAATGGCTGCTTGATGTTCCAAGACCATTAAACAAACAAAGGCATCACGTCCGCTTGCTCACGGATCTGTCCTCAGCCAGCCCTGGCGGAATTGGAAGAAACTCCCTTCACTTTTCCGAAGAGGCAGTGCGTTTCTCTGAATGTCTCTGTTATTATTATTGATTTCCCTGGGTTTCGTTATGGCCAGAAATAAGGAATCCAATTTGATTAGGGACTAATTTAGCCTCCAAGGCAAGACGTGTCAATACAACAGATGAGAATCATGCAGGCGCCAATTTGGTTAGAGTTGATCGAGCACATTCGGAGTGGGAGCAAGGCCCACCCTCACCCTTCGAGTGCCCCTTCCAGCCATCAGCTGCCTCCCTTCTTTCTCTGCTGATCTGCAACTCAGATATGGGTCATAAAGTCACACGCAGAAGGCATTTCCTAGGCTTGGACATTCCACACCCTCATATCTGAGCCCCCATGACCCCAACCTCTCTCAGAAGTGGGAAGGGGTGGTGTCAGACAAACTTGGGTTCAAATCCTAGCTCTACTATTAATACATATTGTGTGACCACGGGCAAGTCGTTGCTCTGAGCCTCATTTCCCTCCCCTGTAAAATGAGGATATTAAATTGCCACCCTTTAGGTTGCAATGGCAGTAACCCGGCCTCATCTTTGGCCTCTCAAACCCTCACTTGCTCCCTCCAAAGTGCCACACCTCTTGCCCAACTGCATACTAGCCCAAGCTATTCTCATGGCTGAACTCTCCTGCCCTTTATTCTTCCCCTTTCAGGTCTCCCCTTAGGAGTCACCTCTTACAGGAAGCTTTCTTTTTCCCCCTCCCTCCCCACCCAGGCTGTGCCCGGGGCCCTAGCTCTGGACCCCACAGCCCCCTGTGCTCCCATCACAGCCCTCATATCTCCACCTCACAATTGTCTGCCTCCCCATTGGACTGTGAACCCCGGGAAGACGAAGGCCTGGGACCTCCGTTGTCTCCACATCCTCGGTACGGTGCCCAGAGCAGGCATTCAATGAACCGTGTGTGATGGCGAGTTACTGTTCTGGTTACTGTTGCTGTGTAACACATTACCCAAAAAGCTACTGCCATGTAACTATTTAACGAGGCTCAGAGATTGTGTGGGTCAGGGATTCAGACAGAGCATCGGTAAGCATGGCTTTTCTCTGCTCCATGTTGTCTGTGACCTGGGCCGGGACGACCTGAGGCTGGGAACGGGGGTTGTCACCACTGATAACCTCTGGAAGTTAATGTTGGCTGCTGGCCAAACCCTTACCTTGGACTTTCAACCCTCACAGGTGGCCCGTCCCCAGGCCTGGGCTTCCTCACAGCGAACTCGGGGTAATGAGACTTCTGATACAGCAGTTCAGCGCGGCAGCACAAGCGTCCCCGGGAGCGAAGTGGAAGCTGTGTTGTCTTCTACGACAAGCCTCAGAAGCCACGCAGAGTCACTCCCATGCCCCCAAGGAATGTACAGACAATTTTCAAACTGTTCTAGTTTTCCCTCCAGCTTCCACTTAGGATGTAGAAAGCTGGAAAGAGTATCATATCCACATTTACAACAAGAAAAAAAAAACAGATAATCTGCAATTTTATAACTTGTCTTGAGCCTATTGGAGAGCCGCAATCACAGGGTAAAGAAATGTCTTGAAATCTACAGAAACACAGGGACCTCCAAGGAAGATGGGACGTGAGCCCTTGCTCATGCGGGGCAGACACCAAGTGCCATACAAACTAAGTATTCAAGTGAAAGTAAGTAAGAACTCAATTAAAAATTTTAACAAGCTTCTAAGGCTGAGCGTGGGCTGGTACAGGGGTAGGGATCCCCTGGGAGCAGCAGACACGTGGGAAGTCTGCACCCATTCACAGGCCCTTCACTCCAGACTGCACTGGGTGCTGTGAGGGAGAGTGGGAGTAGGGCGAGAGATCAGAGAAAACCTGCCTTGTGGTGCAGGCTAGAGGGGGGAGCAGTAGGAAGAAAAGCTGTAAGACATTGTGGAGAAGACAGCAAATGCTGTCACCCTCAGTGCCCGCTGCAGCTGGGGAGAGAGGATAGAAAAACCCCTATCATGATGAGGGAGGGGCTGAGTTGAGGAGAAGGTCCCACCTCAAGACCCAAAGACACAGTGCCTAAGAACAACTTCCCCAAACACCGTATTTTTTGGACTATAAGAGGCACTTCCCCCGCCCAAATTTGGGAGGAATAATGGTTGTTAATGCTGCTGTTGAGTTCTGTTTGCATTTACATTGGTGAAATATTATGTTATTTATGTTATTAAATATTTTACCACATTTTTTGCTTCAAATTTTTTTTCCTAGTTCCTTCCTCTAAAACTTAGGTGTGTCTCATAGTCTGAAAGATACGGTACCTTCTACCCCTAGGCTAGCAAGAACCAAATGACAGATAACAGCAGTATGCTATGGGAGGAGGGAAGCTAGGGGAAGAGCACACACAGAGAACCGAGGTACAGGACCACAGGCCAAGTTTAAAGTCAAGTGTAGAACAGAATCACAATGGTGGGTGGGGGAACCTTCCAACAACCCAGCTCCCACCCCAACCACAAAGCAATGCTACAGGATTGAAGGCTGTAGTGCACAGAAGGGAACCACAGTGACAACAAAACTCAATCCCAGCTCAACTCCTGTCTGCACTGACTCAACCCCTTATGCTAAAGACCTGGCAAAAGAAAAGGCATGATCATTTCCAGGCATAAACACTATTTACTTGAATCTCTACTGTCCTACACAAGATGTCTGGCTTTCAACAAAAAAATTAGAGGACACATAAAAAGCAAAAGAAAATAACATACTGTCAAGAAACAAAGCAATCAACAACCAGACTTAGACATGGCCCAGATGATGAAAATATCATACAAGGACAAATAACTATAATTTAGAGAACTGTGATTATGATTACTCTGTTAAAGTCTCTAATGTAAAAGTAGACAGCATGCATGAACAGATGGGGGAATTTCAGCAAAGAGGTGGAAACTATAAGGAAAGAAATCTCATGGAAATACTAGAAACAAACAGCACAGTAACAGAGATGAAGATTACCTTAGATGGGCACACGAATAGAGCTAACACAGCCAAGGAAAGGATCAGTGCACTCGAAGACAGGTCAGTAGAAATTATCCAAATTAAAACACAAAAAGGAAAAAAGGCCAAAACAAAGCATCCGAAAGCTGTGAGACAACGTCATGGGATATTATGGAATATGGGACAACATCACATGCACGCAATCAGAGCCCCAGAAACAGAGGAATAAGAGAATAGGGCAGAAGAAATATTTGAAGAGGTGATGGCTGAGAGTTTTCCAAAATTAATGATGGACACCAAACCACAGATCCAAGAAGTTCAGAGAACACTAAGCAAGGCAAAAAACAAGAAACAAAGGGAAAAAAAAACCCACAATCCTAGACACATCACATTCAAACTACTGAAAACCAAAAGAAAAAGAAAAATTTGAAATCTTGAAGGCAGTCAAAGAAAAAAAGGCGCGTTACATTCAAAGGAATAAAGATAAGAATTATAGCAAACTTCTCATCAGAGAAGTTATGCAGAGCAGAAGATATCTTTAAAGTGCTGAGCCCTGCCCTGGCAGGGTAGCTCACTTGGTTAGAGTATCATCCTGACACGCCAAGGTTGAGGATTCAATGTCAGGGCACATACAGGAGGCAACCAATGAACGCATAAATAAGTGGAACAACAAATCCATTTCTCTCTCTCTCAAAAATAAATTAATAAAATGCTGAAACTTTCATTTTTAAAGTTTGGAGCAGAATGACATCTTTAAAGTGCTGGGGAACACAAGTCAACCCCAAATTTTATACCCAGAGAAAATGTCTTTCAAAAGTTAGGAAAAAATATAAGACCTCTTCAGTCAAACAAAATCAGAGAATTAAATACCAGTAAACCTTCACTGTAACATGTGTTAAAAGAAGTTCTTCAGGCAGAAGGAATGTGGTACCAGAAAGAAAATTGTACCTACACAAAGAAATGAAAAGTGCTAGAAATGGCATAAATGAAGGCAAATATAAAATTTGTTTCACATTTTAATTATTTAAAAATATTTTACTATCTGAAGCAAAACAGTAGATGTATATTATGTTCATAGTATTTGTAAAAATGAAAAGCATGACAAGAGTAACACAAAGGATGGCAGGGAAAATTAAGTAGATTGTCATAAGGTCCTCACACGTGTAAACACGTATAATATTTAAAGGTAAACTCTGACATATTAAAGATGCTTATTGTAAATGCTAGGACAATCACTAAACCCCCCACAGTACCCTCTCAAGAGATATTTATTTAGCATCTACTATGTGCCAGATTCCAGGCCCAGTCCTGTGATACAAGACCCTTTTGGAGGTCACAGCTAGAGAATCCAGTGGGTCCATGATGACAATGGTGACAAACACCTGGGCACAGAGGTGACACAGAGGAGGCATCAGTGAATGTGGATTTCTCAGTGGTTTACTTCACACTCTTAGCACTTCATCTTGTCTGGGCCCTTCAGGTTATAAAAAATGAACAGGACAGATGTCACAGGTTAAGTGTGACTTTTCCTGTTGTCCAGATGGCAAAAGGACCCAGGGCAGAAGACAAAAGGGTACCAAACTCCTTTTTTAAGATAGCTACCACTATGGAGGGGGAATCATCTTGGGGTTTACTAAGGGGCAACCAGACTAGCTCTCCTACCCTCAACTGACCCTCTCTGAATAAGCAGGAGATTGGAGGGTAGGTATCTTTCCTCATACCTGAGGAAAAGGGGGCAGATGGTACTACAGCTTTTCCCTTCACTGGGAAGGGAAAGGGACTCCTATTTCCTAGTTCAAGCCAAATGAGGGGTGCTCCTAGAGAAATCTCAGAAGTTGAGGATGCCATTTAGAAGGCGAGATCAGTATCCCATTCCAGTTGGGCGCTGCTTGGGCCCATCCGCTCTTGGTGGCTCTCTTAGTGGGAGAATAACTGGGGAGGGATAGCCAGGGTGAGAGGGGGCCTGTGGAACAGCCTGCACCCCAGTATCTGGGCAGCAAGGGAAAGCGAGGCTTCTGGAACCCAAGAGGACACGAGGGAAGGAAGACATGTTACCGGGCTGCTGGCCAGGTGAGGGGGCCCAGAGCAAAAAGAGGTGGGGAGAGTAAGCAATGGGTGTGGCAGATGGCAAGTGGGAGCCAGCTTTGGGAATGTTTCCATGGGCCATCCACCTGCACCTTACGCAAGAGCCACCATTTGGGCACCGTGGAACAGAGGTCCCTAGTGGCCAGTCAGAGATGGCCTGAGAACTGGCACTGGCCATCAGGAGGGGACTCCTACAGGAAGCCGTCAGATGAGAGGCCCTCTCTCTGTCCTCTCCCCCCTGCTGCCCACCTCCTCTCCTCACACTCCTCCCTCAGGCCTGGTCAAGCCCCAGCTTTAGGACAGGAGCGTTAACTCAGAGGCAAGGTGGGGTTTTAAACCGGGTCAGCCTGGCCCAGACTTCCTCATTCTCCAAGGTGCTCAGCCGTCCATGGGGGCCGCCCGATGTATCCTAAAGGGACAAGGAAGCAAGAGTCCACACAGCACAGCTGATGGCAGCAACCGTAGAAGAAAATCACTCGGATCTGTACCCAGATGGGTTCAGACCATCCAACAAGCCCGAGACACAGAGAAGCAAGGCCAAGGCAAGAGTGTTCACTTCCAAACCCATGTTCCTTATCTACTTTGAAATCTCCTGGGTCCCCATGACGGCTTTGTTTAAAGCCATAGCTTCCTCAGGATGAGAGAGAGTTGCTATTATGGGTTGAATTGTGTCCCCTTCAAAGAAGATATGTCAAAGCCCTAACCCCTAGCCCTCGAACTGTGACCTCATTTGGAAACAGGGTCCTTGCAGACATAGTTAATTACAATGAAGTCATAGTGGAGTGCAGTGGGCTCCTAGGCCAGTACGACTCTGTCCCTGGGAGCCCAAAGCGCTGGCTCTGCCCGAAGGCACACTGTGTTTCCAGGGGGTCACGTGTTTCCAGCTTCCCACAGGACCCCTGCATGCGAGACTTATGGATGCAGTGCTGAAGCTACCGTTTGTGTAAAAAGGTGGGGTGTGGGGAGGAAAATAAGACTATGCATTTGGCTTTTCTTACATTCCCATAAAGAAACTCTGGAAGGAGACACAAGAAACTCAGAAATGTGGTGGGTGATGAAAACTGGGTAGCTGAGAGAGATGTGGAAGTGAGACTCCTTTCACTGCGTGTCCTTTTCATTCGACTTTTGAATCTGCAGTTGTATAAATCTGGGGTGCTTCTTCCAGTGACACCTAGCAATTCTCCAAATCTCAAGGGACGCTAAACTGTCCTACAGTTTAGCTCTACTCTGACACTACCTGGAGATCGTGTTACCGAAAAGGGACCGCTGAGCGGGGCTGCCTCAGGTCAGGCTGTAGTGCGTGGGTTCTTGGCTTCCTGCAGAAAAGATTTCACAAGATGAGTCCAGGCGATTTTGAGAGGCACAGTATTAAAACTGGGGACAGTGGAAGAAGCAAGGATTTGGGATAGAAGAAGCAATGGGAGAGAGCCGAGGCAGGGCTGCTTTGGCTCACTGGAGAGTCAGAGAAAAGGGGCCCCGGAGACAGGTTCAGAGGGTTAACCCACGATGCGCTGCCGCCGCCCATTGCTCCCCTGGCTGCAAGTCTCTTGGGGACCCTTAGAGTTTCGGAGAGGCACACCTGAGAGGGTAGAAAGGTGTGGGCGGGATCCCAGAAGGGAGAGCGTGCCCTGGGTCCTTTCTCCTGAGAATTTTAAAGCCTGGGAGTTTAGGGGAGGTCTCAGGGGAGGATCACAATAGAATATTCACCGGCTTTATGCTGACGTGCCAAAATGAGATTTATTCCCCTGACTTCATCTGTCCTTGAGTGTGGTTGGCACAAATGGCACCAATTGGATCTCTGCTCTGTATCTCCCTGAGTGGGGTGATTCAGGCTACTTACCCTCTGGGAGGGGAGAAGTGTAAACCATTTACTTTTAAGTGTCCTAGGTTAGGGAAGACAGGATTTTGCTATTTACTGGATGGTTGTAAACTGCTTGGCCATTGAACTCTCCACCTCAGTTTCCCTATTCCACTTGTCCTGGTTTACTGGGCTGGTCTCAATAGCAGCAGATCCCACAGGTTCAGTGTTCAGCCCCACAAGACTGTCCCCACTTCAGACATCAGTCTCAAGTCCAGGTTGCTGCCTCCGTTTCTGAACAACCAACTATAAATCAGAGGTTCCCATGACTTCCTCCTCAGGTTTGATTAATTTGCTGGAGCAGCTCAAAGGAACATTACTTACACTTACCAGTTTTTATACAGGATACAGATGAAGAGCCAGATTAGGAAGTACATAGAGCAAGGTCCAAAAGGGTCCTGACAGCAGAAGCTTCTGTCCCCAAGGAACTGGGGTGTGTCACTCTCCTGGCGTGTGGGTGTGCTCATCAACCCAGAAACTCATTATGTTGTTCAAGAGATTTCAGAGCTTAATTTCCAGACCCAACCCCCTTCTGAAAAGAGGGTGGGTGAACCAGAAAGTTCCAACACTTGAATCGCTTGACTTTTCTTTTTTTAAAAGATTTTAATTACTTATTTTTAGAGAGAGGGAAGGAAGGGAGAAAGAGAAGGAGAGAAACATCAATCAGTTGCCTCTCACTAGGGACCAGGCCCGCAATCCAGGCCTGTGCCCTGACTGGGAATCAAACCTGTAACCTTTCACTTTGCAGGACGACACTCAACTGACTGAGCCACACTGATCAAGGCTAATCACTTGATCTTTGTGATCAGCCCCATCCTGCCAGGTTTTCCAAAAAATCACCTCATTAACATAATGAACTCAGGTGTGGTTGAAAGGGGACTGTTATGAATAAACCAAGACATTTTTATAGCTCTTTTCACTTAGGAAATTCCAGGAGTTTTAGGTATGAAATCAAGACCAAACATATGTTTCTTCCTATAAATCACAATATCACAATAACTCATTCTAAATAATTGGATAGCAGGCGTAGCAACAGTACAGAGGATGAGGAACGAGCTGAGTCTGCAGGACTGAGTCTGTTGTTTATTGTGCGGGCAGTAGGGAGCCATGGGAGGATCTAAGGGGGAGGGGTGGGGGGGCATGACCAGACTTGTCAGTGGCCAGTACACAGGGTAATTTACAAGGGGCTGGAGAGGAGCCTCGAGACTGCAGGTGTGATCAATGAAAAAAGTGCATGGCCACTGTGATCAGAGACGTGCGGGCTGGGGAGTAACAGGTGATAAGTAAACCAGAAGGCAGAGCTAAGGAGGCCTCCAGTGTGGGGCTGGGGGGTGTCAGCCAGCCCAGAAGAGATGTAGGCATCAAACCCTGAGCTGCACCCAGCCGTGCTAGCCCCTAAGAAACCCCACTCTCTCTCTAGCAACCAGTCATTATTCTTCCCGTGTGCAGCCCCCTAATTGCTGAGAGATGAAGTGCCTGAGTCTGCCCTCTCACCGTGGCTGACAAATGCCTGTCTGAGCAAGAGCCAGGATGTGGGGAACAGGACAGATGGGGTGCTGTACAGCTTCCCTATTCCCAGATCCCCAGGCCCTGCTGTTCCTGGGGATTTGGGGAACAAACAAAACCCTGTGCTTAATGAGACAGCCCAGTCAGCTGTCACACAAGGCCAATGCATGGTGTCAAAGGCAAACCCAGCAGCAGAGATCCAGGCCAGGATCCCTGAGTCAGAGCAGGGCGAGGGTGGGGAGGGCTCAGCAGAAAGAACGTGCAGTTAAATCTGGACTGTAAATCACCATACCTCTCTGAGCTTCAACTTCTTTACCTAAATGAATAACATTCTGTGTGGCAGATGTTACAAGTTAACAGCTTCACACCCAGTTGCTCTGCTCTTATTGAGAGAACAGCAATTGTTTCATGGTGGGGAAGAAACAGACCACCAGAAAACACCTCCAGTTTCCCTTGCAGCTAGGGGCCACCATGTGACCTGGTTTGGGATAATGAGATAAGACAGAAGCCATGGCTGGATTTCAAAGCTGAGATGCCTGGAAGTGCAACAAGAAGGTAAACGCTATACACTCTGAGGGTGATAGAGTAGGAAAATCAAAGGCGTCCGAGTACCTGGCAGGACCATGGGGCCACCACACCAGCCTGGGGTTACCATGTCTGAACTTCTAGGTGGGGTTTTAATGGCTCTGTGAGGATGGAGGATGAGGCTCTGGACCCCGTGAGAGGCTGGGAGCTGAAACTAGCCTCTTTAGATAAAGCCGATGTTGGAAATGAGCTGTTTCTTCCCTGAATGGAGACAACAAAAACTGCCAATAACCCTGGACTGGAACCTAGATGTGAGTTTTGTGCCCTGGACCATAGAAGAAAAATAAGTCATCCAAGATAAACTGAAATGAAAATGAACTCAGTAGATGGGTTTGACAGTAGTCTGGACATAGCGGTTGAGGCCACTGCTCAGAATACAACACACAGGGAGATAAAGAGATATGAGATATAAAAGAAGCTGAGATGAAGGATGAAATGAGACAATCCATCATACATCTAATAGGAATTCCAATAAGAGACAATAAAGAAACATGAGAAAGGCAATGTATGAGAATATATAAGAATTTCCAGAATTGAAGAAAGAAATGAGTCCTCATAGACTTCCAAGTGGGATAGACCAATTCACACTTTATGGCAAGGAACAACATTAAGAATAAAAGAAAATCTTTAAAGGTGCCAGACGGGAGAAAAAAAGAGGTTCCCTTCAAAGAATCAACAATTAGATGATTAAACATGCTGAGTTCTAATTAGCAACAATAGGAACCAGAAAAGAGTGGAATATTTCCAAACACAGTGAAAATATTCTTGTTAACCCATAATTCTATACCTAGCTAAACTGTCGTTAGAGTGAGACCAAAGTAAGCACGCTTCCATATATGCAAGATTAAAGAAGGTACTCCTCATTGGCTCTTGCTGAAAGTATTATTAAAGGGTGCACTTAGCCCTGTCTGGGTTGCTCAGTTGGTTGGGGTATCATCACGTACACCAAAAGGTTGCAGGTTCAATTCCTGGTCAGGGCACATACCTAGGTTGCAGGTTTGAGCTTCAGTCAGAGTGCATACAGGAGGCAACCAATAGATGTTTCTCTCTCACATCAATGTTTCTTTCTCTTTCTTCTTCTCTCCCTAAAATCAATAAACTTATCCTTTGGTGAGGATTTTTTTTAAAGATGCACTTAAACAAGAAGGAAAATAAACTCACAAGGAAGAAATGGAATGCAAGGTGCAAGGCTCAACAAAGCTTTTGTAAAGCATGATGGCAAATTTAAATAAGATTTTTTAGATTTTATTTATTTATTTTTAGACAGAGGGGAAGGAAAGGAGAGAGGGTGAGAAACATCAGTGTGTGGTTGCCTCTCACACGCCCCCTACTGGGGACCTGGCCCACAACCCAGGCATGTGCCCTGACTGGGAATTGAACCCACAGCCCTTTGGTTTGCAGTCTGGTGCTCAATGCACTGAGCCATACCAACCAGGGCCAAATCTAAAGAAGCTTTTATTGTAAAATATAATGCTGAAAAAGTCAGATTTTATAAATAAGATGGAACTAAAATACTAAACAATAACAATAACGGAGCTGGGATGAGGACATTCAGAAGGAAAGCAATGCATTCTGAGACATTTTTTAATCAACTTTAGATTTTGTTAAAAATCTATGAAGCTAAACAAGTATGAAATTCAAGTGTAGCCTCTAAAATAACATCATTAAATTGATTAAAAATTAAAGATGGCCCTGACTGGTGCAGTTCAGTGGGCTGAATGTCATCCCACACACTGAAATATCGCTGGTTGGCTTCCCAGTCAGACCACATGCCTGGGTTGCAGGCCAGGTCCCCAGTTGGGGGCGAGTGAGAGGCAACCTATCAATTACCTAATGCACTTCGATGTTTCCCTCCCTCTCTTTCTGCCTTCCTTCTCTAAAAATAAATAAATAAAACCTCATAAATAAATAAATAAAAGAAACAGAACAGAAACTTCTTGTAGCCCCCCATTACTTCTCACAAAAGGTCTTCCTGGAAAAGCAATGACAATCTGGGGTTCACTAAGATTTGCACCAGACCTCATCCCTCCTGGTTTTCACAGAGGCAAAGCCTGGCTGTAGGGATGGCAATTGAGGAGTGAGAGTATTTTGTGTCCTTTTTCTGCTGCTTTCTGGGCTCCCAGCTGCTGGCCACAACCTGACAGCAGAGCTGCCGAAACCCTCTGGCTTAATTAAAAAATAAAATCAAAGAAGGAAAGAAACTTTTTTTATTACACTCTCCTAATGGTGGAAAATAGTTTCAGGCATAAAAAAGCACTCGGCTGGCTACTTCCCAGGCGTCAAAAATTAACGGCCACTACATTTTATTCGGAGGAATTAATGGAAAAATTTACATGGCAGCGTAAAACGTAGGGGACAAGATGAAGGACACAATTCTTCATTGAAGAACTCACTCCCTTGCTTGCAGCAAAGACACTGGTTTGGCCACCTGTACTGACCTGCAGCTGTAGGCTCACAGGAGACCGAGAGGGTTATGGGGGACCTGGAGGGGCAGATGTGGGGTGGGGGGGATTGGGTGCAGCCTCCGTGGGAAGGTTCCCAAGACCTCATTGCACATTCAGATCCTGTCCCCATCCTGCCTTCCAGCCACTTCCTCTGCAACACTCAATCCTCCCTTCCCCCTGAGTGATTGCTGGTGGTGAGAACATCAGACTCAGGGGCAGCAGGCCTGGGTTCTGCTCACCGCTACACAGCCATGCACTTGCTGGGTGTTTCCCTTTGCAGCCTCTGTCTCTCTGTCTTGTGAAATGGCCACATGAATTCTGGGATCCCTCCAGATCCTGGTATAACACAAACTCGGTCTTTTGTGTTTACATATAGATATTTAAGGACCTGGCTTCACAGTCAGGTATAGCTGACTTCAAATCCTAGCTCAGCCGCATATCAGCTTTATGGCCTTAGGCAAGTCACCCTTTGAGACTCAGTTTCCATTTTCATAAAATGGGAACATGAGTACACCCCACTCAGGGTGACTATGAATCTAGAAGTCAGTTTGTCCCACCCGCTCTGCCCCTGGGGTGTCCCGCGTAAGCTCTGAATGACAGAAGCTCAGTACCCATTTCTTTTCTTTCTCTTTTTTTGTCCTCACCCGATGACATACTTATTGATTTTTAGAGAGAGGGGAAGGGAGGCACAAACATTGATCAGTTGCTCTCAGGGGCCGAACCCACGACAGGTATGTGCACTGACCAAGAACTGAGGAATCAAACCCATGACCTTTTGATTTACAGGATAATACTCCAACCAACTGAGCCACAATGGCCAGGGCCCGAGACCCTTTTCTTGTTTCCACAAAAGAGCTCACTCTATAAAACATACCAGTGAGCAGTAAACACTTTATTGAAATCTCTGCAGGAGTGGGCGGGGAGGGTTTATATCACTCACTTCACAGCGAACAACTGAAAATTCCCTTTGGAGTAAACACCAGTTACTCTCCAGGGAGTGGGATGGAGGTAGCAGAGGAAACAGGGAGGGTTTTTGAAAAACAATTTACCGTATTTTGCTGTGTATAATGAGCTCCCGTGCACAATGTGTGTACATCCACGTTTTTGTGCACATGATACACGGGTTATGCCCATAGTATGTAACCATTATGCCCATTATAACGTGCATTCTTATTTTTCCCTCAAAAATCTAGCCAAAAAAGTGTGCATTATACATGGCAAAATACGGTAAGTATGTTTGGGAAACGCAGCACATAACTGATTAGTATATCATGTCTGTTCTTGTTCTTTATTTGAAATTTTCTTGAATCCAAATTTTAAATGTTTAAAAAACATTTTTTTCCCCTGGCTAGGTAGCTCAATTTGTTAGGTCATTGTCCCCATACACCAGGGTTGCGTGTTTGATCCCTGGTCAGGGCACAAACAAGAATCAACTAATGAACATGTAAATAAATAGAACAATAAACCGATGTTCCTCTCTCTCTCCCCATCCCCTTCTCTCTCTAAAATCAATAAATAAAATATTTTAAATATATTTATTTTTTAAATAAATGTTTCTATTTCAATAATAACAACAATTTATCAGAGGAGCAGTAAGCCTGGAGTAAACCACACTCTTCCTTGGGTTTCTGTCACAGCCTCAGTGTCCCCGCTGGCTGCCATGTCCTCACTCCTTCTCAAGCCCAGAGCTTTCTCCAGACCACACATGCTACAGCCCCCTGGACATCACCCCAGTGCCCGGTCTCCCACTCAGGGGGCCCAACATGGACCAGAGCTGCTCCCCACCGTCACTCCCTAATCCCAGCTGTGTGAGCCAGTGTCCTGGGTGCTACCCTGGCCTCCCTCCTAGTCCAACATCTCACACCAACGATCCCACTTCTGGAACATCACTCAAAGCTCTCCAGGTCTGCTGCCCCCACCCAGTTCAGGCCCTTGTCATCGCTCACCTCCTCCCTGGTCGTTGTGCCGCTGGAGTGAGCTTTCTACCCTCAGCACCCCTCCTGTGCCTCCCACTGCTCCCACCCTTCTCAGTTCCGAGGGCTTCAGGACAACATCCACACTCCTCACCTGGCATCGCCACCCTCCAGGACCCAGCCCCCTGGGTGTCTCCAGACTAATCAGTCACCATTCCGAGCCTGAAGCTTGAGACTCTGATACAACCCAACTGCACAGGAGCCCTGCATGTCCCAGCTCTCTCCTGCCACTACCCCTTTGCCTTGTTGTGCCCTCTTTTGGCATGCCCTTCCCTCTCTCCATTTCTCAGCCTTGTGTCCCCAGACCAAACACTCACATCTACCACATCTCTAGACCCTTGGCACATCACCAAGGGTCACTCCTAGCCTGACTCAACCAATCAGCAACTCTGTTCAAAAACATGGAATGAATACCTAATGTGTGCCAGCTGCACAGCACTGAGTCAGACTGTCCCTGTCCTTGAAGAGTGCCCAGTCTAGTAAAAAAGACAGACCTAAACACAAATGATTAAATCCTGTTTTGGCCCTGGCTGATGTGGCTCAGTGGGAAGGATTGAGTGCCGGCCTGCGAACCGCTCCATTCCCTGGGTTGCAGGCCAGGTCCCCAGTAGGGGGCACAAGAGCAACCACACCTTGATGTTTCCCTCTCTCCCTCCTTTCTCCTCTCTCCAAAAACAAATAAATAAAATCTTTTTAAAAATCCTATTTCGATGATGCTGGGATGAAGGACTCATATGGGATTCTAGAAGAAACCCTACCACTGCCAGAGTGACTAAGGAAGGCTGCCTGGAGAGGCGAGCTTTGAGTCAGGCCTAGAGGAGGAGGAGGGCCCAGCCAGCAGAGGAAAGGACAGCACAAGAGGCGGAGAGCACAGCATCCGCAAAGGCTGGGGTTGCACTTTCCAACAGGGGCCTAGCCCAGCCTTCGGACGTCTCCTCCCAGTGGCTTCTTTGACATAAACCTGGGCTGGGAGCTTTTCCAATTCTTCAGAGCACTGCCCAGAGGAAAGCTTTCTATGAGAGTGAAGATTTATTTAGTTGGTTATAAAGTGAATGTCAGGCTGGGGTTGGGCATAAAGCAGAGCAAAGGCATAATAAAGACACAGGCAGAAGATGGCCATCATCCAGTCCCAGGGACCCTGAGCCAGTAGCTCCTAACTCAGTGTGCCTCCAATAAAGGTGCCTCCCACAAACACAGAGTGAGTGCCAGCTGTTTATGAGCCTGGGGCCAGGTGCTGGGGTACAACAGTGAACAAGACAACAAACGCCATGCTATCAGTCAGAGACAAGCACATCCCAGGCAGGGACAGGCCAGAGGTGCTGATGCCGAGGTGACAGGAAGCCTGAGGGTAGGGAGAGCCCAGTCGAGGCCCCTGACCCAGCCCGGCTGGATTGTGGGGGTGGGGGTGGGGAGGTGGGGGACGGAGTGGGGAGTGAGAGGGCAGGCAGATACAGTGCCCAGAAGAGGGCCAGGAAGAGGAAAGAGTGTATGTGCAGACGCTCCTCAGCCATGCCCTGTTCCCCTGGGTGGGGACAGGTCTGCAGTCCTTGGGGGTCCTGACATGGGCCGCTGTGGCTCTGCCCCTTCCACCCCTCAGCTCCCACCCCTGGCAGCTCACCCCAGACCTCCTGCTGCCTCCTGAGTTCTTGTCCCAGCAGACAGCTCTAGCCAGTCTCCTCCCCTGGGGCCCACCCGACCACAGCCTCCTCCATGCTGCCCCTCCCTGCCCACCCATATCTTGCCCGGCACAGAGAGGCCAGGAAACTGCCTAATTAGATTTCCCAATGCACGAGTTGCCTGTCTGCCCTTCTAGTGGGCCCCATCTCTGCCAGTGCTCCCTTTGGAGACCCCTCTGCTCTCCCATAGTGGGGGGACAATAACCCTCACTTCACCCCCAGGGCCAACAACCCACAACCCAATAGTTCTTTTTCTCTGTTTCTCATTGCTTTTCTGTTTATGGAGACAGCACAAAGGGTTCAGGTGGGGGTGCAGACAGTCGGGATAATGGAACTTGCTGAGCTGTCTTTTATGAACCCTGAGGGGTGCATCTGGCCCCAATTTTGACTATGCTCTTTATTTCATTTCATTTTATTTATTTATTTTTGACTGTGCTCTTTAGAATGTAGGGTATTTGATGCTTGCCTGTAACTTTGGCCTCAGTTGCCATTGCTGGAGCAACTAGAAACTGCTTCATGCCTCATATTGGTACGTGTGCAAACTAGTTCATTGTCCCATTATCTGCAATTGTGAAAAACTGGAAACGCTAGTGTGTAACAGTAGGGGAAGGTCATGAACAAAAACGGGCTGCATCTGCCTTACTACTGCCTAATGCAGTTCCTGGCACATAGTAGGTGCTCAGGAAATATGTGTGGAAGGAAGGGAGCAAAGAAGGGAAGAAAGGGGAGAAGCAGAGAGGAAAAAAAGAAAGAATAAACTTTGAAAGGATCTTCCAGAATCCCAGAAAGCAAACCTTCTCCCCTTCCATGAAGCTAAAGAAGATGCACTTTTTGGGGGGGCTGTTATTGTTCATTTCTAAAACTTCCATCAAATGACTCCAAAATTCAATTCCCTCCTGAATGTTGTTTCTTTTTTCATTTTCATCATCCCTCATCTTTTTAACACTCGCTGTTGAATTTCCCGTTCGGAGCGGTTGATTGAATTGTGGCTCTGGGGACTTGCAACAGTCACTTTAGACACTTAGAGTTCCAATCACGCAGCCACCACGCCGGCCCCCCCTCCAGCTCCAGAGAAACCATCTCTTATGAGAGCCGATTATATTTTTACAGCCAAGAACGCCACACTCTAAAACACGGACTATAAAAATCAGAATTCTCCGTGACTAATGTACACCCAATGAAAATATAAAATGCCTACTTAATGGGAGAAGGCTGATTGGAAAATTCCACATGCAGGTGAAGTTCCACGGTTGATGTGATATGGGGCCCAAGCCTGGAAAAGGCTGGGAGCTCACCTCTCCAGGGGCCGAACCGTCCAATCCTGCAGGTCCCCCCAGGCTCCTGCAGTCCTTCTGTGCAGGGAGTGGCAGCTAAGGGAGGCAGGTGAAGGCGAGCACTCTTGTCGGTTAAGCACCTCCTGTGCGCCAGGCACTGAGCTTGTAGAATCCTGAGAACAACTCTATGAGGTGAAACTTATTCTCAACAATTTGCAGAGGGGGCTTCCTTTGGGGTCTCAAAGGATGAATAGGAGTTAGCTGGGGAAAGAGGAGGGCCCTGGAAAGAAGTTACATGCGGAGGGAACAGCATGTACAAAGGCAAGAGGCAGTAAGTAGAATAAAAGCATTTTGGTATTGCTGAAGCTTACAGTGGTAGCAGGGAGGACAAGATTGGGGGAGTGGACAGGGGTCAAGTCACACAGAACTTTGTGGACCTTGCTGGAGGGGAAGGGACCAATAAGCAGAAACAAGAAGCCAGGAGATGCCAAAGTGAGCTGTCATAGTCATATAGACAAGAGGTGCATCATGGAGACAAAGTCAGCAGGACTGGGTGACTGGGTGGGTTCCTGTGGAGGCTGAGGTGGGGAGGGGACTCAAGAATGACATCCAGATTCCATTCTCCAGCACTGATGGGGGCTGCCTCTGCCTTGGGGATGCATGGAAGGCACATATCAGGGCAAAGATGCTACACTCTACTGTGTACATGCTGGGCTCATGGTGCTCGCAAGATGCAAGCCCCAGGTGAGAGTGTTTGGCTCAGGAGTGGGGCTGGGCTCAACTTAGAGGCACAGCTGTCGGTTGTCAGCTTGGTGATGACCTCTAAAGCCACAGAGCAGAGGGGTTCACCTAGGAGAGTGTAGGTGGGAGCCTGTAAATGAGCAGCCATGGCCTTCATCTGTCCCACACACCAGTTTAATTAGATTTGCACAGTGTTTAAAATTTTTTTGAGCCAAAATTCAAAAATCGAGCACACCCACTTAAAAACATAAATCTCTGGCTTCTCTTGGAAAATGAGAAGATCTGGCAACATGGGCTAGAAACCTTTGAGAGCAACATTTGCTAAGAAGTACCTAAAAAGTGATTTCCCCCTTAGATAGGGCATGTGCTTGCCCAGTCACCACAATCTCCACCCCTCCCTATTGTCTTGCAGAATCCGAGGTTGAGTAGTTCTGCTGTCAGTTATTGTTGCACTTGCACTGATTTCTGTGTCCCACACCTCTATCAAATAAAGGGTAGTCTCTGAGAGTCACAGTTATGTGTTTCAAGCATGACAGAAGAACATATATCATTGCAGATGCCAAGACAATTCCTTTGCCTTTAATATGCAAAACAAGGCCACACAGTCTTCTCTGGTTCACAAGGACTTGATGGAAATGGCTAGAGAACTCTAGAAAGAAAAAAGAGGGACACATAGGAGACAGAGAGATCAGAAAGGGAGGGTGGCACAGAAAGTTGCCAGGGAACAGACTTTCAAGGAGAGTGTGGTCAGCAATATCTAATGTTGTCAAGAAGGGTTTGTGACATGCAGGTGCACACACAGCCACACATGCATCTGCATGCAGACATGTGTATGCACACACAGGAACATGTGTGTGGGTCCACCCACACTCATGTGCAGATTGCCTCTGCACACACCAAGACCCATGTGTGTACGCACAGGGAAGAATGTAATAAAGGGGTGTATACATGTGACCATGCATGTGAACACACACGTGCAGGCAGGGAGACACACGCACTCGGGCACAAAGGTGTCTGTATCTGCATAGGCACCAGCACAAAGGCACGCGTGTGTTCACAGAGCCGCCTGAATCTGTGCACACTCCCAGGGATCCATGCTCACACCTAATGAGGCCCTGCCAGTTCCGAACCAGCAACTCGTAACTAAATAAATATGATAAACAACTCCCCTCCAGATGGCTCCGCACGCACACCCACTCCTCCTGCTCAGAGGGATGGCGCATTCTATGCCAATAAATCCTCCTGTTTGAAAACATTTGCCTTCTTAATTGGCCTGTTTACGGGTAAAATATGTTTCTGGGTAGTGCTCTGCCAGAATGGGATGCCGAGACGCCCGGCTGCCCAGGGCTCGCCCAGAGACAGGACCCGAGTGGTGGGGAGGTCCAGCTTCACCCACTCACAGGGACCAGACCCAAAGCGGAAGCAGCTCAGTACTGCCAGGGCAGGCTCCCCCAGTTGCTTTTTCTTCCCTGTCTCTCGGTCTCTTTCTTTGGGTTCACACTCTGCATGTGGCACAGTCTAGGGTCCTTAGACCAATCCTCTGCTCCCCATTTCCATTTCTCTGGCAGCCCCCCTGCACGGCAATGACTGTGGTAACCCCCATAGTGGGCTGAAGGGTGGTCCCCACAAAAGATATGTCCACATCCAATTCCCCAGAACCTGTGAATGTGACCTTAAATTAAATTAAGGATCTTAAGATGATATCATCCTGGACTATCCAGGTGGGGCCTAATCTAATGATAAGTGTCCTTATAAGAGACAGGAGAAGACATACACAGAGGAGGTGCAATGAAGGCAGAATAGAGATTGGAGGCGACAAGCCAAGAAATGCTAAGGTTTGCTGGCAAAAAAAGTCAAGGATGGTATTTTCCCTCAGACACCCTGATGATATCTTGATTTTGGACTTTTGGCCTGAGCTGTAAGAGAATAAGCTTCTATTGTTTAAGGACTCACCCACCATCTGTGGTAAATTGTTGCAACAGCCTCAGGAAGCTAACACACTTCCTCTTTTATGAGGGGGAGTGACTGCCCAGAGCTGGGCCTCAAACCTGCATTTGCTCTTTACTCTGACACCTCACAGGTTCTGAAGGAGACCTCCAGTAGAAATGGGGAAACTGAGGCCCAGAAAGGGGGCAGAGTGTTACCTAGTGGCAAGGAAGGGACCAGAACCCAGGATGCTGACCCTGGTGTGCTACATCCCAGGCAGTTTCTTCATCAGGAGCTGAGTGGGCAAGATGCACGGTACAGGATAGCCCTTAGGTGAGGTTCCCCCTCAGGAACCAATTCTGGGACCCACTGAGGGAGGACAGAAAGGAGACCTCCTCAGGGGTTGTTTTCCTCTACTCGAACAAGGGCCCGGGGTGGGTGAACCACGAAGATCCCTTGCAGCTGTCCTCCGCCAGGCGCTCAGGACCAACCACCTTTCTTTCCACGTGCCCCACCCCCACCGAGGAAGGCGGGCAGCCACATCTATTCTCCCCTCACTCACGTGGGAGAGTGAGGCCAGTGTTAACCAAAGGACTCTACCTGTCAAAAAAGGACTCCTTGTGGTTAATGGGGCCCAAATTCATAACCGGAGTCTAGCAGCCATTGCTGACAGAGGCCTGTCACGCGCACACAGCATTCAAGCAAAAGCCCCAGCCTGAGACGCCAGCCTCCTGCACTGTGCTCCTGATGGCCGAGGAGGCGCTTATGAGGGAAGCTCCTGGTATCTCTATCGACCAATGGTCTGAGACCTGCCCTGTCCAATCAGAACTGCACATTCGCATCTTTACCGACCAATCAGAGCAATTCCATAATGACTAATCAGAAGTGCGATTCTGACCTATCAAGACAGTGTTATTTGAACCAATCAAACTGTACAAATTTGTATTACTCATATTCATAAAAACAGACCAATCCAGGACCAAGGTGGGGACTCCTGTTGTTATTAGACTGGTGACAGCAAACTTTCGTTGACACCAGAGAAACAAAGCCACACACCAGGCCACACAGCTGATTAGCTGCAGAGCCGGGATTCAAAGTCAGCTCTGTCTGCTTCAAAGGCTACCTGGACATGCTGCCTCCCAGGTAGGAGCTGTGGTACTTCCCAGGGTCAGGAGTTGCAGCCAGTCCACTAGAAGCAGAATGAGGCTGTGGTTTCTCTTTCCTTCCGCACCTTAAAGAGTCAGTTTGTGGCTCAGCAGCTCCAATGTGCCTAGGTCAGAGTGAGTACACTGTGAACCACCCACTGTGTGACCTGGGCCAAGTCACTCCCCCTCTCTGAACCTCCATGTTCTCATTGTAAAATGGGGAACATACTAATAGCTACTTCAAAGGACTATTGTGGGGAATGATGGAAATGGATGCAGAAAGCCCTTAGTAACACACTGAGCACCCAGTAAATGCTTAATAAATGATCCTGGTGATCTTAGAGGCCAGTGAGAGGACTCTGGCCATGGAAGGTGACTTTATAAGCAAAGTGAAGCCAGGACAACAGCAGAGTTGGCGGAGGCAGGGCTGTGGCCCTGCCCCTGTTCACATCACGGGTTTGAGACCTGTGTGCCTGCACAAAGCCCTTCCTCAGAAGGGCCCCATACTTGGTTTAATACTTGTTGTCACTGTCTTAGAATCCTTAATACTCTTTGAACCAGGGGCCCCGTATTTCATTTTGCACTGACCCTGGCAAATTCCCCGGGGTCCTGAGTGAAGTAGAGAAAGGATTTCTCTCAAACACTCAAAGTCATAAACAGACCTTTTCCCACTGGTATGCTGGAGCTGGCTTCTACCAGCTCCAGGACCCAATTGTTCAATTTTGAGGAATTTTGTTGTCACGTTGGTAGCTTGATATTGATCGTGGTGGGAGTATCTACACCATAGAGATCAACAAATGTTACACTATTCAGGGTCTTTTTTTTCTAAGGCATTTCTTCATCAATGTTTCCCAGAGTGTGCCCAAGGCCCAACTTGGCAGTGTGCTAAAAATAATAGTATCTGGGCATCCCTTCCCAGGCCCGTTGGGTCAACCCCTGAGGCTGCAGGGCCAGCACAGGAAGGCTGAGGCCCTACACAGGGAGTCCACAAGCTTCACTGGAAGTAGGGGCACAGGAAACGGGTTTTGTGGAGTTGGAAAAGTAAATCCACCTGAAGTGTGGGGCTGACAGCTTACCAAGACAGCAGAGGGGCAGCAGTTAAGGTTAAGAACTTAAATTCCCCGCCTCGAACACAGGCCTATCCTCCCGCGGAGAGGCCAAACCCAAGGAGGGAGGTCACCCACAGTGCTGCCCTCCTTTGCTGGCTCTGGGGACAAGGGCAGGGACCTTCAACAGAGAGACCTTCTAGAAGGCCACTGTGGGCACACAGTAAATAACGACTATTATTATTCCGAATGTTGTTATAATGGCCCCACCTCCTGGCTGGGTTGCCCACTTTCTCCTACACCCTCTCCTCTTACCTCACCCCCTCCCTAGGCTCCCACAGCGGCTGGGCCCACCACACATCCATTCCCCACCACAGCGTCCCGTCAAGGGGGCCGGCTGCTGCCTCGCATCAGATCCCAGCAAGGGGGCAGGTGGAGACGGCGGGGAGCGGGGGCGGGGATTCTAGGTAGACACCCGCCCCATTCCACTCCACCTCACCTGCTCTTGCGCACCCCACCAGGGGCGCAGACCGCCGGGAAGTGCCCACCCTCTCCCCGCCCTAGCTGCGGAGCGAGGGGTCTCACTGCCTGGGAGATGGCGCCACCTGCAGACCCCCAGGCGCGCTGCGGCATCAGCCCCTCAAAACGGAGAGGACCCCACTCCAGGGGCCTGGCCAGGGCTCCCGCACTGAACTACAGCCCACATCACACTGCCTTCCGCCGCCCGGGCACCCAGAGGGAGCAGTGGTAGCGTTTCCCAAAACGTGGCTGTTGGAACCCACACCCTGATCAAAAAGTTCGGAAAATGCCCCTTGGAGATTCTGTCCACCTATTTGCCCCCAAAGTCTGACTTGAGTTAACCATTCAGTTCTGTAACATGAACACCAAGGCCATGGGAAAGTTATTTTTTTCTAGGCCTCAGTTTCCTCATCTGCAGAATGGGGGTGAGGATATTGCACTAGAAGAGACTATCTCAAAGCCCAGGTGGGATTCCCAGAAGCACCTGGTATCACGTTTAAAATACAATTTCCAGGGCCCCACCTCCCAAGAAATTCTAATCCATACAGGAACCTGCGGGTTGAATCAGTTTCCGGGAGATTCTGATGCAGATGTTCTGCCAACCCCATCCTGAGAAACACAGAGGGAACCCGCCTCAAGGAGGCTGGAAAAGCAGGCAGGGGGCTGCCAGGTCATGCCTGGGACGTGGATGCAGCAGCACCTCTATCCAGAGGGCAGTAGGAGCCACAGGAGCTTTTAGATGGGAGTGACAACTGTTTAGAAAGATCACTCTGGCTCTGGCTACTAATAAAGAGAGCGTTGGTGAGCGCTGGACAGGGTGGGTGGCAGAGAGATCGGGGGTAACTGCTAACGTTACCCAGATGAGCCAGTGGTGTCCTGGACCAGATGGTGGTAATGGAGGAGAGGAGAGGGGACAGATTTCAGAGGTAAGTTCTTTAAATCCTTTGGAATATGAGAATGCATTGGAATTTCTGATGATACTTATTGTTTATCCCAGCCTTTAAAAACCTCAAGGGAGCCCTGGCTGGTGTAGCTCAGTGGATTGAGCGTGGGCTGTGAACCAAAGAGTCACAGGTTTGATTCCCAGTCAGGGCACATGCCCTGGTTGTGGGCCAAGTCCCTAGTGAGGGCCACGTGAGAGGCGACCGACCACACATTGATGTTTCTCTCCCTCTCCTTCTCTCTCCCTTCCTCTCTCTAAAACTAAATATATAGAATATTAAAAAAACCTCAAGGGATTGTGCACTATGTACACAATGTACTGGTACAGTGGTATATATTTTTTTAATATTCATTTTTAGAACCCTGAGTTCAGACTGCACGGAAGCCCCCACACTGTGAGGAAGGCCAAGCCACATGCTCCTGCTGACAGCCCAGGGGAGGTCCGTCAACTACCAGCATCAACAGCCCCACACAACATAGGACCAAAGAGGTCTCCTGTGATTCCAGCTGTTGAAATCATCACCAGCCCTCAGCTCTTTGCAGGCGAGGCCCCACATGTCACAGAACAGAGACAAGTTGTCCCCACTGGGTCTTTTCCAAAATTTGAACCACAAAATCTGAGCATAATGAAATAGTTGCTTTTCACAACTGTATTTCAGGGTGGTTTATTATGAAGCAACATAGAAGCGGAACTGTCATCATTATGTACCACAGTGCCTTTGTCCGCACTTCCTGTGAGGGGACCAAGTGTCTCCTCAATAGCTGTCCAAGCTGCGGAGGAAACAGAGGTATAGTACCCATCAGACTGTCTGGAGGGAGAAGGGGGGGTCTCAGGGTGGGGAGGGCAAACCAGCCCCAGAGAGGTCCCACCATCAAAGCCCCTTGTGGAAGGAGCTCCCTGGATGGCTCTGAACCCTACCACTCACTCCACTCCAGGTCCTGTTGCCCGTGGCCTTTTTACTCTCAGCAGGAAGATCTCCGAGAGAATTGGCCTCCTCTTTGGACCCCAGTATTTGGTCACATTCAGAGTTGACACCTTCTGAGGAGGAAAGGGAAGAGTATCTGTGAACCTGCCCCTCCCCCACTGCTGTAGCAGGGAGTGCATCCCTGGCTGGATTTTTGTGGCTTTGCTGCTCACTGGCTCTGTGATCCTGGGCAAGTGATTTTATCCCTTGAGCCTGAGTGTTCTGAGCTGTAAAATCGAGCAATGAGTGGTCTGTCCTAACACAGTTCCTGTGTAGGTTAAAAGAAATGAAACAGATTAAGGTGCCTGGTCTTAGTGGTGCTCCCTTAACATTTGCCCTTCTTTTGGGACTGTTGTTCTTGTTGAAAACCAGAGTCCAGACTAGTAACATCACTGTGAGCAGGAGAACATTTCTGCTTCAGCCCAAGTCACCCCGTGGGAACTGAGGCTCAGTTCAGCCAGAGCCTCACAGAAATCTAGCCTGGGACTGGTGCCGAGTCTGGGCTGCAGGACCCAAAAGTCCGTGCTTGTGCCCCAGCTCTACCTGTCTCCTCTGAGTAAGGCCTCAGAGGAGGCCTTAGCAGGAAGGTGCAGCTTAGCAAGAAGGACGGAAGCTGTTTCTGCAGGGCGGGTACCCAGTGCCAACGGGACAGGGAGACGGGAGTTGATTTCATGTCTTACCTCTGCCACCACTTGCTATAGCACTTGAAGCACCTTGGTGCCTGTGTTTCCCCAACTATACTTCATTTCATCAATACTTACCAAAGGTCTACTGACTCTGAGTCACTGTCCAGCACTGGCCCACAGGATGCTCCGAGTGGCCCCCCAGTCTTTTGCACATGCTGCTAAAAGCTATCCTCCTACCTCTGTCTTTCCCATCTTTTCCCTTGCTGAGTCCTTAGCACCTCTCAATCTTGGACGATGCAGTGCTTCCTTCCACAAGCCCTTCTGGGCCAGCCACCCCCTTCCCAGTGGATTGTTCTACACTGATTACCCAGTGTGTGGCGGCAGTGATGAAGGGGAGGAGCACCATGGCCTAATTTTCCCACCAAACCATGAACTTTGTGAGAACTGGCACAAAGGTTCCCAAAATATGGTTATGGGATCATGGCCTTTGTGAGACAAGAAATCCATTTTCTTCTTTCTGTCACTTAGCAGCAGGACCCAAAGCTTTTCTAAGCTTTGGCTTTCCCATCTAGCAAACGGGGACCGTGATACCCACGTTTCCCACCTCGATCTCAGAGCTTTCTAAACCCTGCTGGGTACTTATGAGCCATGACCTTACAGCAATGTAAGGCAGCAGAGGGGGTTAAATAGTGACCCCCCCCCATTCTTGTCCACTTGGAACCTCAAAATGTGACCTTATTTGGAAATAGGGTCTCTGCAGATATAACTCAGGTGCACATTAAGGTAATTTAGGGTGGGCCCTAACAATGACAAGTGTCCATGTAAGAAACAGAAAGGGACATGCTGAGACACAGGGAAGGCGGCCATGTGAAGACTGAGGCAGAGACTGGAGTGATGCGGCTATGAGCCAATGAATGCCAGGAGCTACCAGAAGCTGGGGGGCAAGGAAGGACCGTCTGGACGGCCTCTAGAGGGTGTGTGGCCTTGCCGACAACTCGATTTTGGACTCCTGACCCCTTGAACTGTGAGAGAGTAAACTTCTGTTGTTTTAAGGCACCCAGTTTCTGGATGTTTGGTACAGCAGCCCCAGTAAACGAATACAGGCAGCTGTGTTATTACCTGCATTTTATAGATGAGCAAACTGAGGCTGAGGCATGATGTCACCTCCCCAGGCCCACGCAGTCCCTGGGCTGCAGGGGCAGGACGTGAACCTTGTGTTCCAGGCTCCAGAGCCCTGTGCTCTTGGCATTACACCTCGGCTTGTTCCTGTGGTTGCCTGCCCACACACTTGCCCAGTCCAGTCTCAACCTGAAGAAGCAGGATTTTACTCGGCAATCCCACTGCTTCTAAAAATGCCACCCTCACTTCACCGAGCGGAGTGGGAGGCAGTCTAGAGAGTTTCATCTCTACCCTACCTGGTCCCCAAATTATTGCCTGAGCAACCGTTTTTCTTTCCTCCTTCCCTCCTTTCCTTCCCTCCCTTCCTCATTTTTAATAACCCTATAGATTCCTTAGTCTCAAGCTCAAGATCTCAGTTTAGCCCCCAGCCTCTCTCTGGTTTGACCTTCCACTTCTTCCCAAGCAAGCCCTTTTCCCAGGCCAATCTTCTTGGGGCAGCCCCTCACTTCCCTGCCTCCTTGTCTCCCCTCACCAGGTTCCCTTGGTCTAGAATGCCCCATCCCTCACAGTCAGTCACATGTGAAAAACCCACTCCATCCTCAAGCCCAAGTTCAAATTCCACCTCCTCCTGGAATATCTGGTCAACAACACTTCCCTCTGACCACATACATGCATTCATCAACATCCTGATTTGTGCCAAGCAAACAGAGGAGCCAGGGAATGCGACGACCTCACTGCCTCGTAAGTGAAGGGGAAGTCGTGACAGTTGTGGGGAGGTGGGGAGCAGTAACTCTTTACAGGACGGGGCAGGCTATGTCTAGGAGAGGGAGGCCAAGGGGCCAAAGCCTAGCCCACGTAAGGGCTAGGAGGCCAACAGCACATGTTCCAGGATGTGGGGAATTCTGCATCACAGGGGAGGAGGAGGAGGGAGGAGGCTGGCAGGGAAGCATAGGAGGAGATTAAAACCAAAGCCAGGTTATGAAGGATGCATGTAAGCTGGTCTGAGGTCTTAATCCTGTCCACCCAAGTATTCCAAAGTGTAACCCCGGCTCACCTACATCGGTCATCCAAGCATTTTGCTTAGTTGCAAATTCACAGGTACTCATGCAGCTCTGAGGATGGGGCCCAGGAGACTGGATTTTTAACAAGCTCCCTGGATAATTTCAATTCACCTTTAGTTAATTTCCACAGGAGAGGGTGGAGTCAGACAGAGGGGTTTGGAAGAAATACATCATGATCTGATGTGCTTTTTAGAAGAAACTGGTAGCACTATTCTCACATCTTCTGATTTTGGTGTCTGCCTCCACAGTGGTGATTTGGTGCCACCTACTCCGTAACACCTTCTTCCTAACAGAAACCAAGTTGGTGACAATGGGCTCAGGGAAGGGAGGCCCCACCCACAGTCTGAGGGGAGAACCCTGATTGGACCCCCTTTTCTGGCCCCTACTTTTCCAGACTCCTTTGCAGCAAGAAGTGGCCAACTGGCATGAAAAATTAAGGGTGACCATGCAAAGATCCATTCTTATGAGGGAGAAGGTCCATAGCATTCATCAGATTCTCAAGGGGGTACAAGACTAAAGAAAAGTAGAGACTGGAAGAGTCCAGGCCAGTCACATGGCAAGCCACAGCAGACCTGAGACTACCATTTATGTCCTGGATTCTCAGCCACTGCCTTACACTTCCTCCTCATGGGAAAGGCCATTTTCTTCAATGCACCTGACAGGCCTAGTCAGTAGGAACGCCATGGTTTCCAACAGGTGGAAGCTCTGCTGTCCTGCTAGCATCACCCATGGACACTGACAGAGAAAAACATGGAAGACCTGGAGGTACAAAGAGCCAACTCACTCCTAAACTGTTCCCACAAGGTCCCCACACAAGGTGAATGTGATAGATCCATGGCTCTCAGAGCGTAAACACATTTCTAGTAAGACACACTCTGCTCTTTGGTTCAAATTGTTGATTTAACCCTGGCTGGTGTGGCTCAGTGGACTGAGTGTCAGCCTGCTAACCACAAGGTCACTGGTTCGATTCCCAGTCAGGGCACATGCCTGGGTTGCGGGCCAGGTCCCCAGTTGGGGGCAGGCAAGAGACAACCAATGTATCTCTCGCACATCGATGTTTCTCTCCCTTTCTCCCTCCCTTCCCCTCTCTAAGAATAAATAAAATCTTTAAAAAAATTGTTGATTTATGTCATGCTCAAGTCTTCCATACGTTTCCACAGGCACCACTGGACCTTGCTGGCCTGGGAAGGGTCAACTCCAGAAGCAAATGAGAGATTAATTGAACACAACAGCAAAATATGAAAATTAATCGAGATATTTAATAGACAGTGCAAACCATAATTTTATCTGAATATAAATGTATGCACATGTTTCCAATGAGTTTTCTATCAGTTATCACAAACAGCAACAAGGACCTTAGAGCTATGTTAGAAAAACATATAGCTGGAATTTAACTCTAGCAATCTCACCTGCTCTCAAGAGAACATCATCCATTTCAAATCAGCGTCACAAACTCCAGAAGACCAGGGGAGTGGAAGTGAGGAGTGGGCTAAAATTGGAAACACAGGGGCCAGTACACAGGTGGACAGAAATACAGCTCTCAAGGAAACCAAGATCAGATGCATTATTACAGCTAAGGACAAGGAAAAGCCTATGGCTTTTAAAAAACGACTTTTCTGCCAGTACCATACAAGTCTTACAAAGAGATGTGCGACAAGTCAACTGACTTAAAAGAACAGAGGCTACATTTTCAGATCATTTCAACTTGCAAACGGTCGACCCTTTCCATTGAGGTTCAGCAGTGGAGTTAGCGTAGTCCAGAAGCTCAATGTTGGATTTGCAAATACAGTTTATTTTACAGAAATTCAACATTATAAACAGCAGGCACCTCCCACCCCATCCCCACCCCCACCCCCCGCCCGCCCCGCTGGGTGCAGACCATGCTATGCAGAGTGAGCAGTGATGCGGCCCTACTGCTTTGGAGGGGGATTCGAGAGCGATGGAACCTGCCTGCACCACGTCCTGCCGTCCCTGCACACACACACGCCTGCCCGCTTGCAGGCCACCAGAGTCTGTCTGGGTCCAGCTTGCACTGGACCAGTTAATTAACTGGTTCCAGTTAATTACATGGTTCCGGCCCAGTTCTCCAATTCCTTTATGTCTTCGTCTTCCTCTTCCTTCTTCTTGGCTGTGTGATGAGAGAAAAGGCAATTTAGGTGGGCTGGCTGCAGTCTTCTCAACACATTCTGGCTGCGGGCCAGGGCTGTGCTGCATGGCTGGTGTCTGCAGAAGCAGCCCTGCCCTTGCGGCCACCCCATCTTCAGGTTATCAGCAGACTGCTTCTGTGCCTAAAAGCTGCAACGTAAAACTCCAGATAACCAGACACACTTCCCCCAGTACCTCCACTCCGCCAGCATCAGGGCCAGACAAAACAAGGATTCTACACAGAGTCGAGATGCAGATGAGTCCCAGAGCACCCAAGGTCGGGGAGAGAAGGACAAATACCAGAAGGGATCAAATCCTCGCCCCACACCTCCCTGCCCCTTCAAGTGATTGAACCCTCTCCACCCCTGAAGGCAACTTGCTGGACAACGTTTGGACCTCCTTTGCTCCTTATCCCAGCTCCACTCGAGCAGCTGACTCAACCTAAGGAGCCATTTCCTCCTTAAAAATGGGAGAGTGAGGTGACTAGAGCCTGGTCACACTCTGCTCCCTGGGCGCTCTCTCTGTGCCCAGTTAAACTGCTTCACCTTTTCTAGTTCTGTGTGGAATACTTCTACCCTACTCAAGCGTAAAATAATGGGTGGGGTGGGGAGGAGCAGGCACATGGGAATGAAGGTTTTATAGAACCAGGTCTTTAAAAAAGCCAAGCTGTTTCCTTCCCACAGTGACTGCCTCTGAGGCGTGCACAGCACAGGATTCTAGACGGAGCAAAAGTGTCCCTGGAATTAAACTCTCACACCTTCTCCCAGTGCCTAGAAATTCCTCGTTTGGTGACACAGGGAAAATCATTCTGGACTACTGGTTCTCAACTGGGGGTAATTCTGCACCCCCCAAGGGGACACCTGGCAATCGCTGGAGACATTTTTGGTTGTCACAACTTGAGAAGGAGGTGCTACTGTCATCTTTTGGGTAGAGAGAGGCTAGGGGTGCTACTCAAGATCCACAGGACAAAGGACAGGCTGAAGTGGATCTGGCCATGTTAACAGTGCCAAGGTTAAGAAACCCTGTTCTGGAGAGAAGCTAGGAAAGGGCAGGTGACACTGTCTATGGGGCCGTTGCAACAGATGCCATCTGCTTCTCAGCCGAGTAACTGACCACAAAAACACCCGCCACACAGCGCCGAGGGTGTGTCTGACTCTGGATAAGAAGTACTCACTGGGTTTTGATGGTATAGCTATAGAGGGAACATTTGGTAGAGGGACTGTTTCAGGTCCACTGATTTCCAGCAAATTCTTATCTAGTTCCTCTTGTTCTAGTTCTTCTAATTCTGCCATGAGCTCATCCTGGTAAAGAGAAACACAAGAATGAGAGACACCGGGGGAATCCCAGCTCCCGCAGCAGTACCTCTTACCTGACGGTTGAGGGGACGCACACTCCCTCCGAGAAGGTCAGAGGGGAGACAGACTCCAGATCCACACTCTGTGACTCAAATATCCTAAGCTTGCTCTAGCAATACTGACATCTGTGTCTGCATCCTGCACTAGGCTGTGTGCATCTTAAGAAAACAGCTGCATCTTTTCATCCTATTTCTTTATCTCAGAACTGGGTGTACTAAGTGAATGTGCAGGAATGTTTGCTGAATTGAAATTAACTCGAGCCCTAGCTGGTGTGGCTTAATGGACTGAGTAATGGCCTGTGAACCAAAGGGTTGCGGGTTCAATTCCCAGTCTAGGACCCGTGGCTGGGTTGCAGGCTAGGTCCCCAGTGGGGGACACGTGAGAGGCAACCACACATTGATGTGGTTCTCTCCCTCTCTTTCTCCCTCCTTTCCCCTCTCTAAAATAAATACAATCTTTAAAAAAGAAGAAAAAGAAACTAACTTGATTGGTTTGTCAAATTCCACTCGGAAAACACTAAAACCCTGGCACTGGAAGCCAAGGGTAAGAGCCACAGGCTATGGTATCAGCTACACCCTGGGAATCAGATAGCACAAAAAATCAGATTCCTCGGAGAGGGCCTGACCTTCAGTGGACTCAAATCTAAGGCAGAATGAAGTACCTTCAACAGTGTCTGTTACTGTATTTTAAAAACCTAAGAGAGCCCTGGCTGGTGTAGCTCAGTGGATTGAGTGCGAGCTGCGAACCAAAGGGTCGCTGGTTTCATTCCCAGTCAGGGCACACACCTGGGTTGTGGGTTGGGTCCCCAGTTGGGGCACATGAGAGGCCACCACACATTGATTTCTCTCCTTCTCTTCCCTTCCCTCTAAAAATAAATAGATAAAATCTTAAAAATAAAAGAAAACAAAACAAAAACAAAAACCCCAAACCTAACTTGCTACAGCAGAAACTGGTAGGTGCCCAAGTTCCAGACGATTCCCTAAGGAGTCAGATGTAAATGCCCCTTCCTTGGCTTCACTTTTACCTCATGTCACAGTCGTTTGAAGGCAAATCCTGTAAACATCTCCAGGGCATGGTCACCTCAGCTGCCCCAGCTCTGAGCCTGGGGCCTACCACAGAAAGGTGCTGGGTAGCTACTTGTTGAAACCAATCACTGACCTACAGCCTGCTGCTGGGTTCCAACAAAGGTTCCTTTACTTTACCTAACCTTCTACCCTGAAAAGTAAAAACCACCCTCAAATTCAAGAATTGGGAGGGTTAGCACCCTGCCCTGTAAGTGCAAATCTCTGGAGGGGTGAGAACTAGTGATTTCCAAACCACACACTGCCTGCCAGAGAGCCTGCAACAGCAGACCAAAAGGCAGCCAGTGTCATTTGTGAAGCATGCGTGACCTGCATGAAAACACTCACCTCATCAAATTCTTCTCCAAACCCTACAGGTTTTGAAATAGCTGTTGAAATCTCCTCTGCGAGTTCTTGCTGGTCAGCAATGTCCTGCATTAACTCATCAACTTTATCGATGTCCCTTTAAATGAAACGGACAGATGTCATATCGATGATTAGTCTGTGAGAGATAATTACTCTCTGTGAGGAATTACTTTTTTGTCTTTATTCTCCTCCTCCTCCCCTTTGAAACAGAGAATCAAGAGAATAGACTTAGTGTCCTTAGATATCACCTAGTCTAACACCCTAAGGAAATAAGGCTTATTAGCCAAGTTAGGGGACACAGTCATGGTTTCACGGTCATGCAAGCCAGTAAACATGTCAGATGAGACCACAGGACTTGAAGTCCTGGGCCAACAGCCCCTCTTCAAGCTCACAGGAAACTCTGTACAGGGGGATGTGCTCTGTGTGTTGCAGCGGAGGCAATGACTCACACAATCACAAATCGTACCACACAGCCATGCCACTTGACAGGTCCTTCCCATCTCCTCATACCCACTCTGGCTCCTCCACTGGAAGACACAGAATCATTTTCTATGCACTGTCAATCTCAATCATATACGCCACACAACTGATCAACATAGTATGTACACATATACCTCGAAGTGTGCACAGAATTTACTGAGATGTGCTCTGTGCTAGGCATCTTGGAGAAACAGAGACGAAACAGACATGGACCACACTCAGGTGTTTAGTCCAACAAACACCCACCGTCAGACAACACCTCACTTATTTGAAGGCTACTTTTCCTGCAACATTTCTAGAGCAAAGATCAGCAAACGTCTGTAAAGGGCCAAAAAGTAACTATTTTAGAATTTGTGGGCCATTCTACCCCTGTCGCAAATAATCCTACTGTGGAGCATAAAAAAACAGCCATAGACAACATGAAAATCAATGGGCACAGCTGTGTTTTGATATTTACAAAAATAAGTGACAGGCCCATAGGTTGCACTTTGCCAGTTGCTGTTCTACAGCATGGCTGAGTGCCCAAAAGGAAGCAACCTGGACAGAACATGGGGTTCTAAGCACCCCCAAATGTATGCTGCCAAGTACAAGCACTAAAACAAATGCAGAATTTTGTTCATGGAAGAGGCCCTCGCTTGAAGCGTAGTGTTACCCTGGCCTTTAACTGCAATTGTAACAAGTCTAGTCTGATTCTCTATTTCTCAGGCCACTGTGTATGAGTAGCAGCCACATAAAGGAGGGGCTGCTGAAGTCAAGAACATTGTGAGTATGACAGTCAGCGCCTGAGAGCAAGAGGGAGGCAGAAACTCCCACCAAAGGCATCTGTAAGAATGGAGAGCTCCAAAGCCCTTGGACGTACCATTTTTCAGGGCCCCTGATAGCATCAGGAAAGAGTCATGGACTTTGGTTCTAATCCATGTTCTATCCAAGCTCATAAAGACACGACACAGTGCAAGTCACCTCCCCTGTTTGAGACATGGCTTTCCCACCTTGGTAATCAGAGGCCTGGGTGAGAGGACCTTTTAAGAGCCTTTCCTGCTTTAAACTCTATGCTTATCACAATAACTTTGAATTACTCAGAAAATATTGTTTCGTTCCATGAGATCTACTTCCAAAAGCAGTAAGGTAGACAATTCACTTTAGAGAAAGTTCCGAACAAGAATACAAATTACAACAAACTCAGGTGCTTGAGTGGGTAAGTCAAAGGGACTGCCCAAGGCCAAGGCCTGGATTCAAGGCATTCCAGGGCCAGCACTGCCCTGCCATTCAGCTGCACCCCCCCACCTCGGGGAGCAACATACATGTTGTCGTGGGCAGCTTTCATAGCCTTGGCAGCATAGCCCATGTTCTTGAGCACCTCGGTGTTGGTGTTGGCATTCTCCAAAGCCTCTCGCTGGAACTCGATGGTTGATAGTGTGCCGTCAATCTGCGCCAGCTGCTTCTCGTACCTCTTCTTGCGCTTCAGTGCCTGGAGGGCCGCTGCACGGGGGGAAAACAGGGTTTCAGAGAGTCCAGACACAGGGTAATAAATACCCTAGAGCTCACCTGAGTCTTCACTCTGATTTTAGTGGCTGTACCTTAGTTGTTCCTTCTACTATAACACAGAGCTACTAGAGCACGTTCGGTTTTCTGAGAAAACTACAAAATTCACAAGCAACCAAGCACACACGTACAAGTTCACATTCTCTGGTAACCACCCCCCACCCACACACACATCACAGCACAAAGAGGCACCCAGAGAAAGAATGTGCTTTGAGGTTGAACTGCCTTAGGTTCAAAACCCAGCTCACAGACTTAGGTAGCTTCACTGTGAGGAGTAAATGAGATAACGTATGTGAACACCTGGCATAACATTAAACAGTGGACACTGTTTAATTATGATAAAGCAAGTTTAAGATATCATTTTATGCCAGTTAAATTACACAAAAACTTTATACCTAGTAATGGATCAGTTGGGGATTAAGTGCTGTCTCACTGTACATAGCTGATAATTATAAATTGTTACAATGCTTTTGAAAAGTGACGTGGCAACACACAGCACCAACCATAACATTCCTGCCCTCTGTCCCAGTAATTTCCTTCCGGAAATGTATTCAACAAAAGCAGAAAGCCCCCTACAGCATTCTCTATCACAGAAAACAAGAGAATAAAGACAGAACTCCCTGCCAAGGGCAAATCTAGAGTCTGACCATTTGGTCAGGTCAGCGTCACCATCTGCCTTGGCTGCTGGCATGTCAAGGCTGTAGAGGTCATCTTGTTTTAAGGTCCAGTCAGGACACGGTGAAGCTATGGCAGAGCAGGGGCCAAACCATGCTTCCCTACTCACAACGCAGCCTTCTTCCTCCTACTGTCTCAAGTCCCTCTTTACACTAAAAACTATCTTTAGTACTGGCTAGTGTGGCTCAGTTGGTTGGCGCATCGTCCCGTAAACTAAAAGGTCACAGGTTCAATCCCCAGTCAGGGCACATGCCTAGGTTTCCAGTTCAGTCCCCAGTCGGGGCATGTACAAGAGGCAACCAATCAATGTTTCTCACATTGATGTTTCTCTCCCTCTCTCGCCCTCTCTCCCTCCGTCCCTCCCTTCCCCTCTCTCTAAAAGTCAATAAACATGTCCTTGGGTGAGGGTTAAAAAAAAGACAAAGATCTTTAACACACATCTTAGATGGGCATCAAATCCAGGAGAGGGCTCAGCACAGACTCGAGCAGAATGAGTGGGCGGCCCAGCCCCTGCCTTGGCCTGACAGCACTGGCCGCACATACAGACACACACTGCTCCCCATGTCTCTGGGCTCCAGACCAGAGCCACCTCCTGCAGGCTGTGGGTGACCGTCAACCACCTCCCCCGCAGGGCTGTGGCTTCTCCATATTCACATGAATAGGTTCCATGCTCCTCAAAAACCAGTTGCCAAGGGAAAACAAGCTTGGCTTGCATGTAAGCAGTCCATGGTTCCTTCAAAAGCAGCAGATAAAACCACCAGGAAAACTTCTCCAGCCAAAGAAGCTAAACAGAAATTGTAAAAACTCTAAAGAACAATGAAATGTCCCTCATTAGAAGCTGAAAAGTCATTCTACCTGCTATCTGATTCTGGTGTGAATGGCCTATGACTTCAAGAAATCCAACTTGCGGTCACACCCAGGGCCGCAAGACGGCTTTCTAAACACCTTCACCTGCTGCTAGTTCTAAGCCATGCCTGTATGTAAGTGCCCCACAGCATCAAGCCTTTAAGGTAGAAATAACCACCCTATTCAGCAGATGAGGAATCTGAGATTCAGAGAGGTCATGTAACCAGGGTCATCAGGTGGTAAGCAGCAGAAAGAGTGTTAAGCCAGGTGTGGCCCTCCAAAGCCCGTGGCCCGTCCTTCCAGCTGTGTGCCTCTCACTTAGTGAAAAAGGTAACATCTTGCCCTGGAGGGAGGGTCAGGGGGCCTATGGGAACACAGTAGATGGAAGTACAAACCCAACCATGTCATTTCTTTGCTTAAAAACCCTCAATAGCTCCCTCGGCCCATAGTACAGAGCCACTGTGTGGTTTAATGTTCCCTGCAAGAAGCCAAGGGACTGAAATCCTCCCCAAGCCAGGTCCTGGGAACGCCAGCACCAAGACTGAATCCCTTTGTCACTGACAATTGTGACAGAGGGAAGACATCCTGGGAGAGTCCTGGTAGATAAGTGCTCTGGGCCTGGGGCTGCTTGCTCCTGGCTTCCTTGGTGTGATCGTTGCTTTTCCATGGAAACCAACCCAAACACATCCCAATGAACAAGTGATTCTCAAGCCCTCTCAGGCCAATGTCCCATAGATGCCCCTTTCTCAGGTCCTCTTCAGCCATCCCCATCACCTACGGCATAGCTCAGCCTATAACAACTTATCCACCAGTCAAGATTCAACGAGGTGTTCCAAGAGCTTTCTGCTCCATAAGCAAGGCAGCTGCGGCAGTTCTGTCCACTTCCTCATTGAATCTTCCCGCATTCAGTCACGGGGAGAGGTCCCACATCCACACTAATAAGGAGACTGGGGACCAGAAAGGTGAAGCAGCTCATTCTAGTCACCCTGCCTTTAGGTGGGGAGGGGAAGGATCAACCACTGGTCTGTGTAAACCCCCAAGCCTCTGTCTGCTCTTCCCACACAGGCTCAGTGACTCTGGGACAGTTCTCAAGAACAAACAATTAAGATGACACACCTGCCTTGCTTTTCAATGTCCTGAATGTAGCAGGAACCAAATTTATTCTTTCCCTAAGCCTTAAAACATCATAGATTTAGCAATGTTTTAACCTTTTCTCTGATACATTTCACTGTATGCCAATCTTGCATTTGTCTGATCTCCACCCTATTTCTAAAATTACCCAAGCAATAAATGATCTGGGTCCTGGCTGGATAGCTCAATTGGTCAGAGTGTCATCCTGATATGCCAAGGTTATGGGTTCAATCCCAGGTCAGGGAACATACAAAAATCTACCACACGAATGCATAAGTGGAACAAATCAATATTTCTCTCCTTCCTTCCCTTCCTCTCTCTCTCTAAAATCAATTTATAAATAAATAATCAGGAAACAAATATCCAAACATATCAGGGAGCTAAGCAAGAGACTCCCCCCTCATGAATGAAATGTGTATATTACTGATTTTTATAGACCCACATCCAGCACAATGACTAGTCCACAGTAAGTGCTTATATATTAAGCTGAGTCTCCAATTTCATCTGATTTTTTAAAGTTTTTCATATAATCCTATGCAGGGCATCTCATGTGGGGTGCACCCATATTTTATGTCCTGTGTACCACCGATTCAAAGGAGAAATAAAGTCTCGTTGACACAGTGGCTAACGCAATCGTCACTTGGCAGGATTCCGTCCCCGCACTCCTGTTCCACAAAACAGGAATGTGTGCAAGTGCCTGCCCTCTCCATCCTTGCCATTCATTAGGTGCGCCCTCTCTGAGACCAGGAAAAGGTCCTGAGTAAGCAGAGCTGCCATCCAGGCTTCCCCCTCCCACCTGAAGAATCCACCCACAGTCTCTCACTCTCCTTGCAGTTAACTAACTCTCCAGGCGTCTGGCACAGTGAGCTGATTTGTTTACCCTAATCTAACACCTGTGCATATCTCTCGATTAACTGAGAACTCCAAAGAGAAAGGGTACACTATTAATTTTCCCCCTTCATAGCTGATTTATGAGTAAAGTAACGTTATAAATAGACATGGGGTCAGCATTTGGGCTCCAAGAATATGTGTAAATATATTCACAGCACTTGAACTACCATGTATCTTACAAAAATGTGGCGTATATGGTGAAGTGGCATATACAACTTAGGGTAAACTAAAAGAGTAAAATGCCACTCTTCTTGTGTACTGTTACACTTAAAGCAAAACACCCTCCATCCCAACCTTATTTCTGACCAACAAAATCTGCCTCTATATGTAGCCAAAGTCTAAAGGGCCAAGCCCAATGTTATAGTTCTCCAAATTCCTGATTGCTGGTTTAAAAAAAAAAAAAAAAAGTGTAGCTCAGTGGATTGACCACGGGCTGCGAACCAAAGTGTTGCAGGTTCGATTCCCAGTCAGGGTACATTCCTGGGTTGCAGGCCATGACCCCTAGCAACCGCACATTGATGTTTCTCTCTCTCTATCTCCCTCCCTTCCCTCTCTAAAAATAAATAAAATAAAATCTTAAAAACAAAACAAAACACCCAAGTACTAGATTCTCATCACAAGAAGAAAATTTCATAACTATGTGAGGTGACGGATGTTAACTGAACTTCTAATAATCATGTTGCAATACTACATACATATATCAAATCAATGTTAAATACTGAAAACTAGTGCAATATTATATGTCAATTATATCTCAATAAAACTGGGGAGGAGGGAGTAGGTTAACAAAGAGTTTATCTAAACCAAATATTCAAAGAGGGAGCATATAAAGAGATCCCTTTTCCGCCAAAGAATCTCAGTGTCATTCATAAGCAAAATGGCACTGAAAACTGAAATTTAACCCAGGCCAATAGACGTTTAAGAGGTTGCTTTTAGATGGGAAAAAAATAGTCCTTGGAATCTCCATATTTAATTATGCCTTTGCTGGTTCCAAGAGAGTAATTACAGCAGCAATTACAGAATCTAATAACCAGCTTTATTGGCTCTGAAAGCTGAGGCAAAAACAACTCCAACCATGTTGAAATAAACATTGGTCTCCAGACGGTTGCTTCATTAGACACTCTAAACAGCTATTTGGAGAAAAAAGTACAGAAGAGATACCCTAGGAATCAGAGACCCGTGATAAACTTTCACTGAGCACCAGAAACTCCTTCTGCAACGCATCTGTTAGTGACTGTACAGAAACCATTTTCAGAGAATGCATCAGTTCAATACAACTAGATAGGATGTTCCTCTCTTCTAGGCAAAGACAGACTTGACTTCTCTTTGAAGAGTTTCTGAGGAGTGCAAGTTTGCTTGCCCTGATCTGGGGGCATTCAGTTAGGGCCATTAGCCCAACAGATGCTAAGAAGTCGTAACTGTACACTCATTAGTCATATATAGAAAGATTTGGGCATCAGCAGGAAGGAAGGCCCAGTAATACTATACCCTCTCACTAAATGAATGATGGTACCTCTAGTTCTTTCAAAGACCCAAGGTTCTATGTCTGAATTCATCTAGCAGAAGGTACAGGGCTGAGAGGGAAGACAGAGAGTGATGCTTCTTTCTCACTCTCAGCATGAACCACATAGAAAATATGAACATATTCCAGAAGAGACTTACAAATACAACATTAAGTGAGAATTCTGAAGAACCCTCAGCAGGCTGGTCATGGCAGGGCTTCTGGAAGGCAGGGAGCTGAGTGGAGCTGAGTGAAGCTGAGAGAACAATCAATCACTCAGATGCTCCTTGCTCATTATGCCCATAAATAAACTTCAAATGTTCAGGGCACCTTCAGCAAAGAGAACCACACCTGGCCATCAAGCCACTCACTAGTCACTTTGCTGGGGTCACCTGTCATCTGTCCTGTGTATATGGGCAAGAAAGATCCAAAGTCAAAACAAGGAAGTTACCCATCAATGCCAAAGAATTGACAATGGAGGGACAGTTAGTTATTAGTAACCATCTCTGCACCACACAGCATCAGACAGCCCACCACACACTGACCAAACAAGAGTTACAATACTGGAAGCAAGGGGGCTTGAAAGAGTCTTGGAGCCCTGGCTGGTGTGGCTCAGTGGATTGAGTGCCAGCCTGTGAACTGGAAGGTCACCAGTTTGATTCCCAGTCAGGGCACATGCCTCAGTTGCAGGCCAGGTCCCCAATTTGGGGTATGTGAGAGGCAACCAATGAATTGTACACTGATGTTTCTCGCTCTTTCTCCTTCCCTTCCCTTCTCTCTAGGAGAAAATAAATAAATTCTTGGGGGGAAAAAAAAAAGAAAGAAAAAGGCTCTTGGAGATACTGAAGACCAACCCAGACAACTGAAAAAAATGATCCTGCAGCGAGTTAAGAGGAAGAATTAGGACTAGAACCCGGGTCTCCAGCCCAAGGTTCTTTTTACCACCTCAACTCTTATCTCCAAATTAAGTTGTTATTAATAAACCAGCAATCCTCACCCCACCAACATAAGGAAAACAGTCTACCTAATGCTCTTTGATCCAATTTCAAAACTCTGCCCTTGGGAACTTCATTTAAAAAGCTCATGCTGACACAAGAAAGAACTAGAAAGCTACCTGAAATGCTCTCCTAAGTCCCCAGTTAGAAGAAAGAGAAAAAAAAATGGAAAAGAGGTGCTAGTCTGCCTGGTTCTGGGGTACTTTCCCTAAATTGGTGCTGTTGTTCCAGCCCACAGGTTCAGAAGACGAGGGCAGGGCTGGCTCTCGTTTCTCTAGCAGGTATAAAGGTGGCAGGAACAGCATGGGTCTGCAGAAAGGTCTCGGAAACCGAAATGCACCTTTAAGCCCAGATGGAGGCTGTTTTTGTGTCCACTGTTGCTCAGCGAGTGTCCCAGGCTCAGCTGAGGGATGAGGGCCTCCTCCTGCGGGAGGAGCACTATCCTTCACACTGCTGTATTTATTCCCACACAGCTGGAGAGAGCGGGCTAGAGGTGCAGAAACCGGTTTCCAGAGCAGCCTCCTTCACTGTTATGTATCTCCCTGTTCCCCTAATTTGCTCTCCGTGGCCTGCAGCTAATGCACTCCATTTAGAGATGGTAAAATAAGTACTTGTGTATGAGCAGGAAAGTGGAATCTGAAACCCAGCTGACTTCACCAGCAAAGTACAGTACTAGCTGCAAGGGAAAATTCTAGAGAGAAAGAAAGAAGCCCCTTATCTGTTTAACAAGACGAAGATGAGAAGGGTGGATTAGATGCTCCCTCTAAGGCAGGAGTGTCAAACTCATTCTCACCAGGGACCACATCAGCCTTGCAATTGCCTTCAAAGGGCTGAAATAATTTTAGGACTGTATAAATGTAACTACTCCTTAACTGTTAAGGAGTTGAAATTACATTTGGCCCTTTGAAAGCAGCTGCAAGGCTGATGTGGCCCTGGTGAGAATGAGTTTGACACCCCTGCTCTAAGGTCTTCCTGCAGCTCTAACGATATGCGAACCTCAATAGTTCCAAGATTCCCAGTAACTGACTGAAACAAACACAAAAGGCTTTTTTTTAACTGACCCTGCGTGATCTTGAAAATCATATTTATATCGATACACTTCTTGAATATTTCACATAATCAAGTTTTCCCTGCAAATGAAATATGCAGTATCTCTGGCATACACCCTGAGTTAGAAGACAAAGCTGAGAGTCTGGGGAGACCAAAAAAGCTCCGGTTCACAGGACAGAGTACCAGAGGGAAGAGAGCTGGAGACCTCGGCAGCAAGACCACAAGCGAGAAACAAACCCGGAGACCACAGAGGGTCCCTCTCAAGTATTCAGTGGAATACCAGCTACTGCATGTGTATGAAGAAACTACTGAGGCCTGGAAAGGGTTGGAAAGAGTGGCTGGAAAGGGTTAGAGACAGCAGTACCAGGTTCTACACAGAGATGTGAGGAGCACCAGAAAGGAGAAATACATGGGTAAACATATAAGGCTTTTTAATTATTTAAATCTCTTTTTTAAACAAGCACAACAATAACAATATAATGGGGTTCAGAACATGTGTACGAGTAAAATGTGGGACAATAGCAGCACATAAGCCAGGAGAGAAGTGGGAGTGCACTGTGGTGAGGTTCATATACTGTCTGTGAGGTGGTAATCACATCACTCAAAAGTAGACTGCAGTAAGTTACAGGTTTGTATTATAAACTCTGAAGTAAACGCTAAAAGAACAATGTTACAGCTAATAAGTCAACAAAGGAGATAAATGGAGTCATAAACATCCTCAATCCAAAAGACGGCAGGAAAAGAGAAAAATCGTGAACAAAGAACATATGAAACAAAAAAAGAGCAAGATGACAGATTTAATCTAACCATATCAATAATCATATTAATGTAGCTTTCTAAACACCCCAATTAAAAGATAGAGATTGTTCAATTGAATTTAAAGACCCAACTTTATGTCGCCTACAAAAGACTTCCAATGTACAGATCAACAGGTTAAAAATAAAAGGATGAAAAAAGGTACACTGAAGTTACACTAATCAAAGGCAGCTGGAGTGGCTATATTAATATTTCAAACAAAGCAGACCCAGAGCAGAGATTACTACCAAGGGCAAAGAAGGTCATTTCATAATGATACAGGGGTCAATTTATCAGGAGGATATAGTAATTATAGACATTTATAACAGAGCTTTAAAAACAGAGCTTTAAAATACCTGAAGCAAAAATGGATAGAACCACAATGAGAAACAGACAAATCTTTAAGTACTGTCAGGTTTCAATACCCCTCATCAACAAGTGATAGAATGAGCAGACAGAAAATCATTGAGGATACAGAAGACTTGAACAGCACAATCAACAAACTAGACCTAACTGACATTTGTAGAACCGCCAGAAAAATACTCATTTTGTTGATGTGAACACGAAAAATTTACCATGAGGCCATATTCTAGGTCACGATGCAAATAAATGTAAAAGAATTCAAGTCACATGAAGTGTGTTCTCTGACCACAAGGGAATTAAATTAGAAATCATAAACCAAAGACCTCTAGAAAATCCCCAAATATCTGAAAACTAAATAACATACTGCTAAATAACCCATGGATCAAAAAGGAAATGAAATGAAAATAAGATATTGTGAACTGAATGAAAATGAAAACACAACATAACAAGCCTTGTGGGATTCCACTATAAAGCAGTACTTAGGGGAACATTTATAGTAAAAGCCTATTTTAGAAAAGAAAGACAAAAGACCTCAAATCAATGACCTCAACTTCTACCTTAAGAAACTAGACAAAGAAGAGCAAATGAAATCAAAAGCAAGCAGAAGGAAATTAGGATCAAAGTGAAAAAGTCAATAAAATAGAAAAGAGAAACAATACATAATAAGGTCAATGAAATAAAAATCTGGCACTTTGAGCCCTGGCTGGTGTGACTCCATGGACCGAGCACCAACCTGTGAACAAAAGGGTCGTTGGTTCAATTCCCAGTCAGGGCACATGCCTGGGTTGTGGGCCAGCTCCCCAGTGGGGGCACATGAGAGGTAATCACATTCATGTTTCTCTCTTTCTTCCTCCCTTCCCCTCTCTCTAAAAATAAATAAAATCTTAAAAAAAAATCTGGCACTTTGAAAAGACTAATAAAACTGAACTAGCCAGGCTGATGAGGAAAAAAAAAGTACCAATATCAGGAATGACAGATATGATACCACTACAGATTCCACAGACAGTAAAGTAAAAGGAAAAAGGGGGGTATTTTGAATAACTTCATGCCAATAAACCTTACCACTTAGATGAAACTGACAAATTCCTTGAATGACCCAAATCCATGCTCCTTCTAATGCATCAGGAATTAGACCTTACTCATGACACTTTGCTATGGAATCAGGGACAAAAAATGGTTGAAGGTGCTTACCAACCAGCAGAGAAGACAATGTGGTGTGATGACAGAGGTAACCAGTGGGCACTCTGGGAGCCTAGATGGGGAAAACCTAATCTTTGGGCTGTCGCACCTTTTAAAAAATGATAAAAGATAGACAAGAAGGACATATCCAGGCAGGAGGAACAGAGAGGCCTGAGAGAATGAGGGAGGGAGGAGGAAAGATAAAAGCCCCAGAAAGAAATTCACGAACAGTTTTGTACGTCTTATTAAGGGGCTGTTGGACTTTATCCCAGTGTAGAGGGATGCTATTAAAAGAGTCTAATCAAGACAGAAATGTGATCAGATTTGTCTTTCAGAAAGATCCCCTGGCTGTGATGGGGAACTGACAACCACTGCACTAATCCAGAGGGTTTGGACTTCAAGGGCCTGACCTAAGGGCACAGCAGAGGGTCTGACCAGGAGAGGATGAACTTGAGAGACACCAGGAGGAAGACTCCATGGGCCTGGAAACCTTTCTGAATGTGCAGGGTAAGAAAATGGAGAGGGAGTCAGGAGCAACATCTAGGCTCCTGGCAGGAGAACCTGGGTGGTTGAGATGCCATTCCTCAGAGAATCTAGTGACTTAGAGAAGTTGGGTCAGGAAAGGAGAAACCATTCTCATCAGGCCTTTCTGTGGGGCTACAAACATCAAAATTTAAATTAGTACCCAAAATTTGAATTAACATTCTCTACATCCATATCCTGAATATAGAAAAGTTCAGGGATTTCCGAGCGGGTAAAATCTAAATAATTTCTTATTAAACTATAAAGAATACAGGATTCAAAGGTAGCCTAATTGTTACTGTTTATGCATGTGTGTGTCAGGAGAATATATAGGTAGACGTTTGTAATTTACAGAGACTATCTATGGGCTTTGTAATTGGTTACTCTGGGAGACACACTGACTGACTGAGGCAGGGAAGGAACTTTGCAAATTATCAACTATTCACCCTACCCCTAATCAAAACAAACAAAAAAAATAATGTAAATAAAACAGCAAACGTTTACTAAGAACAACCTCACTATGCCTGGCACTGGAGCTGCGGTCTGGTCTCACCAGCAGAGTGAAGGCATTTACTGTGCTCCCCTCCCCAGCAGGTCGCAGGCTGGATGCTCTCAGCTTACTCAGGGTAACCAGGTTCTTGGCTGAGAGAGAGAGGAAACACAGCTTGCCCTTGGTTTCTGTTCCCAGGCTGGGATGAAATGTTTCTTTTCTGATTGGCTTTTCTTCCTCTACTTCCAACTGAATCCACGCCAACAAGAGCCCCCTTCTGCCTGAACAAGCACGAGAGCACCCTGGCAACTGAGATGACGACAGAGGTCTGGGGCCCCCGGTCATTTGTAAATGCCAGCAGAAAAACTTTCCAGTGTTTTTCCAAAGCAAGAGGAAAACCAAACCAGTCTTCTCTCCTTTTGGAATCAGAGACATGCCGAGAGGGTTGTAGAGACAAATCACCCTTCTAGATCAAACAGCAGCAAGGGACGAAGGGTAAGAGGAGCCACGGGAAACTAGTGTCTTTCTGGGAAAAAGTCTCACCTTGGTTCCCACAAAATGGAGGCACAGAACCTCAGAGCCCTAGTGCATATCTATTTTCACACCGCCTGTCCTTTAATCAGAATGTGAGCTCCTGGAGGGAGGGACTGTGTCTTCCCACCGCAGTATCCTTGGGACAAGGTAGATGCCCAGAGGAATGGTCGGCTGGACAGACTCTTGGAGAATAAATCTGACCTTGTTTGTACAGAGGAGAAAACTAAGGTCCAAGGAGGTACACGCACAGAGCAGGTGCTCAGTGAACCCCTGCTGAGTGAAAGCTGGGTAGAGGGCTGGGCCCAGGATCAGAAACAGTGAGCTCCATTAGTGAGGAGAAAAGTACAGGCTGCAAATGTTTTCCTAAAAAACCAACCCCCTCAAGGCCCCAAGCCTCCATAAACAGTCTGCCTCCCTAGCCACAGGGTGGAGTAGGCTTGTGATCCAAGGTGAGCCAAAGAATAGCCTTCTCCTTGATTATGGTGATGGATCTAGTCATGGCACGTGACCCAAACAGCCAATCAGATTCCTTCTCTGGGATTTTTCTAATAATGCTAGGAGAACAATGGGAGTAGAGGGAAATAGAGACTTCCTCCCCCACAACCAGGATCCAAAGCTGTAAGTCAGAGTAGCCTGCAGTCATGGCCCTGACTCAGGGGGAAGTCAGTACGAACGAACGGACGAATTAACACACAGAGAGACCAGCTCCAACCTTCCCTTTCCCACAGTCATGTGAGTGCATAAATCCCCCTTCTGCAGAGTAAGCTGGTATGAGCTGGCATTCCATCTTCTGCAAAACAAACAGGCCCGTGCAAGGAATGTGGTAGGACAAGAAAACAGCAGGCGAAGAGAAGCCGGAGCAAGGATCCTCAACCAGAAGGGTCTATGGATCTCGAACACAACATGCAAAATTTTAACATGTTTTCTGAGAAAAGAGCGCTTACTAGATTTGCAAAAGGTAATGATCCCCTACAGAGTTAAAAGTGAGGGAGCAAGAGAAAAAGCAGAGAGACATTCCAAAAGACAGGGCCTCCTGATATGGCTCTCTCAAGTTTCTCCTTGACTGGTCCCCCAAGTTCTGTAGGTCCACTTGCTCAGTAATTCCATCTCCCAATCCTTCTGCCCCAACTTCCTTTGTACCTTTCCCTCTGCAACAGCCTCTGCATAGATAAAAACAGAATTGAGGTTTTCTTTTGACTGTTCTCTACCCTTGGTGACTTACGTGCTGGGTTTCTACAGCACAAGTTCTGAGTAGGGTCACCATACATCCCGGTTCTCAGGGACAGCCTCCGTTGATATCTGCTACACCACAGTAATTATTGATGGCACTCCCTTCATTCTCTTAAGTGTCTTCATTGGAATGATATAAAGTCACCCTGCCTCCCAGAAATCACGAGAACCTCCCTCTCCCCCTTTTTCTTTCCTATCCTATGGTGAGGCGATACACAGTGAAGGTTCTGGGGTCTCAGGGATAAGGTGATATTTTTGGCTCTCTGAGTAGCACCATGGCAGTCGGCAAGAAAAAGTGCCTTCCGAAAGGGGACAAAGAGGGGAAAAAAGAAGAAAGTGGCTGACCCATTTTCTAAGAAAGACTGGTGTGATGTGAATATGATCAATATAACAAGTACTGGAAAAGCTCCTGTCACGGGAACCCAAGGAAGCAAAATTGTATCTGATAGTCTCAAGGGTCAGCTTTTGAAGTGAGCCTAGCTGATCTGCAGAATGATGAGGTTGTATTTGGAAAATTCAAGCTAATTACTGAGGGTGCTCAGGGCAAAAACTGCCCAGCTTTCATGGCACAGATCTTACCTGTGACAAAATATGCTCCACGGTCAAAAAATGACAGACCGTGACTGAAGCTCATGTTGACTGATATCAAGACTACCAATGGTTATTCGCTTCATCTACTCTGTGTTGTTTTACTAAAAAAACACAACCAGATTCAGAAGGCCTCTTATGCTCGGCATTCAACAAGTCTGCTGAACCCGGAAGGTGACAGAAATCATGACCTGGGAGGTGCAGATAAATGACTTGAAAGAAGTGGTCAATAAATTGATTCCAAATAGCATTGGAAAAGACACAGAAAAGGCTTGCTAATCTATTTATCCACTTCATGACATCTTTGCTGGAAAAGTCAAAATGCTGAAGCAGCTTAAGTTTGAATTGGGAAAACTCATGGAACTTCATGGTGAAGGCAGCAGCTCTGGAAAAACTACTGAAGGTAAGACGGGTGCTAGAACTGAATGTGCTGATGGATATGAGCCCCCACCCCCCAATCCAAGAAGCTGTTTAAAATTCAGACTTTTAATGACAAATAATAACCTATTTGTGGTGTTAAAAAAGGAAAAAAAAATGTACCCTAGGTAAGAGGGATAAGGTGGGAGTTTGGCTCAAGTCCTGTTTACACACACACACACTTTTTCCCATCTTTGGGGGAACTTGCCTCTTATTTTTACACTTACCCTCCCTGGCTGAGGAGCCAGGTGTTAACAATTCCCACCTCCTCTCACATAGCCTTTGCCTCCCTTCCCAATTATGGTGAACCCAAATCAAGGCTGCAGCCTCTCCCTTCTTAGGGAGTGGAAAAGCCTCTCTTCCCACTGATCATCAGCCCAAGCTGCAGCTCCCAGCTCTTCAGCATACAGAGGGAAGGCCTCTCCAGCAGCTGGAGCAATCAGGACCCAAGAGCAAGAGGATGGTGCTGGGTGCTTGCTCACAAGATCATGGGTTGGGCTATGTGAGCTGGGGACGGGAGGGAGAGGAGAGTGTGTGTGGATTTTTGGGGGGGATGCCTTTGCTGGTCCTTTCTCTACTCATCACAGCAGTTTTTCTAAACATATACCTTAATGTTCCACTCCCCTGCCTAGAAAATCCTGCACCAGCTTTCATTCTCTAAGCTTCATCAGTCTTCTGGTTCTCCCCAAAAGCTATTCTCACTCTTCACCTGGCGAGCTCCCACTGGTCTTGCAGGGCTGTCCAGGCACCAGCTTCTCAATCATCCTATTCCCCCAGGGTGGGCTAAGCAAGACCCTTCTCCTGCACGCTCCTGCACCACCCTTGCTGAAGGCTGCCACCTTAAAACAGTAATGCTGTACTGTTACTGACATCGCCCTAGACAGCACAGTGAGCTTCCTGGGGACACTCCCTGGCATAGAGAAGGTGTTCAAGTCCACATCTAAATGAATGAGGAGGAAGCAATGTCTACAGTCCGGTTAATCAGTTAGCCTCAACCAGTGGTATTCAAGGATCCCTGGGCCTAGGGAAAATGTTTTAGAGGCTCTTCAAACAACCAAGCCTTTTCTACCAAGCCAAAAGGCTTTAAACTGTCATTGCTTTCCACATAGGAGTTTATTTGAACTGCATTTGGCCATTAAAACTATCTCCATGGACGAAAAACCCAACAGGCTGAGATCATCATAACTTTGCAAGAAAGCTCTAACGAGATTTTTATCCCTGCCAGTTCTTACTCTGTTTATAAAATCATAAGAACCCACTGGTCTACTTCCCAGCGTCATGAGAGAAGAAATAAGGAATCTGTTCGTGGCTCTATCCTCCTAGAAATATAATAGAAAAAGTTATGGCAGTATTCTATTTCTGTTTTTTTTGCAAAGCTTTGAGAAGACATGCTCATAATGGCTGGGAAGGCCCCTTCCTTACACCCTACCCCATACATTTTATTATTTTGTGATTTAGGTCAAATTTCATTGCAGTTAATTTCCTGAGACTAGCCAAATACTAATGCTGGAATGAGATTCATTTTTATAAATTGCTTGAAACAACTGGGTCACAGTCAGATAATCCTGAGGTCCCATAGGTGGGAGTCAGGCAGACCTGGGTCCACATCCTGGCTCCAGATCATTTCCAATCTGGGTGATCTTGGGTGACCCTTGAGCTTTAATTTCCTCATTTATAAAATGGTTATAAGACAGTAAAATTATCTACCCAGAACTACAATGTCTATCGCTCAGGAAAGGTTCAGCCAATATGGAGATGACCAAGAAGTTCATTTGGCTTTTTCTGTATGATGGCTGTAGTAGTGCTTAATTGTCTTTAACTTCATTCAAAACAGTTTTGTTAGATTGTTTTGACAGCTGTCATATTAGCATGTATTTTTTTAAAAAGCGTATCAAAATTGGTGAATTTTGTATAGCCATTTAAAAATATTAAAGATGGAAGAAAATTCGCATCATTTTCAACATCTTATGCTTTATTATTTCAAGAAAGGCAAAAATGCAACTGAAATGCAAAAAAAAAAGATATGTGCAGTGTATAGAGAAGATGCTGTGACTGATCCAGCCCGTCAAAAGTGGTTTGTTTGCAAAGGTTTGTGCTAGAGATCTCTCCCTGGATGGTGCTCCGTGGTTTGACAGACCAGTTGAAGCTGACAGTGATCAAATCGAGACTAATTATTAACTGAGAATAATCAATGTTATACCACATGGGAGATAGCTGACATACTCAAAATATCCAAATCAATAAAGTTATTGGTGAAAATGAAAAAAAAATAGGTCTTTTATTTTATGGAAAAAAATTAAGCAGACTTTTTGGCCAACCCAATATTAACGAGAAGCTACATTTTTTAAAAAAATCTCATATTGCCATTCCCAAAAGGCTCTTCCCAAGAGCTATTTAACTACTTATTTATGACTGACATAAATTTGCTGTTCTACGTATTTACTCATTCATTATTTGAATATTTATTTACTTAAATCCTCAAGTAAGGATATGCTTACTGATTTTTAGAGACAGGGGAACTAAGAAAGGGAAAGAGAGCGGGGAGAGAGAGATGACGGGAATATTGATCAGTTGCATCCAGGGTAACACATTAGTAATTTGGTGACCTTGGGCAAGTCACTTAACCTCTCTGAGGCTCACCGTCCATATGTGTGATATGAGGATAATAATACCTGTATCTTACTGGACCATTGTAAGGAGTAAAACAGCATACGCGAGGCACTTATGTAGACAATACTTGATTAGCAGGCAATAAATCTTCATTCCTTCCCATTTTAATATGGTAAAAGAGTAAAAACTAAGGCTTAAAAGTTAAGTAACTTCCCCAAGATTGCAATTAGTAATTGATGAAGCCTAAATTTAAATCCAGTGTGTCTGACTTACCACTCCCATTTTACAAACAAGAACACAGGCTCAGAGACCAAATAGCTAATCTTAATGGCAGACATCAAATTTAAACACCCTCCTGCTCAATGATTAATCTTGGTAGAAAAAAATCCAAAGAGTAAAAACAGATTGGGCACAACAATGTGAATGCACTTAATACCACAAAACTGTCTACTTAAAAATGGTAAAATGGTAAATTTTATGTTATATATATTTTACCACACAAAGAAAAAATAGATTGATTTCATGAGTTTGCTATCTGGTCTTCTCTGCTGAACAATGTAGTTTATAACCATATATGTGAGAATAATAAAACTGGAGGACTAACAAACTGCACAGAATAACCGGAAACCAAAATACTGGGCAGGAATAATTTCTATTCCCTTGAACAATATACAACAGTACTAGATTATAAACTGATTGTTTAGAAAAGAATGTAAAGATAGGAAGTCGGAAAGCAGGCTTCCTACCAAGGCCTCTGGGGTCCCATGTAGTCAATTAAAAAACAAAAGATACGAAGGATAAATGCTGAAAATTCTCCAGCCAATTAAAATTCTTTATCCTGGCCTCAGTACCCCAAGGCCCTCCTACAGATAACTGACAGGCAGGCTCAGAGTCATTCCTGTCTCCTGACTCTAACTTCTATTGGTACCTTGGTTTTCCTGGCTCCAAATGTGGAGGGAAACCAACCAATGCTCCCTGCCTCTCCACTCACCCTCTGCCTTCGGCCTCACCACCACCCTCTCCTAGCCAAGCTTCCTTCAAATCCTGCTGAGCACTCCTCCAGACCATCTCTGTACCCCATCAGACATGAGACCCAGGTCTGGTTCCAGCTCTCTGGTCAAATCAAAGTCTTAGTTTCCTTATCTGTGAAATGAGGGTGGGGAACTGTAAGGGAAGTCAGAGGTGCAATATGGCTCCATCAGTAAAAGCGTTGAACTCTCTTTAACCTCTGTGACTGTTTAACTCTCTGTAGCCTCAGGTTTGGCTGACTACCCAGAAAGTCAGAATGCCACCCAAAGATAAACATCAGGCCCCCAGGAAGGAGGTTAATGAATGTGTAGAGTGTGGATAACTGCCTGATGCTATCTGTTAACTTGGAAATGCATTGTTCTTTCTGGTGGTCTATGTGACCACTCACCATTAACCCCCTGTCCTGGAAGGAGTGCGGATTTTTTCCCAGCCAGGATACCATGGGAAGCAGCTGCTTTGCTCATGTAAGTTTCTCCTATTAAAGCTCTTACAAATTTGAGTAAGGCTACATGTCAGTTCTTTAGAATCAATTCTGAATTTAGACTTCTGAGGCTTTCTCCCAATAGGAATGGATACAGATGATCAAAGTCTCTTATGTTTCCAAGACACAGGAGGAACTCATCAGAACCTGAATAAGGTCAGCTAGGCTGAGCCATCGACCCTTTCTTTCTTATCTACTCTCAACACATGTACCAAGATATAGCTCTGTAATGTCCAGATGTCATAGCGTGTCTTCATGCTGACCATCTCAGGTGCTGATCTTTACTACCTTGGAGACTATTTCGTTAAAGAAAGGGATGATTCTGCATCTACTTTGGGCATGGCTTTCCCCCCTCCTACGAACCACAGAGCCATATGCCTTTATTAGCAATTAAAACAAAAAAAACTTGTTTCTCATACATGAAAAACATCAGAAAACTCCTTCTTGGATCTATTTTCACTAAAGATACAGAAAAGTATGTTCTAAACTATTGGATCAAAGGGGGTAGAGAAATTCAGGCCAAAATTAACTCAGTAGACTGATGTGGTCTTGGGCGGCTTATGAAAGCACCTCTTGGTGCTGGCTTTCCTCCATACCGCCTGTGTTCTCTCCTACTTCCCAATAGAAAAGGCAAGACAGCAAATACTACAGATGTGGATTTTCAGCTGGTTTTACACCTCCCCAAGTAGCCAACATGGTCCGAGAATGCAAAGAACTGGCTGAAGAGGGACTGAAAATCCATAATCTTGTCCATTTCCTATATTTCTAGGCAGTGAAAGGACTGGGGAAAATTCTGTGTCTACACAAATATACACCCTCCCTTCTCCCTGCAAGAGGCAGCCTCCCTCCTCCAAGCTGCCTCTCACGGGCCTTCCCCTGGTCTCCCTTGGACGTGTTATAATTCATGATGGGCCATGAGACTGACACAGAGGCCAACAACGATGTGTTTCTGTACTCCCAGTTACTCCTAGCACAGAGCCCAGCACTGCTAGGTGTTTTGGAAACATGTTGAATGAGTAACAGAAGGATAATATAATGGCCTCTGAGGTTCTTAAAGAGGCAATAGTAAATAAAACTGCTCTCTTCTCACATCCCGAGCTACTTAACTAAAAAAACTCATCAAGACTGCTGGAGTGCTAAAAATGGTCTATGTCCTGATCTGGGCGGTGGCTATGTAGGTATACACATTTGTAAAAATTCACTGAGTTGTACACTTAAGATTTGTCTGCTTTAGGCCTGTGAACCAAAGGGTGGCCAGTTAGATTCCCAGTCAGGGCACATGCCTGGGTTGCAGGCCAGGTCCCCATTAGGGGGCACATGAGAGGCAACCACACATTGATGTTTCTCTCCATCTCTTTCTCCTTCCCCTCCCCCCTCTCTAAAACTAAATAAATAAATTAGCTCTTAAAAAAAAAAATTTGTCTGCTTTACTATAAATAAGTTACACCTCAGTAAAAAAAATCAAGCAGCACCAAAAACTGCTATTTATAGACCAACTCTTTCCCAGGTCTCTCTATAGACTCCCCAATCCTCTCCAGAGTCCAAAAAAAAAGGGGTTAAAAGTGGGAATTATTCTGAACCCTTGCATGGGAGGCCCCCGGGGTGCAGGAAAAGACAGTCTGGTAACAGAGTCAGGAATGTAGGGACAACAAGACCTTGGAGTTTATGATCCTCCGCCCAGGCTGAGCCAGTCCGCCAAACCACCAATAGCCAGTTCTGACTCAAAAGAAAACAACCCCCTAAAATAGCAACAGTTTGCTTCATCTCTCCAGTCAGCTGGTTTTCTGCATGGTAACTTTAAATTTTATTTTCGAAACCATTCTGGCAGGACTGGTAGGGAACATGCCACCACAGTGCCTACAGAGAAGCAATGAGAAGGCAGAACTCCCTGGAATGAGGAGGTAGAAACGACGGGCCTAGTCCCAGGTTTGCCTTCATGAGTTGTGTCATTTTTAACAGGTTACCTATTCTCCCTGGGCTTGGGATTTCCCCCTGCACAGGCAAGATGAGCTCTCAAGTTGTATGATTTTTCCAGAACTGCTTAGGAGATAGGAATATACTGTGAAAGTTAGTAAAAGTGAGAGAACTGTTTTAATGAGCACTATAAGGGACTTGAGGTTTTAAAGACTATAATTTAGAACCAGGTGGATAAATGGCTTCCCTATTTCTAAGAGGCTTAGCTGCTCATGGTGGCACCAGGATTTACACTATGCACAAAAGGCCTTTCCAGAGAGGCCGGCTGCCCTCCCCAAGACTCCCAGCATCATCTTCAGTTACCATGCTAAGGGGCAGATTTAATTAAAAGGATTCAAGTCAGACCAGCCCATAGCAGTTGGTTTCTTTCGCCACTCCCCTCACACAGGAGGCAAATCACCAGCATCCTGTGGCCCAAAGGTGGGTCGGTGAGGAAGTCAAGCTCTGCCACAAGGAAGTACCCCCAGTATGCTTAACTGGTCAGTACTGGGGTTTTGTCCAACAGAGCTTGAACCTGCTCAGCCCCAGCAGAAATCTATGGCTCTGATTTGCCAAAAGTCTAGCAGTTAAGTCAGAGGCGGGCTGGAGGCTCAGACACGAGGACAGATGCCCTCTAGCACCTGTGTTGCTTGCCTGGACAAAGGCGCTGGGGAACAGCTGAAACCATTACCAGCTCTGGCCTCTGAACTAGGGAATCAAAATGGAAAAATGTCCAGCACCTTCTACAAAACAGTCTGTGGCTGCTCTCAGCTTCTATGAAGAGCAGGGATATAGCCACGCTGTTAACAGACAAAATGAATGCTGAGCTGCTCCATCTTTTTATGCAGCAAAACTGCTTGGAGCAACACGTTGTTTTTGGAGGGTTACTGTACAGTGAGCACTGTTGATTCAGAGAATATTGGAGCAGAAACAAATCTTGGCATTCATTTAATCCATCCTTTTCATTTTACTGTCAAGAAAACAAAGGCCTAGAGTTGGGAAGACACTTGCCCAAAGATACCAGCTGACAGAGTCAGAGCTAGAACCAGGGTGCAGTGTCTCTAAGTCCTAGAGCTCTGCATGACCATCCTGGGTGATGGGGGGGGCAGGGGAAGCACCCAGACAGTAGGAAAGCTAACGGGAAACTGGGAGGTCAGGAAAGGGGGGGTGGGGGTGGTACAAGGTTAACTTTCAGATGTTTCTGATTTAAGACAGCAAGCAGAGACTTGGGGCTGAACTTAATGTATGGCCTCAGAAACACAGGTCCTCATCCTCTGCCAAGGGAATTAACTAGCTCTCTCTCTCAGATCAAAGATAAACATGAAAGGAAGATTATATAATCTCAAAGATCACAACTAATTGAGTGAGCCAGCCAGGAGCTGGGGATAAATGTTCAATATGAGGCAGCCAAGGACCTGATTAATAAATGAGGCTGAGTCAAGCTAATTTAAATAGGTTAGATATGCCTGCTTACCTTTAGCATGTAACCTGAGATGCTCTCAAGTGGAGAAAAGTTCTATTCTGTCTCCAACCAGTTGCCCAGGATATGCTGGGCTTCAGGCTTCAACTAAAGCAGAAGGGGAGCCAAGAAATAACTAGAAAAAGGGTGGTGACCCCATGGGTCCCCTCTTATAAGGGAACAGGCCCTCTACCCACCTCATTCCCTCAGCAGTAGTGGGCAGAAAGCCTCCCAAAGGCAAGCTTCACCAGGTGCTGCAGGAAGATGGCCGCTGGTCTCCAGCACACTCCTCTCTAGAGACAGGAGTGTCCGTTCAGTTTGCGCCTCAGTAAATTCAACCTAACACAGATTCCTCAGCTTGGCATCCAGGGCCTCTTCAGAGAAGTGGCAGCCTACTTTTCAACTCTCACTGCACCTGAGCCACCAGGTACCTGTATCACCCATACCTGCATTGCCTCGCCCCTTCCCCGCACACACAGTATGTGCTAGTCTTGGCTCCTATAATCCCCCTGCCTGGAACGGCCCAGCTCTTCCTCTGTCCCCAGTCCTGCTCATCTGTGCCCCATCATCTATGTCCCATACAGTCCCTTCACATGAAATCTGCCACAGTGGGCACTCAAATGTTGGCTAATTGGGTGGAACTTAATATAGGAATCCTTTTCCTTTTTCCACCATCATCTGACAGAAACAGCCCCATCCTTGAATGCCAACTGGAGGCCCAGCTCCTAAACCTGGGAGTAGCTGGCTCTCTTTCAGGGACAATTTGTGTGGCCTGGCCTCTCTGCCTCTTCCCTCTGAAATAATAGTAATAGTACCTGTCAGAGAGGCTGAGAAGTTCTGGAAACACAGATTCTCAAGTTCAAGGCCATTATTTTAAACTCCCCTTAGACCCATGCACCATTTATGAACTAATGCTAGGAACTTAAAACTTGTTTCCAGCCAAATGCCTCTTCTTTTATCACAAATTCCCTAGCATACAGCTGTTGAGAGAGCTACACTGAGGACTTCAGGTATCCTATTAGCTTTTTATTTCCAGAGTGTGGTGATTCCATCTTGAGTGTGGACAGTTCATAGTTTCAAGAAAAGCCCAGAGTTTTCTGGCCTGCTATTCTCTAAAATCTCATGGTATAAGTGTATCAACTGGTTCCCAACCTAGGAACTATGAGCCCACTGGGTTCACAGTTATCACTTCACTGCTCTGTCAATGTGGCCGCCCGGCACACTGCCCGTGCACCACATGACAACTGTATTTACCACACAATAATAAAAACAACTACCGTGGGACCACCTACCACCACCATTCATGCCAGGCAGTCCTAGGACAGAGACACAAATAGTGGGTATTAAATAAATACTGGTTGAAAGGAATTATTTTCTCAATTAATGGGTACTAAAAGTACCAATATTATCACATGGCCATCCCTGATATTTTTTGGAATTAGAAAAGGATTCTTCAACCTGGAAAAGACTGAGGACCTCTGGGTTGATGAAAGAGTCCTGGCTGGGAGAAATTCAGATCTGGGTCTGAGTCTTAGCCACACTCCCAGAAAGTAGAGCCAGGAGGCCCTGAGATAGCTCTAGACTTCAGTCTGCTCAGCAGAACAGAAGGGTAGGATTAAAGTACTCTCCTGGATCCTCCCAGCTCTGCTCTTTAAGACCCTGCACCCTTAGGCCAGCCTCTGAAGCTGCACTGCTGCTCCTGTAGGTCTTCGCCAGCCCTGGAACAGCGGTTCTCAACCCCTGGAGCTCTTGTTCCCCAGAGGACAATCAGCAGTGTTTGGAGACATTTTTGGTGATCAAGGGGGTGCTTGGACATCTAGTGAGTAGAGGCCAAGGATACTGCTAAATATCCTGCAATGTACAGGACAGCCCCCACAACAAAAAATTATCCAGTCCAAAATGTCAACAGTGCTAAGGTTGAGAAACACTGCTCTAGAGGCCACTGAGAAAACCAGCTTATTGTGGTAAAAGAAATAAAAGTCACACTGGGAAATACACCATGCTAATGTCATAGCAGACTGAATAAATGAATACAGTGAATAAAGGTTCTCAAGCCATTCTGGACACATATGAACAGTCTCTCTCCACTTTGCCTTCTTTCTGGCACTAGTCCCACTGTGTATAAAATGAGCCAGTTACTCTAAGGACCCTCAACCTTGCCCCCCTAAACCTGGCCTACACCCATTACTGACACATAGCCTTGCTGAAGCTGGCAAGGGAATCTGAGACTGGGCATTAATAAGAGGGAGGCAGAATAGTGCAGAAAAGCATGAGACTTGCAGCCTAAAGAAGGGTTCTAGCATCAACACAGTCCCCAGGAAAACCACTTAACTCTGCTGTGAGCCTTAGTTTTCTCCCTTGCAAAATGGGGTTAAAATCACACCCTGCTCTACCTACCTTATAAAGACTCTGAGTTTCAAAATAAGATCATATTTGTGAAAGTGCTCTGGAAGCCATAAAACCCTTTACTAAGGAGAAGTATTTCCCTGCAGAACAACAGATGTTCACACTGTGGAGGGAATATTATAAAAATTTATTTACAGTGACAGGATTTTGTCCATTGATAAGTTATAAGTACTAAAGGCTATAGAGACCTGGCCCTATGAGAAAACCAAAGATACCAGAACCCGCTGTGGTGCAGCCCAACTCAGAAGGCCCAAGGCTCCTGGGTCAGCCCTGTGGCTCTTGTAATCCGAACCTTCGCTTTCTCATCTCTGAAGGGGGGGGTGGGGAGGGAGGGTGTAACACCACTTCATGCATGGGGTTGGTGAAAAGATCAAACACGATCAAGTTTGTAAAGTGCATGGCATTTACCAAAGATGGGAGAATGCTTTCATTTTCTGAAGATTTTCCTCCTGAAAAAGAATTTTTTTAACTTTGAAATATATTTTATAATGATGAAAATAACTTAAGAAAAGGTGTTCGTTCCTACACTGCTCTGTCCTTTATACCTCTGAAATTACCTCTAAATCTAAGTATGAGAAGGGCTGTCAGCAGCCACCAGCCATACAGCCCTGTCTGCCAAGAGCAAACACTGAATGTCAGGCTGACATCCTTCCTTGCACATGGCCGGAAGGCTAGCAGAGTCCACTGCAACTCAACAACCAGCTGTACTCCAGACTTGCTAAGCAATCCACAGCCACCTACTTACTGCCCAGTATGCGAGACTCTAAAGGGAGAAAGTGCTTTGGAGAGATGAAAGCAACCAATCCACCTGATGGAGAATTAAGAAACTAGCAATCACTTGGAATTTAAATGTTTCCTTTGTCAGTCAACGTTTCCAAATCTAATGAATTCTGTGGACACTGAGTTGGTCAAACTCCTCACCGTAATATGGAGTCTTTCAGGTGGCCTCGTCGGAGTAGCAACCTCTCTCTTCAAACCTCTGCATAGAACAGCAGCCAGACTACACACATGTACGAGTCTCATTTTTGCTTTTACCACTATCAGGTTTTATAAAGATTACAAACAAGGAATTTACAGTTCTTGCATATGCAGATAGTAAAGAATCCACTTTTCAGGTTTATTAGTCCCTACTTCCTTTTGCCAGAAGCAGACAGTTTAGTTGTAAAGCAAATTTGTAACAATTATCAGAATATTATTTTTTAAAATTTTATTTTTTTTTTAGAAAGACGGGAAGGGAGGGAGACAGAGAGGGAGAGAAACAGGTGTTTCTGTGCCAGACGCCCCCAACCAGGGACCTGGCCGGCAACACAGGCACTTGCCTCGACTGCGAATCGATCAGGGACCCTTTTGCTCACAGGCCAGCACTCAATCCACTGAGCCACACCAGCCATGGCAGAATTAGCTGTGCTTTAAACTTAGTATTCCAAAGCTAATTATTTTATAACTAACCTAAGCCAAACATTTATCCATTCTTATGTCCTCCCAAAGGTGCTTCTGGTTCAAATAAAGTACTTTTTAAAAGTACTGTGCCCTGGCCCTGGCTAGTATGGCTCGGTTGGAACCTCATTCCATAGACAAAAGGGTTCAATTCCTGGTCAGGGTGCGTATGGGAAGCAATCAATCAATGTTTCCTCTCTCCCAGCCCCCCCCCCCGCCCCCGCCCCATCACTAAGTATATCCTCAGGCATGAATTAAAAAAAAATAAAAAGTGCTACATGTGTTTCCAAGTTCCTGGTTTTTCTTTCTCAAAAACTTTTCCTATTAATTCAGTTTCAAGCACTCATACATTTTGAGTTCCCTTCTGCTCTAATATTCTAGTACGCTCCAAAATAAGTATTTAATAAAACACAGATTCAAGCAATACACACACGCACCCACTCTACTGTATATCCTATACTCTGAACTCTGAATATGCTTCTAGAACAGGTCACACTGTATCCTGATTATACCTGTTTTCTTGTCTGTCACTCTAGTTAGATTGTGAGTGTGTCAAAGGCAATGACATGTCTTCATCTGCAATTACCCAGTAAACTGGGACAGTACCTAGCACACAGCTCAAGTTAATATCCATCGACTCATGAATGAAGCAAGTTTCCAGCTTCCTTCACTAAAAATGGGCCACCTGATGCCCTGGCTGGTGTAGCTCAGGGGATTGAGCTCAAGCTGAGAAACAAAGGGTCACCAGTTTGATTCCCAGTCAGGGCACATTCCTGGACTGCAGGCCAGGTCCCCAGTGGGGGCCACATGAGAGGTAACCATACATTGATGTTTCTCTCCCTCTCTTTCTCCCTTCCTTTCCCTCTCTCTAAAAAATAAATAAAACTTTGAAAAAAAATGGGCCATCTGAAATGAAATGCAAATGGCTGTCTATGCAGCACTAAGGCCAAAAAAAATTGAAGATCACATCCGAGTCCCTAAACAGTGCTCAATATCCAAATATGTCTCAAAACTCCTAGTTTCCTTTTCTCAAATATACTACTCTTTATGCAACACAGCTAGATGAAAGCAAACATTCTTCTGCAACTTCCAGTTGTAACTCTAGATCTGAGGTGATGTCATATAACCAACATGAGCATTTACACTCATCCCCCAACCCACTGCATAGCTGCCTACTCCTTTAAAAACAGGAAAGATCATATTGTCACCCTCAACCCTAAAGTGTGGCAACTGCTCCCATCTTCAAATCTCCACCAAGCCCCATTTAGGGTGCTCCTGTAGGTGGCACTTACAGCCAATTTTGGACTTTAATTACTCCCATCCTAGGTTTATCCTTCCACCAAGAGTATGAACCTCCAGAGAGGAGATTGTAAGGCAGGGCCTCCCACTTGGGCATGCTTTGGACTCAGAGCCTCCTAGCCCTGAGCAAACTCCACTGCCTTGAGTGTTCAATGGGAGGAAATTTCCCCCTCCGTCTGTGCCAAGCCCCAGGCCAAGCCTCCTGAGCAACCTGGTGCTTGATGCCTGTGTTTTGTGTTTTTTGAGGGGGGAGGAGCTGTTTGATTTTTGGTTCTTTTTAAGACTGAAAAGAAGGTAATGGTCTTTGTTGGGTTTAACCCAATTAAGAATCCCTGCTCAAAAATTCACTGTCACCCCAAAATCCAGAAAAAAAATGTCATCTTATAGAATCAGACAGGGCAAGTGTGATGATGGAATGTCCTGCTTTATCTTCCCACCTAACTTGCACTAACCCATCTGAGAGCTACTTGTATTTGCTAGTTTTACTTTCTCCCTAAGCTCCTGGAAGAAGCACTTTGATGACTGTAAGGCCCCAGTAAGAAAACGTGTGGGCTATGTAGTTGTGATCACTTCTTTCTCTGAGAGAGCCACAGATCTGTTCAGCTGTAGGATCCACTGGGCCAGGCTGTGTCGTTTTCACTGCCTAGAACTCCACATGGCATCTCAGATGGCTCCTAACACAGCACAGGCACTCAGCAGAACACCCGTCCCTCTTGATGTAGAAAGCCGGCGGATCAGAACAGTATCAATGTCATTATAAACAGAATAGGCAACAGTCATAAAGCCACTGAATAAGGAAATCAGAACTCATCAAAAAATCTTCATGGTAAAAATAAAAAAAGATATAACTTTAACAAAACATTTCCTAGCCCCCAACCCCAGCGGCATGAATTCCTCTTCACCTGTGGCTCTCATGGCACTCTACACGAGCCTCACCGGGTGGAAATTCTTCCTTTACTAACTGGTCCCCCCAGTCAGACAGTGGTGCTTCCTGAGGACGAGAATTTCCTCTAACTTAAACTGGGGTCATTCGTCTTTCATGAAAAGGCTGTTACCCTATCAGCAGGACATGTGCTTCAGGTTCTTTTTCAAAGAAGGGAAGATGACCTTCTACTAAACCATTCATGTTCTGAGGCCCCATCAGATTTGGAGGTAACTGAAGGTATTTGGGGACAGGGTGAGCTGGAGAAGAGTTTAATCTTTGAGCAGAAAAAAGAGTGAGCAAATGGACCAGAGAGACAGCATCCCTGAGTGTCCAGGAATGAATACTGGCCTGGACATATGAAAAATGCCCAAAATTCTCATTTAATCCCCACAATAACTATAAAGAGGTGTTTCTCAAACTTTAATGTACATAAAAATGACCTGAGGATCTCATGAAAATGCAGGTTCTGCTTCAGAAGATCTGGGTGGGGCTTGACAGTCTGCATTTCTAACAACTCCCCAAATGTTCCCAAAGACCACACTTTAAGCAGCAAAGCTACATAGTATCCTGTTTTTGCAGCTGAAGCAGCTGATGCTCAGAAATATGAGACTTGCCCCAGATCCCAAAAGTAATAAGTGGGAGAAGTGAAATGTAAACTTAGGTCTTCTGATCCCAAACCCAGGGCCTTTTCTACCATACCATACCACTAACCTTTTGAACTAAACACTATAATCACAGAGATATATAGCTTTCGTGAATCCCTCAAAAAAGCCTTCCGGCCAGCTTTGCTCTGTAAGGAAGAGGGAGGATAGAGCTAGAAATATCAGCTATGGGAGAATCAAGACAGCCAGATGCTCTTGCTAAGAACTTAAATCCTTCAATCTTTCAGCTAAGGCTCTTAAAGAAGAACCAAACAAACTTTAGAGGTTGCTAGATGCTCACTGCTTTACTAATGAAAGGCCACAGCAAAGTAACTGCTTTTCAAAAACAAAACAAAAACAAACAAACAAACAAACAAACAAAAAACCTATCTCAGTGATATGGGAATTACCAGGGCCATATAGCATGCAGAACCAAATTAAACCCTAAACAAACAGCCAGTCCTGCATGTTCTGGGCTGTGCTGCTCAGACCGTGACTGGAGTATTAAGCATATTCCACTCTGCCCATTCCACATCTTAAGAGCAACACTGATGAGCAGGAGAGCATCCAGGGGAGGGCAGTAAGAACAGAACAGAAACACCAGGCAACAGAACAGTCAACGGACAAGGGAAGACCTGTTCTAGGGACGTGCAGGCTTGAGACATGAGCACTGTCTCCTTCCATCTGTCTTGTCAAAGGAATATGAGACCTGTTCTGAGGCGCTAAGAGGCAGAATGAGCAATCTCTTCTTCCAACAGAAGAAACACAGTTCACTCTGTCAGAGCTCAGATTTGCCCCCATGCCTTCTACCTCCAGATGCCACCTTCTCTCTACCACCCCAAGCTGCTTCGCCATGGAGCTACCACCCCAATCTGTACTGGAGGTAGGCACTACAAGAAGACAGATCTCAGTCCCAAAAAAGAAAGGTGATTTTATAGTCACAGCTGCCCAAAGACAGGCTATGCTATAGAGTGGAAGGATAGAGCACCTAATATAAATCCCGTCAGCAGAGAGGTTCAATCAGAGGCTAATCGCTTGGCAGGAATACTGCAAAGAGAATTTGGGCATTGGATGGGTGGATGGGTGAGATGAACCTGCCAATCCTCAGAGATGAATTAATCTCTTCCTGCTGCATTTTCCTCTGGCACTTCATTTGCACACTCATCACAATTTGTCTTTTATAAGTTGCTTGTACGTGTGTGTGTTCCTCACCGAATTGTGAGCTCTTATAGGAAGAAGCGAGTGTCAGCCATCTTTATATCCCTCACTGCACCTACGACTATACCTGGGAAGCCAAGGAAACATTTATGTCCCTCCTATGTGCCAGGCACTCTGCTAGGCACTTTACATATATCAGCTTATTCCATATCCTCACAAGAACCCTAAGAATTATTATTATTCCATTTTTATAGATGGAAAAATTGAAACTCAAAGTGGATAACTGCCAAGGTACTGCTGGTGAGTGGTTAAGCTGGTATTCAAATTTAGAAATCTTTGCCTACACCATGCATCATGCTGCCTCCCTCCTAGAAGGAACTCAATAATTACCATCTGCTGGCTTGAGACAAACACCTTTAAGACAAGGTAGTACTATATCCAGCTAGGTCTGTAGTTGCTTCCTGCTACTATGCTTAAACTTTCCTTCTAAATAAAGTCATCCACCCACAAAATGACCAATCTAAAGTTGTTGTTTTTGAATATCCTCTGTCTTACTTTTTAAAACACAGTGGCATAGCACAAAATAATCCTGGGCAAGAGGACCACGTTTTCACAAACCTTTCCTACCCAAAGGAACTCAAGGCCCCAAGAGCCCCACCCCTCCTCCCAATCCTCCCTGGCTCCATTTCAGGGCTCTGGACCATTGTAAACAAAGCAGCTCCTGGCTAAGTCTCAGAGATGTAGGCTCACATACATCTTCACAGGCCTCCTTCTCCACACCCAAACCCAACTCAGGACAACTCAAGATTTCCCTGAGCAAAACAGTCAAGCTCAAAGGTTCTCACATTCAGCTAAACTTCCAAAGAAAATCTATCCTGAATTTCAAATCACATTATAAACCTACTGGCAGGCACTTAAAAATATTTAATCTCCCTGCCAAATGGGGCAAAAAAAAATTGTCATTTGAATTAAAGGCACCAGCATGTTTGGACAGCCAACACATAAGGCCTCTCTGGCATTCCATCTGTCTTGAGAAGTAAACCAAACCCAACCTAGCCAACCATTTCTTCAAACAAGAAATCTAAGTGTCACCAAGGGAAATTCCCACTGCTCAGTTCCTCGGTGGGGCTGGGGGCGGGGTTCAGGTTTTCCACCCCTGGGCCTCTGGAAGAGGAGATCCTGCTGGCACATGTACCATTAAGATGCTGTGATTTTCAACCTGATACTTTGATTCCAGAGGACCAAAAAGCCACGTTCACTATAAATTTAACTTATTAGGATGTCTTCCCACATGCCAGTGTTTTACAGCAACTTTATTAAACATGAGAGAGTCACCCTGGCTCCAGCAATGAGCAGGACTTAATGAAGACATATTTCCCCTGAGCTCCTAGCCTCTCTGCATCGATCAGACATTTTCGGCTAAACCTAAATTAACCTGTAAATGAACTGATTTACATCCATAAGTCCAAAGAAATTTACCAGTGTGGGGTATTTGAGATACCCAGTCTCCATTTCCCAATCTCACACAATTCTCTTGTTAAACTAAAGTATTATCCTCTGTACAAACTGTTTTCATTTTTATTAAAACAAGGCAAAAGGGAAATCTGAACCACCTAGCGTAGATATTTCATAGTTACAATGCCTTAAGAAGAAAAGAATCTCTGATATCTGATCATCCTTCTTAGGAAGAAAACCAACAAGACACTCTTTAGATAGGTACCAAAAAAAGGCCTAAGTCTGGGTGATTTTGTCATTTCACCTAGACTGCAATCCTGGTTTATATCTAGTTCTCAGCGAAAAAACTTTTCCATTTTGACAATCAAACCAAAGAAGTCTGATCAACAATAACTTCATCAGAAAAGTATACTTACTCAATATTCACATTGTGCCACACTCTTTCATACATTATTTTAGCTAATCCTCACCATATAGTCACGTGAGATGAATATAATTTCTACTTTATAAAAAAGGAAAGTAATGATAATTTAAGTTTCCTGGATGGCAGGGACCATGTCTGGTGTCTCTGCATTCCTAGCACTGAGTATGCAGCCTAGAACACAGTTTAAGAGCCTACCACATCTTTAAGAATGAATGAATGAATGACTAAGGGAAAGGAAAAGCAATTTGGAAAAAATATGCAACCCAAATTTTGCTCTAATCTCCTAACTGAAACTACTGCCTGGAACACACCTGCACACTGCAAATAATGTCCTTGACCTTCACAGGTTTGTTTCAAAGGGCAATGTATTGTCTTTCCAATGTGTATGCCACAAAGATAGCGTCCACGTTTGGCTATACAGTCCACAGGGCAGGGCCTGATCCTATTTCACTTCTTTTTCTCCCACTGAGCACCACACCTTGCACAGGTGCCAGTTTAATGAGCTGAGCAATAACAAAGGTCATGATGATACCTTCAGCCATAAGGGAGTAAACAGAACACCAGGTGCCCACAACCACCAGAAGAACTGGTCTCTGAGTCATTACATGCTCTCTCTAGCCTCATTTTCCTCTCTATACAATGGGAATAACAACAGAACATACACGTTTTCATTCATTTAATAAATATTTACTAAGCATTAACCACATGCCAGGCACTCTGCTAGGTGCTGAAGACATAGTGAGGAACATGGTATCACATCCTGTTTCATGGAACTCACAGTATCCACAGACACTGTGAGACTCCCATGACAAAAGGACTTTTACAAACTTCAAAAAACTATACCATTGTGAAGTACTGCTCCTCCTCTGTGTTCTCCAGCTTGGTTAACGGCATCGCTCTACAACCACTGTCCGAGCTGTAAACTTGGGAATTGTCCTCAATTCCTTCTCCTTCATCCTGTACACAGTTCTAATCCATCACCCAGCCTCTTCTGATTCTCCTTCAGAAAAGTCTGACATTATTGCTTCTCATCTAGTTTTCCACACTTCTATACTAGGCACTTGTTCCTACCTGACTAATTACAAGTCTCCTTGTAATAATGATAATGGCAAGCATTTATTGATCACTTACCATATAGAAGACATTGTACTAAGAGCTTTGCGTGCATAACATAATTTAATACAATAAGGTAGATACTAGTACCCTTTTTATAGAAGAGGAATCTGAGGTGCTGAGTAACCTGCCCAAGATGCACACAGCTAGTGACAAAGCTGTGGCTCCAATCCTATCTGTGAGATTCTACCCCTAACTGTTACTGGATCCCTGCCTCCAGTCCCTTCCTAGCTGGCTACTTCTTCCTTTATGCTGCTGCTGGAGTGTTGTTTCAAATATCCGAGCTAATCTGTCTCTTCTGCTGAAGACAGCCAATGGCTCCTCACCATCTCCAGGTCAAGGTCTAAAGGCTACAGGCCACTCCCGTGTTAGCTATCTGCTGTCCTGCCACACTCTCACAGCTCCCCAAACTCTCTGCTGATCCACCTCTCATCTCCTTCCTCTGCAAAGCCTTTTTTGCCCTTGCCCTCCAGATAGGAATCTTCTCCTCTTTAGCCTTGGCCCCAAGTACACATTCATGTTTCAGCACTACCTGGTATGTTTCCTTTCTTCTCCCCTCCCTCTCCCCTCCCTTTCCCCTCCTCCCTCTCCCTCTCTCTTTCTCTTTCACACACACACACACACACACACACACACGCACACAAACTAAAAAACAAAACAAAACAAAACAAAAAAACTACACACTTTCAATCCTGAGTCCCTGGAGGGCAGGCACAGCGTATTTTCATCTCTGATTCTCTAGGTCGCAGCACAGTATCAAGTAAGTGCTTAAACGAGTGGTATATGGTAGTGACAACACCTCAGCACTATCCCAGTAAGCAGGTAAGACCTTGCCCCCAGAGGACACAAAAAAGAAAGGCAGTAGCTCCTGTCCTCTCAGGCAAACTCAAGAAGACAGACTGCTTTCAGCAAAGTTATTACAACTGAGATTGGTCCTCCATGGTCTATTGGAAGCCTCTCTCCAAGCCTCTTGAAAACCAAATTCAATCCCCTCTGAAACTGTAGAAACTAAACTAGCTCCAGACCAAAAGATCACAGGAGAATTGCTCTTTGATGGGAGATGAGGTAAAATGATGCCCTTCTCAACCACCCTGCAATGAGCAAAGTATTCCAAATGAGACTGGCAGAAACAATGACTCTAATTACTATGAACATCAAAGGATCCCGATTGAGAGTCATCCAAGAAAAAAGCTCGAGACAGCAAAATCTGACCTGTTCTCCACTGCAGACCTACAACTGGAGTCCAGGCCATAGACAGATGACTACAGCCGCCTTCTCACTGGTCTCCCCGCTCCCATCTTCACGCCCTCCACTGGTCTGTTTTCCAAAGAGCAACCAGATGGTGTTTCTAAAACTATTATCGATGATTAGTACATGTACCTCCTGCATAACACCCTCCAACAGCTTTTCATCCACTTGAAATAAAATCCAAACTCTTTACCAGGAAGTTCAAGGTCCACTCCCCATACCCCTTATTTCATACCACTCTCCTCTTCAATCACTACATGCCAGAAACAGAGGTCTTCTGTTCCTTAAAAGCCAACCTCTGAGCCTTTTCCTATGCTGTTCTCCCTGCCCAGAATGCCCCTCCCCTAGATTTTTACAGAGTTGGTTCTTGCCCAAGGAACAAACTTACCTTTTCAAACAGGACTTCCCTAACCACTCTATCTAAAGCAGCACCCCTTCCCATCCCATCACTCCCCATCAGATTTTTTTCCTAGCACATCACAACTAGACAATACTTTCTTCATCTATTTTCCTGTCTCTGCCTCCTACCTCATTAGGGTGGCAGCTCTGTTCTGTTCATCCTATGAACATAATGCATGCAGTAAGCACACAGAAGGAATTTCCACAGGATGTGCTATCAACAGAGAAGCATCCCCAGGATGGGCCATTTTGTTCTTCTGTTAGAATGAAGAAAACATCTACTTAGCCCCTACTAGGTGCTGAGCACTGTAAATCCATGACCTTCCTTTCAGAGAGGGAAATTAACTACCTTCAAGGTCACAGGGCTAAGGGACTGCCAGACTTCTGAGTTAAATAATTGTACAGCTGGCTCCTCAAAGCCTCTCACCTTTGCCTTTCTTAGGAGGAGGGTCTCACACTATCTATGGTTCACTCTCATGTTGCCATAACAAGTCAAATATGTCTAAATTACAGTTATTAAAGCATTTTCACATTCACCTCACTTGACTATAAAGCACTTACCCAGAAAGCCATACAACAAGAAGTAAAGTGCCTCAAGACTCAATATCCCAGCCCTTAAACACAGCAGAGGGCACTGGGGAGGAGTCTCAGCCAATGGAGGAAATGAATTCTTATTTCTGGTTTAAAGGGATGAGGAAGCAGTGAGTCACAGGGTGAAGGCTTGCACTGCGTGAAAACTCTGATAAGACCTGGCTCTGAAGCAACAAGAAGTGAATCACTGAACTGAAAGGCATTTTAGGGCTCATGGAGGCCAAACCCTGGCTGATAGATGGGGGGAGATGAGACAAGAGCAAAAGTAACCTGCTCAAGTTCACTCAGCATGTGAACAGAGCCAGAACCACGGGTCTCCTCGCCCCCAGCCCCCTTTTCTCTCCGTCAAGGAGGCTTCTCAAGGAAAATTCTGAGTCAGAGAGTGGGAAGAGGCCAAGAGGAGCTCATGGACTCCACAGAGGGGTAGGGGTGGGACCAGGAAAGAACAAGTGTTAGAATGGGCGTCAGAAATGATCCAAGGAGGAGGTCCCTGGGAAGGTGGGTGAAGGCCGGCCAGAGGGAGGAGAAAAAGGCAGAAGAGAAAGGAACAGAGTGAGGGCAGAGTGTTGTGAAAACAGAGTCTGAAGGGGCCTGGTAGAGTAGGGAAAGCCTGAGGGGGAGAGAGCTTGAAATGACAGTCTGATGGTGGAGGAGTCCAAGCTCGGGCAGACACTGAAGGGAGTCAGACTGGGAAAGTCCCATACCCGGAAAGGCACGGAAGGGAGTCTGACGGGAGATTTCTCGGATCCGAACAGACCCTGGTGCGAGTTCGATGAAGGTGGAGTCCGGGCCCGGGCGGTGAGGGAAGTATGAGGGGGCCGGGCCGACTCACCGCGCTTGTTTTTGGTGCCGTGCTTCTTGGCGGCCGTCAGCTCCTGCTCGATCTTCTTCTCCAGGAATTCTTGTTTCTTACTTAACATCTCCTCCGTGTCCCGCAGCCGCTGGATGGCCTCCTGGGGGGTCGGGCCGCCCTTGCCAGCCTTACCCCCTCCCGCCCCAAACAGCTTCCCGAACACCGACATGGTTGCTGCTCGCCACGCCGGCCTGCGCCGTCCGTTTTGGCTCGGCTCGGCTCGGCTCCAGCGCCCGCTCCCGGCCCAGCCGCTCCCCGCCGCCGTAGGCCTCTCCGCCGCCTTCGCCCAGCAGCTGAGCCCGGCCGCGCCACCTCCCACAGGCCCCCACGCCCGGCCGGGCCGGCGTCAGGGAAACGCGCCGCTTACTACAACTCCCGGTAGGCAACGCGCTGATTGTGCCTCAAATCTAGTGGAGAGAGGCGCGCGGCATGCCGGGAGGCTATAGTCTTCCGGCTTGAGGCGCTGGGCGGTGCTATTTTTGGCCTGTCTAGGGTCAAAGGGCGAGGTGGCATGCTGGGAAATGTAGTGTCCTTGGGAAGCCGCTCTGTAGGGGAAGGATAGAAAGAGAAATAACAATATTTAACGAAATAGTTATCAACATTATGCATATTGTATGATGCCGGCATTGCGAAAAGTGCTTTGTAAACATTATCACATTTAATTTTCACAATCCTATGACAGACGATACACCTATTTTGTAGGTGAATAACCAAGACTGTGAAATTGAGTGATTAATTTACTATCCTTGTCTTTGCATTTGCTGTTCCCTCTACCCGGAATGACTTTGTACTTCTAATTCACCGAATAGGCTCTTCAAAACCTTCAGAACTGGAGTTAGATTGCAAAGGTTCAAAACCCACTTCGAATACTTTCTTGGGCAAATTGCCACGCCTATAATGTGTACCTCCCTTACAGAAACTGTATACTGGAGAAGATAACAGGACCACCCTCAAGCTTATGTAAGCTAGGGATTGTCAAGTGCTTACCTAGCATAGGCGCTCAAAAATATGTATTCATTTCTACAGATTCTGGGTCATCATTATGCACAATAATTAAATCAGGAGGAGACCCAGAACTTTCAAAAGTAGCAGAAGTATTGAGAATTTTTCCCGCTGCATTACACAGGCTCAGCTGGATGTGGGGCCACATTTTATTGTTTTCCCTTCTTCTTGACTGTCAAGAATCATTTCAGCCTTGGCTGCTGTGGCTCAGTAGACTGAGCACCAGCCTGTGAGTGGAAAGATCACTAGTTCCATTCCTGGTCAGGGCACATGCCTGGATTGCAGGTCAGGTCCCCAGTTGGGGGAATCACACATGAGTGTTTCTCTCCCTCTCTTTCTCCCTCCCTTGCCCTCTCTCTAAAAATAAATAAATAGGACCTTTAAAAAAAAAGTATCACTTCACCATCCATTAGCAGTGAGGCTGGGAGTAGTAGCCAATACTTTCCCCAAGCCCACCATTCTAATTCGCTGCTTCCAATTGCCAATGTAGAAAAACATGACTTCTCAAAGGCCATTTTTGTCCTTTTCTGAACCTCTCAATATGTGAAGTTGCTTGGGAACAGAGTTTCAAATAAATGACAACTTAAGTGAACTTTTTCTCCTTTATTTCACATATAAATCTTGTCTCTTCCCCAGGCTATGATCTACATGTGAAAAAAACACACCTCAGATGTTGTTTTTCTTGTAATCTTCCACAATCTCAGCCTGCATATATAGGTAGCCATCCTCAGAGGATGGGAGAGTTTATTTCACTCAACTTCCAGGATAGATGAAATTTTTCAAATGTGAGAGACATACAAGAATTCACAGCAGCATAAATTGTAGAACATAAGTCATGCTTTTGTTTGTTGCGTAACTGAGACATTACAATGTTTTTATGAAAAGAAAAAAAAAACAAGGAGACTTCAATCAAGCCACCTTATGGGTACAATGACCCCTCCACATCTAAGCAATATGCCCTCTCCCCTCTTTATCGAAGTCATGCTGCAACCAGGCATACAGGTTGCCCAAACACCTTGCTGGGCTTCAGCCATGACTCAAAGAATACATAAATAGGCAGACCCTGTAGGCCTTACCACCATCAGCCTTATATTGCTGGGGCATAAGTTGAGGATGACAGTGGAGCCTCTGTCATAATGTTGGGAGCCCAGAAAAACATTTTGGAGATATGATAGCAGAACACTCAGATTTAATCTTAATTACCAACCCCCACCAATTGGTACGGGCTACTGGGATTGCTGGGTTGAGAATTTTGAGGCTGCATCAGGACTTCTTGTAAAAATATGCTGAGAATGAATGGAGAGATACACACACACAAACCCATAAATAACTGAAGTGTGATGGGCCTGGGAGCAGGTATAACCTCCCTGAAGAATAGGGTTAAGACAGACTTAGCAGAACCTAAGAGGGGCAAGTGGGGAGTGGGGGGATATTGTGCACTGGAAGGGCCCTTGCACTTGAGCTCTGGGGGGTTACAGGACCTACTCCATACCCATTCATCAGAGCATGTGCAGGCCATACAGCAGGTGCTGTGCCCTAGAAAGCCAACTGTTTCCTTCTCAGTGAGGCTTCCCAGGCCATTCCATATAATTCTGCAACTTGCTCCCCACCCCACATTCTAAAACCTCTACTGTCCTCTATTTTCTCTTTTTCTATAACACTCATCACCTTCTAACATATTATATAATTTGCTTATTTACTTTGTTGTTTATCTTCTGCTTCTCCACGGGGAATCTCCACAGATCATTGTTGGGTTCACAGTGTATCATCAGGGCCAGAACTATACTTAGCATTTAGTAGGTGCTCAATAAGTATTTGTAAAATGAATTAATGGACTGAGGTAGAAGTGACTTGGGGGCAGGAAAAGTGGGTCTGGACTCATTCTTGCTATGATGGAATCTTGGATAAGACCCTTTCCTTTTTGGGCCTGTTTATTCTGATTCTACAAAGGGCCTTCAAGACTAAAGTTGGGCCTCTGCCTCTGCCTCAGGGCTCTGTGCCTCACCATTAAAGCAGGCACCCTGGGCAAGTAGGGGGTCACCCCCAATCCAGAGGTAGAATCTGCTAACATCCCTGACTACCACCCTCCAAGTGCTTGAGAATCTCTGAGGGTCACTTGCTGGCAGATTTGAGGTTTGGGTCACTTGTAACTGCCACCTCCACTCCTTCCTCCCCAGGGGAGATAAAACTGGCCCAACCTGTTCTCCTGGGCCACACAGGATACTTGCTCTGCCAACTGAGACTTCCAAGCCACCGCCTCTGTTATTTGTCCCAGATATTTTCAGCTCCCTCTTAAAAGTTTTCTTTGTATCAGACATTAACTTCCAGGGCTTTAGGTCAGGGTTTCTCAGCCTACATGGCAGGTTCTTACTGGGAAAATCTCACCCTTCTCCACTGTGGGATTGGAGAAGGGGATGGGTAGAGTGGGCCTTGTTCTCTCAAAGTGCTGTTGTCACTTGTTGAGTGATTATTTATTCAACAAATATTGATCGAGCAATTCCTGGGCAGTACTAGATGCTATAAAAATATCAGTGCACAAAACAAAAGGCCTTGTCCTCGTGGACCTTTTGTTTTTAATAGGGAAAGAGACAATAAAGAAATGTCTAACATAATGTCAAGGATGATGAATAGAAATGAAACAGCCCTGACCTATGTGGCTCAGTGTGAGTGTCATCCTGCCACACAGAGAGGTCACCGTTTCCATTCCCTCTCAGGGTACATGCCTGGGTTTCGGGCCAGGTCCCTAGCTGGGGGCCTGTGAGAAGAAACCAATGAATGTTTCTCTCTCACATCAATATTTTCTTCCTTCCTCTCTAATATAAAATCTTTAAAAAAATATTTTTTTAAATGAAGCAGTATAAGGAATTAGATTGTGATGGGGGAGGGATGGGAGCTATTGTAGACAGATTGGAGGGCCTCTCAGAGGGAATGAATTTTGGACCAAGGTGAATGGAGTGAGAGAGCCAGCCATATGAAGATCCAGGGGGAAAAAGTTGTAGACAGAGGGAACAGCAAGTGCAAAAGCTCTAAGGCAGGACCCAGCTTATATGATGGAGGAGCAGTGAGACAGCAGGTGTGGCTGGAATGAGAGACGAGTGGTAGCAGATGAGGGCGGCATCAGGTGGAACCTTGAAATCTACAGAAAAAAACTTTATATTTCATTCAGGGAGAAATCAAAAGCCACTAGAGGCTTTTAAAAAAATCTTTAAAAGCCAGAAAGTGGCACAATCTGATTCAGGTCTAGAAAGATCTGTTGGGTTGCTGTCAAGAAAATGGATCATGGTGAGGGAAAGCAGGGAGGCCAAAGAGAGGGCTGATACAGTCACCCATGCGAAAGAGGTTGGCAGCCTGAACAGGGTAATGGTGGCCAAGGAGATGAACAGGGGTTGGAGCCTCAAAGAAGCGGTTCCAAATAAAACCCCAGCTCACGAGGGCAGGTGAGGGCTTTAGCGATCCTAAGACAAGGCAGGGACTTTGGAATCCTGGGTTTGAAGTCCAGCTCCATGTATTCTGGCTATGAGTCCTTGGGCAGGTTACTACACCTCTCTGAGCCTTGGTTTCTGCATCTGTAAACTGAGCATAATAAGACAGCTTGCTTCTGAGGGGCGTCCTGAGGACTCAGTGACGAGTAAATAAGGCATGGAACACAGGGCTTGGCGCTTAATAGACAGTAAAGTTAGCCACAACTCAATCCCCCACATTTATTGGTAGAGAAACTGAGGCCGACTAGCTGAGAGGCAGAGGCAGACAGAAGACTGGACAGGGAAGGGAGGAAAGGAAGCAGGACTTACAGGGATCCCCAAGTCATATACCCACAAAGTCCAGACAGTGAAATGGATGAGTAAAGTAGTCCAAGACCATGAAAAATCATATGATCCTCTCTAGCCATCTTGTTTTCCCACCTTTGAGGGACATGGGAAATTAGAAATACTTCTCTACTCTAAGACAAATCGACATAAGTACAGTGAGTAGAAATTGGCATTCAGCTACAATGGGAGGCAGCAGTGAAGGATAACTATGGCCATATGGAATGCACGTGCCCGCTGAAAGGGCCTGGCTAGCAGCTGCACCTAACTGCTGCCCCACTGGGAAAGACGCCAATTTTAAATTTAGAAGTCAGAAATCCAGGTTTTTAGGTAAAATCTCCCAATTTTAATTAAATTTTCTAATTGTTTCTGGATATAGGAACACAGTAAATTTTTATATATTGATCTTGTAATTATTTCAGCATACTCGCTATTATTTCACCATTTCTGATCCCTATACCATTTACTTCTTTTTCTTGACTTATTGCTTTGGCTAGGCCTCTAAAATAATGTTGGTGTCATGATAGAAGGCATCCCTGTCTTGTTCTTAACACAAAGAGAATGCATCTCACTTTTTACCATTACAGTAGGTTTTATATTTCATTATTTTTAAATGTTGGCTCATTTTTTAAAACACTGAAAACTAAACAAAGTTTCTCTGTAGGCTAGAATCAACCTACAAGCTGCCAGTTTGTGATCTTTACTTTACCTGAGTTCTCCCTCTGAACTGTGACAATTTCTTTGGGTAGATACTATTTATTCTCCCCGTTTGACATATGAGGACAGGGAGGTTCAGAGAGATGAAGTGCCTTGCCACAGGCACACAGCCAGGAGGGGGCAGAACCAAGATTCAAACCCTGCTCTTCCAGATGCTAAAATCTGTGGGACAGCCCATTTACACTACATTCTATCCAGTACCTTGGGGCTCTGTAAGAAACCCTGGGGTCCTGAGTGACCCTTCACTAAGGGTCTTCCCCTCTTGGGCCTCAATATCCCCATCTGTCAATGTAGGAGAGGTTCAGCTACAAGAACCCCAAAATTGCCTTAGCCTCCTCCCCTGTAGTCCAACTCTGCATCTATTAAATGTCAGACCTGACCTTGATATGTTCTGTGACCTGGCTCCGCCACCAACTGCCACATGACTTGGGGTTGCTTAACCTCACTGAGCCTGTTGCCTCATCTCAGGTATAAAATGAGATTAAAAACATCACCTACCTCGAAGTGTTTAAGACATGCCAGGCACCGCATAACATAAGTGCCTAATAAACGTTAATCCTCATGATTCTGGTAAATGTGCATTCATGTGTACACTGGCAGGAAGAGGCAGAAATATAATTTAAATAGCCGTATTAGGATAAAAATGTGGTTTTTAACATTTCCTTTAATGTCACAAGTTTTTAAAATGTTTAATGCCTCCCATGACTCATCCATTATATAGAGAATAAAGTCCAAATTCCTTAACCCAGCATCCAAGGATCTCTGATTCAGTATCAGCCCATATTTCAACAGAGCAGAGTGGCTAACAGCACATGGAGACAAGCCTCCCCAGCCTGAATCCCAGCTCTGTGACTTACTAGCTGTATGAGCTTGGGCAAAGAACTTTGCCTTTCTGTGCCTCTGCTTCCTCATCTGTAAAATAAGAAAAGCAGCAATTCTCACCTAATGGGGCTGAGGTAATATGAAATAAAAGACTTAGTATAGTGCCCATAATATGTCCACGTGGAGACTTGAATGTAACAGCAATTATCATGATCTACCCACTGCGTCCAAATCTCTGGTCACCTTGGACCATTCACTGGCACCAGAGTACAACAGGCCTTGCACTGTCATAACTCGAAGTCATGGCTCATACCTTGCCTTCCCCTAACTACCCAGGAGTTAAAACACTCCATATGAAGGCCCAGCTCAAATGTTACTTCTTCCAAAGAGACATCCTGTCTCTATCAGTCCCTCTCCTAGCTTTTCTGAGGGCAGCGTACACTAAGACCCTCACCCCCTCCGCTGTGCACTGCTGCCTCGCTTGTCCCTCCCTTGCATCCTACCCTTCCTGAGGATGTGGCAAAGGGCCCCAGCACAGATGTCAGAGGGATGTGTCAGCTTTCAAGGAAACTCAGTTATCAAACTGAGCCCAACAGTTCTCCAATGCCTCACCCTGTTCAGTCTTGAGCCTCAGTGTCCTCTCTTATAACTGAGGGAGTGTGGCCCAGAAGGATGGTTGTGAAAATAAATGAGAAACTCAGCCAAGGCCCCTTCTCTCTCTCTCCCTCCCTCCCAGTGAGCCTGGTTTGCTTCCCCCTGGAAGGAGGCGGATGGGGGAGGAAATGCTGGACGCAGGGGCATCTGTGGCCATCCAGAGGCCTGCTCGAGATGGACCTCTGGCTCTAGTCAGTGTTTCTGATTCCAAAGGGCTTGGGGGTGAGGCCCAGGACCCTGCATTTTCAAAAGTGAGTAGAAACTCCTTCTGCTGCGTGTTTCCAAGGGCTATGTTCTGAAACAGTCATTCTGGGAACACAAAACCTCCCCATGGCTACTGGGGTAGCACAGTCCTGCGTGAGGGTCCATGGAGCCCTTAGCCCCCACACACTTTGGTGGGGAGAACGCTGCCACATAGGGACTGCCGAAGCTATGGCTTGAGCCATGCGGATACACATTTTGATAAAAATATTTATTGAGCACTTTTCAAGTGCCAGGCACTATGTGAATCCTTTGCTTATTTCATCAGACCAGATCCTCATGACAGCCCTATGAGGTAGTATTGTCATAAGCCTCATTGCACAGATGAGGAACACAGGGCTTAGAGAGGTGAAGTGACTTACCCAAGGTCACACAGCAAGTGAGTGACAGCGCTTGGATTTGAAGCCAGACTGGGCTGATAGTTGCACACTCACCACAACATTTGAGTACCTCCTAAATGCCTACATCACAGATTCATCTGGGGATCCTGTGAGGAGCCTTATGTAAAAAGGTACAACAGATACAGGCCCTGACCATGTCGGGCTTCCCCTAAGGCAGCCCGGAGTGGGTGGCGGGACTACCCTGTCTTCTCTGTTAGGCAGCCCAACTGCAAGCCTGGACCCAGCCAGACCCTGGGCCACTCAGGCTCAGCCATCTATCTTGCCATCACCCCTGCCTGGAAGCCACAGGCAGCCCTGCCCCAGGTCCCAGAACACCACAGAGCTTTCCAGAAGGATAGGGGATACAGCAGGGTGGTCATGGGCCAGGGTTTATAAGTGACATTCCAAAAGGTTTTCCACTGAGCTGACAGCTCGCTTCCTCAGAGGCTGTAGACTCAAAGGCGCGCATCAGGCTGGGCCATGGGAGCAGACACCACGGGTCCCTCACTCCGAGGCCTGGATGTAGACAGGCACAGCAAGCATGGCACAGGGGCCATCGGCCCCTGCCTGCAGCTCTGCCAGTGCCAGGTTGGGGCCCAGGCCTTCAGCATGCCCAGGCACTACCAGCTCAGGTTCGGTGCCCACCGTGCCACCCACTACAATGGACAGCACGGCATCCGGCTCCGAGAAGGGTGGCTTCCCTGGGACAGCCTCGGGCACTGGCCCAGCCCCGGTGTCCTTCAACTCCTCCAGCCCCAGTGGGTCAGGCACGGGTGCCACCACCTTGTGCCCGCCACTGCTGCCACTGCGGGGAGCCGACCTCCTCCGGGAGGGTCGCCGGGCTTGCAGGTCCTTATCCTTTTGAGGGCCGAGGCGACAGCGGTGATCCTTGAGGTATTTGTGGCGGGAAAAGCCCTTGGCACAGCCAGCACAGCGGAACTTGTAGTTGCCCGTGTGGGCACGCTGGTGCTCAGCGAGATGGGCGCGGCGGCTGAAGGACTTGCTGCACAGGGCGCACTTGTGGAGCTTCATGCCTGGTTGGGAGGGGAAGTCAGTGAGAGGCGCCCAAACCCTTTAACCTGCACTTGGAATAATACCCAGTCTCTCGGCTTGCCTACAAGCATCTGTGTGACCTGGGCCCTGCTACCTCCAGTCTCATCTCTCACCTTCTCCCAGACACTCAGTGGCAGCCACACACCCGCTCTTCTCAAACACATCAAGCTGATTCCTGCTTCCTGGCCTTTGCACCTGCTGTTCCCCTCTGCCTGGAACAGTGTGTTCAGCTCCCGGATCTTGGCTAACTACCCCAGGTCCATTATCTCTCTCCTCTCCGGTCTGCCCGCCTCACACTGGCCCCCTAAGACCATTCTCTACAGGGCAGCTAGTGACATCTTCATAAAACACATAAAGGATCATGATATTCCCTGCTCCACAGCCTTTTTACCCAGGTTTCCCACAAAGCCCTGTGCAGGCTGACCACTCTTCACCTCTCAGCACCATCCCCTTCCTCCCCATGCTTCGTACTGAGCTCCAGGCCTCTCTCTCCTGACTTTCTTTGTCTCAAACACCCTCAGTCCCTTCCCTGCCTCAAGGTTTTGCATCTGCAGCTCCCTCACCCTGGAAGCCAGCTCCTGGCTCTTTTCACATCACCTCCTCTCTCCATTCTCTGCCCCATCACCCTGTTTATCTCCATCTTTGCACTCAGCATACTTTGCTGCTACATACTTATTTATCTGCTGTTCATTTTTAATCTCTGCTGCTAAATCTAAGTTTCCCTAGGAGGGCAGGGTAGGATTCTGCCTGTCTGATTCCCCACCTAGCTCCCCCAGTGCCTCACACATGGTAGGTTCTCAATGGTCTCTCACTGAGTAAATCACTGGTGGCTCCACGCACACATGGAGTCAATTCTAGCTCACACTCAGCCTGAGCCATAGGCCCCTCGCCTCCCTGGCTTAGAGAGGGGCAGTGACTTGCCTAAGGCAAGTGGCAGCGCCAAAACTCAAACCCAGGCCCTCTGTCTCTAAGTCCCTGATCTACTCTCACAGTTTTCAAACTTTCTTTGGCCATCCTTTCTGTAAAGCAGTGGTTCTCAACCAGGGGTGATTTTATCCCCCAGGAGACTTGTGGCCTGTCTTCTGGAGATATTTCTGGTTACCACAAATATGTCTTGGGAGATGCCACTGACATCTCCTGGTTGGAGGCCAGAGATGCTACTAAACATCCCACAGTGCCCAGAGAAGCCCTCTACGAAAATAAACTATCTGGCCCCCAAACCAACGGTGCCAAGGTTGAGAAACCCTGTTCTAGACCAAACAGTACGTGGAAAGGCAGCCAGGCTGCTCTGGGGAAGCTCTGTAAAGCTCCCAAGAAACTGAGGAGTGGTGTGGAGACCCCTGAATCTACATCCTAGCTGCCAAGCTCTGCAGAGGGGACCAGAGATTTTTCCTGGCTTTATCTTGGGCCAGTCAGAAACTGATCTTCCTCCACGCCTGATCCATACCTTTACCACACTTGGAACCTCTCTGGTTTACAGTCATCTTCTCTCAGGTCAGCTGCCCCTCAGTGTGGGGGACTATGTCTGACTCACCTCTGTGCACCCCAAGGACTCTAACATAGGCCTGGCTTGTGACTCACATGAGCAAAAGTCTGTTGGCTGGAATGTACCAGACAGGGATAATAAGCCCCATGGGATGTGTGTGGGGAACCTGCCCCTGATGGCTTATGCCAAACCAGACCCTCCTGGCAGGTCCGAGAGCCACTTACCAGAGTGAGAGAGGATATGAGCCTTTAGCTTATCTGGCCGGTTGAACTCCTTACTGCAGCCTGTGTGTGTCCTAGAACACAAAGCCACTGGTCAGGGGGTGCTCAGTGAGGCCAGGACCCTCTTGCTGGCCTATCTGCCAGCTCTGAACATGATGACCCTGTTGTCTATCCTAATGGCCAAGCAAAGCAGCAGAGTGGGGAGTGAAGCCAGCGGGGAGGGCCCGGGACAGGATAAAAGGAGAGCCTTCAGTCCTCAGACCTGACTGACATCGGTCTGTCCCACCACTGGGCAAACCTGCACCCCCTCCATGCCAGTCTCTACTCACGAGAAGGGGCATTTGTATTTCTTGAATGGCTCATGGATCAACATGTGTCTCTTCAGTTTGTCTTTGCGGTTGAATGCAGACTCACACACTGAGCATTTGTAGGGCTTCTCACCTGCAGAAGACGCAGACAATGGGAATGAGGATCCCATGAGATGGAGCCTGGATGTGGGGTACAAGAGTTCCTACTAGAAGGCAGCAGCTCCTCTGGGGAAGTGGCCTGAGAGAAAATAGCCACTCTCATTCCTCACGACTTTATTTTGCCAAGGAGAGTGAGCCAATTTAGATAGGGTGGTCAGGAAAGGCCTCACTGATGGGCAAGATGTGAGGTGAGACCTGAGGTGATGAGGGAGCAAGCCATGTGGAAATCTGGGAGTGAGGGTCCCAGACAGAAGGAGGGGGCACTCAGGGTGTCTGAGGAACAATAGGGATGCCAGTGTGGCTGGAACTGAGTAGGGGGATAGAGAATGAGGCAGAAGATGAGGTCAGTGAGGCTCCCTGGCCCTAGAAGGCCAACGAAGGATTTCGGCTTTTACTCTAAACCAGTTGAGACGCCACCAGAGGGGCTGAGCAGAGGAAGGACGGGATCTGACTGAGGAGTTTTATAGGCTCCCTCTGGTTACATGGAGAGAATAGACTGAGCGGGCAGAAAGGAAGGACGCTGGTATAAGAAATGGGCAAGAGGTCAAGCACAGGCTATGTCTGGAATGCAGAACTGGCAGCCCTTGCCAATGGGGTATAAGAAGAGGGGAAGAACCTGGGATGAGACTAAGGTAGGCCAAGTGATAGGGTGGGTGGTCATGGCATTTGGTGAAATGAGGCCCACCATGGGGGAGGGGGTAATTACATCTTATCTAATTGAATCCTTTTAACCAACCATGAGGTAACTACTATCATTATCCCACTTTACAGATGAGAAAACGGAAGTTCATGGTCTATATCTAGTGGTTGGGGGAGCTAAGATTCTAGCCCAACAGTGTGATCCAGAGTCTGCCTTTGTAGTCCCAGATTGTCCTGCTGCAGAACCACTGGGAGTGGGGGAGCTCTCACCTGACAGGGGTCAGGGGTCACAACCTTCCCTAAGGAAAAAGCTGTTACTGGGCTGTTTTGATTTCCTGGCATTATTTCCTCTCCATTCTCCCTCTGGAATAAATAGAGTATTTTTGAAAAATGCCATCCTCAAGCCAGCAATGAAGGAAATTCTGGTCCTTACAATGGAATGCTCTACAGTCATTAAAAAGATTAAGATCATCTGTGTTTCTTGATCTGGAAGGCTCTCCTAGACATATTGCTAAGGGGAAAAGAAAGCTACAGAATAGCTTAATACAGTCCCCATTTTTGTTAGAAACAAATACAGTCCCCACACTCCAAAAAAGCCCAAGCCACATATGTTTGTACATACACAGAATATGCAGACAGAAGAGCAGGGGAGGGTACATGCCAAACTGTCCATGACAATTAGGATTTGAAGAGGGAATTGAACATTTGATATTATGTACTTCTTCTATACTGCTTCCATTTTTTATAATCAGCATGTATTATTCTTTTTTAATTTTTAGAAAAAAGGGAAGGGAGGAACAAAGAGATAGAGGGAAACATCCAGGTGAGACAATCCGATCAGTTGCCTCTCACACGCCCCCGATGGGGGACGTGGCCTGCAACCCAGGCATGTGCCCTGACCAGGAAGCAAACCAGCGACCTTTTGGTTCGCAGGCTGACGCTCAAGCCACTGAGCCACACCAGCCAGGGTGCATGTATTACTTTTGAGTAATAATTTTTAAAAGAGAATAATTTGGTAATACCTGTCAAAATTACCAATGCATATACCCTTTTCCCCCTTTATTGTAAAATATACCTAACATGAAATTTACCATTTTAACAACCTTTAAGTGTACAGTTCAGCGGCATTCACACTGTTGTGCAACCATCGCCACTGTTCATCTCCAGGACTTCTTCAGCGCCCCAAACTGAAACTCAGCACTGCACACACATCTTAACCCAGCACTTCCACTACTAGGCATGGAATATACACTACGGGTATACTACCAAGAGTTTGCCAAGGGACCCACACAGTACTGTGCATACAAACTAATAGCCGAAAAATAATTTGTGTCTATCTATAGGAAACTGGTTACATAAAAGATGGTAAATGCAGAAGAATACTATGAAGCTGAAAAAAAAAGTGCTATAAAGGAACATCTTCAAGGTACATTGAAAAGTGAAGAAAAAAGGTATATGACAGAATTATATGACATGCTCATTTGTGTAAAAGTAAGCAAATATTTTTTATGGAAATAAAACTGGAATGACACAGGCTGTGCCGCTAATAGTTGCTGTCTTTGGGGAGAAGAGCTGTTGCCTTTGGTAGGAGTATTTTTCAAACTACAAACTGGGAGTCACAAGCTGTTGATGGTTATTTTAACAACTAAAACTGAACAGAAAGTACTGCTTTGTGAAACTTTTGTTTCAGTATATTCTATCTATATAGATGTATTTCCTGAGTTGCAATATAAAATGTATTTTTTTACCATAGGTCATAGTATAAAAAAATTGAGAAACATTTGGATTGTCCATCAGAGCTGAGAGGAGGGTTTATTTCTGTTATATATGCTTTTGTATTGTCAAAGATTTTCTCCTAAGGTTTTCTCAATCTTTTGATCCTTTTCAATAAAAAAGAAAACAATAATTTTTCATCTAATAAAAAACATTATAAAGATTTTTAAAAACCAATGTGTCTGGACTGAGGAACCGAAGAGAAGGGGTTTGGGGCAGATGTGAGTGCTACTTCGGTGGTGAGAAAAGCAGCCCCAAGCCCAGGGACTCACAAGGGTCTGAGAGAGCGGACTCTCAAGGGGCAGAGCCAAAAGGACCCCACAGCTTCTGGGGGCTGATCTCTGCTCTAGTGTTGGTAGGAGCCCCTCGGTCACTTGAGAGGGCAGGTTGGTAGGGGGCCAAGGGGGAGATGGGAGGAAAAGGGGGCAGGAGATGGATGGGGAAGAGGGCAAAAGGGAGATAGGGAGGAAAGCCAGAGAGGGATGGGAAGGAGAACAAAGAAGGGGTTGGGGATGGGGGAGGAGAAGGAGGCAGGAGTTGGTGGGGAGCTGGGTACCCACCTGAGTGGATGTGAGCATGCAGTTTGAGGTAGTGCTCCCGCCGGAAGAACTTCTTACACACCTGACACTTGAACCTGCCCCCACTGCCATGTGTGGGCAGGTGACGCCGCAGGTAGCGTTCGCAAGTAAACACCTGGCAGAAGAAAGGAGTCGGTTTCAGGTCTGACTCTCCAGCCCTTGCCACCCTGAGCTCAAGGGGCCCTGCATTGCCCGCCTTCCCTTATGGAAACAACTTCTTTTCTGCTCACTAGGGGTCAGGGCCCTCAATGTCAGGCACAGCCCTTAGACCATCACAACTCCCATTACTCAGCCATAAGCCCAGTCAAAACATGCCTGCTCTGAGCTTCTGCCGAGGCAGTTTTCCTACCCAGAGGGCCTTTCTCTCTTAGCCTGACAAACTCCTACTCATCCTCAAGACCCATCTTAGATGTCACTGCTTCTGAGAAGCCCTCTCTGACTCCACATTGCCACACTAGGCAAAGCAAATTCGGCCCTTGAATACAAACCCACATTTTTAAAGTCAGCATTTAACCCACTGAATTACAGCCCTTTGCCTATACAGGATCTCCAAGAGGACAGAAAGAGGCTTTCATTCCCCAGCACAGGGCCTGAGTCACATGACCGACAAGTAAAAGAATAAATGAAAAATGTGAATAACTAAAGAAATGAAAGAAAAGGTGATAGCCAGAAAACACAGGAGCCATTCCTTTTTTTTATTCATGTGGTATAGAGAAGTGGCCAAGGGCACAGACCCAACTGCCCCACCACTAACCAGCCCTACCACGCCCTACTGGGTGACCTTTCTGTGCCTTGGTTTCCCATCCAGAAAATGGAAAAGTTAAAGCATGCCTGTCTCCTAGGGTTAAATGAGTCAATCTATGTAAAGTACTCAGAACAGCATCTGGCACATGGTTCTTGCTCAAGTCATGATACCTTTTACTTGGACCACAAATTCCAAACCTCAAAATTAAACTATACAATTAGAAACATCTACAACGAGGCTGAAGTGAAACCAGGGCTGTCCTGGAAAATCTGCTGTGTAAGGTTGTGAGAAAATGAGTAGAATAAAGAAATAGGTTAAACACCCAGGGGCTACAATCAACAAAATCCAGATTTCAGGAAAGTCCAGAGAACAAAAGAAAAAAAAAAGAGGGAAAAAGGGATCAGTGGTGTGGGGAACCTATATATTAAAAGAAATTTTGTTGATATCAGCCAACTACAATATGCAGACCTGATTCAAGCAAACAAACTTCACAAAAATTATGATTTTTTTGAGACCATTGGAAATAGGAATATAGCCTGGATATTTGATGATACTGAGGGACAGGCCTCATTGAGGCTGTCCAGATTTGCTAAAAAGAACCAATAATCACAAGGATAATAACACATCAAGAAACTGATGGTTGCTGTTCAGACGCTGGGCCTGGGCCTAGGAGACATTCCATGTCAGCCCAGCGAGGCACAGCCCAGCCCAGCAGCAGCCGCAGGTGGCCATGCACGGACCAGGCAGAGCATTTACTCCTCAAAGATGAAGTGTCATCTGTGGACACAACCCCAAGCTTTGCCTGCATGGGGGGAAGGAAACAGTGAGGTTTTCACTCCACCACCTCTAGCCCATTTTTGTCACAGGTGTACCCACCTTTTGGCAGTGCGGGCAAGGGAAGTTGTGAGTGGCGGTCTGCAGGTGGTGTTCCAGGGCCTCAGGGGTAGAGTATTTGTTGACACATTTGACACATCTAAGTGGGAAGGAGCAGGAGAAGTGAGAGAGTAGAGTGGAGCTGGACCAGCCCAGTAGGCCCAGGAATCAGCCCCTCCCCTCCCCCAGGGTCAACATTAGGTGGAAAAATCCTGTGTTTAATTCATTCTCAAATTAGTCTACTCCTCACTAACCACTGTCTCCATCCTAGTCCAAGCTGCCATTCTCTCTCACAGGGACATATGTAGTAGCCTCCTCACTGGCCTCCCTCCCTCACCCACCATTCCCACAGGGGAGCCAGTAGTGCTTTTAAACATCAAAATTATCCCTGGCTGGTGTGGCTCAGTGGATTGAGTGCCAGCCTGTGAACTGAAAGGTTGCTGGTTTGATTCCCAGTCAGGGCACGTGTCTGGGTTGTGGGCCAGGTCCCTGGTTGGGCACATGTGAGAGGCAACCGACTGTTTCCCTTTACACATCGGTGTTTCTCTCCCTCTCTTTCTCCTTCCCTCCCCTCTCTCTGAAACTAAATAAATAAAATCTTTAAAAAAGATTTTTAAAAAATCAAAATTAGACCATGTCACACTCTTACATAAAAGCCCACACCTTGGTTGAAAGGCCCTACTGCCTGATCTACTTCTACCTCTCAAACTTCATCTTTATCCACCGCCCAGCTCACTCACTCTGCTCTCGCCACACTGGCCTCCTTAACGTAACTCAAACACACCAAGCCAGATCCCCCTTCAGGGCCTCTGTACTTGCTGTCTCTACGATTGGGAACACTCTTCCCCAAGTCTTCCTCTGGGCAGCATCTTATCCTTCAGGTCTCAGCTCAAATGTCACCTCCTCAGAGAGGCCCTCCCTGACCACCCTGTCTCAAGTTGCTCCCTTCTGCCCAATCCCCTTCCTATTACGTCACCCAGATTTAGTTTCTTCTTAGCATATATTACCCGGAATTATTTTGTTTGTTTGTTTACTCAAGTATTATCTGTCTCCTCTACCAGAAAGTGAGCTCTGCAGACAGGGGCCATATCTGTCCTCTTCACAAACTGCTCTGAACACCAATGACAACCTGTCACATGAAAGAGTCAGACAGACAAGGATCCAGGCCTGGTTCTTTCCCATCTGTGACCCTCAGTTTCCTCACCCATAAAATGGGGTGGGAATCCCAAATGGACCTGCCTGGCATTCATTCTTAAGAGTGTCCTGGAGCCGAAGGACACGACGGGGCCAAACAGCTCGTAAATCGCAAAGCACAGTCTTGACTGTCAACAGTCTTTATATCACTGTGGCTAACATGCCTTCAAAAGAGCAGTTTCAAGCCACAAACCTGAAGAGGACCCCATTGTCTCCCCACCATGAAAACATTTGCCAGCAAATAAACCCATTTATGATGCAGTACCAGTGAGTAATGCCTAAGGTAAGCAGGCAATTCCTGCCAAAAACAAAAACATGGGCCCTGCCATCTGCATACCAGGCCACCACGGGAACCGCAGGCAGGCTGCACCTGTGGAGGGCCCAGAGGACCCTCTCAGACCACACGCTGAAAACAGTCTACATGCCTCCGCAGCAAGAAGGAAAGAGGAGGTGGGGTGGGAAGAGAGCTACCAGAAGGGCAGGAACCTCCAAGCTGGTGGGAAGAGAGCACAAGAATCACACCAGCTTCAGCGGTGAGGAGACATAGGTTTGTGTGGGAAGTAGCTTAGCAATAACCACTAAAATTAAAACTCCCTGCCAGAAACATCACCCTAACTAAGTCATCCAAGGTAACACCTCCAGAATGGGGTAAGCCAACATCATGTACCTCCTGATATAATGCACTGAGAAGGGCACAGCATCACCTTGTCATATTCCTGCCGAAAGTACCCATCTTGGATCTAGACAAATCCAAACCAAGGGCATTCCACAAAATAACTGGCCTATCTATACTCTTCAGAAATATCAAGGTCATGAAAGACAAAGACAGAATGAGGACCTGTTCCAGCTTCGAGGAGACAAGGAGACATGACGACTGAATGAAATGTGTGATCCTGGATTGGATCCTGGGACAGAAAAAAATTTTTTCTTTGTCTATAAAGGATGTTATTGGAACGATTGGAAATTTTTTAGTAAGGTCTGTAGGTTAGATAATAGAAGTGTATTGATTTAACTTCCTGAGTTTCATAACTACACCATGCCTGTACAAGAGGTTATCCTTGTTTTCTAGAGAACACACACCAAAGAAAGGGTAGAAGAGCATCATGTTGGCAAACCCTTCCCAAGTGGCTCAGAAGAGGATAAAGCAAGTGTCATAAAAAGTTAACATTTGGCAAGCCTGGGTGAAGAGTATCTGTGGGAATTCTTTGTACTATTCTGATAACTTCTCTGGAAGTCTGAAATTATGTCAAAATAAGTTGAAAAAGAATTCCTGAAAGCAACTGTGTGTGGAATGGGGAAGTCAATCAGGATAGACAGGGAATTCCTTTTCACTCTATGCCTTTTTGTAGTTTTTAAATATTGCACTGTATGTATGTAACAATTATTTTTTGTGGTAGATAATTAATTGTTTTTAAACCCGCCTTTGTTCTTTGACCTGCAAAATTGCTACCAGGAACTTGCTCACAAATGCATGAAGATGTATGTCTGAGGTTGTTCCCTGTAGTGTTGTTTGTAATAATGACAAATTGGCAATAACCCAACCAGCCCACAATAAAGAGGGGACAGGTTCAGTAAATTATATCACATCCTCATATAATGGAATACTAAGCAGCTGTTTAAAGGGATGAGGCAGGTCTCTTTGTGCTGAAATGCAAAGACATTCATATTACAGTTTTACGTGTAAAAGTTTTAAGTGACAACATCAAGTGTGCAGAGTGATCCTATTAAGTTTCAGTCTGTTGGTCAGAAGTTGCGCAATAGGAAGGTGGTGTGATAAATTTTCACCAAATTCGGTGACTGTGTTTGCGATGCTCTGACTCAACATCACCTGTGATATCTATATCCACATCTATAAACATGCTTATTACAGATATGTACCACAAGGGTAATGGGCGTTATCTTGGGTGACAGAGTTTTGTTTTTGGTTTTTGTATGGTTTTTAAAAAAATTATTTTCTCTGCATTGAACATGAATTTTGTAATTAGAAAAAAACCAACAAATCTTACTTCTAAAAGGAAACAGTAAATATACAGCAACATACCAGTGGCAAGCACAAATTTAACTTGCAGGGTTTGGGGAGGCACTGCAGGCAGCCAAGGCAATGTGGCCCAAAGCAGAGCAGGCAGACCAATGGGGCCTGGGCCCCTGAAAATGGGACGAAGCCACCAGGCCCGTATCTAAATTTTAAAAATTACTGAGCTCCTGTTATGTTCCAGGTCATGTGTAAGTGTCTCATACTCATCTTCCTTGATCCTAATGAATAATCCAAGTGAGCAGGCACCATCATACCCTCATTTCACAGAATAGAAGACTAAGGCTCAGAGTGGTTGAATGCCTTACCAAGGTCATCTATCAGGTTTGCAGTCAAGCTGAGATTTGAGCACAGGCAGGTGGCTCAGAGCCCTTATCATTATCATGACACCACTTCACCCTTATGCCACCTGGACAGTGGCCTGCCTCCTGCACCTTACTTTTGAGCCAACAGCTTTGACAGCAAGAGAAGTGATTGACTGCAGGCACAGGGCCATCAGCATTGGGCCCAGCCCGCAGCCTGCAAACTCCAAGACCAAAGCTCTGAAACTTCCAAGGTCCTGGACAAGAGTTTGAATCAGTGCTGATGTTGTGGACAGGTCGCTTCTCCCATCTGAGCCTCAGTGTTCTCATATTCAAAATGTGGGGAACACTACTATGGAGTGAGCTGTGTCCCTCCAAAATTCATATATTGAAGCCCTGAAGTCCTGACCCTCAGTGTAATGGTATTTGGACATGGGGCCTTTGGGAGGTGATCAGGGTTAGATGACATCATGAGCATGGGGTCCTCATGATGACATTAGCATTCTTATAAGAAAAGACCAGAGAGATAAGGCACCCCGACCCCTGTCTCTCTCATGTGCCTATAGCATTTTGTTATAGCAGCCCGAGCTGACTAATACAACCTACCTCCCAGGACTACAGAAATTAATATACCTAAGTTGCAGCTTGGCACATAGTAGGTGCTCCGTTTCTTTTACTTGGTGTCTCAGTCCAGAGGGCCACACAACCAAAGGAACTTACAGATAATCCACAGGTTGGAAGAGCAAAAGCAAATGTCCTCTGAGTACAAATCTCTATCCCCTTGGCTGATAAAAGCCTCACCTGGATTTCCTGTCTCTCTGGCCCCATTTCGCAATCTCCCCCAGGGCCAGGTGCCCTATACCCCATTTCATGAGCCCTAGTCCCCCTGCCAACTTCTCAAAGCTCTTGTGATTTCTACAAGACCCTCATGCCTTGGTCCCACTTTCTCCCTTAGCCCTCATCTAAATATCATTTCCCACTTCTACTGTACACCAATAGTCATTCTAAACCACTGCTATTTTATTTTATATCTCTGTAGTTGTTGGTCTTCCTGCTAGGAATGCACTCCACCCTACCCACTGCCAACCTGGTGTACTCCTACTCATCCTTCAAAACCCAGTTCAGATACCTCCCACTGTAGTGCTTCTATACCATATACACACATATATTAGAGACATGCATGTATATATCTGTAATAGTATTTTATCACAGTATATGGTAAAAATAGTTGCACATTTGTCTCCCTAAGCAGCCCATGCATTCTAAACTCAAGGTCTCTATTTACTTATCTCTGAACCTCAGAAGTTCACTGAGGAATTGCAGTGGTGCCCCTTAACAGAGGTCATCAGCCAAGTACCTGCAGCTACAAATTTATAAAAGAAGCAAAAGCCATTTAACATGAAAATAGTCGCTAATGACTAGAAGGAGTCCTCAAACAAATTCTTGCTTTTCACTAAGATCTACCCCTACACACTATGGGCTGGGCTTTGTGAGGTGGTGGCAACACAGGACAAATGCCCAGCAAAATGACTGCAGGGCAAAAATGCAAGATTTCACAAAGTTACCAAAGTGATGTTGGGTATCTACAAATAACACCATCAACAAAGGAGAGTCTGGAGGAGAGGCTGGAAAACAACTGAGGAAGAGAAAGTCAAAAGGCTGATCATAAGAATGATAGCTCCAAAGTGAATGATTTGAGGATCTCAGGATTAAGGGCATGTGGCAAAACTGAGGGAACCCTCCGTCATATCTGTCAAAGGGGCCCTCTTTATGACTGTAACAGAAAACCAAGGTGACGTAAGGGACTGTCAGAAAAAATGACCCCAAATCAAACCTACACTTGATGCATTCCTTGTTCATTTCAAGAATCAGCATACAGCTTGAACTTTAACCTAAACTTTACGAGTTATTAAAAAAAAATCTTATTTTTATGACTTTTGCTTTCAAATATGCTTTTTCTTTTTTCATTCTGAAAATCTGTGTACCATTCCAACTGTAACCTAAATTTTATAGATTATCAGACAAAATAATAGTTTCATATTTTTAGTATATTAATAGAAAAAACCCAAATCTCTTTCCCACTATTACAAGGAAAGACCGGTTTCCCTTTGTTAGGATTTTTTTTAGGGTAAATATCTGCCAAGTTGAAGAATGCTACAAGGAGGGCAGCATCTTTGCTCCCACGTGTGCCAAGGCTCAGAACCTACTCTGCCAGGCGGGACCCTGAGGCCACAGGCCGCTGGGCTCCCTGTGGGAGAGGAAGTGGGAGGACACGTACTTGTAGACTGTGCTGTCCTTCTTGGGGCTGTGCTGTGGCAGGAGGCTGTGGGAGTACTGGTGCACGCCCAGGTCGTACAGCGAGGGAAAGTCCTTGCCGCAGAGATGGCAGCGGTAGCTCAACTCCTCCTGGTGGCTCTTGATGTGCTCCAGGAACGTGTCGAGCTTCGGGAACGTCTGGGCGCAGCTTTTGACCACACACTTGTACACCTTGACGGCAGACGTGGGGCAGGTGAGGGGAGGCAGGAGAGCTGCCTCCACTGCCGCCCCCTGCCCTATGGCATCTGCCTGGAACACTGCTGCTGAATGACCCTCCCTCTGTTCCCCTGCTACCCTGTGCTGGAGCCCTGTTTTATTCTGATTGGAGGGTCCTCTCCAATCAGCCAGTCACAGTGACCCCACCACCCTTTCCCCAGGCTCTGTGTGGCCTGGGTATATTTAGAAAAATTACCCAAATCTGAAAATACAGTAAAAAGATGACATCGTGTCCTTCCAGTGTCATACTAGAGTAGTGGCTCTCCAACTTGAGGACACGTGATAGTTACAGATTGCTGGGCACACCCGCAGAGTATCTGATTCAGCAGGCCTGGCAGCCTGAACACGTGCATCCTAACAAACGCCCAGGAGATGCTGGTCCAGAGACCTCACTCTGAGAACTGCTAGTGAGCCTGCCTAGGTGATCTCACTCTCTGGGGTCATACACATTGTTTTTTCCCACTGATTTCCCACTGATTAGAATCCAGACTCTAACATTAAATATTAACTTGTATTAAACTGATCTGATGTAAATGATTTTTGTCAGATAGGAAAGATAACTCCAGAGGTCACAGGTTTTGTTGCCCTGTGGGCAATCAATCAGATTCATATCTAACTTAACAAGCTTATTTCAGGATTCCTCTTCTCCCTGACAATTGCATATAGGTATGAATATCAGTGTCTCATAACCTCTCTTGAACTGACTTTGTCATACTTCCAGTTCCCTCATTATGAGTCATGTAAAATTCTGACTCATGCTCACTATGTTATTTACATGCGAATTATGTTTTTAACATTTTGAAAGTTATACTTTGACAAGCGGTACAAACTCCTGGTTGCCTACACAATTCCACATACTCCTTCTTCCTAACGAAGTGAACCATGATTTGATCGGGCTGGCAACATGCCCAGTTAAAACATCTGATCTCATTTCCCTGGCTCCCTTGCATCTTGTGTCAGCCATGTGACTCCTTTCTTACCAGTGATATGTAGGTGGTAGCCTTGAGGGAAGACATTATTCCCAGAACAAAAGGGCAAAAAAGCTCCCTAGGAGAAATATCCTCTGCCTTTTGCATTTGTCCTGACTGGACTACAGATGTGATGGCTGGAGATACAGTAATCATCCTGCAATCTTGAGAATGAAAGCCACAAGCTAAGAATAGCAGAACAGAATGCCAGAAGAGGCCTGAGTCCATGATAACATATCTGACCTGCTACATAAGCCTGACACTGCCTACTTATGGACTTGTGATGTGAGAGAAACAAAGCTCTAACTAGTAAGCCAGTTTTCTATTATTTGCAGCAGAATAATGCATTCCTAAAGGACACAGCACATGCACTGGCTCTGACCAATAAGAGACCTTCAAGGAAAGGTTTCCTTGCTCCTAAAAAAAGACACAGAAAAGATAGCCCCTTTTGTTCATGGATAAGACTGTGCCTGGACCAAAAAAGAGTGGCCACCATTCCAGGACCACAGGTGAGCCACTGATAGGGAACAGGGCCATGTGGCAGAGAAGGTAGAGATGAACTGAAAAGACACAAGGTCCTTGATACGGGGTTGTCCACTATTTCAGGCCTGGAACTGCCTTATCATGAGTTTTCCTGTTATGTGAGATGACAAGCTTCCTAATTGTCTTAGCCAGTTTGGGTCAAGGTTTTCTACAATGTGCCCCAAGGATATCCTATTAACTTCTATCAACCCCTCTGCTAGGAATCGATCATAATGAAAAAAATCAGAGATGTGGACCAAGATTTGATTACAATGATCTCACTGTGGTTTTGTTTATAATAGGAAAACTCAAGAAATAATCTACATGTTCAGCAATAGGAGATTTTACGTAACCATTAAACCTATGTTTTTAAAAACAGTGATTTGAGATCCATATTTCCCACAATTCCCTTTTCTTTGTCTTTTCTCCTGCCACCTAAGATGCTGAAAGAAAAGAAGGCTAAGGGGAAGAAGGTGGCACCAGCCCCTGCTGTTGTAAAACAGGAGGCCAAGAAGGTGGTAAATCCCCTGTTTAAGAAAAAGCCTAGGAATTTTGGCACTGGAGAGGACATCCAGCTCAAAAGGGACCTCGCCCACTTTCTCAAACGGCCCAGCTACATTCAGCTGCAGTGGCAAAGGGCTATTCTCTACACATGTCTGAAAGTGCCTCCTGCCATTAACCAGTTCACCTGGGCCTTGGACCACCAAACAGCTGCTCACTGCTGAAGCTCCCACGAGCACGGGCCAGAGACAAAGCAAGAGAAGACGCACAGAATGGTGGCCCAGGCTGAGAAAAAAGCTGCCGGCAAAGGGATGTTCCCTCCCAAGAGGCCTCCTATCCTTTGAGCAGGACTTGTGATGTGAGAGAAATCTTTGAGCAGGGGTTAACACTGTCACCACCTTGGTGGAGAACAAGAAGGCTCAGCTGGTAATGACAGCACATGACGTGGAATCCATTAAGCTGGTCGTCATCCTGCCTGCCCTGTGCCATAAGATGGGGGTTCCCTATCGCATTATCAAGGGGAAGAGGGAGCCAGTTTGTTGGGAACCGCCCTGCCTGGTATCAGAAGCTGTAACCCCTGCCTAGGCTAAGGCTAAGGGAACACCCTTGGAACTGTAAGCCAGCAAGGAGACAAGCTTATCTCCCTGACAGGAGCGCTGCTTCTGCTCCTTCATACCTCACCCTGCCTGAACCCCAATGCTTGGTCGGTTAGCTAATGATGGGTAAGATTCCCCAAGGGGGGGACAATCTAAGACAGGCACAATCACGTGGGAGGCCCCCAAAAGGACTTTGGGGGCTATGGCAAAAGGGGGTGATGGACTCTCGCCCTTTGGCTTTGACAAAGCCCGAGTCCTCCTGCTCTGCAAGAAAATCTCTTAATCTCTTGGCTGCCTTACTTCCCTTGCTCCACCTAAGCCTGAAACAACGACAGGGTGGTGCCACCCTATGCTGGAAAGGGCGTATTCCCCGGGTGATCAGGCCTAAGAAAGAACATGTAAATTCCTATGGAATCTTCTTTGTTTAGAATGCTCTCAGTTGAATAAGAAGGGTCCAAGGAGGAAGTTAGTTTGTTCCTTAAAGTCTTACAGCTCTTCAACCCTGACTCAAAATAGACCATCAGAGTTCCTTGCTACCTATCGTTTGATCCTTACTTCCTCACAATGAGTAATGTGCTTTACCTGAATTCTTATGCAAAACGAACCCAGTAAAAGCTGGTTTAGACAGTAAATCGGCATGCTCCACACTAGAGGGGGTGGCTGTTCCGTCTCTATTTCTCCACAGAAACTGGTCTGTCTCTGTGCATGTTTTTTCTCGAGTTTCGACGAGCCATCTGCAGCGTTCCGTGATCACTGCTGGCCGGTGACCCACACTTCACCAGTCCACAGGAAGACCTGCACCACCGTCACCCTCATGTGGCTTAACTTGGAAGACAAAGGAGTTCTAGCTAAGCTGGTGGAAGTGATCTGGACCAATCACGATGACAGATATGAAGAGACCCATTGCCACTGGGAAGGCAAGGTGCTGGGTCCAAGTCAGCGGCTCACATCGCCAAGCTGGAAATGGCAAAGGCTAAAGAACTGGCCCCCAAACTGGCTAAGTGTATACTGTTGAGTTTTCTGTGCATAAAAGTCATAAAAATTGTCCTTCAAAAAACATAATGATGTGAGGAAATACTCAGAATATAAAATTAGGTTAAAAAATTGAAAGCACAAATCTCAAGAGAATTTATGCTGAGTCAAAAAGGTCAATCTCAAAAGGCCACATACCAGATGACTCCATCTATACAACATTCTCAAAATGACAAACTTATAAAGACAGATAACTGATCAGTGGTTTCCGGAGGAGAAGGATGTGTGTCTAATAAGGAGCAGCACAAGGGAGATCTCTATGGTGACAAAATAATTCTCTAGTGTGACTGCAGTGGTGGCTACACAAACCTATGGAGCTGGTAAAATGACACAGAACTATGGAGGCCCTTTATACTGATGTCAGTTTCCCAGTTTTGACATTGTGCTGTAGTTATGTGACATACAACCACTGAGGGAAACTAACTGAAGGGTGTAGGGACTTCTCTGTACTATCATTGCAACTTTGTGTGAATATATATTTCTTTAAAAATAAAAAACTGGAAAAAAAGTTATCTCAAACCCCCAGCCCCAAATTCACCCTGGCTGGTGTGGCTCAGTGGATTGAGTGCCAGCCTGCAAACCAAAGGGTCACTGGTTCGATTCCCAGTCTAGGGCACATGCCTGGGTTGTGGGCAAGGTGCCCAGTAGGGGATGCACAAGAAGCAACCACACATAGATGTTTCTCTCCTTCTCTTTCTCCTTCTCTCTCCCTCTCTAAAAATAAATAGATTAAATCTTAAAAAAAAAACCACCACAATTCAAAATTATATGTGTATGTAGATCCTAATTATAAGTTTTAAAAACTGCAGACACTCTGCAAAATACACTAGATTTTGTATTGCATTCTTGGGAGAATACATTGCAAGGTGGTTAATGTTGTGGGGTTTGGGGTCAAATGAACCTGGCTTTGAACCCTGACTCAGTCACTTATGGGACAATGTGATTCTCAGTGATTATAGAGCAGTGAGGGTCTCTGGATGTACTGAAAATGCTTACTTCTAAGGTTGCTATGAGGTGTAAATAAAATATTGAATGTAAAGCATTTAGCAGGGTGCCCAATATATAATAAATAGTAAACATTAACCTATACACTATTTAGACTTTTTGGAATTTTCTAATTCTATATTGGGTACATGATACCTTTATAAGAAGAAATAAAAGTTATTGTAAAAAATAAACACTGGAATAGAGTTACCATATAACCCAGCAATTTCTCTTCTAGGTTTATACCCAAGAGAATTGAAAATATATGCTCATACAATTACTTGTACACCAATGTCCATAATAGCATTATTCACAAAAGCCAAAGAATAAAAATAATCCAAATGTCCATTACCTGATGAAAGGATAAACAAAATGTGCTATATCCATACCACAGAATATTATTCTGCCATAAAGAGCAATAAAATACTTGTACTTGTTACAATATGGATGAAACTTAAAAACATTATCTCAAGCCCTGACCAGTGTGGCTCAGTTGGTTGGGCATTGTCCTGCAAAGCGAAGGGTTACTGGTTCAATTCCCAGTCAGGACACATGCCTGGGTTACGGGTTTGGTTCCCACTGGGTTGGGGCGTATATGAGAGGCAACCAATAGATGTTTCTCTCCCTCTGTTTCTCCCTCCCTTCCCCTCTCTCTATAAATAAATAAAACCTTAAATGATCTCAAAAAGCCATATATGATTCCATTTATATTAAATGTCCAGTATAGGCAAATCCATAGAGACAGAAAGTAGATGAGTGGTTACCGGGGACTTGGGGCAGAGGGTGACTGCTAACAGGTACAGGGTTTCATTTTAGGGTGATGAAAATGTTCTGGAATTAGTGGTGATGGCCGCACAACCTTATGCATATATTGAAGCCACTAAAGTGTACTCTTTTAAAAGGGTGAATTTGCAGCCCTGGCTGGCGTAGCTCAGTGGATTGAGCTCGGGCTGCAAACCAAAGTGTTGCAGGTTCGATTCCCAGTCAGAGCACATGCCTGGGTTGCAGGCCATGACCCCTAGCAACCGCACATTGATGTTTCTCTCTGTCTCTCTATCTCCCTCCCTTCCCTCTCTAAAAATAAATAAATAAAATCTTAAAAAAAAAGGGTGAATTTTATGGTATGTGAATTATATCTCAATTTAAGAGAAAAACCCTGGGTGGTGTGGCTCAGTGGATTGAGCACCGGACTGCGAAGCAAAGGGTTATAGGTTTGATTCCCAGTCAGAGCATATGCCTGGTTTGCAGGCCAGGTCCCCAGTAGGGGGTGTGTGAGAGGCAACCACACACTGATGTTTCTCTCTCTTTCTATCTCCCTCCCATCCATTCTCTCTAAAAATAAATAAATAAAATCTTTATTTAAAAAAAGAAAAGAAAAAAGATTGTAATCCTGAATCTGCATAGGTAGGTTTTTAGACATTAGATCTGCTCAGGGTATTAAGAATTTTTCTTTACCTGGCCAGGTAGCTCAGTTGGTTAGAATGTTGGTACACTAAGCGTAGAACGCTGGTACACCAAGGATGCAAGTTCAATTCCCAGTCAGGGCATATACAAGAAGCAATTAATGAATGCATAAATAAGTGGAACAACAAATTAATGTTTCTCTCTCTCAAATTAGTCAGTCAATCAATCAATCAATCAATGAAAGAATTTTACCTGTCTCTGATTCCTTCTTTATACGACCCTTGAAAGGTGGGCTTCCTCCCTCAGCACCGTAATGGCCCAGTAAGCTGGTCCCACCCAGGCAGAGTAGAGGGGGAAGCTTGGCCCATCATGAGTAGTCAGACAGCAGCTCAGACCAAAAGAAGCCTGCTCTTGTCCCCTTCTCAGCCATGTTCAAGATCCCAGCACCAGCCAAGACTCAGGATTAGGATGGAAGTGCCCCACACTGACTGCCCACTAGCCACCTACCTGCTCATTCTTATGCTGGGTCATGTGGGACTTGAGCTGGAAGTATGTGCTGAACTTGCTGGGGCAGAACTGGCACAGGTAGGAGCTATCAATGAGGACCACCTGCTTGGCCTCCAGCTTGTCCCCCTCATCCTCACCTGCTGTGGGCAAAGCCGGGGGCTGTGGGGCACTCGACAGCGTCTGGCCCATCCCTGCAGATAAAGTCAGGGAGAGAAGTCACTGAGAAGAGCAGAGGAAGAGGTCAGCAGAGAGCCACACCATTCAGGAAGGACGCACAGAACACTTTCTACGTGTTTCCTGTGTACACCCCCCACCACGCCAGGCACTGCACTCACAGTCATCTGGTGTGTACTGATGCCATGCTCCCAGGTGCTACAGTACCGAAATACTTACATTCTGACTGATGAATAGCTACTGCCTCAAGTCTCCCCTCCCTGGCCTTCCCCTTAGACACTCTAGGCCTCCCCATGTTGGTTAAAAATCCTGACCACCACTCCTAGCTGTACCAGCATGCCTCCTCAGCTCCTTGTCCTAATTACAGTCATTTGTTTAGCTGTCTTTCCCTCACATTCCCTGAAGGCAGAGGCCTAGCATGTAGTAGGCCTCCATAAATGTTTGCTAAACAGTTGAACCCTTGGAGCTAGGCACTGCAGGAGTTTCAAAGGAAATGGAAAAAATGGTTTCTTCCCCAAGGAACTCCTAAAGGCTCAGGGTGCACACACAGAATGGATAAATACATAGTAGGGCTAGTTCCAACATGGAGGTGATACGAAAGTGGCCATGTGTTGTTTGTGCAGCAAAACACTGCCTTCGTCAGCTGGTGAGTGGAAGGCGCAGCTCACCTGCGGGGCTGCACAGGGAAGCCCCAGCCTTACACTGTCAACACAGGGGCCACAAGCCACATGTGGCCACTGAGAACTCTGATGTGGCTGGTCCAAACCCAGACATGCTATAAATGTAAATACATCCTGGATTGTGGAAACTTAGCACGTAACAAAAGAATATAAAAGATCTCATTAGTAATTTCTTTATATGACATGCTTGGATTAAATAAAATATATGATTAACATTAATTTCATCTTTTTTACTATTTTAGAACATTTTAAATGGCATATGTTGCTCATGTATTTTGTATTGGACAGGGCAGCTCTAATTAATACTAGGGGAAAGGCATTTTAAACTAATATTAAATATTAAATATTAATATTAAACTAATACTAGGGAAAATGCTCAGAAACAAGTGATGGCTTTGATGACAATTTCACAAACTATGAAGAGCTTTGGAGATCATCTGCCCATAGAGGCCAAATAGATTTCAACTTCCGATCAGCTGAGAGTGACTGCCTAGAGCAATATACTGAAAAGAGATTGTGAGGCAGCATCCAAGTTTGGCAAAAAGGATAGGTGATTGATTAGTGATGTCTGTCATAGGTTCAACATTATAGTAACACCACACCTATGGCATATTTGTCATGCCTCCTTTCATCTCATGGCCCTTTTTCTAAATGAAGTAGACTGAAGCCCAGAGGTCAAGGAAGTTGCTCCAGGTCACACAGCAACAAAACCTTTGAAGCTGCAGAAGAGAGGTGTGGCAAGAATGGTGTTCCCTCCTTCAGCCCACCTGTGCTTTCCTCATCCTCCTGCCGGCTGGGGTTCAGGGCCATGACCTGTACGGTCACAGAGTTGCGAGAGACGGTACCACCACTGCGCCCTGGAGGCCACACCTTGTGAGTCTGCATGTGTTTCTTGACATTGGACTTCTGGGCAAAGGCACGGCCGCAGGCAATGCACTGGAAGGGCTTCTCCCCAGTGTGGCTGCAGGAAACAAGGCTTGTCAGCACTGCTACGTAGGAACGGAGATGTGGTCTCAGCCCAGGAGCTCTCAGCCACCAGGAGGGCCCAGACAAAACATCTAGGTGTTGCTGGCCACCAGATACTGCTGTCCATCGTTCTGACGGCACGAGGACAAGCCCTCTTGCTAAGGCAGGCAGACCAGAGACAGAAAAACTCCGTGCTCTCGGTGACATTACTGAGCTGCTGAATCAACCGGCCCTGGGGCTGACTTTCTTCATGGCCACCTCATACTGTGAGATGAAACATTTCCTAATTATTAAACCCATTTAAATAGGGATTTGTTATTTGAAGGAAAAAAATATCCTAGCTACTACAGCACAGCACTTGTATCATAATTTAATACATTCCTTCAAATCAATTGCTTTAAAATTTAAAATATTTTAGGAGAGACTAGCACCAAATTGAGGCTTTCTCCTTTGATTCTCCAAGGACCGAAATAAACTGAAAAGACAATAATTTTCCCACTATGTCTTTCAGAATTTTTCAAAACCATATCTACAAACCACCTATAATCATCTCACATACTAATTACCACACTCTGAGAAACACTGAACAAGTCCACCCCTGCACAGGAGAAAAACCTGAGGACCAGAGAGGCTCCCTGTCTTCTCTTGGACAAGAAGTATTGTGGTCAGTGCTGAGTGAGCAGGCGGAGTCATATTCACAGAGCCCAGCAGCCCTGGAGGCCAGCCCTTTCTGCAGAGGTGAGGACTGAGGCACCCCTCATACCTGCAAAGCCCCTACCAGTTCAAGTACATTTCTCCCCCTACCTCTCCCCCTTCAAGGTCTTCCCCATCATAGTGCGCAGGCCCCACAGCTTTCACAGGAGAAGAGGGAAAACCATCCTGACCTGGACTAAAGTTCTGAGAACCATGACAGGACAGATGAGGCCTCGGTCACAACCCAGGTTAGGGTGCTCAGAAAGGAGCCTTCCTTCTACTGCACATGGCTCCCCAGCCAGAGCTGCTGGGAGCCACCTGCCCCCGCCATGCCTGGGTACCTTCGGATGTGCTGCTGCAGGTCGAAGTTTTTGGTGAATGACTTGTCACAGTATGAGCACTTGAGTTTCTGAGCCTTTGGCTTCCCTGCAGCTGAAAGACAAAGTAGGAGGAGAGGGGTGGTGAGGCTGGGGATACAACGCTGGATGCCAAGGGCAGCCCCCAGCCACTCTACTCCCTGGACCTGCAGCCAGAAATCCCAGACCCTGGGAGGTCTACACTCACGGACAGGCAGGGGAAGAGGCACAGGTGAGCCTCTCAGAGTTCTGGGGACACGAAAGCCCAGGACATGCTCTGGCTGGGAGAGCAGAACAAACCCCTTAAAGGCTTCTCTCTGCCCTAGGATAAAATCCAATCTCTCTGTTGGGGTCCACAGGGCTCTGCCTTCTCTGCTTTCTGCCAACCTCATTCTTCTCTCCAGCTAGCCACAGCAGACTCCTTGCTAACCTTTAAAGACCTCAAACATGTTCCCACCTCAGGACCTTTGAACCTGCTCTTCCCCCTTGTGTGGTATGGCTGTCCCTCAGAGAGCCGAAAGGCTGTTTCCCTCTCATCCCTGGCTGGATTAGTAGCATCATTTTCCAGCCTCTCCCCAATATCACCCCATCAATCACAATACCCCGCTAATATCCTTCCTAGACTAACCCATTAATATTTATTTATTCCCTGTCTGTCTTTCCCATTAAACTGTGACAACTGAGGATGGGAAAATCCTGGACCAAGATGCCAGATTCCTAATGCCTGAAATGAAACTCAACATATATTTGTGAAAGAAAAGCAGCACGGAAGTAATTGACTGGAAGGCCCTGAAAAATTCTCAGGTTCTCTGCCCTCCTCACCCCGCAGCACTTTCTGACCCTGCCCCCAACCCCATACTTAGCATCTCCAAAGGGGTGGCAGGCAATTGCTGTGTGCCTACCTAATATCCATTCTCCCCTTCTTCTTTTCCCTCAAGTGCTCCACCTAAGAAAAACATCAGTGTTCCTGGCTAAAGGAGACACTTCCTGCCCTGACCAGTGTGGCTCAGTGGGTTGGGCGTAGTCGGACAAATCTAAAGGTTGCAGGTTCAATTCCTGGTCAGGGCACATGCCTAGAAGTCGTGAAGACAAGAAGGGAGCAGACTGATGTTTCTCTCTCGCACAGGTGTTCCTTTCCCTCTGTGTCTCCCTCCCTTCCCCTTTCTCTAAAAAGAAGTAAAACCTTTAGAGAGAGAGACATTTACTGCTTTCTTTGCTGCTAGATATGCTCATGTGACTAAGTTTTGACCAATGAGATGAAGCAAAAAGCATCATGCAGAACTGCTAGAAGCTGGAAGATGCCCCTTTTATCTTTACTGCCTAAAATATGAAATTAATAACTGGAGTTCCAGCAGCCATCTCGCACAATGGGGCATGCTGGAAACAGAAGCCAGGCACTAGGGATGGTAAAGCGGAAAAAAAAATGTGGGTTCCTGGTGACCACACAGGCACGTGATTTCCTGATTGCCTACTTCTGGCCTTGCTTTCTTTGCACAGGAGAAAAACAAAATTCTATCATTTTGAAGTTACTCTTATCTTGGATTTTTCCTTACATGCAATCAAACTTAATCCTAACCATCATAAAAGGGAAGGCTAGAAGCAAGCAGCCTGTAGACAGGCCGATGCTGAGGGAAGATGCTCAGGCTGTACGCCCACCTTCTGGGAGTCCACTGGCACCTTTGGCCCGTCGGGTCTTCAGCACTGGTGGGGAGTCAAAGGTGGCCACCGTGCCCCCAGTGGCGCTGGTCAAGGGGGCAGTGGGGTCAGGTCCTTTTGGTTTGAATCCCTGTTTGCCGGGGCTGTACACTGGGGGGGTGGGGTACACTGGAGCCTCCACACACTGGTTTGGCACCTAGAAGGACAGTAGAGTCAGGCAAAGGGCTCTGGGAAGGGAGAGGAAAAACCACCCCAGCCAGGGGGACACTCTCGGTGGCCATGGCTGATCTCAGCCACTGCCCACCTAGAGCACCATCCTAATTCCTCCACCTAGCTCAGTCACCCCAGTGACTCCCGAGACCCCTTTGAACTTCATGAAGTCAGAAGGCTAGAAGCAGCTTTGGAGCCGGGTTGCCGGGATTCAAACTCTGACTCTGCCATTAATTTAAAAAACAAAAACAAAAACTAAGAGATCTTGAGTAAGTCTTTAAATTTCTCTGTCTCAGTTCCCACATCTGTAAAATGGTGCTAATCATAGTACCCCTTTTATGGAGTTGTTGTGTGGATTAAATAAACTAACAAGAGTTTATAACAGTGCCTAGCATACAGTAAGTACTCAATAAATATTATCTGTTGTTATTGCCATTATCATTGTTATTGTAGTTTGCTTGCACAAAAGAACCAGGAACTCAGAAGGGTCCCTGCCCCCACCAGCTACTATACTTCTTAACTGACACTGCCAGAAACTACACCAGCAGGCATCCCTCAACTGAGAATTGACAGTGAATTCCAAGCCACTCACATTTGGTTATCATGAAGCTAACATCATGACACTGAAGCATTGTGAAGAATTCACCTATTCATTCACCTATTTATCATTCATTGTTTTCCTGGGCTGGTCTATCCAAAATTAAACATCCTATCCTTCTCTTCTGTATCTTTCTCCTTAGACTTATCATTATGTAATGTTGTGTATTTTACTTACAAATCTTGTTTATTATCTGCTTATGAAGACAGGGACTTTTGTTTTGCTTTTGTTTAGCTTTTGTTTACTGCTCTGTGCCCAGGCCTACAACAATGCTGGGCACAGAGTGTGTACTCAATAAATATTTTTCGAATGAATGAATTCATTTAAGCATGTGTAGGGCATCTGATGTGGCACCAGATGCTTCTGCCAGATCTTGTCTGTTGGCTCTTGGCACCATTCCCACACCCTTCATGCTCTCCCCTGAAATACAGGGGTGGGAAGCTTGGAACCACATTTCCAGACTGTCTTGCAATAAGGTTCTGAACACAGATGAGGTTCTGCCCACAAAAACCATGAGATGCAGAAGGCAGAAGGGAGGTAGTAACCACTCTCCAGCAGCTGTAGTGGGAGAGAGGCAGATGGAGTCATGAGTCTGGGAGTGGCTGGCTGAACTCTACATCTCCTCCCTGACAACCAGCCCCAAGGATGGCGGGGCAGCTGGAACATCAGCAACAGAATCCTACTGTTTCCTCACGTCCGGGTGCAGCAGCGGTGCCCTGGCTCTCAGGACAAGCAACAGTGACTCTGAAAACCAATGATGCCCACCAACCTCGACTTTTGTTCCTCTAGCCCTCCTATCAGCTTTGTAAGCACCCAACTTCCTGTATTCAATCCCTCTGCCAGAAATACCTAGAGGGGTTTCTATTTTCCTGACCAATACCACACTCAGTGAATTCACCCATCATTCAGGAGCAATTATGAGACTGGGGTAGCTCTCATTATCCTCAACAGCTCTGCAAGAGGAGTTCCCGTTTTAGAGAGGAAACTGAACTCAGAGGGCCCTGTTTCAGATATCTATTAAAGGCCAGGTACACTGCTAAGTGCTACGGATGCAAAATCAAAGAAGACTCAGGCTCCGACCTCAAAAGGTACCCTCATCTACATGGAAAATAAAAAGTGGCAGCTCCCGGTGCTGACCCCCCTGCCTATCAGGCCATCACGCTCTCAGCATCTCACTGACTTTTCTTTTTTTAGTTCACAAAGTCCTCAGAGAAGCTTGCTTTATCCTCCCAGACTAGGGCAAGTCCTCTGGCAGGCTCTCAGGACCTCACATGGCTGGTGGTGGAATTTCCCCACTGGTCTGGTTCTCCTTACATATAGATGCTACCTGATGTGGATGGAATGTCTATATGGCTGATTCTACGGTGACTCGGGGATAATGTGGCCTCAAGTGCAGGCAGGCTCTTTCTGTTATAACCATGCTCCTGGCACTGCTAGGAAGTGCTGGGGGCAGACTCGGAACTCTTATCTCCCTGAGAGCAGACTGCTTATAGCTCAGAGCTCTTCAGCAGGGAGTTGGCATGGTATGTATGATGTGCTGATTGTAATAATGGCCTCAGTCCTTTACCTCTTCCTGTACCCACTCCCTTTGCAGCATGACAGTGAAGCTTTACCCATTACGAGATGACATCTATTATCTTATTTCTTAAATCTAAGCTGGCTTTGGATGTGCTTTGACCAACAGAAGTGACTATGTCACTTACAAGCCTAAGCCTCAAGAAGCCTTGAGCATTTCTGCTTGCACTACTGCATCTCCACCTCCGTGGTGAGAGCATACCTGGCTAACCTGCCAGAGGAAGAAAGACGCATGGAGCAGAGCTGTGTTACCCTACTCACCCCACCCCAGGCCATGCTAGAGCAGCTGGCAGCCAGCCAACCTCCAGACACAGGGCAGCCCAGCCAAGATCAGCAGAGCTGCCACACAGACCACCGCAGATGAGAGAACAAGAAACAGTTTTGCTATCTATCACTGAAGTTTTGTGGATATTCCTTACAAAGGCATAGTTGACTAATATACCTAGCTAATTTAAAAAAGTGTAAGACACATAGGTAATTTGAGGAATCCTCTCCCCAAAAAACAGGTATTCTCTGACTGTCCTGAGCACTCCCTGAGGGCAGTCTGTGTTTATGTTATACCTTCTGCTTCTCAACACTTTCTCATGGTTTGCATTTTACATTTATAGCTATGATGGCGGCACTAAAGTCCCCCTCTCCCATGATGGGGGACACTCCAGGATCTGGTTCTACAAATCCCTGCCATGGTACCTCCAGCACAGTGTCTGGTGGCACACAGGTGGTGCTCAGGAAAGGTCCAGATTACCCATGATGACCATGACCAGTTTCTCCCCCTCCACCCCAACCCCCAGCCTCTGCTCACCTCAAGGGGTGGGTAGGGTGGCATTCCCAATGCCTGGATCTCCACTGTTCCACTTCCAGCCAGGGGTGCCGTGGCACTGTACACCTCCACCACACCAGTCCCACCGGGGTTGGGACGCCCAGGGGGACCCAGGCTCTGAGGTGGGGGTGGTGGGGGTTGAGGTGGTGGGGGTGGGGGCAGTGGTGGAGGGGGTGGTGGGGGTGGCGGAGGCTGGGCGAGGTAGCTGGGTGCAGAATGCATGCTCAGGCTGCTCTGAAATCAGAAGAGAAAATTAATGCGTCATAGCCTCTTAATGCAAGCTGTCTTGTTTATCAGTGAAGAAGGACATTTGCCTTAACTATGTGGAAAGAACAGCCACTCAAAGGCAGCTCAGGGGACAATACTGGGGGTAGGGCATGGAAACAGTTAGGGGAGAATTCAGAAGAGCCATCAGCTCGGTGCTGCTGTTCCTTTTCTTTATGAAAGTCAGCAGACATGGTGCAGCTTGTGCAGGAACAAGTTCATACAGCAGGCCTAACGCTGCTGTCTTTAGAAAGGCTTGCTTGTAGGACTGGTTCCTGACTGGTATCACAACCTGCCTTGTAGGTGGTTCCTTATGTTGATAAAGCTTTTCTGCCCACCTGGGGCACGAACTGCACAGTATCAACTTATTTAGACTGTCTGCACATACCATGTGATTTATGGTGAACACCTCCTTCCCATCTGGAAGGCTATAGCATTTTGATCATTATGACTGGGTGTCTATGGCCAATCTCCAGTAAAAGCCTGAGGCTTGGAGTCTTAGGTGTGCTTCCTTGGGCAGAAACACTGCACACGTGTTGTTGCTCTTCCCTGATGGGGAAGGAAGTGTTTTGTGCAGCCTCTCCCCACTTCCCCAAAAAGAGAATTTTGGAAACCTGCACCTGGAGTCTAGACTCCAGCCGATACGTCTTGTTCCCCTTCTGACCCTGCTGAATATCCTTTCACTGTCATAAACCACAGCCATGAGTACAACCATCCTGAATCCTGGGAGTCTTTCTAGAGAGTCATCAAATGGGCAGGTGGCTACGGTCCCCTAAAACATAACCATTGATTGTAGAAATTTATTCTACAAAAGTAATCAAGCAGGTGGGCAAACATATCTGCATATGGATGTTCTCCAGTAGTTTTTAGAACAGCAAAAAATGGCAACAACCTACACTTGTCCATCCACAGAAGCCTGACTAAACAGAGGCTGATCCATCTACATGATGGAATCCTTTGCCGCTCTTAAAACAATGATGCTGAGCAGTATTTCACAAAGGGTGCTCCTTAGCCTGATCCATGTGTCTCAGTTGGTTGGGCATCATCTGGCAAAGCAAGATGCTGCTGGTCCAACTCCCGGTCAGAGCACATGACTGAGTTGCAGGTTGGGTCCCCAGTTGGGACGCATATGAGAGGCAATCAGTCAATATTTTTCTCTTACATCAGTGTTTCTCTCTTGTCTTTCTCCCTCCCTTCCCCTCAGAAAAAGAAGGAAGGAAGGAAGGAAGGAAGGGAGGGAGGAAGGAAGGAGAAAGAATCCTCCTTTTAACTGTTCTTTGAGTTCCACAGTAAAGTATGTTTGGGAAAAATCTGGGATGACAAAGTCAAAAGTATTTCTTGCCCTGACCAGTGTGGCTCAGTTGGTTGGAGCATTGTCCCATACAGCAAAGGGTTGGGGGTTTGATTCCCAGTCAGGGTGCATATGGAAGGCAGCCAATTGATGATGTTTCTCTCTCACATCAATGTTTCTCTCTCTCCTTTCCTATCTCTCTAAAATCAAACATATATATATTTTTTAAATCAAAAGTATTTCTTTACTGCAGGAAAAACCCAGGAACAAAGCAAGGGAAGAAGTAGAATTCCTCCAGAGGCTGCTTTGACCAGAGATCCTTATTGGATTAGAAAATCCCAAGGAGCTAGCATTCCAGAGAACTTTTTGGGAAATACTGATGCAGAGTTATAGGTGTAGAGAATGAAGTTAAACAAAAGGCAAGGTAAGAAAAGCAAGTTCCGGACTTCCGGCAAGATGGAGGCATAGGTGGATGCACCGTACCTCCATGCACAACCAAGATTAGAACAACAACAATTTAGAGGCAGAATAACACCCAGAACTGACAGAGAATTTATCTGAATGGAAGTCGGACAGCCAAGAAGTTGAAGTAGACCCGTTCATCCAGACTGGTAGAGGGGGCGGAGAGGAGCAGCTGGGCGTGGGTTGAAGCACGCGGAGAACAGGAACTGGGCGCATAAGGCATCTGGGGCGCACAAGATCGCAGCGGGTGGACCCTGAGTACGCAAGTGGCAGCTGGCGGACCCACTGAGGTGGCGATTGTGGAGCAGGGCAGAGCACGCAACCCAGGATCCCAGAGAAGGGACTGAGGTCCCAGGAGAACGGAGATACCGCCATTGTTTGCCCCCGCCCCCACATACAACGTCACAATCTCGCGACTGGGGTGCCCAGTCCTGGAGAACACCTAAGGCTCCGCCCCTCACCGTAACAGGAGCGACCAGACCAAAAAAAGAGAGAGAGAGAGAGAGAGAGAGAGAGAGAGAGGGAGAAAGAGGGAGACATGTCTCAAACAGAAGAACAGATCAATGCCCCAGGACTCATCCTTTTTTTTTTTTTAAGATTTTATTTATTTATTTTTTAGGGAGGGAAGGGGGGGAGAGAGGGAGAGAGAGAGGGAGAGAGAGAGAGAGAGAGAGTGAGTCATCAATGTGCGGTTGCTGGGGGTTATGGCCTGCAACCCAGGAATGTACCCTGACTGGGAATCAAACCTGGGACACTTTGGTTCCCAGCCCGAGCTCAATCCACTGAGCTACGCCAGCCAGGGCTAGGACTCATCCTTTTGAGTGACTAAGAGATAGCCAATCTATCAGATGCACAGTTCAAAACACTGGTGATCAGGAAGCTCACAGAATTGGTTGATTTTGGGTGCAAATTAGATGAACAAATGCAGGTTACCATAAAAGAAATGAAGGAAAATGCACAGGGAACCAATAATGATGGGAAGGAAACTGGGACTCAAAACAATAGAGTGGACCAGAGAGAAGAAAGAAACAACCAAACAGGAAAAAATGGAGAAATAAGAATTCAAAAAAAGGAGGAGAAGCTGAGGAACCTCCAGGACATCTTTAAACGTTCCACCATCCGAATTATAGGGGTACCGGAAGGGGAAGAGGAAAAGCAACAGATTGAACACGTATTTGAACAAATAATAAAGGAGAACTTCCCCATTCTGGCAAAGGAAATAGACTTCCAGGAAATCCAGGAAGCTCAGAGAGCCCCCAAGAAGTTGGGCCCAAGAAGAAACACACCAAGGCACATCATAATTACATTAGCCAAGGTAAAAATGAAGGAGAGAATCCTAGAAGCAGCAAGAGATAAGGGGACAGTCACCTACAAAGGAGTTCCCATCAGACTGTCAGCTGATTTCTCAAAAGAGACCTTACAGGCAAGAAAGGGCTGGAAAGAAGTATTCCAAGTCATGAAAGACAAGGACCTATATCCCAGATTACTCTATCCAGCAAAGCTTTCATTTAGAATGGAAGGGCAGATAAAGTGCTTCTCAGATAAGGTCAAGTTGAGGGAGTTCATCATCACCAAGCCCTTACTTTATGAAATGTTAAAGAGATTTATCTAAGAAAAGAAGATAAAAAACATGTATAGTAAAAGGACAGCAAACTCAAAATTATTAACAACCACACCTAAAGCAAAACCAAAAGAAATTAAGCAAACAACTAGAACAGGAACAGAGCCACAGAAATGGAGATCACATGGAGGGTTAGCAACAGGGAAGGGGGAAGAGGAGAGAGGGGGAAAAGGTACAGAGAATTAGTAGCATAGATTGTAGGTTAAAAATGGATAGGGGGAGGGTAGGAATAGTATGGGAAATGTAGAAGCCAAAGAACTTATGACACATGGACATGAACTAAATGGGGGGGATGTGGGTGGGAGAGGGTGTACAGGGTGGAGGGGAGTGAAGGGGGGAAAATGGGACAATTGTAATAGCATAATCAATAAAATATATTTTTTTAAAAAAATAAAAGTCTTGGAAAGGATATTCTTGTGTGTGCCCTTAGGAGAGTTAAGAATTTAAATAGCAGTGGTCCTAGATTCTATTTGAGTAAGTGGTTCCCACTGTTTATACCAGGACAATGTGTCAAAAAGTTTCAGAGGAAGATTTTAAAAGATTTTGAATAAATGTTTTTGGACAATAAAAACAAAAAAGAAAGAAAAGCAAGTTCCAGAACAGTGCATGTAATGTAACATGACCTGTTTATATTTGTGCAAACTATATAAACTACATGTAAACTATAAACATACATGGGTGCCCAAAAGTAGGTTTACAGCTGCACTGTGAGCCTTTTGAGTTAATAATGCTATTATTGTTATAATAATAACCTGCATGTCATTTTCCAAACAACTGTAAACTTACTTTTGCTCACCCCTATATTTATTTTTTTAAAGGGTTATTTCTATTTTTACTTGCATTCAAGGAAATAGAGAAAGCCAAAATTTTGAGAGTATTTTCTTTGAGTGGAGGGAGAGTGAGTGACTGACTGGTTTCCCAACTTTTATTCTGAAAAATGTCAAACATACAGAAAGGATGGAATAATACATACACTCTTTATGCTTCATCTTATTCACTCAGTTGTTACCCTTTCGCCACACCTGCAATGTGTGTGTGTGCATATGAATACACACATACACACACGTACACACTGTTTCATCAAGCCACTTAGGATTATGGTAGTTACAGACATCATTACACTTTGTTCCTCGGTACTGTACTCAGATGTCTCTCCAAAGAACAAGGATATTCTCCTATAAAACCACAATTCAATCATCACACTCAGGAATTGAATATTAATATAATACTATTATTTAACATATTTAAATTCCTCCATATTCTAATTTCCCCAATAATGTCTTTATGGCTTCCCTCCGCCCCCACCCACAACCCAGGATCCAACCAAGAACTACACATTCCAGCCAGTTACAATATCTCTTTACTGTCCAGATTATGAATAATTAAACTTTTTTTTTACTTTTCTTGTATATTTTTTAATGTTTTTCGAAGGGCATGGAACACTTCTGTTAAGAATAAAACCAGGAGTTAAAATAGCTGACTGTGGCTACGAAACTTTAAGTCACATTCTAGGTCCCCGCTAACATGGCAGCTTTCCCACCCATAGCGGGGCTGGGCAAGGGGAGGCTGGTTGTCCTCCTCAGCATCGGGGAGACCTGGGCCAAACCCCCTTCTTTCTACAACATTCTGAATCTGCAGGAGTCAACATGTGGGCCTGGAATCAGGATCCTGAAAGGAGTCAGCGCCCCCCTTACCTGCACGGGCGGGGGGCCCTGTGGCATGGGCTGGTCCAGGGATGTGAAAGCTGACATAGCAGACATGAGCATGTCGTCGCTCACCAAGATGTTCCCCTGCACCAAGGTCTGGATCAGTGGGGATGGGGGCACTGTGATGTACGTAGAGATCTGGAAAGAGAAAGAGGATGAAAGAAGAAAGAGAGAGGAAGTGAACATGTGGGAGGCTCTGGAAAAAAGCAGAGGGCATGACGCAAATGATCTGGGTTCCGAAGTCCCACAGACCTGAAATTCATCTCCACCCCTGCTGCTCCCTGCTGCTGTGTGACCCTGGGCAAGTCATTCCACCTCTCTGAACCTCCATTTCCCCATTTATCAAATGAGAAGAATAAATCACACCTCCCCTTAAGGCACATACCCTAGGACCCAGCAATAATACTTTCTGGCATCTATCCTAGAGAAACTCACATGCCCACAGGCAGTTCACGAACAAGAGTGTTCTGCATGGTGTTGTTTCTTATAACCTTGATGTCCATCAGCAGGGGAATGAATTTAAAAAATACAATATAGTCATGGATAAGAATGCTATATAGTAGGTAAAACCTAAAGCAATACTACTATATAATTCCTGTGGAGACTTAAATAATGTGTGAAAGTAGCTTAAAAAACTGAGAAGGCCCTGGCTGGCATAGCTTGGTGGATTGAGCGCAGGCTGCAAACCAAAGTGTCGCAGGTTCGATTTCCAGTCAGGGCATGTGCCCAGGTTGCAGGCCAGATCCCCAGTGGGGTACATGTGAGAGACAACCACACATTGATGTTTCTCTCCCTCTCTTTCTCCCTTCCTTCCCCTCTCTCTAAAAATAAATAAATAAAATCTTAAAAAAAAAAGATTAAAAGTTTGAGAAGAATATCCATCAGTAATTACCTGAGGGTAGGGGAGAGGAATAATGCCAATGACACCTTGATTTGTAACACATTTTTTACAAAGGAGAAGGGAAACATGTATTATTTGCAAACATACAAATAAGTATTAAAAATATACTATGCTCTCAGGTTAATAGTGAGGGTAAAAGGCAGACCTTATACGAGAGTGTCAAACATGCAGTGACTGCTCCTCTCAGTAGGTGGAAAGGGTGTTTTGATTTCTTCACCTGTTGCTTTTCTTTACTGGCAGGCCCTGGGCATCATCCTAGGTCACCTCTCTCTGTAGGACCTCTGCGGACAGCAGTGACCCAGTCCCTGAATCCAGGGTCCCTGTTCAAATAGGTTGCCCTTTCCTTCAACCAAGCAAGGACAGCCCAGGCAAGTTAGGAAAATGCCCCACGTTCTGACCAGGAAAGGCAATGTAGACTCTGGCTTACATGTTTTTTACAATGTCACATGTGTTAGGCTGAAATGAAAAATGGGAAATTGTACCCATGTCCATTTAAGCCTCTTTGGCAGGGAGTTCATGTTTGCCCATAACCAACCGCTGTGTTCTGAAGCTATTTCCTTGTCCAGAAAATAACTGGTTGATTCTTGTATGTGCCCTGACAGGGGATGGAACCTGCAACCCTGGCATATGGGACGATGCTCTAACCAACTGGGCTACTTGGCCAGGGCCTGAAGGTTTTTATTTTGATGACAGGAATTATGTCTACACAATGGATGGAATGTTTTAAAGAAATAAGGAGCCCCGGCCAGGTAGCCTCAGTTAGTTAGTGTTGTCCTGAAATGCTAAAGGTGCAGCTTGATCCCTGGTCTGGGCACATACGACAATCAACCAATGAATGCATAAATAAGTGGAAGAACAAATCTATGTCTTTCTCTCTCTCTTTCTCTCTCCCTCCCCCCTTCTCTCTAAAATCACTAAATAAAAATAATTTTAAAAAAAGAAATAGAAAGAGGGAGATAAGTGGAAGCCAGAGGAAATTCAACTCCTTGACTGGGCATCCTGAGACATGCCCAGCTCCCTTTATGAGGATTCTTTAATCCCTCTAAGAGTTCCCACCCCGAGTGTCTTTGCTCCAGAATTGTGTTGCTGACTGAGAACTCTGGAAGCTTCTCCAGATACCTCTCACCTGACCCTCTCCCCGGCCTCCAGACTTGTGTATCTGTCTGCATCTTCACCGCTCCTACTCATAGGTCCAATGGGCGTCACAAATGCAACATGTCAAGCTGAACTCCTGACATCCCCCAAAGCTCCTCCTAGCCATCTCCCTACTTTGGTTGATGGCAACGCCAACTCTGGAGTCGCCCTGACTCCTTTTGATCTCACACCCCCACACCCAATCTATCCACAAGCCCTGATGGCCCCACTTTTAAAACATTTCCAAAATCTCGTAATTCTTACGAACTCTGCCACCACCACCCTCTGTCTAGACTTGCACAACAGCCCACTAATAGGTGTCCTGGCTTTCTCTCTTGACTGCCACCGAGATCTCTTCTCTATACAGTACTGAGAGAGACCCAGTTAAAGTGTAAATCAGACCCTATCCCTCTTCTGCTCAAAACCCTCCAGTGGCTCCCATCTCTCAGAGTAAAAGTCGGTAAGTCCCACATGAGCTACCCAGACCCCCTTGTTGCCTCTCTGACCTTATCATCTCCCACCCTGCTCCTCTCTCATACAGCTCCAGCCACTCTCCCCTCCTTGCTGTTCCCGGAGTAAACCCAGCACATGCCTGCCACAGGGCCTTTGCACTTTCTGACCACACTTCCTGGAATACTGTTCCCCAAACTGGCTGCTAGACTCATTCCCTCACCTCCTTAGGTCTCCACTCAAATGTCACTTCTTCACAGAGCCTTTCCCCAAGTACCATGGACAAAATTGGCAAGACCTCCCAGCCCTGTATTGGCATCCCATCTCTCTCTGCATTTAATATCCTGAAAAAAACATCTCTACAAATTTGTTTGGTTACCATCTGTTTCACTCAATGCCATGAGGGCAGTGACTTGGTCTGTTTGTCCATCACTATATCCCTAGTGCCTGCCCAGTGCCTCTCATACACAGTGAGTGCTCAAAAAAAGACTTGCTGAATGGATGAATGAATAAACAAACAAACAATTAAAAGAATACCTGGACTTGACAGGGGTGGCTCAGTGGATTGGGCATCATCCTTCAAACCAAAAGGTCTCCAATTCAATTCGGGTCAAGGCACATGCCTGGATTGTGGGCCAGGTCCCCAGTTAGGGGTGTGCAAGAGGCAACCAATCAACGTTTCTCACATCGATGTTTCTCTCTCTTTCCCCCTCCTTTCCCTCTCTCTAAAAAGTAAATAGAATCTTTTAAAAAGAAATAGAAAGAAAGAATACCTGGCGATTTGCAGGAGGTGGGGCCTGCTGGACTGCTGTGGGTGCTGCTGAAGGTGTGTAGATGCTGTTGGTGGCCAAAGACACTGTGGCCAGGGGCGGGGCATTCCCCTGGCACTGTTCCCGCTTGTGGGTCATAAACGCCGGCAGTGAGTTGAACTGCTTCTTACACTTCCCACAAAGAAAGACATCCTCATCATCTGGGGATCACACCGCAGAGTAGTGTGTGAGAGGGAAGTAACAAAAAAAAAAGCAAGAATAAAGGAAGGGTATTACAGTGAGAAATGGGAGGAGACTTGAGGATGGACCAGAATAACAGCATTCTATGATTCCATGTGCATGAGTCAAGGGCCAATTTTGTGCTTCTTCTGAGCTTCCAATACCATATAGCCCCTGTGGGAGTATCCAGCCATGTGTATGAAGGCATTGAAAAATCAGAATCAGGAAATAGTAAAGTGGGTTCGCTTCAAAGTTGAGAACTTCAGATTCTTTATCCTGCATGAATTTATTCATTATTCCAAATAGGCCACATAATCACACTCCTTTGTGGCTTTGCATCCCACTTTCCCCTGCAAGCTGCCTCACTCAGACCAACACACTCTACAAGGCTCAGCTCAGAGGCCACCTCCTCCAGGAAGCCTTCCTAAAGCAGTGGCCACAGTTCCATCCTCTAGACCTGCCTGTCATATCACACTTTCCCCATCACCACCAGACTGTTAGTCTTCTAAGGGAAGAAAATATGTCTTACTTTTCACCATTACTGCAATATATCCTGGGCACATAGGAGGCCCTCAGTGGATGTTTATTGAATGAATGAAAAACTAAATGATTAGTTACAGTTAACACCACCCATTATTGAGGGCCTACCACAGGCCATGCACTGTGCTAAGCACTTGACACGCTGTGGCAGAACTGTTTAATTGTCATCAGATATTCACTCTCAATACAAATTTTAGTTGGCCACATGGCTGTCTATTAAAGACTATATTTTCCAGACTTCCTTGCAGCTATGCATGTCAGGTGACTGACCTCTAACCAATAGGTCAAGAACAGAAGTATATTGCCTGAGCAACTTCCTTAAAAGGAAGTGGTATGACTTTCACTTCCTTCTTTCTTCCCTTCAGGTTGGCTAGAATGTGGAAATGAAAGTGAGAGACTAGAGTAGCCATCCTAAACAGCATGTTGAGGACGATACAGCCACAAGAAAGGAGTCTAAGTCTCACCATACCCACCCCAAAAGTTCATAAGTACTTTTCAGGTAACAGAAAAATAAACTTTAATCTTGTATAAACCACAAGAAACTTGATTTCTTATTTATAACAGTTAAAAACATATCCCAAGTATCATCACAAGATTTCTATGAGTTAAGGCAATTATCCCCATTTTACAGATGTGAAAACTCAGGCACAGAGAGGTTAACTCACTTGCCCAAAGTCACAGAGCTGGGAACTACAGGAATAAGGATTCAAACCCAGATGTGTTTCTCACTGGTCCCAGTTTGGCTCCCAAGTACTCAGATAGGTTTGTGGAATAAATAAAACAGAGACGCACACGGGGCTCTAAAAGAAGTTCTTTGCTCTCTCTGTGCCTTAGGGACATGGCCTGTAAGTTAGACGTTCGTGCTCATCCTGTTCTTTCCATAGAGGGGAGGCTGAGCAATGACTTCTGGGTCAAAGGTACAAGCATTGGCAAGCATCTGGACTACTAGCCATTCTGGTGTCATGATCCCCACATTCACTAAGTGATTGAAAGAGAGTGTCCTCCGAGCTAAGCAGAGAAAGGCATTAGCCCGAAGATCCAGGCTGGGAGGAAGGGGAGATGGTTCAGACACCAGACATCCAGGGGACATATGGGCAGTTCCCTCCCACATCCCTTCATGAGTACCAGTTGTTTTTCAAGGGGAGCCACTCACCCTTCCCACTAAGCAGATACTCACCCAGTGGCTGGATAGCAGGGGGTGCGTTGACACTCTGGCCCGTTGGATCAGGGACTGCTCCTTGGCCATCCAACAATGACTGGACAGCCAGGACGGTCTGATTGTCCATTCCTGAAGAAAGAAATGAAACCTCTTTGGAAGGTGGGCCCAGCATCCTGCTCTGATTTCACCCTTACAAGCCCGACTCACTGTAAGCCTCCATGGCAAAGACACCTGGCTGTACCCCGATATACATGCTCTCGTGCCTCCACTGCAACAGAACCCAAGGCTTGGGCTGAAAACATGGTTCCAGATTAAAGGTTACAGTTCCCAGCAACCCCCGCAGCTAGGGAATGTCTAAATTCTAGCCAATGGAATGTACATGGCAGTTTCTGGGAAGTTTTCTTAAAAGCTCCCTGGTATTTGACCCCCTTTTTTGTCCCATCCTCCATCCTGCTTCCTAACACAAGAATATGTGATGGGAACTCTAGCTGCCATCCCAAATCATGAGGAAAACAGCCACACCTTAGGGATTATAGGGAAAAAAAAAGTGGAAAAATCCTGGACCTCTGAGAATTCTGTAGAACACAGTCACCCTCATAGCTCTGGACTGTCTTCCTCCTAACTCCCATGTGAGAGAAATGAACTTCTAGCCTACTCAAGTCACTCATAGTTTGTGCCGCTCTTCATTGTAGCTGAATCTAATCCTAAGTGATACAGCACCTCTGAAAACCACGTTACCAAGTCTTCTTCATCTGCATCCCACAAATCCCACAAAGCTGTTTGCACTCGGGTGTCCTCACCTCCCTTGTGTTCCAATGCATGCTTGTCTTTTACTCCTCAAGAAATAACATAATCTTAATTTGTAGTCAGGGGGCTCTTGAGAAGCAGACTACTTCCACATTTTCCAATTCGTTGTCAGTATTGAGATTCACAGTAGTATACTTGTCCAGCCATGTCACTAGCTGGAGGACAGGCCTAGTCACACCTAATAGGACACCAAGGCACATTGCCTTCCTCCCAAGGAACCCAGAGGGTGTCTCCTTCTTTCTGTCTCCACAGCCAATGCTCTCCCTCCAATCTCTCAGATCTTACCTGGACTCCTGCCCCAGCTTCTAACAGCAATGCAAATTAGAACCCTTAGCTCATCAGCCAAAGTGAATCCATACTTTCCCCTGTCACAATGCAGGCTGTGTCCCTCCTGAGGCTAGCCCTTCCCTTCCTCCCCTCTTGCTCCCCCAGAAACCACTCACCACCAACTAGCCCTGGTCCCAATGCTGCCTGCAACTTCTTCCCTTGAGCCATGACACGTGCTCAGATCTCTCTAGAACGCCCTCTTGAGCCCAAGTACCCATCTCTCCTGTCATCGAGCATCTGATGAGAGCTGTCTAACATCCTCTACCTCCCCATCTTCCTTCACCCACGCCAGTATCCATTCCACCAATATCACCAAAGACCATCCAGCAGCTTCGGGCATTTCTTCCTGAAACACTCCCTTCTTTGGCTCCAGGACACCACCCTTCCTGAGTCATCCCCCACCTTTCTCTTTGCTCCCTCCTGGCCTGCTTTACTCTCTGCTTCTGTTGTCCATCCCTTAAATGTTTCTATTTTGAAAGGTTCCTTCTGTCTGGATTCTCTCTCCTTTCTTTCTTATACTCTCTGGGCAGCCTCACTCACCCTCAAACTAGTTCTCCATAATACCGCAGTCCATGCTTCCTTCCTTGAATGAGCTTCAGTAAATCTTCTACTGTTTATGCAAAATTGTGTGTTAGCATTTGTGTGCAGATGCATACATGAACATTAATAGTTTTATTTATAAGAGTAAAAAACTGGAACCAACTCAAATGTCCTTCAATAAGTGAACGGTTGAACTGGTACATCCAGGCATGCTCTCTGCCCTGGGAGCAGGCCTATGCCTTTCCCTTTCCCTTCACCTTCCCCCACAGGCCTGCACCTCCTAAACTCTAAGGGACCCCACAAGACTTGGAACCAGGGAAGCTATGGGCAGCTGCAGCTCATCCGGAGCTAATCCCTGGAACCTGTCCCCAACCCCCTTTCTCTGACTCTCCAGGGAGCTGACAGTGTCCCTGCCTTGGCGTACTTCTTTCCCATTACGTTTCCAGAGAACCAAAGCGGCCCCGCCTAGGCTCTCTCCTGTGGCTTCTTCTATCCTAAGCCCTCCCTCGTTTCACTGTATCCAGCTTTAATAAACACACTCTTAAAATAAAAAATAAAAATAATTTTTTTTAAAAAGCCTTTGGTACATCCATACCAGGGAATACTACACAACAATAAAAAGGAACAAAACTATTGCTACAAACAACAGTATATGAATCTCCGTGGAATTATGATGAATGAAAAAAAGCCAATCTCAAAGGTTATATAATATGTGATTGTATTTACATGACATTCTTTTTTAAAAAAAGATTTTACTTATTTTTAGAGCGAGGGGGAGGGAGAAAGAGAGAGAAACATCAATGTGTAGCTGCCTCTCATGCGCCCCCTACTGGGGACCTGACCCGCAACCCTGCCATGTGCCCTGACTGGACTTGGACTGATGACATTTTCATTCACAGGCTGGCACACAATCCACTGAGCCACACCACCAGGGCTATAGGACATTCTTAAAATGACAAAATTTTAGAAATGGAGAACAGACTAGTGGTTGCCAGACATCAGGGATGGGAGGCAGGGGGAAAGAGGTGGGCGTGGCTAAAAAAAGGGCAATATCTAATAGGGATGGAACAGCACCATGTGTTGACTGGTTGTATATAATAGGACAGTTTTGCTAGATATTATATTGAGGAAAATTGGTAAAGAATGCATAGGATTTCTCTGTACTACTTCTTATAACTGCATGTGAATCTTCAGGAAAAAAATTATTTCAAAATAAATATTTTAATTTAAAAAATACTGCCTGACACATACCTAGGTTGTGCATTTGATACCCAGCTGGGGATGCAAATGGTACGCAACCAATCAATGTTTCTCGTATCAATGTTCCTCTCTCTCTATCCCTTTCTTTCTCTCTAAAAATATCAATAAACATATTTTTAAAAAAATACTGCCTATCAAAATTTTGGAGACAATTGAAAGTTCAGTGCTTGTTAGGGGTTGCAGGAGGGGGCAGAGCACAGAGGATTTTAGGGCAGAAAATACTCTGTGACATTAGAGTAATGGATACATGTCATTATATATTTGTCTAATAGCATGCACAATGCCAGGAGTCAACCCCGGGGTAAAGCATGAACTCTCGGTGATTATGATGTGTCAGTGTAATTTCCTCCTTGGTAACATGGACCATTCTGGTGAGTTATGTTGGTAGCGGGGAGGCTCTGAATGTGTGGGGTGAGGGAGTATACAGGAAATCTCTACCTTCCTCTCAACTTTTTCTTCTTTTGCTCTATTTTTTAAAGTATATTTTAGCTCTAGCTAATGTGGCTCAGTGGATTGATACTAGCCTACAAACCAAGGGGTTGCTGGTTTGATTCCCAGTTAGGGCACATGCCTGGGTTGCGAGCCAGGTCCCCAGCGGGGGGCACATGAGAGGCAGCTCCACACTGATGTTTCTCTCCCTCTCTCTCCCTCCTTTCCCACCTCTCTAAAAATAAATAAATAAAAATCTTGAAAAATACAAAAGTATATTTTCAGCCATCCCATTTTTTTCTCCCCTTTATTCCACTCCACCCTAAACCCCCTCCCACTGGCATTCCCTGCCTTAATTCATGTCCATGGGTCATACATATACGTTCTTTAGCTTCTCCATTTCCTGTACTATTCTTAACCTCCCCCTGCCTATTTTGTACCTACCATTTATATTTCTTATTCTCTGTACCTTTTACCCCATTCTCCCCACTCCGCCTCCCCGCTAATAACCTCCATGTGATCTCCATTTCTGTGATTCTATTCCTGTTCTAGTTATGTGCTTAGTTTGTTTTAATTTTTTTAGGTTCAGTTGTTGATAGTTGTGAGTTTGTTGCCATTTTACTGTTCATATTTTTTATTTTTAAATCACTTATTAATTTTTTAATTAATTTATTTTTATAGAGGGGAAAGGAGGGAGAAAGAGAGGGAGAGAAACATCAGTGGGTGGTTGCCCCTCATGCACCCCCTATTGGGGACCTGACCCACAACCCACACAGGTGCCTTGACTGGGAATCTAATAGGTGATTCTTTGGTTTGTAGGCCGGCACTCAATCCACTGAGCCACACCAGCCAGGGTACTCTTCATATTTTTTATCTTTTTCTTAGATAAATCCCTTTAATATTTCATATAATAAGGGCTTGGTGATGATGAACTCCTTTAACTTGACCTTATCTGGGAAACACTTTATCTGCCCTTCATTCTAAATGATAGTTTTGCTGAATAGAGCAATCTTGGATGTAGGTCCTTGCCTTCCATGACTTTGAATACTTCTCTCCAGTCCCTTCTTGCCTATAAGGTGTCTTTTGAGAAATCAGCTGATACTTTTAGGAGAACTCCTTTGTAGGTAACTGTCTCCTTTTCTATTGCTGCTTTTAAGATTCTCTACCTTTAATCTTGGGTAATGTAATCATGATGTGCTTTGGTGTGTGCTTCCTTGGGTCCAGCTTGTTTGGGACTCTCTGGGCTTCCTGGACTTCCTGGAAGTCTATTTCCTTTGCCAGATTAGGGAAGTTCTCCTTTATTATGTTTTCAAATAAGTTTTAAATTGCTTATTCTTTTTCTTCTCTTTCTGGCACCCCTATGGTTTGGATGTTGGAATGTTTAAAGTTGGCCCAGAGGTTCCTAAGCATCTCCTCATATTTTTGAATTATTATTTCTTCATGCTGTTCTGGCTAGGTGTTTATTTCTTCCTTCTGCTCCAAACTGTTGGTTTGAGTCCCAGTGTCCTTCCTGTCACTGTTGGTTCTCTGTCTATTTTTCTTTATTTCACTTTGCACAGCCTTCACTTTTTCCTCTATTTTGTGACCATACTAAACCATTTATCTGAACATCCTGATTACCAGTGTTTTGAACACTGCATCTGATAGGCTGGCTATCTCTTCATCACTTAGTTCCTTTTTTTGGAGTTTTTACCTGTTCCTTCATTTGGGCCACATTTCTTTGTCTTGGGACACCTGTTATGTTGTAAGGGGCATAGCCTTAGGTATTTTCCAGGGCTGGGCAACCCACATCGCTGTGTTACGGTGCTGTGTGGGGGGGAGGGGTCCAAAAGGGAATAATGCTGCTTGCTTAGCTCTCAGCCAGCTTTCAGTCACTTCCCTTGCTACCCACGAGCAAACTGGGCCCTTCTGGTGCTGATTCCCCGGTGGGTGGGTTTGTGTACATTCTAGGACCTTGTGGGTCTCCCCAGTGAACTCTCCTGTGAGGCTAGGAGTTTCTCCCCCCACTGCAACCCCAACAGATTTTTACAGCCAGAGGTTTTGAGGCTTTCCTTTCCCAAGCTGGAACCCTGGGTTGCGCAGTCTGTCTTGCTCCTAAGTTGTTCCTCCCGCTTTATCCCCATACAAATGTGAGACCACCAGCTGCCACGTCGCCTGCCCAGTCCTCCAGTTGTTACCTTGCTGTGTGTGCCCCCAGCACTGGCTGCCCACCTCCACCTCTCCTACCAGCCTGAATGAATATTTCTTCAACTCCTTGGTTCTTGGACCTCCATACAGTTTGATTTTCTGGCAATTCTGGTTGTTTTTTGTATTTAAATTTGTTGTTGTCCTTCTTTTGGTTGTGAGATAAAGCAAAGTGTATCTATCTATGCCTCCATCTTGGCTAGAAGTCCAGTAGTTTTCAACTTTGTTATGAACCTAAAACTGCTCTAAAAAAATAAAGTATTTTTTTAAAAGAATGCTGCCTATCTAAACTGAACTCCAACTTCCCTGCCTGGGTAGCTCAGATAGTTAGAGCATTGTCCCAATATGCCAAGTTTGTAGGTTTGATCCCTGGTCAGGGCACATACAAGAATCAACCAATAAATGCATAAATAAGTGGAACAACAGATCAATGTTTCTCTTTCTCTCTCCTCCTTCCTCTCTCTCTAAAATCAGTAAATAAAAAGTTGAATAAATAAAAATAAACAACTCAAACTAAGTATGTCACCACCACTCCAAAGTTTATTCCTCTTCCAGTAATCCTCATTGGTAAGAATAGAGCACCACAGTCTACCCAGCCACAGCCCCTGGAACACCCCTTGATTCTTCCCTCAACCTATCACCCCTCCCTCCCTGCATTTCTAGTCCTTCAGCAAATCTAGCCTATTCTGCCTCCCCAATATCATTCAGATCCACTTTCTCTCCATCCCCACAGCTGTCCCCCGGGCCCATGCTGTCATCAGTTCTCAGCAGGACAACTGCAGTCATTTCGTTCACCTTCCTGCTGTCACTGTGGCCCCCTCCCGTCTGTTCTCAGAGCAGCCAGGGTGAACTTTATAAAACATACATCACATTGTGTTGCTCCCCTGCTGAAAACCCTTTCTTATCTCCACATTGAATCCCAGATAAAGTTCACAAGCCTCATCTCTAGCTGCTCACCCACATGAACTTCTGTGAGTCCTAGAAGGACCCCCCCCCCTACCCGGCAGAGTTTTGCAAATGTAGTTCCCACTGCCTGGGTCATCTCTAGATCCCCACAGTTCTGCTGCCCTTCCCCTAGCCTAGCACACATCACACTGTTCTCAGAACTGATTTTTCCTTTATTTTCTTCATCATTCAATACACAAACACCTTTTTGAAGTAAAAATTCAAAGCCCAAGGAAGCCCATGGGACATAAAGGGAAAGTAGGCTGCACCCCATCCTACTAGCCTCCCAGAGGGAACCACCACTGACCCTGGCCCTCCACATTCCATCATCATCATAGCAGTGAAAGCCAGCTAAGGTTTTCTTTTACTATTTGTCTTTTCTACTGTTCTATAATTGCTAGTTCTATCATTTTTATCTGTCCCCCACCAGACTGTGAGACCTGGACTGTGTGGTTCAATGACTATTCCTGAAACTGAACCTTTCCAATGGAGGGAGGGTTACACCCCATTTCAAGGTGAGAACTCTGACCCTCCAAGAAGTGAAGGCACATGACTGAGATCTCCTGGGGAGTAGCAGCACTCAAAGTCTCAACCACATACCATTAGTCCCGCCTACTTTCAATCTGTATTCTAAATTACGCGTATACTCATCCTATCACATCCCTCCAAGAACATCTGTGGGTCTGTATCCCCCCAACTTCAATTCTTCGCCCTGACCCTGAAGTAACTGATGCTTCCTCCACGACTTCTAGCAGGCCCTCGGTGTTTGCTGTCTCCAAAGCCCACAACTCACTGCTCCTGAGGCCCACGCCCATTTTAGGATCTTGCAGAGGAGAGGATAATCATTTGGCGCCCTGTGTTTGCTGTTTGGGGTCTGGGATCATCATATCCCAGCCAAGCACACCTTTAGCACCCATCCTTTCTTGGTCTCAGTTTATAAAACTCTGCACCCCAGGGCAGAGCACAAACTAGCCCACTGATGTTTGCTGGCTTTGTAAGCACCAATTCCCGGCCTTGCACGCAGGTGGTGACTATCCTTTCCTGGTCTGAATTTGAGACTATGTCACAGCACGAGGCACAAAATCGGCGCTCAATACAAGTTCGTGGTCAAAATGCCTGGCTTGGCGTCGCCGCCCCCCAAAGCCCTCCGCCGCTCTGAAGCTCCAACACCACGGTCAACAACAGGGGTCTCCGCTCTCCGCGCGGCTCCAGGGCCGGCCCCACCCTCCCCGGCTGTTCCCTCCAGAAGAGCCCTCCCGCGCCCGCCTGCAGCTGGTGCTGTTCCGGTCCGAGGCCCCCTCCCCGCCGGCCAACCCTCCCCGGCTGTTCCGGTCCCGGTGCTCCCTCCCAGGGCTTTCTCTCCCCTGCTGTTCCGGTCCCGAGGCTCGCCCCACCACTGAGCCTCCTCTCCGCTGCCGTTCGGTGTTGTGGCCCCCACCCCACCGACAGGCCTCGGTTCCCGCGGCTGTTCCCGCACGCGCCCCTCCCCCGGCTGTTCCGGCCCCGACGCCCTACGCCCCGCGGCCGCCGCGCGCCCTGAGCCCAGCGCTGCGAGGGCGCGGCGGGAGGGGGCGCAACGCGGAACAGCCGCTTCCCCCGGCACCGCCGTCTCTCACCCTCCAGGGCCTCGAAGATCGTCTGCGCCATCTTGGAGCCGCCGCCGCCGCCACCACGGGAGCTGAAGCCGGGCTACGCGAGCATTGTGGGAGCCGCGGCGGCGGCGGCGGCGGCGGCGGCGAGGCCGGAGCCGCCAGGGGGCGCCCGGGAGCCGACGCTGAGCCCTCAGTCGTGGAAACCCGGCAGTAGCCTGTGGGGACCCCCCACATCCCCGGGTTCCCCCAGCTCCGCCTCGGGGATCCAGTCACCAGCGCGCGTGGACCCTTATCCCCGCCTCATTTGAATCCTGCAACTTTGCACCCCGACCCATCGCCACCACAGCGGACCTGACTCGCCATATCTGTCTCCCTCCCTCTCTCTCTCTCACACACAGACACACTCAAGGCGCGTGAGACCCCTCAACTCCGCAGCGTGGACCTTATTCCCACTGCCCATACACTCCCCCACTTTTGCAACCCCTCTTGCCACCTCACCCCAATTCTGTCACAAAGGCCTACAATTAACACAGGACCCCTGCCCCAACTGTGCGACACGGAGTTCCATCCTTGTCTTAGACGTCTCCCTCCCTCCTCCCACAGTGAGCCCCAGCTCTGCCTGCTGGGGGCCGGCGGGGACTCCCGTCTCAGCCTGGTCTTAATCCCTCATCAGCTCTGGGAGTCAACAATGGCTTAACCCTTTATTTACACTTTTTGGGGATCTTCATTTTCTCTTACACAGACCTCCAATCCTGCTTCTCGGGGACCCCATTTCTGTCTCATAAACCCCCAATATCCGCTTCAGCACCCTTCTGCGCCCCCTCATAGAAGGACCACTCAGAGCTCACAGGGATCCTCCCGCACCTCCTTCAGACCCTGGTCAAACACACCCATCTCTCGTCTTTGTCTGTGCTTCATCAGCCCGTCTCGAGTGCTCACTATACACCAAATCTTGCAATAGGTCCGGGAATATACTGGTGCTTCCCCATGGAGTTCGGGGTGGCAGGAGCACACAAACATTAAATCTTTAATTACAAGGTGTGATAGTAGTTTCAAAGATGTACACTTGGACGACAAGAAGGTGTTGGGGAGTGCGTGGGGGTAGGGCGAGAAGGAACGAGGGCCCTGCCATCAATAACGATTTCCCCCATGAGCCAAATTGTCCTACGACTGGGATATCAGATTGGACTCTAGATGTTTTCATTATATTTTAGCCTCGTCCAAAGCAACAATAAAAATCACAATTTTTATATTCTCATACTCACTAAATAAATATATAAACTCCAAAAAGTTAAAAACAAAAACAAAAACAAAACTTGTTCAAAGCTCCTCTGCCTTTCTGCAGCACTACCAGCCGCTGTTCATGGCAAGCTGCCTTACAGACCCTCTGCTTACTCATGCCTCAAAGTTGATTTCTACCAGGAAACTCCCCATCTTGCCCTGAACACTACACAACTGTACCCCACCCCTGCTACCTCCTTCCCCTTCCAGTCTCCACTTCGCACAATGAGCTCTGAGCAAATGTCCCCCACAGAGAACCCACCCTTCTCCCAGACTCCATACCCCACCCTCTTTTCTGGGAACCTTGGAAACTTAGGTCCCACCTCAAGTCCTAAACCACCCTTCCCATTGCCTCTCTGGCAGGAGTAAGGCCAGTGTTCCCTCCTCCCTGTCTTTCCTTTAACATCCGCATTGATTCAATGGCCTTACACCCTCATCATCTCTCCCCTGCAAGAGTTTCTCAATATAACTATTCCTTTTTTTTAAGATTTTATTTACTTATTTTTAGAGAGGGAAGGGAGGGAGAAAGAGAGAGAGAGAGAAAAACATCACTGTGCGGTTGCTGGGGGCCATGGCCTGCAACCCAGGCATGTGCCCTGACTGGGAATCGAACCTGCGACATCTTGGTTCGCAGCCCACGCTGCGATATATAAAAATACATGGGAAGCTTCCAGGGTTTATATTGGTAGAATCTTGTATAGTCCAGTGCCTCTCAGTGGCCCTACTTATCTCTCCTTCTTCATCCCCCTGTACCCATACCTCTTTTTACAGGACCTGGAGTCCTTTCATTTTTAACATAGGGCCTTTGAACTTGCCCAAGATGATACAGCTAATAAGCTCTGCCTTTCTTGTTCCCTTTTCTCCATCCACCTCCTCAGAGAGGCCATCCCTAACCACCCTGTCTAAAGGAGGCTCTTTCCTCCCCCCCCAAAAAAATAAATATTTAAAGTCATAGAACATCTCTTTTTTTTTTTTTCTTGTTTACAGACCATCTCACCTGCTGAACTATGACTCCATGAAGGCAAAGATTTTTATGTTTTTGCTCTTGGTTGTGTCCTCAACATATAGAATAGTGTATAGCACACAATAGGTACTGAATATTTTTTAAATATTTTATTTTATTTATTTTTAGACAGAAAGGAAGGGAGGGAGAAACCAACCAGGGTTGAATATTTTTTAAATTAATTAAATGAATATGAATGTACTAATACATTACTTCAATGATTTTTTAAAAAGAATAGTTATATTGATGCCCTGGCTGGCGTAGCTCAGTGGATGGAGTGCCAGTTTCCTGGTCAGGGCACATGCCTCTGTTGCAGGCCAGGTCCCCGGTTAGAGGCGTGTAAGAGGGAACCAATTGATATTTCTCTTGCATATCAGTGTTTCTCTCCCTCTCTCCCCCACTTTCCCTCTCTCTAAAAATAAATAATAAATAAAATCTTTTGTAAAAATGCCCATCTTCCACCCTTGTTGGAACAATAGAAACTTGACTTCTTATCTCCTCTAAGAAGCTTTCCCTGAGTTCCCTGGATGAGATCCCAACCCTCCCTCCCTATTCTAGTTTCTCACAGCACTTGGTACTTCCCCTGTCATGTGCTAATCTTTAGCCCTTGGAAGTTTGCCTTTTCTCTATCCACTCAATAGAGAGCCCTCTGAGCAGGAGAGGTGCTTCATCCATTCTGGTTGGAACTGACATCCTGGCACAGAGGTAACCTAGGAAATGTTTGTTGACTGACTACCTGACTAATGGAACAACTGAATGAGCTTTTAGGGAGGTTCTCCAGTAGGTTCTCCAGTAGTTTCCCCAGTCAGGTTTCCCCTGTTTCAAACTTTCAGCTCCTTACCTCCATCTCTTACTCCACTAAAGTCTCTCTGTGCTATGTCCCATTCCCTCAGGGCCAGCTGGTTGACACTGAACCAAATCCAATCATAACTTTGAGACTCTTGGAATAAGTAATGATGGTTGTTACAGGCTGAATAATGTCCCCAGAATTCATATGTTGACATTCTATGTGTTGATACCCTAGTACCTCAGAATATGACAATATGGGGTGATAGGGCCTTTAAAAAGGTAATTAATATTAAATGAGGTCATATAGGTGGACCCTAATCTGACTGGTATCCTTAGAAGATTTGACAGCATAGACTGAAGGGCGACCATTTGTGGACATGGTGAGAAGCTAACCAGCTGATAGTGAAGAGAGAGACCTCACAAGGAACTAAACCTCCAAACACCCTGATCTTGGGCTTCGAGCCTTTATTGTGAGAAAATAAATGTTTGTTGCCTAAGCCACCCATTTCATGGTACTTTGTTATGGAAGCCCTAGCAAAACAAGACAGTGACAAAGATAAAAGACTCTGGAGCCAGGAGATCTGGGTTCCAGTCCTGGCTTCATGACTTATTAGCTGTATCATCTTGGGCAAGTTACTTTGCCTCTCTGCATCTCAGTGTGTTAAGTGGGCATGACTATAGTTCCTACCTCATAGGGCTGCTGTGAGAATGAAACAAAGCACTTGGCAAACAGTTCCTGGAACACGGCAAGTACTCTGAAAGTGCTTGTTAAATAAATAAATTTGATTACTTGGATAAGGTGAATAAAAAGGCCTTGCCCTGAGGAACTCAGAGTTAGGTATAATTACAAAGGGCCTTTAAGGAATAAGTGTTCCCATGTGGCCACTCTTTTCCCCCGGCTCCTCGAGGGAAGAAACATTTATCACCATGAGAAGCGTTTGGCAAAAGATAGCATCCAGGAAGAACTTGCTGATCCAAAGAGTTTCCAAACACCCTCTCCTGATACTGGGCCATGTGTCAGGGGCTTGGTGACTGATTTTTCATGAGACTATTAGGTGATATTTCTAGAAGTTCTGTTTGGTTCCTTCTCAAAATTTCCATGTTTTTAAATTATTTTTTGTTCTCTGTAGCTATTTTCTAGCTTTAAATGTTGTGGGTACAATTTTTAAAAATCTGTGTCTGTGAGTTATAATACCTGAGGTCTGTATCGATCCGTTCTTCCCATCTCTTGTATTTGGTTTTTCTTCTTTATGAAGTCTTGTATGCCTGGTTTTCTCTGTCTGCTGATGATCATCACCTTGAAAAATTATTTGTGGTGGTTCCCTTAAGTCAAAGATAGATGTGCCCTTCTTCAGAGAGATTTTGTGTTTGCTTTTGCCAAAGGTTTGGGGCCACTTCCAGTCACTTATCACCTCATAGCAGGTTCCCCAGTTCATGGCTTGAGATTTCTTGGGCTACCAGGCTCTACTCCCTAGGGTGTGAAATGACATATAATGGTTACAACTTCCCCAAGGAAGAGCTTTAAAAAAATTCCCTTTCCTTTTCCTTCAACTGTTCTTCTCAGCACCAAGGCAACCTTTTCTGAACTTACTTGGGTAGTAGTGTGAGGTATACAATGGGTTCATATCACATGAAACTTGAGGTTGAAACACTTTGGTGTCTCAGCTTAATGTGAAGAGGTTTTTCTGTAAGGCTCCCCACCTTGGCCCACACAGGCCCTGGACTATCAGTTCCGTCTCTCTTGCCCTATATAGTTAAAAAACTGAAACCCGCAGGTTTGATGTTGGCAAATGCCCTTATGTCATAAGTAGTGTTGGACCTCCAATAATCCAATCTTCCTGTTAATTGGTTATTAGCTTTCAACCAATAATTGGCCTGGGCATTCCCCAGGCTTTTAAGCATTTCAGTGTTTTTCAGAGGATATTTTTTTTTTAAGATTTTATTTATTTATTTTTAGGGAGGGAAGAGAGGGGGGAGAGAGAGAGAGAGAGACATCAATGTGCGGTTGCTGGGGGTTATGGCCTGCAACCCAGGAATGTATCCTGGCTGGGAATCGAACCTGGGACACTTTGGTTCCCAGCCCGCGCTCAATCCACTGAGCTACGCCAGCCAGGGCTCAGAGGATATTTTTATATTTTATTTAACATGCCACTATTTTCAGAGGAAAGATTACCTGAATTAACCAGTCTACCATTATTGGAAAGAAAAGAGACAAAAGAAAGAGGGGGGAAAATCCATTTAGCAATAAAATGAGCTCAGCATAATTTCACCATTACTGACCTCTGACATCATCACATGACACTGATCTGGGCAATAGTATCAGAGATAAATACTGTTAGGCTAGGTAGCTAGCTAGGCATAAGCTGGGTGAGGGGGTAAATGGGGAACCATTAGCTAATAACCAGAGGGTTGGCCATGATTTTCAAGTTCCTGACACGATCTAGGGCAATTACACATCCGTGAGAAGCATGCACAGATGGACTAACTAAGGTAATAACTAGTATAGGACCTTCTACTGGGGACACTATACGTAAAGGGCAAAAATGATAAAAAAGAACATGTACATGGCTGCAGAACCTGAACAGCACAGGCATACGACCACCCCCTGTTGGCAGAGATGTGCCCATGTGTTTGGCAGGAATAAACCAGCGGGAGAGGAGGAGCCAGGAGGCTGGTGGAAAGTTCGAGCAAGCCTAAAAACCCTAAGCTTGTGCAGCCCAGCAGGGCATTCAGTTGGGTATGAGTCAACTGCTTGAAAATCTTCCAAGTGTATTTTCCCATTGCTAATAAACTGGTGCCTGCTTTGCTATCTGTGTCTGGCGTCTGAATTCCTTCTGTCAAGAGGACAAGAAGCGAGGACCTCAGAACACTCATTCTTCCAGTGACAATATCACATGGTTCAAATACTACTACTCAATGCCTAGCTGTTATCCAATGACAACTCTACAGAATGCCATCATACATAGATGTCACTTATTAATACTCTTGGAGATGACAACCCAAACTATATTACTTTGACAAACATGTACTGGGCACCTACCATGTGCTAATTGCCAAGGTTAGAGTAGAAAACAAAACAGAAAAGGTTTCTGTCCTCATGGAATTTACATTCTGTTAGGGGCAATGGATAATGAACATGTGACAAATAATTTCAAAGAGTTAAAGTTCTATGAAGAAAATAAAAGAGTACAATAAGCCAGAGAGAGAAACATCGATGAGTTGCCTTCCATAGGCATCCCGACCAGGGACCGAACCTTAAACCCAGGCATGTTCCCTGATCGGAAATTGAATCCACGACCTTTAGGTTTGCAGGTTGCGTCCGCTCTAACCAAGTGCTACTTAAATGGAATATTTAGGAAGGCCTCTTTGAGGAGGTGGGATTTGACCTGAAACTTGACGGCTGAGAAAGAGCCAGCCATGGAAAGAACTGGGAGTTATGCATATTATCCAGGGAAATAGCAACTGCAAGGCACTGAGACTGGAACTTCCTTGGAATGCTCAAGGAACAGCAAGGAGGCCAGTTTGGCTAGAGAGGAATGAATGAGGGGACAAGTGGCCCGCCAAGAGTTTCGATGGGGAAGCAGGGGCCAGATTATAGAGTCTTGTCTTGTAGGCCATGGGAAGGAGTTTGGATATTTTAAGGATAAATTGAAAACATTGATGGTGTCAAGTGATCTATGCTCAGAGGAGATCGCTATGATCACTGTTTACCCAACCAAAACTGTTCTGGGTAAAGCTATCTCCTTCCAGGGTCACCATCCCAGCTCTAAGAAGGGCGGCCCCTCTTTCGGGAAACTTGGGATGTTTAGGTGACCCTAAATTTCGTTGTGTTTCGTTCCAAACACAACGAAAACATGCTTCCGGATTGGACAGATCCGGGTGTGTGATTCTGACTTTCCTTAGGTAGAATTGGGCAGAGCCCACTGTAATTGGTTACAAGGTCTCCTCTTCCAATCAGAACTCTATTCAGGAGAGCGTGCGTGCGTCGCAGTCCCTTGAGGTAAGTGTGCCCTTTGGTTGGCTCCTCATGTAAGAGTGACAGGATAAAAAGCCTATAATCGTAAAGATGCGGTGGCGGGGCTCGGAGTGTCGGAAGCTGAGGACAGTGCAGCCGGAACTGGGACTGTCAAGGCGCGTCGGTCTCGGTTTCAGTATTCCGCCCCCGCGCTATACCCTTGCTATGGCAGCTCCGTCGCAACTGCAGGGTCTACTCCTGGCCGTCAACACTCTGCTGCGCAAGCGCCGCTACCACGCGGCGTTGGCGGTGCTTAAAGGCTTCCGGAACGGGGCTGTGTGAGTAGGGTGATAGGGTCCGGGTTGAGGGAGGGGCCTAGCTGGGGTCAGGGGCGTGTATTCCCGGCCTGGCGCAGCTGCGCGGTGTGCCCTTGAGCAGCCGATGGTCTCTAGGTCTCGGCGTCCACCCTCTGTGCAGTGGGCGCTGGATTTTGGGTCTCTAGCGCCTTCTGGGCCGCGGCATTCACTACGATTTTTCTGAGACCTTCGTACTCTGCAATCTGGCCCTCTTTCCTTGACCACCTCTCATGCCAGTCTCTGTATCCCTCCTTTGGTCATTTCTCCAGCCTGGTACCTGGAGGGGTACTCGGCCTCCTTTAAACCTCATGCATAACAGCTATTGTATATTGAGAGCCTACTGTGCCAGAACTGGGGATGCAACAGAAAACAAACCGAACAAAGATCTCTGCCCTCCTGTAATTGGCATACTAGTGGCAGCTTGGATGATGATAAGGGACAGGGGACTACTTCAGTTTGAATCCTGGTGCCACCTGCCTGTGTGACCTTGCAAGTCATTTAGCCCCTCTAAGTCTCAGTTTCTATATTGAGAGTGGTAACAATACACTGTCAGAGAATTAAGTCAGTAAGTGCGTGATGCCTAGCACAGTGCCTGATATATATGTATGACTGTTGGCTGCCGTTATTGTTATATTCGCATGGATTCTGCTTGGGTCACTTTTCTCATCTTTTTCAGGCCTCTGTGTCACCTCTCAATGAGGCCATCCCTGAGCTCCCCACCTTCTTCCCTACTTAATTTTTCTCCATAGTACTTGTCACCATCTGACACTAAGTAGTTCACTCATGTATCCTGCTTTTTTTTAATGTATGGGGGTGACACTGGTTAATAAAATTGTATAGGTTTTAGGTGCACAATTCCACAAAACATCATCTGTACACTGTACTGTGTGTTCACTGTGCCAAGTCAAGTCTCCATTCATCACCATTTTATCCTCCCTTACCCTCCTCCGCCTCCCGCACCCTCTTCATTTATCCTGTTTTTATATTCTGTCTCTCACTAGAAAGTGAGCTTCATGGGGATAGAAATTTTTATTTGCTTTGTTCTTTGGTATATTCCTAGTAACTTGTACACAGTAGGCTTTCAAATATTTGTTGAATGAATGAAGAAGTGTGCAAGGTAAGAATTGCCATTATTCCCATTTTCCAGATGAGAAGACTGTGGCTCAGAAAGGTGAACTCCTTGCTCATGATTATGTTACTTGGTCAGGTTCTGAGCCAGGATTCAAACCCAGGGATGCCTGACCTCAACACTAAGCTCTTGGCTTTCATGGGCACCCAGAGTTACAGGCAGAAGTTGATTCCTGCTGAGTCTGGCCAGACGATACTCCGCCATGCCTTGGTATAACTAGGGTAGAATAGTCCCTGAGATAACATCTGTTTCCCTTTGCCAAGCTATTCACAGGACAAAGCAGGATGGAACAGGAATCACACAGGTCCTGGTGCCCGCGGGCTATGCCCAATGCTGGCTTTGTACACCTGTTCCCACCCAACTCTTTCCATGATCTCAGGAACCTCCTCAGCCCGGCAGGTACTTGCTAAGGTCAAGCCCTTAGGCTCAAATCCCAGTTCCTTCATTTCCGTGCTTGGTGCCCTTCATCTCTGCTGGCCTCAGGTTCCTCCTCTGTAAAGTGGAAACAAACTCACCTATACGGGGGTTCTCTAAGCAGTGACCCCATTACTGCTTAGTGCTAAGACACAGTGCCCATGTGTAAGACACCGTGCCCATGTGTAAGGATCTGGAGTCCTGAGGCAGACTGACCACTAAACTGTCGTGGCAGTACCAGGTGATCAGGAGTGCTGTACAGAAGAGCTGATGGTGATATTTTGAAGGCTGAGTTGGAGTTTGCCAGAGGGAGGAGGGCATCCCAGGTGGAAGGAATGGTTTGAATAAAAACCTGGAGGTGGAAAAGAATATGCCCTCTATTTAGGGAGGCACCTGCGTGACTAAGACATGTGAACTTTGTACAGTTTAACTCATTTTGATGGTCCACTCCTGAATATTTCAATGGACAGCTCTACAAATAAAAACATTTTCTTATATGGCTAAATTACCGTGATTACATTTAATGAATTAATATTAATCCTGTAATGTTGACTACTGTCCAGTCAATAGTCAAATTGTCCCAGTTGTCCCCCAAATGTTCTCTGCAGCTAGTTTGTCTAGACCAGGATCCTCCAGGTCATTACATTGCATCTGTCATCATGTCCTTTAAGTCCTTTATTTTTTTAATTGAATTTATTGGAGTAACATTGGTTGGTAAAATTATATAGGTTTCAGGTGTACAATTCTACAATATCCTTTAAGTCTTTTTAAATCCAGAGTATCCCTTTTTTCAGGATACAGAGTAATCCTGTAAACAATAGTAACCAGTTCCCCCTGAGTTTGAAGACTTTGGGAAGGGGTCCTGGCAGGTGTGGGGAGTTGGGGGCACTGTTCTGCTTGTGTCCGGGGTATAAGGAAAGGTCCTTTTAGTTCTGGTCACCTGGAGGCTGAGGGCTTCTTTGTTCACTGAACCACACCAGCCAGGGCCCCTCCCACATCTTTTAAGCAAGTTTTATTTCGAAATACTTACAGATTTATAGAAGAATTTCCTTGTTTTTACACAGTTTTCTTTTAAAGATTTTATTTATTTATTTATTTTTATTTTTAGGGAGGGAAGGGAGAGAGAAAGAGAGAAAGAAACATCAATGTGCGGTTGCTGGTGGTTATGGCCTGCAACCCAAGAATGTACCCTGGCTGGGAATCAAACCTCCGACACTTTGGTTCACAGCCCATGCTCGATCCACTGAGCTATGCCAGCCAGGGCTCGTTTTTACACAGTTTTACATACCTTGCTCTAGTGAACCCTGGAGCGCACATAAAGCCACCTCACTCTTTTACTGCTGCTTAATATTCCACTGTAGGAAGGGACCATTAGTTATTTACCCAATAACCCGCTCCCTGTGGAGAGACTGGTTTGCTTCCAGTCTTTTGCTATTTCAAACAAACCTACGGTGAACATTCACAGATACTCATATGACAACAATATATGGCTTGTGACCGTTGTTTCAAGGAGGCTGCCATGGATTTTTAGACCTGGTAACCCAGTTAGATCAGAACCTGGCAGCTGGAGAACTCAATGTGGGGAGAAGGGAGTCCAGTAAAAAAGAACAAGAAAGAAAGAGACATTAACATTGGTTCAACTAGGAACTTTTACACGTGCTATGTCCCTACCTGCCAGAGGCAACTCTGAAATGGAAAATACCTTTTACTGATGGGAAAAGAGCAGGCCAGAGAGGTTAAACGATTTTTTCCAAGTTTATACAGCAAAATGTGGCAGGACTTTGACAACAAATACTGTTTCCTTTCTACGACCCACTTTGAACCTAGATCTAACTCAAAAGCTAGCATTATTTCCTGTCCTAAAATGATGTTAGAATTTGGGATGGGGTGGGGATAAAGGGTCAAAGAGATAGTCCAGAAAAAAACTGATACAGTAATGCTATAGTAACTGTTTTCTTTTTGCTTCTACAGCTATGGAGCCAAAATCCGGGCCCCTCATGCATTGGTCATGACCTTTCTCTTCCGGAGTGGCAGGTACCCACCCCCTCTGCACACCCCTCAGGCTGGGAGAGAATGTAGTCAGCCCTCAGTGCCAGGGCTGTTGCAGTAGCTTCCTAGCTGGGTCTAGCCTGTCCCCACGGACACCTCCTAAAGTACAGCTCTGACTCTATTACCCCTGCCGGAAAACTCCCCTGGCTCCCAACCCCTCCAGAGAAGCCCAGTTTCCAGGTGTGGCCTTTAAGGCCCCCTGCAGTTTAGCCTCAGCTGCATCCCTACCCTGTTCCCCCATGTTCACCCTGGGGTGCCTTTGGTGCACAGAACTTGCTGTCATTCCATGTACATGCCATGTGTGTTTCTACCTCCACACATTTTCTCCTGCAGAACCCCGTGCCAGGACTACCTTTTCCTTTTCTACCCCAACTTTATTTCCTTTTTAGCAAACCATTCCAGTTCTCTGAGGATCACATTCTCAGAAAACCACCTATGACCTCCCTTCTTTGCTCACACTTCTTGGCCCTCCTCTGGTCTGTCATGTCTTCCCTAAGGGCACTTCTCAGAAACCACCTTGTGATCAGTTTTTAACGTAGTCTCACCTCAAGCTTGTAAGACTCATACATGGAAACCTTCTGGCCAAATCCAGCTTCAAGATTTTCTCTTTTTGTAATTTCACTTTGTAAATTTATTTTTGTTTGTTTTGGTTTTTGTCCTCTGAATTGTTTTCTTAAAAAGATGGAGCTCAGTCATTCATTCAGTAGATATTTATTGAGCATATACTGTGGGCCAGACACTGTTTTAGGTGCCAGGATACAGCAGTGAACAAAGCAGACAGTAATCACTGCCCTCGTGGAGCTTGTATGCTAGCAGGGGGTGGCAGACGAAAAAAATATAATAAATAAGGAGAGTATATGTTAAAAGGTGATGCAGACTGTGGGAAAGAAAAATTAGAGCAAGGGAAGGGAAAGGGGATCAGGAGTGCTGGAGGAGGAGCGGGCTGCAGAATTAAATAAGGAAGGCCTCAGTGAGAAAGTGACATTCTAGTAAACACTTTAAGGAGATGAAAGAGTTGGCCAAGTGGGTATTAGGGGAAAGAGTGTTTCAGCCCAAGGGAATAGCCAGTGCAAAGGCCCTGAGGTGGGCTCTGACTGGTGTAACTCAGTGGATTGAGCTCGGGCTGTGAACCAAAGGGTCCTTGGTTCAATTCACAGTCAGGGCACATGCCTGGGTTGTGGGCCAGGTCCCCAGTGGGGGCCACATGAGAGTCAACCACACATTGACATTTCTCTCCCTCTCTTTCCCCCTCCCTTCCCTTCTCTCTAAAAAGAAATAAATAAAATCTTTAAGCCCTGAGGTGGGATCATGCCTGGTGAGTTTGAGGAGGCTGGAGCAGAGGGATTGAAGGGGAGAGAAAAAAGAGGAAGGTCATGGGGTAAGCTGGGCCCATCCTGCCCTACTTTAGAGAGGATTTGGGCTTTTTTCTTTTAAGCAAAAAAGGAAATTGTAAGAGTTTTTGCAGGGATATGCTTCTATTTGATTTATCTTTTGACAGTATGAAAGTGAAGAGTTTGCTGCCAGATTATTACAGGTGGGGTGGGTGCCAAGGGTAGTAGTAGGTGTAAAATAGGAGGCTGTGGCAATAATCGAGGTGAGCAACACTGGTGACTTAGACTTTCGTGGTGGCAGTGGGGGTTTAGGAGTAGTAGTCAGATTCTAGAAACAATTTAAAGGCAGGATTAGTGTTAACACTTAAAAACCGGGAGATCTAATTTGTCTTAGAACTGGCAACACTCCCGTGTTCCTATGGGGTGAGAACCAGCTGATTCCTGGCCATGCCCACGCACCTGGCAGATTTCCACAGGTCCTAATAGACCCTCTCCAAGGTCCTCATCTAGCTTCGAGGGCACTTGGGTTTACTGTTCTTTTAATTTATTTTTTATCCTCACCCGAGGACTTTTTTTTTAAAATTGCTTTTAGAGAGACAGGAAGAGGGGGGTGGGGAGAGAGAGAGAGAACAAGAACATTGATGTGAGAGAGAAACAATGCCTAGTGATTTGGTTTTAAAGAATCAATCAACTCCCTCCCCTAGTTAAATGTTTGCTTCTCTCAGGACAAAGATGGAAGTTAGCAGGGCCCCCCTCCCACCCGACATCCCCTTCATCTTTTGCCCACACATCCTCTGCTCAGGTTTCTTCAGTTCCTTTGCTCCCCACTCTTTGTTTCTCCTCAGGGCCTTTGCTGATCCCTCTGCCTGGGAAGCAGTTCCTGTTCCCTCTTGACCCCATCGAGTCCTCATCCTTCAGATCCCAGGATCCTCTCTTGTCATGGTCACAGTTTGACCCCTGCTTTGTGATTATTTACATTTCCCTCTCCCTTTAGATCATAAACCTCATGAGGGCAGCAAGCAGATCTCCCCCCCACCCCCAGAATTGTAGCCCCAGATATAGCACAAAGTAGACACTAACTCCCTCATTCATTCATTTCTTCAGGTTTGCTCCAAAAAAAAGTTTATTGAGCACCTACTGTGTGTCAGGCCCTGTTCTGGGCCCTAAGGGTGAACAAGTCAGTTGTAGACACTACTTTCTGGTACCTTCCACTAGGATGGAGCAGGAGTGGGGGAGATAATATACAAGCAAACATTTGCTTGTTTAGCATAAAAATGTCAGGTGGTGATAAGACCCATGAAGGCAAAGAAAACTAGTGTGAAGGGGACAGATGTGATGGGCATTCTTTTATGCAGGGTGATCACGGAAAGCCTCTCTGAGGAAGTGGTATGGAGTAAAGGCCTGAATCAAGTGAGGCAGCAGCCCCCGGGACAGGGAGGTTAGAGGCCCTGGGTTGAATGAGCATCAGCCCAGAGCAACTTGCCTGGCTTAGTTTTGCATGCGCAGTAGGTAGATGCCCTCTGAATGGCTGGATCTGCACTCATGGGGCCTCCCTGTGTTTGTGCAGCCTCCGAGAGAAGCTCTGGGCCATCCTGCAGGCCACGTACACCCACTCTTCTAAACTGGCCCACTTCGTGTTCGCCTACAAGGGGCTCTGCGCCCTGCAGTCCCGTGTGCAGGGCAAGACCTACCAGGTGCACTCATTCCTGGCCGCCTTCTTTGGGGGCTTGCTGGTGTTTGGAGATAACAGTAATATCAACAGCCAGGTAAAGATCCTCCCCAGGGACGTGGCGGGGAGGGTGGCTGGGGGTGGGTGGGTTGTGGTTCAGGTATGAGTTGGGTATGAGTCAGGTATGAGGGGTCAAAGAAGATGAGCTCTTGGCTCCATTCCAAGTCTAAGGAGCTATGATTCACCAGTCCCTCTGTGACCTTGGGAAGGTCACTTCCCCCTCAGTTTCCTCATGTGTAAATCAAGCAGCTTGTTGAATTTTAAGGTTCCCCAACACCATTGTGTACTGCTCTCTGGGGCAAAGATTTTTTTTTAAGCAAACCACTTTGGCATTGCCTGGTGTGGCTCAGTGGATTGAATTCTGGCCTGTGAACCCAAAGGTCATTGGATCAATCCCTCGTCAGGGCACGTGCCTAGGTTGCTGACCAAGCCCCCAGTTGGGGGAGTGCGAGAGGCAACTGGTAGATATTTCTCTCCCTCTTTCTCTCTCCCTTAACCTCTCTCTAAAAATTAATAAAGAAAAATTAAAAAAAAAATTTAAGGCCTCCCAGTGCTTACCACAGGCTGTGTTCTTACACTGCCTGTACAGAAAGAGGAGGCAGAGTAAACCCACCCCATATACACCTCAGCCCAGGCCCTTTGCCTGGTCTGTATTGCGAATGGGGGGACATAGAATAAAATTTAAAAAAAGAAAAAGAAAAAGAAAAAGAAAAGTTAAAAAAAAAAAAGAAAACCACTTTCCTGCGGAATGAAAAAAAAAAAATTACCCTGGAGTATGATTTTCATAAAACAAAATTTATTAAAGAATTGCCTTTAATTCTGTGACTTGCATGTCCCTTTTCTGGGTTAAAATTCTGTTTTTTTAGAAAATATATCAATTATGCTATTACAATTGTCCCATTTTCACCTCCCCTTTATTCCCCTCTACCCTGTTCCTTCCTCTCACCACCATTCCCCCACCTTAGTTCATGTCCATGGATCATACATAAAAGCTCTTTGGCTTCTCCATTTCCCACACTATTCTTAACCTCCTCCTGTCTATTTTGTACCTACCATTTATGCTTCTTATTCCCTGTACCTTTTCTCCCATTCTTCTCCCTCCCCCCAATAACCCTCCATGTGATCTCTATTTCTGTGAATCTGTTCTTGTTCTAGTTGTTTGCTTAGTTCATTTTTGTTTTTGTTTTTGTTTTCTTAGGTTCAGTTGTTGATAGTTATGAGTTTGTTGTCATTTTACTATTCATAATTTTGATCATCTTCTCTTTCTTAGGTGAGTCTCTTTAACATTTCATACAATAAGGGCTTGGTGATGATGAACTCCTTTAACTTGACCTTATCTGAGAAGCACTTTATCTGCCCTTCCATTCTAAATGATAGCTTTGCTGGATAGAGCAATCTTGGATGTAGGTCCTTGCCTTTCATGACTTTGAATACTTCTTTCCAGCCCCTTCTTGCCTGCAAGGTTCCTTTTGAGAAATCAGCTGATAGTCTTATGGGAACTTCTTTGTAGGTAACTGTCTCCTTTTCTCTTGCTGCTTTTAAGATTCTCTCTTCATCTTTAATGTTGGGTAACTTAATGATGATGTATCTTGCTGTGTGCTTCCTTGGGTCCAACTTGTTTGGGACTCTCTGGACTTCCTGGAAGTCTATTTCCTTTGCCAGATTGGGGAAGTTCTCCTTCATTATGTTTCAAATAAGTTTTAAATTTCTTGCTCTTCCTCTTTTCTTTCTGACATCCCTGTAATTCTGATGTTGGAATGTTTAAAGTTGTTCTGTTTAAAGAATGTTCAGCCTCTCCTCATTTTCTTGAATTCTTGTTTCTTCATTCTGTTCCGGTTAGAATGCTTATCTTCTGCTTCAAATCATTGATTCGAGTCCTAGTTTCCTTGCCTTCGCTGTTGGTTCCCTGTCTGTTTTTCTTTATTTCACTTTGCATAGCCTTCACTTTTTCCTCTATTTTGTGACCATACTCAACCATTTATCTGAGCATCCTGATTACCAGTGTTTTGAACTCTGCATCTGATAGGTTGGCTATCTCTTCATTGCTTAGGTGTATTTTTACACTACTGGCTGGGCGGATCGGCCTGATCTTACCAGTCTCCTCCTGATGGACATTCAGGAGGTCTGTAGTCTCTTGCTGTTACACATGCAGTCTGCGTCTTTGTTTGGATGTCTTCTTGCACATCCACTTCTTGGGTGTCCATCTGTCTGAAAGTTCCTAGATGTGGAATTGTGGAGTCAGTGGATATGAGCATTTTGTATTTTGAGAAAATTTCCTCAGTTTTATATTTGTTAGAAATTTCACTTCCAAAGGCTGGGAATCCTAGTCACACCATCTCCTTCCCCCTCGCTTCCTTTGCTTGACCTCTGGCGACAACTCTTCTGACCTCCGTTTCTAAAATTTTGTCATTCCAACAATGTTATATAAGTGGAGTCATGACAGTTGTAACCTTTGGAGACTGGCTTTTTTCACTCACCATAATTCACTGCAGATCCATCCCAGTTGCTGTGTCTGTCAATAGTTCATTTCTTTTTATTGCTGGGTGGCATTCCATTGCATGGATGTACCACAGCCCATTTAAACATTCACCCCTGAAAGGACATCTGAGTTTTTTCCAGCTTTTGGCTACTAAGAATACAGCTGCAAAGAACATTCTTGTACAGGTTTTTGAGTGAGCATTAGTTTTCATTTCTCTGGGATAAATGCCAAGAGTGCAATTGCTGGGTCAGATGGTATGTGAATGTTTAGTTTTATAAGAAACTGGCAAACTATTTTCTGCAGTGACTGTACTATTTTACATTCCCATCAGGAAGAGACATTAAGTGATCTAGTTCCTTCACATCCAAGCCAGTATTTGGTTTATCACATTTTTTAAATTTTAGCCATTTTGATACGTGTATAGTACCATCTCATTGTGGTCTTAAATTTGCATTTCCCTGATGGCTGATGACATTGAACAGCTTTACATGAGCTTGTTTTCCGTCTGTATAACCTCTTCAGTGGTATATCTATTCATGTCTTTTGCCCATTTTCTAATTGGATTTTATTTTTACTGTTGAGTTTTGAGTTGTTTTTTTTTTGAAGATTTTATTTATTTATTGTTTTAGAGAGAAGGGAAGAGAGGGAGAAAGAAAGGGAAACGTCAATGTATGAGATACATCGATCGGTTGCCTATTGCACAACCCAAGCAGGGCACTGCCTGACCTGCCACCCAGACACGTGCCCCAACTGGGAATCAAATAGGCAACCTTCCAGTTTGCAGGCCGGCACTCGGGTCACTGAGCCACACCAGCCAGGGCTGAATTTTTAAAAAATATATCCCAGATACTAGTCTTTGTTGGATATATTTTTTTAATATTTTATTTATTTATTTTTAGAGAGGGAAGGGAGGGAGATGGGGGGGAGAGAGAGAGAGAGAGAAACATCAATGTGTGGTTGTGGTTGCTGGGGGTCATGGCCTGCAACCCAGGCATGTACCCTGACTGGGAATTGAACCTGTGACACTTTGGTTCCCAGCCTGCACTCAATCCACTGAGCTATGCCAGCCAGCCAGGGCTGGATATTTTTTAAAAAATATTTTATCCTAGTCTATAGCTTTTCTTTTCAGGCTTTTTACATGGGCTTTCACAACCAATTTTTTTTTTAAATTTGATGAAATCCAGTTTATCAAATTTCTTTATGGTTTTCTTTTTGGTGCCAAGTTGTTTTTTAGTTTTGAACCATGTAAATATCTATTTGTTTAATTGTTAATAAATAATAAATTAAAGATATAAAATAATAATATTAAAATGTCTGATACCACTTCAAATCATCTTGCACACCAACTTTGTATTTGTTTTGTTTTTTTTTTTAGAGAGAGAGAAAGGAAAGGGAGAGAGAGAAACATTGATTTTTGTTGCTCCAGTTATTTATGCTTTCATAAATTGGTTGATTCTTGTATGTGCCCTGACTGGGGACTGAACCTGCAACTTCGGTGTAATGGTACAATACTCTGATCAACTGAGCTACCTGGCCAAGGCCTGCATACCAACTTTGTTTGCAAGGCCAGCTGATCCATGCATGGGGGTGGGCAGAGGGTTCCCAGTGGCAGTGCACACCCATAATCCCCTGTCACTCCCTCCTTGCAGATCAACATGTACCTGTTGTCACGTGTCCTGTTTGCCCTGTGCCGCCTGGGAGTGGAGAAGGGCTACATTCCTGAACCTAAGTGGGACCCATTCCCACTGTTCGCCGCAGTAGTGTGGGGGCTGGTGCTGTGGCTCTTCGAGTACCACCGGCCCACACTGCAGCCCTCGCTGCAGTCCTCCATGACTTACTTGTATGAGGACAGCAATGTGTGGCACGACATCTCAGATTTCCTCATCTACAACAAGAGACGTCCCTCGAAGTAACACAGCCCTGAAGTGCTTACGAGGGCTTCTACTGGAGTAGGCTCTAGGTGGTGTCCATGAGTGAAATCTCCCAGAGGATCCTGCTTTCTCAAGATCATGGCTCTCAGACTCTAACTTCTAGTATCCCAGAGTTCCATTGTCCAAAGCAAAAGCACCAATTTTCAAATCCCATTAGGTATCCTTGAATGGCGGAACAAGTGGCTGCATCAGGCTGAGGAGCCTTGGGCATGGTTCCAGCTGTGCTGCTAACCTCTGTGAGACCAGGGCAAGGCGCCCCCACCTGGGCCTCAGGGGCCATGGAGCTCAGAGGAGGGCCCTGAAATCTCTTTCTGGTGGGTATGTTCTTCGGCTGTTGTTATGCTGGTGGGAGTGGGGTTTGCAAATGCGTTTTTACAAAATATGAATTTTTTTGTCTCAGGTTTTCTATTGGAGAAGCTCTAGAGTGCCACTGTCCAATAGAAACACAGCGACAGTCATATATGTAATTGGAAATTTTCTAGTAGCCACATTGAAAAAAAGTGGAAAGAAGCAGATGAGATTAACCTTAATTTTATATTTTAGTCCAAATTTCTAAAATATTATCATTTCAACATACAATTAATATGAAAATCAATGAGATCTTTTACATTCTTTTTTTCTTATACTAAGTCATCAGAATCAGGTGTGTGTTTTGTACTTGCAGCATATATCAATTTGGACTAGTCCCATCTGAGATGCTTGCTCAGTAAGGAGCCACGTGTGGCTAGTGGCGACCGTACTGGACTACACAGATACAGAACTCGTCTGTTATCACAGAAGATTCTAGTGGACAGTGCAGATCTAGAGCTAGAGGACATGACTTTGAGTCCCCACTCCACCACTGCGTAACTTTGAGGAAGTTTCTTAAAGCCTCAGAGGTTCACAGCCTCAGTTTCTTGTCCAATGAGGATAATTGTAATAGTACCCCGTGTCCACGCTGGACTTGTGTAACCACGGCTGCTGCTTCCACTACTAATCACTTCCATTTGGTGAACTCCTACTTCTTCATTGGTGCTTTACACATATTATTTTTAATCTATACAATGGCGTTGCAGGTCTGTATTTTGATTTTCATTCTACAGATGTGGAAACTGAGAATCAGAGAAGGGAAGTAACTTGCCCAAGGTATACAGCTAGTATGGTCACCCAATCAGGGTTTGAACCCAGATCTATCTGATTGCTAAGCCTATGTGTTTTTTAGTGCCTTTAAAGATTTTATTTATTTACTTTTTTTAGAGAGAGGGGAAGGGAGGGAGAAAGAAAGAGCAAGAAACATGAAGGTGTGAGAGATACATCAATCAGTTGCCTCTCTCACACCCCCAACTAGAGACCTGGCCTGCAACCCAAGCATGTGCCCTGACTAGGAATCGAACTGGCAACCTTTTGGTTCGCAGGCCGGTGCTCAATCCATTGAACCTCAGTGCCTTACTTTATATTTAGAAACCTAAGCTAAGCTATGCAAATGTTAGATAATTACAGGACCTGTTCCAGAGTGGGGTACAAACTCAATGCCTAAAGGGGCCTGGCAGTGACATGAATGGTTATGTTCTGGGTGCTTTGCAGTAGGGAATGATGGGGACTCAGTGAACTGGAGACTTATGTGCCAGTCTGGTTTTTAAAAAACAAATTGGACAAATCAATCAGGTCTCCAGGAAAATTTGGTCTATGACCTACTAATTGGAGTCCCTTGGCCTAATGGGAATACTTCAGTCTCTTTTTTATTTTAGCAGTTCCTAGTAGAAGCGTGCACATGAGTCACTGGAGATCTCATTAAAATGCAGAATCTGATTGAGTGGGTTTGGGGTGGGGTCTGAAATGTTCTGCAGGCCTCACAGACTCCCAGGTGCTGCTGCTGCTGCTGCTACTGCTGGTCTGAGCCACACTTTGAGTAACAAGATAGTAGGGGATGATATGGGGCCAACCATTATCCCATGTGACAAATGAGGGGACTAAATTAAATAGAACTGTTAGGTAACAGAGGAGAAATTAGGTCTGATTCTAGCAGTTGTATTCTCAGCCACATGTTGTACTGCAAACTTGGAGAAAGGGATCGTGAAGCTTCCTTAGTTCACTCTGTGGAGGCTGAATGAGATCCCAAAATTATGGGGAGGGAAGGGGGTGGCTATCAGCAAGCAGGCTTTATAACAGATGCTGGGGGTGCCCTGCCCATATCGCCTCTAGCTTACAACTTCAGTGCACACCAGCCAAATTTTACAAGTGCCACCCCTCGTCTTTCTGCCTGAGAGCTCTCACTTACCACTGGCACCTGCTTTGCCACCCTGCGGTGCTGGAGGATTAACACATCCAGGGAGCAGCACTCAACCAATGACCGATGAAGACACTCCTATACCCCTAACCCAGTAGGCATGTTTCACTCTGGCTCCCAGGGCTCAGCTGTACTGAGCTTCCGGTTGCCCACAGTGGTCACTTGCTTGATAACACCCCCTTCTTTGTCTCCCTTCCTCATGCTCCTGCCAGTGCTTCCTGGGACTACTTCCCATATAAACCACTTGTACTCAAATCCTTGTCTTGGGGTCTGCTGCTGGGGGAACCCAAACTAAAATGGGCCTCTGGTGTAGCAGGTTGAGAGATAATTTAACATGGTGGCTGGGGATACAGGCATTGTAGCCAGTGTCTTGCCTCAGCTGTGGTTTTGCTGTTTCCTAGAGCAAGTGACTTAACCATTCTGTGCCTGTGTCTCATCTTGTGTAAGGTAGGCATTCTGTACAGTGATCTGGAGGATTAAATGCTATGACACACGTGAAGTAAGCACTCAGTAAATCTTTGCTGTTATTTCTAATGGCATCCAAACGTAGAAGGAAGTGTGGTCCTGAGAACTGAGTGTACCCAACTTTTAGCCTGTCCTAACTGCCAGCTGAAGGTAAAGCCTTGGCTGCCTGCCTTCCCCACATCCCCCCACTGCCACTGGGAGCTGGCTGACTGCACCGCTGACTGTCTCTGCTCTCTAAGAATAGGTTTCCCTCACAGATGGCATCTCTCTGGATCCTGCCAGAGCATCTGGTGCCTCCAACTGCTCACTCCAGGGAGGAAGGCAGTGTGGTCCTTGCTGAGGGGCAGAGTGCTGGCTTCCAGCAGACCTGAGAGGAGTCCTCACTCCGCTCCCTCCCAGCTGAGCCTCCATTTCCTAAGATCAGTAAAAGTCATTGCCAGAGGGCCCTGGGCACACGGTAGGCAATCCATAAATACTAGTTCCTTAAACAGCATCATGGTTTAATATGTTTATTAATCACCTGCTACATTCTTGCAATGCCTTCTGACATGCAATACTATAAACAATAACTTTGTAATTAATAATATATATGCATAGTACAAAACCTAAATGGTACAAAAAGTGTGTAACAGAAAAGTCAGGTTCCCTCCTATGCCCAAGTTCCACCTCTAACCCCCTCCCTTGCCAGGGACACTCACTGTTAGCACTTTCTAGCATAGCCTTGTGGAGATATTCTGTGCACAGGCACCTGCCTATCTTTGTCTCATAAGAACCTTTTACATTATACCGTCATCTCAACAACCCTGGCATTCCTCCCTGTCCTCTGCATGTTTGGTTGCTCTGTGATTAATAATGTGATGTGTAAATGAGTCGTTTCTTTGAGCTGGTTCCCCACAACTCCACCTACCTCCAACTTTTCTCCCCCCAATACCTTGGGCAGATTCTTACTGTGATGAGCATGAAGATGAACCACCATAGATAACCTGAGTCTTATCATAGATGACACCAACACTCAGGCCCATGGAACTCCAAATGAAAGGGGGAGGACAAAAATCGAAGTTAATCTGGGGCCCTTCTGTTGCTCTGCTCCTAAATTAGAGATCATTCAATGAACCCATGTGAGAGCTATGATTCACAGGCTGAGATGCCAAGAAACTGCCTCATGATGTTCACGGCTCCTGCCTTCCACAGGCTCTAGAAAGGATCCTGGAGATGGTGTTTCTTTCTATATTGTTCACTTCTCCCACTCTGATGAGTGCATTTTGAGTTTGTAAGAGTCAGGCTTTAAACCTAAACCAGAACACTGCCCTGTGCTCCACCTCCTGGAATGAACCCCCCATATTCACAATCTGTGACTTCAGATACATTGCTTTCTTCAGCGGATTAGAGAGGATTTATAACAAGGAATGTCATTTCCCCCCTCCCTTTGTCTAGTTCCAGATTCATAGGGAGAGAGCGTGTCTTTCTTCAGCCTTGAAGAGCATTTTGGTTGAGAAGTTTAATTTTAACCAGAGGGTCTTCTGCAGGACTCACTTTTTTTTTTTTAATGTGCTGACTTTCTGAATGCATTTAAAAGAAAAATAGTTCTTTCAATGCAGAGGAAAAGGACAGACATTGCTCTAGCACCAAGACTCACTTTGTGAGCTGGAGACCGCACGGCCCAGGCAGAGGACAGAGGGAGAGTTGGGTGCTCTTCTGCGTGTTGTTTTTAGAGAGGGCTTTTGCCCAGAGGGCTCCCCGTTGTTTGTACCAGGTCTCTGCTCAAAGCTGCTGCAGGTGTCGTAATCTTACAAATGAGATAGGAAATGTAGGCCATCGGGTGTCTGTTGGAAACCTTGTTCTCACTGCTCTTCCGGGCTTCTCTCTTGAGCCTGTCCTTGAGGGCTGAATGTCAGCTGACAGAAGGGCCAGGGATAGACCACATTAGCTCTTTTAAGAGACTCCTTTATAGGGTATTTTTTATATGTGTGTCATGAACTCCTTTGGCATCTGGTGAAACCTGTGGACCCTTCTCAGAATGCTGGGGGTGGGTTGTTTGTTTTTTGTTTTTTTTATTATGTAGAAATCTTTTTTTTAGGTCATATCCAGTTTATTTTTTAAGGGTTTTTTTAGTTTATTTTTTAAAGAGGGGAAAAGAGGGAGAGAAACTTCAGTGTGTGGTTGCCTCTCACATGCCCCACAATGGGGACCCAGCCCACAACCCAGGCATGTGCTCTGACTGGGAATCCAACCGGTGATCCTTTGGTTCACAGGCCGGTGCTCAATCCACTAAGCCACACCAGCCAGGGCAGAATACTGTTTTTAAAACCCATAAAACAAAATACATAGGATTAAAAAAGACAACAGCTACACTGAATATTGAAACAATTATCAAAGTATTTTTAAAATTTGTGATTTAGTAACATACATTCTTCTTTAAAAAAAAAAACATTAAATAACAATGATCCAAAACCACCATGATTTCCCAGGTGCAGTAAGCATCAGCAGTATCTCAAGATACTGCAGCAACTGTGGCAGGATATGGAAATCGCTGTGATTTCTTTTAGTGATGAAGTCCCAGCTACTGCTAACAGGCCTCTGGTTTGTTGCTGACACTTAGAATTGATGGAAATGTTATATTTCCCTCATGAAAATATAGGTGGATTTTTTTTCCTGTCCAAGTTCATGGCCCTTTGGGTCATAGATTGCAGATTAAGAATTCCTGCCCGCGAGTGACCTTCCCAGCCTGACTGCATGGCAGCTGTCATTGTTTACCAAGCCCTAAGCACAGAAAGATGAAAGTAGCGGCTAATGTTGGCTGACCCCTTACTAAGTTCCCAGTGATACTGGAGGCTAGGATTCAGCAGTGAAAAAAGCCAGTTCCTGCCCACCTGGGGCTTACAGTCTATCTAGGGAGGGAAGATGATGAAAGAATACATAAAGAAGATGATTCCAAAGTGGTAGGCATGCTCTGGTTGGTGTGGCTCCATTGCTTGGAGTTGATTGCAGTGTCTAGTTCCTATAAACCAGAAGGTCATGGGTTCCATTCCCAGTGGGGCATAAACCTAGGTTGCAGGTTCAGTACCTAGTCAGGGTGTGTATGGAAGGCAACCCAATCAATGTTTCTTTCTCACAGCAATGTTTCTCTCCTCTCCCTCCCTTCCCCTCTCTCTGAAAATCAATAGGCATGTCCTCGGGTGAGGACAAAAAAAATAACAACAAAGTGGTAGGCAATATGAAGTCTGACTGGTAGGGGCAGTGTAATAGGCTGCACTGGAAGAGAGAACAAGAGGGTCAGTTTTCCAGGGAAGGCTTCTCTGAGGACATGACGCTTGTTCTGAGACCTGATGATGAGAGAGCGGTGCAGAGATGTGGAGGAAGGGTGTTCCCAGTTGTGTTCGGTATTTTAGCTGTAGGCATCTTTGCCACAAACATTTTTGCCGCATTTTTGTTGCATGACTAATTGACCATAAGGCCATTTTGCCTTATAAAAGGTAAAATAACTGGTTGACAGTTTGATTTGTTTGTTTGTTGGTTTGGTTTCATTGGGTTCAGACAATGTATTTAAGGTAGTTACAAATTTGGTTTCATTTCTCCATTGATAAAGTTCTTGCAGTTACTCCCAAGGGAGATATGTTTTAAGACCCCCAGTGCATTCCTGAAACTGGGGATAGTTCTGAATTATGTGTGTGTGTGTGTGTGTGTGTGTGTGTGTACACACACACACACACACACAAGGTCTGTCTGGAAAAAGTCCAGCCATTATTAATATAACTGGAATGGTTTGTGAGACATTGATGTAACCTGGCAGCCAAGGAGAGTGGACTGGAATGTGCATACATGAACAATGATGACTTCACTGTACTAGTCAGTGGGAATGGTAGATGCTGTTGAGTGAACATGTGTACTGTGTGGCCGTTGCATTTAAAAGGACTGAGCGAGTAGAGCAATGAATCCACATCAGATTTTGTGTTAAGCTGGAACATTCCTTTGTGGAAACTATTAAAATGATTCAGAAGGCTTTGGGGGACAATTTGATGAGTGCAGTGCATATAAAAGCGTGGCACAAATGCTTCAAAGATGGTTGAGAATCTGTCAAAAATAATCCATATTCTGGAAGGCCTGCAACAGGCAGAACACCTGAGAATGTTGAGCTTGTATGGGCTATAGTCATCAAAGATCTGCAACTGACAGTATAAGAACTAGAACCTGATCTGGGGATTCCAAAACTACTGTGTCCAAGATTTTGACGCAGGATCTTGGCATGAAATATGTCATGGCAAAATTCGTTGCAAGGCTTCTACTACCAGAGCAGAGGGAACATTGTGCTGTAGTTGCTAATGACTTGATTCAAACTGCTACCAATGAACCAGATTTCCTCAAGAAGGTCACACCTGCAGATGAATCATGGGTCTATGGCTATGACCCAGAAACAAAGGCCCAGTTGTCCTAATGGAAGTCGCGTGGTTCTCCATGCCTGAAGAAGGCATGGCAAAGTCACAGCAAGATCACAACCACGTTAATTGTGTTTTTTTTTATTGGGAAGTTGTCGTCTATCATGAGTATGCCCTCCCAGGCCAAACAGTTAATAAGGAGTACCACCTCAATATTCTTCATCAGATGAGAGATGCAATACAATGAAAACAGCTACAGCTAAGGGCAACTGGTGATTGGCAGCTTCATCATGATCATGCATCTGCCCACTCATGCATCATGTCTCACGCAGTTTTTTGGTGAAACATCAAATCATCCAGGTGACTTAGCCTCCCTACAGCTCAGATTTGGTGCCCTACAACTTTAGGCTTTTCCCAAAACTAAAATCACCTTTGAAAGGGAAGAGATTTCAGACCGTCGATGGGATTCAGGAAAATGCAACAGGGGAGCTGATGGTGATTCCAACAAAGGATTTTGCAGTGTTTTGAACAGTGGAAGAGACACTAGGAAAACTGTGTGAGGTCCCAAGGTGCCTACTTTGAAGGGGACTGAGGTGTCATCGTCCTGTGTACAATATTTCTTGTATCTTGTATCTTCTTCAGTAAATGTCTCTATTTTTTATAATACATGGCTGTATACTTTCTGGACAGACCTCTTATATGTGTGTGTGTATATAATGTCTTTCCCTATACATACATGTCTATAATAAAATTTAATTTATAAATTGCACACAGTAAGAGATCAACAATAACTTATAGAAAAACTATAACATGCTGCAATAAAAGCTGAGTATGGTTCTCTCCTATAATTTTTATATTTTTTATTCTAAATCTATTCCAGAATCTATGTAACCATCCCTTGCTTGCAGTAAACGGCTTGGTGTCCCTCATTTCAGGAGATCCCTTCTGAAGTCTATATAGGCTTAAATGCTTTCTGGTGCAACACATTGTCATCAGTTGGAACGCGTTTTCTATTCATGTCTTCCACCCACAAATTTAATGTCTTTTACAACTTAACTAAGCACTTATGCACTGTGGCCATAACTTTTGCAGTTTGAGGTGCAACAGCAAAATTAAAACAAATTTCTTTTTCCTTCTTCACAACTTCTTGATAAAAGATTCATTCTTACCATAGATCTTGGCAACCTCAGCACACAATTTTTTTTTTCTTTCCTTATTAAGTCGAGAATCTTCACCTTTTCCCCTAAAGGAAGCACTTTATGGCTTCTCTTTGTCATGTCCAAATTGCCAGCATCACGACTCTTGCACTATGGGGCCATGATTAAGTAAAATAAGGGTTCCTGGATCACCAGCACTGTGGTACTGGGACAGTCTCTGATAACTGAGGTGGCTGCTAAGTGACCAATGGGCAGGAGTGTCTACAGCCTGGAGACGCTGGACAAGAGATGACTGACTTTCGGGTGGGACAGCAGGACGGCATGAGATTTTATTCACTACTCAGAACACACACACCACTTAAAATGTATGAGTTGTTTATTTCTGGAATTTTCTATTTAATACTTTGGACCACAGTTGACCACAGGTAACTGAAACTGTGGAAAGCAAAAGTGTGGATAAGGAGGATGACTGAATATACAGGGTTTGGCAGAAGTAACACTATTGAGTGTGGTTGGTGGGGGACGCGAATGTCTCACACAAGACAGGCAGCAATTTGAACAGTTCACCTAAAATGTCATGTGGTGTGCTTGAGTGTGATATTGTCATGTTACAGAATGACATGCTTAGGATTTTGTAATAAAAGACTTTTATGTAATAAAAAGGGGGTGTATTTGTGCCAGACCCTGTATATTTTACCTAGAGTTCTCATAGTACAGTGAAAGTAGACTTGGTGGTGGTCTTAAAAGAGCTACCATTTCTTCCAGATGACGATGATTTGCCCCATGAGTTGGTTTCTTATTTTGAAAGACACTGCATTGGAGGGAGAAAGAGAAGCCAAGGGCCCTCTTTGGGGCAGCGGAATTGAATCCACATTTCCCATGGGACAAAGACATGCTTAGGTGCAATCTGGGAAATAAAATCAGTTATTTGTGCAGTATTTTGGTGAATCTACACACATTTTAAATTTTGTTACTCATGTTTATGATGTCCTTTTAAAAATAATTTTATTCTCATGTCCTTTTTAATGTCCCTCTATTTGTTGTGATTTTATCTTTTATTAAGGGAAAATTGCATTATGGTCAATGAGTTATACAACAAAAATGTTTGCTGCAAAAATGCTTGCCACAAATATGCAACAGTGAAAGCACCTATAACTGTTTACAGTATAGGATCTGCAAAGTGCACAGGCCTGGAGGAAGGAGCGAGCTGAAAGCATATAGGGCCTTGCAGGAGGCCCGAGGGCTGGGGCAGAGTGCACGAGGGGCTTGATGGAGTCCCGGAGGCTAGTGGGCTTGTCAGGCAGGCTTTGTGGGCCAGAGTAAGTGGTTTGGGTTTTCTTCTAAGTAGGCCGGGCAGCCTTTGGCAGGTTTAAGCAGGGGAGTGATGTGATGTGATTTACATTTTAGAAGGACTCTTCTGACTGCTTGAGGAGTGTAGGAGCCCAGCTGGCAGCAAGTCTCTATTGAGGAAGCCACAGAGTGGTCCAGGTGAGAGACCACGACAGCCTGGACCGCAGTGGGGCCATGAGATGGAGAAAAGTGGGCAGATGTGGGGTATAATTTGGAGGGATTCAGCACCCCAGAGCTATGGGGGTGGGGGAGAAGGGTATAGCAAATTACCCTCATGTTTCCCCTCCTTAGGCCTTGCCCCCCCAACCTTGTTCCCGCCTTGCCTCCTCAGCCCCCTTAGTCCTCCACGGCCCCCGTGGGGCCTGCCACCCGTCCACCAGGCCCCTGGCATTCGGGCTTCCCAGCTGGCCCCGATTGTTGTCACTCCCCAGGGAGTCATGGGAACATACTCCCTCTGCCCCTTCAACCCCCCTCTTCCCAGACAAGGCCAGGCCCTAACAATGCCCCCTCAGCCAGCCAGTGGCCTGGATACAAGGCCCCTGTTTCGGTTCATTGCCAGCTCCAGGAGGCCTGCTGCGTTTCCTGGCCTGTTTGGCATATATATAACTCTAGCTTCCAGCAGGGATTTTTTTGTTGTTGTATATATAAAAAAAATTCTGCCTCCTCCTCTCTGAATCTCAATATATTATAAAAAGCCTTTCTCTCCCCATCCTGAGCCCTCCCTACTCCCCTTCCTGGCCGCATTTGCCATGGGCCTGTCAACCCAGGGACCAAATGCAGGTCAGCAGGTGTCAGTGAGAAAATGAGCAAAAGAAAGAAAAACTGTTCGCTCCACCATGGCCAACTTCAAATGTGCTGCAGATGCTGAAGATCATGAGAATAATCTGAGGGCTGTGACATGGCAGGCACTGTGCCTGGCACTTTTTGACACCATATCTCATTATTTCTGAGATACCATCAAAGATGAGGTACAACATTTTGAGCCCCTAAGAAAGAAAAGAGCTACTGAGCTGAAAGGGATATGCCAGTGAATGTATGATGTACCTCGATTTCAGAGCTGTTAAAATATGAAAAGAAAAAAGTCTGAGAATCGATGGAATATGGGATTGTCTTTTCTACATACTTCATTGACCGTTGGCGTATTTCGTGCCTTGTCTCTGAGTCTGGGAGGCAGTGCAGGATTGCTCCAGGAGAACTCTCCTGTCCTGCAGCCTAATAAGAACAGTTTTTCTTGTCTCTTTTGGAAAAATCGAGAAGTGCAGGCTACTTGCTTCAGTCTTTCATTCTTAATTTTGTCTTTCATTCTTAGTAACAGCTGACATTTATGTGCCACGTACTGTCCTAAACATTTTAATGACTAATTTAGTGTCCCAACAACCCAACCAGATAGACACTTACTATCATTTTTATCATCCCCATTTTATAGATGAAAAAAACAGAGCCCCTCTGCTCTAAGGGCCCCCTACCAACTTACTGCACCCCTAGTCAGGGCAGGCATAGCTGCTATGTCTGCACGCTCCCTAGCCCCCCCGCCCCCCGGAAAAATATTATCCCTCCTTACAGGTTGAGGTGATGTAAAGAAAGGAAGTACGCATTGGGCAGGCCTTGGAGAGGAGAGAGGTCCGCAGAGCATGAACTCAGGGAGTAAACGGGGTTGGAAGAAGGTAGGTTTGCTTTTAGACCTAAGACCTATGTGCTTACATTGGACCTTAGATACTCTGGCCCACACCCCACTGAACATAAAGACCCAACGAATGGCCAGGGATTTGGCCAAGGCCACACAGCCAGGCAGCTGTTGGCTGGCACTAAGCCCTATCTCTTCTGTTTCACCATGAATGGCCATTTTTCTTGCTCTTCCATGACCACATCTCTTTAGTTACGTGCAAAGCAGAGAAGCTATGCCGGTGGTAGTGGTTCCTTGACAGTAATAATATCATGAATAGTAGTTAATGTTTACTGGGTGTTTACTCTGTGCCAGGCACAGGCATCAGGGGTTGCAAATTCAGGTAGCTGGCATGACAAGTAAGGTTGCTGAGTGAGGCAAGCCAGGCAGGGACCGTGGTGGCCTGGAGGGTCAAGGCTCTGGCTAACGGGACGGCAACTCCTCAGCTCCAGGACACCTGGCTAATATTGCCAGTTATTACTATTTTTTAAAATGGTACATTTGCAGGGTGTCCCAGTTCTCTCTCTTTTTTTTAAAGATTTTGTTTATTTAGTTTTAGAGAGAGGGGAAAGTAAGGGAGAGAAACATCGATGTGTGGTTGCCTCTCGCACTCCCCAACTGGAGACCCAGCCCACAACCCAGGCATGTGTCCTGACTGGGAATTGAACCTGCGACCATTCAGTCTACAGTCTGGCACTCAATTCACTAAGCCACACTAGCCAGGGTAATTACTGTTTTTGAAAAGTTATTATTTTTTTCCATCACCATTTATCCCCCCACACCTTCTTCCACCTCTACCCACCCTCCTGCACAGGTATTACAGTTTTAAAGGTAAGCCAGATATTTGAATTTTCACATAGCATTTCCCAATTTTTTAAATTAAACTAATTCATAATTCAGAAAAGTACTCTGTAGGCAAGTTATATCACACCTGTTGACCACTTTGCAAACTCTGCTTGTCATTTTCTCATTTAACTTTGACACCCATCCTGTAAAGGACCTTTGCCCCTTGTTCTAGTGATGGAGCAAGCAAAGCTCTTCAAGAGGGTAAATCACTTCCTCAAGGTCATCTAGCCAAGCCACATAGCTGGGGTCTGCGTGACTCCCAAGGTTTGATCCTCTGATGGGTGGCCTCTTGAATGGGTGAGGGGTTTGTGTTCAGACACAGCCAGACTGGCACTGTCACAGAACATGTCTAGGGACTGTAAACTGTCAGTCACAGAGAACTTGTATAGCAACGAGGGATCATTCATTCAAGACTAATGTGATATTGCAGACATAAAACTCTCCACCTCCGTCTGCCAGAACTCAATAATGGATGCCTCTGTGCCCTTAATAAAATTAAGTCACTGCAGCCCTGGCTGGGTAGCTCTGTTGGCTAGAGTGTCGTCCTGATATGCCAAGTTGCAGGTTTGATCCCTGGTCAGGGCACATGCCAGAAGTAACCAGTGAGTGAATGAATAAATGGAACAGCAAACTGATGTCCCTATCTCTCTCTAAAATCAATTAAAAAAATTAAGTCATTGTATGTTTGAAGGAGGTGGTATATGTGAAATAAATAGCTTTGATTTACTTGTGTCTTTTGTGAAACTTCTTAACAAACATGTTATGCAGGTCCATAGAAATCATTCTGACTATCCCACTGGACCATGAGCTCCAGGTATCAGAGATGGGTCTCTTGCTTCTAGCTGTCTCCCCTGCAACTAGCACAATGTCTGACACATAATAGTTGTTCAATAAAATATTTGGGGAATGAATGAGTGAGGCTCAGAGGAAGTGCATTGACTTGTCAAGATCACACAGACCAAGGTTCCTGTTTACATTCACCTGATTTAGAAGCTCATGCTATCACTTCTGCACCATCCTGCCTCTTGGAAAGAATCAAAGGAAAGATGTCTCCAGGTCAAGGATCATGGGCCCAGGAGCTTCTGCTTCTTTGGACTCCTGTAGAGTAAAGAGTTGGTGGAAGTGGTGATATGGGTAAGCACCTACTAATTAAGCCATTATCTACCATAATACCTTTTGGAATCCACACATTATAATCTTGACAGCCCTGAGCCTGGCTCTTAGGGTATTTGCAGAGGATGACAGGGTATGAACGACAGGCCCTAGGTTTTCTATCGGCTAAGTTCCTATTTCAGTTCTACTCTGTGACCTTGACCTTTGAGTGCTCTTTTCTGAGCCTCCTTCCTCCCTCACCCTGTGGATAAATAAGCTTCATTAGTGGGATTATCGGGTTGAAATGAGATAATCGATGGAAGTGGCTGCCCAGTAATTCTGGATTTTTTGGAAGCCTACCAGCCTGAGGAGAACTGTTGACATTGAGAAGAGCCTCATCAGGATCAGCTAGGCTTAGGGCCAAGGGGCCCCATCTATCAGGCCTTTGGTGCTTTCAAGTGGGTATTAATAGATACAGAAGGCCCTTATCTCTTCCTTGCTTTCACACTGGGAATTCTGATCTTCACTACCTTCTGCTGAGCAGGAGAAGAAGGGTTGTGGGAAGGAGTGCACCTGCTTCTACATGGGAGGGTGTGTACTTGAATACTTCGGGGAAGGTAGGGCTTTGGAAAACCCCTGGTTTTGGTCTACCAAGCCTGAATAATAGACTTTTCACCTGCTAGGTAAGCTCATGTCCCTTGGGTCTGTTTCTTCATCATAAAATGGGCCAATAATAACTATGTCTTCCTTCTCCAGCAACCAGTACAGTGTTTGACACGTGACAGGTGATCAATACATTTGTTGAATGACTGTTGGGCATAAGAGGGCTTTATAAAGTGAACATTACTGTTATTGAGATGCTTTGGGAAGATGTGAAGAAAGGAAACTTCATCTGGGATGGGAATGTTGTGGGGTGCTCTCACCCTGTGTCAGGTTCTAACTTTTTTTTTTGAATAAGACATTATTTTAATAGGGTCTTCTTTATCTGGAGAGAAAAAGGGGGGCAGACTGACCCCATAGCTAGGAATCTAGTGTAGGACAGATTCTATTAAAGCAGGCTTCACAGGTCCCTACCCCTAACGGGCCTCAGTTTTCTCATCTTTATAGCCTGTATAGAAGTTACATAGTCTCTATGGTCTCTTCTCATGCTGACACAGTCTAGGATTTGCAATGAATAATTTCACAAACTGCTTAGGAAACTCCTACTGTTTTCCTAAACTACTTCATAGTTTATAAAACACTTTAAGATCCTTTATGCTTTTCATCCTCATGGCAAACCTGGAAGGGCCAGGGCAATTGACCCATCTTACAGATGAGAGGTGCCCTTGAAGGGCTGTAATCTGAGACTGTACCACACATTTTGGTTTAACAGGTGTACCAATTTGTTCTCAAATGTAATCGTGCATAAAAGTTACCTGGATGGGGGTGTTGGGTTGTTTGTGCAAATGTGGATTCCTGAGCATTTAGAGATTCTAAATTGTCAGGGACTGGGGTGGGTCCAAAGAAAACAAGTGCCCAGGTGATTCTGAAGCCAGGGGCCTAAGGATTACTATTGGAGAATCAGGGTCTCCTGTTGCTTTCTAGATAGCCTCCAGCATCAGCCTGTTTCTATTCATAACTCCTCTCAGCACCTGCTCTGAGCTGTGCTCACACCAGTGTTGGGAAGAATCTGGTAGGAGAGGCAGATGGAAAAACAGTGTGTGGTAAGTGCTGGAACAGAGGCAACATCAGGCAATGGAAGAAGAAACTCTGGAGGGCTCTCTGGAGGAAGTGATGTTTCTACTGACCTAGGGATTGATTTTTTTTTAATCCCTCCCTCCCTCCCTTCCCAGGGGATTTGATTCTTGTCTTTTAGTTTTTAGTTTCTTTTTCTTTTCTTTTGTGGGGCATCCCCACCAGATGGCAGGCAAGTTCATAGAAATTATGAAGTCTCACATCTCTGCCCTCAATGGCACCGAGGAAAGGGCAATACCTGTCAAATCAGCTGATATGAACAATGAAAATGGTTGATGGAGAGGTTCCCAGGACCACTGAATTAGATGCATTTTCATGCTCGGTGTCTTCACTTCCTCCCTTTTGTGAGGCAACTAACATGGAGTTAGTTTAATGGTGTAAATTCCTCATTATATTGTGAGCATGTGTTACCTCTCTGATTCCCCTCCTCCCTTTTTCTCTAGACTAAGCTCTTCAAGCTCTGAACTGAGAATAGGGAACAGAGCAGGCTTTCAAAACCTTTGTTGAATGAATGAATGATTGAATGAATGAGTTGAATCAGCTGTGCGTTGGCTATTGAAGATAAAAGGGGGCTTGCAGGAAAACCCCAAGCAGTAGTGGCATACACATCCTCACCATTTCCTGGCAGCCACTTTTTGCTTGGTCTCTGGGTGAGAGGGATAGGATGGGCACAGGATTTTAAGGTAAATGGCTCTCGTGGGCCAAGGATGGGATATGTGTCTGGGGCTTAGGAGGTGGACCTCAGAACCGAGAAAAGAGGAGGGGCGGTTTCTAGAGATCTGGGCTGAGAGCACTGGGGCTACAGGTGTATGTGGGGGAGTCTAGGGATCAAGTGGGGTTTGCAGACGCTGAGATGTATACACCTGACATCCAGTCCTTAAGGCCGCCATCTAGTGGGATCGACAGTGTGAAAAGTGTGGAAGCGCGAGCTGGCCGCCGCGCCCCAGCTGGGGGAGCCCCGGCTGGGGGGCGGGGATTGCAAATGCGCCTGGCACCGCCCTGACAAAGCCTGCGCGCGCCCCGTTCCGCGATTGGCCGTGTCTCCTCGCACAGCCGCCCCGTTCCGCCCTCCGCCGCCGGTCCGGCGCACTGCAGCCAATGAGCGCCGTCGCCGTCGCCTCCGTCACTGCCTGGGTAGCCAATGGTGGCAGCTCTCGGCGGCTCGTGGCTCTTTCGCGGCAAAAAGGATTTGGCGCGCAAAAGTGGCCGGGACTTTGCAGGCAGCGGCGGCCGGGGGCGGAGCGGGATCCAGAGTGGGATCGAGCCCTTGCCGCGGCCTGCCGCCATGGGCCCGCGCCGCCGCCGCCGCCTGCCACCCGGGCCGCGCGGGCCGTGAGCGCCATGGCCGTGGCCCCCGCGGGCGGCCCATGCGCGCCGGCGCTAGAGGCCCTGCTCGGGGCCGGCGCGCTGCGGCTGCTTGACTCCTCGCAGATCGTCATCATCTCCACGGCGCAGGAGGCCAGCGCCCCGCCGGCTCCCGCCGGCCCCTCAGTGCCTGTCGCGGGCCCCCGCGACCCCGACCTGCTGCTGTTCGCCACGCCGCAGGCACCCCGGCCCACACCCAGCGCGCCGCGCCCCGCTCTCGGCCGCCCGCCGGTACGGACACCAGGGACACTGGGCCAAGTGTGTTGCCTGAGCCACCCCCCGCGCGCAGACCTTGGCGGGGTGCGGTTTTGGGTCCCGAGGCAGAGGCTGGGGGGAGGGGTGGGCTGAGGCGCCGGGATTGGGTTGGGCCTCCGGGCCCCGCCCTGGGGGCTCGGGGTGACTTCGGGTCAGTCCCTGTTTGCTCCCCTGTGCTCTGGGTCTCAGCTTCCTTACCGGAGCCGGTCAGACTTAGTAATAATAATGGCCCACGTGTATTCAGCTGGAGCTGCCTGCATGCCAGGCCTCTGGCCGACTTTACGCCAGCTAAAACTCACAGCCAGGGCTGTGAGCTCGTTGTTGTCTCTGTGCCCATCTAAAGTGAGGCCCAGACTGGGGAAGTGACTTGCCCTGGGTCACACGGCTGCAAGTGGTGGGACTGGGATTTGAACAGGCTTGCTGGCCTCAGACCAGAACTTGTGGCTGGGTACTGAGCATGGCTGCTTGGGGAGGTGAAGGGGAGCATCTTTGGGCCAGACTGTTGAAGAACCATTGAGGAAGTCCTCCTTCCTGCCTTGATGCTAGACTGCCAGGTGCAGGCCTGGGCCTCTGGAGCTCTGGGGACAGGCCTGGCTGGGAGGCCTTCTCTGCAGGGCGGGGTGGCTGGGCCAGCTGCTGATTCCCCTCCTTCTGCCTGTCCCTCCATCTGCTACCCTCCACCCTCCCAGGCTCTGGTTGCCATGGAACCTCATTAATCAGGCAAGCAGACCCCTGGGCCCCTTGGAAGTCCGGGGTGGGCTGGGCCTCTGGGAGCTGGAGAGGAAGGAAGCTCTCAGTGTCAGGAGAGAGTAAACATCCCGAGGAGATGTCTTGATAAAATGCTCCTTGAGCAACAAGGCTCAAGATCAGTTCAGACTGGGGGGCCAAGAGGAGATGGCTGAATTACATGCGAAGAAGGGAGTGGAGGCCTGGTACTTGGACCTGTGGGCTACAGGACAGGGTGTGGAGACCAGTTTGACTGGCACAGCCTGTGGGTGAAGGTGGGGCACAGACTGGCAGGCAGGGACTACTTGCCAGGCAGAATAGGGTCTCAGCAGGGGGTTTGGAGCAAGTGGGAGGGATGAGGCGCAGGGCCCAGGGCAAGTTCAGTGGAAGCTGCTCAACTGCTGGTGGAGGCCTGGGTGGCAGCTGGTCCCTGAGGCATATCCTGACCCCTTTGGCCCTGTGCCCAGTGCTGCCTTCCTTTCCGGAATCACCGAGATGCTAATAATAATAGTAGCACCATTGTTTTGAGACATTTTCGTTTGTCAGGCTCTGTGCCAAGCTCAGTGAATTTGTTCTACCCTCTCGACAGCTTTCCCCTTTCACAGATGGGGAAGCTGAGGCTGAGAGACATTAGAACTTCCCGTAGTCATTCAGCTAGTGAGTGGTAGAACCAGTCCAGATTTCCTGAGTAGTTATGCCAACCATTGGGTGCCTCACCTCCTGGAGGTGCTGATAGAGATTAAAGGAAGCCCAGGGGCGCTTCTTCCTGATGAGTGATGGTTGGGGCGCAGGGCAGGTGTATCAGGAGTGGGTCCTCTGGCTTGTCTCCTGTGGGTCCAGTGGCCTGTGTCAGCTGGTACCAGCTTTGGGGCCTAGAAAATAACTTCCCCATTCAGCTGACTTGACAAGTATTCAGGAGGCTCAGGGCTATGGGTCTTGCCCTCAGGGAACTGAATTCCAGGTGCAGAGACTGAGCCAATGAAACATGCCCTCTGCTCCACTCCTAGTGGCGCCCAAGGCAGCCTCAGTGTGCCTAAGCATTCCACTCATTCATTAGTTGTTGAGTTAGTGAGGCCTCTACCCTCACAGTAGGGCCAGTAGGCATTTACTGGTGGGGGGTGGGAGCTGGCAGTGGGCCCAGCTTTTGCCCACCAATACTCCAAAACTCGTATCTATGGGTAGCCACTGGCCATAAGGCATTGGTGTTTTGGGGGGCAGTTCTTGAAACAAGCTACAGGTTCAGCTTCTCCATCAGTGAGCATTCCTTGAGTACCTCCTGCATACAGGCTCTGCAATTCAGCCATTTCTCCTGGCCCTTCCTGTCTGCCTCAAGCTGGTGCCATGGCCTTAAAAGAAACTAACTCAATATAATACACATTAACTATAGAAAAAGATTTCAGACTAGAAAGTTAAAGGAGGCAGGATCCCAGCTCCATCCATTTTTCCTTCTGTTATCTTAAGCCTATATTTTTAGGTGGTTGTAACAGTTTTTCTAAAATTTAAAAATTGTAGTTTTCCTTTATTTCCATGATCACACAGTGCACTGTCCACACTTTACAGATAAGGTAACTATCCCCCATGACCCTCCCTCCGTACAGAGGTTACCCTTGAAATGCATTCTATGATAATAGAAACTGAACCAGAGAAAAACGGTTTCATGAGTTTTTTAATCCAAAAAGGGATTATATACAGGCATTGCCCTAAAACAGTGTTTTTCTTGTCAGTGTCTGAGAGGATTCTGTGTTGACCTGCCTCAGTCATTCACAGCTGTGGCATTCCAGGGTCTAGGGGAACCACAGTTTCTGTAGCCTCCTCCCAGGGATGGGTACTTGAGCTCTCCAGGTTTTTTCACCATTGTTTGGTGCCTTTCGGGGCCCCTGTGCCAGGATCCCTAGAGAGCGTTGGCAGAAATGGGCATCCATCTGCTTGAGCCCTTGCTGTATGGCATTGACCTGCCTTCAGGGTGGGCAAGGACCCGGGGAACAGGGAGAAGGCAAGGGATGCGCTTGTCAGGAGCTTGCTAGGGTTCAGGCTGTAGGGGAAAGGCTAGAGAGGGGGAACATTCTGGCTGGCTTTTAGGGGTTCTAGAGAGGCAGGACCTGTGGTGGATATTAATATGGGCTCTGTGCCAACCCATTAAGGTTCAAATCCTGCCTCCACCTCACACTGTCTTGTGTGGCCTCTCTGAGGTGCAGGCTCCTTGCGGAGTGCAGGTCATGACAGCAGCTGCTGCAGGGTCTGGTGGGAGGGTGTGATAGTGAATGCAGGTGAAGCAGTTATTGGGGGTTGGCCAAAAAGTCCATTGCGATCTTTTTTGTAAAATAAGACACATTTTTCATTTTCATGAATAACTTTCTTGATTTGGATATTTTGAGTATAATGTTGATTGTTCTCAGTTAATGCCTCAGTTTGATTGCCATCAACTTCAACTGGTCTATCTGACCATGGAACATTGTCCAGTGAGAAATCTCCAGCATGAAACTTCTCAAACCACTTTTGACACATTTGATCAGTCATAGCACCTTCTCCATACACTGCACACGTGTGTGTGTGTGTGTGTGTGTGTGTGTTTCAGTTGCATTTTTACCTTTCTTGAAATAATGAGGCATAATATGCTAAAATACTGTATATTTTCTTCCATCTTCAGTATTAAAATGGCTACACAAAAATTCACCAATTTTGATAAGGTTTTTTTAATGCACGCTGATATGACAGCTGTCATAATACAATCTGACAAAATTGTTTCTTTTCTCATGATGTTAAAAACAACTAAGCACTACTAGAGCCATCGTACAGAAAAAAACAAATGAACTTTTTGACAACCCAATACATGGCGTGTTCAGTGCACTGGAAGCGCCCAGCATGTGCTGTCTCTTCCACTCCGGGCCACCTGAGGGAACCCAGGAATGTGTATGTGACAAGGAGTACCTGGGTCCGTCAGCGTGTGGGGGTGTTCATTCAGCAAACATTTATTGATGCCCAGGCCCTGTGCACAGAGATTATTTAGACCCAGTGCCTGCTTCTGAGGGGCTCCCTGGCTTCTTGGTGAGACAAACCCACCTGCAGAAATTTGTAGCGAGAGGCAATATGGGAAAAGGTTGGATTCAAGGCAGTTCGGAGGCAGGGGAGACACAGTGTCTGTTGCAGGGCCAGGCAGACTCAGTAAGGTAGGTGCCCGCCAAAGCAGTAGGTGGGAAGGGTAGGAAGGAGGGAGGGGACCGGCATGGGTGAAGGCTTGTGATGAAACAGATTTATGAAGAAATAAGTCTCAGCAGCAGTTCATGTGAAGTGACAGGTGAGGATACTACTGTAGAGGGGGACAGATGGAGGAGGGGAAACCTGTGGGAAGACACTTGAAAGGTGCACGTGGGAGGTAGTGGCTCTGGTGATGGGATTTCTTGGCAAGAAGAAGTGATGAGGTCAGCGGCAGGGCTGCATGAGGCTCTAGCTTGGGAAACCCTGTGGAGGGAGGAGGGGAGGTACGTCAGGTTCTGGATGTGTTTGAGACACCTGTGAGACTTACAGGGCGACCTCCTTCCTTGCGTATGTGACCTTGGGCCTCGGTTGCTTCTGTAAAGTGGCACCAAAAATTGTACTTCCAGGGATCATTTCTATAGTTCATAAAACAGGCATTATTGTGCTGCTAGTCCGTTAGGTAGAACAAACTACTCCATGCAAAACACACGGTGAGCACTAGCTGCCGCCATGTGCTCAGAAACCAGAGCGCAGGGGACTTGTCCAAGGGTCCTGTATCCAAAGGGCTTAAAACAAACATTGCCTCGTTCCTGTGGGTCAGGAATTCAGGAGAGAGTTAGCTGGGTGCTCCTTGCTCAGGGTGCCTAGTGAGGTTGCAGCTAAAGTGTTGGACTTAGCTGCTGTCGCCAGAAGGGTTGGAGGCTTTGTTTCTAAGCTCCCCCATACTGTTTGGGAAGAGGCCTCAGTTCCTTGCCACTTGGTCCTATCCTTAGGGCTGCTCGAGGACCTGCATGAAATGGCCTCTGGCTCCCTGCAGAGCGAGTGATCAAGAATAGCAAGGAGGAAGCTCCAGTGGGTCTCTGATCCAGTCTCAGAAGAGACAGCGTGTCCCTTCTGTCGCGCTCAGTCCATTAGAAGCAAGTGACCAGATCTGGCCCATATTTAAGTGGAAGGCTTCATCTCTTGAAAGGGGAAGTATCAGAAAATTTACAGATATTTTAAAGCCACCACAAGCCCCTGGGTAGGTAGTAGTAGGGCTATGACTTAAATGTGTCTTCTGCCTTCCAGTTGAGTGGTCTGTCCTGTGTAATAGGGTTGTATTCCCTAGGGTCTCCCCTCACACACATAGGCATCCTCGTAGAGAAACTGAGGCAGGGTGGCCCAGGAGGCTCAGCTGGGTCTCTTGTGGCCTCACTCTTTTGGTTACTGGGTATCCTCCCATTGTTTTTACCACAGGTGAAGCGGAGGCTGGACCTGGAAACGGACCATCAGTACCTGGCGGAGAGCAGCGGGCCAACCCGGGGGAGAGGCCGCCATCCAGGAAAAGGTACCCACAGAGTGGCTAGAGCAGGCCCCCTGATTGGGCCCAGGTTGGGGGTGTGGACAGACAAACATGCTTCCAAACTAAGCTCTGGTCTGTCAGGCCTGGGCCTGAGCCAGGCCTCTGGGGGCCCCAAAGGGCAGCTGGAGTGGCTGCCTGGCATGGCATGGCTTCCCCAGGCCCCAGGGGTGGGGAGTTCCCCGGCCGGAAGAGGAATGCTGTGGTTGGCAGGCAGCAGCCACAGAGGGCCTCCCTGCATGGCCTCACCAAGGGAAGGAGCCGTCTGCCCACCCCACCCCCATCCTCCTGCCCTGCATTGCCAGGGAGGTTAGCCTAACAGGAGGTAGGGGTGGTGCTGGGGGACCCTGTCCTACCTGTCCCTTCCCCAGGTGTGAAATCTCCGGGGGAGAAGTCACGCTACGAGACATCTCTGAATCTGACCACCAAACGCTTCCTGGAGCTGCTGAGCCACTCAGCTGATGGCGTTGTTGACCTGAACTGGGCAGCTGAGGTGCTGAAGGTGCAGAAACGGCGCATCTACGACATCACCAATGTCCTTGAGGGCATCCACCTCATTACCAAGAAGTCTAAGAACCATATCCAATGGCTGTAGGTACCCGCCAAATGGGAGGGCGGGCAGAGGCCTGGGCCGGGTCAACCTGGAGAAGCTGACAGCGAGACCCTCATCCTATATGTGGGGAAACTGAGGCTTAGAGAGGGAGGTGTCTTTCCTGAGGTGACAAATGCAGGAAAGTACACAAATCTTGTATATCCAGCTCAGTGCAGCTTTGCCTGTTTCTTCACCTGCGTACCCACCATTCAGGTCAGGGGAAAGAGCGTCTTCAGCACCCAGAAAGTTTCCTTGTGCCCTTCCCAGTTGTTGCCCCCCGATCATGCCACAGGTGGCCACTCTTCTGGCTTCTGTAGATGTTTTGTTCTTGTTAATTCTTGTTTTATTTTTTCCTTCTCACCTCTTTCCCTGGTCTTCCTACATTCCTCTCCTTGACACGTCTACCTTTTCTTTTTCAATTCCAGTTTGCATCCGAAATTATTTTGTATTAGTTTCGGTTATACAGCATAGTGATTAGAAAATCATACTTTATAGTGATCCCCCTGATATTTCCAGTACCCAGCTGGCACCATACATAGTGATTACAACATTATTAACTATAATCCACTGAGCTACACCAGCCAGGGCCTCCAATATTATTAACTATATTCCTTATGCTGTACTTTATGTCCCCGTGACTATTTTGTTACTACTGATTTGTACTCAATTCCTTCACCTCTCCACCCCCTCCACCCCCAGTTCCCCAATCCCGTTCCCCTCTGGCAACCATCAGTCTGTTTCTGTTTTGTTTATAGTGTTTAGATTCTGCACAGTATACATGAAATCTTATGGTACTTGTCTCTCTCATACTGACTTACTTCACTTAGCATACTGCCCTCTAAGTCCATCTATGCTGTCGCAGATGGTAAGATTTCATTCTTTTTTTGTGGCTGAATAATTCTATTTCATATGTGTGCACCACAGCTTTTTTATCCATTTATCTATTGATGGACACTTGGGTTGCATCCATATCCCAATTGTAAATAATGTAAGTGATTGGCTATTGTAAATAATGCTGCAGTTAACATAGGGACACATATATTCTTTCAAATTAGTGTTTTTGGATTTCTTCGGATATATACCCAGAAGTGGAGTCACTGGGTTATATACCTTTTTTCAGTGTTTGATAGATCATTCCATACTGCATCTTTCTTTTTTTCCTTTCCTTTTACTGGACAGCAGCTTAGAAGTACTTTCGTGTCTATACAGCTAATGTATTGGTATCCTTTAATTCAGCTGTGTGATATTTCATGGCATGTCTGTACCATCACTTATCCGGCTTCATTTAAGGGACCAGTGGATGTTCACAGAAATTCAGGTCTGATTTTTAAACCCACGCCAGTCCATTTGGGTGCAGAGGATCAGCACTCCTGGGCAGGGGGCCCAGGAGAAGTTGACCCTCCCTGTGTGTCCCCACAGAGGCAGCCACGCAGCGGTGGGGATCGGTGGGCGGCTTGAGGGACTGACGCAGGACCTCCAGCAACTGCAGGAGAATGAACGGCAGCTGGACCAACTGATCCACATTTGTACCACTCAACTTCGGCTGCTGTCTGAGGATGCCGACAGCCAACGATATCCTTGGCGGGTTGGGCCCTACCCAAGTGAGACTAGAGAGGCTACCCCGGGCCTGGGTTCGGGAGAGGGCCCTGGCTTTACATGCAAGTCCTGGCTCAGCATTTACTCACTGACGCTGAGGAAGTTACATAACCTCTCTGAGTCCCAGCTTTATCTGTAAAAGGAGGAGGAAAATACAATTCCAAAATTGCTAAATTAAAACAAGAAAAGCTAGTACCAGCAATAACAAATATTTAGTACAAAGATTCAGTACATGGTTGTGGCTTCAGAGTTAGAGATACAAGTTTTTATCATTCACAAAAATAGAAACTTTATTTTTCTTTTAAGTGAATACTCATGTTTTTAAGTTTTTTAAAAGATATTATTTATTTATTTTTAAGAGAAGAAGAGAAACATTGATGTGTGAGAGACATTGCCTGGTTGCTTCCTGCACGCCCCCAACCAGGGTCCTGGCCCACAGTTGGTGCTTGTGCCCTGACTGGGAATCAAACCAGCAACCTTCTGGTTCACAGGCCGATGCTCAATCCACTGAATCACAGCAGCCAGGGCTGTTTATAAATTTTGGACAACCACTAATTGACCCCAAGATCATGAGTCAGAATAAATTCTCACCACCAGGTCTTATTGCAGGCAGCCATTGTTACCTTGAGATTAGATGGACAGAATAGACTCATCGTACAGATGTGGAAATTGAGGTTTGGGGGCATGAGATTGGCTTGAGCACCAGCTGTGTGCTAGGTAAAGGATGGAGAGGATGGAATTAACTAAGCAGGTGTGGGCTCTGCCTTAGCTAAGTGGCCGGCTTCCTAGAGATCAAAGGTTACATGGCTCTTGACTCCACCAACCCTGGCCTATGTGACTTGCCAGGACCTTCGTAGCATTGCAGACCCTGCAGAGCAGATGGTCATGGTAATCAAGGCCCCTCCCGAGACCCAGCTTCAAGCCGTGGACTCCTCAGAGGTGAGGCGTGGGACCCTCAGCCCAACCAAGATGGGCAGGGAGGGAGGTGGTGGTCAGCAGAGCCTCAGTTTACCCTGCCTGCTGCCTCCACCCAGACCTTTCAGATCTCCCTTAAGAGCAAACAGGGCCCCATCGATGTTTTCCTGTGCCCTGAGGAGAGTGCCGGTGGGATCAGCCCTGGGAAGACCCCGTCCCAGGGAGCAGCTTCCGGGGAGGAGGACAGGACAGCTGATCCTGCCACCATAGTGCCACCATCATCATCTCTCCCTTCAACCCCTGGCACGGATCCTAGCCAGTCCCTGCTCGGCCTGGAGCAAGGTGGGTGAAGGGTGAGCGGGTGAAAGGTGGGTGGGTGGCATAACAGTCCCTCTACCCTCCCTGCTGGGGCATCCCCGGCCTGTGATGCTCCCCCATCTCCCCAGAACCTCTGCTTTCCCGGACTGGCGGCCTACGGGCCCCCATGGACGAGGACCACCTGTCCCCACTGGTAGCGGCCGACTCACTCCTGGAGCATGTGCGGGAGGACTTCTCCAACCTCCTCCCTGAAGAGTTCATCAGCCTGTCTCCCCCCCATGGGGCCCTCGACTACCACTTTGGCCTTGAGGAGGGCGAGGGCATCAAAGACCTCTTTGACTGTGATTTTGGGGACATCACCCCCCTGGATTTCTGATGGGGCTTACAGAGACTGGGGCCTCCTGAGGTGCCTGCCCTGTTTCTGCAGTCCTGGAGCCCCCTGCTCCTGGCCGTCCTCCTAGCCTGATTGGAAATGTTTAACTTATACCCTTTTCTCTTATCTCCAGAAGCTTCTAGCTCTGGGGTCTGGCTACTGCTAAGAGGCGGAGCAAGCCAGGAAGGGAAGGATTCTGTTTGTGGTGTGTATGTGCATGCACCCAGCACCCATCATGTGTATACACAGGGTGAGTGGTGTGTAAGCATGTGTGTGTGCATGAACCGGGGAATGAAGGTGAACACATCTGTGCGTGCACTGAAAACACGCCCCAGTGTGTCCACATGTGTGTGCATGAGTCCATGTGTGCGTGTGGTGGGGGCTCTAACTGCACTTTTGGTCTCCTTGCTCCAGGGGCCCCACAAGGCCCAGGGTGGCCACCTGCCCCCAGAATCCTGCATGCTGACCAGGCCAGGTGGTGAGGCCTTGGCTTGCTGTCTGCAGGACAGTGAGAGCACTTCTGTTGTCTTAAAGGTTTTTCTGATTGAAGCTTTAATGGAGCGTTATTTATTTATCAAGGCCTCTTTGGCAAGCCTGGGGCACCAGCAAAGGGGAGGAGGGATGTGAGGCTGGTGTCCTAATTTCCTATACCCCTGAGTGAGCAGGGGTCTCTGAATGGTTCTTTGTCCCACTCTGAAGGAGCTGAGGCCTGAGCGGTTTTATTTATTGGGGAAGTGAGGGAGGGAGACAGACTGACTGACTGACTGACAGCCATGGGTGGATCAAGGGGGTGGTCCCTCCCCAGGGGATCACTGCAGGGCTCCAGCTGCCCACCCGGATGGATGTGAGATGGGAGAGGTGAGTGGGGGACCTTCACTGACAGGGTGGGCAGGAGGGGTGGGTGGAAGACCTCCCCCACAAGCCCAGCCCACAGGGGCCCCTCCTGTGGCATTTGAAGTGCCCCCTCCACTCCACCTCTCGCTCTGCCCCACCCTCCAATCTGCACTTTGATTTGCCTTCTAACAGTTCTGTTCCCTCCTGCTTTGGTTTTAATAAATGTTTTGATGGTGTTTTGTCTGGGTTTTGGGACTGCACTGGGAGCAAGTCAAGGGGTGGAAAAGGTCAAGAGTGCTGGGGAAAACGCCCCTTCACACCTCACCTTCTCCCTGTCTGCTTAGTTTCCTATCTTTTGAGTCCCAAAGTGAGAAGAAAGAGGGTAGGCTTCACCAGTTTTATCCTAAGTTAAAAACTGATCTAATAAAGTAATATGGGAACTCACCTTTCCCCAGCCCCAAACAGGTACTCCACAATGTTCCTTCTATATGTTTCTGGGCATTTGTAAACACGCAACAAATAATCACCACTGGCCAGTTGTGTCAGTATCTTTCAGATTCCTCCCATCATAGAGCTTTCAGGGTCTGGAGGAGACTCACAAAATCAGGGAGGGCTTCCTGAAAGAAAGTGAGCTGAGAGCTGTAAATGGTTAACTGAGGGTGAAACAAACGAAGCTGAGGGTAGAGTGGGCAAAGGCCCTGGACCAGGGCACAATTTGAAGTGTGGGCCAGAGTGGAGAGAAGTTCAGGCAGGCTTTCCTCAGAGGCCAAGGACTCACTGGTGAACCTGGGAAGTAATGTCTTGCTTTATCTAGTGGAAGCTCCAACTGGCCACTGGGTGAAGGATGGGTGGAAGCAGAGGGTTGGGTAGACTGGGAGGTTTTCCACAGACCTGTTTAACAAACCCTCCAGTGGGCTTTGAGCCAGTCCTAGTTTTTGAGCCCTATTACCCCCATTTTGCAAAGAGGATACAGATGCTCAGGGGTGGTCACCTTAAACCAGGCGTCACAGTATTGCTCTGCAGTTTGCTGAACCTGCAATGGTGTGGGACCTAGCCTTGGGCCTACGCAGCCCCTCACCTGTTCCTGGTTGTGTAGTGCTCCCAAGCTGAGTCATTTTCTTGGCTCGTCCCTGGCAGGAAAGATTCCTTGCATAGTTCCCTAGCAGTGGCCACCCCTCTGGAAGCCTGTGGTGACAGAACCTTGAAGGGGGACATTGTTAGGTGTCTCCATTTTGCATCTCTTTCTAACCAGTTTGCTCCCTTTTGCCAGACTGGGAAACGGGCCCTGCAGAGGCGCTTGCGGAGGGCTCCCGGGTGGGTAGGTGGGGAGGAGTCTCGGCTGCTGTTGGCTGGGGGTGGAGCTCTAGGGGCGGGGCCTTGGTGTCTGCGCCGGCGTCAATAGGCGGGAGCCCCTCCCAACTTCTCCAGTTCCTGGCGGAGGCAGCGGCGGGGCAGTGGTAGCTAGATCCCGGATCTTCAGCCCAGCTGGACCGTAGTGGTGGTGGCGCCATGGCGTGCGCTGGGCTGCTCACCGTGTGCCTGATCCAGCAGCCCGCGCCTCAGCCCCCACGGCTCCCCACACCAGCCGCTGGTTCTGCGGGACACGCGCTGTTCCAGGATGTGAGTGTGGAGAGGGCAGGGTGCGTTGGCTCTCTGGCCCTAGGGGTTCACGGTGTCTGGTGGGCTTTCTCCAGGTCTTACCTCTCCCTGTGTCGCCGAGCTCTCTGTCTCTTATCTCTGCTGCCTTGTCTCTTGCTGTCTTTTCCCTGTCTCTACCAGTGTCACTCCCTCCAAGTCTCTTTGGGGCCCTCTCTCACTATGTTTCTCTGACTCTGCTGTGTCCATTCTCCCTTTTTACCCCACTGCTTCTGTGTCTCGTCTGTTCCTCATTCTTTCTCGCCTCCTTGCCTTTGGTTCAGTGTTACTGCCCTTGTGCCTCCTGCCCCCTGAATCCACCCGCTCTGTGTTTCTGGCGGGGTGGAGGTTATCAACGCTTGATCACAGGAGCAATTGCACTACTCCTCTATGGCAGCCCCTGACTGGGCTGATCCAGCCAGGGGGCCTGGAAGAGTAAGACCCAATGCTGACCGTACAGTCTCTTAAACCTGACCCAGAGGCCGTGGGGTCCTGCAGTTGGTCAAGGCTGCCCCCAGTCACCCTCTGTAGTCTGTACACTCTTGTGGTGGCTGGTGGCCTGCAGCCTCCATGGGCACCAGCGTGGAAGAGCCTGACCTGGCTCACTGCCCTGAGCCCCTTTCCCACCTTTCACCCCAGTGCTCAGTCTCGACCTGGCCCCCTGATACCTCACACTCCTAGAGGTTCCTGCCTGTGGGAAAGGCCATACTCCTGTCCCCTCCCCACTATCCCCCAGTGACTCAGCACCTTGACCACAGTCCTGGCTAGAAAGGGACCTGACCCTCCCATTTTCCAGATGGAAAAACTGCCCCTGGTGTCCTCATTCCTGGCTTAGCACCCCCAGTATCTCTATCTGCCCCAGCCAGGCCACACGGGGCTGCTGTCTGACCTCAAGCCAGTGGCGGACCTTCTCTGAGTCAGGCTTCTGGTTAGTAGTTTTAACCCTGAGCCTCAGGTACACTGAGAAAGCAGCCAGAGGGGAGTGGCATTTAGCACCTGGAGCTGATAGGGGCTCTGTCCAGGCTTTGGCATGCCCATCCTTGCCTGGCTGCTGCGGGGCTTTGGGTGACTTTGGTCTCTCAGAGAGGCAGGACCATGTCTTGACTCTTCTCTGTTTTTCTGCCTCTGTTGCTCTTTGCCTCTGCTCCCCCTTAAATACAGTTCATCCACCCATGCCTACCACCACCCTCACTGCTCCCTGCATGCACAGATGCGCACACAGAGTGAGTCAACCTCAGGGCAAGCCCCGGTCCTGGAAGGGTTAACTCCAGTCTGCTCTCCCACGTCCTAGGCCGAAAACCTAGGCACCCACATAGGAAGGACAGGCTCACAAGGATGGGCAGAGTTTTGGATGGACCATGGCCACACCTCAGAGTTGAGGGTTCAGGTCTGGGAGAGTTGCCCAGGATTCTTAGGCCACATTTTGGCCCATCTCCCTACCTTCTTCAAGCTGGGACTGTGCCAAGGGCTGATGCATCAGACAGAAATCAGGATAGACTCAGTGTGGGAGATGGGGTGCAGGGAGCTGGCCTAGAGTACCCCCCAGAGGCCCGGCCCTGCAGGAGAGGTGAGCAAGCAGTTGGACCTGCTGTGTGCTCTTCCTCTGCTCCCCTCATTGGAAAGCCCCTGCAGGGCTGAGCTGGGCAGGAGGAAAGGCTAGCCAGCTGCAGCCCTGTTGAGTTGGGAGGGGCCTCTTACCTCCCAGACCCCACTCAGTGCCCATCCATGCCCCTTCGTCTTCTAGGTTTTTCGAAGAGCAGACAAGAATGGTGAGTGTGGCTTCCCCTCCTCAGTCCCACAGTGGGGGGAAGGGAGGTTGGGGATGCCATGGAGGCTGGGTGGGGGTTTGGGGTACAGTCTAGAATGAAGAAAAATCATGGGGGATTCAAGTCAAGAGAATCAGTCAAGGCATCCTCCCCAGAGGAAGTGCTGTTTTGAGCCAGGTTTGGCAGGATGGAGTGGAGGGAATGTGGTTTAGCCAGAGGCTGAAAGTAGAGGCTTGCTTTCATGCACTGCCCTGGCACCGTGGTGGGTACCTCCCTGTGTATGACCTCGTGCTCTTCACCCCATTTCACAGACGGAGGAGTAGGGACCAAGAGAGGTGAAGTTGGTTGCCTGAGGTAACACAGCCTATAAGTGGTGGACCTTGAACCCAGGTCTGCGTGATTCTTGGTCCCAGGCTTCCTGTGTGAGAGGCTGGGAAGTGTGGGCTAGTAGAGATGAGGCCCTGTGGAGGGTTCTACTCTCAGATTTTTAGAGGCTTCAGTAACTTTCCATATGATCAACCACCTGGACCCAGGGAGGGCCTGGGCATGAGAAAGCTGGTTCCAGGGAGTGAGCTCTGTCTGCCCTGGGTTCTGGGCAGTCTCAGACCCTGGTCTGGGAAAACCCTGAAAGCAGGGCACCCCGTAAGCAAGCAGGTTGCTGCCCATAGATGACCCAGAACAGCCTTGTGTACCCTGACCAGCCAGGTGAGAGTCTGAGCTGAGGCCTTCTGTCTGGGGTCTTCAGACCCTCCCGTGTTTCAGCCTCTTTGAGACTGGATTGTGTCCCCACCGTCTGGGTCTTCTCCTTGGGTCTCTTCAAATTGGTGGAGACCATTGTCCCAGCCCATTGACCAAGATGCAGAGTCTCATTTGGATCAGAGCTTTCTGTCTGATCCCCCTCCTTGGAGACCCTACAGGCCAGACCCCCAACATCCTTAGCCACCCCGCTGAAGAGCTCTCAGCCTCTGCCACAGGCCCCATGACAAGAAGGTCATTCCCTCCAGGGCCAGCCTGCTGCTGCTTCTCTTTCTTTTTTTCATTATGTTTTAGAGAGAGGAAGGAGAGGGAGAGAAACATCAATTTGTTGCTTCTCACACAGGCCCCAACCGGGGACCAAACCCACAACCCAGGCATGCGCCCTGACTGGGAATCGAACTGGTGACCTTTCGCTTTGCAGGATGGTGCCCAACCAACTGAGTCACACCGGTCAGAGCAGCCTGCTGCTTCTTACAGAGGCCCCAGCCCTTAGGAAGGTCTCATCAGCCTCCCTGTGGCTTCTTAGGAAAGGGCCTGTGTCCACAGCACAAAGGTTCCCTCTGCCCTGGGCCCAGGCTGGCCAGCATGTGGGGCAGAGTCTTAGCCCCCAAGGTCTCCAAGAGATGTCTAGACCTTGCCATGATCTGGCTGTGTCCCAGGCTGTTGTTCATTTGTTTCCTCATATGGCAAATATTTTGCCCCTACCCAATTCCATGTGTGTGGTACCCTGTCCCTTGGGTGCAGGCAAAGTGGTCCCTGTTGTCTTAAGTGGGCATCTCTGGAGGCTCCAGCCCTTTTGTCCCCAACAGCCAGCTCCCCCACCAAGCTCGGAATCCCATTCTACCTGGCCGGGCGGGTGTGAAAGGATGCTGTGGAGCCTTTGGGGGACCTGGACCTGATGGGCGGGGTGCGGCCAGAGGTCAGGGACATTGACTCTGCTTCCTGCCCACCCGTCAGATGATGGTAAGCTCTCATTTGAGGAATTCCAGAATTACTTTGCCGATGGGGTCCTCAGCCCCGGGGAGCTGCGAGAGCTATTCAGCGGCATCGATGGGCATTCTACCGAGTGAGTACAAGAGGGAGAAGGAAGAGCCATGGAAAGATGTAAGGCCCGGTTGTCTGTACCCCACTGGGCCCCCTGCTGCTTTGGTCCCTCATGGAGGACAGGACGAGGGGGGAGGTAGGGAGAGGGGTGCCAGGGCCTGGTGCCAAGTTTTTCCCGCCCACTCACCGCCTCCCTGGCTCCAGCCTTGCCCATCACACTGCTTCCAACTGGGACCCTAAAATAGCCAGGCCTGAGTCACCACCCATGGTTCAGCCCACACACCCCCCCAGAACCGATTCCCACAGGGATCAGTGGATGCCTGGGGACAGCTGGGCCCTGCCTGCTTCCACCCATGGATGCAGGTGCGTGAACACGCACACACCTCCCCACGTGCGCTCCCACATCTACAGGCCTTAGCATGGGTTTGCACGCTTTCCTCCCCATGCTTCCTCACGGGGGCACAGCGCGTACACAGCTGTCCCTCCCTCTCTCTTCCCTTCCTCCCTCATCTCCTTAGAATAAATTTGAGATTCTGGGTCAACATTCAAGGCTCCCATGCCCCCAACCCCCCATCCTGAGGCTTGGGCTGGACCCTTTGAACCTCCCCCCGACCCCACAAGATAGTCCAGTCAAGTTCCTTGTTCTTCAGCACCTGGCATAGGCAGCCACTCCTCCAGGAAGCCCTCCCTGACCTACCAAGTAATGCCCCATGCCTTCTCTGTACTTTCCAAGCCCTGGCTTTCCCTTCCCAGCTCTGACCACTCCTCTCTGGCCTGTGTCCACATCTGTTTCTCTTGGCCTGAAATTTCCTTGGAGGCCAAGAGTTTTTGCCCTCAGAGAGCATTTAATGGGGCAGTAGTATCCTTGCCCCGCCCCTCCCCCACCCCACAATGTCTGCCCACTGAGCAACTTAACCTGGAGGAGAAGCAGGAGTTGCCACCTTGTCAGACTGAGCTGGGGGGGAAGGGGAGAGGAACATTGGCTTTAAACTGCCAGTTCACCAGACTCAAATGTGAGACACTGAAGGGCACCTTCTCTTTTCCCTGCAGCAATTTGGAAACGGAGAAACTGTGTGGTGAGTAGGCCCACTGGAGCTCTTGTCTCCTGGGACTTCTGGGCAGGTGCATGTGGTGAGGGTTTGTCACTGGTCTCCTGACAAAGTAGGACGGGCTGGGGTCACAGTGTGAGGCCTGGTTGGCTGCAGATGAGTTCTGGGTTGGGTAGATGGGGAGGAGGACAGAACCTTGGCACACCCCCTCTGCCCACAGACTACTTCTCAGAACACCTGGGCGTCTACCGGCCCGTGCTGGCTGCGCTGGAGTCCCTGAACCGTGCAGTGCTCACCGCCATGGACACCACCAAGCTGGTGAGTGAAGGAGCTGATGGGATGGGTGGAGGGCCCAAGATCAGCACGGGGGTGTCTGCTGTGCTGGGCGAGCCTCCACTGTCTTAGGGCTATAGACCTAGAGGGGTGGGTTCAAATCCTGGCTCTCCCATTTTCTGTTTGTGCACTTTTTCCTCTCTGGGCCTCAGTTCCCTCATCTGTAAACTGGGGGTGAAAATAGAGCCTGCCTCCATACACTGTGACAATTAAATGAGAATGAAGGCAGGGATTTTGTCTGTCTTGTTCTCTCTCTACAACACCCAGAACTATGCCTAGCACACAGTAGGTGCTTAATACCTGGAGATGTTGCTTCTACTGTTTTTATTATTGGCCATAACTAACTATTATGGGATATCAAGCCTAGGACCAGGTAGGGATGGTCTGGGGTGTGGTGTGCTTGCGAGTGTGTCCACAGGCCCACATGGGTGTGCAGAGCCTAGCGGGGGCAGCACCTGGCCCAAGGATGTTCGGGAATAGGCAGGTATGTGTGCACCTGCGTTTGCGTGCACATGGGGACGTGTGTGCACAGGTGTACACAGTGCTCACAGCCATGGCTTCACGCCTTTGTATGGTGACTTCAAAACACCCACAAGCTGCCCTTGCCTTTATGTGTTCCTTTTAAGAGATGTCTCCACTTCCCTTTGGCCCACAGCTCTTAATAAGGGGGCAAAGAGGGAGCAGTGAGCAAGCCTGGGATTTTTCATAGAAGGGGAAACTGACACCCTCAGCCAGTGGATGATCAGCTGAGGACAGGGCTGCCCCTCTGTTTGCTTTCACGTGGGATATAGTAGCTTTTCAAAGGGTCACTCCTTGGGGTCTGGTATGGAATGGGAATCCGAATGGCACAGTATGAGGAGTTGGCATGTTGCAGCAACTTCTGTATCTGTGACCTATACACAAGTATGGTCATCACCTTCCTTATTGCCATGGAAACAGGGCCCTGGGCGTGCATAGCTGGAGAGGCATTCTCTGAGCCGGCACTGGTTAGGGGGAATTCAAACTGCAGGTCACAGGAGGGCCTCAGACCACCTCTGTCTGGCCCAGAAAGGGATAGGGGGTGACCCATCACCACATAATGACTCTGCCGACTCTAGTCATCTGAGACTTTTATCTGGCACTCTATGCCTCTGACAGAGCTTCAGTGCAGCCCACTGCAGAGGAGACCTCTGCAGCCCCCTGGCAGCACCAGCTCTTCCTGTCCAGTGTGACTCAGTCGAAGACCTTATGCACCAGCCTGGAGCCACACTCCTGGTACATGGCCCGGGTCATCCAGTGGCGTTGGAAGTTGTGAAATGAAGCCACCATGGAGCCACCTGTCCACACTGCTGTGCCGCGTCCAGGCTTGGCCACTAGGTGTGGCTGCAGTGCCCCACAGCCATTCTGCCGGCACTGGGCTTCCAGCTCCCTTTCCAGGCGCTCAGTGAAACCAGGGAAAAGTGTGGAGCCACCAGCCAGCACCACAGTGTCAGCCAGCCTCCTCCGCAGTGTTCCAGGCACGCTCTGCAGTGCCCAGAAGGCCAGTGTGGGCAGTCCTGGCTCAGTGTGGCCTAGCAGACCAGGCTGAAAGATGGGTTCAGGGCAGCGGAAGCGCTCGCTGCTGAGGCAGACAGAGCAGCCGTTGCCTAAGCAGAAGCTGGTTGGATGGTGGCGGGCAGGGTTATGGAGGTCACCCTCAAAGTCCAGCGACACGTAGCAGCAGCGCTTCTTGAGCTGTGTGATGGCCTTTCGGGGTACGGTCCGCAGCAGTAGATCCGGACACGCTGCCACCAGCAGATCCCGCAGGTAGCGCGACAGGGTGGTGCCTGCTACCTCCAGCCGGAAGGTGGCCTTGTGCCATGAGTGGCCCGCATAGATGGGTGTGGCGTGGCACACACCCGCGCCTGCCTCCACGGCCAGCCCACTGAACGCACCAGTGGAGCAGAGAGCCAAGAACCCAGTGCTCGCCATGTGGCATGCGGGCACTGCCAGAGCCTCGAACAGCAGCTCGGCCACCCTCTCGCGGTTTGAGGGCGGTGCAGTTGGCGAATCGCTCACCAGCACCGGCCACTGCTCTGGGCACACCCGCAAACCGCCTACCAGCAGGCGCTCCCAGAGCCCTTCCAGCGCCTCCCAGTCCACCACCACGCCGTGCTTGATGGGGTGCGCCCGAGCCACACCGCCCGCCAGCTCACAGCCTGGCGCTCCGGGCAGCACGGGCCGGTCCCAGCTGGGCACTAGGCTGGAGCTCTTCAGCACCAGACGCGGCTGGTTCTCTCCTGCGAAGCCCGCCTTGGTGAAGCCCGAGCCCTGGTCCACCACCACGGCGATGTGGCCCTGCGAGAGTGGCCGGTGGACCCGGCGGCTCCTGGACGCAGATACCGACGCCACCTTCCGGGCTCAGTTCCGCCCTCAGAGGCTCGGTTCTGTCCCCACAGGCCTAGAGGAAGGCCCGCTTTTCAGCTCTTGGCTCTGCCTCTTGGGCCTAGAACCCTACCTTGCTGGACCAGATCAGTGCTCTCTCGATTCTTGGCTCCGCCCTCTGGTCCTGAGGTTCGCTTTCTCTGGCCGGAGTGGACGTCTCCTCGGCTTTGGCCCCGCCCTTGGGCCTGCGGCCCCACCTCTGGTTCTAGTGTCAGTTTCCTCTCCCGCTGGGCTCCCGCGGTTACTTGCCCTCTCCGTCCACCTCAGGCCCAACCTTGCACTAGGCCCCGCCCTCTGAGGCCTGACTGGCCTCTGCTCTGCGGCTCCGCTCCCTCAGCCCTTGCAGAGGTGGGTGATGAGAGGGCCGGGCCAAACCCTTTCAGATACTGAGAAGCCGTCAGGAGCAGCTTTGAGAATGAAGGGGCCTTGTGGCAATGACATCCGGACATATGTGGCCCCTTTGGGGACCCAGAAGTCCAGACTAGTCCTTGAGCCCAAACAGCGTCTTGGACCTCTCACCTAAGCTTGCCGGAAGTAGTTCCTGGTTGTGGAGAAGGGAGGGGGTCGTCAGAGAGAGAGGGAAAAGAACTTGGATCTAATTGTGACCTCAGTCCTCAGCACCTGCTGTGCTTCCGCAGCCCTCTCCTCCAGTGGAAATGCCCTGGGCCCACCCTCTTTCCTGGGACAGGGGTCTGGTGCAGCTTCCCGGCACAACCAATGTGATTCCTTCCCCAGACTTCGGATTATCTGATGTGCTCTGGCCAAATGTGGGGCTCCTCCTCTCTCAGTGCTGAAGAGAAAGCTCCTAATCACAGATCTACAGCCACTCTGAGTATCTGTGTGCTAATCTCTGAGGGACCCAGGCTGCCCACAGAGATACTCGTAACTTCAGGGGCTTCCATCTATGGACCCACCTGTGGGCCTGACTTTGTGACTCAGATCTGAAGCTGACTCACTGTGCAAACAAGTGCTAGTCTCTGAGCTCAGTTTCTCCCCCCAAAAGTAGTAATACGCACACATACACACACAGAGAAAAGAGGCCACTTTTGGTCTCTACAGAGTCTCATTATTCTCTTTAGGACCATTTGGCTGCAAGTTGAAGCCCCACTCACATGAATGTGAGTTAAAATAGGGACTTTGTTACAAGGACCTTGTATGCATCATGAATACTGAAGGCAAAGGTGAAATCAGGCTCCAGGAACAGACTGGGAGCAGGGCTGTGGGGAATCTAGGATGTGCAGTGACTCTGCACTGTTTTCATTCTTCTGAAGACTGGCTTCAGCCTGTGTGTGTTCATGTGGCTCCTGATCTATACCGTCCCAGGGAAGGGGCTGCTACTGGCTTGAGCCAGTGGCTTGTGGCCAGGACAGGTGGCCACACTGAAGAACAGAGTTACCCTGAGTATAATCATGTGGATAGTAGGGAAGTGTCAGTCCTTACAAGCATTAGGGGAGGTGCTATGGGTCATGCAACCTCCAATACGACATAGGCACTGTGGAGGGGACATTGATGGCGACAAAAGTGCATCTTTAGCAGAAGCTGGACTTGTGGCTTTAGTGAGCTGAGACCACCTGCTGCATCTGCCCCCAAAAGGGGCATCTAAGATTGGTCACCAGTGGAAAGCAGGCTGCAGATTGGGAAGGGCTGCGGAGGCTCCAGGTTCTGGAACTGGGTTTGGGACCCAGGACAGCGAAGAGAAGCTGCTGTGCACAGGAAATGTGCTGGGCCTCTCATGGGCGAGTTTGGGAGGGGAGCCTCACCCTGGAGACCCCGAGTGGCAGTGTGGCCAGAGCAAGGGTGAGGGTAGAAGTCACTGGGAAGACCTGGGGAAGAAGACACATTGGGGGCTGGGACTGTCCATTTCAGTAACAGGTTTGGCCGTTTCCCTGTGGGCAATGGAGAACCAGTGAGAAAGCATAAGCAGAGTGAGCTGTCCTATAGAGAGAGGAGTGGTTCTGAAGAAGCTTTTGGCTGCAATGTGGAGAAGGGGATGGGGCAGGGTAGGCTGGGAGACGAGTGACTGAGTTGCCTTGTGGGTTCCCAGGCAGAGTGGGATAGCAGTGAGAGGTCAAGAGGTCCAGGAACCCCAGTTCCTCTTGGGAGCTTTCACAAGCGGAATGAGTCTCAGGCCTCACTCCTGCTGACAGTAAGGAGCCTCATAGTTCCCCAAGGGGGTTGCTTGCCTGGGACCCTCCTTCTGCTTGAGGACGGTATGTGCATGCTGGAGACTCTTGGAGATGCCGTGCTCCTGCTGAAGCAGGCCTCTCCACCCATTATGGGCAAGACTGAGTTCACCCAAGCTCACCTACCTTGGGCCTATAGATCTGGCAAGGCATGACCTGGGCCTGGAGTTGTGGGGGTAAGAGGAAACAGCCTCCCTTCTGCACTGTGGTAGGGTGTCCTTCTCTCCAGGGGCAGGGTTCTGACCGTTGGGTCACAGGAAGGAGAAATCAATTGGCTCCAGACCATGGCCGTTGCTCAGTCCGCCTGTCCATCCCTGTCTCGCTCTCACACCCAGACACCTCAGACAAAGCTTGCAGGAGCCAGGGTTGCTATGTACTCTTTATTGGGCCGGGGCGGGCATTTGGGGGTCGGGGAATTGGGGGTCCAGGCCGGATGCTCAGAGCCAAGTACGAGGGCAGGTAGAGTCTGCCTCTTTCTTGGCCACCAGGCACCGCCAGCCCAGGTCGGCCTTGGCCGTGCTCTCTGCACTGGCCCCGCCCCCAGTCCCGCCCGCTGCGCAGCGCCCCGCCTCCTGCAGCCCCAAGTACAATAACAGCAGCCGGACTAGGATCTTTGTTTCGTGCGCGCGTGCACTCGGGCAACTCAGCGCCGTCGCCTGCTCCTGTCATTATGGGTGGCGCCGCTCCAGAGCCCACCTGAGTGTCCACCGCATTTTCGCTCTGCTGCTTGGGCCCCGCACCTGGGCCCGCTGCCACCTCAGCTAGCTGCTGCCGCTTGGGGGAAAGGGGTGGGGGGCAGTAAGCAGCAGGATCTTGGTGTGGTGTTGGGCAGTGATGCGAGGGAAAAGAACGCGCCCTGCCCTCTTCCTGGGGTCCTATCTCCTAAGACTCTGCCCCCTACATTTCCGTAACTCCGCCATCCTTACATGCCCGGTAGGGGAATCCCCACCCTGCCCCATCAACAGGGACCCCTGTCTCTCCTGGAAACCCTCACCCGCCCAGGCTAACCCAAGACCGCTCTGTCCACGGTTATGGGATCCCTGCCTGCCCTCCCAGCCGTGATGCTGGGACCCTCACTCGGAACGTCTTCCCACTTGAAGAGGGGAAAAGTAGCATGTTTTGAGAATGGGGGCTGGAGAGGGGGCGGGCGTAAGGAAGCTCCTGGTGCTCATAGCCCAGTGGTATCAACCATGCTGGGACCTCCACCTACTCATCCAGGTTGTGAGAATCTTCTCCTGCCCGCCCTTCTGACTCCAAGTCTCACCCACCTCCTGGTTTCTGGAATCCCTACCTTCCTTTTGCACTTTTAGGACTCCATCCACACCCACGTGGGTTTCCGGGACCCTCATCCTCAGGAGGGATTCTCTAACCCCGTGGTCCATGTCCCTAGGATTGAGGCCCATAAGACCTCGACTCTCAGCATCCCCTCCTGCCCACCTGTCTCTGTTCCCCAACCCCACCTGCCCCCTCACCCCCTGGCACTTAGGCCTGGCTTCTGTGCAGGTGGCTGAAGGACTGCTGTTCCCCGTGGGTCTTGTTCATATCTAGTGGCCTCTCCTCGCCAACCTGCTTGGCTGCTTTGGTCCTCTTGTGGGAACTGCAGTTTCCCATGGCAGGGCTGGTCAACACGGGTCCACAGCCCATGCTGCTCTGCCCTGCCCTCTGGCCAGGGGTCCCCTGCTCTAGCAGTGTCCAGAAAGGCCACATTGTGACTTCATCAGTCGACCTCGGCAGCTCCAGGCACTGAGGTTCTCCCAGAACCCACAGGGGACTCTCGGCTCTATTCACTCTGTGACTTCTGGCCTTGGTTTCTCAGCTATAAAAGGCCTAGTGCTCATAAATGAGGTGATGTTTCATTATTGGGCCGGGTGACGGTGCTTAATGGTGAGGGCAGAGGAATTTCTGCGGCCTGAGTTTCAATTTTGGCTCTGTCACTAACTAGTTGCATGACCTTGGCCAAGGTAATCAGCTGCTCTGGGCCTCCCAGTCTTCTCATCTGCAAAATGGGGCCAATTGGTTGCTATAAGGATTAAATGAAATTCTGCTTGAAACAGGGCCTGGCACAGAGTGGGTGCTTGTATCAGCGGGGTTCTTTGGTTGCAAGCAACGGAAGCTGACTGATCACTTTTGTTTAAGATTTTATTTATTTATGTTTAGAGAGAGGGGAATGGAGGGAGGAAGAGAGGAAGAGAAACATCGATTGGTTGCCTCTCACATTCCCCCGGCTGGGAACCTGGCCCATAACCCAGGCATGTGCCCTGACTGGGAATCGAACCAGTGACGATTCACAGTCTAGCGCTCAATCCACTGAGCCATACTATCAGGGCTGACCACTCATTTTAAGCGCCCAAAAGGGAATTTTGTGGAAAGATTTTAGAGAGCTCCGAGTGGCTAAGAAGACTGGGGCAGGACAGAAGTCTAGACAGAGGACAGAAACCACTAGCCTGTTTGAGAATGAGAGGACCCATCCTCCTCTCTTGCTTCCCTGGCTTAAACCCTCTCACAAGCCTGCCCAGCAGGCTCCATGTGATGGCTGAGCTGAGGCAGGTCATGGGCAGGAGACAAGCCCCTGCTGGATGGTGTCTCTGGGGCCCCTTCTAGATAGAGGGCAGGCCCTTGGACCGCAGCTCCTGGGGGCCTGGCGCATAGTCTGCCTCTGTCTCTCTGCCCTTGGGAGGGGATAGGAGAGGCTGGTTACGTGGGCTGGCGTGTGTGCCTTATGACAGTAACTTGGCCGTCTCCTGTCTGCAGCTCCTAGTAAAAGGTGCTCAGTAAATGTTTGTTACACTGGCGAGTGAATGAATGAATGCAGGCATACGCAGACTGTGTATTTGTGGTCAGCTGGTGAGTAAGGGGCACATCGCACCATCATTTTGCCTCATATGTCAAAATAGGTCTTTGGCTGTCCTGTGACCTGCCCCACCCCCACCCCCCACCAGCCTAACTGTGCAGGGGCCTCACTGGCTGAAGTTGGAGGCCCCTGTGTGGATGTGGCCTTGGGGCTAGAGAAGGACAGATGGATGCCTCCCTCCAGGGGTTGGCCTCACATTCCCAGGAGGGAGGCAGGCCCTGCTTCCACCCAGCCCCTGTGCCCCCCTGCCTATTCCAGGTCCACAGGCCACTGTCACTCCGATGGGGAGCGGGTCGAGGAGTGGGACAGTGGCTCCCCACTCAGCAAAATGTACTCGGGGCCTAGGTGTGCTGACTGTGCCCCCTCTGCCCCCAGGAGTACGAGCAGGCCTCCAAGGTGGACCAGTTTGTGACACGCTTCCTACTGCGGGAGACGGTGAGCCAGCTGCAGGCCCTGCAGAGCTCTCTGGAGGGGGCGTCAGACACCCTGGAGGCCCAGGCCCAGGCCCAGGCCCCTGGGCCATGGTACGTGAGGAGCCCTGCTGCCGGCGGGCCATTCGAGAACACCCATTAGCTCCACATCCCCGGCCCCTCGGCTTCGACTGCATTCCGCATTCCAGAGTTTCAGTGGCCTGGAGCCCCAGCTTTTGTTTTTTGTTGTTTTTTTTTTTTTTTTTTAAAGATTTTATTTATTTATTTTTAGAGAGGGAAGGGAAGGGGATAGAGAGAGAGAGAGAGAAACATCAATGTGTGGTTGCTGGGGGTTATGGCCTGCAACCCAGGCATGTACCCTGGCTGGGAATCGAACCTGGGACACTTTGGTTCCCAGCCCGCGCTCAATCCACTGAGCTACACCAGCCAGGGCTGTTGTTTTTTTTTTTTAAGAGTTTACTTATTTCAAAAGAGAGTAGAAGGGAGGGAGAAAGAGAAACATTGGTCAGTTGCCTCTCACCCTCCCCAACCTGGGCCCTGACCTGCAACCCAGGCATGTGGCTTGACCAGGAATCGAACTGGTGACCCTTTGGTTTGCGGGATGACACCCAGCCGCGGCAGCCAGGGCATGGAGCCCAAATTCTTGTTCTGGGGCAGGGAGGCCAAGAATGTGTGAGAGGATGGCTGGCATGTCCCTGGAAGCCTCTTCCCCCACCCCGGCCTCGTGCTGTTTTGAGGCCCCCCGAGAGCCTGCCGGCTGTGGCCTGAGCCTCCACCTCCCACAGGTCGGACGAAGAGAGAGTGGCGGTGCAGAGCCGGCCCCGTGGCAGCCGGCGGGCAGGGCGCAGGGGCTTGCGTAGCATCGGTCGGTCGCCCACCTGGTCTCCTGGCTGCTCTGACACAGGTGTGCCTGCGGTGGGCGGGGAGGGCTGGCCGAGGAGGGTCCGGAGCAGTGCCCCTAGTGCCTGCTCCTTCACTGCCCTTCGGCTCATCACGAGCGACCTCCCAGCCTAACTGCCCCCACGGGCCCCTACCCCCAGGGCGGAGTTCGGAGGCTGAGATGCAGTGGCGGCTCCAGGTCAACCGTCTCCAGGAGCTCATTGACCAGCTCGAGTGCAAGGTGAGCGTCCAAGTGGCCCGTGGGGGTGGACCTTCCTGGAATCTGTCCAAGATGGCCACGTGCCGGGGGCCTGGCCCTCACTCTCTGTCCCTCACAGTCCCCGAGGCTGGAACCCCTACGTGAAGAGGAGCTTACCAAGGGGCTTGACTCGGTGAGCCTGGGAAAGGGACGGATAGCCGGGTGTCAGGGCTTGGCTGTCATGAAGTGGGGGCGCTCACGGGGCCAGCCACCGACCTGGCCTCCGCCTGCACACGTTTCCTTTCCCAGCGGGGCCCAGCGCTCTCCCCCAGGCCTGGCAGGCAGGCAGGCGCTGGCTGTGGTCCCTGCTCTGTGACCCCATGGAAATTACTGCCACTCTCTGGGCACTAGTTTCCTTTAGCTGCATTTCTGAAAGCTGGGTCTGGGCAGTGTGGGCGAAGGCAGGAGGGGCAGTCAGAAGCGGTGGCCTACTGCAAGAGAGGGGGACAGTGGCTGGATCAAGGCAGTGACCTTGGCGATGGGGAGAGGGGGATGGAGTCAGGGATGTCGGGGGCCAGGTTGGGGCAGGTGGCGGGGGGGGGGGGGGGGGCGTTCCTGCAGGCTGCGGCCAGTCCCTCACTCGTGTCTTGCCCCGCCCGCTGAGCTAACGGGGCCGCCTCCCTCGCCAGCACATCCTCGTGGCCCAGAGGCAGGTGCAGGTGGCGGAGGAAGCCCTGCAGGACTTCCACCGCGCCCTCAGCTGCTACGTGGACTTCACCGAGGCCCAGAGCCATTGCCTGCAGTGAGTCCCTAGCCACCTGGTGGGCCGGCCAAGGTCAGGGGGTGAGCAGGGAGGAACTTGGGGGCTAGGCGTCTGGGGCCAGGGCTCCCCTTAGAAACCCCGGTCTGGGGGGCAGGGGTGGTGGCAGCCCGGCCTCGCCCAGCCTGGCCGTCTCTTTGGCTCTACAGTATTTCCGCCCAGAAGATGCTGGACAGTGCCTCCTTCACGCTGTACGAGTTCTGGCAGGATGAGGCCTCCTGGAGAAGGTAGGGACGGTGGCCGAACAGCTCTTGTGCATAGAGTGTGTGCCCTGGAGTGAGTCAGGCCTGGGTTCAAATCCTCTTCTCCTAGTCATCGGCTGTGTGACGTCAGGAGAGTTACTTCACCCCTCTGAGCCCTGGTGGCCTCCTTTCCAAAATGGGAGTGATAACAGTCCCATCCTCCTCTGAGCTAAATGAGATGATGTGTAAAGAACTGAACAGAGAGCCAGGTACACAGTGGGCGCTCAGTGAATATACACTCTCACCACCATGTCATATCCTATGCCAAGTACTAGCGTGTTACTGCATGTAACCCTCACAGTATCCCAGTACAGTAGACGCTGTTGTCCCATTTCACAGAGGAGAAAACAGGCTCAGAGACAATGTGAGGAAGAACTGGGGTCTGAATCCAGGCAGCAGGACTGGGGAGGGAGGGGGGCGCTCCTAACCAGGTGGCTCTGATCGTCGGAGGACCAGCCCAAGCCTGCTCCGTGGCTCTCCGCAGGCACCAGCAGTCCGCCTGCAGCAAGGCCTTCCAGCGCATCCTCATCGACCACCTGCGGGCCCCGGACACCCTGACCACTGTGTTCTTCCCAGGTGCGCTGAAGCCCCGGCCCTCTCCACAGCCCTGGGACCTGAGGAGGGTCAGTGGGTCCCTGGTGGCCTCTGACCCCCAACCTCTGACCTCCAGCCTCCTGGTGGATTATGAATAATAACTGAGCCGGACCTGCATTAGCCAATGACCCTGAGGCCCTTCCTGCCTCCTTCAGGAGCTTCTGGACCGGTCAATTCCACACCGAGACCAAGGACGCTGCTGCTCCTGACCTGGGCCTGGCTCTCACAGGCCTCCCAGACCCGCCGGTGGAGAGTCTCTCAGCCCAGGGATCGGGGACCGGGCTGCCTGCTTTCTGTTTCTTGATCAGTGTATTTTATTTGTAGCTTTGGTCTCTGATGCATTCTGGCTTCTGCCTGGCTAGGAGGCCTGGATTCTGGCTCCCTCTGCCTGCCTTGCTGTGCGACCTGACCCGGGACAGCTCCCTTCCTGCTCTGGATGGGCCTCGGGCTGTCTGGCTGCCTCGTGCACGCCCTGCTTTCTTCCTGCTGTCTTGGGGCCAAGCTTCTGCCTTTCAACCAGCAGCAGAACCAGGACTGATGCTCAGGGACCCCCAACCCTACCCTGAACCTCAACCCCTCTGGGTGGGCTGGATCTATCTGCAGTGTGGGGTGAGGACCTGGGTGTCCCCATCACCTTCCTGGGCTGGCAGGCTTCTGACCCTCCCAGCACCCTCCACGGCACCAGAGACAACCAAAAGATCCTGGGTTGGTTGCATGTCATTTGCATATCATTTGCATGTTCATGCCCACCCATACTCAGCACACAATGGGAAGCCCCAGGGTGACCTTGCCAAGTAGCGATAATTTGGGTCGAGTCACCTGCTGTCCCCAGATACCTCTGAACCCAGCCCACGCCCCCCGCAGGGAGACAATAAAAGCAGTGGTTACCTCTGGGGGTCTCGTCCCGTCTCTCCCTTGGCGAGCAGGCCAGGTGGTGGGGCTGGTTTTCCTCTCAGACCACAGCTCAGGGCAGGAAGCCTTTCTTCAGAAATCAGTCCTTCACCTCAAGCCCCCCTGCCTGCAGGTGGGGGGAACTTCCTCACCACTGACCCCGTTTTTCTCAGTTCAGGGCCCTCTCACCCCCACAAGCCCGGGTCCTGGGAGTGCATGTGGTCTGTGCTTTCAGCGCCCCCAGCTGTTGACTGGGCGTTCTAGCTTCACCCCAAACTTGCCGGAAGGGTGTGCAGTGCAGTTGGGCACTGAGCCCAGAGCCTTCTCAGGGTCCTGGGGGGGCGTGGTGGGGTTCCATGACACCTGTCTCCAGAGAGAGCCCCCCGCTCTGCCCCTCCACACCCCCTGCCAGGCCACCCCTGCCCCTGGTGTAGAGCAGGTCCAGGGGAGTAAAGGCCCGGTCTGTCTGTCCAGCCTCTGGGGGGAGGGACTGGGGCATGGAGGGTGGTGACTGTCACGGGAGAGCACAGGATGTGTCCTCCGACCTTACCTGGGGGGGTCTTCCGTCAGGCTGTTCAGACTTGGGGGGAAAGAACTCGCCTCATTGAGCTGAAAGAGCCCCAGCACTGGGCTGCGGCCGGGACGAGGGGGAAGGGGGCTGAACCTCTCAGGTGGGGGGTGTCAGGGCCTCTCATGTGCTTGGAAGCTGTGGCAGGTTTTAAGCTGCGGGGGACTGGCCCATGGGCTGAGTGACATTTCGCCAATGTTCTTAAGTGGCCAGTGGTGCCAGGTCCTTGCCGGCCATTGGGGGAGGCCAGGAACTCGGCTCCAATGGCGGCAGCTCAGGGCCGACATCCTCGTCTGGGACGCCAGGCAGGGTCTACCCTGAGGTTTTCCCCCAGCGACCCCTGTGGGGCCGAGACTTGTAGGGAGCTACAAGTCTCCCTACAAGTCTCATAGGGAGCTGCTCCCGCTGGCCTGGCCACCCAAGGAACCGGCGCAGGGCTCCCTGGTGGCTCCTCGGCCGGTGCTACGCCGGGCTGCCCTCCTGCCCCCCAGACTCGCCTCCTGGAAAGTGCTGCCAGCACCTGAGCCCACTGGGCTCTGGGTGGGCGTGAGGAGGTTCCAGCGTCTGTCCTTGTGAGAGGAGAAGCCCACCCAGGAGAAATAATCGTCTCTCTGTTCCATACTCTAACTCCTTTGTTTTCTCACACACACAGCCGCAGCCAACCTTCACAACTAAAAACCTTCCCATTGCCGTCTTTGGACAAAGATGCTGAAACCCTCACGCTGCCGTCTCTGGAGTGGCTCCTTCCATTTTGCCTGCCTCACTCAGCCCCGGAGCTGTAGAAGTTTAACCCCTTTAAAACAATAGGGAGAGGATAGCAGGAGGCGGAGCTCAGGCGACCTTGGCTTGCGGGGCCCCGGACCCCTGCATTAGAATGCTGTTCTGATACACCACGTTTGTGGGTTTGATCCCTGCTCAGGGCACATACAGTGTCAGCCTATTAATGTATAAATAAGTAGAAAACAAATTGATCTCTCTCTCTAAAAAAAAATCAATAAAATAAGTCAATACCATGGACTGTGTCCTCCCTCCCTCGAGGAAGGCTTGGAGGTGCTGGGCGGGGCCTGCTGGGTCGGGGAAGGAAGGCCCCTTGAAGACGGTGTTGGCTCTGAGCCGGGAAGGATGAGCGAGGGTCTCCAGACGGCTGTGAGGGGCCAACAGGCAGCGAGGATGGGATCTCTGAGTGTGAGGAACGGGAGGCGAACCTGGGGGGCCGGGCCAGAGGCAGTTTTAATGATACCTTGCAGGCAGTCACAGCCAGGAGGTTGCCAGACAGGAGTTTCTGGGTGGACACAGGGGCTGGATTGCGGACAGGAGGCTGGAGCTGGACCACAGGAGGAACAAAGCTCTGAGCTGGAGCTGTGGGGGCAGAAAGGGGGGCCCCAGGCCTTTATGCTGTGTCTATTTTACTCTCCCAAGCAAGCCCCTTTCCTCTCCCTCTTGCTGTCCCTCTCCTCCCCAGGTCTTGGCTACTGTCATCTCCGGCTTAGAAGACTACGGCGACCTCTTCTTTGGGCTTCTTGTCCCCACCCCATCCTCAACAGTGCATTCCCCATAGAGGGGGCTTTCAAAACATTTCCATTGTGACCACACCCCTTTTGCTAAGACCCTTCAATGTCCACACCTCCCCCTCCATCCCCCAGAACTGCCTTCAGTATCAAGATCAAGTCTGACTGGGCCCTGGCTGGATAGCTCAGTCTGTTACAGCATGGTTCCATACACCAAGGCTGTAGGTTTGATCCCCAGTCAGGGCACATACGAGAAACAAATAGTGAATGCCTAAATAAGTAGAACAACAAACTGATGTTTCTCTCTCCCTTCCTCTCTCTAACATCAATACATGAAATTAAAAATCAAGTTTGAAATCTCGACTTGGCATTCAAGGCCCTTAGCCATCAGCCCTGCTCTGAGCGTGCGCAGCCTCCTCTCTGCGGAACACGCTCCCGATGAGCTGGGCTGTTCACGACCTCAGTCACCCCCACTCCTGCCCTTCGTTCTCCCCCCACCCCTACGCACTACAAAAACCTCCTTAGCCTTTCTTTTTCTTTTAAATTTTAATTGTTGTTCAAGGACAGTTTTCTGTCTTCTACTCCCATCCCAGCCCCCTCCCCCGCCCCCCTTAGCCTTTATATATGAGGTCAAAGCCATCAGGTCTGGGTTTCCTTCCCCAATCCTTATCTTCAATACCCTGCTCTTGCTGGCTCTTCAGCTCATACCAGCGGCCACTGGGCATCTGCTTTGGGCAAGGCGCTGGGGATGGTGAAATGTCCCGGGCTGATGACAGTACCCAGGTCAAGGGTAGGCAGAGTGCGGAAGCTGGTACAGCTCCCAGCTCCATCTGGTAACTGCTGCTCCCCACCCTTTCACCCATTCCCTGCACCTGCCTCCTCACCTCCCTCCCACCTGTGCCAGTGACTCACCTGCACACATTCAAACTTGTCCTAGGGACTGGCCTCGTGCCAGTGCCAGGCCAGGTGTTACAGAGTCTGGGTTGCTGCCATTGGCCTCCGGCTCTCAATGAGAAACACGCACACCGAGTGCATTTAACGTAGCCTGTGACAGAGTGAAACAGGGACTGAGGATCAGGTGGGCCTTCCCGAAGTTATTCTCAGGACAAATACCACTTCAGTAAGAAACCAGGCTCCAGGCAGAATGCTGGGACACAGATGAACCCTCAGGGAAAGCACATACCGGCAGAGAGAGAAGCAGGTTGCGATAACAGCCTCCGTACACAGGGCCTCCCTGGGTGCTAGTGTGACCCCCACAGGGTCACACTTCACCGCACAGCAACCCAGTGGTGCAGGCAAGCATCATTGCACCCCCAGTTTACAGATGGAGAACACAGAAGCTCTGTGAGCAAGGATCACACGGCTGGACCCACTCCCTGGCACCGATGGCTATTTGCTGTCAAACATGAGCAGCCCTGAGGGAGATCTCAGGCATTTTCTGATAACGGAAACCAGCTCAGAGCTGGAGGACAGCGGCAGTTCTAACACAGGAGTGCGGCCGAGTTCTATGGCTGAAGGATGGCAGATGGGGCAGCAAGAAAGAGCCACACGAGTAGCACAGAGCACAAGGTGGAGCCTGGTTCTAGTGTGGGCTATCCCGGGCTTTCTAAAGCTACCCCCTTGGAAGGTAGGTGGTGGTGGGGCCAAGGCCTGATCATTTCAGGAGCTTCCGAGGAGGCACCCAGAGAATGGTAGCTAAATTCGCGGGGCAGAAAGGCAGGCTCAGAAAAGGTGGGAGCAAAGGCAAAAGTTGCGGGGGGCAGGAAGGGGGTGTGTGTGTGCCCTTGATCGGAATCTGGCTTGTGGATGGAGGCGGCAGAGGTAGCATGTCTCACTTTGTCCACGAGAGGGCGCCCAGCACCAGACAATGAAGCCGTCCTGGCGAATGGGGGGCGGGGGGTGGTTTGTGGCTGGTTTCTCCAGCGCCCCCAGAGGGAGGATCTGGCTACACACCCAACTCACAAGCCTGAAATTCCAGCAGTTAAACACAAGCACGGACAGGCAAATCAGGTTTATAGATCGATGCATGTTTGCTCATTCTGAGGTTATATTGTCATCTGGGGCCAAATATTTCCCTTTCTAGTGAGAAACACAAGTCAATAAGCTCCTGGACTCCATAATAGGTAAAATTTGAAAGTTTTCTCCCCTAGCAACTACCTTCTAGAAGGAATAACCTATTTTCCATCTCTTTGTCTATGACAAAAAATCATGTAGTAATGCTTCACTCATTTTCAGAGTCACTGAATCTGCTGTTTTTATTTCAATGATTGTCGATTCTAGAATTGTTTTCAAGTCTTCCTGGTTTTATTTTTATTTTTTAAGCTTGAGTGTTGCTCTCTCTCTCCCAGATTAGTGGCCCAGAGAAGGCTGCCTGCCAAGTTATTTTTAGTCTCAAATTTTCTATTTTTTTCTAGAGGTTTCTGTATCTGATATTGTAATAGCAATCTCTGATATCCTGGGGGTCTACATTGTTTATTGCTCCTGGTGCCTTGCTAATAGTGCTCATTTCCTATGTTCAGTAAGTTTTCTGAATAGTTTATAATTGGTTGATATGCAATATTATGATTATTTTGATACTTTTCTCTGGAGGATCTTCATTTTTGCTTCTGCCAGACACTTGGAGATACTACAAGCCTAGAATGATCTTCATTTCTCATCCTAGTGATTCTTTGGCCTCTGGAGTAATGACAATCTGAACCTCGGCCCCAGGAGAGAGCAGACATACATAATAGCCTCTGGTCAGATTTTTTCCCCTTTTCTTCATGCAGGGGCAGAAAGCTTCCTGCTCTGTTCCCTCGACAGACTGGCCGACAGACTGGCCGTGTGATCCCTGCTTGCCTTTTTTTTTCACTGTGGCCAAAGCCACAGTGATCTTGCTTCTAGCCTTAAGGAGAGGTCCAGGCTTTGTTTTTTGAATAGGCTCAAAGCTTAGTCTCCCGTTCCCCCTAGAGGCAGCCAGCTGACGGCTCAAACTCTTCACTTCTGGGAATGTCTCCTGCTCCCCTGCAGCACGGGTTTCCTCCTTTGCATTCAACTGCTTCCGCGGCTTCAGTTTACTCACCTTTTCCTGGCCCTTGGGACATCCCAACACTTATCTGTGGCCACAGCAAGGCAGTCACAGGTTCAATCATTAAATTTATCATGCATCTGGGTGTTTCACGGCAATGGCACATTTAATACAGCATTTCACCGTCACCGCCACAGTCCCTGGGATCCTTTCTTTTCCAGAGCTAAGGCAGACGGTGGACTCCTGACTTGTCTACCACGTGGGTTGTTTGTGGTGGGCTGACAGTCACGAGCCCGAGCTCCTGCAGTTGTTCTGGGCGGCGGACTGCAGTGCTGGGCAGCTGCAGAGGCTGGCAGTCGGCCCCACGTGCATGAAAGATCACATGGCTGAGCCCCAGCCTGGCCTTCTGGGGCCGAGGCCACAGCCCAGTCGTTCTCCCCACCCTGAGATCTAGTAGCCAAGCCCTCCCTTTGATTTCTGGAGGCCTGTGAAGCTGGTGGTGCCAGCAAGCCTTTTGGGCAAGGCTGCTTAGAAGTAGTGCAGGGGCCAGAGCTGGGTGTTCAGGGAACAAAGGGAGGCTGGAGCCAGAGCTTTAGGAAGTGAGGCCTCAGGTCACCGGCCAAGAAACTGGACTCACGGCCCAGGACTCTGTGCACACAGGTGTGCCGGCACAGATCTGTGTATCATGTCACAGCTGGTTAAACCGCCTCCGAACCCTGGAAGGTGTGACCCCGGGACCTGTTGGAGGCACAGCAAATGGAGGGGTGGGGGGGCTTGCAGGGATCTGAGAAGTGTTCAGTTGTAGAAATCCCACTTCAATAATAAACTTAGGACTTCACATCATTGTGAGAAGGACATGACAATTTTTAAATTTTTTGTGGGTGTAGTTTCCTCATCCAATTATTTAAGGGTGAAGAAGCTAACAAGGAACTGGGAGTGTCCGTAAGCTGTTACTGGCACTTAAGTGCAGGCAGGCAGGCAGGCAGAGTCAAGGCACGGGTGGGGCCGGGGCCCCTCAGCTGGCTTCCCAGAGGCCTGGCATCTCCTTAGCAGTAGATCCCGATGTCACTCCCCCAGGTGCTCTTCAGGCCACAGCGAGGCCCGCTGGAGGTCCCCCCACCCCACCGTCCGGCCAAAGTTTGGGGGAGAGGCGGGGAGGACACGGGACACCTCACACCGCCGAGTGTGTGCACCAGCTCCTTTCCAGCTGCATTCCAGCTCGAGTCAGAAAAGGAATATAGCCTTTTTATTGACTACTTTAAGTAGAACAAACTAAATACATATTTACCAGTTTTGGTTCATTTATACAGTACATTAAATAAGTTATGCACAGAGTTAAGTAACAAAAGTTCCTATCATAGAAATGACAAAGCACAGAAAAACCAGACTCGACCGCATCCTGTGGGTGGTTTCACATTCATCATCTCCCTTTAAAAATCATGCTTGGAGGCTGTTTTTAAATTTATTTACATTATTGGCTTTCTTTTATAAACGGAGCTTTTGTAGCCTCCTCGGGAACTTGGAAAGGTGCGAAAGTGGACTGAAGGCCTCTGAGCCCCACAGCACTTTCGCTCGCTCGCCTAATGCTTATTGCTGCTTCTCTGCCAACTCCACCGCGGAGACGGGGCGGTCCCCGCCAGCCCCAGCCGCACACGCCCTATTTGGTATAAGCATCAATGAGTGTGCACTGGGCGGTCTTGGGTCTGGCCAGGCGGTCTGCAGAGGGAGCACAGTCTCTGCAGCTTGAAGGGAAGGGGGCCTGCGAGGCCCGCCGCCCTCAGACCTCCTAACCTGCTCCTGGCTCTGGGCGGAAGAGGTCACCTGCACCACGGTCTTTGGAAATGAGCATGTCGATGCATGCGGGCAAGGAGGCAGGGAGTCAGCGTTTTGGTTTCACAAGAAGTAGACGCCCAGCGCCCCACGCCGCCCTGGGCAGGACTCCTCCTGACAGCTGGCCGGCCGGCCCATGCTGCAACAGCCCAGGCTCCTCTAGCTTTTCTTACATTTGGTTCAAACACACCACCACCCAGTTCTCTGCAAATAGCTAAAAAATTATAGTAATCAGTTTAAGAAAGTTGACTTGGTCTACTGACCTGGGAGTCTAAAACTCAGTTCCGAAGAAAGCCTCCACAATGTGTTCTATTATAAATGATTTATTCAGTCCACAGTCCCTTCCCCAGCAGCCACCTGCTCATTGCCTATGATTTCACTCTGAAGAATTCACTACCATAATTCCAGTTTGTGTTGCTGAACCTGCAAATCCACTTGCTATTTTTCTGGAACTCCCAGAACAAGGTCTGCACCCTTTGCAAGCGGGTGGCAGCACTGGGTATAGATCTGACTTTGGAACAAGGCCGTACAAAGTGATTTCCTGTCTAGTAACTGAAGATGCTCAACTCACATCAACTGACACCGAGAAGTGACAAGCTCCTGCTAGACTAACCAGCCTGGATGGGCAAAGAGCATCAGCAGGCGGAGGGCACACTGATGCTGGGCAGATGTGTCCCGTTTCCAGACTCAGAGCCATTGACTCCCACACACACGACTCGGCCCCGTCCAAGGAAAGATCCACTCACTCTGTGACCTCAGGGCCGTGTGACCCCTGGAGCTGCAGGGCCCTCCAGAGTAGAGTGCTCACACCTCATTAGGGTAGAAGGGCCATCTCTGAGCAGGTGGAATTAACAAACTTCTTCCAGAGTCAATTTTCATTGGTGGATCGAGTCGGGTGAGCTGCAGGCAGTGGAGACCTAGAGGACGACTGGAGACGTGAGGATCCGGCCCTCAAGTATCCCTTGGAACGTACTTAAAGACGCCTTCCACGCTGGCCGCGTGTGGTCTTCTCCGGTTCCCGCAACCACTCCTCACTGGGCAGGACAGTGCCATCCAGTCACTCGTCAGCCCCTCAGTGGGTGATGCTGACCACCAGCCTCGTCCTCCTGATCTGCCCTGACGGCTGGGCAGGCTCGAGTCACATCTGCTTTTGATTCCCAGGGTGCCATCGAAGAGCCTGTGACAGCCCTGACACCTTCAGTATCATCACTCTAACCCTTCTACTTTGTCCCCCCAAATACCGACTATAAAAGTGGGTCCTCTAAGCAGCCTGATTATTTAAAATTCAACTACATGAAAGTGGGACGCCTGGCCGTGCACCCCCAGCCTGGTAGCGGGGGTGGCGTCAGCAGGAACGGGAAACAAGTGGGGCACTGTGACTCACCCCACCCCAAGACTCTGCCCTTCCTCCTCCCGGCCAGACAGCTGGAGAATTTCAGAAAGGAGGGAGCTAGAGAAAGGGACTCTTTGCATTTAGACACGAAGTCTTGGCAGACACCTGCGACCTATGTGTGGAACTGACAAAAAGAACACGGCGGCAGGCCTGTGAACCGAACTGCAGCCGGAGACAGGGCCCAGGGTTTCTTCCAGCCCGGACTCCGGGGAGCACCCGAGCAGCCGTGACAAACAGCATCGTTGGAACCAGGGCCCAGAGCCAGCCAGGACCTGCACAACTAAACTCAAACCTTAACTTAAAAAAGTGACATCAAGGTCTGATGAACAGTATTTTGTTGGTTTGGGGTCCTTATTCCAGGAAAAAACCAGAGCTACCCTGACTAGTCTTGCGGCCACTGAAGAACCTGCCTGGGTGTTCGTCTGACTTGCCAAAAAGACACGCGCGAGCTGCAGACGGACCCCATGGACACCACATGGCCTTGCCGTAGCTGACCTACAGGCTCCCTGACCTCCTTATGGGAGGTTCCGCATCTTAACACAAGTGCGGGCAGGTCCTGTCCGGGCGCTGACTTCGTCCCTGTTCCAGCTGCAACGCCCGCCCACGCCCACGCCCGCAGCTCCAGGGGCTCCAAGGGAACGCAGCGCTGCCCTGCCGCTCCTCTCTGGGCACCCTTCCCCGTGGGCAGTGGAAACACAGGCGTTTAAAGGTGTCTTGTACTGAGTTTCTTTAGCAGACAGAAAACCCTTGGGTAAGGTAAACCAAGGAGTAAACACTCGTAAAGAAAGATACGCCAAACAGAAGGACAATGCTGCCTGTGCCGACCACGCCCCGTCACAGGACCGGGCTTTCCCGACTCCCGTCACGCACAGCAGTGGCCGCCTAAAGCCGGGATTTCGGGTGCCCACGGGAGCGGGGTGAACCCACTCACCCTGACTGATCCCGTGGGAGAGAGGGTGCTGGAGGTGTGGAGGTGATGGAAAGGTCAGGGTCCTTGGGCTCCCCACGAAACCCGAATGGCAGGGGGAAATGTGTGTGGCAGTTTTTAATATTTCAAAAGGGGTTTGGGCGATGTCTTATGTGGAGCCAGGTCAGCAGCTGGAAAACTCCCTAAGACGGGAAGAAAATTGGTCAGGCTCTCTCCAAACAGTTCTCACATTTCACATTTCTTAGCTCGAAGAGGGTGCTCATCAACATCAAACACACGAGGGAATCTGAGACCGTCTGCCCGACAATAAACCGACGCACTGTGTACAGTGGCGAGAAGCCACGAGCTCTGGAGAATTCCTCCGGGTCCCGGAGGGCTGCTCGGAAGTGACCGCCCAGTCACACCACATCATGTCTTATGGGGCAGCTGCGGCCTGCGAGGCACCAGAGACCCCGGGAAGAGATCTGCACAATGATTTGGACACGCGTGTTCTGATTAAAGGACACAGAACGACTGTGCAAACAGCCAGGTGGTGACGGAAGGGTCTGCATTTCCGATGGGTGGTCCATTCAGTGACTCGACGACAGAAGTTGGCCGACATGCGCAGAGAGAACAGACTGGCCGTCCACAGTTGCGTCTCGTTCTCCCTCAGACCAATCCATGCGCTGGAGACTATTTTCTGCACAAGCAAAACCAAACGAGAGAGAACACTGGGTCCCAAACGAAAGCATCCAGCCAGGCTGGAAAATCTTGCCCCAAATTCTCTGTGATGCTTGGTGGAAGTTTCATTCATTTTTTATTGTTATGGGTACTTTCACTGAAACGGTGACTTTCCTGTGGTTTCTGAGAATCGTAAAGAGTCTGCACAGCAGGGTCCAGGGAGTCCTGAGTGTCGCTCTTTGCTCCCCCAAGTCCCGTGGCATCTGCTGAGGGCGGGACTGGGGCTCATCCGAGCTGCTGGGAGTCTGAGGGTCCATCCCCGTCAGGGGGACCTCTCCACGGCCTGCTGTCAGCCTCCAGGCCTCTCGGGGGGACAGTGGGGTAGGAGACTGTGTGGGGCGAGCTGCCTCCAGCCTGGCTGGGCACCTTGGACAGTCCGCTGCCCCAAGAGGCAGCGAGGGGAGCTGGTGGTCTACACTGAAAAGAGGCCGGCCATGCCAGCTCCAGGGGGAGAGGAGCAAACCAGAAAGCCCTGGAGGAGGCAACTCTGCCAGCTGCCTGTGTGCAGAGAGAACACACACCAGCTGCCCCAAGAACACAGATGGGAAACTGGGCAAATGTCTGCAGAGGCTGTGGCGCGGTGTTTGCCGGGCTGGGACTGTTTGCGCCTCCACTTCACTTCTTACTGATGACCCAGCAGCTACCTGTGCTGGTCCAAACAGCCAGCCTTTGTGTTGTGAGGTCATCAGGGGGAAGCGGGCCCGGGGCTCAGAGTCCATTGGTGTCAATGGCTGTCACAGAGGCAGGCGTTGAGGAACGCGAGGTGGTTGCTGAGGTCTTGTCCAGGGCGGGGCTCGGAACGCTGCAATCGGCAGACCTGGCCGACCTCCCCCCAGGAAGCAGCGGCCGGCTCTGGCCGTGAGGGCTCTGGCCATGCAGGTTCTGGCCACAGAGGCGGTGGTGCCGCTCCCAGTCCTTATGCTGGCAGAAGGAGCCGCAGTACCGTGCGATGTTGCAGCCGCTGCAGGTCTCGCTGGCTTTGCGGCCACAGTTCCAGCAGTTCTGCAAGACATAGGCATCGGTTAGTTGTGAGGGTGTCGTGGGGCAGACCTGTCGTCACTTGTCACCTGCACTGCAGGAGAGGGGCCTGCACACGGAGAGCTTGGGCTTGGAGCTCCACCCACCTGGGCGTGTTCTGCCTCACTGCTTTCCGAGTTTCCCGAGTAAAACGGGAAGGGTGTCTACCCTGACGGAGGGGACAGCGAGATGGGGGGATGTGAAAACCCAAACAGCATCATCGCAGGGTAGGCGGGAGTCCCACCTCCTGCTGAAGCACCAACTCACGTGTTATTCCTCAGCAACCAGACCTCGCTCTGTTCCAGGGCCCCACCCCCGCCACAGCTATCTAGTCTAAGACCACACGTGGTTTTCTCTCCTGGTCTCCCCAACAGAGGAATAATCTTATTTTCACTGACAGCCTAATTTTTTTAAAGAAGTCCCCTGCCAGGAGACCAGGGTGGCTGGAACAGGAGTGTGGGTGGTGATGCCACTTCGCTGTGTCCTCTCTCCTTTCAGAGATGTGCCCTGTCACAGGCGGGCCGGGGGTCGTGAAGGTGCTTCTGGCCTGTTGATGGGAGCCCCCCTAGTATCTCAGAGCTCAGGGCCCCAGAGGTCTAGGGCAGGGAGTTTTCTCACTACTCTGAACTTCCCTGGGGGGAGGAGGCATTGCTGCGGTTCCGCAGAAACCATGGTCGGGGGGGTGGGGGGGAGTCAGGGGCGTGGGGGCACCATTGGAAAATGCTCTCCGTCTATGACAGAGGAGACACGCTATGTAAGGTGTGCTCAGAGCTAGAGCAGCAGCCACGAAAGAAGCAGCCGGAACAGTCACTGGCCAACGTTAAGCTTCAGCATCACAAAGAAAGAGGCCACCAAGCGCAGCTCCCAGCACCTGCCTTTCCCCTTCCTCCAGGTTCCTGTGATGATTCCAGCAGTGACATGGGCGTTTTTTCTGCACCCAAGGTCTCCAGGAACCACTTACAGGAAGGAAAAAAGCCTTATGGCATTGGCCAGAAGGAGGAAGTGGCAAGGACTGCTGAGGTATCAGGACGGACCTGGACAGCCCCGCCCTTCCCAAGTTCTCCGGATCGGCAGAAGCCAATCCAGGCTGAACACTCCTCAGGGAAGAGACACCAGTCCTCGTGAAATCAGGACATCTGCTCAAGCGAAAAACAACGGACAGCAAGTGCTGAAAAGGGCCACCTGGCCCCCCTCTTGCATTATATGGATGGGACACTGGGGCCAGTGGGCAAGGACTTGCCTAAGGGCATAAAATGGCTACTTGGCTGTGCAAAGCCTAGAACCCGAACCTCGTGGTCCCACTATGCCCACCGTGTTCGTTTCGTGTCAGAGAACGTTAGGAAGGGCTGGGCACTCCCTTCCGACACAACAGGCTTCTCGGGAAACGCACGCCAGGGACTGCCCGAACTGGCCCACACCAATCCCAGACGACCAAAAAAGGAAACTGAAGGAACCGTTAGGGCTCAAGCATCCCAGAGAAGCTAATACTGTGGAGCCTGGCGAGCCGCCTCCCAGCGACGCCTCGGCAGAGCATCTCCACGCTGGGGGAGGACCTCAGCAGCTGCCTCCGGGGGCTGCTGTGGGAGCAGGCCGATGGGCCGGCCCCGCCGGAGGGCAGAGCGCCCACCGCCTCTGTCCAAGGCTGTGCCCAGGGGCAGGGTAGGAAAGCACTGGTACTTCCAGCTCAGCTGCCATTCTACTTAAAACAGCTTATTTCATAATTTATGACATACAATAAAAACAAAATAAACAGCCTCCCACTGGGGCAGGGTCACACACATGCACGCAGGAGCGATGTGGTGTCAGAGCAGCCAGGGTGAAAAGGACACTGTCATGTTCCCTTCCCCTGTGACTTTTTCCTGACTAAGCCACCAGGCTTTTGCCAAGACATAAGACAAAAAAGGTTTGTTGTTGGAGTCGCCCTTCCAGTCATTATCCCTCAGAGCTGGAGGCAAACGCTTGGCCAAACAGCCTTGAACAGCTCCAGTGTTGACGCTCGGGTCTGGCCTCAGAGGAGGCGGCTGCCCTGCAAGAGCAGGGCTGCCCAGCTTTCGTTTCCGTTGTCGTTAACCGCATCATAGAGTCCTCTGCATCCGCGCACTGCCCGCGGGGCACGCAGCGTGGGGCAAAAACACTTTCACCATCACAACTGAGCTGTTACCACTGGAGAAACTATGAGATCAGCAGGACAGGGGCTGTCACACACCCAGTAACTGCGCAGGGAGGGACACTGACTCCTCAGGGCACACACTGCTAGTGCGGGGCGACGAGAACGGGAACTCAGGGTCAGGGCTCCGCCTGCTAACCAAGCCACCTCACAGGACGAATGCCAAACGCCAGGGGATGCCCTGCTAGACCTTGTTTATTACAGCTCCTTACAAGCAGACTCCTATAAATGGAGAGCTGGGATTTAAATCATGCTGCAGTCCAGACCTAGAACTCATGCTCTTAGCCAAAATGTTACACTCCTTTGGACAAAGGTATAGAAAAATAAAAACACAGATATAAAAGTAGATAAATATGGACAAATATAGATATTGATATGAATAGTTATAGATATAGAATTAGATATCTATATAAATATAGAATTACATACATACAACAGAAGAAGATATCATTGCTCAGAAACAATTCTAAAGAAAAAGAAGGAGGGGAGAAGGAAAAGGGGAGAGTTAAAGAAACTATTTCCTTTTCTTCCCCTCGAGTCTCAACTTTAAATATGACTTCTGATCCCATAATGCAGCATACATTTCTGAGCAAATAAAAAACTGTAGCATGTATTTGGAGAAATCACTTTCTCACCAATATGACCATTCACTCCTCTGACGCCAGGTTCACTAGACAGTCTACAGGGTAAGTTAAAGGAACTATTTCTCAGAATTCAGTGTCTTCATATAATGCTACAGTAAGGAATTTTTTCATATACTCTGTGATGGCCATATGATACTTATAGACATTTTCATTTACATTGCCATGCTTGGCACTGCTATATAGAAAGGGATCATGTAAACAGATTGAGAAAATAAACTTCCTGTTGTTAAAAAAAAAAAAGCAGCCCTGGCTGGCATAGCTCAGTGAATTGAGTGCAGGCTGCAAACTAAAGGGTCGCAAGTTCAATTCCATGTCAGGGCACATGCCTGGGTTGGGAGCCAGGTCCCCAGTGGGGGCCATGTGAGAGGCAACCACACACTGATGTTTCTCTCTGTTTCTCCCTCCCTTCCCTTCTCTAAAAAAAAATAAATAAATAAAATCTAAAAAAAAAAAAAAACCCCCACACAACTAAAATACCCAGTTCTTTACAACTTCAAGAGAATGTCCCAGAGACAGCTGATCACTCAACTTACTTAGAGAAAAACAGGCTTGCTTAGGACTCTTAAAGCTGAAAAGCAACTAAAATGAACATTACAGAAAAACTTCCCTATATTCAAAAGGACTGCTATGGTGTTTTTGTCATGTGCTTCCCCCCCGCCCCCAGTTAGTTCATTTTCACCTACTTTGTTGTACAAGAGAGTCGTTTCTCTTAGGAGCATCACCAGCCCCTGAGCCCTGGGTTTGAGAGAGTTGGGCAGGTCTGCCTGATCGGTTGCTCCAATAAAAGAACCACCCTATTTACAAGTAGACTGGTTGCTACAGGGGACTATGTTTCCTTCCTCTTGCACCCTGGCTTCAGCACCGTGGGATCACATCAGTTAAATTCCCAAACGCACAGTTCCCTCACCTGTAAGATCAGAAGCCACCCACGCCTGCCTCACAGGGCCACGGGAGGATCGAAAGGCAGCATGCATACTCAGCCCCATGGCCGGCACGGAGCGCACGGGCCCGCTCACTCAAGGGGAGAGTCATTGCTGTCATGCAATTCTACAGACTCTGTCCTTAGGGTGAGTTTTCAAAATTTAAACCAATATAGTAAGCTAATAGATATAAGAATAGGGAACAGGGTGGAGCAAAGGTACATCTACAGTTGGGAGCATGTGCAACACAGGGTTTGTTCTTGTATCATTATTTGTTAATTATTGTGTTATTTTCCATATGAACAACTATAAACCTACTTTTCTGTTGTGTCGCCAATACCCCCCCCCCCCCCCGCCCCAGTATAATTGAGAAATAAACCCTTCTGCTCCGGGATAGAAATCATAACCGTCCAGTTCAAGAGCGGACAGTTCTATCTTATTGCCCAGTCCCCGAGAAGAAAGCAGTGGGCTGGGCCAGGACGGCCGCCCCAGGCCGGCCCCAGGGGCTAACGGAACTCTGACCTCCGTGGACTCCTCCTGCTCGTTTATGACGAGGAAGGCGTCCTCCGCGGCCTGCCGTTTGACGTCAGCTATGGTTTGCTCCATCCGAGCTCTCTCTGTTGCAATCACTTCAAAGGCTTTTTGCTCTGCCTCGGCGACGGCTTTCTGTACTTCTGACATGGCCTGAATTTTCACCTTATTCACAGCTTCTTCTAGAAGAAAGTGACAATAAAATCAACTGGCCGAGAATTTTTTCCCTCCCACCTGCATCATTTCTAAAAAGGGGAAGAAATGAAACAAGACGACTTTTCTAAAAACACACCAAGATGAACATATATATGTGTTCAGCTTTTATTCTCACACTCACTTGTCCGTTCATGCAACCATCTGCTGGGTGTACAAATGGAGGCAGGCACTGTGCTGGAGACTGGGAATGCCTAGGTGACTAAGTTGTAGGCCGTGTTCTCCTGTTTGTGATCAAGTATAAAGGTGGCTGAGGTGTCGGTGTGAGATGAGACCCAAGGGAAAGCTGTCAGCCCTAGAAGTGACAGGGAAGGATCAAGAAGATGTGTCTTGGCTGAGATGGTAGGTAGAAATGAATTTTTGGAGAGCCTTGAACCTCATGCTAAGGAATCTGGCCCCATTTCTAAAGAAACTGAACTCCAAAGGGTTCTATGCAAGGAGAAAAGGCTTAAGACAGAGATACCAATTGAGAGGCTAGGACAGCAATTCAGAAGAGATCAAAGAGAGTCTGAGTTTAGGCAGAAGCAAGCGGCACAGAGGAGGGGATGGAGCAGAGACTGGCAGCACCTAGGGTCTAGGGTCTGAAGGTGGAGGCCAGGGTGATGAATGGTGGTGCTGTGCGATGAAATGGATACAGAGCACAATGCTGGTGTGGAGGCGAGTGAGGCTGAGGTGCCTCCGGAGCATCCAGGTACAAAGGAACCGGAGGCAGGTATGGAAGACTGATCCCGGCAGAGAATAATGGGCTGTAGATGCAGACCTGGGCGGGGGGGCGCCAGGAGCCCTGGTCACTTCCTCCCACCATCACCATCCTGCTCGGTGTCCACAGGACGGACGCTCCGATGACACTCCAAGCCTGAGCCTCAGCCCTACGTCCCGGTGGAAATACCTCCCTCCTGAGGCAAGGATGGAAACCCCCTCATTGCGTGGCTGTTGCACGTGGTCTGGCTGAAAGGTTTGAACAGAGCGTTCTAGGCTGCCATCCTAGAACTTTCCATTTTACTGCTCCAGCATTAAGAAAAGAAAGTTTTCACCTCAAAGGTCAAGCAAGCACAATGTTCAGTTGACTTGACACTGAACTTCACGCTCCCTTTACTCCTGATGTCCACACAGGTCCACTGTGGCCCTGCACAGCTACCTTTCAAATCCCCTTATTAGTTATCAGGTAAGTATTGTCTCTTATTAAGCCGACACAATAATGCCCTGAAGAACATTTATCCTTTCAGTTTAAGGATCAATAAGAATCAGTTTGGATAACTACCTTGCTGAAGGTCATCTAAGATCACAGACAGATGGCACTACAGCAGACCAAGGACTCAAATTTAGCTGGCCCTATGCCACGGTCTGGTTGTTAACCAAAGGTACCTTCCAAGTAGAAAATAACTAGTTACCAAAGAGATCTCGTGCATGGTAATGTTTCTTACTGACAGTTAGAATGAACATTTTATAATGTTTATTTGTATTCAAAGGATGGGAGCTTCCATCCTTGCCTCATCAGGGAGGTGTTGCCACTGGGACGTAGGGCGGAGGCTCAGGCTTGGAGTGTCACCAGAGCGTCCGTCCTGTGGACACCGAGCAGGATGGTGATGGTGGGAGGAAGTGACCAGGGCTCCTGGCCCCCTGCCCAGGTCTGCATCTACAGCCCATTGTTCTCTGCCAGGGTCAGTTAAAAGTATTAACTTTTTGCTGAAGCAAATTTTATCTCGGGAAGAAAAGCAAAAACTGTACTGGACTTAAATGTTACTGGGAGAAGGAGGCGAGAAGAAAAGGCAGCTAGGATTTGGATAAGGGAAGGATTAAGAATAGGAGGTTAGTCCGACCCTCTGTCAAACCACAACAGGCAGCCCCACCCTTCTTGATTCTTGTGGAAATTGAGGCCTCCCTAGAACACTCTTGATGAATGAAGCTAGGGACAGTGAAGGTGAAAGGAACAGCCGGCTGGTCCCAAGAGCAGAATGAATGAAATGTGAATACAGTGTGTACAGATTCCACTGAACAGAACAGGCAGAAATGAATTAAACCACATGCCCAGAAACAGGGCATATAAACAGGGAAGAAGAGTTGGTTACTTAATGCCTCCATGTAACCCAGAAGGACCTGGGTAGACTGTAGGGAGGCATCCCAAATTCGTGACCTGCAAAGTAACCTGAGAGGCGTTCAGATGTGTGGGGAGGCCGGAGGGGAAGAGGTAGGAGCCCAGAGCTCTACGAGGAGGAAGTTATGAGACAACAATCTCTCCATCAGACAGGCGCCGCACACAGGGGCACAGATCAGTACATGCAACCCTCCGTAAGCAGACAGACACATACCAGTTTTCTTCCAAAACTCCACGGGCACATATCCTGCCGCTGGCCTGCTGCTGAATTCCCGCTGTGACTCTAAGGGAGAGAGACAAGTGGCATCAAGTCAGAAGCTGTGCATGATGGCATGTCTTACTTTTATGAAAACTTTATCAGACCTCTCATTTGCCTCCAACATGTATGTTCATTTAATGCAAATATACTATGATAAGGGATATAACCAGATTACAAAGTAGCTCGTGACTTTTTAAAATATTCTAAAACAGCTCATTAAGTCTAATGTAGATAAAACCAAATACCAAGGGTTGCTACTCCATTAATTTTTAAAATTTATACTTCATAAGAAAATGACAGTGAATGTGCGTGCAAAAAAGGGGATAATTATCCTGACAAAATAATATTATTAATCCATAGAAAGAGCCAGAACAATAATTTATTTATTGATTTTTAGAGGGAAGGGAAGGGAGAGAGAGAGGGAAACATCTCTGTGCGAGATAAACATTCACCGGTTGCGATCATTTATACAACAGATGCCAAATGAAGATATGCCCATTAAACCAAGGAAATAAAATAGAAAAGCAATCCCTGACACAGCAAACAGAAATCATGCATTTGGGACTGATTTGTTAAAAATTTTATCTAATAAGCTGTTATTCTTATATTTCAACCAAATAACAACACAAGTTCAACAACATTTACCACCAAAACATTTCTTTCAATTAGCTAAATTTTCTATCCAAAAAGTCAAAGTGTTATAAAGTGACTGTAAATGCTAATGCCAGAGTTAAAAGTAAATCTAGTCACATGTTCATGTGATTGGGGCCAGAGCCTTCGTGACCCATGAAGACACGAACGGCTCCTGGGACTTGATGGTGCTGGACCTCCTGCTGCCAGCTGTGGTCACACAAGGGTTCTCTTCATGCCATTAGAGTGTGTATTTATGCTGTATTTTTTGTACATGGTAACAATTTTATAATAAAAAGTAAAAATAAGAAATACCTTTTAAAAATAAGTGAATTAACTAACATAATTTCTCCATTGTATACCCATTTTGAAACTGAAAACACCAACAGATGGAGGCAAGTAGCCCAATTCCTTCCAAAATGGAACCATATTCACGGCTGTTCCTTTCTGAAAATGGTACATTTTTGGTAAACATCAATTAGATCTAACATATTACTATTCCTTTTTAAAAAAAGATTTTATTTATTTACTTTTAGAGAGGGGGGAAGGGAGGGAGAAGAGGAGAGAAACATCAGTGTGTGGTTGCCTCTTGCCCCACCTGGGAACCTGGCCTGCAACCCAAGCATGTGCTCTGGGAATGGAACCAGCGACCCTTTGGTTCACAGGCTGGCACTCAATCCACTGAGCCACACCAGCCAGGGCCACATCACTATTCTTTAAAAAATTGTTGTAAGTCTTCCTAATGGTCAATCACTTCTATATTTTCAACTGGGAAATTAAATTTCTCATGTAGTAAGTGTTTCCAGGTCAGTAAGACATTGCTGAGAGAGACTGAATTCTCCACTGTGCTGTTTGTCGCTCTCTGCCATAGGAGGATGCAATACCAACCGCATGGGTCTGCACCACATACAGAGTTCTCTCCGAGTCACAAAGAGCGTGCCAGTTCCTTCTGAACTCTGTAACCATACCCAAGACGGACTTCTGTCTGATGAAGCACAGCCGTCATCTGTCTCGGGGGAGACACTGAGGTGCAGACCCAAGAGGAGCGAAGTCCTCTCCAGCTGCAGTGTCTCTAGCACACTTCATTTTTACTTTTAAAACACACACATGCATGCCTCAAATACTGGAAGTATTTCAGAGTAGTGAGATTAAAAGAGATCTTCACTTATGAACACACATGTATTTTAGAGCACTTCCTAAAATATAAACAGTTATACTTAGGTGTTACACACATGTATTTCTGTATCCAGTTAGCGGTCCCCATCATGCACACAGCGCTGACTGGCCAGTGCTCTGTAGGTATGTCAGGAAATAGAGCTTTTGTTTCTTTGCAACTCTGAACCCTTACATGTGACTTAAGGAGGTTTCCTGTAAACTTCTTTAAATGCCTACAAACACACAAACAAGCAGCGAGGAAACAAAACCCTGATCTGGAACAGTGTATTTCAAATGTACCCCAAGAGGCACCCTGGGGTTGCTGGGGAGGACACAGGGGTGGAGGGTGGCTTATCATATATGTTCATTGCGGTTTTAAGACACAATATTCTATAAGAAATGGGTCCATTGCTTTCTAAAGTGCGAAAGTGCGAAAGTCTAAAGTGTGAAAACTAATTAAGGTAATTTGAGGGTTGTTTTTGTGTTCTAATGTCAGTGCTAGTGGACTCCCTCATTTTCTTATGCTTTGTTGAGGCTAATCTGAAAAGTGCATTTTATGCTCCGAACACTCACCAAGCTGTGGTGCCAAGGGGAATCAGAACGGCCAGTGTGGCAGGGGAGGCCAGCCTGGCACACAGCATTTGCCTGAGAGGCTTAATAAAATGGCCAGTCGTCAGGAGAATGCCTAGGATTGGCTGCAAACTGGTCCTGGGTACGGGGGGAATCTGCACGGAGAACCTACTGTTGTACTCCCTCGAAGCTATGGCGAGGGGGTGGTCAGGAAATTTTTTAAATCCTGGAAAATATATATATATAACATTTACCATTTTAAAGTTTATAATTTAGTGATATTTTGTACAGTCACAGTGTTTTGCAACCATCGCCCCTGTCTAGTTCCAGAACATTATCACCCCTGAAGGGAATCCCATAAGTTAGACATTCTGATAGTATGAATGCTTTCTGTGACATTGCACCCTCTGGAAAGGCTATTATCACTGTCAAAAACAAAACAAAACAAAACAAAACAAAACAAAACAAAACCCACAACCAAATAAAAAACCCCTGAAGGGTTCTCTTCAACATAGGTGAGGTTCCTGATTCAAATATCATACTTAAGTGTGAGATTAATAAACTACAGAGAAAAATCTAGGACTGGAAGAAGCAAAGTAACACAAGCTAAAGAGAAGGTGGTAGATCAATTTCAACTGAGTCTCCCCCCCCCACCCAGGTGAGTCTTACATAAGGAAAGCCAGTAAGAAAAGGGGGTTTTGAGTGTGTAGATAAGCCATTATTGATGTTAAATAACAGAGGAAACATGTGTTTACTTGTGAGGATGTGGGTAAGTCTTGACCAGTCGAGGAAAAGCCACTCCACTTCGGTCATCAATAAACCCTTGGTCATATCCTTTGAGGACCTGCCCAGTCCTTGGCATCTTATGTTTAGGACAGATGTAAAAGGCGAGAAGCACCTGACCCTAAAGGAACTTCTCAGCTTATTCAGGAAATGCCTGGAAGGTAGGGCCATTTTCATGGTATTTCCTGAAGCCAAAGTAACTATTTTTATATCTCTAACCCAGAAGGAGACAGAAGTCAGGATTTCTGGTGGTTCACTAAGAAAACTATGTAGTTTCAGAGGCTACTGTAATCAAAAGCCAGGCAGATAATGCAAATATATTGGTCAAAATAGGAGAGCTAATGGTATTGTGGTTATGTAGGAGAATGCTCTAGTTCTTAGAAAAAAGGAGAATGAAGCATTTAAGGATGGAGATAAAAGTCTTCAGTAAATTGCATGTTTCTGGTTTTCTACAATGAGCCATGTAGTTTCACTAAAGAAGATGATACTTACCTTGTGAGGTTCTGAGAATTAAATGATAACATACATGAAAGAAAGTCCTCAACTTAAGTCCTCAATGATAAAGTGTCTTTTTTTAAAGGTGATTCTTCTGGTATTGCTACAGCTTGATTTTTTCAGTTTTGGGCATTATTAACCGACTAGCCACTTGAGTAGGGATTTCGTTTTTTTAACCTCTACTTCCAACCCACCACAGACACACTCACAATTCCTTCTCCTTCCATCTCCCCAAATTCTGTTACAGCAAGTCAGCATTGACAGTGTTCAGTGTGGATACTTATCACAGCTGAATCTAGTGGTTCAGATTCTGAGAATCTTTATTTTCCTTAAAAAGTTTGATGTTTTTTCTTAACTGCCTTATTTATTCATGTGCTAAGTTTCTTATGTAATTATTTCTAGTTCAACCTCAAAGTTTCTTCTTATTGTATAAATATTTTATAAATTTAATTTTCTTGAAAAAAATCTCCAGGAATCTTCTGGGCTATTCCAGTCTGAATCGGCTGCTTTCAAGGCTTGCTGTACCCCTGTTCCTTGGGAACCCCCTCACTGTCCTAGGGATCCCTTTCCACAATTCTATGTCTTCCACCTTCTGGTTTACTTCCCTGTATTGAGATATATCCTTCCCAAATACAGTAGACACCACAACAAAGGGTAGATGGGAGGTGTTATTTCATGAAAAAATCGTGGGTTGTTAAGCTAACACTTGTTTTAGTTGGGTATAGAACTCTAAGTAATTTTTCTTCGGATTTGTATTCTTTCTTTTAAAAATACTTAAAAAAATCAGTATCAGCCATATATATATATATATATATTTATTTATTTATTTATTTACTTTCAGAGAGAGAGGAAGGGAAAAGGAAGAGAGGGAGAGAAACATCAGTGTGAGAGAGACACACTCATCGTTTCCTCTCGCACGTCCCCAACCAGGGACCTGGCCTGCAACCAGGCATGTGCCCAACCAGGAACTGAACAGGTGATCTTTTGGTTCCCAGGCTGGCACTCAATCCACTGAACCACATCAGCCAGGGCTATATTCCATTATTTCAAGTGGGTAAAGTAATAATGCCATCCAGTCTCTAGTCAATTTCTCTCAAATCATCAGAACACTTAAATACTAAATACTTAAATTAAAATTCACCAGGGGCTTCTGCAAAACTCAAAACATTCAAAACATGAATTACCTAACTATTTGCAAGTCCTTGGTAAGCGGTGTTATGCCTCAAAATACTATTCAGTATAGGACAGTGCTACTCAAAGTGCTGGTCTGCAAAATGTTTTTGTCCAAGAAGAGATATGGAACTTATGCCAGAATGCAAAACAACTATGTCTCTAAGCACATTGCTTGGTTTGGGGGACTGTTCTTACAGTGAAGCTAATGGAGCCCAGTACCTGCTGGGGTAGGCTTCCCATGCTATCACAGACCAGCATCAAGTAGTTTTGGAATGGTTTTGGTTAACATTTTAAATAGTACACTTGTTTAGGATATGAATTATGCTTTCCTTCTACACTACAACAATACTATTAAAAAAGCAGTGAAAAATATTCAATACATATAACATACATAGATATCCTAAAGTGACAATTTATCATCCCAGTTGTCCTCATCTGAGAGTGAGGAAGGCGCTAGTAATTATTATGACAGGATAACATGCATAAACCGGGATTCTGCCAGGTAAACTGGAACATCGGTCAACCTAGCTGAACCCCCAAGCAAAGAGTGAGAAAGGGGAGTCAAGTTAACACAAGGCAAGGACTGCGATCCTGGCTGGAGAAGAGCCGACTCATGACTATGCATCTCACTTCGTATTCATGCAGACTCCTTGATGGAAGGTTTGTGGTTTGGATGGTGTACTTTGGATACATTTCTGCTAGTTGTTACAGGTATTCTCTGATATCTTACTGTGCTAGATACTCCACACAATGCTGTTAATCTATGGTTGGTTCAAGAGTCACTTATGTGGATGAGGTGGGGGAGTGGGATCCCAATGTCTTGCACCAGTTTTTTTGGTAGTCTTTTTGAGGTTAACAGCTGTCTCCTGTGGAACAGGCTAGGTCTGTCATAGAGATTCATTCCCCCTTGTGAGACCTGGGAGCCTGAAGTGGGTGGGCGGGGAAAGAGCCTCATCACAGATGGCCTCTCATTTATCTTTGCCTTTGGATATGGTACCTTTTCAGTTATTAGGTGAATGTGATGACCACTTTGCAGGAAACAGATGTGGCACCCTGGATGTACCCGGATTGAGAGAACAGTTGCTGCTTCAGGCTGGGAAAAGGGAAGATGGGACAACCCAGCTTGGTATAGTAAACTTTTTGTAATGGCCTCCAGGAAGGGGTTGATAACTGGCATGTTCCTGATGGGGACTGGGAAAAAGATGAGGGAAAAGTGAGGCAAACACACACAGGGCTACTGTGAGGGACACTGCATTTTGCCATGCATAGTGGGCTCCCATGGTTCAGCACTACCCATGTGTAATGCTCATCCCTTATTTTTCCATCAAAAATTTGGGCAAAAAAGTGCACATTATACATGGCAATATACGGTAAATGTGATATATGAGAAAGCACCTAGTACATTCGTGTAGGCTGAATTTAATAACCAAATACTCTTTGATCATCATTTTTAGCATGTGTATAGAGAGTTAAAAATAGAACAAAATTAAAAATATTTCCATTCTTCATGAGGAAGACAATTGTTTCTTGAACATGTCAGGTACTGAGTCTTTGACATATGAGGTCTGTCTGGAAAACCTCCAGCCATTATTAATAAAATGAGAAAGGTCTGCATTGATGTAATCTGGTAGCCAAGGAGAGTGGACTGGAATGCGCATATGTGAACAATGATGATTTCACTGTACTAATCAGTGGGGGTGATAGATGCTGTTGAGTAGCATGTATACTGTGTGGCTGTTGCATTTAAAATGACTGAGTGAGTAGAGCACAAATCAGCATCAAATTTTGCATTAAGCTTAAACATTCCTCCACAGAAACTACTGAGATGATTCAGAAGGCTGCAGCTATGGGCAACTGGTGATTGGCAGCTTTATCACAGCAATGTGCCCGCTCATGCATTACGTGTTGTGCAGAGCTTTCTAGTGAAACATCAAATCACCCACGTTGACTCAGCTCCCCTACAGCCCAGATTCGGTGCCCTGTGACTTCTAGCTTTTTCCCAAACTAAAATCACCTTTGAAAAGGAAGAGATTTTAAGCTGTTGATGAGATTCAGGAAAATATGGCGGGGCAGTTGATGGCAATTAGGAGAACTGTCCTAGAGTACCTACTTCACAGGGTACTAGGTGTTGTTGTCCTTTGTACAATGTTCCTTGTATCTTCTTCAATAAATGTCTCTATTTTGCATGTTACTTGGCTGGATAATTTCTGAACAGATCTCATATTTTATTATCTACGCTTCATAATCATCTAGATCTTTCTAACTCTACATTCTAGCACCATCGTCCTTTCGAGTAAAACATAACAAGTTGGCCTTGCCCCCTTACCATTGCTGAGAGAGTCTGCGCTCCCAGGACTGTGCTGCCTGGAGGCCAGTTCGCTCCCTGTCTTCCTCATCTCTGTGTTTTCATTGTATCGTCTTTTCCAGTAGTTGAGTTCCTCACGATCTGATTCCTGGCAGCGCCGCAGAACTGCCATGGAGCGCCTCGTCTTCTCTACCATTTCCATGATGCAGTTCAGGGCCTGAACCAGAGAGGAAGTCAGGTCATTGATGAGATGAGGATGTTTAAACACCAACATGGCAAATCAAGGACAGGTAAACAAAATATGTAAAGAATGAAGGTTTAAGTATCTTACAGATTAAGCAATAACAAGTTTACATTTTAAAGCCTTTCTTACCACTTCTTTTAAAATAGATATATTTGTATATACAAATACACACACCCCATTTATTTTTTGTTTGGATTTCAAATTAACACTTTGGATTCTTTAAGGTTGGAGCAGCCAGAGTCTCATTGTAATATGGCCCTTTCAAGGCTACAGTGAAACCACATTATATATCTGCCTAAAGACATCTGATAAAGCTGGAGATTTATTAAAACTGCAATCAGAAATAATGTTCAGAGACAGTATCACTCAAGATGGAGAAAGTTATTGTGTGTACATCTTAATTAACTACTACTCTTTTAGTGAGAAGGGGAGCCCTCTCTTATGATGGGACGAGAACCTGGGGTTACATTCTGTACTAGTATGCCAATTCTCATTCCTTTTTGGAGACGTTCCATTTACATAATGCTTCCTATATGCCAGGTGCTATGATTAATTAGCACCTTACATATTACAACCCACCAGTGAATGCAAATACAGCATTTCTTTTAATAAAAAAAATATATATATATTTATTTATTTTCAGAGAGAGGGGAAAGGAGGGAGAAAGAGAGGCAGAGAAACATCAATGTGTGGTTGCCTCTCGAACACCCTCAAATGGGGACCTGGTTTGCAACTCAGGCAAGTGCCCTGACTGGGAATCAAACCAGCTGCATTTTGGTTCACAGACTGGCACTCAATCTACTGAGCCATAACAGCCAGGGTGATAAAAGGGAATATATTTTGACACACAATATTTTATTAGTTTCAGGTGTACAACATAATGACTTGACACTTATATACCTTACGAAGGGATCATCATCATGTCTAGCAGCCATCTGATACCATATAAGGTTATCACAATATTATTGACTATATTCTCTATGCTGTATATTATGTCCACATGATATTTATTTTATAATTGGAAGTTTGTACCTCTTAATCCCCCCTTACCTTTTTTACCCACCCCCTACCCCAACTCCTCCTCTCTGGCAACCATCAGTAGGTTCTCTGTACCTATGAGTTGCTCCCTGTTTTCTGTTGTTTGTGCATTTATGTTGCTTTGGCATTTTTTTTTCTTTTGGATTCCACATGAGTGAAATCATATAGTATTTGTCTTTCTCTGTCTGACTTATTTCACTTTAGCATAATATCCTCTAAGTCCACTTGTGTGTTGCAAATAGCTAGATTTTGTTCTTTTTTATGGTTGCGTTAAAAAAAAGAGGAATAGATTTAATGGATTATTTTTTAAGTTATAAAAATTCAGGCTAAAAATGATGAAGCAACTTACCCATCACACAATGGTAGAATGTGGCCAAGCTGGGACCTAAACTCACAAACCTCTATTACATGACTTTACTTGGTTATGACTTAAAGTGATCACCCCAACACAAAGATTTGGGAGTTACTCTTAGCACTCAGCTGGGGGAATAGTAGATAGATCAGCTTTTATAGCAAAGACAATGTAGATCTGGTTAAGTTCACTGGAAACATATATATTCTATTACTATTGGTAATATTAAGAATTAAAAGTAATAAATAGGAAAATTATATACTAAAGATTCTTACATGATCAAGATGTTTCCATTCATCAGCCCATTCCCTTTCTGTCAAACGGTGGTCTACCAACTCATCTTGATAGCCTCCATTTAGACCTATTAGAAATTGAGATTAAGTTTAAAGATAGTGTGAAGAATACAGTAAGTAGAATTCTATTAAATAAACACACATGCATTCATACCAGCTATGCACATACTTACTAAGGCAATGATTCATAACAGAGTGTGGGACCCACGAAATGACAGAAAAACCAAAAAAAATTACTGAGAATATATTTAAAAACTCACATACATTGATTATGAAAGACCAAAAAAAAAAAAGAAAAAAAAAAGAAAAGAAAAGAAAAGAAAAACAGCCTTGTGTCACTTACTAAGATTGTGGTGTCTATCACGAACTTCTCGGTGTTCTAGCATCTTGTTGGGTTCTCGATACAGGTGGGAAGTTGCGATATCCTCTAAGGTGTAGTGCTGAAGAGGTGGAGGTGTGGGGTGGAACTGGCCCCCGGGATTGATAAGGGGCACAGTGAGGGCAGGACTGTGCCGAGGAGCAGGGCTGATTGTGCACACTCTCTTGGCGGGAGGCTCCGGAGGAATTGGATCTCTTTCAAAACTGCTTTCTTCCCTCCTGTGCAAGAATGGGAAGTACATATGAGTCTACTGACAAGTGTTCATGCAAATATGTCTTGGAGCATCTACTCTGTGCTATGTATGTATTGTGCTACCCACTTTCACAAACAGGAAGACTATAAGGAAAGGTTTGACATAAGGCATGTGAACTGTCTTCAGAGGCCAGAGAGATAATGGAAATTACCAATTTATTCCAGCAGGAAATGAGAAGTCAAATTCATCCACAATAAGGCAGGAACATCTAAACTTCATGAAGCAAACTGAGAGACTGAGGAGATGATGACACTTTCTTACATGATTAAGAATATGATACTGTGGAGGTCAGTTATTGAAAACAATTCTCCACATGGGAGAAAAAAGGCTCAAATATTAATAACACTTATGAATTGGTAGGGCTTTTAGTCATTTAACTTCAGTTATAACAATTTTCCACTGTTGTTAAAATATTGCTTCCTCAACAAACCATAAAATATTATGGTAGTCACTCATACTCAAATTTCCAGAATAACTTAATATAATTTCAGTCTTCAAAGTAATGGTGATTCATTAGCAAGTATCAATAATTAATTGTTATACTTTTATAAAACCTCACACAGCAGTCCTGACCAGTGTGGCTCAGTCGGGTAGGCACTGTCCTGCAAAGGAAAACATCACTGGTTTAAGTCCCAGGGCACACATCTGGGTTGCGGTTCGGTCCCTGGTTGGGGCATGTACGGTTGCAACCCATCCATGTTTCTGTCTCACACCAATGTTTCCCTCCCTTTCCTTTTCCCTCTCTCTAAAAATAAATAACAAACAAAATCTTTTAAGAAAAGCTCAAACAAAAAAAACTCTCACATATCAGAAAAAAATGCCTCGGGCAGATTATTTCTTATGGCTCTGGAGCAGCAGACACACAGAATGCTCTAGAGCAGCTTCTCGCCAGAGGCACACAGAGTCATCTGAAAAGTTTTTGAAATGTACTCATGTCTGGGAGCTACACCTATAGATTTGAGAAGCATTCTGTTGCCTGAGATTGGGACAGAACAACACTAACCTTAGAATTCTGAGTCTATACCTATAATATAACCAATCAAATATTAAATCAAAAATTAAATCAGTAATCAAATATTATTTCACAGGCAAAAGGGAAGCTCAGAATGGTTCCAAACAGAAAGGACGACCAAGCTCTTTACCGCTCACCTTTCTGGACTGGGCCTCTTGCCATTTCCATGCACTTCCATGAGCAGCTCAGAGGAGTCAGCAGGTGAGGCGATACTTGTGTTGAGCAGAAGGTGTTCGTGCTGAGCCAGGTACTGGGATGGGGTCTGCTTGGCGGCCCGTGCACAGTGCAGCAGTTCTCGCTGCAGCAGGGGCAGGTTGGCCTTGAAAAGAAAAGGCAGGGTCTGGGCGGCAGTGTTCCCAGTGCTGGGCCCCACGCAACAGGGCCCAGCACCTCAAAAGGCTTTCGCAGACAAGATGACATAAGACCGAGGCCCTTCTTTCCTTCTGTCTGATTTTTTCATGTGCCTCTGTGAGTAACGTGACATCTATTACACTGAACAGGAAAGGCTCGTCTCTTGTCCTCACAAAATTTAAGTCCCCTAAGGAAGACAATGTGCTTTCTTCACCTTTGTGGCCTAATACAGAGTTAAACAGAGCTCAATAAAGGTTTGCTGAACATAATAATTTAAAACATTTTTGAAGACTTTGGTCAGTTATAGAATCAATGTGCCTTCATGTGAGCAGGAGGCATTCACTTCCATCTGTCATTACAAGGCCTGGTTTCTCTGAGTACTGTTTAACCTTCCCTTCACATTCTTTATGAGAACCACCATGGAATTCTGGAAACGGTGATTATTCTAGCTTGGCCGGAACATGAGTTTTGAAAAAGAAAAGAAAAGAAAATCGGGAATGGCTGCAATGAAGCCTTAGACTGGGCTCTGAGGACACACAGGTAACCCAAGGGCAGAACTGACTTCTTGGTGTGGCGTCCTCACTGGGCACATTTCTTTCTTTTGTAAAAGGACAATTAATTATGTACTGATTATTTTTTCCTTCTCAAACCGAGAAAACCTTTAATGTGGACAAATAATTAAAAAACCCCCATATACTCTCACCTGAACTCTAATTCCTTCATATATAAATGTAGTTTGCTCATATTCCTTTATTAAAAAAATAAAGTAGGTTCCCAGCCAGGGTACATCCCTGGGTTGCAGGCCATAACCCCCAGCAACCGCACATTGATGTCTCTCTCCCTCTCTCTCTCTCCCTAAAAATAAATAAATAAAATCTTAAAAAAAAAAAGTATGGATACCTAAAAAATAAAAATAAAAATAAAAATAAAAATAAATTAAAAAATAAAAAATAAAGTAGGCATTATATTTCCACCCCACGTTTACAAATAACACAGACTGAGCCCATAACAGAAGTCTTTATTCTAATGGAAACAGATGAGTAAGTGAAAGGCAAGCAGTCATCCCTTTACCAAGGGTTAATTTATTAGGCACCATAATTAGTGACTGTTTTAAAGTAGAAATAAATCAACAAAAACCCAAATGCTAGCCACAAACTGCCATAACAACCTACCTCATGCTGTTTTCCAAAATAACACAGTTAAGAATAGGGAATTTGATGATATAAGATACTTTTTAAGTCTGTTCTATAATCTCAATCTGTAGCAACTGTAAAAACTTAATTAAAAAAATACCATGCCAGATCCTTACATCTGTGATGTGTATGTACCCTTTGATGAACTATTTTTTAAAAAGAGCTAATTCTTTCCTAATGACACAAATTTCACAAATCCTTCTTGATTCCGGAGTCTTGGGGAAAATAACGGTTTACTAGCTCTGACGTACAGAAAACAGACCAAGAAAGAACTAGCACATCTGTTTAAAGGCTAATAAACAAGGCGCCACAGACAGCTCTGAGGGGCTGAGGCTTCAACGCTGTCAGAACAGCGCTGTACCGCAGGCCATGCACCCGTGCACTCTCCAGTACATCTGCCGTGCTCTGACTGGAAAGGTTTTTAAAAACCAGTACAGTACTTCAGTAGGGTGATCCATCTTCCTGATATTATGATTAACCAGATATTTATTTAGGCTTTGTGGGTTAAGAGGCAAAATTGAAGGTATTGTGTGGACAGTCATATACAAGATAGAAAAAGAATTTTCAAGTATTGTATTGACAAAAGAGAAAATATAAAAAAATGTAGTACAGTTTTTTTGTAATATCAGGCTAATAAAAAGAATGGAATTCATTTGGCAAGGGGATAGATTAAGAAAAGCAATGTAATTGGGATTCAAAGTTAGTGTCCCCTATTATCAAACCAATTACAAATGTTCACTGGTAAAGCTAATTCTCTCCAGGGCTGTATAAAAAACCACACGGTGGTCTGGATTTGGGTCACAGGCATCTAAACTCTAGCTGATCTAGAGCACATTAGTATCTGGCTATAGTTTTTCACTGCCTTTAAGCTATGCACAACTCTGTGTACTATAGATAGGTGATAACAATGCAAAATAACTGTTGTCCATGGACTTGCATAAAATTATGTCCAGTACAGGTTCAAAGGACTTTCCTTACCCACCATAGACAAAGCCAGTTATACCTCTGTGTGCCCGTTCCTATCAACAATCCTGACCTATAAATGTGTGTTCTTTGGGCTCTCCCCCAAACTGGTTCTAACACCTTACTTACTAATGAGTTAAATAAAATCTTTGATACAGGTTCATTTTTTTTCTCTGTGAGTCATAATGATACCTGTTTTGGAAAATTATTGCTTAACAGGAAAAAAATAGTAACTTTTCAGTGGAAAAGCATTACAGACATAGGCTTTACCAAGTGATCAGAGTCAACACCAAATTATGAGACTAATTAACAGAGATGTCTCTTGGCAGCATCAGTGATATCTTACCTGCCCATTGCTGCCTAAAACGCGTAACTCGATTCTCAACATGAGGAAGTATTAGAAAAATCCAAATTGAGGTCCATCTAAAAATTAACCATCTTGTACTCTTAGTGGGACATTTGGTAAAATATGAACAAGGTCTACAGTAAGTGTTTTATCATGTTAATTTTCTGATTTGATAATTATACAAAAGTAATTTTTAAAAAAATTTTTTTAGAGAGAGCAGGAGGGAGGGAGAACAGAGAGGGAGAAAAACACTGATCAGTTGCCTCTTGCCTGCCCCCAACCAGGGACGTGGCCTGCAACTCAGGTATGTGTCCTGACTGGGAATCGAAACAGTGACATTTCAGTCTGTGGGGTGATGTCCAACCCATTAGGCCACACCAGCCAGGGCTACACTAAAGTAACGTGATGCACCATGTCTGTAGCTTACTCTCAAACGTTTCTGAGGAAAAAATTAAATCTAAAGACAAAGAGAATAATATGTAGACGTGGTAAAATATTAATATATGGAGAACCTGAGTGAAGGGTACAGACATTTTCTCGTACCCTTTTTTAACTTTTCTGTGAGCATAACATTATTTCAAAAGAAAGATTTTTAAAAGGAGTATATTACACATAAACCTAACACTGTCTTACTTATCACTGGACTAGTTTGTCTGGGGCACTGACCTTGTTCATCTTAGACTGTCAGCTAAAAAAAATGACAGCAGCCAACAAAACAGTAGCTGTTTGGTGTGAATGTATCAAAACTATACCTATTTTTTTTGTGAGAATGGCAAAAAAGATATTTTTTGGTGTGTCACAGAATTTATTCATTACTTTGTATGTGCCATGATATGAAAAAGGTTGAAAACAGCTGCCTCAAGGTACAAAGGCTTCTGCTTTGTCTGACAGCCTCCTCTCAGTTAGCGCACTCATCATCCTCTGGCCACGGCTCTGCGAAGAGCCCAGCCTCCACGCCACCCCTACACCTCTGGCCCACTCACCTCCACCCCACTCTCTACTTTCTCCTGTGTGTTACCAGCAGAGTCTGCATACAGACCAACACTCAAGGCCTCTGCAATTGTCATCAAGTATAAGAATCACCTGCAAACTGCACTCACATTTCTCTAGCAGCCCCAACGAAAATAAAGATATGAAAATGTGCAAGCTGCCCCAATTCGGTTCACAGCACAGGGATCAGTAGCAGATCTTGAGGAAATGTTAAGATAAAAAATTATATTCAGTAATTCTCTCATAAAAATTACCTTGAGGAATGGAATCACAAAAGGACGAAGAGGAAAGTTTGTAGCTTCTTGGAGCTTGCAATGGAATTCTTCAATTGTTACTGTTGAGTTCTGAAAAGAAAAATAACCTTGTTCAACCTCTGAAACTAGACACTGTCCTTCTTACATAAATCCCTTTTAAATCATAAAGAAAAGGTTAATTCCAAGAGCACTACTGTGAACTCAGATCCTTCTCAAAGGTTAACCAAATTGCTTCCTTTATAAAAGAAATTCGGCCTCCTTGATTTTTTTTCTACTACCCCAAATCTAAATTCCCCTCTATGTTCAGCAGACTGGGTTGCAGAATAGGGCACAGCCTTCTTCACCACTCTTGACAACAGGTACTCAGGCCCCTTGTACTGCAGGATTCATGGCAAGTCACCTCAGGCACAGGAAACCAAGCTTGTAATTCTTCCAGTTGAACAGATCCTGATCAGTCTAAAATGTCAACTTAAAGACTCAAGCCAGAGCTGCATTATTTTTTTTTAAGATTTATTTATTCTTAGAGAGAAGGGAAGGGAGGGATAAACAGAGGGAGAGAAACATCAAAGTATGGTTGCCTCTCATGTACCTCCTACTGAGAACCTAGCCCACAATCCAGGCATGTGCCCTGACTGGGAATCAAACCAGAGACCCTTTGGTTCATAGCCTGACTCGCAATCCCCTTAGCCACACCAGCTAGGACATGAGCTGCATTTCTTTAGAAGTTCTTTTCTTCATAGTTTCTGCCTACATCCTAGCACTAGTTCCCCAAATCTTCTAAATTCAAAGTTAAAAACAAACAAATCAACAAACCCACCCAAAAGGGAACTTCTGCCTTGAACGGTTGTTTGCAAAGAAGAGCATCTCCAAACAGGTGGACTTCCACTGGTAGATTTTAGTATTCTCAGGGAAGTTATTAGCATTTCCTCTGTCCCCCCCACCCACCCAAAGTCTGACTTAAAACTAGAATTCTCAGTTCCTCTGCTAAAGGGAATGTACAAATAAAGATACTGTATCTTCTCCAAGTACACAAAATACTTTTATTTCAATTCCCCCAAACACAGTACAACTACAAAAGAAGTTTAAAAAAAAAACAACAACAAACAAAAAACTTGGCATTAATCTGAATTCTTGATCCCCCTGAGAACAATCATCACTTCTGGGATTTTTACAAAATCTTCAAGTGTTCAAAAATGTAACATGTACCATACAAATTCTTCACCAGTACCATATTGCTTCTTAACAATAAGAAATGGCAAACACATAGGTCCACCAACAAAAACCTGCATTAAAAATTATAATACAGTCATGACTCAGAATTCATATGAATTAATGAGGAAAGGTGCCTATAAAATACTTTAAATGAAAACTCAAAAACAGAACAGTCTATTTTACAAAAATCTATTTAATAAAACTCATACATACAAACATAGTATTTTAACTATCTGGAAGGACAATTATAACAGTAGTTATTTCTGGGTGTGAAATTATGTTGGATATTCCAAATATATCAATATTCAGTAAAAATAAAATTATTTTCCTTAAAGGAAAAAGAATGTATCAGATTCAACCATGTTAAATAAAAATATTTGAATAGTTTAGCTCATTTCATACTAAAAATTCCTTTAAACTTTAAGTACCTGTTTTAAGTACATGACACTTGTATAATGTAACCAAAGGTACCAATATTCAGGAAAAAAAATTAAGTGTAAGAGAATGATATTCTTCCCCTACTATAGTAAGTTCAAATAGGTCTTGAAAGATAAAAGCAAGTAAATGTATGGAAAGACTGTATGAATGACTAAGTTTTCGTGGATAGACAAACGATGAAAAGAATAACCTGTATGGCACAGAGAGAGTGACTTAGGCCAGTGAAACTGACTCAGGGCTATTGGTAGTAAAGATGCAAGGCAATCCTTTCTATCTGAGATTGATGATAACCGACTGTTCTTTTATCCTTTCTTCTCATTCAATTAATTAATAAATAAAAGCATGATTCTTTTTTCCCTAAGAACTCACAGTCTAGTGCAGTGATTTTCAACCTTTTTTATCTTATGGCACACATAAACTATTGACTAAAATTCTGAGGTGTACACACACACTGTCTTTTTTGCCAATCTAACAACAACAACAACAACAACAACAACAACAAGCATTATTTTGATTCAGTCACACTGGATGGCTATTGCTGTGTTGGCTGCTGTCATTTTTTTTGTTTGTTTTTAAGAAAGAGGGGAATGCAGGGAGAAACAGGGAGAGAAACATGGATTGGTTGCTTCCCATACCATACATGCCCCAATGGGGGATCGAATCAACAGCCTTTCTTATGGGACTTCGCTCAAACTGAACCATACTGGGCAAACTGAACCATACTGGACAGCTGCTGTCATTTTTTAATTTGACAGTTTAAGGGAAAAGAGGTCAGTGCCCCTGGCTAAATAGGTATTGCATGTTTTAAGAATTCTTGTGGCACACTGTGGTCTAGTGGGAAAACAGATAAACAAGCTCTTCATTGTAATGCGATCAAGGTATACATGTGCAGGATACTACCGGTACACAGAGAAGACATGTTTCAATCAGACTTCGCAGGATAAGGGAGGATTACAGAAATGTCACCTGAAGAAGTGAAGACACAGCCTTGGGAAAAATGCTTTTGACAGACAGGAGAATGTAAAAAGGCACATTTGTCAGAGGATCTGGTCTCTGGATCGCAAAGGCAACACCTATAGTGGTCTTAGAAGACAATGGGTGTAGACAGGTGATCAAATAAAACTTATTCTTTTAAAATTGAGATAATAATCACAGCAAGTTGTGAAAATAGAACAGATAGGTTTCCGTGCATCCTCCACCCAGATTCCCCTAATGGTTACATTTCATACACCGAAAGTATAATATCAAAACTAGGAAACTAATGTTGGTAAAACGTGTGTTTAGTTCTATATCATTTTATTGTATTCATGTAAACCACTGCTGCAATCAAAATACAAAAATGTAGAAATTTTATCTACCTTTATCCTCCTGGGTTTATAATATAATTGTCTTAAATATTTCCCTTATATATACTGACAACAATATTAGACAGTTCTATAATTTTTACTTTAACCACAATACATAATTTAGAAAACTCAAGAGGAGAAGGAAAGTCTATTGTATTTACTTTTCCACTTTTCTTTCATCCATCCTGATATTTCAAGATTCTTTCTTTACAGCAGGGGTGGTGCCTCGCCAGGCTGAGATGAGGGCTCCGGCATCCTCCGATGGAGCCCTTTGATGTGTGATCTTTACCCTGCCAGACACGTGGCTGTCTGCCTGACAAATGACATGGAGACCAAGTGATCTGGGTAGAGGGTTCCTTTTGTACCAAATGGCGAATCTGTAACAAATTGTCTGATTGGCACACATTTTTTTTTTTTTTTAAAGATTTGGATATGGCAGTAGAGTGGGTAAGACAGCAGGATTTGATATTTAGATCTCAGTTCAAATCCTGCCTGGATCCCTGGCTAGCAGGGTGGTCCTGAGGGAAACATTCACTTTTTTAAAAAAATTATATTTTATCAATTATGCTGTTACAGTTGTCCCAATTTTTTCCTGTTTTCCTCCTCCACCAGCACCCCCAACTCCCTCAGGCAATCCCCCTACCATTGGATCAATGGAAGAATGAATAAGCAAAATGTGGCATATACATATAATAGAATATCATTCAGCCATAAAACAGAAAATTCTGACACATGCTACAACATAGACAAACCTTAAGGATATTATGCAAAATGAAATTATAAGCCACCCAGGGGTACTCTCCCTTTTGGGGGCACAAGCCCATGCCTGAGCCTTTCCCTTACTCTCTCCTGAGCTCCAAGGGCCCTTCTTTTCCTTCTGTATCTTGTTTCCTGAGCCCATGCAGCCCAGATGGCTCACTTCTATTGCCTCTGTTACTTTCTAAATAAACTTTTGTCTTATAATAAGAGAGAGAGAGAGAGAGAGAGAGAGAGAGAGAGAGAGAGAGAGGGAGGGAGAGAGAGAGGGCGTGCGCACTCGGGGGCAGGCAGCCATAACAAGACAAATACTGTATGATTCCACTAACATGAGATACCCAGATTAGTCAAGTAGAATGGTGGTTGACAGGAGCTGGGGGGTAGGAAGGAATGGGGATTTATTGTTTAATAGCACAGTTTCAGTTTTACAAGATAAAAGAGCTCTGGCTCTGGCCAGATAGCTTAGTTGGTTAGAGCTTCATCTCAATACACCAAGGTTGTGGGTTTGATCCCTGTCAGGGCACACACAGGACTGAACCAATGATGCATCAATAAATGGAAAAACAAGTAAGCATCCCTCTGTCTCTGAAATCAGTTTTCTAAAAAAGATTTCTGGAGGTAGAATAGTAGTGATAGTTATACAACAATGAATATATTAGATATCATTGAATTATACACTTTAAAATGGTTGAGATAGTAAATTTTGTGTATTTTACCACCTCCTAATGATACCAACATTTTTTTAAATTTAAAAAAAAAAAAAAAAAAGAAGAAGAAGAAGAAGAAGGTTAACCCAAGCATTGCTATTTAAAAGAGACAACTGGCACCCTGGCTGGTGTGGTTCAGTTGGTTGGAGCATGGTCCCATTGACAGTACGGTCGTGGGTTCAATTCTCTGCCGGGGCACATGCCTAGGAGGGGGTTTTGGTCCCAGCAGGGGCACGCATGGTCAGAAAACGTGTGAGGCAACCAATCAATGCTTCTCTCCCACATCGACGCATCTTTCCCTCCCCCTTTCCCTCTCTCTAAAGTCAGTGACCATGTCCTTGGGAGAGAATAAAGAAATAAAAGAAGAAAGAAATAAATAAAAGAGACAACTGGCTACATCTACATATACTTTCATGGCTAAAAAAAGATGCATGGTTTAAATTTGGGGCGGGGGCGCGCAAATGAGGCCTCTTATTTTTTTCTTTTACTATTGAAATTATCTTTAGGTATAGACTCTACTTATGCTTTATACTGAACACTGGTCTCTTTCTGGGAGTCTGCAATTTGCTAAGTACTGGGCAGAGAGTACCTATGTGTCCAGACCACGGTAAAAACTTTGGGCACTGAGTCCCCAATACGCTGCCCTGGGCAGAAACACTGCACACGCACTTCTACATTTTCACTGCTGGTGTAAGAGTGAGCTCTGTGTGACCAAGCATAGGAAATCTGTACATGGATTCCTACAGATTCCAACTGTGTCTCTCTCCTTTATGATCCAATTGTGTATCCTTATTATCCCTCTGCAACAAATCTTAGTTGTGAGCATGACGATGGGCCAGGTGCTTGGAATTCTTCTGGTGAATCTCAGAACATGAGGTTATAAAAAGTATAAATTGTGGTATATCCTACAATAAAACATAGCAATGAAAATGAACAATTTACAGTTATATGAAACAACAGAGGTTGAATGTCAAATAATTAAACCACCACTTACTGCATTTTGCCTTGCACAAAAGTTGTTTTTTCCACACTACATTAAGACTGATTTAAGGTAGCAGTTCTTAACTTTTTAGTCTCAGAATCCTTCTAATGTATTTGGGTTGCCCTCTATCAACCACTAACCATATCAGAAATTAAAACTGAGAATCTGAAAAATATTAATCCATTACAAAATAACTATACTTTTACCAAAAAATATAGTGAGAAGAATGGCACTGTTGTTAGTTTTGCAAATCTCTTTCATATCTAACTTAATAAGATACAGCTGTGTTCACCAAGATGCTTCTGCATCTAATCTGTTGCAACATTCTATATCACGCAGCCTCTAGAAAATTCCATCATATACTCACGAGAGTAAGAGTTAAAAGGCAAGTAACATCTTAGTATGATTATGAAAATAATTTTTACCTCCTGGACTTTCTAATAGTCTGAGGGAATCCCAGGGGTCCCTGATTACACTCTGAGAACTGCAACATGAAAGAAAGTTTAGCACTGTGATTCATCTTTACCACATATAGAGGCTAACATGCAGGAGCACGGGGTGGTTTTACTGGAGGTAAATCTTAAAGAATTCAGTATGTAGACATCGGGAACTGGCAGAACTCCCCTTATATAAACTGCGAGTCAAACCCTACCCTGCCTGCTGTCCCTGTCAGAAAGTCACTCCCTTATACCACGAATTCACCATACTCTGCACAGTACCTTAAAAACTCTAAAGAAACTATTTGCATGATGAGTTGAAGAACATAATCCATTTGATACTATTTATTCAGACCATGAAATTTACAATTTCACAAATTATTCTTCTGAAAATTAAAGTTGCTACTTTTCCTTTCTCTCTGGCTTGGAAACAATGTACTAGACACTGAATATATTAAACAAAGTCTGGAATTAATTTGGTTGAACCTTAGTGACCTGATGAAACTCACTTTTAAGACATATTCAAAGCTGCTTAATGGCCCTGACAAGTGTGGCTCAGTTGGTTGGGCGCTGTCCCACAAAACCAAAGGTCACCAGTTCAATTCCCGGTCACGATACATGCCTAGGTTGTGGGGACGTGTGGGGGAGGTAACCAATCAATGTTTCTCTCCATCTCTTTTTCCTGCCCTTCCCATCTCTCTAAAAATAAATAAATAAAACAAGTTTTTTTTAAAAAATAAAGCTGCTTAATGGGATTAAATCAACAGCATAGGAAATAATTAGGTAAACATTATAGATTTGTTTCTTTCATAAATACTTTTATACACAATTGAAATTCACAAATCAACAGTTTTACACAAATTATACTAGTCTGTTTATTTATTAACAAATTAATTAATTCATTAATCTAGTCTGTAGATTTTGCCACATTGCTACAGGTATGGGAATGAGAAGAAATATGTACAACTTCTCTGCTGGCTTTGGTTCTGAGCCATATACTCAGTTAACCACTGACAGTGACGCTATACTTACCACCAGCGCTAGAACAAGAGTCCGCACTTTCTCCCCAATCTCAGGTGAGATGTCATTGCCAAACTGTTGCAGAGTGGTGAGGAAGCGTTTTAACTTGCTGAGCTGCCGAGCACCACAAGTAGCTGGCAATTGTTGATTTGTTAGTGCAGATGACGTGGAAGAGGCAGGACCATTGCTGAATCGCTGTGGTGGTGATGGGGCACCATTCAGGGTAGGAGGAGAATGGTTGGTTCCATTGCTTACTGAAGAAAGCCAAAAAGAAAGGCTCAGTTCTAAGTATAAAATACAAGAATCTTCAATTCATTCTTATTGTCTGCATTATCCTTCATTTATTCACTTCAATTTTGTAAAGCACATGTTAAAAGAGTTATAAAGACACTGTTTCTGCCCAACAAGATTGTTATATAAGTGAAACCGACTACCAGGTCAAAAATAACAACAGAGTAACACAGAAGTGTTAAAACAGAAGAGCAGAGTGCTAGTAGAGCACAGAGAAGGGACATATAACTCTACAGGTACCATGGGCAGGTATAGGTAGTTTTAAGACTTCCTGTAACAGGTACTGCATGAGATGAGTTTGGGAGAACATATATTTCCAATGAATGGACACTCATGCCCACTTTTTATGTCATATCTTTCCAATCTTAGGGTCTCATGGAAGCTAATGCAGTCAATTAGGATGTAGGATGTGAACAAGACACACAGAAAACAAAGAATTGTGTTACTGTGAAAAATGTTTTTTCTAGGTTATACATTTAATGACCTAGTCCTGCAGTAAGGAATATATCTCTTTGACCACTCAGTATATTCATGTCCCTCAGAGTCATATTATCTCTGCCTTGACAGTGCTAGATTAATACTGCCAGATTCTTGGTCACTCAATAAAGCATTTTTCTAGACACCACACAGGACACTCCAATTCTGTATTTCTGCACAAATTATGATCCATGTGATTAGTTCCAGTTTTTCTCTTTTCCTATTGTCCTTAGTAATTTTTTGCTAGTTTTAATTTGTAACATAGTCCTAGAACTATACTCTTCATAGCATTAGGAAAAAATTTCCCTTTTCACTGAACAGTGTAATAAAATTACCCAATGCCTAAGAGTCATTAGATTTTTGCTTACTCATACTTTTCTAAGAAGCTAACCTATGTCTAAAAACAAGAAAAATTTTAAGTAAAAACTTAAGCCAAATTTAAAGAAACCAATCATTTAATCTTTACCTAACTTAGAAAACTGTCATTTACTTATATTTTGCTTAATGCCAACTTGTTCATCATGAAAAACCTTCCACTTCCCTTCTTGCTCCAAGCCAGTCACAGTTGCCTGACCATCACTATCCCCACTTCCTGACTGACCTTTACTCAAATTTGATCTGTAAGCTCTGCTTCATCCTGTACAGAAAACACCTGCATTGAGAAGATTCCTTGAGATCTGTGGATCCACGTTACAGTAAACCCTAGGTAATTTAGTAATTCTTCTCTGTGCTATACATGTTTCCATTATGTTACTTACCAAATTATACTTATCTGCATTATCTTAATAGAGTTTACACTTTTTGATGAACTCTTATACATCTGAGTATACTAAAATTAGCTAAGCTTTGTAAATTGTATATACGGTATATACACGAGCTTTGTTCAAAAGCTAGCAATGTTAAGTGTTCAGAAAAAATGCTGCTGAATATGACTCAGTGCTTAAAAGATTGACAGACTGAGGGGAAAAAAGGGGTAATTTCTCTTCTGTGTCTTCCACTGAAAAAGATCACCAGAGCTACTGGAAAAAAAGCTTAATCACTCAACCTTAGCAATCCAGAAAATTAGTTGCAGTGGCCTGCCATTTCTTTGTGTTCACAGAAAGGTCAATTGCCATTGGAGAGTGGCCCTTTTTTTAAGTAGCCCATTAAAATAATACATTATTGTGCTTTTAGCCACCCTGATGCCCAGACAAGCTTTTTTGCAGCCTCTTTACTAAAAGTGTATGATTATAATTTCTGAAATAAAGCACATCCACCCCCAAGTAGTCAAATACAGAGGTAAAAAGAGCTAGATTTATACATACATATCCCAGTCATCTGTATCTTGAAATCGGAATGACAGACTGGGTTAAATCTGTTTCATTTCTAGATGGTACTTATATCTAAGGATGTATCACTTTGAGACAGAAAATATATTTAGGAAAAAGGATATGAAAATGCATTTCTTTCACTCTCACTCAGACTGCTGCAGTTACCATTCACTCAATTTCAATGTTTTGGAAAATAAAAATTAAATCTTTTTAAAAGCCGTACCTCTTAGATTCTCTTCTCTTTAAAAAAACTCAGAAAAAAAAATGTTTGAGCAAAAGTAGTGTGCAAGCTTGTGCAATGGCATTTATTTATTTATTTATTTATTTTTAAAGATTTTATTTATTCATTTAGAGAAAGTGGAAGGGAGGGAGAAAGAGAGGGCGAGAAACATCAATATGTGGTTGCCTTTCACATGGCCCCACACTGGGGACCTGGCCTGCAACCCAGGCATATGCCCTGACTGAGAATCAAACTGGTGACCCTTTGATTTGCAGCCCGAGTGCAATCCACTGAGCTACATCAGCCAGGGCTGTGCAATGGCATTTAAATAAGGAAGTGCATGCAGTATCTAGGACAGTGCTCTGACATGCTATTTGGGTACTCCACAAATAGCAATTTTCTTCTGCTTTACCAGGTAAAATAACTGTAAGGATCAATGCGAACTAGAGGTAGCATGCATGGAAAGGCAGAACTCAAAAGCTAGACTTGTGTATGCATGCATGTTTGTATGTGTCTTTAGATTTTTAGATTTTAAATTAAGGGGTTTTATTGGTTTTGTTCTTTCAGTATGGGTATAGGATTGAAATTGTTGAGTTTCAATCAATTGAGGGTTTGTGGAAATTCAGCTTTAGTAGATACTGCCAAAACAATTTTCTCATTCTTAATCTATGAGTGGTCAGGTTGCTCCACACATACTCACCAAAACTTGATACTCTTTTTTCACTTTGAACATTCTTGTGGGTGTATGTGGTATTGTGCTGGGTTTTAGTTTGCATTTCCTTGATGACTAGTAAAGTTGAACGCCTTAGATTTGTTGGCTAATATAATTCTTATGAACTGAATTGTGTCCCCCCACCAAATTCCTATGTTGAAGTTCTAACCTCTCAGTACCTCAGAATGTGACTATATTTGGAGATAGGACCTGTGAAGGTTAAATGAGGTCATATGGGTAGGCCCCTAATCCATTATGACTGTTGTCCTTATAAGAAGAGAAGGGACAACATAAATGCATGGGCACGGAGGAAAGGGCATGGAAGGATATAGCAAGAAGGTGGCTTTTGCAAGCCAAGAATAAAGGCCTCAGAAAAAATATCAAACTTGTTGACACCTTGATCTTGGACTTCTATCCTCTAGACCATGGCATTAGTAAAATAACGCAATAATTATTTTCCTTTTTGTAAGGAGACTTATCATGACAGTCCTGGAAAACTTTTGGATGTAATTTGGTAATTTTATGAAACTTACTTTAATTCCTATCAACCAATATGATAATTTTAATTCACTATTTCAGAGTCAAAGAAATTGAAATAGCTACTTATCAGACAAAGTATGAAAAAAATATTGGGACCACTAAATTTCCAAGTGCCCAAATTAGCTAAGACCTATTCTCAGAGGGCAAAAGCAATTTATAAAATAACCAGATATACATTTCTGATATATGTATCCTTTTATCGACATTTTGAAAATCTTGTGAATAGTATATGCAGAAGGCTTAATGGCAGTCAGTTAGTTAGATACAAATGTCACTCTGAACCATAAAACCCAAGTAATTAAGAGGTCTCACATGCTGTAGGAGTAAATGACACTGGCCTGGGTCCTCCAGAATTTATTGGTGGAAGGGGTGGCATGGTGGGAGGTGAGGATCTTGACTGTATCTTCACTTCCACAGGCGATCCAGGCATTGCTGGCACCCTTTTCTCAGGACCAACTGTAGAGAATAAAAGAAATGGAGGTCAGTTTTCTATAAAGTTATAAAATAGTGACAATAATTTGAAATACTGATATATTTTCCTAGAGGATTAAGAAGAAAATGCTTAGCCTTGACTGGCGTAGCTCAGTGGATTGAGCCTGGGCTGCGAACCAAAGTGTTGCAGGTTTGATTCCCCGTCAGGGTACATGCCTGGGTTGCAGGCCATGACTCCCAGCAACCGCACATTGATGTTTCTCTCTCTCTCTCTTTCTCCTTCCCTTCCCTCTCTAAAAATAAATAAATAAAATCTTAAAAAAGAAGAAGAAGAAGAAAAAGAAGAAAATGCTTAGTTTAATAGGCTGAATAGTGGTCCCCAGAAATATATCTACTTCTTACTCCCTTCAACTATAAATGTTTCCTTATTTGGAGAAAGGGTCTCTGAAACTGTAGTTAAGGATCTTGAGAGCAGATCTTCCTAGATTATCTGGTGGGCTTTAAACCCAATATGAATGAAACCCCAATAACGAGAGCTAAAGACACATACATAAAAGAAAGACTACGTGAAGAGAGTCACGCGGAGAGGAAGCAGTGTGACGATGGAGGCAGAGACTGAAATGGTGCATCTACAAGCTAAGGAATGCTAATGACCGTGAGCAACATGGGAAGCTAGGCAGAAAGGTATGGAATAGATGCTTCCTCTGAGGCCCCATGAAGGAATCAACCCTGATGATACCTTGATTTTGGACTCCTGGCCCCCTGAACTGTGTGAGAAGATTGTTGTTTTAAGCTACCCAGTCTGTGGAACTTTGTTACAGCAATCCTAGAAAACGAAAATAAGGCAGCAAGGCCAAAGATTCACGAAACCAGAAAGTTAATGGTGAAGATAGTGGCTGAGAAAGAAAGAAAACAGGTTATAAACTCTGGTTATCTCAACTGCATTCTTTCTGAATTTCTCTTTATAAATGAATCAAATCAGTAGAGGGGAAAAGGCTAATGTGGGGAATATTTAGACAAGTAGGTGTCAACTGCATGGCCTAGAAACAAATATCATTAGTTGTATATAAATTGCTATAAATGATGAAGTACTAAAATTTTATACATATCAACTACTCTAGGTAGGAAAAAAGAGGTGGGTTCAACATCTTTGACATCAGGCATATAAAAGTCACTTATAACATTTATCCAACAAGATAAAAAGTGCAGATGATTCTAAAGGAAGCACAGGCTATTTAATCCATGGGGATAATTCATAAGTAGCTATTTGATAACACTAGACAGCAACAAATTCCAGAAAGATAAATTTGAAAGATTAAACTTACTGATGTTAGAATTAAGTCTGAGCTAATACAGATAAGATGTGATACCGAGGAGTAATATTCTAATATCTTCAAAGTTATTTTTCCACATTAAACTTATTTAAACTTGGTTAACACTAGGGCCAGGGCTACCTTTAAATTGAGTTATTTTCCTCTCAATGATTCCAAGCTTTTCACTTCAGTGCCATGTACTTACTCTCCGACAAGTTCAACGTAACACCAAAGGTTCAAACGAGAAAGTTAACTCAAAGATCTCTCCGTGGGACCACAGTTGTAAACACAACACACACAAGAGCGCCCATCACAGGGCAGCAGGCACATCTTCACACGCCCATGGGCCCAGTCTAATGAGGAAAATATGCTCAAATACTATTTTTATGGCTTCCATTTGCCACATTTTTGGGGAAGAAATATAATGACTATAGAAAGTCAATCAAAGAATTGATGCCCCTAAATTGCAAATTCCCTGACAAAAATGTGCAGCTCTCCAAGAGCCATGTGGGCAACACTCTGCCAGCCTTCCCCGTCTCTGTGTCCAGGACATTTTCTTTGTGAAATCGATGACTGTCCTCTTTGATTGGTGGACTAATGAGCTGTTGCGTTTGCCTTTTTCTTCTTGACAGTATTTTCTCAATGCCCTTCAGAGAACAGTTGACACGTTTCCAGCACTTCCATCTGGGGACCAGCTTTCTGGAGGACGGGGGCGTGGAGAAGGGAAGGAAGGAGCTGACAGTTGTCTCACACTGTTATGTGTTGTGCATCGTGTGCAACAACCTAGAGGGAGCCTTTCTTCAGACCACCTGCCTTTACAACAAGGGCGCCAAAGGCCTGAGGAGGGCTTAGCAGTGAGATGTGTTTTCACATTTGGTACTTGGCAGAATGAAAAACTCTGAGCAGCCCAACTGCAGAACACTGAATATTATACCAAGAAAAAGTTTAGATACAGGGAAAAACTTAGCCCCCAGACTCCTGTTTACAAATTAAAACTAGCCATCTCTCGGTCAGGTCACTACTCACACACCTGCAACACTAGTGTTATTCCTTATGTTTCAAGCAGTAAACATTGTCTAGTAGAAAAAGCATGAGTATGGAGACTGTGAGATTTGGTGTGAATTCTCATTCTGTTACTAAAGGCCTACATAAATTTTATCAAATTGTTTCATCTTTCTGGGTCTCATTAAAAAAATATTTATTATTTTGAGAGAGAGGGGAAGGGAAGGAGAGGGAGAGGAAGAGAGAGAGAAACATTGATTTGTTGTCCACTTATCACACATTCATCGGCTGATTCTTGTATGTGCCCTGTCAGGGCGATCTAACCTGCAACCTTGGCATTTGGAGACAATGCTCTAACCAAATATGGGACTCATATTTAACACACGTAAAATAAGAGATAATAAGACCTACCTGGAAGGAAAGATTTAAAGATTAGAGATAATGCTTAGACTAGTGCTAGGTATAAAGAAGGTACTTAATACACAATAACAATTAGACAACACAAAGACCAGTTTTAAGTGCTGATTTTACCACTTAACTGGCCATGTGACCATGCCCAAGTTAATATTAATATTTGTTTCTCACATAAAACAAGTATACTATCAATGATTAGTCCATGTAATGTCACAGATGTTACATGGAATGATGGAAAAATGAACTGCTGCAAAAGTACCAAATATAATATAAGATGGTATTGTTGTTGGAGGCTGGGTGAAATGAACGCACAATTGGTGTGAGACATCTATCCAGATGGTTTATAACTTGACAAATTCAGTAGCTGCTAGGATGGTGGATAAGGGGTGTAACTCCAAAGTAGGTATTTTAACCCTTTCCTTGGTGGCTATGACATGCCTTTATGCCATCACTGTTAGAGTGAATTCATTTATAAAACTGATGTTCGTGTTTTATATTCTAGCTGTATCCTGTGAAAGAACCAACCATATCTGGAGCTCTTTTTAATTCCAGAGAACCTTAGATAAAATTCAAGAAGAAGAAATTCCTTTATCTAATGTGTGACTTGAGCCCATAAACAGTATTGCTTGGACTAAAGAGACTTAAAATACTGAGTCCTAGAAAATCAAAGTAACTCTTAGCTTTGTCATGAAAGTTCAACTCAATTCTAGACATTGATTTTTAAGAATCAAAGTAACTGATAATTTCATCAATCTATGGGTTTGTGCTTTGGTTATTTTGAATATTTGGACATATATGGATTAAAAAATAAAACGTGAACATTGACCACATACATTTACAAAGTCACTAATGTTTCAGCATCTAACCATGTAAAGCAAAACAACGTGAGCTAAAGAAGAGGAGTGAACATGGAGAAACAGGTCTGAATAATGACTTTACTTCTCATTGTGCAACATGCTAAGGATGTCATGAAAACAGAACACTGTGAAAAGAGAGAACAAATGCTGCCCAGATATAAATGTGAAGAATCAAACATAAAACTAAAGAGCAGAACTATTCTGTAGCTCTAAGAGAAAGTAATGATGAATAGAAAGACATCCCAGACAAGTGCTCCCTGAGAAGAGTCCTATATGATAAAGTGCCCACAAATGGGAGCATTTTCAAATCATTATAATAAACTGCTTTTCCTTTAAAGTTTTAAAAAATTACCTCGATGATGACAAAGGAATAAAAAGAGGTATAAATTTGAGAATAAAAATGCAATTATCTGTGGGAAATCAGATTTAAAAAATCTACTTGAATCAGGTTAAGAATCTATTTGAATTAATGGTTTTATTTGGCTGTGGGACACACATGCTGAGTTCTGGGTAGAAGATATGGTCAAGTGCTCCTGATTATCATCACTGAGAAAAGAATGAGCTGAATATAGAACTTTCGGATGCACAGTGCAGGAATCCTGGTCATTCCAAACAGGCTGACCAAGGAAAACCACATGTTTAAAAACAAAACAAAACAAAACAAAAAAACCCCAACAAATCAGACTCCTAACTAAAAAAACAACCAGGGAGTTTTAAACAGAATTATCTTTGGAGGCAGGGGACAAAGATAATCAATAAGACAGATGAATAAAGATAATAAATTCAAGACAGATGAATTATTTATTTATTAAAAAAGATTTTATTTATTTTTAGAGAGGGAAGGTAGGGAGAAAGAGAGAGAGAAAAACATCAATGTGCAGTTGCTGGGGGTCATGGCCTGCAACCCAGGCATGTACCCTGACTGGGAATCGAACCTGCGACATTTTGGTTCGCAGCCCGGGCTCAATCCACTGAGCTACGCCAGCCAGGGCTACAGATGAATTTTTAAAAAAAATGTACAAGCATACATTTTTATGGCTCAAACATCAATATAATAAGAAATATTCCTTGCCTGTGTCCCTACATACCCCATCCCATAGGAAACCATTTTAATTGGTTTCTTGTGCGTCCTTCCATTCTTTCTCTGCACAAATGAGCAAACGCAAATATAAATTCTTATCTCATCCCATTTTATACAAGGGTAGCATAATTACATTTAACTGACTGGTCCCAATAATGGCCCCTCTATAGCAATGCCTTTTGCAATGCATCAGGAAGTGAGGTCTATTTCCTTATCCTCTAAATCTGGTCAGGCCTTTCTGACTAGCTTTGGCCAATGTAATGTGATGGAAGTGACATTGTCAGTTCTGAGCCTCTCTTGGAACCCTGACCTGCTATTAAACCAAACCCAGACTAGTCTGCTGGATGACGAGGCCACATGGAACAGAGATGAGTTGCACTAGCTAAAGCCAGCTGATCCCTGAACAGGTGAGAAGTCTGCAGGTATCTGACTGCAGACATATGAATGAATGAGCCCAAATGAGAACTGAATCACTCACAAGAAAAAAAATGAAATAACAAAATTAAAAAGCTTATTGTTTCAGGTCACTAAGTTTTAGCATGGTTTGTTATAGAGCACTAGACCAATAGGCAACTAATCTATACCATATACTAACTGTACTACTCCTTGGTTTTTAATTGTCCTCATTGTTTTATAATTTCAAAATATGTCCTAAAATTCTTAATTCCATAACCTTAAAAAAAATAACAGACACACAATATTTCATTATATGGATGTACCATAGTTTATTTACACAATTGCCTATTGATGGATAACTGGATTGTTTCTAATCATTTATAGCTGAATTTTGAGACTCTCTAAACCCTATACCATGGACTGCCCTGTATTTGTCAAGTATGGGGAAACAGATAAAACACAGGGCCCTGAGTTATGGGAAAGCCAGATATATTCAAATGTGTACAAAGTACTAAGAAAATAAAGAAGTAGAAATGTTACTCTCCACGAACTTCACAGAAGTCTTTACAAACCATTAAGTAATTTACTGGGAAGGCTAACATGGGCTTTCCAGGCAGCACATTAAGGAGAAAAGCAAGAAGGCTACAGATATAATTTGAATAGCGTGCGTAAAGCTGGAACAGAACCAAGAGAAAAATCAGTAAAAAAAATTTCCTTGACCATGGTCTCTCTTTAACCACTGCGTGGACAGGTAAATGTTCTGAAGGAGTAATATCAGACGAGAAGCATCTCCAACACTGACAATTCTAATCTGCTAAAGATAGAGGAAAGAACATCAAAATGACTGCTGCACTTACATTGGGCTTATAAGGCTGGCTAAACCGATTATAGGCGAAGCACATGTTTTCTATCCTTGTTGCTCTGTCACAACCTGAGAATACATCCAACTTTCTAACAACAGCCAGGCTTCATATGCAGACACAGCCAGGAATAACTGTTTACAATGACAGATAATTTATCATTCAACAAAAACTGAGGCATAATGACTCAAGTAAAGAAATCAACAGAAAATGCCTTAAAAGGGACCTTGAAGACAGAGCTCAATTAAAATAAATTAACAATATACTAACAATATAGATTAAAAAAACAACTTTTTCCATTCCACATTTATAAATATTTTGGAAAATTAACTTATCTACAACATCTCTATGGCTCAAGGATCAGCAAACTTCTGCAAAGGGCAAGACTATAAAAATTTTTAGCATTGCAGATCATATGGTCCTTCACAACTATATAACCCTACTGTTGTAACATACTCTAAATAAAACACAAACAAATGGGCTTGGTTATGCTCCAATAAAACTTTATTTTCAAAAACAGGCAGTGGGCAATAGTATAATGACCCCTACTATGGCTGATTAAAACACTGGGAAAATTAAAATGCCTAACTCTTACTGTTTTTCTATGCATATAAAATCTAATTTATACCATCCACTGAAGTGGTTTATCTGAGGAACATTTTTATTTTCTTAACACTGGATGTAAGGAGACCTTTACTCATTGACTGGCAAGAAAAATAACATACAAAACAGAAAAATATTTAAAGACAGAATTATTTAAAGACAGAATACTACCCTGGTTGGTGTGGCTTGGTTGGTTGGAACACTGTGTCATACTGAAAGGTTGGGGGTTTACTTAACAGTCAGGGCACATACCTAGGTGTTGGGAACTGCCCTGCCTGGTTTCAGAAGCTGTAAGCCCCTATAGCTAAGGCTGAATGAGAGACCTTGGGACCATAAGCCACTAAGGAGACAAAGCTTATTTCCCTGGCAGGGTGTCTCGGAGAAGGAGTAATTATATCACTTCAGATATTACAGTTGAATTTTGGGAGTCAGGGCACCTCTGCCCTTTTTACTTCACCCTGCCTGGTCATCAGTGCATGACTGGTCAGCCAATGACTGACAGGTAAGATTCCTCAAGGGAGGGGTGACCTAAGATAGGCACGGTCATGTGGGGGCACACAGGGAAGGACTTGAGGGGCTATAGAAAAAAGGGGGTAATAGACCCTTGCCCCTAGGCTTTGACATAGCCTGAGTCCTCTCACTGTCTTCAAAAATTCTCCTAATCTCTTAGCTGCCTTAGTTCCCCTGCCTGACTTAAGCCTGAAAAAGAATATATAAAATCCTGTGAAACCTGCTTTGCTAAGAATGCTCTTAATTTTCTGATAAAGGTCCAAGCATGAAATAAGTTTATTTCCCAAAGTTTTATAGCCCCTTAGCTAACAGACCCTGACTCAGAATAAGCCCTCCTAGTTCTTTGTATGTTATCTATTGTTTGATCCTTAATCCCTGACAATGATTGATGAGCTTTACCTGTATTCCTGTGCAAATTGAACCCAATAAAAGCCCACTGAGGAAAAGGCTCTTGGCCCTTCTCCTTTGAGAGATCAGCCACCTTTCCTCCCCAAGCAGATCATGTCTTGGTAGATTTATTCTCATCCGTGGCACCAGTTTGATTCCTAGTCAGGGCACATGCCTGGGTTGTGGGCCAAATCCCCAGTTGGGGATGTGTGAAGGCAATCTATTGATATTTCTCTCACACACTGATGATTTTCTACCTCTCTCCATTCCTTCCACCTTCTCTAAAAAGAAATTAAAACTTTTTAAAAATCATTTTGAAAAAAGAAAAATAAAGTCGTTGGATGAGAATTAAAAAATAAAACTACTAACAACATGAAGTCAGAGCTGAGGAGCAGCAAAGAGGCTAGTTATCTGATGATCTATCAAAAACCAGACATACCTAAGAAAACCTCAAAGATGACTAGCATATCTGTGAAAAATCACTTGTTGCATTGGTAAATTACGCTACTTTAGTCATCCCCTTTCCTTCTACCAGTACCATCTGACCCGAGACACAGAGTTGCCCAGAATATAAATAAATAATTCTAACAACTCAGTAATAACAAACAACAACCCAGTTTTAAGAATGAGCAAAAAAGACAAGATAATTGCAGCTTCTTTCTCTTCCTGTCTCAGGTGCTTTGGAAGCCACAGGCTTCGGGGCAGACATGACCAAGTCCAGAACTCCACCATGCACAATCAGTTCCCAAAATGGCAAAGAAATGGCATCAAGAAACCCCAATCACAAAGACATGAATTTCTTAAGGGGGCAGACCAAGTTCCTGAGAATATTCACGCCAACAAAGCCATGAGCTCATGTTCCAAGGATATCAAGGCCTGCATAAAGTTCAAGGAGGTCAAGCTGAAGATCCCCAAAGGGCAGCAGCCTCAAGCTTAAGTCAACTTGCCTACATTGCTCACTTAAGCTTGGGAAATGTGCTCGTGCCTGAGTTGCCAAGGATCTCAGGCTCTGCCAGCTAAAGTCCAAGACAAAGGCTCAAACCAAGCCCGGCTGCTGCAGCTGCAGCTAAGGCTCCCAAAGGAGCCCAGGCCCCACAAAGGCTCTGCGTAGTATAGGTCTCTGTCTGCCGATGTGAGGAAGGAAGAACTGGTGTGACCCCTGTGCTGCTGACTGCATGGAGCTGGTGTACTCCTGTGCTGTTTGTACAAATAAACTTTAGGCAGGATCTGTAAAAAAAAAAAAAAAAAAGAAAGAAAGAAAGAAACAGAAAGAAAAGAAAAAAGGTAATTCACAAAAGAAGGTATAGAAACGGCTGATGAAGACACAACAAGATGCTTCACATACTAGCCATCAAAGAAACAGAGATTATAACACATCAACAAAAAGGAACACACTACTAATATATATCCAACAACATGGATAAATGTCAAAAGCATTAGGCTAAGTGAGAGATGCCAGATCCACAGCAAAACTATTCAGACAAGACAAAGATTAGTGACAAAAAGCAGATCAGTGGCTGCTTGAGACTGATGGAAAAAACTGATTACAAAGGGGCATACTGGGGGCATGATAAATTTTTTATGGTGTAGAAATATTCTTTATCTTTTTTAAAAAAGATGCTACTTATTTATTTTCAGAGAGAGGGAAGAGAGGGAAAAAAAGAGAGAGGAAGAGAAACATGGATGTGCTAGAGAAACATCCATAGCTTACCTCTCACGTGTCCCCAAATGGGGACCTGGCCAGGAACCCAGGCATGTGCCCAGACTGGGAATCGAACTATCGAACTGGTGACCTTTCAGTTCACAGGCAAGTGCCCAACCCACTGAGCCACACCAGTCAGAGTGGAAATATTCTGTATCTTGATTACAATGGCACTAACAACTAAATATGACATCTAAAAGTAAAACTGCATATATAAAAGGGTTAAATTTCATTATATATAAAGTATAACATGCTCTGACTGGTGCGGCTGAGTTGGTTGGTTATTGTTCCACAAAGTGAAAAGCCGCCAGTTTGGTTCCCAGGTGGGCACGTGTGGGGGGTTGCAGGTTTGGTGCCCAGTAGGGGCGCATTGGAGAAGAAACCAATATTTCTCTCTCCCTCTCTTTCCTTCTCTCTAAAAATAAATAAATAAAATCTTTTAAAAAAAGTATACCCTAGCCTTGGCTGGTGTGGCTCAGTGGATTGAGTGCCAGCTTGTGAAGCAAAAGGTCATTGATTTGACTCCCAGTCAGGGCACATGACTGGGTTGTGGGCTAGGTCCCCAAGAGGGGGCATACAAGAGGCAACCACACATGATGCTTCTCTCCCTCTCTTTCTCCCTCCTTTCCCCTCTAAAAATAAATAAAATCTTTAATAAAAAGAAAAAAGTATACCACAATAAAGGTAAGAAAACCCCCCAGCAAACTAAATAAAAAGATCCTAATCAATTTGAGTTCATCCAAGAAAGCAAAGGTAATGTAGTATTAGAAAAATCTAATATAATTCACCATATTAACAGATTAAAAGAAACACTATAAAATCGTCTCAATAACTATAGAAAGGAATAGATAGAAAACTGATTCCTTAACTTGATAAAGGGCCTCTCCTAAAAATTCATATCAAATGTCATGCTTTGGTGAAATATAAGCACTGCCTTTCAACTCAGATAAAAGTTGTCCAGTAGCAATGCTTCTATTCAACATTTATTCAAGAGTCAGGCTAGAACAACAGAACAGTTAAAAAGGATTGGGTAAAAAAAAAAAGAAATTCATTCTTTTGTACACATCAGATAACTTTCAATATAAAAAACCAAAACAATATATAACCCAAGGATTAGAATTAATATGTAGACTCAGCAAAATTGCTAGACAAAGTCCAGTCTTTTAAGAATTGCACTTCTATATACCAGCAAAAATGCACTAATTTAAAAAAGATATGAATATACAACAAAAATTACAAAACACCTAGGGATAAACCTAACACAAGACATATATGACCATAGAAAAACATACAGTAGTAGACTGAAAGACATAAAAGGGAGAAAAATAATTGAAAGATCATGATTATGGATGGGAAAACTCAGTATCACCAATATTTTCTCTTCATTTTAATGTATGATTTCAATGCAATTCTTATATGCCAACACAGTTTTGGTGTAACTTGATGAGCAAATACTAAAATATACACCAGAATAACATGTTAAATGTCCAGCAACATGGCAATAGACAACTAAACTGTGGCATGCTCATAAATGAAATAGTTCATATTAAAAGAAGCAAACGATAGTTATATGTATCAAATGAATAAATACCAAAATAATGTAGTAAAAAGAATAGGTTATGCCCTGGCTGGTGTGCTCAGTGGATTGAGCACTGGCATGTGAACCAAAGGTTTGCTGGTTTGATTCCCAGTCGGGGCACATGCCTGGGTTGCGGACCAGGTCCCCACCAGGGGATGCATGAGAGGAAACCACACACTGACGTTTCTCTCCCTTTCTCCCTCCTTTCCCCTCTCTCTGAGTCTTAAATAAGACTCAGAGACTTTTTTTAAGACTTAAATAAGTCTTAAAAAAGAAAAAGTCCCAGTCCAGGGCACATGCCTGGGTTGCTGGCTAGGTCCCCAGTGGGGGGTGCGCAAGAGGCAACCACACACTGATGTTTCTCTCCCTCTCTTTCTCCCCTCCTCCTCTCTCTAAAAAGAAATAAAATCTAAAAAAAAAAAAAAAAAGAAGAATAGGTTATAACCAGTGTCATCCCAATATATTTTGTAAAAAGGAAAAAAAGAACAGCTTATAGGAAAAATATGGCTACTGCAATACTTTTATAAAATCTAAAAATCATAAAAAATTATATATGTGTATGTTTCTAGTAAAGTAGTTTTTAAAAGTAAGGAAAAAATAAATACCAAATTCAGGATGACAACTATTGCAAAGGGAAGGAATGGGATAGAATCTGGCACAGTTACAAACTGTAGTTCAAATGTTTTACTTCTTTAAAAGCTCTGAAGCAAAATATAAGATATAACATTAAAATCTGTCAACCTAAAAGTGGATATATGAGTGTCTATTATATTGTTTTCTTATTTTGTAAGCTTGAGATATTTCATAAGAAATATTTCACTGGCTGCCATGAGGAATAGGGTGAGATCACAGTGCAGGCACAGACTACCTACAAGGCTGTTAGAGGTGATTGTGGCCTCAGACAGAACTATCGATAGGAATGGGGAAGGGGGGTGGATTTCAAAGATATTTAGCATTAGAACGGGATAGAGTTAGAATAGGATTTGTTGACTGATTAGATGTGGAAGATAAATCAGGGTAACATCTGGAATTACTGGCTGAGACAGAGGCAACTGGGGGAGAGAGTATGTTGGAGGGGAGAGATGATGAGTCCCGTACATATTGAACACACTGCTTTCATGATGCCTCTGAGATAGCTAAGAGGAGGTTTCTAGTTGATAAATTCAGAAATCTGGAGTTGAAAAGAAAAATCTGGTTTTGAATTGGAAGTTACTCACTATAACTCCCGATTATGAGAGACTGAAAGGAAACGATTTGATGTTTCAAAAACAACTAAAATGAATTATGCCTGGTGATTTTTTCCCTGTGGACTTTTACTCCATTTTCTGTGTTTTTTTCCCCCATATTCAGTGTTGATGAATAACTATTGTACACTAAATATATGTTCATACTTTAATAGTTTATTCAGATCCTCTTCTTCAAGCTAGTAATTTGTTTCTTCAAATTAACTGTACAAAGATTTACAATATGTTTACAAGACCCTAACTCTCACTATTTCCCATGTTCTGCAATTTGTCCCTACTGTTCAACAGAAAATTCTGCTTTGCATTTCTCTGCTGATGCTTTCAGTTCCCAATTCTACAAAGCCAGGCTCAGCTACCCATGTCCAAACCACAGTGCTTTTAGGATAATTCTACTCACAGGGAAAGTATGAATAAATAAGACAGGAAAGGACAGAAAAAGAAATATGGTAGGAAAGGTGTTACATTTACAGACTGGAATACTGAAAAAAGATGGTTATTTTTCGTGAAAAACTTTTTGTTGTTATTAGTTTGTTGGGATGTCATAACAAAGTATCACAGACTGGGTGGTGTAAATAATAGAAATCTATTTTCTCAAAATTCTGGAAGGTAGAAGTTCGGTTGACAGGGTTGTTTTCTTCTGAGGCCTCTCTCCTTAGCTTGTGGGTGGCCGTTTTCTCCGTGTTTTAATAGAGATCCAAATCTCCTCTTCTTATAAGGACACCAGTCACATTGACCCACCCTAATAACCTCATTTTAACTTAATTACTACACTAAAGACCTGGTCTCCAAATTCAGTCACATTCTGAGGTACTGGGAGGTTAGGACTTCAATGTATAAATTTTTATGGAACACAATACTGGAGGCGTGGAGGGTGAAAAAAGCAGATTAAAGAGACTGAGCAGATTCTCCTGAACTGAATTTTAGTATTCTCTCAATCACTCACTCAAAAACAGTTAGATAACAAGGTATCCTACTGCTGAAGATAGAGCAGCAGAAGCAGCAGCGACGACGACGACAACAACAACAACAACAACAACAACAACAACAACAACAACAAAAGAGCTCTAGGAACAATTCTGTGGTTTTTAGCCTGGAAGGATGCCATTTAGTGAGAAGGGAGAAGATGTGAAAGGAAGATGGGTGGAGCGGTAGTTCCAGACCAGGACTAAATTTGAAATGCCTAGTAGATATTCAAAAAGGGATGTTGGGACAGTTGAGGCCTGGAGTGGGTAAGTCTGAGCTCCTGATTAAATGTTGTCAATTGATGAAATACTGATGCTATTTAAAGCCTAAGCCCAGACATGGTAGCTCAGTTGGTTAGAGCATCATCCCAATATGCCAAAGTTGTGGATTCGATCCCTGGTCAGGGCACATCAACCAATGAATGCATGCGTAAGTAGAACAACAAATCGATGTTTCTTTCTCTCTCTCTAAAATCAATTTAAAAATATTTTTTTTAAAGCCTGAAACTGCCCTGGCTGATATGGATCAGTGGGCTGGGTATCCAGCAAACCAAAAGGTCACCTGTTCGATTCCCATTTAGGACACATGCTTGAGCTTTGAGCCAGGTCCCCAGTGGGGGGTTCCTCTGGCACATTGATGTTTCTTTCCCTTTCTCCATCCCTTCCTCTAAATAAATAAATATATTTTTAAGTGCCTGAATCTGAATTATCTTAGAGAAAATAAGTATAGAGAGTAGAGGTCCAAGAACTGATCTTATGTGGTATACCTTAAACTTACACAGAGCTGTATGTCAATTATATTTCAATAAGCCCAAAAGGAAAAATTTAAAAACAAAGAAAATGAGCAGCTGGGGAAATAGGGAAAAAACCTAGAAGCCTAGTAGACAGTATGATCTGCTGGGTGGCAGACACTGCATTTCAAGATGAAATATATAAACATTCTTTATACAAATACATGATAGCTGTTTAAGTTATTATAGAGATTAGACCTACGGTTAAGAAAATACCTTTTAAAACCAATTATTTAAAAGCTTTTGCTTTTGTCAAAGTATAAGGAAACAAGAATATAATTACAAAGAAGGTCAGCACAAATATATTATTTGTAGCAAAAAGTTTAAAAGCATTTAAGAGACTGCATAACAAACTGTGCTCCACAATTTAATTGGAGAAGACAAGTACAATGGCTAAAGTACTTTAGGGCAAAGAGTTAATTTAAAATTTTCCTTCTGCCCCCAATTTAAGATAATCTCTTAGCTAAAACAGAATACATGAGTATAGTAAATGTGAAAAAGATTATTTGCAGTAAAAGATAAGATGAAAAGGGCAGTTTGACAACTGGACCAAACTCCAAACCAGCTGGATATTTATGTCCTTAGAGAGTCAAAGGCAGGCTAATGTAGAATATAGATGGCTGGGCATGAAACCATAGCATGTGCCTGGATCCTGATTGTTCTGTCAATTTGTCAGCCATGGGCTCTTCACTCCAGAGCCTTGCTTTTCTCATCTGTAACACGGAGGGGAGGAAGGTGTTGAAAAGCCAATAAAGTAACAACTAAGAATGTATTGTGTTACACTATTGAAGTATAAGATATTATTAGATAGCTATCCATTAGAAATGTATCAACAATCATTATGCCATTAATATGTTGAAAGTAACTAAAGAGTTTCTTCCAATGCTAATGATTTTAATATTTAAAGATATGTTGTAATTGCCTGCCAACATCAAAACCCTGTTGATAACCTTAATGCAAGTTAAAAGCAGCAGCAACACAGCTAGCTGACTTGATAATGTAAATAGGGAAAAGTGAAATATGGATTGTTGCCTCCCAGCTCCAGCAAATGTTTATTTGGAATAATACAGTTATCTACTCCAACTGCACACCATCTGTTTCAAGTCTCCACCAAGCTAATATTTCTCACATGAAGAGAAATGACTTAAAATTACATTTGATTACCATCTTGCCCTCCCATGGAGGTTATCCCTACCACAGTCTCAATCTACTGAATCTCAATCTCTTAACATTGTACAGCATTACTGTTCTGGCCAAACACATGTAGCCAAAGTCAGATATCTCAGAGAACTGAGACTGTCAGAGAATAAGGTAACTCTAGTCCTTCTCAGTCAAATAAAATCCTTCTTACATTATTTTTCTGGAGACAGGGAGAAATGATATAAATTTCTCACACCGCTTTCCTATGATTCAAACCTAAGTCTCTCTGGTTCCATTTACTGATGCATCTGTGCTACAATTTCTAACACAGAACCCTGTAGAATATTACTTCAGTAAATCTTGACAAGTCAGCTCTAAAATATATCACAATAATATATCACTTATCCCATCTCCACTGTTCTACTTTAGCTCAAGCCTCTGTCATCTCTCGCCTGTACTACTGCAGCTACCTCCTAACTATTCTTTCTGTTTCTGCTTTTGTCCCTTCCAAACCATTCTCCATGTAGCAGCCAAAATAGCTGATTTAAAAACCTTATATAGATCTTTTCACAGACTCCTCTAATGACTTTCCAATGCTCTTACATTAAATAAAACTTTTTACTTTGGCTTAAATACAAAGATCTACCCAGCAGTACTCAAAGTGTGTGGTCTGGGAGCCCTTGGGGGATTCTGGAAAACCTTTGGGTGCATGTGTGTGTGCATGCACGCACATGCCCACACTTGGAGGGTCAATTTTCATAATAATAAGGGGTTATTTGCCTTCTTCACTTATTCTTTTGTGAGTGTACTGTGATATTTTTCTAGTGACTACATAATGAATGATAGCATAAGAGACAATGCAGAAGCAGATATGAGAGTCCAGTTATATTCTATTAAGCTAGTCATTAGAGATTTGCAAAACTGTAAAGCAGTGCCGCTCTTCTTATTAAAGTTTGCTTCTACAAATAATTTTTGCCCTGGCTGGGTAGCTCAACTGGTTAGAGCATTGTCCTGATAAGCCAAGGTTGCAGGTTCAATCTCAGGTCTGGGCACATACAAGAATCGACCAGTGAATGTATAAATAAATGAAATAAAAAATCAATGTTTCTTTGTCTCTAAAAAGTTACATTGATGGGCGAGAGATTCCCAGTAACTTAAAAAAATTTTTTTTATAAAAATGTTATTTACTGAGGAGAACGTAGGTAGGAAAATCTCAGCTATTTCACGAAGAGACTTTTTTACTGACGTGTCCCCTAGAGCAAGGGACATAAAGGAAAGAATAAACAAATGGGACCTCATCAAAATTAAAAGCTTCTGCACAGCTAAAGAAAACAGTATGAAAATTAAAAGAGAACCAACTGTATGGGAAAACATATTTGCCAATGACACCTCAGACAAGGGTCTAATCTCCAAAATATATAGAGAACTTACACGACTGCACTCTAAGAAGACAAGGAATCCAATTAAAAAGTGGGCAAAGGACTTGAACAGACACTTCTCCAAGGAGGACATACAGAAAATCCAAAGACACGTGAAACGATGTTCAATATCGCTAGCTATCAGAGAGATGCAAATTAAAACCACAATGAGATACCACTTCACACCAGACAGAATGGCCATCATAAACAAAGCAACAAACAACAAGTGTTGGAGAGGTTGTGGAGAAAAGGGGACCCTAGTGCACTGTTGGCGGGACTGCAGACTGGTACAACCACTATGGAAAGCAGTATGGAACTTCTGCAGAAAACTAAAAATGGATCTGCCTTTTGACCCTGTAATTCCACAGCTGGGACTCTATCCTAAGAATACTAAAACACCAATTCAAAAGAACCTATGCAACCCAATGTTCATAGCAGCACAATTTACAATAGCTAGATGCTGGAAGCAACCAAGATGCCCATCAGTAAATGAATGGATCCAAAAACTATGGTACATTTACACAATGGAATTCTATGCAGCAGAAAGAAAGAAGGAGCTCCTACCCTTTGCAACAGCGTGGATGGAGCTGGAAAACATTATGCTAAGTGAAACAAGCCAGGCAGTGAAAGACAAATACCATATGATCTTACCTTTAACAGGAACCTAAATAACAAAACAAAGAAACAAGCAAAATGTAACCAAAGACACTGAAATAGAGGACAGGCTGATGGTGACCGGAGGGGAAAGAAGAGGGAATTTAAGGGGACAGTGGGAAAGGTTCACAGGAACAAACTTAAAGGACACATGGTCATAGACTAAGGGGAGGGTGGTAATGGGAGGGAAGTGGGGAGGGTGGGGGGGGACTGGATTGGGAGTAAAAAGGAGAAAACTGTATATGAACAATGATTAAAAAAAATGTTATTTACTCAAACGTGTAAACAGTTAATTTATTTTAAAGGAAACAATATTTTACAAAATTTAATTTCCAATGTGAATATGGTGTTTCCTGTAAAAAAATGTTTGTAAATAAAAGAATGCAAACAGATCCTGAAACCAGAGTTTGAAACCTGCTGCTGACCCAGTCCATGCCTCTCTCTCCAATCTCTTGCACCTGTCTTGCCCCCAGTATGCATTCATTATGCTGACTTTCCTTTCCACTTCTCAAATACACCAAGACAACGCCTACTTCAGTGCCTTCAGCCTAGAAATGACTTCCACCAAGTTGTTACATGACTGACTCATCACTCAGATGTCACCAGAAATGTCATTTTCTCAGAGGGAGCTTCCCTAACTAAAGTTGTTCTCCGCTCTCCTACCAGACCACTCGAGATGTTGGTTATTTTCTTCCTTGCACTTATTATCATTGCACCAATCAGGCAAATGATTGATACCCATCTTTGGGGGAAATAAAGGCCTTTTCTATTTCTTTACCACACCTGCAGCACCTAGAGCATGCAACACCAAATCACGATGATCAAAAGTAGTATATTTCTGAAGCTTGTCTGAACTTGAATGATTTTCTCTATCATAGCTCTCCATGTTCAGCACAACCTTATCCCTTCCACCTTGCCACAACTATCTTCAACCCTCTCTCTACTCTCAGAGCCACTGTCTTAGATTAGCCTTCATTTCTCTAACCGGACTTCCTCTGGAATTCAACCTATTCTGACCTCTCCTACCAGGAATCCATTTCATCAAGAATCCCCATTCTCTGATGGTCTTTTGTTCTTTAGACTGACCTTCACTGTTCTCAGCTGCTAAATACCCACATATAGCATCTATTCTCATGAACAGTTCTACACATATCCCCATTAGGAGGGTTTCCTGTAAGTCATGGTCATCCTGTGGTGGTACTATTTCCATTTTCAAAAACTCCTCCCCTCTTTTCTAGATATATTTAAATCTTCCCCAACGCTTCTGTTCCAATTTGTTGGTCCTATTTTCATTATCTGTCACCATGCAAGAATACACGACACTATAAGCAAGAATCACGGTTTGATAACAATTGTTAGTTGATGAACAGAAAAAAAGACATAAAAGGTAATTAGACTATTTAGTTCTGTTGAAGTATGATGTTAATATTAATAGCACAAGTATTAGCAAATTATGCTTACTCTAATTCTAAGCCACAAACTGTCCCATTAATATTAAAAAGTCATACAACTTTACTTGACACTAAGACAAAGTAAGTATGAAGACAGGTAGGTGAATCCATCAGTACTCCTTTTGTAAAAATCACTTCTCAGAATACATGTACTATTAATGCCTCATCATGCATATAATGAAGAGAGTATGTTATATAAATCATGAATCTATTAACTGTGTTAACTATACAAGAAGCTGAATAACTGTTTTTAAATTTCTGGGAACATCACAGACTAATATAGACATCAAATATTTTTTGTTCATGTAACTCCCTTCATAAGGCCTTTCCATCCCAAAGATGCTATATTTATCAAAATCCATCCTCCCCCATATACACACAGCTGTTACTCTTTCAGACTGAAAAATATTAAATTTTAAAAGGCTGTTAACTTTTGCTATTTTAATTATATGCTATTAAGTAAAAATATTTGTCTAATGCAAAGGCGTATGTACCCAGTACCATCTTTCAAGTATTAGTAAGGTAACCGTCAAGTTAAATGAGACTTAAAAAAAATTTTTTTTGTAAATCACATTACCATGCTCAGTTAACTTGGATGTACAAATATATAATTTTTCTGTACAGATTTATTCTTCAAACTTTAAAAAGAGCTTGCCAGTGCTAGGGCTCCACTTGGTTCCAGTGTCTTTTATATTTGAAAAACTGATTCATAAGTTCCTCCAGTGTGAAGAATGGCCAGTCAGTCAAATGTCTGCCTTGGGGTGAATAACCGCAAAAACAGAACTGCAGGCCTGGCTGGTGTGGCTCAGTGGATTCAGCGCCGGCCTGTGAACCAAACGGCTGCCGGTCAGATTCCCAGTCTAGGGCACATGCCTGGGTTGCAGGCCAGGTCCCCAGTTGGGGGCACATGAGAGGCAACCACACGTTGATGTTTCTCTCCTTCCTTTTCTCCCTCCCTTCCCTTCTCTCTAAAAATAAATAATTAAAGTCTTAAAAAACAAAAACAACTGCAGATTTCGGATTGTCAGGGATCAAAGATCAAGCTCTCTTCCAAGATGGGAAGCACCTCGACACACTACCTGAATGGCTGACATCCAGCTTCTGTTAGGGAACTCTGGGCACTTGGGAATTTGCCTTACCATAAATATAGCACGTGCCATTGCCAGACAACTTAGAAATGGTTCTTGGCAATGGTCACTAACTGGTAATAAATCTGACTTCAGGGGTCTTTCTACTGTCAAATTTGAAGAGAACTATCTTACCATGATTAACCAAAAGATAAGTGATTGTAAAAAGACACCAAATCTCATATTCTTGCTGCACATAGATAGCCATTGGAAACTAAGGGGAAAAATGAAGTGCTTTGTGTTTGATTCAATCTGGTTCTAACAGTTTACCTATTAAATCCTCTTTCTAGGGAAATAAAACTTTAAAACAGTAACAAAAACAAACTAGCTGAGGGTTTCATGGTTTCAGCTACTTTCTAGAAGCTCTCTGTGGGTAGAACAATGGCATCACAGACATTTCTGAGTTTATGAGCAGGTGTTCTCCTAAGTCATGTCAACAAATAAGCAATGAATTTTGGTTATTTAGAGAATAGAGAAAGCTTCTGTAGAATCCATGTATAAGGCCAAGATTCTTTCTGTAACATTATAAAACTTAGTACAAATTCACATGTTTTCCAAGAGTATTTTTGCATAGGATTTCATAATACAGAACTGCATTGCCCATATGGTAACCATTAACCACATGAGGCTAACGAGCACTTGGGATATGTTATAAGTAAAATAATACCACATTTTGAAGATTTAGTACTAAAAATGGTAATGTAAATTAATCTCAATGGTTTTATAATATGTTGGAATATTTTAGACATATTAACTTAAATATACTAAAGTAACTTCACCTGTTTCTTTTTTTAAAAATAATGATTAGAAAATTTTACATATGTGGTCCCTATTTGTGGCTTGCATTATATTTCAATTGGACAGCTATGATACAGGAATGTGATACAGTTATAGAAAAACCAAAGTCTCTGGATTCAGACAAATCAGTCTTCAAATTGGGGATCTGCTACTTTTGGGAGGAATAGTTCCTCCTCGATCTCAGTTTTCATATTTATAACATGCAGCCAATACTGTCCAGCAGCCAGGGTTGTTGTTAATAATCAAATGAAATAAAAATAGTACAACCTAGCACGGACTCTGTACCAAAGAAAGAAATTCATCTTATTTTTTCTGTTTGAGGAAAATCTGGACAATGATGACCTCACACTGTTTTAAGCTAAGCAATTAAAGATAGGATAGTTTTGGTTTATTCTTCCTTTTCAGAATGTAAGCTCAAAACAGAGTTCACATAAATGATGTTTTATGAGCCTAAATCTTTGAGGAATGTATGATACATATGCAAATAAGGTGCTTTATTGTAATAAATCTGAGGGAAGCAGTATCAGATAAATATCTTCAACAGATAAAGACTAGGGAAGGTCTCCTCAGCCTCCTGGTGCTCTTTCTGCCTTGTTGGACTTCTTGTGTATGACTTCCAGCCCTGAAGTTCTGTGTCAGATTCATTCATCTCTGCTTCTTCCACAGCCTGAAACTGTCTTCTCCTTTTCTTCATCACTTTTAAGTTTCAGCTCCAGTTTAAGCCATATGTTTTGCATTTACACCCTTGAAGTTTCCATCTACCACAAACTTGCTTTTTACTTTTTTTTAAATTAGAAATAGGTCTTTAGTTTAATCAAAAGCTTTTTTTATGAGGGGGAAGGGATCTATTTATAGAAATGGTTGTTTATTTCTCCTTTAAGCTCCTTAATGTTAAACCATCCCTGCATTATGAGATCACTTTGCTCAATTAGGCTGTATTACTCTTAAATACAGTGTTGTTCTTGACAATTAACCAAGGAACAAAGAGAAAAGATAAAACAGTATAAGGCTTTCAAACAGGACAGAAGTGAAGGAGTAAAGAAATATAGCCTGAATGACAATAGTACTATTTTGATTAAAATATATATTTGTTTATTTGCTCTCAGCTTTCTATTTTAATCACAGACAATAATCCAAAAGGTTTCCTTTTTTCTTTTGTAAGTTCATCATTTTAATTAACACTAAAGCAATGCTAAAACACAAACAACACATTTTAAATTAAAGTATCAGCCCTGGCTGGTGTGACTCAGTGAACTGAGTGCCAGCCTGGGAACCAAAGGGTCGCTGGTTTGATTCCAGTCAGAGGCACATGCCTGGGCTGTGGGCCTGGTACACAGTTCCGGGAGCATGAGCGGCAACCACACATTGATGTTTCTCTCCCTCTCTTTCTCCCTTCTCTAAGGAAATGAATCAATAAAATCTTTTAAAAAATTAAAATATCAACAAAAAATAATAGTTGAGTCTGTATGTCTATGTTGAGCTGGAAGTTTCAATCTTCCCCTTTCAGTGGGAAGGTCCAATGATTCACTCTAAATTCCTGACTTTATCACTATCAAACACTTCTAACGCAATTTAAACTATGTGAATAAAACAATATTTGCAAGAAATGGTCCAGATGTGAGCATCTGCCTCTCATTTGTCTTGGGACAGTAATCTTGAGTTAAAATTAATGGCTTTAAACCCCAAACAGCCCAGACATAACAAGTTAAAAATGAATATATGTAATGACTCAACTTTTGGTCTCGGAAACATCCAAGATGTTTTCCATACAAGTCCACTTAAGGAAATGTAATTAAAACTAATTCCAATCAACAAAGGCAAAGAGTATTACATATTTAAGTAATGAAATTCAGATTTAGGTAAGGACAATTCTAGGAAACTCCCCCATATACTTTTAGAAAGCTAGCAATCAAGTTTGTAGCTTCCCAACTAAGACAATCCTGAATTTCTGTGCCCTCACTATGAACCTTCTGAGAAAAACAAAAATTGAAAGTCAAATCACAGAACTTTTTCCTGATTCAGAGCTGCATTTCTCTCTTTACTTCCCAATTATAAGTCCCCTTGGCCCTTCATGATCTAACCACTAAGTACTTTAGATTATTTAAAAATTCTTCACTATGAAGGATCTTAAGATTTTCTCTATTTTAAACTCATACCCAAAGTGAGATCTGTTACAGAATATGAATGGATTTCATGAATTCAGTCTCTGCTTAAAACTTTCAGAGAAAGATAGGATGAGCAGGTTCCACTGTTTTGGGTAATGAACCAATATCATTAGGAACCTCAGGTTATATTCATCTCTAAAATAAGAGATAATGACGATAATTAATCACAATGCTGATAGGATTACCTGAGCATATACTGGCAGTCCTTTCACTCGGTATAGTGTCACACCCATTAATTAGCTACCTTTTTATGGAAATGGGACAAATGATCAAATAGAGACTGGTATGCAAAGAAGAACAAAAGAATCAAACCTATTTCAACAGCCAACCATAAAGAGTAATCATTCTTTTCTAACTTTCAATTTACCATGGCCAAGGTTTGAATACCAATTTCTCCACATTTCTTAGTCAGTCAGTCAGCCCTCCATTACTCTGCCAAACCGTAACAAAATGGGATGGTGAATTTTGAGAGAAAATAATGATGCATTTCCAGTTCAAACTGTAAGGCTTTCTAGATTGTCTATATGCTTGTTACTTTCCATTAGTCACAGTATCTGATTACTAATGTACTGAGAAGAAAGAGTACAGAAATAAATGTATTTCTAAGTACCAACATTCAATTAGCAGGTTAAAACATAATTTTTCTGCCAAAAAAATGTTAATACCATTTGACTATGCAACCTCATTCCTGGGAATTTGTCCTTAAGAAAATACCTAAGGGAAAAGGCAGTTTATACCACAAAGGAATGATTAATTAAATGGTGGACCTGCATGTCAATGTGAACTGTGAAGACATTAAAAATTATAATTATAAAAATCATTCAACACTTGGGGGAATGCATATAATACAAAAGTAGTGGAAAGAAAACTGCCTAATGCAGTACAATTACAATTATTTACAAAAAATTGATACCTATGCTCACAGTAAGGAATCTGAAAATGAATTGAGGACATGGTGGGCATAACAGGTAAACACCAATTTCTTTGAATCATTTTGGAACATTGCTTGTAAAATATTTTCATTTGCTCTTAGTAAATTTTCTTTGCTACAGAAGAATTATAAAACACCCAACTGGGCTGCCAAGCATTCCTAACATGTTAAGTCTTTCTTCACATACAAGCAGTGTGATCTAGTTACAGTGACCTCATTTTTGAAATAAAAATTTTGACAAGCAGTTAGGTTCAGGGAACAATGAGACAGATTATTTGAAATAGAAGGCATGACAGAAAAACCAATATTTGAAAGTCAAATGTCCTAACCCTGGCTGGTGTGGCTCACTGAATTGAGCGCCAGGCTGTGAACCAAAGGGTCGCCAGTTTGATTCCCAGTCTAAGTCACATGCCTGGGTTGCAGGCCAGGTCCTCAGTAGGGGGCATGTGAGAGGCAAGCACACATTAATGTTTCTCTCCCTCTTTTTCTTCCTCTCTTCCCTTCTCTAAAAATAAATATGGAAGGAAGGAAGGAAGTCAAAAGCCCTAGATACCGATCCTCCTCCACCTGCGCAGCATAGATAGGTAAAACACACTCTTTAATTTAGACCAACTGCCCAAGGTTACAATCCCAACAACTTGGTTGTATGACCAAAGATGTGTCCGTTAACTTGTCAAAACCTCATTGTGAGTTTAAAAAATATCATTTTTTAGTATATAGTAAAGGTTTAAACAAACAAGCACACCTAAAATACTGGTTTGCTATAAAACAGGCAATTAGGTTTGCCTCTGTCTCCAACCTGTTTTGTCATCAGGAAACAAAGTTAATAATCCTATTCTAAACTGCAAATCATTTTTAAAAACATACCATCACCACCATCACGACTGTCCACTATTACTGTTATTACCACTGTTATTGTTCCTACCAAGAAGCCAGCTGAAGAAGCTGGTTAGAATTTACCTAATGGGCTAAGGGAGAAATCTAACCCCAAAATGTCACTTAAACCTAATAACAAAGATGAAAATATGCAATCAAGAAGGGGAATAGCACTCCACAATTAAATGCAAGGCATGGTTGGTTTAAGGGGGTACAGGGAGGGAAGTGCTTCCAATTTTGAGAAAATTGTCTTCTGGGTATGAAAGTGCTGAAAATGAATGCATACTACACAGCAGACCTCCCTGTAGAAAGAATACATCTGATGAAATGATTTCTAAACGCACTGCTGGTAGAGGCTGGATCATCACTTAAATCCAAACATGAGCATATACTGACAGTCCTTAAATATGTCCAACCAACATCATTCTATGATTTATCATTTAAATTCAACAAATCACTCACTCTCACCTGTATGTAATTTTATACTTTTTAGAAATAAGTTTATTGAAAATATTTGCTAAATATGATTTACTTAAAATACTAAGACTTTTCATATAAACATACTCAACTCAGAAAGAAATAACCTAAAACCTTATCAAACATTATATTCAAATTATTGGTTCATAAAAACAACAACATCTTCCCCCAAAAGGTTTACAATTAGTTGAAGAACTTTAAACTAGAGAGCCATATAGTCAGTCTGGAAATGAAAATAATACCTGGACAAAGTTATGGGACTTGGGCTATGGCCCTATGGAAAGGCCCATTACCATGTTCATAGAACAACTTTAGAGTGATTACTAAACCGAAATAACTAATTCTCAATTTACTACAATAATGATCTTGTACAGTAAAAAGAATTGGTAGGTGGCAACACAATCTAATGTAAATAATATGTGGCAAAACAATGCACATTCTGGGTCTACTTTTCCACTGAAATACAGTATATATAATAACAACACAGAAAAGGCCTTAATATAATTAAGTAAAGGGAAAGAGCAGGATATAATATATTCATGGATACACATTCATAGGCAAAAGCTGGAAGGAAATGTGGAAAAATTATTGTTTTTTTAATAAAAGGTAGTGATCATTCCTAAAGCAAGAAGTTGCTATGAAGATTCATTTTTTTAAATCAATCACCACTGAAAGGCTAACTTTACCCAAGCACTCAGTGCTCAGAATACAAAGGTTAAGTGAAATTCCAACCCTCAAGAGTTCCTGGTATACCTGGGTGATAAGAGTTAAAGGAGGGCTACCTCAAGTAGACTGGTAGTGGAGACACACACAAAAGATTTTGCACAATCTTATAAAGACAATCAAATCATATTGTTTTATCATCTATGATGCTGTGATGTTTCATGGCTACCACTGAGAATCAGGAATGAAGACTCCTTTCCACCAAATGAAGAGTATATCCACATACACTAATACTTTTGCAACCAAATCCAGGAGTGTCTATATACAAACCCCAAGTTACATGTTGAACTCTAGAGAATTCGTTCACTCAGTCTACCTTCTTAACGTACATCTTAACATCTTAGTTCATTGGCTTGCAAATTTTAAGGCCAACTTTTCATTCTGTGTTTGAGAAGAGGGAACAGATGGCCTACACAGCATAAACTCTCCCAAGAACTAATTTTTACCAATCACATGTAGTTAAAACCCAGATTTATACCTACAGATTAGTGAGCAACAGAAACCCTCACAATGACTTGACAATTATTCAGTGTGACAGCTGTTTGTACCACTACCAAATGTGAGTTTTAAAACACAGGCTAACACCTCTGTTTCCTCTGGATTAAAACAAAACATAAAACAAAGAACCTGAGTTACAATACCAATTACAGATATAAAACAAATCTTCGCAAAGAAATTTTTAAAAGGTGAAAAATACTTAAAACCTACGTAAACAACAAAGAAAACCATAACTACACATCCAAACTCATTCCAATGTTTGTGCTGTATAGTATGGTTTCAGAACATATTTTGTTAAAAAATAAAACAAAAAGTAGCAATGTTATCTGTATGCTGCAGACGAGTTTTACCCAAATGGTAAGAAATATCACCTTCTTGGGTGATATTTTTGACACTCTATCAGCTGCTGCATAATGAAGAACATCAAAAACTTTCCTGTTAACATAAGACCCCAAATGCATTAATTTGTTAATTTTTGTTTCAGAAGAGAACAGCATCTACCTTTTGTGTTGTAAGTTCCTTGAGAGTTGGGGCCATGTCTATCTTGATCCCTGCTGTACTGAAGGTGCCAAGTCCAGTGGCCAGAACATAGTACATACTTGATTCTTATTTAATTTTTTAAAAATTTCGTTTAAGTTGCCCTTACCAGTGTGGATCATTGGTTGGGCATCATCCTGCCAACTGAAGGTTCACTGGTTCAATTCCCTGTTGGGGCATGTACCTGGATTGCAGCCACTCCCCAGTTGGGGTGTGTCAGAGGGGAGATCGATTGATGTTTCTCTTACAGATCAGTGTTTTTCTCCCTCTCTTCCCCTCTAAGAATAAATAAAAATTACTTTTTTAAGTTAACTGTTAGGTATTTCTTCATGAGTTATACAAAATGACCGTGTTTTCCTAGTACTAAGATGACTAGGTTAAAAAAAAAAAACCCGGATGGGAAATTAGGAGTAGAAATTCAACTTAAATCCAAATAAAAACAAGGTAAATGTTGGCTTTGCTTCTAATGGGGGATAACCCAAAAACTCTTCTATTTTAAAGTAATTTATCCCACAGCTTTACATAGATATACTTTATTTTTTTTTAAGATTTTATTTATTTTATTTTGAGAGAGAGAGAGAGAGAGACATCAATGTGCAGTTGCTGGGGGTTCTGGTCTGCAACCCAGGAATGTACCCTGGCTGGGAATTGAACCTGGGACACTTTGGTTCCCAGCCCGCGCTCAATCCACTGAGCTATGCCAGCCAGGGCTATATATACTTTATTTTAAACACAAAACAGAAATTATGCAGTGGGGTAATATTACTCTGCAACTTTTTAAAAAATATTTTATTTATTTTTAGAGCAAGGAGAAGGGGGTGAGAAAGAGAGGAAGAGGAACACCAATGTGCGGTTGTCTCTTGCGAGACCCTAGTGGGGACCTGGCCTTCAACTCTGGCATGTGCTGTGACTGGGAATTGAACCTCCGACCCTCTGGTTTGCAGGCCCGTGCTCAATCCACTGAGCCACACCAGCCAGAGCTACTCTTCAACTTTTCAATACATCTACATTAAACATATATTTCCAATTTTGTAAAAATTTTAGAAATGTAGCAATATCTCTGCTTAAAAGCAAATGGACAAGAGAGATGGACATTAAGAAGTTATTTATGATGACAATAAACTACAGAACAACTATTATTCAGAAACTGCCAGAAATAGAGCTGAATGGAAGTCCTACAAATCTGGAATTAAAAGAAAAAACCACATCAACACTGGTAGAAGGTTGGGAGACACAGAACGGGATGGGGCTGGTTCTAGAACACATGCAGCAGATAAAAATTAGGAGGGATATCTCAGGGCAAGGGGCTCAACCCTCCACCAGGCCCCCCAGCCCAGGGTTCCAGTGCTAGGAAAATGAATCCCTGTAACTTCTGGTTGTAAAAACCAGAGGAGATGAGGCTATGGAAGACAAGCTGCTTGAGTCCCAGGCAGTTCCTCTTAAAGGGCTCATGCACAAATTTACTCAAATTCATTTCCTCTGAGCTCCAGCACGGGAGCAGCAGATTGAAAGGCACCAGAGACATACTGGGAGGAATGGAAGCATCTAGTATCAGGGTGAGAGCTGGGGGTCAGCTTTCTCCTGGACAGAAATGCTGGCAGAGGCCATTGTTCCTTTTCTGAGCCCTCCTCCAACAGAGTGGGCAGAGGGAGTGCCATTACTGAGACTCCATCAACCTAACTTACAGTTTGCCCCACTCTGGTGATTCCCTGAGGACCCAACTTTCGGGCCAACCCAAGCTATTGCCAGTGGTTTTTCCCTATGCACGGCTTATCTGGGCTCATGATTCAGATTTTCCTAAATTTTCTCAAACAAACATCATCTGGCCTCAGCGTGGCTCAGGCCTATTGCTAAGTGGGCCCAGGCCTGGCACTAGCAGCATCTGGCCTTCATTCACAGCTTGGACTTGTCTAGACACCTCCAAAACCAGCACAAGTAGCAGCCAACTAACTGTAGATCACTTTTGTAGCTTAGTCTTCCAGGTGGCCTCCATCATTACATAGGTGGTGACAAAAAAACACTCATTCAGAACAAGAAGAAAAAAGAATTTTAAAAAATGAGGGTAGTGTAAGGAGCCTCTGAGACAACTTCAAGCACACCAACATATGCATCATAGGGGTGCTAGAAGGAGAAGAGACAAAGCAAGAAATGGAAAACCTATTTGAACTAATAATGACAGAAAACTTTCCTAAGTTTTCTGACCTTGACCTGCACCACCCGGGAGGCCCCAGAACCTGCACACCCAGCGGACAGCTACTGACCACGCTGGAGCACTACCACTCAACCACTTCGACAAATGACACACTCAAGGGGTGAACTTAAGTGAGCACCAGAGCCCTACTGAAGCCCTGCTCTGTGGAGTGGGGCCCTGCACAGCTGATCAGTCTGGGTAAATGCCTCCCACAGACCTGCCAACGGCAATCAAGGCTCAACTGTAAGAGGAGGGTGTACACAGCTCATACTGTGGGCACACTTTGAACACCCAGCTTGGTTGATAGGGGAAGCTGTGACCCTGGACTCTACAGGACACTCACTACATTAGGCAGCTCTTCTAAGCCAGGGGTTCATAGCAGCCCTACCTAATATATAGAAACACAGGGAGGTTGCCAAAATGAAGGGACAAATAAACGTGTTCCAAAGGAAAGAACAGAACAAAATTCCAAAAAAAGAACTAAACGTAATGGAGACAATCTACTAGATGCAGAGTTAAAAACACTGGTTATAAGGATGCATTCAGTGAGAACTTCAACAGCATAATCAAAGTCATGGAAATAATGAAAAAGATCTAGTCAGGAATGAAGAACAATTTACAGGGAATCAACAGTAGAGTAGATGAAGTACAGAATCAAACCAGCAATTTAGAAAATAATGAAACAAAAAACACTCATTCAGAACAAGAAGAAAAAAGAATTTTAAAAAATGAGGGTAGTGTAAGGAGCCTCTGAGACAACTTCAAGCACACCAACATATGCATCATAGGGGTGCTAGAAGGAGAAGAGACAAAGCAAGAAATGGAAAACCTATTTGAACTAATAATGACAGAAAACTTGCCTAACTTGGTGAAGAAAACAGACATATAAGTACAGGAAGTTCAGAGTCCCAAACATGATGAACCCAGAGGCCCATACCAAGACACGCCATAATTAAAATGCCAAAGGTTAAAGACAAAGAAAGAATCTTAAAAGCAGCAAGAGAAAAGCAGAGAGTTACTTACAAGGGAGCTCCCATAAGATTGTCAGCAAATTTCTCAAAAGAAATTTTGCAGGTTAGAAGAGCTTGGCAAGAAATATTCAAAGTCATGAAAAGCAGGGGCCTACAGCCAAGAATGATCTACCCAGCAAAGATATCATTTAGAATTGAAGGGCAGGTAAAGAGCTTCCCAGACAAGAAAAAGATAAAGGGGTTCATCATCACCAAACCAGTATTATATGAAATGTTAAAGGTTCTTATTTAAGAAGATAAAAAAATATGAACAATAAAATTGCAGTAAATACATATCTATCAATAATTGACTCTAAAAACAATAAATAAGAGGATTAGAAACAGAATCACAGATACAGATGTTTTGATGATTGTCAGATAGGAGAGGGGTTGGGGGGATGGGTGAAAAAAGTAAAGGGATTAAGAAGTATAAATTGATTGTTGTTACAGAATAGTTATAGGGATGTAAAGTACATCACAGGAAATACAGTAGCCAAAGAATATATACATATGTATGACCCATGGACATGGACGACAGTGAAGAGACTGCCAGAGGGAGTGGGAGGGTCTGAGTAGAGGAGAGCAAAGAGAAAAATTAGAACAACTGTAACAGCATAAACAATAAAATATGATTTAAATTTAAAAAGTTATGATAATGATAAGATATAGAATAATCAAAATCTAAAAAAGAACAAGGTTAAAAGACAAACCACTCAATGGCAAGTGATTTTTAGTAAAAATGTGAAATCAATTTGATCAAGAAAAAACTTTTTTTTTAACATTTTTTTTGTGCTCAGTAAGTCTGATTTCTTTAGCGGAGGCCTGTATAGGGGTTAATTTTATTTTATTTTATTTTATTTATTTATTTTTAGAGAGGGAAGGGAGGGGGAGAGAGAGAGAGAGAGAGAGAGAGAGAGAGAGAGAGAGAGAGAGAGAGAGAGAGAGAGAGAGAAATCAGTGTGCGGTTGCTGGGGGTCATGGCCTGCAACCCATGCATGTACCCTGACTGGGGATCGAACCTGCGACACTTTGGTTTGCAGCCCACGCTCAATCCACTGAGCTATGCCAGCCAGGGCTAACATTTTTTGTTTGTTTGTTTTAAATTTTTAAAAGATTTTATTTAATATCCTGACTGGTGTGGCTCAGTGGATTGAGCACTGGCCTGTGAACCAAAGGGTTACCAGTTCGATTCCCAGTAAGGGCACATGCCTAGGTTGCAAGCCAGGTCCCTAGTAGGGGGCACTCAAGAGGCAACCACACATTGATGTTATCTCTCCCTTTCCTTTTCCCTCCCTTCCCCCCTCTAAATATAAATAATAAAATCATTTAATAAGCGATTTTATTTATTTACATTTAGAGAGAGGAGAGGGGAGAAAGAAACATCAATGTGAAAGAGAAACACTGATTGGTTACCCCTCATACACGTCCTGATCAGGGACCAAATCTGCAACCTAGCTGCTTGCCCTGACCGGGAATTGAATCACGACCCCTTGCTTTGCAGATCGCCACCCAACCAACTGAGCCACATCAATCAAGGTGAGAAAGAAAAGCTTTTTAGCAACTATTGCTGGAACTGAATATTCAAGTGAAAAAAGTTAATCCCATGTGACTCCTTCTACAAAAACTAATTCAAGATGATCATAGACTAAAACCTAGAATCAGGAATTTCCTACAAAAAGAACAGGACAATATCTTCATGACCTCATGTCAAAAAGAGAATTCTTTACCCAGAAAAGCAGTATAAATTTTTTTTAAATTGATAAATTAGACTTTATGAAAATTAAGGTTTTCTGTACACCAAAGACACCATTAAGAAAATGAACTTGGAAAAAAAATACAGTAAAGATTAAATCAAAAGAAAAAGAAAATGGACAGATGGGCCTTAGTTAAAAAAAAAAATGATCACAGCTCATAAATCTAACAAAGAACTCATATCTCAAATGTAAATAGAGGTCTGACAAATCAATAATAAAAATACAAATAACCTAATTTTTGAAAATGAGGTATGAAGAGATTGTTGAGGAGAAACAGATTAATGTAAAAAAATAAAATAGATAAAAAAGATTGATCATATTGAGGAGGATATGGAGCACGTGGAACTCTCAATACACTGCTGCTGAGTATAAAATGGCACAACCAATTTGGACTGTTGGGGAACTGTTTAACACTTAGACATATATTTACCCAGTGACGGAATAATCCCATCCCAAGAGAAATTAAAACATGTTCACAGAAACTATAGGAATGTTTACAGCAGTCTTATAACAGCTGGAAACTGGAAATAACCCAAGTGCCCATCAACAGGTGATAAACTAAGTTACATCAATACAGTGAGTACTACAACATTAAAAAGGAATGATTCACGCAACTACATGTATAAAACTTAAAAACACAAAAGCCAGACACTAAAGAATACACACTGCATGATTCCACTTACATGAAACAGAAATACAAGGGGAGAAATGAGATATGGGTTGCAGGAGGTGAAGTAGGAATTTTCTGGTAAATTTAAGTACTTTAAATTTTGTTCAAGACTTTGTTTACAAAAGAGTAGACAACTATGAAAATGTACTGGTTTAAATAAAATATCTGTGCATTTTACATTAATTATACATATTTAAAAAAAATCAGCACAAAAATTTTTCTTTATTAAAAAAATAATTTTAATTATACATATTTAAAAAAAAATACCGCTTATTCCACTGGCACACTCTAAGGGCAGTCTCTACATGTAGATATTACAGTACCTTCTCAGTACATGAGGTTACTCTGTACAATGGGTGAAAGGGTCTTCTTTTGGATCTCCTGTACAACCAGTTTATGCAGTCCTTCAGATCTTGCGGTATTTTATCCTGAAGGTTGAGCTTGATAATCAGACCAGCACTCCTGCATCCTGACTGACCAGCATTCACATCTAATCAATAACAGATGTGGGAATGGTGCCAGGGTGGGCCTTATACCAAAGTAACAATTTTGCTCCTATTCAAGAGCAAATATTCCTTCTTAAGCTCCAAGTTATCCAAATAGAGAGAATGACATCTGGAAATTCACTACTATGCCATGTGTTTGGTCCCTCTGGATGATAGCTGTAGCCATTGCAGGCAAAGGGTTGCTGTGCCAGCCTCAAGGGACAATGCAGAGTATAGCAACTGCACAGCTTTGCAGTGTAAAGAAAGTGCTAAAAGCTTAAAGGAAAAGTAGTAGCAAATGGGTGTGAATAGAATTCATTTAATAAAGCAGAATTCGCTTAATAAAACTCCTCATTATGGTTCTTTTTGTAAATAAATAGGAATTGTTTATCTCATTTCCATATTCAACTAGGCTCTAATCTTTCTTTTTTCACAACCTTGCCTTCTCAACTCTTTACCACTCTTCTGGGATCTATTTTTTAAAAATTAATACGCCCACCCTAGCCAGTGTGGCTCAGTTGGTTGGATGTTGTCCTGCAAATCAAAAGGTCACAGGTTCCATTCCCTGTCAGGGCACATGCCTGGGTTGAGGGGTCAGTCTCCAATCAGAGTGCTTAGGAGAGGCAACTGATCCATGTTTCTTACATCAACGTTTCTCTCCCTCTCTTTCTCCTTCCTCCCCTTTCTCTAGAATCAATAAAAGAAGAAAAAAAAAAAACTCTCCCAAGAAAATTAATACTCAATACAAACAAATCCAATCACATAAACTCCCTTAGAAAACATTACAGAAATTTAGAGATGTGGAAAAACTTTGAATTAGGTATACAAACACCAAAGTAGTCAGCTGTAAAGGGGGAAAGTGGGGTTGGGCTGGGAGGCTGTTTACTTTTGGTCTTACATTGTTGTTTCTGCAACTGTTTGCATTATTCTTATATTGTGATGTTTTAATGTTATTTGCATTATGCAGCCATTAATTCTAATGATGACTAAAAAGTGACCAATTAATAACAAAAGAACTGATTTAAAAGCCTTTCTATGGATGCCCAGGAGGACTAGACACCTTAATCCATGCTGATGATGAAGCAGGTTTCCAGTGTACTTAAGGTTTGAATTGGGCAAGACTTTCTTGCTCTGAGAAGGGTAAGTCAGGAAGCAAGTATCATAACAGCTACCATTACTCTCCCTCTCCACTTCCATTTATTCATTTGTAAATTATAACATTTATGTGTTTATACGAAACAAATGGTGCTAAGCACTCTTACACCAAGACAATGGTATGAGACATTACTACTTTACTCAACCAGAAGAAACTAACGCTTAGGGAAGTTAAATTATGCCCCAGGTCATATAGCTAAAATGAGGTAACAGCTCTGCTGGGCTCCAGTGCCCATAACTGTAGCAAAAGGAATCTAAATTGAATGATGCTGAAAGAGTGAATTATTATATGAAGTCTGTACAGTGTGATCAAGAATTTAATAAAAGATACAAACACCGATCATAGTGCAGAGACACTTCATAGTCTATAGTTCATGTCTTTCTTCACAAGTATATATGTAAAAAGTCTAAAGCTTAACTGGACCCTGGGAAAGTTAGAAGACTGACAAGTAGAAGTTATTATGTAGGAACCTGCTTATGTACTCAACAGGCAGTAAGAGAGGCTTCTGACAAAGCAGCCCCATTGTGTCAAATGAATAGGCTTGAGGAGTAAGAAAAAATAAACCATGGTTTGAAAATGTTGGCTCCACATCAACATTATCCTTTTCTTCCCAGTATGGCGCCTCAAATTTAATAATCCCAAAAGTTTTCTTCATTACCTCTAAAAATCCAGACCTTTAGAAAAATGAGTAAATACTTTGTATAGATACAAATATAAAGGGTCAACAGCTGTCGTGGCTCATTGAAAAGACTATTTTAATAACAACACCCTAAAAACATAACCAGGTATTTTACTCTGTTTTCCAAGAGAGGCAGATCAAAACCAGCTAGAATATAAAGTCTCTTTGGCAAACATTTCAGTGACGTGATTAGCACCTACTCAATTCATCTGTTAAGATAGTGCAATCTTATTTTGGCATTAAACTAAAATTGGTATAGGGAAAATGGAATAAACATGGTGATAAATGAACTGGGAAAAGTACCAATATGGGATCTCATGGACAACTCCACCCAATATACAATATAAGTCCTGGAGATGGAATACAGTTTAAGTTTGGAATGGTTTAACTTGCGTTCTTCCTCCAAGCCCTGGGATTCTTCACAAGTGTGAACAGAAATATGAATATGCTGCAGCAAAAGGCTACAGCTGCAGCTTGCAGATGTCGGGCTGTTAGCTCTGTGATCAGCAACCATGCTGTCTGCCTTGCTGTCTCCGTCCAGGTCACTGCCTCATCAGTCAGCACTGTGGCTATAACCCAGTGATTTCCAACTGGTGTGCTGCAAGAATTTTTAAAATATGCAATACCTGATTATTTAGTCAGGGGCACTGACCTCTTTTTCTTTATATTATCAAATTAAAAAATGACAACAGCCACACAGCAGCAGTCCGTTGTGAATGACTCACAATTATACCTATTTTTGGTAAGATCAGCAAAAAATACATTTATATATTTTTGGTGTGGCACAGAATTTTAGTAATTAGTTTAATGTGTGCCATGAGATGAAAAGGGTTGAGAATCACTGTGTAACCAGAGGATGGAGAGAGGCTCTTCCTGCTGAGCAGCACTCTTTGTAATCGAACAAAGGAAAAAGACCTTATCTGGGAACTGATGGTCATCATAGAAATTTCTCTTCAATTTGCTATATTCTTGCCTCTTAATGAAAAACTGAGTGGGAAAAATGCTGATACATTGATGTCTCATTTTTCTCCATAAAAATGATGTCTCAGTTTTCTCCATAAAAATAGAAATACTACCACCTGGTTTTTATTTCTTATCCCTGGGGGACTATTATGAGGATAAAAAGCTTTGAAAATTAAAAGCACAATGCAAATATAAGGCTATATTATAGTGGGGACTGAATCCAAACAACATAAATGGAATGTAGATGGGCACTTTGGCAGGGCAAATAACCACATCTGCCATCAGAGCAAACTTCTAAGTTCCAATACCTACTTATTATATTATGAGAAGATCTCTGACAGAAATTAAAGAGGCCTAAAACCTATAAAACAAGCTGTGCCCTCACCCTAAATTGTCCTGCCTTCCCTGTTTTAGGCACTTTGGAAACTCCTACTTTAAGTCTAACCCAAACCTCACCTCTTCATTAGCCCTCCCAGACACTTAAATGAACCTTGACAGAATTAAACTCTCCCATTTACCTACACTCAAGGTCCCTTAAAAACATCTGTGCAATATCATTTGTCATATTGTACCACCTGTGATTTGTTTCTGGGCCTGTCTTTCTCCATTAGCCCAAGTGAGTTCCTTGAGCTATTCAGATTTTGTAACCGGAGCATCTACCTAGCGTATCTGATACACAGTATAGACTCTAAGTCTTTCCTAACGTGAGTTAACTAACTAAATTGCAATACAGAAGGGTTTCTTAACCTTTTCTGTTAAGAACTTCTCAAGCTGTGTGCTAAGGAACACTGGAGTGGTATGAATGATTACAAATGTACTGAGATTTATTGATTTCCTCAGATGGCCAATCAGAATTTACCAATTTCTCATGTGTGCTATGATGTGAAAAGGTTGGGAAGTACTATATAAACCTGTAGTGAAGATTTATTTTTAAAATACTAAACAAATAGAAAAGTAGGATTAAACACTATACTAATGGTGACATCAACTGAGGCATCAAGAGAAAAAATACAATGAGTAGAATAACTGCTTCACATACTGTTCACTAGAAAATAAAGGTTTCAGAATATTGGCATCAGGTAAAGCATCATATCCTGAAAGAGAAAAATAACATTGCCACCTCCCATAGCAGTCAGCCTGTGCAAACACCATATGGTCTGCTAATTTAGTCAAAAAGAACCCCAGAATTTACTTTTTCGTTCTGTAGATAGAAATGAAAATACAGTTGCTAGAAATATTTCAGAAACCATTTCGCCAAATATCTAATGAAACACATACAGTACCCAAGTTTATTCACCATTTTTAAACCTCTTATTGAATGCACAAATATCCCTTATAGGCTACATTAAGAACAACTGATCAGCTCATTCTTTTCATTTTCCTTTTTATTTAAAAATAACCAATCATTACTTTGTATCACCTCCCACCCCACCCTCACTTCCTCCCACACACTGCCACCCCAAGTTCAAGTCCTCAACAGAAAAATTCAGACCTTCATATCTTGTACTGACTACAGTAATTATCTCAAAATGGTCTCCCTGTCTCTAAGATTGCCCCCTTGAAATTCTCCTTCTGCCCAAATGCCAAGTCCCATTTCCCTGTTAAAAAAAAAAAAAAGCATAAAGCAACAACAAAACTGTAAGATAAAATACGGTGTATAACCTAGACATTCGCTACCTCTCCAGTTTCACTGTCCTCCACTTTGACCTCATACTTTACTGGGTGGGACTCCTCTCGTCTCTTCCAGGCTAACGTTTATTCACACATGAAGAACAACTGACCTGGTTATCATCTCTTCATGGGAACACTTTTCCTGATTCATTATGCCAGGATAAAAGACTCTTTTAGGTATGTGTTCTCTAACCAGATGATAGCAAGGTAAAAACCAAGAGTTTTTCCTTTTGGTTTTATCTAAAATGTTAGTGCGGGGCTCAGTGGCAACAGTTTCATTCCACTTAGGATCCTTCTCCAAATTCCTTGGGTCTTAATCTGCTGCTGGTTTTAAGGGCTGTTTTTTAAAATGTCTTTTACTGTATGCCACCTCAAAACCCATTTGGATACAGATGCATGTTAAAGTAGAAAGACTAAAAAGACCTTGCAAATTGCTTTTAGAGAAGCATGTTTTTGTTATTAAATTAATCCCCTACAATAAATGAATATTTCACCTGCAACTTTCCATGCCTCATTAAGACCTGTATCTTTTTTTATTTTTTAATTTTTATATTGTTTTAATCATTGCTCAAGTACAGTTTTCTCCCTTTTACTCCCATTCCAGCCCACCCACCCATCCCTCCCCACCTCCCTCCCATTACCACCCACCCCCTAGTTTTTGCCCATGTGTCCTTTAAATTTGTTCCTGTAAACCCTTCCCATTCTCCCCTGAAATTCCCTCTTCTCTCCCCTCTGGTCACTTTTAGCCTGTCCGCTATTTCAGTGTCTTTGGTTATATTTTGCTCATTTCTTTGTTTTGTTGATTAGGTTCCTGTTAAAGGTGAGATATCATATGGTATATTTCTTTAAACCTTACTCAAAATTCTTTAGCCTCTCATTTTGGTGATTTCTTATGTTCAAAAAAGATGAGTGCAACATCACAGGTAGAGTCAAAATTATACCCCACAAGGAACTTTCATCCTCAATCTTTGTCATAATATATACTTAAAAGGTGAGAGGCACAATGTGCCACAAAAAAAGTACTGAAACCTTTTATATCCATCATCTTGCACACTCAAAATCAGCACCTTTTCAGTAGACATTCTCCTTAACTACCCTTTATATATATACCTTCCTCAGCTGGACATGAATCTTAAATTGTTTCCCTTTCTCCTTAGCATTTCCCATTTTTGTAACATATTATCAAACATTTTAAATACATATATATAACATATAATTTAGCCTACATATATTACTTATTAATCATCTTTACTATTTGTCTCTCCCAGAAGAATTTAAGGTAGGGTCTTTGTTTTATTCACTGATGAAACTTCAATACTTAGAACAGTGCCTGGCACACAGTGGTACTTAATAAATATTTAAATGAATGAATGAACAACAATGAGGACAGATGTAACAATTATTTGAAAGCAGTCTTCTCCCAATCTCAACATTCAATCCATCGACAAGTTCAGAAAACCCAACCTACCTCTCAAAACATACGAAATCATCTCTTCTCCATCTTTTGCCACAAATCTACTCCAAACTCATGTTTTACTCCTGGTCTTTCTGCTTTCAGCTATGTGCCCATACAATTTTCTCTCTATGCCACAAGAAGAGTGATGTTTATAAAATATGAATCACATTACTACCCCACTAATGTTTCAATGCTTACCCATCACTCTGAATAAAATCTCAATTCCTCACTTTGGCTTACAAAACTCTACGGAAGCTATCTACTATCTCTCTTCCTCTCTATCTTCTTTTCCCTACTACATTGTAGCTACAGTGACTGCTTCTCTGTTCATTGAACACATCAAGCTCATTACTACCATGTAACGCCTGCACTGCTTTTCTCTGTCTGTAGTATCCTTCCATCTGATACCTCCTAGACTACTTGTCATTCAGACAACAGCTCTGTTTACTGCTTCAGACAGCCTTAATTGATCATTCACTGTCATACCCTCTTTATTTGTTAATGAAATCTTTGCTTAGTACTATATTTCTATTACCTTAACTTAAAAATATTTTTAAAAAATCAGTGGAAAAACAGTATAAAAAACTCCCTTGATACCATTCACCTACATTCACTGATTAACTGACCTACCTCTCTTATCATTATCTATCTACCTAGCCCCTTTACCTACCTTCCTACCTCTTTTTTTTGTCTAAACCCCTTGAAAGTAAGCTAGTTCCTCCTCACCTTTAAATATTTCAGTGTGTAATTGCTGAGAGATAGGATATTCACTTACGTAAGCACAGTATAATCACCAAAATAATTAATGTTAATGCTGTACCACTATCTAATCTACAAACCTTATTCTAAAATTCTTAAGATGGAGAACACATTGAAAATACAGCTGTAGTGTCGCACGTTTGATTCCCAGCCAGGGTACATGCTTAGGTTGCAGGCCATAACCCCCAGCAACCGCACATTGATGTTTTTCTTTCTTTCCCTTCCCCTCTCTCTCTCTCTCTCTCTCTCTCTCTATCTCTCTCTCTCTCTCTCTCTCTCTCTCTCCCCTCTCTCTCTCGTGAATAAATAAAAAATAAAATAATAAATAAATAAATAAATCTTAAAAAAGAAAAAAAAAAAGAAAGAAAATACAGCTGTCTATGAACCAGAAAATGGGCTCTCACCAGACATGGAATTTACTGGGACCTTGATCTTGGACTTCCTAGCCTCCAGAACTGTTCAATCCCAATTACCAGCAGAGACAGAAAAAAGGTAGCAGCAGCCCAGGAGGTCACTTTAATTCAACACACCTTAGAAACAGTTCTACCCAAAACTGCACCAAACCAACTTTATTAAGTACCTACCATGGAACAAAAACCAGGCTAGTTGCTAGATATTCAATAACAAATACAGACAGGATCCCTCAGGGAGTTTACATACTATTTAGGGTTGAGAGCAATGAAAATAGGTGGGGAAATACTGGTTGCCTTGACAGCAGATAGGAAACACATATGAAAAAGACCTTAATTCCTTCTAAACTTAGATTTTAGTCTTAGAACGACAACAACATAAAAGCTCTTTGAGAGACTTTTGTAAAGAAGTGACAAAAATGTGTTTGTTTCTAGAAAGGATCACCCAAGTTCCACAAGAATGAGGGAACAGTGGGAAAAGATAGAAAGTAGATAGGTCAGTGAACAGGATTTTGTGATAATCCCGGTAAAAGAAAGCACCAGTGGTACAGAAATGAGATGGAAATAAATAAATGCATTTTTAAAATAGAAAATAAAATAAAATTCATATGGAAAAGTAAAACTGAGGGGTCAGGTATCCTTGGCGGTCCCCCAAACTGTCTCATTGCTTCAAAAGTGTTTGGACAAAATAGACTCAGGGATGCCCTATTCTTCCAGCCTCCAAACACCCTCCAACCTCTTTTCCAGTCACCACCTGCAGGACCATGTCAGCCATCCTCAGCCCTTAAGATCAGGCAACACTGTTTTTTAACGCCTTACTGCTAAACAACTATGAGCTCCCAGGTTTCTCAGAATTATTCCACCGAGGTGGAGGGTGCTGTCAAACACTTGGTGAACCTGCATCTGTGGGCCTCCTATACCTACCTCTCTCTGGGCATTTTGACTGTGTAAATGTGGCTCTGGAGGGTGTAGACCACTTCTTCAGTGAGTTGGCCCAGGAGAAATGCAAGGGTACCAGTGTCTCTTAAAGATGCAAAACCAGCACAGTGACTGCATTCTCTTCCAGGAGGGACTACAGCCCAAGATAAGTGGGATAAACTCAGGATACCATGGAAGGTGCCATGGAGAAGAATCTGAACCAGGCCCTTTTGGATATGCATGCCCCGGATTCTACCTGAACAGACCCTCATTTCTGTGACTTTCTGGAGAATGACTTCTTGCATGAGGAGGTGAAACTCAAGAAGATGGGCAACCACCTGACTAACCTCCACCGGCTGGCCAACTCCCTGGCGGGTCTGAGAAGTACCTCTTTGAAAGGCTTACCCTCAAGCTGACTAGGAACCTTTGGAGACCAGAAGTCTTTAAGGGACCCTTATGCATTCCCCTGGTGTCTGGCTTTAGACTAAGCCTCTCCCTGAAACCACTAGGCATCCTTTGAACCATCCTAAGCCCTCTCCCATGCACTGGACCAAATGAAAACAATAAAGCAAGCTTTCGCAGGGGGGAAGAAAACTGAAGGGATCTCCTAAGAAATGGAGAATTCTCAGCCATAAAAACAAACTACTGATAAATGCAACAACGTGGATGAATTTCAAAGTGCATTATGCATGTGGACTGACTACAAAGGAGCACAAGGGGACGATGGATATATTCTCTATGCCTTGATTGGTGGTGGCTACATGACTGTACATTGTTTGTCAGAATTCATAAAATTATACATCTAACAGGGTGAATGTTATGTATACAAATTCTACCTCAATTAATCTAACTTTTAAAAAGTGATTAAGGAGATTTTTTAAAATAACGAGGACAGGAACCAGGCTTTCTTAAAGCATATTTGTAAAGAAGTTAAATAAAATTTGTAAAAAGGAAATGCCAATGGACATTTCGAAGAGCATGTCATTAGAGTTTAAAAAATAAAGGATTATTAGAAGATAGAGCTGGGCAAATCACCTAGAATGCAGTACAAAGACATAATGTAAAAAATACAAAAAAAAAAAAAAAGGATAAGAAACATGGAGAGCAGTGGAAGAGGGTCCAAAACAAATCTAACACAAATTCTTGAAAAATAACAGAGCAAATGGGGAAGTGACACTATTTGAACACATCACAGACAAGAATTTTTGGAGTATAGTAAGTCCTGAGCACCACAAATTGGAAGCCTTCACATCTCTAGAACAAAAGAAATCACCACTCCCAAAGGCTCATGGAAAATAACTATCAGCCTTTAACCTCTACCCTCAGTTAATCATCATTCAAGAGTAGAAAAAAATTATTTTCAGACTCATACAAAGAGTTTACCATTCATAGACTGTCTCTTTAAGAACTTGTGACAGCCCTGGTCAGGTTGCTCAACTGGTTAGAGTGTCCTTCTGATATACCAAGGTTTTGGGTTTGATCCCCAGTGAGGGCAGATACAAGAACCAACCAATGAATACATCAGTAAGTGGAACAACAGATACATGTTTCTCTTTCTCTCTCACACGTACACAAAAATCAATGTCTTAAAAATTATTCATTTATTTTTAGAGTGAGGATAAGGGAGAAAGAGAAGAAGAGAAACATCAACGTATGGTTGCCTCTCACCGCGCGCCCCCCCCGCCCCCTCACTGGGGACCCAGTGGCAACCTAGGCATGTGCCCTGACTGGAAATTGAACCGGTAACCCTTTGGTTCATAGGCTGGCACTCAATCCACTGAGCAACACCAGCCAGAGCTATAAAACAATTTTTTAACACTGATGCTTCTCTCTCCCTTCCTTTTTCTTAAGGAAAAAAAAAAAAGAACTAGTAACTGAAATACTTTGAAAGGAAGGAACATTAACCTAACAGAAGGAAAATTATAATAAAGATGAAATGAGCAGATAAGTTGATGTACATTGGTAAACCCACATTAATATTGGCTATAAAAAGAATAACAGTAATTATTGTTAACTGTGTGATGAGTATAACAAAACACAAATTGGAAATAAAGTCTTAGAATACACATCGAGAAGAAAAGCTGCTGATTTTGAGGTGTTCTCTTGATAGCTATTTAAAAAGTGGGGGAGGTATGTGTAATAACGTTTTAAACTTGAAGTGTACACATTAAAATCTTAAGAATAAGCCCTGGCCCTGACCTGTGTGGCTCAGTTGGTTGGGCATTGTCCCGCAGAGTGAAAAGATCGCTGGTTTGATTCCGGGTCAGGGTACATGCCTGGGTTGCAGGCCAGTCGCCAGTTGGGGCATGTGCAAGGGGCAACCAATTGATGTTTCTCTCATACATCGATGTTTCTCTCCCTCTCCTTCTCCCTACAAATAAATAAATAAAATCCAAAAAAAAAAAAAAATACTAAGCCCTGGCTGGTCTGGCTCAGTAGACTGAGTGCCGGCTTGCAAACCAAACGGTTGCCTGTTCGCTTCTCAGTCAGGGCACATGCCTGGGTTGCAGGCCAGACCCCAGATGGGGACATGCAAGAGGCAACAACATATTGATGTTTCTCTCCCTCCCCCACCTCTAAAAATAAATAAATCTTTAAAGAATTTTTTAAAATGTTAAGAATAACCATAAAAATAAGGGAAATATAACATCTAAACAAAAAGAAATACAGAAGGCAATTTTTAATCTCCAAGGAAAAGAGGAAAGAAAGGAAGTAAAGGAAAAACTTAAAACCGGAAGTGATACTAGTAAATCCAAATATAGAATCATTGAATATAAACAGACCAGAGTTACTAAGTAAAAGAATATATATATTTTTAAAGATTTATTTATTTTTAGAGAGGGAAGGGAGAGAGAGAGAGACAGAGACAGACAGACAGACATCAACGTGCGGTTGCTGGGGGCCATGGCCTGCAACCCAGGCATGTGCCCTGACTGGGAATCGAACCTACGACACTTTGGTTCGCAGCCCACGCTCGATCCACTGAGCTACGCCAGCCAGGGCGTAAAAGAATATTTTTAAGTTGAATTCAAACAAAATTCAAGTATTTGCTATTCTTAAGATTCATGTCTATATCATAATGGTACTAAAGGTTTAAGGAAAAAATGATGAAAAAAACAAATGGATTAGCAATATTAATATTACAGAAAATAGGCTTTACTTTAAAAAGCTGTACTGGGGACAAAAAAAGGTCATTATCACAATAATAAAGGAGAGATTCATTAGGAAAGTATAATAATCCCCCAAAAAGTATGTACCCAACAGCATAGGTTCAAAAACAACATTTTAACAGAACTACAAGAACAATGGAAAATACATATTTATAGTAGGTTTGTTTCTTAAAAGCTGGTAAGACTGAAAAATTAGTATAGCTATAGCATATTTGAACAATACAACCAACAAGTTTGTTATATATGGAAACATTCATTATTAGTAAGATGAGATAATTCTGGTGGTCAAAAGACAAATATGATTCAGATATAAATTTGGGAATCATCGGCATATGTGTGGTTAAAGCCACAGGAATATGAGATGCAGTTAAAGGGCAGTAAGCAATCATCTCTCAAGCAGCAGAGAAAGTGCAGTATGGAATATCCTCTAATGTCTATCTTTAAACTCACCCAGTACTTTCATTTGTCCAGTACAGTGTATATGTATATTGATTTGTGTATTCAAAATGCCGAGAAAATAAAGTGGCAAATTAAAAAGAAATGAAGAAAGTTGAAGGACCTTCAAAAATATGTACTACAGTATTTGAGATTGACTCCAAAACACCAAAATTCCCAAGACAAATCATTGATTCTCCTGGCCCCTCCCTCCAAACACTTTGAAAAGATCAGGTGTTAGAGATGGTTCTCTTGGCTGGAAAAACAAGGAATCTCTTTAATTTTATTCACTCTCCAAAATAAAGACGGAAAATAACATTTCTAGATCAATTATACCAAGCCTGCTGACCTCTCCTTTAGACACTACTGAAGAGCAGGGCTGGGATGGACAGGAAGCCAGTGAGGTGCCTAGGGCTCAAATGTAAATGTAGGGCTGACCAGGGAATGAGTGCCTCAAATTTTTCACCTAAGTATCTCATTTACCTCACCCCAATCCCAGCCCTGTTGAAGAGTTTCTACCACAACTGTTATCTGGGCAATCAAAACACACCTGGTCTTTTGCCATACTTCTCCACTTGGGGCAAAAGAAGAATGTTTTGCCTTTCCCATTCAAAAAAACAACAAGATTAAAAAAACAAACAAACTACTCTTAGCCTCATCATAACATTAGCCTCAGGAAAAGTATGGGACAATTCGTCTCATACCATTCCTGGGGCTGAAAAGAAAATCAGTCTCAGGCTAGGATGCAAACTCCTTTTCCTATTCAACTTTATTTCTGTCATGCCTAGCATGATAGAATAAAGAACCAATTACCTCCAATGTGATTTTCTGGGATGTTTACTTCTAAAGGCTACTCTTCATGGATAGGGGCAGTGAACTTGTCAAGATCACAATACAATTCATCAGGAGCCAATAACAATTTCAACTTGAGGTTTTAAGCTTGGTAACCTGTTTGAGATTACAACCTTGATTTAGACCAATAACCAAAATAGAACACTTAATTTGTTTACTGGTGAAGGAAGAAAAAATTTTAGGAGACCAACCTCCTAGTAGTATTTATCCCAATAAATAAACTGAGACAACAATTTGTGCAAACAACACAAAAATGCAAAATTAAAGAACTTAACTAATTCTAACTGCATCTAGTTTCCCCACCAAATATTATCATTTTAAACAAGGCCCCTTTCCTAACCACTGCTCATCTCGATTAAATTTAATAAACGGAAAAGCAAATGACAGAAAATTTTGTGTCCCCCACCCCCACCCCAGGGGCCCTCTGGGTCATGGTCTGCTTGACTATTAAGGGTGTGGTATAAAATATTTAAAGTAGTGACTAAATTTTTCCATAAAAGTCCATCCAAAGTCTAAAAGCTTTACTACTCAGATAGAGATTTCTCTCCAGACATCTAAAAGATTTACTATATTCCACTTACGACACTCTGGTTTTACATTTAATATTTAGGTAGGAGGTGGTACAGGGAGAAAGAGGGTGTAATTAGTTTTGCTTGTAAAACGTTCATTACAGTTGTAGTGCCAACTGAGCTATACAGCCTATTGGGGGTCTAATAGATTTCAGGGTATTATAGTTTGAGTAATAGAGGTGGGGGTTGTGGTGGAAATCAATAAATTGCTACTACTTCTTTGCAGAGACCCATATGGAAGTAATCAAGCGCAAGGGTGGCAGCTGGGGCCAATAACAGTCACCTGCAGTTGAGGGACATGGGGGTTTCAGATGGGTTTTTAATGCTAATTTCCTACAGAAACAATGAGCTAGAAAGAGCAGAGTAACAGACGAGGCCGGATGAAGAGAGACCAGCCAGAACAATGCCTGCACCTGGTGCTGAGAGCAGAGGGATAGAGCCGGCACGCGCCCGCCAGCAGCACAGGGCACATCTGTCACCCACAAAGCAGCCCATCCCCCAGCTCTTCCAGCAGGATAAGTAATGACGGTCCCTAAACATTAACAGCTTGCCACACAGCAACAGGTTTGCGTTTTTCAGGATGCTACATTCCCTACACACACCCTTCTCCCGTTGCTAAGAATTAGTTAAGGAAACAAGGTTGCTTCCCTGACAGTCTGAAGAGAGACTTGAAAATATGCAAAAAACACATTCTAACTAAGTCTTAGTTATTGTGACTTTGATGTAGGGGGGACTAAGAAAAATCACGTGGAAAGATAAATCTTTTTAAGTATTCATGCAGCAAATATCATACTTATTACTTTTTTTAACTTAATCCTTAGAACCCACAATACTAGCTTTTACTCCCGCTTTACAGGTGGGAGAATTTGGGCTCAGAGGTGAAGGTTAAATTAGCTCATGGTTACACAGCCTAGTGCCAAAGCCTACACAGTCTTTCCACTACCCCTCCACCTGTCCTTACAACCATCACCAAATGAAAATATTGTATTTACTTCAGATCTCTGGCTAGGAGAAGCAATTGCAGTTACATGTACATGTACATCCTATGCAGAATTGCACCCCACCCCTTGCCAAGCATCTTGTAACAAGCTGCTCAGGATTGCATGATGACAGGATTTTTGCTAGCTGTTGCTTTAAACAAGACACAAAAGGTTGCTGTTGCAGGTTTTGGTATGCTTTAGAAAAGTGAATCCATAGGCATTTTAAATTTCTCAGAATACATGCGACGCCACATGGGACTTAAAGTCTGTTTGGAAAACGCATCAACCAGTGAAAATATAAAAACCAGTTATATAGTAAGGTTTTCTTCCCCCTGCAAGTTACAGCCACCACTCATTCCTACATTTACTGACTTGAACTTGGAGGGAAAAATTAAATATCCCACACAGTCCATCATAGTACAAACCTTTCAAATTAGAGCTAGCAGGCATAAATTATAAGTTTTAAAAAAGGGGGTAGGAGGATATGCACAATACGTGTATATAGATATGTATCTCATAGGCAAACGATTCCTCTTGGATTTGTAAAGATGACAACAATACCTAGGCATAATTGAAAAAGTAGAAATTAACACTGTAGCTATGCATTTGAAGTCTGATGTAAGGCACTGGAGGAGTCTGATGGAAAGTGAACCTTTCCGTGCACTCACTATGCTTCTTCCAATACTATCTCTTTTAAAACAGTTCTAACTCTGAGTTGGCAGTAACTTCTAGGCTTACCATTTTTGTGTGTTCATATACATTTTATCTTAGAGACTTTTTAATCCCTTACCATATTATCACACACAACAGGCAATAGAAAATGATTGTAAAGTGAATATCCTGGAAATTCGGAAGACAATTCAAGTCCAAGCTCAGCCGCCTACTAAGGTATCAAGCTCTGGGCCAGGGAGACATTTTACTACTCCACTACTCTGCCTCAACTTTTCTTATCTAGAAAATAATGCATTTGATTAGATCATCCTTAAGATCCATTTCAATCCTAACATTTCCCATGGATCATCACTGAGGACTTGTGAACAACACTTCTAGCACAGAGAGGCCTTAAAATAACTTCAATGAGCTGATCCAAACAATCTTTCAGATCCACTTGAATTCCTGCAATTTTGTATATAATGTGTTCATTCAAACTCCAAAGCATTCTTTCTTGATGTCCCAAACATGCAATTTAAATGTCATTATCTTCATTCCACACTTGGACATTATTGCATTATATACTTCCAGTCCATCATTTCCTCCTTGCTATGAAAAAAAAAAATCCTTAGTTGGGTCATTCCAGAAGCCAATTTAGGTTTGTTTCCTCTTTTCATATTAGTAGAGATTCTCTGAATACTTTCTTTAAAAAAAAAAGTATTTATTTATTTATTTTTAAAGAGCGGGGAAGGGAGGGAGAGAGACAGGGAAAGAAACAATCAGTTGCTTCTCATAGCGCCCCCACCAGCACCGAACCAGCAACTCAGGCATTCCCCCTAACTGGAATCGAAAGGGCACTATTATTCGCTCTGCTGAATGACACCCAACCAACTAAGCCACATTAGCCAGGGTTTTCTGAATACTTTCACAGCCTTCAGAATGTACTATGATATTTTTTCCAGTGTTCAACTCAAAAATTATCTTACTACCTTGGTAACAAGCAACTACTCTCCTGAACTGTGTGGTTCTAGTAGGACTTCTATCAACTACCTTTATTTACATCCACTGGATCCTCACATCTTAAAATGAATATTATTTACCATTTTTTATGCTTCTTGAAACTCTAGCATCAAAAGTATTCCTAGTATGGGCATACAGCAGTATGCAAATCCATTTTTAGCAGGGCAGACTCCAGCCTACATTATACTTCAGCATTAAGTCCTTTTCTTTCAACTGCAACTAGGAGCATGTCTCCTAGGGTACAATGAAAAGTACTTGATCACTGAAGGGTTATCATGTAAATTCAGTATTAACACTATAACCTCTCAAATATTCAGATAAGTCCCCAAAGATGCTGAACATTGCACCTATCAAAACACAAACTTGAAAAGTCTTACTAAATCATTTAGTCAATTTGGATAAGAAAATACTTATTAAACGGAAGGTTCATTTCAAAAATGGCCCCCACCAAAAATAATAAAAAAAGGAATAAAAAGTGTTTTCACCTTTAAAAATCTGACCAAAAAGTTGAAAAAATTGAATAGTACTGCACTGTCCAGCTGACATAAGTGAAGGCTGAAGAGCTCCAAGGAATAAAAGTATTTTTTAAAGTTCCTATTCGAGAATTAGGAGAATTTAAGGCAAAAAAACAAAACAAAACAATTTAAACTGTATATCACAAAACAGTATAATTCAGTACCTCAATCTTGTTTGCTGACTTTTTGAAGTTCTGGTGTAATATAAGATGCTCATTTACATTAGAATACTTAGAATGCTTTTCAAATCGTTTATTACCATAATGAGGCTTAACAACAGGTACAGATGATCTGGGAGGTCGGTACAGTGAGAGACAAGTACCCTGAAAACTAAAGCGATATAGAAAAGCCCCATTCTTAACCCAAATTTAAAGTTAAAAACTCAGATGACTTAGGAATCAATCACAGCAGAATAATGATTACCTAGAAACCTCTGAAATCTCTTGTATGCCTTCTATGTGCCAGACAAATTTCCCTAATGATGACATAAGGCAGGAACTGCATGAAATAGAGACTCAAAGAGAATAACTAGCTTGCTTGAGATCAGAGAACTAGTGAATAATTGCTGTACAGTATGTGTTGCTCTCAATCCCATGCTCTTCCCATAGTTGTCTGGATTTGGAGGCCTGGAAACATGAATACAATGTACAGAAATAGCAAAAAGCTAAATTGTGCATCACAAAATAACAAAGAACACAGTAGCTATGTGCATGTGAACTTACTGCATGACAAAACTACTCCAAACTCACCATTCAAGTCAGATCTGTTGATGGTACTTGTTTATTTTGTTTGCGAACAGAAGAAAACAGCATAGGGATAAAATGTAATGAAAAAAAAAGGGGGGAGGTAAATATATTAAAATTAAAAGATACTGTTAGTTTTACTGTGATATGTTTTAGTTGTTATTCGCCTGAACATGTTGAAATAAAATCTAATAAGATTATTTTATGAGCCATCATTTTAACACTGCCTATTTGTATTATTATACTGACAGAGCAAAATTTCTGTCAAAACATCACAGAAAGACTCAGCATGGAATACCTTAGAGAAATATTTGTGAGACTACTTTTCTAGCATAGAATTCATATATTTTATGTGATTCAAGATTCCATTCAAAAAAGCATGTCATTCAAATAAGTGGCAAATGAAAAATGATACAGAAATATGAACAAAATGAAGCAGCAAAACATTGAATAGCTACATTCTAAACTCCTATCAAATATCAAAAAACATATCATCATAATCTGAAATAAGTAAAAAGCTTTGAAAGGCAGAGAATTGCTCATTTTAGCCCCCAAAACGAAATTAAAATGTACTTACCCCAAATGCCCAATTATAACAATCCAGATTCTTAATATACCAAATTTATGTGAAATAGATATTAAAAAGCTCCTCTTTTTCTCCTCCTAATCTTCAAAGCCCAACCCGAAATCAGCCTTCCTCCTTTCATTAGCTGGACATGTGTCAGCTCTCTCACATCTGCGATTTCTCACTGACTAGAGCTGCCTGTCCCATTCCAGGGAAACACAGATGGATCCCAGATGGGAAGGTCCTGCCAAACAGACCAGCTCTTCACCTTGCCAGAATCCCCAGATACAGTCACAGTCTCTCTGTCTCTTTTTCCCTCCCTCCTACTCTTCCAACCCTCCCCGTTACCAGGGCTCTTTGCCAGCTGATGTCACTAAGTACACACCTCCCAGTGGCTCCTGGCCAATCTGACATTAACTTGTTAAATACGTGTAATTTGTTTATGGCTGACAATAACAGCAAGGATATTGTGCAAAACCTATCTGTACAAGTCCCTAGTGGAATAACATGTAGCGACACACACAGAAATACAGACTCGCATTTTTGGGAACACTCAAATGTTTAATAATTACTATTTAAAGTCCTACATATTGCCTGGTTTCTCCTATTGTTTCGTAGCTTCTGCTCTTTAAGCCAGGTTTTAAATTCTACATGTGACAAATTCCTTCTTTAAATGAATTATTAACATCTACTTTGGACATGTAATTGGATGAAAAATGTAAACTTGCAAATTAATTTGGGGAATATAAACAGAAATGTATGTAAATGATTCACACAAGCTGCCTCTCACATCCAGACTTGGTAGCACTGCAAAACCGGCACGTGATTAAAATAAGACAATGCAGGCAACGTGGTTCTGATGCTGTAAAGATTATAAAATGAAAGATGGGGACATGGGTCAAAAATTGTTTTAAAACAAGGCAAATAGGAATGTAATAACATAATGTTTCACATGAAAAAACTGTTAATGCAAGTTCTAACAATGAAGAGAAAAAATTAAAAAAAATTTTTTTTTAGAAATGTAACAATGAGAACTCAGAGAGAAGGACTGAACTGCTCAAGGTCAGAGTTTAATCACTTACACCCCCAAGTACCTAGCGTATAATAGCTGCTCAGTCAATTTCTGCTAAATGAAAACTGATCATTGTAAACAAGATATTACCATTGGGGTAAACTGGCTGAAGGGTCCAATGGACCTCCCTGTACTTATTATTTTTTTTGGAACTTCCTATGAATTTATACTTTAAAATAGAAGTAAAAAGTTTTTAAAAAGGAGGGCAAGGGGAGGTTTGGCTGCTTCCTGGGTCACATTACATTAATACATACCTGGCAATAAAATCTCCATAAACACATTAGAAATGAAAGATTGTCCATACACATAAACAAGGAGGTGAGGCTACAATTCTTTAACCCTTAATCTTCTAAAACATACTTGGAATACCAGGAATCTGTAAACAATTTTTCTGTCATGGCAATTTTCGGCAAATTGGAAGAGAGACTATTTCTGTCAAGGGCAACTCACAGACTAGGTTTCAGGTCTTTAGTTCGTCCTAGGGGTTGTAGTAATAGCAACAGGAGTAGGCTGAGCGCTTGCCATGGGTACTAAGTATCAGAGACTGTTCTAATTTCTGAATCTTCGCAAAAGCCCTATGTTATATAGTGCCTCTTAGGTAGGTATTATCATTATCTCAATGTTACAGCTAAGTAAAGTAAGGCATGAAGAGTTAAGTGACTTACTTAACCTACTTAGCTAGTATGAGCACCAGGTAGTCTGAGTCCAGAGCCAGAGCATCAAATTACCCTCTACTGTCCAGAAGGAAAATGAACCTTAAGATGCTACTGGCTATCCTAGATCACTAGCTCTGGGAGAAGCCAGCCACCATGTCATGAAGACACTCAGGCAGCACTAAGAGGTCCACATGGTGAGAAATGGAAATCAAATGCCAATGTCAACATCAACCTGCTCACATACCTAGCCACCACCATCCAGGTAAACTGCCTCAAAATCTGACCACGGGAACTGTGTCAGAGAATATTTATTGTTTAAAACAGAAAAAGAGGTGGTTCTTTCACTTCTTATACCCAGATTATGCATTCTAAACACCATTTCCCACTAAAAGAAAGCAGGGCTCTTTAGAAAAAGCTGACTTCAGGTATGGAGCAGGAAATGTACAAAACTTATGTCAGAAAGCAATAAAGCTATCAAAGACTTCTAGAGTTGCGTCCAAAGGACTTAGGAACCAACCTGAAGAGTGGGGCTGTCAACCAACCAAAGTTGGCTTAATTGGTAAAGTTTAGCTGGTTTAGTTCCCAAAACTGAGATAATTTGAATATCAATAAAAAATAACTATAGTAGATTTAAACACAGCAAAATGTTTCCATTTACAAGTTCATAATGATACTTATTTAAAAACTAAGTGATCTCATAATGGCAGGTGTGGCTTAGTTGCTTGGGCGTCATCTGCAAACTGAAAGGTTGCCGGTTCAATTCCCAGTCAGAGCACATGCCTGGGTTGTGGGCTTGGTCCCCAGTGGGTTGGGGCACATGTGGAAGGCAGCTGGTAGATGTTTGTCTCCCTCTATATCCCTCTCCCTTCACCTCTATAAAATCAAAAATAAAAAAACAAAAATAACTAACATCTCTTTTTGAGACATAACTAGAGAACCAATTCATTATTCTAAAACTAGTGAATCATTTTATCTGCCTTCATATAAAATTGATCCTTACTGAATACTCCAATCAAAATGAAAAAGTTATATACTAGCACTATCATTCTGCAAATCCCAAATGAAAAAATTAATCTAGGTAATAATCAACTGCCACTATAATGAGATGAGAGCTACATGGACATAATATGCCTTCTAATGGAAGTATACAATCACCTATGAAGCATTATTAACAGAAAAAAGTAAATCTGAATCCAATGGAACCAGATCTAATAACCAGTTTATAGAACACTGAAGGAACAAAGGCATATATTAATGACAGCACAGTCTAAAATATGAGAAAATCTATAGTGTGAACAACCCCTATTTTTTTTAGGAAAAGGGGGTAGGAATGGGGTAAGGGAGTTGGAGGGGAATCTACACATTAAAAGAGAAATAAAAGACAATTGCAATATATAAACCTTACTTTGATTCTAATTCGAACAAACCAACTATAAAAAATAAACCATGAAATAAGTGGGAAAATTTTAAGACTCACTTGATATTTAATTATATTAAGGAATTATTTTAAGATTTAAAAGTATAATAATAGATTTGTATTTATATTTTAAGTCCTTATCTTTTAAGAGATATATACAGAAATGTTTCATTGATATGTTTATAGGCTATCTAGGACTTCCTTCAAGAGGAATGAGTTGCTAATTATTACAGCTGGACGTTTAAGTACACGAAACCCCATTTTTAAGGCCTGACATTTTCCATAATACAAAGAAAAATAAAAGCAGTGATTTCCTTTTTTAAAACATTTTTTTATTTATTTATTTTTAGAGAGAGAGGGGAAAGGTGGGAAAAGAGAGGGAGAGAAACATTGATGTGAGAGAGAAACATCAATCGATTGTCTCTCATAAGCACTCCAACCGGGGAAACACAACCAGCCCCCTGCCCAGAATCAAACAGGCCACCTTTCACTCTGCAGGACAACGCCCAAACAACAGAGCCATACCAGTCAGGGCGCTGTGATTTCTTTAAGTGTGCCAAATTATGGGTGAAGCTGGCAGATGAATAGGAAGAAAAATTTTAAGTCACTCAGACAAAAGGAATTAAACTCTGGCATAAGGTTTAATGTGGGACCAGAATACTCATTTACCTCACTGACCACATAATGAGTTGATGTACCATCCACTTTTAAAAATAAAGGATGAGAAGCCAGCACCGCAACATATTAGGAATAGCAAACAAAACTGCTAACTGGGTTGCTGTACAACAGAATTTATGAAGGCACTGTTCTTTTTTTTTGGGGGGGGGGGCTGAATTTTTATGATTTTATTTGAGTCCAACTGAAGACATATGCCAGGGAGCAAGATCTCAAATGTTCCCAGGGGTTGTTCTTAAAAAAAATTTTTTTTTAATGTTCTCCTATAGGAAAATCAGAATATATGTGTTAGATTTGAACTGGAGGTATCAACATTAACATTATTTTTATATTTTGTGTTAAAAATAATTAACATTGCCCTGGCTGGCATAGCTCAGTGGATTGAGCGTGGGCTGCGAACCAAAGTGTCACAGGTTCAATTCCCAGTGGGGCCACAGCCCCCAGCAACCGCACATTGATGTTTCTCCCTCTCTCTCTCCCTCCCTCCCTCCCTCCCTCTCTCCCTCCCTCCCTCTCTCCCCCCCTCACTTCCCTCTCTAAAAAATAAATAAATAAAATCTTTAAAAAAAAAAAACCCTCTATGGAAAAAAAATTAACACTGAAATACACACACATATGCATCCATACATACACTTCCTAGCTGTTTGCTGACAGGGTCTAGATGCAATGACATCTCATAGTAATGAACATTATCTTACAGATCTTGGTTTCTAAACCATGTTTTCTACTGAAACCAAGGCTCCTTGGAGAAATGGTCAGTCCAGGGTGGGGCAGAGATATTACAAAATAAGCAGACAACATCTTGTACAACAAAGTAAAAGACTACTGAGAAATGATGGGACATGTCAAAAACACACTGAAGTCAGAGAGAAGGAGCTGTCACGGTCAAATGTGGGACAATTTGAGCATCCAAATCAATGCATAGTAAAGGTTGAAGCATAGTATGATTGTAAAACAAACTTAATTTTTAAAAATGAATCAATATTGAAGAAAGGAAAGCTATTCCTTTTAGTAGGTTTCAACTTGAAATACAGAATGATGGAAGTAGAAAATCACCACTGGTATAGATTAGTGGATAGAAAATTGATGAAAAACACGATATATATCTACATTGTCTCAAAATACATCCTACAAGTTACTTACTGATTTCAAAGAGGAAAACAATAACGTGGCAGTGAAATAAACAGATAGATCAACTTTAACAAAATGAACACAGATACCACTTAACATCACCAATCACCAATATTGAGACATATGACATCATGTGCCTCCCTAAATGACACATTAAGAATACACTATTACTTTTATAGCACTCTGGCCAAAAATCTGTAATATGTATCTAATAATAGGAAAAACATCAGACAAGTGAGGCATTCTTTACATTTAGTACTCTTCAAAATGGTCTGGATCGAGAAGGACTGAAAAAAATGGAAAGACAGAAAAAATAGGAAGGAAATAAGAGAGGAAGTAAAAATGCAGGCAAGACTAAGGAATTGTTTCAGAATAAGAAAATTGAGAGACATGACAATTAAACAAGGTGTGTGATCCTGGACTGGACTGGGGTACAGGAGTTATAAAAGGCATTATTGAGATAACTGATAAAATTTGAATATAGCCTGTGAATTAGGTAACAGTATTGTATTAATATTAACTTTCCTGATTTTAATTATGTGGTTCTATATGAGAATGCATTTGATTTTAGGAAACATACATTAGGTATTTAGGGGCAAAAGAGGCATACTTCCAACTTACTCTCACAGTGGTTCAGGAAAAAATATTATGTGTCATGCACACAATGATAAAGCAAATGAGCAAAATGTAAACTGGTGGACAAGAGTTCCTTTTATAATCCTTGCAACTATCTATACTTTCTATAAATTTTCTATTGTAGCAAATATACTTATTTTTTAAAAAGTCCCCATTTACAACAAAACAGTTTGAAAATGTCCTTGGGGTATTAAATGAAATCCCAAATAAAGTGCAGCAGTCCATGGAGTTCCGATGAAGATGCACATGACAATCTCTCTCCCGTTTGGTTTCTTATTCTGATGATCACTATTACTGCCATAATGGTTCTGAACATTGTTATTAAAATTATTTTGTCATGTAATGTTCATTTTATACATATAATGGGCCACCGATAAAAAACAAAGTGTAAGAAACTTAAATATAAGTATATAATATACAATTAAATATAAGTTAATGAGAAGCATAAAAATGATTCTACAAATATGTTTGAAATGTAGGCCTTTCACTTGCCTTTACCAGATCAAATCTCTCATCCAGCACATATAAAGATGACTTTAGGCCCTGGCTGATGTGGCTGAGCAGCTTGAGTGCCCCCGCCTGTGAACCAAAGGGTCACCAGATTGATTCCCTCACAGTCAAGGCACAGGCCTGAGCTGCTGGCCGGGTTCCCAGTTGGGGGTGCAAAAGAGGCAACCACACACTGATGTTTCTTTCCCTCTCTTTCTCCCTTTCCCCCTCTCTCTAAAGATAAATAAAATCTTTTTAAAAAGATGACTCCAGACCTTCAATGGTATCAAAAGTAATAAACAAGCACTGATACTTATAGTCAATTTGCCTTTCATTTCAGATTGCCTTTACTTGTATACCTGGAATCTTAATGTATGAATGTGTTGGTGTACATATTTCTATATCTATTAAAAACAAAACAATATTATATTCTATTTCAAGAATCAGGTTATAAAAAGATTGTTTTTTTAAAAAAAGTTAACACATTACAAAATTTTAGTCTATACCCCAAAACCAAAACAATCTTTCACTTTTAAATTACATAAAGAATCATTGCTTCTCAGACTTCTGGCTAAGATCCAGTGTAAATTAGTGTTCTACTTAAACCAAAATGTAAAGTTAACAAAAATGCAAGATACTAGTTAAATTGGGTAAAGTAAAAATATGTATTAAATAAATATAACTATCTTAAATATTGTATTTTTAATGGAAAATTATTTTAAGCTAGGTCTTTTTAAAAATTGTCTCCTGGCCCTGGCCAGATAGCTCAGTTGGTTAGAACACTGCCCCAATATGTCAAAGTTTCAGGTTTGATGCCCAGTCAGGGCACATACAAGAATCAACCAATGAATGGGTAAGTGAAATAATAAATCCATCTTCCTCTCTCTACCCCTCCTCCTTCCTCTCTCTCTCTCTAAAATCAATAAGTAAATAAATAAATAAGGCTTCTTTTACATCTACCATACAAAAATAAAATCATCTTTAAAAAACACCCTCAAGACTGCAAAATAAGAGTTTTTTTAAAGATTTTATTATTTATTTTTAGAGAGAGGGGAAGGGAGGGAGACAGAGAGGGAGAGAAACATCAGTGTGTGGTTGCCTCTTGTGCAACCCTACTGGGGACCTGGCCTGCAACCCAGGCATGTGCCCCGACTGGGAATCAAACCAGCGACCCTTTGCTTCACAGTTCAGTGCTCAGTCCACTGAGCCACACCAGCCAGGGCGCAAAATGAGATTTTTCAAGTGCAACAAAATGATTATTTATAGTATTAGGAGATGACTATTTGCAGCAGTAATCAGCAAACCATAGCCTGCTTACTGTTTAGGTAAATAAAGTTTTATTGGAAGGGGACCATGTCTATTCCTTTACATACTGCCTATCTATATAGCTGCTTTCCCATGACAACAGCAGAATTGGGACATAGAGAAAACTAATAGAACCATAATACAAATAAATGTACAGTAAATCCTCACTTAATAAGGTCAATAGGTTCTTGGAACTGTAGCTAAACAATGTAAATCAAAACCAATTTTACCAGAAACTAAAACATCCCATCAACATTATAATGAAATGAAGAAAGTGCTGTAAAGGAAAAAAAAAAAAAAAACACAAGGAAAAGATGGGCCTTACATCAGGGTGTGAAGGGCAGGTTAGTGAGGGGTGTGTTATGTGAGGTACTCTCTGATGAAGTGAAACTTAAAAGGTGAGAAGTGAAATAGGTTTTTTTGTTGTTTTTAAAAAAAGAGCATCTCAAGGACTTCAAGTAGAGGGAAGAGAATGTATGGGAAGAAAGATGACTAGTATGAAGAACTGGAAGGAGGTCAGCATGGTTAGACAGCATTAAACCTGTAGAAGGAAGATTAAGTCGAGTGACAAGCAAAGGAACAGACCACACAGAGCTTTATTGGGGGTAGTAGGTGGACAACGTCAACCAATTTGTCCCTGCTTCTCCATGTCAGATAATCTTTCAAATTTCAAGGACAAAGGCTGTCTCTTACTTGCCTTCTTGCATTTCACAGGCTTGACAACTGTTTAAAGTTTGAAATATACAACTGACCAGAAAATGGAGTGAGTGTCTTCCTTTTTAGGTAATTTACAACACACATTTTAAGAGACACTGATTTCCTCTTATAATGCAATAGAAAGAGCCTGGAGTAACTGTTCCAATTCAGCTACTAAGTGAATTATCTAAATCACTGGCCGTCTCATCTGTCAAATCAGAGGACAGGACTAGGTGGTTGTCATGAGATGTACCTACAGATTTCTTTCTATCTTGTTTAAACTTTGTTATTTGTCTCACTTAAACTGATCCTCAGTGTGGTCTAGTAATGACATCATTAAGTTAATGTGATAATAAAAAGAGGTTCTGTCTCTCTAACAGTCATGACAGTGTACAAATTTCTTTTTTATTAGTTATTAAAGACTATTATTTGTAGATTTATAAAATACAATTAGCATTACAAAGCTTGGACGAATTTTGTGTCAACTTAAAAAAATACAGAAATGCAATCAAATCCACAAGTGATCTTGAAAACAAACAAAAACAATTCTCTTGATATTTGAGTCATCAGCCCTTACGGGACACAAGTCAGAACTGCAACAGCTGTGGATCATCACTTAAAATCAAGAATTCAATTTAATTGTGATAACAGATTTTTTAAAGTTGAAGGATCAGAAGTAGAGAAAATATATGAAGCAGGAACTACCATTTGCTGGAATAAACCAACACATAACCCTACACTCTAAAGCATAAGGAATGATACCCAGTTATTCTACTCAAATTAGACTATCCAATTGCCTTCCCTATGAACACTTGGGTCAAATAAGCTCTTCTCTACACACCTAAAAAACAACTTTAAGACCTATCTCAGGGGTTTTCCCTTTGGGAGAGATGAACCTGAAGCAAGCAGAGTTGATAATGGTCCCTCTTGGTGCTATCCAGGTCACTTGATAGTATATAATACTATACTGGTACTTCAGATTTTCAGTTATTTGTTGACCTGTGTCTCCATCACTATTCTCTGAGGACAGGGGATATGTCTTGATTAACATACTCAATGCTTATTTGTTGAATAAATAAAAATATCCTATTTGTTTAAAAAATAAATTTAACAGGCTCAAACCACAAAACATTAGTTTTAGAATTTAATATAACCCTTTCTTTTAGTTAAAAATGGGGCAAGGGAGGATATAGTCTGGAAAGTTGAATTAAATACTTATTAAATATTAATGTATTCAAATCCTATTATCTTCTCTTCAAGAATTCTACAGAAGAGCTACTGGTTTTTGCAATGGTAAAAACTTAATTTCTAGACCACTTTGCTAATCATTATTAAAAATTACTAGCCCAGCCTTGGTTGGTGTGGCTCAGTGGATTGAACGCCAGCCTGTGAACTAACAGAAAGGTCGCTGCCGGTTTGATTCCCAGTCAAGGCACAAGGCACGTTGTGGACCAGGTCCCCAGCTGGGGGCATGTAAGAGGCAGCCAATGGATGGAGAGATAGAGGTATCTCTCACGTATCCACATTGATGTTTCCCTTCCTCTAAAAATAAATAAATAAATAAAATCTTTAAAAAAGAATTACTGGCCCAGACTTGGTTTTCCCAAACATTGTGACCATTTTCTGCCCCTGCTCTGTCCCAAATAAGATACTTATTCTAGGGGCATGCACCTGTGTGCAAGGACAACGTAGAGTGTTACATTTGTCAAGTCTTTAGGATCTACAGCTCTTACTATCTTTCAGAAGGCTTTATGTGACTAACAAAACTGAACATCCAAATTCTTGTAAGGTTCTAAGTCAGGTATTTATTGAACCCTAGTTTTGTAAATTTAAAAACAATAAGGTTGTTGTCTTTGATAGGCCTAAAATTATAACATGAACCCTAACAAAGTTGGTGTTCTATTTCACACTGGTACCAAGCTCTCGCAACACCTTAAGTAAATAAACTGAAAGCAGCAGCCACCTAAGTAAATGCCACCCTCAGAGATGTGCTATACTTGGGCCACTCCTTTGGGATAGGAAAAAAAAATTCCCAACATTCAAAATAAAAGTTTTACTGAGGTATAATATACGTACCATAAAATTCACCTGATTTAAATGCACAATTCAATGACGTTTACGAAGCTAACAGAGTTGTCGTAACCATCACCACAATCCCATTTTAGAACATTTCCATCACCCCCCAAAAATCTCTTCTGTCGCTTTACAGAAAATCTCATTTAAAACCACAGTCCTAGGCAACCACTGACCTGCTCACTCTGTCCCTATAAATTAACCGTTCCTAAATGAACAGAATTATATAACATGTTGTCTTTCAAATCTGCCATCTTTAACTTACTTATACTGTTTTGGAGATTCATCCATGTTGTGGAATTATCAGTATTCACTCCTTTTTATTGCCATATAGTATTCAACAGATGAGCACACCACATACCAGCTTGTGGTTACTGAATAACATTGCTGGGAACAATATAGTACAAGTTTGAAATGGTTGTTTTTAACGATTTTGCCCAGTTTTATTGGCTTTTGAAGGAGAAGATTTGCCAAGCTCCTCATTCTACCATTCAAGAAGTTCCACCTTAGCCAAGTTTTTTAAGTGGTGATTTTTCTTGATTATTCTGAGATTATGTTCTTATGAGCAGTTTGTGATTTTGATGTCTTGTTTAGAAAGATTATAATAATATACAACTATATGTACTTCTAGTACTATCACAGTTCATTTTTTTAGTTCATTCTTAACTCCAAATAGAATTTATTTTGTTATAATAGAAAATTTGAGATTAAAAAGTTGAAAATGTGAGTTTTATTAAAATACATAAACCTGTTGTTGAAGCCTATCCATTACCCAAAGGAAAGTAAAGACCACAGAAGTACTAATTAAAAGACCAAAACTCCTAGTTCTCAAGGTGAAAGAGTATGTTTAGGTGAACATTAAAACTCACACAAAATGTCCTGGCTGGTGTGGCTCAGTTGGTTGGGATGTGGTACAATAAACCCAACAGTTTTGGGTTTGATTCCTGGTCAGAGCACATACCTGAGTTGCAGATTTGATCCCCAGTCGGGGCTCTCATACAGAAGGCAACTGGAAGACAACCAGTCGATGTTCCTCTCCCTCTCTCTCTAAAATTAATAGGCATGTCCTCGGATGAGGATTAAAACAACAAACACCCTCAAAAGAGGCCTAGCACTTATACAACCAGAATACAGAGATGCTACTTTCCTTAAAAATTTCCCACTTTACATATTGAGGTTATTTCTTGTTGTACCTCTTCAGAAAAGTGTTTCTGATTTATAATAAAAGTTAGTGAAAAAATACTCACTTCAGAGAGATTTGTACAACTAGATTTGTTGGAATGCCTCCATTCAAAAAGTGGAAATGCCTATACAGATTTTTCTATTACACCTAAGTTAAGTTTTTGCCAAGCAGACTTTTTACTTCCTGTCTCTTAACAGAATAAGATTCATGAAACATAAGAAAAATTAAAGCATTCAGTAATCTGTTAGAGAGACAAAATATTAAGGTTAATAGTTTCTACTTTTATAAAATAACTATAAAACCTACAGATAATATTCATACATTTTGTTGGAAAACCCTACAAATTCTTCAGCTCATTCCAATTATCCCTGTGTGTTTTCATAGAAAATTTTACTTTTACCACATTCCCTTAAAATTCTCTTAAGACCTAATGTTTCACTTTTAACAAATTCTAGCTCTGAAATGAAACTAAACGGAGAGTCAATACAACCTTAATTTTCTCTGCTATTATATGTAGTAAACTTTTAATTGCAAAGAAATGCATCCAAGCAGGCCATGGTGAGCTAATCTAATTTTTCAGAGTAAAAAAACAGAAATTCAAAATTCACATCAACTGAAAATCTCTTTCCTTTAGTCTTTAGGGTTATGGCCACTAAGGCAGGGTTTTATGACCTTCATTATCCTAAATTTTTTTAAAATTAATCCTCACCTGAGAATATCTTTATTAATTTTTGAGCAAGAGGCCAGGAGAAAGACAGGCAGAGAAACATCAATGTGAGAAACATTAATTGTTTGCCTCCCATACATGCCCTGAGCAGTTCTGAAACCTGCAACCTAGGTGTGTGCCCTGACTGGGGATGGAACCCGCAGCCTTTTGGTGCACAGGGCAATGTCCCAACCACGTAAGCCACCCAGCCAGGCTATCCTAAATTTTTTAAATATAAAAGGCATCACAGAAGTGTTTATCATGAAATCACTGCAAATGTTCAGGAAAAAAGAAAAATGTGTCAGTCACAAATAAACGAGATATATTAACAGTGCCATTAAAGTTTCATGGACAAGTACCTATCTTCTCCCTCAGCTAAACAAATTAAGAGGCAGAAAATTCAGTCTTATTATTTCCCAATGATTATTAAACTGTAGGCTTACACAGAAGACATAGGCTTTGTAGGACACTTAACAAAACAGCCTCCTACAGTTAACGATTTCATTATTTAAATTGGCACATGGCAGATTATGTTAACAGATTTATTTATTGACTAAGTCTAATCATATTTCCTCAGTTGGCATCAATATGATATCTACTATTTATGTTTGCTTCAACAGTGGATATTTGTTCAAAAGTCTTCCGTATTTGATTTCTACCATAGAAATTGGAGTTTTAATATAATATAGGATTTTTTAATTGTAGATTGTAAAAGGATAAATAAATAAAGGACCTTAATGAGCTAAAATAATTTCATTTGTGAATCCCATTTACAAGCCAAAGAATTTGCTTTTTATTGCAAGGAAATAGAACATTTTGTAATTAAGTGTTCTACAGCAATGTATTAAGATCCCAACTAATGTAAAAGTATTTCTCAAAAATTTGCTAAGTGAAATAAGCCAGTCAGAGAAAGACAAAATACCATATGATTTCACTCATATGTGAAATCTAATGAACAAACCAAACTAATAAGCAAAACAGACAAACTCAAGCTCTCTATCTAGAGAGCAGGCTGATAGCTCAGGGTGGAGGGGAGGGGAGTTAGAGGGTAGAGAAATTGAGCAAAAAGGAAAAAGGACTCATGGACATGGACAACACACAATGTGGTGGTGATAGCAAGGGTAGGGGGGAAATGTAAGGGGAATAAAAATGGTAATGGCAAAAATACGATAAAAAATAAATTTTAAAAAATTGTCATACCATCACCTTTTCTGGCATATGGCTTTTCTATTTTATTTTTTAAAAGATTTTATTTATTTATTTCTAGAGAGAGGAGAAGGGAGGGAAAAAGAGTGACAAACATCAATGTAAGAGAGAAACATTGATCATTGCCTCTTCCACACTCCCTGACTGGGGTCCAAACCTGCAACCCAGGTATGTGCCCTGACCTGGAATCACACAGGCGACCTTTTGCTTTGTGGGACAACACCCAGCTAACCAAGGCTGGCTTTTCTATTTTAACAGTAATAGTTTTCATGTAATTCCAAACACAACTCAAAATAGCATTCTTTTTAAGAAATAATGCATTATAGCCCTAGCTGGTATAGCTCACTGGACGAAGAAGCACAGGCCTGCCAACCAAAGGGTTGCCGGTTCAATTCCCAGGCAAAGGCACAAGCATAGATTGTAGGCAAGGTCCCCAGTAGGGAACATATGAGAGGCAACCACACATTGATGTTTCTCTCCCTCTCTTCTCTCTCCCCTTCCCTCTCTCTAAAAATAAATAAATGAAATCTTAAAAAAAGAAAGAATGCTTTGTAAAGTTTAAATGCCTATTATTTAACAAATATTTTTGAATTACACATATTTAAACCAAATAAAAAGTATAGAAAATACAGATAACTTCATATTAAGAAAAAGCAAATTATAAGCTATAAACTTCAGGAGACTAGGGACAATATGTCTACTTTACTTTCTATTCTATTCATTTATTCAACCAATATTTATTAGTCATCTACCACATGCCTGACAATGTTCTAGTCAATGCAGATACATCAATAAACAAAACAGACGAAAATCCCTGTCCTTTTGGAAACTTACTTTCTAGCAAAGAGAAAAGGACAATAAACAAAATAAATAAAATACACAGTATATTAGAAGGTTATAAGCTGGTAAAGCAGGATGAGGGAGGAAGGCAGGGTGCAATTTTAAATGGGGTAGCCTGATCAGCCCCATTGAGAAGAGAAGTGAAGAACCGATCCATAGGACTGGTAAAGAAACAGCAGTCTGGTAAAGGTCCTGACTCCAAATGGGGACTAGAGTATTCAAGGAACTCTAAGATCCATGTGGCTGGAACTGGGAAAGCAGAAGAATATGAGTTCAGATAGGTAAAGGGAGGGGGTGTTTTAGACCATAGAAAACTTGAAAGTCATTGAAAAAACTTTCATTTAGAGTAAAGTGACAGTCATTAACAGGGTTCTAAGCAGTAAATTTACAAGACCTAACTAAATTGATCTCTGGCTGCTGTGTTCAAAACAGGTGGTGAGGTGATAACAGAGGCAGGGAAAACAACTGGCATGCAACTCCAATAAGCCAGGTCAGAGGTGTTGTGGTTTGGACCAGAATAGGAAGAGTGAAATTAAAATGCTATTCAGATTCTGTATATACTCTCAAAGTGAAGCAAACAGGATCTCTGCCTAATTAGAATGTGGGAAATGGGGAAAAAACAAAAAACAAAACCAAAACAGTCAAGAATAGCTCCAATGCTTTTGGTTAAAGACTAGAATTGGGGAAGACTGAAGAAGGACATGATCTGAGGGGGAAATCAGAAGTTCAGATTTAGACATTTTTTCAGTTTGAGATATCCATCGGATATCCAAGTGGAGAGGTCTCATGTAGGCAATTGGACAAACCGAGAGTTTGAGTTAATGGGCTAGAGATATAAATCTGGAAGTTGTTAGAACCAGGGAAAAGGTGCAGGGAATAAAAAGCATAAATGGTAGGTAGAAAATAGACAGGGGGAGGTTAAGAATAGTATAGGAAATGCAGAAGCCAAAGAACTTATATGTATGACCCATGGACATGAACTAAAGGGGGGAATGCTGGTAGGAGGGCGAGTGCAGGGTAGAGGGGAAAAAGGGGCGGGGAATGGAGCTGTAATAGCGTAATCAATAAAATATATTTTTAAAAAAGAGTTAATGAGCTAGAGACATAAATCTGGAAGTTGTTGGCATATAGATAGTATTTAAAGCCATGAGGTTCCATGAGTTAACCAAGGGAATGAATACAGATAAAGACAAGAGATTCAAGTGCTGAACATTGGGCATTGGATAGTCCAATGCTAAAGAGATCCGGAAGAAAGGGGGGAACCATCAAAGGAAACTGGGATGGCATAGCCACCAGCGAGATAAGAAAAACTACAGAGTGTGATGGTGTCCTAGAAACCAAATGAAGAAAGTGTTTCAAGGAGAATGATCAAATTGGGTCAACTGCTTTAAGATGAAAACTAATAATTACTACTGGATACCCTCACCCACAAGGAAGGTGAGATATGTACTTATTGCAATAAATGTGTTCAGTGAATATACAAAGCAAAATATTATAACATCATTATTTCATATTCTCTTCAGTACTTCTGAAAGTCACTGTTGAAAATGCATCAAACTAAACATACTAATCAAAGATCATCTTTGTCAAATTCACAACTGTTCTGCAAAAAACTTTGTTTTGAACTTTCAGATTATCACAGCTAAAACTGGAAACTGGCAGTGCTTTGACATATGACTACCATAAATAACACTTGCTGTCTTCTACTTGGCAACAATGGAAACCTCCGAATGCTACATAAAATGTAAAGAGCAGTGATCAGGAAACTAGTACATCCTCTACCAATCACTTTTCCCTTTCTGGCATCCATTTTTTTTTTTACCTGTAAAATGAGTCTTCATTATATTCTTCCCTCTAAGAATGACGTGTTCTTCTGATACAAAGGAGATAACTATCTTCTCCTTTGAGACTTGCCAGATTCTCTAGTCCCTGTTCATCTCCCTCTTCTCTAAACCCCAACAATCATTTACTTTCACTATGTAACAGACAATTCATTTGATCCTATATCAACACTGCCTTCAGTGTGTGTTCTCTTAGCTGTTTTATGTGTGTATCTTAAGCAGCCCCATTGCACCAGAAAATCTTAAGTACTGGGTTGGCCAAAAAGTCCATTCAGTTTTTTCCATAAAATGAAAGACACATTTTTCATTTTCACCAATAACTTTATTGACTTGGATATTTTGAGTATGTTGGCTATGTCCCACTATTGGCTTCTAATGGGTAGAGGCCAGGGCTGCTGCTAAACATCCTCCAATGCATAAACAGCCCCACAGCAAAGAATTATTTGGCCAAAATGTCAATAGCACCAAGCAACTTTGCAAACCACTTTTAAAATGTTTGATCAGTCCCAGCATCTTCTCCATACACTGCAAATTTTTTTGGTGTTTCTGTTGTGTTTCTACTTTCTTGAAATAATAAAGTATAATATGCCAAAAATGTTGCATATTTCTTCTATCTTCAATATTAAAATGCCTGCATAAAAATTCACCAATTTTGATGGTTTTTTTAAATGCATGCTGATATGACAGCTGTCACAATACAATCTAACAAAATTGTTTCAAATGAAGTTAAACACAACTAAGCAATACTAGAGCCATTGAACAGAAAAAACTAAACAAACTTTTTGGCCAACCCAATATATACTTATTTTGTTTTCCCCTACAATATGTAACAATATTTCAAAATAGATGTTAATGACTTAATGGAGCAAATAAGGAATTAGTAAGCCCTGACTGGTGTGGATCAGTTGGTTGGGTGTCATCCCAGAGAGTAAAGGGTTGCCAGTTTGAGTCCCAGTCATGGCACATGCTTGGGTTGCAGGTTCATCTCTGGACAAGGTGTGTACCAGAGGCAACCAATCAATGTTTCTCTCTCACACTGATGCTTCTCTCCTTCTCAAAAAATAAATAAAATCTTAAAAAAAAAAAGATTTAGTAAGATCTCTTCTGTTCCTACAAAGACTGAAAGCATAGCTTTCTGTAAGACAGCTGTGCTATATAGTTTATTTTGAAGGATTAAAAAGAAAAGTCAAATGCATGTATGAACACAGTAAACTTTTTGCATAAAATAACTGAGAGACTAGTCAGAAACTTTTTAAAAAGTCAAAAGGGTACCTTAAATTGAGGGTACAAATAGCTCATATAACTCACGAAAACCTCTAAGGTAGCCAAAAACAAAATAAATCTAGCTCTTAACAGGTTTTTTTTTTTTAAGATTTTATTTATTTATTTTTAGAGTGGGAAGGGAGGGAAAAAGAGAGTGAGAGAAACATCAATGTGCAATTGCTGGGGATCATGGCCTGCAACCCAGGCATGTACCCTGACTGGGAATCGAACCTGCGACACTTTGGTTCGCAGCCCACGCTCAATCCACTGAGCTACGCCAGCCAGGGCTGCTCTTAACAGGTTTTAAGATAATTTTTTCTAGAGGTGATTACTGCTTTTGACTGACGACTGATTTAGTTAATCAAGAGATCATAACTATGCTCTCTGAAGAGCAAGATGAGGTATTGGGCTACATGCTGTAAGTCATATAGGCCCCTAGCCCTTCTGGCTAAACTCTCCTGAGGATTTGTTAAATGCACATTTTCAATCCCACATCAGACTCAGTGAATCAGAGTGCGGAGGGAGGTTCCAGGAATCCAAACTAAGTTCCTTCAGATAATTCTTCTACACACTCAAGTTTAAGAAAAATCACACACTAAGAGATGCAAAGATAATTAAGAAAGACCCTCCCTCCAATATGACTATAATACAGTAAGGAATAAATGTATACATAGCACAATATAATAATAAAATATAAAGTAAAAACTACCAAAAATGACAGGAACATCTCTTCTAGCTAGGCAAACAAAAAAGGTAGGCTTCGTGGAGAATGTAGGTAGGTGTTTGAGTGCAGACGAGTTGGGAGAAATGTACCTGTAACTGAGGGAAATAGAAAGAACTAAGAGAAGAAAAAAATTATTTAATTCAGGGAACATAAAATGGCATCAGACCCTGGCTGGTGTGGCACAGTGGATTTAGCTCCAGCCTGCAAACCAAAAGGTCACCAGTTCAATTCCTAGTCAGGGCACATACCTGGGTAGCTCTCAATAATGTTCAAACTGCTTTATTGATTTATGAGAGCCAAAGGCATTAAACTAATACCTCCTACTTGCACAACCCTCAGAGGTTACTTTCTACATTATATTCCATGTGAACAGCACCCCCTAGAGAATATCTCCAGAATATGATGTAAAATAGGAGTTAATGGCTATGGCTAGTTGTATGCCAGTCAGATGTTTCAACAAGTATCCTGGATGTAAAGATTTTATTAGCATGCTGTATTTGCAGAGTACTAAGGAAAAGTCTAACAGTTTAGAATTGATTACTGCGTATATTTAACATAACAAATAAAAGTAACCTGTATCATCTTCTGTTTTTGAAGTCCCTTATTTAAAAATATTAAATAGCCCAATAAATCTTTTCGTAATATGCAGTCTTACCACAGCAACTTTTTTAAATGGAATCTTAACAGTCGTAAGTTGTTTTTCAAACAGCATGTTACAAGGGAAGTTTCTCCACACATACGAATCAGATTGCTATTTTAAACTATAAATATATATGTGTAACCCTTAAAGTACTGACTGAACAGTCTATTTCAGCTGAAACAATGTGATTTTTAATAAGGTTTATGAAGTGGCACAGAGAGAAGAAATGGTTTAGTTACTCCAAACTTCCATCCTGTCACATGAACGACCCTGTGTGATAGCCAAAATCAAAATTAAAACAACAACAACAACAACACAAACAAACAAACAAAACCCTGACCAGTGTGGCTCAGTTGGTTAGATGTCCTCCCACAAAGCAAAATGTTTCTGGTGCAATTACCATTCAGGGCACATGCCTGGGTGGTGGGTTCAGTCCCTGGTCAGGGCATGTATAAGAGGTATCTGATTGATGTTTCTCTCTCACATCGATACTTCCCTCCTTTCTTTCTCCCTCCCTTCCCCTCTCTCTAAAAATAAATAAAACCTTTTAAAACTTTAAAATCTGAACAATGATTAAAATAAAATAAAATAAAAATTTAAAATGAAAAGTATATTAATCTTTTAAAGTTAACCTGTAATCAAATAAAAAATATTGCTACCTTTTTCATATCATAAAAAATTCAACTTATTTTCCCCTGAAACTTTAATCTCACCCCCCGAACACCCAAATTCTACAAACCATTTTGTTCCTTCTAAATTAACTATAGAAACAATTTCAGAAACTATGATACACTTGTACTAGACATTGTGAAGAATATAAAGATTTTCAAAAAGTCCCAGTCCTTAATTGAGTAAGATGGCAACTCAAAAGGGATGTGAAGAATGGAGAAAAATGAGTAACAGAAGCAGACTGCGTTGACCCTGACACATGAGGAAGAATTCATAGGACCTGAAAAATGAAGAGGGTATCCTGCAATAGGATAACAAGATAAACAACAGTAAGAAACAGATAAGCAAGCAAGCAAGCATTCATTGATCTAGTGCTCACAATAGTGCCAGACTAAATATTTACTGACTACCCATATTGCGTTCCTGGCACACAGCCAGGATTACTGTTTTTTGTTTTTGCTTTTAATCTTCATAGTGTGAGGACTTTCTCATGTTAGTATCTTCTTGCAGATGAGCGCATAGTATCCAGAGGTTAAGGACTTTATTGGTGGTTGCACAGATATTAAGTGCCATACCAGGAATTCAAACCAAATTCTCAATCTCAACTCTAATGCTCACCTCACATGTATTGATATTCTTTTAGGTGGAGACTGGACTAGAGTAAGTTGGATGGGCGAACACAAGTCAATTATTTGCAGGAAGGGAAAGATCTCATTGTGGAGGAATACCTCGGAACCACGATGTAGCTTTGAACACAATGAAATCAGTGTTTTCTGAAGACAATGTTTCATAGTCACAAGCAAGATAGATGTGACAGAAGAATGTCTAGTATTAGAGAGATCAGTGATTTTAAGAAATATATGATATGATAATGGCTCGGACCAACATGAAATCAAGAGGGAATGGAAGAGGACAGACTCTGAGGTACTGATAACATAGAAAATATTGGTATTAAGTAAATAAGTAAGATAATTGATTAATTGAAAGAAGTAAAACCATCTATGGATGTTGTAGACAATCTAATAGAATCTACAAAAAGGTTATTGAAATAATTTAGCAAAGCTGCAGAATATAAGATCAATATACAAAAACCAATTGTATTTCTTTTCTGCATAGTTGCAATGATCAAAGGTTGAAATTAAAAACAAAAACAATTACAACAGTATAAAAAACTGTGAAATACTTAGAAATAAATTTGACAAAGATATAAGACAGGTACTTCCAAACTTCAAACATTGCCAAGAAATTTAATGAAGACCTAAATAAATGGAGAGATATACTATTATATGTTCACAAATGGGAAGATTCAATATTGTTATGGTATCAATTCTCCCCCCAAAAAGGTTCTATGTGGTCCTGAATGAGATGGTGTTGTCCTGCAAACCAAGTGGTCACCAGTTTGATTCCTGATCAGGGCACATGCCTGAGTTGCTGGCCCTAGTTTGACGTGGCCGATGAGTGTTTGTTCCGTCAGTGTGTGTTTATGCATCGATGGCTCTCTTCCTCTCTCCCTCCCCGTCTCTCATAAAAAACTTTAAAAAAATTTAAATGTGCTCCCAATGAAAATTACAGCATGGTTTTTTTTGTGTGTAAATTGTTGATTCTAAAATTGATTTGGAAATGCAAAAGACCTAGAATAGCCAAAACAACTTTAAAAAAAGAAGAGTACAGTTGGAGGGTTAATACTACCTGATTTTACATTATGGTAAACCAAACTGTGTGGTATAGGTATAAAGATAAGAAAAAAAAATTTAATGCATATCTCAAAGCATAAGAAAAATGAGCTAAAAATGGATAAAAGACCTAAATATAAGACCAAACCTATGCAAGTACCAGAAGAACCCCATAAAAGAAAATATTTTGTGGCCTTGGGTTAGGCAAATATTCCCTAGATACAATGACAAAAGCACAGCAGAGCCCATAAAAGAAAAAAATGATAAACTGTACTTCAAAAAATTTTTTATAGTTTCCACTCTTCAGAAACATGACTATGACTGAGAGAATAAAAAGACAAGCTACAGACTGAGAGAAAATATCTGATAAAGGACTTACACTCAGAATATAAAGAACTCTCAAAACTCACTAAGAAAATAAACAACCCAATTTGTTTAAGTGGGTAAAAGATTTAACCAGACATTTCACCACAGAAGATATATGGATGGCAAATAAGAACTTGAAAATATTTTGGAAAAATAGTTTGCCAATTTCTTAAATAGTTATAGATCTACCACGTGATCCAGCCATGCCACTCCTATGTACTTACAAAGGAAGCTTTATTTGTAATAGCCAAAAACTTGAAACAACTCAAGCATCTATCCACAGATAAGTAAACAAATGAGATTTATCCATATAGTGTTATACTACAATAAAAAGGAATGAACTACCGATACATAAATCTTATAATAGTTATGCTTTATGAAAGAAGTCAAAGGAAAAAAGGAGGAAAAGAAAGAAGGGAGCCCTGGCTGGTGTGGCTCAGTGGACTGAGCACTGGCCTGCAAACCAAATGGTAGCTGGTTCAGTTCCCAGTCAGGGCACATGCCTGGGTTGCAGGCCAGGTCCCCAGTGAGGGATAGGTGAAAGGCAACCACACACTGATGTTTCTCTCTCTCTCTTTCTCTTCCCCTTCTCCTCTCTCTGGAAAGGAAGGAAGGAAGGGAGGGAGGGAGGGAGGGAGGGAGGGAAGGAAGGGAAGAAAGGAAGAAGGGAAGGAAGGAGGGAGGGAGGGAAGAAAGGAAGGAAGAAGGGAAGGAGGGAAGGAAGGAAGGAAGGAAGGAAGGAAGGAAGGAAGGAAGGAAGGAACTTAGTGTGAGAGGGAGAAATTTACAAAGGGGCAAAAGGAAATGTTACCAAATTCCAGAGGTTTGCCTCTTGGTTTGCTCTGTTCAAAAAAGAGACATGGTTGTCACCAGGTAGTTTTATTTACTTCAAGCAAGTAAAGGAGACAGGGGATTCATATCCAGAGCTATGCCTCCCAGAAGGGAGCCTTAGTCCCTGCTTATATACTGTGCATTATTTGGTCAATTACATGTTGATTTCTTCCTTGAAGTTGACTACTTTCATCAAGTTGACTTCATGTCAGCTCATTCTGTTTACATCTGCATCTCCAAAATACTATGCCACAATTTAAAATTTAGCAAGAAATAACATTTAAAACTGTCCAGACCTTGAAACTGTTGTCCTCGCTAACAGAAACTTGTGCGAGTGATTGATGTTCACTATCTTAATTGTGGTGATGATTTCACAGATACATCCATGTTAAAACTTATCAAACCATATACTTGAAACATATACAGCTTATTGTGTGTCCGTATCTCAATTTCTCAAAAAATGAAAGAACAAAATAAAGCATATGCAAGGGAAAATTAATAAAGGTTTAAGAGGAAAGAGTCAAGAAGAAGTACTATTTGTTAAGGGGCAGGGGGTAGACCTCTGATGATTCCATGCAGTTTGAAACAGCTGGATATGAGAAGACAGCGAATCAAACCAAACATCATCTGAAGGCAGTGAAAAACCTGTTTCTGAAACACAAAAAGGAATCATTCCTTGAGAAACTGCAGAAGACAGAACACAAGACACAAGAAGGTGCCAAGTTAGCTCAATACCTCATTAAGCTACATTATTTATGGTGCATTCCCCTTAGGATGTTAGCTTTTTAAAATGCAAAAGATGCCCATGATGGTGAGGCTCAGTGGATTGAGTGCTGACCTGGGAACCAAAAGGTCGCAGGTTCCATTCCTAGTCAGGGCACATGTCTAGGTTTCGGGCTGGACCACCAGCTGGGGGTGTGTGAATGGCAACTGATTGATGTATCTCTAACACATCAATGTTTCTTGCCCTCTTTTCCTCCCTTCCCCTCACTAAAAATAAATAAATAAAATCTTTAAAATGCAAAAGACTATTCCCCTGGCTTATTTCACTAGTAAATACATCTGAAACAAGAGATTCAGACAAAGCCCACATCTTCTCACAAGTCCTGTCCAAGCAATCAAAGTTGGCTCAACTTGCTTTGAAATGATCTTTCTCAAAAAAATCTAACACACCTTGCAGAAATCATCTTAATTATAAGCATTCAAGGAGATACACAGTTTAGCAGAAAATATCTGAACCTGACATACTCCTAAATTACTTAAAGCAAGGAGGAAAAGGTAGTCTAAAATATATCTTGTGTTATATACATTAATGAAAATGTCATGTTCTAAATAAACAGCTCAGAGAAAAGAGCTAATTGCTTATATTGCTATCTGAATCAAATATCCAGTCCCTATATTCTTGTTGTACCTCCCCTGCAGTAAACACAAATGCCACCTTCTCAACAGAGCCTTCTTAAGTCCCCTCTTCACTGTGTTCCCTAGATAGAATTACTATACTTGAACAACAGCACTTAGTTCCTTAAGCTATTAGAGGTTAAGTACTGATCTACTCATCACAAAGCCTAAACACAGTATTCTCTATAGACAAGGTGCTAAAAGAGGTAAAAGAGGAATTGGATAGGATAGCACTGGGCCACAAGTGCCAAGGTCTAAAGAGGCCTAGAAACCAAACCCAAAGCTCACCAGGGTTCTAGTTTTCCTTCATTTAGTGTAGCTGACTGAAGCCGAGGGGATAAGTACATAGGGTTCACTACATTGTTCTGTCAACTTTATGTTCAAAATTCTCCAGAATAAATTGTTTAAAAATAATAATAAAGGGTAGGCGAAGTTATGATCAAACTCTTTTTGTTCATACTTTCCTATCTTTGAACTTTTCTTTCCTTTTTCCTTTAAACTTGATCTTTGCCAGCCTCCCCTCTTTGTTGTCAACAGGTCCACTGGGTCATTAGCCATTTAACAAATGGCGGTTTGAAGGATAAAAGACAGACCCTTTACACAAGCGGTGGAATTCCAAATGCTAGACTCTTGGCTCCACAATGTCTGATTCAAAGAACTGCTGGGAGCTATTAGCTCAGCTCGCCCACCCAGGCATATGAAGACTCCATCCTTTTACACCACTCCCATATGCCTCTCATTTATGCCTACACAGCTTTGTGCTTGTGTGCTATCGTTTAGCACAGGAATAGAGCAGACCCAGTGTGACCACAGAAATTATTGGGAGAGTCCAAGGATAAGAAATCCAGAATGAAACAGTTTCAAATTGGAATTGCAACAGATCAGAGTTTTTTTCTAAACTCTGATCTGTTGCAACAGATTGGAGCAACAATCCAACAAAAGTGCATTTTCAAAATCCCCAGACACAAAATGAGGATATACAATAACAGTATGCAAGATCCATTCTGACCTAAATGAAAGCATTTGCCATCTTGCAAGCATATCTTGTGCTTTTCTACCATGAGCCTGTTAACATTCTCCCTTATGCATGGAATTGTGGCCTAGGTCATAACTGAATCTCTGTTTTCATTAAAAATATTTTTAAGTATTATTGCCCTGACAGATGCAGCTCAATTGGTTGGGCATCATTATCCAAAGTGAAAGGTCACCAGCAGTTTGATTTCCAGTCAGGGCACACGCCTGGGTTGCAGGTTCTGACTCCAATCTGGGCATGTGGGAAAGGCAATAGATCAATGTTTCTCTCCCTCTCTTTCTCCCTCCTTTCCCTTCTCTCTAAAAAATAAATAAAATAATTAAAAAATATTTTAAGTATTATTGTTTTCTTTCTTGATACAAAGAAAATGGCAGTAATATTATGCATAGGTTTGTTTTGTTTTTTACTTTTTCTTAATTCACAAAGAGAACAAAGCAAAGGAAACAGAGACAGGAAGATCTGCAGTAATGAAAGTAGAATTTAAAGAGGAAGAGGAGATTATTTTTAAAAAACATGAATGTGAAAGAAATGTCACAATGTGAAAATAACTGGGTCATAGGCAGTACAAACTGCCAGTGGGGAAAGAAAAAGGTTCAAATTTCCTTAAACAAGCCAACTGGTGACACCATCAGTCCCAGGACTTGATATTGGATTGAACAGATTGATTAAGTAGGTTCTTGGTCAGATAGCCTTGATTCTCACTCAAAAGACTGGACACATTAAGGAAGGTTATACTCATATACATAACTCTGGCAAAAAGGTAGAGCATATGATTTGTAAGTCATATCCCAGATTCCACACATAAGAATAAGGGAGAGAAATGTAACACTTTGATAATAAAGGCCTCATCTGATTCAGAGAAGAGGGGTATTTAGCCAACCAAACAAATTGAGCCAACCAAAAAAGTTTGGATTTGTGTGATGATCTGCTCTTCTTTAGGTTACTCTGAAAGCTATCCTTCAAGGCCTGGTTCAGATAACATTTTCCACATGCAGCCTGATCATCTCCTCTGTATGTTCTCATATTAACCTGCCTCACTCATTTACTGGAGCACACAAGCCATATACCTCTGACAAGGTATCAAGTTTCTTAAGATCTGGAAAACTTATCTCTCTGCCTTTCATGAAAAATATGCTAAATATATATTTTTTTCCTTTGGTTTTTGAAATCTGGACAAATCACAATATACAGAACTCATAGGAATAAAATTTTAATAACCAGAAAACAAACACTTATTATAAAACATATACAAATTAAATGGTGTATATAATTGTATCTAGGATATCAAGGAGAATAATACTTTTAATAAGGTTCCTGGATTTAGCAAACTTTATCAAACATACATAAAGAGAGCTAGCTTAACATGGCCCCACAAATCTTGCAAAGGAGCTGAGTATTTGAAAAAAAGCACCTTAACTGCCAAGTGATGCTATAAAATTCAGAAACACTAGAATTATCACACTTATATGACAGATATAAAGATCCTCTTAGCCCATCATTCAAATACATACCTGCACTCACTTGGGCATGTAGCTTTGTGGCCCAACTCCTACTCTAAATATTGCAATGGAAGCCAAGTTAGTAAGATATGGAACTAAAACTTTCAAGGCCTCCAACCACACACACACACACACACAAAAAGCAGACTGGGATAAATTCCTCTCAAAGTGGTATTCGAAGAACAGTCCTCTTCACATGGAAATATGGCTTAAGACATATACTTCCTTTATTACAATCAATTTGAGATTTTTATTTGCCTTAGTGAAAACAAGTAGGAATACTGCCCACAATAATCTATCACCATCCTATAATAAGCTAATTTATAGTTTTGATTTTGGGTTTTGACAACTTAAAACTTTTAGTTTTGCCATAAAATAGATTTATTCAAACAGATACCTTGGTTCCATTAAAGAGCTACATTCTGCCCTGTCTAGTGTGGCTCAGTGGACTGAGTGCCAGCCTGCAAACCAAATGGCTGCTGGTTCAATTCCCGGTCAGAGCTCATGGCTGGGTTGCAGGCTAGATCCCCAGATGGGAGCCTATCAGAGGCAACCAATTGATGTATCTCTCACACAACAATGTTTCTCTCCCTCTCTTCCTTTCTCTCTATAAGTAAATAAATAAAATATTTTTTAAAACTTTTCATCAATAACTTTATTGATTTGGATATTTTAAGTGTGTTGGCTACCTCCCACTATTGGGTTCCAGTGAATAGAGTCCAGGGGTGCTGCTTTAACATCATCCAATATATAAGACAGCCCCACAGCAAAGAATTATTTGGCCAAAATGTCAATAGTACCAAGAAACTCTGCAAACCACTTTTGAAGGTACTTTTAGATGGTTAGACTTCCTCAAGAAAGAACATACATATAACTCCTTTGTGTAACAAACTTGTACATAAAACTTTGTGGAATTCAAGACTGCTCTTGCTAGCCCTGGCTCGCGTAGCTCAGTGGATTGAGCGCGGGCTGGGAACCAAAGTGTCCCAGGTTCGATTCCCAGCCAGGGTACATTCCTGGGTTGCAGGCCATAACCCCCAGCAACTGCACATTGATGTCTCTCTCTCTCTCTCTCTCTCTCTCTCTCTCCCTCCCTCCCTTCCCTCTCTAAAAAAATAAATAAATAAAATATTTAAAAAAAAAAAAGACTGCTCTTGCCTTGCTTTTGTTTGTTTTAATCTTTGAATATGTTAACATTTCTGGCTGGGAACCTCAGCAGCAGAGTTCTGGCCCCCTCGTGCTCTGCCTTGGATTAACATTGGTTGGTGCTTGCCCTCTCTCTTCTACTTGTTTGAGGGTTGCTTGAGGGCAGAGACCCCTGGTCTTCATCAAATAAATAAAATCTTTTTAAAAAGGTATATTCTGGGCAAAATACAGAGATTTCTCCACAGAAGATAAGCAAATAGCAAAACGCATAGCAAATAGCAATGAATCTCTGTTTGGGTCAGCTGCTGATGATCAGAAACTTATGACCTGGGAGACTCGTTCAAACAATACTTTCAAACCAAGCCACTCAGTTGATGCTCACACTGCTGATGTAAAATGCCTTTCTTTCAATCCTTATAGTGAATTCATTTTGCCACAGGATCAGCTGATAAAACTGTTGCCTTGTGAGATCTGAGAAATCAGGAACTTAAGTTGCATTCTTTGAATCACATAAGGATGAAATATTCCAGGTTCAGTGGTTGCCTCACAACAAGACTATTTTGGTTTCTAGTCATACTGATTGCAAACAGACTGACCGATATTTAAATAAAATTGGAGAGGAACAACTCCTGGAAGATGGAGAAGATGGGCCGCTGGAGTTGTTTATTCACAGTGGTCACATTGCCAAGATATTTGATTTCTCCTGGAATCCCAGTGAACCTTGGGTAATCTGTTCTTTATCAAAATACAGTATCATGCAAGTGTGGCAAATGGTTGAGAACATTTATAATGATGAAGACCCTGAAGGAAGTGTGGATCCAAAAGGACAGGGGTCTTAGATACTTCCGCATTTTTTTATTTTAGACTTCCTTTTTTCCCCTCTCAACCCTGATTTGATTTAACACTGGTTTTGAGACACAGACTCTGTTCAGCTATCCATCTATAATAGGTACCATCAACAAGGCTGTTAGCCCAAACTGAGAGTGCTTTCTAACTGGGTGGGGGACTTGATTCAGCAAAGCCACAGACTCATATTTAAATTTTCTAGTAACAAAGATCTAAAGTAGCCACTAAAAGGGGAATGTTGTGTGTGGGTATCTTGTTTATCTTCTTATGCTGTATCCTCAAGTTTTTCAGACTCATTTAAGTAAAGGCTAGAAATAAGTAAGGAATAGAGCCAAGTGAGGTAGGTAACTGAGCCATGAAATAGAAGTACTCCAAGATGTGAGTTTTATCCAGGAATTAGGAGATTCAAGTCATATAAATTCCTACTGTAAAATTTTCATACCTGACTTTCTAGGATACATGTTTTCCTGTGTAGGTCAGCTTCCTCTCAGTTTCTTGAGTTAAGTCAAAACTACATGTTCCTCTTTCCCCATATATTTTGCTTGTGTATTTCTTGAGCTGTTTTCGTATTATTTCTGTACTTTCTGTGAAATGGTTAAAAAAAAATACAAAACTTGGGAGTACCAAGTTGTAAAGATGTATGTTTTCACTCCTGACAGTTATACTGTTGACGGTGCAAGTGGGTCTCTTTCACAGGATTGCAATTTGAAAAGTATTTTGCAGACCCACGCATGGGAGATCATGGGGTGGCAAGATTTATTCAGGCGGAAACAGAAGAATGCCCCTATGTCCCATCTCTGTTCATCCCACCATGGAAAATGTCCAACCCTGTCTTCAGCAAGGCCAAAACAAAGGCCAGTGTCCAGGGTTCCTGTTTTACTGTTCCAGCATTAGCAGTCTCAGTCCCAGTCCAGGTAGCTTAGCACTATAACCCACTGCTGCTATACCCAGGCCCCCACCTACAGCCTGCCCTAGCAGTGCTTGTGGCTGCTAGACAACCCACATGGTCACTACTGAAAGAACTGAAAGGAGGTGTGAATGAACAGGGTAGGGCAGCCTGATCAAGAGACAGAGATAGAGACAGAATAGAGATAGAGAGGCTGCTTCTTTGTTAAATTGGGTTATATTACCTCCCGCTTGGGATGCACCAGGAGCTTTTTCAAAATAACCAATCAACTTCTCAAGCTTTCCCAGGCTTCTGATGGGTCCAACTCCCCACCAATCTCTTTTTTTCCCAGGCTAGGGTAACAGGCCTCTATGGCCACCATTTTGGCTCCTATTGTGCGTGCCTCAGAGAAGCACCTCACCCTGTGCCATTCTGACTTCTACTGTGCTCGTGCTCATTTCCCTCCAAAGTCTGGGAGAGTGGACCAAGGAGATTGAAAAGCCAATCCTTCCTCCTAGTACAGGAGACAGAGGGCTGTTAATCCCCTTTGAGGGCAACGCTGAGATCCCCTGGAGTGTGTGAAGCTGTAGCTTCCTGGCTAAGCAAGCAGCGGACTTATACTCAACAATATCTAATTCCACTTGCTCTTTTATTAATAACCAGCTAACCACCAGAGGTACACTATCCAGTTAAGAAGAGTAAATCAATAGCTTGTATTTGTTTTTAAAATTAAATTAATCCTGGATAAAAAAATAAATAAAAAGTATGAAATGAAATGCTTAAAATAAATTTACAACAAAATTATTTTGAAATTATTTGAAAATGAGAACATTTGCAAGTTTGTAGCATGCCCACCTAGGCAAGTTCCAGAAGAAAATGAGAATAACAAAGGAGAGAAATGTTAGCCGTCACTCAAAAACACACAGTCTGAATAGCCTTTAGTTATTCCAAAACCACAGCCACCTAGATGGTTCCCTAAGCAACAGAGGAACCACTTCTCTGTTCAAACCCTCAAATGCTAGATTTTAGCACCCTTTTCAAGGATCTAAAAGTCACAATAATATGAAAAGGGGAACAAAAGGAACTTCAAAAGTCATCTGAAGGTCACCCAGTCCACGTAGGTTCCACATCCTTCTTTCCTATCCAACTAAAAATTCAGCCCACATGACTCATGGCAGGGCAGTTTTGATTTTCTTTATAAAATACCTTACTTGACTGTCTCTGATCTGGGTAGAGTTGCACCTGGCTTGGAGGTGCCTATCTCATATCAGCCAGGGACAAAGTAACTCCTTGTTTATCCTAGGTTGGCTTTTGATCTGTGCCCATTCCTGGTTCATGCCTTGGACACATAGGGGAAAAAAAAAACCTTACCTGAGGTTTATTAGAATACATTCCAAGTTTTATTAAACACCAACTATGTACTACACACTGAGTTACCTGTAATTTACTGAACCAAGAAACATAAATATTTGTACATATTTTAGTAGTCTTACAACTGAAGTCTGCTCAACCTGAGACAACGTATAACCTTAATTTAAGAAAATGTCTAGGGAAATAAATTAACTCTCTAAACCAAAAAAATCTCTAAAAATCAACTCTAGCCCTGGCTGGTGTAGCTCAGTGGATTGAGCACTGGCCTGTAAACCACAGGGTTGCCGGTTCGATTCCCAGTCAGGGCACATGCCTGGGTTGCAGGCCAGGTCCCCAATAGAGGGCGTGTGAAAAGCAACTGCACACTGATGTTTCTCTCCCTCTCTTCCTCTCTCCTTTCCCCTCTCTCTAAAAATAAATAAATATCTTTTTTTAAAAAAAGTCAACCCCATGTAACAGCAGAAAATCTCTCCATACTTCCCCTTTTCTCCCGCTCTTTTCCAATCCCTTGGCTTGCTTTACTTTTCTTCAAAGCACTAATCTCCAACTGGAGTTTTAGCATGTACTTCTTTGCTTGTTATTGGCTGTCTCCTCACTAGGCTATGAGCCCTACCAGAGCAGGTAATTCAGTTTTGTTTTTTGTTTTTGAAAAGTTACGCTCAATGTTTTCTTTCTTTCTTTTTTTAAAAAGATTTTATTTATTTTTAGAGAGAGGGGAAGGGAGGGAGAAAAAGAGGGAGAGAAACATCAATGCATGGTCACCTCTTACGTGGCCTCCACTGAGGACCTGGCCTGCAACCCAGGCATGTGTCCTGACTGGGAATTGAACTGGTTGGTGACCCTTTGGTTCACAGCCCGCACTCAATCCACTGAGCTACACTAGCCAGAGCAGGTAATTCGTTTTGATCACTGCTCTATTTCCAGTATCTAAAACTGTACCTGGCACATAGGAAACACTCCATAAATATTTGTTAAATAAATAAATTATATTCATGAATGAAGCCAAATACTCAGATGTTTTTCTCTGGCTTCCCTGCAGAACAATCTTCATAGACCTTCACTTTAACCTTGCGGGTAAGAGGCACCAGAACCACACACTATGCTTCCTTCATTGTCTTTAAAATTCTTACTCCATTATTGCTCAAAGTCTCCTAAAGGACAATGTAATGGATTCACTTTAGAATTCAAAGCCAGGGGGATGAGCTGGTACTGTGTCCTTGCTTGGAAAAGTAAAGGCTGTATACATAACCCATATTTTTCACAGTGGTTCCTATTCTGCCTTCCCTGCTTTGAACCTCAACTTTGTATTTAATTATTGTGCTTTTGCTCAGGCTGATATAATTTCCCTTTATTATCTCACTCTACTACTTAATCCATTTAAACAAAGGTGTAAATATTAAAAAAACAAACACTCATCCTAGTAAGAGAATGCCATTTTTTAAAAAATGCTCTTGGAAAATGAGAATTAATCACCTTAATTCATTATAAAGACTATAGTTTAACCCCATACAGCTCAAATTTTAACGTACATATGAATTACCTGGGGAAATCTTATTAAAATGCAAATTCAGCAGGTCTGAGCCAGAGTCTGTATTTTAAACATTTTAAGCAAGCTCCTAGGTGACACTGATGTGGCTGGCTGGTCCTTAGAATACATAATGTGTATCTACTTTCCTCATGACTAAGGTCAATTTAATGCTGCGTGCCCCTGCTTGGCTAGTTCTAAAGGGACTAAGTATACAACAAGCCAACTTCTGCAAAATCAATCCTTAAAGGTTTATCAATCCTCTAGGCTTTCTCTTCAACAGCTTGTTGAACTTTTCAGCTGGAGTTTCCATTTCTCAATCATATTTGGGGATCTTCTTTGAACCCTCTTAAATGCTGCCCACATTTATCTCTTAAAACGAGGTGCATAAATACGAAGTTGAACCTTAAGGATGAGAGGGCAAACTCCTAGCTCCTTCACCCAGCCCAGCAGTATGATGATTGTTTCTGTAGTCCCAGATGAGCTGAAATTATGTACACAGCTAGTTGTTCACTAGATTAAATTGGCCCACTCGCTTCCTATTTCTTTGTAAAATATCACTGGATTTGATCCACTTTTTCAGAATTAGAGTTACTTTGAATTTTAACCCAATTCTCTAAGAAACCTGGCCCTGGTATATGAGGAAGCATTTTCTCTAGGTCTTAGTTTTCTCATCTGTGAAAAAGGGATGAAGATTATGAATGCACTCTAGTCCCTCCTTCCAAGAATCTATGAAGTCTATATTTCCCACCTATTCTTCCGTGCATGTGATCTATGACCTTTATTTTGTTTAACTGAAAGCCCTTTTTGTTTACTTCCCAGTTCTCCAGAGAGAAGAGCCTGCCATAAACTATATATACATATTACTATACATATTTAACTATCCTTACAAGAAACTCTCTCAGAAGTTAATATAAGCTAGAAATATTCTCAAATAATTAAAAACAAAAATAAAAACTAAACTTAAGAAACCCTTAAATTATCTTTCTCAGTGTCAATCCAATAAATACACACTCAGTCAAATGTACACCTTTTCTATTCACTTCTGTTGTTGTTATTATCCTGATCAGTGTCAACACCTGTGCACAGGTAAAAGCTGTGCTTAGGCGATGTGACTCGAGAGAGCTGTAGCTGAGGAAAACCAGTCAATTAGCTCTCCTCTAAGTCTCATCAGCTGTGTTTTCCTGATGACAAAGAATCTGTCCACCTGCTTCCACAGATGGCACACCTGCAGTTAAAGTGAAACACCTGGTTTGTGTACATCCATTCCATGAAGCTTGCTAGAACAATGCTCGCTATAGATCAGGCAAGCCCAGGTCAGCATTTTCATCTTTCTGTCCCAATTAAAACCAATGTCATTTTCAACTATTGGATGCTAAAGTATGCCTTCATCCCCAATACAACGATGTTAAAGAAGTTACCGTAATAACATCAAAGAAATATTATCAATATTGAAAACCCTAGGATATAAACATGATTGTCGTTAACAACTTCCTAAACTACTTAATTTAGAACATTTATAGGAAGCTAAGTAAAATGAGCTTATTATCACCCAGTCAGTGCTTCATATTAAGAATAGTAATATCAAAACTAGTAAAAGTGGTCAATGAGTGGTTAATGCTAAGTAAACGGCATGTGGAAAAAAAAAGAATTTCTTCCTAGTTTTATATCTAAGAAGTTTTACGATTTAGATTTTTTTTTATTTTCCCCATGGAACCTTAAATTAACCTCTGCTTAAATCCTCAGAGGAATTTTCTCCCCATTAAGGAAGATTCATCAATAGTGATAATGAAATATAATGATTATTTCCTGAGCAAATAAACAAAAACACTCATGAGGTACTTATTTTATGCCATAGTCCATGAGTTAGTTTGAATGTTGAAGTCATACTTTTGAGGATTTTTTTGATGGCTTATGCAGAAAATGGTGTGAAATACTGGAAATTAAGGATGTCCCAAGAATACAGTAACTACAGATAAGAAAGCTTGATTACCAAAGACAACCCAGCATTATCTGATATATATGTATATACACACATATATTAAAAATACAAAACAATCAAATTAAAGATATATACCTTGAGTAAAAAATAAAATCAAACATTCACTCCCTCCTCCCTACCTCAGTTAGCATTAACTAATAGCCCCTCTCTCTAATACTTTCTCAAACATCTCCATTTATTACTCTGACCACAAAGTGTCCTATATCAAAATTGTTTCTCCTCCCTGTAACTCTTCCTCCAAATAGACTTAGGTGGTCTTTGTTGGTTTAGACACTCTAAGGCAGTGTTTCTCAAATTAGTCTTTAGGCTGGCTATGAGATAATTGTTTATAAGTGTGGTGGAAATGCAGATTCCTGGGCCCTGCCCCAACTTCCAGAATTTAAATCTCTGGAAGGCGAAATCCCAGACACTGCATTTAAGAAGCTTTCCAGACGCTTCAGATGCACACCAAAGTGTACACTGAATATTTTTTCCTCCTTAACCACTCTTTTAATATCAGCCTACATTTACCAGTTACTTGACATTAACTCACCTTCATTATTCTGGAACTCTGAGACCCATACAAATTCCTGTTTGGTCTGTCCTGCCTCCAGTAAAAGCCTACCCACATCATTATCTCCCCAATATAAATTCCTAGTCTACCCTCTCTTCCAGAACAGATTTTGTGTAAATGTTGAACTTATCCCACAATAGCAGATCAATTCCTTTTTGCTTCTGAGAAAAATACTAACAGCATGCGAACTTGATAAATGCATCATTAAAAGTTAAATATTACCCAGCTGATGTAGCTCTGTGGATGGGCATGAGCCTGCAAACCAAAGGGTCGCTGGTTCGATTCCCAGTCGGGGCACATGCCTGAACTGCAGGCCAGGTACCCAGTAGGGGGTGCATGAGAGGCAACCACACATGGATGTTTCTCTCCCTCTGTTTCTCCTCCCTTCCCCTCTCTCTAAAAACAAATAAAATCTTTTTAAAAAGTTAGCTATTAAAAGCAAAATGCATTATCTGTCACATGTATTAGTTAGTTCACAATGGTGGAAATAATCATCAAAATATCTACAGAGTTTGATTCACCTAAAGCTTTTCTTCTTCTATGTCATCGATAGCAGAAAAGACCTATTTTAATTTCCAGGACAGTTCTGTCTAGTTATAGGTTCATTAATTCCTTTTCCCACTAGTAGATAGATGGAGAAATATCATCTCCTACAACCACAGGTCATAGGTGTATCGCTTGCTCCAAAATGGACAACCTTGCACTTTCTGAGAAAGGGAAAAGGACTTGAATAGTGCTTGACAGCTTCATTAAGCAGTCAATCATATACCTGCCTTTTTAACAGAGCATTTGGAAAGTTCTCTGAAATGAAAGGTGTGATCATTTTAAAGGCATCTCACTACTAACATTGAACAAATCAATACTGAATGTTGCTGTCGTTCATAAAATCTGTTCCAAGGTACTTAAAACAACAGAAGAGATAAATGTCTTTGCTCTTGTTTAAAGCAAACACCTGACAGAACAGTACTGTGGACTTCCCATATGACTGGAAATAATAAAGACTTCACATAAAATTATGTAGAGTATGATTCTGTTTATGAAAAACACTAAACATTTGTGTAATACAGATAAGTGTAAAGGTATCAAAAAAGTCTGGAAATATGTAAACTTTCAGTAATGATGTAAAAGGGAATTTTACTTTTTACTCTATTTGCTGCACTTTTTATAAGCATGTCTTATATTACTTTTGTAAAAGATATTTTTCAAAAATTATACTGCCAGCATGCGCTCTCCCTCCCAGTAGCACTCCCGTGCCTTTTTCTTCCCCCTCTTCTTCCAACACAGGTATGCATCTCCTAAAGTCTAAGGGCCTGTGGGAGACAACCAGGGGAGCAATGTGGCAGCTCGTCCAGGGCTAACCCCCTCCCTGAACCTGTCTCCAAGGCCCCTTTTCTCTGACTTCTCAGTGGGCTGAAGCAGCCCTGCCTAGGCTCTCCCCTGTGGCTTCTTCTGTTCTAATCCCTTCCTTGTTTCACTGTCCCCAGCTTCAAAGAATATACTCTCAAAATTAAAAAAAAAAGTCAAAGTAGATACTATACAATAAATTACAATTCATTCAGCACAGCTGATAAATGGAACCTGGCAGTAGTGGTGTGGAGTTAGGACTTGGTTGGCTCTTGTCTCTACTACTAACCAGACACATGTTCTGCATCAGTCAATTCATCACCCATGCAGCCTATTGCCTCAACTGTAAAGATAATGATAGTAATCAATTCACAGACTACTGTCAGCAGTGAATAAAATAATTTATGTAAAATTCCCATGTAAACTACTATTTTTCAAATTATGTATTACAGATATGCTTTAAAATACAATGCAAAACACTACATAGATAAAGCTTTCTTCAGATAATTCACAATGAGTCATATAGAGTTTCCTAAGGTCAGTAAGGCAATGATCATTTTACACAGAATAACAGTAGTAGAAACGACTAGATGAAGTTTGTACAAACTCTAGTAAATTTCAGTCACAAACTGTTCAAAGAAGTTCTCAAGAGAACTTGAGAGAACACAGGAACGTTCTCAATAAATAAATTCCTGATATTTTATTTCCTTGTGAAATACCTCTCACAGTAATAGAAATCTGCACAATCTAATTCCTAAATAATGTTCTTCAGAAGTATTCAAATGAAGAGAATTTATCTGATTCTTCCTATATTATTCTAAAAGCTATGTTAAGTCCCACCTCTATTTAAAAAAAAAATTTAAGACATTATTTTAAAGATTTTATTTATTTATTTTTAGAGAGGGAAGGGAGGAAGGAAGAGAGAGAGAAACATCAATGTGCGGTTGCTGGGGGCCGTGGCCTGCAACCCAAGCATGTGCCCTGACTGGGAATCGAACCTGCGATGCTTTGGTTTGCAGCCCGAGCTCAATCCACTGAGCTACGCCAGCCAGGGCTCTATTTTTAAAAATTTTTATTTACTGATGACTCTTTTATGTGCCCTGACAGGGGACTGAACTGGCAACCTTAGCATATCAGGACCAACTGATCCCTACCCAGACAGGGCCCACCTCTCATTTTCATTCACCATGCCATTTATACGGGTGGGACAAGTAGGTTTACTGTTTTGAGTACGAAAAATACAGAGTGTATTCTTGCATTACTGTTTATTGTATTATTTTCCACATGAACAACTATAAACCTACTTTTCCCAACCCTATATACCCTACTGCCTATTCAACATCTCTGGTTGGATATGTAATAGAAATATCATAGTCCCTTATCAAATTCCTGGTTCCAACCCCAGCCCAAACCTACACAGAGCCCCTCCCACCTCCCCAGACTTTCTTAAATTGGTAAATTAGCAACTTAAGCCAATACATTTGGAGTCGTCTTTAACAACCTCCCATCCCCATATCCAATCTACCTGGACAAATCCTATCAGCTCTATCTTCAAAATAGCCTCACTCCATGTATTACTCCTTACCTCTACCAATAACATTCTGATCTAAATAAACCACCAGCCTTCCTGTCTTGGACTACAGCAGTAATTTCTTAGTTCACCTGTTTCTGCCTTTGTCCCCCTAGAGTGTTTTCTCCAAGAGTAGAATGATCTCTTTAAAAAAGTAAAGGAGAAGCCCTGGCTGGCATAGCTCAGTGGATTGAGTGCGGACTGGGAACCAAAGTGTCCCAGGTTCGATTCCCAGCCAGGGTACATGCCTGGGTTGCAGGCCATAACCCCCAGCAACCGCACATTGATGTTTCTCTCTCTGTCTATCTCCCTCCCCTCCCCTCTAAAAATAAACAAATAAAATCTTAAAAAAAAGTAAAGGAGATCATGTCTTTCTACTCAAAACCCTCCAATGGCTTCCTATCCCATTTAGGGAATCCAAAATCCCTTCATTGGCACCTACTTAGATCCCTAAGTCAACTTTTACCAATATTGCCTTTACTCAATGTGCTTGTGTTATACTAGCCTCCCTGCTGGTTGGCCTGGACTGCTACCCTCCAGATATGCACATGACTAGCTTATGTCCTTAAAATGTTTGCACAAATGTCACTTTATCGGTCTCCCCTCCCCCCTTCACCTGAGGACATGCTCATTGACTTTAGAGAGAGGAAAGAGGGATAGATGGGGGAGAGAAGCATTAATGTTAGAGAGAAAGATCAATTGGCTGCCTCTCAGGTTCCCTGATCAGATTTGTGCCCTGATTGGGAATTGAACCCACAACCTTTTGATCAACCAAGCCACACCAGCCAGGGCTTGATCAGTCTTTTTAAACAACTGTATCTAATATCACTCCCCATCACCCTTCTCTCTATATACAACACACCTTAATACTTTATCATCTCCTGAATAATAAAACATGTATAAAATATATTTTTAATCATATTAAATTTCAAGATCTATGAGAGGACTATGTTTTGTTTACTACTGGCCTTGTACAAAATACAGACTCAGCAAAATATTAAGACTCCTCATGCAAGTATAAACTATTACAACTCTGGGAAACTTTCTGACAGTTATCTATAGACACACTTGATCACCCTCCAATTCCACTCCTAGGTATATACCCAGAGACACATAAGAATGTTCCTTACAGCATTATCCCTAACAGCCAAAAAGTGGGAGTAATCAAAACATCCATCAACAATAGAACCGATGAACTGGTATATTTTTATAGTGGAATTCTATATAGCAATGAGAATGAACTACTAACACTAGCATATGTGTCATTATTATCGAGCAAAACAAGTCAGATACAGAATACACAGTATATGACTCTATATAATGTGCTTTTTTTTTTTTAAGACAAAACTAATTCATGGTGATAGAGGTCAGTATATTGGTTATCCTGGGGGAGCGGGAAGTATAGTAACTGGCAGGTGAGACGTGGGCTTCTGAAGTAGTTGCTGTTAATGTACTGTTTTTTTAGAAAACTCCATACATTTATGATTTATGCATTTTTGTTTAATAAAAGGTTAGTATAGAAAAATTATAAGGGGAAAAAATTGTCAAGCTGTCTTCCAAACAGCTATTATAACTAATACTTTCATTTCAAGTGTGAAGAAAATCAACCCTAAGATCCTTTCTCACTACACCATACTGTCTACCTACATACAAGGACTTATTTAAATACGAAAAATTTACTCATCTGTTACTAACAGATCTTTCTCCAAAGGTTTCTTGTTTTAAATGTTATCATTCAGGGTAAATTTAATAAAGCCAGAAGCCCTGTTTTCCCTTTACTCTGTGGGACTGGTATCAGTCTGACATGTTCTAATACTGAATTGGCATGGATCGTTTGCCTGTTTTCGCTGTCATTGAGAAGGTTCACATGTAAACAGAACTGATCCGGCAAATGAATAAACATATAAAGAGATTCTTCCCTTAAAACAAAGTTGTGCTCCACACATGGCCAAACCATCACACAATAAATTAACTCTTCAACAGTCTCCAAACTAAAATGATAAGAGTCAAACCAATTAAGCCCTAATGGGATCCCAATTTCCTATTTCTGATAGCAGAAGTTTAAATAAACCACTCTTGGCTTATAAACCCTTATCCAGACAATCCTGTCACACTTAGTTCCAAATCTGCATTTATGAATATGTGCTACAATTAAAAAAGCTTTCACTGCTACAACCAACATGTGCTTTAAAAAACTGGGAAACTTCAATTGCTTTAAAAATGAAAATGATAGCCTTAATTAGAAAAGATAAACAAAATATGACCCAATTGTTGCCTCCAAACTTTATGTCTTAATAATCTGCAGTTATCCTGTTTACCTGCAGTCACCGAAATAAACAAAGGAGAAACTGTCAAAGTTGTCACATATCCTGTATAGTGTAATCTGGTCTGAGGATTTTACCAGGGTTCCCTCAGGATTGACTGCCTTTTAATTCACAGAACCACAGACTGGAATAAGAAAGACCTCTGAAACCCCTTTATCTCTGGATTTTTCTATATTCAATGCATTCCTTCACCTCAACAAAAATCTACATACCACTATGTGCACATAATAGCTGCCCAAAGTGAGTTTGACACAGGGACAGTAAGAGCAGAGTATCTAATCACTGCCCGTGTTTTGGTGCTCATTAAAAGCAGCTTCACAAAAAATGAGAAGATGACTTCCTAGTAACACAGGCACAAAGCTTATAAAAAACAAGAGATTGAAGCAAAATATAATCCACAATAACTGAAAATAAGGTCAGAGTTCATCAGAAAAAGCTGACCAGCAAGTTGACAATATGAATTAGTAACCATCAAGGCCAAAGACATACCAGAGGTCAGCAGTCTTTATGAGATAGCAAAATTCCATCTTAAGTCTTCATGCTAGAAGATAAAGGAAAGCAATCCTCCAGTATCACTTGATCACTTGATACAGGGGGGAAAAGGGCAGAAATTGGATCAAACAGTGGCTTTTAATGGGAAACACACAATAGAAAATCACCTGGGAGGCTATTTCAAAAAGCATACCAGACATACTCCCTCAAAATATATCATAAGATATATGTCACATTGATATTCTAATAAATACCCTAGGTTTCATAATTCTGATCACATACCCTGACTCTCACCCCAGAGGAAAACCAGCTTTCCAGTTGTCTAGAACCAGAGGCTTAAAACAATGGAAAGCTTAAGAGACTGTATAGTTAGGGGAGCTATTTGATGAAACAATCAGCTAAATTGTGGTACAATTTATTTCTCCTTCTTCAAAATGTGGAATTAAAAAAAAATCATGAGAAAAGTTTAGCAATAACTACAGAATCCCAGAAATTGTGAGTTATAATATTCTTCTACTTCCTTAACTTGATTCTGGGGTAAGCTACACCAGTGAGTGGAAGTGAGTGGATTAGACCTCAGCATTTCATGCTAAAGGCAATCCATGACATCAGCAGCATCATATTCAATACAAATAACTAAACAAGGCAATTCTCCCAGCCAGGCTTTTTAAAACAGTTAAGTTTATAGTACCAGGCAAAATGTCATCATCGGTTTCAATACAAGAGGTAACTCCTCAATGTATCTAACCTTAGGGACAAATTCTTTGGCCTAATATTCAGTCTCCCATAGCTCTGCCTCAACCTGCCTTTACAGTAGTCTCCGCTTTCCAAGAGGGATACATTCCAAGACACCCCAGCACTAAACCATATGTACACTATGCTTTTTCCTATACCTACACAGTAACAGATTAACAATAACTAATAATAAAAGAGAACAAATGTAACAACCTACTGTATGTAATACAAGTTATATGCATGTGGTCTGTCTCTCTCTTTCAAAGTTTCTTATTGTACTGGACTCACCCTTGTTGTGATGATGTGATATAATACAATAATGCCTACAAGATGAGATGAAGTGAAGTAAATGATGCAGGGATCTTGGCCTAGTATTCAGCAACTATAAGGGTTACTTGAACAGAAGCAACTGTCATACCTCAACAGTTGATCTGTAGCTGAGATGGTGCCTAAGTGACTTAAGGGGCAGGTACCGTATGCAGCATGGATACACTGGACAAAGGAATGATTCACATCCCAGGTGGGACAGAGAAGGATGGCAAAAGAAATTTAAAACTTATGAATTGTTTATTTCTGGAATTTTCCATTTAATATATTAAAGTGGACAACAGCTGACTGTAATAGAAATTGCAAAAAACAAAACCTTTTGCCCTGAGTGGTGTGGCTCAATTGGTTGGGTGTCATTCTGGAGGTGAAAGGTTGCTAGTTTGATTTCCAGTCAGGGCACATGCCTGGGTTGCAGGTTTGGTCCCCAGTTGGGGCGCATGCAAGAGGCAACCAATCGATGTTTCTCACATCAATGTTTCTCGCCCTCTCTTTAAAAATAAATAAATAAAATTAAAAAGTGAAAAATATTGCTGCCTTAAACAAGTGATCAAGATTAAAATCATTAAGCCCTGGCTGGCATAGCTCAGTGGACTGAGCTCGGGCTGCAAACCAAAGTGTCACAGGTTTGATTCCCAGCCAGGGCACATGTCTGGTTGCAAGCCACGGCCCCCAGCAACTGCACATTGATGTTTCTCTCTCTCTTTCCCCGCCCTTCCCTTCCCTCTCTAAAAATAAATAAATAAATCTTTTTTAAAATAAAAATAAATAAAAATTAGATTATTAAAAAAAAGATTAACATCATTAGTACTAACAAATGGACATTATCTGCCTCCTGATGTGAGGCACTAAGATGCAACATCACTTTGTGATATTCCTGCCAAATGCAGGTGAATCTACTCATAAGGAAGACAAATTCACACATGTTTATTTCTCTCCCCCTTTTTCTACCTCCATTCCCCTATCTCTAAGAATGAATGAATGAATGAATAAAATTATTATTTTTTAAATTACTAGAACACTTGGCTGGTGTGGCTCAGTAGAATGAGAGCCATCCTGCGAACCAAAGGGTCACAGGTTCAATTCCTAATCAGGGCACATGCCTGGGTTGCAGGCCAGGTCCCCACTAAGGGGAACGTGAGAGGCAACCACACATTGATGTTTCTCTTTCTCTCTTTCTCCCTCCCTTCTCCTGTCTAAAAATAAAACTAAAATTTAAACTTTTTTAATTAAATGAGTGAAAAGAATTTTCAAACAATTTCTGAAACAAATGGCTAAATTTGAACAAGGTCTCTATATTAGATAATATTATATCAAGGCTGTATTTCCTGATTTTGATAAGTATGTTACAGGTACATAAGAGAGTGTCCTTGTTTATTGGAAATACACACTAAGGTATTTAGGGTAAAGAGGAACACATGTGTAACTTACTCTAAAACAGTTCAGAAAAATAATTTGTCTATATAAAGAGAAAAAGAATATATAAAATATGATAAAACATTGACATTTGGGGACTCAAGGTGAATGGCATACAGGAATTTTAACACTACTCTTGCAACTTTTTCTTAAGTGTGAAAAATAAAAATACAAAATTCAAAAAAGGACAAAAAAAAAGCATTTTTTATAATGCAGATCACCACCCTTCAATATGTTTGTGTTTTTCTAAAACTGCATATGTTATCTTGTAATATTTTAAAGAAGAGATAAAGGTATTGTTTACCATTTAGCCAGACCAACCCACCAAGGGAAGATTAAGGAGGAGCTTATGAAAACTAGAGCTGTTGGGCTCTAAGCAGCTCTAGGCAGCTGGACAATGAATGCCAGAGGAACTAAGACCATCATCACCTCTTCCCCTATTTCTCCTTCACCACACAGCACTTCCCTCTCCTAAACCACTTCTACCTTTCATCTTAGCCATAATGAGGACTTGCTTTTTTGTGCCTGCATCCTCCTCCTCCTCCCCGCAAGGTAGAGGGAAACAAAATGAAAGACAATCACTTTCTTAATATTAAGGACAAAAAAAACAAATCCTACCATATATTCAGTGGATGAATATGTCAGTGGTATTTTAGCTTTTATTGAGAGGATTTGGGAGGAACAAGGACTGGTAATGGTAAGGGAGAGGAAACTAGCCAAAAACTATGTGAATTAGAGGACATAGTATTAATAGTGTAGCTCTAGGGATATAAGGTAAAAATGAACAGATCTGTGCTGTTTGAAAGTCTCTTGTCATGTGGCTTCAAAAATTAAAAGCAGGCAGGACCTCTGCATGGAGATGGCTAAGTTAACAAAAGAATAAGGGAAGCATTTGTAAGAGAGGAAAAGGTCAAAGCAGTGTGTCAAGGGAGCTGTGCAATGCCTGGTATTAACATTTCACTTGAGCTGCTGGAGAAGTCAGATTACATATTTGTCTCCATCAGCTAATTTAATTGAAAGGTCTAGCCAACTCCAAAGCTATACATTCAGAGAAAAGAATACCTAGCTCTGGGTTATTCTGAATTTTACTTTGATTTTTGCATTTAATAAAAGCAATACAAAAAATGCAAATCTTAAAGAGCCACAAAGTAAAGGTTCACTGCATAGTCCATATACCTTATGCTTAACGATCCGTATTTGACAGCTCCTTACAGGGCCAAGCAAAATTAGCATAGACATTTCCTGGGCTTTCCCTGTTCATTGACATCACTCACCTGCTTCACTGCTAAGATCAGTAAACACATTAAGATGCATTGGCAAAGGCTCTGAGAGTTTCTACCATTTTTTAAAAATCTCTAAGAGCAATGCAGGATACCCCTGAACAAGACCAAAACCTAGTACAGCAGTCTATAAATCACATCCCAATTCCTAATAAGATCTCAGAAAAAGTTGTAGAAGAAAGATGGAAATCAAGTATCTTTAGGGAGCTTTGGGATCCTCTGGAACATATGCCTAAAAACTTTGTCTAGCCCTGGCTGGGTGGTTCCACTGGTTGGAGCGTCATCCTTGTGCACCAAAAGGTTACAGGTTCAATTTCCAGTCAGGGTACATATCTGGCTTGCCATCCCTGCCCTGCCTCCTCCCACCCCTCACTAGCCCCTGCCCATTCAGGGCCCCATACAGGAGGCAGCCAATAGATGTTTCTCTCTCACTTTGATGTTTCTTTCTCTTTTTCCCTCTATCCCTTCCTCTCTTCTCTCTAAAATCAATAAACATATCCTCGGATGAGGATTTTAAAAAATAAAAATAAAAAAATAAAGACTTCTAGTATAGTTAGTAAAAAGAAGCCATGTGATATGATAAAGAGTTCAGAAATAGTGGGTTTTGGACTCAGATCGCAATGCATAATGAACTCAACACCAGGATGAACTAAGTTTGAATGGTGCATCTGCTATTGATTAATTGTGTGACCTTGAGCAATTTAACTTCTCTGAGCCTTATTTCCTCATATGTAAGACTAATACTAACTTCCTCTCAAGGTTGTTCTAAGAATTATAAGAGATGACAAAACATGAAAAGTGCTCAGCAGAAAATCTAGCAAATACTCTTTTTGGAGATTTCAACCAAAGCCCTGGTCAGGTAGTTCAGTTGTTTATAGAGTATTGTCCTAATATGTCAAGGTTGCAGGTTTGATCCCTGGTCAGGGCACATATTAAGAATTAACCAAAGAATATACATATATAAGTGGAACAACAAATCAAAGTTCCTTTCTGTCTCCCTCCCTCTCTCTATAAAACCAATAAATAAATTTTAAAATTAAAAAGAATTCAACTGGACTTAAAAGTCAGATTCAGTTGACATATCTGCAATAGACTGATTTCACAAGTTTAACATACGGTGCCCCAGCTCCTGTAATTTCAGATAGCCTCAAGGCCTTCAGTGGACCAGAGACAGAAACCAGAGACAGAGGCAAAACGCTACTTAACCAGCTATAATAAAACCCAGAGACAGGCTCTGTCACATGTACATACACTAGCTCATATTGCAAATGGGGCCAGTCAGTACAGAGCGAGTGAGACCGCCCTCTTGGTATTCTTACCAAAGCAGAAACAATAACCAAGGGAAAGATTCTCCCTTATTAACTTTCAATCTTTCAGGGATTTGAAACAAATCTTTACAACTGAGTAAGCTCATCCTATAATATGAGGTTCAAAGCAAGACTCTGAAACTAAGGAATGAGGATAAAACTGTCAGGTAAGAAATATTTCTTCTCCATCTCTTTCCTTCTATTTTTTCCTTACCCTGTAAGAGGTATAAGCTAGATGAATTAACTCATCTTGATGACAGTGCTACATTCATTCAGTGCACACTATCATATAAATGATTCTCCCTGCCTAAAAGTATTCATTAAATTCAGGTAACTGATCATAAAATCTAGATTTGCATAACCTACATAACAGGCTTAGTGCTTAAGAACAAGCTTTGCCCTGGCCAGGTTGCTCAGTTGGTTAGAGCACATTGATACGCTAAGGTTGAGGGTTCAATCCCCAGTCAGGGCACACAAAAAACTCAACTAATAAATGCATAAATGGGTGGAAAAAATTGATGTCTCCTTCTCCCATTTCCTCTCTCTAAAATAACTACTTAAAAAAAGAACAAGTTTCAATTAAGTCTCTCTGCTTACTTTTAGAACCTATTGCTAAGTAGGAAAGCCAACCAATCCCAAACCAGTATAAATATATTCAAAACCAAAAGACAAAGACATCATTACAAGTGTCTAAAACAAGATTCAATTTATTAAGTCCCAAGTCTCAAACTAAGCAAAGTCAAAAACCTTCAGAACCTCAAATGATAACTTTGTTTCTAATAGGAAAACTTATGCCCAATTCTACACAAGAACTCACAAAACCTGGTTGGGTATCTCAGATGGTTAGAGCATCATCTCAATACACCAAAGCTATGGGTTGATTCCTTGATCAGCGGACATACATGAAGCAACCAATTAAATACATAAATGAGTACAACAATAAATAGATGTTTCTCTCTCCCTCCAAATTTTTTTTTAATTTTAAAAACTCACTAAAATGTCAATTCTAAATTAATATGCAGATAGCAGGTGATTAAGCAATTAAGGTTTTGTAACAGTATTACGCTCAGTCTTCAGCTCACTCACTCAACTCTGCCAGCAGGGGGCAGGGTTGGGAGATGAGAAGTATAAAATACAAAGCATGAGGTGACAAGGATTCTGCATAGCCTTCCCCAAAAGAGAAAAAAACAGACAGAAAAAGTTCTGTAGTGCAGTAATGTTTAGATATCTATAAGCTGTTTTCCTCCACCTTATAAACGTCATATTTTGATAACTTAAATGACCTTTCAAAATGTAGGAACTAGCCCTAGCTGGCGTGGCTCAGTGGATTGAGTGTCAGCCAGCGAACCAAAGGGTCTCTCTCCAGTTCAATTCCCAGTCTAGGGCACATGCCTGGGTTGTGGGCCAGTCCCCAGTAGGGGACATGCGAGAAGCACGCACACAATGATGTTTCTTTCCCTCTCTTTCTCCCTCCCCCACTCTAAATAAATAAATCAAATCAAATCAAATAAATCTTTTTTTTTTTAAATGTAGGGTCTTCACAGTGACATGGTGTAGGAACAAGGATTCGATTTTCCTATTTACTGATGGCCCAACACATTTTAAATAATAGTTAACTTAATGCTAAGAGCTCAGGCTTTGTAGTTAGAAAGATCTAGATTTTATCTAGGCTTGGTTATTTATTAGCTCTATGACATCAATTTCCCAATTTGTAAAATAAGGATTTATACCTAACCAAAAGAGTGGAAAATTAAAAAGCACAAGGTGAGTATAATGCTTGGCATGTTATCTGGCCTAAAATAAACATTTCATATAGTCATTATTATCAGGCATCAATTATCCCCGTTTATGGATTAAACAAACAAACAACTGAGAGTCTCAGAGGCTGAATAACTTTCTAGTAAAACTGGGCCTCAAACCCAAAGTCTGCTTCCAAATCTTTCTTCCATTATGCCAAACCACTTGCATTGCATACATGTCTGGCTTTTTAGACAGGCTACTACTCACTGCAATTTAACTTGTTTTGATTGTGTAGTAACAGATTATGATACTTTTAATCTTACTCCATTGTTTTTCCTACCGAATAATATTGGAGGGGTGGTGTGGATGACTTAAATTCATCAGTGTGGCACAGTAGTAAGGACCACACAAGAGGATGAGATGCTTGCTGTCTCTCATTGTCAGTATGCTTATCTGGGGTAGCCCCTCTCCTTCCATTTGATTTGTTGCTTTTAAATCTGCTATAAGTTGGGCTGAGAAAAGTTTTTTGTTTGTAGGATGTGCAGAATATAATAAGCTTTGAATGGAAGTTTGAGGAGGCATCCTTTAAACAAGGCATAGGTTTTAATCAGTCGTGGTCCCAGGAGGTAAGGTAGCAAACCTCAACAAGGATAATTCATGGAGGGTTTAATAAGGGAACTATAAAGAAAGATGTGGGCAGGCAGGATACTAGATAATCACAAGGGATAGTTCTGGCGCTCTGGAACTAGTGAGAGCACCTCTAAGCCCAAAGAACAAAGGAAATATTAGAACTTTCCAAAAGTAAAAGGAGCAAGTTATGTAGAAAGAACCACCCTTAGAGAAATAGCAATCTTCAACCAAGGGACACAGCCAGCCAGAGACAACACCCCTAAAAGGGAGCGGGGTAGTTAAATTCTACACCCTCAGAGGGGAAGGAAGCCTACCTATACAGTCCATGTAGCTAAGTCAGCCTCCCAAGGCAGAGAGCATGGTGTGCAAGGATGGAGAGTGGATCTAGAAGAGCAAATGGAAAGCACCTAATTCAGCCTCAGATAAATCTCTGGTTTTACTTCCACATTTCTTTATCCTAATAGGTAAGTGCCAGATAAGGAAAGAGTTACTGAATGTGACAATTCTCACCCCTTTTAAATGGTAATGCACAGGTCTTATCTACCATAAAGTATTTGTAAGCATGTTTTTCACTAGTAGCCACTGTCATTTACCATTCCACCTATAATTGTTCAGAATTCTTTGAAGGCCCAATGACTTACTTATAGGCCTTCCCCCATGCTTATGAACTTTCCACTTATCTTGCTAGGCAAAATAAAAATCACAAAAATAGCCCTGGCTGGTGTAGCTCAGTGGATTGAGTGCAGGCTTGGGAACCAAAGGGTCACTGGTTCAATTCCCAGTCAGGGCACATGCCTGCGTTGTGGGCCAGGTCTCCAGTAGGGGGTGCATGAGAGGCAACCACACACTGATGTTTCTCTCTCTCTCTCTTTCTCCCTCTCTTCCCTTCTCTCTAAAAATAAACAAATAAAATCTTTTAAAAAATCACAAAAATGCAACTACTATCAGAACCCTCAAGGATATTTAGGAGGTTATATTCTTAGATAACTAAGAAGGCAGAATAAGTTGAGTGCCACTATAGAGAAAAGAGCTGTGGTGCTGTGAAAAGTTCTGGAACAGGCTTTCTAGCCATCTGGCCCCTACCAGGCACAACTCCAGCCAGAACTCACTGTTATCCTATTAACAAAGTATAGAAGCTTCAATCACGTTCCCTGCAGGCCCAGATCTGGAGAACTACTCACCAAGCCCCCCCACAGCCTCCAAATTTCCACTGTACCCTCAGCCAACAAATCAACCCTTCCTCCTCCTGGAAAAAGTCCCACTGCTTCCTAAGGCTGGTTCAAATGGCACCTCCTTATGTGAACCTTACTTGGACCTCAAGAACATTTAGTTTATGCCTCCTCTGCATTCCCAAAAGCCTTTGCTTCAAGCATTTAAAGCACTTATTATCCCTGTACCTGTGCAGAGTCCCCACTACACTATTGAGATCTTAATGCAGCTTTGTATCCTCACAGGGGCCAAAGCAGAGTATGTCAAACACTGTATAAGTACTTTATATGTATTACCATATATTAACATATACATACTACCAATCATCATAATAAAACTGCAAATGAAGAATTCTCATCATATCAATTTTACAGACAAGGAAAGTCAAGTACACAGAAAGGTTAAGTAACTTACTCAGTCTCAAAGCTAGCAAGGATTGGACCCCAAGATTTCAACCTAGGCACAACTCCAGAACTGAACTACAACTGAACTACAGACCTAATGGGTTGAGAAGTTCTCATTATAAGACCAATGGTCTCCACCCCAGGGGGCATAGTTATTACTCATCCCCTGGAATATGGAAGAACAATATTGGAACTTCTAGTCATATTTGTTTTAGCTCAGTCTTTTGTAAAATGTCTATTTTTGCACATTATAAAATGTACATTATACAGAGTAGCCAACACTTTAACTGTAATTTAAAACAAACATTCACATAATGTGTGTATACTCAACGCTATTTACTGACAGAACACTAAAAACATTTAAGGCTACTGCTCTAGATGACTTCCCCCAGGGACTCTGAGCTCCTACATTCTCTTTGCCTAGCACTTCAGTTAAAAACATTAGCCAAATGTTTAGACTATAGGTAGCTTCCAGAAGCAAGAGTCTGCTCTTGCATTCATCTTTGTAAGCCCTACAACAGCACAGAGCCTGGTGCTTAGCAGATGGTCAATGTTGAATCTAACTGTACCATGAGAACCTCACTGAAAAAAAATCTCAATATTTTAATGCAACTTACACTATATATACTTCCAGGTTAAAAGAAAATGTACTAAGCACACTGCTTAGGTATATAAGATTGTCTTAGAAACACCAAAAAATTTTTTAATAAATAAAATTCAAATAAGTATGTCCTCATTTGTTGCATAATAGAACCAAAAAATTGTACTTTGGAGCATATCTTAAACTGAAAACTGCATTAAAGAGATTTGGACATAAAAAAATTGAGTTTGGATAAAAGGTTCTTTCACTACGGAGATGGTGCACCTTTGCAGAACTAAAGGTCACCTCTGCCTGCCTTTCTTCAGTTATAAGCTCCAAGAGGAAGGGAATCAAACTATCCAAAGCTGCAACGGAAGACTTGACTATGAAAAGGCATTAGCTGGGAGCATCTACTTTGCATTTCTTCAATCCAACATTTAGTGGGTATCAAACAAAGGAAAGAGGCTGTAAAGCCTCCCTTTTAGGTGTTGAGGATGGGCTCTGAGGGAGGCTACATTCCACTGCTGGGTTTCTTCTGTTCCAGTTTCATCCTCTGCAAAATGGGCATACTCAAATACTTAACTCTTATTTGTAAATCACCAGGATTAAATGAGAGAAAACATGCAAAATGGATTTGTTTCCTCATTTGCCATGTCTTTCCACCCTACGCCACCCCCACCCCCTAAGTTCAAAGCCTGAGTTTGGCCTATCTACTTTGTTGCTATATTCCCAGGACCAAGAATGGTACTTTTTACTTAATAGGTTATTTAATAAATATTAAATTAATAGAATGCAAAATGCCCGCTGCTCAAAAAATGTTGACTATTCTTGCTATTGTAACGAGAAAAGAATTTATTGTGTTATTAAGAGACCCCACCCCTCCCCCAAGGATCTCACAATTCCAGGAGGAACACTGCTGGAATGGAGGAATGGAGATAAGAAAACCAGCTGGATCATAAAGCAGGACTTAAACGAAAACAAAGTAAAATCTTAAATACACAACAGCCCAATGTCGGGCTTTTCCGAATGAGGTTCACCCTAAATGAGGTTTATTAGAGATTACGATGACAGTTTTCACGCTTGTGTACGTGCCAGAGTCTGTGCCAGGCATTCTACTGGCTTCACAAAATCCAAGAAACGGGGTGTGGGGGGAGGGTGGGGTAGTGGAGATGATCTTCACACCCCCACTTTACAGATGGGAGAAGCGAGGCTCGTAGAGATCCACTTAAGTGGGGGAGCCGGGATGTGAATCCTGGCAGTCCGACCTCTGAGCCTGCACTCAACAGGCCCCTCAGAGGGGCCATCTTCACCTCCTCCACAATCGGCCACATAACCCCTCGAAATTAGGAGTGTGTTAATATTTTCCTGGTAGCCCGACTTAGTGGCCCCAGTGCTGAGAGAACAAAACAATTCTTGCCTGCGGGGAAAGTACGATGGACGCCCGCCCGGCCTGAGGTCCGAGGCCGCGGCGCCTCCAGTTTGACTCACACCATGAGCCCCCAAGTCCTGCGGACCGCGCAGAAAGCGCCTAGGCGACCTCAGGAGCCCAGAAAGGCCCTGCCTGCCGCATGACCTTGGATCCGCCGCCCTGCTTCTGGCCTCAGTTTCCCCACCCCGGCCTCGCGCCGGGAGCCTCTCGGGAGCTTGCGCCCAAGGAGCCGCAGGCCTCTCACACGCCCCCCTCAGCCGCCCGCCTTCCCGCCCCACTTACGCTGGAAGGCGGCCGCTCCAGGGACGCCCACCATTGCCAAGTGCCTTGGTCGTGAGCCCCTCGCCTCTGCCCGTGGCCAGGGTCGCTCACAGACACCGTCGCGGGACCTGTAACCGCCGAGCTTGCCAACCCCAGCGAAACCGCTTCAGTTGCTGGTACCACCACCGTTAGGCCGCGCACCGCCCCGCCCCCCCGTTGGCCCCGCCCCACCCGCCAGGGACGCCCCCAGCGCGCGCTCCCTCCTGCAGACCAACGCTTGCGGAAGCCTGGCCTAAAGACCAGCTCCCTTTAAACCCCGCCCCCAACTTGCCCCGCCCCTTCCGCGTGAATCTCTGAGCCCTATCCCGGAGCGTCCTGCTTCTCAAATCCGCCCCTCCTGCGTCACGGCGCCTGTCACTCGTAAGGTCCACTTTCCAGGTACTGGGTTTCCCCGCTGAGCGCCAAGCAGCGGACCGGGCCAGGAGATGGGGGCGGAGGCCTAGGGGACAGAACTTAGGAGGGGATGAGACGACTCCTCACCTGAGTTCTGTATATTAAAGCCTGGTAGCCCTTGAGTTTATCATCGGGTAAGTCACTTTTTGGCCTATCGTGTTCCCAATGTCCAAAATGTCATTCATTATGTTAGCAACGGTTAGCTATCATTACGATCATTGAGCTCTTTATCATGTTCAGGTCCTTTTATACACTCCATCGGGTTAAATTCTCACAATAAAGAAGAGAGGTATTATTTTTCCCTTTCTGCACAAAGGGAAGGGCTTTCCCACCAGCCAGCTTGCCCACTGGCTACTCTTCGCAAAAAGCAAACATAGTTCCCCTGAAACCTATATAATTTTATTAACCAAGTCACCCCAATAAATTCAATAATGAAAAGAAAAAAGAGAACAAACTGACAGTAACCAGAGGGGAGTGGGGAGAGAGACAATGGGGGAAAATAGGGGAAGAGCCATCGAGGAACAAGTATAAAGAAAGGACACACGGACAAAGCCAAACGGGGTAGGTTCCAGGGTAGGAGGTGGGGATGGGCAAGGCAGGAGGTGGCATGGTGAAAATGGAGACAACTATATTTGAACAACAATAAAAAAATAAATAATTTTTTTAAAATTAAAAAAAAGAGAGATGGGATTCCAACCTAGAAATTCCTGACTTCAGACCCAGTACTTTGAGCTACTCTGAACTATTCTGCCTTCTAAGGACTCAGAAACAGGGACTAAAATTAAAACAAGCTCCAAACTCTTCTATGTACGATGATACTGTAAACAAAATTCTTTATGTAAAATTTATTGATTGCTTGATTTGAGAGAGAGAGAAACGTCAGTTTGTTGTTCTACTCATTTATTCATTCATTGCTTGATTCCTATATGTGCCCTACTGGAGATCCAACCTGAAGACTTGGTAAATAGGGCCAAGGCCCTAACCAATTGTGCTACCTGGCCAAGGCAACAAAGTTCTTTTACAATCAAAAAACTGGTATAAAATATTTGCAATAGCCCTGGCTGGCGTAGCTCAGTGGATTGAACACTGGCCTACAAATCAAAGAGTCACTGGTTCGATTCCTGGTCAGGGCACATGCCTGGGCTGCTGGTTCCATTCCCAGTCGGGTGCATACAGATGTTTTAAGGCAACCAATAAATGTTTCTCACATTGATGTTTCTCTCCTTCACTCTCAAATCAATAAACATATCCTCAGGTGAGGATTAAAAAAAAAAAACAAAAAGAGAAGTAAAGCAAATTAAATCCAAGGCAAGCTGATGGAAAGAAATAATAAAGGTAAAATCAGAACTCAGTTGAAGGGAGGAAACAATGAGAGAATCAATGAAACTGAAAGTTTGATTCTTTGAAAAAATTAATAAGATTGATAATCTTTTAGTAAGACTAACAATGAAAAAAGAGAGTACATAATGTATCAATACTAAGAATGAGAGAACATTATTACAGACCCTATAGATAGTGAAATAATGAAGAATTATTATGAGGAATTTTATGCCCATAGATTTGACAATTTAGATGAGATTGACCAATTCCTTAGAATATACAAACTTCTCAACAAGTTGATAATTAGAATACGCTACTTTATTAAAAAGATTAAATTTGGCCCTGGCTTGTGTAGCTTAGTGGATTGAGTGTCCGCCTGCGGACCAAAGGGTCATCAGTTCAAGTCCCAGTCAGGGCACATGCCTGGGTTGCAGGCCAGGTCCCCAGTAGGGGGCGCATGAGAGGCAACCACACACTGATGTTTCTCTCTCTTTCTCCCTCTCCCCTCTGTCTAAAAATGGATAAATAAAATCTTTTAAGATTTTAAAGTCTTTTAAGATTTTATTTATTTATTTTTAGAGAGGGAAGGGAGGGAGAAAGAGAGAGAGAGAAACATCAATGTGTGGTTGCTGGGGGCTGTGGCCTGCAACCCAGGCATGTGCCCTGACTGGGAATTGAACCTGCAATGCTTTGGTTTGCAGCCCGTGCTCAATCCGCTGAGCTACGCTAGCCAGGACTGATAAATAAAATCTTAAAAAAAAAAAAGATTACATTTGTAGTTAAGCCCTGGGTAGTGTGGCTCAGTGGACTGAGCGCCAGCCTGTGAACTGAAAGGTCATGGCTTTGATTGCTGGTCAGGGCATATACATAAGCTGTGGGCCAGGTCCCCAGTTGGGGATGTGCAAGAGGCAACCAACTGATGTTTCTCTTCCATATCGATGTTTCTTTCTTTCTCCCTCCCCTCCTCTCTCTAAATAAATAAATAAAATCTTTTTTAAAAAAGATTAAATTTGTAGTTAAAAACCTTCCAAGAGAGAAACTCCAGACCCAGAATCCTTCACTGGCTAATTCTACCAAATATTTAAGAAGAAATAATATCAATTTTATAAAGCCTGTTTCAGAAAATAAGAAGAAAAAGTACTTCCAACTCATTTTATAAGGCCAGCATTACCCTTATACCAAAACCACACAAAAATATATTACAAGGAAACTATAGACCAACATTTTTCATGAAGACATATGCAAAAACCATCTCAACAAAACATTAACTGAATCCAGCAATTTATAAAAAAGATAATATGCCAGGGTCAAATTGGGATTACCCTGCAAATGCAAGGCTGGTATAAAAACTGTGTTTACACAAAAGCTAGTACATAATTGTTCATAACAGCTTAATTCAAAATTATCAAAAACTGAAAATAATGTAAATGTTCCTCATCTGTTAAGTAAATAAACTGTGGTACACTCATTATTCAAGCGAACACTATTCAGCAATAAAAAGGAACAAATTTCTTGATGCCACAACACCACAGGTAAGTATTAAAGAAGCCAGACTCAATAGGCTACATATTCTGTGATTCCATTTGTAGGATACTATTTTTATTTTTCTGTAATATATATATTTTAAGATTTATTTATTTTTAGAGAGAGGGAAAGGGAGGGAGTAAGAGAGGGAGAGAAATATCAATGTGGGGTTGCTACTCGCACGACCCCGACTGGGGACCTGGCTCACACCCCAGGCATGTGGCCTGACTGGGAATTGAACTGGCAACCCTTTGGGTTATAGGCCTGTGCTCAATCCACTGAGCCACACCAGCCAGGGCTCATTTGTAGGATATTTTTTAAAAGGCATAATTATACGAACAGAAAATAGATCTGTGGTTACCAGATACTTATGGTAGGGCATAGGAAAATTCTGAGGTTGATGGAAATGTTGTGCATCTTAATTGTCATGATGGTTAGATGATTATATGCATTGCCAACACTTTAGAACTGTGCATTTAAAAAATGAGTGACTTTAGCCCTGGCTGGTGTGGCTCAGTGGGTTGAGCTTCAGCCTCTGACTCGAAAGGTTGCTGGTTCAATTCCTGGTTAGGGCCCATACCTGCATTGCAGGCCAGGTCCCTAGGTGGAGATGCATGGAAACCAGTGGGTAGATGTTTCTCTCCCTCTCTTTCTCTCTCCCATCCCTTCTCTCTAAGAATGAAAATAAAATAAAAAATATTTTTTAAAAAGTGAGTGAATTCCTGGCTGGCGTAGCTCAGTGGATTGAGCGCGGGCTGGGAACCAAAGTGTCCCAGGTTCAATTCCCAGCCAGGGTACGTTCCTGGGTTGCTGGCCATAACCCCCAGCAACCGCACATTGATGTTTCTCGCTCTCTCTCTCTCTCCCTCCCTCCCCTCTCTAAAAATAAATAAATAAAATCTTAAAAAAAAATAGTTAGCTCTAGACCTTCATGTATCCTAGACACCTGTAGGTCTTAGTACCTAGACTTTAAAAAAAAAAAAAAAGCAAGTGAATTTATGACAATTTTTAAAGTGCATTTAAAAGTGAAAAATTGAAGTACAATACACATATATAACAAGATGTACAAATCACAAGCATACAGCTCAATCAATTTGTTTCAGGCTTAACACCTTGTACCCACCATTCACATCAAGATAAAATTCATTTTTCACCACTCTAAAAGGCCCTGTAGTGTTTTTTTCAGTCAGTACCCCACCCAGAGGTCTCTACTATTCTGATTTTTATTACTATAGTTATATGAATGATTTTTGTTTAACTGCTTTATTGAGATATGATTCATATACCATATATTCACCCATTTAAAGTGTATAATTCAAGGCTTTTTAGTATATTCACAGAACTGTGTAATCATCACCAGAATCTAACTTTATATCATTTTCATCATCTAAGAAAGAAACCCAATACTTATTATTAGTAGTCACTCCCCACCCTGTTCTCCCCCAGCTCTTGCAGCTTTTTAAAAAATCAACTTTAGCCCTGACTGGTGTGGGTGGCTCAGGGAATTGAGCACCAGCCTGCAAATGACAGCATAGTAGGTTCCATTACCAGTCAGGGCACATGCCTGGGGTGCAGGCCAGGTTCCAGGTAGGGGGTGCACGAGAGGCAACAACACATTGATCTTTCCCTCTCTTCCTCCCTCCCCTCCCCTGTCTAAAAATAAAATAAATAAAATCTTTTTTAAAAATCAACTTTATTAAGGTACACTTTATGTGCAAAAAAACACACCAATTTAAAAGGCACAATTTGCTCTGGCTAATATAGCTCAGTGGATTAAGCACTGGACTGCAAACTGAAGGGTCATTTCAATTCCCAGTCAGAGCACATGCCTGGGTTATGGGACAGGTCCCCAGTGATGTGCTGGAGAGGCAAGTACACATTGGTGTTTCTCTCCCTCTCTTTCTAGCTCCCTTCTCCTCTGTCTAGAATTGGATAAATAAAATATTTTAAAATAAATAAATAAATAAATAAAGGCACAATTTGATGAGTTTTGACAGTTGTATATACCTGTGAAATCACCAATGCTATCAAGATAGAGAACATTTGCATTACCCCTGTAAGATTCCTCTTGCTCCTTGGCAGTCAATTCTTCCATTTGTACCTGGACCCAAAGAATCACTAATCTGCTTGTCATCACTATGCATTAGTTTGCATTTTCTAAAATTACCTCTAAATGGACTCATTCAGCATATACTCTCCTGTCTGGCTTTCTTTCACCCAGCGTAATGCTTTTGAGATTTGTTTTCTCTGTTTGTCTATGTTTTGTATCTATCAGTAGTTTACCTTTCTTTTTATGGCCAGGTAGTATTCCATTGTTTGGATATACCATATTACACTGTTTTTGAAAATAAAATGTTCTTGCTGAAGACCTGGGCAGGCCTGGCTTCAAACATATAGATTTCTCAAGTTCTGTTGAATTTCAAATATAGAGATAACAAATTAGCCCCCACTTTTTTGTAATCATTCAGGCTTAGTTCCTGGTGGATTGTGTATGTGTGTTATGGGGTGAAGGAGAGATGTCCTCTGGGAATAGATCAGAGCCACAAAGCATCTGTCAGTATACTTTGGTTACCTAAGGCTTACATGGTCAGGGACACTAACATTTAAGAGTCAGAGACCCTAGCTGGGTACCTCAGTTGGTTAGAGCATTGTCCCAATATGCCAAGGCTGTGGGTTCAATTCCTGGTCAGTGTACATATCAGAATAAACCAATGAGCTCTGAGTGGTGTGACTCAGTTGATTGAGTGTTGTCCTACAAGGCGAAAGGTCCCACATGCCTGGTTTTTGGGTTCAGTCCCTGGTTGGGGTCCATATCGACAGGCAACTGGTCAATATTTCTCTTCCTCTTTCTTCTTTCTTCCCTTCCCCTCTCTCTAAGTAAATAAATAAATTTTAAATCATCATGATTTAAAAAAAAATCAACCAATGATTACATAAATAAGTGGAATGACAAAATTGAGGTCTCTCTCTCTCTCAAAACATGAAGAAAAATAAAAAGCCAGAGATAAGTACCTTGTAAACTCAATTTCACTTCCATTTTGCAACTGCTCCATTTTCCAGACAAAGAAACTGAGACTTAGAGACTTACCATAAAGTTTGCCTGAATGGAAAGCTTAGCCTCAGGCGACAGAATTGAATTCTGACATTCTTTTCCCAACCTCATAAAGGAATTACAGTCTCCACAGACCTAAGCAAATTGCTCAGGGCTCTGGCTGTTTCTTGTCCAAACCAAGTAATGGTTTTTCTTTAACTAGCGACAAGGAGGATAAAGATGGGTGGCAGGGAGAAATGCATTCTGCCTGCCATCTGCCCTGGCCATGCCTCTCCCCCTAATGAATGATAAACACAAGGCCCAGCCAGATGACAGTCAGTGAAGGAAAGCTAATTTAAAGGTGTATGGTCCTGTTGAGTAAATAGGAGCCCGCAATGCCGGTGGCACTTTAAAAAGCCTATCTGTGCACCTGAGAAATATTTGGCATGGGTGGGACATTTCTAATAAGCAAGGTTTTCTTCTCCATGGGACGCTGAAGAGCATAAGAGCTCAGAGGGGGAGATAAACAAGTAGAGTTTCTTGACCACAGGTTGTAGTATTAAAATTCATTTTTTGTTTATGATTATGAGACAAATGTGATTATACTGAGGATGAGGAATGTGTATACTAAGCAACAAGATTAGGAAGAAAATGAAACCCTGGCTGGGTAGTTTAGATGGTTAGAGCACCATCCTGCTATGCCAAGGTTGCAGGTTCAATCACTGGTGATGGCAGATACAAGAATCAACCAATGAGCCTTGACTGATGTGGCTCAGTGGGTTAAGTGTTCTCACAAACCAAAAGGTTGGCCATTCTCTTCCCAGTCAGGGCACGTGCCTGGGTTGCTGGCCAGGTCCCCAGTTGGAGGCATGAGAGAGGCAACTAATCAATGTTTCTCTGGCACAGGGATGTTTCTCTCTGTCTCTCTCTCCATTTCCCAATCTATAAAAATAAAGTCTTTAAAAAAATTTTTTTTAAAGAAGAAAAAAAATCAATCAATGGATGCATGGAATAAGTAGAAAAACAAATCAGTGTTTCTCTCCCTCCCCCCCTCTAAAATCAATTTTAAGAAAATGAAAACCACTCTTAATTTCTGACACTGAGAAAAAAAATGCTGTCACCATTTTGTTATATATCCTCAACTGTTTTTTTCAACTACTTTTTATTCATGGGTATTTACATAACTGAGATCGTACTGACAGTACATTTCTGCATTCTGCCTTTTTTCTTTTTTCACTATTATATACATCAGCATTCTCTGATGTCAGCAAAAATTATTCATAAACATCACTTTAATGGATGGTCACATGGCGTTCCGCTTTTGGTAGAATCTGATATGAAGTCATTAAGGCTGCCTTTTTTTTTTCTTTTTTTGTTATAATTATGCCTTATTGAATGAACATCACTGCATCACACTTTTCTATTTTCTGATTCTTACAATAGGTTTTTTCAAAATAGTATTGTTAGCAGTGAAATGGCACTAGAATGTCATCAGCAATTGGACTTCTGTTGGGCAACCTCAGTATTTGAGTTCTGGCTAAGAAAGAATTCAGATATGAGACTGAAATACAAGCAAAAGTTTATTTATTTATTTAAAATATTTTATTTATTTATTTTTAGAGAGGGAAGGGAGGGAGATAGAGAGAGAAACATCAATGTGCGGTTGCTGGGGGTTATGGCCTGCATCCCAGGCATGTGCCCTGGCTGGGAATCGAACCTGCGACACTTTGGTTCGCAGCCCGCGCTCAATCCACTGAGCTACGCCAGCCAGGCGCAAAAGTTTATTTAGAAAAACACAGAGATAGAAGATGTGAACCATAGAGGAAGTGATCCAGCAGGGCTGTGTGGACTCAGGAAACAAGTTATAGAGGCAAAAGAAGGGCCCTTGGAGCTCAGGAAAAAAAGAAAGGCAGAGAGAAAGTACCTGGGGGAAGGTAAGGGGGAGAAGTGAGAGCATGCTCTAGAGAGTGTGAGAATCTGGGGAAAGGAGGAGGTGAGGAAGAACATAAGCATATGAGGAGGGGGGTGGGGGAGAGTGAGAGAGAGAGAGAGGGAGAGAGAGGGAGAGAGAGGGGGCTGGAGCTGCACTGGGTCCTTCATCCTAAGGGGTTTTATCTGGAAGTCTCAGTGGAGGATCTCAATGGACTATTCATCAGCTTTCCAGGTGTGTCATTTCAGGGTCGAGGTCCTGGTCTCCACTGATTGGTCCTTGCCAGGGCAGGGGGTCATTAGTCAGCAAAGCTGGTCTTGATGTCAGCCAAGACATCCCCCACCTGCTCTTGCTGCTTCTCTGGGTCTGGAGCTAAAACACAGGTGAGGCCTAGATTATCTCTTGGACTTATTGCTTAAGGGAGTAGTCATGCAAGGGAGTCACATGAGGCTACTCTCCAGCTCCCTTGTTCCAGTTCTCAGAGAATCTTACCAGAGGACTAGGGATATGGAAGATCAGGGAATCTAAACCATGTGACCAGTGATATGATCGGAGAGGAAAGGTCACCCTGGGTGTGAGGTCCCACCCTACAATTATCTGTTGCTAGGCACCTTAGGCTTTCTGCCCTATCAACCTTCAGTACCTGGCCTATGGGTCCTATACTGCTCATGACTGTCTAACTGCCTACTACAGTATCATTGATTCAAGTTATAGCAACATTTTTGGTTTTACCAAATCATATTTCCACCAGTGCTCATTAATTGCACTCACCTGATAACACCCTTAACAATGTGTATTAAAATTATTTTTACAACATTTCCAAATTTATAGGTGAAAATGTGGCACCATGCTAATGGCCAGTGTTGCTCCCTGTTAGGTATGTAAATTCATGAGACTTAGAAATGCCCTAGAGGAGAAGAGGATGCCAGCCCAAAGCAGTGGACCTCCTGCCAGCAGATAACAGTACAGAGGCTTATTCCTCTCAACCCCCACACCCAATCATCTCAGTTACTTCAGTGATAAATGCCGTGGGAATCCATGTCTGCCTCCCAATATTGACTTCCAAGCTCCCAGGTGAGGTTCTCATCACCTCTTTATTTTTTGGATCTCCTTTTAGACATTTCATTATGAAATCTGTCATACCTGCAGAAATGCACACCATACTTTTGTAACGGTCTCCTAATTGGCTTCCCTGCCTCTAAGGTCTCACTTCACTAACTGTCCTTTGCTATCAGAGGATCTAACCATAACTCACCTCTGATTTGTTTCCCTGTCGACTCTCCAGCCTCCTTTAAAAATCCTAACTGGCTCCTATTTCTTGATAGAAACTATGTAAACTCATCATGGTATTCAAGGCTATACAGGTTCTCACCTTGCTTACCTTCTGCCTGCCCTGCCTCCCTGTCCAGTCACACAGAAATACTTCACAAGATGGCCCCAGCTGGCTGGCTCAGTTGGTTAGTGCGTCATACCTATATGCCAAGGTTGCAGGTTTGATCCCTGGTCAAGGCACATGTAAAAAGCAATGATTGAATGCATAAATAAGTGGAACAAATTGATGTTTATTTCTCTCTCTCTCAAAATCAATAAATAAAAAAATTAAAAAATACTTCACAAGAGCTATTTTAAATGTTTCCTATATGCTTAGTACATACACAAAGCTCAAAGCATAACTAACAGTCCTGCCAGGTTTAGTTCTATCCTATTATCCCTTTTCACAGATGAGAAGACTGAGGCTCACAAAAGTTGAGTGATTTTTCCTAGTGCACCCAGCTGATAAGTGACTGATTCTATGAACCTGTGTTTTGGACCCCACGTTACCACACTTGGTCTTTTCCAGGTAACACTCTGTCCTCTAGGCCTATGCCCAAACTGGTCCCTGGGCCTTCTTTAGGCCTAGAGACAGACCTTGAGGTCCTACCCACCTGTTATCATGTTCTTCTACCTCTGTTTCATCCAATACCCTGGGCCTTTCAGACAATACAAGTTCCCTTGTACTGAACACAAAACACCCACTGGAGCACAGTTTTAAACCTTCCATGTAGACTGTGTGTTCCTTAGCGCCAGGGACCTTTTCTTATTTATATGTGGTCTTTGGGCCCAGGATGGTGTCTGATGAGGAAGTGCCACTCAGGAGAGTCTACCCTGACTCAGTCAGAGCTGTCTCCCTTTCCAGCTTGTGTTTGTGTATTCTATTCTCTCAGTTGCTCAACAAACATTTGATAGTATTGATGGTGGACTAGGTCTCAGATTGTATTGCTTCCTGCCTAAAATCCTCACGAACTCATACTCTGATGGTGGGAGTATAAATGGTACGGCCACTTTGGAAAACAGTATCTACTAAAGCTAAACACATGCCAGTTCTATGACCCAGCATTTCCACTCCTAGGCAAATACTGGAAAGCAGTGCTGCCATATGTGCATGAAAGCACATGTATACAATTGTGTATAGGAGCTGAGGAACAAGTGAAGATAGGGGATATATAAAATGGAGTCACTTTAGCCAAGCTGCTAAAATTATCAACAGCTGAGGGTTGAGGCACAAGGAAAGACTCTATTCTTGTTCTAACTAGCCTGGGAACTTAAAACTTTTGAACTTTCTAATCCTGCGTCAATGCCTGGATGTACATCTGGACATACACCAGACCTCCAGGTAACCCTCTGATTACCCACTGAAGGATGCAGGTATCCAGGCCAAAGGACATCCACCTGACATCTATTATCCAGACCACTGGATGTGACCAGACCACCTGGCATCCCTCTTTCAGACTGCCTGACATCTGACAGACAACCATCCTGGACCAACCCTAGGGTTAGGAATGCAAGAATGAACTTGTGACTATAAAAACTCTTGTCTTTCTTCTTTGGAACACTTCTGGGTTTTTGCCTATCTGTTTTCCCAGTTTGTAAACTCTAAGACCCTTGAATAAATCTTTATCACTTGTTTCTAGTCAAAGCCTCCATACTCTTTTTGAGTTCATTCCCCAGAGCATTATATAGGAAAGTCCAAACCAGAAAGTTCCCAAGTGTCTGTCAACAGGAGAAGGATAAATTATGATATATTCATACAATGGAATACTACACAGCGATGAAAAGGAACCATGCAAACAATAGAGATGAATCTCACATGGTAAGTGAAAGATGCCAGACTCAAGAGTATATACAAACTCTATTTATACATCAAGTCCACCCTGACCCTTGTGGCTTAGTTGGTTAGGCTTTGTCCTGCAAAGCAAAAGGTTGCCAGTTTGATTCCCAGTTAGGTCACATGCCTGGTTGTGGGTTCAATCCCCAATCAGGGTGCATAATAAGGGCCACCCACTGATGTTTCTCTCCCTTTCTCCCCCTCTCTCTAAAAATAAATAAAATCCTTTTTTTTTAAAGAAGTCAGTATAGTAGGATCTGGACAGGTAGCCTCTTTGGTTAGAGCATTGTCCAAATACACCAAGGTTGTGGGTTCAATCTCTGGGCACATACAAGATTCAACCAATGAGTGAATGGATAAGTGGAACAACAAATTGATTTCCCTCTCTCCCCCCATCAATAAATTAAAAAAAAAAAAAGGTCATCCTTGGCTGGTGTGGCTAAGTAGATTGAGTGCTGGCCTGAGAACCAAAGGGTTGTTGGTTTGATTCCCAGTCAGGGCACATGCCTGGGTTGTGGGCCAGGTCCCCAGTAGGGGACTCAAGAGAGGCAACCACACATTGAAATTTCCCTCCCTTCTCTCTCTAAAAATAAATAATTTTTTTTAAAGTTCAGGTTTAGAGATGTCAATAGACCAGCAATTTTCAACCTTTTTCATCTTTTGGCACACATAAGTCTAATTACTAAAATTCTGCAGCACACCAAAAAATTTATTGCCAATCTGACCCCCCAAAATAGGTATAATTTTGATTAATTTACACCAGGTGGCTACTATTATGCTGACTGTTATCATTTTTATTAATTTGACCATCTGAGAGAAAAGAGGTCAGTGGCCCTGACTAAATGATCAGGTAGCGCATCTTTTAAAAATTCTTGCGGAACACTGGTTGAAAACCTATGTGCATGAAAGCACATGTATACAATTGTGTATAGGAGCTGACGTAATAGATCGTCACATGGTGATCCTTTACATTTCTTGCTGTGGTTGTTAAAGCTCCAGAGGTAAGGGCCCTGGTCGGGTACTCAGTTGGTTAGAGCATCATCCCAATACACCAAGGTTGCAGCTTCAATCCCAGGTCAGGGCACATATAAGAAAAAACCAATGAATGCATAGATAGGAGAAGCAACAAATGGAAGCTTCTTTCTCTGTCTCTCTCTCTCCCCTTGCTCCTCCTCTCTCTCTCCCCTTGCTCCTCCTCTCTCTCTAAAATCAAATTTTTTAAAAACTTGTTTAAATAAGTGAAACAACAAATCAAATGTTTCCCTCTCTCCCTTCCTCTCTCAAATTAATTAAAAACAAAAACAAAAACAAGAACAAAAACTCCAGAGGTAAGGTTGGTGCAAGTTTGTTGCATATAGTTTGAAATAGTGTGAATGTGACCCATTTACGTACTCCTTTCATCCTCTGGTGTGGCTGAGGCCTTGGCATTAAGAGGTTGCTAAGGCTCCCCTCCCCTCCATGCTGGGCCTCCCATCTGGCACACCTTCTCCAGGTGTCAGCTGTGCTGGAAACTGCTCATCCCAGGCCCAGACACGTGGTGTGACCTTAAACTGCCTCTGGGCCCTCATCCACATCCGGGCCGTGGAAGCTCCTGCTGGTGGCTGGGACAGAGTTGGGTGCAGCTGTTTGCTTTACAACACAGACAATCGTGCCCACCCTCTAGGTGCCTCAGGGCACAGCTCCACACCTGTTTTCTGCCCTCAGGCCCAGGTGCAGAGAACAAAAGAACACCCACTCACCAAGGTCATTACCTTGATGGGGGTGGGGAGAAAGACTGCAGAAGGGAGGGAAAGGAAGAGAAGCTCAAAGGAATACAGGGTTTGAATCAGCACAGTCTTATACAAATTTCTTGGATAATGGGGTTTTTCTATACTTGTGCTTCTCAGTATGACAGCCAGCAGAACATGTAGCTATTGAGCACGTAAAATGTGGCTGGAGTTTTACTGAAGAACTAAAATTCTCATATAATTTATTTTATATTTATATAGCCACATGCACCCAGTGGCTGCTTTGTTGGACAGCACATGTGGTTGCTTTGTTGGACAGTATGAATTGACTCTGAAGGACATTAGGAAGCTGATAATATGCTTAATAACAGCTATCATCTGTTGAGCACATACTTTGTGCCAGGTACACTGCATGAGTTTTCCCATTTACTCTCTGTGGAAAGGTGTTATCTTCCCCATTTACAGGTGATGAAACTGAGGGCCTGAGTGGCAAAGTCACTTGGCCAAACTCCCAGAATAAGGGTGTGCTGAAAGCTGAAGGGGAACATCCCACATCACATTTCAAAATCCCAATCAAATAAAATAAACCCAAAGAACCCTGCAGGCTTTGCAGCATCTAGCTCCCTTACAAATGAATGAAGTGTTCAAATTGCTAAAGGAATGCAAATCAGCTTATGTTTGGGGGACAAAAGCTCAGACCCTCTGGTCACACCCAGAGCCTTTCTAGGTTGTGGGTGAGTGGGGGGTAGTGGCTGAGTGACAAGGAGGGACCTGGGAGGAAAGGGCTTTGGGTGGGGGTAGGGCTGGCCAGCTGGTGTCGGCAACCCAGGACATCAGCTGGCTAGCGAGCTGGCGGGTTTAGACAATGAGCAGGAGGCCTGGTCAGAATCCTCTTCCCTCCACACCCGGTCCTCACTGCGCACCCTGGCCAGCTGCCGTGGTTATCTTCTGTGGTCTCGGCTGAGGCCGGTGGGGAGCATGATAGCCTGGGGGGCTGGTGGAGGATGCTGGGTTGGTCTATCTGGAGTGACCTAGGGTAGGAGACAGGGGAAGTTACGAGATTTCTGGAGGTCTCCTAGGTGCAGACTTTGAGCTGGGGGATTTACATATGTCCTTCAGTTTCCTCTTCCCCAAATCCCCCTGGTAATAATAATAATGATCATTGTTAACAATAGTAACCAAGTGGCTCACGCAGAGCTGGCCTGGCTGGAGCCGAAGGCTTTATCTTCGTTAATCCTCTAGACTGTTTTAGGAACCAAGGACTTTTATTATTTCCCTTTTCCTCTGGAGGAGCCAAAGGCTCAGAGTGGTCAAGTGACTTGCCCGACATATAGACTAGAGAACAAAAGTCCCTCCCTCACCTGAGTTTCCCAGTCTTTCTACTTAAAACCTTATTTCAGGATTTTGCTAATTTATGAGGTGTTTACACTTTTTAACTGTTGAGAAGATCAACATAAGAATATTGTTTGTGACATGTGAAACATTAAATTGGAATTTTACCATTTGAGACACAGCCATGCTTATTTACACATTGTCTATGGCTGATTGCTCCGACAGCAGGCAGCCTCTGTTTTACTATCTGTCCATTCGTAGGAGAAGTTTCCTCACCCCTACCCTATCTCTTAACCCTGGAGATGGCATCCTAGGGAAGGCTGGGGACCCAAACTCACAGTCCCCTGAGGGCCCTCCTCCCTCTGGCATCCTCTGACCCTTGGCAGCCCTTTCTCCTAGCAGGTGCTCATCTGTCCTGCCAGCAGGACTATGGTATGGAGTTCGTGCATCGATTCCACAAATCAGTCTGGAGCATCTACTGTGTGCCAGACACTGTGCTAGGCATGAGGTATAAAGCAGATGTGGCTCTTATCTGCAAATATCAATCAAATTTCTAAATACAAGAGGTACAGAGAGCTGTGAATAGAATTCTTTGAAGTTATAGAGCATTTGACAGGGGAGCCAAGTTAATCTGACCATCAAAAAGCATTTCCTGCGGGAGCTGATGGTAATATTTGAGGTGTGAAGAATTAGTAGGTTCCAGGTCGTAGGATGCCATCTTTTATTTATTTATTTTTATTTCTTTTTAAACATTTTATTTATTTATTTTATTATCTTATTTATTTATTTATTTTTAGAGAGGGGGAAGGGAGGGAGGAAGAGAGGGAGAGAAACATCAGTGTGTGGTTGCCTCTCACGTTCCCCTTAGTGGGGACCTGGCCTGCAACCCAGGCATGTGCCCTGACTGGGAAATGAACCCTTGGTTCACAGGTCAGTGCTCAATCTACTAAGCCATACCAGCCAGGGCCTAGGATGCTATCTTTTAGACTCAATCCCTTCCCTCTTCTTTTTAATTCTTTTTCCCTCGTCTAGGAGCCTAGGCCTTGACTCAGATGAGACCTCCGTCTTTGCGGGGGAGGCACTCACTCCCCTCTCCACCGCTGAGTTGAAGCATGGAGACAGCATGCCAGAGGAGGTAGGTGGATACCTTTGCAGTCACTATTTTAAAAATGACTAGAGATAAAAAGGATTATATGGTGCCTTTATGTAATAATTGCAATATTTTATTCATTCAGCAGTTCATTCATTAATAAATATTCAACAAATATTTACTGAGTATCTACTGTGTGACAAGCACTGTTGCAGTCCTGGGGGTACAGCAGTGAGCAAGGTTGATAAAAATCCCTACCCTGCTGGAGCTTCTTACATTCTAGTGCAGGAAGCAGTAAGCAATGTATTTGATAAGATGTGATGATCGCCATGGAGAAAAATAAAGCAGGAGAGGGTGGTAGACAGACAATTTGAAATAGGGAGGTAAGGGTGAGAAGGCCACAGTTTGAGCAGAGAGCTAAGCAACCTGTGTGGCTATCTGGGGGAGGCATTCATTGCTGGAACACTAAGATGCCATGAAATTCAAATCAATAGCATTCTCAAGTTATAAAATTCTAAGTAATAGAATTCTGGGGCCATGTAATGCTAATCAATACTTCTCTGGTGCCATAAAATTCCAATCAATAGAATTCTCTGGCTGTGAATTCTAACTAATAGAACTCTGAAGCCATGAAATTCTAATTAATCAGGAAGGGTCCATGTGAAAGCAGCTGGGGAGAAAAATTCTCAGTGTTCAGTGGGAGATAACCAGGTAAGGGAGGAAGAATGCCCAGGAGAAGGGAACAAGTAGCATATTACAAGATCCCGTGGAAGGAGGGTGGAGAGGTTGGGAGCAGAAACCTGACCTTCACCCAGCTATTCAATTGATAAGACAACCTATTTCAAAAGGATCCATTTCTCTACCTTTGAGTGATAACACCACAGTTTCAACAGCAGAGAGGCTGGTGAAAATATACTGCTCAGAGGCACACCTGGGCTGAGCCAGGCCCGGTTTCCAGGTCTCCCCTCCAATCAGACCTGTGGCCTCTGTAGTCCTGCGCCTGCTGCATGGAATCGGAGGACTCTGGAGTGACTGTGTCTGGGCCTTAGCTCTCCCTCTTCCCCTTCCGAGTCTTAGCTATAATATGATATTGTCCTTTTCCCTGCCCCCACCTTTATTATTCATTGACCCTCCCAATATTATTATTAGTAATAGCAATGGCTGAAAGAGAGGTACTTGCGAAGGTGAGCAAAGTGTTTGCCTAAACAAATTGGTTTGCAAGAATTTCCTCAGGGCCCTGGGTAGCTCAGATGGTCAGAGTGTTGTACCAATACAGCAAGGTTGTGGGTTCGATCCCTGGTTGGGGCACAAACAAGAAGCAACCAATGAAGGTATAAGTGGAACAATAAACTGATGATGTTTTCCTCCTTCTAAACAAACAAACAAACAAACAAACAAACAAACAAACAAACATTTCCTGAGGCAAATAGTGAAGGTATTTATTGGTTTACAGGTTTATCTTCCAGGGCAAGAATTTCCTGGAACAAAAAATCAAGTTATGTTGACCTGGGGGGGGGCTCAATTCTCAGATCCAATAGTTGAGTATCATTAAGGACGACGGTCTAGGTTCTTATATTTACTCAGTCCCCTCCTAAATGCCCTAACGTGGGCACTTAGGTTATTGCCAGTGTTTCACTATCACACACAGTGTTGCAATGTACCTGAGCATTTCTCTGGAGTCCCTACCTAGAAGTAGAATTGCAAGGTAGTAAGATGTGAGCATCTGCAATTTCCTAGAGTCCTGTATTCTTTCTAGCCCACCTTCCTGACTCCCAGAAGAGGAAAATTTCCCTCCAGGGCCACCAGAGCAGACAGCAGGAACTGCCAGGGCTTTGCCCACAACGGCTGCCTGCCCACCGGCCTGCCCTCCCTTGTTCTGGTAGATTAACAGTGACCTGTGACCCTGACAGGCTGGCCACACTCCTGGCCAATTTCAGCCTGTCAAAAGGCGTCCCCAGGGGTGGTCAGGGCTCAGGGATATGCTGGCCAGATGGGCCTGGGAGGTCTTGGGTTGGCTTATCCCAGGAGGCAGAGCAGGTGGGCAGCCTCCAGCAGCCCCACCCCATTTCCCCATCATGCATCACTGGGCTGTAGCTGGAGCCAGATGGTGGGGATGGGGCAGCCTTGCAGCTTCTGGCCTGACAAAGGATCCTCTATGCTGCCTCTCTATGCTGACCAGCTTGGCTAGTCTAGTCTCTGACTGCCCAGTCACTCAGCCCTGGCCTGCCTTGCCGTGGCAGCCTGTCTGCCAAGGCTGTCCCTTCCACCATCCCAGGCAATGTTCCTAGACAGTCTTGGACTTGGAAACCCACTTATCCACTTGAGAGTGGGTAGGTATGACTAAGGCAGTATCTATCACTCCTTGGTTGTAATGGGTCAGAGATTCAAATACATTAATAAGATCAAGTGCAACAGGCCAGGAGGGACTGTGGCAAACTCCTGTCCAGCAAACAGTGAGCACTCATCAATGAAAAGTCCCTGTAATTACTACAGTGGGGAAACTGAAGCCTAGAGAAGAGGGTACTTGCAGAAGAGTCTCATGGTTTAGAAGAGTACACTTGGGAGTCAGGTCTGCAAGAATTAATTCCAGATCTGCTATAGAGAGTAAGTCCTTGGGCAGATCATCTAAGCTCTTGTTCCTCATCTGAAATGGAGCTAATTAAATCTTCATCACAGAAAAGAGTCACGAGGGAGAGGTAAGATAATGCTGAATAAGGAGTTAGCCCTCAGTACTTGAGCTAATCTAATTATTATTCTGGGATCCCCAAAGACGTTGGAGGAACTGCTAGAGATAAGAAAACCTCAAGATGGGGAGGGTAGGATCTGTGGGCAGCAGTTGATTGGTTCAGGCCTGGAGTCCTCCCCAAGGACTCTACCAGATACAATTGTGTAACCTTCTTCAAGGCTGTGATTGAGTTTTCTTATCTGTAAAATGGGTTCAATAACAGTAGTTTCCTCATAGGATGTTATGAGGATTAAGTAAGTTTTCCCCTGGAAAGTTTCTAGACCATACTCAATAAGTATTAGTCATTATTGGAAGGTGAAGGGTGGAGCTTGGAGAAGGTTCCTGCCCAGGAGTTCTTGGGAGTGGGCTCTGATGCCCCTAACTCCTACCTAGACTCTCCTATCTAGACTAGGCTTTGGAATGTCTCCAAGACAGATCTGTCTTCAGGCATAGCTTCAGGGAAGGGCTGCCCTGGGTGGCCAGGAGTCCTGGATCCCCTTCTAGGTGCTGCCTCTATTTTGCTGTGTGACTCCAGGCCTCTGGGAAGTGGACGATTTGGTCTCCATCATTTCTCAGGAGTCAGGCTTCTCTGAAATGGACAAGAGCATGAAAGAGGGAAGGCTGGGTGGGGGGAAGCGAGCTGGGGTGAACCATGGGGCTGCAGCTAGGCCATCTCCTGCGGGACTGACTCCAGCAGTACCTCCCCCCACACAGGGCCTGGGAACTTTTCAATTGACTCCCTGATGCCAAGTGAAGTCTATTAATATCAAAGTAATGAGGTAATTACTGTGATTAGGAAAAATTACTAGTGAATGCTTTTGAGGGAATTTCAGAGCAGAGAGGAGGGTGAGTGAAACATCTGCGAGGAAAGGAATAAAGGGTTGTTCTGGATGCAGCGTGAGGGTGGGTAAGCTCTCAGCCCAAGGGGGTCCCCTCCACAGCTTGGGGCTCCTGCAGTGAGTGATCGGTAGAGGTGTGTGTGTGTGGGGGGGGGGGGGACTGAGAGAGTATCCAGAGTGTGGGATTTTCAGGCCCTAGGATTAGCCTCACAGACACCAGCGTGAAGGACAAACACTGGGACCAGAGGTCAATCCCCTTTTCATACTCCAGCCTGCAACCTCTCCACTCCCAGAGCCACACCAGTCTTGAGAAAAGTTGGATTAAAGGCCCCTGAACCAGAGATGCTGGAAGAACTGAGAAGGAGAGGTTGTCAAAATGTATTCTTGGAGCACAACATCATCATCATCATCTGGGAACCTGCTAAGAAATGCAAATTTTGAATCAGAAACTCTGGGATGGGACCCAGCAGGCTGTTTTAACAAGCCCCTAAAAGAGGTGTGAAATGGGAGGCAGGGACTGGCCTGGGAAGTGGAGAGGGAGATTGCTTTTAGGAGGTTGAATCCATGGGAATCACACCAGGGTGGGTGTGGAAGATTACATGGGAGTAGTAGCTGCAGTAATAATAATAACAATAATAACAACCGAGCATGTATTGTGCCAGCTCACTCTTTAGTAATGGTGCTGAGTGCTTTCTAGGTCTTATCTCATTTAATCCTCATGCCAACCTTAACAGGTAGGTACCATTACGATCCTGATTTTTCGGATAGGAAACTGAAATACAGAGGGGCTGAATGGCCAAGGCCACATAGCTGGTAGGTTGTGAAGCATCTTTAGATGCTAGGTTTTCGCTTCTTATCTGATACCAGGTTGCTTTGGCAAATCCAAGAAGGATGATTGGTGATCTGAGTGAGCAGTAAGAACTGCTCAGGGGATAAGTGACTTTAAGGGAAGCTAACACTATTTTGATTATTTATTTATATATTTTTTAAAGATTTCTTTTTATTTATTTATTTTTAGAGAGGGAAGGGAGGGAGAAAGAGGGAGAGAGAGAACCATCAATGTGTGGTTGGTGGGGGCCATGACCTGCAACCCAGGCATGTGCCCTGACTGGGAATCGAACCTGCAACACTTTGGTTTGCAGCCTGCGCTCAATCCACTGAGCTATGCCAGCCAGGGCATATTTTGATTATTTTTAAAATATTTTATTTATTTATTTTTAGATCGAGGGGAAGGGAGGGAGAGAAGCATTGATCCATTGCCTCTCACATATATCCCAACCCCGACACCTGGCCTGCAACCCAGGCATGTGCCCTGTCCAGGAATTGAGCCTGTGACCTTTAGTTCACAGGCCAGTGCTCAACCCACGGAGCCACACTAGCCAGGGTAAAGATTTATTTTTAATGATAGATTTTTAGATAATAATAGTTGTGGATATTGGAGAGAAGAATTGGTCAACCAATAGTCTGATTTTTTTCAGAAACTCATCTAATTCTGATAGTCCCAATGTTATTACTATTTTTTTGACATCCAATATTATTTTATATTAGTTTCAGGTGTACAGCATAATGGTTAGGCATTTATATAATTTAAAATGACTACACCAATAAATCTGGTACCCATCCGACATCACATATAGTTATTATAATATTATAGAAGTGGCATTCTTGAGGATCTCCACTTCTTACCCAATTCTACCTGGACTCCCATCTTCTGCCTAGGCTGGCCCTGACTCTCTGCTGCCCTCTGCTGTCGTCTATCTGATGTGGGGCTAAGATGCTGAATCTGTCTCTGGTTCATTGACAATGGCTTTTTCAAGGGACTAATAGTGGGTTAGGGGGCACAGGCCTGGTAAGGCTCTCTAGGGCCTCTGGTTCATCCCTCCTGAAATGCTGGATTGGGACTAAAAATTCTTAGACCAGGACTTTGAATCTGTTTCTGCCAAGCTTTAACACCTTCCTGACTCCTCGTTATCTTTAGGAAAAAAAAACCAAACCCTGTTCTCTGTACTTTCATTCTCTAAAAGCCTCTTCTTGCTCCTCACATGAGCCTCCTCAAAACCAAGCGCGAACCATCATCATTACCCCACAAGGTTTATTTTCTTGTTCTGGGTCCAGAATTAGAGGCCTAGGATTTTTGTCTGGCTTAGGAGAAAAACCCTCTCTTAATTACACGCCCCCTCCTCACAACAACAAGACACACACCCAACAGCAAATGTCCTGCTTCCTGAGATGGTCATCTACTCTTGTCTCCTCTTCTTGATTTCTACCCCAGCACTCAGCCCTTGTTTTTTTTTTTGTTTGTTTGTTTTTGTTCTTTTTCTATGTTCTCTTCCTAAGTTATCTTAGACTGTCACACAATTTAAAGTCTTCTTCTTCTTTGTTAAAGCTTTTATTGCATGTGCCCTGACTGGGAATTAACCAGCAACCCTTCACTTTGCAGTAGACACCCCACCAACTGAGCCACACCTGTCAGAGCCACTTTAAAGTCTTCTGTTGTTGACTCTCCCTCATCTTCTTCATGCCAGCCATCAGCAAGTTTTAACCTCCTTAATGCCTCTTAATTATATTTACTCCTCACCATCCTCTCTGTAGTCACCTCTGTAGTCCAGGTCACCACCACTGCCGTACTGACAAGTTCAACAGCCTCTGTGCAGATTGGAAGAAGACTGCAACAATAGCTCCCATCCCACAAGCTCTTCTGGAACTTTGTCATTCTTCCATCAAAAGGTGGAGTCAAATTCCCCTCCTCTAGAATGTGGGAAGACCTTTGTGATTGTCTGGACCAACAGAGCACAACAGAAATGACATTAATATGACTTCTCAGCCCAGAGTATGAAAACACCATGTTCTTTCATGTTGCTTTCTTGGGATGCTATCTTGCAACCCAACTATCAGGCTGTGGGGCAAGCCCAGCAGCTCATGGAGAGGAATAGAAGCGCCCAGTTCCCAGGCCCACCTGAGCTTCCAGCCAGAGTCCACATCAACATGCTAGCTTTGTGGTGAGCCATCTCAAAAGTGGATCTTCTGTTTTCTAGTCAAGCTACTCTATCTGACAATATGTGGACAAGAGATGAACTGTCCCAACTGAGCCCTGCCCCAAGGCAAATAGTAAGAAATAGAATTTACTGTCACTGTTTTAAGCCTCTCACTGGGATTGTATTTTACATAGTACACACAGGGTCTGGCACAAATAATGCTCCTTTTTTCACTATAAAATCTTTTATTACAAAATCATAAGCATGTAATTCTGTAACATAACAATATCATACTCAAACATGCTATATGACATTGTAGCTGAAATATTCAAACTAGAACTATAAGTTATTAAACCCATATTATTACCTTACCAACCACACTTGAGCAGGCATTACTTATGCCAGACCCTGTATATAACTAGAATAATCTCCTAAATGGTCTCCTTGCTTCCACTCCCCCTCACCTTGTCTACACTCTGTTTAGTGGCCAGAAGGATCTTTTAAAAATATAAACCACCCAACAGTTTAGAGGATTAGTTACTCTGAACAATTCTCTTAGCCCTGGCCAGCATAGCTCAGTGGATTGAGCGCAGGCTGCAAACCAAAGTGTCGCAGGCTCGATTCCCAGCCAGAGTACGTGCCTGGGTTGCAGGCTATAACCACCAGCAACCGCACATTGATGTTTCTCTCTCTCTTCTCTTTCTCCCTCCCTTCCCTATCTAAAAATAAATAAATAAAATCTTTAAAAAAACACAATTCTCTTGCTCAAAAACAAAAAAGAGAGAGAAACAAAAGAAAAACAACAAAAAAACAATCCTAAACTAAAAGTGCTGTGTAAAATCTAAAAATACTTTACTGAGCTGCTAAGAATGAAAGGAATATGTCAGCCCTGGCCAGGTGGCTCAGTTGGTTGGAGCGTTGTCCCGCTCTAAAGTTAAGAGTGTGAGTTCATTCTCTCTGCCTTATCTTGGGTTGTGGGGAGTGGCTGCTGCTGCTTCTTCTTTTTCTTCTTCTTCTTCAAGATTTAATTCATTTATTTTTAAAGAGAGGGAGGGGAAGGGAGGGAGAAAGAGAGAAAGAGAAAGATTGATTGGTTGCCTCTCATTCATGTCCCGATTAGGGATTGAACCTGCAACCCAGGCATGTGCCCTGACCAGGAATTGGGCTGGTGAACTTTTGGTTCAAAGGCCAGTGCTCAATCCACCAAGCCACACCAGCCAGGGTGGGTGTGGCTTCTTAATTGAAATAGGCTGTCTTGTGGAGAGGTGAGCTCCCTGTTACTGGAGGCATCCAAACAGGTTAGAGGCAGAGTTCTAAAGGTGTTATAAAGGTTTTTCTTACTTAGGGTGCAGTGGGGGAATTCAATTTGGTAATATTTGGTGGGTCCCCTCCTACACATTAAGATTTTAGGATGCTAACATTGTTTTACTCTAAAATTTGCAAGCCTATGATTTAAATTTTCTGTGATTCTCAGGTTCTGATTTTAACTAGGATCTTGAGTAGCCCAGTACGAAGAGCTAAAGCTGAGGAATCAGAGATAATCTGTTTCATATTTGGGCTCTGGCATGTATTGACTGTTGTTGGGAACTGTACTGCCTGGTTTCAGAAGTTGTAATCCTCTGTGGTTAAGGCTGAGTAAAGGATCTTGGGACCATAAGCCACTTAGGAAACAAGCTTATCTTCCTTGTAGGGGCACCACCTCTGCCTCCTTTCTCTTCATCCTGCTTGGCCCCAGGTGAATGACTGGTTAGCCAATGATGGTAAGATTACTCAAAAGAGGGACGACCTAAGACAGGCATGGTCATGAAGGGGCCCTCAGGGAAGGACTTGGGGGGCTATAGAAAAATGGGGTGATGGACCCTCACCCCTCGGCTTTGACCTAGCCTGAGTGCTCATTCTGTCTGCAAGAAGTCTCCTAATCTCTTGGCTGCCTTAGTTCCCCTGCCTGACTTAAGCCTTAAACAATGATGGAGGTGGGTGTGGCCCTGTGCTGGAAAGGGCGGGTTCCCTAGGGCAGTCAGACCAGAGAAAGAATGCATAAAATCTTATGAAACCTACTTTGCTGATACCCTCAATTTAAATGATAAGGGTCCAAGCAGGAAGTGAGTTTGTTCCCCAAAGTTTTATGGCCCTTTAACTATCTGGTCTTGACTCAGAATAAGCCCTCAGAGTTCTTTGAATGTTGTCTATTGTTTAATCATTTTTTCCTGACAATGATTGATGAGCTTTTTGTATACACCCTGTATTTCTATGCAAATTGAACCCAATAAAAGCTTGTCAAGGCAAGGGTGGAGACCCTCTCCTTTTAAGAGGGTGGTCCGAGGCTCTCTGAGGCTTTTTCTCCTCTTGAGAGACAAGCTGAACCATCCCTTTTCCTCCACAGGACTTGGTAGTCTGTGTGAATGTGTCTCATGTCATCCATGATGCTGAGGACCCCAGGAACCAGGATCTGTGTTAGACTGTATAACCATTGAAAGTCATTTTCCCTCTTTGACCCTGGGTTTTCTCACCTGTAAAATGGAGATTATAGTGCCTGCCTTACTAGGCTTCAGTGAAGGTTAAAAGGTGACATCTAAGGAAAGCACCTGATTTGGTTTCCATCCCACAGGGCCCCATGGAATCTTAGACTTTGAAAGCCTCCCACCCTCATAAAGGTCCAAACCTCTCCCAAGGTGCAGCATGGTGTCACAGTGAGTTCTGGTGCCTGGCTGTTTGGCCTTTACATCATTTATCTGAGCCTCAGTTTCCTCATCTGCCCAGTGGAGACAACAGGACCGACTTCCTAGGACTATCTTGAAGGTTAATTGAGATGATCCAAGCAGTTAGTCCTGTTAACTCTCATTATTGCTGCCATGATACGGTCTGGAAGGCCAGGAACGTAGGAATCTCTGCTCCCTGCCTTGGAGCCTGTGCACAGAGGCCTCTCTGTCTGACTCTTGGTTCAAACGCTTGAGCCCCGCAGGGCCTGAAGTAGAGAACTCAAAACTGGTGATCTGGGCAGCTCCCCTCCCTCCTTCCTTTCCCCCCATCCCCCTCATCTCTTGGGAGTGAACTGATTTCCTCTGGAAGCTCTGCCCTGGGGTTTGGTGGGGAGCCAGGCCTGTGTGTGTGTGCGCACGTCTGGGAGGACAATTTCTGAGCCACAGAGAGGCATCAGCTGACCACAGTGGAGGGAGGAGTAGAGCATTGCTCCAGCTACAGGGTTTCTGTGGGTGGGCTGACAGACACATAGCCGATTGGCACTGCCATATTGTGTGATCATGCACACACACATCACTGTTTTCTTTGCCTCTCCATCCTGCTTCTCTGCTATCCTACTCTTATTCTGCACACACATCACCCCTCTCCTTCCTCCCTTCCCATTATAACCACAGAAAACAGTCCCCCAGGGGAGGAACTCTGAATCAGGGTTCTCTCACCAAGTTTGTCTGGGGCTCATTAAGTCTTTTTAAAGCAGGGCAGTACGTGGGGGGACTTTTAAAGATCTGGCTCCAGGCTTTGGTCCTGGGAAAAGAGTCTCACCTCCCCCTGGTCCCTTGTTTCCTGCCTGATCCCTTCTCCCCTCCTTTCTGACCATAATGAGAAGTTTCCAAAGCTGAGTATATTGTAGTTTTCATTTATCACAAGTGCTCACCCCCATTGGCTCCTCACTGCCTCCTCTCCTTACTTCGTGACCTCGCCCTGACGCCCTATTTCTCAGACTGTTCTGAAATCTTTAAGCACAGTCATACTTTTAAAATATCAGTGCATAGCCCTGGCCAGGTAGCTCAATTGCTTATCCTGTAGGTGGTCTCAGAGGGTTTTGGTGGTATAGAGCCATTCCCCTATTGTTGCACACTTGGGTTCACCTCTGGTTATTTGCAAACATAAGTTTGCTGTGGACAGTTTGTATATATACCTGTTTTCTTGTGAGTTTTCCTTTCTTGGTGGTATCTTTTGTGGATGGTGCTTCCTGAAGATGCAGGGAGTTTACATACTGATGCGGCCCTCACTATTTATTGAACACATTCCCGCTAGGAGTGGAGGATGGAGACAGGAGTAGGTATGAGGGCTGGTTGACGTGCGCAGATGTAGTGGGGTTTTTCTGGTAACTATTATGCCTCACTGCAGTATTTGGTAGCTGTCAAGCAGAATAGGTCAGTGTGACCTGGGCCAATTAGAGCTTCTTGGTCCACGTTTTCTCTTTTGTATAATGGGGTTATTCGTAGCTACGCTGCAAGGATACTGTAAAGATGAAATAATGCATAAAAATATTCTGATCTATGCCTGGCCAATACTAAGCATTCAATAAATGAAAGTGATGATATTGATTCCATAGGGATTTACAGTTTTTAACACGTCTTCACATCGATTTAATCCTGACACAAGTCCTATGAGGTGGGCATTATCATGACTCCCATTTCACAGGTGAGCAAAGTTAAGCTTAGAGAATTGAAGTGATGAGACCAAGGTCGACATGGAGCTATCCGTGTCTGAGCAGGGATCTTAAACCAGGTCTCCTGACCCAGGATCCCACCTTCCAGTCCTCTCCCCTCACGCCGAGAGTAGTTTGGGGTTTTCCAGACAGGTCTCTTAGTGTGGGACTTCATGTTCTTTCTGTACTCGACTGTGAATACATGAGGGAGTTAATCTTCTAAACTCTCTTGGAAGTGGGGACTATGTCGACCTCTTTCCTGAACCCTAAACAGAGCTCGCTCTCATCCCAGTAGGCGTGACCGTAAGCATTAAAGCCACGCCCATACTAAGGCACGCCTACAGACCAAAGCTCTGGCCCCACATTGGAAAGTCAGCTGCCACTGCTCCCGCTGCTCCGGGTCTACCACTGAAACTCAAGAGGTGTCCCTACGATCGAGCGCTCTACCATACGTAGCCCTGCCCTGAAGCCCAAAGCCTTGCACCAGGAAGTGCAAAAGACACATGTTGCATGTGTCTTTTCCTTGTGCTCCTACACGCTTGAGCTACGGACCGGGACCCCAACGGCCAAACCCATTAGATTCTCCTCCCCAGGATCCTAGAGGGGCGATCCCGACACGAAGTTCCGCCCCCTCTTTGGCCCCGCCAAGCTCCCGCACTTCATTGGCTCCTCTCCTTACTTCGTGACCTCGCCCCGACGCCCTCGCGATCCCGCCCCCCCCGCCCCGCAAAGGTCCCACACTTCACATCCTTAGGATCCTCGGCTCACCCCACCCTGCGGCTAGCTTGCCCACAGCCACGCCCCTCACCCTTAGCCACACTCCCAGATAGCCCCGCCCCCAGAGGCTCCACCCCCAGCGGTCGGGGGTAGGTTGGCTGCTGGCCCAGCTGGGCCCCCGGTGCCCTCTGTCCTGGGCGTTTCGTTGGACCGGGCCGGGCACTGCAGGGCTGGGCGAACGCGGCGGCCCGGGGGCTCGTAGGCGAAGATGGCGTCAGGCAGGCGCGCCCCGCGTACCGGGCTGCTGGAACTGCGCACCGGGGCGGGCTCGGGGGCCGGCAGCGAGCGGTGGCAGAGGGTTCTGCTTAGTCTGGCGGAGGACACGCTGACCGTGAGCCCCGCCGACGGCGAGACCGGCCTGGAGCCCGGCGCCCAGCGGGAGCCGGAGCCCGCGCAGCTCAACGGCGCCGCGGAGCCGGGCGCGGCGCCCCCTCAGCTGCCGGAGGCGCTGCTGCTCCAGCGGCGCCGGGTGACTGTGCGCAAGGCCGACACTGGCGGGCTGGGCATCAGCATCAAAGGTGGGCGAGGGGGCACCAAGGGCGCATGGGTCTCAGGGGCTGGCAGCGTACCAAGGTCCTGGAGTTGGAGGACTTCTGTCTGGGGGTAAGGGGGTTTGAGGGGACAGAGGCAACCTAGGGCATCCGGAGCACCAAGGTCGGAGAGTTTCGAGAGTCCGAGGTCTCAGTCGAAAAGCAAGAGGTGTGGAGGGGGTTGGGGACGCACCAAGGACACGTGGGTGGGAGTTCTGTGTGGAAACATAGAGATCTGAGAGAGGTTATTTCTCAGGGGTTGCATGGATATGAAGGACAAGAGGGGCTCCCAGAAAAGCAAAGGATGGAGAAAAGGGATTGAGGCCTGGGAGGTCACTAGGGCAGGGAGGGGGAAGTCCTCCAGACACAAACACGGTGGGGGTTAGAAGTAAGGCCTGGAATTCACAGTAAAGGGGTTCATGGAAATGAGGCAACGGCTGGGCTTACAGGCAGGGGACTAGAAAGGACATAGAAATCTGAGGACCCAGGAATGCTGTGTACTTAGGCAGAGAGCTGGGTTTGAGTTTCTCCATCTGACCATCTCCACTTTGAACAGAATTGAGAGGGGTGAACATAATTGTTATTTGTCTCTGTGAGCTCTCAGCTGCCAATACAGCTTTTTAAGGGTGAAACTAGTCTGTATTTGAGGATCAACTGTGTGAACTCAAGTCCCTTCCCATCTTTGGACCTCAATTTCTTCAACTATATAATGAGGCTTATGATAGAGTTGTGATGTTTCTATGAGGAAAGGAGTCTAAAGCACTCACCCTGCCAGCACATAGTAGGTGCCTGGTTAGTTATTGCTGTTAGGTAAGAGGGAAAATGGAGCCCAGGAGTGATTTCTAAAGCAACTAGATGTAAGTGCTTAAAATCCTTGCACACCTCAGCTGTTGGGTTCATGATTCCTGTCACAGTTACTTCTCACGGGCTCAGCTCCCGGCAGTGTGCTGTCTGCCTTGGAAAAGGGCGTCAGCGTTTGTATCATCCTGGTTGTGCATCGTTCCGTCTTCCTGGTGCTGGCTCTGTTCCTGTGCTTCCAGACCTTTTGGCCTGGGTGAGGGGCTGGGTATGGTGGTGTGTGCTAAGCCCTGTGCTTGGTACTCTAGGCTCATCATCCACTTTACTACTTGTTACCTGGCAACAAGTAGTAAAACGTAGGGAGCATAATCATTGTTTTGCAGGTGAAGAAGCTGAGGCTCAGAAATGATTTTCCCAGGGTCACACAGTCAATGAGTGGCAAAGCTGGGATTTGAATCTTAATTATCAGGCTGTTAGATAGTGCCCCAGGGAGTTGATCTTTCCTGTGGAAGGGCAAATCCCTATGTAGCCAACCAAAGGGGTATAAAAGAGGAAAATGGGGAATCCAGGGAGTGGACATCGGCCTTACCCCCAAACTCCAGCATAGGATAGGGCAACAGATCAATCCAGATATTGTGCACTTAATGTGTCAAAGCAGGAACTTAGAGTTAATACAGGGTTCCATTTTGCAGATAGACAAATAAACTTAGAGAGGAGAGGTCATGTAAAGCTACACCCTAGTGCCATGCTTCCAGGTGGGGGTGAAGTTACTTTTAGGAGGCATCAGGTGAAGTACCTGGTTCTTTCAAGTCCTTGTATATATATAGATTGGGCTGTTGTTGCCATGATGACCTCCCCTCTAGGGTCCAGCCCAGCCCAGGCAGCCAAGAATGATCATAGTTTCACATTGAATTGAAGTCCCCAGTTTCAGGCAGAGCAAGGCAGTTATAAATAGAAACCCCTTCCTTTCCTAGGCCTCAAGCTCTGTGCAGTACAATAAGCAAACTGTTGGGCCTACGTGGGGGTCAGGAGGGACTTCCAATCCTGTATCTGCCACTGATTTGTTTTGTAACCTTGGAAAAAGAACCACCCTCTCTGGGCCACTAGTTCCCCCTCTTCAGTATTTTGGAGATGGACCACTGTGTGGTATCCAAGGGTCCTACTTTCAGTCTGCCATAGGGTCAACAGTATTGGTTCTGAAGCTGGGAGACCTAGGTTCAAATACATACTGGCTTTGCCACTTACCAGCTGGATGACCTTGGGTAAGGGGCTTCTCTCCACATTTCTCTCCACACTTCAGTTTTCCTGTTAGGAAACTGAGCATGCGTATGTGGTTGGGGTGTTGTGAAGACCCAAAGAAACACCATTGACAGCGTTTAGCACAGTTCAGCACTTGGTACATGGCACTAATGTGAACTGTTATTTCTTATTTTAGATGGATATTTAAGAGTTTGGCAATAAAGCAATTCAGTAAAATGTATTAGCTTTTTGTTGTTTTTTTGCATCAGAAATGCAATTCAGATAGGCCTTTGAAATCTCTAGACTTTAAGGTCTTGGCTTCCAGCCTGGATCCTGGATTGTGAAACTTGAAACCATGGCAATAGTTAATTTTATCATAATACCAAATTATGGGATATCAACGGGTTCCCTCACTGTGGGAAAATTGCTTAAAATGCAAAATATTCAAGAAAAATTTACTGAAGCACCTTATAAGTTAGTCAAACACTGGTGAACACCCAAAGCATTGGACCAAAAGATCCAGTGACCAAACTATAACATTAAGAATTTAGAAAATGACTTTTTCCCAGTGAGGAAACATTCGCATGTGTTAATCCTGCTCTAGTTGCAGAACCTGTGAAGATGAACCCACTGGTGCTGGCTGGGGGAGAAGAGGAAAGTTTGTTCCAGATGGAACTGTCTGAGGGATCGTAAGGATTTCTATACGTGGGAAAGGGAAGAATAAATCACCTGTTGAAAGATCGCATATTTTTCCCAGGTCTAAAGAAAGAACAAAGCATGTATAATGGACTCCAAATCTTGGAAGAGATCAAAAATGGAATTGTCAAGCAATTTCTTGTGTAATCTAGCTGTTCAAATTTGCATATAATCATTTCAGACTTTATAAATAAAAGGGTTTTTTTTAACTTTCAAGAAGAAAGTGACTTATTAGTACTATTAATGTCTTAAACTTCTAAGATTCTTTTTTTAATTTTTTAAATTGTTGTTCAGACTTCTGAGATTCTTTGCTGAAATTCTCTTTACCCTCCCATCTACGCTTTCCCAGACTGGCCTGGGCACCTCAAGAGGCTTTCAAAAATAATTTTGCCTTGACATGACTCCCAAGTGTTGGAGTGTCTGCTTCAGTTTTATCCTCTTTCTATGCCTGTGCAGGAGGCCGGGAGAACAAGATGCCTATTCTCATTTCCAAGATCTTCAAGGGCCTGGCAGCTGACCAGACAGAGGCCCTCTTTGTGGGGGATGCTATCCTGTCCGTGAATGGGGAAGACCTTTCCTCTGCCACCCATGATGAGGCGGTGCAGGTTCTGAAGAAGACAGGCAAAGAGGTGGTACTGGAGGGTAAGCACTGGGGAACCTAGGGTGTTTAGTTGTTCCCCTCCTCCCAGGCCTCAAGCAGTGGGGACTGGGAGGTGGGCAAAGTTGAAAACAAACAGAACTTGGGGACCTGCCTTGAGATAGCAAGGGGTGGGGGTGGAACAGTCAGCCCAGAGCCAGACAGACCTGGGTTTCATTTCCTCTGTCCTACTCCGTACCTTTGTGGTGAGTGAGTGACTTGAGGGGAGAGAGAGGAAAGGACTAGAGATGGGACTGCTAAGATTCTTTCCTGAGGAACCAAAAGAGCTCTTAAGTCCAGGTTCTTCTGGTCCTCAGGGGCCCTGAAACTCTGAGACCCATCCTCCTTTAGAAGAAGACTTGGCCTTTATGTAGCAGAATATTAAATCCAGCAAGGATCAGAGAGGAGGTTTATTTTATTTTTATTTATTTATTTATTTTTCTGGTGGGGGAACCTTGGAGTTTTCCCTCTACTATCCCCTCACTGTGTGGTCTTGGATGAGACCTTTGCCTTCTCTGGGCCTCAGTTTCCTCATTGGTTGTCACAGACCTCTTGCTGTGGTTGTTGCATATCTGCCTTTCACCATCTCTCTCAGGAGGTTTCTGCTTTGCTCAGCCCTTTCTTCAAACTCCACGCTGCCAGTTCCGGAAGTTGTGGGGGCCAGAGGAATGCGTCTGGCTCATGGCCCAGAACAAGCACAGGGAGGTGGTGGGGGTGATGGAGAATGCCATGCTGGGCTGAGCCCATGCCCATGCTGACAGGTTACCTTTGTTTCCCCATGAGGTTGCTTAAGAGGCCACAGAAGCAAATAGCCTCTGGGTCTCTGGGTGATCTTTGGCATTCTTGTGGTCCTGGCCTCGGTTCTCTCCCAGTTTTGTTTTATTTTTATAGTTTAGATGTATCTATTTAAATGCTACTGATGTACTTTTTATTTATAATAATAATAGTAATTATTTGTTACTGGTGCACTTTTAATTTTAATTTATTTGTTTATATTTTACTGGTGCACTTTCTTATTTTTATTTATTTTGTATTTTTATTTATTTATTTTTAAAGACTTTCTTTCTTTCTTTCTTTCTTTCTTTCTTTCTTTCTTTATTTTTAGAGAGGGGAAGGGAGGGAGAAAGAGAGGGAGAAGGAGAGAAACATCAACATGTGGTTGCCTCTTGCACGCCCCCAACTGGGGACCTGGCCCACAACCCAGGCATGTGCCCTGACTGGGAATCAACTGGCGACATTTTGGTTTACAGGCTAGCACTCAATCCACTGAGCCACATCAGGCAAGACATACTGATGCACTTTTAAAATATACAGTGTATATTTTTAAAAAGCCAACTCTGCAGTACTGGTCCCTAAAAGCTTAAGTACATCAATCATATTTAACAGCAACGTTCAATAACAAAACCACACGTAAATGATATGGATGTAAGAGACTTTTCCTCCCTGATGCCTCATTACTTTGATATTTATAGCCGACAATGCAGTTTGAGACAATTGAAATTCATCAAAATGTCATATTTTGGTTGACTCGAAGAGCTCTTTTAGTTTCTGCCATTTGAAAGTTTAGTCTATAGATGGCAACTTTTTTTTTAAAGATTTTATTTGTTTATTTTTAGAGAGAAGGGAAAGGAGGGAAAAAGAGGGAGAGAAGCATCAATGTGTGGTTGCCTCTCACATGCCCTCTACTAGGGACCTGGCCCACAAGCCAGGCATGTGCCCTGACTGGGAATCAAACCAGTGACTCTTTGGCTCATAGGCTGGCACTCAATCCACTGAGTTACACCAGCTGGGGTGCAAAACTTTTACTGTAGACACATTTCTAATACACACTGAGGTCCCTCTTAGACCCTCAGCTCCTCATCTTTAGGGTGAAAATATCTCTACCTAGGTTCTCAGTGTGGATCATTCTAAGAAGGTAGCATATCTGAGTGTTAGACACTTGAAGCATCTCCTGGTTTGGGAGCTAATACCCAGACCTTCCATCTAACTCATTTATTCCATTCCCTTCTAAGTCAAGAAACATTTGCAGACACCTACTATGTATCTGGTGTGCAGAACAAGAGTCAGAAGCTAAACTAGACCCAGGTCCTCTCCCGAAGTAACTCATCATATAGTGGGAGAGATAAAACAAACACTGACTCCTCCACAGAAACTATTTAAAAATCAGTTTCTAAAAACCTGTCTGCTTTGTGGCAAATCTTTGGCCTTGGGTAAGAAAGGCCCTTGTCTTCTCTCATCCTCAGTTTCTATATCAGCTGGGGTTAGATTGAACAGAGGTGACCAATAGCTTTCATGTTGAGTTTCAGCTTCTGTGGCAGAACTGGGAGTTCCACATTTAGAAAGATTGGGAGCTCTTGTCTGGACTCAGCAGAAAGGAGCTGGAGTTGATGAGCAAGGTCTACCATGAATATAGCAGGGAAGAGAAATAACATGTGTACCATCCCAGGACTGGGGGTCTCTAATGCTTATGCTCTCTGAGACTTTTCATAGGGCAAGAACTTTCCTTGGTAAACCCTGCCCCAGGTCTCCAGCTGAGTCTGGGTCTCTCTCTTGCCCAGGATAGGATTTGGCACGTAGTAGGCATTCTATAAATGTTAGTAACTCACCTCCTGTTTCATTGCATTTATATAGAATTGATAGTGTTTCCTCCTTAAGTGTTTAGTAGCATTCTCCAAGGAAGCCAGCCACCTTTATTTATTTATTTTTTAAATAAAAAAAATGTAAATTGAGTTTAGAGAGACAGAGAGGAAGGGTGGGGAGAGAGAAGGCGAGAGAGAGAGAGAGAAACACCAACTTTTTGTTCCACTTGTCTATGCATTCATTGGTTGAATCTTGTATGTGCCCTGACCAGCAATCTAATCGGGAATGCTGGTACATCTGGATGATGCTCTAGCTAACTGAATTACCTGGCCGGGGCAATTTTTATTGATTTTAGAGAGAAAGAGAGAGAAACATTGATTTGTTGTTCTGCTTATTCATGCATTTCTTGGTTGCTTCTTGTATGTGCCCTGACTGGGGATGGAAGCTGCAACCTTGGCGTATGGGGATGACACTATAACCAACTGCGCAACCCAGCCAGGGCCCATTGGTTGATTTTTTTTTGAAAGCTTCCTTCCTTCCTTCCCTCCCTCCCTCCCTCCCTCCCTTCCTTCCTTCCTTCCTTCCTTCCCTCCCTCCCTCCCTCCCTTCCTTCTTCCTTCCCTCCCTCCCTCCCTCTTTTCCTTCCTTCCTTCCTTCCTTCCTTCCTTCCTTCCTTCCTTCTTTCCTTCCTTCCCTGATCTCAGAGAGAGAGAGGGGTGGGGAGAAGGAGAGAAACATTATTCCAGTTATTTATCCATTCATTGGTTGCTTCTTGTATGTGTCCTGGTAGGGGATTGAACCTGCAACCTTGGGGTATCCAGACAATGATGTAACCAACTGAGCAACCCAGCTAAGGCTGATTTTTATGTCTTTAATAAAGGGATTTAGAGGATCTATTTTTTCAATACTACAATGACTTTATTTTGTTATTTTTTTACTTTTCCCCTCTCCATTTACTTTATTGTATTTTCTTCCATTACTGCTTATCCCCCTTACACCTCCTTCTCCCCTGCAATCAACATACTGTTGTCCATGTCCATGAATCCTTTTTCTATTTTTTTCTTTTTTAATATTTTATTTATTTTTACAGAGAAGGGAAGGGAGGGAGGGAGGGAGAAAGAAAGAAAGAAAGAAAGAAAGAAAGAAAGAAAGAAAGAAAGAAAGGGAAACATCAATGTGTGGTTGCCTCTCACGTGTCCTCCACTAGGGACCTGGCCTGCAACCCAGGCATGTGCCATGACTGGGAATCGAACTGGCGACACTTTGGTTCCCAGCCCATGCTCAATCCACTGAGCTACACCAGTCAGGGCTCTGTTTTTTTCTTGAATGAATTTTGATAGTTTATGTCTTTCAAAGAGTCTGTCCATTTCATTCAAACTATCAGATTTATTGACATAAAGTCATCTATTATTCCTCCTTTTTGGGTAAGAGCCCTCTTCTGGTTTCTTTCTCTCCCCTCCCTTTATACCTGCTCCCTCTATTCAGTGGTTTTGAGGGCACTCGCAGTCTCATAGCTGAGCAAACCTACCGGATCACCAACATGTCACAGGTACTGAGACAGGGTCTGCCCAGGGATTGGAGTGAGAAGTGGCCACTTCTCTCTGGGTGGCCACTTCTGGGTGAAAGACTTCCTGGAGGAGAGGATGCTAGCACTTTATGAACGATAAGCAGACATGTATATGGGGTGGAGGAAGGGCATTACAGGCAGGAGAGAGAGCTGTGTGAACAAAACCATAGAGGGGTGAAGTGACTTCACTTACCTGGGGGCTTGCCTGGGAAGTAACTCAGCTTTACCTGAGCCTACGCTGTGAGGAAGGGAGTGGAAAGAGGAAGCTAACCAGACTGACAGATCCTGCAGGGCCTTGGATGCCAGGCTAAAGGAATTGGACTTTCTCTGGAGGGAAAGGAAGAGCCATTAAAAGGTTCTCGGCAGGGGCTGGCACAGTCAGCTCTGAACTTTAGCAGCATCAGTCTGGTTTGGAGGGAGGCACCGATAGATGCAGAATGGCAGTGAGGAGACTGGAATCGTGAACAGGAGGGAGATGGTTTGATCTAAGCAGGTGTGGGTAAGAGGAAGAACCTGGAGGTTGTGGCCTTATTAATTTTCCCCAGCTTTTTCTTAGATGAAGTCTGATTTGAGCTGCTTTTCCCCCACCCAGCAGGCTTATGGAAGGAGGTCACTTCATCAAGGCAACAAAGGGATGAGGGTGGGGATGGGTACTGGGGTCAAGAATCTTTTAATTGCATGGATTATCTGAGAAGCCTGAGGATGTGAGGGAGCTAAGATCCTGAGTTGTGGTGATCCTTGAGATTTGGAGGAGTCTGTGGAGAAGCTAAGGGCTGGGCAGTGGCCTGAGTCTGGAGCCAGTGCTCTTGGCAGCCTGTCTGGGTCTAGGTTCTCTGCTAGAACCAAATCACTGGCCACATTGTTTAGAACTTCTCTGCCTCCATTCCACTCAGAAGGCTGCCTCCAAGGGGTCTGTCCTGTGGATGGGAACTTGGCAGGACAGCTGGGCATCTTTCCTGAGGCCTGGGTCTTGATGGGTACAGAGCTCCCTGACAATGTCCTAGAAGAACAGAAGTCACGGCAAATTCTGGGTGCCAGCCAGGTATCTACTTCTCTGGCCTGAGTCAGGGGCCCAAGCTGGGCATCAGCAACCCCAGCCTGCCTCCTGGACCTTTTCTTCTGTGATATCAGCGGTTTGCACAAATGTCTTGGGCCTGTTCTCAATCAAAGGGATGTGTTTGTGACCAGAATCTGAGCTCAAACTGGCAGCTAACACACCTCCTCCTGCTGCTTCGAGAGGCCCATTGTGTGCACAGACCTGGAGCCAGAGCTAGCTGGGCCCTCCCTTGAAGACCAGGCCTGCGGGAAAAGGGGAAAGCCAAATGCCTCCCCTCTCTGCACCCCTAGTATAGCTGGTGAGATGGGCAATACTGAGCCTGTGATACATTAAAAAAATACTAAAGAACAATAAAAATTAATAAAATTAATTTTGGTATTTGTATAAAAGGCAAGTACATCCCACATAACTTAAAAAAGATACAGGGATAGAGTTAACGTGTACATAAAAGGCACATACAGTAATAGGAATTGCTATGATCCCTGTGTTACAGTCACCAAGCTTTGTTGAGAATAAATAACTTTAATGAAGTCATACAACCAATAAATTGGTGAACTCAGAATTCAAACCAAGCTCTATCTGGCTGCAGAGGCCACTATTGCCTCAGCCTTGAATAATACCTACTTTGTATAGTTATTTGCAAGATTGAAAAATAATATGTGGAGCCCTGGCAGGTGTGGCTCAGCAGATTGAGCACTGGACTTCGAAGCAGAGGGTCATCAGTTCAATTCCCAGTCAGGGCACATGCCTGGGTTGCAGGCCAGGTTCCTGGTGGGGGGCACATGAGAGGCAACCACACATTAATATTTCCCTTTCTTTCCCCCTCCCTTCCCTTCTCTCTAAAAATAAATAAATAAATAAGGCCCTGGCTCATGTGGCTCAGTGGACTGAGTGCTAGCCTGTGAACCAAAGGGTTGCCAGTTCGATTCCCAGTTAGGGCACATGCCTGTGTTTTGGGCCAGGTCCCCAGGTGGGGCATGCAAAAGGCAACCACACATTGGTGTTTCTTTCCTTCTCTTTCTCCCTCTCCTCCCCTCTCTCTAGAAATAACAAAATAAAATCTTTAAAAAATAATAATAAAAGTAAATAAATAAGTAAAGAAAATAAAATTAATCAGAATTAAATAAAATATTTAAAAAATATGTGGAGAATTTGAGGTCTTGTTGTCCAACATGTGTTGTCAGTTTGGCTCAAATAAACTTTTTTTTTTTTTAAGATTTCATTTATTTATTTTTAGAGAGGGGAAGGGAGGGAGAAAGAGAAAGAGAGAGAAACATCAGTGTGTGGTTGCCTCTGATATGGCCCCCACTGGGGACCTGGCCCACAACTCAGGCATGTGCCTTGACTGGGAATCAAACCTGTGACCCTTTGGTTTGAAGCCCGTGCTTAATCCACTGAGCTACGCCAGCCAGGGCTAAATAAACTCTTACAAAAATTAAAAAATATACATGTAACGTACATGTAATGTGTTGAGGCCAGTGCCCACTGTAAACACTTAGTTATTTATTTTATTTACTTTGTATAAGGATGAGACAATGTGTTGGAAGTGCATAGCACACGATAAGCATTCAATAAAAGTCAACCTTTATTACCATCACATCAACATCAGCAGCATTGTTGTTTTCTTCAGTAAACTCAGAGGCCTTTGAGGGCCGAATCATGTGTAGTTTATCTCCCAGCCCCAGGCCTGGCACTGAGCCCAGCGCATATTAGATCTTGGTGTGTGTTTGGGGAATGATCACTAGCGTGCATCTCTGACCTTTTCTACTCTATCTTTAACCTTATCAGTTGCAGTTTACTTTCCTAAATGTTCAAGATGTGGCCAAAGGCTCAAGCTGGCCATGACTGACTCCTGAGAATTTCTGTCATGAGTTCTTATAACTCTAAGTCCAGGCCCCTGCCAGACTTCTCCCCTGGGAGATGGACGCTGCCAGGTGCCCTGCCCAAATTTGGCTCAGTGCATCACCGCCATCAAAAATGGGATGTTATTAATGGCTGAATCTAATTTGAGGTCACCCGAGTCGACTTTGCCAAGTGATGCCATGCTCCTGAGGTGCCTGTGGGACTCTTGTCCTAGGACCAGAATCGTGAATGTAGCTCCCGTTCAGTTCCCCCATGACTGCAAAGACCTGTTGTTCTAATTATTGTTTTCAAGGGAACATAATTTGGCTACGCACACACCACATACACACACACAGCTTTGGGCCATGTAACTCCCCACAGACAAACTTTGGCTTAATGCAGCCTTGGCCTGTTCCCTGGATCTTGATTAAAATTCCTATAGGGCTCTGGAGGGGGTTCTGGCCTTAATTAGCTATGTGAGCCTGGCTGCTGATGATGGTAAAGGAAATAATAATGATAATATGATAATTATAGTGATGGTAGTGTCTGCTGTTCATGGAATACCTACAATGTGCTAGGCACTGTGCAAGGTGTCTTCCATATGTAATCTCAGTGATTCCTCAAAACTACTCTGTGAATTAGGTATATTATTAATCTCATTGTGCATATGAGAACAATGAAGCTCAGAGAGGTGAAGCTACTTGCCCAAGGTCATACAGCAACAGAAATGGAATTTGAGCTCAGATCTGTCAGATGCAAAAACCCATGTTCTTAAATGTTTATACTGCACTGCAAGTCATTTAACCCCTTTGAGACTCCGTTTATTCAGTTTATTCAACTGTCAAGTAAGGACACAGATCCGTTTCATTGAAATGGTGCATTAGTTGAAGATGTGTTTGTGAGGGTCGAGCTTGGTGCTTGGGTAAGTAGGAGGTGCTCAATGAGTACTTCTTTCCAAGATCCTAGAACCTTTTGCTTCTAGAAGGGTTGATGAGGGCCTCATCCCTGAATCCTGGCTTAGATGACTTAGAATGTGGTGGTATATTTTTAAAAAGTAGATTTAAAAGAAAACGTAAAATGTAATATATGCTTATTAAAAAAAACCCAGGAGAGTATAAAGCAATCATCTTTTCATAGGGATAACCACTGTTGATATTTTCACATTCTTCTAGAAAGTTTCCACACTTTTTATTTGTTTTGTTTTAAATATTTTATGTATTTATTTTCAGAGAGAGGGGAAAGGGGGGAGAAAGTGAGGGGGAGAAACATCAATGTGCTAGAGAAACATCAATTGGTTGCATCTCATCTGCTTTCCACCAGGGACCTGGCCCACAACCCAGGCATGTGCCCTAACTGGGAATCGAACCAGCAACCTTTTGGTTTGTAGGCTGGTGCTCAATCCACTGAGCCACACTAGCCAGCACTCCACATTTTTTAAATTTTATTTTATTTATTTTTATTTTTAGAGAGAGGGAGGGAGAAAGAGAGGGAGAGAAACATTGATTGAGAGAGAGAGGCATTGATAGGTTGACTCTTAAATGCCCCAACTGGGGACCTGGCCCACAACCCAGGCAAGTAACCTGACTGGGAATCAAACTGGCGACTTTTTGCTTCACAGGCTGGCACTCAGTCCACTGAACTGCACCAGTCAGGGCTCCACATTTGTTTTTATTATTTAACAAGTCGAGAACATACTTCCAACTCAGTACACACAGGGAGAGAGTCATTGATTTGTTGTTCCACTATATACATTCACTGATTGATTCTTATATGCACCCTGACAGGGAATCAAACCCACCACCTTGGTGTATCGGGATGAAGCTCTAACCAACTGAGCTATCAAGCCAGGGCTCATTCTTTTTAATGATTGTATAACATCCCATTATTGAGATTTGTACATTCATTTCACAGGTATTTATTGAGCCCTGTCTCTGTGCCAGGACTCAGTGTAGGCACTGGTGATACAGCCATGAACAAGACTGAGTCAGGAAGCTCGTATCTTGTATTTAGCACCCTTACCCACGGACTTCCTAGTTGTTCTTAGCCCCTTGAACCAAAGACAATGGTGCTGTGACCTCTGTGCACCTATGAGCATTAATCTGAAGCAGGGCTCCTGCGAGGGGTATTGTTAGTTCAAAGAATTCATGTGCCTTTAGGATCTCGGGTGGTGCCCCCCATGCTGTACAAGGGTGTGGTGAGGTGAGATTTTTTTGCTCCAGAGTGTGGCAACCTAGACTCTGTTGATCAGTCCTGCTGCAGGGCCTGCCAGAGTCTCAGACTATTTATAGTCCAGCCTAGCTAGACCAGCAGGACTTTAAAGGTCATCCCTTCCAGAGCCTGTTGGAATTCCACGTCCACTCTGCACCATCCTGGGTGGCAGGGTGGGCAGCCTGGACTTGAATCGTTATACTATCTTACTCAGAGAGCCGGTGTATAGTGCTTATTATATAGGCAAAGAAATGGAGGCTCAGAGGGACCCCCTTGGGACTTGCCAAGACCAGAGAGCAAGTGACAGGGCCTGGATAGTTACACATTGTGTATCTATCCCCTTATATAGTTAAACTGAGAATAGCCACAGAAATAATAACCACACTACTGTTTATTGAAGACCTATTCTATGCCAGGCAGGGCAAAATGCCTTTCAGGTATTGAATCTCAATATGCTGGGTAGTAGGTGTATTTTGCTCCCATTATAAATATGAGAAAATAGAGGCTTGCAGAAAGTCAAGTCACTTGTCCAAGGTCACAGAGCAAGGAACTTACACCCAAGCCTGCCTCACTTGAGCTTAATTCTACATGGTCTCTCCAGGCTGAGAAGCCCCAGGTCTGTCAATATTCATTCATTTAACAGATTTTTTTACTTACTGATTACCTTGTAGGTGTCAGGTACTATTCCAGATGCTGGGGATACCCTACTAAACAAGAAAACAGGTCCCTGCCCTCATGGAACTGCCGTTTTGGTTGGAGGAGAAAGGCCATAGACTAGTAAACAAATGCATAGATTATGCCATTTCAGGTGGGGGCTAGTAAGTGATCACCCAATGAACAGACAATGAACAGCTTGAGCTTAGAGGACAGTCTTCAGCCAAGACTCAAAGCCAAGATATTCAGTAAGAAACTGGGATAATTTACTGAGCACTGGGATAAGTACTGGGGATACTGCATTGATCCAAAAGATATATATTCCCTTTGCAACAGGTATGTTCCCTCCTAATTGTCCCGGGCCAGGCAAACGGTCCTGCCTTGTCTGTTCCTTTTGTTTTTAGTGGAACCTACTCCTGGGTCCTTGGGGCCAGGCCTGGGTCCTGGCTTGTCTCCTTGCCAGAGCCGGGAATCAGGGCCTCTGGAACGGGCAGTGTTTGTGTCTGTCTTAGCTTCCCTGAGGAGGGAGGGCCCACGTGTCACTGCTTTATCAGGCTCCTGGGCCAGGATCTTGGCTGGGGAGGGTGTGGATACCAACTGAGTCTATCCGTGGAGTCTCAAGAATGCTGGCCACAGGGCCACAGTTGTGCCCTCAGCTTTTCAGTCCACAGCTTCTGGGCAGCCCTGTTCTGCTTGGTGGGGTGACTCAGGTAGAAATCAGAGCAGAGAGGAGGCCCCAGAACTGGTCTATTTATGGTCACTCTCTGGGGCCCCTAGGACCTCACCCCCACTCTGGGACAGGCTGATTAGTTTGTGAAATCCAAGCCCTGTTTTGGGCACCAGCTGGTGTGCTGTCCATTTATAGTTCCGGGACAGCCTGGGTACACAGGGGCTCTAGCAGTTTTTCTGGCTTAGAAGTTGACAAGTGTTCATTTGTGGAACACATAGCATAGGAGATCCCTGCTGCATTCTGGGAACACAGATGAGTCAGACGAGGTCCCCACCCTCACAGTGCTCCCAGTCTGGTGGAGGATGTAGATCTCCACACAGACAGAGGGGAGTGGGCTCTAGGAGACTGCGCAGTGACGGCTTTGGTGGATCCAATGTGGTGACTGGGGAGGCTTCCTAGAGGGGTGATGTTTGAGCTGTCCTGGGACCTCCTGGGCTGTAGCCCCTTCTTCCTCCTGCTGAATGAACCTGTTCTGTGCTGGCATTCATTTCTCCGGTCACAGAAACTGACTCTGGGTTTGAATTGAGCCCAGTTTCTGTCCTCTAGGAGCTCCCATTTTGGTGGGAGAGACAACCCCAACACAAAATAGCAACAACAGAGTTCCGAGAAGTGTGGGGAGGGGTGGATGATAGGTAAGAAATTCATATTTCTTGAGTCCCTAGCCTGTGCCACATGTTTTATGTCATCTCATTTAATGCTAACATCTCTCTGAGGTGTTGGAATTAAATCTTTGTCTGTCACCACATTGTGTATCTATCCCCTTATGCTGTTACACTGAAAACAGCCGCAGAAATAATAACCACACTACTCTTTATTGAAGACCTATTCTATGCCAGGCAGGGCAAAGTGCCTTTCAGGAGCAAAATCCCAATATGCTGGGCAGTAGGTATATTTTGCTCCCATTTTAAAGATGAGAAAATAGAGGCTCGCAGAAAGTCAAGTCACTTGTCCAAGGTCACAGAGCAAGGAATTAAACCCAAGCCTGCCTTACTCCAGAGTCCTCTAGTAACTCCCTAGAGGACTCTGAAGAATGACATCGTCATTCTTTTATAGGCTAGCAGTTTGAGGACCAGGGAAGTGAATTACCTTGTTCATGGTCCCACAGCTAGACAGTGCTGGAGGTGGAATTCAAATCCAAGAGTGTGTATCTCCAAATGATGTATTAAGGGTATTCTGTGCAAAGGTAATTGCGTTTTCAAAGATGTGGAACTTTGGAAGCTAAGAAATAAAGAAAAAGAAAGAAAAAAGGAAGAGAAGGAAGGAAGGAAGGGAGGGAGGGAGGGAGGGAGGGAGGGAGGGAAGAAGAGAAGGAAGGAAGGAAGGAAGGAAGGAAGGAAGGAAGGAAGGGAGGGAGGGAGGGAGGAAGGGAGGGAGAAAAGAAGGAAGGAAGGAAGGGAGAGAGAGAGAGAAAGAAACTTCTGAGAACTCCCAGGAGATCAGTGTGATTGGACTACTCTATGGTGAGATTAGGGATGTGGAAAGAGGTAATACCAAAGAGGTAGGCAGGGCTAGGTCCTGGAGAGCCTTGAAGTTGGATGAATGGTACAGGGGAGCCAGAGCAGGGCTTTGAGCAGGGTAGGAGCATGACTAGTTATAGCAGGGACATCAGTTACACCCCTGAATAGGGGTGGGGGCTCTATTAGTCAGGATGCTTTTGTCTGGAAGTCACAGGAACCCAGTTCAAAGGGTTTTAAACACTGAAGAAAGTGGGGTTTTTTTTCAGAATACCTAAAGGTAGCCTAGCTCCAGGGTGACTAATTTAAGGCCTCACCATTCTCAGTATGTGGACCCCAGCCCTTGTCAAAAAGTGACTTGTTGCTTTAGGACCAGTTTTTCTTCCAGCAACTTCTAAAGGCTAGAGGAGAGGAAAGGAGGGAGTGTACTTTCCTTTATATCTCATTGGCCAGAACTGTATCACCTGCCTCTTTCTAAACCAATCACAAGCAAGAGGGATGAATGATCATGAGTATCTTTGGCCAATCAAGACTCTTCCCCTTGCACTGTGAGGATGCCCAGCCTATGGCGCTCAGGCTTCTGTTAGCAAGGAGAAAAGGGTAGGGGGCTGGTTTGAATGTCAGGTAGACTGTGATGTGTCCTACCTCTATCACCCCTTGAGACATAATCCAACATTCAGTCTTGGGGTTAAGTCATTGCTGTAATGATGAGGATGAGTCATTTGTAGTTCTAGTCCACCAAAACTCTGGGCCTAGGCTTAGTTCTCTCATAAAAACCTGCCCTCATTTTCAACACAACTTCTCTTACAACACTCAGACATTTCTAATTCCCTTTCACTTTGACCCCTGTTTGCCTTGATTCCTATCTGAGCCTCCTGTGGATGCTCAGTCTCCTGTGACAGAAATAGCTTCTTACCTGTTCCCCACCCCAGGGAGCTGGGCCAAGAACTGCTTCCTCACCCCATCTTGGCTTGTCCACTCATAGTCAGAGCATACTGGTTGGGTCTTGACAGCAGACCTCAGATGTCTAGCAAGCCAGATGGCAGAGGGGAGAGGAAGGAGCCTGCCCAAGGGCTAGCAGGGATAGACACCTTTCAGTAGGGCAGCAGAGGGGGCAGCCTGGCTGGGGGAGAGAGACTAGTGCTTGGGCAACTCTTTTAACCACCTTGATATATAGATTGTCTCCCTGGTAGCTCATTTTAGAGGTGAGAACACTGCTGATCATGAGAATTGGGAATAGTCCAGATGCCAGGGCACATGTGGCAGACACTATTGGCTGCCTGCCTACCAAATATTCCCCTTCTTCCTTGCTAAGAGGAAGAAGCCTGATTTTATTGGGTAGAAATGTGCACAGTCCCAGAGGCTGAATTGTGACTGGTCTAAGTCATGATTATTCCCTCTTAACAATGATTGTGCTAGAAGTGGGCCTGAAGCCCACATGGGCCACTGAAGCTTCATGGAGATGTTTACCTCTCTGATAAGAAGGAGGTGTTAAGAGACAACGCTTCTTCCTTTTTCTTTTTTAATTTTTATTTATTTATTTTTAGAGAGAGGGGAAGGAAGGGAGAAAGAGAGGGAGAGAAACATTGATGTGTGAGAGATACATCCTTCAGTTGTCCCTTGCTTGCCCCCAACTGGGGACCCAGCCTGCAACCCAGGCATGTGCCCTGACTGGGAACTGAACCAGTGACCCTTCGGTTCATAGGCCGGCACTCAATCCATTGAGCCACACCAGCCAGGACTACAAATCTTTCTCTATCTGTCTTCTCCCTTCTTTCTTTGGGTTTTGTCGACTGTCTTGAGCTGTGGCAGCCATTTTGTAGTTACGAGGGGAGGGCCAAGAGAATGGCAGAGAGACTTACCCTGAATCTGGCTAGTGTCACTGAGCCCATGAACCCTCCATGAAATCACCTTCCTCTAGACTTACTGTTATGTGATATCATAAATATCTTTATTGCTTAAGACATTGTTATCATATATTCTAGTATTTGCAGCTAGACTTACCTATTTATATAGCAAGAGTGACCAAAATGTTTGATTACCATTCAGCTTCAATTGACTGGTAATGGCTGCTGTAGAACACTACGATTGATTCATGATGTATTCCAAGAGCAAAGGATAAAGAATTGGCAGTGCAAGTCTTTTTATCATCTTGATATATAGTCCTACCTAGGTCCAGCCCAATACCTGGCACAAGCAGGTACTCAAACCCTGCCCCCCACTTGTCTCTGAATCCCTCCTCCCACCAAGACGTTCTCAGCTCAACCCTGTCATCGTGTTACCTTTCACTTCCAGCTGCCAGTGTTAGTGAGATCTTCCTTTTCTCGAAAAGCATGGGATCTAGGCCATAATCAAGACTTTTTTGATTGCAAATATCAGAACTTCTCTTGACATGGCAGCCTGATTTTTTAAAGGATGAGTATCAGGAACTGGAACATTAACAGGTGCCTGGCAAGGCATTCCAAACGCAGTTTCTCAACATGCATCTCCACTGATATTCTTTCCCTAACCAGCTCTCCCTTCTTCTTTGTCCCCACAGCAGAAGGTGGTTGACCTCCATAGCAAATTTGTTCAAGACATCAGTCTAGAACGTCTCCCAGTCTCAATTTGGGAAGCCAAGTGTCGGTGAGGCATTCACCCCTGGTCCTGCTAGCATAGCCAGGCAAGAGGGACCACGTATCATAACATGACTTTCTGGGTCAGTTGGGCAGAGAAGTAGATCTGGACTGCTGTTCTAGAACTGTACTGCATAATATGGTCACCATTAGCTTCATCTGACTATTTGAATTTAATTTAAAATTAGTTAAAATTAAATAAAAAGTGTCCTGGCTGGTGTGGCTCAGTAGATTGAGTGGCCTGCAAACCAAAGGGTTGCCAGTTCAATTCCCAGTCAGGGCATATGCCTGGGTTTCAGTAGTGGATGCTCAAGAGGCAACCACACATGGATGTTTCTCTCTGCCTTCTCCCTCCCTTCCCCTCTCTCTAAACATAAGTGAAATCTTAAAAAAAGTTAAATAAAAAGCCTATTCCCTGTGTCTGTATGGAGGTCTGTGTCCCTCAGTAGGCTGCAAGCACTGTGAAGGCAGGGATCTTGCCTGACTCAAAATAAAAAGTGCAACTCCTTACTGTACTAGCGATATGTATATATAGAACATTTACATAATCACAGAAAGCTCTATTGGACAGTGCTACTCTAGAAGGTGTCCACTATACTCAGTGATGATTGGTCAGAGCTAAGAACCCCTAGACACCTATATTGGTTCGAGAACAAGCTATGCTGCTATAACAAGAAACCCATAGCACACTATGGCTCCTTGGTCTCGTAGGTAACAGTCCAAATTTGACATGACATCTCTAAAGTGCCAGCATCCATTTATTTCTGTGTTAGTCAGCCTTCCTTAGAGTGTGGCTCATGTCCTCATAGTCAAGATGGTGCTTTACCCATCTGTATTCTAGTCAGCTCAACCCTGCCAGGGGAAAAGAAGGGGAAAGAAAGGGTATACCTCTTTCTTTAATAGACAGAACTTGATTGTTGCATACATCACTTCTGCTCTCATCCTATTGGCCAGACTTGTTCATATGAGCACTTACATAGCTGCAAGAGAGCCTGAAAAATGAAGTCTTAAGCTGGGAGACTATCACTATATTGGAGGACAATTAGGACTATGTCATTCAACCCCTCCTTTTTGCAGATGAGAAGACTAAAGAGATAGAGGCAGACTATGGGACAGTGGCAGCCCAGTCACATCTCCTGATTCACATCTTGGTGCTCTTTTACTGCCTTGCTGCAGCTGTTGTCTGTTACCTTTAAGCAGCCACCCCAAATGTACAAATACTTCTACTTACTTGGTTAGAAATTAGTCACATGGTCATACCTAGCTGCAAAGGAGTCTGGGAAGTATAGTTTTCTAGGTGGCCCTGTGTCTACAAACCAGAGGAAAAATGAGAGAATGGATGTTGGAATGCATCTAGTATTTTCTATTATAAAGTCAGAGACTTTAGCCTAGAGGAAGATAGTGTGACATTAGACATAGATTAAACTCTTAATGAATTAGTGAAAATTATGGTGTGTGCTTCATGAGAGCCCATGTCACAGTGGTAACTGCTGACCTGTCCCCTGACCAGTCAAGTACATGAAGGAGGTCTCACCACATTTCAAGAACTCTGCCAGCGGGACCTCGGTTGGCTGGGACTCACCTCCTGCCTCACCCCTTCAACGGCAGCCTTCCTCCCCTGGCCCCCCACCCCGAGACCTCAACGATACCAAACACTTGTCCTTGAAGATGGCATATGTCTCGAGGAGGTGTACCCCCAGTGACCCGGAGCCCAGGTAAGCTTTGTGTGGGGAACACCTCAGACAGGCATGCTCTGATGTTGTTAGGTGGTGGGGCCAAAGGAAAGATACAGTGCTTGAACATGGCAGGTGCTGAAGAAAGGTTTGTTGAATGGTGCAAGAGTGAAATTATGGGGCTGAGGGTGTGCTTTGCTTTTCTTTTCTTCCTCTGGGCAGTTCACATCTGAGGAGGAACTTGGTCTGTGGAGAGCCCTGGATTCCAGTCCTGGTTCTCCTTGAACTTAGTCTCCTTTCCTCACTGACCATCAGATTCTCCATTGTGACTTAAGGTCGTTGGACTCAGTAATCCTTTTCAGTCTCTTCCGATTTTGCTGAGGTTCTGGGCTGTCTGGTAGCATTTGTGTCAGGGCCATGGAAGGTTATCATCCTTCACATCTGAGCAGCACTTAAAAGTTCATTGATAATATGATTGATACCAGCCAACATTATTGTGTTTCCCACATGCAATTTTGCTTAACTTTCACAGTGACCCTATGAGCAAAGTCCTATTATTTTACCCCATTTATTAGATGAGGACAGAGAGAGGAAGTAAATTACCCAAGGTTAATCACACAACCAGGAGGGGATGGAACTTGCCTCTCTCCAGGTAGCCCTCTTTGCTTTAGAAGCTGCAGGTACCTGAGTGTTGGGGGTCATTGAGTGGAGTGCATGTTGATCAAGTGGGGTATACAGTATTGGGGGTGGTGTACGTATGGCATAAAAGCCTGTGCTGTGGGTCCTAGTTGCATCCAAGGTTCAATGTATGTCAAATACCCAACATTGGCCTGGAGGGGCCAATGTTCAGCATCCAAATCTCCTGGCCCTATTGGATGATCTAGCCCTACTCTGCCCCCATGAGGCAATTCACAGGTCACTTATAGGTGTTCCACCAAAGGGGCCTTTTGTGTTGAGTGAAGTTGATGTGGTATTAGTCCTTCCTGAAATTCCTAGAACCTTAGGTTAATTGTGATTTCCAGCCTGATCTTGGACATCATCTGAAGCATATGTGTACACATATGCCTTTCTTTTTTAAAAAAGACTTCTTTATTGATCTGAGAGAGAGAGAGAGAGAGAGAGAGAGAGAGAGACGTTGATTTGTTGTTCCACTTATTTATGCATTCATTGGTTGCCTCTTGTATGTGCCCTGATGGGGATTGAACTCACAGCCTTGGTGTATCAGGATGATTCTGTAACCAACTAAGCTACCTGGCCAGGGCTGTTCATGTATTTCTATATGTGTGCACATGTAGATGGCATGTAAATGCAAGTGTTTGTGTGCATGTGTGAGCATTTGCAAGGGTATTGGTATAGATTTGTGCATATGTGTTTGCATGTTTGTTAATATCTACATATGTATATGCATGTATGTACATGTGGTTTACCCTATAAATATATCTGTAACTACATGTGTAACTTGAATATAACTGGGGTTCCATATCAGTTTAATATCTCAGTCAAAGGAACACAAAATCAGGAACTAAAACATAATGAAAAACATTTCACTTTTACTTAGGGTTACATTGGGCTGCAAGCAGCAAAAACCCCAATAAGTAATGGCTCAAATAAATGAGAGGTTTATTTTCCCACATATTTAAAATTCCAGGGGTCCACTGTTTATTTAGGCTGCTATCACTGCTCAAGAATGCCCTCAAGGAATCAGGCTTCCAGCTTTTTCCTCTGCAATCCATTTTTTTTTTAAATATTTTTTGAGAGTACGTTTGTTAAAGCTGGGGTCAGTGAGATAAAGGAAGGGCTTGGGGTAGAGAAACAACAGGAGGGAGCCTAGGCAGTGCTCTGCTTTGGCTCTCCAGAAGTAGGAAAAAAGTGAGCCATGCTGGGCTGCATGAATTCACTGAGAAGTAAGAGACACAACGACAGAAGCGAGCCGAGGCAGGGCTGCTGTGAGCTCACTGAAAAGTCTGAGAAAAGGGAGACTTGGAGACAGGTTGAAGGGATAAGCCCGGGAGGAGCTGCTGCTGCCTGTCCTCTTGTTGCAAGTCTCATGGGGATCTTAGAGTTTAAGAGAGAAAAGTGAAGATGTATGCCTGAGAGGGAAGAAAGGCGTGGGTGTGCTCCAGAGAAAGCCTGCTCCTCTGCCACCTTTATTGTGTATTTTCTGCTTCAAAGCAGGATGGTGGCTGCACCTCTGAGCATGTCCATATCCCTGACAGGATGAAGGCAAAAAGGAAAGGAATTTTTCTCCTATAATTTTGTTCTATGGTTGCATAACAAACCTTCCTAAATCTCAGTGTCTTAGAAAATAATGGTTCATCTTTTCTCACAACCCTGTCTGGTTCAGCTGTGCAGTTCTTCTGCTCTATGTGGTGTCTGCTGGGGCTGGAGGTCCAGGATGGCTGCTTTGCTCACATGTCTGCTGCCTTAGCTCGGATGGCTGCAGCAGCTAGGGGCTGGCTGAGCCTTCCTCTTTCCATATGTTCTTTCCAGGTGGCTAGCTTGTTCTTCTTCTCAGGGTGGTTGGACTCAGGGTAGTTGGATTTCATGGTGGCTTGGGAATGTGCCAAAGTGTCACTTCTGACACAGTTTATTTGTCAAACTAAGTCACAAAGCCAAGGAGAGGAGAAGTGGACCATGTGTGCAGGAAGGGATAGATTTGGAGGAGGCCAGTTTTGGAGACTAACTACCACATCTGGGAAAGCATTACCTTTCATTCAGAACTGGTCACGTGGCCAGCCTGGGTTGCAATGGAGTCTGGGAATGGAAGTATTTTGCTTTCTAGTTGTGCAGTAGAGGAGGACAAAGGCGAATGGAGTTGGAGTGGGTGTTGTCTGAGCCATCATCCCGTTTCGGCCCCACCTCATCTGTTACAGAAAGGCCAAAGGGGAGCAGATCTTTAATGTCTCACAAAGCATTTAAAAATTTTCTCTCTGTCACTATTCCCCTGAGTACCTCCTGAAAACCTTCCCCAACACTTGCCTGTATGGTTTTTTATCTTCCTCCCTTTTTCCTGCTCCATTACTCTAGCTCTTTTTATGTATACCAACTTGGCCTATCAAGCCTCTTTGGTTTTTGTATTTTTCCCTTCTAATTAGTCCATTACTTTGGTTCTGTTCCACAAAGGAGAACCTGGGAGCTGGCTCAGCAAGGCAATCCTTCTCCTTAGAAACCAGGGAAAAAAAGGCAAGATAATAGATCTTCACACAGCAATAATTTGGCCCCAATACATGTGTTTGGTGTGTGTGTGTGCCTATGTGTGTGTATATCTCATAATCTCTTGTCCCTATATTCTGTAAGCCCCCAACAACTGTGGCTGGATCCCTAGCAGCGAGTATCCCTCTGATTCTCTCATGGATACCACTGTGGTTTCTTTTGGTTTGCGGTAGATGGGGTTTCTTAGGCCAGATCTCCACTGGTCAGCAGCAGCAGTGGACAGACCCTCCCCTCTACCTCCCTTGTGCCTGCAGGTATCTGGAGATCTGTTCAGCAGATGGTCAAGACACCCTCTTCCTGAGGGCCACGGATGAGGCTAGTGCAAGGTCGTGGGCAACTGCCATCCAAGTCCAGATCAGTGCTCTAATGCCCTGGGTCAAGGACGAGCTGCAGGCACTGCTGGCAGCTACCAGCACAGCTGGGAGCCAGGACATCAAGCATATCGGCTGGCTGACTGAGCAGGTGCCTGCTGGGCTGGGGACCTATTTTTCCCTCTCTTTCCCTCCCCTGGAGCTGACTCTATTCCCATTGTCTCTGTACACTGGCCCTCTGACCTCCCCCTTCCCTGCCCCTCTTTATTTCTGCCTTGCCCCCTGCAGCTGCCCAGTGGGGGTACAGCACCCACCTTGGCCCTGCTGACTGAAAAGGAGCTGCTCCTCTACTGCTGTCTCCCCCAGACCCGTGAGGCCCTGAGCCGGCCAGCCCGGACTGCCCCACTCATCACCACCAGGTACCCACGGACAGGCAGAAGTGTGTGTCTCGTCCATAGCTTGAAGGGATGATGTTTTAATGGGCTTTAGAAGCTGGGAACTTCAGCTCCATTTTGCCCTGAGTTATTCCCCGTGGGGTCCGAAGCTATCTCTACCCTGCCTGGGCCTTGGTTTCCTCATCTGTAAAACAGGGGCTTGAAACAGAAGGACATGAAGTCCTACCAGTCACTCATTCATTGACACTTACTCGGCCCAACCTTGGGCTGCATGGTTTGGGGGACAGGGAGCTGACCTAATAGTCTCTGCCCTCAGGGAGCACCAGGTCTGGTGAGGGACACTGACCTAGGAACAGCCCTTACAATGCAGAAGCAGGAACCACTTAACTCTACCTGGCCTGTGGGGGAAGACTAGGCAGGTGACATTTGAGATGGACTTTGGCAGATGCTTAGAAGTTTGCCATTGAAGAAAGTGGAAGAGCACCTCATAGAGCAAGAAAAACGTAGTCAAAGGTACAGAAGCACAAGGGCCACAGTGTGTTCATGGAGTGATAAGTGTGCTATAACCAGCATGTAGAACTACACAGGAAATGGAGAAATGAGACAGGGATTTGGCAGGGCTTGATTTTGCAGATCCTTTGTTGCTTAGTTAAGAAATATTAGCTTTATCTTAAGAGTTGTGGCAGAGTTGAAGAGTTTTAGCCTGGGAGTGATGACTGAGGTTGTTTTAAAAGAATCCCTGTGGCTGCCAGGTGGAAAATGCACCTGAGGGGCGGGATGGAAGCTGGGCAGCTTCTGCAGAGAGACAGTGGAGGTGGGGAGAGGCAGCAGATGGAGAAGAAAGGCCGCATTTGCATTGAAAAACACTTGGGTGGTAAAATTAGCCCAGTTTAGCACTTGCCAGATGGGAGGGTGAGTGAGGTGCTCAGATGAATGGATGAACGGGAGGCTTGGAGAGTGTGTCTGGGCAGGCAGTGGGGCTGGGGGTGAGAGTACAAAGGGAGAGGGTTGGAGCAAAATGCTAAGTTTAGTCCAGAGTGTATGGTGGATGGATAGGGAGCGTGGATAGGAAGTTGGGGACTTGTAGGTCTGGAGCTCAGGGCTGGAAAGTGGGGGACCAGGTATCACCAGCAGCTCCAAGGGGAGATTGAAGCTACAAGAGAGAGAGGAGTACAGAGTGAGGAGCTAAGAGAGCTACGATTCAGAACTCTGAGGTCTGTTGCCCAGAGAGGGTCAGTGAGTTGCCCAAAATTACACAGCAAGTGGAAGTCAAGCAAGGTCTGGGCCCTTGTCACCCACGTCTCCTCACCCTGAGCTAAACTGTGGCCCATGTGTCAGAAGCCTGCTGCCTACTAGGGATAAGTAAGTCATGGATTGCTGACCTGATCAAGTGACTCATTAATTCTGACTACAGATGTTTATTGCACACCTACTATGTGACAGGCATTGTTTTAGTTGCTGGGAATTTAGTGATGAACAAATCAGATAAAAATTTGTACCCTAGATGATATTCTAGTAAAAAAGACAATAAAAAACAACGGAAACTAATAAGTATAATTTCTGGTACCATGATGAAAAGCAAGGCTAGTGAGTGGCAGGGGTACTGTTTTATACAGAGAGGTCAGGGAGGACTTGTCAGAGGAGATGACATTTGAGCAAAGTCTGAAGGAAGTGAGGGAGTGAGCAATGCAGATAATCATCAGGGAAGAGTGTACTAGGCAGAGGGAATGGCATGTGTAAAGGTGCTGAGGCAGGAGTGTGCTTGGTGTGTTTGAAGATACTGGTGCTGCTGGAGCTGTGGGAGTGAAGGGGAGTGTGCCATGAAATGATCTCCTATAAGTCAATCAGTGCTGGTCTGGAAAGTCCTGTCCCCCCATCAGGTGGTGAAGGAGTCACAGGGCCCCTTCCCAAAACTTCCCCTTGGCCAAGAACTATTTCCCTGTTGCCTGAGGTCTCCTACTTAGCCCTTTGCTCTCCTCATCCCCTGCCCCAGGCTGGTACACTCAGGCCCTTCCAAGGGTTCGGTGCCCTATGATGCAGAACTCTCCTTTGCCCTGCGCACGGGCACACGCCATGGTGTGGACACTCACCTGTTCAGCGTGGAGTCACCACAGGAGCTGGCTGCCTGGACCCGCCAGCTAGTGGATGGCTGTCACCGGGCTGCTGAGGGTGTGCAGGAGGTGTCTACAGGTGGGTTGGTCGGTCTGGGAGTGCCTCTCTGGTAATAAGTCTCGTATCCCTAGAGACACTCAAGCTTCCATCTTTAGGGTGCTTGAGGAGGGAGAGAGAATGTGGGATTTGGGATCTCCAAGGGCCCTCTGTTTTGGATGTGTAGGTGCCCTGGTAGGTAGACTCTTTTCCTTGGGGTTTTTCAGGTCCTGACTTTGTGGTTCTGCTGATGAGAATTTGGGAGATGGCATTTGGAGTAGGGTTGCCAAAATGAAACACGGGATACCTGCTTAAATTTGAATTTCAGATAAACATCAATTTTTTTTTAGTATAAAGATGTCCAAATTATCCGTTATTTCCCCGAAATTCACATTTAACTGGGTAATTCTACAAGTTTCTAAGGTCTCCAAGGGCGATGTGGATGGATCTGCTGATGCCTTTATAGGGAGTGGGCCTCCTGTCCCCATTTCCACTTTTGGTGCCGCTGGAAGTGGGACTAGGAGTGGGGTATAATTTTTCTGTGGGCCCACCTTTCTTATTTTGGGTGGGGTGACTCACTGCCGAGTGGGTGTACAGATGGCATGACAGACAGGGAGCCTCCCATCCTTGGTGGTATTCAAGCCCCACTTTTGGAGCTGCTGGTTGGGGTTTGAAGCAGGGCTTGTGGTCTCTGAGGGCCAGCTGTGCCTATTCCATGTGCCCTCCCCATGGCCACGTGCCCTCTCTGCAGCCTGCACGTGGAATGGCCGTCCCTGCAGCCTCTCTGTGCACATTGACAAGGGCTTCACACTGTGGGCAGCTGAGCCAGGTGCTGCCCAAGCTGTGCTGCTCCGACAGCCCTTCGAGAAGCTGCAGATGTCCTCAGACGATGGTGCCAGTCTCCTATTCCTGGACTTCGGGAGTGCTGAAGGAGAGATTGTGAGTGGAGGGGGAGGGGTCTATGCTCTCCTGGACGCCAGGGTAGATGGAACTCCTGACCCTTCTTTCCATCCATCCTGCAGCAGCTGGACCTGCATTCGTGCCCCAAAACCATGGTCTTCATCATCCACTCCTTCCTCTCGGCTAAAGTCACCCGCCTGGGGCTCTTGGCTTAGAGGTTGCCAGATGCATTAGCCCCAAGGAGGGGGTGTCTACTCCACGGCCTGACCTGGCCCTCCACCGACTGTCTGCTCACTACTGGGCTGAGGCAAGGGAGAGGAAAGGAACAAGAATGCAGAGAGACCCAGCCCCTGAGGAGGCTGGGATAGTCTTGGGGACTGGGACCCAGATTCAGGACACAGTGGATCCTGCCTGTGATGGGGTAGTCTCCCGGCTGCCCCTGCCCCCATCTCCCCACCAGTGCCTTTTGCAGAGAGATATTTTGTGTACACAGAAGCCATTCCAAGCCTGGGACCTGCCCCTGTGGGGATCAAGACCCCAGCCAACAACTGCCAACCCTCCTAGAGGCCCCCAAGCCACCTTCAGAGACCCCATCTGAAGCAGGAGTTCCCTGGGATCTGAGGCAAGAGAAAGAGGAGGAGCCTTTCTGTTCATTTCTACCCACAGCTCCACCTCCTTGGGGCATGTGGTTTTCCCCTTCATTCTCTCTTTCCTCCATATTCTTGGCTAAATAAACGGCCTGCGAGCACAGAGGCAGCCTGGCCTAGTGTCTGTGTTTTGTGCCTTGGCCTTTGGGTCCTGTGGTGGTTGGAGCAGACCAGAAACTGGGGCCCCTTTTCTGGGGGAAAAGCAGGCCTTTAATCATAGGGCTAGAAAGTGTATTGGTTATCTATTATCTCATAAGAAATTACCCCAAAGTTTAACAGCTTAAAACAACAAACATTTATTATCTTTCAAGTCCTATGGATTAGGACTTGGAGAGGGGTAGCCTGAGTTGTTCTTATCTCAGGGTAGATCGTGGGGTTATAATCAATATGTTGGCTGGGGCTGTGCTCATCTGAAAGCTCAACCGGGGCCGGAGGATCTGTTTCCACTATTGCTCACCCATTGCTGTTGGCAGGAGGCCCCAGCTCCTCACCACATGCACCTAACCACAGGCTGCTTGAGTGTGCTCATGACAAGGCAGCTGGCTTCCCCCAGTGAGTGACACGGAAGGGAGGGCCAAGAGGAATCCACCATGCCTTTTATGAGCTAGTCTTGGATGTCATATCCCGTCACTTCTGCTTTATTCTACTCATTAGGAGTGAGTCATTAAGCCCAGCCCACACTCAAGGGGAGGGGAATTCATTTCCATCTCTTGAAGAAAAAGAGTGTCAATGACTTTATGGACCTATTTTAAAACCATCATAGAGAATCTTAGGCCCCTTTCCTGCAGAAGGGAAGACACGTGGAGCTGCGTAGTGGAACATTCTTTGGAAGTTGTACCGTGTTGGCTGGAAGTGAGTTTGCCATGTTTACAACAACCTGTTTGCTTGCGTTGTCCAGGAAACCACAGTGACAACAGTAACGATAGCGTACATTTACTGAGTGCCCGCTGTCAGCCAGACACGGTGCATGCGTCTCCTCCCTGGATCCTCGCCACACATCTTTATGGTAGGCACAATCCTCTCCATCTCACAAGTAGGAAAACTGGGACTCAGAGTGGGAGAGTGGCTTGCCCAAAGTCACACAGCTATGAAATGTCTGAGCTTGAATTTTCAAAGCAGGTCTTTCTGACTTGAAGCCCTTGTTCACCTTAGAGACTTTCTGGCCCTGTGCTATCCATTTGAAATATAATGTGAGCCACACATGTAATTGCAAATTTCCTAGTAGCCACATTAAAAAAAGTTTAAAAAAAGATGAAAATAATTTTAATAATATATGTAATTTAACCCAATAGATCTAAAATATTATCACTTCAACACATAATAGAAGAATTTATTAATGAGGTATTTTACATTCTTTTGCTTGTATTAAGTCTTTGACATTTGATGTATGTCTTACACTCACGCACGTCTCTATTTAGATGCCAAATTTTCAAAGGAAATACTGATTTACATTTAGATTCCATAAAATTTGCAGTTTAAAAAAGTAGATTGACATACCTAACTTGTTCTGAACATACCAAAGTTTTCCAATAGCTAAAATTAGTGTCAGTTTTTATATTGAAATTAGTTTAAATTCAGTTTCTCATTCATACTAGCTGCATATCAAGTGCTTGGTAGCCACATGTGGCTAGAGGCTATTTTACAATATTAGGTTAAGCGGTTCTGATCAAGTCTCCCCATGAGGAAACTGAGGCCCACATGAAGTCACATAACAAGCAGGAGCTAGAGCTTGTTCTAGAAACCTGAGGAAATGTAGGTAAGCAGAAATATTCCAGCCTTGCTCACCCATCCATCCATCTACCTATTCATCTGTTAATCCATTCTTTTTTTTTTTAATTTATGAGGGAGGGAGGCAGGGAAGAGGGAGGGAGAGAGAGAGAGAGGGGGAGGGGAGAGAGAGAGAGAGAAAGAAACATGTTCCACTTATTTATGCATTCATTGGTTGACTCTTGTATGTGCCACGACCAGGAATCGAACCTGCAACCTTGGGATATTGGGATGACACTCTAACCAACTGAGCTACCCTGCCAGGGCCTGTTAATCTACTCTTCATTTGAGAGATATCTAGTGCTTACCTACTCTGTGCTTGTCCTTGGAGCCAGGAGCTAATTTTTTGGTAGCTAGACTGATAGGTCTCTATGTACAGGGTAAAACTCAGCACCTCTCACAACCAAATGTGTGACTCAGATTTGACAGACACATGGAAATAGCAGAGAGGCTAGTGGGACTCTGACCTGCTCTTGGGGGTTAGAGTAGGTTTCAGAAGGAGACCTGAAGCTGATGTCCATCTGAAGGAGCATGCTCAAGATCAGCTACTACTGCAATAATGCTGTGGAAAAACACAACCCAATCTCAGTGGCCATAGCAACAAGCATTTATTTTCATGCCCCTAAGGCTGCATGTTTATTGCAGTTTGACTATTAGAAGCCGGGTTTGCTGTGTGGTTTTGGTCCAGGCTGTGGGTAGGGCTCAGATCTCCTCTATGTTCGTTTCTTCTGGAGCCCAGGATGAAGGGTATAAGCTCCTAGGGCAGGCTCTTCTCATGGCAAATCACTGGAGTTCAAAGACAAGCAAACTCACAAGCACATTTATGTACTCTTGGCATTATATCCACTCTCATTCCTTTGGCCAAAATGAGTCATGTAGCTGAATCTGACATCAGTGGGGTAGGAGGAGGGGAGGAATAATTGCTCAGTAGCAATTAGAATGATCATCAACCCATAGGAGTTAGTCAGGTGGAAGGAGTAATAGTATCCCAAGTGACAGATTCCAAGGTGGGATGGAACATGGTGCCCCCAAACACCTGGAATCTGGGGGTTTGTTTTTATTATCTTCATTATTCAAGACACAGCACTGTACAAGACTCCACCACATGGCAACTGAAAGTGGAACCTTGTGGTTGGACTGTGGTGGGTGATGAGGGTGGTGGTGGGAAATGGTTCCTGGCACCCATGTGGGCTGGTATGTGTGTGGGGCAGGCTACTAGGGATGTTAGGAATGACTGTTGAGCATGTGAGTGTGTGTGTGTAGGCAGGGGCAACATAACAGGCACCAGAGAACATCCCTCATGCTGCCAGCTTTGCCCCATGGGTAATTAGAACCAGCAAAACTGTTGCTCAAACATCCTCTTACCTGCTGCCTCCTGCTCTGGGCACAAAGGAAGGAGGTGACACCTCCCCATGAGGCTGTTAGGGTGAAGGTCCAGATTTGAAAAAGCACACTCCTAAGAAGCTAGGAGACCTAGGTTCAAATCCTAACTCTTCACTGATTCCCAGGTTGGAAGCTCTAAAAACTGGCTTTCTACCAGCTCTAAAATTCCCCTCTTGTGATTCTAAAAGGACAAGACTGAGAGTAAAGAGGGAAGGACCATGGTGAAGTAATAAATAGGACTTGAAATGGAACTGCTTGGGTCACCAGAGAAGGAGAAGGAACATTTTGTTCCCTTGGTGTGGTGGGTGGGAGGTTAACCCCCTCAACATAACTTCTATTGGGTTGTAGGTGCTGCCACCATGATGGGGCTTCCCCTTGGCCAATGAGGAGAGGACATCTTCTATGTGCAGTAAAACATTTGTTAGTAAACCTGCATATTTTTCCACTGAGAATCTTTAGATTGTAGAGTGTTCAGGAACTTGTCTCTAGAGTCTAAGAGTTTTCCAAGAGGAATTCTGAAATTTTGTACCTTCAAAATGGTGCTATGTGGGGAGGGGGGGCTCTGCCCACAGACACCTCCCCCCGCCCCCCACCACCACGGATGAGACTAAGTCTACCAAGATATGATCTGCTTGGGGAGGAAAGGCAACTGATCTCTCAAAGGAGAAGGGCCAAGAGCCTTTTCCTCAATAGGCTTTTATTAGGTTCATTTTGCACAGGAATACAGGTAAAGCTCATTAATTATTGTCAGGCAGTAAGGATCAAACAATAGATAGCATACAAAGAAGGCTCATGGCTACAAGACAAGGGCTTATTCTGAGTCAGGGTCTATTAGCTAAAGGGCTACAAAACTTTGGGAAACAAACGCATTTCCTGCTCGGACCCTTATCATTTAATTGAGAGCATTCTTAGCAAAGCAGGTTTCACAAGATTTTATATACTCTTTCTTAGGCCTGATTGCCCTGGGGAACCTGCCCTTTCCAGCACAGGGCTGCACCACCCTCTGTCATTGTTTCAGGCTTAAATCAGGCAGGGGAAATAAGGCAGCCAAGAGATTAGGAGACTTCTTGCAGACAGAAAGAGGACTCAGGCTATGTCAAAGCTGAGGGGCGAGGGTCCATCACCCTCTTTTGCTATAGTGCCCCAAGTCCTTCCCTGGGGGCCCTCATGACCATGCCTGTCTTAGGTTGTCCCTCCCTTGAGGAATCTTAGCTGTCATTGGCTAACTGATCATGCATTGGGGGCCAGGCAGGGTGAAGTAAAAGGGGCAGAGGCGGTGTCTCTGCCAGGGAGATAAGCTTTATCTCCTTAGTGGCTTATGGTTGGAAGGTCACTCACTCAGCCTTAGCCATGGTGGGTTACACTTTCTGAAACCAGGCAGGTTGGTTTCCAACAGTGCTGATAATTCCCTCAAATGATCAGATCACATCCTAAATTATCTGGAGAATCACAGTGACTAAAAAAAAAACCATAGTACAATTCCTGGCCTGTGTTTGCCCTTGTATATTTGACTGAATTGGCATCCAGCAATCATCTAAGCGGAGAGTGTAAACTTTATTGCAATATGCTCAAACCCCTGAAATCCAGGTTTGTTTCTATCATCTTTACTGCCCCAAGACACCGCACTGGTCCAGGACTCCACACTCTGGACAACTGCCACAGCCTCCTGAATGCTCTCCTGATTTATTTCCATGCCCTCCTACCCCCAAATAGTGTATCCTCCACACAGTAGCCACTTTATAGGCAGCGGAATGGGGAGTCAGCAGGGGTAACTAACTTGGCCATGGCTTCATGGTAAGCATCAGAGTATGAAGGGGAACCCAACCAGTCTGACTTTGAATTAGTCAGTCAGTGGTAAGAATAGCAACTTGGGATCAGATTGGCTTGTGGGTGGATCTCAGTTCTGCCATGCACTAGTTGTGCGAGCTTCAGCCCATGACTACCTTTTGTATTTTCAGTTTTCTTGCTTATAAAAAGGGTCAATAATAACCTCAAAGTTCTAATGAAGAACCAAAGAGGTCAGTTGCAGCAGGGCCTGTCAGGGCCCCCAGAGCCTTACAAATTCAGAGTTCTGGGGCCAGTGCCTGCATCTTAGTGACAGAGGGCTTTCTCCCAACCACAGTCTCACTGCGTAGGCAGAGCAGAAGCACTGAGGAATTGGCACATGTAGCAGCATCTTTCCATTGTGACTGCTAGTCTATAACTACCCCAGTGTCCTCTCCCCTTAAGTGAAATAATTATGAGGTATCTGTTTTACAGTGTTTCCTAGAGCTTCCCAACAGAATTAGACCCAGGTGCCCATCATGGAAACTGTCTTTATAACATAGCTTTTATTGGCTGTCTTCCCTTCCCTGACAATTCCATCAGTGTTTTCCCTGAGATCACCTATTTCCTGAGATCAGGGTCTGCTTCTGGGGAACACAAGCAAAGACATAAAGCAATAATTTATTCATTTGACAAATATTTATTAAAGCCTCTTATAAACCGGACTCTGGACTAGGGCCTGAGGATATTGCAGTGAACAAGACAATATATCCCTGCTCTCGAGCTAAAAGTCTGGGAATAGGCAATGGGAAATTAAAAAAAAAATGCTATCATTCTGCATAGTGATAAGTTTTGTGAGGAAAATGATGTGATGGTGATGGGAGCCATGGGTGTGGGTGGTCAGAGAGGGCCTCTCTGAAGAGATGATATTTAAGCTGAGACATGAATGATGAGAAGGGGCCATACATGAATCAACTTGGGAGAACATTCCAGGAAGAGAATAGTAAGTACAAAGGCTCTTAGGTAAACATCTGCTTGGGGTATTGAAGGAGTAAAATAAAATTGCGTAGTGGCAGTTTAGTCAGCTAGAGAAGACATACCAGGAGCAGTGAGTAGTAAGAAGTGGTTGGAGAAGAGTAAGTAGAGGCCATATCATGCAGTTTCTAGGACACAACAGGAAATCAGAATTTATTGCAAAGGTAATGACAAGCCACCTTGACTTTTCAGCATCAGAGTGATGTGATTTGCGTTAACAAAACAAATAAACCCTCTTAGGCTCTGTGTGGGAAATAGTCTTTAGGAGACAAGGACAAGGGCAAGGGCAGAATGGAGAAATGGGAAGTGGTCAGATTTGAGACATTTTGGAGTTAGAGCTGACAGGATTTGCTGACAGATTAGGTGTAGAGATCTAGAGAAAGGAAACAAAAATGACTCCTTAGTGTCTCCTAGTGCAATCCCAAGGATGCTTGGGTCATTCACAGAGATCGGTCAGACTGGGTAGGAACAGGTTTTGGGTGAGGGTGTGTGCGTGTGGAAATGAAGAGCTTTGTATAAAGTTAGAAATGGTCATTAGACGCCCAAGGCGAGGTGCCACTTAGGCAGCTGAACTATGGATCTGTAACTCCAGGGAGGAGGGGAAGTGGGTTGCATCTGGAACTCTTTAATCTATAACGCTGCGCTGTACAATAGAAATAAAATGAGTCACGTACGTAATTTAAAAATTCACAGTAGCCATATTAAAAGTAAAAAGAAACAGGTGAAATTAAATAATAAATTTAATCCAATATATCCCAAATATTATTTTAACAAGCGATCAATATAAAAATTATTGATGAGACTTTTTCATTCTTCGTCGTCGAGTGTGTTTTGCATTTAGAGCCCATTTAACTCGCACTCACATTTCAAGTGCTCACTTGCCATATGCCGGCTACCGGGTACTACTGTGTGGTTCAAAGAGCAGTGGAGGTTTTTCAAGCAAGGTGCCTGGGTTAGGGCACATACAAGAATAACCAGTGAATGTATGACTGGGTGGAGCAACATCTTGGTGTTTCTCTCTAGAACCAATTAAGAAAAATTAAAAACAAAGCTGGAAACTTGAATCCACACGGAACTCACAGAGGCGGCCCCTCCATTAGAACCACCCGGACGGGAATCCTAACGGAACGGAAGTCGCGCGGGCGCGCGCGCAGCTGCGAGCAGCTGAGAGGGCACTCCGATGCGCCGAGAGGAGCTTTCGCTGCGCGCTGAGCGCTCGAGCTGCAGGAGGTGAGCGGTGCGCGGGGTGAAGGAGGCCTGCGCACCCGCCCGGGGTCCGCGCGCGGGCAGTAGGGGCAGCTGAGGTCCGGGAATGCGCGGTGTTCGAGGGGAGCGTGGCGCGGTGGCCACGGCGCACACCCTGGCGTCAGACTGTCGGGGTTCGCAGCCCAGTCCCGCTGTCTATTCACTTGTGACGGACCTTAAACAAGTCGCCCTTCTTCACCCCACGCCGTAGCTTCGTCACCTACGGAGTAGGGATCATAGAATCAGCCTCACAGAGTTGCTGTGAGGATTAAATACTGTAATCAACGGGACACACATAGCACCACGCCTGACACATTGTAACCACCCAGTAAAATGTTTGGGCCCCTTTAATATGTTTACTTATACTGAGATGTTGTCTCATGGTTTTTGCCGACTACCAATTAATATCTGAGCACCCTAGAGTCCTTTACATTGTGCTATGTGAGCATTTTATTTGTATTAACACATTTGATCACTACAACGGACATGGAGGTAGGTACTATTATCCCTATTTTGCACGCGAAGGAATGGAAGCTCCTAGAGTTTAAGAAGCTCCCAGATGCCCAAAGTTACCTGGCTAGGGAGCAGTTGGGTCAGACTCTAGGATCCTAACCACAATGCTCTATACTCACCATGGAAAGGAGTGTGGGCTGCAGAAGTGAAGTTTCTGAAAATTTACTGTATGCCAAGTTGGGATTTAAAAATCTTTAATTCTCACAACATCTCTGGGAGACAAATTCTACTTTTCTCCTTATTTCACAGCTCAGGGGCAGGAATTTGACTTCCTGAAGGTCATGCAACAAGTAAGGGGCAGAAATTGGTGACTTGAAAGCTCACATTATAAAAGTCTGCTGTTCTCTGATACTTGAACGTGGGTTAGCACTGCTTTTGCCTCAAGTATGGGTAGCACAAGCAGCAGGCTGTCAGCTTGCAGAGGTAACAGGCCACATCTGCTCATTTTACATGTACAGCACCTGATGTAGCTATGAATGAGATTTGTTTCCTGCTTTCGGGCCCTCTCAGCTTATGAGAGATGACAAAGTGTTAAGTAGTGACAGTAAAGTGTAATGACTCTTCTAGAGAGTTATAAGGAGGCTTTGGGAACCTAGAGGAGGACCCCCAGCCTAGACTTTGAGGGTGGTGGCCAGGACAAGCTTCCAGGGGGAAGCAGAGACCTAAAAAGTAGCACAGGAGTTGGCCAAGCCAGTAGAGAGAAGATACACTAGCCAGAGAGAACAGCATGTGTAAAAGCTTAGAAAACTAGTGAAATGAAGTATAAAGATATCTGGTATAGTTGGAGTGAAGCAGTCCATTAAGAATATGTGGCGGAAAGTATGTCTCCAAATTAAAATTTTTTTTTTATTTATTGATTTTTTAAAGATTGAGAGAGAAACATCAGTTTGTTGTTCTGCTTATTTATGTATTTATCAATTCCTTCTTATATGTGCCCTGATCAGGGATTGAACCTGCAACCTTGACGTATTGGGATGATGCTCTAACCAACTCGGCTACCCAGACAGGGCTCCAAATCTTGTACTTTGAGTCACCTGGGTTTGTTCCTGGGAGGCAGTCACTGTTTCTTATACATTCTAGAGATACTTTGTGCAGTTACAGATATGTACCTTAATGTTCCTGCCTTCCTTCCTGCACAGATTCAGTCTGGCATACAGTAGGTAGTATCTAGAACTTTGCCTCCTTGCTTTCGTCATGTATAGATTCAGCCTCACTTTCTAACAGTTGCGTCTTACTCCATTGTGTGGATGTACCATGACTTACTTAACAAGTCCCCTATTGAGGTTTTTTGGCCTCTTTTTTTTTTTTTTGCTATTAGAAACAGTGCTGCAACAAATATATAGAGGTCATTTCGCACATGTCAGGGTATATCTGTGGGGTGAATGTGTAGGAATGGAACTGCTTGGTCAAAGGGTTTGTGTGTGTGTCATTTTGATGCAAAATGGCAAATTGCCCTCTGTAAAGGTTGTGTCTTTTTTCATCCCTCCAGCCATGGGCAGTAACTTGAGACTCTTGGAGGATAGAAGTCACTGATCAGGCATTATGGTGCCCCCCATGTTAGATATATTCCTTTTGAAGAAACTCAAAGGAAGATGCCTTCAGAGAGGAAGTGCTTTTCACAGTATTGGGTGGCAGTATAGCAAGGGGGCCAGCTCTGCTGCTTACTGGCTGTGAGAGCCAGGTAAAGACCTTAGCCTTTTTGTGTCTTTCCTCATCTCTGTGCGGCACAGTCAAGGTGTCTGTTGCCTATAATGCTTAGGATTGCTGTGAGAGTTAATATGCGTAAAGCCTTTGGAATTGTTCCTGCATGTGGTGCTACTTTATTTTGTCAGGGCTTCTCATCTCATCTCTACCACCCCTTTGTTTTGAAAACAGACTGCCTGGGTTTGCATCCCATCTCTGGCACTCCTGTGTGATCTTGGGCAAGCTGCCTCAGTCTTTTTCATCTGTAAAAAATAGGGACACTACTGTTAAAAGTATCTTCTTGGGTTTTGTGGGGATTAAATATATTAATATATTTGAAGGACTTATAGTTCTCTGTACACAGGGTTCAAAAATGTTGATGATGTCTGTCATTCTTTTGCAGGCTTCCAGCTGTTTTGGTGCCATGCATCGTTTACAGTGTATCCTCCAAGCACAGAGGTGTCTGGGGTGGGGGCCGCTGGCCTCTGTGTCCTGGCTGCTGCTCCGGGCCTGCAGGGCACACAGCAGTTTCTCCACCACCATATGTCCCAGTCCAGAGGGACAGCAGGAGGATGGAGTTCGGAAGGATTTCAGCTCCAGACTGGCCACCGGACCAGCCTTTCAGCATTTTTTAAGAAGCACTTCAGTTCCTCCAGAGAAGTTGTCTTCTCCAGATGTGGTGGACCCACCCCCGTATCTCACAGTGGATGAACTTTTAGGAAGGCACAGAAAAGGTTGATTTTACTTTTTGTCTCTCTTTGGGCTTTCTGCTGTGCTCTTTTCCAGCATCCATGGCCTGATTCTTAACTGTGCTTTAATATAGACTTGGCTTTCGAGGGTTAACAGTGTGGGAAGGCTTGCTAAGCTATGGAATCTTCAAGCTTCACCAAGTAACATTAGTGTGAAGAAACTTATGTTGTTGATACACATGACTGGGGCAGGGGGTAGAGTCCTAGTAGTCCTCCCTTTGGTTAACTTTGGAAACCCTGTAATTTCTGTTCTAATTTTTAGTTTGCTTTAAGTTATAAGGCAGCTTTCACAATTGGTGCTGTAGAAATTCACTCTATGTTTAGGTAGAGGTTTTCTTAGAAACATTCTGCAACCAATTAAACGCCTTAAAAAAAGTTTGGAGAGAGCCCTGGCTGGTCTGGCTCAGTGGATTGGGTGCCAGTCTGCAATCCAGGGGGTTGCTGGTTTGATTCCTGGTCAGGGCACATGCCTGGTTGCTGCACAGGTACCTGTGGGGGGCGGCACATGGGAGGCAACCACACACTGTTTCTCTCCCTCCCTTTCCCACTCTCTAAAGGGAATAAATAAATACAATATAAAAAAAATAAAAAAAGTTTGGAGAGAAATTATGGGACAATCAGACCTTTCCCCATTTACCTTGTTTCAGAAAACTATTTCCCTTTATAATTATTTGAAAAAAGATTTATTTATTGTTTTGAGAGAGAAAGAAACATCAGTTTGTTGCTCCATTTACTTATTGATTAGTTGCTTCTCATGTGTGCCCTGACTGGGGATCAAACCCAAAACCTTGGTGTATCGGGATGGCACTTGAACCAACCGAGCCATCCAGCCAGGGCTCCCTTTATAACTTAAAGATTTGGTTGCTATCATGAGGAGAAAATTAGTTGTAACTTGTTTTCATTGAACATTTTCCCAAGTACTACATTATTCATAATTAAATTTTTAAAAATTGGTACAAAATATCACATTGTGCTGAACCATGTTTTCCAACCTGAACCCTATAGTTAGAAATTGGGTTGTTTGAAAAGTTTTTTTGTTATAAAAAATACTATGTGTGTCAATTGTATCTATGTCAATTGTATCTATGCCTATGTCTTTCTGTCTCCATATACAGACAGAGACAGACAGACAGATAGATATCGTTTCCATTAAATATTTTTTCCAGAATAAATCTCTAGGAGTTAAATTAGTAAATCATGGAGTATGTACGCCTTGTGACCTCTGCTAGGTATTTTTCAGTCCTTTATAATTTGCTGTTTCCTTCAGTCCCTCTCTGACATAAGTACTGGTGTTTTCCTTTTTTTAGACAAGGAAAGTGAGCCAAGGACATTTTTTAAAAAATCCTGATCTTTCCTTTTCCCTCCCTCCCTTCATGTTTTCCCTCCTCCTTTTCTTTCTTTTAAAATTACTGCTATTTTCTATTGATTTTATATAATTCTTTGTTTAAAAGGTTTCATTTCTTTTTAGAGAGCCAGGGAAGAGAGGGAGAGAAATATCAATGTGCGAGAGATACAGGGCTCAGCTGGATGCCTTTCCCACGCCCCCAACTGGCCCGTAACCCAGACTTGTGCCTGACTGGGAATCGAAATGGCAACTTTTTTGGTTCGCAGGCCAGCATTTAATCCACTGAGCCACACAGGCCAGGACTCAACTTTTAACTTTATTTGAGTTTATTTGGGTCTGTAAATTAAAGTGTGCTGGTGAGGGCAGGGGTTGATAGAGGAATTTAGTTTCAAGGGGCTAGCCTGAGTGTGAAGTTGTTCTTAAAGCTTTGTGCAAATGTATTTTATGTCATATTACTGTGCTTGATTTCATTTAAGATGTTTGAAGTTGCTGTAGAAAGTTGCCTCATCTTTATTTTGTGGCTTTATGTACACTCTTGCCTCTGATACTACCTCCAGAGTCTGGAGAACCTCATTTGAGAAGGAGGAGTGTAATGTGTGGATTCAAATTTACTTTTCCTCTAGGTTGACACTCGGTGCTGTCAGCTAATCCCCCCTTTTCTAATTGTTTTTATGACCATATTTCCTTGTTCCTTACGTGTATGTTTTTCCCATATTTTAAATGACACGGTATATAGTTGGTGTGTGTAAGTGATGTAGCATTTCTTTTGTTCTGAAAGGCTGTCCTTAATTTTTGATACATCTGCAATTAATGGTGTCTTAGAATTGAGACAACTGGGGACTTAGTGGACAACCAGTTGCATCAACTATTTATGGGGCATGTGCAAAGGAGTCTTTATGAGACATGGTCCCTTTTTGTCTGCCTACCACGGAATCCTCCTCTCATTGCAGTCTATCTTGAGACCTATGGCTGCCAGATGAACGTGAATGACACAGAGATAGCCTGGTCCATTTTACAGAAGAGTGGCTACCTAAGGACCGATAATCTCCAAGAGGTACACAATTACTATTTGCCTGTGTTGTCTGGGCCTGGGCGAGACTCTGTATTTGTGCCAGTTCTTAGATGCAGTTTCAGGAGCAGGGTATGGCCTGCAGAAAGTGAGTTCCCTTCCCTGCGTGAAGTGTGTAGCATGGGACCAAGGTGTACATTTATTTCATTAGTTTTGAAAGTTTTATAGTGGTGCTCACTTTCAGGCAAGGAACTAAAATAAAAAAGGACTGCATGTCCTGACTGGCATGGCTCAGTTGGTTGAGTGTCGTCCTGCAAAGTAAAAGGTCAGTGGTTTCCTAGTCAGGGCACATGTCTGGGTTGCAGGCCCGGCACCTGGGTGGGGCATGTGTGAGAGGCAATCACCGATTGATGATTCTCTCTCTCTCTTTCTCCCTTCCCCTCTCTCTAAAAGTAAATAAATAAATAAATAAATAAATAAAGTCATTTAAAAAAAAAGGTGAAATAATTTTTTAAAAAATGGATTGCAGGGAGGTAGGAATGGGAGTTAATGTTTTGTAGGTACAGAGTTTTAATTGGAGAAGATGAGATAGTTCTGGAAGGTTGAAGGTGGCAGTGGTTGCACAACAATCAGAATGTATTTAATGCCACTGAACTGCACACTTAAAATTGGTTAAAATGATAAATGTTATGTATGTTTTCTCACAATTGAAAAAATGGGCCACGGGCAGTGAGTGATCTTACAAGTCTGATTTCAAAGATCATAATTTTCTTTTTTTTCTTTGCTCTTCACTCAGGCTGATGTGATCCTCCTTGTCACATGTTCTATCAGGTAGGAATTTGTTCTTTACCTAGGAGTGAATATATCTTAAATAATAATGCCAGGTCTAACAGTGCCAGGCTGGCCTACCTATGGAGATGAGCCAATGGATTTGTAGTTTTTCGCAGTGTAGACAGTAATGATAGAACTGGTCAACCTTTGCTGAACACATGCTGTGTGTCAGGTGCTGTGCTGAGTACTATACACACACACTAAGTACTTCAATTCTTACAACAACTCTGTGAGGTAGGTGGGGGGTGTTATCAAGCCCATTGTATAGATGGGGAAACAGAGTGTGCTGAGTCACCCAACTTTCCCTAAGGTTTTTCTTGTAGTTAAAGGTACCTGTTTATGATGTTGTTCACATCGTAAGGGCTAGGGTACAGTCAGTGGCTAGGGGACAGCGTTCTGAGCAGGGGTGAGTGGTATCCGTCAGAGGTGAACATACCCTATTTTGTACTTTGTTTCTGTGTACGAGGCATGTTAATGTTTCCTCAGCTGGCTGTACTATCAGTTAATTAATCCAACATTTTTGTTCTGAGGGTCTCTGCTACAAGACACAGAACAAGGTGCTTTGGGAGATTCAGAAATGAGCCTTTCCTTCATGGAGCCTGGCTTTAAGGGGTTTAGTCTTATATGGGAACTAAGACAGATGCACAAATAGATACCGTATCTGGTGAAAAGTGCTAGGTGAAAAAAATCAAACAATAAAAATGATAAATACTAAGCATAGGCAAAGTATAGTTAAAGTAATATGGTAGTTAAAAGGAAGGAGAATAAATTCTCCAACAGTGGAGTTGGGGAAGGCTTTGTGAAGTAGATTGTTTCTGAATTTGGCTTACAGGCTTGTCAGGATTTCAAGATGGGCAGGAAGGGCGCCATTCCAGGACTATTATAGCAAGTGTTGCTTCTTCAACTGGCTCCCTGCCTACTTTCCCTAAGCCTAAAGGTTGGGTGTTCATTTAAAGCATTGAAGGTTTTTATTTTATTCTCATTGTTCTACCCTTTTAGATAACTCTATAGTTTATTTGCAAGTTCAAGTCTACTTCTTGATCTCTGTAGGGAGAAGGCTGAACAGACCATCTGGAATCGTTTACATCAGCTTAAAGCCCTGAAGACCAAACGGCTCAGTTCCCGAGTACCCCTGAAGGTTGGGATTCTAGGTATCTGGTAATTTGCAAATTTTGTGAGTTTGGAGACTTGGGCTTTATGTGCTAGGGTTTTCCTTAGTGGTCAGACTCTCAGTGTGTGAAGAAATTTTATATACCCTGTGCAACTCTGGTACTTAAATGTTAGGGTTAAATGTTAGGGCTGGAGGGTAAAATGAGGTAAAGCTCACAAAAGGTCTTTTCATAGTGCCCTGAAGTAATGGGTACTGAGAAAGTGGTCTGTCCTTCCTGGAGTCTAATGCAGCTCATGGTGTCAGAGTCACAGATAGGACAGCATTTGGAGTCAGAGGGGCAGCAAGCATAAGCTTACAGTCTAGGCATGTTTCTTCTCGACTCCTGAAGCATATCCAAGTGAACATCTAGATGTGTACTGACCAGTATTGTAGCCAGTAGCCACATGTGTTTATTTGAATTTAATTAAATAATACTAAAAATTTACTTCTTTAGTTTCATTAGCTACATCGTGTCCACTCAGTAGTCACTCTTGACTAGTGGCTACCAGTGTGAACAGCACAGGTAAAGAACATTTCTTTTGTCTTAGAAGCTCTGTTGGGCAGCTCTGATCTAGATAGCTAGGGAGCATGTTTTAAAAATAAATATTCTCTACCTTCTTGTTTCTAGAATTTGGTTAATATACTTAACCTTAAAACAGACTGTGTCCCTTGTAGAATATATAAATTAATTCGTTTTGCCCTGGTTGGTGTGGTTTAGTAGATTGAATGCCAGCCTGTGAAGCAAAGGGTCACTGGTTTGATTCCTGGTCAGGGCACATGCCTGGGTTGCAGGCCTGGTCCCTGGTTGGGAGTGCGTGAGAGGCAACCACACATTGATGTTTCTCTCCCTCTTTTTCTCCCTCCCTTCCCCTCTCTCTAAAAATAAGTAAATAAAATCTTTAAAAAAAATTCCTTTTGATGGTGGTTCAAAACACAGTTGGAGCATATCCCGTTGTATTAAGTGATACAAGAAGATAGAAGGATTAGCTGAAATGTTTTGTTCCACTTGAGTTCCTTCATTATAGAAGTCCCTGGGCAAATCTTGGTCAGGAATTTTAGAAATCCCTCAAAGAGGTTTTTTAATGGTAAACATATATGACATAAAATTTACCATTTTAACTCCTTTTAAGTGTACATTTCAGTGACATCAAGTGCACTCACATTATTGTGCATCCCTTACCACCATCCATTTTCAGAGCTTTTACATCTTCCCAAACTGACATTCTCTACCCATTAAACAATAACTTGCCCTTTCCCCCCTCACCTCAGCCCCTGGCAACTACCACTCTGCTTTCTGCCTCTATGAATTGGACTACTCTGTGCCCCTCATGTAAGTGGAGTCATACAATATTTATTCTTTTTGGTCTGACTTATTTTACTTAGAATTATGGTCAATTATGTGTCAGAATTTCCTTTTATTTTTAAAAAAGATTTTATTTATTTATTTTTAGAGAGGAAGGGAGGGAGAGGGAAGGAGAGAGAGAGAGAGAGAGAGAAACATCAATTGGCCACTTCTTATAGGTACCTCGACCAGGACCTTGCATGCACACCCCCGCCACAGAGCAAACCCACAAACTAGGAGTGTGCCCTGACCAGAATCGAACCCTCGACCTTTTGGTTTATGGGATGATGCTCCAACCACATGAGCCACACCGGCCAGGACAGAATGTCTTTTCTTTTTAAGTCTGAATAATATTCCACTGATGGACACTTGGATTGCTTTTACCTTTTGGTTGTTGTGAATATTTTTGCTATGAACATGGGTATACAACCAATAATAGTTATTAAGTATTTTCAAAGGATGCTTATAATAAAATGGACCTTTTATTAATTCAATAGTCTTACTAATAACAATGGTTTTTTAGGGTATGGAGGACTTGGTATCTTCCATCCTTGGCATGGATGGTTGACTTATTTCTTACAGGTTTTAGCAGATATGGGCAAGAAGAGGGATAAAAAGTGTGAGTGCAGTTTTATATTAAATTTTATTTTTAAAAATAAATTCCTGATGCAAAATATTTTTTATTTGTAGCAACAAGTAATTTTCAATTGAAAAAAAGAGGTGGTTCATATCAGAAAGGTTTTTTGATGGTGGTTTAATTTTTCTGGGCATTTAATTGAATTGCTCTTGAGCCCTTTTCCTTGCTTTCTTGTACAGGAAGATGGAGGTTCCAGTGCTGTGGGAGTGTTGGGCAAATTTGGGGGGTGATGCCAAACTCTTAGAGAAGTTTCCAGCTGGAGATAAAGTATACTAAGAAGGCGTGAGACCATATGAATTCGGGAATAGGTGTTTACTTCTTTTTACTCCCAGGTTGCATGGCTGAGAGACTGAAGGAGGAGATCCTCAATAGGGAGAAAATGGTGGATATTTTGGCTGGTCCAGATGCCTATCGGGACCTTCCTCGGCTGCTGGCTGTTGCTGAGTCAGGCCAGCAAGCTGCCAATGTACTGCTCTCTCTGGATGAGACCTATGCTGATGTCATGCCAGTCCAGACGAGCCCCAGTGCCACTTCTGCTTTCGTGTGAGTTACTGACCAAGAGACGGGGAGTGAATTTCTTCTCTCTCACTTTAAAAAAATAATATGTGAAGCCCTGGACAGTGTGGCTCAGTTGGTTGGAGCATTGTCTGGTAACCAAAAGGTTGCAGTTTTGATTCCCAGTCAGGGCACATACCTTGGTTGTGGGTTCGATTCCCGGTTCAGGCGTGTGCGATTCCTGGTGCAGGTGCATATGGGAAGCAACCAGTTGATGCTTCTCTCTCACATTGATGTTTCTCTCTCTCTAAAAGCAATGAAAAAATGTCCTTGGGTAAGGATTAAAAAAAATTAAAATAACATGTTAATGTTATTACATTAAAAAATTAAAATATGTACACAGTACAAAAGACAAAAAATGATATATGAGAATCCTTTATCTCTATCAACGTTATTCTCCTAGGCCACCTCTCATAGGTGACGTGTTAGGTGTTTTATTTTTATTTTTATTAATTGATTTTAGAGAGAGCTTAAGGAAGGGAGGAAGAGAGAGAAAAGAAACATTGATTTGTTGTTCCACTTATTTATGCATTCATTGGTTGCTTCTTGTATGTGTCCTGACTGGAGAGCAAACCTACAACCTTGGCGTATCGGGACGACACTCTAACCTACTGAGCTACCTGGCCAGGGCCTAGTTGTTTTTTGTATAATTCTTTGAGAAGTGTGTGGTTTATTTTTTTTTTTTTGCATATATATTCATGTACATAAAATGAGGTCTTTCTTATCCTCCCTTCTATATTCTTATTTTTTTCACTTAAGAAAATATCTTAGGCTCTCCTGATTCTTACTCTCTTCCCTGATCTTTTTAAATTAAAAAAAGAAGTAGTTGACAAAATAGTTTATCTTTGTTGAAGAAAGTGGTTTGGTTCATATGCTGGGGTTAAAGACTAGTTTTTGAAGATAAAAAAAATGTCTGCCTTGGTTTTTTTTAGATTGGCCCAATTTGAGCATGTTGCCAAGAGAATTTAGAGCCACAGGAGCCGTGACCTTCTTCTTCCATTGGACCGAGACATCCTGCTGCTGTTACTAAGTTCTGGTGCTTTCTTCTCCAGGTCCATCATGAGAGGGTGTGACAACATGTGCAGCTACTGCATTGTTCCTTTCACGCGTGGCCGGGAGAGGAGTCGGCCTGTTGCCTCCATTCTAGAGGAAGTGAGAAAGCTTTCTGAGCAGGTGAAGGTTCTCCAGGCTTTCTTACAGAGAGTGGGTTTGTGAAAGGATGAGGACAGCTTTCTAGTTTTGCAGCTTGTGCTATCTCAAAGCTGTACTAGTTTAGAACCACACCTGGCCAGAAAAAAAAAGCTGGCTGTACATCTTTGGTTTGCTGAGGCCTTTAGTCATTTAGGATGGTCTCAGCAAATTAAAACTGATAATGGCTCTGGGTACCTTTCCCATTCTACTCAGGTTTTTCTTCAGCGTTGGAATACCAACATAAAACAGAAATACCGTACAATCCAACCGGTCAGGCATTGTAGAATGGGCTCATCATACTTTTAAAAATCTTAAAAAACAAAAAAGGGGGAGCCATGAGTTGCCTCCCAAAATTTGATTATGTTAGTCATGTTTACATATAATTTTCTAAATTGTGATGAATCACTTTGTATTCCAATTGACCATTTTCAGAAGAAAGAGCCAAAGTCATCTTATCCTCAGGTTTATATAGAGATCCACTGGGGGATGGCTCTTGGCAGGGCCCTGTAGATCTCGTAACATGGGTAGGAGGGTATACATGTGTTTCCATACCTACAGGTCCTGTCTGGCTACCAGCCAAAAGAGCAAATGCCTTATCAAACAAAAACTGTTCCAGACCCTCCATAATAATCTACAATGGCTGAACCCTAAAACTGGTTCAGTGGACTGAATTTACGAGTTTGGGTCATGGCAGCCCTTGGATGCCTCCTTGTCTTAATCCTTATTTGTGCTTTACGATATATATGGAGGTGGTTTTCTTGAGATCGAATTCGGAACAGCAAATAGTAGGTTTCACAGGCTTAACAACTACAGTTGATTTTACAAAAAAAAAAAAGGTGGGGGGAGATGTTGGGAACTGCCCTGCCTGGTTTTAGAAGCTGTAATCCCCTGTGGTTAAGGTTGAGTAAAGGATCTTGGGACCACAAGCCACTTGGGAGACAAAGCTTATCTTGTAGGGGCACCACCCCTGCCCCCTTTCTCTTCACCCTGCTTGGCCCCAGGGGAATGACTGGTTAGCCAATGCTGGGTAAGATTCCTTAAAAGAGGGATGACCTAAGACAGGTACAGTCACAAAGGGCCCCCTGGGAAGGACTTGGGGGGCTATAGAAAAAGGGGGTGATGGACCCTCACCCCTCGGCTTTGACCTAGCTTGAGTGCTCATTCTGTCTGCAGGAAGTCTCCTAATCTCTTGGCTGCCTTAGTTCTGCCTGACTTAAGCCTGAAACAATGATGGAGGTGGATGTGGCCTTGTGCTGAAAAGGGCAGGTTCCCTAGGGCAATTGGGCCAGAGAAAGAATGCATAAAATCTTATGAAACCTACTTTGCTGATACCCTCAATTTAAATGATAAGGGTCCAAGCAGGAAGTGAGTTTGTTCCCCATAGTTTTATGGCCCTTTAACTATCTGGTCCTGACTCAGAATAAGCCCTCAGGAGTTCTTTGAATGTTATCTGTTGTTTAATCATTTCTGCCTGACAATGATTGATGAGTTTTATGTATACACCCTGTATTCCTATGCAAATTGAACCCAATAAAAGCTTGTCAAGGCAAGGGTTGAGGTGCTCTCCCCTTAAGAGAGAAGTTGCACCATCCCTTTTCCTCCACAGGACTTGGTAGTCTGTGTGAATGTGTCTTATCCATAACACTGCGGACCTCAGGAGCTGGGATCCTCGTCAGTTTGCCACCCACAAATTATAGGCAGATCTGCTGTGAAGTTTGCTTAGGAGGCAGCACAGTAGAATGTTTTTAAACTACCTGGCACAGAGTAATTTTTTTACAGAATGATTTATTTTATTAGTCTGTCTATTCTAGGGAAACCTAAATCTCTTGTTCATTTTACCATGGGCCAACTCACCGAGAATAGCTGAGGGTGGCAAATCAGAGCAGGAGCCAGAGGGGGGAGATACCTAGTGCATTCTTCCTATTGGTAGCTGGTCCCTTGAGGTCTCTCCTTACCCCTAGGCCTGAATCTTCTAGCCTTGCAGAATAGGACAATAGGTGGGAATGTGGAGCTTTTCTTTTGCTATAGTTTCCCTACTTCCCTGCTTTCTTGGCTCAGGAGCCAAGGGAGGATAATTCTCCTGCTTCAGTTTTAAGTCAGCAGCTTGCCTTTGTTCTTTTTTTCTCCTTTTTTAAATATTTTATTTATTTGTTTGTTTTTAAAAGATTTTATTTATTTTTTTTTTAGAGAGAGGGGAAGGGAGGGAGAAAGGGAGAGAAACATCAATGTGTGGTTGTCTCTCACTTGGCCCCCACGGGGACCTGGCTTGCAACCCAGGCATGTGCCTTGACTGGGAATTGAACTGGAGACTCTTTGATCTACAGCCCACACTCAATCCACTGAGCTACACCAGCCAGGGCTATTTATTTATTTTTAGAGAGAGGGGAAAGGAGAGAGGAAAAGAAACATTAATCGATTACCTCTTGTACGCACCCCAGCTGGGGATTAAACTGGCAACCCAGGCATGTGCCCTGACCAGGAATCGAACTGGCAACCTTTCGCTTTATGGGAGGACCCCCAGCCAGCTGAGCCACACCCATCAGGGATGCCTTTGTTATTACTCTCTGGCAATGTTCTTTTCTTTTTCCTCTATCTCCAGATTCTCAGTTTCCTGGTTTGGTCCCTGGCTGCTCACACAGGCACTGTGAGGTACTCTCCATAGTCTACTTCTGCAAGTGCTTCCTGGTCTAAATTGTCTCCTTCCTCTCTCTTTCCATCTCCCTCACAGTACCAAAACTCACTCTCTCAGCATAGAGACATTCTGTGTAAGTAGGTTGAGGTGATGGCAAAAACTCCCTGACCTTTCTAAGGTATTTGCATATAAAAGGAGGAACTTAACATTAAGGTGAATCTTAGTGAATTCAAAGCCTACTGACCAGTGAAAAATTATGATTCTGTGTTGTGTTTTAAAGTATCTGTTAGTCACTTACTTATTTTACTTGTAGAGCAACTTTTTAAAAGATGTTTCTTTCATTTAATTTTTAGACTACAGTTGCAAAGAGAATAGGATATCATTCCTTTAACACAGCAATTCAAACTTTTTAATCTCATGGCACACATAAACTAATTACTAAAATTCTGTGGCTCACCGAAACATATTATTTTTTTGCTGATCTGACAAAAAAAGACAAAAATATACTTTTGATCCATTCACATTGGATGACTATAGTGTTGGCTGTTGTCATTTTTTAATTTGACAATCTAAGATAAAAGAGGTCAGTGTCCCTGACTAAATAGTCTGGTATTGCTTGTTTTAAAAATTCTTGTGGCAACCCTGGCTGGTGTAGTTCAGTGGATTGAGCATGGGCCTGCCTGCAAAGCAAAGGGTTTCCAGTGTGATTCCTAGTCAAGGACACATGCCTGGATTGCAGGCCAGGTGCCCAGTAGGGGGTGTGCAAGAGGCAACCACACATTGATGTTTCTTTCCCTCTCTCCCATCCTTTCCCTCTCTCTAAAAATAAATAAATAAATTAAAAAAAAAACAAATCTTGCGGCACACTGGTTGAAAATTGCTGCTTTAACAGAATGTTGTTTATTCATTCAAACAATGGTTATTGGTTGGAAGTCATTTAAATAAGCAGTCTTTTTAACGCCTCTGTTATTTTTTTATATAAAAAAATTGAAATACACAGGAAAGAGAGAATAGTATTTTGATCCCTCTTCCCTACTTGAATTTAATAATTGTTACATTTAGCCATTTTGCTTTATCTATTTTTTGTTTGTATAGTATTTCAAAGTATAGCATGACATTTCACTCTTACATAATGCATGTCTAAAAAATAAGGAAATTTTCAGTACCATTAATTCTAACAAGATTAACAAAAATTGCTAAATATTATCTCAATGCTAGCCCACCCATCTTTAAATTTTCTTACTTGTCTTGTTATTCTTTTTGCATTTGATTGCTATGTCTTTTTATATGTGTGTGTATTTTACTTAGTTTTATATCCTGCTTTGTTTGTTTTTATAAACTTTCTGTTTTGGCATAACTTTAAATTTACCCAAAAGTTGCAAAGATGGAGTTACCTCTAAATGTTAACATCTTACTACTTTACTTTGGTACTCTTGTCAAAACTAAAAAGAACTACATGTTGGTACATTACTATTAGCTAATTTCAGACATTTTTTCTGATTTTGCCAGTTTCCCTACACTAACGTCTTTTTTCTTTTTTAGGATCCAGTCCAGGATCCACATTGCATTTAATTAATTTGATTTAGGGTGTTATGAATTAACCATTATTGAACATTCAGTGTGCTACTAGGGTTTTGCTACTCTAAAAAATGTTTTGAAAATTAATGTTTACATAAGATTTTATTCTGAAGTTCAGTCTTCACACAAGATGCCCAAGCATGAAATTATTGGGTTAAAGACAGAACATGTTTATGGATGGCTCTTGGTAGGTTTAATTAGTGATTTCGCATGAAATGACCAAACTAGTTTTTAAATTGCTTTCAGTATATTCATTTCCTCCTTTACAGGGGCTGAAAGAAGTGACGCTACTTGGTCAGAATGTTAATAGTTTTCGGGACAATTCAGAGGTCCAGTTCAACAGTGCGGTGTCCACCAGTCTCAGCCGTGGCTTCTCTGCCAACTATAAAACCAAGCAAGGGGGCCTTCGTTTTTCGCACCTTCTGGATCAGGTCTCCAGAATAGATCCTGAAATGAGGATCCGCTTTACCTCTCCTCACCCCAAGGATTTTCCTGATGAGGTAAGTATTGACAGTTAATGATACAAACTGGTATCAGTATCCTTAAGCATTTCTGTCTGGGACAGACTGAACATGATTTGAGCAAAGTGAAGGATTTAGGTAATTCATGTGTTTAGTTTAATTAGCCTCTTAATTACTTGAAAATTAACTTTGGCAGAGAATAGTGGGGGTGGTATTCCTTTCTGCAAGATTCTTTGGTGAGACTTTAATGACCTTTAATGTATTCTATTTGATCAGGTTCTGCAACTGATTCATGAGAGAGACAACATCTGTAAACAGATCCACCTACCAGCCCAGAGTGGAAGTAGCCGTGTACTGGAAGCCATGCGGAGAGGGTCAGATTTGCTTGGGGAGGGGGTATCCCATACCTTTCAATGTCTCCTTAAGAACCAGTGTCTAAATTTTTAGCATAATATGTGGCAAATAGTAGTCGTTCAATAAATATGTGTTATATGAATAAACCCATCGACATTGTAAGTATAGATGAAGGACTGGATCACTCATTTCATTTGTTTAGCATGCTTTTTATTAAGCACCTACTATGTGGCACACTCTGAGATTTTAATCCTTTTAGCTTTTTTTTTAAAGCAATTTAAAAAAGATTTTATTTATTTTTTTAGAGAGAGGAGAAGGGAGGGAGAAAGAGATAGATGCATAAGTTGTTTGCCTCTTGTACACCCTCAGCTGGGGATCTGACTTGCAACTCAGACATATGCCCTGACTGGGAATTGAACTAGTGACCTTTCAGTTTGCAGGCTGGCGCTCAACCCACTGAGCCACACTGGACAGGGCAATCCTTTAGCTTTTAACATTGAAGTTTTTTAGATCTTGGAATTTAAGTGTACACTCTATGTGCTCACTTTGGAAAGAATAAATATTGCAGAGATAAGACTGAAAAAATGTGACAGATGGCAAGCCATATGGAGCTAGTGTTTTGCCTTGTTTTTGACATTGGCAAAGAGTTTTAGAGATCCTTTTAAATATTTAATCTGTCTTCATTATTAGTTAAGTACAGAAAGTTACTTAAAATAATTTATGTTCTTGAACTAAAAATTCATAGGCCCTAGTTAGGGCCTATGTTACAGTATAGGATTTGATTCATAAGAGATCTTTTGGATACTGTAACCTATGGTGGGTGAGAAAGTGATTACATGTGGTCATTCATAGTGTTACCCTTTTATAGAATTCATTGAAAGAAGATTGATTCATCTAAGTCTTTTTGCTCTTTATTGCAGCTATTCGAGAGAAGCTTATGTGGAGTTAATTCATCATATCAGAAAGTCTATTCCAGGTACATTTACGGAATGCGTTCTGCTGGGCACGTCACAGTGACCGCAGTCGCTGTCAGACACGGGCAGCGCCTGTGGCAGCACCTTGTGACCTCGCTCACACTGCTTTTGCTCCTTCTCATTTCTGTCTCTTTCTTTTTTCAATTCCTGATTTTTAAACTATTTTGGTCTTGCTAGAAATACTCAAGAGGTGTGGACCAGCTCGTGGCTTCAAGGCTAAAGAGATTCATTTTCTATAGTTTTTGTGTTTCTGAGCATATGGGAGAGACCTTGTTTTTTCTTGTTAGCAAAGTTATATATGGTCTAAATTAGTTCTGATTTGGGGGCAATTGATATCTTTAAAAATGTGTATTAGAGGTAATTCCTTTCCTACTTATCTTAACCCTTTTCCTGTCCTCCTAATAAGATTACTCTGCCAGGGGTGCCCAGCCTGTGGCCCATGGGCTGCATATGGCCCAGGATGGCTATGAATGTGGCCTAACACAAAATTGTAAATTTACTTAAAACGTTATTAGATTTTTATGTGATTACATGTTGCAATGTATTTAATGTGTGGCCTTAGAAAACTGTTCTTCAGTATGGCCCAGAGACGCCAAAAGGTTGGATACTTACACTTTAGTTTAGATTTGGTTGGCAATGTCTACATTTTTTTTTCCAAATTTCTAATTATTATAACTTGTATTATGCGTAAATACTTACATTTTGCCCTGGCTGACGTAGCTCAGTGGATTGAACACGGGCTGCAAACCAAAGTGTCGCAGGTTCGATTCCCAGCCAGGGCACATGCCTAGGTTGCAGGCCATAACCCCCAGCAGCCGCACACTGATGTTTCTCTCTCTCTTTCTCCCTCCCTTCCCTTTCTAAAAATAAATAAATAAAATCTTAAAAAAAAATACTTACATTTTGATGAGACAGGATAGTGTAGAGGTTCTCTAGGCTACAGTTTCCTCATCTATAAAATGCAGTTAATAGTATTCACCTCATTGGATTATTGGGATAATTAAATAGGTTAAGTTAAATAGATGGTATAGTACTTAGTAAGTATTCAGTAAATAGTTATTGTTACTATTTTATTTCTTTCAAAGATTTTATTAATTTTTTTTAGGAGAAGAGAGGGAGAGAGTCATCAGTGTGTGGTTGCTTCTTATGTGTCCCCTACGGGGGACCTGGCCTGCAATCCAGGCAGGTGCCCTGACTTGGAATCCAACCAGCGACCCTTTGGTTCTCAGGTCGGGGCTCAATCCACTGAGCCACACCAGCCAGGGCTATTGTTACTATTTTAAATGAACATTGTGTTAAGCTAACTTCAAAAGTATATTTGTATGGGGGCACTGCAGGGGTTTTACCAGTAAAAGCAGGACCAATTTGAAAATGTTGACTCCTACTGGGTTCCTAACTCCCACATTTGAAGTGAAAGTACTTTTTTTAGTACTGAGTGGAGTGTAGACTGAGAAGACAGGCTCTGGATGGGAACTTTGTAAGGAAACAGGCCTGTCCCTCTTGCTTTGACCGCTTGCGCATGGGCTGAATAGCTCCAGGAAATGCCTTACAATTGTGGTCCCTCCCTCTGTAGCCCACAGGTGCCAAAGGCCTCTCTTGAATCCAGTAAGCAGCAGGGACATGCTGCCCTTTGTCCTATGTTGTGTGTTGCAGGTGTGAGCCTCAGCAGTGATTTCATTGCTGGCTTTTGTGGTGAGACAGAGGAAGATCACCTCCAGACAGTGTCTTTGCTTCGGGAAGTTCAGTACAACATGGGCTTCCTCTTTGCCTACAGCATGAGACAGGTGAGCTCGGGATTGGGGGAGGAACTACTTCTGTCCTGAGACTGACCTCATTCCTGACCAGTTTGGGGCTGACTGTAGAAAATGGGGAAGAAAAGTAAGTCAGGCAGCAAGGCAGTCCTTGAGAAACCACAAGGATTTTACCATTCATTTCTTTGTTTTATCTAATCAACCAGTCTGCTGTTTTACATAATTCATCAATTGGTGATGAAAATAATTACCTGTGCCAAGATTTCTCTTTATTAGAATATTTTAAGTTATGTTTAGGTTGTTTAGAATTTGAAAGGTGGAGGGGGAGACATTCTCTTTACAAGCAATCTAAAATCATTTCTAAACAAGCAGAACTTCTTTTCTGGCTTACAGACGTCATTCGTTTCACAGGGGTTCCTTGTCACCCCCCAGCCATCCTCAGCTATTTTTAGTTTCCATTTTTCTTGGCCAAGTGAAATCACCTGTGCCCACTTTGGAGTTTCTCCTATAACAGATTCCCAGGTAAACAATGCAGAAGGAGATGAGTTTTGTATGTTTACCCTGTGTCTTGTGTCCTGTATCCTGAAGAGAGGGGATAGTCCTGGTCTGCTGCCATTTTCTTGGTGGTAGGGATGAATTGTGTAGGTCATTGTTTTACCCCAAAGTCACCCTGGGGGGAATTTGCTTTGTGTTTGGACTGGAGGCTGAGAAGCTTCTGTGGTCAGGGGCTCAGAAAAGCTGACTGATGGTTGAATGAACCTGACCTGAGCCACTGTCAACTCAGTGGTCATCAATCAAGCTAATTCATGTCTTTTAAAGCTCACTGCCTAGTGTTCTACAGGCAGTGTAAGTGGGCCAATGTGTATATTCATGTCTCTTACAAAATTATTTCAGGGACAAAGCTTCAGAGGAGCTATTAGGTTCCATTTTGCTTCTTTTCCACCCAGACATGCCATAGGAGTTCTTTATAATGCTAGATTTGGGAAATGGGTTTTCATTGTGTTATGGAAGTCTATTCTATGGGCAGTGAATATGACCGTTACAGAATGAACCCATGGGGGGCCCAGCTACTGTTTGCCAAAAACAAGCCCTGTCCCCTGGGGTCATTCTGGTCAGGTTTGTCTTGCCTGCTGCCCTTAGTAATTGTGGCTCTCAATGCCAGAGTTTGGTAAAAAGGAAAGGAACTATTTATTCAAAAGTTACACAGGTAATGGCAGAATGTTGCTGTTAAAATCCCAAAGTCCCTTAAAACACCCACATACACAGTACTGCCTTCCCCACTTTGCCCAACCAGGCCAGTCAGGGGTACCACATCTCAGGAAAAAGGAATAGAAGTCCATAGCTCGGTTAGACTCCCAGTTCCTCCCAGTAATCTGTGCTCCACTGGGCAGGTCTCCTGCAGTCCCCAGCACCATCAGCTGGGTTGCTGCAATCTCCAGTTTTTAGTCCAAAACCAGGTGGCACCTTCTCATAGCCCACCAGCAAGCATCCTTTCACCCTTTTTCTTCCCGCATGGTCTCACATTGTCCTTCCCATCTAGTCCTATATTGTTCCTGTCCCAAGTCTTGCATTGTCTTTCTGCATTCTTTTAAACCGCTAAGAGAGAGCTCTGCATGGCTGCTACATCTTGCTTTCCTTCTTCCTAAGCCCTGTGGTCAAGGAAGCCCCCTCTCCTCTCTGAAAACTACGTGGATAAGACCCCAGCATGGCTGCTAAGCCTAGGTTTAATTCCCAGCACGAATCTTTCTCTGTAACCCCATTTCCAACTCTTCCCACAATGGGCTACATCTGCCAATACTCCTACATTTTTCAGCTTTTCTTGGATGCCATAGTAAACCCAGGCAGGTGTGGCCCCATGGCGGAGCGAACCATCTCCAAGCTCTCACGCAGGCACTGTAACTTGTTGATATGCAAATAACTTTTTGCATATGATGTATGAGGCTATCCTGCTGTTATTGATATGCGAAATAACTCAATGGCCCCGCTCCATGTATCTCACCCCCCAGCCAGACTTGTGGGGGTGGGGATATCCCATATTCCCCCATGCCCCAAGTTCTGGACCCCATTACAGATCCCCCATTGGGGGGCCCTGGCTGTACCCCATTACGTGTTCACTTTGGGGTCTAATTCCTAGGTTAGGGTTAAGGTTATAGAGACTTAATCAAGTAGCTTAGTAAATGAGACCAAGCACTTAAATTGCTCTTCTCTCATATAACGATGTGACCTTGGGAAGGGTCCTTGGTTTCTTCATTTGTGAAATGGGGATAACACTGTACCAACCTTACATTGTTTTGAGGATTAAATAAGATAGTATGTATAAAGCACTTAGAATGGTGCTTTGTAATGGTAAGTGTATAATAGTGGCAAGTTGTTGCTAATAATAAGACAATAGAGTTAAACCCTGTAAGCGAATTCTATTTTAGGATTCTCTACTATTCTCCATTTGCCTCTGTGGATTTCGTAGTTCTCTCAGAGGCAGATTGATTTGAATGTCCAGACTTTGGTTTATTGGTTTTTCTCTTATTCCATGCTTATGTTTAGCCCAGTGGTTCCCCAGCTGTGTTATGAGTTTGTGTGTGCATCTGCATAAACATGTGTGCATACCTTGGTGTTGGATGACGTGAAGGTTTTTCAAGGAAAAATTTTTTTTTTTGGACAAGGTAATACATGCTTATGGTATTAAAATTCAAAAGGTCAAAATCATAGGCAGTGAGTTCTTGCTTCTTTCCAGATAGCTTAGTTTTTCAGTTCCTTCCCTGAAGGCAGCTGCTCTTAACAATTTCTTCTGCAACCTTCCAGAAATATTTCATGTATTTAAAACATACTTATGTGTATTTTTCTACACCAAAGTTATTATATAGCTTCATCTGTACCTTATTTCTGTTAAGGGTGTATTTTGGAGACCAATAGTATCAGTATATATAAAGCTATCATTCTTTTTAACAGCTATGTGATACTCTGTTGTGTAAATAAACGATAATTTGTCTTACTAGTTACCTATTGATAAACATTTAGGCTGCTTTGCACCTTGTGGCTGAGTAGTAATCTGGTACATGTGTTACTTAGTTATATGTACAAATGTAACCTTTATCCTTAGGACGTTCTATGAAAATATCAAGAACAATTTTGAGCCTATGATTTTCATGTGCTAAGTTTAGAATTTAGCCTTTGCAAAAATGGTGACTTCACTGCATAGCTACCTTTTTCTCTTCGAAGGCTCTCAGAACTGGAGAACCCTAGGGGTGTGGCTTGGGTTCCTGTGCCCATGCCTGTAACTTGCAGGTAGAATGGGCATGGTCCTCTCAGTGCCTGAGGATGGATTCTATAGGTCTTTGGTGACCTCTGTCTCTCTCTCTCGCTTTTTCTTTTTTATAGAAGACACGGGCATATCACAGGCTGAAGGATGATGTCCTAGAAGAGGTAAAATTAAGGCGTTTGCAGGAACTTATCACTGTCTTCCGAGAAGAAGCAACAAAAGCCAACAAGACTTCTGTGGGTTGTACCCAGCTGGTACTGGTGGAGGGGGTGAGACCATATGTATATACATATATTTTATTTGTTTTTTTGGGTCACAATATGTCTCCCTTTATTTAGATCTTCTTTGATTCCTTTTACTGGTTTTTGTGGTTTTCAGTGTACAGATTCTGTACATGTTTTGTTAGATTTACACTTAAATATTTCAGTTTTTTTTTAGCTATTGTAATTACTGTTGTTTTTAATTTCAAGTCTCCATGTGTTCATTGCTAGCATACAGAAAAAATTGAATTTTGTATGTTTATCTTATATCCTTTGACCTTGCTGGATTCACTTAATAGGTCCAGGAGTTTTTTTGGTAGTTTTCTTGGGATTTTCTGTGTAATCATGTCATTGTGTTTATTTTCCCTTTCTGATGTTCCAGGGTTCCTTCTTTTATTCTTTCCTTTCTGTTTAGGGAACTTCCTTGAACCACTCTGGCAGCAGCTTCCCTTTGTTTTCCTTTATCTTAGAATGTCTTGATTTCCCCATTCGTTCCTGAAGGAAATTTTTGTACTTAGTAGTGAAAGCATTAGGGAAAAGTTTGCTTCATCTTTCTGGAACTCCACCCAATGACAAGCTTATTGATTTTAGAGAGCGGGGAAGGAAGGGAGAGAGAAGGAGAGGAATATCAATGTGACATAGATGGGTTGTTTCTTATACATGCCCCAACCAGAGACTGAACACACAACCTAGGCATGTGCCCTGACTGGGAATCCAACCTGCAACCTCTCAGATCATGGGACGACATTCCAACCAACTGAGCCATACCAGCCAGGGCTAATTTCCTGTAACTTGGTGGTGTTGTGGGAGGAGGTGCCCATAGCATCTACCTACTCTGCCATCTTGATCAGAACTTTGTTGGTCTGTTTCTATTGACTGATTTCTCTCCTGATTATGGGTCACATTTTTCTGCTCCTGGGGATTTTTAGTGATTTTTGATCAGAGGTTGGACATTGCAGTGTTCATGTTTGAGTGTCTGTATTTTGCTTTGTTTTAATAGGCAGTGATGTTATAGCTCAGTTTGATCCTTTCAAGGCTTGTGTGGTTGCCTATTGAGCGCCTCCTACTGGTGACCAGGCCTTAAACCCAGGCATGTCCCCTGACTGGGAATTGAACTGTAACCCTTTGGTTCACAGGCCTATGCTCAGTCCACCAAGCCACACCAGCCAGGGCTCAAAGCTTGTTTTTAAGCTTTGTTAGAAAAGCGTTTTGTTTTTTTTTTAAAGATGGATTATTTTATTAAGACAAAGTTCACATAACATAAAATTCACCATTTTAATCATTTTAAAGTGTACAATTTATGACCAACTGACTTTTGGCAAAGGTACGTAGGCAATTCAATGGATAATGGATAATTCTTTCTTTTCTTTAAATTATATTTTATTGATTATGTTATTTCAGTTGTCCCAATTTTTTTCCCTTTGCCCTCCTCCACCCAGCTCCCCACGCCGACTCCCTCAGGCAATCCCTACCCCGTTGCCCATGTCTATGGGTCATGCATATGTGTTCTTTGGCTACTCTGTTTCTTATGCTGTACTTTATATCCCCATGACTATTCTGTAACTACCAATTTGTACTTCTTAATCCCTTTATCTGTTTTGTCCAACTCCGCAAACCCTCCCATCTGGCAGCCATCAAAATGTTTTCTTTTTTTTTTTTTTAAGATTTTATTTATTTATTTTTAGAGAGAGGGGAAGGGAAAGAGAAAGAGAGCAAGAGAAACATCAATGTTTAGTTGCCTTTCATGTGCTCCCATATGAGAACCTGGCCTGCAACCCAGGCATGTACCCCGACTGGGAATCAAACTGATGACCCTTTAGTTCCCAGGTCAGCACTCAATCCACTGAGCCACACCAGCCAGGCCATCAAAATGTTTTCTATATCTATGATTGTTTCTCTTTTGCTTGTTCATTTGTTTTTTAGATTTAGTTGTTTATAGATATATATTTGTTGCCATTTTGTTGCTCATATTTTTTTATTTTATTCTTCTAAAAGGTAACCCTTTAATATTTCATATAATGCTGGTTTGGTGGTGATGTACTCCTTTAGTTTTTTCTTGTCTGGGAAGATTTTTATCTGTCTTTCAATTGTAAATGATAGCTTTGCTGGGTAAAGTAATCTTGGTTGTAGGTCCTTGCTTTTCATCAATTTGAATATTTCTTGCCATTCTCTTCTGGCCTGCAAAGTTTCTTTTGAGAAATCTGACAGTCTTATGGGGGCTCCCTTGTAGGTAACTAACTGCTTTTCTCTTGCTGCTTTTCAGATTCTCTCTTTGTCTTTAACTTGGGTGTTTTTATTATGATGTGTTATGCTGTGGGCCTCTTTGAGTTCATCTTGTTTAGGACTCTCTGTGCTTCCTGAACTCGTATGTCTATTTCCTTCACCTAGTTAGGGAAGTTGTCTTTCATTATTTTTTTCAAATAGGTTTCCAATTTCTTGTTCTTTCTCCTCTTCTTCCGGCACCTCCATAATTCAAATGTTGGTACACTTGAACTTGTCCCAGAGGCTCCTTACACTATCTCCATTTTTTTTTTTTTGGATTCTTTTTTCTTCTTGCTGTTCTGATTGGTTGTTTTTGCTTCTTTATATTTCAAATTGCTGATTTGATTCTCAGCTTTATCCTATCTACTGTTGATTCCCTGTAAATTGTTCTTCATTTCAGTTAGTGTATACTGCTCCTTTTCTTTTTTGGTTTCTTTGGCCTTTTTTATGCTGTTGAAGTTCTCTCTGTGTTCATCTGCTCTTCCCCTGAATTTATTGAGCATCCTTATCACCAGTGTTTAGAACTGTGCATCTAGTAGCTCCCTTGTCTCCATTATGTTTAGTTCTTTTTCTGGAGTTTTCTTCTGTTCTTTCATTTGGGTCATGTTTCTTTGTCCTCTCATTTTGGCAGCCTCCCTGTGTTTGTATCTATGTACTAGGTATAACTGCTACGTCTCCCAAGTTTGGTAGAGTGGCCTGATGTACTAGGTGTCCTGTATGGCCCAGTGGCACAGCCTCCCCTATTGCCCAAGCAGGTACTCGAGGTGCATGCACTCTGTGGGTTGTATACACTTTTCTATTGTACTTGAGCCTGGGTTGTTCTTGGCATGTTCAAGGTCAGCCACTGCCTGTGTTCTGTCCTGGGTCACAGAGCATAAGCTACAATGTGATCTGTAGATGTCTGCTACTTGTGCTGGGCTTGGAGATGCCCAGACGAGGCCAAGCTGTGAACCAAGGCTGCCTGCTGCTAATGCAGGGCCTGGGGTGACTTAGTGAGAGATATGGGGCTTGCTCAAGCCAGATGTTTTTTATTTGAGAGAATTTAGGAAAGTTTGAAGCATGGGCCAAGACAAAGCATTTCATATGGAAAAGCCACTAGAAACAGTTTGGGTTGGCTCACAAGTTGAATGGGGTAGGGCCTCAGGGAATCACCAGGGTAGAGCAAACAGGGTGAGCCGGGTTGATGGAATCTCCCGTATGTAGCCTGCCTGCCAGCTCTGTGGCTCGGTGGAGGGAGGGCTCAAAAAAGGAACACTGGCCTCTGCCAACACTTTTGTTTGGGGGAAATCTGGCCCCCAGCTCTCACCCTGATGCTGGACAATTCAGTTCCTCCCTATTTATTTCTGGTGCCTTTCAATCCACTGCTCCTGTGCTGGAGCTCAGAGTGAGTGAGTCTGAGTAAGTCTGTGTGTGGGCCCATTAAGAAGAACTTTCAGGGATTCTAGCATTTTCTGTCTTTCAAAGCCTCAATCCCTATTGGATTTTATAGCTGGAAGTTATAGAGATGTATCTTCCTGGCACTGGAACCCTAGGCTGGAGGGCTTGTTGTGGACCTGGGACCCTTTGGTCCTGAGATATCTCTCCCAGTTTTTATCCACCACACATGGGTGTGGGACCAGCCCATTCTGTCTTTCTGCCTCTCCTAATAGTCACGATGTAGTTTGTTCTCTAATTCTGTAGTTGTAGGACATCTGTTCGGCTCAATTTCTCACGGTTCTGAATAATGGTGGCTCTGTAGTTTAGTTGTAATTTTGATGTGCTAGGAAGCGAGCTGTGTTTATCTATTCCGCCATCTTGACCGAAAGTAGAAAAGCTTTTTCATTGTAGGAATAGTTTAGCCTCATTACTACTTTGTGGCTCTTCAGTAGTCAATACTGCATATCCCAAGGAATCGATGAGGACTGTTTGGTGGGAGGTCAAGTGATTCCTAGCTCCGTGTGAGCAATTAGCTCTGGGAACTGATCACGGGACAGTTCCCAGATACTTTCTTTGCCCGACTTCATGGAGTTTCCCTGTACAGAGAAGCATGTAGTAGTAATATTTAGCAAAGACCCAAAGGATCCCTTTACACATTTTATAGTTCTTTTTCTGCTTATCTCCCTCCTGTCTAGAGCTTGTTACACAATTTCTAGCAATGCAGGCTCCCTGTACTCCGATCCCTCAATCAAAGAGAATCACAATGCTCTGTTTTGAGATTTTCCTCCCCGCTTTGCATACTCTGTGTAGCATGTGCCTCCTGGCAACACACAGGGGTAATTGGAGGACTCATTTCATTTGTCTCCCTTCTCTTGGGGATCACAGTCTCACACAATCTCTGTTGTCCAACGTCTGAAAATAGTTATTTCATACCTTTTGTCCAGTTTCCTGGTTATATAAGGCTAGAAGATAAATTTGGTTCTTGTCACTTCATCATGGCTGTAAGAGAAAGAGTTGTTTATATTCTATTGGTTAATTCCATCATTCTGGTATTACTATTCTCCTGACTTTGTTGTCTGCATGTTGTGATGGAGACTCTGATTTTAAGCTTGCCTATTCTTTAGGGGCAACTAACCCAGGCCAAACAACCCCAGAATATTCCTGAGTTATTACTGTGAAGCTGGGTAAGGTGAAAGTTGCTTTGCCAAGGGCATCACCCAAATATCCTTGGTTTCAGGCTTCTTGGGGGTCCATTCCTGCTGAAGGGAATTTTGTAATCAGAGTCATTGATTGAGTCATTTCACTAGTGTAGGGTCAGCGAAACTTTATTGAATTTCTGTTGTGTGCCATGTACTGCCCTTGTTGGTGGAGCAGTGGTCAACAGTCTTCCTCAGAGATTCCTTGGTTAAGGAATGCTCTGTGAGTAAGACCCTTGGGGTCTGACACAGAGCATAATTTATGCCTTCCAAGGACTGATGACTCACAGTTTTATAACGTCTCTTTTGTTCTTTCTGCAGCTCAGTAAACGCTCGGCCACTGACCTGTGCGGCCGGAATGATGGAAACCTTAAGGTGATATTCCCTGATGTAGAGATGGAGGATGCCACTGACTCTGGGCTCAGGGTCAGAGCTCAGCCTGGGGACTATGTGCTGGTGAAGGTAAGATGTCCTTTTGGGCTTCCAGCTTGCACTGTGAGATGGGGTGTTGCATTGGATAATTTGAGGGAACAAATTTTTTTTTCCTGGAGAAATTCTTTAATAAAATAAAAATCTCTTCTCAACCTGAACAATGGAAGGGCACCTTGAATTGAATTTTAGACTTTTTAACTAATGCCTTCTTGTTTTCTCCCCTACCCTGCAGGGGTTCTTTTTGGGAGTATGGTGAGGTTAGAGTACATAGTAGCATATAGTTTCCTGCTGCTGAAAGGCCAGGAAGTACAAGTGCTTTTTAGTGAGTTGATAGTTCACTGAAGTACCAGGAATTTAAGTAGGTAGCCCAGGGTCACACAACTAGCAAGTGGTCAAGTAGGGACTAGAACTGAAGCAGCCCCAGTTCTGTGTCCACATTTTTAACAATTGTATCATTCAGCCTTGCTGATAGTTCTTTCTGTCAGTTTAGCGTACCCTTCAAGGTCTCTGATGCTCCAGGCATCCCTAACCTATGTGTGCTCCAGTTTCCTGGGTCCCTTCCCTGGACTAGCAGCTCTAACTAAATGACTGTGGGATTTCCTCTTTCTTCTTCTCCCCCTTTCACTGGGGATGGTCATCCTGTCTTTCCTCCTGCCTTCACTTTCTTCTTTCCTCCTTTTCTTTTTACACTGTCACAGGTCTGCTATTGCCGTCTTCCTTCCCTTTTGGTCCTCATGTGCACTTGCCCCAGAACTAGAGGCTGGCAGGACACGTGCTGATGAGGTAGGCAGGAGCAAAGCTGCTCCTCCAACCCTGAGCTGTGGAGCATCTGCAGAAGAGAGAGGGGATTTCTTTTTCTGCTTATGTTGATGAGTGTTTTGTTCTCTTACCTATTTCTTAGTGCATTACTCTCTTCTCTGCTTTCTGTACTTGCCTTACTGTCACCTCCTTCTCGAGTCATGGGAGCCATGGCCCATGGTTTGCAGCTGAGGGAGGCTCACCACCCCCATCCCGGCACATCAGTTTTTTGGATCAGTCTGGAAATTTTTACCAACACTTAGAACTTTTCTGTTCTGTCCATCTGACAAAAACTTACAATACAATCAACTTGCTGGTTGGTGACTTTATGATCCCATTCCTTTCTATGCTTGTCCTGACTGGGGAGTGTTTTCAACATCGCCTGGGAATTTCCTAGGTAGAGTAGTTCCTATGAGGCAGCAATGTGATTGATCTAGAAATAATCTGACATAGGCTTCTCCACTTGTTCTTTTATTTTTTGACAGTCTTATTTCTCTCTCTTCTGAATGTTTGTTTCTTTGATTTTTAGTTGCCTTCCCATACTTCCTCCTAGTTTCTTTACACTGTAGCTAAGGATTACTTAGAAAAAGGAATGAGATTGGCAGGTTGGGATGTTGTGTTAGTATGATATTCTTTGCTAAAATGGGAAAATTCCATTTGCTAAGAAATGTAGAGAGTTATACTGTATTACTCGGTACTGTCTTTTATTCCCAAGTGTCATGAGCCTCTCGAGATTTAGTGGAAGGATCCAGGTGGAGGCGGGGCTGTGGCACCAGGGGTCTGTTGGCTCGTCCTCTTTGTTGTGCGTCTCCGCTGTTCTCATTTGACTTCACTTACAGTCTTCGTGCTGCGCTAGGGCCACTCCCTCATAAATTTCACTTTCTTGTCTCCCTCTCTTCTGTGGTGCTGAGTTTGGCTAAACTCTGGTGTTGGTAAAAGTAGTTACCTGCTTCCTCTGCATCTGTACCCTATCAGCTGCACGTTGCTGGGGAGAAGCACAAAGCTAATCTGTATTACATAGATTAGGCCAGATGATAGTGATTGAAAACTCAAAATATAGTAGCTTAAATAAGGTAAAAGTTCTTTCTAGGTTCTTTCTCATAAGAACCTAGATGTGGGAAGTCCAGGACTGACTATTGCGATGGCTCCACAATCATCATGGGTCCAGGCTCCTTCTGTTTTTGTTCTCTGTGTGTGTGGCCTCCATTCTCAAGGTTGCCTCGTGGCCCAAGATGGCTCCTCCAGCTACCTGTCCGTCCGTATTCTTGGTAGCAGGAAGAAGAAAAGGGAAGGGCAGAAGGGCATGCCCTCTACCTTTCAGGATACTGCAGAAGTTCCACAGACTACTTCTGCCATGGTAATATAGCACACCAGGCTTCAAACAATCTGAGAAATGTGGTCTTCATTCTGAGTGACCATGTGTCCAGTTAAAAATGGGAGTTTTCACTCTGGCCTGTGTGGCTCAGTGGATTGAGTGCTGGCCTGTGAAGCAACAGGTTGCTGGATCTTTTCCCAGTTAAGGCACATGCCTGGGTTGTGGGCCAGGTGTCCGGGGGGGCACTCGAGAGGCAACCAGACATTGATGTTTCTCTCCCTCTCTTCTTCCTTCCCCTCTCTCTAAAAATAAACAAATAAAATCTTTAAAAAGAAATTGGGAGTCTTGTTTCTGAGGAAGGAGAGGGGATGTCTTGGGGGGAAAGGAACAGTCTGACCCTCGTAAACTGACTGCACTCAGTTGAAAGTCATGACCACAAAATTCAAATGAGCACTGAGCATGGCTCCAAAGTCCTGATCCTGTGATGTTTTCCTAGTAAATTGACTTTCCCACTCCTTAAATCTTCGTCTACCTGTCCAAACCATAGCCTCAGCTGGCGTCTGCCTTGTATTTTACAGAGAAAATAGGTACAGTCAGGTGAAACCTCAGTGTCTCATCATTATGGCCACCAGCTCACTTACGTCTTTACTGTCTCTACGTGCTCTGTGCTTGGTTGGCCCTGTATAGGAAGCGTCTGCATCTTCTGTCAGTGCTGCTCCTTGTGCCTTCTCTTCCGCCGCCCCCCACTCTTCTCAAGACTTTAGCGTTTATCTCCTTTCTGTCTTGCATCTTAATGTTAATGCAGCCAAAATAGAATGAATTCTTCCCACTTGCCTGCAGTTTTTGTCCCCACCTCAGTAAATGACACCACTCAGTTGCTCAAGCCAAAAACTTAGGAATCATCCTAGATACTTGCTCTCCATATTCCCATCCAGTCCATCTGTTTCAGCTCTTATGGAACACATCTTGAACCTGAACATTTTTTTCCATCTCCAAGCCACCATCACTTCTTGGCTGGGAGAGTGCAGTATCCTCTTCACTGGTCTTCTGCTTCTGTGTTTTAAAATTGAGTTGATTTAATAAAATAGCTGGAGTGATTGCACCATTTTACACTCCCACCAGCCGCCCATGAGAATTCCAGAGGCTTCATATTTCCTGCTTGCATTCTTGCCCTCCTCTAGTCTATCTGTGTGATCCTTAGTCAGTGTGATCCTTATAAGTCAGCTTACTTAGTCCTCTGTTGGACACCCTCCACGGGCTTCTCATTTGAGCCAGCATGAAATGCAAGGTGTCCAGGCCTTGTGTGAATTGTCCCAGCTGCCTTTGCAACCTCTCCTTTACTCCACTTTTCTTACTTCCTCTCCTCCAGCTGTGGTGGCCTTCTTTTTGTCCCTCAAATCTAGTCAGTGTCAGGAACATTGTGTATGCTGTGTAGCTTGGGAGGCTCTTGATCTTTGCTTGGCTGCATGCTTGCTGAAGTGTCCAACCTTTTGCTGTCTCTGGGCCACACTGGAAGAAGAGTTGTCTTGGGCCACACATTAAATACACAAACACTAACGAAAACTGATGAGCAGAAAAAGGTTTTAAGCCCCGGCTGGTATGGCTCCGTGGATTGAATGCCAGCCTGCGAACCAAAGGGTCACCAGTTCGATTCCCAGTCAGGACACATGTCTGGGTTGCGGGCCAGGTCCCTGGTGGGGAGTGCGTGGGAGGCAACTGCATGTTGATGTTTCTCTCTCTCTCTTTCTCCCTTTCTTCCCCTCTCTCTAATAATAAATAAAATAAAATCTTTTAAAAAAGGTTTTAAGTAAATTTACAATTTTGTGTTGAGTTGTATTTATAGCTGTCCTGGGCCACATGTGGCCTGAGGGCCTCAGGGTGCACACCCCTGCGTCAGGTCCTCTCAAATGTCACCTCCTTGAGAGACCTTCTCCGGCCACTGTGGTGCTAGAGCACCTTCCTTCCGCCACGCTCTTGTCACTGTTGACTGCATTAGTCCATTTTATCTTCAGAGCTCTTTTCAGTGCCTGAGATCATCCTCGAGTGCTTCTTTACATATTTATCATCTTTTTTTTTTTTTTGTCTTTCCTGAAAGCTCCTTTGAGGTCAGAGAAAATATCTCTTTTGTTCATCTTAGTATCTCTAGCACATGGGACTATTCCTGGAATGTAATCTGTACTCAATTAATATTTACTAATAGAGTGACTTGTTCTCATGGTAAGAAATTAAACCGCTGGTACCTTTGGGGTCACATGCTTTTAGTTCTCAATTAGAGGGGAAAGAGAACAGTTCTCACCAAATTTTGGCCATAAATATCCTAAGGAAGGATTTGACAGGTGCTGCCTGGATTATAGCTTACCACTGGAGCTAGGAGTGCAGGGTCTGTGATGGGCAGCTCACTCCTGAACCTGTACAGTTGGTGCTGGGGAAGACCCATGTTCCAAGAGGAAAGGAAGAAGTGGCTGTTTGGGACTGACTGATTTTGGGCTTTTTAATTATGTGCATTACCATTGCATCAGACATCTTTTCCCCTCAGGGTCGGGTGCATACAGGGACCATGCAGTCTCTGCTGTCCTGTCCTTTCCCACAGGTCCTTGCCGGTGGCTCTCCTGAGGCTCCACATTATATCCCTGTGGTGCAGTCCTGGTTACCTTGCCTTCTCCTGACTGGCTTTCTTTCAGATTACCTCCGCCAGCTCTCAGACACTTAGAGGACACGTTCTCTGCAGGACCACTCTGAGGGACTCCTCAGCACACTGCTCCCTGGACTGATGGCTTCAGAGCTGATGTGGGCCGTCCTTCCCAGCAGGAAGGGAGGTGTGGCTAGTCACTAACGAAAGAGGTATTGACGCCCTGAAGACAAGCTGCAAGTGGTGAAGCAACTTTATGTCAAATGGGAAATGTATCTCTGTTGCTGTATGAACAGCCTTTACAATCATTAAATTCACCTAAACTAAAGTGGTCTCTCTGTCTCTACATTTATATCGTTTTTGCCTTGGTTAGTGTTCCTGGGATTTTCTCTAGACTATAGAGTGTCTGTGTTAAGTGTTTCCCAACCCAGTTTCTGCTGTGGACACTGCTAACCCTCCTGGTTTTCTCTCCTGGGCCCTACCTGGGAGTTAGAGGCTGAAGGGGAGAGGAAGGTGGAGAAAACCATTTACTTGGGAAAAACTGCCTTAGCTCTTTCTAACATTTTGGTTTGATGACACGGACTCACCTGCCATCTCCTCACTTTATTCTCATGTTTTACCTGAAGATTTCATTTATGGACCTCTTTTTTAGCCTCAGTTCATTCTTTGCCTTCAGGTCTGACGGCACTTGGAGTTTTAGAAGACATCATTACCTACTGGTAGGCTTTGAACACTCATTCTTGGCCCAGTCACCACTAAGATTAGGTCATTCTATGGGTATCATGAAAAAAGTCCAAAAGATGGTAGCATGGAATATTTGGAATCAGAAGGACTTTGGTTCAGCTCCCTACTCCATTGCTTAAGAGTTGTATGAACCTAAGTAGTTACTTTATTCTTCTGTGCCTGGGTTTTCTCATGCAACATGGGTATAATAATAAAGTGTTTATCTTATCTGGAGTCCAGTGAGATTATATTCATAGAGTTTAGTTAGCACTATCTATGGAACATAGTAAATTCTTATCAAATGGGAGTAGTCATTGAATAATTTTGCTTCTAAAACAGGTGACCTTATATATTAGGATGTTCTGAGGCTTTTATTATGTGTTTTCCCTTCATCTCCTTCAACTCCACTGACCTGCACAAATGCCTTTGGGAACCCAGGCTGGGAACCTCTTGCTCAGGTATTGGTTTGACCTGGGAAGATTGGTTTCTGCTCTCAAGGTCCGTATTCTACCGAGGGAAACATTTGTTATGGCTCTTTACCTTCCCCACTTTAGTTTCCTGCACAGAAACCCTGGGTTGCCTGGTGTGTCTTGCTCCCCCATTTTTTCTCCTGGCTTATGTACATGTGAATGTGGGATCCCCGCCTGGTCCACTGCTTTGCCTTGCTGCGTGTGCTCTCTGTCCCCGTCTCTACCACTCCTACCAGTCTGGATGAATGTTTCTTAACTCCTTGGTGGTTGGATTCCCATACAGTTTGATTTTCTGGCAGCTCTGGTTGATTTTTTGTTTTTAAATTGGTTGTTATCCTTCTTTTGGTTGTGTGAGGAAGTGAAGTGTTTCTGCCTATGCCTCCATCTTGGCCAGAACCCCTTCATATGACTTTAATTAGTTGACTTTATTGAAACTTGTTCAGTCCCTCAGAATATGATCTGTCTTGGTAGATATTCAGTGTATACTGGAGAAGAATGTGTTCTCCTGTTGTTGGGTGTTCTATAAATGCCAATCAATTCAGTTCAAGTTTATAATATCCTTACTTAGTATCAAGTTCTTCTATCAAGTATCTATTGAGGGAGGGGTATTGACATTTTAAAAAGTAATTTTGGATTTGTCTCTTGTCCTCTTGCCATTCTGTCATGTTTTGCTTCATGTATTCTGGAGCTCTGTTATTAGATGAATAAACATTTAGAATTTTTATGTTCCTTGACAGAGAGATTTTATTAAATGACCTTCTTTAACCCTCATAATATCTTTTGTTTTGAAATCTACATTGTCTAATATTACTGTAACCACTTTGGCTGACTCCCTTTTTCTTGAGAATAAAATTCACATAGCATTAATTTTTCCATTTTAATATGTACAATTCAGTGCTTTTACTCTATTCACAGGGTTGTGCAAAATAGCCCCTGTCTGATTCTACAGCATTTTCATCTCTACCAAAAGAAACACCATGTCCACTGGCAGTCATCCTGCATCTCTCCTCATTTTTCCCTCCCCCTATCCATTGGCAAACATTACTATACGTCTGTGCCTGGATTTGCCTGTTCTGGACATTTTATATAAATGTGATCATGTAATATGTGGCCTTTGTATTTGGCTTCTTACACTAAGCATAATGTTTTCAGGGTTTATCCATGTTGTATAATGTGCCATTACTTCATTCCTTTTTTATGGTAAAATACAATCAATGTAATATACTACTTATTAATAGAATATATTGTTTATTAATTCAATCTTCTTACTAGTTTTAGGTCTACTTATATTTTCTATCTCTTCTTGAGTCAGATTTGGTAGTTTGTACGTTTTGAGGACTTTGTTCATTTCAATTAGGTTATCTTAATTTGTTGGCATATAATTGTTCTTAATATTCTTTAAAAAAAGATTTTATTTATTTTTAGAGAACAGGGAAGGGAGGAAGAAAGAGGAAGAGAAACATCAATGTGTGGTTGCCTCTCACATGGCCCCCACTAGGGACCTGGCCTGCATCCCAGCCCTGACTGGGAATTGAACTGGTGACCCTTTGGTTCACAGCCTGTACTCAGTCCACTGAGCTACACCAGCCAGGGTGGTTTATAGTATTCTTTATAATCCTTTTATTTCTCTAAGATTGGTAGTAATACTTAGTAATATTCCCTTTTTCATTTCTGATTTATATAACTTGAGTCTCTCTTTTTTTCTTTTTCAGTCTAGCTAAAATTTTGTGAATTTTCAAGGAACCAACTTTTGTTTTCATCAATTTTTTAAAAAGATTTTATTTTTATTTTTTTGGAGAGATGGGAAGAAAGGAGAAAGGGTAGGAAAACATCAAGGTGTGAGAGAAACATGGACTGGTTGTCTCTTGCACTCCCCCAACTGGGGACCTGTCCACAGCCCAGTCATGTGCCCTGACTGAGAATCAAACCAGTGACCTTTTGGCTTGCAGGCTGGTGCTCAATCCACTGAGCCACACCAGCCAGGGTTGCTCTAGTCTTTATTATTTCATTCCTTCTGCTTTATTTATAATTCCTTGATGCTTATTTTCATATGTTTATTTGCTGTCTTTGTATCTTCTTTGGTGAGGTGTCTGTTTTGATCCTTTGTCCACTTCCTAATCAGGATGTTAATTTCTTACTGCTGGATTTTAAGAGTTCCTTGTATATTTTGAATACCAGTCCTTTATGAGATGTGTGTTTTTGTAAATATTTTCTCCCAGGTTGTGGTTTATCTTCTCATTCTCTTAACTGTATCTTTCAGAGAGCCAAAGTTTTTAATGAAGTGAAATTTATCAGTGATATCTTTCTTGGATTATGCTTTGGATTATACCTAAAAAAAAAATCATTGCCAAACTAAAAATGATCGAGACTTTTCTCCTATGATATCTTTAGATTTTCATAGTTTTACATTTTACATTTAGATCTTTAATCCATTTTGAGTTAAACTTTGTGACAAATGAAAGGTCCCTAGATTCACATTTTTTTTTTTTGGCATGTGGATGTCCAGTTATTCCAGCACCATTTGTTGAAAAGATGATCTTTTCTCATGTCCTACCTTTGCTTGTTTGTCAAAGATTGGTTGATTATATTGGGTTGGCCAAAAAGTTTATTTTTTTCTGTACAATGTCAACTGAAACATCAAAAAAGATTTGTGCAGTATATGGAAAACATGCTGTGACTGATCAAACATGTCAAAAGTGGTTTGTGAAGTTTCTTGGTACTATTGATATTTTGGCCAAATAATTCTTTGCTGTGGAACTGTCTTCTGCATTGGAAGATGTTTAGCAAAACCCCTGGCCTCTACCCACTATAATAGCCAATACCGGGAGATAAGCCAACATACTCAAAATATCCAAATCAATAAAGTTATTGGTGAAAATGAAAAATGTGTCTTATTTTATAGAAAAAAACATATGGACTTTTTGGCCAACCCAATATTTGTGTGGATGTATTTGGGGGCTCTCTGTTCTATCCTCTTCATCTGTTGGTCTATTCTTTGTCGATACTACACTGTCTTGATTATTGTAGCTTTCTACTAAGCTTAGAAGTTGACTAGTGTCAGTCTGCTCTTCTCCTTCAGTATGTATTGGCTATTCTGGGTCTTTTGTGTCTCCATATAAACTTTGATTTCAATTTGTCTCTATCCACAAAATAACTTGCTGGAATAATGTTGGGATTGGGTTGGGTTGGGAAGAACTGACATTTGACAATATCAAGTTTTCCTATCCATGAACATGGACTGTCACTCCATTTATTTAGTTTTTTGATTTCCTTCATCAGAGTTTTGTAGTTTTTCTCTTATCTTCTATATATTTTATTAGATTTATACCTAAGTATTTTATTTTGAGGGGTTCTAATGTAAATTTGTTCATAATTTCAGATTCTAGTAATTAATTGCTGCTATATAGGAAAGCAGTGGACTTTTACACATTAACCTTGTACTCTGTAATCTTGCTATACTTGCTTATTATGTCTGAGGGTTTGTTTTTTTTTGGTCAGTTCTGTCAGATTTTCTACATAGACAATCATGTCATCTGTGAACAAAGACATTTTTATTTCTTTTCATTCTGTGTACTTTTTACTTATTTTTTTGTTTGTTTTATTGCTAGAGCTTCTGTCACTGAGCAAAGTGAGGCCTGTGCATGTGGCCCCTTGATGCATGTCCCAACAATTGGTGTTGGAAGAAACAGGTTTTTATTTACAGGGGTGAAACCTTGGAGGAGGGAGCTGAGAGCACTTCTGCTCAGAGCCTTGTTTTCCCAGAAGATCCACCACTTCCCTTGCTCTCCAGCACGCTATAAGCCAAAACCAGGCCCAGTAGTTCTCCATATTCTTATCTGTTCTTAAGCCAGCTGAGCAAACAGTTGTCCATCTCCTCTGGAAAGGACACTTGTGGGTTTCAAAGTCACCATGCTCTCACAGCAGCTCTCCCTTTCAGGATCCGGTGTACAATGTCTTTAGCCTCCATGTGATAGTTGAGGAGAACGTATGTCATACTGCACTGGATCATGGTGAAGTCCAGGAAGGCACAAGTCCCAAGAGAGTGGCTGTTCTGTATGTTCTGAGTTGTAAGAGTCCAGACAGTCCAGGTCTGTGAGGCAGCAGGTTACTGTCTTGCAATGCAGAGTCCTTGGTGGCTTCAGAGTCAGCTAGAGCAGGCATGATTTGAGCAGCAGCATGCCATTCTCTTCCTCTTGGCTGCTCCTGCCAAATCCCTCCTGGCTCATGGCTCCTTCCTCATGGTTACTCCCCTTTCTTACTAGCCCAGGCAGCATGGCCGAATCCTCAGAGGAACAGACCTACCCCCTCCCTCACTACAGGCAGCATGGTTGAATCTCTCTCACATGGCTGCCTTCTTCACTACAGATTGGCATGGTTGCTTGTTGCTTTCTTACTACAGCATGGCAGACCAGCCCCCTTCTCTCTCTTCCCACCTTATTTTAAATACTGACCTAGAGCTTCCTATGTGACCTCCTATCCAGCTCCTCCACAACGTGCTACATTTGCCAGTCTCCCTGAACCATTTACATTCTCTTGGCTGCCATCTTTAGTCAGGGCAAGAGTTCCCATGACACAAGGGCCTTCAGGAAGGCCATTCCCTGAATGCTTTCAGAGTCTGGTAGGCACCTTTTGCTGGGGGCTGTAACACAGCTATTAGCTTGCCTTTTGGTTCTGCAAAGTATCTTAAGCTGTATCATTCACTTCCCCCACCCCCAGCTGAGGTTTGTGGGGATTTTTCTATTTTCTGGTGACCCCTGCTTTGTACCCCATTACACTTCCAGTATAATGTTGGAAAGGAGTAATGTGGGGTACATCTGTACCTTGTTCCTAATCTTAGAAAGAAAGCTTCTCATTTCTTACCCTTAAGTATGTTAGCTATACATTTTTTGTAGATGTTCTTTACCAAGTTGAGGAAGTTCCTCTCTATTTCTAGTTTGCTTAGAGTTTTTATCATGAATGGATATTGGATTGTGTCAAATACTCAGCATCTATTGTTACAGCATGTGCTTTTTCTTCTTTAGCCTATTGATGTGATGGTTTGTATTAATTGATTTCAAATGTTGAGCCAATCTTGAATATCTAGAGTAAATCTCAATTGGTCATGGGAACTTGGACTAGGAAGGTGATGGAGAGAAACAGACAGATGGAGCCTGGTGTTCTTGAGGAAGAATCAACAGGACAGAATCTGTTTGTGAGAGAGGGAGGAATGAACAATTTCCAAGTGTCTGGCTAGGAAAGGTGGGTGGGTTGTGCTGCTGTTTACCGAGATGGGATTGACCATGGGAGGCACTGTCCTGGGGAGAAATCAAGTGTGATTTGGCATTAATTTTGTGGGGTGCTGCCCCTCCCTGTGATGAAAGCCCAGTCTCTGGCCCTGCTCGGCCTGTCTGTCTTGGTGTCCACAATATGATCTCTTTTGTTTCCAGAGCAGATATATTATATAAACACTGGACACAGGGTAGGGGGTCTCTGCCTGGTATAGAGATCACGGATGTGTTTCTCAGCACCCTTCTTACAAACTTTTCTGGGGTTCTTTTTATTTACAGGTTCCCTGCTTGGCTTGGCTTGCCTCTAAGAGCTACTTGCCGTGACCTATGGTCACTGAGCTGGGACTTAGACCGCTGGCCGCCCTGTTCATGGTATCACCAGGCTCTTCTTACCTGCTCTGTTCCTTACGTGTTTTAGCATTTGGTCTGTGCCTTCCATTGTGTAACGTGTGATGATGGGGACGTTGGATTCTAGCTCCTGGGTGATTTTCATGTTGGGCCAATGGGCAAAGGAAAGCACTTGGAGAGGGTAGGGCAGAATATGGGAAGAAAAGTCTTAATCATTGTCATGATTGTTCCCTAGTACACTAGATAAATTAATCCTGGGTTTGCTGCCTCATCATTTACATTATTGATTTTTATGTCCCTGGAAAGTATAGTGCTTTTACTTATCATGAGCATACTAAGAAACTCTTATTTTGTATGAATTGAAGACGCATGAGTCATTTTCTGCATGAAAACAGGATAATTATTAAAGAGATGATTACAAAATGCCAAACATCCCTATTCTTCATTTTCTCACACTTGTTAATTCAAGGTAACATTGGTGAAATTTTAAAGGACAGTTGACATTTTCAGAATACTATTCAACTTGGTTCCTTAATCACAAGGATGCCCTTGACTCAATATTTCTTCAGAGAACTTTCAGAGTGCTTTCATTCCCGACAATTCTTGGGCATCAGGTGTTAGATTGCTGCCTGAAGGTCTCTCTGTGGGGAGATAAAACATAACTGATTATACTCCTAATGTGTAATATGGCTGCAGGCACAGGCTGCACCAGCCAGCACACTGGTCTCCCTGACCACAGCACTTGCCCTAAGGGGGAGGTAGGGAACAAATCAGCCAGGGGAGCCCCAGAGGTTGTATCTGGATGATTGTCAGTTGAGCTCAATCCATCCAGAAATGAATGGATGGTTGAAGCTCCTGGTGGGTGAGGGGACCTCCATGTGGAGCCCAAATAGAGCCTATCCAGAAGCGGCAGAGCCCAGAGATGGATTCTGGTGTCGTCCTTTGGGCCCAGAATCAAGCCACTGCTGAACCTAACACCATATCTGGATGTTTGGGAACTACCATTTTGTTGTTGCTGTTGCTTTAAACCAGCTTTTGTTTTGCTTTCTGTCATTTGTAGCTGAAATATAGTTGGCATTCCTCTGATCCAAGTCCTTGCCTCAAGGCTGACTTAGAGAGGCTAAGTGATGTGTCCAAGACACTCAGAGCTGTGGAGTGTAAGAGCAGGAGGTAGGAAACCAACACTGAGGCAAAGGCTGATTTTATGACACTCTCCACTCTGGTAATTCATTTGGCCACAGATATGGGACTCTTTGGGGCTTATGTAAACATGGGACTGTACAACTTCTGATTTTGAGCCAACATGAAAGAAATAGACTTTTTTGTTGTTGGTCTGAAACCATACTCATTAAGCATGTTTATTAAGAATGGAACATGTAGCCCTGACCTGTGTGGTTCAGTTTGTTGGGCATCACCCCACAGAGCAAAAGGTTACCTGTTTCATCCCCAGTCAGGACCCTTCCCTGGGTTATGGGTTCTGTCCCTGATTGGGATGTGTGTGAGAGGCAACTAATAGATGTTTCTCTCTCAATGGATCTTTCTCTCTCTTTCTCGCTCCCTTCCCCTCTCTAAAAAGAAATAAATAAAATCTTCTAAAAAAGAAAGGAATGGAACATCTAAGGGTGATAGGGATTTTAAATTATTTTACTCTCTCGTATGTCTTCCCTAGTTCCACCTTCACCATTTACTGTTTTTCTGGTGAAAATTTTAAATAGACATCTAATTCTTTTAAGTTTTTAAAAAATGTTTTATTTATTTTTAGACAGGGGAGAGAAGGAGAGAAACATCAATGTGTAGTTGCCTCTTGTGCGTCCCCTACTGGGGACCTGGCCTGCAACCCAGGCATGTGCCCTGACTGGTAATCGAACCAGTAATCCTTTGGTTCACAGGCTGGCACTCAATCCACTGAGCCACACCAGCCAGGGCTCTTTTAAGTTTTTAAAGAATGAAAACCTCCAAGAGGAGGAAAAAGTTTGTTGCCTAGAATCTTTATTTTTTCTACTCTGGAACTTGGGAAATGTCACCAATTTCCTGCTTTGGCTGTCTTGGTGCCACCCTCCCAACAATTCCTATTATCTCTTTCTTCTGGATGTGTTTGGGACACTGCAGGGAATCTCTGCCTCTCAGCATCCCTGGTGTGAGGCACTGGGACCGCTCCTTGCTCAGGCTCCATGCACGCATGCGCTTTGCAGACCATCTGGACCTGGGACACTACCACCGAGACTCCTAAGGGGCTTTTGTCCTGTTATGCCCTGGATAATGAGTTACAGTAATTTGGAGAAGCAGGTAAACTGCCACATTCTCTTCCCTGAGGGTGCTGAGGAGTTTGTTGGATGCTTGCAGCTCACAGGCCCATCCTCTTCTGTCTATCACCCAATGGGATTCCTAGGGAGGGTTGTCCACCCCCCTGCATTGACTTGGGCAGCCCCTGGGAGGTTGTGTGTCTGTACTCACAGTTTTTGCATTCGGTGAAATCACTGAGATCAATGTCACATGATTTTGCTTCTTCCAACTGTGAATGAACCACCAGTTAGGTTTGCAGAGGAAACACAGCAGGCCACCTCCTCTTCTCCTCCTCCCCTGTCCTCCTGTCCTTCTTCCTCTTCTACTTCTGGGCCTCCTTTGTGGCAGAACTCATTCTCTCCTTCCCCCTGCCCCCAGCTGGAGGCACTGTCCTATCCTACTGCTGGGGTCTTTTGGGCCAGAGGGGATGTTGCATTCCCTAGCCTCTGGACTCCTGAAGGCCAAAGTGTCCTGTTCATGTCTCTCCCAGCCTTAGGCCATATCTGAAGAAAGGGCTTCTTCCTGTCTTCCACCCAATGACAGATTTTTTTGATGGTACCCTCCCCTTTCTATGACTTACGTTTTCTTGCAATTTAACTGTCAGCAATTGAGAAATGACATCATCCAAGGGCAGAGGGACAGGGAGAGGCAAAACATCTGTGACCCTGAGAAAGATACAGGCAGAGAGTTGCATGATTTTGCATTTTTGGATTTCACCCAAACATTGGTGATAACCCATCCATTGATGATACAGCTGCATGATGTCCTGCTGCTTAAATTTTGCAACCACCTGAGTCCTTTCACCTTCGGTTTTAGTCATGAAGGAAGATGCAGGGATACCTGGGAAAATTAGCAAAGCCGGGCATCCGACCAGCGTTCCCACATGGAGGAATTTATCCTTCAGATACTGTGCACCTCTGGGAGCACACTTGTGTGAGACCTTACATATCAGCATAGGGTACAAAGCAACTATTCTTTGTTAAGGGACCGGTTAAATAAATTATAGTGCATCTTCATAAAAGAAGTATAGGTAGAAATAACATAAGAAGCTATTTACTGATGCAACTGATTCCAAGGAATTTTTTAATGTGAAATGATTGGAGTGTAGATATTACATAATTTCTACCCATTTCTCTGTTCGTGGATGTACACACATATTAGTTGCCTATGCAGGTAATATCTCTAAAAGTCAAAAAGAAGGACTGGATTCATTGGTTGCTTCTGGGGAATATAATTAGCCAGCTGGTATACATGGTGGATGGGAGACTTCACTGTATGGCTTTTTATATCTTTTCAGTTTTGATCTAGGTGAATGCATTGCTTATGCAAAAAAACTAGAACAAAATAGAAGTGTGCTTAGTAGGTAGGATGCAGGCTGAGTGGAGAAAAGCTGTTCTGAAATATAGTAGGCTGCTCCCTAGCAGAGACCCCTCTCTGGGCCTCTGTTGATTGATCATTGAAACCATTGGGTTGACTGAGCTGATCTATGAGGGTACCGCCCTGTGTACCAAGTGGGGACCTTCCGGCACACTGGCCCATTGATCCAGAAAAGGAGAAAAATGGTCTCACGTACGTCTTCACCAACTGAAGGTACACTTTGTTGACCTTGATGTCCTTCTCCTTGACTTGGAGGTTGACACATTGGGTGCTGTTTATGGAAATCCCAATTTTCAGAGTCATGTCCCCATTCACCTGAAATCCCAGGAGGCTGATAACAGGTCCTACTAGGCTGTGGACAACAAGACACAGGTGAAACCAGACCTGGCTGCAGGATATTGCTCAGCCAAAGAGGTGTGTGTTTGGGGAGTGAGCCTCATGGGTTTGTTCAGGTTTTGGAGACGGGGAAAGCTTGGTGCTTCCCAATGAGCAGGCCAGTGCCCTGTACACGGGATTCAGAGCCTGGTTCATGGCAGGCATTGCATTAAACACTGACAAATCCCTCTCTTGGCCAAACTTCAGGAAGTCTTTTGCCAGAGGCACCAGGCTGCCTTGTATCTAGATGCCCATCACAGGTTCACATTTGTGCCTAGCACCTGGGCTGTCTGTTGTGTGGGTGACAGCATAAGAAAGACCCTCTGTATACCAGAACCAGGTCTCATTAGCACTGAATGTTCTGGAGAAGACAAATGGCTCTTCCTGCCACTGCTAGTTGTATTGGTCACAGACATGGGTTCTGGAGGCAGAATGCCTGGATTCAAAGGCTTTCCCTACCATATCTCAGCTGTGTGACTGTGAGCAAGGTTTGTAACAGGTTTGCTGGTCTGATTTGGTTTTCTAATCTTGAGACAGGGCTACTTTTCTGATGAGGTCATCAAGAGGTTTCAGGAAGGTGAGAGTGCCTCAGTTAAGTGCCTGGGTGGAGCTGGGTCAGTGAGGTATCTGTGCTGTGTGTGTTAGTGCAAGAAGTCTTCTTCTTCCCAGTGTGGACTCCTGCCCTCTCCTGTCTTCCTGTGTGCCCTGGGCTTATATGTTAACCTGTTCTTCCCCCACATGTTGACTCTCACTGGCAGGGAGCACTTCTAGTCGTCCCTCTGTGCCCAGCATGGCACCTGGTATGGAGTAGCATTTATTAACTACCTGTTAGGTGGGTGAGTGAATGTGTGCATGCACACGTTTACTTTGTTAGCTTCCTGAGTGCTGTTAAACATGTTTGTCTCTGCCAGCTGCCTAGGACCGTGTGTGTAACTGTGGGCTGATTCTCCTTAGAGAGTGCAGGTTATCTGGAAGGTGTACTTCCCGAAATTCCAGTGTTATCAGTACAAGATGCACTAAGCTGTTTCTCTCTGTGTTGGCCATCTGTATAAATGTGCATATTTCACAAGGAAATGTGATTTTCTGATTGGCTAACACTCTTTGAGGGTGGAGCTTTTATGGGGTCATTGTCCTGCCTTGGTCCTGTGGGCTGGGGAGGGGGACTACTGTGCCTGGTGCCTAATCTGCCCCAACCTCAGACATCCCGCCTTACTCTGTGCTGTCTCTGCCTGGCCCTTGAACACTGGATATGAAGGGCCTGGTCCAGGCCAACCCACTGACTGACTAGGAGACAGTCTCACCCTTTTCCACCAATGAAGGCAGTAGTCTGGGCTTGGACAAGGATCTCATTGTCCGTCATCGCTGACATCATGTCGTCCACCGTTGCTTTTTGAACCTCTAATCTGCAAAGTGACAGCATCCACAGTCAGTTCTGGCTCAAGGACTCAGCCTGAGCTGCAGGAGAAATACCCTTGAAGCAGTCAGTTAACAATCTACCAACCCATCCATTCCCTGGATTCCCCAGTCCTGTTACCCACCCAGTTCTTAAACTCAGGAAATCTTGCTCTCATTACCCCACAAAGGGCAGAGTTTTAGCCCAGAGCTGGAATATTGCTTTGTGAAAATGTGGTTGTCTCTGTCCATGGGATCCATTATGGGAAGATGAACTTGAGTATCCCGATCTTAAGCTTTCTCATGTGCCATACCTTAGGGTCAAGGAAGCACTTACCCTAGCAGGAGATCCTTCAGGTTCACACCTCTGAGCAGGCCTGAGAGTGCATCAGTGACACCACCTGGCACCACACTATTCAGTATGCCCTCAGTGGATTCTGTGAGCCCGCCCACTGTGTTGAGCACACCACTCAGGGGTTCACTGACTTGGTTGAGCACACCACTCAGGGGGAGATTAGAGAGAAGAGAAGAGCCAGCTTTCCTTGCAGGATCCCTCTTTGCACCATTGGGTAGTAGGCCTCCCAAGACCCCCTGGGCCAAGGGTATCAGGTTACCAACAGCATCAGTGGCTTTGGAGAGTGATGGCAATGGGAGATTTGAGGACTCGCTGCTGGTCCCCTTGTCTGGGGGACCACTCTGGCCACCACCACCGAGGATATTGAGTGGGGAAGTGAGGTCTAACAGAGACAGCAAGTCCAAGTTGGACACTGTTTCTAACAGTGTCCCAAGCAAACCGGCCAGATCCACCTCTGCACACTTGAGCATCTCCTCAATCTGGGGGGGCAGGGTGCTGTTCAGATCTGAAATGGTAAAGAGACACGTTCTTACCATTAGCTGCCCAGCTGGTTCAGCCAGAGGAGCCTTCCCAGCTGGAGAGCCGGCACTGAAGGGTTGGGGGCCCATAGGCACTGTCCATCCTGCCTTCTAGACACACCAATCCAATCCCTGCTCTGCCCACCTGGAGGATGGCCTGGCCACCTAGAAATATACTAGTCCCTGTTAAGAGTTAACATTTGTTAGCACATTCCTGAGGCTGGCCTGGTGTGAGTATGTTACTCTGAAGTGACTTGGGCATGGAATGAAAGGACCCTGTTTAGCTTTTGAGCCCAGTAGCCTAGAATATAACCTAGGCCTGGCTCTGCCTCTCGAAGACCAAGTGACCTGAGGCAGGGTGTTCTGTTTCCTAAGCCCCAGTCTCTGCAGCCATCCATGCGTGTGTGATGGGACCTACAGTGTGGGTACTGGGTGCTGGATGAAATGAGTGAGGAAGTAGGTGAGGGGAGTGTTGGTGGAGCTGACAGTTCTGGAGTTTCCTGGTGTCCACCTGGGTGAGTCTGTGCAAGTCCCTTCCCTTCTGCAGGCCTCATTTTGCCCTTGTGTGTCCTTGGGAGGTCCTGCATGTTGACACACTCCCTCTGCTGGACCTCCTGCATCAGCTCTCATCCTCCTGCAGCACTGTTATGGTGGGGGTGGAGCAGGTGCTAACCATGGGTTTGCCTCCACACTGGAGAGAAGCAAGTCAGGGAGAACTGGGACTTCAGAAGATGGTGGTGAGGGGAGGTAAGGGTGGTCAAGAGCCAAGTAGCAGAGCTGTGAAGTCACAGGGTTTTATCCTGTCATGCTGCTCAGAAGAGCTGTCACATCTGGAGGGTGGACAGCCTTGGCTGCCTAGCAAGAAAGTGAACTGGGCAGAGGGACAAGATTCTTGGCCCAGTAGAGTAGCAGGAGAAAGAAGTGTGCTGGTATCAGCCCCTGTCCAGCTGCTGGGCCCTGGCCTGTGGAGCTTGCCCACTGCTTCCTGTGCCCTCAGGAAGGCTTCCTGTGCCCTCAGGAAGCCTTCCTGAGGGCTCCTCAGTCTGGAGGACCCTTGCCTGTTAGGGTGATGTGGACACACCTCCATCCCCCATATGTCTTAGACAATGTCTTGCATATGTGAACCTGGAGACCCACACAAGAGTGTTTAGGTCAACATTGCTTAGAGTAGCATACAACTGCAAGAAGCAAAGTTGATGTGTAAATCGTGAAGGATTCATCAGGTAGAGTAATACAGTGAAAGGGACACAAGTTTCTCATGGATTAATCACATCACAAGCATGAGTATGAGAGCAAATGCAAGCAGGCTACCTTTTGAGAAACTTTATAACACAGAGTGGGGATTTTTAGAATGAGTAGCTGTATAACATAATGATAAAGAACTGGCAAGGGAGGAATGATCAGGCTGGAAGCTTCCTTTGGTCGGGAGGGATGGGGGGGTAGGAAGGAGATCTAGCCCAGTAGGAGCCTTGGGGCCATCAGCAGCCCTATTCTTGGTTTTATTCTTAATGTAGATGTTGGTTACAAAGGTGTTTGCTCTGTATACCTTTTCGGTTTTTGTATGTTTGACAATGAAATTCACTGCTGCCACCACCAGACACTGCTTGATGGACACACAGCTGTCCTCTGCACAACTGTCTGAGCTTTTCTGTATATGTGAAGTAATCTGTAATAAGGGGGGATGGTTGGAGGAGTGGAGCAGATGTTCCTGAGGTAGTGCAGTGGCAGGGAGCTGTGAGGCTGGGCACTGCAGTCAGCAGGCAGGTGCCAAGTTTCCCTCTGTCACCCTGTCCTGTCATGCTGGAAGGCCAACCTAGGCCCCAGCTTCAGGGCCATTAAGAGGAGCCATGTGGGCTTTTTGCTGGTCTTTGCTTACTGATGAGTCCTATTCCCTTCTTATTCCCCTCACTGAGTCACTCATTTGAGAAGTATTACAATTCCTGACTCCTTTGCCCTCTTGCTCTGGGAAATTCTGGGGGGACAGAATTCCACATCTCCTGAGAAGGGAGATTAGGGAGCACCAGTCTAGTCCAGGCTTTTCAGAGTGGCCCTGGATTTCTTATTTTCTGGCTCCTGGTCAACCAGGTTGGTGCTTTAAACACCTGTGGGTGTCTGGGCTGAGCTCTGGAGCTCAGTATTGAGAAGCTGCGATTTCCTGGTACAGTGTCCAGGTGATAATCATATAAAAGGCAGGCAACCAGAATTTGCTGGATCCAAGAGCTTCCTTCTCCAGGCTTGCTTTGACGTGTGCTATACCCAGTATGTGGACTATGAGAAGCAGCCTCAGCATCATCTTGATCTTACTAGAAAACCAATACTGCCCTGACAGGGGAGTTCAGTTGGTTAGGGTGTCATCCTGATATGTCATGGTGGAGGGTTCAGTACCTGGTCAGCACACATACAAGAATCAATCAATGAATGCGTAAATATGTGGAATAAGAAATCGATGTTTCTGTCTCTCTCTTTCTCCCCCTTTCTCTCTCTCTGTAAGATCAATAAATAAAACATGAAAAGAGAAGACCGGTACTTCTGTGGTACTGCTACAGCAGAAGGTCTGGGAGTGCGCCAGGCAGCTCTTCTGTTAAGAAGCTTTTGAAGTGACTCTGATACCACCTCCTTTTTGAGAACAATTTGTTCAGAAGCAATAACTAGCCTTTAGTCTTGGAAATGAGAAGCACATGTGAGGGGTGTGGAAGTTAAAGGTGTATAAGTAGAACAGGTCTTACTTACAGTCATTGAGTTTGCTGCTGGACATGGGGTGGTTAGCCACGGGGGGTGTTACAGGTGGGCGTTGTCTAAAGGAAGAGCTTCCTACAATTGGGGGATATCTGAAGAACTGTCCAGATTGTAGAATGGGTCTTCTTCCAGAAAGATTTGGCAACCCAGAAGGAAGGCTCAGCGGGTCAACTGCTGCTGCCTGGACAGCCAGTGTGGTGACCAGGGCCCAGAGGGTCAGCATCTTGGCAGCTGATATCTGTAAAGGAGGGAGGGCTTCGTCAGACACCACATTCCCAGTGGACCAGAGGGCTGCCAGTATGTTTGTACTGGATGTACATGCAAGGTCCTAGCTGTTGTAGGAGGGTGCCATTCACATGGTAGATATTGTAGTTTGCATAGTGTATTCAAGGGACAATGTTTCAGCCCATGGCAGTCAGTGTCTTGAGAAGGGCTTCCATTGACTTCTATTTGACCTTTGCATAAAGGTGTGTATGGGCTGGTGGCCCCCTTTGAGTTCAGGCCACACCTTTCCCTGAAGGGTCCCACATTCTCTTGCCAGTCTTTGAGTTAAACATCCTTGAAGTGGTCTGAGTCACCTCTGGGGAACTAGACAGTGTTGAGTGATCCAACTACAAGTGGTGGTCAAGGTCTCTCCCTGTTTCAGGTCAGGCAATATATAGCGGTTTCTTTGTTGGTGTGAGCTTATCAAGGGCCCATTCCTTTGTGGAGTATGAATGGTTATCAGCTGCTTTAAACTGTCTGCACATTCCCTGAGGGGAGCCCATGTCCCCATTAAGCAGGTGGTGAAACTTGTGTAGAGCAGGCAGTTATGCTTGCCTGTGCCCATTGTCCAGCCCCCTGGTAGTTTTGTCTGGTCAGGATTAAGCCACCCAATCAGCCATTCCTGGGCTTGGCACCTGCCACCTTTTTGGTTATTGGGCTGTCCTGTCATTTTAACTCAGTGTGTAGAGGCCAGAGTTACCTCCCTGTGTAAGCAGCTCAGGTCTACTCTGTCTTTCTAAGGACCATCATTCTGTTTTGGGAAAGCACTGGCATGGTTCAATGGTGGCATTAGCCAGTTCACACTATTGCACTAGTATCTGGCACAAAGTGGGCTCCCTGTGTATGAAGTGAATGATTGTGTTAACCAGGCCATCCACCTGCTGTGGCCCCTTCTGTGTGCAAGGCCATGTGTGGTCCTACTGACCCCCGGCCATGCGGCCTTTTTCCCTCGGCTGGGGTTGAGCAGCCATAACTGGAGCGCTTGTGTAAATGTGTGAGTGTCAAATCCACCTCTGTTGGTTGGGTGTGTCCATGCATATACACTTACTGAGTACTGGTCAGGGTGCAAACATCTGTAATGTCTTATATAATCCTCCCAGCAAGTCCCGGCCCTCGGTAGTGCTATTACTCCCCTTTCCAGCAAAGGCACAGAGCTGGCTTCTCTCCCGGGCAGGAAAGCCCATCTGACTCTGAGCTCAACTCTGTGACTCAGTGGAAGTCACTCCTTTCCTGACTGTCAGAGTCCTCCCTTCCTGTGCCTCTCAAAGTCCGTCTGTCTCTAGCGCTTTGGGTGACATGGAGGCTTGTGTCTCAGGGCCTTTTCCCTCAGTGGAGCAAGTAGTCTCTGGAGTTCTTCTCTGTTTGGATTTTTTCCTCCAGATGAATTTTATAAAATTGGCCTTGTCAACCTTTGTTCTTGCTGTGGGTAGGTAGGCGCTGACCACACCAGGCTGCCTGTCATTCATCAGCGTCACCAAAGAGCCCCTCTTGCAGAAATGTTGGGAAGGACATAATGGGAAGCCAGTAACAATCCTTCACATTGAACAAATTAGGCTTTATGGAAAAAAAATCGTCACATTCTCATTATTCACTAATTTTGTGCTCATCTGTGAGAAACTGGCATTTACTGTCTCAGGTGACATGTAAGTATCCTGTGAGGAAAAATAAGGCAATTCTGTGCCTGTGACTGAGTTGGTGGCAATATTGGTAGACACTGTCTTCAGTGGGACCCTTTGAGAATCCCAGTCACAAATCCCCATATTCTAAAAGCAGAGGCACAGCCGTCAGTTGTGACAGCTGGCGTGCTAGGCAGAGTGCTGCGTGCATTTCAGCCAGGAAGGGGCCTGGCTGAAGAGATTCCAAATGCAAACCCTACTGTTGTGCTTTGATGAATCTCCTATGCTTGTTTCCAGCTCCAAATTTTGACCTGTTCTTTCATGAATTTGATTCAGTGAGCTCTTACCTTGCCGGGTGTAGATGAGTCGGTGTTGATGGGTGCACGTTTTCAGAAGCCACCTCTCCTCCTGCTGTTGTCTGGATCTGTCAGGTGGAAAACCACATCCTACTTTTATAGACCAGTGTGTCTTGGAAAGTCATCAGACATGAAGACATGTGATTCAAGTGTGCTGATAAGGGTGACGTGCTACAGGCTGATTTCCAAGATGGGTACCTGCTAATGGTTGTGACATTTGTCTGTGTCTCTGTGAGAAATGTTCATGGTGCCTGGCACTTTTTCAGAGGGGGCATGCTGGCCAGGTACTGTCCCCTCCCTGATTTCAACCTTTACAGGCCTGTTATCTCTGAGTTGTGCAGCCGTGGTTGAATGGCAGAGTAGAGCTGTCTGTGAGGCCACAGATGCCCACTCACTGAGAGCCCTTCACTAAAGGTGCAGCACTGTGTCCATAGTTGGCACTCAGCACTGAGCGACCAAACTAGTGTGGGGACCCGAGGAGAGGACGTGGGGTTGCTTTGGACAGGGTGTCTGCCTGTTGGGTGACATTTTATATCAGGTGTGTATAGGAAGTATGCAAATGTGCAAATATTTGGGAGTGAAAGGATGGATGCCTGAGGACCAGAGACGTACAGGGCGTCTGCAGTGGGTGCAGCACGACTGCAGGCCTGGGGGCTTGTCAGCGTGGTTGCTCTGGCCTGAGCCCGGCCCACTTTCCTTTCCCAGAGTGCCTTTGGGAGGAGAGTGAAATGTTTTCAGACGTGTGCTGCCCTTTTTATTTGTGTTTTAGAAATTTCAATGTCTATGCTGGGCTTCCTCTCACGTGTTCCTTATTTATCAGCTTGTAAACTCCCAGAGCCCATGCTCTGGGCCTCAGGCTTTCCCCTCCTGAAGAGGGCTATTCTCGGTCATCTGTTCAGTTCCTACCACTGGAATTTTTGTCATTTTGTACATCCTGTCACAGTCCTGCTGTGTGGTGTCATCACAGCTTTAGGAGACCATAGCCTGGGAGAGGGAGATGACTCTGACAAAGCGTATGGTTAGTGTCTGCTTCTGCTCTCTTGAAGTGGGGGAGTTGGTTGGGTCCCTGCCTTGGAGCAGGCTCAGCATGGCTGCTGCCTGGCCCGCCCCCAGCCCACTGTGTTCCTCGTATTGCGAACCTCCAGTGCCGTTCCTGTTGCCAAAGGCCCTGTTTTGGGCTTTGTTGTAACGTCAGCTACAGAGAACAAATGGCAGATGACCTTTCCTCAGGGAGTAGAAGCAAGCATTTTCACACGTGTTGATAAGTGGAGACAAAGCCCACTGTCCTGGGTCTTATTTTTCTTGGACATTTGAGGAAAATTGAGTGATCATTTAGGTGAAATTTGTGACACCCATTAGTGGGTGCGGCCCTTACTTTTGATGTCACTGATGGTTTCTCTGGACCCAAAGAATGACCCCAGCTCCAGAAGTGGGGGAAAGGCGCATCCGGGGTGCAGCCTTTGATGGCCCCTTGGGGCTTCCTGGTTCCTTGTCTTTGTCTGTGCTTCAGCCTGAGGAGGCGGGGCAGCCATTGAATCTGCTAATCCAGGAAGCACGTGAAGCGGTTTCTCAGAAAGTGGCTTAGCAGGCTGAGCAGTAGGGCTCCCTTGTTGTCAAATCCTAAGTGATTTGACCTTCTGACTCTGGAAAGCGGGGGTCCTTTCAAGGCTGGCCAAGGCTTTGCTGGCATCCCAGTTGCTGGTGATAACGCTGGTGCCAATTTTTAATGGCCTGTGGGTAGAGATGTCACCGTAGGCCTTTCTGAGCTGTGCGTGTCCTGGTTCAGAGGCAACAAGATTTTGACCTTTCATGGGTGTTTCTTTAGTGAATATGCACACGTACACTTGTAGTTTTATCTGTGTTTATGTATAAACACAGCCCTCTGTAGCACTGCTGCCTCAGTGTCCTGTGGCAGAACGGTTCTTTGCTGGTAATGGGAGTTCACAGGGGCCTCATATATAGACTGTGTGTTTCTGAGTACTCTGGAGTTGTGTGTAAAATCCAGGTCAATTTTTAGTTCTTAGTATATATCTTTCATGGGTTTTTCAATGAGCCTTGTGTTTTAGCAAAGGCGATGAATCAGAGTTTAGGAAGAGGCAGAGTTTCTGCGCACAGGCTTTGAGGCCAGACTGACATGTGCGTGTGAGTCCTGGTTCAGTATGTGACCTTGGGACAGTAACTGAGGAGGTGATCTTCATTCATCCCAGAGGGTTAAGTGTCTGATGGGCACTTTGTGCTGCTTTTCCTCCGAACGCCTGCTGCGGGTTTGCCATTCTCTGGCTGCACAGTGCTGGTAGTCGGCATCGTCTTGTATAAATGCATCAAATCAGCTTCATATATCGCAGCAGGTGTCACCTTGGTGGCGTTTTCCTGTTGATTCAGCCACCTTGAGTTTCACATGGAGGAGATCTCGCTTTGCCTGAGATGGAGAGCAGGGTCCTGCCGTGAAAATCACACTGAAGCCTTGGTTCTAAGGCAGTGCTTACAACTACCGAACCACTGCGAGTGAGCAATCAGCAATGCTCCTCACCCTCGCAACAGCCCATTGTCACCGTCAGCAGCAGCGGCGGCAGCATCACCGTCATCACCCACATCCCTTTTTAGTGATGAAGAAACTGGCTTATTGAGATTAAGTCGCTCCTCTACAAAAGTGGCAGAGCTGGGATTCTAGATGTTCCTGAAACCAAAGCCTTGGCCCAGGACATGCCATTTGTCTTCTGCCACTTGTCCGTGAGGTTCTTAAGGGCTGGGGCAGGTACATCCTCGTCTTCACCTAGTGTGCAGTGAATGTCAAATAAGTGAATGAATGAACCAGTGAATGAGCCAGTATCTCTGAGGCTCAGTTTCTCTGCATGTCACATGCCTGCCTCTCCTACTTGGGGTTTATGGGAGTCAGATAGGACAGCAGCTCTGAGAGTGTGAAGTGACAGTCACACATGGGGCAGGGAGTTCCCTCCATCTTCAGGCCTCCTTTCTCCTGTCTTCACCCCTTTGCAGAAGGGCACTGGGCAGAGAGACGGGCTCCAGTGGGGTGGTCAGTGTGGACACCTCAGGGATAAACCCCCTGACTTCTCACAATAAAACAAACATTCTTATCCCTCCCCACCCCCTGGCCACCCTTATGGGGTGTCTGTCACTTTTTAGGTCTGGGCCAAGATTTTTCCTCTTAAAAATGTATGACAGCCCTGGCTGGTGTGGCTTGGTTGCCTGGAGCTTTGTCCCATAGACTGAAGGGCCGCGGGTTCGATTCCCAGTCAGGTTGCGGGCCGATCCCTTGTGGGGTCATGTTTGAGAAGGCAACTAATTGCTGCTTCTCTACCACATTGATATTTCTCTCTCACATCGATGTTTCTTTCTTACATTGATGTTTCTTTCTCTCCTTTTCTCTCTCTAAAAGCAATGAAAAAATATCCTCAGGTGAGGATAAAATATAAAAAACTGTATGACAGGATTGAGATCATGTCGCTCTCTTGCTTGACACTTGTCACCGATTCACCATTGCACACACCAGTGTTTGCCCTGGCTGTGGAGACTCTGTGTGGTTTGAGTTTGTCCTGCCTTCCTGTGTCCTCATTCCCCAACACCCCTCGCTAATCTGTTCAGCCAGACTGGCTTTCCTTTAGTTTTGGGGGGTTATACCTAGGTTAGGACCTTTCCATATTCTGCGCTCATTGCTTGAACTCTTTCCTTCACATTTTGCCTAAATTACTCATCCTGCAGGTCTCAGCTCACATACCTCCTCCCAGAGGCCTTCCCTGGTACCCCGTCTAAGCCAGGCTGCCCCTACATCAGTCTTTTTTTCAGTACACTCCTATGGTTTTCCTTTTTGGTCTTTCTTGGAATTTGTAGTCATGTGTCCGTTTGTTGGCTGATTTGTTTCTTGTCATCTCTCTTATAAGCCTCATGAGGGCAAGAAGTGTTCTTGCCTTGTTTTTGCTCAAGCGGAACAAACTATGTGCTAAATCATATTATTTATTTAGATTTTATTTATTTTTAGAGAGAGGTGAAGGAAGGGAGGATGAGAGGGAGAGAAACAATGATTGGCTGCCTCTCGTACCTGCCCCGACCAAGGGCTGGGACTGAACCTGTAACCCAGGTATGTACCCAGACCTGGAATCAAACCAGCAACCTTTCGCTTTGTGGGATGATGCCCAACCAACTGAGCCACACTGGTCATGGCAGATCATATTTATTTATAAATGAGAACATTTTCTACCTATTGGTAAAAGTCAACCATGTTCAACAAAAAAAGTTTCGAAAATATATTAAGAAAAAAACACTTTTATAATCTTAAAACTGTGATTCAACAATCACAGCCAGCATTCTGAGTTAATTTATTTTAATCTGGAATTACATGGTAAATCATCTTGCATACTGATTTTTTAGCGAGCATTTGCTTTTAATATCAAATGCTCTGTAAAACATGATTTTAAGAGCTGTGAGATATTTCTCATTAAGAATTTCTTTAAAAAAAATAAAAATCTTATCCTGACCAAGTTGGTTGGGCATTGTCCCGTAAAGTGAAAGGTCACTGGTTCGATTCCCGGTCAGGGCACATGCCTGGGTTGCTGGTTTGGCCCCTGTTCAGGGTGTGTACAAGAGGCAACTGATCCATGTCTCTCTCTCACATCAATGTTTCTCTCCCTCTCTTTTACCGTCTCTTTCACTCTCTCTAAAATAAAAAAAAAATCCTGTATTGTTGGACATTTCAATTTTTTACTATATAATTGATTCTGTGGTAATAGTTCTTGCCCTTATATCTTTATCTGCACCTCTGATTAATTTTTACTAACTCCTCAGTAGGGTTAATTTATCATATACATTTCTAAGAATATGAATATTTTTAAGATTTTTTATTTGAGTGAGATCTGGCTTGCTGTTGCCAACCTCAAGCATTTGGATTTATTGTAGGGGAAAGTGTGTGTCAATGAGTGAAATATCTGAGTTACAAATTTACTCAGGAAAGGAGAGCAGTGTGACTTTGCTGAACATCTTCAGTTAGGTTTTGTTTGTTTTAAGGCATTATGTAAAGGAACTCTCTGCTTTGATAAACCAATGAGGATTATTTGTCCTTGGAATATATCTTTACGTAAGTGGGAAATCTGAAGTCCTCGGTCCCTGCCTCTCCTCTTGTTTTCACCAATGTTGTATTCTCAGGTGTGTGTGGGGCCTAGATTAGCAGTGATAAGTTCATCCATCCATCACTCACTTGTCTGTCCATCCATCCATCTATCCATCCTTCTTTCTATCCATTTATCCATTCATCTATCCACATATTTCTCAGATATTTATTAAGCACCTGCTATATGCCAGGTACCAGGGATGCGTCCGTGAGCCATCATTTCTGTCCTCGTGACTTGTGGTGAGAGAGACAGACGCAGATTAGTACAAGGGGGGACCCAAGAAAGAACCTGGAATTTATTTGTAAAAAATTGTGTATTTATTCTTACATGTTTAAACTTCAGTCACCATCAAAGTACTCTCCATTTGACGTAGTACACCTATTGAGATGAAACCCAACTCACTGATTTTCATGCCTTTTAGTGCTTCTGCTTTTTTTTTGTTTGACCTCTTCCACATTGGCGAAATGTTTCTCTGTGAGGTCTTTTTTCATTCAGGGAAACAAACAAACAAAAAAACATGTTTGGGGTGAGTTTGGGTGAATAGGGAGAGTGGGGCATGGGGGTCATGCCTCTTTTGGTAAAAACTGCTGAACACTCAGCACAATGTGGGTAAGTGAGCTTGTAAATCACCCATTATGAAATGGGGAAACGTGCTGAAAGAGTTAAAAACAGATCACTGAAGCCAAACACAGTCTCTCACAACAATGCCAGCTGGCACCCTGATACAGATGGGTTTCTAGACCACTCACCTAGTGGGGAAGCCTGCACTACAAGGAGCCCAGGTTCCAGAAGATAATTCTGTTTCTTTTGGGTCTCCCTCATAAACTGTCTCTTCAATAAAATAATATGTTGTGCTAAGTGTTTTGAAAGAGATGGAGAGTTATTATGGGAGTGGTGGAGGACTTCTTAGATGAGGTAATTTCTAAGTTTACTTAAAGTATGTGAGGAAACTACCCACGCAGGGTCAGGGGAGGAGGGAGGGGGAGAGGCCTGTGCATGCCTGCTGCCTGCAGTAGGGAAGAACTGTGGAGTGTTTTGGTGTGTCTGGGCAACTTAGCACAGAGCAGGGTGGGAAGGAGGGTGGGGAGGAAGAAGGGACTAGACACCCAGGCCCAGGACTGGGTCAGGTAGAGCCTTGTGGGCTATGGTTAAGATTGTGGATTTAATTCTGAGTGGGATGGGAAGCTATTGGAGGGTTTTAAACAAAAAGTGATGATTTGGTTTATGTTTTGAAAATCCCATGCTGGCTGCTATGTAGAGTGTAGGCTGGAGGGACAGAGTAGAAGCAGAGAGGCTTTTTGGTGGATTTGATAGTGATTTGGACAGCAGGACAGCAGGATCAGTCTAGATGTTGGACTAGTGGGGAGGAATTGGAGACTTCATTTGCTTTTGGCCTGGGCCACTAGCTGGGGGATGGCGGGACCTCGTCATGGGTGTGTAAGAGAGAGAGCCTTCCATGTTCTCCCTTCTCGGTCCCTCTCTTTCTTCCAGTGAGTTTCCCCCCATTCTTTGGGTGGTTGTCCCTGCTGTGAAAAGGCATCTGTCTTGTGTTCACTTCCCTCAGTACTCTGCTCCTTGGTTCTTGGTGGCTCACACACTGGGGCCTGCCTCCTGGGGAACTCAGTGCCTGAACTCTGGAGCACAGAGGTTCCTCAGAGGTGCTTGCCTTGGGGGTTAGGAGTGGTGCTTGAGGGGGCAGAACCACAGCCCCAGCCTCCTTCTAACCAAAGCCACTCTCTTGTCATCTGTTTTATGTATGGGGTTTGTTTGTGAGCTTTTATTTCAAGAAGAGGATCATTAGCCTTGAAAATTTTGAAAACCACTTCTTAAAAGGTGTGTTTCCTTGGGTAGACCTCTAGGAGCGATGCCAGTGGGGAAGACTTTAGGCCACCAGAGCAGGTGAGTGGGAAAGGTGTTTTGGGCTGTGTGTTATCTGGCTGAGCTTAGAAACCTGGGGGTGGGGATGGGGGGCCCAGAGAGGCCATATGGAGTGGGGGGAGCAGGAAGGTGGTCTTTGGAGCCAGTGTCCTGACTTTCAGCATCAGAAGCGGTGTGAGCTGCCTGACTTCGCAATGGGGGTCATTGCACACACCCTGTCAGGTACCAATGACTGTCACCCCAAAGAATGCATGGGATAACAGGTGTGAATGCCTGCAGACTGCAGAGTGAGATGCACCTGTCAGAGTCATGGGAGGGGAGTGAGGGGCTTCGGTGGCTGGAGGAGAGGCTCTCCCAAGCCTGGATAGGTCTGAGGAGTAAGCTGAGGTCTGCCTAGCTTTCCTCAAGGTCCTGAGGAAGGCCGTATTTGTTCATTTTGTACTCAGCATCTACCATGTGCCAGGCATTGTGGTCACACACAGGTGGGCAAATGCTGGGCTTGGGGTAGGAAGATTCAGCTCTTTCTTGGGAAAGTGTGTCCCGGCCTCCAGCTTATCTTACATGTGACACACACACACACACACACACACACACACACACACACATATACACATACATACTAAAGGCTGGAAGATTTTGCAAGGCTGAAATGCAGGGCTGTCCTAGCTAGAGACCTTGTGGGGGCTGCCAGTTGGGGAATTTTTTTCTTCATTGTTAGGCTTATGGTTCATATTTGAAAAAAAGTTTTCGAGTCAAGTAATAAACCCACAGCATGGTTTGCTCTTGGCTCCAAACCTTTACTCCAGGACAAGGACTCTGCACCAGTCCTTGCGGTTCCTTCCATGATGTGTGCTGCATGGGAGAGAACTGGCCTGCAGTGGGGCCTCCCCACCCAGCTCTTGTTTCCAGAGGCCAGCTGAGGTTACTGAGGGAGATGGACCCTAGTTCATGCCCTGGACAGAGATCATGATGAGCCTCTATCCTGCCTGTGGTGGGGATTTTATCACAATCTAAAATTTCTTTTTATCATTTTTTTTCCTGGGTCCAGGCCTAATTTGCTGTCAGCTTTGGCTGGTGTCCTGAAGTAAGAGGGTCATCTCTGTGCTTTGCTATCTCTTCATGTTTGGCGAGTATGGAGCTGTTCTCATCTGACCGCAAAGGCCTCTGGTTCCTTGCCTTTCTCAGCTCCCTGCCCTGCCCTGCCCTGCCCTGCCCTGCCCTGCCCTGCCCAGGCTACAGGGAGGGAGGGCTTCTGGCCCTCTCCCTGGAGGCCAGTGCTTGTGGGCACATGACAGTTCTGCTGCCCGCCACACCTTTCAGGGCTGCAGGAGCTCAGAGGTGTGGTTGTGAGGTGCGGCATCTCACAGTCTCCCACTTGGAGCCAGCTTTCCTCTTGGGTGGTCTGGCAGTTTCCCTTGGCCCCTTTCCCTCATATTCAAGACCTCCCAGATATCTCTGGGTTTTACAGTCCCTTCTTTTCTTAGGGATCCCGAACTTCTCTTTCCTGCTTCCTTCCTTTCTCTCCCAGGGAACCTTTTCTGCATGTGTAGATTTTCTGTGTGTCTTTCTACACCCCATCCTATCAGGGCCTGAATTTGGGAAACTCAGGCCCCTTTTCCATTTTCTGAGGAACCTCCCTTTTCTGAGACACTGACCACTGAATTCAGAATATTCTCCGAGGGGCCTGGTGAAATCAGAACTATCAGGGAGAAAACTTTTTTTGAACATTTCAAGCTGGCCTCGTCACCTCCTGGAACCCCTTAGGAACCTCAGAACCAGTTACTTTCAGTAACTGTAAGATGCTCTCAGGCCATCTTTTCTATATTCTCTCCAGTCTTAGAATTAGCATTTTCCCTAAGGAGTCCTGATTACTTTTCTGAGGAATGGCACCAGAAACCAACATCTGGGTGCTGGGTATACATTTTGCCAATTTGAATGGGAGGGTGTTTTGTTTTTCAATGGAGTTGAAATTCATATAACATAAAATTAACCATTATGAAGGGATCGGTTTAGTGGCATTTACTATATTCAGAGTGTTGTGCAACCACCATCTTTGTCTAGTCCCAAAAGATTTCCATTAATGAAAATAAAAGCGCATCCTTACTAAGCATTTATTCCCTCTTACCTACTCTGTTCTCCTGGCAACCACAACTTTGCCTTTTGTTTCTATACATGTAGTTGTCCTGAATATTTCTTTAAAAAAATTTTAAAGCCTTTGATGAGGAAATCTACCAAAGGCTTTTTCAAAAAATTATTTATTTTTAGAATGAGGGAAGGGAGGGAGAAAGAGAGGGAGAGAAACATCAATGTAAAAGAGATGCCTCTCGTACGCCCCTAACTGGGGACCTGTCCCACAACCCAGGCACATGCCCTGAATTGTACTGGTGACCTTTTGGTTCTCAGGCCAACACTCAATCCACTGAGCCACACCAGCCAGGGCTGAATATTTCATATATTTCATATAAACTGAATATTTTGTACTGTACAATATGTCATCTTTTGTGTATGGCTTCATTCATTGAGTATAATTTCAAGACACTGGGCACAGTTTTTATGGTTTCACCAGGCTGTTACCTGCTCTGTTCTATCCAGGGTTGAGCATTGGGCCCATGCCTCTCGATGTGTAACATGTGATGTTGGGGAGGTTGGGTTCTAGCCCCTGGGTGATTTTCATGTTGGGCCAATGGGCAAAGGAAAGCACTTGGAGTTGGAGAGGGTCAGGGAACAGAAGTCTTAATCATTGTCATGATTGTCCCCTAGTACACTAGATAAATTAATCCTGGGTTTTGTTACCTCATCATTCACATTATCAATTTTTATGTCCCTTGTAAGTAGTGATTTTACTAGTCATAAACATATGATGAAGCTCCTATTTTGCAGGCATTGAAGACATGTAAGTAATTTTCTGCATGAAAACAGGATAATTATTAAAGAGATGATTACAAAATGCCAAAAATTCCTATTCTTGATTTTCTTGCACTTGTTAATTCAAGGTAACATTGGTGAAATTTCAAAGGACAGTTGACATTTTCAGAATACTATTCAACTTGGTTCAGTGTTGCTTGAGAGGTTTCCAAGTGCTTTCATTCTTGTCAATTCTTGGGTATCAGGTGTGCTGGGTTTAGATTGCTGCCCAAAGGTCTCTCTGTGGGGAGATAAAACATAACTGATTATACTCCTAATGTGTAATGTGGCTGCAGGCACAGGCTGCACCAGCCAGCACACTGGTCTCCCTGACCACAGCACCTGCCCTAAGGGGGAGATAGGGAACAAATCAGCCAGGGGAGCCCCAGAGGTTGTATCTGGGTGATTGTCAGTTGAGCTCAATCCATCCAGAAATGAATGGATGGTTGAAGCTCCTGGTGGGTGAGGGGACCTCCATGTGGAGCCCAGATAGAGGCTATCCAGAAGCGGCAGAGCCCAGAGATGGATTCTGGTGTCGTCCTTTGGGCCCAGAATCAAGCCACTGCTGAACCTAACACCATATCCGGATGTTTGGGAACTACCATTTTGTTGTTGCTGTTGCTTTAAACCAGCTTGTGTTTTGCTTTCTGTCATTTGTAGCTGAAATATAGTTGGCATTCCTCTGATCCAAGTCCTTGCTTCAAGGCTGACTTAGAGAGGCTAAGTGATGTGTCCAACGCCACTCAGAGCTGTGGAGTGTAAGAGCAGGAAGTAGGAAACCAACACTGAGGCAAAGGCTGATTTTATGACACTCTCCACTCTGGTAATTCATTTGGCCACAGATATGGGACTGTTTGGGGCTTATGTGAAAATGGGACTGTACAACTTCTGATTTTAAGCCAACATGAAAGAAGTTGATTTTTGGGGGGTCAGATATCATGTTCATTTAGCATGTTTATTAAAAATGGAACATCTAAGAATGATAGAGATTTTAAACTTCTTCACTCTCTCATATACCTTTTGTACTTCCATCCTCATTATTTTCTTGATGTCAAATTCACATAAAAATCCCTTTCTTTTTTCTTTTTTTTTAAGATTTATTTATTTTCAGAGAGGGAGGGGAGGGAGAAAGAGAGAGAGAGAGAAACATGAATGTGTGGTTGCTGGGGGCCATGGCCTGCAACCCAGGCATGCACCTTGGTTGGGAATCGAACCTGTGATAACTTTGGTTCTCAGCCCGTGCTCAATCCACTGAGCTACGCCAGCCAGGGCTAAAAATCCCTTTCTTTTAACCGTCTTTTTTTTTTTTTTTCTTTAAGGAAGCAAGTTCTCCTTCAAATTTCCTTTGGGTATAGGTAGACAGATGGGGATAAGGGGGGTATTTACTCATGTGTCAGGGTGGCAGAGACTGAGAGGCCTCAGCACACGCAAGGTGACAGTTCAGATGAGTCAGTCATGTGTAGTGGGCATGTCTCCAAAGAGATGACATATTCATCTGAAAGGCATATTCAGTTAATTATGGGTCCTCATGGGGACAGTACACAGATTATTTGATTTTAAGACCAAGAGTAGCCCTGGCTGGTGTGGCTCAGTGGATTGAGTGTGGGCTGTGAAACAAAGGGCCACCGGTTGAATTCCCAGTCAGGGCACATGTCTTGGTTGCGGGCCAGGTCCCCAGTGGGGGTCATGTGAGAATCAACCACACATTGATGTTTCTTTCTCTCTCTTTCTCCCTCCCTTCATCTCTCTCTAAAAAACGAATAAATAAAATTTGTTTCTTGAAAAAAAAAAAAAAAGACCAAGAGTGTCATGGTGTTATGACTTATATGGTGAATAAAGGGACAGTGGATCTGCCTAGGAAAGAGTCAGGAGATGGGATGGAGCTGTTAGGGCAGCCTGGAGCTGCCTGTGATGCCAGGGCCCACTGGCCCCATTTAGTCCTTTGGAGACTGAAGTGCAGAGTGGGCTTTAGTGCAAAAGGAAAATATTTGTATTTCTTTATCTCTTACCGAGTTAAGTAGTTCAACCTTGGCATTGGTTAGAAGATTTGAGGTTATTCCTGGTGGAATATTCCATTGATTGGAAAATTCTGAAATAAAGAAGGAGCATCTTATGATACGTGTTGAAAAAAAGCAATGACAGGGCTGGGTTGTTTCATCCACAGTCTACTGAGGGCGTTTCTGGGCAGTGTGTGGGTCTAGGAAAAATCACCCCTGCCCATTCAATGGAGACATTTAAGACATTGTCTCTCTCAGTCTTTTGGGTGTGTGTTGGTGAGTTTCCAAGGATTAGAAGAGACCCTAGAACTAACTGGAAACGTGGCGAGCTTTCTATGCACAAGGAATTGATACCAAGAGATACTGTATCTTGCTGTGTATAATGCACACTTTTTTGCCCACATTATTTGAGGGAAAATAGGGTGTACATTATATAGGAGTATAATGATTACCTACCATGGGTATAATAATCCCATGTATAATATGCACAAAAACATGAGTGTACCTTATACACAGCAAAATATGGTACATTGGCATGTCTGCCCTCACTATCTTAAGAAACCAGAAGAATTAGCTTCTGCAGTTTTGGTGACATTTTGTACTATAGTGGTCCCCTGTAGAGGTCGTCATGAATACGTACAGGTGGCATTTTGCACTATCATCTCTCGATGGTCATTAGGGTTACAACTTCAGACTCTTTACTGTCCCAAACCCTAGTGTCTGTGTGACTAGAGACCTGGGTCCGTCTTTCCTCTAAGTGGCATGATGCTGTTGTTCTGAAGATACCTAGGGGACTGGATTTCATTTGAACCTGTCGAAGAAACATTTTGATTTGGTTTTTATGTTTTGCTATCTCAAGATGCCGAAGTCTCTATCTGAAAACAAAGAAGTGCTTTTCAACCCAGATGGTGATCAGATGTACTGTGCTCTCTGCCACGACATGTTCTGTGGTGTGACTTCACACCCTTGTACATTGCTTGGGACACTAACTCTCCCAGGTGTTCATGTTGATTCTACATACCAGTAATGGTAGATACAAACTTCTTCATAACTGCAGACATCACATCTTCTACCTCGTCCATCTGGAAGAGATGGGAGGGACATTTTTATCAGTAAATCTAGTAGTCCTCCAGTTAGTCCTCACATCGGGGAAAGCAGTCTTGGGTCCCTCTGTGTGTGTGTGTGTGTGTGTGTGTGTGTGTATTTTTTTTCCCCCCAGTGGAAGAAGTCTCTTACTGGACAAGGCTATGTGGGGAGGTGGGTCTCAATCTAACTCTTAGGACTCTAAATTTTTGGGGATTTTCAAAAACCCTTAGGTAACCCCGACAAATGCTTTTTGGGTTCTTCTTATATCCCAGGCACCTCTGCTCTAGACAGAGGTGTGCAGCTGCGTGCCCTCAGGACAAATACCGAATTCAGTATTGGGGAGGACTGGTTGTTGCTGAATGCTTCCTCTTTTGTGTCCTATCCAAATCCCTCCCTGATCCGGTCCTCCCCGCTGGGGTCTACACACCTTCCTCCCTTTGCCTTCCCCTCCTCATCATGGCTGTGGTTCCATGCTGCCTTCCCTCTGCACAGTCTGTTTCCTTTACCTGGTATACATGTACTTTTCATCTGTGGTAAATACTTCAAGCCTGAGTTCAGGCATCATTGTTTTAGTGAACCCACTGTCTGCCTCCCCGCTGGTTCTCCTCCACTCTGTCTTCTTCGTGCTCAGTGGACAGCTATTTGCATAAATGTCCGTGTCCCTTCAGAAGGGTAGTTACTTGAGGTCAGGGACCATGCCTTCTATTTTCCTTTCATGACACAGAGCCTGGCATACCCCATACCTCCCCAGTAAAAATGAGACGAAGGAACTCTGGGCTTGCCATGACTCCCAGAGTTTGCCTCTTGATGGACTCAGCATTACCTGAAGGCTCCCATATAGGACACAGATCGTTCACACAAAGTCATAAGGTCGTTCCCCTCTGGGTGCCCATTGTGTGCTTCCACCCAGTGTGTGGCTACCAGTCACTTAATGAATGGTTGGGCTTGTTTATTCCTTTAATCTGTCTCTGTCTTCCCAATGAAGCCAGAGGGTCACTCCTGGAGTCAGGAAGTTGCATTTTTAGAGCCGGGCTCATAGTGCTGCTCACTAAATGTTTGTTGGATGATGGCATGAACATGTGCAAGGTCGAATGTGTTAAACATGGGGTTGGCTGGTAAATCTTTCATGAGTTTCCATCCTTGTGCTTGGAGCCTAGACATGGGTGCTCCCCTCACTCTTCCCACTTCCCTCTGCTGATCCATGCGCTTGCTCCGTAGGACATGGATTGAAAACCTCAGATGGGGAAGGTGAGGCCATGGGAGGCTGGGTTTGTTTTTGAGCAACTCCCATGAGCTGAGGCAAGGCTAGAATCTAAATCATTTTTCATCCTTCCTGTGGACCCCGAGACTTCCTGGTGTATCAGAACGACACATTCCACTAAAAAAGCATGGACTTCAGGCTTGCCTTCAGGTCAGTGGCTGAATGGGGCACTGCAGCAGTGGACTTAGGGAGCCAGTTTTACCAGTTCTCCTGAGAAGCCTCAGCGTGGAGCTCGCAGTCCTGCTTCGCATTGGGTCTGTGATCTAGTCTGTGTGACCTTTTCCCTTTCAAAGTCCCTGTGTCACTAAGTGTCTGGGTTTAAAGTGATTTCTCATACATCATAAATAGTTTGAAAATCTAATCAACTTACAGCCTCGGGGGGGTTCGTGCTGTGCACAAAGCTGTCAGGAAACAAAGTACAAGGAAAAATTATTTTCAAATAAAAAATATGAACTAACTCTAAAGTAGAGTTTAAGTATTAGCTCAGTTACTTAGTAAAACCATTTATAAATTATCAGATACAGACAGGTGAATACAGCATGTAAGTAAATCTTTGTTCTGAGTTCCCTGTAAGTATCCAACTACTTCCCAAGGGCCTTATCCATTATTCTTCTCATGTGATTTGAGTAGGTTCTTGATATTGTAGTACAACTGATAAATGTCAAGAGGAATTTGTATCTATGGACAGTACCTTAGAATCCTGAGGTCTGCCATCAATGTTCCTCTTACAATCTTCCATGCATAGGAGATGAAAAACCTCTGAATTCATATAAGACAAATGAGTTAAAAATAATACCATGACCACGCTACTCAGCAGACACGTCATGTTGTGATAGGACAAACAAGGCCACAGGTCAGAACTAGTGTGGAGACTGTCTGACCTCAGGAGATGACCTGTTTGTTCTGCCCTGGAGGCTGAGCCCACCAGACTGATTGATCTCCCTTGTCTTAGGGTCACCCAGGCCTGTGGCCCTCAGGGTTAGGGTAGTAACTCCCCTTATCAGATGCTGTTTTTTTCCATGTAACTTCTGCTTCTACTGGTTTCTCTTTGCAACTGAATCCTGATTTGTTGCTACTCAGCACTCACCGTTAGCCCTTGGGCAAAGATCTCACCATCCTTATTCACGTTAACCCAGTAGGTGACTTGCATTTTGTTGCCTGGCAGGCTGAAGTACAGTATTCTGGTGATATGGGCATTCAGGTCATTCATCTGTTGTAGAGAAGTCATCAGTTAGAGTGTGGAGAAGAGAGGAAGGACTGCAGCATGTTGCATTCTGAAACAACCACACACCATTCAACTTATTTATTCAAATATTAATTGATCCTGTAGTATGAGTTGGTCACCTCACTGGGTGCTGGCGTGGCTGAAGTGACCACACAAACAAGGTCTAATTCCAGACCTTGCCGTTTATCTCATTTTCTTTCTTGGAAGGACAGTGGTACCTACACTAGACAAAATTTTACTTTTCCATTGCTTCTCATCCAATTTAAAGACTGTTTCTTTTTATGGCCTAATGCCCGGCCACTCTGTGCTTGAGTATTTTGGGCGACTTTATTAAGGATATGTTTTAGATTGCTTGAAACAGAGCCCAGCACATAGAAAGTACTCAGTGATCATTGTTTCATTAGAACCACTGTCTCTATTCCTTTGACCACTGGGAGCAAGTGAATACCTCACATGTAGAGTAACCCCCTCCCTTGCTCCTGCTGTGACTCCTGATAAGTTACTTCTCTCACATTGGTCACCAGCAGAATGGGAATAAGAATCCCTACCTCCCAGATCTGTTGTGAGGATGAAACGTTGTTCATTATCTAAGGACAACTGGCTTTGTACCTGGCACATAGAAGGCACTGAGGAAACACATGTCCTCCGGTGCCCTTGCTCTCTGCTTTCCCGATATACACAGGATGCACATATATGTTCATTAAGAGGAAATATGTATCCCATTTCCTCACATTCATCTCTGGAACAATGTTCCAGAGCCCATTTCTACTTTCTCACACTAGAGGTTGACAGACTAGGCTTAAACACAACGGACAGGGGTGCCAGGGGCCACGTGGATGATGCTTACCTTGACGGAGCTCTGCTTGGCACTGACAGTGATGATCTCCCTGAGCATTGTGTTCGATAGAGTTATGGCAATGTTGGCATTTTTAGGATCTGGAGGAAGGAGACTACTAGGTGTGAGGACTTTCCCGTTAAAGAAAGCCTAGAGAGGGAAAACCAGAAATCATCATCATCCTGTGAGACTAAGATCAATTTCAGTGCCTCTGGAGTTCCAGCTGAGAGGTGGAGGAGTGAGGCGGCTCCATGTGGGCACTGCCATGGAGGAGCGTGAAGACGAAGAGCAGTAGACCTCCCCAGCCTCTGCTGAGGGACAGTGGGGGGTCGTAGGGTACCTGGGGACTGGAGAAGGACCTCCTTGTAAAGGAGGAAGCACTGCTTTTCTTCGGCTGATTAGCCCTGATGCCGTGCAAATCAGGCCCCCAGACTTTTGATTTTCCAAGAGAAGCCACAAATTCTCATTTTTTTTCAGGTGAATTCCCCCATTTAAGTGTTGCTTCAAGTAAGGTGTGTGTGTGTGTGTATGCATTTGTTCATAACTCAGTTCCTACCCTTTTTTTTTTCACATGTTCTCCCAACCTGGAAGGACCTCCTTGTCAAGCTCAAGGCCATCTTGTCTATGACACCTTTCCATAGATATTCTGACCTCCATTGAATAATTGCATTTCATATGCATTTTCCCCTCTGCTTATAAAATTCAAACTCTAGAAGGCAGGAAATTTGAAAAGTTCATTGAAGTATGAAGAAGGGAAAAGGGATCTTGGGTGACATCTGATATTTCTCCTTATTTTTTGTTGGCATACCTAATATAATTTTTATTTTACTTTAAAGAAATTAACAGTACCTTCATAAGCATTTTGAAAAACTTCTAATGATCTCATACTTGGCTCAATTATTTCCTTTTTGTTCCATTCTAGCTTTTCTCCTTTTCTCATTGTTAATATTTGTATTTCTTTGTCTTTAAATACATGTCCACTTAGGATGTTTGTACAAATGGATTTTCAGAAGTGCAGTGAAGTGGGTCAAAAATCTTGCCTTTCTTCAGTATTCCTTGTGGTTGGGATGGCGGGGTGGGGTGAGTTGGCCCTTTTTGTTGTTTTGTGTATTTTCCCATGTGTGTCTAGACCTGTGCTTACCACATCCTGTTGATCAAGAAATGATTGTCATTCTTGGAATGCCTCTTAGGCATTGTACATTGGACTTAAAAGGAAGGGAAAACATGGCTGACCCCCATGTCAGATGCTCAAGTGTTGTGGTGGAAGCCTGGGGATCCACCCCATGGTAAATATCTGGGGTCTAAGAAGGGATGAAGGTTGGTTTGTCATGTCATTAGAGTATATTTTGAGTTCAAGGGTGTTTCCAGCTTTCTTGCAGAATTTATCATAATAACAAAGAACACTTACACAGTAGAGGATTGAAAGACCTTGTTCAGATGCCTGGAGACTTCTAATGTAGTACTTGAACAACTGAGTAGCTGCAGGAGAGAGGAAAGAGAGAACGTGGAGGGACCCAACATAACAAGTGTTGTGTCCTGGGTTCTCTGCCTGGCTTTGCCCTCCAGGTGGGAGACCACCCCATTCCCTCAAACCCTGGCAGAAAGCTAGTGCCACACTGGCTTATTCTTATGAGTCTTGGAAGAATCTTCAGGGAGTAAGGTGACACAAGAACTCGGCCCTGTCCCTAATATGCCACAACTGCCAGGTGTAGGACAAGGTTTGTTGCCCATGCCCTGTGTTTTGTCTACTCTGCAACTAGGCACTGTCACCAATTTCCGGTTTTGGCTGTGTGGTGTCAGCTGATTAATCAAGTCCCATCACCCCTGTATACATGGACATATTGGAAGAAAGCTCCGCCTCTTAGCCTCCCTGGTGTGAGGCACTGGAACCGCTCCTTGCTCAGGCTCCATGCATGCTTGTGCTTTGCAGACCATCTGAGCCTGGAACACCACCACTGAGATTCCTAAGGGGCTTTTTGTCCTGTTATGCCCTGGATAATGAGTCAGTAATTTGAAGAAGCAGGTAAACTGCCACATTCTCTTCCCCTTCCCTGAGGGTGCTGAGGAGTTTGTTGTTGCAGCTCACAGGTGCATCCTCTTCTGTCTGTCACTCAATGGGATTCCTAGGGAGGGTTGGCCACCTCCTGCATTGATTTGGGCAGCCCCTGGGAGGTTGTGTGTCTGTACTCACGGTTCTTGCATTCGGTGAAATCACTGAGATCAATGTCACATGATTTTGCTTCTTTCAACTGTGAATGAACCACCAGTTAGGTTTGCAGAGGAAACACAGCAGGCCACCTCCTCTTCTCCTCCTCCCCTGTCCTCCTGTCCTTCTTTACTTCTGGGCCTCCTTTGTGGCAGAACTCATTCTCTCCTTCCCCCTGCCCCCAGCTGGAGGCACTGTCCTATCCTACTGCTGGGGTCTTTTGGGCCAGAGGGGATGTTGCATTCCCTAGCCTCTGGACTCCTGAAGGCCAAAGTGTCCTGTTCACGTCTCTCCCAGCCTTAGGCCATATCTGAAGAAAGGGCTTCTTCCTGTCTTCCACCCAATGACAGAGATTTTTTTGATGGTACCCTCCCCTTTCTATGACTTACGTTTTCTTGCAATTTAACTGTCAGCAATTGAGAAATGACATCATCCAAGGGCAGAGGGACAGGGAGAGGCAAAACATCTGTGACCCTGAGAAAGATACAGGCAGAGAGTTGCATGATTTTGCATTTTTGGATTTCACCCAAACATTGGTGATAACCCATCCATTGATGATACAGTTGCATGATGTCCTGCTGCTTAAATTTTGCAACCACCTGAGTCCTTTCACTTTTGGTTTTAGTCCTGAAGGAAGATGCAAAGATACCTGAGAAAATCAGCAAAGCCGGGCATCTGACCAGCGTTCCCACATGAAGGAATTTATCCTTCAGATACTGTGCACTTCTGTGAGCACACTTGTGTGAGACCTTACATATCAGCATAGGATACAAAGTTAATCATTGGAAAAAGCAACTATTCTTTGTTAAGGGACTGGTTAAATAAATTACAATGCACCTTCATAATGGAGTTGTAGGTAGAATTAACATAAGAAGAAGCTACAGATGCAACTGGTTCCAACCCATTTTTTTAATGTGAAATACTTAGAGTACAGATATTATATAATATCTACCCATTTCTATGTTTCTGTATGTATACACATATTAGTTGCTTATACAAATAATATCTCTAAAAGCCAAAAAGAGGGATGGATTCATTGGTTGCTTCCAGGGAGTATAATTAGCCAGCTAGTGTGTATGGGTTTACAGGAGACTTTAGTGTACAGCTTTTTGTATCTTTTGAGTTTTGATCCAGGTGAATGCATTGCTTATGCAAAAAACTAGAACAAAATACAAGTGTGCTTAGTAGGTAGAATGCAGGCTGAGTGAGCTGTTTCCAAGCAGAGACCCATCTGTAGTCCTGTTTATTGATCATTGAAACCCTCGAGGAGGACTTCTGATCAAGATGGTGGTGTAGGCAGACATGGCTCACCTCTTTGCACAACTGCATCAAAATTACAACTAAAATATAGAACAACCATCACTCAGAACCATCAGAAACTGAGCTGAATGGAAGTCTGAAAACTATGTAATTAAAGAAACCACATTCATCTAGACTGGTAGGAGGGGCACAGACACAGAATGGGCTGGTCCCTCCCTCACCCATGTGTGGTGGATAAAAATTCGGGAGAGATATCTCAGGAGTGAGGAGTCCCAGCCCCAACCAAGCCCCCCTGCCCAGGGTTCCAGTGCCAGGAAGATAAGTCCCCACAACTTCTGGCTGCAAAAACCAGCGGGGATTGAATCAGTGAGAAAAACTTCTGGACCCCCAGGCAGTTCCTCTTAAAGAACCCATACACAGACTCACCTACTCAGACTCATTCCCTCTGAGCTCTAGGAACAGGGTAGTAGCTTGAAACTCCCCAGTGACATACAGGGAGAAACTGGTGTCTGGCATCAAGGTGAGCAGAGGCTGTTCTCCCTTTTCTGAACCCTCGTCCCACAGAGCCACAGAGCCAGCAAGTTCATGTCATATCTGAGACTCCATCAACCTGGCTAACACTGTGTGACCACCTTGGAGATCCCAGAGACTCCACTCAACCCAACTTACGGGCCAATCCAAGCTTCTTTTACATATGAATGACTGTTCTTGGCTCATGCTTTACAACTTCCTAAATCCTCTCAAGCAAGTAACAGCTGGCCTCAGTGAGCCCTGGGTCCAGCACTAAAATCAGCTAGCCTACATTCACAGCCTGGCTTCACCTGGGAATCTCTAAGCCCAGCACAAGTAGCAGCCATCTTGGATTGCTTTATAGCATAGGCAGTATGACCTTAAGCAAAACAGAGGGGGGGGGCTGAGCTTGACCCCCGCCACCTGGCAAACACCAGGGCCAGTGGACCCAGTGGGCAGCTAAAGACCACGATGGGGCACCACCATCCAGACTCTGCACATTTGATCCTCCAGAGAGGGAGGAGTTTGGTAATAAATGATCACAGCCAATCCTTGCTGCTGACTGGCCTGGGCAAATCACTCCCATTGATCTGCCAACAGCAACCAAGACTCAACTATAAGAGGAGGGTATGCTCAGCCCACATGAAGGGTACCGCTCGAGTACCCAGCTTGGGTGATAGGGGAGGCTGTGCCAATGGACCCTAAGGACATCTACTACATTAGGCTACATTACCAAGACATGGAGTCAAAGCAGCTCTACCTAATACAGAGAAACAGACACAGGGAGGCTGACAAATGAGGAGACAAAGAAACATGGCCCAAATGAAAGAACAGATCAAAACTCCAGAAAAAGAAATAAACAAAATGGAGATAAGCAATTTACCAGATGCAGAGGTCAAAGCACTGGTTATAAGGATGCTCTAGGAACTTAGTGAGGACCTCAGCAACATAAAAAAGATCCAGTCCGAAACAAAGGATTCACTAATTGAAATAAAGAACAATTTACAGGGATATTACAGTAGAATGGATGAAGCCAAGAATCAAATCAATGATTTGGAACATAAAGAAGCAAAAACAACCAAACAGAACAACAAGAAGGAAAAAGAATCCAAAAAAATGAGGATAGTATATGCAGCCTCTGGGACAACTTAAGAGGTCCAACATTCACATGATAAGGGGTGCCGGAAGGAAAAGAGAAAAAGCAAGAAACTGGAAATCTATTTGAAAAAATAAGGAAAGAAAACTTTCCTAATTTGGTAAAGGAAATACACATGCAAGTCCAGGAAGCACAGAGAATTCCAAATGAATTAGATGCAAAGAGTTCCACTCCAAGACACATCATAATTAAAATCCCTAAGAGTTAAAAATAAAGAGAGAATCTTAAAATCAGCAAGTGAAAAGAAGTTAGGACCTACAGGGGAGTTTTCATAAGACTGTCAGCTGATTTCTTAAAAGAAACTTGGCAGGCTAGGAGGGATTGGCAAGAAATATTTAAAGTCATAAAAAGCAGGGACCTACAGCCAAGATTGCTGTACTCAGCAAAGCTATCATTTAGAATGAAAGGGAGATAAAGAGCTTCCCAGACAAGAAAACACTAAAGGACTTCATTATCACCCAACCATTATTATATGAAATGTTAAAGGGAGTTATTTAAGAAAAAGATGATCAAAACTATGAATAATAAAATGGCAAAAAATGCAAATCTATTAGCAATTGAACCTAAAAACTAAGCTGAGCAAACAAGAGCAGACAGAATCATGGATACAGAGTGAAGTTTGATGGTTGTCAGATGGGAGGGGGTTGTGGGTGAATGGGTGAAAAGGTGAGGGGGTTAAGAAACACAAATAGGTAGTGACAGAATAGCCTTGGGGATATTAGTGCAGTATAGGACATGGAGTAGTCAAAGAACTTATATTGACACATGGACATGAACAATAGTGTGGGGATTGCCTGAGGGAATGGGGGATGCTGGGTGGAGGGCAGCAAAGAGGGAAAATTGGGACAACTGTAACAGCATAATCAATAAAATAAAATAAAAAAAAGAAACCATTGGATTCACTGAACTAATGTATGAGGGTACCCCACTGTGTACCAGTGGGGACCTTCTGGCACACTGGCCCTTGCTCCTAAAATGAGAAAAAATGGTCTCACGTACGTCTTCACCAACTGAAGGTACACTTTGTTGACCTTGATGTCAATGTCCTGGACTTGGAGGTTGACACATTGGGTGCTGTTTATGGAAATCCCAATTTTCAGAGTCATGTCCCCATTCACCTGAAATCCCAGGAGGCTGATAACAGGTCCTAATAGGCTGTGGACAACAAGACACAGGTGAAACCAGAACTGGCTGCAGGATATTGCTCAGCCTAAGTGGTGGGCGTTTTGGGAGTGAGCCTCATGGGTGTGGAGTGAACCTCCAGGTTTTAGAGACAGGGAAAGGTTGGTGCTTCCCATGAGCATGACAGTGCCCTGTACATGAGATTCAGAGCCTGGTTCATGGCAGGCATTGCATTAAACACTGACAAATCCCTCTCTTGGCCAAACTTCAGGAAGTCTTCTTTTGCCAGAGGCACCAGGCTGCCTTGTATCTAGATGCCCATCACAGGTTCACATTTGTGCCTAGCACCTGGGCTGTCTGTTGTGTGGGTGACAGCATAAGAAAGACCCTCTGTATACCAGAACCAGGTCTCATTAGCACTGAATGTTCTGGAGAAGACAAATGGCTCTTCCTGCACCTGCTAGTTGTATTGGTCACAGACATGGGTTCTGGAGGCAGAATGCCTGGATTCAAAGGCTTTCCCTACCATATCTCAGCTGTGTGACTGTGAGCAAGGTTTGTAACAGGTTTGCTGGTCTGATTTGGTTTCCTAATCTTGAGACAGGGCTACTTTTCTGATGAGGTCATCAAGAGGTTTCAGGAAGGTGAGAGTGCCTCAGTTAAGTGCCTGGGTGGAGCTGGGTCAGTGAGAGGTATCTGTGCTGTGTGTGTTAGTGCAAGCAGTCTTCTTCTTCCCAGTGTGGACTCCTGCCCCTCTCCTGTCTTCCTGTGTGCCCTGGGCCTATATGTTAACCTGTTCTTCCCCCACATGTTGACTCTCACTGGCAGGGAGCACTTCTAGTCGTCCCTCTGTGCCCAGCATGGCACCTGGTATGGAGTAGCATTTATTAACTACCTGTTAGGTGGGTGAGTGAACGTGTGCATGCACACATTTACTTTGTTAACTTCCTGAGTGCTGTTAAACATGTCTGTCTCTGCCAGCTGCCTAGGACCGTGTGTGTAACTGTGGGCTGATTCTCCTTAGAGAGTGCAGATTATCTGGAAGGTGTACTTCCCGAAATTCCAGTGGTATCAGTACAAGATGCACTAAGCTGTTTCTCTCTGTGTTGGCCATCTGTATAAATGTGCATATTTCACAAGGAAATGTGTATTTCTGATTGACTAACACTCTTTGAGGGTGGAGCTTTTATGGGGTCCTTGTCCTGCCTTGGTCCTGTGGGCTGGAGAGGGGGACTGCTGTGCCTGGTGCCTAATCTGCCCCACCCTCAGACATCCCGCCTTACTCTGTGCTGTCTCTGCCTGGCCCTTGAACACTGGATATGAAGGGCCTGGTCCAGGCCAACCCAGCTGGCTGAGTGGGAGACAGTCTCACCCTTTTCCACCAACGAAGGCAGTAGTTGGGGCTTGGACAAGGATGCCATTGTCTGTCATCGCTGACATCATGTTGTCCACCGTTGCTTTTTGAACCTCTAATCTGCAAAGTGACAGCATCCATGGTCAGTTCTGGCTCAAGGACTCAGCCTGAGCTGCAGGAAAAATGCCTTTGAAGTAGTCAGTTAACAACCTACCAACCCATCCATCCCCTGGATTCTCCAGTCCTGTTACTCACCCAGTTCTTTAAACCCAAGAAATCCTTCTCCTATTACCCAACAAAGGGCAGACTTTTAGCCCAGAGCTGTAATATTATTTTGTGAAAACATGGATGTCTCTGTCCATGGGATCCATTATGGGAAGATGAACTTGAGTATCCCGATCTTAAGCCTTCTCGTGTGCCATACCTTAGGGTCAAGGAAGCACTTACCCTAGCAGGAGATCCTTCAGGTTCACACCTCCGAGCAGGCCTGAGAGCGCATCAGTGACACCACCTGGCACCACACTGTTCAGTATGCCCTCGGTGGATTCTGTGAGCCCGCCCACTGTGTTGAGCACACCACTCAGGGGTTCACTGACTTGGTTGAGCACACCACTCAGGGGGAGATTAGAGAGAAGAGAAGAGCCAGCTTTCCTTGCAGGATCCCTCTTTGCACCATTGGGTAGTAGGCCTCCCAAGACCCCTTGGGCCACGGGTATCAGGTTACCAACAGCATCAGTGGCTTTGGAGAGTGATGGCAATGGGAGATTTGAGGACTCGCTGCTGGTCCCCTTGTCTGGGGGACCACTCTGGCCACCACCACCGAGGATATTGAGGGGGGAAGTGAGGTCTAACAGAGACAGCAAGTCCAAGTTGGACACTGTTTCTAACAGTGTCCCAAGCAAACCGGCCAGATCCACCTCTGCACACTTGAGCATCTCCTCAATCTGGGGGGGCAGGGTGCTGTTCAGATCTGAAATGGTAAAGAGACACGTTCTTACCATTAGCTGCCCAGCTGGTTCAGCCAGAGGAGCCTTCCCAGCTGGAGAGCCGGCACTGAAGGGTAGGGGGCCCATAGGCACTGTCCATCCTGCCTTCTAGACACACCAATCCAATCCCTGCTCTGCCCACCTGGAGGATGGCCTGGCCACCTAGAAATATACTAGTCCCTGTTAAGAGTTAACATTTGTTAGCACATTCCTGAGGCTGGCCTGGTGTGAGTATGTTACTCTGAAGTGACTTGGGCATGGAATGAAAGGACCCTGTTTAGCTTTTGAGCCCAGTAGCCTAGAATATAACCTAGGCCTGGCTCTGCCTCTTGAAGACCAAGTGACCTGAGGCAGGGTGTTCTGTTTCCTAAGCCCCAGTCTCTGCAGCCATCCATGCGTGTGTGATGGGACCTACAGTGTGGGTACTGGGTGCTGGATGAAATGAGTGAGGAAGTAGGTGAGGGGAGTGTTGGTGGAGCTGACAGTTCTGGAGTTTCCTGGTGTCCATCTGGGTGAGTCTATACAAGTCCCTTCCCTTCTGCAGGCCTCATTTTGCCCTTGTGTACCCTTGGGAGGTCCTGCATGTTGACACACTCCCTCTGCTGGACCTCCTGCATCAGCTCTCGTCCTCCTGGAACACTGTTATGGTGGGGGTGGAGCAGGTGCTAACCATAGGTTTGCCTTCACATGGGAGAGAAGCAAGTCAGGGAGAACTGGGACTTCAGAAGATGGTGGTGAGGGGAAGTACGGGTGTCAAGAGCCAAGTAGCAGAGCTGTGAAGTCGCAGGGTTCTATCCTGTCATGCTGCTCAGAACAGCTGTCACATCTGGAGGGTGGACAGCCTTGGCTGCCTAGCAAGAAAGTGAACTGGGCAGAGGGACAAGATTCTTGGCCCAGTAGAGTAGCAGAAAGAAGTGTGCTGGTATCAGCCCCTGTCCAGCTGCTGGGCCATGGCCTGTGGAGCCTGCCCACTGCTTCCTGTGCCCAGGGCTCCTCAGTCTGGAGGACCCTTGCCTGTTAGGGTGATGTGGATACACCTCCATCCCTGGTATGTCTCAGAGAATGTCTTGCACATGTGAACCTGGAGACCCGCTCAAGAGTGTTTAGGTCAACATTGCTTAGAGTAGCACACAGTACATGAAAGCAAAGTTGATGTGTAAATCGTGAGGATTCATCAGGTAGAATATTGCAGTGAAAATGAATGGGCGAAAATTTCCCATTACAGCATAGATGATTCACCTCAAATGTAAGTAGGAAAGACAATGCAAGAAGGCCACTTTTTGGAAAACTTTATAGCATGTAGTGAAATTTTAGATTCAGAATTAGCAGCCACATGTGGTAGAATATGAAGAATGGCAGTGTAGAATTGATCAGGCTGGAGGCCTCTTCTGGAGGGAAGGAGAGAGGAGAAGGGAAAGATACGCAGCCCAGTAGGGGTTGTGGGGCTGTTAGCTCTATACCTGGTTTTATTCTTCTTTTTAGAGAGAGAGAGAGAGAGAAAGGGAGAGAGAAACATTGATGTGAGAGAGAAAGCATCAGCTGGTTGTTTCCCTTACCTGAATGGATCTGTGATGTACATACCTGGACTGGGACCAAACCTGTAACCTAGGTATGTACTTTGATCAGAAATCAAACCAGCAACCTTTCAGTTACAGGACGACACTCCAACCAACTGAGCTACATGGGTCCAGGGGGTTTTATTCTTAATGTAGATGTTAGTTACCAAGGTGTTTGCTATGTATACCTTTTCGGTTTTTGTATGTTTGACAATGAAATTCACCGCCGCCACCACCAGACACTGCCTGATGAACACACAGCTGTCCTCTGCACAACTGTCTGAGCTTTTCTGTATATGTGAAGTAATCTGTAATAAGAAGGGATGGTGGAGGAGTGGAGCAGATGTTCCTGAGGTAGTGCAGTGGCGGGGAGCTGTGAGGCTGGGCACTGCAGTCAGCAGGCAGGTGCCAAGTTTCCCTCTGTCACCCTGTCCTGTCATGCTGGAAGGCCGACCTAGGCCATGGCTTCAGAAGGCCATTAAGGGGAGCCATGTGGACTTTCCTGCTGGCCTTTATCTGATGGTGATTCTTATTCCCTTCCCGTTCCTCATAGGGAGTCTCTTGCAATTCCTGACTCCTCTGCCTTCGGGCCCTAAGAGATTGCTGGGGGACAAAATTCCACATCTCCCTGAGGAGAAACCTGAGACTAAGGAATCTTGGGGACCACAATTCTGGTCAAGGGTTTAGGGATAGGCCTGGATTTCTTATTTTCTGGCTCCTGGTCAACCAGGTTGATGCTTTAAGCACCCATGGGTGTCTGGGATAAGCTCTGGAGCGCAGCATTGAGAAACAGATTTCCTGGCACAGTGTCCAGTTGATGAGAATCATGTGAAAGGAAAGCAACCAGAATTTGCTGGATCCAAGAGCTTTCTTCTCCAGGCTTGCTTTGGTGTGTGCTACCCAATGTGTGGACTGTGACAAGCAGCCTCAGCATCATCTTGATCTCATTAGAAACCAGTACTGCTGTGCTACTGCCACAGCAGAAGGTCTGGGAGTGGGGCCAGGCAGCTGCTTTCTTATCAGGCTCCCAAGGTGATTCTGATACCACCTCCTCTTCGAGAACAATTGTTCAAATGGTATAAGTAGACTTTGGACTTAGAAATGAGGAGCACAGGTGAGGGGTATGAAAATTAAAGGTATATTGGTGGAACAGTTCTTACTTACAGTCATTGAGTTGGCTGCTAGACATGAAGAACTTGGCCACAGGGACACAGCTGGGTTTTGGGGTCTCAGACAGATATTTTATGGATGGAGATCCTTTTGGAATTGGGGGATATCTGGGGAACTGTCCAGATTGTAGAATGGGTCTTCTTCCAGAAAGATTTGGCAACCCAGAAGGAAGGCTCAGTGGGTCAACTGCTGCTGCCTGGACAGCCAGTGTGGTGACCAGGGCCCAGAGGGTCAGCATCTTGGCAGCTGATATCTGCAAAGGAGGGAGGGCTTCGTCAGACTCCACATTCCCAGTGGACCAGAGGGCTGCCAGTATGTTTGTACTGGATGTACATGCAAGGTCCTAGCTGTTGTAGGAGGGTGCCATTCACATGGTAGATATTGTAGTTTGCATAGTGTATTCAAAGGACAATGTTTCAGCCCATGGCAGTCAGTGTCTTGAGAAGGGCTTCCATTGACTTCTATTTGACCTTTGCATAAAGGTGTGTATGGACTGGTGGCCCCCTTTGAGTACAGGCCACACCTTTCCCTGAAGGGTCCCACATTCTCTTGCCAGTCTTTGAGCCAAACATCCTTGAAGTGGTCTGAGTCACCTCTGGGGAACTGGACAGTGTTGAGTGATCCAACTACAAGTGGTGGTCAAGGTCTCTCCCTGTTTCAGGTCAGGCAATATATAGCGGTTTCTTTGTTGGTGTGAGCTTATCAACGGCCCATTCCTTTGTGGAGTATGAATGGATATCAGCTGCTTTAAACTGTCTGCACACCCCCTGAGGGGAGCCTGTGTCCTCATTAAGCAGGTGGTGAAACTTGTGTAGAGCAGGCAGTTATGCTTGCCTGTGCCCATTGTCCAGCCCCCTGGTAGTTTTGTCTGGTCAGGAGTAAACCACCTAATCAGCCATTCCCAGGTTTGGGAAACCACCTGCCACCTCTTTGGTTATTGGGCTGTCCTGTCATTTTAGCTCAGTGTGCAGAGGCCAGAGTTACCTCCCTGTGTAAGCAGCTCAGGTCTACTCTGTCTTTCTAAGGACCGTCATTGTGTTTTGGGCCAGCACTGGCATGGTTCGACAGTGGCATTAGCCAGTTCACACTATTGCACTAGTATCTGGCACAAAGTGGGCTCCCTGTGTATGAAGTGAATGATTGTGTTAACCAGGCCATCCACCTGCTGTGGCCCCTTCTGTGTGCAAGGCCATGTGTGGTCCTACTGACCCCTGGCCATGCAGCCTTTTTCCCTTGGCTGGAGTTGAGCAGCCGTAACTGGAGCGCTTGTGTAAGTGTGTGAGTGTCAAATCCACCTCTGTTGGTTGGGTGTGTCCATGCATATCCACTTACTAAGTACTGGCCAGGGTGCAAACATCTGTAATGTCTTATATAATCCTCCCAGCAAGTCCTGGCCCTTGGTAGTGCTATTACTCCCCTTTCCAGCAAAGGCACAGAGCTGGCTTCTCTCCTGGGCAGGAAAGCCCGTCTGACTCTGAGCTCAACTCTGTGACTCAGTGGAGGTCACTCCTTTCCTGACTGTCAGAGTCCTCCCTTCCTGTGCCTCTCAAAGTCCGTCTGTCTCTAGCACTTTGGGTGACATGGAGGCTTGTGTCTGAGGGCCTTTTCCCTCAGTGAAGCAAGTAGTCTCTGGAGTTCTTCTTGCTGTGGGTAGGTAGGTGCTGACCACACCACACTGCTTGTCATTCACCAGTGTCACCAAAGACCCCCTCTTGCAGAAATGTTGGGAAGGACATAATGGGAAGCTGGTGACAATCCTTCACATCGAACAAATTAGGCTTTATGAAAAAAAATCATCGGGGGACTTCCGGCAAGATGGAGGCATAGGTGGATGCACTGTACCTCCACACACAACCAAGATTAGAACAACAACAATTTAGAGGTAGAATAACACCCAGAACTGATAGAGAATTTATCTGAATGGAAGTCGGACAGCCAAGAAGTTGAAGTAGACCCGTTCATCCAGACTGGTAGGAGGTGCGGGATGCAGCATGAGTCTTGGCGTGGAGAGCAGAAAGCAGTGGGCGCATAAGGCAACCGGGAGCGCATAAGGCATCCAGGGTGCGCAGGATCGCAGCGGGTAGACCTTGAGTACGCGAGCGGCAGCTGGCGGACCGAGTGAGGTGGTGATTGTGGACCGGGACAGAGCGTGCAGCCTGGGATTCCAGGGAAGGGACTGTGGTCCCAGGAAAGCGGAGCTACCGCCATTGTTCCCTCCCGCCCCTGCCCCTACATACGATATCACAATCTAGCGACTGGGGTGCCCAGCCCCAGTGAATACCTAAGGCTCCGCCCCTCACCATAACAGGAGTGACCAGACCAAAAAAAAGAGAGAGAGAGAGAGAGAGAGAGAGAGAGAGAGAGAGAGAGAGAGAGAGGGAGACATGTCTCAAACAGAAGAACAGATCAATGCCCCAGGGCTCATCCTTTTGAGTGACTAAGAGGTAGCCAATCTATCAGATGCACAGTTCAAAACACTGGTGATCAGGAAGCTCACAGAATTGGTTGATTTTGGGCACAAATTAGATGAAAAAATGCAGGTTACCATAAAAGAGATGAAGGAAGATGCATGGAGAACCAATAGTGATGGGAAGGAAACTGGGACTCAAAACAATAGAGTGGACCAGAAGGAAGAAAAAAACAACCAAACAGGAAAGAATGAAGAAATAAGAATAAAAAAAAAACCAAGGAGAAGCTGAGGAACCTCCAGGACATCTTTAAACGTTCCACCATCCGAATTATAGGGGTAGCAGAAGGGGAAGAGGAAAAGCAACAGATTGAACACGTATTTGAACAAATAATAAAGGAGAACTTCCCCATTCTGGCAAAGGAAATAGACTTCCAGGAAATCCAGGAAGCTCAGAGAGCCCCAAAGAAGTTGGACCCAAGAAGAAACACACCAAGGCACATCATAATTACATTAGCCAAGGTAAAAAATGAAGGAGAGAATCCTAGAAGCAGCAAGAGATAAGGGGACAGTCACCTACAAAGGAGTTCCCATCAGACTGTCAGCTGATTTCTCAAAAGAGACCTTACAGGCAAGAAGGGGCTGGAAAGAAGTATTCCAAGTCATGAAAGACAAGGACCTATATCCCAGATTACTCTATCCAGCAAAGCTTTCATTTAGAATGGAAGGGCAGATAAAGTGCTTCTCAGATAAGGTCAAGTTGAGGGAGTTCATCATCACCAAGCCCTTATTTTATGAAATGTTAAAGGGACTTATCTAAGAAAAGAAGATAAAGAAAACACATGTATAGTAAAAGGACAGAAAACTCACAATGATTAACAACCACACCTAAAGCAAAACCAAAAGAAACTAAGCAAACAACTAGAACAGGAACAGAACCACAGAAATGGAGATCACATGGAGGGTTAGCAACAGGGGAGTGGGAGGAGGAGGAGTGGGAGGAGGAGAGAGGGGGAAAAGGTACAGAGAATAAGTAGCATAGATTGTAGGTTGAAAATAGATAGGGGGAGGATAAGAATAGTATGAGAAATGTAGAAGCTAAAGAACTTATAAGTATGACACATGGACATGACTAAAGGGGGGGATATGGGTGGGAGAGGGTGTACAGGGTGGAGAGGAGTGAAGGGGGGAAAATGGGACAACTATAATAGCATAATCAATAAAATATATTTTAAAAAATCATCACATGCTCATTATTCATTAATTTTGTGCTCATCTGTGAGAAACTGGCATTTACTGTCTCAGGTGACATGTAAGTATCCTGTGAGGAAAAATAAGACAATTCTGTGCCTGTGACTGAGTTGGTGGCAATATTGGTAGACACTGTCTTCAGTGGGACCCTTTGAGAATCCCAGTCACAAATCCCCATTTTCTAAAAGCAGAGGCACAGCCGTCAGTTGTGACAGCTGGCGTGCTAGGCAGAGTGCTGCGTGCATTTCAGCCAGGAAGGGGCCTGGCTGAAGAGATTCCAAATGCAAACCCTACTGTTGTGCTTTGATGAATCTCCTATGCTTGTTTCCAGCTCCAAATTTTGACCCGTTCTTTCATGAATTTGATTCAGTGAGCTCTTACCTTGCCGGGTGTAGATGAGTCGGTGTTGATGGGTGCACGTTTTCAGAAGCCGCCTCTCCTCCTGGTGTTGTCTGGATCTGTCAGGTGAAAAACCACATCCTACTTTTATAGACCAGTGTGTCTTGGAAAGTCATCAGACATGAAGACATGTGGTTCAAGTGTGCTAAGGGTGACATGCTACAGGCTGATTTCCAAGATGGGTACCTGCTAATGGTTGTGACATTTGTCTGTGTCTCTGTGAGAAATGTTCATGGTGCCTGGCACTTTTTCAGAGGGGGCATGCTGGCCAGGTACTGTCCCCTCCCTGATTTCAACCTTTACAGGCCTGTTATCTCTGAGTTGTGCAGCAGTGGTCGAATGGCAAAGTAGAGCCGTCTGTGAGGCCGCAGGTGCCCTCTCACTGAGAGCCCTTTAATGAAGGTGCAGCACTGTGTCCATAGTTGGCACTCAGCACCGAGCGACCAAACTAGCGTGGGGACCCGAGGAGAGGACGTGGGGTTGCTTTGGGCAGGGTGTCCCCCTGACATTTTATATCAGGTGTGTATAGGAAGTATGCAAATGTGCAAATATTTGGGAGTGAAGGGATGGATGCCTGAGGACTGGAGACGTACAGGGCGTCTGCAGTGGGTGCAGCATGACTGCAGGCCTGGGGGGGCTTGTCAGCATGGTTGCTCTGTCCTGAGCCCGGCCTGCTTTCCTTTCTGCGCTGGTTTTCCTCTCACGTGCTCCTTATTTAACGGCTCCTAAACTCCCAGAGCCCATGCCCTGGGCCTCAGGCTTTCCCCAACTGAAGAGGGCTATTCACGGTCATCTGTTCAGTTCCTACCACTGGAATTTTTGTCATTTTGTACATCCTGTCACAGTCCTGCTGTGTGGTGTCATCACAGCTTTAGGAGACCATAGCCTGGGAGAGGGAGATGACTCTGACAAAGCGTATGGTTAGTGTCTGCTTCTGCTCTCTTGAAGTGGGGGAGTTGGTTGGGTCCCTGCCTTGGAGCAGGCTCAGCATGGCTGCTGCCTGGCCCGCCCCCAGCCCACTGTGGTCCTCATGCTGTGAACCTCCAGTGCAGTTCCTGTTGCCAAAGGCCCTGTTTTGGGCTTTGTTGTAACGTCAGCTACAGAGAACAAATGGCAGATGACCTTTCCTCAGGGAGCAGAACCAAGCATTTTCACACGTGTTGATAAGTGGAGACAAAGCCCACTGTCCTGGGTCTTATTTTTCTTGGACATTTGAGGAAAATTGAGTGATCATTTAGGTGAAATTTGTGACACCCATTAGTGGGTGCGGCCCTTACTTTTGATGTCACTGATGGTTTCTCTGGACCCAAAGAATGACCCCAGCTCCAGAAGTGGGGAAAGGCGCATCCGGGGTGCAGCCTTTGATGGCCCCTTGGGGCTTCCTGGTTCCTTGTCTTTGTCTGTGCTTCAGCCTGAGGAGGCGGGGCAGCCATTGAATCTGCTAATCCAGGAAGCACGTGAAGCGGTTTCTCAGAAAGTGGCTTAGCAGGCTGAGCAGTAGGGCTCCCTTGTTGTCAAATCCTAAGTGATTTGACCTTCTGACTCTGGAAAGCGGGGGTCCTTTCAAGGCTGGCCAAGGCTTTGCTGGCATCCCAGTTGCTGGTGATAACGCTGGTGCCAATTTTTAATGGCCTGTGGGTGGAGATGTCACTCCCCATAAAAGGGAAGCCCATAGGCTCTGCCCCATCTTCTAGGCTCATCGGATCCCAGTAGATCCTGGTATGACTCTGGGAGCCCTACAAGTCTTCTGGTTCAGTGAACCAGAAGAGACCTACTCCAGACAAGATAGAGATCGACTTTCTTATCTCCCTGTCAGTGGGGTTCACCCCCAGATTTAATATGAGTCAGAGAAAGAGTGGAATGTGATGTGTGGGGACACAGACCACTTTAAGAATGGCTGGGAGTCGGCAGTGTGTGGGAGCTGCAGCACAAGGCCTAGAGCTCAGCAGATTCCTAGTAAGTGTCCACTGACCCTGCTATAAGCACCTTGTGCAGGGTCTTATCCTGGCCCCTCCATGTCCCCCTTGGCTTAGCCTGTGCCTTGTAGATGGGAGCTCCTTCTGGGCTGTCTTTCCAGGCAGTGAGCGGTTCTTACGCCTATTTAAGCCCTGAGGTTGGGTCATGCTTTTCCTGAAATGCCCACTCACCCATTCCTGCCAGGCCCCTCATGTAAATGAAGGCCTATGTATGCTGGGCCAGCCCTGTTCTCCAGAGAACAGGAGCCCTATTGTCTGTCCTTTACCTGCTGGCCTCGGGGAGGTCAGGGAGACAATGGCAGTAATGTTGCTTTCCAAGAAAGAAGGGCTTTCAGTGATAAGGCCCAACATCAGGAGGCCAGGTAACAACAGTGTTAATGACATCACCCAGAGGTGACATTGTCTGAGCATCTCCCGTGTGTCTGGAATCATTCTCTCTCATTTCATCCTCACTATAGCCCTCTGAGATTGGGACTGTGATCCCCATTTCATAGAGAAGAAAACTGAGGCCCACTGAGGGGAGGCCACATCCCAGGGTCAAACAGCCATTGAGAGGGGCCAGGCGAGCACTCAAAGCCTGCCTCCAGAGTCACATTGTTTAGACAGCCCTCGACCCACCACATTGCCAAGATCAACAAAACATGCGATTCCAGCCAAGAGACTCCCACTATAAGTGTAAGGCCAACACAGCAGGCAGGAGAGCACAACTGGCTTTCTTATTCCTGATGCTCAGGGAGGTGGCCAAGACTCTGGATGTCATCCACGGGTGGTCTGATGTGGCCCAAACATAGTTCGGATGTGGCCCAGGTTGGCTCAGAAGTGCCTGAACATGACCCAGATGTGCCTTGGATGCCCCCCCCCCCCAAGGCTGCCGGAGGCACAGTGACTCCCGAGTTGGGACAAAGATACATTCCAGACTGCAGAAGTCATAGACAACTATTTATTTATTGCAGAGAGGGACACCTACAGAGTTGGTTTTCAGTGGAAGCCAGCCTACCCTGGATGGCCACTGTCCAAGTCTTCACTGGAAGACAGGAGAAGGGTCTGGGGTTCTACTCGGAGGCTGGGGTGACCACAAGGGCGTCCTGGAATTGGAGAAGAAAAGTCAAATGGGTTTTTTAGCTCCTGCCTTGTGATTTATGTTGGTTTGTCCTCCTCAAGGTGACCACTGGCATTGGGGGTCATGACCATGAACTCACTTATACAGAATCCTCGGAAGGGTCAGAGGAGTAGGGTCTGTGTGTGACAGGTGATGCCACACAGGGGTTTGGAGCACAGGCAGAGTATCTGCACGCAGAGTGTGGGACTGTATAGGATTGTTGTCCCCAGTCCCAGCTGATGACCAGTCTCCCCAAAATTTCCTCAAATGGAGATTCCTAGTTGTATCCACTGGGCCTTAGGCAGCTACATTTTTAACAAGGCTCTGGCTTTTTAAAAAAAACTAGGTGTGATATGAAGAACTTAATCCATTAGATTTCCCCCAACATTTCATTATGGTTATTTTCAAACACATAATAAAGTTGAAAAAATTTTATAGTGAGCACTCATATACTTATCACCTAGATTCTCCTATAAACTTTTAAAAACCATACTTGCTTTATTTCATATTTAACCACTTGTTTATTAGTTCAGCTAGATTTTAAAACACATGTAAAGCTATAAAAAGGAAATAAATGTGCTGCCTAGTCCAAAACAAATGAATAAAACAAAATAGGAAATTTGGAAACAGTTCCAAAGAATGAAATGGTACTTTTCCAATGCAAACTATAAATGTTGTGATGTGAGTTGATTTAAAAAAAAAAAAAGAGGACAGTTGCTAAATGCGCCCTAATATGAGATACGTGAAATGTGGGAAATAAGCCGGTGTCCATGCAATTGTGCAGACACCGGTTGTCTGTCCAACGTGAGTCCAGTGCAAGTATGTGTCTTAGATTAATAAATTGCTTCTACTTTAATCAGATTGTTGTAATATAGTCCACTAGTGCATGACCTGTGTATTCAGACATCTGCCAAGTTTTATGGACGAGGAGCCTGGGCTCAGAGAGGCCAGAGGACCTGCCTGAGGCCCCGGGGCTGGAGAGAGGCAGAGCTGGGGTGTGAAGCAGTCCTCTGGTCCCCGAGTCTAGACTCCCAGCCTCTTTCGGTACCACCCCCAGGACTGTTCTCATTATTCTCCATCACAGACAGCTGAAGGGTGGACATGGTTTTTGAGGAGGGCAGCTGATAATAAGTCAAATGTCGACCTGTCTTTGAAGCTAGTTAAAGAAGCCTCCTGCCATTCTCCCAAATTTGACTTGAGTAGGGTGGGGCACTTGTGAGACTTCCTTTCTTCTGGGGGTTTCTCTGGAACGGAATAGCTCAGGAATTCAGTGGTACCAATCCACAGCTTTGGGCAACTCAGGACAAATAAGAGTTACAGGTTTGGTCCAAAATGCCTCCCTGGTCTTTGCTGTGGCACTTTGGCCATGGAAGGGTGGGCCGTTACCTGCGGATTTTCTTAATTGTTAATAATTCTGCTTTCAATGTCTCTCCCCTTCTAGGGTAGACTAGAAACTCCAAGAAGGCAGGGGTTTCTGTCTGTTTTGTTCACAGTTGTGATCCATGCCTGGCACATAGTAGGTGCTTAGTAAGTTCCTGCTGGCCAGCTGATTGAGAGGGAACCACCTCACTGTCATGGGCTCATGTGGATATTGGGGCCCAAAGCAGGAGGTTATCAGGGCAGGTGCTGAGTGCAAATGTCAAATCTGCCACCTACTGGGTATGTGACCTTGGAAACGGACTTGTCATCTCTTAGTCTCAGTTTCCCCATCTGTCAAATGGGTATTATGACAGATGTGCCTCAAAGGGTGGTTGTGAAAACTGAGCAAGATGCTGCCTATACCCCAGTGCCTGGCACAAAATGATTATGGGCTGTTAAATATTATTAATGATAATATTTGGGGGTGGGGGTGGGAGTGATGCTGCTACAACTCCTCCCCCCAGCAGCTGCCAGAGAGAGTCATGTGCTCAATAAGCATGTATTGAGCATCTACTGTGCCAGGCCTTCCTGAATGAATGAAGGAACAAATGAGTGACAGGAATAAGTTGGAGGTGTATTGACCCCAGGCAAGGACGGTTGTATTCTTCCACTTACAGATGAGGAAGTAAGGCCCCAAAAGAAGAAGGGACTTGCCCAAGGTCCCCCATGAGTGACCCAAGGGGCCCAGGTTGGAACACAGCCCAACCTCCCAGCCCAGGGATCTCCCACTGACTGCGTCCTCCCCTGGGGAGGGATGTTTAACCCCACTCACCTTGGTCAGAGACCATGAAGCTGCCTTGAACCCCAAGGCCTTCACCATCGGCACTGATATCCCAGGTCTTAATTTGCCTGAAATAACAAATATAGTCAGAGACTGGTGGGCCTGGGGTGGACCTGGGCAGCTCTGGGCACTCCTGCAGTTCCCAGAGGGGGACTCAGGACCTGGCATGCCCACTTTAGACTGTCCCTTTTGCCTCTGCTCCTCTGCTCTCCTGCCCAGCATCCACTCAGCCTCCTTAACCCTTGCCTCCAGCACCAGCTGTGGCTGCTCCAAAGGGCACCCTCTGCATCCTCTCACGCTCCTGCTTAAGAACCATCAGGGCCTCCCGTTACCCTCAGCAGAAATGTAGAAATTAAGACTTCTCATTCAAATAAAATAAAGAAATGGAAAAGGTAGCTTGGCATAGGTTACCAATTTTCCCCACCCTTGTGACCTGAGGCTTAATTAGAGTAATTCCACCTTTTCTCTTGACTTCTTCCATTACTAACACAAATAACATTTTTAACAATAGCAATGGTTGAGAAGTGTTGAGCACCGACTGTGCTAGGCACTGCCCTTCTCCCCCATACCCCCACCTCTTACAAACAGCATCTCTTTTATGTTTCTGAGGAAGGTACTCTTATTTCCCCATTTTACACATGGGGAAACTGAGGCTCAGAATAATTAGGCAGCATATCTAAGGCCAGGCAGCCAGCAAGAGGAGGAATCAAGACTTAAACCAGGTCTGCCTGAGGCACTCCAAGTGTGCTCTCCTTGTGTGTTTACACCTCTATCTCCTGTCATCATCCCTGTGAGGCTGGGGCATTGCCTGGGCCATCTTTGCATGCCTGGGCTCTGGGACCAGAAGTTGGAGGTGGGAGAGCTCATTTTCAGATGACTGGGTGACTGGGAAGGCTTCCCGTGGTGGAGCTTGAACTGGGGTAGCAGATGAATAGAAGGGGCCCCAAACGGAGACTCAGGCAGGAGAAGTACCGTGCCACCCCCGAAGCCCTGGGAAGTGGGGGGATGGAGAGCAAAGGCACACACCATTCTCATTCGGCAGCAGAACAGAGGCAAGAATCTCCGTAGTGATGTCTTTCAGAAGCTCAGGCTGTGAGAGAGAAGGGGCACTGTTACCCTGACTGAGATCCTCAAGTCCTCCCAGCCATTCCTAGAATGGGCACAGCCCAGCCCCATAGTGAGGACAGCTGGTGGAGAGGCCAAAATCCCAAATCTCCTGCCAGTCAAAGCTGCAAGAGCTCCTGGGGGTGACACAAACCCAGCTGGCCCTGGGTCCAGTAGGTGAAGGGACTGGGGTACATCAGAATGATGCATCCCCCATCTGCCACTCTCAAGAGTTCCAACAGAATCTACCCAAGGAAATGTAGCCCTGTGCTTCCCGAGGCTTAGACTTCTCAAGGGAAGCTGGAAGTCCTGATTTTCATGGGGAAACCTCCCCACTTAAAAATATTAGGCAACAAATTAAAAAACAAAGTAAAAACATAAGGGAAAGAAAGAAAAAGAAAGAAAGAAAGAAAGAAAGAAAAAGAAAACAACAAAAACCCCACCAAATCCCCAAAAGACAGGACTCAGCCAATTCCAGATCTGTGAGTTAGTCTGACTCAGATGAAGAAACTGAGGACCAGAGGGAAGGGGCTGGGCAGGGTCACTGAGGTGGGTTTGTGATGTAAAGGTATGAAAAGGAAATAAATATGCTGCTTAGTCCAAAACAAATGAGTAGAACCAAATAGGAAATTTGGATACTGTTCCAAAGAATGAAATGGTACTTTTCCAAACAAAACTGCAGATAGAAGAGATTGGTTTTCTAATTTTGGGCCAAAACTTCACAGAAGGAAAGTGAGTGTATATCTGTGTGTCTGTATGTGTGTGTTCTCAGCTCTGTTCGGCATACAGTAGGTGCTCAGTAAATGCCTGAACCAGGAGGTTAGGCTTTGTGGCTGATAATATGGAGGCTGGCCAGCCCACTATGAGGCTACCCATGGGCACCTTGTTGAAAGTACATTCTGGGAAATATCTCCCTTCCAAAGGGGCCATCCTGGGCTATTCTGTGTCCCCAGGGGCAATCTGTCAATACTCACATTGAACAGGCCAATGTCTGAGTTCATCAGGTGGATCCCATCAGAGCTGCAACAGAAGGTGCCCATGAGAATGATTCCTCTGAGTCTCATTCATTCATTTATCCATTCATTCAACAACTGTTTATTGAGTACCTACTATGTACCAGGCACAGTGTAAGCTCTGGAGATATAGCAGTGAACCAAATAAAATTCTTGCTTTATGGAGCTTACATTATAATTGGGGGTGGGGTGGGGGGACAGAAAACAAATAGCTGCCCAGAGAACAGAAAAATTGTCCTCAGGCATGAGGACCATGGTGAGCTGGGGAACTCAGTCTCCTCCTGAAGAGGTACCTGATTCCCAGCTCAACTAGTTACTGCCATGGAGGAATACAGGCCCACGACAGTCAGAAATTCTGATTTTTAGATGTTGGCAACTCATTTATATATATATAAACCCCTTATAAACCCCACTCTAACCCTATGTGGGCTAATCAAAACACATTCATGGGCTTGAATTGCCGTAGGAGGCTCCAGTGTGTAGCCCCTGAACTCCCTCGGGGGCAGCAGGAGGGTGGGCGGTGGGCGGGGGGGCGCACAGAAGGCAGCTGGAGCCCTGTGCTTCTGGGCTGGGCTCCATGACTGTCACTGCTCTGTGATGGAGGGGTCCAGAATGGGCCGCCCAAGGCCGACGGGATGATGCTGGGCAGACTGTTCCTGCAGCCAGGGTCAGCCACCCCATGGCTGCTGCAAGGCCACTTCCCTTCCCTTCTCTGCCTTTCACACTCAGCCCTTGACCGTGGGACAGTCCAGCTAAGGCAGCCCTTCTGCCTGTCCTGGAGTAGTCATCACTGGATGCTCACACCCCAGAGACTCAAGACACTGTGTTTCAAGAAACCCAGGGGTGAACAGGTGGGACTCATTTTCATCACCAAGTCTTCACAGTGATTTACATGTTTACCTGATTTGATCTAAGCTGAGGGTAAGCTGGTCGCCTTCGGTGTGAAACTGAGCGTCTGAGCTGGCTTCCTGCAACGAGAGAAGCCCAGGCCCCATTTCTTTTAGGGGATAAATCAAGGGTGGGGTGTGGGGTTGTGCAAGGAGGCTTTGGGGTCAAGCTGACACAAATCTCAGCTGCCAGCTCTGTGACCTTGGGAAAGGGCTCAGCCTCTCAGAGCCTCATTTTCCTCATCTATTAAATGGGCTGGTACCTGTACCCACCCCCACTGAACAGATAACCACATAGGAGTGTTGTGGGGAATGACGATGATTACAATGATGACAGCAGCCAACATGCATAGAGCCCTCACTGTGGTAAATGACTGAAAAGGGGGAGCAAAAGGCCTGACCGACAAGAAGGTCACAGGGTCAGAGTTGGGCCCCCAAAGCTCCTGATTCTTGAGTTTAGAGCTCCCTATACTCCAATCCCACTGGGTGACAAGAGTGGTGGAAACGTTTAGCAAAGCAAGTGTAGTGAATGGGCACAGCGAAGACTCCCCAGATTGCTGCCAATGTCACGGGCAATGGAACTCACAATGCCCAGGGTGTAGAAGGGGCGGCGGACTTCATTGGTGGCAAATACTTGCAGCACGATGAGTTGGGCCACCTTGACAATGCCCTGGTCCAGAAGGACCTCTGGGGACTCCTGGATTAGGATCTTCACAATCTGCGTGTGCCCCAGCTGATTCGCAGCCTGGAAGGACATCAGACCTGAGTGTGGCCTCCCAAGCACTTCGCCTCGGCCCATAGGTCCCGTGTGGTCCGGCCCGTGCCCAACTTCCCGACCTCCCTGCTTTCTCTCCGTGCTCTAGCCACACTGTTCTCTCAAGTCCTGTGATGGATTGTTGCTCTGTCCATCTCACAGCCTGTGGTTTCGTTTCTCCTTCGGCCTGGAATACCCTTTCCTCCACGGAAACCCTCCCTAGTTTCTCAGACTCCGTCAGGTGCTCCAGTAATGCTCTCATAACCCTTAGAATCTGTCCTCTGTAACTGAAATATTAGCTGTGTAATTATTTGATTCCAGTCAAGCTGTGCTGTTAGACTGACATCTTCATAAGGACAGGGACTCAGTCTGTAAAAGTCACCAGTGCTGGAAGGAAGGAAGGAGAGTGACCCCACACGTATTTTTATTCCCCAGAGGCCCGTGGACAGACCACAGCAAACACCCATCAAGCTGCAGATGGCCGATGGACCAACCTTTTCACTGATCACCTCGATGTTAGACTTCAGCCGGAGGGCCAGCTCAGGAAGCTGAGGATGAGAAGAAGCCAGAGTAGGTCAGCTTGGGGGAGAGGGGAGAAACGCCTCCCGCAGCCGCACTGCTGGGGTCCCAAGAACTCTGGAAGAGCTGGGTGGGCCTGGTGGTCCAGGACATGTGTTTGCCACTGGTGGAAGATAGCCCTAGGTCAGCCGCTGCGGGGCATGGGGTCCCCCTTGGCCTAGACTTTTACTGTGGATTGGTGGTGGTTGTAGGTTTGTGGGCAGCTCACTGCTCCCAGAGGACACAGAGAAGTGACCCAGTTCTCACTATAGTCATGAACGTGGTTGCTGGTGACTCCTCCTTTTCTCTTACCATCTCAGCCCCTTGCTCTGAGTTCTAATCCTAAAGAACTTGGTTATCTGTGGCTTGTCATCTGACTTCAAGTCTTGACACCCTCTCATAACTTTGGGCCAATCCCTTCCCCCTGTGGGCCTCAGTTTCCCAATCAGTCATCTTGGAGGAGGTGGCACACCCTGGTTGACTACTGTGCTGTGTTGATAAAGATTCCAAGGCTATGTTGGCACCTAGGCTCAATAGGAAGGAAGACCCTGATTGATTAGTAATGTCTGCTGTGGGCCCCATGGTGGACAGCAGTGGCATGGTATCTAAGATGCCCTTTGGTTCAAGAGGACTGTTATTTGGTAGAAGAAGCAGGTTTATGAGGTTCCGGAGGGCAGACTAGGACCAGGGCTGGATGTCACAGGGAAAGTTTCAGCTTTAGAGCTACATGTCAGAGACAGAGACCGTTGTGGGGGTGGTGGAGGGTGCTCTCCATTACTAGAGGGATTTAAATTGAGCTTGACAGGGGATTCCGGCCCAGGGGCTTAGGGGTCCCTGCACCCCCTTTGATTCAGGAAATTCCTGTGATGCAGCAGAGGTGGCTGCATCCTCTGTCCCATGCTGAGGCTTACCACATAGTCCAACAGGACCATGATTTCTTCAGGAGGGATCAGGGCAGCCATCATAGCATTCACCACGTCCTGTCTCATGGCGAGGGTGAAAGGGGCGCTGTCCAGGGCGGGCATCGTCAGGGGAACTGCAGACTCATTGAACCACCTCTTCACATTTTTCTCTGAGTCCAACAACCTGGCCTAAGGAGACACAGAGCAGAGAGTGGGCTCGGAACTTTAACTCTGAGGCATACCCAGTAACAACCCAGAAGGACACAACACCACTCAGTCTGTTTCCCCTTTTGTGCTTCCTTCCAGGGAGCTTAGCTTGGCATTCAGTGCCTTGCTGTAGGTGATGAGTTATCTCAGGTGCCCAGTGCCTGAGATAACATCTAATCCACCTGCATCCTTTAGATAATCTGATTGTTTCAAACTTTAAATGTTTTATTTGGCATTCAGATTTCAACTTTTCAGATACCTCATGAACCTTTTGGGTAATGGGAAAATTAAAAACTGCAACAAAATTGATGGAAATGATTGATGCCGCAGTTTTCCAAAGGATCCATGGAAACTGGTCTGGGATGCGAGCTGCTTGGGCTGCTGGTCCCTTAGGGAGTCAAGCCCAGTGTGTATGCAGCTCCATGTACTGGGGTTCTCCTGCTTGCCAGTCTTCAGTCTTATTTCATTCTCTCCTTGGTGACTGTGACTAAGCTACATTTTACAAATGAGGAAACTGAGGCTTGGAGAGGTAAAGAAACTTGCCCAAAGTCACACAGCCAGAGACTGGTGGAGCTGGGAGAGAAACTTAGATCTGTGTGATTCTCGGTGATGTGTTTTGATCCTGGGCTCCCGTTTCAAGGTAACCAGGTAGCTGGGGGTTGGCCGAAGACTGCCTGGGAGAAAGGCCAACAGCTGCAGTGCACTCTGGCCTGTGACTGGGGAATTCAGGGTCGGAGGACAGATCGCCAAGGCCGACATTCTGTGTTTGGCCCTTTGATTCTACCTGTTGTTTTTTCTGCGTCAAATGGCTAACATAGGACATGTTCAGCCTGCTGCGATTTTCCTAAATCAGCCTGTGTCCTAACTGTGATCAGTGTTTTCTCCCTTGAAAGAGACCCATGGTGTCTGACCCTTGGTGGACAGAGAAGGGCAATGATGTCCCCAGTTTACTCTCATGGTTCCATGACACTCACCCCCAGGTTGAGCTGGATGACATTACCCTTGATGGCAGTAGACAGAAGGTCAAAGTTCAGGTGGTCAAAGCTGACGGGAATAGACACTGCTCAGGGACAAGAAGAAAGTTGTGTGAGGTTGAAGGGAGGTATTGGATGGGGTTGTTTGGGGGCTACTTTTGAATGGAGCTGCATTATTGCATGGGGCTGGGTAAGCAGAGGGGAGCAGGGGTGATGGTGATGTTGATAATGACAATGATGAAAATGATAATGACTGACATTTATTGAATGTATACTGAGCTCTGAGCTGTGTGAAACCTTTACATGTATTAGCTCATTTAATCCTCACAATAGCCTTAGGAGGTAGGGCCTATTATTACCCCCATTTTCCAGATGGGAAGCTGAGACTTAGAAAAGTGAAATGACTTGCTCATACTGTGAAATTTGAACCCGGTGGTTCTATGCCAGCGTCCTGGTTTGGAACAAAACTGACCTATTGCTTATAACTCTCCACCTCCCTACCAGACTGACCTGTACCCAGGCAGATCTGGATCTGGCCACTGGGTCTCACATGTTCGCCCTGGGATTCCTCACTTGGCCGCAAGGGGGCAGTGGCATCTCAGTTGCCCTCGCTGTTGGGCCGAGAATGGGGAGGGCATCGGAGGAGGAGGTACAGGGACGGCCAGGGAGTAGGTCCTCAGACCTTCTATACTCACTGACATTCTCCCTGATCCGACTCCTGCCCTGCCCCTGGGGAGGTGAGGAGCCAGATAGACTTCCGTTCTAGCTACAGTAGCCTTAGGTGGTAACTTTCAGCCTCAACCTCAGTTTACTCGCAGGACTGATATCTAGTAAAGTTGGCTTGAATCTGATTTACACCACAGCTGAAATCTGAAGAGTTGGGGTTAAGCCTTCCTCTATCACTAACTTCCTCTGTGAACTTGGATAAACGATTGAACTCTGAGCCTCAGTTTTCTTGTCTGTGAAGAGGGGCAAGGATCACTACTTCATGGTGTTGTCTGGGGAGTCAGCCAGACAGTATGTAAAACACCCAGCCCAGTATCTGTTCTATGGGTGTTCAACGCTGCTGATTCCACTCTCTTCTTCCCATTCCCCTGTGGCGGCCTCTGAATGAGCCACGTCAGATCCCAACACAGGAGGCAGTAGAATTTTCTTCTTCCTGCCAGTCCCCACTCTGAGGTGTCTGAGCACGGCAGAAATTTGAGGTGGGGGTTGAAGCCTGTGACCTTCCATTTTTGCTACCCTCAGGGAGGGAGCAGTGACCTCCTTCCTGAGCATACACTGGCCTCTTCCCTTGTTCCCTCTTCTCTAAGCCCAGAGTGGTTGCTGTGTCATCCATCCATCCATCCATGCATCCAGTACATGTTTGAAAATACTTCTCTGTGCTGCCAGAACACCTGCTTTGTGCCTGGAACTTTCCTGTAAATTTTTAATCCTCATTAACAATCCTGTGAGGTAAGGCCCATTTTATGTATGTATAAGCTCCATTTTATAGATGAGGAAGCTGAGGATGAGGAGGTGGAGTTGGATTCCCATAGTCACAGAACAAGTCAATGGTAGAGCTGGAATTTGCACTCCGGTTTATCGGGGGCACCTGCTGGGTCACGTGGGAACTTGCCTTTAGTAGGCACTGGTGAAGTCAGAGTTGTGAATTCCTCTCTGCTCACCCCAGGCAGGGATCAGCTGATGCTCTTCCCACCTGCTGCTCAAACCTGACTGGGGAGGCACCCTGTGGGCAGAGCCAGGGCCTGGAGGCTGGCTCATTGGTAAAGGAAGAAGGTGGGAGAGAGCAGCGCACTTACCGTTCACCAGGCGCAGGAGGTCCTCATGCATGTCCTCAAGGGCCTCCTCGATCACAGGACATAGCTGTGACAGCACAAATACAGAAATTCCATAAGCAAGGGGGTCCCACAGTGACTCATGTCTGGCTCACATGGCCTGAGTCCCACTGCAGTGCCCGTGGCCAGCCAGGTTTTTGTCCATGGGGTTGAGGACTCTGATGCATCCACTCCCCCAGCCAACCCAGCTGCTCAGAGTGCGCCCCTCTCCCCCGCACCCCGCCCCCCCCCCCCCGCCCCCGCCATCCCAATCCCCTGGTGAACCTGGGATCTTTTGCGGTGGTTTGCCCCATGCCTTATGCCCAAGGTACACCTGGCCCACCAGGTGCCCTCCCTATCAGACTCATCTTGTTCCCGAGAGCCCGTGTGTTCATTATGGAGTTTCTCCTTCATGTCAGACTCTAGGACAGAGGCCAGCAAGGCAGACGGAACCAGACTTGTGAACAATCTCTTTGTGTCCTTTGTGGGTTCGTGGCTCCTTCCAAACTGCCATCAGCTCTCGCCAGAGAGCAATTTTGTCCCCCAGGAGATGTTTGGAAATTTCTGGAGACATTTTTAGTTGTTACAACTCAGGAGGGGGATGAAGTTGACATCTCGTGAATGGAGACCAGGGATGCTGCTAAACATCCCACAGTGTACAGGACAGCCCCCCCCTCCAAGGGAAAGTTGAATTTTTCAGGATTTTCCAGTTTGAGATTCCTTTACAAAGGCTCTCTGGAATGGTTTAGTTAAGTATTAAATATGATGCAGCTATTACAATAATTCAGAATACTGTACAATGGCATAGCAAATATATGTCACTTAAATAACATAAAATAGTGTTGACACCGAGCGCTGCCACATAAACACATGAGTGCATGTGGGCGGAGCCTGGAAGGCAATATGCAAATGAGAAAACAGCTGCTGAGTTAACATAGCAGGATTATGGGTATTTCCCCCCTAAAGTTGTTTTGTTATTACATCATCTTTTCATTTTAAAAATGTTCTATTGTAAAAAAATTAGTTAGCTCACTGTCATGAACATCATCTTGGACTTTCTAGTGGAAATCAACTTAGAGAGTTTTAACTTATGTGTGGCATGTAAGGGACACATAACATGATTATATCATGTTTACCGACTCAGAAAAATAAATCCAAAAGGACCTGGTGGGTGACAGACCCCTAAGGACCACAGGTCGGTCGGAGACACTAGTATACTAGAGCCAGCTTGTACTGGTTTGTGAGGGCGATTTGTTCAAGTTTCAAGAATGTCTGAGATGGTACCAAATTCAGACATTATTAAAAGTTAAAGTATATAAACTTACAACTAAGAAAATTATATTGAAATCAAAGTTAATAAAAACTCAAAACTCATTACTTCCTAGTTATTTTCTTTATCTTACTGTTATCTCTTGCTCTTGTGGTCATTTGTGTCTACTGTATTCACGAGGGGGAAAACCATCTGATGGTGTGCTGCTGTACACTGCTTCCCAACTCTGCTCAGTGACATCGCCTTAGTAGCTTGAAATTGGCCTGGGAGGGAAATCAGCAAATGCTGCAAATCTGGGCTCCCTCCCCTCAGCCTCTCCAAAGTTAGTTGTTCAGCACAATTTATCAGCACATCACTGTTCAAGGTCTCCTGGCTGATTTTTGGCGGTTCCATTACCTTGACCTCAATGATCCCCTGCTGAAAGCATGATCCAGACCTGGAGTTTCCCACTCAAGGAGACACAGGTCCCTCAGAACCAGCTTGCAGTTCCACTCCAACCCTACAGGGGGAGCAATCTTTACAGCCCAGTGAGGTCCTGAGTCCACTCACCTGGCTTTTCACCAGTTTGGGCAGGGCTGGCACCAGCAGTTTCATGACATTGTTGGCTAAGGGATTGACCAGGAAGGAGAGCCTTCCCGAGAGGAGAAAAGGAGAGAGATTAGGAAAGGTCAGAGATGATTGCTCCTCCCTTGTTTTGCAGAAGGGGAGACTCAGTCCCGGGGAGGAAGGAACTTGCCCAAGGTCACATAGCAGGCTGTTAGAGACAGGGCTGGGAGTAGTCCCTGAGCCAGGTGTAGACGGTGGCAGAGAGTTCTCAGGGAGCAGGGGCTGGGGATTGCCATAGAAATTTGTGCTGGACACTGGAATGATGGCATCCCCCCCACCCCCCACCACCAAACTCCTGCTGAGAGGAAGAGGGAAGCACCACACTTTTGAGCCCCTGCTGTGTGCTACCTCTGCTGCTGAGTGCTTACAGCTGTGGCCTGGGCTAATCCTCTCACTGCCTCTTGGAAGGTGAGGCACAGAGAGGGAACTTGCCCAGCATCACCCAGACAGTAAATGAGGAGATACACTTGCCCGACTCTAAAGCCTGTTTTACCCCTGTCTCCACCCCAGCTTGCCTGGGGTGGTTTGAGGGGCCCTAGGAAGGTGGCTCCTCTCTACCTTTAAAAGTTTGCTCCACTGCCTGGCACAATGCCTGAAATTCCACCACTATGGCTTCCACACTTGATGTCTTGCAGTTTCTTTGGCATCACAGATTCCCTGAGGGGAGCCAGGAGGGTTGGTCCCTTTCTTTCTCTGAGTGTCAGTGTTCTGCATTTGTAAAATGGGGCAAGACCGCCACTTGGCTTTCCTCCCAGGCACTTTGGGAGCCCAATGGGAGGTGGCCACACTCACTTCTGCAGCAGGCTGATGCGCAGACTCCCCTGGCTGTTGGAGCAACTGCTGAGGACAAGGCGGGTGGCCTGGTCTTTGCTGTTGGTCCTCACTCGGATGGTGGCTTGGGCCTCTGTCTCCATGTGCATCTCCACGATGGTCTTGACCAGTGGCCTGGGAGTGAAGGTGCCCAATACTGTGAGCATCATCCCAGCTTCAGGCTGGAGCAAACCCGCTGGCCCTCTCCGTCTTCTGGCTCTCTGACCTTAGCATGTCCCATGCTCTCTTCTCTAATTTCTCTCCTGGTTTAAATCCTCTATATATGCCAACAGCTTCCAAATTTATACACAACCCCTTACTCAGGTGTCTTACAGGCATCTCAAGCTTAGTGTGTACAACACTGAACTGTGGAACTTTCCCAAACCTACTCCTCTCACGGTCTTTCTGTCTGGGTTGCTGGCCACTCCCTCCTGCCAGTTGCACAGGCAGAAACCTCGGAGTCAGCCTTGATTCCCCAGTCTCTCTCTCTCCTACCCTTTTATTCATCAGGAAATCCTGTTTTCTCTACCTGCCTTCCGAGCATATCCAGAACCTTGCCACCTTCCTGCCCCACAAACTATGGTCCCAGCTATCATTGTCTCCATCTGAATTATTTTAGTAGTTTCTGGATGACCTCCATATACAGGAACCAGAGGGATTCTTTAAAAAAATGTGAAGCATGTCATGTTTCTCCTCTGCTCAGGACCCTCCATGGCTCCCGTCTCACTCGGGAAAAGCCGAGTCCTCAGCCTGGTCCACAAGGCCCTGTATGATCCAGTCCCGGCTGCCTGCTGGCCTCACCTCCCATGATTCTCCTTTTCTCTCCCCTCTGTCTTTGCCATTCTTTGAACAAAGAAAGTGTACTGTTGCCTCAGAGCCTTTGCACTTGCTCTTTCCTCTGCTAGAACTGTTTTCCAGATCCCTGCGTAGGCGCAAAGGGGGGATGGGTAGATGCACCTGTTAGGCCTGCAGTGCCTGACCGAGGGGATACTCACGTGTTGAATCCGGCCACCATGTCCAATGGGATCGTGACCATTAGCTCCTGGTTGTTATCCGAGGGTTGCACCTGCACCTGGAGGATGTTGGCTGAGGTGACTTTCAGCCTGGATGAGATGCAGAAGAGACGAGAGTCATCTGAGCGTCAGCCACAAACTTTCTCCCCTCCATCGTTCCACTCTCCTCTGTTGCCCAGCCAGAAGCTGGACCCAAGCCCTGTCTGCCGACTCTTCCCCAGTGTGGTCTGGCCACACCCTCCCCCCAACCCCTGCCCCTGCTCACAACACTCCTGTGGCTCCGGCCTTACTTAAGACATGAATCCCAACTCCTTGGCCCGACTTCTAAGACCCTCTGTGACCTGGCCCCTCTGACCACCCCATGCCCACCTTGGGGTTTGAGCAACAGCCATTCTGACCTACTGTCACCCCTCTGTGCCTTTGCCCAGACTGGTCCCTCTGCCTGGAATACCATTTTCTTCTGCAGCTTGGAGTCAAATACTCACCTGTCATTCGAACTTAGAGGTGTCACCTTATCCCTTTACCTCTCACCCCAGGTCACTTCCCTTTGGAGTCACCCTATTAGGGGTCCTGTGTGACTCTTTCATGGTTACTAACTCCTCTGGGAGCTTCTGAGGAAGGGACTTCATTTGCCCCACTCCTTGTGGTCAGGCACAGAGTTGGCACCAACTGATGCTTGTTGACTGATCAATTGAGTGTGCAAAGTGTGTCCTGGGCAGAAGTGTGGGCAGGGAGCTCCCAGCCTGGTCCTGCTCCACTTACCAGATAATGAGGTTCAGGACGGAGTTTACCAGGTTGCCTATTATGGGGATTCCCCCGGCCGGCTTCTCCCGCATGGCACTGAGCAGAGGCAGCTGCTGCAGGATGTTGACAGCATCATGCTCCTTCAGCTGCTGGGTCAGCCCTGGAGACAGATTCTAGGGATTAGGGTTCAGCAGGAGGAGCAAGAAGGATGGCTTGGTGGGGGCTCCAGGCTGGGAGGGAGCCTCACTAGGACTATCAGACCTGGGCACAATACAATGGTGTGGATGCTTCCATCCTGACCATCACCACTGTGGAGACATGGCCTTGAGGATGATGGCCCAGATGGGTCATCTTCACATAAATACTGAGGCTGGGGCATAGGTAGACCACTCACACCCCTGAGCATTGCCAGCCTCTGCATCCCTCCCACCAGTCAGCAGCAAACCGTTCTGGACTCAAGAGGCAGGGGATTCATAAGGCTCTGTTTGGGGCTGTTTTGCTGCCAAAAAAACACTTGCTAACAATTCTCTGGCATCCACATCCTATGGGCCTCTTATCCAAAGAGTATCAAATGCTGAGCAGAGAAAGGGGGAGGCAAGGTTGGGGGTTTGTGAGCCAGGAGCCCTGGGTTTTGGTCCCTGCTGGACTCTCCCTGGCAGCCAGAGCCCATTTGGCTTGTGTGCAGAGTAGGTCAGAAGTGCTGCAGAGCTGATGCTCGGGAAGCAGCCCTGGTCCGGTGACTGATGGGAATCGATGTGTGAACACCCTAGCTCCCTCAACCCTCAGGCAGGATGACTCAGGGATGTGTGCCCCACTGTGTCCCAGATTCCCTGTGCACTATTGCCTCTGGGCAACCGCCCTTTTGCCTGCCCTGTGATAATGGAGATGGGCCCTGGAGATAGTCCTCCTTTGCTGGCTGGTGCAACGTTGAGCTCTGTCAGCAGAGGCTCTGGAAGGCCGCGGAGGAGGAAGAGGCTCCCCTCGCCAGGCTCCTGTGGTCTCATTGTCCGGGGCTGCGAGTTCAACAGCAGCCCCCTGGGCAGCTCGTGAGTACGGGTGGGTGCCCCAGCTCCTGTCCAGGAAGTTTCCTGGAGAAGGCTTCCCAGGAACCCTGTTCCTTGGGGGCAGCTTCCCAGAGAATTCCATCGGTTCCCCGCTGCCCGCTGGCTCAGCCTGCCAGCTGTGGACCAGCTCTGACCCGGGGCAGCTCAGCAGATGCCCCCCCACCCGCTGCGCTTCAGCCATATCCTCCCATGAGGTCCGGGGGGATTCTCCCCCTCCAGGTTTATTCTGTCCTTGGATGGCCTCTCCTCCCTCCCCAACCCCCTTTAGAGTTCTTTTTATTTTCTGTCGTAGCCAGTTTCCCACGGCTCCAACCCCTTGCTCATAATTCTTTATACAAACTCAGGAGTTGGGCTTCCCTTGTGGTTTCTGTGTCCCGACTGGCCCTATCCGACTAACACAGTTGCCCAGTCGGACTGAGCTCCAGTTCTCAGTGGTAGCTGCACTGTCTTTGCCTGACTTGTTTCCCACTCTGCTGCTGGTGTTTGTTTGTTTTTCCCTGAGATCCCCCCTAAAACCAACAACTTGCAAACAACTCCTGAACTCAGATTCTACTGTGGGGACACCCACATCGTGGTTGCTCATCTCTGAGCTCCTCTGGCTGCCATTCCAGGGGTTTGTGATTCACAGTGTGGGCCTGGAGCACCTCTGCCTGCCCAACAGCACCCAGAACTCTCTGCCCCCCATCCTTGCTTGGGGATCCCTCCTCTGGCTACGGAGCCTGCTGGACCTGGCCCCACCCCTGCCTGTCCAGCCCCAGCCGAGATTCACTGTATGTAGAGGGCTGGTCTCTAAATGCTTTAGATGGACTTCCAGAGCCGACTGATTATCATCCTCTCGGGGGACAACACTTTGGAGCCGTGATTTCCAACCAGGGCGATTCTGTCCCCTAAGAAACAGAATGTCTAGAGACATTTTTGGTTGTTTCAACTGGGCTGAGGATGCTGCTAACCACCCCAGAGGCACAGGACAGGCCCCTACAATAAAAGAGTTATTTGGTCCAAAGAGTCAGAAGTGCCAGGGTTGAGAAACTTGACCGTAGAGTTCATAAAATCCTTGTTACTTCCTGTCCTATCACACAGTCCCAACAACCTGATAAGGCAGGCCCCCTTGTTTGTTTCCAGAGGAGGGAGCCGAGGCTCAGGGAGTTTCCCAGGGCCACAGAGCTGGAGGCTGGTAAAGCTGTGCCTGGGACCCAGGCCGCCAGATTTCCAGCCCAGGGTCTTCTCTCTGGGGGCTGGTTGCACACGGACTCTAACTCCAAGGAGGCGCCCCACCAGTGGGGTTTTAGTCAAGGGCAGTAGGAGCTGCAGTTTCATCACACTCAGTGCCACACCCCCTTCTGCAGGCATCGGAACCTCAGAGGAGTGGGTTTTTGGAATCAAAGAATTTAAGACACCTTTCTTGGAATCATGGGCTCTTGGGATCATAGACACTCTCAACCTTTATGAGTCACCTACACTTGGGGTCCCAGCCGTGCCTTGCACACCTGCAGTGAGAGGAGCCCTCTCCCTCCTTTGGAGAGCTGCTTCACCTGCCCCATTGCCTTATGGTGCCGAGGGCTGGGTGGCCAAGACTTACTTTCACTGATGACTTCCGGGCCAAGGACGAGAACTGCAGGAGGGCTGAGGGTGGCTCCAACCAAAGTGGCTGCCAGCAAAGCACAGAGGAGGGTGAAGGTCCTTGAGCTGGCCATGTTCCTGAGGGTCAGGGAGCAGCAGGTGGGGGCCGTCAGAACCTGGGGTGAGCACAGAGGGCCCTGTTAGCCAGGCAGAGAGGCCAAGGGCAGGTCCACCATGCCTGGTGACTTGGGGTATAGAGTCCAGGAGAGTCTGTTTAGTGAAGTGATTAAAAGAGCGGGCTCTGGAGCCTGACTGGCAGGGTCCATGTCCTGCCTCCACTGCCAGGTGCTAGCTGTGTGGCCTAAACAATCAACTACTCTGTGCCTCAGTTTTCTCATCTGGAAATTGGGTATAATGAAACAGTGCCCTACTTTATAGCCCTTGGCACTTAAAACACTCAATGGCCCAACCTCAGCCAACTCCACCTTCTGTTTATTCCCTTCCTGCTCTGTAAAGCCCCCAGTCATTCCAAGCTGCTTGGAGGTCCCAGAACATACCCAGTTGTCTCTTGTGTTTGCGCCCTTGCCCTTGCTTTTCCTCCTTCCTGTAATGCTTTTCCCTTTCCTTATCTACCTGCCGAACTGCTATTCATCCTTTAAAACTTTGCCCACATGTCCCTTTCCTATGCTAGCTTTCCCCTGCAGACAGAGACTCTGGCCCACACTTGGAGGAGTGTTGCCCTGGGGCTGGTGTGTGTCCAGGACAGGAAGTTTGGAGGCAGGAAGGACATGGGAATTCAAGTGGGATGGAAAGTGGCAGGAAAGCTGTTTACTTAGTCTGAAGTTCTAAAGTGCCCAAGGAAGGACCAGATGGCTGCTTGGAGCTAGGAAGAGAAAGGCAGAGAGAGAGAGGGGGAGGCCTGGGGGTGTCTCCTGGGAGAAGAGTTGAGGGTATTCTGGCCCCGTGGCTGTTCTGTCCCATTCATGGGTGGACCATCAGCACCTGTAACCTGGTCCTGAGCTTATACTCTGGCTCAGCCTTCGAGCCCCCATAGAAGCTTCTGCCTCCTGTGGACTGTCCTGCTTGGAGGGAGGAAAGATGCTGACCCAGAGACCTGAGCCCTTTCTTGGCTCAGCGTGTGAGTTTCTTGTTGCCAAAGACAAATACAGCGTCTGCGAGACACGTGTCTTCTGTGACCTGGAATAGTGAGAGCTCTTAGAGACTCGTGAAATTAAGATTGAATATCGGCCTCCCTGACTAGGCCACAAGCTCTGGGAGGGAGCGTTGATTCTACCTGCTCCCCATCGTGCCCCCAGCACCCAGCATTAGTGCCTGGCACACAGTGGATGTTAAGTAAACAAATGGTTGCTGAATGAATCATGACCTCTAGGAGCCCTGGAAGAATGGGGAGTCTGAGCCCGCTGAACTGAAAAGGTGTAGGCCACGGGGGCCCCTGTCAAGTCACAGGACCCCGTGGTCCCTGTGTGCCGGGAGGCCTGAGGGTGAAGGAGAGATATCATGGGCTTCAGAGTCAGACAGACCTGAGTTGGGAGACTGCCTCTACCACTTGCTGGGTGATCTTGGGCAAGGGACTTACCCTCTCTGAGCCTTAGTTTTCTTATCTATAAAATAAGGGATAATAATAATAATACTTACATCACAGGGTTGTTGGGAGGATTAAATGAGACAATCCATGCATGGCCCAGCATGCTACAAGAGCTCAATGTGTTAGCTGCTATGATTGTAACAGTTATTGTTAATACTACTGGGGTCAGAAAGAGTGGCCGTGCAGTCAAAGCCAGAAAACAGAGATGACTCCCAGTGCTCTGCCCATTTGCCCAGGAAGTCCCCCACCCCCACTCTATAATCTTTTCCTTTCAAGCATCTTAGCCCTGTTTCCCCTCCGTTATCTTCCCACATCTCTCTGTCCTTTAATCAGAGGCATCCAGGGAGCCAAGAGGATGGTCACATCTGTTCCTGTGGATACGTGTCTCCTCCCCAAATCCTAGCACCCTGCACACAACCACCACATCGTTCCTTGCCTCCTGGCCTTTGCTTATGCTATTCCTTTTGTATGGGATGCCTTTCTTTTCTCCTTTGTTCAACCAACTTCTACTCATTTTCTTAACTGACATGTCACTTCTTCCGGGAAGCCTTCCCTGACTGCTCCCCACCACCATGTCCCTGGGCTTTCCTTGAGCACAGAATATACCACACTGGCCATACTAAGAATTTCCCGAGGGCCAGGACTGTCTCATACTTCTTGTCCCCAGAATCATCCCGGCACAGGGCTGGGCACAGAACAGTTAGTGTGAGCAGAACGAGTTTATGTCATTGTGATGAAGCCAGGGAAAGACTCAGCCATTCTTATCCCTCAGCACTGCTCTTTGGTCTTCTCAGTCAGGGAGCTGGGTACCTTTCCACCTGCTCTGAGGGTCCTGAGGGAACTTACCCTCAGGGCCAAGTCTCCCTCCTGCTTCTGATCTGACCCCAACAAGTGTCTCCAACTCAGAACCCTGCTGGTGCTGTAGGCTTTCAGTCCCTTCCCTACACTTTTACCTGGATGTGCCGGAGTCCTCAGCTTGGGCAGCGGGTCTGGAAGTCCAGGCTTATATCCTATATACCCTGGGCTGGGCAGTTAGTTACCCTTTGCATTTGGGCCAAGGTCTCAGGTTGGGCCAAGGTCTCCAAAGAAAATATTTGTGGCTCCTGTTGAACCACATCCTTTCCTGGAGGCAGCCTCAGAACTGCAGCTTCCTGAGGTTTGGAGAGAGGAGGTCTTAAGCTGTCATGAAGGCTGGGCAGGGTGCTGGGGCACATGGCAGGCAACTGGATCGGGCACATTGTGGCTGTGTTTGCAAATGCACCGAAGTCCTCAAACTCCTAAAGGCAAGGCTTCTTGGGAGGAACCCTGCATGTCCCTTGGGCACATGTCCAGAAAGGCAAATGCCCCCTCCTGTGCTTCCCAGCTGGCCATGCCCACTGCCCATGGACAATGCCTCTCTGTAGGAGGCCCCAGCCCAGTGCCAGGGCCTGGACCCACATCAGCTCCTGCTTCCTGCCTGTCAGCTCTGCACATTCGCTGGGGTCAGCAAGCATGACTGTGTCCCTATAGGCCTGGCATGCTTTGGAACCCACGGGTTGCATGGCTCTGACCGCAGTATCGCTCAGCTCCTTGAAGACTGTGGAGGGCCTCTTCATCCCGTCTTCACCCCTTTCCAGCTCCCAGGCCTTTAGTTGTGCCATGTCCCCTTCCTGGAATGCCTCACCCTCCCCACCCCCCGCCCTGACAACCCCATCTTGCCCTGTGAGGGCAGCAGAGCAGGGGAAGTCTCTGGAGTTTGACCAATGAGGTTCCATTTCTGCTCTTGGGCTGGTCAGCTGTGCGGCTCTGGGATGACTGTTTTTCCCCTCTGAGCCTCTGTTTCCTCAGCTGTAAAACAGAACTGTTTTGAGGGTCTCGTAAGACAACATGGAATGCTTGGAACATCAGAGCGTTTAGTAAATGGTAAATGGTTTTATTACTGTTGAAATAATATTGTTGACCTTCAAAGCCCAATTCAAAAGGCAGGATCTGCACACAGTGGCCTGATCTCTGCTCCACCTAGACCTGGTGTGCTCTTGCCTCCTGGGAGCCCCCAAAGCACTAAGTACTTACTGTCTTGGGGCTTGGATCCCCCTTTGCCTCGAGAGATGTCTGTCTTATCCATCCATCCATCCATCCATCCATCCATTATTCATTTATTCACCTACTCATCCCAGACTCCTTTCCAGTCTTCCTCTTTCTACCCCAATTCTCCCCTACAAAAATCCAATTTCCACCCAACAACTTGAATTAATCTTTAAAAAATATTACTCAGAATGGGTCACTTCCCTGCTTGTTAAAACCCTCCAAAGGTCTCTGTAGCTCTTCTGTGAAAAGCCAAGCTCTGCGAGGCCCAGCACGGTTGGCTGCTGGCCACCTCTCAATCCTCATCCCCCATCCCCTTTCCCCTCTCTCCTCTCATTCCTACCTCAGGGTCTTTGCACGTGCTGAGCCTTTTCCCAGGAGTGCTCTTCTCCCAGCCCTTCCCCTGGCTGGCTCCTTCTCAGTAACCATGTTTCAGCTTCAGCACCCCTTCCTTGGGAAGGCCTTTCCTGGCCACTCTGTCTTAAGTAGAGCTCTTTGGGCTCACCACCCACTGATAGATATCCTCACCAGCCCTTACTGAAATCTGAAAACCCAGTGCCATCTCAGGTACCACAATGCCACGGACGCTGTGTACCAAGGACAGGGGCCAGATCACAGTGGAAGCAGGTGGCCAAGAACTGGCTGCATAGCTCTTATGTCCCTCATGTGAGGGCTCCTGACCCAGACCGAAGTGATAAAAGGGTCAAGAGGGCAAATGACACAGCTGTTATCCCGCCTCCCCCTCTCAGTGAGGAGAGCAGGGGTGTTTGTCCCTAATGCAAACTTAGAGGGAGGGGGCTTTCCAGGGATGATTTAGGGGCTTGAGGGTCCCTGGAGTTGGGACATGAAATACACTGGATTCTCCTTCTTGCCTGAGACAAACAGGCTGATTAGCCAAAGTCATGGTGGGGAGCATGGCTTCTGTGAGCAGAAAACTATGGCTCTTTACTCCCTCTGGATGGGGTCAAAGCTTATGTATGAGTTTTTCCAAGGGCCTGGTGTGGACCCTGCAGGATAGAGATCTAGTCTGGGATTGGTTTAAGTCCCTCCCACTCTCATCCCTGGGCAGGTGAGGAAAGGGTGCCAGAGAACCAGGGGCTGGGGCTGGCATGCAGAGTGATCAGTTGGAGAAGCTCTGTCCTTATCTGAGGTTACAGCCTGAGAGGCCTGGTAGGGAGGTTTGAAAATACCCCTAAGGAAGACGCCCACTAGACTGAGCTCTGAAGCTCTGACCATCCATCAGTCAGAGGGAAACCTCTCCTGCCTTTCCCTGTCCTTCCTGTTAGAGATAGAGGAAAAAGGTGTGTGTGTGTGTGTGTGTGTGTGTGTGTGTGTGCGCGCGCGCATGCGTGTGCACGAGTGTCAGAGGGGTGGGGGAGAGAGAAATGGAGAGAGAGAGATGAGAGACTCCTCTCCTTTGTCTCTCTCCCAAGCTGGTCCTTCGAAGCCTCAGTTAGGGGTGGAGGGAGGGAGTGTGATGGTCAGCTGCAGCTGGACACTGACACAGCAAGGTGGCAGAGTGAAAAAGACCATGTCCAGTCTACAGATCACAATAGTGAGGCCTAGATCAGAGAAAATAGAGGTGATAGTGCCCCCGTTTTCCAGATTAGGAAGGTCCTTGGAGAAGGGAAGTGCCCTGCCCAAGGTCCCATGGCCATAACATGTGGAGCCAGGATCTGGAGCCCGCTCTGCCCGACTCTGGAGCCTGTGCTCTGCCCTTCTGTCCCAGCACCGCCCCCCATCACCTCCAGCTGGGATGAGGGTCTTCCTCTTCTGGGCAGTCTGTGGTTCTGTGAAAAACCAGAAATGGTTTCTAAGGACATGGAGGGGTTGGACAGATAGAAGTCAGGAGGTCTTGTGGACTGTCGCTGACTTGGAAGGCAAGAAGGAAGCCACCTTGAGGAATTCACTTGAGTGGCCTCAAGCCCACAATTTACAAAGGCTTTCTGTTGGCACCAAGGAGCCCAACAGAATGGCAGCAACACTTCGCCTCTTATTGGCTGGTACTGGCTGTGGGAGAAGCCGTCAGGGTCTGGACTCAGCAGAAGGGAGAGTGTGATGATTGATTAGCATGGTCTGCCATGAGCAGTATAAATGTCTACATTCTTGCTGCAACCACATGCTTCCTTGTTGAAGTTTTGCATTCTCTTGCAAAATAGCAAAAAGATAACAGAGTGGGGAGAAAATCTCTAGACAATAGGTTGTTGACGAATGCCTTTAGACAAGTCTTCTTATCTCTGGGCCTTAGTCTCCCCAACTGTTAGATGAGGATGTTGGGTTCCTTCATGTTGTGGGTTAGGTAGGCTGGCATAACCTGGGCTTATAGCAGAGGGAGCTGGGTAAATATGCAGTGAGGAATGACCTGTTTGGGGGACAAATTTATCCTTAGGAAAGCCCATACCCCCTGGCCCAGGGTCTGTGTAGGGTCTGTGTGAGGAAATTGCCCAGTGGTGTGGGCAAGATGAACTGTTAGGCTGCTCATTGCAGTCTTACATATAATAGCCCTAAAGTAGGACCAGCTTAAATGTCTAGCAACAGGGGATTTATTAAACAAATTGTGGGCCACCAGGCAGCCATCCTAAAACAATATAGAGAAATGTATTGAAGGCTTTGGCAAGTGAAAAAAAGAAATTATTTCCTCTATTTTTTATTCAAAAAAATTTTTTTTTTTACTCTAGGAAAATACTGGAAGAAAATGCACCAAAAATGTAACAATGCTTATTTCTTTGTGATGTTATCACAGGCGACTCTTACCGTCCTCTTTGTATTTTCAAAATTAAAAAAACTTTTACACTGAATGCATTTTTTTGATCAGCAAACAGTCCCATGAAATAGCTTGAAGATGAGTAAATACACGTTGGGCGGAGGACAAAGGACGGGAGGAAGCCTCACTGCTTTCCCAGGGCCGATCCGCAGATCCAGGATTCCGGGGAACACTGCGGTGACATGGCTGACAGCTGCAACAAAAGCCCAGTCACACTAGTCCCGGAACCGCGGGGCACGAAAGACAGAAATCAGAACTGGACACTCATGGGCATAATCGCTCTTTTGTGGGATAGGAATAGATAAGCTTTCATGCAAACAAACCCTGACTAAGCCAGACTCCGGGTGGGGTCATGATCAGGGTCAATGCAGGCGCAGGGCTAAACGCTGTGATTCCCGTCCACTCCGGCAGCATGTGGTTGGGTGGAGGTCAGCTGGACAGTGGACAGTGCCTTAGGAAAGGGAAACCCAGACAGAGGGACGCGTGCTTCCCATTCTGTTTGGTAACTCAGGACTGTGGGGCGGACAGACGCATCAGCCAGAAGGTCAGTTGGTCAGTCAGCTAATTGTATTACACACTGTGTGTGGACCCAGTTCTGGGTGCCATGGACATAGCAATGAGCAAACAAGCCCCTCCCCCATGTGCCCCTCAAGGGCTCACATTCTCTTCGGGAGACAGAGTGAGCCAGAAATGGACAAAGAAATATAAAAACACAGAGCTCAATTGTCTCAGCTGTGGGGACAGAGAACAAAAATAAACAACACGTATGGAAGGCTGGAGCTCTACCATCAGAATATTATGAGGGTGGAAGCAGCTTTAGCTTTAACTGGATGCTCTCCCGCAACATCCCCCCCCCCACACACACCTGCCTAAATCTCTTTGTTCGACTTTCACATTTCACATGTTTGACTTTGGGAACACACTTTGGGGGTTAATTATGTATAAAGGGAAGGGCTGCCTGAAGTATACAATAGGAACAACCCTACCATTTCAGAGTGCTCACTACCTGCCAGGCTGAGCCTCCAGCCCACAAGTTCACTGCTGTTAGCTCCATTGTACAGATAAGGAAATGGAGGTGCAGAAAAGCTGGGTGACCTGCTCAAGGGACAAGGGGCCAGGATTTGAACTCTGGTCCATCTGACTTCAAAACCTGTGCTCTTAATCTGTCAGACACCATTCCCCAAACACCTGCAGTCTGTGCACCACCTCCCTCTGCAGGCCGCATCTGCCTTGGCATTTGGCACTCACTGCCAACCCTGGATTACCGCTTATTCAACATATATTTTGGTAAATACAATCATGTTTAAAACTTAAATACACTTGATTTTCTATTTTTTAAAAAGATTTTATTTATTTATTAATAGAGAGAAAGGGAGGGAGAAAGAGAGGGAGAGGAACATCAATGTGTGGTTGCCTCTCGCAGGCTCCCTACTGGGGACCTGGCCTGAAACGCAGGCACATGCCCTGACTGGGAATTGAACTGGTAACCTTTTGCTTCACAAGCTAGCATTCAGTCCACTGAGCCACACTAGCCATGGCTGATTTTTGATTTGTAACAGAAAATTGTATAACCCTGGGTCAGCATAATTTCATCCTCATTTTGTGGATAAGGTTTGGATGAGCCCCCTTCAAGGAGGTAAAATACTTTTTCTCTTTTCTATTCTTTTAAAAAAATTATATTTTATTGATTATGCTATTACAGTTGTCCTGATTTTCACCCCCAACCCCCCTCCACCCAGCACCCCCATTCCCTCAGGCAATCCCCCCACCCTTGTTCATGTCCACATGTCATACATATAAGTTCTTTGGCTACTCCCTTTCCTATACTGTACTTTATATCCCCATGGCTATTCTGTAACTACCTATTTGTACTTCTTAATGCCCTCACCTCTCACCCATTCTCCCACACCCACTCTCCCATCTCTTTATCTTTAACCTTTGGCATTTTAATTATGATGTATCTTGGGGTAGGCCTCTTTGCATCCATCTTGTCTGGGACTCTCTGTACTTCCTGAACTCACATGTCTATTTCCTTCACCAAATTAGGGAATATTTTTTTCATTATTTTTTTTCAAATAGATTTCTAATTTCTTGCTGTTTCTCTTTCACCAGGTACCCCTATGATGTGAATGTTGGACCTCTTGAAGTTGTCTCAGAGGCTACTTATGCTATCCTCATGTTTTGGATTCTTTTTTCTTCTTGTTCTGAATTTTTTTTTGCTTCTTTATGTTCCAAATCACTGATTTGATTCTTGGCTTCATCCACTGTATTGTTGTTTTCCTGTAAATTGTTCTTTATCTCAATTAGTGTATCCTTTGTTTCTGACTGTATCTTCTTTATGCTGCTGAGGTCCTCACAGATTTCCTTGTGCATCCTTATAAGCAGTGTTTTGAACTCTACATCTGATGGGATGCTTACCTCCATTTTGTTTAGATTTTTCTGGAGTATTGATCTGTTCTTTCATTTGGGCCATGTTTCTTTGTTTCCTCCTTTTGTCAGCCCCCTTGTGTTTGTTTCTATGTATTATTAGGTAGAGCTGCTTTGACTCCATGTCTTGGTAGTATGGCCTAATGTAGTGGCTGTCCTGTAGGGTCCAACGGCACAGGGTCCACTGGCACAATGTAGGGTCCCTATCACTCAAGCTGAGTATTCCAGGTGAGCCCTTTGTGTGCACTGAGTACACCCTCCTCTTGTAGTTGAGCCTTGGTTGTTGTTGGTAGGTCAATAGGAGGGATTTACCCAGGCCAGTCGGCTGTAAGGACTGGCTGTGATCACTGACCACTAACCTCTCTTCTCCATGGAGGATCAGCTGTCCAAGGGCAGGGTGGTGCTCAGACATGGTCTGTAGCTGTCCATTGGGAGGGCTTGCTCCTGGGTTTCCCTTTCCTATGTGGTGCAGGCCAAGTTCAGCCCCCACCTGTATTTTGCTCAAGGTCCCCCGCTCCCTGAGTTATAAAGCAATCTGAGATGGCTGCTACTTGTGCTGGGCTTGGATATTTCCAGGTGAAGCTAAATTGCGAATCTAGGCTGCTAGTTCTGGGGCTCACAAAAGCCATCTGTTTCTTGTTTGAGAGGATTTAGGAAGTTGTGAAGCCTAAGCCAAGACCAGTCATTCATATGTAAAAGCAGCTTGGGTGGGCCCATAAATTGGGAGGGGCTGATCTCTGGGGATCTCCAAGGTGGGCCAAACAGTGTTATCCAAGGCACTGATGGAATCTTAGATATGGCACTAGTCTGCAGGCTATGTTGGGGCAGGGACCAGGAAAGGGACAATGGCCTCTGCTTGCCTTGATGCCAGGTACCTGAGCCTCCCCCTGCAGGCCACAGGTGCCCCTCAAGTTGCCTCCTCAGCGCTGCAGCCCAGAGGGAGTGAGTCTGAGTAGGTGGGTCCGTGTGTGAGTTCTTTAAGAGGAACTGCTTGGGGCTCCAAATGTTTCTTCCACGGACTTAATCCCTGTCGGTTTTTGCAGCCAGAAGTTGTGGGGATTTATCTTCCTGGGAGGCCTGGGTGTAGAGCTGAGACTCCTCACTCCCAAGATATCCCTCCTGAATTTTTATCCACTATGTGTGGATGTGGAACCAGCCTATTCTGCATCTGCACCCCTCCTACAACTCTGGGTGGATGTGGTTTCTTTAATTACATAGTTGTCAGACTTCTATTCAACTCAATTTCTGTCAGTTCTAAGAGATGGTTGTTCTATATTTTAATAGTAATTTCTATTTTATTCTTATTTGAGAAAGAGAGGGGAAAGGAGAGAGAGCACCTACAAACTGGGCATGTGCCCTGACCAGGAATTGAACCAGCTACCTTTCAGTTATGGGACACCACTCCAAAGAAGCGATGCTGACCAGGGCCTAACTACTTTTTCTAGAGTCATAGTGAAAACAAACAGAAATGTGCTGTTGAGCTCCGGCCCTGCAGCCTGCTCAAGGCCACTGGAGACAATAGCCTGTGCTTGGAGAGTTGTCTAAGACACACTAGCATCCTTCCTACTGAGCCTTTCATATCGGAAGGATTGAAAATGAGCAGGAAGACCAATTGTTTTCTCCCACTGAGGAAAACTCTGCACCAAGCTACCTATCACACATCAAGAAATGCTTCAGAGCCCTTTCTGAGTGTGCGAGCCAGGTTGCAAATCTCTTACCTTGTGGGCAGCTGTGTCCTCTGGCAGCGGAGACTCTGAAACACGAATGAAGTGTGTTCTCAAAACTCGGCACCTTTTCCAGACTTGCAACCTGCCTGGACTGCAAATGTCTTGCTCCTCACTTATATGAACTCCCCGGGGACTGGGAGGGGAGGAAGGGGACCCAGCAGGCACCTCCCTTGAAGTCACCCACATTGGATTGAGTTCCTGTGCTAACATTTACTCACTTAGTCACCAGGTCCTCTAGGAGATGAGAAAGAGGTAACAGTGGGTAAACAAGGAGACCTGTCTGAAGGTGGGAGCATCCTGGGAACTCATTTCAATGCATTCCCTCACACTGAATAGAGACATTCAGGACACCTTTCTGGCCCCTGTGTCCCCTCTTCCCCTGATTCCATTCTGCTTCTCTGCACTTTCAGAGTCTGCTGCTCTCCAGAGGGGAGGTCGTTCTAGGGTCTCTTTCCACAGAGGGCTTGATTTCTGGCTGCTTCCACTCATTCCCCAACTGCATCTCTCACCTCCTGAGTGTCCCCACACGTGGAGTCTCCTGTCTCCCTCATCTTCACCCCTGCTACCTGGCCTCACCTCAGGCCTCACCAGTTACTGACTGGGGCAGCTGCCACAGTCTCCCCTCTGGCCTCCTTGAGTCTGGCCTGGCCCTCTCAAATTTCCTCCCCACACTGTAGTCAGAGCCATCTTCCCTCCCCGAAAATCCTTTCTTATGAAATATTTCAGACACAGAGCTGTCTACTCACCACCTAAATTCTGCCCATCCAACTTGCTGGTGTGATGTATTTCAACCCAAGTTGCAGATGTCAGTACCCTCCCCACTAAGTTCTTCAGCTCAAGTATCGTTACCTAGAGTTCAACATTTGCCTGCAGTCGGGCTTTCCGCTCAGAGGAGGCCGGGGTGCACCTTTCTCTGGTCTGAGTCCATCTAACACCAGCTGCCTCCTCCACGATACCCAAGTTTAACCCAACGAAATCAGAAGCATGGGCTGGTAGGGAAGGGGGTGCCGCGTGTGTCCTGGCCCTCGAGGTCTGTCTCCAGACCTGGCTGCTGTGGCTCACTGGAATGAGCATAGGCCCGCAAACCAAAGCACTGCTGGTTCAGTTTTCAGTCAGGGCATGTGCCTGGGTTGTGGGGCAGGTCTCCAGTAGGAGGCGCATGAGAGGCAACCACACACTGATGCTTTTCTCCCTTTCTCCTTTCATTCCTCTCTTTCTAAAAATAAGTAAAAACATCTTTTTTTAAATAAAAGGTCTATCTCCAAAAAAAGTTGATAATTACATTGTTCAGACAACTGGGGACTGGACGGCTCTGGGGATTACAGTGGAAGTGACTATTCAGAAAAGACAGGCCCAGACTGATGGGTACCTTCTGCCTCTGTCCTGATTCTCTCAGCCCTCAGGGAGCCACACAGAGACCGACAGAAGCAGGAAAACATTAAGCACAGTGGGAATATCACTTTCGATAATATAGTCAACATTGCCTGACAGATGTGGCTCTGATCTTTAGCCAGAGAACTCTCTGGAACCATTAAAGCGATCCTGGGGACTGTCCAGCCTGTGGGCTGCAATGGGAAACATTTTGATCAACATACAACGAAAAGCGCTGATCTTAAGTGACCTTTTGCTGAGCTTTGACAAATGCATACATCTGTGTAAGCCAAACTCCTATTAAGATAACAGAAATTCATCATCACCCCAAAAAGTTTCCTTATGCCTCTTTCCAGTCCATTTCCTCTGGACTCTCCACCGTGGAAGTAGGTTCTGATTTTTTTCTTAACCACCAAAAATTGGTTCTGTCTGTTCTTGGTCTTCATGTAAATGGAACATACAGGATATACTCTATTGTGTCTGGCTTCTTTCACTCAGCCTGATGTTGTTGGTATTTGTCCACATGGTCGCAGCTATTGGTAGGTCCTCTCTTTACACGGATGCACAGTGTTCCATTGTGTGAGCACCTTACAGGGTGTGTGTTCATCTTTTTCCTGTTGATGGACGCCTGAGCTATTTCCAGTTTGGGATTATTATGAATACAGTTTCTATTGAACATTTCAAGACAAATCTTTTTGTGAATGAGTGTTTTCATTTTTCTGAATTGGAATTGCTGGGTTATAGGGGAGGGGTTTGATTATTTTACGAGAAACTCTCAGAACATTTCCCAAAGTGGTTGTACCACTTAACACTTCTGCCTGAAGTGTACAAGAGTTCTGGTCGCTCCACTCACACACCAAACACATGGTGTGCTTAGTCTTTCATTGTAGCCCTTCTGCTGGGAGCATCTGGGTGTCTTTTTATAAAGTATGTCCTTGGCTCTGATGGCTCAGGAGAGAGTCCAGCTCTGAGCCTTAGCTCCGGGAGCCCCACCCCCCCAGGTCTAGCCCTTCTCTGCCCAGCCTTGCCTTCTCCATCTCCTGTTTAGTTTTCTAACTCTGTTGACCTGAGGGTTTTTGGGTTTTTTTTTTGTAGTTCAGTTCATTTTTTTCTGTTTGTATGTGGGCTGGTTTTTCAGCCTGGAATGTGATCCTGCCCTCACTCATCTGATGACATCACAATTGTCTTTTTAGGCTCATCTAAGATGTTGCCTTCTCTAGGAAGCCTTCCTGAAGCTCTCACTCAGAGGAAGTCACTCCCCCCTTAGTGCCATGAAGGCACTTCTAGCTACTTCTCCTGCAGCTCTGATGACCCTCTTCTGTAACTGTCCCACCCTCTGCCAGGGGTGTCCAATCTGTGGCTCCCGGGCCACATGTGGCCCAATACAAAATCATCAATTTACTGACAATCTTTTTTTTTTTTCTCATCAGTTTTTGTTAGTGTTTGTGTATTTAATGTGTGGCCCAAGACAGCTCTTCTTGCAGCGTGGCCCAGAAACACCAAAAGGTTGGACACCCTTGCCAGGCCAAGACTGTGAACACTGCCAGGGAGACACCTGTATGACTCGCCCCTGTGCCCTTGGCACCCAGCATGGGCTCTACACACAATGGGAGCTGAATCGACAGTGGCAGCAGCGGCTGTGGGAGTAGCTGCTGATATCTGTTACGCACTCCCTCCGGCTGGGCCTGTGAGAAGCACAGCAACTCCCTCATTTAGTGTTCTCCGCAACCCCACAAGCCAGGGCTATTGCCCCCCTGTGCCAGGTGAGGAACCTGAGGCTCAGAGTGGCGAAGAGGCTTGTTGCAGGAAACAGCCAGGACTTGTCAAAGCTGGGGTGTGTCTGGGCATCTTCCTACCATTCAGGCATCTGCTCAGATGTCCCCTCCTTGGAGGGGTCGTCTTACATTTTCTCCCCATCCTCAGCCTTACAATCTCTCTGCACTACATGGCCCCACTTTTTGACCTTCTGAGCTGCCATCACAGCCAGCAATGATCTTTTTCACTTATTCATTGATGTTCTCCACATCTGCACCCCACTTTCAACAGTGAGCTCATGAGAACTACAACTCTATGTCCACCATGTTGCTCCAGCTCGCCACCACGCAGTGCCGCACACAGTGGGGGCACAGTAAGTGCTGGCTCTGGCTGAAAGTGCAGCAATGGACACCAGTAGTTGCACATTTTCTTTTAAGTTTAAGAAAACGGGCCTAGAAATGAAACATAAATATGCAATGATTTGTGCATTTTATTCCATATAAATTTTCCTTAAAGAACATAAACAAATGTTGAACTCTGGTTAATGAAATGCATCCTGAAGTATTTAAAGATAAAGTGAACTACTCTCTGTAATTTACTTTGAAAGGCATCAAAAAATAAGATGGATGGATGGATGGGTGGAAGACTGGATAGACAGGCAGATACATGATAGGGCAAGCACAGCACACTGTTAATTATAGAATCTAGATGGTAGATATACAGGTGCTTATAATGATGTTATTTCAAATTTCCTGTAGGTATGAATATTTTTGTAATAAAATCCGGGGGGGGGGGAGTTACACATGTGCACGATGAAACTCCGTCAGGACACAAGGAGGGTGAGTGAGCGGACCTACAGCCTCCTCATCCCCGACCCACTCTGCTCCCAGGGGGTTTAATCGCGGCAAACACTTCCTTGGCTGCGCTCCCAGAAAGCACTGCTTCTGCAGTAATCATCGAACCGCACGACGTGCTGCCCTTTGTCCCCCCATCCCTCGTGAACGTGTCTTGGAGGTTTTTCCACGTCAGTACATATAGTTGCAGTATTTCGTTTCACAGGCTGTGTCCTGCCACAACTCTTCCCCTTGTCTCCGGGAATGGGCATCTCGCTCACGTGAGTTTGCTCCCCCATCAGGGCCCTAGTGGTGCCTCCCAGCTATTCCTGCAGCAGCTCTGACCACTCTGTCATGAAAGACAACATGAGAACATGCCACAGAGGGTTTTACCTTGAGGTGCAGGGGCTGGCCTCTTGCCCCTCGGAAAGTTAGTCATTGGCTGTAGACTAAGGGGGTGGGAGACTCCTGTCAGCGGAAGGCAATTCCCTAGAGAAGGGGGAGGCTGTGAGTTGTTGGTGGTGAACACTGACAGCTTCTGGGAGTTAGTGCCCAGTTGGGGTGATCTGGCTGGGGCAATGCCGGTGTCCACAGTCCACTTCTTGCATTGCTGGAATGGACTCACTTTTCCCAGTAAGTTCACTCTATCCAGGCCCAGCTGCTCCAGGACTCCAGGTGGCCATGGTTGTAGACTGAATTGCATCCTCCCAAACTGAAATGTTGAAGTCCTAATCCCCGGGACCTCAGAATGTGCCTGTACTGGGAGATAGGGCCTTTAAATAGGTGATTATATTCAAGCAGGGATGTTACAGTGGGACTGATCCAGTCTGGCTGGGACCCTTATGAGGAGAGATGATTAGGACAACACCCCGAGAGGCATCGAGGGCATGTATGCCTGAGGGGCGACTGTGTGAACGGGCGGTAAGAGGGCAGCTGTCCACCAGCCAAGGAGAGAAGCCTCAGAGGGAACCGATCCTGGCGGTGCCTTGATCTTAGACTCCAGGCTCCAAAACCGTGAGAAAATAGATTTCTGTTGTTTAAGCCATTCAGACTATAGCATTTCATGATGGCAGCCCTAGCAAACTGACAGAGTCATGCTTATGAGAAACTTACAATGCTAACTAGAGTCCCCGTTGAGCCAGGAGGCCTTAACTGATAGTCATAATCTTCCTCCTCTACTCTCCATTCTATTTGTCCTACTTCTCAGCCCTTCTGCTGGCCCAAGTGGCAGGTTGGTCACCTGAATGGATGGAACTCGTTGTTGATCCCTGTTGCTGACAGGCCATACATTGAGTGATATTGATTGTGACAGCCTTGGTGTCCCCAATCTTTAAACCTTGCTTCTTCTAGGTCCCTGACTAAACTATTAAGTCATTTGCCTCAGCCTATGACACTATAAATATCTGTCCACTTCTCTCTTTTCTCAAAGGGGATGACCAAGCGTGCAGCCTGCAGCTCTGCGCGCTGGGAGGATTTCCTCTCCTTCCTGCCTTCCTGCATCACTCCAAGCGGGGCTGTAGTGGAACAGCATCCGTTTTGAGCTTGTAGCAACATACTGAGCCGACCTGTCCATGAACAGAGCTCAGGGCTTTTCCCTCCTCCATCAGCTGGTCACAGCGGATGCCTCACTGGTGTGAGCTGAGATAGAAGTGTTGGTGCAACACTGGGTGGCGCCATGGGCCACGTGGGCGGTCCCGGCCACCTATTCGTGCAGCTCACTTATGCCCACCGGGCCTTCTTGAGCCCAAATTAGATGTGCCACTTCTCCCTGAGGATGGATTGTTGTCAGTCCTGCCTGACCTCTGACTCGGAGAATAACAGTACCTAATGCATGATGGGAAGTTCTGGCCACATAGTCACTTGAGTGAGGCCTATGGCTGTGTGCCTCTTCTCTACCAGAGCCCAGGAACATGTCCAGAGCTGTTTTTCTAATAGTGTGCTGTTCTCTGCTGAAGATGGCATGGCCTCCCTCCAGAACTTTAGCGCTCTTCTCTGTGACTCACTCATTGGGGTTGGTCAGAAAATCCACAATGGCATCTTCATCTAGCACAGGTACTTCTAGTACCATGAAGTCTGCCCGGTCACATGGCTCAAGTGGCAGTGCTGCTTGGACTTCAGCCTGGAGCTGCTGCACAGCCATGTATTACTCTGCCCTCCCGCCCCCCCGCCCCACCCCTTAAATCTAGCCCAGAAGAGATGCTCAGTAAATATTCCCCTCTGGGTAGGGAGAGGATGGAGTACAGGGTGAGAGTGATAAATGCAAATGCTTGCAGAGTGAGGTTACCAGAAAAAACACAGGAAGCTCATTTAAATTTGAATTTTAGATAAAAGATGAACAATTTTTTTTAGTTTTAGTATATGCCATGCAATATTTGGGAATACTTACATTAAAAATCATTCATTATTTATCTGAAATTCAGACTTAACTGGTGTCTTGAATTTTTATTGGTAAATCTGGCAACCCCATTTTAGGGGCCAAGCATTTAATAACGTAAGATGACTTGATGTGATGAGGGTGGGGAAAATGGTGAAAGCATTTATAATTAGCACCCAGTTGGAGAATAATCAGCATTTAAAGAAATTTAAAGTAAAAATGGAATGCTCATGAATTTGTAACCCCTGGCAAAAAGCTTGAGCTCTAGTTTGACTTCCAGAATTTGAAGTCAATCCTGGATCCACTGCTCACAAGTTGTACGACCTTGAGCCTTAGCATTCTCATGTTCATGAGTATTAAATAGAATCCTGCATTTAAAGGACTGAGCAAGGTACTGGTCCTATCATTAATGCTAAATAAATGTTAATCTTCAAGCTGACTGCTGGGTTGCTATGCAATAGTTCCCTCTAGTGGTCATAGGGCATATATGCAAGTGCTGGTGCAAGGCTAGGATCCTGCAGGTCTTGGCTCAGGGTATCTGGTAGCCAGGCTAGTCAGGCACTGGAGGACCAGTCTGTAAACTCCCTACATTCCAGTCATTCACATACTACCTTTACAATTTATACCACATACCAGCCACATAAACTATTTACTAATTCTCCTTTATTCTCTTTTAAACTGTGTCACTATCTTTGAAGAAATCTATTATAATAGGAAATGTTACAATTTTCAGTTAAAAGCCCAGCATCAACTTTCAGAAATAGAAATTAACCACAAGTAGATACAAGTGAAACAAAAAAGTGTTCACTTTTCCAGGATATTGTAGTGAAAAGAATAACTGGAGGATCTCTCTCTATTCCCCCCCCCCCCGCCGATGATGAAATGAGGCTCAAATAATTTGCTTCAGAAACTGTTCCAGGAAATAGTTGGCATGAGTGATGATAACAGCTATGTTTCTTGAAACCTCACTACATGCCAGGCACTGTGATAGGCCCATGTTTTACATGCATTAGCTGATTTAATCTCCACAAACTCCCTCTGGGATGTGGGTTTTTGCAGACAAGGAAACTGGGGCTCAGAGTGTCTGGCCAGGGGAATGTGAAGGAAGTGATGTATGCATGCTACTTTTCAGCCTGGCCCTTAGTAATGTCCTGCCCATTTGCCAGTCCTCACTGCACTGTCTTGGTGACCATGGAGGTCATGCATTTCAGATGGTGTAGCTCCAAAATGGAGCATGGAGTAAATGTGTGAATCATGAATCCAACTTTATAGTGTTAGGCCACTGGGGTTTCAGGGCTCTTTTGTTACTGCAGCACAGATTTGCTCTGTTCTGACTAATACTGTGGCAATTTATATTACATTTTGAAAAAGGTAAGCAAATTCTGAGACATTACTATTCCGGATAATTATTAGAAGAAGGTAGCAGGTGGTAGAGAAACAGTTGAGGTGTGATGATGCGTTCAGGTCAAGACTTGGGAACGAAGAAGGAGTCTGAGACACAGTATACTCAGAATGTTGTGAGTAAAGAGGGTTGGGGGGCGCACAAGAGAGGTCAAACAAGTCAAGTGGTTGAAGTTTGAAATTAATGATTGAGCAGAGACGTGAAGCATGTTGTAAGGGCAAGAACTCAAGCACTTTTCCTCCTTTCCACTGGCTGCCATTTGAGATAGGTGTAGCTCTGAATGGCTACATTCATTGTTCAGAACTTGCAGTTCTGAACTCTGTGACTGTCCTCCCATGATGCCCTGTTGGTTGGTGGCAATAGTGTGTGCAGACAGTGGTGGGTCTGGACATGATGACAGATGTTTGGCAGGGGTTGAGAAATGTCACCCTGAACCTGCTCACTTTCACAAGGTCAGTGGGGTCTCCTAAAGAACAAGGGACAAGATTTCTGTGAAATCTGAGGAGTTTCAGTCCTTGGTTTGTCCTTTTGCCATTCTGTGGCCGTGTGCAAGTTGTTCACAGATATCCCAAGGCTCAGTGCTCTCATGTTTGGAGTGACAGAGTTGGGCTTGTCCTAGAAGGACCTCAAATAATGATAACATATTTATTTTTTATTTGAAGGGACAATCTTCACCATTTTGGTTAGCCCTGTTTTTCCTTCTTGCATTCAGTTTTTTCATAAATCTTATCTGTGTTAACAGTCTCGATATCCTTGGTCCCTTTTTCTTAGTTCCTTTAAATCTGTCTTCTTCCTCCCAAACTTGGACTCTCACCCAAGGCATCAATAATCTTTTCAGATGCAACTCCAGTGACTCTTCTCTGTCCCTACTTTTCCCAAGCCTTTCAGCAATGAACACTTTGGCCCAGGTGGTCCTTCCTCCTACACTTCCTTTTTGTTATCTTTATCATCCTCTTGCTGTGAGAACAGACAGGAGGCCAGTATGACTGGTTGCAAGGAAGCGAAGAGGAGTGCTAGACGACTTGTGCATCCCCAGCTTCCAGGACTCTCTCTTGGGGTCTCCCAGGCACTTCTGTGCAGTATGGCCCCGGCTAAAGGCATTATCTTCCTGCTAGAACCAACTTATCCTCCCACATTTCCAGTTACCTGTGGGCTCCCCAACCTGAGACATGGACAGGAGCTTCACCAGCTCCCTCACCACACCTGTCCAGGTCCACCCCCTGAACATCTCTCAAACTGCCATTTTTACTTTTTGTGTGGTAACCTTGTGTGTCACCATCATCTCTGCCTGGGGTGCCACATCTACCCCTAACATGCTGTCTACCTGTTCTAAGGGCCCAGAGCAGTCACTCTGAAATCCACATTCATCTGAACATCTCCTGGTCCTGCTAAAGACCATTATGATCTCGGATGTAAGGTCCACACTCTGTTCTGTGGCTCCAACCACCCAGACTGGGATGCTTTCCAACCAATGAGCACTCAAGTGATGCTGAAGAATGATAAAGCCCTGTGTGCAGACAAGAGCAATTTTATTTGGCGAGGAACTATGGAATGTAACACACACCTGGTGGGAAAGGAAGGGAAGCAGTTTCCTTGGAGAGAAGACTGCTGTTGGCCCCGAACAGTGGTTGTGTCATTGTGCAGGACATGGGCAGCATTCTGTGAATCGTCTGAGGCTGAACAGGGAATGGATTGAGCAGCAGGAAGTGGTTCTGCTATAAGAAGACCTCAATCAGAATGGGGACTGGAGGCCACTGACTCTTGTTTGTACTGGCCCATCATCAAACCCTCCAGAGAGAGGGCAGGAGGCTGAGATCCTAGGGCTAGGGGTCTTGTTTCAGCTACCAAGGGAACCCAGGCCTGAGGTCAGGGGGCTCCTTGTGCGTGTGTTTGGTGTGTATCTGTGTATCCATAGACACTTGTGTGCAGTGAATTTGCATGTATGTGCACAAGTATAAGTGTGCTGGTGTGAGAGTGTGTGTCTCTGTACATCTGAGTGACCATGTGTTTGGGTGTGTATGTGCATGCATCCACAACCATGTGTGTTTCTGTTTGTGACTGTGTTGCAGTGCTGCCTGCGTTCTCAACTACCGTCAGAATTTCTGTGAACTTTTCTGAGCACATCTGTCCTTGTCACTATGGCACTCGGCTCTCTCTTTGGATGTTACTGTCACAAGCCCTCTGCTGCCCTCACCCAGGGGAAGAACAGTAGCCCCCAAAGTCCTGGGGAGCTGGGAAGAGCACTCACTAGCTCAGGAGAGGCCAGGTCCCTTCCTGGAAGGTTTACAAGTTGATGGTAATACTCTCCCCAGGGATCAGTGTGTCTGGAAAATGAAAAAAACCACCACCACAGACCTGAGTCATGGTCTCAGTGTGAAGGTGTCTGGGATATCCCACATTCCTCCCGAGGCCTGGGACCAGGGAATGGCAACTCTGGAGGTCTGACCAAGCTCAGGCAAGGCTTTGCAGGGGCAATGCCTCCTTCCACCAACCAGCCCAGCTCTCCTCAGTGTCAGGGCTGATGGGGGAAACAGGGTCTATATCTCAACACTATCTGGATAAATCAAGGCAAAAAGAAACCCAAAAGGGAGAGATTTGAGGCTGGAGGGGTCTATCTGACCCATGGTGTGCAGGGACAGAGCTCCTTGGGGGCAAGCATTGCTCCAGCAGAGGGGGAGAGAGGGCTTGGAAGCAGGTACTTACTGACAATGCTTTGCACTAAGGACACATCCAACTGGCTGAGAAGTCTATTGACCAGAGAGCACACCTGAACCAGGGGCAGATAGTGAAGTTAGATAAAGTGGCACTTGGAGAGAGACCCTGGGGGCAACATCTATTTAGAATGGATTCTCCAGGGGAGTTTTCTACCATTTCTTTGTGTCTGAGAATATTTGTTCCTAAGCATTCCCACAGATAAATGCTCACACTTCCATTGGGCAGAAGGAGAAACTGAAGGCATGTATGTGGAGCATCTAATCACAGTGAGCCAGTGTTCACTCTGTGACATGACATCTGTTTCTAATAGGGTGGACTGCTCTGGGAGGGGTGCATTTCTGGTCAGATGAGGCACCCAAGCAAAGGCTGGAATCATGCTTCTCTGCAGCCAAAGTTGGGGTGGACTGGGGGCTTCTCTGGGTAGGGCCTATCCATTTCATCTGTGGTATGGGACACACTCAGGGCCTGGCCCAGAGCAATAACCAATCAGTATGTTGAAGGATGGTAAGAAGAAACATGGAAAGATGGATCAATAGACAGACAGACATAGATAGAATTTACTTATCAAACTGAAAGCTCAGAATAGCTCATCCCAGGGGCCTCTTTCAGCCTGAGAAGCTCTAAGATGCAAGGGCTAGGGGCCCTCACTTCAACGCACTTACCGAAATCAGCAGCATCTTAGGAAGGTCTTTAGTCAAGGTATTGGTGAGGTTATTAATAAACTGTTCAATGAAGATGGTTTGAGTTCTGAAAGAGAAAAGCCATGGGCAGTGCAGAGGCCTGGTGTCAGTATGAAGAAGGCTTCAGAGGGGCCAGAGGGGCCACTAGGCCTATCACAGTCTCAGCATTAAGCAACTGAAACTGGGCCTTATTCACATTCTTATGAAAGCAAACACCAAAGTGCCTATCCAAAGGTAGTAATATCCTACACAGCAATGCACACAGTGGGACATGTAGAATAAACACATAGTTCCAGTACACAGTAGGTATTCAATGAAATTTTGCAGAATCCATAAATGGATGAGCAGTGCTCAGTGTGTAGTAGCCATGAGGATTCAATGAGATGATACATATGAGCACAATATATGTGTTCAGTAGATGTTAATCATGATGGGGATGAATTCTGCATATTGTGCATGACCAGTCTTGTGACAGGTAACTGAAATAAGTAAGCCAGAGAGGCTCCATAGCTCTTTTACCCCTTACTAAGACAAAGCACATTCACATCTATTATGTAAGTGGGGTTATTGATCAATAGCCCCAATGCAGCTGCATATTACAGTTTGGGGAAGTACTGCCCAAGCTCATGCAGGAAGCCCTCTACCTCTCCCCATGTCCTCTAGTAGATGGGGCTTGAATTCAGACTTCTTGTTCACTGATCCAGCATAAAATTGGTCAGCCCATCTTAAGAAGGGATAAGTCATTATTTATCCATCCATTCATCCATCCATCCATCCATCCATCCATCCATCCATCCATCCATCTTCCCTCTTGCCCATCAATCTTCCCATCTGTTTGTCCTCCCACCCTTCTATCCTCCCACTCATCCATTCTGCCATTCTTCTATCTTTCCAACTATCTATCCATCATCCCATTCTGTTGTCTCTGGGAAGGTGAAGTCAACCTTCTGGCCTTACCCAGTAGGCAGGGAGATTTCCAGATTGACAGGGGATTGAGAGCAGTCATGAAGGACCAAGTGGACTCCATCCTCATCTTTCTTAGGAATGAGTTCTATAGTGGCATTTAGCTTCACAGACAGCGTTAACTGACGTAGTTTGCTCATGGGCCTGCAGAGGAGAAAGTGGCCCCACCACATTCCAAGAAGAGGAGGAATGCCAGCCTCACCTGGCTCCATCTTGCCTGTAGATGTACACATCTCATTTCCCAGTAGGGGAAACCAAGACTCGAAGAGGTCGAGTGAGTTTCCCAAGTGACTCCAGGTCACTGAACATAGCAGCAAATAAACTGAACTTGGAGGCTCATGTCTGTTAGGCTCAAATGCCTCCTTTTCGGCTGCCCATGGTCATCAGGGTCTCCTTTGGTGAGCCACCCTCCCACCTTCCCTTGGGGCCACTTACGATGGCAATTTGATGTCGAGGCTCAGAGGGATGTTGAGGAAGAGGCTGTGACCATCCTCACTTGACACAAGGCCAATTTCCAGAAGTTTGGGTTTAGTGATCTCTATACTGCCCAGGAGATAAAGGAAAAAACATTAGCTTTTCTAGCCCCAAAACTATAAACCACATTTAACCCAATCTTACCTATTCTAGAGGTAGAGCTACCCATGCAGTGGGATGGGGGAGACAGAAGGGGAGTCTTGCAGCAAAAACCACTTGGGTTCTGAGTTGCATCAGTTTTCCCCAACCTCTGCACTGGGCCATATCCTGACATACCCATGGCCCTCTTTTCAACTTGGGTCTGCAAGGTGTTCCAGGATAGAGACTGAATTGTATTTACATTCTGTCTGGATTGTGTTTGCATTTTCTATGCCAGTTCAGAGCCTTACAAAAAGAGAGGCTGCTACATTATTGGTTGACTTTATGGATCGATGAGCAGGTGAGTAGATGAATATGTGAGTGGGTGCATGGAAGAGTACGTGTTTAGATGGAAGGAAGGATGGACAAATGAATGGTTGGATGGGTAAGTGGATGAGTAGATGATGTATGGGCAAGTGGAGTAAGTCTGTAACAAACATATATGGGTAGAAATTACTCATGACTTTCAATGGCAGGTTAATCACCAATGTTTGTCATGGAGATGGGGAGAAACGAGAAGTCAGGGAAAATGGAAGTAAGCCTCTTCTCTGAGCCAGCCATTGCGGAAGGTGATTATACCTTTTCTAGTTCTCCTAACAGTTTTTCTCTGTGGGTGCCATAGTCTATTTTATAGATAGAGAAACTGAGTGACACTGAGAAAGCCAAAGAGGACTTGAGTGCCTGGTCTCATATCACACAGCAAGTACATGGTACATTTGAAAACCAAACTCAAGACTATGTCTGTTTTCAAGTCAGGGGCAAGCACCTCGGTGGGTAGGAATCTTGGCTTTGATCCAGCCCTACCAAGGACCCAGGCTTTGCCAGCTCCCTATGTTAAGCTTTCCATCATATCTTCTTGCTTAGCGAGCTCACAGACGTCTCATGGGAAACACCATATTAGATCGTTCCGTGGACATCACTTTGACAATGTAATCAAGGAAAGTGTTTTACACTTTCTTGGTTACATCAAAGTTCTGTGTTCCAAGGGATTCTGCAGGTGAGAACAAAATCCCCACTGTGTAGTGGAAAAACCTTGACTTTGGAATTATGTAAACTAGAATTAGATCCCTCCCTCTGCATCACTCTAGTTGTATGAGCACAGGCACATTTCTGTGCTTCAGTTTCTCCATCTGCAAAGTGGGCATTATTAAGTTGACCTCAGGGTTGTTGTGAGGCTTACAGATGATACTGAGGACTCAGGATATGCTTTAGGACTGAGGACAATTGCTGGCTCAAGAGGACTGGTGTTCCCTGCCAGACTGCGAGCAAGGCCTCAGACTGAGTGCTGGGCTCATGTTCAGAGTACTCTTCTTCCTCCTTTAGGCTCCTGCCTAGGGCAAACCAATCTCCAGTGGGTGGCCTCTGGTGGGGACCAAGGCCCTGCTTTAGGGCTACTCACCCAGTGAGGTCGCTCAGAGGATTGACCACTTGCTGAAGCAGCTTGCCAATCAGGCCACCAGAATTATCTCCTATAGTTTTCGGGATGTTCACGAGTGGAAGGTTTTTGACATTATCCAACAGACCCCCAGAGAGCAGGCCATTCTTGACAGCTGGAGATGGGTATCGGGGTTCTCAGGGGTCAGAGCTGACAATTTCAGATCCTCAGCCCCCTTCCTCCATTCATCCCTGCCCCCTCCCCCCATTGGATGGTGGGGAACACACACCACACACACACCCCTGAAGGAGGTTGTCAGAGATTCTCATTTACCATCTGTCAAATTTCCAGCAAGATCTGTGGGAAGCAGAGCCAGGTCCACGGGCAAAGGCAGGGCCAGCAGCCCACAGAAGACAATGAGGCCCCCAATTTGAAACATCTTCTCTCCTTGGTGCCTGTGGACAGGATGACAGGCCCAATGTGACACGGAGAGCAGAAAGAAACTCATCCACCACCTGTCCCTGGCCCCTGGAACACCAGCGAGGGAATAGCAATAGCTAGCCCTACTGAGCATTCCTTCTGTGCAGGCATCAGGCTGAGCTCTCCAAACTGGGTAACTGATTTCATCTTAACCATACCCTAAGGCATGGCACTAATCGTCTGCATTGCTTAGGTGAGGAAATGGGGGTCTAGTGAGTTTAGGTAACTTCCTTCAAGATCACAAGTACACATGAGGACAGGATTTGAAGCCAGACCCAGAGGCTTCTGTCTAAATTAAGTGACCATCAGATTTACTCTCTAACTGGGCTTACTCACAGCGGTTTGGATCATTGCCCCTAGTGCCTGCTCTTTAGACAAAGGAAATGAAAAACTTAAACATGGTAGTGGCTGAGGAACTGAACTGCTTTGTCACCATCCCTGTTCAGTCGTTTGGTCCAGGCCCAGCCTGTGCATGTCACACTATCAGAGGTCATGTAGTTGTAGCCACCATCTCATCCGGACCAGTGTTGGGGGAATGCTGGGCCATTCAAAGTTTTCATTTCACAAGGAGAATCAGGGAACCAGAGAAGGGTAGTGATAGTCTCAAGGTCACACAGCAAATTGAACGGCAGCTCTATGGCAGAGCTGTGGTTGGATGTAGGTCTCTGAACCTGTCCCCACCCCACACACAAATACATAACACACACACACACACACACACACACACACACACACACACACACACACATATGCACACACACTCTTTTCTATGCCTTTCTCTTCTCCCTCAAAGCTGACCTAGATGAACTTCTGGGGAACCCCTGGCATATGGCGGCCTTTTTCACCAGTCTCCTGCAAGATATCACCAACCTCTTACAGGCTTATTTGGTAGCTGGCAGGGGTGTCCAAAGCTGGAGCTGGTACCTATATTTTGGAGATGCCTGGCTATTTGGAGCAATATTCCATCCACTGGCCTATTTGGCCAAAGCTCCATCATTGCTGTGGCCGACTGAAATTGAAAGGGCTTTTTGGTCCAGAGAGCCAGTTGCAGCCTCCCTGGGGCTTGGGCCTCTGAATCTCTTTTGGGAAACAGACCTTTTATGAATCCACTAGAAGTTAAGGACCCTAGTCCCAGAAAAACGCATCAAAATGTATAACACTGGGAAGGTTTTAGGAAGTTTTTGGATGGTGATCTGAATTCACAAAGGCAACCTCAAGTTGAAACTCGTGCTGTAGAGACTTTGACTTAAGGTATGAATGGCATGCCCACGAGAGAATTTCAGCAGTCACACCTGCAGCCACAAATTCCTTTTTCTACATTTTCTACATTTTCTACATTTCTGCATTCAAACCTTCCTGTATTGACATTACTGGTCTCGTGGGGAAGTGGAGTGCATGGCCATCCCATGCCTCAGAAAAAGGCCTCTTCCATTTAGAAGAGGCAGTTTAGGCCAGTTTCTTTTAGAAGACCCTCAATGAGTGATCCTAATACAGCCACCCAGGGCCCACCCCACAGTGAGGAGCCTGGCACCCTTGCCACCCAGGGCCTCATTGTGGGAGCATGACAGGCAGGTCTCACCTGGGCTTTTCAGAGGTCCTGGTAGCTGTCCTGCTCTTCTCTTACCTCTCCTGCTTGCTTCTGCTGAGGAGGCAGCCTCTTTTATAATGTGGGAATAAGGAAGCATGTAATCAGGTGATGGGTTTCTAGAAATCCAGAATTCTGCAATCTGGTGGTATCTTTCAGGGCTCTCCAAAGTAAATAATTGCCTATTGCATTAGTAGGTGGGACAGTTAAGCCTTTTGATTGACAAGCTGTAAAGAGAAAAACCTGAGATGGGGATGTTACTGAAAAGTTCACGGTTTCATGAGTGGGGCTGAGGCTGGGGACCTGTGTTCCAAGGTGGCCTGAGAGATTAAACTTGGAACCCGAGGAGAGGCAGCTAGCCAGAGCCCAGGAAGAGACCCCAGTCTCATATGTAGGCCCTTTTCCATTCCTGATCCAGTTCTTTTTCTCCAGGTAGAGGTCTCTTGTTCCTAAAGTGTCAAAAAGAGTCAAACTGCCTCTCATTTCCCTTTGTCTGGGGGCTATCCATTCTCACCAGAACCCTGGAAGGGAGGGGTTGCTGCTCCTCCTTCAAGGAGGGGGAAACTGAGGTCCAGTGGGGATAAGTTTCCAAAGACACAGAGAGGATCTGGCAGAGGCAGAACTCTCCTCACTGGATAATGATGATAATAAAAACAGTGTCAGCAGATAGCATGAGCCCTTGCTGTGTGTCAGGACCACACTGATTTCCACAGGCAGCATCTCACAGACCCTTACAGCCCTGTGGGAGGTGGGACTGAGTACTCCCACTTTACATGGGGAAACGGAGGCTTGGAGTGAGTTGATACGCCCAGAGTCACACAGGGGACATGGTGCTGAGGCATTCACCCTCCTGTCCTTTCCCCATGTCACTGGACTGTACATTCAGTGACTGCTGTGCTTTTCCATACCTTTGAGTTTCATGCTGTCGTGAAATTTCTTTTATATCCTGGGAAAGTCTTCCCAGGTTCCCAGGCCTGAGGGATACTGTGGCATCCTGGTTTCTACCTTTACCCTTTCTTCTTCCCTTCCCCAAATGAAAGTGACAAGGTATTTGTCCACACAGCTTGGGCCTGTGGAGTCTATTTCACAGATGAAAGAACTGAGGCATGGAGGGATAAAGGTCTTGGACCAGTGAGAGCAGGCTCTGCCCTGCAACACCTAACACCTTATAAGCTACAGAAAGAAAGTAGAAAGTGCACATTCATAGGACACCTACTATGTGCTGGGTACTCTCCATATTTGAATCTTGTCTTCCTCAGAAGTGGTTAGTATTGTTGTCCCTCAAATGTCAGGTAAGGAGACCAAGGTTCGGAGAGGGACTCTTCCCCGGGACACGCAACAAATGAGTACTTCAGTCAGAACTCGCCCCTGCGTCTCGTCACTCCTGTCACCAGTGAGACATGCTGCTTTCCCTCAGGCCTCCCCTGGAGCTTCTCCCTCTTCCTGTGAGAATCCTGCAAGGCCTCCAAGGTGCCGGGGCCGTGGCTTTGAACTCAGTTATCCATTCAAGCACTTGCTAGACTCTTCCCAGAGTTTGTAGGTTGTGAATCATCCTTGAAGGGGTCCCACATTTTGATATCTTGGCATAGCTCTTATGGGTTGGGTCAGGTTGCTACTATCTTTGAGGGGAAACTGAGGCAAATAAGTCAAGGTGTCACAGGGGGGCAAAGGTAATCAGGTTCTTGGTGATCGCAGATAAAGAATTGAACCAAACACACAGAGTTTATAGCAGAAAGGGAAAGAGCAGATTTATTAAGCGATAGTACACTCTGCAGACTATGAGAGCAGGCCAACTCAGAGCAGAGATTGACCTCAGGGGCTGGAGGGATTCTATTCTTGTAGGTGGATATTTCCTGGCTAGTTTTGGTAGGGTGTTACTGAGCACGTACAAGTAGTTTTATTACTTTAAAGCTACTGCTCATGTGGTCCCCCATGATTTTCCTTGATTGGCCACCAGGGAAGAGGGCCCCACAATGTTAATTTATTCTAATGCTATTATAATGAAGCGGGGGTCATGTAGCATCATCTGCGCAGGTGCATTCATGAGTCACCATGATTCAGTGCTTTTCTAGAAAGTAGGAACAACCCATCTTAGAACAGGGTCTCTGTCCTGTATCGATGTCCTTTGTCTTGGTCCTGGGGCACTTCCAGAGTTTGCTCCCTCCTATTTCCTGCCACAAAGGGACTGACTCAAGCTTGTATAGCCAGTTACTGGGCAGGTCACAGCCCTTGTTTTGAAGACAGGAGGCTGCATATGCATGATGGCAGAAAAGGGACGAATTTGGGCATGGATTGCCTGGTTCAAATCCTATGACCCTGGGCAAGCCACTCTAATCCCTGCACAGGGCTGCGTGGGATCAGGGCTGGAGAGCTGATAGAATTAGTTCATAAGCTCACATGTCTATTCAGTTTTCTTTCTAATGTATCTATAGTTTAGTTACCATTTCAAATGCCATTTTCTGGGTAGCAAAAAACCTCCCCACTCCCCCATGGAGTTTTATTTCTTTTCCAGGGGCTTCATTTGTGCCACAGCACGTAGATGAGGCCGCCCTGTCCCTGTTTTGACTAGAAATACAGAGACATCCACATGCCTTCTGGCCCCTGACTGCTGAGATGCTGTATGTCCGTCCCTCCTGTCCGGAAGGCCCCTTTGGATTTAGCATTCACTTCTTATTTCCTTGTTAGCCACCCCCAATGGTTCTGTAGTTTCTCCATTCCTTGGGCCTCAGGCAGGACCAAGGTGGGGGGGGGGGCTAGGCTACCCTAACCATCTGCCTGGGCCACCTAGACTCTAGTTAACCTTCTTTCCCTGGAGTCTTGTCATCTGTCCTGGTTCTGGAAGGAAACACGGGCATGGGTGCCTTCTGCTCTTGAATCCTGCTCGTCAACTTCAGGTACCTGTTGTCCCACGACAAGTTTTGCCCGGGGAGTAGCCTTGGCACAAGATGCTTTCCAGAACCCACTGAACTATGTTCTCTTCAGTTTCTCCTGGGCTCTCATACTCCACCAGCGCAGTGTGGGGAATTTTCTAGTCTTGGGGCAGGAAATCCTCCTTCAATTTATTATATATGTGCTATTCCTGACGTCTCCTATGCCCTGAGTTTTGAAACTGAAAAACTCAGGTTAAAAAAAAATTAACCCACAGTAAAATTGGCTTTTTATCCTTTGGTGTGTGGGTCTATACATTTTAATGCCCATATAGTTTGATGTCACCACCACAATAATCAGGATTTAGAACATTCCATCACCCCCCAAACAGCCTCAGGCAGCCCTTTTAGAGAGAGTCACACCCACCCACCCACTGGTGAGCACCCATCTGTTCTCTGTCACTACTGTTTGTCAAAGATATGGGTGCTGGAAACTTCTGCTTATGCTGAAGTTGCCCCTCATTGAAGCCAAAGGTGCTGCCTGTTCCATTATTCCAAGCAGGGCAAGGGCATCAGGAAGTGTGGAAGGTCACACTGTTGACATTTCCAGACCGTGCTTTCCATTCTGGTGATGTCAATGCCTTCCCAGTACTTTCTGAAAAACCGCAGGTGGTACCCTTTTCCTCCCACATATCTGATTGTAGTTGGGAGCCTTTATTTTTATGAATCAAGAGATCCATTGTTAAAGGGCAGAATTACTCTCCAGAACCCGGGAGTGGGACATTGGTCCTGTTCCCTGGAGTAAGATCAGGTGGTAGCTGAGTGTGAGGGGGATCTTCAGATGGCCTTGGGATCCCCATTTGAGGGGCAGAGGACAAAAAGTGTTCACGGATCCCTTAGAGCTGGGTGCCCTAACTTTGATGAGAAAATACGTTTTTGCTTCAGGCAAATTCCACTTACCTTAGAGATTAATCTTCCTCCTACATTTACAGTTAATAATAATAAAAGCTTTTTGTGGGACACTAGAGCATTATCCCATTTCTAACAACCCTGCAGGGACACTGAGGCTCAGGGAGGACAGTCAGCTGCCCAGGATCACCTCAGCTAGGAAGAAGTGAATTTAGAGTGTCATCCAGGGCTGTCTGACTTTAGTGCTCATAACTTCTGAAGCAAGTTTGTGTCACAGAGTGTTCAGTTCAGAAAGTTCCTGAGAAATCACGCAGCCCTTAGTTCCAAACCAGGCTCAGCCGATGACTCTGGGTAAGATGCTTCTCCTCTTCCAGCCTCAGTTCCCTCACCTGCAAATAGGAGCTGACGGCACCTGCCTCCTGGGGCTGTGGAGAGGGTTAAATGGGAAAACAAATGTAGCACACAGCCCAATACCCAGCAGAGTCAGAACTCTGATTGGAGGGCATGCAGTCCTGGGGTACAGACAGGCAGGGCCTGGAGCAAGCAAGCTCCTGACCATTTGGGGCTGAGTTTCTGCTTAAATTACCCCCCACCCCAGACCCCAGTCTCATAACAGAGGTCTATCATGCACCAAGCTCTTCTAGGAGACAGCGCAATGAGTCCATGGCTCTGTGAACCTTAAAATGAAAACAACACAAGAAACCCGAGGAGGCCCCTTGAGGAAGGAGGTCCCAATGCCACCCCTGGAGGGGTCAGGAGGAGGGCAGACAAAACCTGCCTTCACCAAAGGACCAGGCAACCTCGTGGGAGGACGGGGCCCAGCCCTCCTATATTCGCTCTTTGAATCATGAGCAGGAAGAACCCCACAGCCTCAAGGCTGTCAAGGGGAGTCATCTGTGTGAACATGGGCACATAGGGTTGCAAATCCCTGCTGCAGCATTTTGGATTAGGGAGTCTGAAAGATGGGGACTTGAGTTTCTCTTGCCCTATTCTCACCTGTGAGACATTGAAACTTTCTTATTTGACCTTCTCAATCCAGCTGTGCCCACATGTCATCATTTCCTCCTTAGTGTGTTTGTGTGTGTGTGTGTGTGGCAGGTGTGGTGTTGGAAGGAAGGGAGGGAAGACTAGAGGGGGAATTCACAGTGGTCAAGAGTATGGGCTCCACAGTCTGGCTGCCTGAGAGCTGTCAACTTGGTCATTTCATTGCTGTGTGACCTCAGACAAGTGGCTTTCTCTCTCTGCGCCTCCGTGTCCTTATGGGTAAAGTAGGATAGCATTTCATGGGGTTTCTGTGGGGATCTGAGGGGATTTCTGAATGTGGGCTTCTGGCGCCAAGCTTGGCACATGCCAAAGGCTTAATATGTGTGTGCTACTGCTATTATATGTGTGTGTTATTTCCCCTTGATTTCTCAGTAGGCTTTCCCTCCCCTCAGGTGGAGGAGGGTAGAAATTCCTATTTAAGAATTGAATAGTCATTAATTAAATAATTAACAATGAAGTAAATGACATTTACTAAGCATACCTTATGGACTTAGCATATGCTAAACATATTGTAAGTGGCTTATCACGTACTCTGACAAACATCCTGCATGGTAAATATGTTTATTTAAAATTTTTTTGTTAAAGTATAGCCTATATAAGAGAAATGCACTGAGGTGAATAGTTCAATGAATTGTTGCAAAGTGACAATTGTCACAAACTGAACATCCTCCCCACAATCCTCACCCAGATCCAGAAACAACATCGCCTCACTTGAGCCCCTCCCAGTCGCTAACCCACTCCCCAGGGATAACTATACGACTGCTAATGGCATAGACTAGTTTGCGGTTTTGAGGTTCATATAAATGGGAGATGCAACATGAGCTCTTTTGTGTCTGGCGTTATCAGGTGTGTGAGATGCAGCTACGTGGCCATGTGCAGCCGTAGGTCATTTTGATTACCGTAGAACATTCTGCTGGGTGACTATCCCACAAGATCTGGTTATGCATTCTTTTGATGGGCATTTAGGGAATTTTTACTTTGGAGCCATTATGACCACTGCTGCTATAAGCGATCTTGTGCATGTCTTGTGGTGCCCACGTGCACGTGTTTCTCTTGCACATAGACCTGGGAGTGGAATTGCTATGTCACATGTTGCACTTGTAGGTGACGCTACCATCCAGTTTTATAACACAGTGGTACAACTTCCCTCCCACCAGCAGTGTGAAAACTCCTGTTGCTCCACATCCTGTAAGCTCTCTATCCGCATTTTGCAAGTGAGGAAGACGAAAAGGTGAAGTGCCTTGTCCCAAACACAGCTAGTGAGTCCTAGGACCAGGATTTGTTCATTCATTTAACCTCAGATATTGGTGGAGCTTGCAGTCTATGCCAGCCCTATGCTGGGACTGTGGGGGTCATCGAGCACCCTGATATACATGGTCCATGCCGTTATGGAACTTCTCGCTGGGCTGAATTGAATCTGAACTCAGATCTGTTTGATGCCAATGTTTATGCTTTTCTGCTCAGCCACCCTTTCTCTGCACTCCCTTGGAGCTCAGCAAAGTGCTTGGCACCTAGTAGGTGCTCAGTAAATATGGGTTAAATGAATGATGGATTGGGAAATCTCAATAGGAACCTCCCTGCATTGATGAACACATCTGCGGATGGGCTTCTGGCTGCAAAATACTGGAAAGAATGCTTTCTCTGGTATTTCTGAGCTAATGAACAAACCCAGGTATATTTATTCTCAGGATGAGCCTTCATCAGGCCTTTACTTCTGGAGCCCAAGCTCAGGGCCCAGGCAGGGGGTCCTCTGTACCCTTCAGAGCTACAGTTTACTATGGGGGAGGACAGGATATCCACATGCTCTGTGGTAAAGGATTTCCGGGCAGTGGAAGCCCTGCTCTAAGGGAGACTTAAGGTCCTAAGATGTGGAATTAATCTCCTTCCGATCATCAATAGGAAGCTGAACGCTCAAACCTGACATGGGGTGGCCTGGACTCACAGGTTGAGATCATGAGCAGCAGTCTGTTCTGTAAGAAGAAGAGCTGGTCACCAGCTTGTCTGCCCCTCCAACGCTCAAGTCCGCAGTGAAGGACACTCTCACCCACCCAGACTGCCTGAGGGCCCCTGCCCAGAGCATTCCCATTACAACTGTTTCCAAATGATAGCTAATGATTTGCTTCCTATTGTCTCCCATTTACTAGACTGAGAGCTCCATGAGGGTGGGGACCGTATCTGTTTATCTGCAACTGGAGTAGGTAGTCTCAGGTTTGGGGTGGGGCCAGTGGATTGAGTGGAACAGCTACAACCTCTGGGAGTGTGGAGGTTTAGGTGATTTGGTAGGGTCCTGCCTGCTTGTAGGAGTGCCTCCTGCTGTCCTAACTTTCTTGGGGGACAGTAATGTGGTCTCCTCTAAGTGTTCTCAGAGCATGTGGAGACATGCCGCCCTCAGCGGGCCTCACTGGGAGCCTTGCTGGGACCCCCACTCAGGGCACCTCTCCCAGTCGTTTGCCCATCCTGAGTCCTCCTTGGATAAATGCAGACACTCACCCATGAGGTGTTTCAACAGTTTCACATCCAGCTGCCTGAGGATTTCTCTGATCAGAGGACATACCTGGACCACCAGCACAGAGAGGAGGGTCGGATCAGGGACTGGGAAGAGAAAACTACAGGGCCTGTGGTTGGAAGCTTGATTCTCTTAGATTTCCACATGGGATCCTGGCAAGAGTGGCTTAGCTTCCTGTACTGAGGGCCAATTCCATGCTAGGTGCCCTGAACAGCACTTCCATGTTTATCTCCCTGAACCCTCATGCCATCTTTAGGAAATAGGGTCTGTGATGATTCCCATGCTGCAGAGAGGGAATCTGAGGCTCAGGGAGACTAAGTCATTTGACCAAGGACACACAGTTAGTGGGTGGCAAAACTGAACATTTTAATTGAGATCTTTCAGGTTCTAAAGCCCAAGATTTGAAACTCTTTGCCTAACTGCTAATATATACTTCCTAGTCGTCAGACTGAAGGATGCCCAAGGTGAAAATACTTTTCTCAAACTTACCTGATCTTCTATCAGGCGTGGGATAACTTTTTCCAGATTTTGTCTAAAATTGTGGAGAAAATGTTTCATCTTTGATGAGATATCTCTAGAAAGAGAGGTATATGTACAGAACAGATAAATACAGGCAAAATAATACTACGTGCTATGTATCGAATACACCTTATCCAGTCATTCAATCTGCAGCCTATATAAGAGGCATCATTGTCCACAACAGTCAAAGGGACAATTTGGAGAGGTGATGTGACTTGTCCAAGGTCACACAGTAAGTGTTGATTAGATTGGAACCAGGTCAGCAGAGCTCCAGAGTCCTCAGTCTTTCCCCTGCACTGTCCTCTCCATGAAAGTTTGGCATGATCTAGGAGCTCAGTGACCGTCTGATGAATAAATAAATGGGCAGTCACTGAGAACTTTGTTGCTTTCAGCATTCTGGAATTACAGAGAGAAATCAGACATAAATCTTGCCCTCAAGGGACTCATAGTCTATTGAGGTTGACAGACTTGGTCAGCCAGTATATAGATCTCCATTTAGCTCTGTTTTTTTTTTCCATCTTGTTCACTACTGTTGAGGAGGAGCTTTAGAGAAGAAGGGAAGGGCATCCCAACAGAAGGATCCACAGGTGCAAAGATATGGTGGTATGAAAATGCCTAGTGTGTTGATGGAGAGGCGGGTCCTTCAGAGACACTACAGGGCAAAGGGCTGGAGGACAGGGTAGGTGGGACAGGGGAGTGGACAAGTAGGGCCTTAAGTGACATCCAGGAGTTTGATCTTCATTGAGAGGACATTGGAGAACCATTGAAGGTTTGGGGCAGGGGCTGAGGGACATGATCAGATTCCTGTGCTAGAAAGTTAATTCTGCTGCAGGAGGAGAATGGAGTGAAGGAGGTGAGGTATAGTCAAGGAAAGCTGGAGGAAGCTCCTGCAATGGTCCAGGAAGTGGACCGTGAGCTGGGACAGTGAAGGATGGAGAGAAGGATGAAGAGACAGGAGCAAGTGGGAGCTACCAGGAAGTCACTGATGGGAGCTGGTGAAGATGGGCTGCAGGGAGCGAGGAGGAGGAAGAGGCTGGTTTCTTTTTGGGAAGGTGGCATGGCCATCATCGGGAGGGGACACAGGAGAAGGCACAGATCCTGGGGGAAGGGTATGATCTGTTTGGAGTTCATCCAGGAGCTGGTAGAGACTTATGGCCACAGATAGGGCGAGTCAGGAAGGGGCCCAGCCCTGGGGAGGGGCAGCTGGGACCTTACTCTGTTAGGACTGTTGTGTAGACACTGCTGGGCTCCACGTGGCAATTGCCTATCACCAGATCCCTCCGGCCAAACTCGTCTTTCTCCAGCCAGAACTCCACAGCGACGTTCATGCATGCGTGTGTCTTTGCAATCTTGTTATTGAAGGGCTTCCTGGGGAATGAGAGAGGAGAGGAGAAGAGGAAAGGGCAGGAGACAGAGAAAGAGTAGGAGGTGGATGCAGCCAACAGGAAGAGTGGCTGTTTGTGTGGGTGGCACTGTCCACACTCTGAGTCCTTTCAACAAACCAGCCCAGTGGGGCTCTGTGTTGCCTGCATGTTAAATCCTATAGTCAGTGATTAAAAAGAAAACTGCCATTAGCCAGAGTGGCTTCGGAAAATCCTCTTAATAGGGGCCTTTGGAAATTCAGAGGTTGAGAGTTTATCTTATTTTTAGTATTTTTGCTGTTGAGCTGTAGCCTCCCTTTCCTTGGGGGCAGTGAATATTAAAGGATGGTTAGAACAGAAGAAGGGAAGGGTGATGAGATACGGTGCTTTAAAAAAAATCAATGTAGTGAACTTATATAGGTTTAAATGAGCAAAGGGCCTGCCTCCGCTGACCAGTGATTGCCATCCACACAGTTCACTCAGAGACGTGAAGTGACTTGCCCAAGGTCACACAGCGAGTGAGTTTGGAAACCAAGATTTGAAACCAGGTTGGGGTCAGAAAGATCTGGGTTTGACAGGTTGCCAAATTCCTTCCCACCACCCAGCTCCCAGGTCCCCAGGGAGGAGGAGGAGGGTCTCTTAGGTCCCTCTTCTGTATGACTTACAGTTTCAAGTCAATGTCAAATTCAAGTGAGATTTTTGCTGAGAGCCACTCCTTATGGAAAGACATCTGGGTCCTGCCATGGTCCAGGTGAATGTTGGTGATGTTGGCACTACACAAAGAAGGAGCAGAGGTCCCACCAGGGAGAGAGGGACCTCAGCCATCAAGGCCATGGGCTGACAAACAAGGCTGGCCTGTCCATAAAAAGGGCCTGGCAGTGCATCTGAAGTCAGAGCCTTTTATGGATGCTCTGAGGGCAAGAGCCACCTGCAGGAGCCCTGGGCTGCAAGCTGTCCTGGGGGTACCCTAGTAGTTCCACGCTGTTATACTGGTTTGTGTAACCCACAGCCAACTGCAGGCCCAGACGATAGGCCTGTTCTCACACCAAGCCTCCCCGCTCAGTAGATGGCCTCACCACCTCCCCAGGTTGTCCAGGCACAGGCCCCAGGAGCTGTCTTTGATTCTCTCCATCCCTTATTTCCATATTCAAACCATTAGCAAGTCATGTTGCTGTCTTTGCTTGAAAAATATATCCTGAGCTTGGCCACTTCCCTCCACCTCAGTCACTTTTACCTGGTCCAGGTTAGCAGCACTTCCTGTCTGGAGATACTCTAGTTTCTCTGGGTTTCCTGCCATGATCTTGGCCTCTCTATAGACTGTTCTCCATGCAGCAGCTGAAGGGGCCTAACTCCCTTCTCACTCAACATTCTCCGCTGGTTTCTCACTGCTCTTAGAACAAAATCTGAACTCCACACCATGGCCCCTTAGACCTGCAGAGCCTGGCCTCTCCTGTCATCTGGCTCACCCAGCCACACAGGATTTTTTCTTTGTCTCGAACACACCGATTTCTTCCCTGGCTCAGGGCCTTTCCGCTCGCTGTTCCCCATATCCCTCATTGTCACTTGCTTCTTCATTCAGGTTTCTCCCTAAGGGTTACCTCTTTAGACAGGTCCTCCTGATCCGCCCCCTCGCTCTCACCCTTTACCTTGATAAATTTGTCTTCATGACATCTCCCTCCACCTGAAATTAGTCATTTACTTTTGAGGCCTCTCTCACCACTAGGATTAAGGTCCCCGAAGGTAGTGACCGTGTATCTTGGTTTCCCGCTCTATTCTCAGTACCCAGCCCAGGTCCTGGTACACAGTGGGCCCTCAATGAATATTTGTAACCATTGTTTAAGGAATGGAGGAAGGGCAGTGATGGTGGCGGCACCCATCAAGGAGAATCTTTCTGGTGAGATTGGAACTCATCAAAGTAGAGAGAATGAGGGATTCCAGTCAGGGAGGAGGGAGCTCCAGGGCACAGCAGGCTGGAATGATGCTGTAGGTGCTGTAGATGAGCAGCTTTGAGACTAGGAGGCTGGGGAGGCCTGCATCCATCAAGAGGAAGGAGTGAAAGTGGAGGCGAACAGTACAGGCCCAGTTCTGCAATGTTGACTGTAGCTTGGGATGGCTCTGCATCCACCATGAGCAGCAGAAAAAACTCCCCCAAATTCCCCAAAACTCCCAGCGGCAGGGACAATTATTATGCCCATTTCATTGAGGCTCAGAGAACTCAAATGCCTTGCCCAGAGTTACACAGCTATCAAGCAATAGAGTGGAGTTCAAATGTCTGACTCTAGTCCTGGGTTCCTTGGGCACCCCAGATGATCATCCAAGCTGTGCCTTGGCTGCCCAGGGTATAGATGAGGCCAGAGTGGTTCAGCAATTTCCCCAAGGCTGGTGGCAGAGCCAGGACCTAAATGCAGAAACGTTTACTCCCAAGCCTTCACTTTTAATTACCCTGCTATGCTGCCTCCACAAATACCCCTTGTATTTGTAGGTATAAATGGGTCCTCTCATTCATCCTTATATTGGGCCTCACCTCTCCTCCTTCCAATATTCCATCCTTCCCTCTTCCCAAGGCTTTGAACTTCCATTCCCCAGTTCTGCCCTCTAACCCAGGGCTCTGTAAAGAATCCCAGAGCTAGGGATGGGGTTCAGGGTCTCACCTGCCTTCTTTCTGCTCCTGGAGGCTCATGCCACCGCCGATTAGCCAGCCCACCATCCCTGGGGCCACTTGTCCGGAGGCATTCAGACTGTCCAGGAGGCAAATGGTCTGGATTCGGCCCTCTGCATTGTGCATGGTGAGGCCCTGGGTAATAACTGGAAATGGATAAGGGATCAGTGACATTGCACAATGTCACGGAAAAGGCAGGGGGTTTGGAGTCGGGGCCTAGGTTGCAGGCTGGTGCACCCACTTCTTGCAGAGAGATTGGTGCATATCGCCGCCCTGCTCCTAAACACTGAGATCCACATTCTTCTTCTGTGAAACTGCTCTGCAGGGTTGATGTGACATTTCTGCAGAGGATCTGGTGGGCCATAGCTGCTCAAAGGACATATTTGGTTGAAGGTTTACCCTGTGCTATATCTCTGTGTCTGGCACATAAAACCTAACATAAATGTAGATCACAATAAATATTGGCTGAAGATTAAAATAGGAGGGCGAGTAAAGAGGGAATAAATGTAAATGCTTTCATACCCTGCCTGGGATCAACTGCAGGACTGAGCGGAGCTAGCTCCCACCAGAAAAGAATGAATTCCAAAAGGAAAGGGCATTTGAAAAGCAATGGATGTATTAAAGTTCTGCCTCTCTTGGCTCTAGACTCTCTTGGCTCCAGACTCTCTTGCCCCAGGTGGGGGTCCAGCTCTGGCAAACTTCAGGGCTCACCACAGGCACTTATTTCACTGACTTCACCCTTTCTATGATCAGGGCCTGCCCTATGGGTTAGTGCAGACCCGCAGAAACCATTGTCACACCTAACCCTCCTTCCTCCAGGGCCAGCTCCCAGAGCCCTTTTCAGCACCTTGTGTTCCTGCTGCCTATAAACAAAAAGGTGTGTCTGCAGTCACAGATCTGCATTTAAACCTCAGCTCTCCTAGCTCCCTAATTCTGGATTTCTTCATCTGTGTAATAGGGGCAGTAATAATACCCACCTCATAGGGTTCTTGTGAGGAACATTGAGAACATTCATCTAAAGAATATTTATTGAGCATCTTCTGGGTGTCAGGCCCTGTACTGGGCACTAAAGACACAAACCAGTTTTCTGTCTCATAGGAGAGACATATATTAACCAGATTCAAAGATAGAGTGAAACTATAAGGACTCGTAGACGACAGTTTGGGAGAAATGTTAGCAATATTTAGACCTGATGAGGGACTAATGTCAAGAATAAATGAACATCTCCTTAAATCAAAAAGGATAAGTTAAAAAATGAACAAAAAATAAAAACAGGGAATTCAAAAAAGTCAAAATAGTTAACAAAATTATGATGAGATACTCAAACTTCCTACTAATTAGATGAAGTCAAGCTAAAACAATTAGATATCACTCACCTACACATCAGACTGGCAGATATTAGAAAGATAGTGTTATGTACTGAATTACATCCTCCTCCCCCCACCCTACCCCTTCAATTAATATATTGAAACCTAAACCTCCAGCATGGTTGTATTTGGAGGTAAGACCCTGAAGAAGGCAAGGAGGGTTAAATTCAGTCATTAGGGTGGGGCACTAATCCACTAGCACTGATGTCCTTACAAGATGAGAAAGTGGCACGAGTGTGTTCTCTCTCTGTGCACACACAGAGGAAAGGCCGTGTGAGGACACAGCAAGAAAGTGGCCATCTGCAGGCCAGGAAGAGAGGTTTCACCAGAAACCAGTCCTGTGGGCACCTTGATCTTGGACTTCCAGCCTCCAGTACTGTGAGAAAATGTCTGTTGTTTAAGACTCTTGGTCTGTGGTGTCTTACTATGGCAGCCTGAGTAGACTGGTACAGACAGATGGGTACTCTCCCATCTGTGGGGAAACAAGGGGGGACAGGTAAGCTCATTTATTACTGGGGGTATAGATTGACACAGACATTCTAGAGTGCAATCTGGCAGTTTTTAGTTAAATAGAGTTTGCATCTTCCCTGGGGCCCAGCTATCCACCTTCTGGGTATATCCCAGGGACAGTCTCCCACAGGTCCTCACAGGGACACAGATAAGGATGTTCATCTCAGAGCAGTTTATAATGGTGGGGAGTTAGAGACAACTCAGGTGTCCATCCTTTGGGAAATGACCAAGTGGAGGTGAAGTGGATGAATCTCATGGACTTCTATGCACCAGTCTGAAGCCACAGATGTCAACGGTGAAACCAGTCAAAAGCAATGAGACCTATGTGGCAACACCCTTCAAGCAAATCAAAGCACTGCATGTTTTACAGGGATCTGGGCATATTTAAACATGTGGATGCTGCAGTCCTTGCCAAGGAAGAGGGAATGGGAGTGAGAATAAGAGGTGAAAAGGAAAATAACATAAAATAAAATCAAAGGGGGGTCTTGCCATATTCATGATAATGATAATATGCTATGAATCAGTGTATGATCAAGCCAACCTCATTGTCTGTCCTCGAGTTATAAGAAAAAAGGAAAAGAGAGTATGTGACCAACCCAAGGTCATTCAGCAAGTTAGTGGTGAGGCCCAGATGATGCTTTCCCCACCCACCCTGTGACAGCTAGCAGAGCACAGGCTTAGCTTACTTCTCACCAGGGTGGATTTGCTGTTCGTGTGGGCCTTGGCCATGTCAGGCCAGGGCTGCTTGTGCAGTGCTGAGGACAAGGACAGCAAACGGAGGAGGACCAGGAGCCTCCAAAGTGGATGCATCTTGGTTTCTGGGACCTGCAAGTGTCAAGAAGGGTCAGGCGGCTACCGGAGTGGCCTCTGGGATGGGTGGAATCATGGTTTTCTGCTGGAAGATTACACCAGACTTAGCATCCAGAATGCTGTGGGGAGGTGTCCTGATGAGCTCTGGCAGCTGCTCACATGGTGATGGCGGCAAGCAGAATCCTGAGTGGAGGCCAGGGCTCCAGAAGGATGCCTTGTTGCTTGGAGACGCCCCAGTAGAGCCCACTGTTGGGTCATCCAGTAGGAATGCTCTTCCAGACCCTGCACAAGCTGGGTGTTGATGACTCTTCAGTGAATGAATAAATGAATGAATGAATGGGTGAGAATAGCTAATTCCAGACTTTCCAATTGGACTAGGACTTTCTTAAGGGCAAGGTCATCCTCAATGCCTACCACGATGATTGTTTGCCAGGAACTAAGTGCTAGTGAATGCTTGTTGAGTGACTAAATGACAATACGTGGAGGAATGCGGATGGCTAATCTCTGAATCTCTCATCAGATTATCAGTTTCTTGAAGGCAGGTGTGAGTCTAATTAATCCTCATGTTCCTGGTGCCTCCCATGTTACCACATGGTAGTTACTAATTAATTCTCTTTAAATAAAGTGAACAAATAAATGACTGAATAGCTGGCTGATGGTTTGTGAATAAAATTTACAGGAGGGGGACAGGAAGCCTTGAAGCCAAAGTATTAGGTTTACCTTGTTGCTCTGGGGTTGGGAGTTAGAAAGAATTTACTTCATCTCCCTTTCCTCACCGTCTCCAGAAATGGCACCACCAATCATCCGGTTGCTCCAGCCCCAGCCCTTAGAGTCCCCTTGACCCCTCTTTCTTTGCTCATCTCCAATGACTCCTCTGTGAGGAGATTCTACCAACACTTTCAGAATCTGACCACATCTGACAACTCTTCCTCAGCCTCCATCTTGGCCTGAACTGTTGCAGTGACATCCTACATGGTTTCATGGCTTCCTTCCTTGCCCACCTACAATCTCTTCCACACAGCAGCCTGAGCAATCATTTAAAGACATAAGTCAGACCACAGCACTCTTCTGCTCAAAACCCTCCCAAGTTTCCCACAGTGAACAGACCAAAACCCAAAATTCATGCAACGCCTCCAGGCCCTGCAGGGTATCTCCTGTTTTTCTCTCTGACCTTCCCTGCTACCACTCTGCCCCCCCGCCCACTGCCCTGTAGCCACACAGGGTGGGGAGTTGGAACCCCAAAATTCAGCTTCTGTGAGCTCTGAGACAAAGGTAATTTTCACTTTCCCAGGTTGTGGAGGATATGCGGGTCCTTTGCAAATGTCATAGCAGCCCAGGAGCCCCCTTGGGGAATTGGCTTCTGGTTTTGTAAGAGATCATAATAAAAGGATTAGTTTATAGCATGATGGCTTTTCCATTTGAGGTTCTCCCTCAGGGTTTACACTCCTCTTAGGATGTTTGTAGAATATCAATTGCTTCAAAATGCATTTTTCTAGTCTTCCTGGTCTTGTATAACTAGTTGGGATGTTGTTATTTATTTATTTATTTATTTATTTATTTATTTATTTATTTGTCGAGAAAATTGGAGAGAAGTGAGCACTGTTGGGAGAAACAAATATGTTGTCATTGGCTTTTTAGAGGTCTGAATGTGGGGTGGTGGGTTGTCATTTCCACTCCAACACAGGTTGTGCTTCTGAGGGCCCTTGAGTCTAAAGAAATAATAACATGGAGGGTATATAGTTTTGGAGCCTGGTGCCTCCATAAGGTCTCAGGAAGGCACTGCTCAAAGGGAAGCCCTAGATTTACAGCCATTTTGATTCATGATCACTTAGCAGTTAAGGGAGTGGGTTTCTGCATCACAGAGACCAGGGTGCAAATCCTGGCTCTCTCTTGGCAGACTCAGTTTCCAGATCTGTAGAGTGATAGCCACCACAGTTCAGACCTCAGGGCTGCAGTGAGGATTAAGGGAATCACGGCCAGGGCAATGTTTGAAATCTATGTTGCCATGCTGTCATCCTTATCCTCATCCTCACCTTTCTGAGTCTCAGCTTCCTCACCTGTAAACTGGAGAAGCTGGTGGATGGAATGACACCAAGTATGAAGAAGCCCAAGGTGGTGCCTGGGACACCGAATATGCACCAAGTGTAACTGAGCAAACTGGAGCTCAGCCATGTGGCACCTCTCCTCATGACCCCACAATTAATGTTGAAAGAAATAGGTTTTTATTAACAAGGACCCAACCCTGGGGGAGCTGAGAGCATCCCCACTCAGAGCCCTCCTCTCCTAAGAGACCTAATGCTTCCCTTGCTCCCCAAAAGACTACAAGCCAAACTATACCCAGAAGTTCCCCGCATCCTTATCTGTTCTTAAGCTGGCCATGCGAACAGATGTCCATCCTCTCCGGAATGTGCACTTGTGGGTTTCAGAATCGTCATCCTCTCACAGCAGCTCTCTCCTTCAGGATCTGGGGCATGCTGTTTTCAACTTTCATGCAGAGGTTCAGGAAAACATGTGCTGTGTTACACTAGATCATGGTAGAGTCTAGCAGGGCCCACGTTCCAAGAGAATGGCTTCTTTGTACATCCTTCAGAGAAGCAGAAGTCTGCAACTCAGCATTCCTGGTCACACTTCAGCTCCCAGCATCTCTCACCAATCCGTGCTTGGCTTGGCAGGTCCCTGTACAGACTGGATTCAGAATTCTGAAGAGGAGACACTGTTCAGCTGCTTCTGGTACCTTAGGACTTGGAGTCTCATGCAGTATTCTGAAGAGGCATAATAAGCCTGATTTGGGGAGAATTTAAAAAAGGCTTGTAAATTCAAACCAACATCTGTGGTTGAGTGAAGAATCATCACTTGTTGATGTGTAGAGGAATAGTTAGCAAAGAGGAAAAAGGAGTTTTCTTTTCCTCTCCTTTTGCCCTGCAATATCCCTCTAGTACCCCTTATAGGCAGATCCTAATAAGGAGCCAAGTAGAGAAGAAGATATGTGGTTTGAAGTGTTCCAGACCTGGCATCACAAAGCCTAGTACAGAAAGATGGATTTGGAACCAAGAGACAAATGCTTAATAACCACCACAGTTTATTTAAAAGAGTAAGTGGTATAAGCTGTCTAAAATGCACAGAAAAATGTGATACAAGAATCAAGGCAGTGATGAGGAAGAAAGAGGAAGAGGAGCAGGTGGGGAATAGGTTGGAGTAGTCATCCAAAGTGTTCGCTGTTAATGACTTGAGGAACGTGAACACTGAATAAGGGTTCATTGGTGTTGGTCGTGAAGGAAGTCATAGATGACTGAGGGCAAGTTATTTCCCCCCAATGACAAGCTGGGGGAAAAAGCCAAATCATCTAAAACTGAACAGTAGATGAAGGTGAAGAAGTAGAGGCAGTGAATAACAATGTCTTTTGAGAAGTTTGGTGGTAAAGGAAAGAAAAATGGGGTTGCCAGAGTCAAAATAAGTTTTCTCCAACAAACCACAACTTTGTAGACTGTTCTTTCCTGGAGGCACTTAGATGGCGAGACCAATACTTGCTCCACAGTGAGGAGACTTTGGCCAAGAAGAGGGATCTACCCAAAGTCACAGAAACACTTCAGAAAACATCTCAGACAAGACAGAAAACCTTGTTCCTTAGTTTTTGGAAAATTCTGGGCCAGAGTGTTCAGGAATTTTTGAGATAAAGTCTCACTGACCCTGGCATTCTCCCCCACCTTCCAAGCTTTTGTCATCCTTACCAGACTTACACCATCTGTAGTTATTGTTCCCTCTGCCCATGGGGTGCTATGGAAGTAACACAGTCCACAGTTTAGAGACAAAAAAATTATTATGGGAAGATTATGGGGAATCAGCACATGGATTCGGGTAATTTACCAGAAAACAGCCTCCATATCCAGAGAAGTAGGGGATCTTTGGGACCAGGGTGGGTATGAAATTTCAGGCAGCAGCAATTAACATGAACATCTACATAGGTGGTGGCTTGGAGTGCGGAGGACATTCCAGAGAGGAGACTAGCAAGCAGGACATAATTCTGTGTGAGATAATCAAGATATCAGTCAACATGATATGCCCTTTCTAAGGAGACTGAAAGCCAGAGCAGAGCGAGTGTCTTTCCCTCATTCTGCATCACACTGCTACTGCTGTCCGCTGTCCATGGTGCTGAGTCATATTCCTCCCTGGATACTGATCCACCACCTGTCCCCGGACAACAGTTTCTTGCTGTTCCCTGGTCTCTCTGTCTCTCTGTCTTTCTCTCTCATCAGCTAAGAAGGATCTTCCTTCTCACCTTGGTCTACTTCACGACGCTAGGATGCAAAATATTGCTTGATACGCTGGTTGATCAAAAGACTTATTTCCCACTTTTAATATTGGCAACACATTCACATTTATAAAACATTTTCTAGGCGGAACCAAATATGTCTGTGGCACTTCTGTGAAAGATGGCAGCCTAAAGGTATTGGTGGGGATAAAATGAGATGCCCTAAGTCTTTCAAGGTTTTGAAACTAGCTGTAAATTAGCTTTGTTGGAGCTGCATTATCCAATATGGCGACCACTTGTCACATGTGAATATTGAACACTTGAATTGCAGCCAGTCCAAATCAAAATGTGCTATAAGTATAAAATATACACCAGATATCAAAGGCTTAGTAAAAAAATAGGATGTAAAAGATTTCATTAATAAGTTTTATATTGATTACATGTTGACATGATAATACTTTGGATATATTGAGTAAATAAAACATATTGCTAAAATCAATATAATCTGTCTTTTCCCTTTTAAGTTAGCATTACTAAAAATCTCAAATTTATACATGTTTCTTGTTATATTTTTACTGGATAGCATTAATTTAGAGTACTACATAACTAAACTAATCAACCCAAGGACATAGATTCAATTACGTTCCCCATCATGGACCATATCTTCCTGGTGGCTCAATCCATCATGTGCACCCTCATCCTAAGAAAGAATGTATACAGTTCACTGCAAACTTATCCTCACCCCTCAGAGGAGGATGCCTCCATCCCCTACGATGCCTATGACCAATCACACAGAGCTTCTCCCCATCATGTAGAGTACCAGGTCCTTTCCTCCTTCTGTATATTTGCACTTGCTGTATTCTCTGTTTTTAATGCATTTTCCCACAAAGAATCTCTTAGTCACCCTTCAACATCCACTTTAAATCCTGTCTTCTCTTGGAAGCCCTGCTGGAAGTCTCCTGGCAGGGCTGCCAAGTCTTACCTCTATATGTTCATAGAACCTCAACTGGAACATCTTGTTGCATGCAAAATTGCCCATTTATTTGTCATATCCCTTACTAGGCTGGGGGCTCTTGAGGTCAGGGGTCTGGTGTGATTCATTTTATAATATTGGTACCTGGAATAAAAACAGGGAGTAAGATCAAATCCTTGCCTTTATGAAGTCTGCATTCTAGTAGGAGAGACAGAGAAGATACAGGTAATCATAGGAAGTCAGATAGTAGTGGATGCTATGAAGAAAACTGAAGCAGGGAATAGAGTGGCAGATGTGTCCTTTTTGAGAGACCTGAGATAGTGACACTTCAGCGGAGTGTATTCAGCACAGAATAGTTGCAAATAAATACATGATACATGAAAAATTTCATCTCCTTTTATAGACACCCCTTTACTTTTTTCACCAAATATCATCCTTGTAAAGATACCTCTTATAACTGAGCCCCTTCCATGCTCCAGCCACATTGCTCTTCTTTCTTTGCTTTGAAAAGGAAAGCTCATCCCTGCCTCAGGGCTTTTACACATGCTTATCTTCCTGCCTGTGGTGATCTTTCCCTGGGTCTTGTTGTTTTGTGAGCACTTACACACCCTTAGCAACTCCTCATGGCCTCTTTACATTTTAAAGTTGTGCTAATTGTCAATTTCACCATGCCACATTGGGAGACAGAGCAGACACATGAACATTTCTATCATACTTTGCACATATATTTTTTAAAGCTCTACTGTTGTTCTCACAATGGTCCTTTTTCACTTTGCTGCTATCACTAACCTTCTTGGGAACCATGGTGACTTACTGTACATATATAATAATAACAAACAGCAACAAAAAAAAACCCAAGAAAATATTCATAGCACCATGTCCTGAGATGTTAGCCATGCGAGGTATAGCAGTAAACTGCCTCACACTTGTGCATTCTTTCTTTTGTTTGTTTCCTGAGAGACATGTGACTGAACATACAGGAGTCGGCATGAAACTGAAGTTTTTTGTTCAACAACTGAGACACTTTTTCCATGAACAACTTGGCTGAGAACTGAATTGTTCAAGATGGGACACATTCAAGCACTGAGGCTGGACTATGGGAATGAGCCTGTCACCTGGCGAGACCTCTACACGGGGCACTGAGTGATGGACAGCTGGGAAAGGACAAAAAGCCCTCCATGTCATCGTGTCCATCTAGCAACTCCAAATAAAACACTCTGCACAGGAGGCCCCAGGGGTTAAGGAGGAAGGGACTCACTTAAGCCGGATGTGTCAATAACATATTTTGAACTGTACATCATGAATGTCACAAAATGTCTTTCAAAATATCTTTCATTTACTGTGTCCTGTTTTGACCTGGCGTCTTCATCTGTACCACGAATGGGGTGCATCTAGGGACAGTGACAGAGGAAACCATTCAGTCTGCTGTGAGTGAAGGTGAGGGAGAGGGTGTCCTGGCCTCAGTTTGGAACCTTGAGTTCTAGCCTGGCTCTGCCCATTCCTTCCTCTTTGACATTGGACAGCTCCCATGCCCTTTCTGGGCCTGTTTTCCCATCTGTAATAATAGTAGCATTAGCTACAGCTGACAGGCAATTTTCACAAATGCTTATGGAATCCTCATAGCATGTTTACGATATAAAAACTACTTAGTCCCACTTTACAGATGGGGAAGGATTTAAATCTAGTTCTGCCTTATGCCCAAGCTTGTAACCTTGCCACCATATCACCAATTTCGTTCAGAGCAGATCTGAGGCCTCCTTGGTGGGCAAGAGGAACACTTCTGTGTTACACTGAGAAGACTTGCCCCCGAACACAGATGCTCTCCATCATTTGTTTCAAAAGCTGAGGTAGCCAACCCCTCAGTCTTAATTTCAAAAGTGTATTAAAATATGTATTTCAGATTACTCTAATAACCCATGTTTACAAAATAAATAAATACATAAATAAAACAATGCCTCTATTTAGAGATAGCATTTGATTCATTTAGAGATGATAACACATTGGTTCATTTGCCTCTAGTCTTTGCTCTGTGTGACTAGATATAGATGATATAGATACATGGTCAGCTAACTACCCTCTTTGTGGGTAGATCTTCTTGAAGGGACAATTGAGTGGTACACTTCCCTGTCTGCCACACCAGTCATTTAACTATTCTGGACAAAAATAGGACACCCACAGAGTCCCAACCATGGGGACCTTGTTGTGCTGATCTTCCACCAGCCATCCTCAAATGCAGCCTAAGTCTCCTGCTGCCTACTCACTGTTTCCCTGGGATGTCCTGCCCCTCCTGCCTCAGGGCCTTTTCTGTTGGCCTGCCTGGAAAACAGTAAATTCTCCATAAATCTGTGTGTGTGTGTGTGTGTGTGTGTGTTTTAAGATTTTATTTATTTATTTTTAGAGAGGGAAGGGAGGGAGAGAGAAACATCAACATGTGGCTGCTGGGGGTTATGGCCTGCAACCCAGGCATGTACCCTGACTGGGAATCGAATCTGGGACACTTTGGTTCGCAGCCCACACTCAATCCACTGAGCTATGCCAGCCAGGGAAAATCTGTGTTTTTTAAAAAAAGATGAATAAATGAATGAATGACCCATTCCTTGAAGTCTTGCTCTCATCTCAGCATTGTTCCAGATACCCCTGGTAGAAATCAGTCTTTCTCTGATGCCAAAGCTGGGTTTGTGCTCTGTTCAGCTCTAGGTCTGAGGATAACAGCTTCTGCTTCTAATTTGTCGGCACTTAGGAGCTGTGTCTAAATTTTCCCGTCTCCCCATGCCCTTTTATACGTGCTTTGCAAATTTTATCCTTTCCAAATCCTATGAGGGGCTGATGCTCTAAAATTCCCATTACAAGCAGGGAGTCTGTGCTCTGAGAAGCTTAGAGCCAAGATTCACCATCAGGAGGAAGAACCCAGAGCTGAGCTCTCACCCAGGACTTGACCCCATTCAGCACGTCTTCTACCTACTGATACGTGTTAGAGCTGAACACCATTCTAACTTGGGTCATTGGAGAGTAGGGGTTCCCAGCAGATGTTTCAGCACCACCACCCACTGGAACATCACGGTGTACCTCCTCTTTGTAGAATATCAGCAAGGAAGCCAAGGAGAGGAGGCTGAATGAGCAGACAAGGACCAGGTTCTAGGGGAAACACGGTGCCAGACTTGGGGCCTCCACCCTGGCAAATTGTTGTTGGCTTAAAAATGAACTTCATTTTTTTTTAAGAGTAGCTTTAGGTTGACAGCAAAACTGGGCAGAAGGTGCACAAATGTGTTGTGTACCTCCTGCACCCACACAGGCACTGCCTCCCCCATTACCAGCACCCCGCACTGGAGTAGGACATTTGTTACCATTGATGAACCTACACTGACTCATCATAATCACTCAAAATCCAGGTTACATTATGGTTCACTCTTGGTGTTGTACAATCTATGGGTCTGGGCAAATGTATAATGACATGTACCTGCCATTACAGCATCAGAGTAGTTTCATGTCCCTAAAAATCCTCTGTGCTGTGCTTATTCATCCCCCCTCACTCCTGCAACCACCAACCTTATCACTGTCTCATAGTTTTACCTGTTCCAGAATGTCACATACTTGGAATCATACAGTGTGAAGCCCTTCACATTCACTTAGTAATATGCATTTAAAGTACCTCCCTGCCCCCTCATAACTTGATAGCTCATTTCCTTTTAGTGGTGAATAATACGCCATTGTGTGGATGTATCACAGTTTATTTATCCATCCATTTACTGAAGAGCCTCTTTGTTGCTCTGAGTTTTGGCAATTATGAATAAAGCTGTCATAAACATCTGTGTGCAGGTTTTTGTGTAGACAATCCTTTTCAACTTCTTTGGGCAAATAACAAGGAACACAGTTGCTGGATCATGTTTGGTAACACTCTCTGGAAGCTTCTATCAGCATCCTGATGTCCAGATCCATAGGTGCTGCTGTCAGCAGCTCCATTAGTAGCCATGCCTGCAGGCAGAGGGTCAGCTGGATAGGCAAGCAATCACAGGACAAAAGGGGCAAACGTTGACTCCGCTTGCCAACCTTGGATAGGAGCCAAAGAGAATTGTTTTGTTCCCCCTTCTGGAACCAAAGGTGAGGCCTTGCTCTTTCCTGCAACACTCTCTCCCTCCCAAGCTGAGGAGGGTGGGATGCAGGCCTCTGAGCCATTAGCCCCAGCCCCAGATCCTAGTCTGGGGGAGCCCTGGACAGCAAAGGGCAAAGGCCATGGGAGAGGCTTCTCTGGCCCTCCCTCTCTCCCTGTCTACAGCCCAGTTACCCATCCCAACAGTTCCTGCCCTGGCTCAGACCTGGACTAGCCATGGCCTTTGTCTCCTTTCAACCCACCCTACACATCACCTGCCAAAGGAAACTTCCTGAAACTGAGATTAGCTGAGATTGTCTCTCTCCAGCTCAGAAAACTTCCATGGCTTCCTGGTACCTGGCCCAGTTGTTCTCCAAGAGTTGTCTCAGGAGGGGCAAGGGGTGGGGGGCCCAAGTCCTTTCCCAGGGGGTCTTCATGGTCCACACAAATTCTAAATTAATATAAATCTATTATTTGTCTCCTTACTCTCATTCTCCCACAAGAGCAGAGTTTTCTACTCCATGATACACAATATTGTAACAGATTGAAAACAGAGAAGATATGAGAATCTAGCTATTTTTTTATGAAGCCAGCCATAATGGTGACGTTTAAAAATGTAAAACAGACTGACTTTTCTTACTAACAATGTTTTATTTTTTATAAAATAGATCATTTTGTTAAAATGCAATGAGATTATTGTTGTTTTAAAGGGATCAACAAATACATCTTTTTAAAAAGGTTTCAGTGTTACAGAATCCCAGCCTCTGCACCTCTGAAACAGATGTGTGGGCCCGATGGCCTGTGCCAAGACTCCTAATGTTACAGGTGGGCACAGGTAACCAGGTTCTTGGTGATCAAGACAAAGAATTGAACCGAACACCCAGAGTTTATAGCACAGAACATGGGAGCAGGCCAACTCCAAGCGGAGATTGACCTCATGGGCTGGAGAGACTCTATTCTTATAGGGTGGATCCTTCCTGGCTAGTTTTGGTGGGCTTTTACTGAGCATGTGGTCTCCCATGATTTTCCCTGATTGGCTACCAGGGAAGGGGTCCCACAATATTACCTAATGGACCCTTCTCCTTGTGCTAGGTTCGCCTTGTCCATCACCGGAGAATTATAGATCTCCATGTTAGAGATTGGTGAAAAGGAAAGGAATTATTTATTCAAGTTATACATATTTAAGAGTAATGACTTAATGTCTTCATTAAAATCCTAAAGTCCCTTAAAACACCCACAAACACACACAGTCCTTTCTTCCCCCCTTTGCCTGGTCTAGGGTACCGTATCTCAGGAAAAGAAATAGAAGTATGTGGCTCAGGTAACCCCCAGTTCTTCTCAGTAATCTGTGCTCAGCTGGTAGGCCTCCCTCGGTTCTTGGCACTATCAGTTGTGTCACCGGGATCTCCAGTTCTTATTCCAAAACCACATGACACCTTCTCATGGCCCACCAGCAAGAGTCCTTTCATCCCTTTCCTTCCCACAGCATTTCTCCTGCATTCTTCTGAACTGCTAAGAGAGAGTTCTGCATCACTGCTACATCTTGTTTTCTGGCTTCCTAAGCTGCGTGGCAAAGGGAGACCCCAAGCCATGTGGTTCTGCCCTGCTAAATCTGCATGACGATTCTCTGCCAAAGCCATGTGGCGATTCTTGTCAAGGCTGCTTCGCCTGGGTTTAAATCCCAGCGCTAATCTTCTTCTGCAGCCCCATTTCCGACTCCTCCCACAATCAGCTACACTTGCCAGTACTCCCATAATTTCCAGTTTTTCTGGGCTGCCATAGTAAGTCTGGGCAGGCGTGGCCCGGTGGCATGGAGCCGTCATCTCTAAGCTCTGGAGCAGGCTCTGTAACCAGGGGGAGTCACCTCCCAGTTACATCTTGGGTGGAAGTCACTCCTTTCTCCCTGGCTCAAAGCATGACCACAGCTGTTTAACATATCTATGAAACCAGTTAAAGGTTATAGAAATGTTAAATGACCGTTCTAGAGGTCATTAGACCTCTCTCTACACCCAGTTACATCAGAGTTAGTTTGTTTTATGGCAAATATCGATGGATGGAATCCACCCATATAGACAAACGCTCTTTGAGGTCTTCAATTTTAGAGAATGAACTGAGAAGAAAAAAAAGAATTAACTACAAGATAAGAGGATCATGTCTAAATCATCCCAGTGTGGCATTAAAGGCTCTGTCCTCCATTTGACCCTCACACATTTAGGCTACAGCAGCACCCAGGGCTGGCAGACCCCTAGGTGACCTCCCGGCCATCCCTCATTTGGTCACTTCTGCTTGCAAGGCCCTTTCCTTCCTTCTCTCCTTGTCATCCTTTCAATTTCATGTCAGTCAGCACCTGCCTTCCCTGACTGCCCTTACCTCAAGGCTGGGTCAGAGCCCCTCCTCTGAATCTTTTTCTCTGCACTTTTTTGGTCTCTTTCTATTGTCTCTTCCTCTAGGGGCTGTGAACCTCTGTGGCAGGTGCAGGTCCTGCTCCCTCTCTCTTAACCCCTGCTTGGCACACCTCAGGACCACAGTCGTGCTGTGCTGGGTTGGGCAGATGCCACTTTAGTCACCCCTGAACTGCCGAGTGCAGAGCCTGGCTTAGCTAGGTATGTAACCCCCTTTCTATTTTTTAAAAAATGCATGTTTTTCTCCTGTAAACATTAAGAGAAAAATGCATCACCCCCACAAACAAACTTTTGTCAGATTTCAGTATCCCTTTTCAGTGTTTCCCCCCTCTTTCAGTTCTTTGCATTATGGTGATTCCAACTAAGCACAGTTCTAAGATCTGTGTTTTCACCCAGCTATAAAACACAGTATTTTTCAGTTTTAAGAAAGTGTTCAGAAATAGACTATTGAATTGATTTAACAGCTGCCTCCTTCAACGTGGGATCTGTGGCATTTCCAGTGTGGTAATGTTTAGTCTACCCTCATTCAAAGGGCAAATATTTAAAATAAGTGTCCATTTGCTGGCAAATATTTGGTGAAATATATACATACTCTCACTGAAGTGTAAATAGAAAGATCTGGTTTGGTAAATAATTTTGTGGTATGTTACTGGGGTCATAAAACATTCTAAGGCATAGAGTTTATAATTGTGGCCCTGGGATTATCCTAAAGGATTGTGAAAATATTGGAAAGATCCAGCATGTGTTTAACTGAATGAGGCCTTCAAAAGAGCTTGCACTAGAGTTGGGTGCTCTAGTTTCTAAATGACTTGGGGTCCAGTCAAGTTTTGCCATCTTTCTCCCCTTATGGCAGAGGTCCCTGTTAGGTTGGAGTTGCTCAAGAAACCATATGGACACAGCAAGCTAAGGAGCAGGGTTTATTAGCAGAGAATAAGAGGGAAAGTGGAGCCAACCTAGGGAGGCTGGGGAGCCAACCAAGGGAGGTTAAGACTCGTGGGGGAAAGTGGGGCTAACCTAGGGAGGTTAAGACTCACTTGGTTGTTCTTAGGGCAGGATTTTTAATGCAAAAACCCATGAAGGGTAACTGGTTGGGGTGTCAGAATCTGATTGGCTAGAGCTGGTTGCTGGGTGTCATTTCTGCAGACCATTTTTTAAAAATATGTTTTATCGGTTATGCTATTACAGTTGTCCCTTCCCCCTCTTTATTCCCCTTCCACCCTGCACACCCTCTCTCACCCACATTCCCCCCTTTAGTTCATGTCCATGTGTCATATATATAAGTTCTTTGGCTTCTACATTTCCTATACTATTCTTAACCTCCCCCTATCTTCTACCTACCATTTATGCTACCCATACTCTGTACCTTTTCCCCTTCTCCCCACCCACTCCTCTGCTGATAACCCTCCATGTGATCTCCATTTCTGTGATTCTTTTCCTGTTCTAGTTGTTTGCTTGGTTTGTTTTTGTTTTTGTTTTTGTTTTAGGTTCAGTTGTTAATAACTGTGCATTTGTTGTCATTTTACTGTTCATATTTTTTATCTTCTTCTTCTTCTTAGATACATACCTTTAACATTTCATATAATAAGGGCTTGGTGATGATGAACTTCTTTAACTTGACCTTATCTGGGAAACACTTCATCTGACCTCCCATTCCAAATGATAGTTTTACTGGATAGAGTAATCTTGGATGGCCTTTCATGATTTTGAATACTTCTTTCCAGCCCCTTCTTGCCTGCAAGGTTTCTTTTGAGAAATCAGCTGACAGTTTTATGGGAACTCCTTTGTAGGGAACTGTCTCCTTTTCTCTTGCTGCTTCCAAGATTCTCTCCTTATCTTTAATCTTGACTAATGTAATGATGATGTGCCTTGGTGTGTTCCTCCATGGGTCCAACTTCTTTGGAGCTCTCTGAGCTTCCTGGACTTCCTGGAAGTCTATTTCCTTTGCCAGATTGGGAGAGTTCTCCTTTATTATTTGTTCAAATAAGTTTTCAATTTGTTGCTCTTCCTATTCTCCTTCTGGTACCCCTATGATTTGGATGTTGGAACATTTAAAGATGTCCTGGAGGTTCCTAAGCCTCTCCTCTTTTTTTGGAATTTTTGTTTCTTCATTTTGTTCTGGTTGAAGGTTTATTTCTTTCTTTTGGTCCACACCATTCATTTGAGTCCTGGTTTCCTTCCCTTCACTGTTGGTTCCCTGTACATTTTCCTTTATTTCACTTAGCATAACCTTCATTTTCTCATCTAATTTGCAACCATATTCAACCAATTCTGTGAGCATCCTGATTACCAGTGTTTTGAACTGTGCATCTGATAGGCTGGCTATCTCTTCATTACTTAGTTGAATTTTTTTTTTTTTTTGGAGCTTTGATCTGTTCTTTCATTTGGGCCATTTTTTTTTTGTCTTGGTGTGCCTGTTATGTAATAAGGGGGGAGCCTTAGGTGTTCACCAGGGCAGGGCAACCCACATTACTGCACTGTGGTGTTGTGTGTGGGGGAGGGGTCCAAGAGGGAACAATGGTGCATGCTCCTCTCTCTGCTGGTTTTCAGTCACCTCCCCTGATTCCTACAATTAGATTGGGCCCTTCTGGTGCTGATTCCCGGGTGGGTGGGTTTGTGTATGTTCTAAGACCCTGTGGATCTCTCCAATGCACTCTCCTGTGAGGCTGGGAGTTTCTCCTGCTGGCACCCCGACCGCCACAGATGTTTTCAATCAGAGATCCGAGGATTTATTTCCCTGAGCTAGAACCCTGTGTTGTGTGGTCTGTCTGGCTCCCTAGTTGTTCCTCCTGGGTTATCTGCACTTGAATGTGGGACCGCCCAGTCCACCAGCAGCTGCCTTGCCTCGAGTCCTCTCCGCCCAGCTGCCTGTCTCTGCCCCTCCTACCAGTCTGGATGAATGTTTCTTCTTTAACTCCTTGGTTGTCGGACTTCCATACAGTTTGATTTTCTGTCAGTTCTGGTTGTTTTTTTGTTTTTAAATTTGTTGGTGTCCTTCTTTTGATTGTGGGAGGAGGTGCAGTGTGTCTACCTATGCCTCCATCTTGGCTGGAAGTCCCCATTGTTCTTGATACATCTTGTCAGGCTCAAGTTAAAGCTGCATCCCGTTATGCCGGATTGGCCAACCCCAGACCCCAGTTTTAGCCGGGCATCTGTCTGTCCTGGGTAGGGTCGGCAGGCAGTTTCTCAGGCAGGCATTTTCCCAGGCCACAGTTTCCCATGGTACAGTTTTCCCACCTGGTGATTTTCCATTCCTCCTAGGCCTACCTAGGTCTGTCAGTCCCCTCATCCCCTCAAAGTGTCCTCCTCTTCCCTGAGACCTTCTTCATGGGGTGCCACCACCTCCAGGAAGCCCTCACCTCTCTTTGAGGTCTGGATTGAGTGGGTGAGGAGCTAGTCTGGGCAGTGCCAGGCTCACTGTGGGAAAATGTTTCCTCACTTCTCCACTTTGTCCCCTTTCCCCTTCATTGGTCCTATTAGTCACCAGTGGAATTGAGTGGCCTTGGCTGTACCTACTCTACCCACTCTATGTCCTAGCTTTACTCACCTAGGAGTCATGCATTTGGTCCATAGCTTATCACTTCTGTCTCGAGTGCCAGGTATCTGGCCCTAGTTAATAGAAAATAATGACAAGTCTTTTATAGGCCCCCATCCTGGGTTGCTAGAATTTTCCTATTCACCCACCTACTCGGCTCTCCTGGAGATGGTGTCTGTACAATCAAGAAATGCTTCGTTCATTCATCCACTCATTCATTCACTCAACATTGGTTAGTACCTGTACAGTATCTGGTTTTTTCTGGGCACTGGCTGCTGAGCAGAGGAGGGCACCTGCCCTCAAGCATCTCACAGAGAGATAAGTACGAAAGCTGAAAACCACGATGATGAGAACTGACACTTTCTGAGCGCTCTCTCTGTGTTGGACAGCAATGACAAAGGAGCTTGGTGAGACCTATAAGTCGGAAGCACTGTGTCTTTTGCGGGGAAGCATTGAGGAGAGGCCCCCACTTAGCTGGGAGGTGACTGATAGCAGTGTTACAGCTGAGGAGGGCTTAGCTCGCTGGAGACACAGAAGGAAAGACGCCCCACGTGTATGGAACAGGGTGAACAAAGGCTTGTCATAGACTCAAATTGGTTACTGCCTGTAGGGAAAATGGGGTCAGTCAGGTTCCCTCACCTGGATGTCCACACAAATGTAACTTAGCAGTGTTCATATAACCTTGAGTGGGGGCCCGCCAATGTAGAATGAAGCTCTGTTATGTAACTGAAGGTCAGCCTTGGCTCCTTGCCAGCTTTGTGTGCACTTAGTATATAAGGGAGTTGAGACTTCCCACCACGTGACTCACAGCTTGCTGAGCTCATGGATCACCCCACCCCAGAATAAAAGCATGTCAGACATCCCAGCGGCTCCACAAATTTTCTTCCGTCTACCCAAATCCGGTGTGAACCTGCCCAGCCTTGACTGGTCACAAAACAATTGGTGCCAGCAGGATTTGTCACAGTACGGTATGAATACGGAGGAGATGCCAGTCCCCTTGGTGCGGGGTCTGGAGAAGGGTGGCTGATCACTGGTATGTGGTATCAGGTGGCAAGATTCCTGGCAGCTTGGGACCCCCCCCGTCCCAGAATTGGCCTGATAGTGTTGCACCTGACACGGTAGAGAAGGCCCTGTAGGTGGTAGGGGAGACCCTGGGAAGCCAAGTGCCCAGGCAGCAGCTGGGGGTGAGGTGTGAGGGTCTGGGTGTTTTTTTCAGCTTTGTGAGCTGAGACAGAGACCACTTTGCAAAGCAGCGAAGTTACATGAACTCCCAGGAAGAGAGGAAGTCCTGGAGGCTTGATTCATGCCCTGGAGGAAGACTTCTGAACCGCTGAGCAGTGGTGATGCCCCTCCGTTATTGCAGTGAACAGTTTGGGTGGGGTGGGAAGGACTAGGTTCCCCACCCACTTGCTCAGTAGTGATACAAAAGATGAAGTTGCAGCAGCCAAGGGCATCTGGGGGCAATCTGGCTGGCCTTGCCCAGATGGTTGAGCACAAAACCTATCATTTGTACATGCAGTCTGAACTAGTTGATCTTGGTAATCAGTTTCACCAGCGGCCCAGGGACCCCTTAGCAGCGTGGCTCTTACACCTTTGGGATTTAGGGGTGGATAGCATCATGTGCACTGATAATGAGATGGAAAAGTTAGCTTCCAGCACGACTTACCCCTCTCTATGCCAACGGCTGCAGAATAGCCCGAGGCTCAGAAGGGGGCAGGGATCGCATTCTCTGTTGGAGTGGGTCATGGCTGCGATTCATACTGTCTGGGTGGATGCAGGAGACATGACAGACACTGTGACCAAATGGCAGTCCTACACAGACTTAGTATAGACCCTGCGGGAGTTGGGCAAGCACCAGGCCATGTTGAATCCCAATACTCAACCGCCGATGATGAGTGCTTTAGGTAGGAATGAGGGGTCTGGTGCAGCAGCACGCCCCTTCTGCTTCCTTTGGATCCTGCCTGGCTACCTTGGCCCTGTGTGTCGGGCACCATATGAATGACGTCATCACAGTGGTGGTGAGTCTGGGGGAGGCAGAGACTCACCGCGGCAGAAAGGAGTGCTGATGGTGTCTGGAACTTCCCTCGTGTCTGAGTCAAACAGCACCCCAGTGCAGGTGACCAGGACACAGATGTGGTCAGACCTTTTAGAGGCAGGAGTAGATGAACTAAAATTGATAGGAAGCCAAACGCCTATTTTTTAGGACTTTGGAAACAGTTGCAAGCTGATGATCGTTTCCTGTGGCCCCACAAGATGAAGGTGGTAAGGAGGAAGCAGCCTGATGTCACACAGCATGCCATTGGCAAAATGAGTCAGGTAGAACAGGGACAAAACAGCCTTAACAAGAAGTGCCCAAAACACAATGGCTCAAGTGAGTTAGTTCATTCCTTTCTGCCAGAGAGCCGAGAGGTGAGTGGTCAGGGGTTGCTGAAGCAGAGGTGCCATTCTCAATGCCCAGCTTCCACCTCCGGTCTCAGGCATTTGCTCCACTTGTTTCCATGTCTAATTGGAAAGAAAGGGGGAAAGAAAGCCTCGAGGACGTGGAGGAACCCCCCTTTTCTTTTAAAGAACAAAGTGGAATTTGTAGCATCACTTCTGCTTACTTGCCACTGGCTGGACTGGCCCCACTTGCTGCAAGGGAGACTGGGAAATGTAGTTTCTGGCTGGGGGCCATGCACACCACTAAAGCCTGAGGCAGGGAGAGAAGAATGATCACTGGGGCACAGTCTTTCCATAAAGACAAGCTGAAAATCCAAGATTTTGTTCCAGGACCACAGGTCTCTACCAAATCTGGGCTTTCGACAGTCAGCCAACAAACACTAGGGTAGAAGTCATAACAGTAATTCAGCATGCAGAGGCTGAGACTCCTCTTGTGCTCACTAGTGTCAGGCCCTGGTTACACACTTTCCACTCATTGGCTCCTTTAATCCTCATAAGAGCCTAAAGAGGGAGGTTTTACTGTCAATTCCATTTGGCAGGTGAGAAAACTGAGATTCTGAGAGGTGAAGTAGCTTGCTCAAGATTTCGGGACTGGAAAGTGGCCGGGGCTGACTTGTGCTCAGATGTGCCTGGCTTCTTGGCCTTGACCAGTAGCCAGCAGCCCTTCTGGCGAACCTGAGCTGCGGTTCCCACAGGAGTGCTCTGCCCAGACCCCTTCAGGCCACCCCAAGGGTCCAAGGGCCCCCTGAAGTGACTTGACCCCGTGAGTCAGCCTTCTCCGGAGGCCCCTGGGAGAATTAGCAGCTGAGTACAGGTCTCTGTGTGGCCTTGGCATCTCTGAACCTGAGTTTCCTGTGGGGACAAAAGCAGTCCCTCCTTCACAAAGTTGTGCAACATAATGAGATGGTCGCTGGGCAAAGGGGGCAAAAATTCTTTGGGTCTCTTGGGGGGAAAGTCAGATGCCCTCCTGGAAAAAAGAGGCAGCTGGGATCTTGACACGGGGCTAATGCTGGCATGTGGCCCATGTGGCATGTCCGCACAAGCGAATGTGACTGGGGAACGGGCGGCATGAAACTGAGGGCCTGCATGTGTTGAAGGAAGAACAGCCTCAAGAAGACCTCCTCTGTCCTGGGCAGAGGAAGGCAGGGCCTGCTGAGATCTGGCGAGAGGTGGCCAAAGTGCCAGGGAGCTTGGATGTCACCTCTCTGAACAAAGGCTCTCGTAATGTGGGTTCAAATTCTGGCCCTGCCACTTGCTCACTGGGTGGCCTTGATAAATCACTTTGCTCCTATGAACCTCAGTTTCCTCACCTGTCAAACGGGGACAACAATGGTGTTTGGTATAAGGATGTTGTGAAGAATTAATGAGGACACGTGTTCCAGCAAAGGCAGCCCTCTGTGACGGTGGTTGTCTTAGCACAAGCAGTGATAAACTGTCTTGACCATGGCCTAGTGCAACCTGGGGAGAGCTGAGTGCTGGGGTGTGGGTGGAGGGGCCTTGGGCAGAGAGGGGAGCTGGTCTCCATGGGACAATTGAACACCACCAGGGCCCTTGGCCTCACCAAGCAGGTGGGGCTTTTTTGTGCAGCCCACCAGGTGAGTGCACAGGCTCTTAGGGCCAGCAATGGGAGAGAGGGATGAGCCCTGGGAACTGGAGACCATGGGTGCTCTCAGGTAGTGCTTGACCAGATCTCAACCCCAGCAGAACTCTGGCCCCTCAAAAGACATGGAGGGGCAGGCTGGGATGTGGCCCAGACCTCTGACTTTGTGTCGTCACTCTGCCCGGTACTCCTGCATCCAGCCAGACCAGGTACCCCCCGATCCTCCACAAGTCCTCTCAGAGTCCCTGGGGGTGCAGGAATGGAGGAAGGCACCAGATGGGGCTGTCCCAAGAATGTGACTGTCCTGTTCCCACTGCCTGTCTGGTCCAGGGTAGGTGCTCCCTATATCCCCACTAAATGTATGAGTAGACGAATCAAGGGTTCTAGCATGGCCACAGACTGCCCCTCTGTGCCCAGTGTCCCTATTTGTAAAGCAAGAAGGTGGGCTGGATAGTCACAGATGTCTCTTCCAGTTCTGGATCCCAGTCTCTGCTGCCCTAGCTGCACTTCCCTCGCCAAATCCCAGATGGAAGAAAGGCAACGGGTCACACAGGAGGATGCAGAAGTAGCTTTAATTGCTGAGAGTGGAGGGTGACAAGCATAGAGATTTCTGTGTCAGCTGTGAAGCCAAGGAGTAGCTGAGAGGAGTCCTTCTGGCTGGACTCAGGCTTCCACTCCAGTCAGATGGTGATGGTGGCAGCATCTTCCTAGAGGGAGATGCTGTGAGGAAACAGGGCCAAACAACGGCAAAGTAACCTGGAAGGAAACCGCAGGGAGTCAGGCCACTGACAACAAAGCAAAGGGGCCCTTATGCGCACCTGCATTCACCACACAACTGCTGCCCAAGTTCTTCCCCACAATTCCCTGTGAGGTCTAAGGCCTTGGTGACAACAGGACTGCTACCCAAGGTTTGGGGTCTTTCTTTGGCACCTGATGTTGAAACATCCTTAGTCCCTCACTCTCCCCTCTCCTCACCTTGGGAACAATGGCAAAAAGACTAATCAGAGCCCTGGTTGTGTAGCTCATATGGTTAGAGCATTGTCCCATTACACGAAGGTTGCTGGTTCAATTCCCAGTCAGGGAACATAACAAGAAACCATCAATGAATGTATAAATAAGTGGAACAACAGATCAGTGATATTCTCTCTCTCTTTGAAAACCAATTAAAAAATAAAAAAGACTGATTGAAGCCCAGGACTGGAGTCTGGGTTCGGGGCTCTGTACATAATCAGGATCATGGACCAGTCTGAGGTCAGCGTCAGGGCCCCATCCGTGACTAATATCAGAGCTTAACCAATAACTGGGGCCAAAGCCCAGTCTGTGGCTAGGATCCGGCCTCAGTATAGGTATGTGATTAAGGCTTGGGGTTTAGAGTGAGACCAGGATCAGGGCTCAGCTTGGGGCTAGGGTCAGGGCTTAGTCCAAGACCAAGATCAGCAAGATCAGAACTCAGTTTGCTGCAAGCAAAACAAGAGCACCCAAGCTTTGCTTTGGCTTCACCATATTCCCCTGAGGAGGAGCCTCATCCTTTCTTAGTGTGGGGCACAAAGCCTGGTGCCTCACCAGTGGGGGTCATCACAGCAGTCCGCCTCATGTGCCCTCTTTAGGCAGATGATTGCTGCTTAAGTCCATCTGGAAGAACAAAATCAATAGCAGGCCTCAGTCTCCACCAACTAGAAACCAGACCCCAATGGCTACCACTCTCCAGTGGGTCAGCCTGACAGCCATAGACCTCAGGCATGTCTCTCCACCTCCCTGAGCCTCAGTTTGTCCATCTGTAAAATGGGTACAATAACGGTACCTATCCCACAGGGCTATTGTGAGTATCCAATGAGATGGTGCATTCAGAGCACAGAGTGATTGCCCAAGGAACTAAACCTGTGGTTATTTTTATAGAAGGGCCAGCTCCAGAACCCTGACACATTCACTTAACCCATTTCCTTTGCTCCAGCATCCCCAGCAACCCGGCCACGCCTGGAGACCTGAAGGCTAGAGGAAGCCTCCAGTGGCTGGAGAGGCCCCAGCTCCTCATAAGAAGGAAGAGAGGAAGAAAGATGTCTTTTAGCGATGCTCACTTGATATTAGGCTCTTTGTGCTTTTTCCTTTGATCCACTCACCAGCCCCACAATTTTTATAGTCTTGTTTTACTCGGGAGCAACTGAGGCTCAAAGAGGCAGAACCACTGGACCTAGGTCCTACGGTTGCTAAGTAGCAGAGCCAGGGTTTGAACTCAGATCTGGCCTACCTTCTTTCTCACATCATTCTGCCAGGCAGCTTCTGTGAGTTAACTGAGGGATGACAGTAGGAAGCTCTCAGAGGCCCAGAGAACCCCATCCATTCTGCAAGGACCCCCCACCCAGCTACACCCTCCCAACTTGCTCAAGATGTTAGGTCCTTCTTCTCCAGGGTCCCCTGCCCAGACCAGCCTGTGGGGCGGGCACAGAGCTGCATGTCCACCCTGGGAAGGCTGTGTAGGGCATGCCTTCACTTCCCCAGGCTATGACTTACCAATGGTATTCTGAATAAAATCCACACCCAGTGTGTCGAGAAAGAGCTGGACCAATGGGCACACCTGAGAGGGGAGAGAGAGGGAGAGAAGAGGGAGGAGTAGGAAAAAGGACAGGTCCATTATCAATTGGGCACAAACTGCCGGCCACCCACAGAGAAGCTTTTCACATGGGATCTTAGGACCTTTGACCCTTAGGATTCTGGAACACTAGAAAGTTAGAAGTCCAAAATGTGAGAACCTTAGAATGCTAGAGTCCTAAAACCTGCAACCTTAAGTCCTAGAACCTTAAGAATCTAGAGCGTTAACATCGCAGGCTCCTGCCCTCTCGGGAACCTGGAGTTTTAGCGTCAGGTGGGACCTGGGAACCGTAGGGCAGTGTTTCTCATGATTTCCTCACAGTTCCCTGGGGATCTGGTTGAAATGCAAATTTCATTTCCACAGGTCTGGGGTGGGGCCTGAGAGTCTGAATTTCTAACAAGCTACCAGGCGAGGCCTGTGCAGCTGGCCAGAGGGACACATGCTGAGTAGTGAGACTCCAGTTCTGTGAATCACCAAGACACCGGGAGGATTTTCCTTTCATACACCCAGGTTCCTGGCGCCCTTCCGGAATGACTGATTCAGAGTCTTTGGAACTGTGGGCACACGGCGCCCATGGTTTTGTAGGATACACAGGAATCCCGCACCAGGCACATATGGTTTTGGATGATGTGTAAATAAAAAATCTATTCTATAGATCTGTGTTTATTTTTAAGATTAATGTTATTGTAAGTGATATTAATTTCTATTTATACCAAGGATATGAAGTTTCCTTTTAAAAATAAGCGTGTTCAAATAAATTTAAGTAAGTAAAATTGTGTTGATTAAAGGGAAACATTAGCTAAAAAATACATGGGCAGTATACAAATATGACAGATAGTTCAAGTTTGGGACTCAGTGATTTCAGCTAATGCCAGGCCTCCGCTCCCCTTCCCCCATCCCTCCAGGCTGAGCCAGGAGGGGCAGGTTCCAGCTGACGGCCCTAGGAGAAGTTTGCACCTCAAAAGGAAAGGGACCTGGACAGTGCAGCCAGGCCTGTAAATGTCACATTGCCCCTGCCAGACCTGGCCCTGGGCACCCAGGAGTGGAAGACTCACCTGCGTCTCCACTATGGTGGACAACGTCTCGCTCAGGAAGGTGGACACAGCGTCTACGAGTCTGTTGGCCACTTTATTGCGTCTGGAAAAGAGAGGAAACTAATGAAGCATGGGCAAATGGGCAGAGCTGCCAAGCAGCGGGGGCTGGGGAGGGGGTGGGGGATGGCGGAGCACCTTGAAGGCCTGTGAACAAACCCAGGACCACTGAGATGCATTAAAATTTTTTTCATATATTTATTTTTAGAGAGAAGGAAAGGGAGAGAGATAGAGAGGGAGAGGAATATCGGTGTGGGGGACATACATCAATCAGTTGCTTCTCACATGCCAGAGACCCAGGCATGAGCCCTGGCTGGGAATCCAACCAGCGATCTCTCTCAGTTCACAGGCAGGAGCTCAATCCACTGAGCCACACCAGCCCAAGCTGAGGTGTTTTTCTAAGCACAGACAGAGTCTCCCTCTATCCAGAAGAATCATCACTTATAACCCCCTGTCTGAGCAGCAGCTCATCCCAATACTTCATGAGAGTCTCATCGCAACCCAGTTCATTCAACAAATATTACAGAGCAGGAACTACATGCCAGGGACCAAGCTAGGCTGGGGACATGAAGATGAGCTAAGTACAAGTAGCTGCTGACCTGGTACCTAAACATTAAACAAGTCTTGCTAAGGCTGGTTCCTTCCCACCTTCTGCTCAAAACACAACTGTCACCTCCTCAGGACAGCCCTTTCTTACTGCTCCCAGAAGGAAGAGCTTTGCATCACAGTTCCCTGATAAGTGTGCTGCTTGGCCTAGGGCTTCTGCCATCTGACACATTGCTTGAGAGCTCTTTATAGATGGGCTGAATGCTGGCCTGTCTGTCTTTCCCTCAGGACAATAAGCGCCACAAAAACAGGTCCTTGTCTGTTCTCACCAACAAAGTCTCCAGAGCTCAGAATACTGCCTGCCAGGACATAGCAGATACTCAGTCCATTTGAACATGAAAGAATGAAAGAAGTAAACATACAATTAAAGGTGTAATGACAACTTGTGACAAAAACTCTGAAGGGTGAGAGTAGACACTTTTGAGAGAGAGAATGAGAGGAACCTCATGTTAGAGCCTGAAGGAAGAGAAGGGTGTTGAAGTGGAGGGGAGCAAAGGTGTTCTAGTAGCTAGGACAGCTCTGCGCCAGTCTGGAGGTGCGAAAGGGCTAGTCGGGGCACAGAGCAAAGGCCAGTGTGTCTTCCCAGGGTGAACAAGGGGGGAGTGAAGTGAGATGAGGACGGCACAGATCACGCAGAGCCTAGATGACCACGGGGAGGGCTTGGGATTCCATCCAAAGTGGAAGGAAACGCCCTGAGAGGACTTAGAGCAGCAGAATGGAATGCCCTCTTGTACAGATATGGACATTGAGACCCAGAGCGGCAGGATGAATTCCCTGGGGCAAAACGCGCCCAGGGGGGCTCAGGCCTTTCCAACCAACAGCAGGCCTTGGAACCTTTCTTTGGTTTCAGGGGGGTCTTCAGGCAACCCTGATGGGAGTAGGGTGGATTGACCTCTGCTGATGGCCCAGCCTTATTTCCTGCCAAGGCCAACCTGCCCCAGTCCTCAGCTTCCAGAGCATCTCTCCTCTCCCAGCCACGGCCAGGGTGGCCCTTTCTCCCTCAACCCTCTTCCTGGGGCCAAACCGGCCCTTTCAATCACACGGTTTAAGATGTAGATTTTTGTGGATTAACAGGGATCAATGATTTAAATGGAGAGGATTATGTTTTCAAGATACTGTTTCAGGAACTTTCCAGTGGGTGGAGAACAATTTGGGGACAATCTGAAATTAGATCCCATGGTGGGCATTTACTCCTCTTCCAACCAGAGGCAAGAAGGTAAATATAACTGATGTTGGTGATTGACAGCATGGCATAACAGTGAAGGGGTATTTCTTCAAGAAGATATAGCAATCCTAAATATGCATGCCCCTAACAACAGAGCTTCAAAAAGCAAGAAGCAAAATTCTGATAGAGCTGAAGAGTGAAACAAGCAAATTCACAATTATAGTTGGAGATGTCAACACTCCTTTCTCAGTCATAATGGACACAACAAAGAGACACAAAATCAGCATGGATATTATTAATATTATTGAGAGCTTAGTATACGCCAGGCTCTATGCTAAACACTTGTATTTTATCATTTGGTTAGGTCAGCAGCCTATGAGTAGGTATTATTGTTAACTTCAGTTTACAGATGAGAAAACTGAGGCTCAGAGAGGTTATTGCAAGGTTATAAGTTAGTAACAGAGCTGGTATTTGAAGCAAGGTCTGTCTGACTACAGAGCCTAAACCTGTTTTCACCACATTGTATCCCCTCCCAGGTATAGGAATAGGGCTGAAATTAGGGGTCCTTGACTTGTGTGAGAGCCCTGCTCTACTGAGACAGATGGGACTTACCTGTCCAACAAGCTCAGTGAGATGCTGGCTGGGTCGCTGTTGCATTTTGTCATGACCACTTTGGATTTGCCATCCTCAGTTTCAATTTTGGCACCAGACAGGATGTCTATGGAAAGCTTCAGGTCAACTGTCTGTCCAATGAAAAGCCTGCAGGAAATAAGATTCACTGTGAAGAGAGGTCTAGAAGACCTTCCACATTGCCTGCTCCGGCTCTTCCACCTGTGTGGACATTATCCAGGATATCTATGGATAATTGTCAACCTTGTCCATATTCTTTATGGGATTAACATATTTATATTAGATGCTTCTTCTTGGCCACATAGGTTTGGTTCATATGAAATTTTCCTATAGAATCACACTAATAACTAAAATAGTAATAATAGTTAACATTTATTGAGCAGAAATTATGTTAGGTACTTATAAAAGGTATTTTGCCTGGATCAAACCATCTAATTATCACAACAAGACCATGAAGGGAAACCACCATTGTTATCTCCATTTCAAAATGTGGAAGCATTGGTATAGAGAGGTTAAGTAACTAACCCAAGTTCTCATAGCTAAAGTATGATGAAATGATACTGTACTTAATTTACAAGTATCTTTCCACAGGTGCTCATTCTCTTATCTCTCTATTTTTTAAGAATTAATATACTTTAAAATGATAGTTTTTAACCATATTATTTCACTTATATGTGGAATCTAATGAACAAAATAAACAAAATAGAAACAGACTCATGGATACAGAGAACCAACTGACAGCTGTCAGAGAGGATGGAGGCTGGGAGATGAGTGAAATAGGTAAAGGAGTTAAGCAAAAAACAAACAAACAAACAAACAAAACCCCAAAAAACTCATGGACACAGACAACAGTATGGTGATTACCAAAGAGAAGGGCAGTTGCAGGGAGATAAATGGTGATGGCAGGCAACTAGACTTTGGATGGTGAACACACAATGCAATGTGCAGGTGATGTATTTTAGAACTGTTCTCTTAAAACATAATTTTATCGACCAATGTAACCACAATAAATTTGGTCAAAATAAAGTATAAAATTAAATATTTCACACATGCCCTTTATTATATACTATACATCACTATATGCATTTATCTGTAATGGTTACTGTTATTTAAGGAGAATCTTGAGAGACAAAATAATGCTAGAGAAAATTTTGCCAAAAAGTTATAAATGTCTTCTCCATTTTTGCAAATTTTACTATTAAGTAAATGTTATGATTCCAGAAATATATTTAATGGAGGATTCTTTTTAAAAAGATTTAGTTGTGGCCAAAGTAGAAACTGCCCTTATTTATAGTTTGGGCCACACAGCAGCATGGAAAAATGTCTGCTTCCTGTTTGGAGATCCACTGGCTATCCTGCACTGCCTCCCCCAATCCCAGATTCTAATGCATACTCACAGGTTCAGTTCGACATCAGCGCTGATGGGGAGGGTCAGGCCAAGTTCACCATCAGGAGTCAGTTCAGTTTTGATATTCAGGAGGTTGACATTACTGACTTTCAACCTGGGCAAAAACCAGAATTCACTCTTGTCATTCCTCATGACAGCCATTTGCCAAGCACATCTCTGTACCAGGATCATGCCGGGCAGTTAGGCCTCATCAGCTTTGCTTACTTTGGTCTTTACCATAGCCCCCTTCAGAGGTTTGATTGTCTCCATGTCATAGCATGGCATATGGAGGATCAGACAGTTGTGATTTCTCCCAAGATTCCAAGGAAGAATAACTGCCAGAGCCAGGATTTGAACCCACAACTGTTTACTCCAAAACTCTTAAGCGTGAAACCAGTGGGTGTGAAGATTTCAGTTATATTTCTTCTGAGGGGATTCAAAATTTTATTCTCAGCAATATGTGGAGAAGAAAGTCTTAGTCCCTGAACAGGGAATACAGGTATCAGCAAACAGGTGGCGGTGTGGGTGAAGAGAACCTTCATCCTGACCCTGAAGTCACAGAATGTGGAAGCCGAAACCCACGGGATGCCAAGGATGACTCTGGCCCTGCCTATAATTTACACAAGCTCTAGTGGACCTGGCTTCAGACCGCCTTGGTTCTGTGGGCAGACAACTTTTGTTACCTTTCTGTCTTTAATCTTAAACTTATCCCCTCCCCAAAAGATACGGGGGGCAAAGATCTCCACCATGAAGCACCTACTTACCCCAAAATGTTCTTCCCAATGGACAAGACTTTAGAAATAGCATTATCCAACAGACGATCAGCTTTCTGTAACACCTGCCCAGACAGTTGCCCAATCTTGGAGTTCTGAAGCCTGGTAAGGTCTTCCTTCAGGTTCCCAGCCACAGCTGACAAAAAGAATCACTATTTAGTGTCATGTACCATTTATGAAGTACCTACTATGCATCAGGTACTAGATAAGACTGTTTGCCAATGTCATTTCCTTTAATCTTCCTAACAACTCAGTGAGGTAGGTTTTGATATTGTCTGCATTTTGCAGATGAGGAAATGAAGGATGAAAAGTTTAAGAAATGTGCCTAAAGACACATAGCTGCAGAGCCCCTCTTCCCTCCACACAGTCTCCATGCTGATATATACCCATTATTCATCAACAAAGAAATCAATCAACTAGCCAGGCAATCCATAATGACTGTATAACTTCTAGTAGTGACTTGGAGGGTCTATTGCTCTAAGTGAGATGTCCACACAAGTTTCAAAAACTAGGTGAAAGTGAGAGAGTAAACTAAAATATGGAAAATCTAGAATCAAGAAAAAATGTGACTCCAACCCATGAAAGTGACAAAATGTAGTCAGAGGAAGAGAACTCTGAAGCAGGCCCAGACAACAAGAATTCACATGGGGGCAGGAGATCAATGTCCTAATGGGAGGTCTCCAGTGGAAAGAGGGACTAGGTAGAATAAATGACATGAAGGTATAGAATGGTGCATATGAAAAGAGTTAAGGATATGTGTGTAAAACAACTTACGTGAGAAACAGCAAGGCAATTACTAACTCAAGGAAAAACAAAAGACTGTACTGGAGAAGATATGTAGTCATAGCACTACAACTCGGCTGTGCAATGAACAGTATCTACTTGGTTATAATGATGCAAACCGAGGATGCCAATTTAAATAGAACTATGTCTGGTCTTATAACTCATTAGGTGACCTGAACCCAGACACTTCTGTTTCTGAGCTTCGTTTTCTCAGCGGTGAAGTTGAAGGTTGAATCTCTTCTGTACCTTTAAGGTTGCCTGGCAATATTTGAAAGGTAGCCATTTACAGTTGTTACTAAACTTGTATAAAAATGTTTAACTATGTGCTGTTAATTTTTTTAGAAGAGGAAGAGAAAGCCAAGTTCTTTTAAGCAATCAGAATAAAAAAGAGATTCAATTAACTATAAAAGCCAGGATACAACTACTTAGGCTAGGTAGAGTTAACTTCTAACGAATTAATACAAATCAGTAAGAAAAGTAAACAACCCAACAGAAATAATACGCTAAGAATATAAACAAAATATTTACATTAAAATATGTAAAAAGCTACAAATATGAAAATGTGAGTGGATTCTCCTATAATTAGAGAAATGTAAAGTGAAGTGAATTACAGTCTTTCACCTATGAGACTGGCAAACATTTAAGTTGTCCATACCAGTGCTGTCGAGGGAGCACAGAGAAAGGTACTCCCACCAACTGTTGGAGACAATGTTAACATAGAGGATTATTTGTCAACATCTACTAGAATTTAAAATGTGCATATCCTTGAACTTTCGAAATCTCACTTTTAGGGACTTACCCTATTCATATGTTGGAAAAAGTTTGCCATGATATAATATGTAAAAGGATATTCATTCAAGCATTGCTCGCTTACAGAAAAATAGTAAGCGAATGAGCCAGGAAGTGAATAACCAACCACCTTACCCAGGGAACTACCCAGAAAGGGCAGTCCCTGGTGGCAGCCCCTGGTAATGCAGCCTAGTGTTTAGGAGGCAGGGTCCTGGGTGCTACCTATCATCAATCTTATTGACTCACTTTCAACTGTATCCTCAATGAGCTCACGTCCTTTATCAATAACATCTTGCAGGTCATTGCCAAGTCCCCCCAAAAGCGATGCTGAGGTCCCAGTGAGCAGGCCACACAAGAGAACAAGCTTCCAAAGCTGAAACATCTTGTCGATACCTGGACATTCATAAAAGAAACAGGAGTAAGAATTACCCAGTAGGAAAAGGAATTTTTAGGGAACACTACCATTCTTACATTTATTATCCCTTTAAGATAGATGTGCTTATCTCCCGCTTTACAGATGGGCAGCCCAGGTCAGGAAGCTAAACCAGCTTGCCCAGAGACGCACAGCTAGTGAGTGGACAGGCTGCAATTTGAAGTCACTCTTGACTACAAGTCAATCTTTTTACAAAAAGGTTTTTTCCACCTGCTGGCTTCTTTGCTTGGGACATTTGTCCTCCTCTTTGCATTTTTTACCTAAGTCACGTCCTATAGACTCTCTGGCTTCAGTAAGACAACATGTCCTCTATGAAGCCTACTTGAGGCCCCTCGCTAGAGTCTAGGTTAGGGGGTTTCACCTCACCACTTTCCTGCCTTCATTCTCTGCTCAGTGTCCTGAGTACCAATGACGGGATGACCTGTCCTCCTCTCTCACCAGGCTGTAAACTCTTTAGAGGAAGAATTGTGACATTTCGCTGTTGAATCCTCAGCTTCCAGTAAAAAGCCTGCACCCAGTGCAGTTCAATGAATAACTATGTGCTGAATAAAAGTATGAACAAATACATGGACACTGTGTCATGACCCTGCATTGCTCACCAATTTGACACTTCTCTGAATATAATCTCTATCTACCTCATAATTTGCTATGTTCAAAATATTAGCTAACCCAGGCAGCCCCAGTCCTCTGACTCTTGCTCCCAAAGTCTACTGAAGACCACCTTGTGGGGTGACCTCAGGGGGAAGCCCACAACTCACAGGTTTGGAGAAGGATGCTCTCGAATCCTTGTTTCCCTGCACGGCCTCCTGGGATTCTTCTGGGAGGTGCTGGCCCTTATATTGGTGGCCACAGGATGGGAGACTGTCCATGGAAGCAAGCCTTGGTTCCGCAGTCATGCAAGGAGACTCCAAAGAAAATAACTCCTGCCCAGAATGAGCAGAGAGGCTCCAACCCAAAGGCCACCTGCATGCTTGAATTGGAATGGATGGATGTGGGGAGGACTTCCTGCCAAAACTAAGACCAGGTTCTCACCGTGCCTCCAGCTGCCAAGACGGTGGCAGCCATTGTGATTGGGGGTTGGGGTGAAGACTAAGAATGGACAGACTAGAGAATGTGCTGGTGGGAGAACCTGTAGTGATCATCCAGCCTATTTCTCGCATCATTTGGAAACTGATGCTCAGAGAGGGGAAGTACCCAGCCTGAGACTGTCCAGCAAGATAGGGACAGAGATGGGGCCAGAACTGTGGTCCACAGAAGGTCAGGGTCAGTAACCACAAAGGTCCTCCCATCCTCCCACCCAATCCTCTGGCTCCGAGTGCTGTCTACAACGTGTTTCGCGGTGGAGCCAGCCTCTGTGCGAATGTTTGCAGTCATGGGAGTTCATTACCTCTTAAGGCTGCCTCTTCTATCAAGTGGACTTCCTCCTGAGAGTGAACAAAATCCACCTCACGTTACCCCCATGTGTGGACAGCAGTGAAGCCCAGAAAGGTTAAGCACCTGGCCTGAGGTTGCACAGCCAGTGTCAGGAGACAAACCCCACAGTCCGTCACCCCCGGCACACCTGCCCCCTCACTCTGTTGTCGGTGCAGCAGCCAGAGGTGCGCCACTCAGCTTAAACCCAAATTCTTACCATGCCCTACAGGGCCCTGTGCCACCGCGCCACTCTCTCTCCACACTCCTCTCCCACCTGTCCCTCCAGGGCCCTATCCTGTCTTCCTTCTCTTCCAGAACATTCTGACCTCTTCCTGGGCCTTTGCATTTGCCACTCTCTCTGCCCGAGACTCTTCTGTCCAGTTGTCCCCAGCTCTTGCTGTCACCGCTTCAGAACCTCCCTGACTGCGCCCCTGAGGTGTCCCCTCCCTCCCCATTATCCCTGACCTCAGCCCCTTGATGGCTCCTTTCACAGCAAATCGCCACAATTTGATTTTTAAAACTTGTTCTCTAGCCTCAGCAAATCGTTACCACCCTGTGCTGAGACTTTCCCCATGTGTGGTGTTTGAAGACTCTGGCCTGTCTTTAAAATGCTCCAAACCTCTCTCCAGGGCATCTTATAAAAGCAACCACTACCTGCGAAGGTGAATGTCCCCACTGCCAGAGACGCTCTGGAACTGGACTAGGTGACAACTAAGCTCCTGTGAGGCTTGTCCTGACCGTGAGCCTCAATTCTAAGTTCCCTTGGTCTATTGTTCAAAGACCATTGTTGCACATTTTGATGCTTCTTCCCCTCAGGTTTTCTTTCTACCTGAGTCTAGCTCTCCTGAGTGGGTATTTCCCCCTCAGGCTTCCTGTCTCCTTCCTTTTCTCACCCCCCCCCACCTCCCAGGACCCCAACTCCACCTGGCTGTGGGCTCCCGGAGCCCCGGTGGCTCACGCTAGGTGCCGCCTCTCAGCATGACCACACTCGGGGCAGAGCCAGGTACCCCGCTGGTATTGGCGCGTCGCACGGTCAAGCTCTAAGGTGACACAAACTGGTCTCCTGGCTGTGGGTCTAGGGGGGTAGCACAAAGGCAGGACCCTGTCCTTTCGGATGAAGTTCCAAGGTCCTAAGGAGCCATATTCTCGGGGTCACTCACACTTCTGCAGCATCTCTGGCCCTAGCTCATGAGAGGATAGGACTTTGCCACAACTTCAAGGGCCCTGTCTGCTAAAGCACTAGGGGGACTCCCCCATGTCTTACCCACACCAGGATAAATCTCCCAAAGTGGGGAGAGACCATGCCCCCTTCATCCTGTGGTCCTCCAGGTCCTCCTTCCACGGTGTGTGTACGACTTGTGAACAAGCACAAACACACTTACACATATGTAGTGTATGTGCACATCCACACACATGTGCTTTTGTGCATATGTGCAAGATAGCACAAGCCAGACTCGTCTGAAGATGCATCTCGCTGCCTAAATGAAGAGAACTTTTTGCAGAATCGTAGAGACCACGTTGCTACTGTGCTGAATGAAAGGGCTCACTCCCCGCAAAGGTGGATGTGAGACTCCCCAGGCTGTCTGGTTCTGTTAATTTTTCCTTAGGGACTTTAGATACAACTATCTGGCAAAGCCCACCGGAGAATGAAGTCCATACTAAGGAAATGAGAGAATATATATCAGGTGAGTGCCTGGATCTAGTTGTGGCTGAAGTCACATGTACCCCCAGAGTTTTCAGTTCAAATACATATATCCCCACTTTTCATTTAAGCCCTTATGCATTGAATTCCTGCCACCGAAATGCACAGCATTCCTGCATCATGCTTTTGAACACTCACTTCGGCCTCCTCCCTCTGATGGCTGCTCGGAGTCACACACTGCACTTGAACGACCACAGGCACCAAAGCCAGAGGAGCAGTTAGAGCTCAACATTTAACCTCCTTGCTTGGAAGTATAGGGAGTCTGTGGCCCAGAGAAGGGGAAGGAATCATCCAAGGCCACACGGTGACCTTGAACTTCACTTATTTTCCACTTTTATTGCATATCTTTTAGTTTTGTTGGAATTTTCTACAGTGGGCAATAGCCTTAAGAAAAAAGATTATGCAGAATTGCCTAGGAAGCTTGTTTAAAATGCAAGTGCTTGAGCCCCATCCCTAATCATTTGGGTCAAGTGCTCTGGGAGCCCAAGAGCGGCCTGTGTCCAGCTGCCCGAGTGCTATCGGCCAGAAACGGGAATAACTGGACTCGATGACTCAGGTGCCTTCTGCCTGATTTCTATGAGCTGTGACCATGACCCCAGCCTCCAGAGCCTCGGCTCAGCCCAGGCATGACCCTCCGAACCCTGCAGCTCGGTGGGACCCTGGCACTAGGCTTGCCGCTGTAGGCACGCTTTCCCCATCAGTCCTCGTGACAACCCCGTGAGGAGGGTTTGAGCCCCATTTTCCAGTCGAGGAAGGTGAGATTCAGAGCAGGCATGTGGCTGGCTGGGGCCTTACAAAGATGGGAACCAAGCATTTGGGTCCCCAGAGAAGGTCTTCTGGCCAAGGTCACAGTGAAGCCATCTGTTGGGGCAAAATAGTTCTTGGGCTTGAATATCCTGTTTATCCTTCAGCCTCTGCTGTTTGAGTTGGTTGTAATGCCTGGTGCATTGGCCCCTGTCAACCTGGCACTGGCACAGGAAACTCATGTGGATGACCACGTGGCAACAGATATACTAGCAGAGAGCTCAGAGGCACCTGCGTCTGTCTCCTTTGCTCCCCGACCTGAAACTCAGCAAGGACCGGGCAGGCTTGCTGTTGAAGCGAGTGTGGCCTGGGCAAAGGGTGAGATGAGCTGGGGCGCTCACGTCCCTTACATTGGCCCTGGTTCTGCCACTGGAGTACAGAGCGGGGAGGGGATGGCAGCCTAGGTCCTCAAGCCTGGACTGGGACCCGGAGAACCCAGGCAAGCAGAGTCTTGCTGGATGTCCTGGGACCAGTCATCAGTCCCCCTTCCCTGGCTGCCTGGCACTGAGTTCTGCAAACATCTGAGGCCCCTCCTCATCAAGGCGTGAGAACAGAGCTGAGGGCCGTGCTGAAATCTTGTGGGGAGAGTTTTTGCCACCCCAGGAACACAGCCCAGGGAGTGAAGTGTGATGTGGTGACCTTAGACCTCGTGTGAGTCCCAGGCCTCAGTTGCTCCATCTGTAAAATGGGGCAAACACCCCTGTGCCTGGATCCCAGCACCCAAATGGAAATCAAAGGGTGCCCATGGGGCTCTGAGGGTGTCAATCAGCGCCTGGTTCTGGCGCTGGGGTTGGGTTTGCATCCAGTCTCTCTCTGCCCGATGTTGGCTGCATAAGCTGAATGAGGGGGTATCTCACTGAAGCCTCAGGCTCCTTATCTGTGAAATGGGATGAGCTATAGGACCTGTTTCAAGAATGAGGAGGGATAATGCGTGTGAAAGGGTTAGTATGTGGTTGGCCCTCGGTACGTGGTAACAGCGATGAGGATTATAATTATTGTTGGTTTCTGGCCACTTCCCTTCTCTCCACCTATTTCCCATCAATATGGGAAGATAAATGAGACAGTGCATCCAATATGCTTAATGCTCAGTTACTGGCAACTACGCTTCTTTTGTGTGCAGTGAGGACCTGAAGTGCCGAAAGGGGTTCGGGCTTTCAGGATACCAGTGTCCACCAGTGCTGGCTTCATGAGCTACTGGTGTATGACCCTTGGCATGTGCATATCCTTACTGAGCCTTACTTTCCTCTCCTGGGCCAACGTAGGAAAGTCTGAGAACTGTGGTCTCACATGTGACTGTGATCGATTACAGGGACCGACTGGATGGCACATTCTGCTGAGAAGCCCTCTGAGGCCGCTCCTGGAAGGAACGCTTGATTAGTGACATCTGTCACGAGTGCTGGATGGGACAGTGCAGCACCACAGTTTGCCGGTGCTGGACTAGGTGATGTCTCAGGGTCCCAGCTTGGCGATGGGCACAGCTATGCTGCATGTCTGTGGAGGTGGGACTGAGGTGCAGGGGGATAGAGGAGGAGGCTCCGGTCTGGACTCCAGTCCTGGCTCTGCTAATCACCTGCTTTGTGACTCTGAGCAGGGCACTCATTTTCGCACAGGGACTCAGTTTTCTAAGCACAACATACAGGGAGCCCACAGGACAGAGGTTCCTCCCCAGACAGCAGAGCTCTTGGGGCTCTGAGAGGCGGTAAAGAGCATATGGAAGCTACTGGCTACATCCCCACCAGCCAGAGCGGCCCCTGCTCTTGCTCTGGGCAAGATCCCACCAGCTCCTGGGGCACGACCCCTCTCTGAGGCCACGGGGCCGCAGGCATTATCCCTAGGGCCTAGCACACAGCACACACCCAATAAATATTTATTACAGCCTGTAGAAGAATTTTTCCTTATTGCTAATTAATTTTAAGTGGACACATTTTTTAACCTGTACATTTTATAAACCTGGTCTTGGCGTCAGCCTTGGATATGTGTCCCAACCTTTCCCTTTGTCAGCTGTGTGACCACAGGCAAGTGCCCTAACCTCTCTGAACCTCTGGGTTTGTTTGTTTGTTTGTTTGTTTGACCATAAAATGAGAATAGAATGGTTTCTAGAGCTGCAATGGGAACTAAATGAGGACATGTCAGGTCTGTGTAGCACCTGGGGGCATGGGCTTGGCCAGCTAGGAGGGCTCTGTCCTCTGCTGTGTGGCCTTGGGGATCCCTGGCCGAGCCTGGTGCTTCTCTGCTCTGGGCACTAAGGCCAGGCCCAGCGGCCCTCCAGTTTGCTGACTTGTGACGAGAGGATGGGGGTCCGGGGGCTGGCACAACACTGGGCTGTGTCAGTGCCCCTTTCGCCCAAACTCTCCCCAGACTCTCCAGGACAAGGGTGTCTGTGTGGGGGACGCGAAGAGTCTCTGGTGGTGGGTGGAGGTTGGTACTTTCAGCGGCCATTTGAGGTCCAGGCCGGCTCTTCTGAGTAACCCCGGAGACAGAAAATGACAGCTCCTGCTCGTCCCTGCCTTCCTTCCTCTCCAGGGTACAAGCAATGTCCTTGAACGGAAGGCATTTGCCTTTCAGGGACAAAGGCCCGGGCTGTGAGGGTCGTGGGATGAATTTCTCATTGAAAATCTCCAGTGAGGCGTTACGGATTAGCTGTCTCGGGGCTGGACACACTAATCTCAGTGTGACACCGTGTGTGATGACAGCACCCCAACCGTGGAGGCTTCCTGGTCCCGCTGACGCAGCCCTTGTGCTCTGAGCTGGCATCTTTTTCCCGACACGGCTCAGCTCCCTGGGGAGAAGCGTCCTAGAAGGTCACTCGGCCTCCGGAGACCAGAGGAGGCGAGAGGTGGGCTGAGGTTGCTTACACAGGTGGAGGCAGGGCTGGGCTGAGCCTCTGCCCAAGGGATCCCCCCTTCCCACCCCTTCCCACCCCTTCCCCACTCGGTGACAGAACCTACAGATATGTACCCACTCCCGTCCGCCAAACGAAATGTCCTCATCTTACTAGAAAAAGGCTGAAAGACTTCTATTTTCCTTTTTTTCAATCAGACAGGTACAAACAATTCATCCAATTTATAATAGAATAGCTCCCAGTTTCTCACAACAGAATTGCCTACTCAGGAATTCTGGGGAAATAACGGAAGGTCAAAGTAACAAACGGTTTCAAATACACCGTCATTTTTATGACTGCTGAATAGGACAATTAACAACAGCACAGCGTGAAGACATTTCATTAGGCTCCCAGCAATTCTGACGCTGCCATTTTTCTTTCCTGACTTTGGAGGTACCACGAATTGTTTTTCCCGCTCCCAGACATTTCCCTAAGCCCTGGGCTCCATCTGGAACATCTGTTGGGTTAAGTTGCTCCCCAGGCCCTGGCGCCTAGAAAATGGGGACCTACTGCTCCTGGGCTGACTGACAGACAGGGGTCTTGCCCCCCCCCCCACCTCCCCAGGCTGGGGGCTTCCTCCTCCTGCTCTATGAAATGTCCCTAAGCACCATCTGGCCCAAGTTTCCCAGAGAAAAATTCAACACATGATTAGAAGGGCCTGGCTCCTTCCCTGAGCCCCTGAAAGTCTGGGCACCTTATTTTTTTTTCCACCTTGGGTCACCCAGGGCTGGCACAGGGCCCGGTCCAGACTAGGAATCAAACCATGTTTGTGGGACGACAGAAGGGGGACCAGATGGGAAGGTGGGAAGCGAGGAGGAGAGAATGAGAGAGGAGAGGGGGCGGGAGAGGGAGGCCAGTTAAGTCTCCCCAGACGGTAAATGTCTGAGGTCCCGGGGCCCAGTGCAGGACCTGGCGTGGCTCACTGGCGTGGACTGACTCACTGGCCGAATGAGGTCAGCAGCGCCTGGATTTGAGCGAGCTCTGACTCCCTCCTGGTCTCTCGGACCTCCCAGAATCGGACCTATTGTCTGTCTGCACCATGCATCCCGGCCCAGAGCCCTGCTGGCTAAAGTGATCCGGGCCTCCCACCTGTCTACCTGTCCATTCATTTAACAAATGGAAGTTGCTTTGTGCTGGAACCACTCGTCCATTTGATGATCATTTATTGGGCATCTGCTAGTTGCCATTCCTGGTGTTAGCGTCAAAGACCAATGGATCCTGGTCCTTGTCCCAGGTATGGGCCACTATCCAGGGCAGTAGATGAGCCACTGTGACCAATTCATGACTGGGAGAAAAGCTTGGTGTCATCATTTACTCCTGTAAGCAACCAGAGAGATTGTTTAGTACTATTTTATTCTCACTATCCAGGCAAGGAAACTGAGGCACAGAGAGGTAAAGTGAATTGCCTGAGGTCACACACCTAGTAAGTGGCTGAGCTGGAATCTGAACCTACAAAGCTTGGTCCCAGAGTCCATCCCCGGAGCGCCTCACATTACACTGCCATTTATATCCTAATAGTGCCCAGTCCCCCCGCCCCACGCCCCGGACTGTGTGCGTCTCTCAAGGGTAGGAAGCACTCCAAATTGTCTGTTCCCCTGGCATCGCCCAGCCCTGGGCCTGTATCAGAGGAGATGCTCCCACAACAATGTGCTGACTCAGGAACGTGGGTACACGGGTTAGCCCCTTCTCTTCTGCCATCTTGGGGTTCCTTGAGGTTAGCAATCATGGCTCTGCCATCTTTGCGTCCCCAGGAGACAGTCTAGGGGCTGGCTTTCGGTGGGTCCCCATAAACATTATATTGAATTAAAGTGAATGGAGCAAGATAATTGACAGGCTGACCGGCCGGCTGAATAGATGGGTATAGGGGACAAGGCCAAGAATCTAGCAAGAAGAATCCAGAATCCCGCCCCCCTTTCCTTCCTGACTCCCTCCCTCCCTCCCTCTCTGCCTCCCTCTCTTTCTTCCTTCCTCCTTCCAGCAATCCACTCATCTTATTATCCATCCATTTGTCACTCATTATGGAGCTTTTGTTCTGGCCCTGGCCCATCCAGGCTTTGGGTCCCTGCGCAGCCACACGTGACCCTACCAGCAGTGGGCGGAGGCAAACATGCACACTGACAACGACTTTCCACAAAGCGGGTATGTTCTTGAAAATGTTCTGTACGCCAAAAACCCCTTGCAAATGATCCGAACTTCCCTTCTTGCTGCTTCGGTTGCTGTCCCTGGCAGAGAGCCCACTGTGGATGAAAACCCTTCAAAAACACTGAATTGAGTTGGATTGAGCACTTAGGAACTTAAAAGAGCAAATGATGTAACATTCTGGCTTAGGGGAAGACAGATAATACAAAATACAAACACTGGCAAAATTCCCAAACCTGAGGTAGGCACAAGTGTGTTTCTCTTGCAGGGGCTTTTGGTAATTTCAGACCTCAATCTGAGTCCTCACCTCGCTGCTCTCTAACTGTGTGACCTGGGCAAGTGACACCAACCCTCTGAACTACCGTTTCCTCATTTGCAAAGTAGGGATCATGATCGTGCATGTGCTGAAGTTGGTGTCAGGATCAGATGAGATTTGACCCAGGAAAGCAGTAGCCCAGTGCCTGGCACATAGTAAGTGCTCAGTAAAGACAACCAACTCAGCAGTGCCTTTCAAGGGAAGGATTAAGGGTGAGAAACAGAACAGGGTCTCTATCCTGACCTTGCTTCTCACCAGCTGTGTGGTTTTAGGCAAGGCAAGTCAGCTCTCTGGACTCCTTTCCCATCAGGTGCTGACCCCAGCAAGGGATGAGGGGTGCATTAAATGAAAAGAAGAATGCATCATGCTTTCCAGTTCCATCCATGCTATTGTAAAGGGTAGGTGCTCCAAAGAGGCCTGGAGGGTTAGGGGCCCCCACTCAGCGAAGTGGGGACAGAAGGTACAAAGCAGATAGTGGAGCTCCCTGCCTTTCCTCATAGGACTCATGTCTCGTGGGCTCTCCACTCACCACCATCTTCCGTCTCACGCGGACCATCCCTGGGCCTCCTCTCTCACCTCCAGGACCTGCCTTGCATCACCTCCCAGTCCCCAGAGCCAGGTCTGAGGAAGCCACACCCCACAAATCTCCCCATCCCTTAGGGCGCCTCTTTATTTAAAAAAATCTTTAAAAATGTTTTCACTTACAGTTTACATGCAACAGTATTTGTATTACTTTCAGATGCGTAGCATATTGGTCAGACAACAACATACCCCATGGTGTGCCCCCCACACCCTACGGCACCCACTTGGCACCGCACGCAGTTGGTACAACAGTATTGACTGCATTTCCTGTGCTGTGCTTTACACCCCACCACTGTCGGTGTGTCCTCAGGCCGTGGGCCCCCACAGCATGAGGGAGGTCTGGAGAGGCCTGAGCTCAGGGGTCGCTTTGTGCGGGTGGAGGGAGATGCTATGGGCCTGGGGCCCTCCTTTCCCAGCTGGCTCCCCATGCCCCAGCCCTGGCACCTTCAGCCTGGGGTCTGTTGTCTATCACATTGTGAGTCCCACCCCCCCGCCCCCACCCCAGGGCAGGCAGGCTCATAGGGCCAGAGGCCAGTGAGGGGGCCCAGCTTCAGGCATTTCAGTTCCTTACGGCACCAGTGGGGAATTGAACCAGAGCAGCGCGGGCGACTCAGCCAGGAAAGGCCGGGCAGTTGTAGGGGCCAGCACAAGAATCTAAGGCATCTCTCTTCCCTGAGGCCCCGGACACCAGCTACCTCTTGCTCTCTGCCAGAAGACCTGGGTTTGAATTTCACTCTGCCTCCTTCTAGCTGCATGGAAATGAGCCAGGCAGGTCACCTCTCTGAGCCCCAGTTTCCGCATCTGGAAAACAGGAGTGATAGCAGTTACCTCCTCGGGTGGGCGTGAGGACCACGTGAACTGATCCCCACGGAAGGGACACAGCCCAGGACTGGACAGAGAATTAGAACAAATAGCTAAAGTCTATGAACTATCACAATGTTAATGCCAGTCTTATTTTGTACATGGGGAGACTGAGGCACAGAGAGGTTAAATATCCTCGTGGGCTGAAGAACTGGGATTTGAGCCCAAGAATTCTGACTCCCCAGCCACACACAGAGAAGGGAGTCATATCCCTTCTCTGCGTCTCAGTCGCCCCATATTTAAGATGAAACTAGTGAAGGATGGCTTTAACAATTAAAAGAGATCATGAAAGAAAGCCACATGCCCAGCACAATGCCTGGCTTTAAAAAATGCTGCTTTTATGCGAGTACCTTCCTGTTCCAAGTCTAAGAAGCAGGGACTAGCAGGGTCACGGCTTCCCCTGGTGGTGGAGTCTGGGAACTGTGCCTCCATCAGTGAACCACTGCATTCTAGTCACTTCTGGTGCGGGCGCGGGAGGGGTACAGTGAGAAGCAGCTGAAGCTCAGGGTTTCCAGCCCCTGTTATTGTGGGGACTCAGGAATTTGACTGGGATTTGAACCCAGGTCTGAGGGTGTCCAAGCGAGGGTTTGTCTTGGGCATCTTCTCTGGTTTTCACCAGAATCATGGAAAACTCCCTGCAACAGACCCATGGATGAGTCAGGCCGTCCCTGGCTTCTCAGGGAGACTGCGGGCGGCCCCTTCTGCCTGAGGGGGGACGGGTGTCCCGTCTCTTCTTCTGCCTCCTGCTTGGGGCTCGGTCTCGGTGAAAAACTCAGAGAGGGGCCGTGGCCCCAGGCAGGCCAGGGTGACGATCCAGAACAGCTCTGGTTCCTTGCACGCCCACCTGCCCGCCCACCACAGAGGACATAGGGGATTTGGGAAATGGAACGGGAGCAGAGTGGATTTTAAACGATTTCTCTAGGACTCAGAAACCACTAGGCCCTACGGGAAAGCTTCTCGCACCAGAGTAGTGGAATATCCCAGAAACCTCATCGCAATGCTTTTCACCATGAAGTGGGATTGCCTGCAAACTTAACCACAATATGAAGAACCACCTCACTTTCACATCAAGAGGACAGGATCGCTCAAAAACCCGATGGCAACACCTTCACTATGGAATGAAACACTCTACAACTGGCCACAGGAGCGAAATATTCAGGAACTCCATCATATCAGTCTTCCCTAGGGGTGGGGTGTCCCAGGAATTCCACAGCATAGATCATTATGGCGTAGAAATTTCAGCAATTTCACTAAAAAAGTAACCATTATAGAGTAATCCCAGACCTCTCATGACAAACTCTGACCCTGGACAGCCAAGTGCTGGCAGGCACAGGGTGCTGTTGATCCCAAGGTCCCTGAAGGTCATTTTGTGGCACAAAGCACATTCCTCATAATCTCATAGTTCCGGATGTCCCAAGAGTCGGGGGTGGGGGGCGGTGGCAGAAGCGTGGGAAGGCTTAGAAGGAGCTTGGACGGGGAGGGTGCGGATGAAGCCACCCTGGGCCCCTCCTTCAGCATTCTGGGACCACGTGTATTGTGATACCAAGAAATTAACTTGATTGTTTGCTTGATTTAAAAGTCAAGGACAAAGGGGAATAAGCCACTAGTTTTGAACAAGTAACCTGATATCTTCTCAGCCAATCACTATACTATATGTTATGCATGCCAAGGTACCATTAAGATGCCCGTTATTAATGTGCCACTAGGAAATATTTTTAATTGCCAATGAAACTATGGCATACCATTGAACATAAGATACATATGAACTTCAGAACTGTTACAATGTAGAAAAAATGTATGTCTTGGAAGCAGTGATCTAGAATAACTTTATACGCGTGTGATAAATATCCTCATCTGATACACGATAAAACTGAGGCGCGGAGGGGTGAGGTGCCTTGCCCAAGGTTGTGCCGTCAAGCAGCAGCCGGGCCTGCCTGGCACGTTCAAGACCACGGCACTGTGCCTGTCTCGATGGGACAGCTGTGGGCACATGGCCTGGCCGAGGAGACTCCAGCAAGTGGTGGGATGGGGCCACTACTGAGCTGGTCTCAGGAGTGAGGATATGGCTAATCTCAGAAGATTCCTCAGGAGAGAGCCAGCTGCTTGTACCTGAATGTCGAGGGTGTAATAACATCCTCAGAGGATGGGGGCGACGAGCTCTGGGCATATGATTTTTTGGGCCATGACAACAGGCCTCTGCAACGGGTACAACCATGAACTTCAGTTTCCAGCTGAGGAGACTGAGACTCAGAGCAGAGACTTGAGGACTTCCAGAACTCAGCTTCAAATGCAGGCTGTGCTGATGTCAGAGCACATACTTCTAACCTAAGCTGCTGAGATTAGGGGGTGACATTTAAACCCAGCCATACGTGGGTTCCGGCAGAGTGACCAGAGATGGGGGGAAGCTGGAAATCAGCAGTCCATGTCACACTAGGGGGGTTCAAACTGAACCCACTCATCGGGGAGGGTTTCTGGGCAGCTCAAGAGAAAAGCAGATGAGAGTGGAGCTGCCTGGGCTGCAGAGGGTGGGGTTTGGAAGTCCTCTCCCTCTGGTCCCTCTCACTCTCAAGCTAGCCCCGAATTAATGAGGGTAATGATGACAACTATGGTGATAATGCATTAGTAAAGAAGATGCAAACTATTGTCTCACTAGCAGCCAAGATTCTCTGAGCACTTGCCATGTGCCGGGTGTCCTCTGACCAAGCCCTTTAATTCCTTATTCTTGTCCCCATTTTACAGATGAGGAAACCGAGGCTTCCTCAAGTTAGTGAACCAGCCTGAGAACACATCAATAATAAAAGGATGCTTCAGGATTTAAACTCCAAGCTCGCAGACGCATCTCCCACAGCGTGTCGTGAGTCTAGAGGGTTGGAGCAGGGATACGGGAAAACCTTCCAGGGGTTTGTAGAGGATTATTGATGGGAATCCCTGTCCTGATTCTCGGTGTGCCCGTGCTCTCTTTCCCAAGAACCCTTTCCAAAGTCGCTTCTCCTTCTCTAGCTTCCCTTCCACAAACGTGCCTTGTCCCTCTTTATGAAAGATATTTCCCTCTTTGTCCCTAATCCTGACTCAAGTGGGTTGCCCCAGAGCAGCGACCTCCAGGGCTCCGAAGAAAGGGGCCGTGAGTGACCCTGGACCCATCAGGGAGCCAGCCCGGTGGGTTTCACTTTGCTCCCAACAAAGGAGGAGTGTTACCGCTGCTACTGGTGTTAACCTACTTGGAGTTATCGAGAAGCAGTTTCTGATAACACATCACCACGTGAGCTGGGGCGTGTATATTGGAAGCAGTTCAAAGGATTGAGCACCACTGTTTTAATGCAACCCCTCCCATTCACATCTCCTTATCTGCTGAACAAATAAGCAGAAATTTTTTTATAGCACTTAGGTCTCTAAAAATGAAAACTAGATCTCTGACCTGAATTCCTTCTAGCATTAAACTAATTCACAGATAAAAAAGCTAATTGGAAAAAAACCCATCCATTTAATTAAAACACCTATTTCCAAATCAATATTACTTTGTTTTTCATTATCACTACAATTGTAATAGACCATACATAATTGTTAATTGTAATAATAACAATCTGAAAGATTATTGTAAGTACTCAGTGCCTTACGGTCAAAGGAAATTTGAAAAATATATTAATCAAAATAAATGTTGTTGATGCTTGCCTGCCCAACCTCACCTGTTCTTTTCCCATTTGTTAGCTGTGCAAAATCTTTGCTGGTTTTCTAACTATTCCTCTAACATGCTGGCGCTTCTCTTACCCCAGGGCCTTTGCACATGCTGTCCCTTCTGCCTGGGTGGCTCATGCCCTAGGTGTAATGATGGCTGCCTCTCTCACCCCTTGCAGTCTCTACTCTAAGTCCCTTCAGTGAGGCCTTCTCTGACCTCTGTACCCAAAATTCCTCCCCTTCCTCTGAACCCTTCATTCTCCCTGCCTTGCCTTTTCGCCCTAGCACCAACCTTCTCTTCTTCAAAGGACACCAGGCATATTGGATTAGGACTGACCCTCATGGCCTCATTTTAACTCCGTTAAAAGCGCTATGTCCATAACAGTTGCTTTCTGAGGTACTAGGCGTTAGGCCTTCGACACGTCAGTATGGGGAGGTGGTCGCATCCAGCCCGCAGCACCTGGGAAGGTTCACTTTATACAGAGTCTGCCAGCTCTATGCTTATGATGTGTGCACTTAATGTATCTAAACTCAACTTCAGTGAAGGAGATCTGAGAGGCACCTGATTTATAAAAATTCTATTACTCAGTGCAAACAAGAAGGCTTGGGGTTCACTCGGCAGTGTTCGGACGGAAAGTCACAGTGTGTCTCCTAAGGCTGCAGGCAGATGCCCCACACGAGTCCCTGATGCCTTGAACAGTCGGAGAAAGGGGAGGGCACACCGGCTTCCATGTCCAGACTGTGGGGAAGAGCTGGCTGCAGCGGGCGCTGAGATCTGGGCAGGGACAGGGTCTGGGAGACTTTCTGGTCCAGAAAACCAGGGAACGAGGTCCTGAGCCAGGACAATGACAACAAAACAGTGTGAACGGTCCCAGCGACTTGGGGCTGGGGGAGGGGCTGTGAGAAGTCTGGAAGGAGGGATGAGTGCAGGCAGAGGGAGGACAGTGAGAGACTGGGTGGGGAGGGGTATGCAGAATGCCCCAGGGGCAGATGAATGCGTAGGTCAGCAGGTGACTGTGTCAGCACTCAGGTGGGGAGCGGGGGCGGGGGCGGGGTGGGAAGCAGGGCCTGGCAGGGTCAGCTCTGGGCTCAGAACAAGGGCTCCTGAGAGCTGGGCTCCGAGGCCCCCCCTAGGGCTTCTACGTTCGCCCCCCTGTGCGAGTCACCTTTTGCCTGGAGAGCGACTGGGGCTGGGAGCTGACGGCTGAGCGGACTCTGTTAGAACTGCCTTGTGCCTCCATGGAGGGGAGAGGGACAGACTCCTGGGGTTTGGGGGAATCCCTTGAAACACCTCGTGAGTAAGTCAGGCTCCACCGAGTTCAGGGCTGAGCACCAAACACCTGGGTCTTATTAACCCACCTCTGCCACCTGCTCACTAGGTGCCACTTGCTCCCTCCCAGCCTCAGTTTCTCTGAGTGCACAACTGGGAAGGCAGACTACAGCGACGCTCCTTGGGCTTTCCCCCATCCACCTGTGAAGCTTATGAAGCCCAGGTGCCAGCACCCCATGCCAGGGGGCTTTTAGGCCTGTCGGGGGGATTGTGTCTATAAAGATGCTCCCCCAAAAATATCTTAATTGCATAAAAGGGGTTTCACCAGCTGCAGTGCTAAGAACTTCAGGAAAAAAATGATCTTTTAAATATCCTCATACTCAGAGTGTAATAATAATAATAAATTGTATCTATTGTTTTATGACAAATTATGTTAGCATTGTTATATTAATACAATATATCACATCATAGTTTTTTTTATTACCCATTTATAAATGGGGCAGTTGAGGTTCAGAGGGCTAAGGGCCTCACCAACTCAACCAAGTGACGGAGATGGAATCTGAGTCCCCTTCTCCCGACTCTAGGGTCTTACTCTTTGTTGGCCTCCTGGTGCAAGAGCTGAGTGAAGTCCAAAGCTGTCCTGCTGGCGGGGAACGCTGTCTGATAGTTTTTAATATGAAGGGACTGGCTGTTTCCCTCCCTGTCGGGCAGGCAGGGCTGCCAGGTGCCTTGAGGGGAGGGGAGGGGAAGATAGCATCGCTCTGAGCAGCCAATACGTGGCCAGGGGCTAGGCCTCGCTGAGTGCACAGGCACTGGGCTTTGTTTCTAACCGAGGACATGCTCATGAAGAACTGATTTGGAGCCCTGGTGGGCATAGCTCAGTGGATTGAGCGCAGGCTGTGAACCAAAGCATTGCAGGTTCGATTCCCAGTCAGGGCACATGCCTGGGTTGCAGGCCACAGCCCCCAGCAACCGCACATTGATGCATATTGATGTTTCTCTCTCTCTTTCTCCTCCCTCTCTAAAAATAAATAAATAAAGTCTTAAAAAGAAAAAAAAGAATTGATTTGGGAGCCTTCTTGCTCCTTTTCTAAGCTGCTGCAGCATCTGGGCTTCCCCAGGCTGGACCTGAAGGCTTGGGGCGACTTTGTATTTCTGCAGAATCTCCATGGCAACAGGAGCCTAGGTCTCTCTCAGCCACATGTCCAGCCTCCACTTGAGAGGGTGGAATACATCGCTTATGCTCATCGGCATTCCTGGTCTTCCTCCCCTTCCTGGGCATAGGAAAGGATCGCACTTCCCCCTTGAGGTCAGGCAGGGTCATGTGAACCACTTTGGCCAATGAAATGTGAGTGGAAGCGGCTGCCTCTCTTCTTGTAGAGGCACTGCTGTGCCTGCGTGTGACTCTTGATGCTTTCTTTGCTCTGGGGACTAAACCGCTTTGGGGCAAAATTTAGCCAAGGGCTTCCCCCATGAAACTCATGAACAGAAGGAATGTCGTGGGCGGTTAGAGCGTGGGCCCTGGAGCGAAATCATCTGGTTCCAGCCCCAGCTCTGTCACTTTGCTGTGTGACCTTGGGCAGGTTGTGCATTTCTTGGTGCCTTGGTTTCCCCGTGTGCAAAACAAGGACCATCCTGGTACCTGCCTCCTGGTGCTCTCATGAGGTTAAATGGAATCAAGTCCCAAGCCTCGGTGCGGGGCTCAGCAGGCGGTGAGTGCCCAACAAACGAGAGTTCTCTCTCAGGAGGATGGGGCTGACGCCCATCTGTTTTTAGTCTCTTACCTCGCCCCTGGGACCTGGGAGCAGGCGCTGGGAGCACGGTGGAGAGAGGAAGGGGGAGAGGGCGATTGAAAACTGAGAAAGGAGAGGGGACCCTTGTCATCATGGCACACAGGAGTGAGGCTACAAGAAATCCCACTGATTTTGTGAATTCTGATGATTTTGAACTTGTAGCTTCTGAATCCTGGCTCTCCCATGTGCTGAGGCATGGCAGGGGAAACCAAGGCAAGAGGGATCCGCCACGCAGAGTGCTGAGGACCGCAGTGAGAACTGAATCAAAAGCCCCCCACCCACCCTGCTGTTGCAGGGCCTCAGAGGTGTCTGGTGTTTTCTGGTCTTGAACAAACTCGACCTCTATCCAGCTGCAGCTGCAATGTGCCAGGTGCCCCGGCATAGCCATGTGCCGGGGCAAACACCGGACCCTGAGAGAGGGTCCTTCATGGAGATGCACTCTGACTGCAGGGAGGGTGAAATCTTTTATTGAAAGCTTAAAGTGCTCAGCGTGGAGTCCAATGTGGAGTCGAAAGGCCTGGGTCCTCGAGGCGAACTTCCTCCCCCGGTGAGGGGGCTGAGTCGGGGGCTGACCGTGGTTGGAATTGTTTGCCAATAGGGGCAACGAATGGCTGGATCCTTTCTTGGGGTGGGGTCAGGTGGGTAGAGGTTGGGAGGGCTGGGAAGGGACCTTTTGTGGGGGCCGAAGGGACTTGGGGAGCAGGGAACTCTGTTAGGTGAGCCTTTCCAGGGCTGGCTCTGCTCTCTTCTGTGGGGGTGGGTGGGAGGGCGGGCAGCAGCGTCTCTCCCTCCTGTCACTCAGGTACTCAGCACCAGAATGTCCTTGGAGGGCAGAACAGAGGACCCAGTTAGTGGGTGGGGTGGCTTCTGGCTGCAGCCTGGGCAGACAGTCACCTGCCTTTGGATCGGGCAAGTCACATTCTGGGAAAGAGTAACCCTGAACCACGGGGGCTTTGGGGTCCCAGGGGCCTGAGGATCACCCTGTCTAGGAAGATAAACACGTGTTTGTTTAATGTTTTGTGTATTTTCCAAAGTTCAGATACTGAGCACGTGTGGTTTTTATGATGGAAACGAGGCCCCGATATTTGAATTTGAAAGCACTGGCCATGATTATAATTAGCAATTCCTTCGGGAGTGTTCACCCAAAGGCCCATCTCCCCACTGGCTGGCAGAGCTCTGTAAGGGCCAGGATTATGCATATTTTGTTCACTGCTGTACTCTCAGCCCCTCGCATGTTGCCTGGCACACAGCAGGTACTCAATAAAGGTTGTTCCAATGAACAACATCACGGTTCCACCTGGGGCAAACCCCTTGCTGTTCTGGGCCTCAGTACTCCCATCTGTAAGATGGGGCAACGGCATCTGCCGTGGGAACTAGATGAGATCATGCATGTGAAAAGCTTCATTTGAGGCTTCTTAGCAGCTTTGTTTCTGATTGCCTCAGCCCACCCTCTGAAAAAAGAGGCCCCTGCTGCCCCACCCTTCCCTTAGTTCTATCTCCCCTTACCTCCAGGACATCGATGTCTGCATTGCTGAAGTCGATGTTAAGGATTTTCGGGAGAGGGACACCGGAGCCCAGCACAGCTGTGGGGGGAGAAATGGTCAGGAACAGTCGGCAAGGCCAAGCCGTGTCAGCCTATGGAGAGCCGCCAGTGTTTGCAAGAAGACTAGTTATCTCTTCTATGTCCCCAGGCCTTCGTCCTCGCAGTGCCTCCTGCCCAGAGCGCTCTCCCCACTCTTGTCTGCCTGCCGAGTCCTCAGCCTTCCTGAGACACTGTTTGGACGCTCTCTCGCCCCAGGCCGAGCAACTCTGGGCTCCTGCCGCTCCTCCTGAACAACTCCTTCACAGAAACCACGCAATACTGATTCTCCGTTTCTGCTTCGGCCGCCTGTCTGGACCAGGCTGTGGGTCTCTGGCAGGCGAGCACAGCGTCCCCAGCATCACCCAGCCCAGGGCCAGGGGCAGAGGTGAGAGCAGATGTTTGCTGAATGAAGGTGTGGACGGGGGCACGTGAGGCCAGCAAAGACCACCGTGGGGTGTACTGTTTGCTTGTAGGTGGTCAGAGCCTAAGTGGACCTGCCAGTTAGTGTTCTAGAAAAAAAGGAAGTCATACAGGAAGAAGAGAGGAAGGGAAGCAGAAATGGGTAGGTGGGCGAAGCTGGACTATCTGAAGTTAGACAGACTTTCTGACTCCAGCGGGACTTTGCAGGGAGCTAAGGACATTGGGAATGTGCCCCAGAGGAATACCATCGGTGTTTTCCAAACTTACTTGTCCACGGAACCCTCTTCTCAGAGCATCTCTGGGACTAATTCTGCTTGGAGCCTACTTGGGGAATCATGGGTCTAATCCAGTCTCTCGCTTTTGAAAACGGTGGATTACACTGTAGCCAGATGGAGGGACTCGCTGCCAAGGTCACACCGCCTCCCAGGGACCCAGCTGGACGAGTCTCCATCTCTTTTCTCCACCCAGCCCAGCCCAGCCCGGCTCCTGACATCATCCTCTCCTGGGGGAGTGTGAGTGGGCTTTGTGACCGACCCACACTTTCCTGCAATTGAGATTCAACCTCCTCTTGTGACAGTTCCCAGAATAAGGGTCTGTTTGACATCAAGAGCTCCCCGATAGACCCCGGCTGGTACAGCAGTGGCGGGAGAGAGAAGTCGGAGCTGAGTAGCAGGATGGCTTGGGGACTGCGGCTTCCCATCCTAATGGGGCTACCCAGCTGAGGGAGCATCTGGCCCAGCCTCCAGATGGCCCCACAGTTCCACAAGCAGCTGCAGGGGCAGAACCACACGCCATCTCTTCTGTTTAGGAAGCTGGGCGAGAAAACCCTCTAACTGACAGTATGGCTGCCTAGGAGGCCAACCGTGCGTTAGGAGGCTGGGAGTATCGGTGAGAGCAACTTTAGCTTTCTCTGTAATAATTGAGCTTTTTACAATAATAATAATAATAATAATGTCTGTATGTAGTCCACATATAAGTAGAAATAAATACACAATTAAAAACAAGCCAGGAACATAACAATGTGAATATACTTAACGATACTAAACCATACACCTTAAAATGGTGAAGAAGGTAAATTGTATGTTATGTGTACTTTACCACAATTAAAATTAAACATAGAAACGTAAATTAGAAAGTAACTTGGACTGTATTGGGGGAAAATGAAGAAAGAAGGGTTTAGGAGGAAAGATCCCCAGATGTTGAGGTTAATTAACCCTGGAGGTGAGATTTTCTTTTTTAAACTGCTCTGGACTTCCTACAATGTACATACGTGTAACGTTTATGTACAACCAGAATTTGACATAGATAATCAGAAAAGCAAAAACAATCAGCCAAATCAGAAAAAAACGTCAACGAAGCAGAAGCAGCGAACACGGACGCTGTCTGGCCCTCGTGGCAGCGCTGCGTGCAGGGCTCCAGCACATAAGTTGGACCGGAGTTCTCAGGGGTGCTATCGAGGTGGACGGCTGTGCACAGCACACATTCCCGGCAAACCAGCAGCCACCCGCTGCCCAGGCCACGTGCCCCGGGGGGGCAGGCACCCGCTCTCACCGTTCATTGCGGGCATGAACGCCAGGTCGAAGATCTTCCCCACCAGCACCTCCATGAGGCCCACCTGCAGGGAAGGAACGAGGACTCAGCCCCGGCGACGGGTCACTGGGATGCCAAGGGCACCCTTGGGCCCTGCCCTGTGACATGAAAGGAGAGTGCAGAGCTGCTCTGGGACCGTCTGGGAGCTGGCAGGCAGAGCTCCGTGACTCCAGACCTGCTGAGCTGGACAGCTCGCTCTCTGCACAGATGGGGAGGCCGAGGCCTCAGGCAGCGCGACCTCAGGTCCAGGGTTCATGGGGAGGCAGGGACTGAGGGAAGGCCAGCTCCTCCCCAGGAGGCACAGAGCACGGGGTCTGTGGTGGATTGTTCAGAAACCACAACGACGTCACCGAAGGCCCTTGGACCCTGCAGCCAGTATGCTGGGTTTCCATCCCAGGTCAGCCTCCACGGGCCTCTGAGAAGGTTCCCTCACCTCTCTGACCCTCAGTTTCCTCATCTGAGAAGTGGGCCCGCAAAGCTCAGCTTATAAGGACGCTGTGAAGGCTATGGGCCGCTCATGTAAAATGCCTGGTCTGGAGCCCCTTCCTACATGATCTCTCTGAGCTTCTCTAAGCCTTGGTTCCCACATCCAAAACTGGGAGTGAATAATCCTTCCTTCACAGGGTGATGCCGACACCAGACTCAGTTCCTACAAGTAGAACACTTGCCGTGGAGCAGGACCATGTGGTACCACAGGGCCAAGGACAAAGGACTTGCAACTCAGCACGGCCTCTTCCTAGCCCAGTGATATTGGGCAAGTCACCTCACTTCTCTGGGCTGGGCTCCCTTCTTTGGAAAATGGGCTAATAACTGTACTCAAATCTTTCAGTTTTTGTGAGGATGAAATGAGAATAGCTTGTTGCTATTTTTTTTAGTGTGATTTTTCCTGCTGCTAATCACAGTTGCTCCATAAATGTTCTCCGACTTCACACTGTTAGCTTCTTTTTCCACTCTCAGCCCAGAGACCCCAGCTCTAGCCCCCGCTCTGCCAGAAACTGGTTGTGAGGCACCTCACTGCCCCTCTCTGAGCACCAGTATCCCCATTTGCAAGATGAAGCTGGCCACCCCATCCCCACGGATTACAGTTGTTTGGGTTCAAAAAGCTAAAAAGGGGGTGACACAGTGAGTATTTGACTTTCTCTGCACACGTGGAAATCCCCCGAGCTTGTCCTAGGAAGCAAGCAACTGTTTCATTGGAAAAAAAATTTTTTAAAGAGGGGTGTTTCTGAGGCCTTAATTCAGATGGGGGACCCAAGAACAAAAGAGCTGAAATAAGACGAACCCTGGAATATGAGTGTCTCAGATCAGAAAAGCAGAGTTCCAGAAAGCAGGCTAGAAGGGAGATTAGGAACGGACCCAAACCTGCCTGTTTCACAGACGAGGAAAGAGAGGCGCAGGGTGGGCTGGCATTGTCACCGTCATAAGGGAGTCAGTGGCCGAGCAGACCCTCCTAGTCTGGGGAGAAAGGGGCCCCGTGGGACGTGGCTGCCCCCACCCTGAGCTCGCCAGCCTGGAGTGAAGAGATCTGGGCCAAGTGGCCTCCCTGGGGCTGGCAGTTACAATGGGGCGGCACCCCAGGCCGGGTGGCAGCAGTGAGTCTGTGCTCTGCCCCTCCCAGGCTTGTGGGCCTCAGTTTCCCCACCTGTGACAGGAGGCCTGACGGAGCTGATGCCAATGCTTTGGAATTCACGACCCCCACCCTGGGCCCCAGCCGGTCTCACGGGAAATGCCGTTCCCAGAAGATCTCACTCTGGGGCCTGAGCTTGGTACTTACATCAAAATTGCCCACATTTGAGGTTTTGAGGTGGAGGCTGGTCCTGCGGACAAAGCAGACAGCCCGTCAGAAGCAGTGGTCGCCTGAGAATCACGGGGGGCTTGCATGTCACTAAGCTATCAGGAGCCCCTCCACCAGCATCCTCCTGAGGACCCCTCTTGATCTGGGGGGAGTTAAGGACAATGGTGGACTCCAAGAATTGAGCACCAACCATGTCCCAGACATGCTGCCAGGGCTTTATATAGCACATTCATAGGGTTCCAAGTGCAGCTATACCACCTGCTAGCTGTGTGTCTTTGGCCAAAACAATTAACCTCTCTGTGCCTCATTTTCCTCCTCTGCAGTGTGGATGGACACAAGGCCTAAATGAGGTAATTCGAGTAAAGCCCTTAGAACTGTGCCTGGCACATGGCATGCACAGTCATCACCGTCTTGTTTAATAATTTCAGCAATGCTGTGGGGAGGAACCTGAGGCTGCAGGCTAACTTGCAATGGCCACGAGCTCGGGAGGGAGAGCCCAGGACTCACTCTCAGCCTGTGCTCTTGGCTGCTGTGCTGTTCTGAGCAGGGAGGCCCGAGGCCTGGGTTCAAGGTTTCCCTCTGCACTCGGTCTATGAGGACCTCAGTCTCTCTGTGCCCAAATCTCACCTGCAAACTGACAGTCCTACCCAAGAGAGGCCAGACCAGACTCACCACATGGGGCAGAGTCAGCAACCAGCTTGAAGCAACCAGCAGGAGAGGGACAAATGTTTTATTCCTTCCTGACTTCCACTCCCATCTCCCCTTCCCCCTCCATCATCCCATCTGCAACACCTGAGCTCTTTCCTGCCCCTCCAAGGTTGCCTGTGCGGCTTGCACCGCAGGAAACCCCAGCTCTTCCTGAGACCCTTCACATCCGGGCCTCAGGTGCAACGTCACCTCCTTACACGCTCTCTGATCAGTAACACACTATGAGTAACTGCCATCATTGTCTTGTAAATATTTGTTTTAAGAAGCAAAACTTAAGAAATAGGCATGAAGGCCCTGGCTGGCGTAGCTCAGTGGATTGAGTGCGGGCTGGGAACCAAAGTGTCCCAGGTTCGATTCCCAGCCAGGGTACATGCCTGGGTTGCAGGCCATAACCCCCAGCAACCGCACATTGATGTTTCTCTCTCTTTCTCTCTATCTCCCTCCCTTCCCTCTCTAAAAATAAATAAATAAAATCTTTAAAAAAAAAAGAAATAGGCAAGAGCTGAAATTTTTACATTCCATCTCATTTATCTTGAAATGGGAACAATCATAATACCTACATAGGCTGATGTCAAACATTAAACGAATGAAGACACAGTTAGGGCTTAGCTGAATGCTTAGCTGGTGCACAGAAAGTGTCCAGCGAATAACAGTTATTATTATTATGAGCCCTATGAGGTAGGGACAATTATCCCCATTTTCAGGTGAGAAAATGGAGATTCAGAGAGGCCAGGTCACTTGGCCTGTGTCACACAGCCAGTCAGCAGTCACACTGGGATTTGAACCGGTGCTGCTTGGCTCCAAAGCCCATGCATGTAACCATTCAACACAGCTCTAGGTCAGAGAAACCTTGGCTGGCTCACAGCCCTTCTCTGTACTCACTGTGTGGCCCTGAGTGAGTAAGTCCACCTCTCTGAGCCCCAGTTTTCTCCTCTTTTAAAATGGGAGAATAACACCCCTGACTCTGCAGGACTACTGCAAGCCTAAACAAGATAATGCAGATGAGTCCCTAGTGCGGAGCCTACATGGCATCATCACTGGCTCGTTATTATTACTGATGTTGTTACTATTGGCAGTAGGTTCCTTCTATTAAGCTCACGGCTTCACCTTCCTGCCAGGCTCATGCCAGGGGTCTTGCAGGCACAGCCCATGTTCACCTTGGCAGCCTCCAGCGCTGGAGCCACGCCAGGAGACTGCTTGCTAAGCCCTCCCTGGTGTCCCTCCGTGGGCTGGCACCAGACACGGAGCACCTAAGTGTCCTTTCTGAGGGGCAGGAGCCCGAGGTCACAAACCCCCTTACTTGTCCAGCTTGGCGTCAATCATGAGCTTATCGTTCTCCACGGAAAACATGGCCAGCAGTTCTGTGTCCTGGAGGCAAGGGAAGGAGAGCGAAATGTCAGCGCCATCATATATTGGCCACGGCCGGCTGAGGGCTCGCTGTGTGTGGGCACTGGCTGGGAGCTCCACTAACGCTGAGCAGAAGAGCAGGCTATTCCCTGAGTTTTGGCCAAACCTCCCTTTGTAAGCTGAGTCACCGTATAGTCGATTTCCCCCTTCTGGAGGGGAGGGGGTTAGGAGTAATGAATTGCCCTCAATTGTCATTCACCAGTAAATCACAGCCAGGGCAAGTGAATACTTCTCAGAGAGACAGCTGTCACAGGAAGAGAAACCAAAGATTGGCAGGGGTGTAAAGCTTGTGCTTCTCAGAGCCGTCTCAAAAGGGGTGGGGTGGCTGGTAGCCTAGGAAACCTGCTTCAGATGAGCTATTGGATGGGATTGGGCATCATCACTGTCAATCATATTGTCTTCCCCTCCATGATAGGGATAAAATGTTCAAACTCATCCCCCTCTCCAAGCAGAAGCCTTGTTATAGGAAATCCCTCTGCTTCCCTGTCTCTCCCCCAACCCAACAAATAAAATAAAATAAGTTGGTCTTATAAAAAAAATGAAGCTTCTAACAAATCCAGGTGACATCATTAGTAATAACAATAATAACGGTCATTGGGGTGCCTGGGTGTATATGGCAGAGACCTACTGGGCACAGAAATTATTCCATCCTCTCATGAGGAAACAGCTTTTGAATGGAGCCTGGAGGAGAGGCAGGATGTGGCCACATGGAGGAGAGGGTATGAGCGTGGTCCAGGCCATGGGAAGGGCATGTGCAAACCCTGGGGCGGAAAGAGGCTGGCACTGGATGGACAGAGAAGAGGCCAGAGATCGAGGAGGTGGCAGGACCCCAGGAGGCTGGAGTGGGATGGAGCCAGGCCAGGCAGGGGTGTTGGGCTGGAGAGGACTCGGGCTGCATCTGGGGGCACCGGGGAGCTGTGGCAGAGGTCTGGGCCGGATCAGCAAACATCGGGGCTGTTGATGGAGAAAGCTCCACACAGCGGGGACTAGTCACGTGGGGCTGAGTCAGGGCAGCCATCCCCACTCCTGGGTGAGAATCAGCCCTTTGAATCTCTCCTCTGACGATGAGAGGCCCCTCCGCCACACTGGGGCTAAGTGTGCTCCCCCCTCCCAGACTAGAAGGGGCTCATTTGGTCTTGAGTTCTGGGTGAAGAGACCAGGCAGGCATAGTAGATGGGGCAGAACCCAAATGTCTGAGTTTAAAGCTTTGACCGTGGAGGGGGAAATGGCACTGTTTGCAACACATTCCTTTGACAGTATCTACTAAGCACTTCCCATGTGCTGGACCCTATGCCAGGCTCTGGGGATCCAGACAATTTGCATCTTGCCCAGCAGTACACTAACAAACAAGTACATTTTACAATGTCAGTTAGGAGTACAGACAAAGTAAAGCAAGGAAAGCAGAGAGAGAAAGAGAGAGAGATGGGAAGGGTGGGGATATTTCAGACAGGTGGTCAGGAGGTGAGATCTGAGCAGAGACCTAAAGAAAATGAGGGTATGAGCCATGCAGATATCCAGAGGAATAGCATTCCAGGCAGAGGGAACAGCATGTGCAAAGGCCTGGGGTGGCACTGTGCCCGGCATTTCAGAAGAAAGATTGAGGAGCTAAAAGGTGACCAGGGGGTGATTTGTGGGCCATGGCGAGGTGATTGGCTTATAATTCAGGGCTGACAGAGCCTCTTAAGAAAGAGAGCAACATGATTTTAAGGTGATCCCTCTCTATGCAATAGTTGTGGAAATTATATTTGCATCTATCCCCTGCTGGGTACCAGGGACAGGAGAGCCAGTACCACCTGTCTAGTTTCCCCTTCCTCCAGTACCTAGCAGAGAGCATAACACATAGTAGGTACACAGTAAATATTGCTGAATGCATGTTGATGAATGCATGACCAAAACCTACTTTGCCATGCACTGTGATATAAAACCTATGGAAATAATAATAACTAACACTTTTGGAGCCCTTATGAAATATCAGATACTGCTCTGAGCATCTTAATAATGCCCTGCTGCCATACCCATGTGGTAGAGAAAATTAAGCCCAGAGAGGGGGAATGACTTGCCCAAGGTCACACAGCCAGCAGTGATTAAGACTGGATTTGAATCAGATCATCTGGCCCCAGAGCCGAGCTAGCAGTCACTCTGGTGGGGACTGCAGAGATCTGAAGGAGTCTGTGGACGCCCGGAGACCACGTGGTCACCCATGCTCCCCGACACTCACCACATCAATGAGGCAGATTGTGGTCTCGACGTCATTGGGCTGGGACACCATGACCTCTGCAGTGGCAAGCACCTTCACCAGCGCTTTGTCCTTCTGCAGTGTCACTGAAGGTGGGTTTGGCACCTGGATCTTGATGGTGAGTGGGCGGGACTCAGGGTACTGCTGGAACACCTGTGGGTAGACAGCAGGCCAGGCTGAGCAGGGCCCTGGGTAGTGGGGGTCTCACACTGACTACCGCAGGTCCAAGGGCATCACTTGACTCAAACCACTCGTAAAGGCTCCAGCCTGCTGCTGGGTCTGAGCAAAGAGCTGCCTTCTCTGAGCCTCTGCCATAGAGTTCCTGTGAGAATTAACCGTGACGACACCAGCGAAGATACAAGCTCACTCAATGCCAGATGCATGAAAATGCTTGAAACCTGGTACTGAGTAAGATGGAGTCTCCTAGACATTCATGATGTCATTAAATTATCACAATTCTATGGGTATTTTTCACCATGTTGCAGATGAGAAGACTGAGGCTCAGAGGGAAACACCAAGCACATTATCTGAGCCCAGCAGGAGAGCTGGGTCCCGCCCAGGTCTGTGTCACTCAGAAGCCCAGGCCCTGTCCCCCTTTAGATGCCCCAGCTGGGATGGGAAAGCCCACATTTTGGGGTGTCCCACACTGAAGTCCCGGAGCGAGGCAGCCTGCCCAGGACTTGCTGGGGTCTCTGGAGACCCACAGGGGGAGGGGTCTGAGCCAGTTTGCTACAGAATCTAATGTGCAAAGGAACAACTCATCAAACAACCAGTTTTCCATAATTGCTAAATAACTGATTTACCAAGACCTTTTTTAAAAAGAACATTTTTCTTAAATATATTAAATGGGCATAAGTATATGAGAAAAACCATAGAGTTACTTTTTTAAAAAAATCCATCAAGCTGAAAACTTTTCCATATATAATGCAGGAGTGTGAGCCCTGGCCCTAGGAAGACTTCATTTGTTTCCTTGGACACATTCAAGGTGAAAGTCTTCTGAACAACCTCCTGGTCTATTGGCAAATCTAGTAAATTCAGCCAATTAACCACTCAGTGAGTTCACCTTTGGTAAACTGGCTCCCAACACATCGGCAATTTGGTGACTTGGCTTTACACAAAGGGATTCTCAAGATACTGCCCGGAGGGGCCTTGTGTCCTCACTGCCCCCGGCCCGACAAACAGAGCTTTCAAGAATTAGCAGCACCCGTCCGTCCTCCCAGGGATGCTGAGAAGCTCCCTCGACCTTCCCCCCACAGATGCGGGGGGCTCGGGATGCCCATGTTAGCTCTGGCCAAGCCTCTGCCGGTGACTTGCCCCAGCCTGGGTCTCCAGGACACATTCCTCAGTGTCTATCCTGAGTCCCCTGCTGCAGACACAACCCCCTTTCAAGGCCTGCATCCCTGAGTCCCTATGCCAGCTCTGCTGCTGTCATATTGTGTGACTTCTCCGAGCCTCTGTTTCCCTATCTGTAAAATGGGTTATCCCCTTCTGGCCCTGTGGATGGGGGCACGATTAGAGCAAAATGAGAGAAAGAATTCTTTAAAAAAAATCAGTAAACTGTAAAGTGCAGGGCTCATAAGAAGTGGCTCGATAAATAAAAGTCCGGTTGGATGGATCCACCTGCCTCCTGGGAGGGGCCCCTGCTTGTAATATTAGATCATGGTGCTCTGCCATTCAGCTTTTGACCACATGAGGGCGATAGTGACTATTTGTTGAGTTTGGCCTCCTTCCTGACTGCTTTGAATTCTACCCAGTACTAGACAAGACAGGTGAAAAAGAGATGAAAAATGTCTCAGATGGCTGTGGACTACAGCAATCTTTCACACCTCGATAACACGCAGACATTATTTGCTGCCAGGTCCAGGGGAACAGGCTTGGGACCAGCATTGGGATGAGGGTTGAGCCAAGAGGGTCTTTGTTCCAACTACATATGGCTGCCAATCTGACAAGAGTGCATTTGCTTTTTTTAAAAAATGAGTTTGTTATTGCTAACAAAGAGAAGAATAGTGAACATTTAGCAAATATCTCCTCTGTGTCTAGATTCAAATCCCAGGTCCACGACCACCCTGTGAGGTGAACATTGTCGCCCCGTTTTCCAGATGAGAAAACTGAGGCTCAGAGAGAGAAGTCATTTGCCTGAGGTATGGGGATGTGCTGAGCTGAAATGCAAATTCATGTCTATCTGCTCCTAAGGTCTGGTTGTTTTTCCCTCGAAGTCATCATGCACCCACATGTGCCCTGTGTCCTTCATTCCTTTCACCCTCCTAGATTAACTGGCAGAATAGGAGTTGGCACCCCTTTTTGACCGAGGAAACTAGGGTTCAGAGATGTTAAGATACTTGCCTGAAGACACACAGCAAGGCAGTGAGGAAGTAGCCAAGCCAGGATCACCCCAAATGCAGGCCAGTCCACAGCTAGAGCTTAGGGTCTTTTCACCTCAACCCTCCAGGCCCCTCTCTCATAAGGGTCTGGCCTTCAAGCCATTTTTATTGCACCCCCAAGGTGGGAGGGGGCGGTCAGAGCATCTCACCCAAGTGCTGAGTGTCAGCTCCTGGGAGGAGGGTGAGGCTGAAGAGGGGGAGATGCGCCGCCTTACATACCTTGGGAATCAAGGCCCCCAGCGTGGACGTGGTGAGTGGAGGAAGCTCTTCAAACTGCAGGACAAGAAGAAGAGTTATGTGAGTCCCTGAGGCTATGGGGACAGAAAGGAGTCGCCAACACAGTGATTAACTTCTGCACACTCTCCGACAACCAGTGGGGGCCTCTCCTGCCCCTTACAGACCCCTTGGGAGGCCCCACTGCCCGACGGCAGCCACCACGTGGACCAGGCAGCTGTTCTGTGGTTAAGTGACAAGGCCGGCCACTTCAGCTTACCACAGGCATGACTTAGAGGGCAGGAGGCAAGACCTCACTCTTGGGCTCTAAAAGTGCAGTTCTTCATTAAAACAGGTGGGCGTCAGTGAGTCCACGTGGAAGGACTCTAAACACTTATGTGGAGATACATACAAATGAATATATATTGCGCTTTTTAAAAAAGATTGGAATAAACTTAAATAAAATTGAATAGTGAGAAACTTTCTCACTATATGATTTGATGTTGTTCAATGCCATGTCTGCGAATCACCTAAAATCTTCCTGGACACCATGCTGGCAAGCATTTACATAATCGATCATACCCATGAACTGGAGATCAGTCAAGGGGTGGGCTGTCCATATTCTCGCTTTAAAGCGGTTTCCCCAAGGTCATGCACGGGACTACAGGATCAATGGGAAGCTAGCTGCTGCCCAGCCTGCCCCGCCCCCAGATGGGGCCAAGACTCACCATGCCATCAGTGATGTCTATGTCCAGCGCCCCTTGCTTCTGCAGGAGAGCCAGCACCGAGCCCAGGAAGTTGGCAGAAATGGCCAGCTGGGAGTTGGTGTTGTCGCCCATGGGGGGTAGTTCTGGCATCTTCCGGGGAGCCATGGCTGGACGCCCCAGTGGATAGTCTATGAGATTTCCTCCAGCCTCCCCAACCAGAGTCTGGGGGAGCAGGGAGGGAAGGGGTCAGAGGGAAGGGTGCAGGCACAAGAATCGAGAAAGGAGGCTGAAGGCTGGGAGAGACCCTGAATCTGCCTCCAGGCAGCCTTCCTTGATTAAACCCACTGTGTCTGAATGACTCATTTATGGTCCTGACATCTTCTTCAACTTGTGATGGGATCTCTTGCAGTTCCCACTTTAGCACCACTTATAATTATAGCCATGGTATATCGCCATATATTTCAAATACACATATGGCATGGGTCCTTCCCCACTAGCCCCGATGTAGTGAGCATGCTTATGCACCTACACATGGATGAATCTATTCTCCAGAGACCAGACTCTTCTCCATGGCCTACAAGGCCTCGTAAGGTCTATCCCAGTGTCCTCTCCACCTCATCTTGAGCCACTCTGCCCCTCACCCCCCTCTACAGAGCCTTATCAGGGCCACCAGAGCCTTGTAAGTCCCTGCCACCACCTGAGTAAACCCACTGTAGTGCCTCCCACACACTCTTCCCTCCCCCACACTCTTCTCTTGTATGTTCCATTCATCTGGCAGGTCTCAGCTCAAGTGTCACCTCCTTCAGGAAGCCCTCCATGACCTCCTTGGGTACATCATATTCATGCTTTAGGCTCTGATAGCCTGGGACCTTCTCTCGCGGTGCTCACGGTCTATATTTGTACATTTGAGCGATTCTCGGATGGCCTGTGCCCTCCAATAGACCCAAGCTCCATCTGGTCAGAAATCTTGCCCTGTGCACCACGGCACCTTCAGGCCCAGCCCGAGTCTGGCACACAGTGTTTATGAATATACTAGCTGTGCACAGGTGTGCCGTGTACATGAAGGTGTGGGTGTGCACCTGCGCTCGGTATCCTGTGGAGCAAGTGGGAAAGCACCCGCGTTTGTGCAGCCTGGGGGGAGTACAAAAGTCAGTTAGGGGCTGGGTTCGGTGGTATGCTGGAGCCAGCTCACACCAGCTCACACCAGCTCACAGGGGCCAAGTGCACGCATCTTTTCCCGACTCCACGTTCGGTGAGTCATGTTGGTAGCCTGAAACTTGCCGCGGTGGGAGTATTTATACCACAGAAATCAGCAAATGCTGCAAATCGGGATTTGTTCGTCATGACAGCTGATGTCAGTGCTTGCCAGCACACCACTGGCCAGGCTCATTCCCCGGGGAAGCCCAAGCCCTGAGCGGCCGCTCTAGCAGTTAGGAGCTGGGTTGCTTGGGCTCAGATCCCAGGTGCACATTTATTGGGTGTGTGACCTTGGGCAAGTGGCTTAACCTCTCCGTGCCTCAGTTTCCTCCATAAGCATGCCAACCTCACATGGTTGCTGTGAGGTCAGACTGGAAATGTTCTCGGTACACAGTAAGCACTTAACAAGTGCTGGCTGTGATTGTGGCTTTTTGACACTGATCCTAGAAGGGCCTCATCCAATTATAAAAGGGTCCTGTTCAAATGTCGCTTCCCAGGTGTTTAGCAGAAGCCTCGGGGGACTCTCGTTCCCACCCCTGCCTGTAGGGAGAGTGCCGCCCCCGTTGCCCCAAAGCCCAGGCACTCACGTTGAGGTCCAGTTCCAGGAATTCCCCGGTCACAAGCGGGAGGCTGGAGAAGGTATACTGGACACTTCCCAGTATCCCCAGGGGAATCAGAGCTGCAGGCAAAGGTGGGGGTCACAGGGAAGTCCCCTCAACCTCCCAGACACCTTCCCTCTTTGTGCGCCAAGGGGTCCCGGCGGCAAGGCTCCAGCTCCGGAAACCACGGAAAGAGCCAGAGTTCTGGGTTCAAATCCCAACTCTGCCTCTTCCTGGCTGTATGACCTCAGGCAAGACACTGAGCCTCTCTGAGCTACAGGCTCCTCATCGGCGAATTAGGCTGAACATAACTCCTTGGACTATATCATAGGGCACAGTGAGATCCTGGGTACTAGTAAGCTTTGGAAGTTGTCGAGTCCTGTGCACTGAACCAGAAGCTTTATGGTTTCTACAACGTGGTGCTTCATCGGATCTGGCATTTTTCTGACTGCTGGTGGCGAATAGCCCTGCTCCCTGGACTCGCCCGCCCTTGTTTCTGGCCACAGAGGGAGGGAGTTTCACCTGCTTGGGAAGGCCATGCTCGAACTGCCTGGCCCCCTGAGAAACGGGCACAGTCAGAGTGGCTGCCCTGCCTAGCTGCAGCGGCTGTGCCCCGTACAACTCGGGTGCCCCTGCTAGGGTGCCATCTACGTGAGAGGCGGTCCCTGGAATTGTGGCCGTACAGACTGTGCAGCTGTGTGGGGCGGGCTGGCCTGCAGCCACGTTCACCCGGGAATCCCACTGGGGCCTGGTTCTGAGCCCCTGCACTGTCTCCTGAGTGTCTCCTGCTACTCCCCTTCCAGTTCCTCGATGGGGTGAGGCTGCCCCCTCATTTCAGAGATGACTGATGGGGGCAAGTCTCTTCAAGTCCACACACCTGCCAGGGCAGAGCCAGGGCTCAAACCCAGCCTCCCGACTCCTAGTCCAGAGCTGCAGCCCCCTGGGTCGGGGTGGGGCCTCCTCCCCCTGGGACTCTGTGGAGGGGTGTTTGGGGACAAAAGGAAAGTCCAGGCAGACTCTCCCTCAAGGCGGCAGTCACTGAGCCCTCTGCGGGCCTGAAGGTGGGTCTGCCGCCCCCGCCACCCTGGGTCCTTCTCCCAGGCACTGCTGTCCCCAGGCCTGCTGCGGCTGGGCTCTAGTAAAGGTTAGCCGAATAAAACAAAGCAGGAAGAACTTACAGTCCACAAGACCCAGCTGGTCGTTGACAAGGCCCAGCACCACGTCCACGATGGGGCAGAGCTGCGTGGGGAGAGGAAGCATGAGGCCCTGGTGCCTGCGCAGAGGGCTGCAGAGGGCACGTGCCAGTTACCGCGGTGATAGCCGGTGTTGACGGACTCGCCCTGTGCCGGGTACTGCTCTCCCCACGCCGCACAGGGAAGGCTCTCTCCTGATCCCCATTTTGCAGATGGGGAAACTGAGACTCAGAGAAGTGCTATGACTTGTCACACAGCTTGGAAGTGCCCAGCAGGGACTCGAACTCAAAACTGTGTGATTCTCCTGGTATCCTCTCACTCATCTGTCTCTCCATGTTCCTCGGGGTCCACCGAGAACCTCCAGGGATCCCAAGAACAGGCCCCAGCCCCCTGGCTCCCTCTGGGTCACCGGCTCCCCCAGAGGGATGGAGGTTGGACCGTGGCCCCTTGGTATGGGGAAGTCTGTGCTCCTTGCCCCCCGTCCCGGGCCAGGTTCTTACCAAGTCAGGGAGGACGTTGGCCAGGACTCGGTTCACTAAGTTGTCCACGAGGTTGGGGAGAAGCCTGCGGGGAGAGGAGCAGGACGAGGAGGGGCTCACCAGGCGTGTCCACGCCCGGACTGTCTGAATAGTGAGAGCCCGCTAGCGCCGGGAAGTTGCTCTGCAAGCTGGAAGGGCAGTGCACCTTCACCCTGGACCTAGCGGAACAGGCTGCTCAGGCAAACTGATTGTCTTTTCATTCATTCATTCATTCATTCATTCATTCACTCATCCTCCATTCCTTCATTTACTCATTCAACAAACAAATGCTTCTTGAGCTCTACCATGGACCAGGCCCAGGCTGGGATGCTCCTGGTTTTTAACCACAAATGTCATTCCCTCCTGCTCATCCGCCCCTCTTCTAATAAACTGCTTGTCGCAACTTTGCACAGTCTTCTCAAAGAGCAAATGAATGTATAACTTTATCCAAGTGCCTAGCACAGTGTCTGGTGCGTAGCAGGTGCTCAGTAAATGCTTGTGGAAGGGAGGGAAGGAGAAATACTGGCCAGTCATCTGTGCTCAGGTGGTCCACAAGAGGAAACAAGTCCTTGGTGCTGAGAAGACTGGGAGATGTGATCCATTCTACAGACAAGGAAACTGAGGTCCAGAGAAGGGACCCAGCCCAAGTCCTAAGTGCATTACCCAGCTCTAACCAGTTAGTTAAGGGGGAGACAGATTATGGATGCATAGACAAAACACTTAGACGGATGGACGGACGGACGGACAGACTTGTAACTTCTTTCCCAGGCCCTGTGGTGAGGAGAGGGAAGCATCACTATCCTAATAAAAAATATCACTGACAACTCGACACCTTAAAAATCAGCCCCCTTGACCCTACTGAACACGGCCCTGCCCATTCCTCCACCCAGGGTGTAACTGACTGTCCAGTGCTGTGCCAGTTTGAAAAAGCAAAGATTTCCTTGGGATAAAAATCCTGATTAGATCATTTCCCCCAAGCTTTTGTTCTCCTTTTTAAATGGAGTCACACCTCAGGGGGCCTTGCCTTTGTTCCAGTTTTCCTTGGATGATAAGGCCCATGAGAATGCACATCCGTGTTTATCCGTGTGTGCATGTGTTGGGGGGATGGTTTGAGGTTAGTCACATGCATGCAGGGCACAGCCTGTTTTCTCCTTCTGGGAAATTGTCCGGTAGACCCATTGGTCCACGTGTGAAATATCCACTACAGGCTACTCGCTGTACCCACACTCGTCAGAGCAGAGGGTTAGACAAACCGCAATGTCCATCAACAGGGGCCCGGGCCAGTACACAGTGGCTTGTCCAGGTGACGGAATATTATGCAGCTGTAGAAAGTTAGACGAGAAAGCTGTCCATGTTCAGAATTGAGGAGATGAAAAAAGAGAAGTGCAAAACGGTGTTTCTAGCCTGTGCCCATTTGTGTGAAAAGGCGGGGGTGGGAATCTACGTTTGTGTTTGCTTCGTTTGTACATAGGAACTGGACGGTGAGCTCGGTGGGGAGGAGGCGGACGGCAGGCAGGCTCTTCGCTCTGCGCCTGTGTGTCTTTTCATACTGTCGCATCATGGATTGCCAACTGTATTTCCTAGTGAAAATGTGAATTTAAAAATCTAGGAGGTTTCTGTGCGTTTCCCTCCCCTGCCGTCCCTCAGAGGATACTGGGGGCCAGCTCCCTCTGTCTTCGCCCACGCTGGCGCAGACTCAGAGAAGCTCGCGTGGATCAGACATTCTTGGTTCAAGTTGCACAAAGAGTTCTCCTGCTCTGAAAGTTTAGGTAAAAGGAGGGCTGGAATGACTGGGCCGAGAGATTGGTAAGACAAGAGGGGAAGGAGAAGAGGGCCAGCGGCCTCCAAGAGAAAAGCCACAGAGAGGGCTCCCACGTGGGGTCAGGGAGGGAAGAGAAAGGGACTCAGTTCCGAGCCGCCCTGAGGTGCCCTCACCCGAGACCACCACTGGGGGCGCGCGTGGTGGCCAATACACAGACACGTGGGACCTCTCTGGTCAGAGCGGAGGGCTTGGCCACTTTGTGGGGATGGTGTGATAGAAAAAAAACCCCAAAAACCTCACCCCCTGGCCAAGGTTGCATTGGACAGCACCCACTGGGCAATATCCCGGTGAGTTGGGCACTAATGGACTCAAACCCCACAGGGGTGTCCAACCTGCAGCCCGTGGGCCACATGCACCCACAATGGCTGTGAATGCGGCCCAACACAAAATCGTAAATTTACTGTATTTTTCAGACTATAAGACATACTCCACCCTCTGTCAAATTTGGGAGATAATGGTTGTTAATGCTGCTGTTGAGTTCTGTTTACATTTACATTGGTGAAATACTATGTTATTTATGTTATTAAATATTTTACCATATTTTTTTGTTTCAAAATTTTTTTCCTATTTTTCTCCTCTAACACCTATGTGCATCTTATGGTCCAAAAAATATGGTCCTTAAAACATGATGAAATTTTGTGTGTGTGTGATTACGTCTCTCAATATATTTAATGTGTGGCCCAAGACAACTCTTCTTCTTCCAGTGTGGCCCAGAGACGCCAAAAGTTTGGACACCCCTGCTTAGATGTGTCTTCAGAAACTTGCAGTGTGCCAGATTCTGCACTTGAGTTTTATATTCATTATTTCGGTTCCAAAGGCAAAAGAACTACCCCCATGTCACAGATGAAGAAACAGGAGCTCAGAGAGGGCACAGAGTTGCTCCAAGTCACACAGCAAGAGCGAGTGGATCTGAGATTTGAACCGCAGGATGCTTCCAGAACCCCTGCTCTTAACCACGCGGTTTGCAAAGACAGACCATCCCACCACTCCCCAAGGCACTCCGCCGCCGCCAATACTCACCCTCGCAGCAGCCTGACTTTGATGCCCCCCAGGAGGGTGTCACATCGCTCGATGACCAGCCTGGGGTAGCCTGTGCGGTCCATGGTCAGCCGGACCTTGGCCGTAATGTTCACCTCCACGGCGATGTCCAGGAAGCCAATGAGGCTGGAGGAGACCATGAGGCCAAGGGGACAGGGAGTCAACCCACCTCCAGGCAGCTCAGTGCCACCCAGGCCCACCTGGCCCCTCTCACCCTGGCTGCCCCTGCCCTAGCTGGTATGTATATATGATGCCCCTTGCGTATCTCCTAGGGGTGCCACAGTAGAAGACTTCCTTGGTTTCTCAAGTTATCAGTGGAGAGATCTATGCCCCATCCCCTCATCTGTGGGAGCTCCAAAGGCTAGGAACAGGGATCCATAAATGAACTCTGTGTATAAATTCTGGTTTCCAAGGTGATGACCCAGTGATCTAACTTTGTAGACATAACCCCAATCCATGGAGAGAAATCAGTGCAGAAGTACACCCTCTGATAAGCACCTGCCAGGTGGCAGGCACCGTTCAGGAGGGCATCTGCTTGCCTTCCCCCCTCACTTGTGGCCACAGCCACCTGGAAAAGGTGATGTCGTTATGCCCATTGCAGGTGAAGACACTGAGGTCCAGTGATGTTGGGGGACTGGCCCAAGGTCACACAGCTTGAAAGAGAGTCAGGATTTGCACCGAGGCTGTCACCTGACTGCAGTTTCCCAGATCTTAACCATCAGCAGACTGCCGTCACTGCTGATGGGGACCTACAGGTGACCTGGGCCCAGAGGTATAGGCCACACACTTGCTGGTACAGATTAGGCCTTAGCGTTTGAATTATGGACAAAAAGGCTGAAGTGTAGGGAAGGGAAATGACCTGCCCAGAATCTCCTAGCCAGGACATAGGGTGCTGGGGTTCCCTTCATGGCCGGGGGGACACACCTCTTCCCGTTGATGGCCACGCGAGTGTACAGGCTCAGGTAGACACCCACGCCGGGCAGGAGCCGGACAGACACCCGAGGGAGGGTCAGCTCCACAATCCGCAGCCTGCACGGGGCCGAGAGCAATGCGAGAGAGAGGGGTCACCCCCGCTGCTGGCCGTGCCACTCCCCTGACAGCACCTTCCCTCACCCCCTTTCTGTGCCCCGCTCAGATCCTCCCGACTCTGAAGAGACCTGAGGTTTGTGGCTAGAACTTGAAAACACAGAGAATAAGAGCCAAAAAAAATGCCATGACCTGTAGTCCCACTGCCCAGAGACCCACTCTTTCCATTTCCATGTATTTCCTTTGATTTTTGTTTTTAATTTAAAGGTGCCGTTCCTTTGGCGTGTCCCTGCCCCTCTTTGCCTGGTTTCTCCCTACACATTCTCAGCTTCCAGCTCAAGGTCCTCTTCCTCCAGGAAGCCTCCCCTATCTCCCCCACAACACACATCCTCATTTCTCCATGTGATAATTGTGTGATTATTTCCCTGTTTCTTTCTCAATGCCCAGGCACCACCCCAGCCTACAAGCTCCACAGGGACCAGAGAGACGTCTTTTCTCGGCTAACTGTGAGGCCGTGTCTCCAGTGCCAACATGGTGCCCAAGCCATGGAAGGAGTTCATGCTTGTTTGATTAAATATGAGGAGGAGGCTGGGCAGAGTGGAAATTATAATATATAGTACATATGATTTTAAATCCTTGGGCTTTTCCCACCTAAACTGTATTACTATGACCTTTCTGCAGGCGGGGATAATGAGACCCAGGGGGAAAGAATGAGCCAGGGCTCGAATTCAGGGCTGTTAGATGACAGACCTAAAACCATACAGCTTGAGACTCTCAGGACTTCCAGTCCCGAGGCCAAGCCTGAAGTGTCTAAGGTTCTGAAGACCACCACTTCTCTAACTCCAGGCCTGGGGGTGATCTCCCCTGTTTGGAGACTCATCATAGGGGGCTTGATAGGGTGATCCCGGCCCCTCCTTACCCTGTGATGCCTTGCACTGTGCTCAGGATGCCGCCCTCGCCAAGCACACCCAAGACGCCTCCTCCTCCGAGAAGTCCTCCATCACCAAGGAGACCACCTCCGCCAAGCAGCCCACCTTGTCCTGCCAGGATGCCATCGCTTGCCAGCATGCCACCAGCGCCCAGCAAACCACCTGGGCCCAGGGCCCCAGTGGCTACACCAGGTGGGATCTCTCCTGGCCGCAGCTCTCGCCGGTGAAGCCTGCCCACGGTTGCTGCACCTTTAGCTGACTTATATTGCGGAAAGCCCCTTTGGCCACCAGGTGCACTCGCAGCACTGCGGTAGTCGCCATGGCGGAGATCCCTGATGCTTCCATCCGACTCAAGGATTTCACCGTACCGGTATTTGCCCCCCAGCTGAGCAGTGTTGTCATTGGTTTCGATGTGACCATACTTGTAATTACCGCCAAGCTGTTTGCCATTAGTATATTTGGGGGGGGCATCTCGGACATGGAAATCGTTGTAAGGAACACCGCCAACACCTCGGGGGAATTCAACGCTTCTGTAGTCATTGTAATGGTGTCGGCCACCACCCAAAAGACCACCACCCAAGAGACCACCACCACTGCCACCCAACAGCCCCCCACCACTGCCACCCAACAGCCCCCCACCACCACTACCACCACCCAACAGCCCACCACCACTACCACCACCCAACAGCCCACCACCACTGCTACCACCACCCAACAGCCCACCACCACTGCTACCACCACCCAGCAGCCCTCCACCACTGCCACCCAACAGCCCCCCACCACTGCTACCACCACCCAACAGCCCACCACCACTGCTACCACCACCCAGCAACCCTCCACCACTGCCACCCAACAGCCCCCCACCACCACTACCACCACCCAGCAACCCTCCACCACTGCCACCCAACAGCCCCCCACCACTGCTACCACCGCCACCCAATAAGCCTCCTCCACCTCCACCCAATAGGTCACCACCACCCCCTCCACCCCCACCACCAAGCAGGCCCCCCAGAAGGCCACCTCCCCCACCACCTCCACCGAGCAGACCCCCCAGAAGAGGCCCACCACCATCACTACCAGCTTTACCCATGGGCACCTCTCTCAGAGCCGAGTGGAGGGCATCGCTCTGCTTCAGGGTGCCGGAGATGGCTGCAGAGAAGCACAGGTGTCGGTCAGGGGTCCCTCCCTTTCTTCCACCTCCAGCCCCCAGGCACCACCTTGGAGCACTGGTGGGTTCTCCGGGCCCCACTGTCCCCACAGGTAGTGCCGAGGTCGCATGGGAAGACTCCTCCAGGCCACTCCAGCCCTGACATCCTGGTGAGCGCATTAGCTGCTGGCTTTGACCTGCTCCCACTATAACTGGATTTCAACAGCGTTCAGCCAAACCTGTATAAATTCTCCTCCCCACCCACCCTTGCAAGTGTTCCACAGTGTACAGCTGAAAAAAGCCCTCCTTTCTCATGCATTATCCCAACTGAGTCCAGGGAAACAGTCAAGGCCAGAATTATTGTCCCCATTTGATGGGTAAAGAAGTTGAGGCCTGTGGCACTCAGACAGGAAACTATCTCACTTTCTATTCTCACAATAGCCTCAGATGGGAACAGGGACAGGGAGATTCGAGACAGGAATAATCGTAGTTCTCACTTTTGAGAGCTATCCATTCACTGGGAGTTGGGCTAAGTTTCCAAAAGGCCAACCTGCTTAATTTTCATATTTGTCCTCTGAGATGAGGACTTTAATTACAGCCACTTTGCAGATGAGAAAACTGAGGCTCAGAGAACTCAAGTCACAGACTCAAGGTCACACAGTCAGTATTTGAACCCTAGGAGGACTGACTCCAGGACCCAAGCACTTAATCACTACTCTAGTGCCTCATGTGTAAGGTTCCCAACATGGTGTTTGGCACATAGTAGGCACTCAGGAAATGATAGCCAAAAGGAAAAGGGGAAACTAAGGCCACCCATCCACCTGTTATAGACGCTGCCAGTTAGGAAGGGGGTCCTTGGGGACGTCAGAGATGGTGGGACTGCCCTGCCGGCCCAGTGCCACCCCTACCCCCTGCAGGGCTGCACTCACCATTGCTCAGCACATCCTTGGTAACCCTGAGGACAGTGTTTGTCTCTGGGCTGATGCCACACACAGCTGTCACAGACAGAGCAGCCACACACCAAGCCGTCCACATGCTGGCGCTGCTTTCCTGCTGAGGGGGCAATGCATCAGATGGCCTTAGCTGGCCATCACTACCCTGGCCAGCAGGGGGAGCTATGCACCTCCTTCCAAGAAGCACACCAGGACCCTGAGGCCCAGAGACTGGGAAAAAGGACCTCAGGTCACACAGTGGGGCAGAGTCCAGAATTTCTGATGCCACCTTCTGAGATTTTCAAACCGAAATTAGTCTGGAGATACAAAGCAAACCAATTAACTAAACTGTCCCAGAACATGGATGTTTGATTATCTCCCAAGAAGAAATTTTTCACCTCAGGGAGAGAAGTCATGGGGTTTTTAACCAAAACAGCAAAACAGGTAGCTCTGGGGAAATCTCTCCAGCATCTATTCCTTTGTTCACCCACCCACCCATCCTTTCACCCACCCATCCATTCATTCACCCACCCATCCATCCTTCCACCTACCCACCCATCTAACCTTCCACCCACCCACCCATCCATCCATTCATTCACTCACCTATCCAACCTTCCACCCACCCATCCAACCTTCCACCCACCCATCCATTCATTCACCCACCTACCCATCCTTCCACCCACCCATCCATTCATTCACCCACCCATCCAACCTTCCACCCACCCATCCAACCTTCCACCCACCCATCCATCCTTCCACCCACCCATCCATCCTTCCACCTACCCATCCATTCACCCACTCATCCATCTACTCACTCAACCTCCCATCTCCCCCCTCTTTATCCCTCTTTCCTTCCATCCACCCATGATCCAGCCAGCCAACAAGCCAGTCATATATTTACCCATCCATCCTTCATTCCACCCTTCCATTCATTCTTCCATCAGTCCATTCACTTACCAACACATTCACATAGCCCCCCTCCACGCTTCCAGCCAGCCAGCCAGCCAGCCAGCACCCTCTTCTGCCTCTTCTCAGGAGACAGTTCTACACCATTTGGTTAAGGTAAAGGGCTCTGGATCAGAGCTATGTGGCTGTAATCCTTAGTCAAGAGACTTCACCTTTTTGAATCTCTGCTTCCTAATCATAACATATTGTATCAGGCATATGATAGATACTCAATAATCAACATCATGTCCTGATTGTTATTGTTTCAGGACAGCTAAGAAGTGGGTCTTAAGTTATGAGATCAGGGGCCGAGACTGCATGGCTGAAGCTGCATGCTGGGAGGAGCTGGTCAGCCACTGGGAAACTTTGTTTTGCTGTTTTCGTGCCACTGCCCACTTCTCTCCTCTGTCACCCCAGTCTGACCCTTCACCAGCCTCAGGGAGTCGCCACCTCCCATCGGGGCCACCCTGAAATTGCTGGCTTCAGTCCCCTACACTTATGCATCCTCTTCCCTGCCCCCAAGTGTTTTTCCCCGCTCCCATCTGCTCCCAGGAGGGTATCGGAGGCACTCATTTATACTAGCATATGAAGGACTGATATGTGTAAGAATTTTTTTTCCATTACCACCTTCACTTAAAAAGATGGGCTTTTAATGAAGGGGTTTGGGGCATCAGCAAGCACCAGACCTCAGCCGCTCCCAGTCAGCCCAGACACTGAAGAGAGAAGGGGCCCCTCCTTACCCCTGGGCAGTCCCTGCAGGTCAGTCTTGAGAGGTCTCATTCACTGGGCCATCTGCTGAGTCTAGTCACAGGTCCTTTATATACTAGCTGGAGTCTGAGTCCAAACCCAGAGAGGGAAACACCGTGTAATTATGAGTGACCAGAATTCAGATTTGCTCTGCAAATTGGGCATTGAGCCCCAAAACCACAAGGGTTTGCGGTTTGCGGCTAATTCCGAGAGCTGTGTGTTCAGCCCCGGATGGTGCCACATGAGCTGGGGTTTATCAGCCCCTGGTCTAGGCACGTTCCTGGAGGCCCCAGCTGGGCTCCCAGACAGGTGAATTGGAAACACCCCCACATGCGTCTGTCTAATTTCCAGCTCTGAGGTGGGCACTGCCCACTCCAGATGGCCTGTGCAGGCAGGACATGCCCAGGCTGACCTCAGCGCCAGCTGACCCAGGTTCACGGACTGCTCAGCCCCCAACTCACTACATGCCTCTGAGCCTGCCACTTCCCTTCCCTGTCCCTCTTGTTATTTCCATCTGTTAAATGGGCATAATACTTGCCTCACAGGACTGATTTGAGAACTCCGGGAGATGTTCTGTATATGGATCTGACTCTTCAAATTTGGGGCTGGCATGAAGAAAACAAGCTGTTTGGCTTTATCCAACCTGCAGGGTTTCTCCCAATAATCCATGATGAAATGTCCACCTGTACAGCGAAGCTGAGTGATTGTACAGTGCACACCACACGCATGTCACCGTCCACCCACCAGCTCCTTCTACCATTGAAGTAGTGTTTCCCTTCCCTCACCACACATCTACACATGTGTTCGTGAGTCCGTCTCTGTGTGCATTCAGAGTAAGTTGCAGACAACAGTACGTGTCTCTCTAAACACTTTGACAAGCATGCCATTGTGATCCTTTTCTTTAAATGTAAACTTTACATACAGTACTTCATAAATGTTTATTTGCTGAGTTTTGACAATTTTATATAGCCATGTAGCCCACACCCCTATCTCAGTAGAGAACATCTCCCTCACCCCAGAAGGTTCCCTCCTGTCCCTTCCCAGTCAACACCTGCTCCCACCCCGCAGAGGCAGCCACTGCCCCCTCTAAGACTGCTGGGACCCAGCCCAGACCTCTTCCCTGGCATCCAAGGTGAGTCCTCCTTCCACACTCAGTCCTGCCTCTGCCCCGGCCTCCTGCATCTGGGCCTTTGCACGTGCAGTCCCTGCGATCTAGAAGACCCTTCTCCAGACTCTGCTGGTCAAACTCATGCAGAAATGTCAGCTGCTCTGAAAAGCTTTCTGTGATGACCCCCAACCTCGACCCTTTCTCTGCCTGCTCAAGGTCCTCTGCAGCCCATGCTGAGATAGTGTTGCATGGGGCAGACCAAACAAAGCAGGCCTGGGCCCCCTCCCAGCACAGCCCAGGCACAGATGCCAGTGTCGTGAATGAATGAATGAATGAATGCTCTCACTCCACTGGACAAGGAGCTCTCTGAGTCCCCCTTCTTTCTCATCCCCCAGCCCTGCCTCGTTCCTACCTGTGTGTTTAATTGACGTCACTGCCTCCCTGTCCCCACTAGGTCCGCCTGAAAACTCCTCTGCAGTGATGGGGTCTTTCTCTCTCCCTACAAGACCTGTTTAAGTCAGAGTGGGAATAAATGTGATTCCCTGAACTCTGGAAAGAGGCCCTTCCTCCTGCTCTCCTGGAGGCAGCGGGGCTCTGATGACAGGCACAGTGGACGGCAAGTTTGCCGATGGCCCCCTTGGCCCCTGGGCCACCCCTCGCTGGAACTCGGTTTCCCCATCTGCCGTGGACACACTAACAAATGAAACTGGCTCTGGAGCTGGGTTCTGGGCTTGAGCTCTGCTGCTAGTTCTCTCCAAGCTTCTGCTTGTTTGGTTTCAAGATAGTGACTAGAACACCTGGCCTCAAAAGAATGTTGTGAGAGGCGAGTGACTTCACCAAGCAAAGTGCTGAGGCTGGGGCCTGGCAGCCTGTAGGCACTCAGCATTTTGTCCTTATCTCCTCTGGGCCCTGCTGGCTGCTTGTGGCAGCAAGTCTGCGAAAATGATGAGGGGTGTGAGGAGGCACCTCAGTCCGGACCCTGGACCACCTCATGCCCCACCATCTGTGGGGGCTGGAAGGGCCCCAGGGACAGGAACCCCAAACCTGAGTTTCCACCTCCCAAATGCCCTGTGTGACCCAGATGGTCACTTCTCCTCCAGGACCTCAGTCCGGTCATCTGAGAAGCAGGCATAATTGCACTTTTCCACTGTGGTTTTCGAGGATTACGTAGGAATCTTCCAGAATGTTCCTGGAGGCTCGTGGAGGCTCAGTAAAGAGCAGCTCCCTTTCAGCTCCCCATCACCTCACACTTAGTCTGATATAAGTGCTTGCTAACAAATATGTTAACTTTTTCAATTGAAATACGATGCAAAGAGGACAATGTGCCTCCTCCACCCGCTTCCAGCAGGGAGCAATGCTCATTGTAAACTGTAGAGGGCAGTGCGCACACAAAAGTGGTTATTGTCCGTCACCGAGGCTCTGTGCCTATCCTCAGTCCTGGGCCAGCCAGGCCCTGATGGCCACAAGGTGGGTCTACCCCCTGGGGCCCCAAGAGGATTAGTGCAATTCTGGCGCCTCAAGGAGATCACCTGGGCTTACTGTCCCAAAGGCACCTTTGTCTGCAGCTGGAGGGACCAGACCCTGGGAGGTGACTCACTCAGAGGTGACTCAGCCACACAGAGGGTCACTTTGGTGGGCGGGGGTGGGGGTTGGGGGGTTAGGGGGGAGGATTCACACAGGAGCTGCAGGGACTGGGAAACAGAATCGGTCCATTCAGCCCCTCTCTCCCTCGTGACTGGCGGCCTTCAGGGCTGCAAGCTCGCAGAGGGGCTCCCTGCGCCTCTCGTTTCATCCCCCCACCTCCCTGAGTGCGATGGTTCAGAGTCTGGGCCTTGGACTCAGGGGCTTGGGTTCAAATCCTAACCTTCCTAACTGTGTGGCCTTGGGCAAGTCACTTAACTTCTCTGTGCCTCGATGTCCTCAACTGTAGAAGGAAGGTAAAGATAGGTCCTAGAAAGAAGGGTTGATTCAAGGAGTCAGTCACATGATATATCTAAAGCACTTAGAACAGCGTCTGGCACTTAATAAGCATACAATCCATATAGCGAGTATTACTTTTATAGCATGGCAGTGAAGAGCTCAGGCTTTGGAGTCAATGTCAGAAGATGTGGTTCGAATCCTGGCTCTACCACTTAGCAGTTGTCCAAAAGGGTGTCCGGTATACAACACGGACTCGGTGGAGGTCAGCTGCTCCCCTCACGACTCCGTGCACCCACATGCCTCACCACAGTGAAGCAGGTACTGTCCCTGACCTTGGTCAGGGGGAGAATGGGACCAGGGGCAGTGGCAGCCCAGTGTGGCAAATACAAAGCAGGCCCTGCCTGGGGCCCAGGGGAGCTGGAAGCTGCAGGTGCCCTGTGTGTTGAGGGGTAATAAGAGTTTTCCTGACACACCTGGGCACAGGGATGCTCCAGGAAGAGGGAAGGGCCATGGGAAGGCCTGACTACCCATCAGGGACATTTACCACGTGCCAGGGACTCTTCTTAGTACTTACAATGGCCTCATTTAATCCTCAAACCACCCATGAGAGAGTCCTGCAGTGTTCCCATTTTACAGATGAGGAGCCTGAGGCTCAGGGATAACTCTGCTTTCTCCACGCTCAGGAGGGATTGGCTGGGCCCCACCCCAACTCCGTCCCTGTGCAGCTACGGGTCAACCAGGCCCCCTCTCTGACAGCAATTTCCCCCTCTGCACAATGAGCAATCGGCACAGCTGAGCTCTGGTCTCTCCTGAGTGCGTCCATGGCTGGTGTGCAGCCAGTGGGGATTCCTCCAGGGCAGGAATTCCTCCACTCATCCTTGCTGCCTGGACTGCTGGCTCCTTTTCTCTCTGGGAAACTCCTATTTGTCTTTCAAAACTCAGTGCAGATGTCACTTCTGAGAAATGTCCCCAAGTCAGAGAGAAAGAGAGCGGAGAGAAGGGGAGGGGGACACAGGGAGCTGGAGGCAGAGGGGAAGGGGGGCAGGCCAGCCCGGTAAGCTTGGGACACAAAGCTACAGTGACTAGGCCCCAAGTCCCCTCACCTTCCAGGAGCCCCTGCCCAGAGCGGGAGGGGGGCACCAGAGGCAGAGGCCAAGGTGGCCCCTGTGTGACTGAGAACAGACTAGGCAGGAGATGCTGACACAGAGGAGAAGTTTATTGAAAGCTCTGCACTGGCCACTGAGGCCCCAGAGCTCTCTCTGAAGCAGAGTCCTGTGGCTGCCCTGCCTTCCCCACCCAGGCTGGGGCAGAGCTGCAGGGCCAGAGCGCCTGAGTGGGCCTGGGTGGAAAAGGGGCACTTGTACTGTCACCAACACAGGCTAGAGGCTAGGAGGGAAATTGAGGCGGAGTAGGCAGATGGACAGGACGCTGGTGGTCAACAGGGAGGGGCAGCAGCCATCTCTCGGCCTCAGGATGCCACAGTCAGCACAACGGCGTTCTGCAAGGAGCAACAGCTCTGGGTTAGGCTCTCTGAGTCCTTGTGCCCAACACATCTGCCAGGCCCCCATTCCTGCACCCGTCTCTGTGCCCGCGCCCCATGCCCTGGGGTCAGGACTCTACCTGGAATACAGCAAGCATACCAAGTGAATGAATGAACGAATAAATGAATGACGAATAAATGACATCCAGTGTGGGAAAGACTTACTGACCTTAGGACTTAAGAGACCCAAGTTCAAGTGCCATTTATCTTGCTAATTTACTGTGTTGACCTTGGATCTGAAATTTGACCTCCTTCAGCCTTGGTCTGCATCTGAGAAATGGGTACAGAGCACTCTGCTCTGTTTACCTCCCAGAACTGTTCCAAAACTCAAAGTTGTGCTGGATTGAAAAGGATTGTGAGGCCACATTGATATTCAACAAAATAAAGTGTTGACATCTATTAGCATTTATCCTGTCACAGTCACAGGATAAGGAGGGACAGATGTCCCTCCCCCCCCCCCTTTTTTTTTGCCACCCCTGGACCGGGAGAACTGCAATTCTCTGCATGAATCTGAGACTCCACTCTGTAGGCCAGACATGGGTCTGAATTCATCAGGAAAGTGATCACTGAATTCATCACTCTGTGATTGATTAGCAATGTCTGCCCTGGCCCAGTAAGGAAGGAGTGGTATAGAACATACGTCATCTATCTGCCATTTCCACATTCAGTCATTTGTAATTCCCTGAGCAACTTAGAGAACGGTGCAGGGGCAGACCGGATGACGAGGCAGAGCACTCCCCTCACGAGCTGCAAGCAGGGCTCTCCAGAGACAAGCGTTAGGCCCATCAAGGCCACACCTGCACGGGAAACTCACCTCTATGATGTCCAGGACTGCGTTGGCAAAGTTGACATTGAGAACCTTAGGCAGGGGGATGCCAACATCCAGGCCCACTGTGAAGAGGGAATGGGTGGGAGCAGTGATACGCAGGGTGCTGGATGGGACCTGCTGACCCTAAGCTACCACTTGCCTTGAGCCAGCCATTTCTCTTCTTGGGGACTCAGTTTCCCTTATTGGCAGATCCTGCTCATCCTACTACAGGCAGACGAAAATGCCCCTTCTCTGTACTGTCACCGGTGGCTCCCCTCAGCAGAGCCTCCTCGAGGCTCTGTCCGGCCCTGGCACACTCTGGGCTGTGCATTCTAATCCCTTGTTTATAGGACTGCTTCCCTCTGGGTTGCAAGCCTGAGGACAGGAGCCAGGTCAGAGAGGGCTTGGGGCCTGAGGTGGGCATGATGGAGAAGCTAGTCCGTGTGGTTCAAAGGCAAACATTGGTGCCTCAATTTCTGCATCTTAGAAATGGAGTGCAACCCCTCTCCAGCCTCCGTGTCTGTCGCAACAAGGAAAGAGGCAACAGATTTGACAGCCCCAAGTCAGACACCCCACGTGTCCAAAAAGACATCGAAGGCCACTGTACCGTTGAGCTTCGGCACATACGCCGCCCGGACTACGTCACTGAGCCATTCTTCTAAACGGGACGTCTGCAACAGAGCACAGGGGGAGCGGGGGTGTGGCTTCCTGGGGAGCAGTGCCCCCTCCCCAGGGAGGGAGATCCAGGGTCCAGCTGCCCAGCCTCCCCCAAGCTGGAGGACACAGGCCCTGGGGGGCACAGGGCCCCCTGGGGTGGGACATCTGCCAGTGACCCCAAAGGGGACTCTGTGATTTTAGGACAGCTTCCCTGGGCCCGGGAGCTGGGAAGGGCTGCCTCCCCAGAGGGAGGGTCTGTGGGGCCTATGCCTGAGAAAGAGGGAGGAAAATGCAGCCCGCTCCAGTGGAACTCTGAGCTGTCTGATCCTAGATTCCTACCAATGTAGGAGCCCTTAGAATGTTCTAGAACCTGAGTTACGGTGAGGTTCCAGACCACAGAGCTCTGTGAGAAGCAGGGACCTATGGGCTCTGTGTGGCCCTGAAATAGGAGAGATTTCTATTTCTAATAGGAGAGAGTGCAGGGGCCTTATTACCTGTGTGAAGTTGCAGAAATTTGAGCCTTTGTGAGATTCTAGGTGTTTACCACTGTGTGTGGTTCTAAGACTCCGACAGATCATGAGATTCGGATTCACTTCCTGAGATGATGACTGTTTCACATGCACGCACACACGCGCACCCCTGCCCTGGTGTTCGTCCACCCGGGCTTGCTGGGGCAGTGCCCAGACTGAGGCCTGCTCTGTCATATGACCCGTGACTCATCCCACCTCGCTTCCAGTCCTGAGAAGACCCTCACCACTGCTGAACTGCTCCCCCTCCCAGGAACTTACATCGAACGGGTGGGCAGAAGAAGAGGCCAGCTTGACACTGAGCCTGGTGAAGAGAAGAAAGGTGTTGGGGACCCCAGCCCCCACCCCCACCCCCACCTGCTGAGCAGTGCTCGGACCTGCCCCTCCCAGCCTGCCCCACCCCTAGCTCTCCAGGGTCAGGAAATAGGGTTGCAGACCCAGTGTTCTCCCTCTCCAGCCTTGACTCAGAGGCTCGGTTTTCGTACCTGTAAAATGGACCTGGAGGGATCGAACCTCCTTCCGAGATATCATGACCACCCCCACCGACTCCATGGCCCTGAAGCCTAAGTCTGACTCCCAGTTGTTGGACTCAGGGCAGTGGGTGAGCCTCCCTAAGGAGGGGCCCTCCACAGACTGAGCCCTGGACGCAGGGTGTTCTGTATCCAGCAGGTGTGCCCTAAAGGCAGCAACCCACTAGCGGATCGCAGCAGGCCCAAATGCAAGTCCAGAGCCAGAGCCTGGACTCCGATCTCCACCTCCTGAAGGGCAGAGACAGGAACTGCCACCAGGAAGGGGAGACGAACTCGGGCAGTAGGAAAGCTTCGAAAGGGGGCAGCAGTGGAGCCTTGCAGGAGACAATTGCAAGTAGCCTGAGGGGCCTGCAGAGGGTGCTGAAGTGGGGTCAGGGGAGCACTGGGTGCCTATGGCTCAGGATGGGCAGATCTCAGAGACCTGAGGGGAAGCCTCAGAATCCAGGGGAGGGACCGACAGGCACTGAGCTGGGAGAGTGGAGGCCCGGATGGCAGACCGGCCTCCAGGGACAGCCCACTGTGCCAGCCCAGGCTTTACAAAGGCTGAAGAGCCATTCCTATGGAAGGCAGGACTGTCAACAACATCTCCCTCTAGGTGGTAAGGATAACCACCAGGCCTAGTTCCCACAGGGGTGGAGAGATTAGAGAAATAACGAGTCCACCTGAATAACAAAGCATTTCACAACATGCAAGCAGTTATCTCAGGGGCTGATAACTCAGGAGTTTGGACTCCACATCCGGGCAGTAGTGTGGCCCCAGGGCCAGGTGTTAAGCAGGTGCTGTGGAGGGAGCCCGCCCTGGACCAGGTTCTCTGAGCCACAGTTGCCTCATCTGTACCACAGGCTAACACTAGCCCCTCCCCGGCAGGTCCTGGGGGCAGAGAAGATGCTGGTGAAACGCCTGCAACTTAGTTGGTGCCCAGTAAATGGAAGGAAGTTCCTGCTGATCCCTAGTTCTTGTTCCTAAAGACAAGGCCCAGGTCCCCATGTTACCGTTCCAGGGACAGGGAGAGGTGCAGCTTGGTAGCCGAAGGGGCCAGCTGGGCATTGAAAGTCATAACCTGCGAGGGAAAAGCAGGCAGAGGTTGGTTACTCAGAATTCAGGAGGAGCTTGAAGACAGGTCTACTGTGGCCAAATCTCCACCATCCATTCCTCCCAATAACTCTTACTGAGGCCCTACTGTGTGTTAGGGCCCGTGCTGCACTATGAGGAGGTAACGTGAAGGTTCTGGTGTTCAAGAACCAGAGTATTAAAACTGAGGGTGATCTGTGTTGTATAAGGGGGAGCTTTGGGGTTGCAGAAGCCTGGGGAGACCCTCAATCCAGCCTCGAGTGGGTTGAGGGAGGGTGCCCAATGAGGTGACACAGAAGCTGAATCTTGAAAGATGAGGAGTTAGGCAAGGGAAAGGGGGAGACAGTGCTGCAGGTGGTGGACTCTCCATAAGCAAAGGTAGGAAGTTGGGGTGGGGTAGCCCTGAGTAACTGAGGTTTAGGGCACCAGGAAAGGCAGAGGATGAGCCGGTGGGGGTGGGGGCATTGAATGGGGCTAGGCCACGTGGAGCCGGGGCAGAGAGTGGGCAGGGGAGGGGTCTGCCTCTGCCCAGATGTGTGCTTAGGAAAACTAGTGGGGGTGGGGTACAGAGGAGCAGACTGGAGAGGGCGGGCAGGAGGAAGTTGGAGGGTCATCCAGGAGATACCTGAGCACAGAGAGCCTGGAGCTACGGGGAGTCATTCCTGAAATCCTGACAAGGCAGACTGGACAGGCCTGGGCCTGGTCAGATTGCAGCAAGGAAGGAGTAAGTGGGCACTCGGGTTTCAGCTCAGATGATGCCAATAAAGGAAAGGGACTTCCTGTGCCATGCCACCCGGACATTGGGCAGGGAGGCAACCCCCTAGCGGCCTGGGAAGGGTCAGCCCTGCTCAGAGCCCCAGGGCCGGGCTCCTGTCCCCAGCCACTCACCCCGGTCAGCTCTAACAGGGCTTCAGGAGTGCCTGCAGGGAGGTAGGACAGCACGTGGATGTCGGCTGGGATGGAGACTGTGGCCTTCTTGTTCTGGAGCGTGACCGTGGGTGCTTTCTTTACCCAAAACGAGAGCAGGAGCTGCTGGCCTGGGGCCAACCCCCCCAGGGCCTGGAGGGAGGCAGAGCAGAACGGGGCATGAGGGCAGCGCAGATACCCCACCGTCAGAACCCATCAGAGAGCCAACGAACACTGCGGGCGCCACGCTGGGTGCTGAGCTACAGCCTGAACCAGACGGGTTTGGTCTCATCCTCCACGAGGCGGACAGTCGTCAGGTGCGGGGAGACACCACCCACCCACCGAAGAACCGAATCAGACTCGTGTCTCACTTGGACTCCAAATGCCCCTGAGGCCCTCGGGCCCCACCTGATCCAGCCATTGTCTCCTCTCCCTCTCACCTCCACTGCCAGTCCCTTATTCTCTCCCCTCCAGACTCACCAGCTACTTCCCCGTTGCGCTGACCTGCCAAGCACACGCCCACCTCCGGGCCTTTGCACTTGTTGTTCATACTGCCCGGAAATGCCTTCCCCTGATACCTGCCTCCCTGCCCTCACCCCCTTCAGCCTTCCGATCCAATGTCGCCTCCTCAGTGAGACGCTGCAGAGTGCCCTGTGCGGGAGCACCATCCCTGCCCTCCTGATCTGCTTTCGCCATTCTGTTCTCTTCCCCCTTCTAATACTGTGTCTCTTCTACTGATTTATTTGTTCTGTGTCTATCACCCTCCTCAGGACAACGGCTCCTGGAACCCAGAGACTTTGTCTGTTTTTCACCTTGGCCCCTTCTGGATGCCCAGCACCTGGCATGGAGCCTGGTATGTGGTAGGTGCTCCGTGCGTATCAGTTGACTGACTGACTGAATCACACAATCAGGAAATTCTGAGTCTCATAATCAATTCTGAGTCTCTGGAAGCCAGAGTCACAGAGGCTTGGAGTCACTCGAATGCCGGAATCTGGGGACCAGTTCCTCAAACCCAGACTCCCAGAGTTGCAGGATCAGACAGACAGGGAACCAGCGGTTCCACCCTCAGGTGTCCTCAGATTCTAAAGCCACGGAGCCCGACTTAGAGCCAGGGCTACGGGGCTCTGACACTGCAAGGCCCACAACTGGAAAACCAAGGCTTCAGCCTCCAGGGACGGGCCTGGGCTCCCACAGCTGGAGGCACACGGCCCGGCTTGCTGCATCCATGGGTCCCTGCTCCTGCCACCTGTGCCTTCCCCAAGTCCCTCTCCACCATTTATGACTCCTGCCCCCAGGAGGTGCTTCTGAATGTCTAGCTTCAATCTCATCCCCAAGACTCCTGGGCCCTTTAGCCAGGGACTCCAAGAAGCAGAGGCCCCAACCATGCCCACTAAGGCTGACTGAATCACCACTTCAAGGATTCACAGAGTTTTTCCATGTCCCCAAATTCAGCTTCCCTCTCCATCCTCTCTGGTAGAAACTCAGATCTTGTACACCTCTTTCCAATCTCTGTCAGAATCTGCTATTACGGAAGGACATTGTGGTAGTCATTTCAACTTCAGTATGAATTGAGATTCTCACAGGTGGAAAGTATCTGGTCCAGCCCTGGTTGAACGAATAGGAAAGCTGAAGCCAGGCCCTGCAGTCTTATACTGATGTCCACTAGTCAAACATCCCTGAATCTTCTCCTTTCTCTTTTCTTCCCAAGGCCAGTGCTGGGAGCCTTCTCTCTTGGGACAGACGAAATCAAGACTAAAATGAAGTAAGGCAGTTGGAGGGAGTGGACTAGTAAGCTGGAAGACTCCACTGTCCTCTTCTTGAAAGAAAAGGAACAGCCATAGGACAAATGCCCAATTGACTTCTGGGGCAGTTAAAACCTGGTCCTTTCCACTCTGCTGTCAGGAAAGGATACAACATTAGCCATTCACAATTTAGTGTGAATTTAGATTCAACATTCAATTGCAGCTCTCTGGACAACCATATTGAGAAAGATTCTGGAGTCCATTCAGACTCCTCAGGAGAGAGCCACAGTGATCAAAGCTCATGAGAAGGGTCACTCACCTCAGGGGCCAAAGCTGCCAGGTCTGTCGTTGTCAAAGGGATATTGCTGGGAACCTGGGCCCAAGACCAGATGAGACGAGGTGGTGAACACAGAGACAGGACAGGGGTCCCTCAGCACACACAAAGCAGTTTTCTCCACATCCGACCCCAGCCCCACCAGTCACATACACAGCTCTGCAAACACTGGTGCTCCTCCATTGGCCAATGCTGACCGAGTGTCCACTGCATGCCACGCACGTGCTAAGGGCTTTGCATGCCTTTCCTCATTTCACATTTACAACAGCTCACAGAGGCGGGTGCTCTGATTACCCTTATTTTACGGGTGGAGAACTTGAGGCTCCTCTCCAGACTCATAAGCTGGTGAGTGGTGGCTCCGGGACTCGACCTGGGCAGGCTAATTCCAGAACCTTCCAGCATTCTGCCAGAGCTCACACTCTGAAGGCCCAGGGCTCTGATCCAAGATATTTTTAATCCAAACAGTATTTTTGTAAAACTATGAATTTGTTTCCAGTATGTATAAATCAGGAGCTGTCATATAAATTTGCTCGTTTATGGCTGAAAAATTGGAAAATCTGATTGTAAATGGGCCTGTACCCCCCCGCCTTGGGGAAGCTGAGTGGCAGCTGCCTGAGAAACGGGGCACATGGTGCCCAGATCACTACAGCCCTACGAGAACTGCTTCCTTCGTTCTGCTCGTTGAAAATGCCCCAGCCCTGGCTGCTGGGGCTCAGTGGATTGAGTGCCGGCCTGAGAACCAAAGGGTTGCCAGTTCAATTCCCAGTCAGGGCACACGCCTGGGTTGTGGGCCGGGTCCCCAGTAGGGGGAACGTGAGAGGCAACCACACACTGATGTTTCTCTCCCTCTCTTTCTCCCTCCCTTCCCCTCTCTCTAAAAACAAATAAATAAAATCTTTTATTTTAAAGGAAAGAAAATGGCCTAGGCTCCCAGGGCCCTGATGTTAGAGGCTATTGAACTACACACATCCGCTTCTCTGGACAGACCTATTCACAGACAGACATACTCTTTCCTGTTCAGAGGATCCCCAGACTGTCACCCAACACAAGGCCATCAGCTCATGGGGATGGAGGGCACCCGGCCTCTGAGATTCCTCTCTCTTGCGCATACACACACACACACACACACACACACACACGAGCTGCTCAGACGCGTGTTTTCTCATACTCAGAGTCCCTCCCTGGCTGTGACTGCCACCTCCCTCCAGCTAGAGGACACCTGCCTCCCAGCTCAGGAACCTGTTCCAACGCTCGCTGGTTGCTACATGCAGGAAGTGAGTGATCAACCCCTGCTCCCTTGCACCTGAGCTGCAGATGGAATGGGGGAGGGGAGCAGGTGGCTTGAAGCTCCCTGCCTTTGGGGAGGGCTGAGACCAAGAAATTGCCTCTGGGTGAGGCTTCTGGGCTCTCAGCCTTCCAGATGTCTGTGCGGGGTGAGGGGCCAGAATGGAATCAGACAGGCCTTGGAGGCTTCAGAACAAACGTCCAAGTGGCCTTTGGAATAGTCCGACCCTAGTTTTCCTTCTCCAACTCACATCTGCTCGAGAAAGCAGTTGAATGTTAATCACTCACACTTTGGCGTGAAACTGGGCTTTGACTCTGAAAGCACTCATCTGATGCCGGGGTGGAAAGTTGGCTACATTTCCCATGCCAGTTCTGACTAATGGAAAGTGACTTCCTGGAGTGGCATGTTGAGAATGATTTAGCCAATCAGAGGGCCACTAGCAACTAGAAATGCTTGCCACAATGGCATGAGTAGGCGTGTGCATGCTATAAACTTGTGCAACTCTGTCCAGTTACAGAGAAAAGGGCTCATCGAAGCTGATCAGTGATGACGTGACCGGGTCTTCATGAGCATTTCCAGGGCACAGCAGGGCAGGGGGCCACACTCACCAGCTCAGGGGTGACGTCTGCGTCCAGGGCACCATTGGTCTGCAGGAGCCCAAATATGGTGTCGAAGAGGTACAGAGGTACGGTCACCTGGGATGTGTGGTCCTCCTTGGGAGGCACCTTGATGGGTTTGGGGGGTTTGGGAGGTTTGGGGAAGTCGATGATGTCACCAGCTACGCTCTTCACGATGGGCTGCAGGGGCGGGAGACAGGGCATGCGAGGGTCTCGGGGCTGCTCATCCATGCGGCTTTGACCCAGCTTCTCCTACCCAGCCTCCACCAGTACCCCGCCCCACCCCACAGTGGGCAGGGCCTCGGAGGGCACTCACGTTAATGTCCAGCTCTATGTACTGGTTAGAGATGAGCGGCAGCGTGCCCAGTGTGAATTCCACAGACCCAAGAGGCCCAAGGGGCACCAGGCCTGCATCGGGAGAGGAGGAGGGAGAAAGACCCCATGAGCCCAGCCCCCAATTATAACAGGCCTTCCTTCCATTTCTTGAGTACCTGGCACTCTGCTACATACTCATTGGGCGTCACCGTCATCCTCATCTTACAGATAGAAAACCTGAGGCTTAGGCAGAGGGAGTCACCAGCCCAAGGCCACATAAGCCACAGGGTGGCAAACCAGGGTTCCCGTTTTCCAGCGCTGGTGTTGCTAACCACACGGCTACCCTGCCTTTCTCACACAACACCACTTAGAGAGACACATCTGCCCCCACTTCTCTATCCTTATCCTAGCTGCACCGTTTCATACTTTCTAAAGCCCACCTGGGAACGCCAAAGGCATCCGTGTCTCCATACGGCTCAGAGAGAAAGGTGGCCGCTGTGGCTGTGAGGCCTTGGGCTACTTCGATCTCTGGGCCTTGGTCATCTTGTATGTCGGGATGATGATGATCATCGTCATCATCATCATCATCATCATCATCTGCACCCATACCCTGCTGAACCAGCCTCAACCCAGACCTCCCCTGTTTGGCCTCCTCGAAGTGGCAGCCTCATCAGTCCGGAGAGGAAGTGAAAGGTCCCAGAATCTTGTCCTTTCCTGCTCCCTTGGTACCGCCTCCCACTGGGGTAATGGGAAGCCGGTGGGAGAAGGGGCAAAGGGAAGGACACCAACTTACTCAGCACGGCCCCCAGGAGCTCATTCACCACGCCCAGCACACTGTCCACCACGGGGCACAGCTGTGTCCGGAGGAGACGGGTGTTACAGGAAAATAAGTGTGGGCCCCAGCCTGGCACAGGGGACAGCTGCATTTTCTATAAATGTTTTGCTATGTGGTCCCAGAGATCAAGGCAAGGCAGAATGTAGAGAAGGGGGGAGGGGACACACGGGGACAGGGCAGGGGCCAAAGCTTCATGTGTTGGGAGGGCAGAGTGGTGATGCGGAGGGTCAGTTACGTGGCCCCCTTAGAAAATCTTGAAGAACGCTGGAGGAATGAAAGAGATAGACCATATTTTTCTGACTATAAGACGCACCGCCCAAATTTGGGAAGAAATGGGGGTGCACGTTATAGTCTGAATGTAGCTTATCTGGCTCACTGTGTGTGTGTGGGGGGGGCGACAGTGGAGCAAGGTCACAGGTTATTAAATATTGTACCACATTTTTTGCTTCAAAATTTTTTTCCCTAATTTCCTCCTCTAAAACCCAGGTGTGTGTCTTTTAGTCCTAAAAATGCGGTACTTCAGAGGCCAGTTATGGCGTGTGGACATGGCCCTTCCCTGAGGGGACACGGGCAGCTGTTCCCTCTGAGGTCCCAGGCCTCTCCTGCCATCCGGGTAGACACCGGGAGAGCCAGCATCCGGACCCCGAAGAAGGGTGCTTCCCCCTCTTCCCCCAGAGAGTCGGGCCTGGGCCGGGCATTCACTGCGCACACCACCGCGTGTTTCCTGAAAACCCCTGGGCTGTGCGAACAGGGAGCGAGTGGTTCGGCTCCCAGAACCCCGAGTCTGCGAATCACAGAATCTTAGTCTACAGGAGCAGGAACCTCAGAGCTGGCCCAGTCCAGGCCCTTCAGTCTACGTCTGGGGCCAGAGAAGAAAGGCGACCTGCCCAAGGTCACAACTGTCCTTAAAGAGACCAGAGAGGGCTGCCTTTTTATGTAAAGTCTGGGACCTCAAGTTCCATGGCTTCTGGAGTCTGGCACGCCTCGGAAACGAGAGGACCTCAAAGGGGCCGTGATGGGTGGGGGAGCCGGCCCCTTGGCGCCAGCCGTGTGCCTGCGGCCGGGGTGGCTGATTGCACAAGGGAAGCCAGAAATCAGATTGCTAAGAGAAGTCTCCAATCTCTAAATGCTAGTGATTAGCTCTGATTTTTAAAACCTCTTTGAGTCACACAAATCCCGTCTTGCAGTGAGCTGTCCCAGAGACCTTACCTAGTTAGGCGCGGTGATTTAAACGCACCCCCTTGTTGGAATCCACCCGAAGTGGGCCTGGGTGGGGCCCTCGCTGCTGGGAGCGTCCCTCCTCCCCCGAGCTTCTCTCTGACCGGCTTCTTCAAGTCCAGGGTGGTCGTGCCAACCTCAGGCCCCCACGCCTGTGCTACCTCTACAAGTGGTCTTCACAAGGACTCGCCATGAGAGAGGTCCCACCAGGTTGGGGATAAGGCGGCCTGATGTCCCTGTGCTGACCCTGTGGCCTCGGAAAACCCCTCCTTTCTGTGGCCTCAATGAAATGGGCCTTTGGCCAGACCAGCTTTTCTCAAGTGTGGTCCATGTCCCCTGGGAGAAGCCAGGATGTCTGGGGCCCACCACCCACAAGCATCCTGGAGCAGTTTAATCATAAAGTGTTTCTCTCATGAAGTGTTAACATACACGTATGTGATTTTCTGAACATGTTTGCCAAGCACAGGGCTCATTGAAAATCACCAAGGGATCCAAGCTGAATTCAAAGCTCGTTTAAAACAAAGCTTAAAGTAGATAGTAATGCAGGCGGCAAAGACAGAGCAGGGGGTAAAAAAGGGACATGAATATAGGGGCAAGAGAGTCAGGTGACCTGAAGCTGTAAACTTAGGATTCAGAGGTCCAGGGACGGGCGTCTGGGGACGGGCTGTGCCAGCCGCTACAGACTTGCAGGCGGCACCGGGGTGGCTGTGGACGGGCCAGGATGGGATTACCTGGTGGGTGTAGAAGGGAAGAACAGCCTAATCCTGCCAGGCACCTAGATTTACTCAAAGCTTGGGGAGGAGAGGCACAGCGCCAGCGGGAGGGCATGCCTGGCCCGAGGCCCCCACACTCACCAGTCCTGGCAGCAGCTTGAAGAGTGTCTGTTCCACCACCCCGAAGAGCGGAGCAGGCAGCAGCCTGGGGAGAGTGAGGAGCCTGAGGGTGTGGCCCTCACACCGGGCCAGCGCCCACCGGGATCAGGGCAGGGAGGGCCCTGGGGGCCTGGATAACTCCTGTCTCCACTCTCGGTGGGGTTGGTTGGCTGGGGCTTTGGAGACCGGCTTGAAATCTTGGCTCTACCTCACCAGGAGCCCCAGGGGAGGAGTCCGTTTCCTTATTTGTACAGTGCCTGCCATACAGAGTTGCTGCCGAGATTAGATGGGAGTGTGTATGTGCCAGGTTTTCACTCTGCTCAGTAAACATCTGTCCCCTTTGTCTCCTCCAACATTTGCAGACAAGTGACATTGGAACCTAGACCAGCAACTGGCTTAGAGTGAAGGCTCAATAAATATTTGTTGAATAAATAAATATTCACCAAATGAATGAATGAATGAATGAATGAATCAGAGGGTTGCCTGCAGATGAAAAGTGCATGTAGACGGGCTCAGGTCTATTTAAAGACTATAGGGCTACAGAGGGAGGGTGGTGACCACAGAGCCACAAGCACAGGACACCGACACCGTCCTGGGTCCTGGGCTCCGCTGCCCCCAAGGCTCCCTGCAGCCCAGAGGAGCAGGAGGAGGCCAGTGGGATGCGAGGGCCCCAAAGACCCTGTCTGGAATCTCCTTACTAAGTAAGGCCCTTCTGGAGAGAGGAGCCAGCCTGGTTCGCCCCACTCCTGGCAGCTAAAACAGAGCTGCCTGATGACCCATCACTGCTCAGGGCCACCCAGCAAAGATGGGGTGTGGGCATGCGATTAGGCCTGGAAAGTGGAAACTCGGGGGAGACACAGAACGTGAGGCAGGGGAGTTGGCAGGCGCCACTGAGGGTGGTGCAGAGCACTGGTCCAGAGACCAGCCTCTGCCTGTGCGTGCGAGGTGGGCACATCCCTTTCCCTCTTCCGGCCTCCGTCCTTCCCAGGAAGTGGGAAGTGATCATTCAACACAAGGGCGGGGAGGGCCGCTGTGCCAGAGAGGATGGGGGAGAGATGATGTGAAACTGCCAGAGCTTTCCTGACCGTTGAATACAAGCCCTCATTATATAGATGGGGACGCTGAGGCCCAGATAGGGGACAGTTCCCCTGGCGGGTCACACAGCAAGTCAGGGGCGGGACTGGGTCTCTGATGTGCAGAGAGCAGGGACTGAGATGCAGGTAGATCCGATCAAGGAGACCACAGAGGGCCCCTGATCCGTCTGGGAAAGGGGACAGCAGGATCTCAGAGGCCAGAGAAAGAGGACACCCAGGAGTGGGTGGCACAAGCAGTGCTGGGCCAGAGTCCGTGTAGGGTCTCACTGGAGCGGGGGATGAGGGTACAAGGGGAGCAGGATCGGCTGGGAGTGGTATGAGTTCAGGCTCGGAGAGACCCAAGAGATCCCAGTGCTCGCGGTCTGGAGCCTGCGGACTCACCCCGAGAGCAGGCTGATGTGGCCCAGGAGCGTGCTGCAGCGCTTGAGGATGAGGATGGGCTTACCCCGCGCGCTCATGCCCAGCGCCACCCGCGACGACACGTTCACCTCCGCGGCCAGCTGCAGGAGGCCCCCCAGAGGCCTGCGAGACCCGATGCTGGGGGCTTGGCTAGGCTGCCAGGCTCCACCCAACAGGGCCCGCCTTAACCACGCCCACCCCGGCACAGGAACCCCGATGAGGAGCGAGTTGGGTGGCCTTAAGAGTGGCCTAGTCCCGATGTTCTCCTCTCAACCTCTGCTTCCCAGCACATCCCCCATCTTGCTCATCCCTGCACATCCTTCCCCCACCCCTTCAGGGAGCTCCGATCGATGGGGTAGCGGTCCCCAGGGAGCATAAAATGGAAGTCCCTGGAGGTCAGTGGGATGGAGGTTCCTGGGGAGGAGTAACAGGGTTCAGAGGGAAGGGAACAGTAGTGTGGGAGTCCCTTGGAGAGGAACTCGAGCGGGAGGAAATAGGGGGCAATGGGGTGGGTGTGGGGGGACAATAGGGTCGGGATCCCTAATAGGCAGTGGGGAGGGATAGGAGCAATAAGGTAGAGGTTCCCAGGGCACACTCACCCAGAGCCATGCAGGCCCACTTTGGTGTGCAGGCTCAGCTGCACCCCAAATCCCGGCAGCAGCTTCAGCGACACCTGGGGCAGTGTGAGTTCCTGGATCCTCAACCTGGTGTGGGATTCAGGGGGAGGGCGCCCAGGACCAGCCCCTTAGTGCCTGGCACATCCCAGACCAGGAGGGGCCTACAAGCCCCCTTGGGTGTGTCTCCCACCCCACCTGTAAGCCATAAATTCAAATGTGGGCCCAGTTATTTCACTTATCTGAGCTTCGGTTTCTTCACGGAGAGAGTGCGGCAATAATACTAGCACCCACCTCACAGCAATGTCACAAAGACATGTGAGATAATGTAGGTGCCAAAGCTGGTATAGCAGGCGCTCGATAAATGTAGTATCACCGTCCTCACCGAAGGCTCAGTCAATGAGAGTGTTCTCTCCACCCCCTCCCCACGGCCTCAGGCCTGCCTTTGGCCCACATCAATGCCCCTCCACTCCCGCACCCCTGGCTCACGAACGTGCAACCCGAATGGACTCTCAAACACAGCTCCCACACTTCATCATGTTCTCCGTCCTCTGAGTCTTTGTGCAGGCTCTTCCCTCGGTCTGCAACACTCTTCTCTTGCCTCTCTTTCCATCCTGGCTCCCCCTTCAGCTAGCTGACACCTCTCGACTCTCCCGATTTCAGCCAGGGCATCCCCTCCTCCAGGAAGGCCTCCTCCCTCCATCCCTGACTTAAGCAATTGCCCTCCAAGCCAGTTTCCACATGCTGCCTAGGCTGCCCGCATCCCTGCCCTGAGCTCACAGCATCACCGCTGCTGGCTTGGCCTCCTGCTGGGGGCCCTTTGAGGTGAGGGCGACATCTGGCTGGTGTCTGAGGCCTCAGCCTCATGCAACAGGGGGATTCTCTGGTGGGAGGGGGACTGGATCTATTAATAATAATAATAATAATAATAACAGTTAATAGTTATCGAGCATTTAGTGTATGTAAGCCTCTCTTTTAGCTGTTTGACACAGATGAAGTCACTGTCCTGGCAACAACCCCCTGCAGAGCTGCTCATAGTGCAGCCCATAAAAGACAGCAGTTCAAATCCTGGCTCTCCTACGGACTGTGTGACCTTGGGCAAACCACATTGCTGCTGCATGTCCCGGTTTCCCCATCTGTAAAATAGGGATTTTTGATAACACCAACCATAATGACATACAATGACTCTCCAGCAACACGAGGGTCAGCCCTTACCAGCCCTCTTTCCAGATACGTATTCATTTGCTCTTCTGGGAGGTGGCCATCCACTCCCTCTTCTTCCCCCAGCAAGCCACTTCCCCCTGTGCAGGGGCTTTTCCCCACACCCCGACCCCTGGCCCTCTGCCTCCCACCTGGGGCCTGTCATCTGACCTGCCCCTGATTCACCCCCCCCCCCACCCCACATGGACTGGTTCCACCTGCTAGGCGCAGGCAGGATGGCCTGTGAGCAAACACCCAGACCAGACCCCCTACTGACACCACCCACCACCGGGTGAGCTTGAACAGGTCCTTTCGCTGCCTCCCTCTGCTCACCCATTAGATGGCATGGAGAACAGTCCTACCTACGGGTTCCGTGGGATAGGTCATCTACAGTGCTTAGGACAGCACCAGGCACCCAGAAAACCCTGGCTCGGTGGCATTAAGTTATAAATATTAGTTATTATGTGATTTGCTTCATTCACTCGAAAATATTTTTGAGCATTTAGTATGTGTCAAGCACTAGTTATGATCCTGGGGACATGGCTGTGAACAAGTCAGACGGAAGTCCCACTCTTCCTGGGGTGTGAATCTACCTGAGTGGACAGGAAACCAGTGAAATGCGTGGGGTGCAGGGGAAGGGCGTGTCCCCCGGAGAACTTGAAAAAAAGGAGGGGACAATGAAGGGCTGGTCAGGGCAGGACTGCTGGGAGCAGACACCCGGATTAGGCCAGAGAGACTGAGCAGCTTGCCCAGGCCCCACGGCGAGTAACTGGAATCAACCCCAGAGCAGGAACACGCAGCCTTAGGGGCTCGATGCCAGTCCTGCCATGCCTGACGTGCAGAACACTCGTTATTTTCTGAGTCAGGCCCTAGGACTCCCTGTTCAGGGCTCCCCTCATCACTCCCACTACCTGCCAACAAATTAAAGAGAGGTGCTCTCTCTTCTGTTCCCTGAAGTGAAGAAGATCCCAGCCTTCCTGTAGGGCACACAGTAGGTGGACAGTCAGGAGGTCACACTGCAGGGACTCACCCGGAGAGATCCCCAACGACGCCAAAAACTCCTCCATAGCCCAGCAGGCCTCCTCCTCCAAGCAGCCCCTGGTAACCCAGGAGGCCCTGGTTCACTGATGTGACCGTTCCCAGGACATTCTGCAGAATGGGGCCCCCGACCAGCGAGTTCTGGATGGCTGCAGGGAGGGTGGGGAGAGAGAGGTTCATTTTACAGGTGGGGAAACTAGGGCCCCGAGAGGGGCAGAGACTTGCCCAAAGTCTCATAGCAAATTGGGTTTGGGGCCAATGGTATGACTAGGGCTCCTGGCCCTGGGCCTCCCTGTAGCACCGAAAAGGAAGACGGAAGCAAAGGAAGGAGCACACAGCCACCAGGGATTCAACAAGGCAGAGGAGGCGACCTCTCTCCTCCTGGGCACCTGCAGCCTGACTCTGCGCAGACTGTGAGAAGAGCAAGACAGAAGGGGCCCCTTGTGGGGGCTGGGGCAGTGGGGGGTGGCCCTCCCTGAAGCATTTTCTGCTCATGACCGCTCTACTGCCCATAAGGCTGTCACTCTAGGCAGTGGACCCTGGAGCGCAGAATACCTAGTTGAGTTCCCGCACTCCAGAAATGGGGGACAGCCAGCACACTACCCTTGACCTCAGGCCTGCTCATCCCCATCCCTGAGGCAGACACACAGCCCCACGCGGCCCCAGCCCGCATCACCCAGTCCGCCTCCTAGAAGAAAGTGCACTCATCACCCGCTGGAGTCTGCAAGCAAACCCCTGAATTCTCTGTGCGGTTGAGAATCGCAGCCTGTTCTCATCTGTTCCTGAAAGCAGACGCTCTAACCACATCAGTGGGCTCATTTACGCTGCAGCTGGGCCCCTCACAGACTGTCCACCCCAGGCTCACCTCTGCCGAGTTCATCCTTGTCAATCCGAGCGAGGGTGCCCACCGTATCCAGCAGCCCCTGGCATGGGGTCGCCAGGCCCCAGAGGAGAAGCAGGGACCACATGCCCGACATTGGCGGCACACCTGTTGGGACGGAAGCAGGGACTCTGAGGCGCTTCTCATGCCCAAGCCTTTCCCCTCCCTGTACCCCATCACCAACCTAGGGCCCTCTTGCTGGCCTGGCACAGTTCAAGTTCAGCGACCCTCCCAGAAAAGCCCTCCCCATCCCAGTGCAGACAGTGGCTAATACGTGTGCCGCAGGGTGCAGCCTCGTTGAGTGCAGCGGCCTCCGGGGCACTTTCTGAGCCCCTTCCTCATTGGAGCTCATTTCAGAGGCGGGGGAACTGAGGCGAAGAGAGGTGGGGACTTGACCGAAGTCACAGAGCTTATCAGTGACAGGGCCAGTGTTTGAGCCCAAGTCCATCTGACTTAAATGTCTCCTTTCTCTCCTCCTCTCTCGCCCCATCCTGAATGATACTAAAGACAGGAGCAGGGTAGGAGGTGAGAGCACGGCCAGCTTCCCAGCTTCATCCAATAGGGTCTTCTGGATGGAGTCCCAGCCCTGCCCACCACTCAGCCAGATGCCGTCCCACTCCCTCACATCACCCTGCCTGGGGGACCCCACTCCCCGCTGCTCTTGGTTAGAACAGGCCCCTCACCAGTCCCACTGGCCCCTGCCTGCTTCTTTGACCTCCTCGGCTGCTCCTTCAGTCAGGAAGGCTCTGCCTCTCGCTCTTTGTATGACTGACTCCTCACCCTTCAGGCTCCAAACACCTGTCACCTCCTGGGAAAGTCCTCTCTCCATAACCTTGTCTAAAGAAGCCTGTCTCTCTCTGAACATCACCCAGAATTTTTATTTTTAGGCACTTATCACTGTTTGCAATTAGGCACTGCGTTTGTGTCCTTTGCCTTGTGAGCTCCAGAGGCAGGGACTGTGCCCGGGGCCTCCTGCGTGGCTGTGTGCTGGACGGGGTGCCGGTTGTGGGGGTGAGAGCAGAGGAAATCCAGCCCCACCTTGCTCGCCCCCAGTTTGCCCTGGCGCCGCTCTTTCTGCCCAGAGAGGGCACGTCATCCTCGTGGCACAAGGTGCGTGTGGTCGCACACAACCCAGCATCGGTCTCGGCAGAGTCTGCCTGCTTTCCCCACAACTAGTCCCAGGGCGGCTTCCTGTAATAACCTCAGAGTCTCTCCCAGAGGGAAAGGTCCCCACAGTGGGAAACCAAGGGGCTTAGAGAAAACTGGGTGCCCCTCCAGCCCTGTCCACAGGACAGTTCTGTCCTCGACCCACCTGTCCCTGCCTTTACTCATCTCTGAGCCCCGGTTTTCCCATCTGTAAAATGGCCTTTTTCTCTCATCACCCTCCAGATACCCCCAGTGCCCTCCTATGGTGAATTCTTTCTGCGCCTGTATTTCAGGTGGGACAGCAGGCAGGTCACAGGGTCGAAGGTGGGGACCGGACAAGGCCAGGGCTGCCACAGGCTGCTTTACCTGCTCCAGCAGCTCCACGATGGGCGGGTGGGAGTTCCCAGCCTGCTGTTGGCTCCTCCACCCTGTCAGGCCTGGGGAAGGCCCTTATATGCCCGCAAGGGCTCTGGGGACACAAAGGGGGCACAGCCGCCAGAAACCCGTCAATGTGTCATGTCAGAAGCAAATTGCGGTTTTCCTGCGGGCCTGGCTAAGCCTTCCTTCTGGAGGAGAGAGAAAGGGGAGCGGGGGAGCTGGGGTGGGTGCCCGGGAGCTGCAGAGGCAGCCTCCCCCTCTGAGACCTGGCATGGGGGAGGGGGGTCTTGAACATTCAGTGCATGATAGGGTCTCCCTCCAGGGTTCCCCAAGGGCCACCCAACGCAGAATCCACCCTGCCGCCAGGCCTATGCCAACTAAGGCTCAGGGAGGGCACAAAAGAGTTTAAAGCTGCTGGGGTTTCTGACCCTCTTCCACCCCCTACCCCAGGCCTAGCAGAGAGGAACTCTAGGCCAACACTGGGGAGAGGCACCGAACCCCCTCTCCAAGGTTCTATGTCCCCCAAGATCCAGAGCAGGCTGTTCTTTTCCCTTCCTGAGGCTGGTGCAGATGATGGTGGAGAGCAATTCATTCATTCTGCAGCAAGCATCTGTAGAGCACCTACTGTTTGCTAGGTTCTAGTAGTACAGCTGTAATTAAAAGAAACAAATCCCCAGCACTGAAGGAGATGGACAGTAAAAATACAATGCAATAAATTTTTTTCTAATAGCCACATTTTTAAAAAAGGTTAAAAAAAGAAGTAAAATAATTTTAATGGTATAGTTTATCAAAATATTATTATTTAGCCCTGGCTGGTGTGGCTCAGTGGATTGAGTGTCAGCCTGCAAACCAAAAGGTCACTGGTTCGATTCCCAGTCTAGGGCACATGGCTGGGTTGCAGGCAAGGTCCCCAGTAGGGGGCACATGAGAGGCAACCACACATTGATGTCTCTCTTCCTCTCTTTCTCCCTCCTTTCCCTTCTCTCTAAAAATAAAGAAATAAAGTCTTTTAAAATATTATTATTTGCCCTGGCTGGTGTGGCTCAGTGAATTGAGCACCAGACTGCAAAGGGTCGCTAGTTTGATTCCCAGTCAGGGCACATGCCTGGGTTGCAGGCCAGGTCCCTGGTGGGGGGCACATGTGAGGCAACCACACATTGATGTTTCTCTCCCTCTCTTTCTCCTTCCCTCCCCCTTTCTCTAAAAATAAATAAATAATTTTTTAAAAAATATTATTAATTAACATTTAATCCATGTAAAATAATTCATGAGATGGTCTGTATTTTTTCTCATGCTAAGTCTATAAAATCCACTGACAGGACTGCAAATATGGACTTGCCACGTCTCAAGCACTCAGTCCCCTCATATGGATATTGGCCGTTGTATTGGACAACACAGCTCTGGAGGAACCAGACAAGCACCTCACAACACATACAGTACATCAGAGGCTGACGGCAGAAATAAAGTAGGGGAAGGGGTGCAGTGTTCAATATGGTGGTCAGGGGAGGCCTCAAGTTGGAGGAGGAGGAGAAGGAGTAGGCCAGGTGGCTCTCTGGGGGAAAGCCAGACAGGCAGAGGGAAGGGCAAGTACAAAGGCCCTCAGGCGATATATGCAGGAACCCTAGGGAGGCCTGTGTGGTGGAGGGTAGTGGCAGGGGTGGGGGGGAACACGGGGCCAAGCAAGTAACAGGCCCTGCAGGTTACTGTACAGACTTACAGACTTTAACTTTTATTTGTAATTCTTTTGCAGGTAGCAGTTCAGGTACCCCCTCCTCCAGGAAGCCCTCCTGATCCCCAAGCTGGCTGTGATCCCACAGCCCTCTGGGATTTTCCTTTCCCAGAATCTGAGGCATGCTGGACTGTAGGCATGCCTCTGGGTGTTTTCGGGCCTGTCCCCTGCCTGCGAGATGGGAGGAGTGATGGTATCGGCCTGGTCCAGCTCATAACCTGGGAGCCCCTCCCCGCGCAAGGAGCATCCTGATGACTTTAGGAACGAGCCGGGCTACTAAACCACACACTACGCTTTTTAAAAAATAGAGTTTTAATTAACCTATAAAGCACATACAGAGAAGGGCCCAAATCACAAGTATACAGCTCAATGAATTTTCACAAACTGAATGCTCCAGAAGCTCCCAATGTCCCTCCAAGTCGCTGCCCGCCAAGGGAAAGCACTGTCCTGACCTCTCACGCAGTGGGGGGCCCAGGATGCTCTCGAGGGTCATGGAAATGGAATGGCACATGTATGCCCTTCCATGTGCAGCATCCCTCACTCTCGATGTCTGTGAAACCCACTCCTGTGGGTGAGACGAGGATCTGTTCTTCTCTGCTATATGAGCTCATGCCACTCTGCTGCGGGAGCAGGCCAGTCTGTCATCCACTCTCTCGCCCAGAGGCACCTGGGCTCTGCAGCTGCTGACCTTGATGAGTAAGTTGTAGTGAACACTCTCATCAAGCCGTTCTGTGGACACACATTTTCACTTTTCATTTCTTTGGGGTAACTAGCCAGGAGCAGGGCGGCTGGCCGCAGGCCTGTGTGCACAGGCTCAGCTTTCCCGGGACTGCCAGGGCTCTCCAAAGGGGCTCTGCCCGCCAGGGCTCCACCAGCAATCGGGCAGAGTCACAGCTGCCCACATCCTCGCCAGCGCTGGGCATCACAAGCACCATTACAGCATTTGTTTGCAGGAGGAGGAGGGGGAGCGAGCACCTGACATTCACTGAGCACTTACTGCGTACGAGGCACTGAAAAGTGTGAGTCTGTATCGCCACCACAGTGGTCGGTGAAGTCAGCACTGTCATTACCTCCCAGTCTCACACTGCAGGAGCCACAACTCTATAAGCAGAAGCCGCTGGTCCCAGGTCACGTCCAGCCAGGCCATCTGATTCTAAGACTCATCAGCCCAGCCTCTGGAAAGGGCAGAAGATGCTACCTAGTTTCTGGGCTGCCTTGTTGTCTCCAAGGCCTTCCGGACCCCACCTCAGAGGGTACTCTGACCCCAGCAGCTCCCCAGGCACCTGCAAGTCTCCTCCAGCACCAAAGCCGAGTGGGGGGTCAGGCCTGGCCCTGGGAAGGGATTCCTAAAATATTCATCTTTGCGAGCCTGACTCGACAGGCCGAGCACAGAGGGCCCGGGAACTGCCGTGTTTAACAAGCCTTCCGAGAGCCCTAGTGAGGGTGCCGGGGAGCCAAGGAAGGGGTTAGAGCAGGAGAGGGGCCCGATGAGGAGAAATAGCCCTGGGTGTTAGCTCCTGGAGTGAAGGGTCCGGAGCTCAAGTTCCTGGGGCCAAATCCCAGCTCTGTTACGCACCATTGAGTGACTTACCACGCAGAGACATGGTTTTGCCATCTGCCAAATGGGCTGATATTAAAGGTGCCCACCCTCACCTAACTGGTCTGACAGTGAGAAATGAACTTGAGAGCATTGAGGGAAGGTGCCAAAGGTACCAGAGAAACCCGGACAATGCCAAGGTCCCTGGGAGGCTTCCGGGAGGTACCTGAGCTGAGAGTGGGCTGGGAAGGGAGAAGGTGGGCAGTGGCGGGTGTGGGCACAGCTGTGGGGCATGTTGTGCTGTCTGCAGGCCCCTGGAGGTTGAGAGCTGTGGGCCTAGCGTCAAAGACCTTGAGCCGGTCACACACCCTGTCTGGACCCTGACCTTGGTTTCTTTAAAGGAGGACAACGCATTCTGCTGCTGAGTGTGGTGGGACGAGCAAGGGGCAGACTTGGACTCAGACAGACGGGGTTCGAGTTCCAGCTTCACACGTGCCTGTGCACCAGGGGACTGGCCACCTCCTGTCTCAAAGCTGCCACTTCCTCATCTAAGGCTCGGGGAGAGTCTTGGAAGGTGACCAGAGCCCATGGGCACGGAGCTTCCATTACGCCTCCCCAGGGGGTGGAGCCACCGTGTGGGGCTCCCCTTGCCAGCCTAGCCCCCGTGTTGTGCCCAGGGCAAATCCAGGGAAAATGACACTCCAAGAATGTTGAAATCAGATTAGAGGCCAGGGCATGCAGCCCCTCTCCCCTTTTACAGATAGGAAAACTGAGGTTCAGAGAGGAATGCTGTTTCTCCAAGGCCATCGTGTGCCCCCGGTGAGAACCCAGGCCTCCTGACTCGCACAGCTGTGCCTCGGATGCCCCATCTGTGCACTGGGCCTGGGGAGGGTGGTGGGGAGGCTTTAGGAGGCCCTGAGTGTGCTGTGTGATCATCCGAGGGTGGGGTGAGGGTGCGGGTGGGGTGTCTCTAACATGTCTCAGGTCGGGCATTGGCCACTCACGGATTACCCAGGCATCTGCATCTGCCAGGCCTGTCTCAAAGCTGCCATTGTCCCGGAATCAGGGAACTAATAGGTGACGGGATTAGGGCTAATGGGCAGGGACAAGGGGACAGCCGGGCATCTGGCCAGGGGCGAGGGAGGGCCCTCCTTCCTCTCCGGCGTGGGCCTGGGCCAGGTTGCGATTGGGCCCACCTGCCAGGGCCCCGTGAGCTCCAGGAGCACCTGCCTCCTGACCAGGCCTCTGGCCTCACCACAGACACCTGTGTGCCCCTGACTCAGACTCCTGTCCCCGAGCCCTACCTGGACCCCCTACGTGCAAAGACCCACCCCACACACCACACAGACGTCCCACCCCAGCGCCTGGCCACCCCCCAGTAGCCTCCAGCCTCGGAGCACCCTGTGATCATAGCCGGCCCCAACACACGTTTCTTTTTCAAAGTCATGGTTTTGTTTTTACAGTCCAGCAAATGACACTGACTTTCAGGGTCCCCTTAGAATACATTTATTTAAAAAGTATTTTTAACGTATTATGTGTGAATATACATTTACTTGTAAAAAGGAGTCAGTCTAAAGGACAGTACCTGTATCAATCCACAGGGGGGGGGCAGATGAGACAAACGTCGGGAGCTGATCCCCACGTGAGCACAGTCTGTGAGACGTGGAAACACCCTCAGCTCAGTTAACACACACATGAACACGGGACACACAGACTCATGCAGACAGGGACAGATACCAGAGGTCTTTTCACACACAAACTGCTCCACAATCGTACCACTGGATCCTGCACAGACACCTCAGCCGCTCTGATCCACAGGCCATCAGCACTGACGCCTGGTCTCCCACAGTTACCCCCCCCCCCACCATACACACACACACTCCAGCACAGACTCACCTGTTCATGCCTTTCAGCCTCAGAGATTTGCCTGTGGCTAACATTTATTGAGCATTTACTTTGTGCCAGGCTTATGCTAAGCACCTGTCATGATTTAATTCATTTAATCTTCATGACAACCTTGCTGAGGCCAGTATTGTCATTATCCCCATTTTACAGGTGAGGAAACTGAGGCTCAGAGCGTGAAGGGGCTTGCCGAGGGCACACAGCAGTGAGGAGGCAGAGTCAGGATTTGGACCGAGGCAGGCTGGCTCCAGACCTCCAGTCCCAGCTCAGTCCCTTGACTTGCCAGGTGGCCCTGGGCCAGTTGTCACTTTTCTTGAGCCTTAGTCTCCGCAGCTGTGAAGTGAAGACAGCCTCATCTCTCTCCCCTGTTGTGAGGATTGCAGGAGGTGACGCAGGCAGGACTCCCGGGGGCACCCGGGCCTTCTACAGGTCCCTATGAACAGGGCCATCCTCAGTCACCAAGATATGGGGGCAAGTAGCTAAGGTGGGTGGGAAGAGGTGGGAAGAACTTTGCCACTTGCAAAACTGTGTGACCCTGGGCAAGGGAACTGACCTTGCCGTGCCTTAGTTTTCTCGTCTATAACGTAGGGATGGCAATATTGCCTCTTCTCATAAGGTGACTGTGGGTATTCAATGAGAGGGTGGCAGTAAATCCCTGAGCACGGTATTCAGCAGGTATTCAATATACGCTCAGGCTTGCTCCAAGGCTGTGACCAGCTTCCCTCAGACCCCAGGCTGGTCTTAGACACCAAAACCCACCAAAGGGGAAGAGAGACCACACGTCGACTTGTTACAAATAACAAGGTCCAAACATTAGATGTTTGTGATGGCCTTTCTTCTGTTTATTGCCAAGCCCCCAGCCCAGGCCTCGCCCTGTTCACTCCTTGTTAAAGAAAGCAGCGAGTGGTAGTGAGGGGCCAGGTCCACCAGGCTCCAATCAGGGGCTCCTTCGAGGCCGGTATGCAGCCAATCGGTGGTTTGCAGGCACTGGCAGCTGAATCCTGTCCCGGTCAGTCCAGCTTCAAGTCCATCATCAGAGCGTTCTGGGAGGAGGCAAAGGGTCAGATGGGGATGGAGGCAGCAGTGATGGGGCCACCCAAGGGCAGAATGGGATGGACCAGACCACGGCCAGGAAACAGAAGCCTGTGTTTAAGAGCGGAGAATGAATGTGGCTCGCCCTACGATCCTTCACCTCTCTGAGCTTCAGTTATCTCAATGGTCAAACAGGCCAAACACTCTTACCTCCCAGAGCAGAGAGACAGAAACAAAACGCACATTTAACGCTCCATGTGCAATGCTTGGCAAGCAGTGAAAAGCTAATATTTACAAACGTTTACTGCATGCCTTTAGGTAAATCATTTCCGTGAATCATCACAGGAGCTCTCAGAGGCAGGTACCCATACCGTCATCCCCATTTTCAGCACAGAAAAATGGAGGCCCAGAGAAAGGTGAAGTAATTAGCCTGAGGTGGCAGGGAAAGAAAGTGGCTGAATTCGTTCGTGTTTCCTTCTGGGGACCCCCTAGCCAAGTGGGGGCAGGTTCTGCGGGGCAGGGCACTGCTCAAGGGATTGGTGGGATGTACTGAGGGCCAGAGCCCTCCTCGGCCCTCCTCCCCGCAGGCTGAGAGAGGCAGGCTTTCGCTCATCACTCATTGGCTGAAAGTGTTGACTGCCATGGCCTTCCCCAGTTCCTTTTCTCACCTCGATGATGTCCAGCTCTGCCAGGTTGTAATTCATGCCCAGAAAGTCTGGAAGTGGAAGCCCGACTTTGAGCACATCTGAGAAATACAGTAAGAGTCATTTCAGCCTGACTGCTCTGCAGTTGATTAAGGAGTGGCGGGCCTGGGGCAGAGTAGTGGGAAATAGTGCTGTGATTGATTCATGATGTCTGTGAGCCTTGCAGGCATAGACAGCATGGGCCTGCTCACCCTGTATTTACATCCCAGGCCTGGGTTAAGATCTAACTCATGGTGTGGGGTCAAGGGTCAAGGATCCCAAATTGTGGCCTTTGTGACAAAGAAGTCTTTGTCCCTAGACAGGTGACATTCAGACTACATTAGCCTCAAAGATTCAGCAGTGACCATCCACTCCCTTTTAGGCTTTCCCATCTGGGGCCAGCGGAGGGGGCGGGCTTTGAGACCACCAAGGCGGCATCCCTGCCAGCTCAGAGTATGTCTGGGCACCAGCAGATCAAAGCCTGGTGGAGCCCTCACCATTGACAGCAGGGACGTAGGCTTCTTGGAGAAAGTCGGTGATGAAGCCAGTCACTTGCTTCTCCTGAGGGAGAGAGAGAAAGAGAAAATACCCACATCCCATTATTCAAGTCAATTCAACAAAGCTTTTTAGCCCTCACTCCAACTGGGTCTGGGGACCACAGGAACGAATAATAGAGACATCAAATGATTTGTCCAGCCAGCACCGAAACTGGGCCTGACCCTGCATAACTATAGGCCGATGCCTTTCACCTCTGCGTTGTCCCTTCCCTGTTCGGGTGACATGTGGGCCTGGGGTCATTGTGCAGGCGTGGGGGAATTCAGGAGACACGGGGTGGCCTGTGGACCCCATTTCTGCTCCTATAGAAAACTCAGTAGCTTCAATCAGTCATTCATTCACTACCTGTCTGTACCTCAGTTTCCCCATGTGTACAAGTGTAATTAATATAATTACACTCACTCCCATGGCTTCACTGAGACTGGGTAAAGCACATGGCACAGAGTAAGTGCTCAGTAAGTGCTACTGTTGTTATTATTATTATTTTTAGCATGTACTTGACCAGGTTCTGAGATGGCCTGTGAGGCTACAGAGACTCATACAAAGGAAAGCCGGGCCAGCCGAGCCAGCTCAGGCTGCTGCTATGCACGATAATGTTTTTACAGTCAACCCAAGGAGACGTCCAGATTCTACCCAGAAAAGAAAACCGGAGCTCCAGAGGCTGAGTGACTTTCCCAAGGTCACAGAGCAAGTTGGGGTCCCCAAGCCCCACACTGATCTGCTCTGTGTACTTTGTCTCCCTTTCAGGGTCCTTCCCTGGAGTCCTAGGAGGGAATAGGCCCAGTCTTGCCAGATGAGGCAGAAGCTCTTTGGACACTTACACTGAAGGCACCAATCGATGAGGACTTTCGGGACAGGCTCAGTGATCTGTGGAGAAGGAAACAAGGAGTGGGGAGGGCAGTCAGAGCCACTGCCCCAGCTCTGGAGAAGGGGGAACTCAAATACCCCAACCCCTCCCCGATGCAGAAGTTCCCTCTATCCCTTCCTATCAGGTGTTTATAAGTCTCTGCTTGCATGCTCTCTTTGATGGGGCACTCACTACCTTTCATTACAGCCCATTCTGTTTCCCACAGCTCAAACCACTGCCTCTTCTCATTGGTCCTGACTCTTCCCTCCGGGGCCCCCAATCATGTCTATTGCTCCTGCCCAAAGCTGGGCATGCAGAGATTCGCAGCCCAACTGATTAGTCCCAGTTCCTTGAAGGACAGCGAGTTAGGACTCCTCACCCAGTTTCATCCCCTGCGCAACCTCCAGTAGGCACTAATAAATATTGGCACCAGAATATGGGCCTTGCAATGGTCGTCTGGTGGCTTTATCTCCCCCACACCTATTCTCTATTCCAGTAGCAGACTCTCCATTTTCCGCTATCATTCCAATCACATTCATCACATTCAGGTGCAGCTAAACCCAGAGCCCCCAGCCTGAGCACATGACTCAGACATGGCCAATCAGAGCATTCCGATCAGAGCAGCCATGGTGATTGTCTTAGGATTAGTCATGTGATCCACGGCAAACCAATGAAAAGCAGCCCTGGTAATTTTTGTTAGAACTATTGGACAAGGGACCTCCCTTGTTGTTGGGGTCCCTTTGCCCCCATCTGGGGAGAGAGGCTGCTTGAGAATTTAGCCAACCAAGTGGACTACAAGGGCCAAGGGAGGAGTGAGACAGATCTTGAGGACTTTATTTGTGTACTTAGGTCCAGCCATGCCTGAAAGCAAGCCTGCCTCCAGAATTTTCTATTACATAAGCCAAAAGATTTCCTTTGGAGTTTCAGTCAGTTAAAGATGGAACTGTCTCTTGCAACTGAAAGAATCCTGGCCCAGGACAAGTCAGATGTAAGATTGAGGCAAATACAAAAGTTCATGCACAACTAAAGGTAAAACTAGGGTGTTCAGTGGGATAATGAATATACTGTAGGTAGCCAGTGCCTCACACGTAGACAGAGCTCTCTAAATGTTAGCTGTTGTTAGCATAAGGAAAGGCTGCCTTCCGGGAGGTGTCATCTGAGCTGGGCACTGATAGGTGGCATTTGGACAACACGGGCAAAGGCCTATTAAGTGGAAATAGGAACACAGGCTCACTATCAGACCCACTGTGCAAGATCCTAGTGGGACAGTGAGAGCAGTGGTGAGGGAATTCGAGAAAAGCCTTGAGTGCCAGGCTAAGAGTTGAGAAAAGATCATGTAGACCACGGAGAGCCCCTGAGGGTTCTAGAGCGGGAATGGTGACCAGTTCAGCCTGGCAGTGTGGGCTGTGCCTGATGGATCAGAGAAAGACCCTGGAGCAGGAAAACAAAGGGTGCTGGTGATGCCCATGGAGGGGTGCGGGGATGCCAGCATGGGCAGCGGACTCCTACCTGTCCAGGGAGGTGGTCATCTGCAGCCGGTTCTCGTGCACTGAATACTGAATCTTCAGTTTGAAGTGCTGGCACAGGGGGAAGCAGGGAGAAGGCAGCGGGCCCCCATCAGGGCTAGTAAATCCAGAAGTTTTACAACCTTCCCAACACTGTGACTACTGCCAAGACAGCAGGGGTCTTCCTCGCTGCCTCATCCTCAGCTTCAGGAACCAAGCCCCAGCCCAAGCTCCTCATCCCTCCCTGCACCTGGCTCAGGACAGCACTCTCAAAAATACCTGGCATGTTTGTGGATTCCTGCACGCGTCACTTAATTTCTCCGGCACGCAGTGCCTTCCATCACCAGCCTCTCCAACGTTAACCCCTCTCCTGGCCAGTTCCTGCTCAACCTTCAACTTCCTGCTTAGGTAGCCTCCTCTAGGAAGTCCTTTGTGATTTCCTCAAACTGGATTTGGGATTTCTCTAGGCTCCTACAGTCCCCTAGTTGAGCCCTTCGGCTGCCCTTACACATGCTAATGGATGTAGAAGGGAGGAAGGGTGGGGAGGGAGGGAGGAGAGAAAAAGGAAGGACTAAACTGTTGATATTTCTAGCCATTCCAAGTTTCAATGGCAGAGCCAATAATCAAACACCAGGTGACAAGGTCTGAGAGGTTAGGGCCCCACAACTGAGATGAGCTAAGAACTCTTCAATCCGTTACTTGCCTATCAACTAAAATCCCACCTTCCAAGAGGTTGGGCTTAAACGGGGAGCAGATTCCACTCACAGCTTCCAGGAGAAAGAGGGACACGGGAGCCTTGCCCCGCCTCCGGGCAGCGAACATCTCCAGGGTGCCATGGAGGTGCAGCAGGCTCTCCCCTGTCTCCATGGTGACCTTGGGGGCCTTGTTTATCCTCACCCGAGTCACCAAGGGCTTTGGCTTGGGGTAGGCCTCAGCCACCTGCAGAAACCAGGAAAGGCCCTTCAGAGCCGGTCCTCAGCCTGGTGGCTTCCACTGAAACCAGGAGTCCATCATGAAATAGGTGACTCCACCTTGGGCAGAGGGAGTACAACATACAAAGTCTGGGATGTGACTATCAAGAAATGAAATGAACAAAACAGACCCCCTGGCTATTTCTACATTGGACACTGGATGTAAAAATGCACAAACGCTGACCCAAAGAGTACTTTTTGGGGAAGTCCAGGTGATTCCACCCTCCACAAGGGAGATGAGCGTCGAAAAGCTGCTTCCCCAGTTTTCTTGTCCCTTCAACTACAGGAGAACAGAGCAGGGCAAGATGTGGAGATCATGGGCAGTTGGGGCACTCACTTCAGGGATGAAGCCAGCCAGTGTCTTAGTGGTTAGCCGGGGCAGTTTACCAGCCTACAAAGTGCAAATCAAGGTTAGGATTCTGAAGCCTTCCCTAACCTATCCTAACACACATCTCCTCTGACTCAACCAGGTGGGCCCTCTGAGGGTCCCTTTATCAAAACACTTGTCCCTCCGTGACTGAGTAGATAGTGAACTCCTAGGTAGCCCAGACAATGTCTTACACATTCCAACACCCATAGGTCTTAGCACATGACTAAACACTGAGAAAATGTTGGATGAAATGGTAGGAAGGTAGATGACAATGAATGGATGTAATGGGTATGTGTGTGTGGAGGGTGAATGGATGGGTTCATGGATGGATGGATGGATGGGAAAAGGGATAAGGAGATAAGTGGGGTGAGTGGATGGGAGAATGCATGGATAGGGGAATGTTTATGAAGGAGGATGAATAACAGATGGACAGTTGGACGGGTAGGTGAAAGAATAAAAAGAATAATGAATGGGAGGATGGGTGGATGCAAAGATGGTGGAAAAGTATGATAAATGAATGACAGAATGGATGATGGGTGGATTAATGGATGTGAGGATGGATGGGAAGATACATGGGTGGATAGTGGGTGCATGGATGGAAGATGGATGGATGGATGGATGGATGGATAGATGGATCAGTAGGGATGGATGGAAGGATGGATGGATGGGTAGATGGTGGTTACATGGACGCACTGTGCCACTGAGTACGTGGTGGTACTCAGATGGATGGATGAGAGAGATGGCGGATAGCAGGGTTAACTCATGATAGAAACCTAAATCAGTCCTGGCATCTCCCAGGCCTCATGTTGCCCACAACCCCTTAGGATTATTCTAAGAATGAACACACCAGACAGAGACCATCATTCCAGGGGCAGGGGCAGATGGGGGGGCACGTGGCACTGGGCAGCTCACCCTCCTGTCCTGGGTGTTCAAGTCAAAGGACTTCTGCAGAAGAGCAAGCTCTGCTGTGAGGAGGGCGGCCGAGAGCAGCAGCTGTGAAGAGCCTTCAACATAGTCCTCAGGGAACTTGGGGGCCTCGCCGGCATCAGCAAGCTGGATGGCGTTGCCCCCTTGCTGCTGCACCACAGACTGTGGGGCAGCAGAAAAGCAAAGCTCAGCCTTGGCCATGAGGGACTGTGGTTAGGGGTGAGCCTCAGTCCTCCAAACTAATGGCACTCAAACCGGCCCTAAGTCAGCAAGTCATCAGACATTACAGCCAGAGCAGGCTACAGTGGCTCGGCCGTCCCCAGGTGCAGACGGGCAGACAGAGGCCTGTAGGACGAGGAAGTCAGTCACTAAAGCACTGGCGGTTCCTCCTGGCATTGTCTAAGTAACCTCAGTTCATCTGACTCTGAGGGGCCGAACCTTCGTTTATGCAGAATAGGCTTTCTGTTTTATTCTCAGAAGAAAAAGGTAAGAAGTGGGAAATAATGCAGGCCCTGTAAGAACCATGCTGGAAGAAGACTTTGCAGGGAGATAACTCGTTGGGGTTTTTCTTCCCATTCCTGGAAGATGCGTCTCACCTAGTCACCGGCAGCTCCGGAAACCTAGGTGAGGACTCAACTCTGCCACCGACTCACGGTGGAGCACCAGCTAGGCCCTGCCTCCTCCCAGGCCTCATTGTTCCTGTCTGTACAAGGAACGGTGCGGTACAACCGGGTGAGCCGCTCACTGGGAGAAGCAGACCACCTTGGGAGGTGAGTGTAGAGTTGGCAGTCCCAGGAAATCGGCTCAGGTACTCAGAGCATGAAGAGGGAAAGGACCCTGGTGTCAGGGACTGATCTCCTGGGTGGGCTGGGTCTGCAAGGACCACAGCCCCAGACAGCCCCCGCCGCTCAGGCAGATGAGCCTGGGACCCCAGCCCCCCAGCCCCCCTGGGGCTTACACTGAAGTCCACTTGGATGTAGCTGGCTGTGGTGGTTGGCATGGATGTCAGGATATACTTCACGGTGCCCATCTGGCCTATGGGCATGGGGGCTGTGCAAAGAGGAGGTTCTGCTTAGGTGCCAACCTGGAGGCAGCTCAGAGAAGCCAGCATCCGCCAACCTCCACCTGAGCCTGACCGGTGTGCCAGGAACCCTCGCCCTCGGTGTGACCCAAGGCAACTCGCTTAGCAACCCTGGGCCTCAGTAATTTCATCTGTAGAATGGAGACGTGGGCACCTGACCTGGAAAATCCTGCCCCTTGAGAGGTTGCTGAGGGTTGTCACAGCCCGGTTCCCCCCACAGCCTGGCGGGGTCAGGGTTATCAGCTCTGTGTGACAGATGAGCCAACTGAGGCTTACAGGAGTGGAGTGACTTGTCCTGGGCCACACTGCTGGGCACATAAACCCATCTTCTCCATTCCCAGCTACTGGGCTTTCCTCTCTCTCACACCGGAGAGTCCTGGGAACCCTGAGATGATGGAGGCCACACATCCTCTTGGCAAAGGGAGGAGGTATTGCCACTATCGGGATTGCTATTCGGGGTGCAAGGTATGTGGGCAAGTTCTCAATGGCTGCTGTCCTTGGAATCTGAAGGGGCAGGTGATGGTTAGAATGGGGGATGGAGAGCTAAGAAGCTAGGACCCCAGTGTTTGTTAGGGTCTCAGGCTTCCCATCTGGAAGGACAGACAGACACCATGACCTCAGACCTCCTCTAGTCCCAAGGCAGGGCTGGGAGCAGGCACTTGAATGGGGAGTGGGGCATCCAAGTCCACACAACCTGATATTCCCCTATGCAAGCAAGGCATGGCTAGGTCTACTCACCATTCAGGTTGGCCCACTTCCTGTTTACGTACACCAGGACCGCATCAATGGCTGGACACATCTGGAAGCAGAGAAGGTGGTGATGGGGCCCCTGCATGGAGTGCCTCACTCTTCACAGCTGAACGGTACTCCCCAGGGAGTCCCAAGGGCTCTGGAGGGACAGGGACTGGAGGGGCCACTGAGGCCACAGTCAAGTAGAAAGTCAGTGGAGGAGCCTGAGCTAGAATCCAGATCTCCTGACCCCAGCCTGCAAGATCAGTGCGGATGCACTCCTGGTGACTGGTGATCTGGGCAGGGCTGGCAAGCTCTGATGTGCAGGCTATCGCTTCCTTTTCCTGCGCTCAAGGCAGACATCACTAGATGATCACAGCATGGTCTCCCGCTGAGCCAGCCACCTCCTCAGTCTCCTCCTCAGCAACTATCTGTCAATCAGGGTCAGCACCTGAGACAAAATGCAGCTGCCAGCCCTGGTGGAAGCGCTCCTGTGGGCGAGGGGTAGAGACTCGCTCTGGGCACTCACCAGGCCAGGGAGAACTTTGTGCAGGGTGCTGTCCAGGAACTTGTTGATAACATTAGGCATCATGCTGGGAAGAGAAAACAGGGACGGGGCACAGATGGTAGGAGGTTAGGATGGGACATACAGGGACATGGCTGAGGAAGTGCTGTGGCTCAGGGAGTGGGGGGCTGAGTTGGGGCGGGGCACAACGTGAACCCAGCCTTCCTCCCCAGCCGCAGAGCCCCTCACTTGCTGGGCAGGTTGGTCTTCACGCTGACCAGGATGACCTCACAGCCCTCGCTCTGGAATGTGGGGAGGCCCGTCTCCTCATTCTGCAAAATCCGGTTGGTGGCTGTGATGTTCACAACCACGACGATCTCCATGTTCTTGCCTATGAAGCTGGAAGAGAGGGCAGGCAGACATCATGGGTGTATCTCCACTGTGGCCACTGTCCTCGTCTCCTCTTTGCCCACATTCTCAGCTGCTCTGGAAGGGGGACAGGGTGGGGGACCACCCACACCGGACAAAAAGGGGATGGGGCCTACCCAAGGTCACAAAACCAGTCTTTCCTCTCCCCTCTTGCTTTGGTGAACTCTTACACATCCTTCAGAACCCCGCTCAGCTCTCATCATCTCCAAAAGGCTTTTCCTGATCCCCTCACCCTGCCAATGGGTCTTCTGTCCTAGGTTAATCATTCATTCTACGATCATCTGCTCAGGTCTGGTTTCCAGCAAAGGTAGGAATCAAGTTTGCATCATCTCAGACCACAGCACCCAGATGGTACACAGTAGGTAATAAATGTGTGTAAGGGTGAGACAAGGATACCGTTCTCCTTCCCTCCTCTCCTCCCTTGCCATACTCACCTCTTGCCAGTGATGGTCATGCCCGTGGACACACATTGGAAGATGCCTACCCCTGGGGTGAAGCTCAGTGTGATGACAGGCAGCTTCACATCCTTGACCTTCATACTGGGAGGAGACAGACATCCACAGCAGTGAGAACCGGGCAGGGGAGACCTTGCCGGGCCCTCAACTTGCTCCTCCACCACCATGCTTGGGAGGCCTTAGGTAGATCCCCTACCCCATGTTCTAAGGATGAGCCTGCCTTAGGACCCACCGTAAAACACAAACAAAAGGTTGAACATGAACCAGTTTGTACAGAGAAAGCACCCATTATGTGTGAGTTACGACACCTGGCTGACTGTGCGACCTTGACCTGCACCCTTCCCTTCTCTCAGCCTCAGTTTTCTCTCTGGCAAAGTGGGGAGGTTTACTAGGCTCAGCGTTTCTCACCCTCGGCACTGCTGACGTTTTGGGCAGGGTAATTCTTTGTTGAGGGGAGCTGCCCTGTGCAACTGTAGGATGTTTAGTGGCATCTCTGGCTTCTACCCACCCCCCCCCCACCCCCCCCCCACCCCCCCCCCACCCCAGCAAGTCAGGACAACCAAAAATATCTCCAGATGTTACCAAATGCCCCTGGAGGCAAAGTCACCCCTGGCTGAAAACCTCCAGTCTGAGATCCAGGATAACAGAGATGTGGCTCATCTACGAGTACCTGCCTACCCTGAGCTCTCAGCAGACATTGCTAATTGATTGCAGTCCTATTTCCTGCTCAGTCCAGAGGGTGCCTCCCCAGGACATCATTCCGGGCAGCCCCTATCAATCAACGCCATATGGCACTTGCAATGAGTTGGAGTGTGACTGTCAACCTCACTTCCTCCCATTGACCCTGCTCACAACAGGCCAGGAATTGTCCTCAATGGATGACTGTGCAGACGGAGGCCCAGGCAGGAGCGGTGACCTGCCCAGGGCCTCAGAGCAAGCTGGCAACAGGGCAGGGAAGAGGTCCCACACCCTGCACTAGCTGTCCCACCTGCCTTCTCAGGTCCTGGCACAGCACTCCCCCTAGCCATCACCCCCCCCCCCCCCGCCACACACACACACACACACAAAGCCCCTCTCCTGCTCACTCAGTGATGCCTTTGATGGGTTTCACCCCTGGACGTTTCTTGCCAGCCTCAGCCGCCATCTTCTCTAGGATATGACTCTCGTCCATGGCGCTCTGGACCTCTGGAAGGGGGCAGGGTCCGGAGAGACACTCAGCTGAGCTTTTCGCTGCTCCCCTGCCCTGGGCCAATTTCTCTGGCCTCCCAGACCCAGGCCACTTACGCATGGTGCCACTCTGTGCTATGTAGTCACTGTGTCACTGTGCCACAGTCCCTTATGTTCCAGGGACCCAGAGTTGAGTCATGCCCAGCCCTCCTCCAGCCTCATAGGGGAGACAGAGTCACCAGCAATGTCAGTAATGAGTGACAAGAGCCATAATAAATGCAGGCAGCTGGAAGAACCGCATGAAGGGTTTGGGCCAGGAAAAAAGTAACTGGGGAAGGCTTCCAGGAGGAGGTGACGTGTCAGTTGGTCCTTGAAAGAGGAATAGGGACCTTCACCAGGAAGCAAGGGATAAGGGGTGCTACTCCAGGGGGAGGGCACATCGAGTGTGGGACGGAGTGGGGGCATGGGGGGTGGGGAATGCAGGTGGCATGGAGAGGAGGGAGTGAGAAATGCAGCGTGGAGGGGGTGGTGGAGGGGGACATGACAGAGCCTGGAGCGGTTCACAGGGGGCACAATTCACAGGGGGCACACGATCGAGAACCCCAGCCACTCTCATAGCTGTGTGATTAGCGAACTCGTCTGGGATCTTGTGAAAATGCAGATTCTGTGCCTGAAGCCAAGACTCTCTGGTTCCCACACCTGGAGTCCCCAGCCCCAAATAACACTGCCTGAAGCACCTCCGCAATGGTTGCAAGCTAACTCCTGGAGAGGGGACGGATACGGAGCTGGCTGGACTGTCATTAGCGCTTTTTATATCTGGATGGGACTTCATTTCTCTTGAAGTCACAGAGCTCAAAGGTGGAAAATAAATTTTTACTCTAGTTCCCCCAGGTGATTTTAATCTCATATTTTCTTTGATCCTTCCAGGCAAAGACTGGCCATTTCTTTCCATTTACAAGTATACAAATAGCAACACAGAGAGGGTAAGTCCATTGCCTGAGGTCACACAGCAAATTATTGGGTGACCTGGGATTTGGCTATGTCTGTCACTCCTACCACCTACTTGTGGCCACCAACTGCTGCCTTCAGAGCCTAGGAGAGGCTCCAAGGAAGCAGGATTTCCAGCCGTGCCCCCAACTTGTGAAGAGACCTGGGGCATGTCACCCCATTTTGCTTCTAAGTGTGTTCTGAGGATCCCAGGATGCTTGAGGCCATGCAAACATGAGCAGTCACTGTGTACCACCCATGCATGCCCTATCCCCCCCACTGGCCCCCCAAACCCCCCAACCCTGGACCCACCAGCTCACCGTGGTTCATGATGTCCATGCCCAGCCTCAGCAGCGCCCCGGGCTCAGCCCGTGCGTGGGTCAGTAGGCCGCAGAGCGCCAGGCACAGGACCCGCAGCATGGCTCCACCTGTGCCACGGGGCCGGAATTGGGTGCAGCCCTACAGGCCCAGTTGCCCCTGGAGACCTCCCATACTCCAGAGCAGACCAGGGCCCCTGGGTGATCCCCAGGGTCCAGGAGCCTTTGGAATCCAAGCGGTTAAGCCAACCTCATTACTGCCTTCCAGAGGGGTCAGAGTGTCCAGACCGAAGACAGGACCTCTGGAGTCACGCCCATCGGGGCTCTTCCCTCTCTAAACCTCAGTTTCCTCATCCGTGGGCATGATTCGTTCTGCCCAGTCTGCACTACGGGGTTGGTGGGAGGTTCAGCTGCAGTTTTTCATGAGTTCAAGTGTGGCTCAGTTCCAGGCAATGCTGGGGCCACAGAGGGGATTCCAACCTGGTCCTGACTCGGGAAACTCCTCCTGTAGTGTGGGAATGAGGGAAGCCCCCTCCCCGACCTTGACACTGCAGCCAGTGGCATCCCCCACTTCTTTCAGGTCAGCCTCACTTCCAGAAATCTCAGCTCCTAACCTCTTATGGACTCTTGAAATGCTCTTCACCAATGGGGAAACTGAGGCACATACCCAAAGTCTCACACCCAGCGAATAGAGAACTGAGTAAGGACCTCCCAATCCAGACCCTTCCAAGTTCCCATTCCACCCCTGACCCTCCAGAAGTCCCTTCCTCCCACTTACCAAGACCTCAGTTTGTCCCAACCAGAGGCCACGTGTTTATCTCAGGTTTGAGCTGTGACTGGAAAGAACAAGGACGGGCCGCAGGGCCTGGCCTGTGTCACCCACGCAGGGGAGTCCAGCTGGGCTCCTGCTGACGGCAGGCTCCGGCCACTGAGGGCTCCACTGATCTGAAAACAGAGATGGGCACCCACTTCTAGCCCATTCATTCATTCACTCATTTATTCACTCATTCATTCGACTCACATTTATCGATGCCTACTATGTGACAGGCAGACCAGGCTACAAGGTAGATATGGCAAATAGTCCTGCTCCTCCCAACTCTTAAAGTGACGCAATAGAATGGGATACATTTGTGTGTGTGTGTGTGTGTGTGTGTGTGTGTGTGTGTGAGAGAGAGAGAGAGAGAGAGAGAGAGAGAGAGAGATGGGGTGGGAGGTAAGCATTGAAAAAGCCAAGGCAGACCGCTCAATCCTATAATCAATATTTGCTAAGAGAAAGGATAAGCTTCTTTCTCATTTCATTCAACATTGAAACATCTATCTGGGTCTGAAAATAAGCAATCTTGGTGTTTCCTCAACCCCTGTGAACACAAGCGTGTGCCATGGACGGGTGCCGGGCATATGCACACTCAGCGTCAAATCTCTTTGAAAATCGTGCCCGAAGGGACTGTGAAGTTCAGTGCCAGGGCGACAGAGCTGGGAGGGGCCTGGCGAGGGTCTCCTCCAGCCCCAGACATATCTCCCAGGTGGGGAGACGGGACCCTGAGACTGAGCACCACTCCATCCCCCCAGTCCCAGGCCAGTGCTGGTGCCAGGGGTTAAGGCCATTCTGGTCAGGATTTTTTGCCCTCTTAAAATACTAAGTAGCTGGGGGTAATGTAGGCAGGTGGGCATTTCCGGGACAGTCAGTGTCAGGGTTTTGTCTCTGACTGTCCTTGTGCTTTTGCCTAAGCTGTCCCTCCCTCTTAAATTGCCCTCCCTGCACCGTCCATAATTTGCTTATCCCTCAAGACCTATGTTCAGCCCTTGCCTCCCCACCAAGAAGCCTCCCTTCCACCCCACACTGCCCCCTGTCCTCAATGGTCTCAGTCCATCCGGCCCCCTGATGAGTGCTTCCCGCTGCTCCCAACCACGTTCTTCCCCATGGGTTTTCCTCCACATGGAGATCTTCCCTTTCTCGGCCTGGCAACTGTTCTTGGATGCACCAACCCTCTCCTCCATTCCCGCCCTGCTGCCCATTGTCCCAGCTCAGCCCTGAGCTCCTGCAAAGCAGGGCCTGGGCCTCCGATGGAGCTCAGGGCCGCCCCTCAGACCCGCTGTCTCCTGGATCCTTCCGAAGTCCTACAGCACCTGCAGGTGGCAATGTCCAGTGGCTTCCGGTCAGGTGGGGAGTGCTGGGCAGAGGTCAGGACAGAGATCTAAGCCCTGACCCTGCTCACTCGCTGTGTGATCTCAGGCAAGCCCCTCCCCTTCCCCGGGCCTCAGCGCTCTCATCTGTACGTCCACAGGCCTGGACAAGACGCACCCTGAGGGGAGTTCCACATGCGGGCCTGTCCTTACCTTGCTGAGCCTGGGGACGTCCTGCAGATGACTGAGCCCGCCGCCGAACCCTGGGGATGAGGACGCCCTTATATTTGGGAGCCTGATTAGCTGCCTGCATAATTAAGGCTTTAATAAGGCCCAGATAGTTATCTAGAGGCCTGAAGAACAGGAGCCCCAATGCTCACGTGATGCTGTAGTCTGTTCCAACGTAAATAGGACAGAGGACAAAGGAAGCTGGGAACCCAGGAGGAGGGTAGGGGTGGGGTGGGAGTGGTCACCAGAACAGGCGTGAGGGCTCACGTTGCCCCCTTGCCTAGACCCAGTGCCTCCCACAAGACTGGGCACACAGTGGGCACTCTTCTGTCCCTTCCACAAACATCTATTGAGCTCCTACTATGTGCCAGGCCTGTGCAGGGCTGCAGGGATGCCTCATGAACAAGCAGCTGAGTTCTTGTCCTGAGGGGTCTCCTGGCACTGTGGGGGGGGATGAACACTGCAAGTCAACAGCCACAAAGCCAGGTCATTCCCCAGGGATAAAAGTGGTGGAAGCCACGGAACCGGGGGACGAGCCGGGAGGGAAGAACAGGGTTGTGGTCAGAGCCGAAGACCGCTGGAGCAGGGGATGTTGGAGCTGATGTCTGACGGTGCGCAGAGCCAGCTCTATAAGGCAGGCAAAGGTGTTTCGGGAGGGGGCTGCCAAGGGCAAAGGCCTGGGAGATGTTAGCTGGACCATCAGGCCTTGTGCCCCCTCTGAGACTCACAAGGGGCACAAGGAGCTAATTGTCTGGTGGGGGAGCTCCTGGAGGAGATGCCAGGGGATGATAAATTCCAGGGGGACAGGGCTTCTTTCTGTATCCAGAGCTGAAGCGCAGTGAAGCCCGAGAGGCCACACAGCGAGCTGGCCTCAGAGGCTAGAACCCAGGTCTCGGGGTACCAGCCTCGGCTCTGCTCTCCATGAGGCCCTAGGGAGGCCTGGCTGGGGAGGGCTACTGGGCACCTGAGGTTGTCCTCACCCACCACACAGGGAACCCACAGGTCTGAAAGACTGAGGAAGCTACATGCCTACTGTGCACATGGGGCCACCAAAGTGGGGGGTGGAGCAGGGCCCTGCCTGATGTCAGGGGGCTGAAACCAGGGTCGGGACAGGGTAAGAGAACCCAGGTTGGCCCAGCCTGGTCTCCACCCTGAGCTGGAGAATCAAGGCTACAGATAGCATCGCTTTATCCCTGTGGATCTGCCCCCAGTGACTGAGGGGCAGGCAGGCCTCACCTCCTCCTGCACACAAATCCACCCGGTGCGCCTCTGGTCACCTGGCCCCTCCCTGCCTCCTCCCAGGGCCATCCTGGGCATTGGGGGATGAAGGAGAGCGGGAAGGACATGGGGTGGGAGAGGCTGGAGAAACCTCCTTGCACAGGTTCAAGGATCTGGGCCCCAGCCACTGCCCTCATAAGCTGTGTGGCCTGGGGGGGCTCCCTGAACCTCCCTGAGCTGCTGTTTTATGCTCTTTATGGTGAGTGGGCAAAGTAACAACAGCGATGCTGGACAGGAAAAGGACAGTCATGCCATTCCCTGGTACCCTAAATGCAAAGTAAAGCGGTCCCAACCAAGTTCCAAAGGCCAGGTATAAACAAAAATAAAATTTTTTAAGGAAACAGAGAGCCTTTCCTGGGGGCCCAGAATGAGATCCCTCTGTAACCTGGCAGCGGCATCCTGGGGACAGCCTTTCGGCACACAGCCCTTTCCAGACGGAACCGGAGAGCTCATCCCAGCCCCGCCCCTGGCCCACCCACTCTGAAGGCCTCTTGCCCATGCAGTGCCTGACCACCTCTGTAAGCGCCCCTGCATGGTCACACGCAGAACAGACACAAAAAAGGCAAGCGCAACGCCCCCCCACCACCTTCCCTCCCTCACTCCCCCAGCCCCCTCCCCCTCTCTCCCCTCCCCCCATGCTGCTTGCACGTGCACACCGGAGGGCTCAGCTGTCCAGGGTCTGCCCAGCAACTCTGGGCCGGCTCCAACCCGGTCAAAGCGGCAAACTTCTCTGCCATCCAGGAAGTTGAGTAACACCCTTTCTCTCCAGTGAGGTCAGAGCCCTTCCAAACTTTTCCTTCCGTGGGTACTCTCCCTCTGCCTCAGAGCACCATGCAGTTTTTTTCTAGTTCTTGTTTTCCCACAGTTAATAATTCTTCGTATTAGATGTCCCCTGTTTAAGCTACTGTGTGGTTTCTACCTTCTGAATGGACACAGACTGCCACACTCTTGTGTCCCCTTCGGGACTGAGCTAGTTATCTCTCTTTCTACAGACCATAGCTCCCTCCTGGCCATGGAGCTCAACTCGGGCATTTCTTCCCCTGCTACTAAAAGAGCATGTAGAACAGAGTGCATCATGGGTACAAAGACCTAGCTGGTTGGAAAAAGTGATTGGATAAATGGGTGGATGTGCGAATGGCAAGATGGACGGATGGATGGATGGATGGATGGACGGACGGATGGACAAATGGATGGGTGTCTGATAGGTGGGTAGTTGAACAGATGGAAGAAAGATTGGGTCACTGGACCGTCTGCTTGATGGATGGACCTTACATATTGAACTCATGATCTTTGCCATTACTACCTTTACGGGCTGGGTCTGTGCCTTAAAATTTTTGTCTCCCATATTCCAAACCACCTCAGCCTTGGGCTGATCCAATATTAAATCCCAGTAAAAGTGGGGTTAATGAATTAATTAACAAGCAACCAAATGAAATAAAGGCCATGCTGTCCTGAGCAAAATTATGAGGTTGGACTTTACAGTCTGCCCTCGCCATGCTCTCAGCTCCTCCCCCGTCTCCTCCTCGCCACCCAGACTCTGTGCTGGCTCCAAGCCCTCAGCGTGTCTCACTGGGACTTGAGGGATGAGCCAACACAGAAGGAGGCGTCAGTACCGAAGACTTCACTCTCTGGTGGTGGAAATCCGGGCACATTTTACTCCAGAGGGAAACCTAAGCAAAACACAAATCCTGTGTATCTAGGCAGGAAGGCAAAGTGTCTTTCGCTAAAAGATCAGCTTTGGGGGTGGGGGTGCAGGAGCAGAAAACCACGTGGCTTTGGTCCCTCGTGATTGTGTCCCTCAGCCTGCCTTCCCTAGGCCATCTTGTCACGTGTGACCCGCTGAGTTAGAGGAGCTTTCGGAGGGAGAGAGACTTAGACGTGTTCAGTGAGGCCATGGGCTCAGGAGGTGGATCTTGCCTCCTTCGAACAAAAATGTTGCTCACAAGTAAACCAGGGGTGGAGACGCGCATGAGAAGGCAGGGAACTCTCTGACACCCGGGGCTCGTGACTCGAGGACAAGAGCCAGGTGGAGATGGGGGTGAATGGAAGAGGAAACTGGACATCTTATGCCTGGATTCTAGCACGGTCCCAGGCCTGGGGATCGGCCACCATCCCGCTCTAAGACTCTGGCTGCGTTTCTCTCCTCACTGGATCCCTCAGTCCCTGAATCTGTGAAATGGGACTCCACATCCTGCCTTTCCGATTCACAGGGCTCTTACGGGATCCTAGCAACAGGATGGGATGTGACACTGAAGGGGGAAAAAGGCATGGAGCATGCCACCGGGTAGGGCACGGTGGCTCGAGGGCCCCTATGGCAGCCCTGACTTCCACGTTGTCTGGGTCATTCTCCATGGTCCTCTCAAAACATGAGCTCCCCTGGGCCAGGAGGGCAAGGAAGACAACAGGGGTGGGGTCACGTCTTCTTCCTCTCCCAGGCAGCTTTGGTGGCTCCAGGGACAGGCTGGGCCCAGGAACTGCACACAGGGAACTGGCATCAGTTATGCAAAGAGTTCGCTGGGCTTGGCTGGAAGTTGCAGCTCAAGAGAAGATATTTAATACAAGAGGGCAGGCACCAGTCTGCACAGCCTGGAGGGGCAATGTGCTCCCCACACTGAGGGGGTGTTAGAGGGAGGAGGGAATAGATGATGGAAGGGGGAGGGTTAAAGGAGAAGAGAAACGAAGGGAGGGAGTGAAGGAGAGGAGTCCAGGCACGCAGCAAAGACTGAACAGCCCGCCTGGGCCATACGGCTTGTCGGAGAAGGCTACATGTGGCTTTGCCTCCATTTTCCAAGTGGCTTGAGACAAGAGGGGCCCCCGGAGCAGGGAGCCGACCCGCTCTCAGCCTTCCCAGTCGTCCTGCCTCAGCTCTGGTAGGAGAGTTCGCTGGATACCACCACGTAACCCTGAAGGGCAAAGAAGGCCGTGGGCCAAGTCAGAGGCCACACGAGGACCCGTAGGACCCTCCGCTGTCCCATCAGCCTGGCTCTGAGTTCATGCTCTGTCCCTCTTGCTCTGTGTCCTGAGGACAGTCCTTTGCCTCTCTGGGCCCACCTCAGAAATGCTACCACGAGGACACAGTGAGACCACGCAGGCAGAGCTCTCAGCATGGGGCCTGCACAAGATGCGTCCGCACATGGTCGGCACCATCTCAGTTTTATGACTGGGAGTCCAGACCACTGAGTGTCTCCTCCAAGTCCAAGGCTCCTCAGCAGAGCCAGGCACTCCCTGGATGTCTTCTACTGTCTACAGTGCACTGCAGAACACCCTGGGGGCCTGCCTGTCATTCATTCAGTTAGCACGTCTTTACTGTGTGCCCCAAGCCCTGTGACAGGTGATGGGGACCCAGCAGGCCACGAGCCAGACCAAGTCCCTCCCACATGGAGCTCTTATACGATCCAATATGGTGGCCATTAGCCACCTGTGGCTGATCACATTAAAACTAAATAAAATTAAAAATTCAGCTCCTCAGTTGCACTGGCCCCATTTCAAGTGCCCAAGAGCCACATGTACCCAGTGGCCGACAGTGGCTACTGTGATGGACAGTGCAGAGTCCGTCCTATTGAACAGCCCCAGTGCAGGGACCTTTGACTTCAGACCCAGCTGGTTGGATTTGTGGGTCCACCACTGCCCATGCCTGTTTGGAGGAGTCTTGGGGAAATTCCCAGTAATAGCCCTGGCTGCTTGCTGTGCCTATTGCTCCTTCTTAGGGGAGTGGATCACCCAAGTGCCTTGGGGCCATAGTTCTTAAGCAACAAGGACATCCTCCCTGGAAATACATCAGCAGTTCTCACTCAGGGAGGGGGGTCCATAACACCCAGATGTTGGACTTGAGGCACCTTGGCTAAGATTGCTGCCCTACACATGTCTCATTGAGTGAATTAGGAAGAATATTATCTTTTTATGTCCTGGGTGAAACGGAAAGCAGCTGTGGGGTCTCATGCTGGGCAGCCATGTGATCAGTGTCACTCTGGACCCTCAATTTCTGACCTGGGAAAGTGATTTTAAGAGGGTTGGGAAGCCCCTTCTCCCGTCCAGCCTGCAGAGGTTTGTGTGCAAAGCCCGGAGGGACCCCTTTGTCATTCTGCCCCAGACACCCTCAAGGGGCTGTGCCCACCCAGGGCACAGAATCAAGGGACAATTGAAGGCCCCTGGCTGTGGCCTGGTGTGATATTTGATAGGGACTAAAGCGCTGGTGAGACCCTCCCTCCAGTGTCTCTTCAAGTCCTGGATGTCCCATCTTGTTGCCCCTAAGGATTCATGGTGTGGTCTTGGCAGAGGCAGGGGGCACCCTCAGGACTGGCTGACCTCGAGGTCCCGGTGTTTGCACTGGCAGGGAGGGAGGAAGAGGTGACACCCATATCGCAAAGCCCAGCTTCCCTCCAAGGACTGAGTCGTATCCACAAGCTCTCACCTCTCGGATGAAGATCTCAGGGTTGTCATAGTTTAGGTTGACCACGTTGGGAAGGGTAACCCCTATGCGCAAGAGAGCTGCAGGCAGAGAAAGAGAAACCAAGTTCAGCCGGAAGGCAGTGATGGAGCGTCATCTTAAGCCTGGTCAGTGCTGAAGTTCTCATGTGCACTGCGACACTGAGTTCCACAGATACACCAGAGGTGGGAGCCATTATTAGACTCACTTTGCAGGAGGGAAAGTGGAGGCTTAGAAAGGGAAAGGAACTTAGCTGAGATCCCGCAGCTGCTGAACAGCCAAGCCAACAGGTGCACATGGGCAGCTGGACTCCGGAAGCCGCCCTCTTACCCTCCGAGCCTCGGAGATGGGAGAGGGGCCGGGACACAGCCTGGAGCAGGTGTAAGGCAGGAGGGGGCCAAAGGACCAAACTGGGGGGAGGGCAGGGCTTACCATTGAGGTGGTCCAGCAGGGGCTTCTTGAACACGGTGTTTATGAGTGCTCGCAACTTATGCATCTGCAGCCGCGGAGCCACGGAGACAGGGCCCACCCAGCAAGGGGTGGGGCGAGACAGACAAGCAGTACACACGTGAACACACAGACAGACACACAGACAGAGCAGGAACAGAGGGAGGGAGGAGGGCAGGTCACTCTTGTCCCGGCTTCAAGCAGAGACCAGCTATCCCAGGTCAGGTCAGCCTTCTGAGCATAAGGCACCCAGGAACCACCCGCCTGTGGAAAGGCTGAGAGACAGCACCTGTAGATATCTGACTGACACTCTCTCCCTGTGTGACAAACAGGAGGCTGGCTGTCCTACTGACGCTGCCTGACAGGTGGACTGGCCAGTAGAAAGACTGATGGGGCATATTGACTTGCAGGCCATTGTGGACGAAGGGAAACATGGTGGCCCAGCCGTGTCCCCTGACTGACGGAGCAGCCAACACCATCTCACGTTGGCTTGGCCAATTTACCAGTGGTGTCAGTGATTCTTGGGCTAACAGGTTGTCGACCACCAGGCAGAGTGACAGGCAGACCCACTGACTGACCCCCCTGAAGAGCCAAGGCTGACTGAATGGCTGGTCAGCAGAGAAACATCACGGGAAAAGCTGATCGTAGATGGACGGGCTGCTGACCGACCACTGTCCCTGGGCACCCCAGAAGGGAGCCTGGTCGTGGCGGCATATACAGGCACATATACACACAGGCACACATGCACACGTGCCCCTTGCCCAGGCTCATGGCCTGCCCACCCAGTGAGGGGGTATCTGGAGACCCCCACACTTACCTCAATGGACCCCACATTGGAAGAGGCCACAGTGAGCTGGATATCCCTGAAAGGGAAGCAAGAGAGCTAGAGGCAAAGGCCAGCGCCGTCCGCCCCCATGCCACGACTGCTGCACCCAAGGCTCTGTGAAGGGTGGTTTCCAGCCCATGGTGCAGAGGAACACACTGAGGCTGTGGGTCCAGGAGGCCTCACTTACCCCAACACAGACGTTGTCCCCTGAAGCTTCACCCTGGACACAGAGAGCTGGAGGCTAAGGTTCACTGTCTAGGTGAGTAGAGACAGCAGGGTGAAAGGGCGCAGGGACATGTGAAACCTTTCAGCTGGCCACCAGTGACCCCTGACTCCCACCCATCCCCCACTCATTCAGGTATTTGTGGGGCACAGGTCGCCAATGGGGGTGGTAAACAATAACTAAAGTAACCAGACAGGATCCTTTCAGGGAGTAGTGGGTGCCATGAAGGCAGAATGGTGGCATGGAGAGAGCTGGCTGATAGGGCCCATCTTTCTCAGAGTGGTCCTGGAAGGCTGCCCTGAGGAAGGCTGCAACATTTAAGCTGAGACCCGAAAAGCCAGCCATGCCAAGAACCAGGGAAAGAGTGTCCTAGGCACAGGGTATGGCATGTGCAAAGGCCCTGAGGGAGAAATATCCTGGAACATCAAAGGAATAACGAGAACAGTGTGGACTGAGCTGAGCAAATGAGGAGCCTGGGGCAGGAAGTGAGGTCTCCCTGAGAGTCCACACCCTCCCGGCCAGCCCCACCCAGCCCACCTCACTCACCACGTTGATGGAGAAAAGGGATTGGAAAGCCGAGTTGGAGGCCACAGCCAGGACCTCAATGTAAGGCTGCAGCTGCAGCGTGGCGTTGTTGGTGTGGATCATGACCTCAGGGGTGCTACTTAGCCGCGCCTTGAGCACCACAGGCATGGGCTCAGGGAACTGGTGGGCCACCTGGGGAGGCAGAGGGGAGAGAGGAAGGAGGCCATGAGGGGGCTAAGGCTGGGTGGGCTCTCCATTCCTCATTCCTCTGACGCTGATCAAACCATCTTGTACGTAACTAGTCCACAGATCAGGACCGTCCCAGGCCCCTGCCCTTGGGAACGCCGGTCTGATGGGAAATGGGCATGAGAACAGGCATAGCCTGTGCGGTCTGTGCCAGGAGGGAGGGAAGCTGGGGGGCCATGGAAGGTCAAGGAGCCTCCTGAACCAGACTAGGGGGTTGGTCCCAGGAAGAAATCCTGAGCTGGGTCTTGAAGATGGACAAGGGGAAGGAAACAGAAGGGATACTACGAGCGGAAGGCGGTGCTTGGGTACTTCTCTATGGAGGAGAAAAGAGTGTGATGTCCGGGCAGCAGGGGCCCTGCCTGAGAGGGCGCGGTGCCGATGTGAGGGTGGATGCTAAACCCCACTCCGGATAGATATGAGCCAGCAGAGATCCCACAGCCCAGACAGCGCCTCCCCCCCGACCCCAATCCTGGGTCTGGGTCCCGGGAATGACCAGAAATGTCACCAACCTCGGGGATGAGCTGGCCCAGCATCGAGGTGTTCAGCAGGTTGTCCTTGGACTTCTGAAATTGGCCCCCCACACCATGACAGCTTTTAGGGCAGCAGCTCCCCAGCTAGACCACGTCTTGCCTCCCACTTACCCCTTCCAACTTAACCCCGCTTAACCCTTCCAACAGCCCCCCTGTAACCCTAAAGCTCCAGCCGCCCCACCCGCCCATGGTTTGGCTTCCGTGGGGTCTCCCCAGGCTGGGCCACAAGATGTGCCTGCCCCACGTTCCCCAGGCAGCAGGTCTGGCCCTCACCAGCTGCCCTGTGACGTCCAGGTTGAGGGTACCAGCTTTCTGCAGCAGCAGGAGAGCAGAGTCAAACACATCCTGGGAGAGGCCCAAGGTCACCATGGCACCGCTGGTGCCCACGTGCTCCGGCAGCGTAAAGGGGGTGGAATTCACGGGAATGGGAATGGGCTTGCTCAGAAGGAAGAGAACAGCCTATGGGGGCGGCCAGAGAGGGAAACAAGCGGTGGACATCAGTAGGGAGATGGCTCCATCACATAACCTGGGCGCAAAGAGATGCCACCCACCCCGAGATGCCACACATCCAAGTCTCACACCTGGAATGCCATTCCAGCCCTTCTCCCCTCAACTCCCCTGCTCTCTGAGGCATCTCGCAGAACACGAGGACTCCAGAGGCACCGGCCTCCAGCTCTGGGATGACAAGGACCCACTCACGTTGACATCCAAGGAAATGTAGTCCTTAGTGATGTTGGGTGCATTGATCATGAAGTAGCGAATCTGGGACTCCGGACCCACAGGTTTGAGGCCTCAAGGAAACCGGAATGAAGGAGAAAAGAGGGCATACTTAGCCTCATCTACCAGTGCCTCGTCTATCCAGAACACTCCGTGTTGCAACTGCCTCGGTTAGCCAGCCCCGGGCCAGGGAACAAAGTGGGTAGGAGAAGGCCCCCGCGGAAGCAAACTGAAGTTGCAAAGTGCGAGCACCGAAGACTCAACCCCTTAGACCTGTTGACTCTTAGCGCAGACACACTTCCAACAGGTTTGCCTTCTGCTTTCCCCGTCGGTGGAAGACTAGAGACCCCAAATCAGAAGGAAGGGGAAGGGTCACCCTAGGCACGGAGCCACAGAGAAATGCTAGAGGCAACAAGGAAAAAGCAGGGAGTCCACATTTCCCACGGTCCAGACATTTGACTGACTTACACCGTCTCATTCGATCCTCACCGCAGTCCTGTAAGGTTAGGAGCCCATTTTACACACACACACACACACACACGTGCACGCACACACACACGTGAGCGCGCACACAAACTCTGGTGACTGCAGTCGTGCCTAGGAGTGTACACCTGGTCCAGCCGGCTCAGAAGCCCCTCTCACTCTCCCCTAATCACACTGCCTCCTACAGAAACTCAAAAGGCCCAGGCCCCCGGGCCATTCAGTTCAGGTGCACAGCAGTGCCTTCCGGGGAGGCGCAGCCAACAGTCCATTTCCTGGAGGAGGAGGAGGAGTTCCCCCAAGGCTCAGAATATTCCCACTGGAAAGGGCGAGGCCCTCGTGGGAACCACACCCCTGCACACAGCTGGCCAGGCTAGGTGGGCTGGCAGGTGAGGACTCAACCCCGCTGTCGGGAAAGCACAGCTCTTAGCTCCTCCCCCAAAGTCTCTGGATAGCAGAGAGGTATGTGTGTGTGTCCATTCAGATTTCTGTCTCTTTTTTTCTTTTTTAAAAAAGGGAAAAATCAGACAGGAGCAGGGGTGGAAGGTGTTCGGGGCGGTGGGGAGGTGAGCAATGGCTGATGGGAGTTGGCGGATGTATGCCCAGCCCCGCCCCTCGGGAGGGTGTTCGGTGTGTTCCACTCGGAGTCCCAGAGCTCCCCTGGGGGTGAGCCTCAGGTGCCCACAGCAGTACCTGCTCGTGAACACATCTCTCTCACCACTCCTCTCCTCAGCCAGGGCTCCCCTAAAGCCACCCCCGCCTGAGCCTCTTACACTAAAATCCTCATCCTAGGATCTGTTTCTGGGGGATTAGCCTAAGACAGGGCCTTCTGCTAGTATATTCCTAGCACCCCCTGGATAATGAGGCCCCCTGGAGAAACCAGAGGTGGGACAAGCCTGACGGAAGGTGGAGGGAGAGGGAGCTGTGACCCTGGATGGCGGTGGCCCCTGAGGAGGCAACCGGGGGCGGGGCCCTTGGGGGCAGGGCCCTTGGGGGTAGAAGGGCTGGAGTCCTGTGGAGGACATGCTGAGTCGGAGGGGTCTGTGGGACCCGCAGGGAGGCGTCCAGGAGGAAATGGGATATAAGCACCCTAGCCCTGAAAGGGGAGAGGGGCAGAGAGTCCAGCGAAGAATGCGGGAGATGTGGGAGCAAAGCCAGCGGAGGAGGGGGTCTCTGAATCTCCAGGCAGGGCAGGAGGCAACAGCAAGCTGCGTGTGCTTCCCTCACACACACACACACATATGTGCCTCCCTCACACACACATGCATAGGTGCCCCAGACACTCAAAGACATTCTAGAATTTGAAGATTCCCAGATTCCATCAATAACTGTTCAGTCATCTTACAGGTGACTTCCCGGAGGTCTAAGCTGATCCAAAGAGGGCATCTTGAAGGGTCTTAGGGCTCTCAGAGGGTCTCAGAGCTCCCCTCCCCCACCCCGAGACTGCCCAGCCTTACCAATCAAAGTTCCCAGGTGGACATTGAGGCTCTGCACGAGGTTGGAGATGCTCAGACACGCCTGTGACAAGACAAAGCGGCCTGGGCTAGAGCGGCGCTCAGCGCTGGAGGGAGTGAACCTGGGAGAATCTAGGGTCCCCATATGGAAGCTTCCCCCAAACTGGACACCGAGACTTGGAATACCCTCTTTCTCCACACCAGTGGGCATCTTTGGGCACCTCCTCTGGGCACTGGAGAGTCGGGGGGGGAAGCTGGGACCCATGAGCACCAAGAAAGAACAGGACCGTGGGACACCGCGGAGGTGGCCACAGCGGGGCCTGGGCAGCAGAGGCAGGAGCCTGCTGTGTCAGAGGGCCAGCGGTGGGAGGATGCCACCCAAAGTGGAGGCAGGCAGCGGTCAGCAAGCAAGGCCCGGGAGACTAGTGTTCTCCGGGGCACAGTGGGGCCAGAGAAGCACACTAAGGTGGGGTCACTGTGACAGAGGGTGGGGCAGGAGAGAGACTGCAATGCCAGGGCAGTCACTGCCTGGTCCAGGCCAGAGCTGGTGACGCTGGGCTAGGCGAGGCCAGGAGGCAGAGGAGAGGGCCGGGTCAGGCTGTGCTGCCTTCAACCCTCAAACCTCAGTTTTCTCACCTGCAAGATGGGGGGATGGCATGCAGTGGGCTGGTTTGGTCTCCACTACTGCCCCTTAAGGGAGGCGGGGTAGGAAGAGGCAGAGTTGGAGAACCGGCTCCCCCGTCAGCAGGGGGACCCTGGCACCTGGGGCGCCAGCTCTCACCAAGTCAGCCAGAGGCAGCGAGTGACAAGGGCTAAAACACTAACAGCGTCACTCACACTGCCCAAACTGTCCTAACCGCCTCGTGGGTGTTAATGCCCCTCAGCCCACAGCCAGCCCATCTCTCTGCACTGCACAGGTGGGATCAGGGCCCGGAGGGGAAAGGCCCAGACGGATCAGGTGGGCAGAGACTGGTTAGGTGACCCATCCAAGGTTTGGAGCTGGGAAGAAGGGGAACGGGGCTTCGAACCCAGGGCCCACACCCTTGTCCAGTCCCGTTTTGTCTTCTTTTCACAGCCACGTGGTCCCTGAAAGCTCTGTCCCCATCCCACCCTCCAGCACAAAATTGGGGCTGGCCTCAGAGACTGAGCCTCCCTCCCCCGTCAGCCCCACACCCGCCCTCCTTCGCGCCTCCCCGGCACTGCCCTGGCCTGTTGCCACAGCCCCCTCCCCGCTCTCCTGGGAAAAGGGAAGGAGCCCCATGAAGGGCCTTCTTCTGAAACAAACAAAAATAAATAAGCCGTACCCATCCCCGTCTCCCCATGCCTGCCGTGCCCCCGCCTTCACCGTGCCTGCGAGGCAAGCGGTGCCCTCCTGCCCGCGAGGCCTGGCCGGCCGCTCTTTACCTTGTTGCGCAGGACGGCTCGGATGTGTTGCTGCACCAGGACCAGCAGCTCGGGGGGTGCGCTGAGGGAGGGACACGGAAAGGGCTCCTGAGCCGGGGTCGGTGCCTCCAGGCCTGTCTCTTTGGCAAGGCCACGGTCAGGAAGAGAATCTCTCCCCTCAGCCAGGGGCCGGTGATCCCCATTCCACACCCTGCGTGGGCTGGACACGGTGCTGGCACCCTTGTGCCCACAGATGAGGAAACTGAACCTCAAAGAAGAGGTCGCTGATCTCGGGGTTTGGAAGTGGCTGAGACGTGAAAACGAGGCCGGGCTTGCGGGAGACGGAGAGGGCATTGCCAAAGCTGGGCTGTGCCGTGTCCGTGAGCAGCTGGCCCTACATCCACTCCGAGCCCAGTAAGGCGCGGCTGCTTCCTGCTCGGACTCCAGTTCCCCGTGACACCCTTCATCAAGTCCCCTTCCTGGGCCTGGGCCCCAGTGTCCTCTCTGAACAACGAGAGATGGGTCTGGGTTCCTGTGTCTCAGTGAACGCCTAGGAACCTCGCTAAAATGTTGGTCCAGGCTGCAGCCCAAGCTCACTGGCTTGCCTCCAGGGGAGGTGGGAGAACGGCATCTGTGTTTTTACTGCCATCGACCTCGGGGCTTTCGTCCATGGGCAGCACCGTGAGGGGATGAGAGTTCCACGCGGTGACCGGGGGACACAAGCCCGGGTGAATTTGTACCCAGCTCTTCTCCGGGGAACAGTCCTGTCAGAAGGCTCGAGCGCCTCCCCAGGAACCCCCAGCCACGTGTGGGAAGGTGTGGACATCAGTCAGAGGATTCCCAAGCAGTAGGTCAGTCAGGCTGCGGGGATTTGAACACCACCATCTGCCAGCTGTGTGGTCTTAGGCAAGTCACTTAACTGCTCTGGGCCTCTGTTTGTTCCCCTGTGAAATGGGGGAAATACTGACACCCTCCCGGTAGGATTACTGTGGACCCTGCTCAGGAAGGGCCGGGATCCCACCCAGCACACAGCAGGCGCGCTGGAGGCAGCACTGCTGCTCGCTTTAGATGAGGACATGGAAGGGCCACCCGACACAGTGAGAGCTTGGCATGCGCCAGCCCCCCCACCCCAACCCCGAACCTCGGACGCCCCATCTCTGCAGGGAGGGGCAGCCCTCCGAAATCTCTAACAGAGGCATCAGTCCTGAATCCTTTCAAAAATAGTGTGTGTGTGTGTGTGTGTGTGTGTGTGTGCACTGTCGTATGGTGTGGGGCTGGGCGGTGGAGGGGACACGGCCCAGGCCGTGTGTGACCTTGGGCAAGTCCCTCCCCCTCTCTGAGCCTCAGTGTACTCAGCCTTGAAACAGGTGTGATACTAGGGGCCTCTAAACCCATTGTAGTGACTGGATAAAGGCTTGAGTAGGAAGTTCAAGAAAGGACCACAGCCCAGGCACCTACCTGTGAGTGTCATCAAACACGATGGCTTTGTTGAAGAGTAACAAGCAGGTGGAGATGCTGACCACGGGGGTCCCGATGGAGCCCTGGGCCACGTGGGCGTCAGCCAGCAGCACCACAGGCACGACCAGCTCCAGGGGCTCGGGGGCTCTACGGAGATGCCAGACCTGAGCCCCAGCAGCACCGCCCAGCAAGGCCCCGTGTAGACTGGTGCCAGGCCCTGCAAACCCCCAGGCCAAGTCTGCCCCCCAGCAAACACAGACAGGACCCCCACTCAGGGTCACAGACGCTACAGCAATGGGTGTGGACTCTGGCTCTCCATGCCCTCTCATGGCAAGGCCCTGGGCCAGTCACTCCCCGCACGGAGCCTGTTTTCTCTTCTGTAAAGGGGCATAAGACTGGTGGTGCCGACCTCACAGGGCTGTGCTGCGTTTTCCACGCAGTGGTCACGTGATGACACCCTGCCTAGAGCCTGGCCCGCACTAAGCACTGGTAGAATGAAGTGCCCAGGGTTCAAATAAGAGATCCCTCTGAAGGCCCAGCTCACATTTTGAAAACTAAATGAATGTAAAGTGGCTGGTGCACAGAAATAATTCTAATAGCTGTTTATTGAGCACCTACTATGTGCCTTGTGCTGTGAAAAGAGGGATGCAATTTTAGTTACAGCAATGAATCCATTTGCTGCGACCCTCATAGTCTTGCTGCAAACATTCATCCCATTGGCAGAGGACAAAACTGAGGGTTGGAGAAATGAAATGACTCTAACTGCCCCTGAAAATTGACCTGCCCCGCCCCCTGCAACCAGCAGATTCACTCACCGAAAGACCTTGACAGTGAAGTTGGCTGCTGCCCGCAAGCGTACCCCCAAACCGTCAATGAAGTTCAGGTAAAGGCGGGGCACGTGGACGTCCAGAATCTGGATCCTGCCGGGTAGGAGAGGAGGTGACGAGGGAGCTCCCGCTAAACTGCGGAATCAACTTGGGTGGGTGCCCCGGGCCACAGCCACACTGGCCACGTTATAAATAAAGAACAACTTTCTGACGATTGGAAATATGGGACAAGGAAGAGGCAGCAAGTTCCCCATCACGAGGGCATGCAAGCCCTACATAGACAAGCACCAGGTAGGGAAAAGGTACAGAGAGCACCCTAGCCCTGGACAGGGTCAGATGATTTCTCAGGCCTTGGAAGGATTTTAGTGTCTGACTGAGGTCTGGAACGCTGGGAATGCGGGGAAAGAAAAACTTTGAGAGGCACAGAGAGCAGAAATCCCCTCTATACCATTCTAGTGAACAGCTTTGGCTTGTAGCCCTCCAGCAATGGGAAACTCACTCCCTTCAAAGTTATTCAGATTGCTAAGACTTTCCAACTAACCTATGTTTGCTTTTTTCCCCCCTAAATGAAAGTCATTTTTTCCCTACACAGTACTTGGGGGGGGGTGTGATTCAGATGCTACAAATGGTGTAAGTTTTTAAAGTCACATCAAAACTCCACCCTCAAAAGCCCTCACTGTTAGCACTTGGGTGACATCCTTCCGTGACTCTCCCTAGGACACAGGCTGACCTAGAACCTGTTTCTTTTCCCTTGACAGCCATCCTGGGTGTGTTCCCACACCTACCAACAAGGACACTCGAGTTGTCCCTAACCAGCAGCACGCTGCCCGCCTGTGGCCAGGCCACAGGTCACTCAGGAGCCCTCAGCCATAGGGGTTGCTGTCATTCCCCGCTCTCCACTGTGACCAGCCGGGCCTTGAGCGGTGTCCCAGCCGCAGGGAACTCACACTGGGGGCCTTCGAGCAAACTGGGCTTGTGCCCACCCAGGTGTTAAATGTTTATACTTAATTGTCATCATTCAAACCTTGACAGATTCTGTAAGTTCTCTCGGGAATCCAGACACCTACAACAGGGAGTCTGCATCCCCACGTGGATGGGGTCACCTGGCCCAGGCCCCGGGGACAGCTGAGTCGGAGACACCCCTGCCTGTCTCTGCCTCGGAGTTTCTGTGCATTGCGAGGGGTGTGGAGGAAAATTAGGCTCCCACTTGCACCCTAAATTCGGTGCCTAGCTTCTGGAGGAAGTAGCCAAGAGTCCTGCCAGCCCTGGGGACCCAGAGGCCACAGTCTTGGCCCCTGGGGACAGAATGCTACCAATTCAGAGGCACCAGTCCCCACGTCTCCACTTTGGTCCCATCTCCAAGTCCTCTTGTGACCGCTCGCCGAGTGGGTGGGGGTGTCCGACCTGGTGAGGGGGCCACACCCAGCTGTTCTAGGAGGCGTCCGCTGCGGACCAGGGCGCCTGTCTGCTGGGCTGGAGCGTCTTTCCCAGGGGGTGAGAGCGCGCACCCACCGGTGCGAACACTCACCTGGTGATGGTGCGAGCACCTTATCTGGAGGACAGGAGCACTCACCTGGTGGGCTGAAACCCCTCTCCTCTCTGTTCCAGGAAGTATGGGACAGGGACCTGCAGGGCCTGCTGGAGGGGGTCTTTCCCGACTTTAGACACTGTGGGGCCAGACAGGGCGAGGTTAGGCGGTCTCAGGAGCCACTGAGGGAGACCACACCACCCAGCACCTGCACCCCATCCTGAGCAGAGAGGCCGCAGAGCCTGGAAGGGTCAGGCTTGTCACCCGGCACACGGGGGCCAAGCCCTCCTCACGCCCTCCTTGGGTGCACTTCTCACACCAGGCCCGCCAGCCATGCCTTCCCTCTCTCTCTGTCTCTCCAGTCCCTGCTTGTCTACCCTGCTCCTCAGAAACAGTAACATCTTTTGTCCTTTTCCCAGACTCTGGCAGGAAGCCTACCTCCTCTGGAGCCCCCTCAAGTCCCCAAGCCGAAGGGGACCCCTAATCAAACAGGAGTGGGGAGGCCTGGGAGCTGGGTGCTGAGGACTCTGGAGTCCCTCAGGTTCTGGGTGCAAACCCCAGCTCTGCTACTATCTGTGTGACTGCTCTGTGCCTCAGTTTCCCCACCTATAAATTTGCAGAGATTACAATGGTACCCATTACAGAGGGTCCTTATAACCATATCAGTGCACAATTAACATTCACTCTCCCTGCTGCTATTTGTTCTGGGGATAGTAATGGCTATCATTCTATAGTGCCTCCTTTGTGCCAGCACAACTCAGTGCTGTAGGTCCTGTATGACGCCCCGGTTACCTAGAGGTGAGGACACCTGGCAAGGAGAAGTCAGATCTGGGCTGAGGCACCCGGTTCCCAAGGCCCTGGACTTCCTCACACAGCTGTACTGCTGGGCCAGGAAAGGTGCTGACTACATGTGACTGGGATTAATGGAGGGGATGGTGCTGCGAGAGCATGACATGAGGAGTCCAAAGGCCCAGGCTCTGCTCAGACTCACTGTGGCCTCTGGATCCCTCTGGGCCTCAGTTTCCCCAGACCCAAGCATAAAGGCAGTGGTCTCTATGTTCCCAATGCCCCTCTTCTTAGCCTGACCATCTGTGGCTGAGCCAAGGCTCATGCCCAGGCCTCTGGACTATATCTACGGCGCTCCCCGCACAGGGCAGAGATTAGACGACACTGGTAAGAAGCCAGCCAGCCAGCCTGGCCTTGGAAGGAGGCGTGTGGGGCCCGGGCCTCCTGCCACATTTCCACCGAGAACAAACATGGCCAGGTGCACCTGCGTGGCTGTCTGGGACAAAGGAGGCTCACATGGGACAGGTGGAGAGAAGGTGGCCAGTGGGGGGCAGTGGTCTCATGTCCCTCCCTGCAGGCATCCGTGCCTGGTCCCTTGTGCCAGTCATGCTCTAACACGGATCACTGACCCCCTTTCACCACCTGCCTGTCTGTCCAGATACAGGGTCTTGAAAGGCGTGCACGACCAGGACGCCCTGCTGCTTCCCTGAGCCGCTGCCTCACTGCTTCGTAGCCTGGGCCTCGCTCGGAAAGTCCCTTCTACATTCTGACCCGAATCCCTCAATCCCTCACACTGTAGCCTGGACCCCGAAAGCCACCCTAGGGGCAGCTGGGGGGACAGCTTCTGTCCCTCCCTGGGCCTAGTTTTCCTCACTGCACCTTCCCCAGGGGATGGAGCAGAGTCTAGGACAAAGGCCTTGGCTGGGCCGGTGAGCGGCGGTTCTTCCCGCTGTGACCCTGGCAGGGATCTAACTCCAGGATGCTCTCCCACACACATGCACACAGAGACCCCTCCATGGACACACACGTACAACCAGGGTGGGCAGCCACACCTGCAAACACACATCCATGCACCATGGCATTTGCACACATGCCCATGGTCAGGCACCTGCCCGACACTCAAGGACACGTGTGGGCACATCACCATGAATTGTCAAACCCCCACACAGGCACACACAAGCAAAGTTCCCACTCAAGCTGGCCATGCCTCCTCTTAGGCCCGTGTGCCCAACCCTGCGGGCACACGTGCACATTGGACATGACAAACGCCCCCATTTGTGCATTCACTTAATATTTGTTGAGCAGCAAGCACTGTGTCAGGAACTTCTTGGGGGTGAGGGACACAGTGACAGATAAGATCCGAGTGGGTCCTCAGTGGGCTTTTGAGTTCATAGATGCACACACACACTTAGGATTGCACACACACTCACTCGCACACGCTCAAGCACAGACCCACGCGGGGCAGCCCAGTGACGCGACTCTTACCGTAGCTCAGCATGGCCTTGTTGAGTCTGATCACAGTGCCTGGCATGGAGGCGCCCACCGCAGGCAGGAGCAGCACCAGCAGCAGGCCCAGCCTGCACACCTGAGCCATGGTGGTCCTGGTCACTGCCCCCCAAATCTGTGGGCTGGGGTGGGGACAAGCATCAGGGAGCTTGTCCAGAATCTCCCCAAACCCCACCCCAGCCTGGAGGCCGAAAGTCTTGAGCGGGATCCCAGCCCCGCCCCAGGCTCTACACAGCTTTGCATCTCTGCATCTGGAAGATTGCCTTCCCATGCCTGCTTTGTCAGGAACCTCGAGGGGTGTGGGCCCCTAGGCCCAGAGAAGACATGGCTTTGCCCAAGGCCACACAGAACACTGGGGTCAGTGCAGGACCCAAGCCATGCCAGAAGAGGATGGTGGGACTCCCAAACAGGGAAACTGAAGCCCAGGCCCACCGCCCCGAGGCCCAGGGCTGCGTCACCTGATACCAGGAGTACAGCCCAGTGTGACAGCCCATTCTGGGGTCCAGCTGTCCTAGTCTAGCCAGCGGAGGACCTAGGGTGGCTCCTGTCCTCATCCTGTCCTGTGCCAGGGTAAGGAAATGTCCAGAAAGTGGGCCTCTTCATCACCCCCTGGCCCTATTTACCCCTACCCAGCCAAGTGGGCAGATAGACCCGTGTCCAGCTCAGAGAGAAGGAGCTACTCAGGAATGAGGGGCCACTGCTCAAATGGGCTGAGTCCTGCTAAGGCAGCCCCTCCCCAGAGTCCCACAGCAAGACCAGGGATGAGCCCTTCTGCAGAAGGCCATTGAAAGTAGTGTCCCCATTGAATAGACAGAGAAGGTGAGGTTCCTCCTTGGAGGAATGCCAGCTCATCCTGAGTCCTACCTCAGGCGTCCCGGGACGGGTGGACTCTCAGCCCCAGCCAAGCCCTCCTCTGCCCCAGGCAGGTATGGAGGCTGCTTTATAAGCCTCCCTGGTGCGTAGGACCCACAGGGAAGGGACATGGGGAGGGACAGGTTTGCTTGTGGTTGAAAGTGTTTTCCCTGCAAACACGGCCTGTGCCAAGGTGTCTCATCCCACAGCAGCGGTGGGGCTGCCACGTAGCCTGGCCTCGCTGCCAACTGCTGCAAGACCCTAGGGTTGGACAGCTCTGGAGATCTCTGTGGGGAGGTCTGCTCCCAGTAGGGACCCCTCATCACCCCAGCCAGGCCTGGCCAAGCCCAGGCAGGAGGGAGTGCCCGAAGTCAGGGGGAGGGCCGCAGTTACCTCTCAGGCCTGGTGCCTCCACGCTGGCCCAGAAACTTGACCCTTTTAGGAGGGACAGGAGGCTGCCTGAGCCCCAACCCCAGTGACTGGCTGGGTCCTGATCCCGGTCTCACAAGAACCCCATCCCTTGTCACAGACGCCACCCTGATCCTCATCAGACATTGAGCCCTAATTCAAAAGACAACAGACAAGGGAGTGTGGATGGCCCAGTCGCCACTACTTAACACCCCAAACTCGCTCCAAATGCCAATCCCACTCAGAATGGATTTAGCCCGTTATCTCCTTCTGCAGTATAAACCCCGGGCTCCACCTTGGCTATATGGGCCCAAGGAACTGGGCAAATGTGAAGAAAGTTTGCATATGCATGTGTGTGAGGGTTTTGTGTGTGTTTGTGTTTGTGTGTGGTTATGCATGCCTAGTCATATGTACACATGTGTTAGGCCATAATTATCAACACCAGAGGAAAGTGTGTGTGTGTCCATGAAAAGGTCATGTTGTCGCATTGGTTTATGGTGTTACATGCCTGGTCATGTGACCTTACGTGAGTGCAGGTGTGGGGAGTTCTGTACATAGTACACACAGGGTCTGGCACAAATAACGCCTGTTTTTATTACAAAATCTTTTATTACAAAATCATAAGCATAGAATTCTGCAACATAACAATATGACTCAAGTATACCCTATGACACTTTAGGTGAAATGTTCAAAGTAAAACTATAAGTTATTACACCCATATTATTACCCCACCAACCACACTCAAGCAGGCATTACTTTTGCAGGACTCGGTGTATGTGGGCTTGGTGTACTGAGTATGCCTGCGGGACCGTGTGTGCATGGTGCTAAGTGCATGTGTGTGTGTGTGCATGCGTACCGTGAGCTGCCTCCTGTGTTGGGAGGGGTGCACATGTGTGTGTGTGCACACATGTGTGGGCACCGGAGGTGGTGGCATAACTGCAGGGGAGTCCCCTTTGTTTCTCTGTGTGACCCACCTGGGGTACAAGGATAAAAACCTCAGGCCCGCTCACTCCAGAGCCCTCCACGGCTCCCACTGACTCCACACTAGCCCAAATGTCAGACCCAGAACCCAGGCCCACCCCATGCTGGGTCCCCACTAGAGCAACAGAACCAATGGAGTCCACAGACACCACCTCCCCCTCCCCCAGGGGCCAGAGCTCACGTGGACCCACCTGCCTTCCGGCCAGAGTGCCCCTGCCCTATCCTGTAGGTGAAGAGGAGTGAGACGAGCCAGCTGCGCACTCACTAACTCCCTACTCCCAGCCTTGGTTTGTCCAGCCCTCCTGGCCCTCACCGTAGCGGAGACAAACAGCAGAGTCCGTGAAGAGGGGCTCAAATATTGACAGAATCCACTCGCAGTGTTTGCTCTCAGCATGAGCACTTCCTCTTCCTCAGCATCTCCAGCTCAGGGGCACCGAGGGCAGCCAGCAGACACAAAAGAGGGAGATTCTCACCAGCCCCTCCTCCATACCTCATGGCAAGCACCATCCAGCGGCACCTGCTCCGTGCACGATATTCTGCCAGTCCCTTTGCCTCATCCGCAGGGGCGGGGGCTGCGTCTGCTCGCCCCTGCAGCCTCTGCCTGGAACACACCAGGTGCTTCGTAATTCAGCATAAAGTATAGGCTGCATGAATAATGAATGTACAATTGTAAGACCCTTGTAACAATTATAATGGCAACATTTCTGGGCTTCCCCTCCACCAAATATTCTTCAGGGCACTGTATGAGTTTCCTATTGCTGCTATAACAAATTAGCCCAAACTTAGTAAGTTAAAACACAAATTATTGTCTTAGCATTATAGGAGGTTGGAAATCCAAACTGGGTCTCCCTGGGCTAAAACCAGGGTATTGTTCTCTCTCTAGAGGCTGTAGAAGAGGATCTGTTCCCTCACCTCCATTCCTGGGCTCATGGCTCCCTCCTCCATCTTTAAAGCCAGCAGGTTGGGCTGAGCGCTCCTCAGGCTGCCATCCCTCTTCTCCTTTGCCTCCCTCTTCCACTTATAAGGAAGGACCCTTGTCATTACACTGGGCCCACCTGCATAATCTAGGAGATTCTCCCATCTCAAGGTCAGCTGATTAGCAACCTTAATCCCATCTGCAAGCTTTAACTCCCCTTTGTATGTAACCAAACATATTCACATGTTCAAGTTTTAGTACACAGGCCTTTTTGGGGGACCATTATTCAGCTACCCACAGGTACTTAGCCTGCAATTTGAGCAATGGCCACCAGGGGGCAAAGTGAATTCATTTCAGCTTCACAATCCAAATAGGCCCTCTCCACAGGCAGGGCCAACAGAAATACAAACAAACAAGGAACCTAAGAAGATGGCAAGTCTAGGACACTTGGGGCAGGAAGGGCTCTGGAGCAGGAAAACATATGGCCCGGATATTGGAGCCTCAGCTCTTGCCCCTGTCCCACCTCTAAGGCCCTGACGTGACCCTTCCTGTCTGGAGCCCTCCATCTCCCCATCTTAAAAGTGGAAAGCTGGTCAGAGTGGGTTCCTCCAAGAGAAAGTTCCAGGGCCAAGCTGGTGACAGGGCAGACCCCACCCCCCACCCCTGCTCTGTGAGGTCACAGTGCCCACAGCTCCACGTGACCCAGGCAGATTCCACATGACAGGTTCCAGGGAACGCTAGGAGGCTCCGGCAGCAGCAGCTTCCTCCTCGCCGACTCCCAGAGAAGGACATCGATGCCACGGTGCCCAAGGAGCCCCAGGGACCTGTGTGACCCACCCGAAGATATGGCGCCCCCCTGCAGGAATCCCAGGCCCCGGAGGTGAGGCTGGCAGCCCCTCCCTCTGCCCAGCCCTTTCCAGTTCACACAGTCCTTCCCTTCTGCTCTGGGAGGTGAGCCGGCATTGCCACCTGCACTTCACAGACACAGCAACTGAGGTCAGAGGGTCTGACAGTGGCTTTTCTAAAGTCCCCCTGCCAGGGAGTGGTGGAACGGCCATCCTTTCAGCCTGTGTCTACTGAGCTCCTGCCGCGTGCCAGGCACTGGGCGGAGCGCTGGGAGCCCAGTGTTGTGCCCGCTCAGGGTCAGCAGACCCGGGTCTGTCCCTGATTCAGCAGCTGGTGGTCTTGGGCAAGCTTCTCTGCAACTCCGTTTTTCAGTCTGGAACGTGGGCACCATGTTCCTTGTGAACTGTAAAACGTCACTGTGACTCTTGTCAGCCCTAGGGTCGTCCAAAGAGGCCGGAATCCCAACAGGACCACAGAGGAGTCCTTGCTGAACACGAGTAAGCCAGGAGGGGAGAAGGGAGCCCTGGGGTCTTTGTGGACAGCAAGGGGCTGAGGCTCAGAAAGGTCAGAAGGGCAACCCAGGGACGCGTGTGGCAAGGGGGAGGACACGGGGCAGGGATGCTCTCGCCAAGCTCTAGGAGCTTCCCAGCTGTCTGCAGGCACCATGGCCCAGAGGTCAGAGGTGACACGACAACCCTGTGTTCTCTGCAGATAATGACTTGCTGACGTCAATTCGTCTCAACACCACAACCCCAGTCCTGACTCAGTGCATGCTGGGATGTGTGTGTACGTATATCCAACCACCTCAGGCCGGGCTGACCTGGGGTTGGGGGGTAAGGTCTGCGCTGGGTTGCAGGGGAGGGAGGGAGCTGCAGGTTGAGTTCTGGAGGTCTTCCCATCAGAGGCATCAGGGATGTCATTCCAGCCAGGATCTCTTTAGTGGTTGGAGGGAGTGGAAGAGAGACGTGCAGTTTGGAGGAGGAGCTGACCGCCAGCCCTCCCCGACTCTGACACCAGCCTGGCCACTGGGTCAGGAGAGAACCCCGGTGAAGTCAGGGGAGTGGTCTGGTGCAGCTTGCCCTCACTTCAGTCCACCTAAAGGTGGGCCTTTTACTTCTGTGTTCATTGCCCATCCTTCCATTTATTCATCCACACAGTCCTGTATCCAACCATCTGTCCATGCCGCCACCTGTTGCAATGCACCCGTGCATCCCTTAGTTCCTCCATCCATCCGTTCACCAAGTCATCCACTAATTCGCCCACCTTTGTTAATATTTCATCCATCAGTCATTGGCCCCTCCATCCTTCCACTCTTCCTCTCATTCTCCCATCCTCTCAGCCATCTTTCTATTGATACATCTTCCAAACCATTCTATCTGCATATCCTCCCACCTACTCATCCATCCTGGTTTCCTGCTTTTTGTCGAGCTCCACACTGGGCAATGCTGGGTACTCACGATGGGCCAGACAAGGATCATGTCCTTGAGAAGCTCCCAGAGTCTAGGAATGGGCATTCACACATCCCAGACATTTTTTGTGTTCCCGTGTCACTAGTAAGCAGTGCTCACCTACAGCACTCATACCCACTCCACACTGCCCCTTACCCATAAGCCGAGTGGGGCTGCCCTGGGCTCAGCGAGCAAGTCAAGGGGAGTTTCCCAGCTCCAGGACAGTCGGCGAGTCATTGTAGAATAAGAACAAGGGTGCAAATACTCCTTGGTCTTCTATCTCCTCTGCAGCCTGGATCACCTGCCTGGCCTGCTTCCTGAGGACTCAGGCCCAACACATTTTATTCAACACCTGCAGGTGAGCAGGGGCATGTGAGGGACGGGTGATAGGGGGACTGTAGCAGCCCCCTCCCCGGTTTGAACCTCCCCTCGATCTCCAGACCAGATAACCTATCCCACACCTGGCTTTTATCAGACCTCCTCACCCCAGAACCTACTGTGGCTCCCCATTGCTCCACCACCTTGGCCTGCAGTCCTCTGAAACCCTGTCTCATCCTTTCTTTCCGAGCTGCCCTCATTCTACTTCCAGCTGTGGACCTGTTGGGCCAGCAGGGCTAGGGTTCTCACTCCCTGGACCCACTCTTTCTATGCCTGCGTCCACACCTTTGTTTACGCTTTTCTTCCTGCCTGGAATGCCCATCCCATCCCTTCCCTTTACCCTTCTGCCTCTGCAGACTCCTCTGAATTCCTGCAGAGCTTTCCCCCTCATTCATTCACTTGTTTACACACTAAATGTTTCCTTAACACCTACTCTGGGCTCAGCCTTGGCTCCCAGCTGGGTGGGGAAAGCAGACACCAAAAACCGTATGAATGTGGGGAGTGTGAGTCTGGAGGTTGTAGGAAGAGGGGACCTTTGAGCTGAACCCTGAAGAATGTGTTCTCCAGGAGGGAAGATGGGAGGGAACAAACAGGGTGTAGATGGAGAAGGGGAGTGGTGAGGACACGATGGCCATGGCCACCGTGAGTTGATCCCTGATGGCCCCAAATGCTGGGGTAAGAGCTTGCTCTCCTCTGTGATGCTTCGGAGCCATGGAACATGGCCAGCGTCTTGGAGAGGGTGTCACTGCCCAGAGAAGGACCCTCCCCCAGGGTGGGAAAGAGCCAAAGGCCTTTGCACAAGGGACTGGCCAGCCTGTGCAAAGCCCTACCTCACCTCGGTCACTGCTTCTCTGTCTTCCAGATGCAAGTTGCTCTTCCAGAAGCTCGTGGAAAAGACAGGTGTCCTGGTCCTCTGTGCTTTTGGTAAGTTCCCGGGGCTCTGCCCCATCCTGGGTGGAGGTGTCCCTGGCTCCCGCCCATCCCGGGGAGGGAAAGAGTGAGGGCTCTGGCACTGCCTAGGTGACAGTGGGTAAAACACTGCCCCTCTCTGAGCCTCAGTTTCCCCATCTGTCTGATGAGTGTTGCTGTGAGGATTAATTAAAATGATGACCAATACAGTTTTTTTTGAAAGCTCAGAGAAGCCTGGACAACTGTAAAGCTCCCCAAAAACCATGCTATGGTGACTTTTACTCCCCCTCTCTGGGTTTCCATGGCTTCCTTCCAGCCACCACCCCCTCCTCCCACATGACAGCTCTGCTCCCAGGAAGTATTCTCCCTGCCCTCCGATGTAAGCGGACAGGGGTGGATTTCCCAGAAATTCCCAGGAAACTTAGCCCAACCAATAAGATAATTTAAAATAACAGCTTTGAGATGCAATCCTTGTACCATAAAGATCAGCCTTTTAAAGTGTGTAATTCGGTCACTCGGGTGTGTTCACAAAGCTGAGGGCTCACCAGCACTGGCAAAGCCCAGGGTCTTCACAGCTGCCCCGTAAAGCAGCTCCCCAGTCACTCCCGTGCTCCTGGCCCCAGACCCGGACACCACTCATCTGTTTTCTGTCGTTACGGATTAGTCTACTCTGGACACTTCCTATAGATGGAATCACACGACATGCGGTCTTTGTGGCTTCTTTTACCGATAATGTTTTCAAAGTTCCCTGTGTTGTAGAATATGTTAGCATTTTACTTCTTGTTGTAGCTGAATAAAAGGACACATGGCATTTTGTTTGTCCACTCATCAGTTGATAGATACTACAGTTGTTTCTGCTTTTTGGGTTTATTATTAATAATGCTGCTATTAATGTCCCTGTGAAATTTTTCAGGGACATGCGTGAACATGTGTTTCCAGTTCTCTTGGGTGTATGTCTAGGCACAACGTTCCTGGGTCATGTGGTAACCCTATGCTTATCTGGGGAGCTGCCAAACTGTCTTCCAGAGTGGCTGCACCATTTACGTTCCTAGCAGCAACGCACGAGGGTTTCAGTTTCTTCACATGCTCACCAACACTTGTTATTGTCTTTCTTATGTTAGCCATCCTAGTGGATGTAAAGTGGTATCTCACTGGTTTTTATTTCATTCTCTAACTATTAGTAATGGTGAGCATCTTTTTATGTGTTATTGGCCATTGGTATATCTTCTTTGGAGAAATGTCTATTCATATCTTCGCCCATTTTTATTTTACTTTTTTAAAAAAATGATTTATTTATTGTTAAAGAGAGGGGAAGGGAGGGATAAAGAGATAGAAATATTACTGTGTGAGAGAAACATCGATTGGTTGCCTCTCACATGCCCCCAACTGGGGACCGGTCCACAACCCAGGCATGTGCCCGGACTGGGAACCAAACCAGTGACCTTTCACTCTGCAGGACAACGCTCAACCAACTGAGCCATGCCGGTCAGGGCTTTGCCTATATTTAAGTTGGGCTGTTTGTCTTTGTGTGATTAAGTTGTGAGCATTTCTTGTATAGTCTGGTTACATGTCCCTTATCAGATGTGTGATTTGCAGACACTTTCTCTCATTCTATTGGCTGTCTTTCCACTTTCCTGATAGTGTCCTTTGCAGCACAATTTTTTTTAATTTTGATGAAGTCAATTTATCTATTTTCTTTTGTTATCTGTGTTTTTGGTGTCATAGCCATGAAGATTTATTCCCATGTATTCTTATAAGATTTTTATAGATTGACCATTACATTTAGGTCCAGGATCCATTTTTTAGTTAATTTTTGTATATGGTGTGAGGTCAGGTCCAACTTCATTCTTTTGAGTATAGATACCCAGTAGCTTCCCCACCATTTATTGAGAAGCATGTTCTTTTTCCCATTGGATTGTCTAGGCACACTTATTGAAAGTCATGTGACCATAAATGGGAGAGTTTATTCCTGGACTCTCGGTCCGGTCTCACTGACCCATGTGTCCCTCTGTCTGCCAGCACAGCCCTGGGTTGACTGCTCTAGCTTCGTGGTGAGTTTTGAAATCTAGAGGTCTGAGTCCCCCAGTTTTGTTCTTTTCAGCGTTGTTTTGGTTATTGTGGGTCCCTAATGTTTCAATATGAATTTTAGAATCAACTTTTTCATTTCTGTGAAAAATAATATATTCTTGGGAGTTTGACAGGGATTGCATTGGCCCACAGATGGATCAATAGGGAGCACTGTTCTGTATTGTTAAAGTATTAGCAACATGCAGTCTTTCAACCCAGGCACGTGGCTGTCTTTCCACTGTTGATGGGCATCTCTGTGTCTTCTTTAATTGATTTCCACAATGTTTTATAGTTTTGTAGTTTTGTACTTTTTTGTTAAACTTATTCCTAAGTATTTTATTCTATGAGATTTATTGTAAATGAAATTGTTTTCTTAATTTTATTTTCAGATTATTCATTCCTAGTGTTTAGAAATAAGTTGATTTTTATATATTGGTCTGGTATTCTGCAATCTTGCTGAACTCATTTATTACTTCTGACACCGGGCAAGATACACAGTCTTGAATACTTTAGGATTCTATATGCAAGATCATGTCATCTGCTTTTTATTTCTTTTTGTTGATTAATTGACCTGGCTGGAACCTCCAGGACAACTTTACATTGAAATGGCAAGAGCAGACATCCCTGTCTTGTTCCTGATCTTAGAAAGAAAGCATCCAATCTTTCATCCTTAAAGATAATGTTAGCTGTGGGTTTTTATAAATGGCCTTTATCACATTGAAGAAGTTCCTTTCTATTTCTATTTTGTTGAGCGTTTTCATTTGAACAACCAGTAGGTTTTTATGCTTTTATTAATGGCTTGAACAGTAGGATTTCAGACAACACAGATATCATAAAATGCAGGGGAGAGCACCCCCTCTTCTTCACTTCATCAATTACCCATGGTAGGATTGGGACAGGTGAGGGAGAGAAGACATGGATTGTTCGGTTTATGTGAGATACTCTGCATACATGACATCATTCAGCCATGAAGTGTGTATTACTGTTATCCCATTTACAGATGAGGAAACTGAGGCATACGGAGGCTAAGTAACTTCTCCCAAAGCTGCACAATATTAGTAAGAGTCAAAGTTGGGATTTGAACCCAGATGCCTTAACTCCAGACCATAAGTTCTTAACCTTTCATCGCAAATGGCTCATCCTCGTTCCTCTGGCCCCACAGGATTCTGGATGTTTTCTATACACTTACCATCCAAAGTGGAATTCTGGCAGGTGAGTATGTGCTCTCGTCAGCCCTATCGCTGACTGGCCTCTCCCTGGTCAGTGTCACCTCTATAGGCTCCTCTCACTGTCGCCACACCTGGGCCCTAATCAGTTTCTTATTCATCCCCACTCCAAATCTCTGCCTTTGGCATGCCACTCACCTGGAACTCATCTCTCCCACCAAAACGTGGCTTTCAGAGACAAGATGCAATATTCTCTCCTCCAGGATGCCCCTCCTGTCACTCACTCGCAGAGACAACCCAGCTCTTCTTTATCAAGGCCCCCACATAAAGTGGGAGGGTGAGGCCAGGAAACACATCACTCTCTCCACTCAAGACAGTTTGTTCTGCTCCAATAAGATGAGACCATTTGCTCTGTGGTTCCTGGGGGAATCATGGCTATTCTCCCAACTGTACGGGCAACATTGAAGGCAGAGCCAGGTCCTATCCATTCCAGCAGTGTCTGTCTGCCTCAGGGCCAAGCACAGGGTTGACACTATCAATGTAGGATGACAGTACGGCCACATGGGAGTGTGAATGGAAAGAGGCATAATGAAAAACAAACCAACCAACCAAGTAATAGGAGAGCAGTTATGTGGAACACATTCTAAAGGTTTAACATAAATACAACTGGAGTATACAATGTCCAGAAAACACTAAAAAATTTGAGAGAATGAAAGTGATGGATGTAGGGGTTGGAGGAAGTGTTTGGGGGCTAGATGAATGAATGGAAAAGTGGATGGATGAGAAAATGGGTAGACAGGCAGATGGAGTATATGGGTGGGTGGGTGGGTGGATGGATGGATGGATGGTTGGATAGATGGGATAAATGGATTGATGGGAGGATTAATGGATAAGGTAAAGTAAGTAGATGGGAGTGTGGATGGATGAGGAAGACTGGATAAATGGAGTAGATGGATGGGATGGTGGGTGGACGGGAGGGTAGGTGAACGTGGATGTGAATGGATGGATGGATAGAAAGGAAGGTAAATTGGACTTGGGGTAGATGGTGGATGGGTGGATGGATAGAAGAGTAAATAGGAAGGTAGATGAATGGACAGATTTATGGTTGTGGGAAAATGGATGGGTGAAGCTCTGTTGAACCCAGATTAGACCATCTGAAGGAGATTCCTTGCTTCCTCAACCCCCCACCAGGATGACAGTATAAATAGTCCACTGCAGAGTTTGAGGTAAGAAGAATTTGCTAAATAGTTCTATTAACACCTAAAAACCAGAGCTACGGCCAGGATCTGGGATGTATTGACTAACAACGTGGGCACTGAAGTCAGACCAGCCTGGGTTAAAATCCCCACCCCCACACTCCCTACCTAGCTAATCGCATGCAAGACACTTTACCTCTCTGGTCCTTTGATGCCTCATTTATGACATGAGACATAACACCCATTTTATCTGGGTAATTATGGATGTTAAAAAAGATATAAGCTGTCTTGAATAACTCCTAGCCCATAGTTAGTGCTCAGCAAAAGGTAGCTGAGAAGAATTTTAACCAAGATATTCCCTGGTGGCAGTATCCTTAATTGCAGATGAAATACTTGGGAATATTTGAAAGGAGCTGAGTTAAAGAATATCCCAAGCAGGAGGAGGAGCATGAGTACTGTTTTAGAGCTAAGAACCTGGATATGTCAGGGATGGGCCCAAGAGAGTGGAAAAGTGTAAAGCTAGTTTTTAATGGGCTGACTGGGAAAGGTAGAAGCTGAGGGTGGTAACAGCATCACAAATCACTCCTTCCTTATAAGGATGTACCAGGAGAAGGTGCGACATCACACTGGGGAAATCCAGGACCTCCGCGGTAACATAACCCAGCTCATTGCCAAGCTCCAGGAGATGGAAGCCATGTCAGATGAGGTGAGATGCTGGTCATTCTGCCCCAAACACCGAACTCCTCTGTTGGATGCGGTTTCCCATATCCCAAGTTTTGGTGTGGCGCATTGCCCAACAACTTCCTGAAGAAGAGTGAAATAAGAGGTGCATTTATTTTTTTAGAACTTGCATGTTTGAAAATGTTTTTATTCCACCCTTATACTTGATTGATAGTTTGGCTAAGTATAGAATTATAGATAGGAAATACTTTTCTCTGAGAATTTTGAAACAGTGCACTATTGTGTTGTAGTTTATACTATTTCTGCTGAGAAGCATAATAGTACTTGTACTATAGGTCCTTTGAGTATGGTCTGTTTCTTTCATCCATGGGAGTTTGTAGGACATTCTTTTTATCCTCAGTACTCCATATTGAACTCACTTGTGGGGTGCTAAGTTTATCAGATCTATGGATTGATGTTATTCAATAGTTTTGGAAAATTCTTAGCTATTATCTCTTAAAATATTTCTTCTTCCTTATTACCTGCATCCTTTCCTTAGGCTCCAATTATATTTATGCTAGACCTTTCAAATGTGTTCCACGTAACTGCTATGCTATTATGTGGTTTGTTTGTTTGTTTTCATTCTTTTTTTCAGTGTGCTTAAGTTTTGTTATTTTCTATTTACATTTATTTAGGTTAACTGATAATCCTGTATTCTGTTCTGTCCAGTCTACTCTTAAATATTTCCACTAAGTTCTTAATTTCCTCTATTGCATTGTTCAGTTCTAGAGTATACATTTGATTATTTTTCAGATTTTAATTTTACAGTGAAACTTTCCAACATTTCATCTGCGCTGTCCATCTTTTCCTTTATTTTATTTAACATACTGGTCATAGTTGTATTAAAATCCTCACCTGCCAAATCCAATATCTGAACCATCTATGGTCTCCTTTTATTGTCTGTTTTTTCTTTAAGGTATCAATCATATGGTCTTGCCTCTTCATGTCTAGTAATTTTTTAGTGTTTTCTGGACATCGTATGCAAAAGAACTGTAGGTATGCCAGATAATTACAACTTCTACCAGTGAGTGTTCCCCCTTTTCTTTGTGAGGATGACCAAGTACCTTGATCCCATCTATGTAGATGTGTGTCAAGCTGGCTGTGACCTGGATTACAATTTTTATAAGATTTAGACAGAGGTTTTCAGTTTAACCCTTTAGCCTCCTGCCCATGCAGCTTCAAAAATTTGATAATTGTCCTGATGGGAAAGACTAACCCCATGTTTGAGCCTCTCAAGTTTCCTACTTTTCCCCCTCACCTTGCACAGGTGCAGTTTCTGACCCTGGTGGCAGACTTCCTGCCGGGGGCAAGCTTGGACTCTCAGCCTTTAATTGTGCCCATAACTGGTGTAGTGCCCCCAGATGAAGTCCATACCAGCTGTAGCCGCTCGGTATTGATTCACCACTCCTTCTAGAGAGGTAGTTCTCTAAGTGTGGCCCCTACACCAGCAAAATTAGCATTACCTGGAAAAATGTTACAAATTCAAATTAATGGGCCCCTCCCAGACTTACTGAATTATACGTGTAGTTTTAAGATGGGAACCAACCTCTCTGCACCTCAGTTTCCACATCAACAAAAGAGAGTCAGAATTACTGCCCTGCGAGCACCCGTGCGACTGTTGTGGTTACTGCTGCTGCATAACAAACCACCCCAAGACTTAGTGGTGCAAAACAACCATTTTATCATGCTCCAAGATTCTGCAGGTTGGGAGTTCAGATAGGACACAGCAGGGGTGGTTTCTCATTGCTTCATGATGCCTGGGCCCTCACGTGAGAAGACTTGAAGGCTGGGGGTGACTCGACAGCTGGGCCTGAAGTCATCTGGGGGTGTCTTCACTCCCATGTCTGGAGGTTGATGCTGGCTGCCAACTGGGAACTCGGGGCTGCTGACTAATGCACCCAAACTGGCCTCCCCATGTGGTCTGGGCTTCCTCACCACATGGCGGCTGACTTCCAAGAGGGAGTGTCCCCAGAGAACAAAGCAGTGCTGTATCACCTCATAGGACTTAGCTCAGAAGTCACAGGGCACCCCTCCTGCCATGATCACAGGCCCACTCAGGCTGATGAGGAGGGAATTTCAGTCCCATCTCCCAATGGGAAGAATGTCAAAGTCACATTGAAAGAAGAGCGTGGAATGGGAGATCTCGTTGCAGCCATTTTTGGAAAATACAATCTGCCGGAGCTGTGAAGAGTCTAATCAAAGTAACAGCTGGCATTTGTCGAGCACTGACTGCTGTGTGCTCCACAGTCTTCATCCGGCAGCACGGTGGAATGGCTAGGAGCCTGAACTCTGGAACCAAACTGCCTGGCTCTGCCGCTTACCAGCCGTGTGACCATGGACAAGTCATCCTTTTGCGCCTCAGGATTCGCATCTTTAAAGTGGGGATGATGACAGTGCCTACCTCCCGGGGCTGCTGAGAGGAACCAGGAGTAAACATGTGTGAGGCTGAGGAGTTGTGGCACACAGTGGCGACTCCCTAAGTCCTAGGTCCAGGCCTCACGCCAGTGACTGTTGCCCCATCTCACAGATGAGAAAGTCAAGGCCCCGCAGCAGTGAAGGCCTGTCTGACTCCAGGCCCCCTGCCCTTAACTTCACTGAGACTCCATTCCCACATGGGATACCCTGTCACAGTGGGTTTGAAAGCACTGAGTACACCCAGTGGGTGGGGCAGGGGTGGCCCTGGGTCACCTGGGCTTCCTCGGTACCGTGACGGGGCGATCCTGTGCGTGCACCAGCCACAGCTCCCACAGGCAGGGGCAAGCGGTTAGGGGCCCGGGGTGGCCCGCAGCTGCCTGTCACCCGGGCGAACACACCGGCGGACCGTGGTCTGTGGGAACACACCAGTGCACAGCTTGTGTTTTCTGCCCCTCCAGCAAAAAATGGCCCAGAAAATAATGAAGATGATCCAAGGAGACTACATTGAAAAGCCGGACTTCGCCCTAAAGTCTATAGGTCAGTGATCCCCGCCCCCAGCCTGCTCCCCTCAGGTTTCCTCAGAAACTCTTTGGAGAGTGGAGTTCAGTTCTCATCCAGCGCACCCCCTACTGCTGGGCAGTCCATCCTCAGAGCAAACCTCCCCTGCCCAGCTGGCTTTCTTGCTACAATTTTCAGTTTTCTTTAATGGGGGTCTGACGTCAGGAGGGGAGGCCCTCTACCACCCCTCCACCCACTCACCATCCTGCAACCTAGTGGTCTGCAGAGCTGTCCCCACCCCAGCCTGGCCACATTAAAAGCCAACCCAGTCCAAATTACGGTTGGCAAGTGTTGCTTTGGAAAAATGAAGCAGGTGGCTGGGACAGAGGGGACCTGGACAGAATGGGGGGACATTTGGGCTGAAACCTGGCGAGGAGAAAAAAGCATTCCAGGCCAAAGGAACCGACCTGAAAGGTGCCCCCGTGAGGACACAGCAGGAGCAGGCGGGGGCACACCGGAGGAAGGGGGGCGGGGCCAGCAGGGCAGACTGCCTCTGCCAGGCAGCCGTCAGCTGACCCAGGCACCCCCAGGCCCAAGGAGGTGCAGGGTCAGAGGTCATCAGCTTACTCACCCAGGGCCAGAGTCCCCTGCTCTGGGAATGGGTGTGATAACAGCCACAGTAATGATAATGACAGACGTGAGCACTGACTCAGCACCAGGCACTGCTGGACAAATACTCTGTAGTATTAACTCATTTCAACCTCACAACAACCCTGTGAAGTGGATGCTATCTATCGTTACTTCTATTATTGTTACTGTTACTCCCATTTCCCAGAGAAGATCACTGAGGTCCAGAGCGGGCCAGTGACTCGGCCAAAGTGCATGGGCACAGAGTCAGCGCCCAATCAGTGAGGCTCCCCTCCACCAGGCAGGAGTCGGGCCGCTGGGCTGAGACCCTCCCACCCTCCGCCTCCCGCACAGGGGCCTCCATTGACTTCGAGCAAACGTCAGCCACGTACAACCACAACAAGGCCCGCTCCTACTGGAACTGGATCCGGCTGTGGAACTATGCACAGCCCCCGGACGTGATCCTCGAGGCAGGGAGAATGGCGGGCAAGGAGAGAGTGTCAGGGGTGTGGTCAGGGGTCTGGGGTCACTGCTGAAAACTGAGGTTGGGGGTGAGAGTGAAGGGGATGGGGCCTGGGCCTGGGTCAGGGGATTAAGGAAGGAGACAGAGATGGGGCAGGGGGCAGGGGGCAGGGGGCAGAGGAAGGCCACAATCCATGAAGAGGGAGGAGTCAGGCACAAGGACAGACAGCAGGGACCACTGAGGGGCTGGGCAGCAGCAGGAGACAGGCACAGGGGTAGGGGACAGCCTGCTTTAGCACTAGAAGGGGCCCCATGCAGCCCTAAAGACTGAGGGTCAGAGAACCCTCAGGGCCCCGAGCAGGCAGGCCCCTGCCCTCACTGCACTGGGCTGAAGGAAAGACTCATCCTCACTGCCTGCAATCAGGGGGGCTTCCTGGAGTTGGTGGCACTGAAGCCAAGCTTTGTAGTCAGGTAGGGTCTGGCTCATCCAGTAAGGCAGAGGAAGTCTAGGGGAGCCAGGGTGGGTGAGGAATCCGTCCCACCCAACATAACCTCATTGCATCTGCCCTTCCAGCCCAACGTGACACCTGGCAACTGCTGGGCCTTCGCAGGTGACCGTGGTCAGGTGACCATCCGGCTGGCCCAAAAGGTCTACCTGTCCAACCTGACCCTGCAGCATATTCCCAAGACCATCTCACTGTCAGGCAGCCTGGACACGGCCCCCAAGGACTTTGTCATCTATGTGAGCACGCCCTGGCAGGCAGGGAGCAGTATTTCCTTAAGGGATAGGCTCATTATGGCAGTATTGCAGGCACAGTGGTAAACAGCACAACTCATGCGGCTGGAGGGGCTGGGCATGTCCAATGTCAGAGTCAGATCGCAGCCTCCAACGACAGGGGATAAACGACCCTATTTCAACCCAAGCTTTGCAGAGCTGCTTTAGTCCTCAGAGGCCAGAGTCCCTTTTCACTGATAAGGAGCCCAACACCCACAGAACACTAAGGGAAGCACCCAAATCCTATAAGCAGAATAGACCTGCACCCTCAGCCTTCTGACTCCTAGTGAAGTGCTCTTTTCTATCCATTACTCTGTACTGCAGCAGAATGGTCCCCAAAGAGGTAGGGAGCTCCCCAACCTGGGAGGTGTGCAAGTCCCAGCTGGAGAGTGGCAGCACTCTCTGAAGGCCTTGCCTGTACCTGACACTTTCTTCTTGGTTCCGAGTCTACAGGGCATGGAAGGCTCCCCCAAGGAGGAGGTGTTCCTGGGGGCATTTCAATTTCAGCCGGAAAACATCATTCAGATGTTCCCGCTCCAGGTACCTGAGAAAAGATGCCCTGCTGAGCACCTACTGAACGCACAGCACCTACTGTGTGCCGGCCTTTACCCAGGAGACCCTCCTTTATCTCCCAACAGCCCCAGAAAGTACACAACTGTCACAAACCCACTTGCCAGAGAAGGAAACTGAGGCTCAGAGTGAGGGGGCCGCTCCCCAGGCCAAGAGCGGGGCCCTGGGGAGAACCACGCAGCATCTGGCAGTTGCCCAGTTCCCTTCTCCGCCCAGGAGCCCTCCAGGGGCAGCAGATGTTGAGCAAGAGGGGCCCACTGGGCTAGAAATCCGGGCCTCAGACTTAGCATCTCCATACGGGGAGGTCCATTGTCAGCACTGGTCCAGGGAAAACTGAGGCCCGGAGGGGAGGGAGCAGGGGATGGAAGCAGGACTGGAGGGGTGGCTGCTGGCATGGCCCTGAGACTCAGTGGGAGGTCTAGGCTTGGGAGCCCACACTGGCCCAAATCCTGGCCCGGCCATAAATCTTGTGTCATCTGGGCCATTCCATTTCCGGCCGGGCCTCAGTCTTCCGTGTGTAGTTCCCTGGGACACAGAGACCACCCAGTCTTGTACATCTATGTTCCAAGTGCCTCCAGCTCCAAGATCTCGTTTCATGCTCAGAGCAACCACGGGGAGCAGATGTTACCACTCCGGTTCTACAGAGGGGGAAACTAACGCCCAGAGAGGGGTAGCAGTTTCTTCGGAGTCCCACAGCACTTACGTGCCAGGGCCCCGAAGCTGGACACTCCTCTAATCACAGCGTCTGTCTTCTGGCATCAGCACCTTCTACCCAGCCCCTGAGAATTGGCTCTCTGAGTGGCCTTGGACTTGCCCACTTTCCTCTCTGAGCCTCGGTTTCCCCTCCTATGAAATGGGTCCCTTCCACTCCCAAACGGCCTTCTGGACAGGCGGAGTGGGGTTCTGGGAGTGAACAGCCCCGTGTCTGTGACTTGCTTTTAGAACCAGCCCACCCGGACTTTTGGGGCCGTCAAGGTGAAGATATCGAGCAACTGGGGGAACCCGCGCTTCACCTGCCTGTACCGCGTGCGTGTGCACGGCTCTGTGACCCCACCCAGAGGGCAGCAGCCTAACTGACCCCTACCCTGAGACAGATTAAAGTTTATTCTTCATGGCCCAGCCCAAGTCTGTGCATCTTTGGCCCCAAAGAGGGAGGAGGGTGGGCTAGCATTTGCTGTCTGACACCACAGTCAGCGATTATTGATCCTGTACTGGGTGCCCAGATGTCCTCGCAGGAGCCCCACGAGGCCCCATTTCACGGATGGGGACAGCGAAGGCTCCCAGCAACAGAGTGACTTGCCAGAAGTCACAGCCAGCAAACGGCAGCACCAGGACTCAAACCCAGGCAGTCTGACGTCTGTCCCTGAGTTGTCTCCCTTGCTTCAAGGCCTGCCCCAACCCGCTCTCTCAGGACCTCAGTCTCTGCATCTGTACAATGGGGACATCTGGCTGTTATACCACATGAGGTGGGAAATGGGAAATCTCACCCCTGCCCACCTTGGAGTATTTCAACATCATGCAAACAATTCACTGTGTGATATTCGGCAGAACACGCACCCTCTCTGGACCTTAGTTTTTCCAGGTATAAACATTTATTTTCCCTTTTGTGAATCAAAAGACATCAACAAAATATAAAGGCAACCCACAGAATAAGAGAACATATTTGTAAATCATATATTTCATAAAGAATTAATATCCAGGTTATATAGAGAATTTCTAAAAAACCACAAAAGAACAACAACCCAAATAAAAAGTGAACTAAGGACCTCAACAGACATTTCTCCAAAGAGATATCCAAACAGCCAATAAGCACATGCAAAATTCTATCACTGATCATTATGGAAACGAAAATCTAACCTACAGTGAGATACTACCTCATACCCATTACGATGGCCACTGTCAAAAAAAAAAATAGTAAGTGTCAAAAAGGATGTAAGGCACTGGAACCCGTGTGCACTGTTGCAGGAACCTGGAAAGGTGTGACCACCGTGGAAAACTTGTCGTTCCTCAGAAAGTTAAAAACAGAAGTGTCCTTAGGGTCCAGCAACCCCAGTTGGCATGCGCCCACAGAATTCAAAGCAGGGTCTCAGAGAAATCTGTACCCCACATTCATAGCATTGTCCCCAGTAGCTAAACCTCGGAACCAAGCAGATGTCCATCAACAGAGGAACAGATAAACAAGTGAATGGTGTACACGTCGGGGGGTGGTATTCAGAGTTCAAAAGGAAAGAAATGCTGAGGTGCACGATGAAAAGCGCCGTGGAGATGCATGGTGGCAATGGCAGCACAACATTATGAATGTGTTTAATGCCACTGAACTGTACACTTAAAAATGGTTAAGATGGTGCATTTTATGTTATGTTTTGTCACAACAAAAAAAAATTATACTGGTCACTCACGTTGCATACATCGTCTTCGCTGTAGCTGAGTCCTGCCTGTTTTAGTATTCACTGGAGAGCTTGCAGTTGGTTCTACTGCCAGAATCCACTATGACTCCACCCACGGAGCCGTCAGCACAGAGCAGGGCACACAGCTCTGCTCTGCAGGTGCTGGGTGACTGATCACTGAAAACCTCCAGCCCTGGGCAGATGGCAGGAGGCCCAGTCCTCTGGGAGGGGTGAGGCTGCCCCTACCAAGGGCCCCAGAGTGCAGCAGGGTGGCCAAGACAGAAAGGGCATGGACAAGAGCCTGCAAGGGAGGGAATTCCTATGGGCAGGGGAGGCAGGTGGAGGGAGAGCCTGGTGCGGGTCCAGCCGGGCATTAAAAGGGCAGACAAGTTGGCAATGTGCTTGTTTCCTGGGAGGGCGCAGTGGGCAGGCCCTGCGCTGGTGCAGAACCCACCCCCCTAGCCATCTGCCAGGCTCCCCACCAGCCCCTGGAACTCTCCAGCATCCAGCTCTGGGGCCTGCCCTCCAGTGGTTTCCAGAGTAGGTGGGCTTCTAGTGGTCACCTCACACTCCTGCCACTCACTCCCTGCTCCCTCCCAGAAATCAGTGGACCTGGGAGCCACACTTGCTCAGCCTGGCATTATTGCTGTAACTTCTGTAAGAACCACTCTTGTCATTAAAAAGCCACTCCAGGGCCCTGGTCGTATTGCTCAGTTGGTTGAGTGCCATCCTGTATAACCACATCGGTGTTTCTGTCTCTCTCTCACATTCTCTCTCTTCCCCTCCCTCCTCTCTCTCTGAAAATCAATAAACATGTCTCCAGGCGAAGATTAAAAAAATCAGTAACAACAACAAAAAAATCATGTTGGTTTGGACGGTGTCTCAGTTGGTTAGAGTGCCGTCCCACGCACCCAAAGTTTTCAGATTCAATCCCCACTGGGGATGCCTACGGGGGGCAGGCAGCTGAAGTCTGTCTGTCTGTCTCTCTCTCTCCCCCCTCTCTCTCCCTCCCTCTCTCTCAATAAATATATCCTTGGGCGAGGATTAGAAGAAAATAAAAGTTTAAAGTCCACACCATACCGGGGTTTGGTGACAAGCGAGCCCGTAGACAGCCCACTTCCTCCGCAGACGCTCCCCCAGCCTCGCTCCTCCCGCTGCTCTACATGTTTTCTCCCCTGGATTGTCTTTGAGCTCTGTGTAACGTGCTTGTGTTCAACAGGTCTTTTGGAAATTTGTATGTAGCTACATCGGCCGTTTCCTTTATGGCTGATAACTGGCATGCATTGCAGGAAGGGCCTCACAGTTCCGAGACTATAGCAATATGCTCCCGTATTTCCTTCTACCAACGTTATCATATCTGTCACGTGTAAGGGCAGAGAGACAGACATGCTTTCTGGTGCACACACAAGACTCAGATGTAAAAAAGCGTTATTGCATCCGGACTTGACTTTTGTGCGTGGTGTCAGGTAGGGGTCTAGTTTAATTTTTGCCAACTTACTACCCAAAGGCCACATGCGGAACCATCCTGGAAGCCCCCATCTCCCCTCTGTAGCTCAGAAATGGGGTCAGTGTGGAGGTGCTGCCTCTTTCGCACTTCATCCAGCCCCCGCCTCGGCCCGCACCAGCACCAGGCCCTTCGGGATCCTCTAGTTATGGATGTGTGCTGTAGTGGGTACCGTCCTCCTGATTTCTCTGTTCCTCATGCACCTCTCTTCCAGGCGACCCTCAGAATCAGCGAGTCAGGCCGCATCCATCAGCAGCTGGACCGGCACCGGTTTTACAGATTCGTGGATGGAGAATGCATTTCTCAGCCATGGCAGCCCTTCTCTTTCCGGAACATGGGATCTTCTTTCCACGTCCTCAGGTTTTCTCCTTCAGCATCTTTAGTAAAGTGTCATTGCTTTCTTCAAATGAATTCTGCACTTGCCTGGTCAGATTTAATCCTGGGTATTTTATCAGCTTTAGGGGGATTATAAATGGGATCTTAGCCCTCATTGTCATTTTCTGTGCTTAGAGCTGCTGTGGAGGGAACTCTGGCTGTTTGACACTCACGTGGCACTGGCCCCAACCCCGTCCCCTCCCTCTTGAGGGTTGAGGTAAACTCTCCCTAGTGTTCTAGAAGGACATTCATGTCCTCCACAAGCATTCCGTAATGCACAGGTGTGTTCACGCACATCGCCTCTCACGCACATTTCCTCATCTGTGGGGATGCTCACTATAGGAATGGAGCATCCCCACAGATGAGGAAACTGAGGCACAGAGTGGTGAGCCTCCTTCCTAAGGTCTCACGGTGAGTCCTGGTGGACCTGCAGCCCCAGCCCTGACCTTCCAGGCCCCAAAGTGCTTGCTGTCCCCTCCAACCCGCCCCACAGACATGCCGGGTCCCTGTAGGTCCGGGTGAACCAACGGTGGAACCGTGAGGGGAGGAAGCAGGATTCCTGGGCTCTGCCCCAGCTGCGCCCTGGGGGTCAGGCTGCCCGCCCAGCCCCACCGCAGGACCACACAGAAACAGCAGAGCCCGTAGGCGCTCAGTCCATGGGGAGCCCTGCCCTTCGTGAGAAACACCCACTCCATGCAGCTCAGCCTGCCCGGGCTACCAGCTCCCCTTTATTCACCACAGGCCCCCTTTCCCCTGTCCCATACATGTGTCCCCACACCCCATAGCTCCTGTCCTCCAAGGTCAATGGACCCTGGGGTGGGCCCTGGGGTGGGCACTATTGTCTGCAGAGCACGTGAATAAGGAACAGGCCCTGAGAGGAATCCAGCCCCACCCCCAGGCCCACATCAGGAGCCCAACAGCCCAGTAGGGTCAGGGGCCTGCTCCGGCCCACGAAGGGCTCTTTCTTGGGGCAGGGTCCTGCAGCAGAAGGAAGGCCGCCCCCCCCGCCGAGGCCTTGCTCTCCCACCCTCATTCCAGGTCCACAATGCACAAGGCTGGCCGCCTGCCCACCACGTGGCCAACCCACGGGACTGGAGCAGAGGAGTGGGCAGCCGGCCAGGGGGACAGCCAGCGATCTGTGGTGACCAAGACAGGGCCGGAGGTACAGAGTGCCAAGCCACCCCCAGGCCCCCAGAGTGGCGCCTCTGTTAAGCCTACTGGCAGCCCGGTGATTTGAGCTAATCCCATAATCCTTGGACACCAGGCCGGTAGGGTCGGGCACGCAGGCAGGGCCTTGGCTTCTCTGAGACTCAGGGACCCTGGACCAGTGACGAGACAGTGCATTGGGCCCCACCCCTGCCCTGTGCTCCCTCACTGTGTGACCTGCAGGGAGTCACCCTCTTAGCCTCAGTTTCCCCATGTGCATTCCTCCCCTTTTCCTGGACAGAGGTGGACTGAGGAGGCCCCCAAGATCCTAGCTGGAAATGGGTATGAACCCCTCACATAAAGAAGGGAGGGGAGTATCACAGTCTTTATTCCCTCAGGTCAAATCTGACTCTGCGTCCCCATACACCCAAGCCAATGGGTGTCCCAGAGTGGTCATTTTTCAGGTCACTGTCACCCTTCGGGAGCTCCCTGGAGAGGAGGAGCCAAAGGTGTGGTCACAGTGGGGAGCCTGGACACCCCCATGCACCCCTCTTTTTAACCACCACTGCTCATAGCAGCCTCCTCCACGGCCCACTCCAATCTGACCACGCCACTCCCCAGCTGCACCCCCAGACGTGGCTGCATCTCACTAGCAGTGACCTCCACGCCCCTTCTCATCACCCTGGCTGAGCCCCTCTGCTCCACTGCCCCCACCCTGGCTTCCTCGGCACCAGCTGCCCCGCTGCTCCCTGAACACTGGCCTCACTCCCACTGCAGGGCCGTGGGCTCTGCTGTGTCCCCACCTGGGACTCTCCCTGCACACGCTCACCCAGCTGGCTTCTCAGTCCCGCGGGTCTCTGTTCAGACATCACTCTCCTGCAAGTCTTCCCTGATCACACGTCCTGATGGACTCCTTGTCACCTGCCCCCGCATCAGCTGTCTCTCCCACCCGCTGCTTCGTTAGCTCCTCTATCAGACGTTGGTTCACCACTTGATTGTTCTTCCCTCGTTGCTGCACACGAGGGCCCCGCGGGCGGGTACCATGTTGGTCTTATCCACGCCACGTCCCCAGAGCCTGTCACACACTGGGTGGTCAATAAACATGAGCTGGAGGAGCAGACAGTGCACGGGAGGAGTGCTGACACCCTGAACTGTCCAGCAGTAGGGACAGCAAGGCTCAGACTCTCAGAATCAAGGACAAACAAAGACAGGGCAACAGGGCACTGATGTGGCGTAAGGCCCGTTAAGGATGAGCCCGGGTGTGGACCAGGCTCCTCACGTCCGGAGGGGACACTCCTTGACCATCCTTGCCAAGTCTGGGGTCAGTGACACAGGAGCAGTGCTCCCTGGAGAACACGGAGGCTCAGGTGGGCAGGAGGGGCCGGGTTGGAAAGCAGGAGGCCTGAGACCCAGCCAAGTCCCCGGCAGGCCTCAGCCACCCTGTCTGCACAGCGGTCGGGCCGCCTCCTGCCCTTTGGCTTCCTCTGGGGGTGAGAGGTAGGAAAAGCCTTCGGAGAGGCGGAATGATGCCATTTCTCACCAGGAGAGCGAGGCTCTGGGGCGGGGGCCACGGAGAGACAGGCCTATCTCCTGAGCTCAGGCAGGCCCAGAGCTGGTAGCGGGGCTCACGCCACGGACGCTTGCTTGGACAGTCTTCATGGTGACACCACTACATTGACATCCAGGACGCTGGACAGAGGGTCCCTGCAATGGTTGGGTGCAGGCCAGGCCCAGCAACCTTGCCTGGCTCCCAGCGTCTTCTTCCCTACAAGTGTCTGCTTATTGAACAACCACCCCCTCGTTCCATTAACCTTCCTGGAGCCACCACCACCCCACATCTGAAGGTCTCCCTGTGTGTGTGGGTTTCATCTGCCTTGTCAATACTTCCTGTCTTCAGACCTGTAGAGAAAGGCTGGGTATTACCGGGGCCTGCACCTTCTCTACCTGGAAGGGCGGGGCGGGGGGGGCGGGAGGAAGGGTGGAGAACAGGGGAGGGGTCCTCGTGGCCCCCAGAGTGAAGCCAGCTCTGTCTGTTGAGAAAGAAACACCAACGCCATGAGACTCTCATTCCACGAGGGGGCGCTCCCTCCCCCACAGGATTGCCCTCATTGTCTAGTGCTTTGGTTCTGTTCTAGAATACACCACCCCTGAAATGCCCGCTGTCCAAGGGGAAAAATCCACTGAATGCAACCATCAATCGTGAGACACATTCCAATTTCTTTTTTTTTTAGATTTCATTTATTTATTTTTAGAGAGGGAAGGGAGGGAGAAAGAGAGAGAGAGAGAAACATCAATGTGCGCTTGCTGAGGGTCATGGCCTGCAACCCAGGCATGTACCCTGACTGGGAATCGAACCTGCGACACTTTGGTTCGCAGCCCGAGCTCAATCCACTGAGCTATGCCAGCCAGGGCTGCATCCCAATTTCTTAAACCTTTTTAAGATTGTTCCTTAACACAACTTTATAATAATGTCTGAAATAGTGGCATTTAATTTGATTAATGTACTTTAAAAGAGAAATAAAATGATGTCTGAGAATTGAAGAAATCTAGTAGTGTTAAAATTGTTGGAATAAAAAAAACAAAGATTTTTTACTAGAAACGTTTATTTTTCCATTACCATTTAGTCCCCTTATACCCCCTGCCCCCCAGCAATCATCACACAGCTGTTCGTGTCCATGAATCTTTCTTTTTGCTCAGTCCCTCCACCCCCAACCTCTCCTCCAGCCCCCCTAGCTGTCACCTGCTCTCCATCTATGAGTCTGTGTGTCTTGCTTGTTAGTTCAGTTTGTTCATTAGATTCCACATGTGGGTGAAATCACGTGGTGTTTGTCTTTCTCTGGCTGGCTCATTTCACTTAGCATAATGTTCTCCAGGTCCATCCATGCTGTTGCAAAGGGTAAAATTTTCAGCTTCAATTCCCCTTCAAAGGAATCTATATCAATAATATATCCTATGGCTTACTACACAGCTATAAAAAGTAATGTACTGATGATATTCAAAGATCTCCAGGATACAGTACGCAGTAAAAGTAAGGTGAACACCAGTGTGTATGCCATGCTACCTTTATGTAAATAGGAAGAAATGACTTTACACATGCGTGTTTGCGTAAATAAATACTGGAAGAACAGCCAAAACCAACAGAAGTGGTTACTTCAGGGAACAAGAACTATTTTGGGGAAGAACAGGAGTAAGGCTGCACTCCTCATTTTAATAGCCTTTTTACATCACCTGATTTTCAAAGTTTTCATGGGTGTGTAATATACACACAGGAAAGTACAGGCATCGTACGTTTTCACAAACAGAACACGACCGTTCGATCAGACCCAGATAACGAGGCAGAGCACTGCCGGCCTCTGAGGTCCCTCCCGTGGCGTCTTCCGGCCCCTTCGCTCCCCCCACCCCCAGCCCCGCATGGGTCATCCCTTCTAATGGAATAGGTGTGTGGTGTCTGTTTTGTGTTACATAAATGCAACATTCGGTGCATGTGCTCCTGTGTCTGACTTCTTTCACTGAAAGCGTTGGAAGAGCTCCCCATTCTGCAGTGAACAGATGCAAACCACCCATTTCCGATGCCGGGTATCACCCGATACAGCATGTTGGCCACGGTTCCCTTCTCCAGTCTACGCCGATGAGCACTTGAGATGTTTCAAAGGTGAAGTTACACAAATAGTAATCCTATCATTCTTACTCACACTTACTCACACATTCTTACCCACACTTCTTAGAGCATAGATTTCTCTTCGGTATAAACTTAGAAGTTGCTGGGTTGTAGAGTAGGCACATTGGCTTTAGGAGCTAGAGCTCCCCAAACAGTCCCCAAAGTGATTACACCAATTTACACTCCCACCAGCTGTGAAAACTCCAGGCGAGGTAGGTGGATCCTTGCCAATATTTTGGATTGCCTGCCTCTTTAGTTTTAGTCGTTTTAGTGGGTGTGCAGTGGTATCACATTATGGCTGTGATTGCATTTCGCTGATAACTAATGAAAAGGTGCTCAAGTTCATTAGTCATCAGGGAAATACCAATTTCTGAACTATGTAAATGTATATTATACCTGCCCAGGAAAGTACATATATTTTTTAAAAAATTGCATGACTCCAGGACCCTCACTGCAATGATCAAAGCCCATGGAAGAAATGTATGTGTGTGCATGTATGTGTGCACGTGTGTATACACATGTGTGCATGCATGTGTGGGTGTATTTGATGTGTGCGTACTTGTGTTTTGCTGGTTAAGGGTGGCTCTGGTTAACAATAGCTTCTCCACATCGACCAGACCACCTTAAACAGGAAACGTGATAGACTCAGAGGCCCAGTACAAGAACCAGGGTTCCGGCCCATGAGTGGGGCTCAAAGGGACTTTTTCAAGCCATCGTCCAGTGCCCTTCCTCACTCCTCCTCCTCCAAGGGGACACAGGGCACAGGCAGAGAATCACTGGTCACCGGACGAGAGGATGTCGGGGCAGTCCTGAACTGCAGCTTTTATCTGAGCAACCTCCTTCCTGAATTCCAAGTCCCTTCCCTACACTTTCTCCTCCTTATAAAGAAGGAAACGTAAGATGGTCTGTTCGAGTCCATAACCATCCGTCTTCTCAGCTCGCCAGCCGTCTGAATAAAGTGCCCATAAAGACTCACCGCTATCTGGACCGAGAGATGTGGCTGCGGCCAAGGCCCGGCCCCAGTCTCCTGTGAGACTCCCCAGCAGTCCATGACCGGGACACAGCTGGCCAGGCGGATGGAGGTGAAGCCCGGACACATGTGTGGTTACTAAAATGAAAGGACTCTGGGAAGAGACAGGGGAGAGGCAAGCACAGAACCCAAAGCTACGGCCCAGGCCTCGGGGTCTCTGGGGACAGTGAGCAGTCTCTGCTCACCACCCGGCAATGCCCCAGAGGATTTTAATCCATGCTCGCAGTCATCCCGGGGAGGTGACAGACCTCTCCAAGTGCAGATGCACCACTCCCAAGGGCAGAGAGCAGGGTGGGGCGGCTGCCGGCGCTCACCTCTCCTCTGGTCAGTAGACACAGTCGCAACTAGGCTCATGTCATGGAGACACACCAGGTCGGTGACCCACATCTGCTGGTTGTGGAGCAGCTGGATCTGGTTATCCGGCCAGGGGAAGAGCAGAGGAGACCTGGGCTGGGGGGCTTCCCCAGGAGAGCACACCAGGAGCACGGGGTCCCCGTGCAGCCTCCCCTGCCACCTGAGGTGATGGAGCCAGGCAGAGACCTGGTCACAAGCCTAGCGTGACCACCAGCTATTAATGACCAAGCCTTGGATAAACTCCCTGAGTCTCAGTTTCCACATCTGTAAAATGGGCTTAAAAAACCGGTATCTTTACAACCCTTTAGAGAAGTTTGACCATTTCTTCAAAGTTGTAAATGTGCAGAGTCTGCGGCCCAGGACCCACTTCCTGAGCATGACTATGGACGTGCTCACATGCACTCACAGAGCAGTACGTGCAAGGGACCCCACACAGACATCAACGGTGAAGGAACTGCGTACATACCAATAAAGAACAGTTGCCAAGATACATTATTAAGCAAAAAAGCAAGACGAAAAGCAGCATTATAATGTGCTACCATCTGTATACTTAACAAGAAAGGGGGTGGTGTCTGAATAGGCTATCCATGGAAGAGCACCCCAAAACTTGTCAGAGCAGCTGCCTCCAGGGAGAAGCATTAGGGTCTGGGGGCAGGAAGACTGACTGTCCACTGTCTGCCCCTCGGTGTGCCCCAGTGTTGCTCCCCCAGTTTTACTGAGATGTAACTGACGTATAACAGTTTGTTTCGTCCCATCTGGTTTACACCTGCTGGCAACCCCGGTCTGCACGGCGCACTAAGGGGAAGTCGACCTGCCAGGCTGCGAGGGATGAATGGAACCATGGCAGCTGAAGCGTCTGGTGCGCTGCCCAGCAGTCGGTGGGAGCCAGGCAGGCCAGGTGCCCTTCTGCGCCTGCGCCAACCTCCCTTAGCACGTACGTGGACGGAATTCACACAGGCCACCAGGGAGGGGACACCACCAGCAAAGGCCTGTCCCAGAAACAAACTGCTATGTCCAAGGAAGAGAGGCCAGCCTGACAGGCCTGGGTGGGAGGAGACGGGAGGTGACTTGGGGCGGCCAGCTAAGGAACTTGTATTTTACTTTCTGGATCACTGCACAGACTCCGAACTGAAGAAGGAAGAGAGGGATTCCATCTGGAGACAAAAGGGAGGGGCATTTCTAGGCAGCTCCTGCAGGCGGATACTCGGAAGGGAAGGCGAAGGCGGAGGCCGGAAGCAGAATGTGCGGACAGAACTCAGAGCACCAGGAGCAGGGGCCTGCACCAACGGCTGGGGCAGTGAGGACAGTGGGCCAGGCCCCCCCTCGACGCTGCTCACCTACACACAAGGGAGACGACAGTAACCCCTGTCACCCCGTGTTCAGGTGAGAGACTGGGAGCCCTAGAGGGTTTCAGTGACCTGCCCAAGGGCGCACAGCTAGTAGGGGAAGCCCAGGCCCTGCCCCAAACTCCAGGAGTCTCCATCTGCATGGCCGTGGGTGTGCAGCTAGCTAATGGTCGTGGCAGGTGCCTGGTGACTCACCCTTGACGACATCTACTTGAAAGCAGCCCCTCAAGGAAGAATACCCAGGTCTCCTGGACCTTCCAGGAGAACCTCCCTCTGTCCTCCTCGGCCCTCCTGGGCTTTGGCCCTTGAGGGGCACTAAGGTGACCAGGTAGCAGCCAGAACCAGGAGCTTAGGCTACAGTGTGCCCCCTCCCCCAGGAAACACACAGAGAAAAAGAGGGGCAAGTGTGCCAGAAACCCCAGCCTCAGGAGCACGGTGTGAATCCCCCCCGGTCCTGGGCTACCCAGCGCACCCAGGGGAGTCACTGGACCTCCCCGGACCTTAGTTCCCACCCTCAGCGACTAGGAGGCGGTGGGGGGAGACCATCCATAGCCCCCCACCCGAGGGCGCAACCCCTGCTGCAGCTGTAAAGCCCTCTGCAGTTACACGGGCGGGTAAAAGCGCCCACACTGCCGGCAGCATCTCGGTTGTTAGCCTCTCCTCCCGAGAGCTGGGCCTGCATTTGCTGGAGGGTTCTAGACCGGCCTGGCAACACAAGCACACAGTGGGTTTCCCCAAGCGTTTTCCCACCCACAGTGTGTGGCCAGGAAGTGATGGCAAGAAACCAAGGAGCACACGCAGCTTACGTTCTCCGGGTGCTTGCTGTGTGCTGTGCTCAGAGCACCATGTATGAATCGCCTGTCACTAAATCCTCCCGACTGTCCTGTCCCATTTGACAGACAAGGAAAATGAGGCACGGAGAGCTCCACGGTAATGAGTCCGAGGTCACAGAGCTGGAAGGGGGTGCGCTGGGGTTCTAAGCCGGGCGGTGGGTGGGGCTCCGGCAGCCAGGCTCACAGCCACTGTGACCTCCTGCCTGGCCAGGCAAAGAGTTTGGATCCGCAGGATGTGCTGACGGAGCGGGTGCGATGAAGCAGGGAAGGGGAATGATCTCCAGCAGGGAACCCTTCCTCTGAGAAGGGGACACAGGAGGAGCCTGGGGGGCAGACAGGGCTACAGCGACACTCGGTTGGACTAAGTGGGTTTGACACATCTGTTGGCCATCGAAGCGGAATGGACATCCAGTGGAATCTCGCTTACAGAGGAGACAGGAGGCCCACGGTCCCACAGGGAAGCCGGAACCTGGACCCGGCAGCTGTGACCCCAAGTGCAGGTGGCCTCGGGCCCGCGCCCCGAGGAGGAGCCTGCTCTGGGTCCAGGGTGCGAAGGCAGAGCCTCTCTGACCACGCACGCCGTCTGGGCTGCACGCGTGGGCCCCACTCACCCTGCAGGAGTGGACGGGTCGGCCAGAAGGACTCCGACCGGAGCTGCAGGATCCCGTCCCAGGTGACAGGCCACCCCCAGTCTCCTGGAACTGCTGGCCCAAAAGCTCCGCCTTCACAGCCGCACACCAGTTATTCCCGTGGGAGGTAACGAGAGCGAGAAGAGCCCAAACAGAAAGAGAACAAAGACACGGAGGAGGGAGGGGAGACGCGCAGGAGGGGCTTCGCTCACACAGGCTGCAGGGGACTCCAGCCGGCTCCACGGGATGCGATGTGGGGCTTGCCCCTCCTCCAGGCAGACTGCTACCATTACCAGCAGTGGCCAACGGGAAGGGACCCATCCTGTGATGAGGACGCCAGTCATCATGGGAGAGGCGGATGAGACAGAGAACGGGTTTTTGCAAAGCTTTTAGTGGACGCATGGCCCACAGAGGACGAGCGGAGTAGGGCTTGTGGGCTGAAAACTGGAACCACACCGATTCCGGCAACCGCTCTAGTGCTCCAGGCCCGAGGATGAGGGGAACGTGGACAAGTGTCTGTGAGAAACCGGGGCCCCACTGCACCACCCCTCCTCCCCAAGGACATGCCCTGGGCGCCACCGACAGCTTCGGGGCCGGACCTGGTCTCACAGGCAGCCACGGCCAGCCGTCCCGGCAGGCCTCAGAGCCACCTGCCAGGGTGGCTTCTTTCCTGTCCCCAAGCTGGCTGAGCCAGCTATCTGGCAGTGAGAGGACACCCCGGTTTTGACTTCCCGACACAGTGCGCCTCTCCTATTTGGTGTGCCCAGACCTCTGGGCCCCAGCAGGGCGGGTGACATTCGCTCGCCTTACAGGGCCCCAGGGGAAAACCGCGTGCTGGGAGTCCCGTACTGGAACTAGGACCCAGGAGCCTCCATCCCCACTCCAGCCACAGCCCTTCCCGAATGATGCGGCACGTGGCTTGCACATAACCCAGTCGCTGAAATTCTACTTCGCTGCAATCTCTGCAGACAAGAGAGGGGCACGGCTGTCCCCTCTCTGCTGCTGTCAGCCTGTAGCTGTCCCGATCGTGAAGAATATTCTCAGTCACCAACCCCCCCAGCTGTCACCTCCGGTGTTGCCTCTTCTGTCAGGGCCAGGAGACGGCGGGGGGCAGACATGACAGGTAAGAGCTACGATGTGAGGGGAGCCCTAGGAACTGTCACCTCATGGACTCTGGGTTTTGTCACTGACACGATGAGACAGCACCTCCCTCTCCGAGGGCTGCGGGGGGACCACGGAGACAGTGTGTTTGGCGAGCTGGACCCAGGCCCGGGACAGGCCGGCCAACCTTTGAAAGCTACCCTTTCACGAAGGTGACCACAGAGTGTTTGGCTGTTTTCCCCACCGAGCCGGAAGGCTCTCCGGGTCTGTAGGCTGAGCACGTGGGCTGAACCCGGGGGCGAGCTTCTGGGTGTTTTTGGTTCAAGCCTTTCAACCGCCCTTGAGAGTTCAGATGTCCCAAGGAAACGGACCGTTGAAGGCTTTGGCTACATCAAGTAAAGCTTCCATGTCAAAGTCTAAGATTATAAAATCTCTCATCATTCATATTTATGGGCTACCTTTTTTTAAGGCACCCTTTCATGGGTTTCATTTAAACCATCTTCTCTACTAACCTCCAGGTTGCTGAGGGCAGGGGCTGCCCTCCAGTCCGTGGTATCCCCACGACCTGCTCCGGGTGTGGTCCCCTGAGGACAGACCCACCACGGCCCCTCCTGACCAGGCCACGGATGTCGGCTGCCACACCTTGAACCAGAGGACCCGGCTCCTAGCCCCAGCCCCCTGTGCCGGGCAGCTGCGGCTCCAGCCCAAGGTGGGCTCTGGGAACGGGGCCAGCAGCACACGGCAGCCCAGCAGGCCGAGCCCCCGAGTGCTCCTCACTCGAGGGGTGTTTTGAGGGGTGGGGGCAGATGGGGCCACAGCACAGAGACAGGATGAGGGGAAGGTCCAGAGGGCACAGCGGGGAAGAGCAGCAGGAGGAGCAAGCAGGCAGGGTAAGGCGCAAGTCTAGGCAGGAACAGAGCTTCAAGTCCCAGAGGTGACACAGGGGCCGCTCCTGAGGCCTGGGGCAGTTTGAAGGAGTTGCCTGTGGTGGCTCTCACTCCGTCACCTCCAGGGACAGCCCAGTGCCCGCTGTGTGAGGCACCCATGTCCTGTGGATAAAACTGCCGGCCCCACTCGCCCCAGCCCCAGGAGGAAGCGGAAGGAGCTGTGCTGTGGGGCTGAGGACTGGGAGGGGCAAACGGAGCAATCCCACCATTTGATATCTCTGAGCCTCAGCTTCCTCATCTGTAAAATAGGGACAAATCACCTACTTAATGCTCACGCCTACCTACCCAGTTGTGAGGCTGAAAGGAGCTAAAGGACACAAGCACCAGGCCCGGTGCTGATGCTCAGTGGCTCCCGAGTGCGGCTCAGGGACTGAGGAAGGGCCCGGCTGCAGGGCCGGCGCATGCTTGTTCAGACCCACCCTTCAGCCCAGCGAGGGGCCCCTTACAGGTGTGATCCTCGGGGGTGGGTGGATGCGCCGGGTGGCACCGGCTCTTCCTCATCAGCTCCTTTCCCTGGAACTCACGGATCACATGATCAACCTAGTTCGACTGCCTCAGTAAGAAACGCAAGGCAGGCGGGGGAGCGGGGGGGGGGTGCGCGGTGCTGGCCCAGAGCCCGCTTCTGGTGTTCTGCGTCTCTCCCAGCCCCTTCCAAGGAGCTCGGGAGCCGCTGCCGCCCCCAAGGCTGGCCAAGGGAAGTAGCGTAGCAACAGAGCCGTTCTCGGATCTGAACTGGATGAAGGGCTTATTGGCAAGTGGGTTTGTGAAGACAGCATAGCAGCCCGCCCCCCCTTAAAGCATTTCTGTGATGCCAGAGCGGCAACTCTCAACCTTCTTCGTCTCACAGAACACATAAACCAATCACTAAAATTCTGCAGCGTGCCAAAAAATATATTTTTTGCTGATCTGACAAAAAAGTTGGTATAATTTTGATTCATTTATGCTGGATGGCTGTTGTGTTGGCTGTTGTCATTTTATTATATGTCAGTCTGAGGGAAAAGAGCCCGGTGCCCCTGACTAAACAGTCGCGTACTGTGTGTTGTGAAGATTCCCGAGGCGCAGCAGTGGAAATCGCTGTGCCAGAGGCGTCTTCACGGCACTCCCACACCCGGCCCCCTCCGAGTCTGCTCCTTCACCCCGCCCGACGGATGACAAGACTGTGCCCGCGTGAGTGTGGGTGGGGGCCACAGCCCACCTCTCAGCTGACAGCAGGGGAGCACCAGAGGCCACTAGGGCACCTCTAGACTCAGCTGGTCCCTCGTGGAAATATGGCCGAGGCCAACACGGGCCGCCAGGCGAAGCTATGACCACAAATAGGGAGTCGCTAAGAAACGTCAGGGTGTCAATGGCAGAGTAAAGCTGGACACGTGTTTATTCTAGAACATTACGGGAAATGAAAGCAAAACGACACAGAACGTGCCCTGGGCCGAAGGGGAGGTACGACGGAGCGGTTAACACAAGCCCCTGGGTCTGAGACAGGCTCTGCGACCCTGGGCGAGGTCCTTGACTTCTCTGTGCCCCCGTCCCCCAACCCGTCAGTGGCAGCTCACGGTCCTTCACGCGTATCACGGACATCGGATGGCAGCCCGAGCGCAGGCAGCCTGCTCCCCGGGGAGAGAGCGGGCGTCAAAGTGCCTTGTGCAGCAGCGAGCAGACGCCTCGCTCTGGGGGTCAAGTCCCTTCAGTGTTTAAACCACGTATATTGTTCACCATCATATTATTTTAATGTGCTTCTTCTCACGAAGAGTCGCCAAAACCAGACCCCCGACTTCTGCCAGCCCCCTCCCCGAGCCACCAGTGACGCGGAGCCTGCCGGTGCCTTTCTCTGTCCTGGGGCCTCCTCCCCACGAACAGAGAGCCCCCACCGGCCACCCCGCCTCCCTGGGCAGCTGCGTCCCCTCCAGGCTCTGCTGCCTGCCCTGCCCTGTCACTCCGTGTCCGCCTCTCCTCAGCACTGCCCTTTGCTTTACCGCGTGAGGCCCTCTTGCGTGCCCTCATCTACTACCCGCCTCTACGTCTCAGGAGAGAATCTCTCCCATGTCCCATGTCCCCGGCTCTGTTTCCAAGTGTCCCCCCACCCCCCGTGCCATCCCTCCAACTCAGGCTCAAAATCCAACTTATCTTTATCCCACACTTGCTCCCCTTTCCTGTGTGTGTTGTCTTTGCTAATGGTGTCGTTGCTCCCCTGTCACGCAGGCTGAGAACCTGGGGGGGGGTGCTTAATGTCTTCCCTCCTAAATCCTCCTTAAGAGCCTACGAGCCTAGAATGCAGGCAAGGTCACTGTCCCTGTCACCCAGGCGAGGGCGCAGAGCACCTGAGAGGTCCCGGGAATTGCCCCAGGACACACAGTGGCACAGCAGGGATTTGAAGCTGAACCGTCCCTCCTCTCCGCCCTGCCCTCCACTGGCCCACGCAGGGCCGGGGCTCTTGCACCCAAGCTCTCCCGCAACCACCCAGCCCCCTTGCCTGTCTCCAACAGGTCTAGATGTGTCCCCTCCCCGTCACTGCATCAGCCCCACTGCTGGCATCTGGGGCCCCTCCTGACCTGAGTCACCGCCATGACCCACTTTCTCCCTCCAGCACAGCAGCCCCCTGCGCCCCTCCTCTGCCATTGGCTCTCTGGAAGCGCCCCCTCCCCGTGCCCTGAAACTCCTACCTCTCGGGCAGGTTTCTAACCACACGCAGCTGTATTCCCAAGTGCCCCCCCCACCCCCAGCCCCACGCCTTTCTCTTCCTTTCTATCTGTCTTTGTAATGCCAAGACATAGAGTCATGGGCTCTTTTCATATACTTATAAGCATTTCTAAAAATACATGCCACATTAAAAATATTCAAGGAAAAAATGCTGTTTCCCAGCCTCCGTCTGCCCTCGGGAAATGCGCCCACGCTCCCCCATGCTTCCTGGAACACGATCGCAGAGATGGGCCCCTGCGCTGCGTGCCCACACCCCCTCCTTCACTTACTCTGCTATCTGGGGTGCTGCACACAGTGCGGGGTGCCCCAAAAGGCACGGGCTCAGTGTCCGAGGCCCTGGGCCACTCTGCTGGGCATGCTGTTGATGAGGTGAGCAGAGAGAGGCCCCAGGCTCCTCAGATACAGCCAGGCCCCCCGCCAGCTCTGCAGAGCTTCCGTGGGAACGGAACAAAATCCGACAGGGGGCTCCATAACCCGTCAAACTCGGTTCCAACACCGATTTTACCACGCCTGGCAGGGCTGGGTAAAATACCTGTTGGGGACACTGTGCCTCTGATGCCCACCCAGAAGCACCTGCACAGAAGGTAAGGTCCCCATGGGCTCCCCACAGGGAGCTGCAGCTCAGTGCTAATCCCTCGACCCTGGGCAGCCCGCAGGCTCCCCTGGCAGGCCCCCGGCCTGGGCTGTGGGCACATGGATGCTTTCAAACCCTCCCAGAGACTGGCAGCCCTTCTCTTCAAGAACCACAGACCCCCTCCTCAGAGACCTCAATCCCACCGACAGAAAACTACGGCCGGGAAGGGGAACTCGCAGAAGGAGGAGGAGAGCCCCGTCCCCTCCCCGTCCGCCAAGGCAGGCACCGTTGGCTGGGGCTCCCAGGACACGGCGCTGAGCCCGTGCGCAGAGTGCACCTGGTTTAGAGACTTCTGAAAGAGGAAAACGATCCCTTTCCTTCACCCTACATCAACTAAAGGTGAGACTTCCTTTCCTCCACTTAAAACCATGACCTTTTTAGAAAACGAGGAAGCACTTTTTTACATTGATATGAAGAGATTACCAAGACATATTAAGTAAAAAGCAAGAAGAAAAACTTTGGTAAGAATTTTTTTTTTTTTAAAGCAAGGAGCAGACAATGGTAGGGATCCTTTTACAATGTACACCAGTATCAAATCACCATGTTGTACACTTTAAATGTACTGTAATTTTATATGTCAATTACACCTCAATAAAACGGCGGCGGGGGTGGGGGTGAAGCAAGGAGTAGAACAGTGCGGGCAGTAGGCCACCACTGAATGTAAGAGGGGGAAGCGACTATACCCACTTCTGAGCTTGTCCAGCAGAGGGCGACGTTTCTCTGTATGCCAAAAAGGTATCAAGGGCAAGTGCATTTTCAAATTCTGAACTGCAGGGCACTCTTATCTATTCAAGACAAACACAATAGAAATTTGTTGGGATTCAAGATACAATGATGGCAACAAACACAAACATGGAAGAACTCCAATTAGGAATCACCTCTTCAGGTCAGACACAATGGTGCCTCCCTGGCCTCACTTTACTTATTTGTAAACTGAGGACTTGTCACCTTGTCCTGCAGTGACCGTAGCGGTGACCACAGCGTGATCGTAAAACTCAAAATTGATGGGGTGGGTAGACAGGGCGCCAGCATTGGTGTTCGCAGTTTAGTGGGTATAAACAAAGGTGCCTTTAAGCATGCCTGTTATTTAACTTTACGATGTGTATCATCCCATGGGAAAAAGCAAGGTCTAAGGAGAGGAAAACACCCGATGCACAAAGGATGTTCTTCACGATGTTAAACTCGATAAAACCTGAATGTCCCAACACACAGGAACAGCGTGGCCCATCAGTAGAACATGCACGCTCAGTAGTAAGGATGGTTTGGGAGACCACGTGACCACATAAAAGGCCCTTAAGGAATCAACATTAAGAGGAAAAGAAGGGTCTGGAATTACATACATAGGACAATTACAGACATGTGAAAACACACATGGCCAACTGTGGCAGAAGCTCCGGGACTTCCACCTCCTAGTGTTCATGCCCCCCGTGGCCCCCTCCCCTTGCCTGTGGTGGGACACGTGACTCACTTCTAACCAACGCGGCGAAGGTGACGGGATGTGCAAGACCATGTGGACACGATTATGTGACTGTGTTATGAGACTGCAGCGCCTGTCTCGGTGGAGTTTCTATCTCCCTGGCTAGTTTGAGCCCGGAAACGAGCCACGGCGGAGAACCGCCCGTGGCCAGGAGCTGCAGGCAGCTCTAGGAGCTGCAGGCGGCTTCCAGCCGACAGCCAGCAGGAACTGGAAGGCTGCAGTCCTGCCGCTGCCGGAGCTGGTACTGCCAACGACCTGAGTGCGCGCAGAAGTGGGTCCTGCCCCAGCCAGACCCCAGATGACACCACAGCCCCGGTCCCCATCTGAGTCCGTGAGTCTGTGGGAGTACTGCCACACGGCAACAGATGACAAGCCATACACATGAAATCGTTTGGAAGGAAATACACCAAAACGCTGACAGTGGTTACACTTCAGAGTTTGGATTAGGGATATTTTTCCCTAGGTCCCAAATAGCCTCCAAAATGCTTACAATGTACAAATAACAATAAAAGGTTTTAAAAGAGACACTGGATACAAAAATATTGTCCAGTCTGACCCCTCCACACACTGCAGGTGCTGGGTCCCACCCTGAGCAAAAGCTGAGAGAGTAAGCCCACAACACACCACCTCCAGTTGAGTTTGCGTCATGCCCAGACATTTTCTCCACCTCGGCCTGGGGGAGCTCGGTAAACAGCTGAGACCCAGGTTGGAAGTCGGGCGTCTGGCTCAGGGAGACAGGTGGTGTCAGGGGGCTAAGGACCTCCTTGTCCTTCTGGAATCTAGCTGGGGTGGACAGCTGGAACAAATACGACCACAAGAACCAGGGACTAAGAAGGCTAATTTCCCGCACTGAACACTTTCAAGCACATCTTGTTGAAAGAGACCCTCTGGGGAAGGGCCGGGTGTGCTGCGTCACGAACTGATGCAAACAAGCCTCGACCACTTCCAGGCCTGGGAAGACCCAGACGTATGCGGACAGGCTGCCTTTCCTGACTGCGGCAAGTTCTCCTTTCACAGACGCCACACCTGAGGCTCAGCGAGGTTCTCGGACACAGCCGGGGCCCCACCTCACACAAAACAGGACTCTCATTTATACAGAGCTTCAGTTCAGTGACTATATTGTTTCCAATCTTCAGTGGTCCGAATTCAAGACCCCAAAGAATCCAGCCCCATGTTCCCCAGACAACTTGACACGGTCCCGACGAGGCCAGACACCCGCTGTGTCGGATCAGACCACCTGCACACACACTGAAGCCCGAGCAGACCCCTCCCTCAGGGGCTCGCAGCTTCCTGCTCCTCCTCACCTCCCCACACCCCCAAAGCCGTCCCCACCCCTTCACCCCTCAGCACAAACCATGCTTCCTCTCTTTAGCTCCTACCTGTCTCATTGTGGCACTGGGCACGACGCCTCAGGTCACTAAAGGCCCAGGTCCTCAGTCTACCTCTCCCAAAAGACGGCAGGTGTAGGCTGGGGCATGAGGACCAGCCACTGAGTGCTGCTCCCTGAGACAAGCTGTTTTGGGCTTTGGGCAGCCCGGCCCCTGCAAGCAAGCACAACACTCATCTCCTGCGAACCTTCGTCCATTCGTGGTCTACACACACTGGTTAAGTGCGAGGCACGGCAGACACACAAGTGAACCGAGTGGAGGCCTGCCCTCACGCAGCAGGCAGGTGAGCCAGTTAATACTCTCACCGGCCACGCAGACCCTCAGATTAGAAAGCTGAGCACCATCTTTGGCTCTTCCCCCTTCCTTCCATGCATTCTCATGGTCCCTCCATTAGTCTTACTGTGGTCCATCTCCCACGTCTAAGCCCTCCTCTCGCACATCCCTGCCCCACCCCGAACCCTGGCCTGTTGCTGGGACCAGGACGATGGCCTCCCCTGACTGGGGCCTGTGTCTGGCCTTCCCTCCCATTCACCTGGCACCAATCATCTCTCTGGAAAGCAACTCTGATTGGCTCTGACACCTCCCAGGCTACTCTCCCACCACCACCACCACTACTACTGAGGCATTCCGAGCTCTTTGCAAAGAAGCCCCGACCTGTCTTTCCAGCTCCCATGCACACGCGGTGGTCCAGGCACACCAAGGGCTGCCCGACGCCCTGGGCACAGCAAGCATTCCGCTGTTGCTCACAGTGTTCCCTCTGGGGAATGCAGACCGCCTCGCCCCAAAGTGAACTCCCACCCATTCTCCCAAGTCTGGCTCCAATGGCACCGCCTCCAAAGAGCTTTTTTATAACTTTCAGGTAGGAGTCATCTCTGCCACCTCTGTGCCCCCAAACTCTTCGCTCACACCTTCCATGCATGGGTGATTCTCGTGCACCTGCCCATCCATCCCTGTGTGATGGGACACACGCAGATGCGAAGTCCCAGAGCTCCGGCCGGAATTCTGCCTGGCTCCCTCCTTCCGAGCTAACTGTCTTGGGCGTACCACATCACCTCTCTGAGCCACCAGTGTCTCCGTCAGCAAGAGACCCACAATACCCACCCCGCAGGGCTGTGGTAAGATTCAAATGGCACCTGAATGCATGCGAAGCCCCAGCAAACTGCCGTCACACAACAAACGATGGCTCCTGTTGTCACTCCTCTCATAGTGAGCTTCTTCAAAGCAAGGGCATAGTTATCTTAATGTAATCGTAATTTAACTTATACCAATTATCTCTGTAATTCCCCAGCCCCACCCACATAATAGACACTAAATAGTTATCTGGCTCGAGAGTAATCTGCACAGCCCATCATGCCATCCCCACGACTAGGCTGAAGAGCATTAGGTTCAGTCCATGCAGACCGAAACGGGGCAGCCTCAGGTTTGCTGCACGAGGCACGTGCAGGAAAGGGCTTTAAAAAGGGGACACTGGCCCATCTCCGCACACACTTCGGCTTCCTTTCTGGCCTTGTGAACATCTGAGTGCGCGACCCTTGGTAAGAGACTGACAACCCAGACTTCTGTGCTGAAGGGTCATGTTTGGGTGCCTCTAGAACACCCCCTCCTGCCAGCAGCTCGGACGGAATTTTTATTTGAAGATTTTTTTTAATTTATTTAGAGAGAGGGGGAGACAGAGAGGGAGAGAAACATCCATGCATGAGCGATACATCGATCACTTGCCTCTAGCACGCCCCCTACTGGGGACGGACCTGGCCCACAAACCAGACATGTGTCCTGACTGCGAATCAAACTGTCAACCCTTTAGTTCACAGGCAGGCGCTCAATCCACTGAGCCACACCATCCAGGGCTGATGGTTTTCTTACCTTTTAAGGTTGAGGACTCTCTCAAGTCCTCAGAAGATACGAGTCTTGACCTAGAATAGGGAATCGTAGTCACTTCAACTCGTCCTTGTAAGGACCACGTGGGAGGCTGACCTAGCTGGGTCACAGGAAGGTGAAAAGGAAGTCAGGGTGAAGGGCGCGTGGCTGCCCTGTGCCCACGGACACCCCGGCACACACCTGTGAGCGGCCCTTTTCCCGCAGGGGCTTCCCCAGCAGGGGGCTTTGCCAAGCTAACACTAGTGAGTTTTCCTTCCCCTGGTGGAAGCGAGTCGTCCTACTGAAGCCCTGGGGCTTCTCGAGTTACCATACTCGCTGCTTCCTGCTTCCTGAAGGCTTCCAGAGGCTTCCTGAAGGCGGTCACCCTTTTAACAGAACTAGGAAGGGCTCAGGCGGCCAGGAGGTGGCCCAGCTAAATCCACAGATGAGGAAACTAAGGTCCAGGGGCAGGCCTATGTCCCAAGGGGTCAAAGACAAGCACCAGAGGGCGGCGGGACGGGCCCAACTTTCCACTTCATACGTGCCCCCACCCCCCTCTGATGCCCCTGGAGACAGGACATCTTTGGTGGCAGTGACAGAACCCTCCTGACAGGAGCCAAAGGTCAGGGGAGAGTGTGGGGGAGAGGTCTGTCCCCCGGAGCTCTGCTCTGAGAATATAGAGGCCACATTTCCACTGGGCCAGGGGCACCTCCATAGAAGGTGGAGACAGCGAGCCCCACCAGCAGGAATGGAGGGGGCAGGACTCAGGGATGGCAGCGGGGGAGTCAAGCCCCACACACGCTCAGTGGACAGAGCGAGTGAGCCAGCTTGGCCGGGCAAAGGGCACGGACGGGAGGGGAGGGGAGGGGAGGGGAGATTGGAAATAAAATTTTAAACTACCTCACCAGGGAGGCTGAATAGGTGAGGAGCGGTATGAACACTCATCAGCATAAACGGAGGCGGAGAGGAGGAAGGCTGAAGACTGGCCGACAGCACCCTGACCTAACAGCGTCTCAGCAGCAGCTCAGATATGAGGACCAAAGGAGAGAGACGAGTCAAAGGAAAGAGTCAGAAACCAAGAACCAGGGTTAACGGAGGCGTATGCCAGAAACATTTCTAGAAAAGGGAGCAAAGAGGGAAAGCAGCCTGATTCATGTTATGCTGAACTGTCCAATTAGAAAACAGGGAAAGAAAAAGCCCTGGCTGATGAGGCTCAATGGATCGAGTGCCCGCCTGAGAACCAAAGGGTCACTGGTTCAATTCCCAGTCAGGGCACATGCCTGGGTCGTGGGTGCGTACGAGAGGCAACCACACATTAATGTTTCTCTCCCTCTCTTTCTCCCTCACCTCCCTTCTAAAAATAAATAAATAAAATCTTTTTAAAAAGAAATTTTAAAAAATACCCAGGGGAAAAATACAATAAAGGCTAAGTTTTGAAAAAGAAAGAAAATTCAAACACCTGGAACTGTGGGGACTGACACCTGAGGGGTGGCTACACTGAGGAGACAGGAAGGGGAGGAGAAACAGAGAAGACAGGATGAGTCAGCCAGCAGGACAGGATGCTCAGGGTGGACCGAAATGAGGAGGGAATGAAAGGGACACTAGCCGTGGCAGCGAGAGGCCACCCGTGGGGAAAAGGGCTGCCGCGGCGGGTTTCTGCGTCCACTTCCGCTAAGGGCGCATGCGTGTATGTGTTGGCACAAGTACAGAGAGCGAGCCTGGGAAATTATATCTCAGATGCAATGCAGTTATTTCTGGCAGGTGAGACTGGGGAGGATTTCTAAATCTCTGGGGTTTTTTTTTCCCTCAATTCAAAAAAGGTCCGTGACAGCTTTTAAAGTGTATTTCAGTGGAGTGGGCAGAGCAGTGGGTAGCGATGTAAACTGCTCCTCCGTGAAGGAGGGCTGTGCGCAGTGGCCGCCGCGGCACGGCTCGTGGTGCGGAGGGTGAAGCGAAGGCTGTGGGAAGAGGGGCGGTTCAAAGGTCAGCAAGCCCGCACTCCGAGCGTGACCCGGGCACCCAAAGGCGTGCATCCGACCTTCGGCAGACAAGGAGGGATTTCCATGAGATATGAATAACTCAGAAAGGACGCTGAAGAGTGCCCGTGTGATGCCAATTTTTAGAAAAGAATGACAAACAGGTATGCGTCTATACATATACATTGTGTACACACACATATACGTACATTTTAAATAGAATTACCCTTAGTAATTATGGGACCAAGGCAAGAAAACATAGGTCCACATAGCAAGTCTCAGCACTTTAAATGTTTGTAAGTTAATATGCTATGGAATAAAATATTCTATTCTCCTACTTTAACATATACGCTTTCAAAACCACCTGGAAGACCAGTTTCAAATTCAGGGTTCCTCAGCTCAGTGCCAGAATGTGGCAGTGTGGGGAGAGACAGCCACAAGCCCTCTGCCCAAGCCTGCGGCGCCCTCTCTGGCCTGCTGAAGGGACTTACAGCTGGTGGCACGTACTCAGACACCCCAGCCCACACCCAGGCCACACTCCCCGCCACCTACCCTGCTCCACAGCCGCCTCTGGCCTCGGGAGGGTTGCCTCAAAAATGATGCACTGAGGAGCCAGCCCCCACAGACCCTGCAGCCAAGCTCAAAGCCATCTGGGAAGGAAATTCCAGTACTTAGCACAGTGGGGAAGGGGAGCCCCTGGGAGGCCTCGTCCCCTTAGGCCCTTGACTCCTCACCAAGTGGAGGACATGGCGAGAGGAGGGACAAACGGGGGGCCCAGCGCCTTCTCACCTGGGTCGACGGGAGGGACTGCACTGTCAGTACGTACAGAGTTGTGAGCACAGGGAAAGGCACACAAGGAAACACACTGGGGCGCTGATGCGGGTTTTGGGGAGTCGGGGGCTAATGTGGCAGAAACTGGGTGAAGAATAAAGGAAGGCGGGAAAGTCCACACTAACTAAGGCCTGTGCGTCATCGCATCTGTGTAAAGCAGGAGCACGGCCATGTTTAACGAAAATGAGCACGCCTCACTCTGCTTGAAAGTCTCGACCACTGACGTAACGTCACTGAGATGGGAGCCGAAGGCCACCGTGCGCCTCCTGGTGCCCCCACTCAGGATTCATCGCGTCGGTGGCACCGCTGGCAAACGAGCATCACCTGGATCAAGTCAGGGGAAATAAGACACACCCAAACTGCAGGGCGCTCTACAAAATAACTCGGTTTCACGCTAAAAATGTGTGTGAGACACAAAGGCAGGCTGGGCACTGTCCTAGACAACTAGAGGTGACTGGATCACTACAGGTGACTAGAGAGAGCCAACAACTAAAGGCCACGCGTGTCTGCCCTGGGCCCCAGGCCCCCAGGCCAGGGGAAACCAAAGAGGCTCTGAGGGCCGTTGGGCCCAACGGGCTCTCCACTCTCAGATGACACTGATCTGGCAGTCCCCGCTTCTGACCGCTGGGCTGCTGTTACTCGAGAATGTCCCTGTGCCAGGCAACACACACTGGAGCAGTTGGGGGAGAGGGGCAGTGTCTGCAATTTATTCCCGAGTGGCCCAATAAACATGCACGAGAATAAAGCCGATGTGGCAAAATGTTCACAATTAGTCAATCGGGGCAAAGGGGAGTTCTTTACACTACTCTTACAACTATGTAGAAAATTTTAATTAATTCACATCTAAAAATTTGATGAGGGAAATGTGTTTAACCAGGAAAGAGAACTCCGTGGATGTTCATGGACGGAGGCAACAAGTGGAAAAACATCGGAGGGCAACAGAGATACCCAAGCAATACCGAGGAGAAGAGTGAACAGCGGACAGAGGTGCCAGTCCTCCAACACTGGCGAGAAGGACACTTCAGATGTAGAATGACATCTGTGTTTAGAACAGAGAACCAGTAAGAGCAGGGGAGGCCACACCCACTGGCCTTGATCTATTCCCTAAAGGTGACCTGCTCTGGGGGCAGGAGCCCGGAACTGCACAAACCTGGAAGCAGGAGTGGACCATGGAACAGCCACTAGTGGCACACGCTAGGGACGGAAGAGGAGTGACTGGATTGCTGACTAATTGAGAAAGAACCTGTGGGGGCAGATGACTTAAGGACAAAGGCAGCTAAAGCCATCCTGGAAATGGGTAAGAGATGCTCTCCTGTTTGGCCTTTGGTCTCAGGCTAAGTGCAGGCTAGGCCCAGGCATCCAATCTTTTAGGAAGGACTTCATCCCCAAACCCTCAATCACCCTGGCCCAGTCTGATCTGCCCAGCTAATCTTACTGGCCACATCCAACAGAGGCTTACTGGCTGTCCTGCGTCCAAAGCAGCTCCTCTATGAAGTTGCTGTGGACTCTGGGGCTTCACCTAACCGCAGGCAGCTGGCCACACTGACAGCCGGGAAACGAGACAGAATTCCACGTGTAGAACACAAAACCGAACACCAGAACCCAGCCCACAAACCATAACAACGCAGCCATTTTCCATCCAATTTGAGATGATCTCTTTATTGACATTGAACTTACAGCAGACAGTGACAGGAGCTACAGCCCACACCACCAGGCCAGGTGTGAGTACAAAACCGCCCACAGAACAAGTACAGCACAGAACGCCCACCTCGCACGGAAACTGGGCAACGCCAGGGAGCCTTATGATAAAGCAGGATTCACCGAAACCAAAGGCCAACTGGCACCCACACCTGGGACAGGAAAAGGCACACGCCAGCTTCTTAACACGTCCTCTGCATGAGCTCCAACTGGAGAGAGGACGGCCACAAGAGCACCGTATGCTGGGGTCTCACAAACCCAGACTTCCGAGCAGGCCTGGGCCAGCGCAGCCCTGCTCCACCCTGGTCCACGGCACAGCACAGCGGGGTGAGTTGGCCAAAGGTAAGCCTCTGGGGAATTTCAACCCGGGACACGGAGTCTAGATTTAAAGACACCTACCGAGTCACACTTCATGACAACCTACGTGTTACCAAAATGTAATGACCGCCATGTAAGACACTCCCCAGACCTACACCACGAAGAGACCACCACACACGTACAGAAATGTCTGCACCAGTTTCACCCATAATCGAGGAGAGATGTTACACACTGCAGAACACTAAAAATAGAGTGGGTCAATAAAACGTCATAAAAGATACAGGTCTTTTTAAATCAGTTCCATTGAACTAGGTCTGACCACGCTGGGAGGGTCTATTGAGAAGACACACGAGGCTCTTAACGAATTGCTTCCCGGTGTTAAGTTTTGGGTTTTTTGCTTGTTTGTTTTTGGCCCAGTGCTTTCTTTCACTTCCAATCCAATGTGTCTACCTACAGGAGTTTTTGCATTTATCAGTATTTTAATACAGGCTAAATCCTGTCACAATGTACTTTTCCTTCCCTGGGAAGAAACATGAGCACAACAGAGAAATATTAAGATATATTCTTTTAGGTAAGGGAAAGTTCAGAAAACTCCTGCCTAAATATAATCAATCAGTAACTCAGGTTAAAAAAAAAAACAAGAGGTAGGAGGGGAGGACACTGGAAGACAAAAATTCCCCACATAAACCTCTGCACAAAAATAATTCAGGAAAAGAGTTCAAAGTCCCACTGGAGACGAGTCCCCACATCACCTGCCAACCCTCAGGCGACTCTGCTCCCTAAGAGGGGACGCGGATGCTGCTGGGCTGCAGTGACGGGCAGCGAGCTGCTCCAGGAAGCCGCCGCCATCCCACCCAGCAGCAAGGCCAACACTGTCCTTCCCAGCTTCACCACTGCGGGTTTTAACACGTCAAAACCTGTATCCTAATACACAATTATATGTTGATTATACCTCAGTCAAGTTTAAAAAAAAAAACTTGCACCCTCAGCTTTCATGTAATTTTTCAAAAATTTCAGGATGCAATTTGCTTTGCTGAATAGTCTGTAAGACTCTGTAGGAGCAGGTGATGTGAGGCCAAAGGCTGGCAGGGCCGTCCGGGAAAGGGGCACGAGATGCTCTCCTGCGCAGCCTGCGGGCTCAGGCGAACTGTGTGCTAGCCACGCATGGAGGCCCTCCCTTTTCAAACACAAGTAAGTGAGACAGATTTCAAAATGCCATTATTCAAGAAAAAAGGCAGATTCTTAATGTGGCTATTTACTATCTCCTCTCCCCCCCCCAAAAAAAAGATAAAAGGGGTGGGAGGTTGGTAAATATTAAGTCAGAGTGTTAAAATCCTTAGGAAAATTTTTTGAGTAATTCTTTCATTCAACATCAAGCTATTTTTCAGCCTTTAAAATTAATAGGGAGGGAGGTATGCACACGGCCTGTAACTGCCTATAAAACACACTAGTTTACTCCACTTTTCCAAGCAGCATTTGAAATAAGTAAAAACAGCAGCTGTATATAATTACACATGGTTAACTCTCACATTTGTGTTTTGTAGAAAAACAAAATACCCCCCCAGATAATGGCAGTATCAGATTAGAAACCTTCAGAATGCTGAAATCCAGGTGACCTTGAGGTATGCTGGACCTTCAAGTATATAAATGGACCCCTTTATGAGAAACATAAACAGGACATGATAAAACAGCTGTGAAGCACGCAGGAGAGCAGAGAAACCCGAAGGTCGCTCAAGCTGAGCCTGGGATGCACCATGGCCTGGCTACAACACACCTCGGTTCTCACGCTAAAAGGCGAGATTCGGGGGTGGAGGTATTCGCAAAGCTCTCCCTGCAGCTTGCTGCAGCCTGCAGAAAAAGTCAGACACATTTGTTACTTCTTCTGTCAAAGCCTCTTCTTTCAGACAAAACTTTTATTAAAAACCAAAAGCTATATACCTTACAGTTTGTCAAGGTTTTTTTTCAACATTCCTCACATAAAATGTGTGTAGCTAACGCTGAGAAACATTGTACCTTTCTTTGAACCAAATTTTCCCTCAACTGATGAAAACCGGTCTCCTCCAGAGGCAACAGTTGCCAGAACTGGGCACTCCCCCACTCCTACTGCTCCAGTATCCTCCTGGCTTTTAGAGACCTAAGTCACTTCTGGTGCAGAAGGGGTCTGGGGGAAACCATCCTCAGCTCAGCACCTGGAGGAGGGCCCTCATCTCAACCCCTGGTCCTTGGCCTCCTGACCTCTAGAAGTCCCCTCATTTACTTTGGTAAAGGTCAGAGAAGGGTTCTGGCCATAAATTCCCTTTAAATATTCTATCTACCCACTTGTATGCTTCTTCAACCCCGGGCTTAACCTTGATAGTCTACAAGCTAGGAATCATTAAGGCTTAATCTTAGAAAGTTATCTATCTCTGTTCCCACTGCTAACTTGTAAGACCCATAAAGCCAGCTTTGTTAAGACTTTCCCTGATGGACTGACTCAGCTACCAGCTTCCCAAATCTCAATCTACCACCAAAACTAAACATTAAAGACATCAGTAAACAGCCCTGGCTGGGTAGCTAAGTTAGTTAAAGCAATGTCCTCATACATCCAGGTTGTGGGTTCTATCCTCAGTCAGGGCACACACAAGAATCAACCAATGAATGCACAAATAGGTGAAACAAATCGATGTTTCTCTCTCTCCCTTCCTCTCTCTAAAATGAATTTAAGGGTGTCAATAAATAGAATAAATTGCTCTTCTTGCTCTTCCTCATACCCACATCCATCCTACCCTCACCAATAATTCCTGCAGACTATGAAAACCATTCGAAGTCAACTAGGAAAAAGTTAAGGGAGAAATTTTTTTTAGTTTTTGAACTAAGACATCTCGCAGAATTCCAAACTGCTGACAGATCACTTTGCAATTCTAAATCTCTCTCTCTCGATCCGAAGTTCTAGGCCCTGGTGACTAACCTGGTTTGCCTTCCAATGGTCACGGCACGAAGACATGCCTCTCCCCACACACACGTTTCTAATGCTGACAGACACAAGTCTGTGAAGGCTGTTTTCCTTCTACATCTCAGAACCTCAGAGCCTTCAACAGAAAGAAAATACAGACTAAATTTTATATGTATGATTTACGGTGCTGGACTGAGGAGCCTACACATCCTACTCTAAGGCTAGACCCGCTGACCTAGATAACCAAATGAATGAAGCTGCCTGACTAAAACCTCAAGGGACATTTCTGTGCTCCAAGGACTAAGGCGTTCCTTTCCGATCCAGACCTTCCCAAGCTGTAACTGTGTGGAGATCTGGCCCAAGTCTCCCAGGTCCATATTTCTGACTACAGCTAAGATTCAACGGGCGTTCTCTCAGACAAGGACTCTGCATACTCAGTAACATCCTCCCATGTGAAAACTGCGAGAAAAAAGCACCAAGCATCAGAAATAAATATGTACTCATCTGGTTTTAAAATGTTATAAATGGAATGTATGAATTCAAAAGCATGACATATTCCTAATTTTAAATCAGGACAGCCACAGTGTCAGACCAGCAAAACGAGTGGTCATTCACGAACAGTGACCACAGGCTCAGGTTCAGCCTAGTTCAAAGCCATGGTTCTCCCTCTGCTGACAGCAGCCGGCCTTGGGTCCCCCTCATCCTGGCAGGCTAATCTGATTGGGCTGATCAGGCTTAATGCCCAGGTTTTGTCTGCAGACTGTGATAAACTATGGCGGACGTTACAAAAGGAGCTCCTCATACCACGTCTTAGAAAACAATCCTTCAAGAAAAACTTCTCTAAGTCTCTTTGGTTTTAGCAAAAGAAAAAGTTCCCTTTCAAACATCATACTGCATTCTTGAAGAAAATACAATTTTTTAAGTCAGTGAATCTGAATTACTGAATTCCTGAATCTTCTTAAAAGAAAACAGTGGCATGTGTGTTTAGACCTCGATTTCACTAACAGTGAAAAACCATGGTTTGAAAACTGAAAGGAGCTGGGCTCATTGATACCGCTGAGCTAAAAAAGAAACACTGAAAAATCTTATTATTTTACAAAGTACTCAAAGACTATCTTAAGGAACGCCCTCCAGATTTCTCAGGATGCGAAACCCTGCCCGAAGCTTTTCTGACCTAGAAACAAAATTTCAGACTGGATCAGAAGAACCCACACAGGGCCATCTAATGTCACGGTTGCTGTCAGCTCCCTGTGATCAGTGAGGGTGGCACTTCAGCCAACGTCAACATCCCTGTTTTTGCACGTCAGAACAAGAGAGGTCAATTAGCACAAAAGTCATAAAGCTAGGAGGGGCCTGGAAGGACTAACCCCCTGCCCGCCCACCACCACCACTCTCCCCACCCTGAGCCAGAATTAGACTTGAACTTGCAGGCATGTACATAAGGGCAAAGTACAGGTCTCAGGACTACATCCAGCCCAGCTCACCTGAGGTACATAGTAAAATGCAGGTTTTCAATCTCCTGACTTGAAATTTCTGGGGATGGACTTTAGAAATATGTTGATCAAGTTTCCCTGGCAATCCTGAAGCCCATCAGTTTGAGGACCCCTGGTATGAATGAATCCTCAATCCAAATCCAGCCAGAAAACCCATGTTTACCTATCCTCCATGCAACACAACATTTGCCAAGCAAACCAAACAGCCCATTCAAATTTCCTGTACCAATGACCTAACCAGAGTTAGTCACATCAAAAGACTTTATGTGCCTCAGCTGCAAGAGCCAGGTCAACGGACTTAAGGTCAGAGGTAACACACAGTATCAGCTTCACTCTTTCCAAGGTAACGTCTCAGTTGACATTACCCAAGAGTATCTTCACAAACTCCATGCCCTCCTGGAGGTGTCTTCTTATAGATTACTGCCACACAGGGTGTCCAATGCCTTCTGAAGGTGCATGATATTTCAAGGATGGTGTCAGACCATTAACTTCTAGAGAAGTAATGTGGGCGTCACCCTGGTCACAATCATCAAGGTGGGTTTACAGAGCATCCATGACTGTGGGAGGTACTCTAAAGATCACACAAAAACTGCCTTCTACCCATTTAACTTTATTTCATATTAAAAATGGAAGCAAGTCTCCTTTTGAACTCATTTCAGCAGAGAATGTTAAAAAGGAAGAAAAAAATGAAAATTTCAGGTTTATTTTATATATTAAGACTGTGTTCAATGCCTTTGAAATATACTTTCAAGAAAAACAAACAAACAAAAAAAGTATCTCCCCATCACCCTGCTGTGTATCTGAGGAGGAAGCAGCCTAAAATGGCATCACAGGAGCTGGGCCAAGCCTGGGACTTCTGCACTACCGCTCCACAGTGAAAATGGAAACAGCAGGAGGCCGAGAAATGTAATGTGAATAAAGGGGAAAAAAGAAGAGGCTTAGAAATAAGCACTTCTGGAAAAACAGTGAAGGATTTTAAAAAGATCAGTCCTGATTTAAGGAAGAAGCATCGGTACCTTATCGTTTGAACCTAAAAGAACACACCCAGGAAAAGACAAATTTCAAAAGACATGACACTCTTGAAATACAGAATTTTATTTAGAAACTGTTTAAAGTAGAAAAAAACCCTGTCAAGAAAGACCAGGTGGAAAATGGGTTCCCAATAAAATGGAATTTTAGGGCAACAAAAGTCTAAAAGGCCACAAAAGAGAAATAGCACCACTGTTATTTGAACAATGGCTAGTTACTTGCATTTTTGGCATTGTTAATCACTGAATCTGGGTTTTCCTCTGAATTCCACACAGAGCATGCACTACACAACAATTTTTCATAAAACACCTGCTTTCTACACACACATTTCAGGACGAACTACCACCAGAAACAGATCAGTACAAGTACATTGGGGGCCGAGCAATCTCAGTAGTGGGAGACACACGATTTGCAGGATTCTGCCACACAAAGGAACCGAACGGGCTGTGGGCAAAGCAAGTGAGGGAGTGTTAAGGAATGAAATATTTTAAATATTAATAATTAATTCAGACATGGTACTGTATTTTCTGCAAAAAAAAAGTAACATTTAATAACACGCTAACGAATTTTATCTCCAAAGAGATTAGTGCACTGGCAAAGAATTCTGTTAACAGTGGAGGGCTGTGGACAGCAGGGACCAAAACACCCGGCCTTGCAGATCCCAAGGCAGCGACGGCCTTCACTGATCACTCCCTTTGTCAGAGGTCCAAAAAGAACTTGCAGCATGATCGCCTGCCGGCTGAACTTCCACTCTAAGCAGCAAACTTTAAGGAGCCAAAAAGGAGTCCCCAATGGGCAAGGGAAGCAGAGAAATATGTTAAATATAAACTTAAAAGACAGTAAAATGGGACACAACCCCCATTCAAATCCCAGAGATGTGGGCAAGTCCCAAAAAGTAGTTGTTAAGATTTAAAAACTGAACACACCTCATTTCCAAAAAAAAACACAATACATAGAAATTTCAGGGGTAACCGGAAAAATCGTCAGGGGAAATGCTCAATAAAAATCAAGCTCTTCAACTCAAACACTGCAGGGTCGAAACACACCCTCTACTCATTCAGCCAACAATGCCTCTTGCTTCTTAGCAGAGATGCAGTTGGTCAAGGACACCAAATGGCTTTACAGAGCAACTTTTTAAACTTTCCCTCTGGGCCAAGGTTAGGCCTCTGCAGACTCAGGCAGCCCTGCAAGGCCTGTGAACAGCAGGCTCCAAAGTTCCAAGGTCTGGTCCTTCCTTCCCAGACACAAGGGCACCACACACACTCTCCTGTCAGGTTACATCTCATATTTTGAAATATGGAAGCATATTTTAAATACTCTTAAGGCATTTATTTATTAAAACGTTCTCTGCCGAGATTTCACATTAGTTTAAAATTCAAATCAGTCTTTACCTCCGAGAATCACATAAAAACATCTTCTCCAGCAATCAGTGTTACCAGCATCCATATGGTGAGCCCATGGTCAGCCTCTCTGTTTTCTAGGTGAACCCACTAGATGTTAATACTGCTCTGCTACAAGGTAAAAGCTCCTAACTCAAACTTATTGGAAAAGGAGTGAAACTTCTGCAAAGTGCACTTTAAGAAGAGGTACTTTTTGCTTATTGAAAAAGAAACCAGTGAGTCCTCTATAAGAATAATAAAAGGGAGTATTTTACAGTTAAGCACATGATTTGGAGTGAAGAATTCAGATGCTGCTCTGCTGGTCCAGGCTCTTAATACTCTTCTTGCTCCTCCTGTGGTCCCCCTTCATCCGGTATCACAAAGCCTTCCTGAAAGGGGAGAACGAGAAGGGAACACTATTACTCAACACCGAATGATCGATCAGTTTCTACTCTGGGTTCACTTTCCTGTATTTAAAGACAGCAGTTCTTCCTGTCTCTACCACACACTTGGCATTTAACGGCACAAGGCCAGGGCACCACTGTTTTATTAGTTAGGCAGTAGAATCTGTCTCACAGAAGACAAAAACTAAGCACAATCAAATGGTGATGGATGTGCATACACTGTCTTGATTATAGTGTTGATTTCAGGTCATCAAGTTATACTTCAATATGTGGTCATTGTGTCAATTCTACCTCAAATCAGGTTGTTTAAAAAAGGTGCCCTGACCAGTGTGGCTCAGTGGATTGTGTATCCTTCCTCAAACCAAAGGTTGCTGGTTCGATTCCTGGTCAGGGCACGTGCCTGGGTTGCAAGCCAGGTCCCAGGTTGGGAACCTGCAAGAGGCAACCAATCAATGTTTCCCTTGCACAACTATGTGTCTCTCCCTCTCTTTCTCCCTCCCTTTCCCTCTCTCTAAAAATAAATAAAACTTTTTTAAAAAGGCGAGGGAAGTTCAGGGAGAAAAAGAAAAAATGGAAAAGTTACCCTCAACAATCCCTGAGGTCACCATAAAAGTTTGGTAATCTCCTCTCAACAAACTGTCTATAGCCAGCTTTTCCTTTACGCATTCCTTTGACTACATTCAGGAATCATGCCTGCTATTTACGAGTGTTGTGGGTGTTTTGAGTGTTTAAACATAAGCAATGCCTGTGCAGAAATAGCTGCAAGACTGATCCAGCACAAATGGCATGGGAAATAAGCAGACTCCAGGGCCCACTGGCATGCACTAATGGCCGCACTAACATAAAAATTAGACTTCCCTTTCAACCACCATTTTTTTTAAACAAATCTCTACGGATGATTTTACTTAAAATATGATTTCACTAAAGTAATACTTGGACTAGATCAAGGACCCCTTATATGCTTATCATCTTTGTTTTCATTATCTGGCACAGAGCAGGCCTGAAATAGGAATTTATTTAACAAATTACCAACTTTTAGTCATCTGTCTTAATCCCCCAAATCCGCTTGGTATGTTTAGAGGGCAGGGTTAATAAGAGCATGAGTATTACCTTATATCTGTGTGCTACAGACATACTACACATCACTTAGGCATATATGACAATTTGATCCTGCAGACCTTGCTGGGAATGCAGAGAAATCTGAAGTACCGTACAGCCATTAAACGGTGGACACAACGAGGTACCAAATCCTAAATCTAGGAAAAATCAGTCTTCGGGCAACAGCAATGTTAGGATGTCTGCCTCAGGAACTTCCCTGGTCAGCTGATGTCATGATTAATATCAGCAGATCTGCTATGTAATACACCTGGGTCCCAAGAAAAATGACCGCAGCACACTCTGAAGAAATGAGAATCAGGCACACTCCTGGGAGGGAGGAGCAAAGGTGCACTCTGCCGGCTGTGGGCAGCAACATCGAAGGGGGACCACGTGCCTGGCTCTCCAGGCCATGCACGGGGCCCCAAGAAAATGGAGGCAGCAACTCAGGCTGAGGGCTCCAAGGTGCAGAATGTGGAGAGGGGATGGTGAGGTCAAGAGCATTTTGTGGCACTCATCACCTATCAGTGGCCACAAACTACAGAAGCAGGGCAAACCAGCCGCCCACTTCTTCCTATTCCTGCCTCTCAAGGGCTCACAGGCCTCAAGGCAACGGCTACAGCTCTGCAAAAGTGCCCCCTGGCTGACTTAGAGGGGTCAAAGGTGAAGCCCTTTGATGAATGCTAAACTGGAACACAATGAGTCATCAACATGGAGTTTGCCCCAATCAACTAGATAAAATTCATTTTCTCTTCGGTAGCAAAATGGCAAATACCCCCGTGTCAACACGTACATCTGTGGCGTAGAGAATGTCCACAATCCTCTGCAACACAGGGTTGTTTTCCCCCTCGTTCTCCTGGCAAATCAATTCGATGTTCCTTAGCTTTCCAAAGTAGAAATCTCTTTCTTTCTCCAAGTCTTCCACGGTGAGTTTCAATACATTGACCTGCACAGGACAGTAACAAGGGTGAGACACCTGGCACTTGTGCACCACCAACACATCACGCAAACATCCAACCCGAGAGATGTGGCCTTTCATCGAACTCCCTAACAAGGACAAAACTCACTTCAGTGTAATGTAACCTTCCCCCAGCCCCAGAGAAATAACATGGGCTTATTCATGTCCACCTTGACTGTAACGATTCTTAGAAAATGGCAGACAGCACCGTGAAACATTCATGAACTTCTCAGGGACTAAGAAAAGACCTAGGAGAAAAACTATGAAAGCCTGAGACAAATATAAAAGCAAAATGCAGCCCAGCAGGGCAGCTGACAATCATAAGTTGAGTCCTCACCAATGGTCAATTAAGTCCAGACCTTTCTGCGTGTGGAGGTCAATGGTGAGAAAGGGTCCAGGACAGCAAGGGAGAAATGGCGAGCCAGGAGGGGAAGACTAGCGAATGCTGACTAACACTAGCCAAAGGCCTAGAGCTAGGACTACAGGAGGCGCGGGCACAGAAAACTCAATGGTCTTTTTCCCCTCTACCCCGACCTGTATATTGGGGAAAGGGCAACCCTTGACTCAAAAGAACTGCATCTCCAGGCGTAGCTCAGTGCACTGAGCTCAGGCTGTGAATCAAAGCATCGCAGGTTCGATTCCCAGTCAGGGCACATGCCTGGGTTGCGGGCCACGTGAGAGGCAACCACACATTAATGTTTATCTCTCTCTCTTTCTCCCTTCCTTCCCCTCTCTAAAAATAATAATAATAAAAAAAAGAACAGCATCTTCCAAGGACAGTCCTCATATCTGTCTTTCTCCAAAGAGAGTCTGAAAAGGGAAAGGCAGCAGAGGTAGGGAACAAAACCACATTCACGGCTAGCTCCTCCCCTGAGCATCGCACCAGCTCACCACATGTGCTGCAGGAGCCTCCAGGAGTTCCACTGAGGGGCTCTCATTTCCACAAGGGGGCAACAAAGAAAGCAATCTCAGTGCTTAGGCCAGGGCTCTGTCTAGCCAAGAGTACTAAATGTCATAATGACTCTTCCAGTCCTCGGTGTATTTTAAGCACGGTGCATCCTCATTTCAGTGTGTTCACATCGACACCATGCGAATTCACTTTAATGTTCATAGAATGTAAATTACAAGGCATAACATGTAGCATATAAAACCCTCACAGGACTTACAGGCTAGGACCACATGGAAAAACAAGCCAGGAAATCACAGGTGGAGCAGCCGTGAGCAATTTGGATAACAGGGACTATGAGAGCCAGAAGGCACCACGGAAATCTAGTCAGACCTTCTGAACTTAAAGCTGCAAAAACTGAAGGAAACCGCTGATCTGGCTTCCCTAGAGCCTGATGAGGAAGCCAGACACAACCACAGGGATCAAACACTGTCCCAGTCAGAAAGTAGCTCACCCTTCGTTCAGAATCTGTACTCAAGACGCACCCAGAGGTGTGGAACAGGTGTCTGGAACCAGCAGGACCATTTTATTAAAGACTTATTGTCATGCTCATCATCAAAGGCCTGAACAGACCAAACCAGAAGAATCAAGGTTCTATTCCAAACACAAAAATCACTTTTAAAAATGACTGGGCCCTGGCTGGGGTGGCTCAGTGGACTGAACACCAGCCTGCGAACCAAAGGGTCGCTGGTTTGATTCCCAGTCAGGGCACATGCCTGGGTTATGGGCCAGGTCCCCAGTAGGGCGACATGTGAGAAGCAACCACACAGTGACATTTCTCTCCCTCTCTTTCTCCCCCTCTCTCTCTGAAAATAAATAAAATCTTTAAGGAAAAAAAATTACTGAAAGTACTACCATCACCTAGTAGCCAGCAAAACTAAATTGCCCATTTCCCCGCATTCCCCCCACCTCTGCTTTAACTGCTGCGGTGCAGTTACCTTTCCTTAAGCATCAGCCCCGAAGTGCAGTGCACACGGGGACAGACGGACAAGGGCTGACCAACTCCAGCAACAGAAAGCCCCCTTGAATCTTCAGCTCCAAGCTCCAAAAGCCTGGGAAGAGGCCTTCTAATCACATTAGTGACCAAGAAGGAAAAGGAAACTAAACAGCTTAAAAAGGTATGCTAGCTTAGAGTCCAACTGCACACTCATGCTTCACTAGCGCCTCCTCATAAACCCATCAGAACCTTCTCTGGCCTCCACATTGTCCAGGGCACTGGAACCCAGCCTTCTGGGCCCCACCTGCAGGGCCAAAGCAGCATTCCTCCTGTCATCAATAACTACGTACCTACAAGAAACACTCAGGAAGTACACGCTATGTCACTGGCTTTCACTGAGCACTCCTCTTAATGCTTCTTTGAGGTTATTAAAAATCTGTGCTACTAATCAGTATCCCTCTTAGAACCTTCTCTTGTAGTAAAGTAATAGCTTTAACCTAAGAAGCCCAAGAAGAATGCAAAGGGCCTGCACTGGCGAATCTGGCAGCTACGAGCCATTCGTGGCTACCTGAGCCCTTGAAACGCGGCCAGTGCAACTGAGATGGGCTGTGCACACTAAATACATGCTGGATGGGTTTCAAAGACTAGTAAGGGCCTCCAAATGTGAAACATCTCAGTAACTGTACTGATTACATGTCAAAATGGCAATATTTTGGGTATACAGTCATACCTCAATATTCATCAACTTCAGATCTTGTCAAACCCTGTATTCATTGCATTTTGACAAGAAAAAAATGTTTGCAGTACTCGGCACTTGCTCAGGACTTGTCACACTCGCCAGAGCTTACACAAGTCACAACGCCGCCCCACAAGGCAAAAGCTTCATCGTTCGGCATGTGTCAGTTCTGGCACTCGTCACGAGTTCCGAAACGCATTAATGACGAGTACCGAGGCACCACTGTGTTGGGTTAACGTGCTAATAGAGTTCATTTAACCTTGTTTCTTTTTACCTTTTTTTAATGTGGGTACTAAAAATTTTCAAGTTATACATGTGCCTCACATTTCTGGTCCACGTCCTATTTCTACTGAACAGTGTTGTTCTGGACCAAAATCAACGACAAGTACATTTCTCCACGTTGAAGTGCAGCAGACCTCCCAAGGTTACAAACACGACAGGGTGATTTGTATGGAACACACTCCTCTTCTCTTAGCCTAAACAAGCCCATCTGGTGCTATTTCTCATATTAGTCATAACCCCCAGACCTCCACACCTTTGTCAGGGCCACAAATTCAAATATTTTCAGGGACCAGAAAGATCACATAATGAGCCAAGGGCAACCTGGAGAGAAGCTAAAATCTTTCATATTAAAAAACAACAACATTAAAACTCCACACAGGCCAAAGCACTTCTGAGACTGGGCTAAACCAGCTGTGAACAAGCCTTGGTTCAAACCCCAGCTCGGGCTACTTAACCTCTCTGAGCCACAGCGCCCAGACCTGCAAAGCCTCACAGGGTTGATGCAAAGGTGAAATCAAAGTGCTTAATAACATAATGGCACACACTCTAAAGATGTTAGCTGATTTTGTTTCCGTTATTAATGTTCACAGAGCCCATACACATTATTAACACTCGTGTACATATTTCATGCACAAAAAACTTTATTCCTGTGAACTTTTAAAGAACACTTCAAGTCCTATCTCACTCTGTCAAGACAACGGACAGGAACCATAATAACCACAGTGTCTTCCATCCACTGTCATCGCTCCGTTTATCCCAACACCATTCCAGGCACTTCACGTGACATCAGCTCAAAGCATGAGCCCCAACACACAGCAGTGAGCCTGCTTCCTGGGTACACCCAGGCCGGGACAACGACAGAGTGAAGTCTTACTCTCCAGAATGTCTACACTTCAGTGACAGCGCCCAGAGCACGCTCAAGGCCACCACACTAATGGGGACGGTGACCCAGTCACCCTGACTCCCCTGAGGCACCTAGAACCATGGGTCACACATGAATCAGAGAATTAAGAAAACAAAATGTGATCTTTGGGCAGGCTTTTCTGTCCCGCATCTGCATCGCAAGAGGTTCTGGTTTAAAATGAGGCTGTGTCCCCCAGGTTTTAGGACTTGGCTTTTAAGAAAATAAAAGAGTCCAATCTCAAACTCACTGGGCTAACAAAGCATCTTGATTTTAAGACTGGGATTAATCAAGAGAATCACCCAAAAGCAAACAAACAAAGTAACTATAAGGATTAGTGAGAAAGTGTTTAGAAGTCTAAAATTTGTTCTGATCCACAGACCTCTAACAAGTACCTTCAGGATATTGGTTAGCCCTAAAGAAGACATTTCAAATCACTGACCTATTAAGAACAGGCGAACAATAGGCTTTTCATATCAGTTCCACTCTCAACTTGGATTTCAAAAGAGAAACTGTGAAATCATTTTTATTATTCAAAAAGGAACTCTCCTTTACCCTTTTTCAGAGCCAAAATTCAAGAGACACTCCAAACCCCACAGAGCCCCACTATCATTCCAGAGACATCAACTGGGCTCTGCTGTACAGGTGGGTTTCCAAACTAGACCCTGGTTCCTGCCACACTAACTGGCCTCAGAACACCTGACCCCCTCTCCCTCCTCCGCCTCCACACTCACGCTGCCCACACGGCACCTGACGGGCTCACACACGTCAGGAGGAGGACTGTTTCGGCAGACCATGCAGGTCTTCCACAAGAACACGAGCAAGCCTCCTCTGGTCAGTGCAGCGAGCATCCTCTCCACTGACCTGACTCCAGTCTGGGACACAGGAGGGACCTACCTGCTGCATGAGTTCAGCTGCTTCATCATCTCCGTTGCCCACACCAGGGTTCTTTCGCACCACACCTGGGCCAGCCTTAGGGGTTGCAGTAGTTCTGTGTGTTGCAATGGGCCTCTGTGGAGCTGAGAGAGGAGCAGAGGTCTTTTCAAGAGCAGAAATTTCAAAACAAAAAAGAACCCACAAGGCAACAAGGACAGGCTGTGACCCACTGGCCTCCACAGTAATTGCAGTGAATGAACCCAATGTTGAGAGCTTGACATATATGACAACACCCCAAGTTTGCCCAAAGTGGCTCTTTAATCCTGGCAGCAAAGTACAGTACCAATTTTAGCCATAATCCCTTGTGCCGAGAATTAGTCCTTCTGTGAGGTCTTTTTGCCACTGTTTTTGCCTCTGTGGTGAGTAGAACTATTATCTGAAAGAGGCACACACAGCTGCTCTACTGTAACTCATTTCCTGCCAAATCCACCAGCAGGGCAGCTTCATGGCGCAAAGGCCAATTTCTCTCCAGGAGTGAGCTCAGGGCCCCAGCTACTGCTGGGTGCTCACAGTTCCCCATGTGGAAAGTAAGATACCTCCTAACTCAAAAACTGAGATTCCTTGGACTGGGAAGAGCAGGGTGGTAGAGACTGCTCTTACGACTAATTACTTCAAGCCCCTGTCTTGCTCACCTTTTAGAAGCTATCTGTGGAGTTAGGAGAGAAAAGCAGCAGCAGCCTGACCAGGATTTGCAAACTTTTCTCAGTGGTAACAGCCAAAAGTAGACAAAGACAAGGAAGAAGTAGTAAAGGGGCCTACCTATCTACAAGTTAAAATAATCAAATGTATCATTTATGATTTTATTCATCCATTCAGCAATCATTTTGTAAAGTTTATACATTATGCCATGCTTAGAAATACCTGCTTTTCCTGATACCCCGTGTTACTCAATAACCATGAAGCCTGGGACCTGCCTACAGTAACAGGCATTTCCTCTGGATGATCTCTAGTATCATCTCCAGCACGTTTACCTCTAGTAAGTTTATCCCGAAGACTAAACGCTTAATGCAAGCCTCTGCGTGCCTGGTAGCCACGTCTGAGATACGAAATGCACAGTTATCTATGCACCCCCCCATTCTGAGTAGCTAAGAAAATAAAATATTGAAGAATAAAAGTACTCAATATTTGGAGAAACTGGAGCCTTCATATACTCTACTGATGGTAATGCAAAGTGGTTCAGCCACTTGGGAAAACAATCGGGTAGTTCTGCAAAAGGTTAAATACAGTGTTACCACAGGACCCAAGGACTCTGCTCCAGGAGTATATACTCTAAGATATATACCCAAGAAAAATGAAAACATGTCCACAAAGAAACTCATATAGGAATGTTTATAGCAGCATTACTCATAATAGCTAAAAAGTGGAAATACAAACAATCAACTGATGAATAAATAAAATGTCATGCAATGGAATATTATTCACCCATAAAAAGGAATAAAGTACTGGTACATGCTATGACATGGATAAATGTTGAAAACATGGTAACGAAAAAAGCCAGACACAAAAAGACACATTTTATGATCCCATTTATATGAGGTCATATGAAAATTTAAAAGTACTCATCGTCCCTCTCTTTCTACTTGATGGATCTAGCCTCTTTCTCAAGGTACAATGGGACCTTAACTAATATTCTTGTCACCTCCTGGAAAAGGAGGAGCTAGCACCTGTAGGTGCTATGTATAGGTATAGTCTACAGATATACTGCTGCAAACACATTTTGGGAAACCTCCAGGCCAAGACTTTTTAGAGAAGGTCTCTAAAAACAGCCCCCGTCCCACCCCCACCAGATTGTGCTAGCATCAAAGCAAGCCAAAGCCACTTAACAGCTAAAGGTCTTGGGAGGGCAGGGAAGCTTTAAGTACCGGAAGCTGGTCTGCAAGTACACTGATGATGCAGAGAGCCAAGAACAGTCCCTGAGAGACCCAGAAAGCTCCTTAAGTTTCTGGGAGCTCAGGTCTCATTGCAATGGGGCTCTGTGTAACGTCCTTGTGTTCAAACCAAAGCTCTCTTTCATGTGAGCTGGCCTCAGGGGTTTCTATTCCATACAACTAAAGAGCCTTGGCAAAACTGCACACAGTAACTCATTCAGGCCTCAAAAGCAACCCTCTGGGACACATATTCAAAGTCCCGTTCTATATAGGAGGAAACTGCAGGGCAGAGGTAAAGTGGCTCACACAGGGCTACAGAGCCCTAAAAGCCATAAACACGGGTCTGCCTGATGCCACACTACCTGCTCCTGCCACATAGGCTCAAAAAATTCTGGTTACAAGTTGAATGAATACATGAACACCTGGAAAACTATTACTTGGAAATGGTATTTGTTTGGTTTTTTACCTGCACTGCTAGAGCTGAGAGGTTTCTTCGGTTTGTTCAGAGCTGGAGCAACAAGGGAGGGGGCCACGGCGGTTTCTTGACCTTGTCTGGCAGCTACAGGGTCATAGTCTTTTCCATCATAGTTTGCATCAAAAAACTTCTTGAACCACTGAACGAATTCAAAATTGTCCTGAAATTTTCCTTTTACTAATTTGTCCACAGGAATTATCTGCAGAGAAACATCAAGACTATTTAGCCCAAAGCAAGAGGCTTTTGGCAAGCACCACACATGTCCGAGCATCCAATGGGTACAAAGCTCTAAAATAGTTTAGAGGTAAGAACTTAGTACAAAGTAAACCCCTGAAAGTTTATAAAGCAAGTTTCACCCAGTTTGCCTTTCACAGAATACTTCTACCTACCAACCCCCTTCCAAGGCCACCAAAGGAATCAGAGATGCAAAAGGAACAAGTATCACATATAAGTCACATCCACAATCCCAAATACATCCTACTATACGACATTCCACTGTACAGAATAAGTCTCCGTGTAACCTGCATGGCCACGGTGCCTGTCACAAAGTAAAGAATCCAGAGCACAAACACAGGTATCTACAATAAAAAACATGTTAAAAAACTTGTTTTAAAAATAGGTCAAGGATAGATTTCTGCAAAATGGCATGTTTTTACAGTAATTCCAATCCTTTTAAAATATACTTTAAGGACTCTAAGTTTTGTTACTACACAAAAGTACTATGTTATCAAATATTACTTCAAGTCACTGGACTACTGGTCCAAGTTTATCTTCAAGAATTCCAGGTGCAATGGCACTTTTATAAAAAATACATGTAATAATCTGAACTATATTCATTCTCTAAACAAATAAATATAAAATTACTTTGTTTGATACTGAACCATTTATAAGTAAAACACGATGTCTGGAATTCCAAAACCACCCAGCAGGACACGTGGCGGGGCAGAACCGCAGCCAGGCGAGAGCTGGTAACTGTGGAGGCGCGTGGGGATTCACTGCGCGATACTCTCGACTTCTGTTCACTTCAGAAATTTACTTATTTTAAAAAATTAAATTCTATAAAGAGAAAAGTTACTGTATATAATAAGCTGTACCTAGTTTAACCTTTGCCTGGTAACTAAATGATATTCTTACAATACATGTGCACATTTTATATATTGCAGAGACAAAACTAAAATAAAGACTGATTTTAAAGTAAATAAAAACCAGACAAACCAGCAAGCTAATTAGGGGGTTATTATAAGCTTTACTAAAAAAATATTTTCCCCCCAAAATGGCTTAAAAGGATAAACCTTTCTGATAGGTGGGGAAAGAAACTGCTTAATTTTACAACAGATACACACTGCTCACCAATGGGGATGCATTTTGAGAAATGCACTGCTAGGCAATTTCGTCATAGCGCACACTTACACAACCCTAGATGGTGTAGTCTACTACACACCTAGGCCACAGGTAATAGCCTGCAACTCCTAGGCGATAAGCCTGCACAGAGTATAACTGTACAGCACCTTACAAGATTAAATGAAGCACAAGACAGACTGATGCAACAGACGGGATGGGCGAGGCTGCTGCTGGCATGACTCAGCGTGCTGTTTTACGGCAAACTCTAAGTAGAAAGACAATGCTCTAAAGCAACAGTTAAAAAGTACAGTATAGTAAATGCATAAACCAGTACCACAGTCATTCATTATCATTACCAAGTATTGTGTACTTGTACATAATAATTACCTGGACTATATACTGTACCTTTACACGACTGGCGTAGCAGTAGGTTTACATATACCAGCACCAGCACGAACGTTTAATGCATTGCGCTATGATGCTATGACGTCAAAAGGTGATAGGAATTTTTCAGCTCCGTTATAATCTCAGTTAGGTGTCCTTGTTGACTGAAACATTATGTGGCTCATGACTATAATCTATTAATATTACCTACTACAAGAGATAATCTTTATCCTAATGAAGCCTAGTGGCCAGTGTTTCTGGTACCTTTAAATAACCTTGGGGGCAAGAGGGAAATTCCCAACCCAAAGGGATCTGCCTTGTACCTTGCTTCTACAAAGCAAGTATTTCTAGAATTTTCTCTATTAGAACTACTTATTGTACCATATGGTATGCTTTATAAAGGTAAATCCAGGGATTAAAGAGTTAGATCTCAAATTAATAGAGATTAAACAGGTTGACTCCTACAGATGGTTAACTAACTTCACTAAGAAAGAAGACAGCAAGGGAAGGGGGAGGTTGGGGGGGAGAGGCCAAGTAGGAGGTTAGAGGGAAACTTTGCTCCCAGTAAATTCTAGGCTAACCGGAGAAAAAAATAATGATATAAATTGGGAAAAGAAAAAAGAAAATGTTGACAGTCATGGGCCAGCATCTGTCTCCTTAGTAACAATCACCAGACAAGAAACAACCTAAATGAAAGAATAAAATTTACCTACTTTGTCAACACCCATTCTCTTAAAACCTGCTTGCAGTATTTTGAAGTTCTGGATGTATTCGTGTTCTAGCTTAGCTTGGAATTTCACTTTCTTCAAGGCAATGGAGCCAGGGAACAGCATGTCCATAAACTGACAATATGCAGCCCCTGAATGGACAACAGCAGAAGAATAAAAGACACAACAGATCATTAAACGTTATCATTAAAGAAGCAGGGTGAACTTTACCCCAAACCCACGTAACCCAGGTACAATTGTAAAAGTTGTACAGCAGATCTACAAAGCCCCAAAGCTACAATACCACTTGACTTCAAAGTCATTTTTATAATCTGTCATAAGACTGAGGTTTTACCGGATAGGTTCTACAATACACTTGTAACTTGGAAGACTATGATGAGGAAAAAAGAAGTATTTCTATGAAATTTTAAAACTACTCTTTATTAGAAACTAACATAATAGTAAAATGACCGCTGCAAAAAAAAAGAATACAGAGAATAGAAAAAAGGGAAACAGAGGTGACATCATTTTCTGATTTTTCACAAGGACATACCCTCCCCCTTCTCCTGAGCTGAAGGGGCTTCCCAAGTATTTCAAAAATCCATTCTCTGACCTAGGTTAAAAAAAATTTTTTTTTCTAAGATGTATGTCCTTCCTGAGCTTTTCACATCTCTACATAAATTTAACTATGTTCGCTGCAGCATTATTTACTAGATCCAAGATATGGAAGCAACCCAAGTGCCCATCAGCAGACAACTGGCTAAAGACGTGGTACATATTGGACTGGCCAAAGAGTTCATGTGTAAGAATAACGAGTTTTTCTGTAAGATGGCTCTAATAGTGTTTAACTTCATTCAAAACAATTTTGTGACAGCTGTAATATCAGCTGTATATTGTATTGTGACAGCTGTGATATCAACACGTAATTTAAAAAAAAACGGTGAACTTCTGTGTAGCCATTTTAATATTGAAACATTAGCAACTTTTTTGAAACGGTAGAAAAAATAAGCAACATTTCTGGTATATTATGCTTTATTATTTCAAGAAAGGTAAAAACAACTGAAATGCAAAAAAATATTTGTACACTGTATGGAGAAGGTACTATGACTGATCAAACATGTCAAAAGTGGTTTGCAAAGTTTCATGATGGAGATTTCTCGCTGGACGATGCTCCACAGTTGGGTAGACCAGATGAAGTTGATAAGGATCAAATTGAGACATTAACTGAGAATTTATATTATACCACACGGGAGATAGCTGACCTACTCAAAATACCCAAATCAATAAAGTTACTGGTGAAAATGAAAATGTGTCTTTTATTTTACAGAAAAACCACACGGACTTTTGGGCCAACCCAATATATACAATAGAGTCTTACTCAGCGAGGCCCTGGCCGGGTAAACTTAGTCGGTTCAAGTGCCTTCCCATATGCCAAGGTTTCAGGTTCAATTTGCTCGATCCCCAGGCAGAGCACATACAAGAATCAACCAATGGCCCTGACTAATGTGGCTCAGCAGGCTGGGTGTCATCCTGCAAACCGGAAGATTGCTGGTTTGATTCCTAGTCAGCGCACATGCCTGGGTTGTGGGCCAGGTCCCTGGTTGGGGGTGTTGGCAGCATGCGAGAGGCAACCAATTGATGTTTCTCTCCCACACTGATGCTTCTCTCCCTTTCTTCCTCCCTTCCCCATTCTCTAAAAATAAATAAGTGAATAAAATATTTTAAAAATAAAAATATTTTTTTTATTTTAAAGGCCACTATAAGAAATTATTGCATGTATTTTGTCCCATTTGCTCCCCAATTTCATTCCTTCCCCCACTTGCCCATTTTTCTCTAATGCCTACCAACAGCCCTCTTCTAACACAGGGCAGGCTTCACTGTGCACTTACTGACTGGCCAGGGCTAATTCACCACAGAAACTAGACAGGGAAGGAAGCAAGAAATCTAGTGACTAGGCAGGCAATAGATGTTCTGCAGAACTCACAACTGCCACTGTATGTATAATCAACTTATTTAAAATGGCTCCCTGCCAGTTCCAGCACAAAGAGTGTCACTGTCATTATTTTTGGAAAGAAGATGCAATGAGAGCAAAGCACTTCAGTGACCAGAGCGACATTCTCAGTAGAAAGGAGTACCAGAAAATGAAAGCCTGGTTTTTTTTGAAGTGGCTGATTTATTATTCATGCAAGAGAAAATATACTGAAGGCATTCTATGTAGCTGGCAGTATATTAGCAATATTTATATTTTTTAAAAAAGAGACAAACAGTGTCCTAAATTCTACAAGACAAGAACCTCAGTGTCTTCAACAAACTAACAGCATGAAGAAGGGTAATTATTTTATATATATATATATGAGAAAAAACTATTTCTAGATATTTACACTTAAAAGCTCCAGTAATTGTTATATTTTAAGAGATATTTAATATCAATATTAACCAATGTAGCACCAATAAATTCAATTTAAAAAAATTTTTTAATGAAAGATTTAAAAGTCACGATTTACCAAGTGCAATGTAAAGAGTTTATCTGGATCCTGATATACACAAATCAACTCTAATAAACACACACACATAGATAATCTATTGAGCATCTACACCTGTAGCACTGCTTTACACATAAAAAGTATTTTTCTGAAACAAAATGATGCGCTTTTACTAAATGCACAGTATTCGCAACCCATCCGTGGGACTTCCAGATCAAGTCAACCAAAACCACTTAAAAGCAGCAGCCATCTGCTTCTCAGAAAAGTCTGCTTGAAGAACTATCAGTTTTTATTTGAGAGCCAGAAAAATCCTTAGAGCCTTAAATTTAAAATGTGAGACCCAAAAATGGTGGCCCCAAACCACAGAGGACGAGACCAAGCTCAGGACCACAACCCAGGCGTCCTGAACTCCCCATGCGCGCTCTTCTTCACAACAGCATCACACACGCTCTTGGAACGACTGTAGTTGAATAAAAAGCACTTTCTGGATTAGGAGGGAAAAAAAAGATAAACCATGCCGCTATGGTCTTACTGGCTGAAATAGCGCTTACATATATTTAAAAAAAGTTAAGACCCCAGTAAAAATGGACAAAGTCACTGGACAATTCACCAAAGAAAGTAAGTGGCAAATGGCCACGTGGGAAGCCAGCCCCATGTTCGGGTACTGGTTCTGAGTATTTCAAAGAGTGTTAAACTGCAATTCTGACATTGCCCTTGGACTCTGTTAGAATTTTATATGCTTCTACTCTTGTAGGAATTTTAAAAATACATGTGTCTGAACCAACAAGAAAAAAAAAACAGGAAGCAACTTCTATCTCCCACAGTCGCTGCAATCACTTACATAAATTTTAGCATGCCATCTGCCTGACAGAATATTATGCAGGCATTCAAAACATTTTTTTTACTTCTTTAGGAAAAGCTCAAGATTTAATATTAGAAGAACATACATCTTCATCTATATCTTCCTATATAAAAATTTCCATCTTGATATATATGCATAGAAAAAAACACAAGAAAAATGTATTAGGCTAAACCATATGAAATTATTGTTGTGTAAATCAAAAATTATTGAATACTGGCTGTATCTGAAGGATGGTACTAAATGTATTCTATTTTTGAAATATTTAATTATATATAAATAAATAAACACACACTACAGTGAATATGTTATCATCAGAACACCAAAAAAAGGTGACAAATGTTTAAAAGAAAAAAGTACAATATATCAGCTGCTTTACACAAAAGGGCTGAAAACTCCTGGCCTATAAAAAAGTCTCCACTAGGCACAGAAGAGGTTCACAAACGCATTCCTTCCAGGCTCTGCCTTAATAACAAAGGCTGGCAACCTAAGCAGGAGACACTCTTAAGGGGTGCTGTCCCAACGATCTGCAACAGAACAGTCCCTTAAGGATGCAGACAAACTTAGCGCAGGACCAGCTATGCCATGGCATCAACTCCCAAGGCTGACCACCACAGCCCCGCCCTGCAAGGAGCTGCGCTGGAACTGAGAACACCAAACGAGGGCACTGCGCGGCCCCTGCTCCGAAGGCTTACAGTATCTCAAGTGCAACGGCTCTCAGCCCTTTTGGGTCAATGGTCCCTTGGAGAATTAGATAAAAATTGCAGCCAACATTCTACAAGAATAGATGCTCCCATATCAGAAAATTCCAGTGTTTTAAATCAAATACAGAGGAAACACACTCCAACTACTACACGTAAGAGTGTTCGGGCTTTAGGGGGTAGGTGAGGCTTGAGTCGTCTCACAGTATGAATAAAATTTGGAAACAGAGGGTTGTGAGAAGTCATTAATATAGGCATTAAAAATCATCCTCAAGAAATTTAACATGAGAAAAATAATGCTGTTTTAACTTTGCAAGTAGGAAACAAAACTGTACAACATGTTTGTATGATGTTGCTGTAACAATCTCTAGTGTCAACAGACTGGAAACAAACTAAATGTCCACCAACATGGGACTGATACAAGGAAATTACCATATACACAGCCATGAAAGAAAATAACGTGGCATCCGACGATACATGGATATGGAACACCCTCTGGAATATACACTGTGATTAAACATGCTATCATTTGTGTAAAGGGGGGGGCAGAAAACATGTGCACACAAACACACACACAGAATACAGACAGATGGATGTTATGTTTCTGCTTATATGTACACACTCTCTGGGGAGGCTACCCAGCTGGTGACACTGCATTTCCTCTGGGGAGGGAACTGGGCATCTGGTAGATACCAGTTAAGAGGGAGATTTATCACTGTTTTATCTTTCTGTTCTTTTCAAATTTTAAACCATTTTGAGACTTTCAGCATTTCAAAAAATAAACACCATATATGCAGCCCTGGCAGGGTAGCTCAATTGGTTAGAAAATCATCACCCAAGTCACAGGTTCGATCCCCAGTGAAGGCACATACAGCAATCAACCAGTGAATGCATAAATAAGTGGAACAACAAAACTATGTTTCTCTCTCCCTTCTTCTCTAAAATTTTAAAAAAATATCACTAAAAACCCCCACATATACAGTATGTCAGTTAAGTACAGGTAAAATGAGTAAGCTTGGGCAAGCTGTTAACCTCTCTGTGCCTCACTTCCTGATCTGTGGGATGACGGCAGCAGTTCTGACCTTCCAGATTATATATGTGAAGCACTTTGCAAAGCACCTGGCCTAGAAGCACTCAATAAATAAAGCCATAATTCAGGAAAAAATATAGCTAAAAGCTAACAATGACTATCACTAACTTGTGACATCACATGGACTATGGTTTTCTTAATGTTTCGATAACAAAGACTTAATCACTTATAATCAAAAGAAAGTAAGTTTCTTATCTTTCGTTTTGTTTTGCTTTAAGGCAAAGAAAAACCAAGAAGGTGCTTGAAGACTTAGGCAAAAAAGTTTGAACCAATATTTCTTTGAGCACAGGAGTGACTCAATAAAAATGCTCTCCCAGAGAAGCTGCAAACAAACGTGGTAGAACAAAGAAGTGGGGGTGAGGGAACCTAGAAGGAATCTAGTGCCCAGCCAGGGGCCACTGGGGCAGCAGTGAGCAACATGAGAGGTGTTGGCCTTGGCTGCTGTGGCTCCATTGGCTGGAGCATCGTTCTCTGCACCACAAGGTCCCAGGTTCCACTCCCCATCAGGGCACATGCCCCGGTTGCTGGTTTGGTCCTGGCTGGGGTGCATATGGCAGGCAAATGACGGATGTTTCTCTCCCCCACCCTACCCCTCACTTTTCCCCTCTCTAAAAATCAATCAATGTATCCTTGGGCAAGGACTTTTTAAAAAATGCTGAGAAGGGGCTCGATCTAAAACACCCTTCAAAAGACATACAGAACTCTGTCAATTAGACTCAGATGCTTCTCAGGCCTGTGACAACAGAAGAATGGCAAAATCACAGCCCCCCACATGGAGAGTCTGTAAAAGGGAGTCAACCTGAGAAGCGAGGCGGGCCTGGTTAGGGGCACGGTCACACAACAGAAATGAGCAAGACTTACAAGCTGCTTTACAAAAACCCAAGGGCTGGCAGGGCCCCACAATAAGCTGAGGAAAAAGGCAACCTAGCATTTGCCTGCGAGCATGTGAACACTTCTCCTACCCTGTGCAGCACAGAAGCAATGGCGGAGGCCAGGCTGGAGGAGAGAAGACAAGGGGAAGGGAAAGGGAGCCGAGAACATTCTTCGCGCGCCACCTGACAGGTTCAAAGCCCCATGCTGGGCCCCTGGGAGAGTGCAGAGAGGCCCGAATAAGGAATGGAACTGAGGAAACAGCAATGGGTGACAGAAGGCAACCGGCATCCCCTTTTGACACAAGCAATCCCTCATCAAAATCCTCCTCTGTGATCAGCTTTGTTCTCTTGATGGCAAGCCCTCCAATACAGGGAGACTAGAGAATGTAATGAATCTTGAACAACCACCTATCAACTCTGTCACTGAAAGTAATCCTCCCCTTATCTCACTACGAGAGCCGAGCAAAGGCTCATTTCACTTCCGGTACGGGGCGGGGCGGGGCCCACAATACTGACACAACGCAGCCAATCCACAGGCAGCCAGCACACTGATAGTGTGGGACCTTAGAACTATGCCCCCTCAAGAGAAAAACCTATTCCCACCTTTTAAAGCATATGCTTGGTAGAGATTTTTAATCTGCTTGATCCTCTTCCCATCAGAGCTCAGAAGAGAAGGCACCAGGCGCCAGAGGTAAAGACCAAGGGATTCTGCTTTGGCCTCCGCAGACACAAGGATCTGAGGAGCCTCACTTTCTCCGTGACTCCAATCCCCTGGAACGGGCCTTCTCCAAGGCACAGCGTCTGCCACTCATCCTGTTTGGTCTCACACTAGAAGCTGAGACCAGGTTTTCTAAACATTAACATGAAGGACAATGCGACCGTCTACACAGTGTAACAGAAGCCCCGTAGGGCTCTCAAGAGAGCTAGTTATGAATGAATAAAAGTTTGTTCACAAATCACAGTCAAGTCCTGCACTTAACATTTCCTACTGGAGAAAAGCATTTTATCTAGAGCAAGAGCAGTAACTGCCAGTAGGCAAAGTTGAAATTCTTTACAGATTCTTAATGAGGCAGCACTGTTGTAATTAATTACATGTAATCAACATTTAACTCTTACAAATGGTTCTTTTATTTTTATACACCTTTTAAAACATTTTTATCATTTAATGATTTTAGAGAGAGAGGAAGGAGGAGAGGGAGAGAAACATCACTTTGCTGTTCCACTTATTCATCCATTCCCTGGCTATTTGTTATATGGGCCCTGAGCAGGGACTGAACCCACAACCTTGACATATCAGAATGATGCTCTAGCTAAGGGAGCTACCTGGCCAGGGCCAAATGCTTCTTTTAAAAAGACATAGCATGTATACAAGACAAAGAATGTGGGCTGTGTGGCCAGAAAAATCTGGGTTCAAAACTAGGCTCTGAGATGCATGAGCCGTGCCCCACAGGTTGTCTCCCCACCTGTACAGCCAGGATGTGCCCTCCCTCGAGAGATCTGTACTCGCCTCCAGGGTTTGGCACAGAATCCACATCTGACAGCTGTTTTTACAGGTGGGCCAGGTCCACTGCCCCAGTTCACAAATGAGGAACTAGGACATTAAAGGCTCCAAAGTCACATGGCTCAGAGCGGACGAATCCTTGTCTTAGCACGACAACTTCCTGTCTGACTGAGATAAACCTGGAGTCAGATCAGCGCAAGCACAACTCGCCTACACAGGAAAAGGGACCTCATTTTCCCATTAACTAAGTGAAATATACTTTGAAGTATACTTATTGAAAGAGGTAAATTTTAGGGAGAAACTGCCACTGAAAAAGCCAGCTCCAGTGAAAACTAGGATGACCTCATCCCCACATTAGTCATAAATCATGGGTCAAACAAGTGCTTTAGAAGCTGCAAATAGGGATGTGGTAATGAAACGGAGGAAAAGAAGAGAAAATGGGGGAAAGCAGCCCAGAGTTAGGGCTGACAACCCTGACTGACTCTGACTAACAAAGTAGCTCATGTTCCATCAGCATGACTCTCGCGCACCAGTTCTTCCCTGAACAACTTCACATGAAGCCCCTCCCTGACCCTCTGTAGAACTGAGATTAAGCTTCACAGGGAAACAAGACAAGCAAATGAAACTAAGACCAAGACTAGGACACGGCTATAAAATAAGGAAGTACAAAGCTGCATTTGTTTTAAAAAACCATACAGCCCAGGTCGGGTAGCCCTGCTGGCTGGAGCAGCATCCCAATGCACCAGGGCGGTGGGTTCCATCCCTGGTCAGGGCACATGTCAGAACCAACCAATAAGTGCGTATAACAAGTGGAACAACAACGAATTGGTGTTTCTCTTGCTCTCCCCCCAACCCACTTCCGTCTCCCCAAAAATCAGTAAATTTTTTTAAAAATCATGAGAGCAATGATTCTTATTTACTTTTTATTGTTGTTCAGTTACAGTTGTCCCCATTCCCCCCCCCCATTACTCTCCGCTGCTCTACCCATCCCCCACCTTCCACATTCAATCCCCTCCCCTGACCCTGGTCTTTGTCCATGGGTCCTTTATACAGGTTCCTTGACTTGACCCTTCCCCTTCTTTCCCTCCTTATCCCCCTCCCTCCCTCCCCTCTTGTCACTGTCAGCTTGTTCTTTATTCACAGGTTCCTGGTTCTATTTTGCTCACTTGTTTGTTCTGTTGATTAGGTTCCACTTCTAGGTGAGATCATATGGTATTTGTCTTTCACCGCCTGGCTTATTTCATTTAGCATAATACGCTCCACAGAACAATAATTTGAAATTGATCCAAACGGCACCAATTGGTAAAGGAAAAATCTAGAGAACGAGTAAGGCACAGGGATTGAAGAACATGGGCTGTTGATTTAAATGAAGGGTCAAGTCTCAATTCTATTCTTGGCTGTATAATCCTGGACTTCCTACTCAATTTATCTAAGCCCATTTCCCCATCTGTAAAATGGGGTTTTGTAACCCCATCTGTAAAACATCCCTACCTTCTGGAGGTATGAGAATTAAACAAAGAGGTATTTGAAAAGCTTTTATATAACACAATTACTATCATTACTGGAAGAATTTGAGGTTTCTAATGATCTGTCCCACAAACAATATAAAAAACTTAAACAGCAGAATACACGTCTCATCTTTCTCTGACATATTCTTGACTTCTGTGGTAAATCCAGTTTTGAGAACCTGACACATTCCTTATGCCAGGACAATCAGGGGTAGACAGTCAAACTCCCAAAAGGTGGGACAGGAAGTCTTTAAAGAAAGTAGAAACTGCTAACACCTTTATGAAAAACAATTACCAAGAACCTCAAGTTCATACCCTCTGAACTAGTAAATCCATTTCTAGGACTCACTGAGGAAATAAACGGAGATTAAGATTAACGTGAAAAATACTCAGCCTAGCTACAGCCACAGTGCAAAAATTAGAACCCCACATGCCCTAAAACTGGGACGACAGCAAACAACTCCAGCATACCCGTAGAAAGCAACAGTATGCAGCCATTTCAGGTAAGCACTGAATAATTCCGAGATGGTGAATGACACTAAAAAATATCCCCAATATGAGGTTAAGTTGAAAAACTGCAAGGAAAAGTAAAAGAAAACAACCACACAATGGTTTTCTCTGAATGGAACTATTACCATTTTTTTTCTTCTTTCTAGTTTTCTAAATGTTATACTATTAGCATATATAAGAACAACATGTTTGTGTGGGAGTTTTTTTTTAAGATTTTATTTATTTTTAGAGATGAGGGAAAGGAGGGAGAGAGAGAACGAGAGAAACATCAGTGTTGTGCACTTTTTAAAAAATTATTACCTCTCTGCCAAATTTTATTAAACAGAAATTCAATAAAATTGTGGCTGAAATGGCACCTGACTTTGGTCTCGGGATAAGAAATGCCCCTGATAAACTAATATAGAACTAGAGCAATTATAATGACTGTCCTCAAATAAAACACTTCAAATCTAAACGCGGAAGAGCGTGAGTGGAGACGGCAGAGCGAAGCTGCAGGCCTCAGTGCGCGGCCTCCACAGCGGGAGACGATGGACTCGCGGGCCAGGAGCGTGCTCCTTTCAGGCACTTCCTCCCAGAAGTACAACCAGGGCAGGGCTGAGAAGAAGAAATGGGGCAGGCCTAACTCAAAACCTGAACCTGTGTCTTTTGCAGTCAGATACAGACTTGCACGTTCCTGAAGGACCTATAGGCTCTTCTGGAAAAACTTCTCGTGAATTTCTCTTACCTGAGCACAACTGTTCGATCTTGGTCAGATTCAACTGCAGTGACTCATTGATCCAGGCCAGCATGTCATGTCGACTGAGGTTATCGCTGGTGACTGACGTTGAATATACATTCACTGCCATCTTCTGTAGCACGTGAGGAAAAGAGAAGGGTGTGCATTACTATGCAGCATGCAAGAACGAACAATCATTTCCTTCCTAGAGAGTCACCCACAGAAGGCCTGTGGGAACGCTCCATTTTTAAGCCTCACCTTCTTCCCAAAGAGGCCAAATCAGAGACACCAACATTCCAGCCACAAGGCTGGAATAAACGTGACCTGACATGAATTGCCCAACAGCAGCCTGCCTAAAATTTAGGCTCCATTTTCATGTAACTGGTATAAAATGTTAAGGTACAAGGAACTCTAAGTAAAGGGAAGGTTAGATGCTTTTATGAAGGGAAGCCGATGCACAAACAAGGATGCTGTGTGTTTAGAAAACATCAGTTCAAGCTTCCCCACTAACATTAAAATGTTTACAGCAATATTCTTCAGACAGTGGGCTTTTTACTAATTCCTCTTTATAGTTTCACTATTTTCCAAACTTTCTTTAAGGACTATACCCACTGTTATAATCCAAAGTAACCTTTTCAATAACCTAAGTACTACAAAGTGGTGGCAAATAACCTTACAGTGAAGAATCCTTGTTACTAATTCTCTGTGGAGCCACCTGGAGACAGGAGGGCATCTGAGAGCCTACTAAGCACCAGGAACATCACAAACACTTGTCATTTAACCCTGACAACTCTGCAAAATTCACTTGATTCTCCTCATTTTACAGACGAGGAGAGTTTCAACAGAGACCCTACAAACTGGCAGTCAAGCCTGCCCAGCCCCATCGTCCACATTCTTTCCCCAGCCTAGAAAACGCTACCCCTCACTCTTCTGTCAGGCTTTGAAATTCAAAACACACACACACACACACACACACACACACACACAGAAGAAACATATTAACTTAAAATGCTATTAAGTGAGGACGCCATCATCACCCTCATTCGATCTGCAAATGTTTACCAAGCACTGATTTTGGGAATGGAAACAAGACAGGCAGGAAAGACAAATGGCTAGTCTGCAGAGTTCACGTTCTAGTAGTAGAAGTCTAACACTGACCAAATACACACAAGTGTCATTTCATACTGACCTGAGGCAATGGGGGTGAAGGGAGTGTCATCACAGAAAGCCTCTCTGAGCAACATTTGAGCTTAAGGATCAGAAGATCTGGAAGAAGGGTGGCTATGGCCCAGTGAGCAAGAGGGAGTGCAGGAACAGAAGTAGGAAAAGCAGCAAACAAGCCAGATCATGTTAGGACTCTGCAGGCCATGATAAGGAGTTTGGATTTTAGCCTCCCTCTGATCAAACTCTCATTTAAATCTGAAAAAGATCACCCTGACTGCTGGTAGAAAATAGGCTGTGGAAAGGGAAGACTTGAGCAACATAAGATAAGGACAGGCTAAGTCAGATCCAAATGAAACCCGGGAGCAATCACCATGAGGACACACAACTATGAAACACTGGATTTCACAGCAACCACTTATAATTTTCCTCATTTCATAAGACACCAATTTACCAATGGGTGGGGGGAGGGGGGACTTGGCAAACATGGAACCATCATAAGACCCCATGCTGTCTTGTGGCACTTCATTCTATGTCCTCACACACCACACAGCACTTGGCAAAGTGCCTTCCATATAGTGGGAGCTCAGTAAACGCTTCCTGTTTTCAGGATGGCAAGACAAGTGTTAGAAAAAATGTATCTGTATAAACTTTTTTCAGAAAGTAAACCTTTAACACTTTTAATATCTTAAATTATAAAACTGTGTTATATGTGAAGTCTGCACATTTTAGCTCCTGACTCCACTGGAAAATTCATCCCCACGTTACCACTGCACTTCATTCCAACCTCTATCGTAGGCATTATCACAGGGGACTGTCATTATCTCTTCATTTCTGACTCCAGGGCCAGATTTGGCCAGAAGGCAACTTGCTCTATGAAAAGAACTGAGGATTTCAAGCAAGGAGGAACTGGATTTGAACTTGAGGATGTCATTCATTAGTTGTATGACTTTGGACAAGTTACTTAACGTCAATGTACTTCAGTTATGAGTTAATGCCACTTACCTGAACAGGAGAAGGCAAGGTTTAGATGAGATAAGGTACATAAAATACCTGGCATGCTATCTGACACAGAACAGGTATTAGGTCCAGGGCAGGGAGGGACCTAGTCTCACTCATCCTCCTACCTCCAGTGCCAAAAACAGAGACCTGCCACCACCATCTCTCATCTGGATCCACTGCCACCGCGTTCAAATTAGTCTCACTATCTCAATCTGTTTTTAAAAGGAAGCCAGAGCCCTGGCTGGCATAGCTCAGTGGATTGAGCTCGGGCTGCAAACCAAAACATCACAGGTTCGATTCGCAGACACAGCACATGCCTGGGTTGCAGGCCACGGCCCCCAGCATCCGCACATTGATGTTTCTTTCTCTCTCTCTTCCTCCCTCCCTTCCCTCTCTAAAAAATAAACAAACAAAATCTTAAAAAAAAAGGCGACCAGAGATAATTTTCTAAGTCACAAATCAGATCAAGCATCTCCCTGTTTAAAATCCCACAATGAACAAATAAATGATATACATACTGTATGCAAAATGCTATTATCAGGTGCCGAAAAAACACGGTCTCAGGCTGAGCATTTGTAATCTATATTGGCAACATTCACACATACATCAGGTATTGTGTATGTCATGCTACTAAAAACTGTAAGCAGCTGGTTAGGCCACGTGTGTCTCCAGACCACACCCCAGTTCTGAAAACATTACAGCCTTTCATCATCATATAATTCAAACCTCCTTCATTACCAGTACATTAATACCTGGTCCCATGTGCTCCACAAGCTCTCCACCCACTAAATACATGCGGTTAGGCACCCTGTGGATGTGCAATAAACATCCACTGACTTAATTAATTGGCCCTTCCAGGCAATCAAAACAGAGTCCAGTCTGTTTTGGAGGAAGCTCACCCTTCCTCCACAATGATTCCATTGCTTGGCCTCAACGGAAGACCCCACAATCACCCCGCAAACCTCACCCTTAAATGACTCCTTGAACCAGGTTTCCAACTGCCTTGAAAAAGCATCCTCTTGCCTCCCCAGCTAGTTCTCCTCCTTTAGCAGTTCTCCTAGAAGACTCCCAAACTCCTCTGATTCAATGTTAGCTGCTAAGCACCCTATTATGTTCCAGACTCCATACTGAGCACTACAGAAAGAGGGGGAAGGAGATGCCACCAGAAAAAAAGCGATGTGACCCTGGATGAACACCTCACCTTTCTGGATCACAAATGGCTCACCTGTAAAAGGTGAGCCGTATCTTCTGCACAATATGGTAATGAGAATTAAATGAGAGAGCCTGGAATCAGGAGTCACAGATGTGGCTTCTGCCATTTGCTGACATCATGAAGTAAATCACCTCTCCTGTAAGGATCTAAGCCCTGCCATTTATAAAATGAAGAGACTATCTCTTAGAGACAGAGTGATATATTAAATGGCATAATGCCCCGCCAAGAACGTAATACAATGCCTGATACATACCAAGTACCCAATTAACAATAATAATTATTATTACTATTCTTAGAGACATTCCATTAAAGGTGGATGCCAGGCCTGCTGTACCTTCCTTCATTGGGTTTCAGGACCCTCATCCCCCAAATGGAGCAGAAGCCAAAAGCCTGTAGCACCCCAAGGCAGCTGTGAAGTAGGGATTGGAAAAACACTGTTCATACAGTCTTCCTAGTAGTTATATGAAATTATCTTGTATGCATTTCCTCATTTCCTACCTGTCTCCCCACCCCAATATAATAGACTCCTGGGGAACAGGCCTTTGCCCTCTTACTGCTGAGTGTGTAGCCCAGTGTTTAGCACAATACCTAGCACCTAGTAGGCGCTCAACAAATACCCAAGGAAGAACGGAGTCTACTGAGCTGGCTTGGTTTCTGTCATTCACTGTGTTGGAGCTTTCTGTACGGAGTATTATCATTCATTGTTCCTACTTCACAGATTAGGAAATTGAAGCCCAGAGAGTTTAAAGCACCTGCCCAAGGTCGCATAGCAGGAGAAACGAGCCCAGGTTTGAATAAAACCCCTAACTCTTAACCATCAAGCAACACTTACTCCTGCACTGGTGGTCCTCAGAGCTCCCAGCAGGGCCCACTTCAACCACACATACCCACTAGCCGAGCTGGCCACGCCGCAACCTCCCGCTACCTCCGTCTGGGTTCCACAACTCGGCCACGACCCAGAAGCCCCCACGCGCTGCGGGGCAGCCCCCGCTTCCGGCCCGAAGCCCCGCCCCCGCCCCCCAGTAGAAAGGAGAGCACTATCCCCGAGCCCAGCCCGCGCGCGCCGGGTCAAGGCCCCGCCCTTCCCCCCCACCGGCCCGAACAGTACCGCCGTGAGGAGCGACCCGCGCACCGCACGCAAGGCCCGCTGGCATCTCCCCGGCCAAGGCCTACCCGGCCGATCCCTGGCCACCTCCCCGTGCCCACTAACCGGCTCACCGGCTCTCGGCGGAACCCCGTCCACTGCCCGTGCCCGGCTCCGGTTCCGTCTTCGTCTCGTTCAAACCGTCCGACCCCGCCCGCCCGCGCGATGACCTCACACGCACCCCCCGGTTACGCGACGACGTAAATGCTCGTCACCCCCGCCGGCTCCTTTTATAGAGACTCGGCGCGCTCTGAGGGCGGAGCCCTGCCCTTGATCGACTGCTGAGACGCCCAAGGGGCGGGGTACTGAATGCTGGGAGGGGGAGGGCGGGGTTTGCTGCGCCACATGGTCTGCTACAGCCAATGAGATTCTGCCCCAGGCCGGGTGTGACTGCCTAGGAGGTGGGGTCCGGTTTACAAATTCTTCCCCGGTAACCAAAAAAAAAAAAAAAGGTCTTACAATGAATTTCTCCAAGTATGGGTTATTAAATAGAGATACTTGATAGGGGCTTACAGGAAAGACTTAAAAATATCACTTCAAAGACACATTCTGTAACCCTATAATCTCATCTGTTTATTTCTTGTTAGTATGAGATCATCTTGTTTATGCCTTTCTGTCTGCCCTTTCGTTAAGTATCACGGAAGAAAAAAATCTTCTCAGTCCTGTTCCACCTGTGTCCTAGTGTCTGATACATGGGTTCTTAGAGATTTGCTGAATGAATTACCCCCCCCCCACCCCACCCCACTTTACAGAAGAGGAAACAGACTCAGGTTAATTGGCTCAACATCAGAGGCTGGTCCAGGTTTCGAGCTAGTTTCCTTATCTAGATATCATCTATTCACATGTTCAACAAGTATCTATATCCCCTGGTCAATCAGGTCCTAGGAATTTGATGGTGAGCAAAATCCAGAGAGCATCTGAGTTCTTAAAGTTTCCAGTCCCGCAGGGTTGGCTCAAATCATGATACAAATCACTGTTTGATTCCAAACTAGACTTACTGCTAGGCAGGAGCGGTATTCAGCAAGGACGATGGCACCTCAATGCATGGAGTAGGGTCCTGGAAACCCCTTCTGGGCCAGGCCTCCCCCAGTTAGTTGTTGAAGCCTGGGGAGATGTTCAGGGAAGATTGTGGGGTGAGGAGCTGGGGCAGGAGCTATTTACCCATCAGTCTGGAGGCATTTCAGTATTTTAACCACAAGTACTGCTGGTTACCTCTCTGGTATGCAGTGCTCCGAGAGTACATCACAATGAGACCTGACCTCACCTGAATAGTGTAGGAAGACCTGATACTTACCCTAAAAGATGAGATGTTAACCTGGCAAAAGGATTAGGGTAGGAAAGGGCAAACAGGAGGATATAGAAACAGCCTTGTGCCCAATAGTAGTAATATTAGCATTACAACATTGAATTGATACGAAGCATGGATAATCGAGAAAAGATTTTCAAAATCACTTAGAAGTAGCTTTATTCCATTATTCATGCTTCATATCAAAATGTGTTACCCTCACTTTATACACGAGGACATTAAGTTTCCAACAGGCTAAGTGAATGTTGTAAGTAGCAAAGGCAGCAGATCTGGGTTCAAATCCTGACACTGCTAGGAGTTAGAATTAGATGTGTAAAGTTATTTTCTTAATTTTTATATATTGATTTTAGAGACAGGATGGGAGAGAGATAAAAAGAGAAACATCGATTTGTTGCCCCACTTATTTATGCATTCGTACGTGCCCTGACCAGGGATGGAAACCATAACCATAGTGTACAGGGAAGACACTCTAACCAACTATACTACCTAGCCAGGGCTAAGACGTGTAAAGCTCTTGACCACTCCTAGCACACTATTATGTGCTTATAAAGTGTTAGTGATTTCTGAGTCCCTTTATATTTATGTCAATACTCAATGCCAATTATTATCAGCATTATCTAAAGGCCATTTTGGCTGGGGGGCAGGATGTTAGTGTGGCAGATGAGATCAGTGGAGAAACCCAAGTCAAGAAAAGCATCAAGCACCAGACTAGGAGTTTGGGCCTCGTTCTGGACACACAGAGCATCACAACAGGTTTCTGAGCAAGGGCCTCCAAAATAAAAGTCATCTCCCTCCCAAGAGACATCTCCCTCCCGAGAGACAGCTCCCAGACAGGTGAGAGAGGGGCAACGGCCTGCTCAGAGTACATTCTGGTCCCTGAGAAAGGAGCCAGTCAAAGTTATCAGGATCAGACTAAGCTGTCTGCAAAAGGTGAGAGGGTGAAATGAAAAAATATGCATCTTTAAGCAACTGTTTTAAAATGTAAAATCATCTCATTATCACAGAAATTGTGAGTCTCCTCTCCAAAAGCAAAATACCATGACTTCAAGGCCTGAGTTTTTTAAACGTATAAGTTCCTTTTTTTTTTTTAAACCCTCACCTGAGGATATGTTTACTGATTTGAGAGAGAGAGGGAGAGAAAAACATCGATAGCACCCAGTCCGGGGATCGAACCCACAACCCAGGCAAGTACTCTGACTGGAAATTGAACCGACCACCTTTTTTTTTTTTTTGGTGTATGGGAAGTGCTCCAACCAACTGAACCACCTGGCCAGGGCTATGACAAGTTTCTTGAAATCAAAAATGGTGTTGGAACATCTCAGCTACCTTGAGGACCTCAAGCTCATGAAGGAGACAACTACAAAAATAAGAAATTATAATACAGAGAGCTTTGTGCTGAAATTGAGTCTCCCATCTATTCACAGGGAAGGAAGGCTCAGATCAGAGAATGGTTCCTAATCCTGCTTCAGAATGGGAGCCAAGAAAACTTCCTGAAAGAGGTGAAAACCAGAGGACTAGGCAGGCAAGGGGGAGAAAGCTGTTCTAGTCAGAGAATGGCAGGTTCAAAGACTCGGAGTAAGCAGTTACCAGCTCTAGTAATGCCAACCACTGTTTTGTTAGTGCAGTGCAGAGAGCTCAGGATGAAACAAAGGGTGGAGAGCACAGGTAAGTTTTAAGGCCTGAAGCACCAGGATTTATAAATACTCTGTTGTTTGTATATACTTCACAATTAATCAAAAGGTTTTTTTAAAGATTTTATTTATTTATTTTTAGAAAGAGGGGAAGGAAGGAAGAGAGGGAGAGAAACATCAATGTGTGGTTGTCTCTTGCGTGCACACAACCCAGGCATGTGCCCCAACTGGGAATTAAACTGGCAACCCCTTGGTTCACAGGCCAGCACTCAATCCACTGAGCCACACCAGCCAGGGCACGATTAATCAAAAGTTTTAAACATAAAAAAAATAACCAAGTACAATGTGTGATTCTGGAATAGATACTGGTCAAAATATGTTTGTTTATTTATTTATTACATTTATTATTTATTTATCTTCCTCTATCAAGGCATTCCTGGAGCAACTGGGAAAACATAAATAAGGCATGCAGACTAGATAAAGAGGTGAATGAATGCATTACCCAATTGTGATAAATGTACTACAGTTATGTAAAACAGTGTTCTGGTGTTTGGGAAATAGACAATGAAGGACTTAAAGGTAAAGAAAAATCATGTCTGCAATGCAATCGCAAATGGTCCAGAAAAAAAATACCCATCACCTAAATTCCTCCAATGTTAACATTTTGCTACATTTGTTTTGTCATCCTCTCAAATGGGACTACATCAAACTAAAAAGGTTTTGCACAGGAGGAGAAACCATCAACAAAATGAAAAGACAACCTACTGAATGTCTATTTGCCAATGATACACCTGATAAGGAAGTAATATCCAAAAATTTTTAAGAACTCATACAACTTCACACTGAAAAAATAAACAATCCAATTAAAAAATAGGCAAAGAACCTAAACAGACACTTCTAAGAGGACAGACATACAGATGGCCAGTAGGCATAAAAAGATGCTCAACATCACTAATCAGACAAATGCAAATTAAAACCACAATGAGATCTCACCTCACACTTGTCAGAATGGCCATCAACAATAAATCAACAAACAATAAACGTTGGTGAGGTTGTGGAGAAAAGGGGACCCTTGGGCACTATTGGCGGGAATGCAGATTGGTGCAGCCACTGTGGAAACCAGTATGGAGTTTCCTCAAAAAATTAAAAACGCAACTGCCTTATGACCCAGTGATTCCACTTCTGGGAATATATCCAAAGAAACCTGAAACACTGATTCAAAAGAATATATGGACCCCTATGTTCATTGCACTGTTATTTACAATAGCCAAGATTTAAAAGTAGTCCAAGTGCCCAGCCGTAAAGAAGTGGATTAAAAGATGTGGTACATTTACACAATGGAACATTACTCAACTGTAAAAAAGAAGGAAATGTTACTTTTTGCAACAGCATGAATGGACTGGGAAAAGTAATATGCTAAGTGAAATGAGCCAGTCAGAGAAAAACTGATACCACATGAGTTCACCTACATGTGGAATCTAATGAACAAAACTAAACAAAATAGAAGCAGACTCAGAGAGACAGAAAACAGGCTCACAGCTATTAGACGGAGGGGTGTTGGGGGGCTAGGTGACAAAGGTGAAGGGATTGCCCTGCGAGTGTGGCTCAATTGGTTGGAGCATTTGTCCTGTACAATGAAAGGATGTGGGTTGACTCCTGGTCAAGGCACATACCTATGTTGAGGGTTTGATCCCCAGTTGGGGCAAATACAGGAGGCAACCAGTCAATGTTTCTCTCTCTCTCCCTCTCTCTCTCTGTCTCTCCCCCTCCTCTCCCATTCCTCTCTAAAAGCAATGAAAAGATGTCTTTGGGTAAGGATTAAAAAGAAAAGATGAAGGGATTAAGCAAAAGAAAACAAAACAAAAAAAAACCCTCATAGACACAGACAACAGTATGGTGGTTACCAGAGGGAAAGTGGGGGGAGGCAGAAGGTAGAAGAAGGTACAGGAGGGAAAAATGGTGACAAAAAGAGACGTGACTTTGGGTGGTGAGCACTCAGTACAATATACAGATGATACAGAATTGTACACCTGAAACCTATGTAATTTTATTAACCAATGTCACTCCAATAAATTCAATAAAAATAAAAAATAAGAATAAAATAAAATAAATTTAAGAAATCCATAAAGTTAATCAGAAAGAAGGAGGGAAGAAACAATGTAGAATGGATGGAGAGGAGGGAAGGTGGGCTGGAAAAAAGAAGGGAAGGAAGCCAGGGAAATAGGCAAATTGCACCCCGGCTGCAAAGGGTAGCCAGCAATTTTGAACTCCAGCAAAACAAAAACCAAAAATACACATACAAAAAAAAGATTAAAAATGAAATAAAGATGTAGATGCAGGTAAGACCGAGGAGAAACAGTAATAGACCTTGGCTTCAACACAACAGATTCCACCTCAAACTGCTTTACCACTAGCTGCATGGCCTTGGGCTTGTTATGGGACCTCTCAGTCTCAATGCTCCTACCCATAATCACGCTGGTCGCAGCATCAGTCCAGGGTTGCTAGGAGGGTTCTCCAACAGTAACAATAAAACAGTGTATTTGCTCAGCACTTACTACTCGCAAACATTTTTCCATGCACTTATGCTGAATCATTGGATTCATTCATCAGCCTTAAGAAGTTGATGACACCTTAAGCCTTTTACAGTTGGGTAAACTGAGGAACACAGCCTATGAAGAACAGCTAAGGTCACAAGTCAGCAGGGGCTGAGGCCAGAATGGGCACCCAGCCTGGCTGCAGAGAGGAATCAAGGCCCAACCCAGGCCTGGAGCAAAGGATCACTCAAGAAGTAGCAGTTGGCAGGAAAAAGGTAGGAACTTAGGTCCACTGGGAGACCATGTTTGTTTGGTGCTGACCCCACCCCCCAGCCAAAGAGCTGTGGAACCGTCCAGAGGCCAGTCCCTGCACCCCCAGGCAAGATCCTGTCCACCCCCATACACTCTCCCTAAAAAGGAGCAAGGAGCCCCTGGGGCAGGGGGGCAGGCCGTGGTGATGGACACTACACCAGATGCTGCTACTGCTATAGCCCAGCTCCTATGCAACACCTGGGGGAATACTACCCTCTCCTTCCTTTGTAAGACTTTACTGTTAATACATTTAAATAAATGTTGGATGTTACCATCACCACTGGCACCCAGGCATTCACACTGCGGTAATGGCTTGCCTTATCACAATACCATCCACTGCATGTGAGGACTTGCTGCATGCCAGGAACCAGGCAAAACATGTTACTCAGATCATGCCCTTGAACCCTCACAGCAGCCCTAGGAAGCAGATAGGATTTACGACCCCTCTTTTAGAGATTTAAAAAAAGAAAAAGAGATACTCCAAGAGGCACATGCTCAAAGTGACCCCAGCAACAAGTCAAACCCCGGACGCAGCCCCAGGGAACTGGAAGATCGCTTCAGAAAAGGCCTACGTGTGATACAAAATCCAACCCATGCTCCAGTGACGGACGTTCCTCACATTCTCCCCTTGGCCACAGAGCGTGGGATCTCTCGGATCCCAACCTGGTCATCCTGAGAAACCATATAAAGACCTGCCCTTGCCCTGGCTGGTGTGGCTCTGGATCGAGTGCTGGCCTGAGAACCAGAGGGAGGCTGGTTCAATTCCCAGTCAGGGCACATGCAGGTCAGGCCCCCAATAGGGGGCATGCAAGAGACAAACCACACACTGATGCTTCTCTCCTTCTTTCTCTCTCCCTTCTCCTCTCTAAAAATAAAAATCTAAAAAAACGTAAAAACTGCCCTCACAGAACAGGTCTCCCCCAGTCTGCCCCACAAGCAGACCAGGACACCAAGGGCCCCTCACCTGGAAGGCTTGTCCATCTCTTCTCTTGGAGTTTTGAGGCCGGGGCTGTTTATTTTGCTTCATCCTGTCCTGGCATTTGGTGCAGCACTGTACACAAGATGGCTTAACAGGGAAGCCAAGGCCCCTGGGGGTCTCAGCACCTCAGAGAGGAGCGCCAGCCCAGCTTGCTAATGGCCAATTGTCTCACCATAGCAACTCACACCTGGGCTGCTCTAGCCCAGCAGCACCTAAAAAACATAATTAGTTTCTCGTTCTCCACTCCAACTAGACTTTGTGGCACACAGCTAACTAGGACTATAGCCTATCTTGCATACGAAGAAACAGGCTCACAGGTGCTGAGTCCAACTAACACTCAATTGATACACTACATGTGCATCCCCCTTTTACACGTCTTTCTCCATCTGTGCGCACCAGCTGACCAACATCAACCTCCAGAGGGGTACTTAAACTTCACGGGCTCCTTTTCCCTGAGCAGGATAGAGGCAGCAAGACACGAGGATTATAGGATTGTGGCATACTGGGTTTGGGATATCTGGCTAAGTGAACTCAGGTAGACCTTAAGACTATGTAGGGGAGATGCAGTGTTAAGCTTCCAAGAGCAACAGGTACAGGCTCCTCCAAAAGCGCCAAGACCGAGGGCAGCTATGTTACCGTCACAGGGCCACTACCAATCAGTCCTTTCCCTGGGGCCAAGTCCTTTTCCCGAATGTGGCTTAACTGCAACATGACAACTTGAAAACCATGGAACAAGGTGCTAGAGAATCACAAAGGCATAAAGAACTGGGAGAATCAGCCCTGCGATTTTTGAGTCCTGAATCAGCTTCCCAAGAGCTGCAAGAAATTGGAGGTGGCTGTTTCATTCATCGAGCTTTTAAAGCACCTCAGACACTCCACTCATTTCAGAAACGAAGGTTTAGAAGAAACTCTTTCACTATGCCTTTGTGGCCCCTGGACCAGAGGAGTGGAAGTCTGAGTCCCCACTCCACACTCAATTAACCGGAAAACTTGAAGCGGGGCCCAGAAACCTTTGAACAAGCCGCCCAGGGAATGCTGATGCACTGGAGCTGGATACTGGGGCCCTAGGCCTTGCCTGCCTGGTGTCACCACGGGCATTCTGCACCATGCTTGTTGAATGACTGGAATGACTTAGTGTCCAACCACCCACCTTTGCACGTGAGCCAGGCCCACCCATCTGACCTGCGAAGGAACAAAAGGGACACCAGACTGTTGTAGAGAAATACTGATTTTAATTCAACATAAAGTAAACTCTAGGCATCTTTCAGCCTAAAAAAATAGCAAAACTGTTGAAACAAGGCACAATTTTTTCCCCATTCTTGTTACGTGACTACAATTACAAAAAAATCTTTTTACGAAAATGGTAAAACAAAAATAGAAGTCAGGTTGTTTGTTTTTTAAAAAGTGTATTAAAAATTCTCACAAGACTTGTCAAAGTTACTCCTTATTCTACAAAATAGCACCAGTAAGATGACTAAAAGGTGTTAAAAACCATTACAATGGCATTTCTGAAATGCAGCTTTTGTCCTACCTCCTGTTATTCCTAAAAAACGATTTATCATGGAATAAGACTTTAAAATCTCTGGAGGGAGGGTTGAGCTTTTATTGCAATTTTCCCCCTGCTATCTCTAAGATGAGGGGGCTGTGCTTCTGCCCTGGCTGTCACTGCTTCTGAGTTTAGAGAAAGGCTGAGGGATCAAGGTCATACTTCTAATAGGGAGGTGCTGTGCCTGCAGAAGTCTGGAGGGTGCATTTGGGAGGGTCGTTAACTAAGCTCCCCCCACCCCATTTCACCCCCCACACATAGAAGAGATAGCAAGACGCCATACCTGCCTGCATAATATGTCAGCTTATGACCCAAGTCGCCCCCTGCCTGAGCTCCCAGGGGGGTTCTATTGCAGTCACTGGGAGGGATTTCACGAAGGCTGGCCCTGCCTTCGGGTCTATGGGAAGAAATAGCCCTGAATGTGGTAAGGTCATCCCTGCTGAAATCATCGTTAGTGTGGAAAATACTCTCAGTGGGCCCCAACAGCGAATCCCAGCCCTTTATACTGAGGCTTGGGGAATGTGCTGGGTAAAATTCAAGCATAACAGAGACATCATTTCCTCTTCTGCCCTAGAAAGTGTCCTGGCCCCTTAAAATGTCCCTTTGCTACGTGTCTAACACTGCACACTCCTGGAAATAAGTCGTCACAGACGTTCGAAAGAAAAGTCCTGCAGTAACTGTCTCGGGTGACTTTTCAGCCTTAACCTGAGTATTGGAGAGCTGTTGGCACTGTGTGGTTTTGGTATATTAGCCATCGTTTCTGAGCAGTAAACCCAGGAGGTGGGGAGGGGTGGAGGGAGAAGGGCAGGGGGAGCCATCTTTACTAACTACTTCAAGTTTCCAAGTTTTAGGAGAAGACAAAATAAGCACCGTGTTTGGCCACTCCAAGCAGCCAGGTTGAATTGTGCGCAAGAAGGTGGCACCTTGGGCTCCCCCTGCCGGGAGGGTGTCAGGTGGCTCTGGTGAGGTCCGTGGCGTGACCCCACACAGCTGAGCTGAGAGAGGGCAGAGCCTGGGATGCACCGCCTGGGTTCTGGCTCTGCCCCCTCCACCCCAGAACCCCAAGGGAACTATTCACAGGCAAAGTAGTCCTTCAGGGGGGCGAAGAGGTGTCGGATGACAGGCACACTCCAGGACCTCCCGAGCAGCTTCTGGCGGGCCCCGCGGCCCATGTTGGACACGTCCGTGTAGTGTACGGGAAAGCCGAAGATCCTGGGGGGCACCAGAGTAAAGAGACAGGGAGTCAGAAGTGCCACCGCCAGCGTGCTCAGTGCCTCTGGTGTGAGGTGTGGGGGATCCTCACACCTCGGCCGACGCAGCACTGCTCTGTCTGCCCTTCGTCCAGGCTCACCAGGCCTCTGTATGGGCACTCGTGTTTTGTTTTGTTTTGTTTTGTTTTGAAGGTTCTATTCCCGTCCCTCCCCCTTTTCTTTAAGAAAAACATCTTAATTTCTATTGGAATTAACTTAAAACTTACAGAAAAGTGACAAACATAAAATCATACAAAGAATACTTATGTGCCCTTTACTCAGATTCACGGGTTGGTGTTTTGCCCCATTTCCTTGTCACTGGCACACGAGCCCTCTCTGGACCCCAGAGGTCAGAGGCACAGTTCTTCAGAACACAGGTGTTACCAATGAAGGCCTGGCTCCTCGGTGAGGGCACCTGTTAGGTGCTTCCACCAGCACAGCCACCGTGCTCCTGGCACAGGGCTGGTGCTCGGGGAACCTTTCTCAAATGAATGAATGAACAAAGTTTGAGTGAATGCCAGAAGACAGACAACAAGAAGACAACAGTGTACCGGTCTTCAATTCACAAGATGTGAGAAGTTAGGTAATTTCCTTGTAAGGAACACAGACACTTGCAAAAAACGAAGCTTATTTGCAGTCCTTGGATGCTCAGGCAATTTACATAAGGACGCTGAAGCATCTGTGTTCTCTTTCTCTTTTCAAACCCAGTTGCTGAATCAAAAGCCAAGCTGGACTCAACGGCAGATGGCAACCAAACACACCAAGACCCTCCTCCTTTGTGGGATTTTACCAGGCCTGGTAAGAGGTTACAGATATACCGGAACTTATTCTTACCCAGGTTTACCATCTAACACTAAAAATGACGCCAATGGGTCAATGCTAAGTGGGTATTAAGAAACAGGCAAAGTTGCAACACTTCAGGGCTCTGTCTTAATTTGTCTACATAATGACAGCCGTCTGCACCGCCCACGTATCACAGGTCTGGCCCAGCATGTTAGGCTCGAGTCTCAAAATACACTTAACCCGTGAACAGCACGAGGATTAGGAGTGCTGACTCCCCACTTCCATGCAGTTGAAAACCCAAGTATAACTTTGAGTCCCCCAAAATATAAGTACTGGTAGGTCACTGTTGACCGGAAGATTGACTGATGCCATGAACAGTCGCTCTGTGCTGACTCTGTGGTTGTAAGTGATAAAATAACACAAGCATCGTCATAAATTTTATTCACTTATGGCAGACCTAATTTTTTCTTAATTTTTTCAATATTTCTTTCCAGACTACGTGATTCCTCTGTGAGCTTTTCCCAATTGTTGCAAATCTCCAGGAAATTTTCATATATATATATGTATATATTGAAAAAAATCCACGTATGAGTGGGCCCACACAGTTCAAACCTGTGTTGTTCAAGGGACCACTGTATGGAATAATCCACAGCACAAATGGGCAAGGTTACCCAGTTTGTTTCTCATTAGAAGTTTTATACTAAGAAAATTACTGCTTAGTAAAGATTAAAACTAGCTGTAGAGCTGAAATACCAGGAATGAAGAAAATACTCTGTATCAATTCCTTTCAGACATAGCCAAAAAATGTAGAGAGGAATACTCATATCCCTTCTTACACTCTTAACAAAAATAAAAACAAAATTAACAAGAAAAACAAAAGGAATGAAAAAAAATTGCAACCAGAGTAAGAGAACTGAAATTTAAGAGCTGGTTCTCTGAATCAAAATTGATAAGCTACCAACTCAGCCAAACAGAGAAGGCGCGCAGGAAGGCACGTGGCTAAGCAGGACGCAGCTACAGCGGGTGGCTCGGCAGCAGTCTTCTGAGAAAGAGCAATGGCACGCCAGTGGGGCTTTCTCGGCTGGTTCTGCTGACACCCTACAGCCCCAGCATGCTAGGGCAGGCAGACACCGGGCCGGCCCAGCCCACGGGCAGATGGTGCTGCCTCATGACCTCATGTTCCAGATTCCTCCTCACCACCACCCTTCTGCCGTTTCTGCAAGGACTAAGGACTGACTCTGAAAAGGTATTGCTCCCAGCCCTACCAACGCAGAAGGTTGGTGGGCCCGTGTAGAATGGAGGCAAGCAAGCCCACTTGCGCTGCTGGCCTTAACCACGTTTCTTCCCCTTTCTGTGTCTGCAGCGTTCCCCTCTCCACATGCAGCCTCGCTCACCTTTCTAGCTCAGTGCACCACAAAACATCTTCTTTGCCATTCATGACAACAGGGAAAAGTTGGTTTTTCCCCTGTCTGATCGAGTTCGACTTGGTGGTTATTGTCTGTACTTTCTTTAACTGGAGAACAAAATGACATCATGGAGTGAGCACAGAAGGAAGGGTTCTGGGTTGAGTCGAGGCTCAGAAGCACCTAGGGGAGATGGGGGCAGGGGTGCACGTGGGGGGGAGAAGGTGGCAGGTCTGGGCTCCCAGAGGGAATAAGAAAAGGAGAGTTGGAAGAAGAACAAGCTGTGCTTCCCACAAACACCAAGAAGTTAATGCACAGGAAGGACCAGCTTCAGAGAGAACAAGAGATAAAAATGTGACCATGAACGAGATCACGTGAGTGCCAAAGAGAACACCAGAGTTACTGATCGAGCAAGATTAAGCAAAGCATAAAAACCCACCAAAGATTATAGAGGACAGTCAACCAAACCAGGGTTTTGATGAACCTTCGCCTATTGTTAACATTAAGAATTAAGTTTATGGACATCTTAATATAATTATCTATGCCTTGTCAGCAGATAATTTTTTTTTCCTTTGGCAAGAGCATTCACTCATTTTTGGGAGGACCGGCGGACATTATCTGCATCTGTACTGCGTGTGCATTCACAGTTGGAAAGTAGAGTTGCCTCTTCTCATACAGTGACTGTTTACCGAGGACCGCTCCTACTCCGTACTTGACAGACAGGACAGAACAATCATGTGGGGAAAGAGGCCCAGCACCAGGGAGTCACATAGCGGGGGAGAGGCAGGAACAAATGGCACCAAGGTCAAGTCCCCGCTGTGACCACATCTTACCTTTGCTGTCCTATTGAACTCCAAGCAGTCCTGCAGCTCGAGTTTATCATTCTTTGATGCTATCACAGGCCTGGGAACAGCCAAAACCCATTACTTTCTACCGTTTGTTAATGGGCCTCAGCCAGGCACCTCTCAAGGTGGGGAGTGAGGGCAGGGCCTAAGGCCACAAAATGTGCTTTGGCAATGGACTTGTTACAGACACACAATGACAATTATCCTGGCAGGAGCACAAAGCTGTGTGCCAAAGCTAAGGACAGACAAGACCCTTGAAGGGGCAAGCCCAGTGTCCAAAAATGAATGCTCCCCTGTCCCAAATTTTAGTATTAGTCAAAGCCAGGTTGTCAACGAGTAGAGCAGGATGGAAGAGCACACTGAAGCCTCAGTAGACCCCTCTGATCCCAGCTGCACCACTGAGCGATGACCTTGAGCAAGTAAGTCACACCGGACGCTGTGTCCCAGGAGCTTGGATTAGATCTTTGTTGGTCTACCTGATACAATGAGCACTTCAAAGCCGTGACTTGGTGGCTTACTGCTGGGGATGGAGCCACAGGAGGCTGAGGACTAAAAACAAGTGGGTGCAGGTGGGAAGGACAGGAGGTGGTTGACAAAGCACTAATTACCCTTGTAACTTTCACCATCAAACCTGCGAATGCAGAGACAGGCAATGCCCAGAGGGGGACAGAACTCTAGAAGCAAAGTGGTTGAGCAGTTACAGAGAACAAACCACCGGGAGCTCTGAATGCACCGTCAATCGACACCCTTGACACCCACCCTTGACACCCACAGTTCTCGTGTAACAAACTTCAAGGTCACAAACAAACCAGACCTAAGAATGGAAATGGTTTCCCTAACAGAGACCATTGAATGATACCAAACATTCCCCAGACCAATGATTTTCAACCTTTTCCATTTCACGGCACACATAAACGAATTACTAAAATTCTGCAGCACACCACAAAATATATCTTTTACCAATCTGACAAAAGAAAGGGGGCATTATTTTGATTCATTCACACCAGATGGCCATTGTTGTGTTGGCTGTTGTCATTTTTTTTTATTTGACAATCTGAGGGAAAAGAAAAGAGGGCAGTGCCCCTGACTAAAGTCAGGTATTGCATGTTTTAAAAATTCTTGCAAGCACACCAGTATGCCTCTTGTAGCACACACCAGTTGAAAATCGCTGCCCTAGAGTCATCACAGTCTTCCTTGACCTCAGCTTCCATATTTCCAGTGCCACTCTATACCTACGCCCAGATCTTTCTGTGAAGCCAAAGGAGCTGAGGGACCTGGAGAAAAGGACGCAGCATAGCCCTACCTATGTTGATTCTAGGATTTAGATCTAAACAAACTAAGGCTTTTAACCCACAGCCTGGATGTGGCTCTGTGGCCCCCAGCTTTATGCTGAGTCAATATTCTAGAACCCTGCAGAGCCAGCTACAGTGTTACAGAGCTTCGTTCTTATCACAGCTCAGGCAGAAAACTTTGTGGCATCTTTACTGAGTCTTCTTTTCATCTTACACTACAGCACATCCTGCACATCAGCAAATCCTGTAAGTCCAACGTTCACATTATCTAGAACCTGATCTCTCCTGCTAAGATCCACAGAACTCCCAGGAGTTGCAACCCCCTGGGATGCACTGTGTACATGAAGGGCATCTCCTGGGGCACCGCACCATAATCAGTCAGTTCTGTCCTCTGAACAACCAGCTCGTGTTTCTCTCCATTTCTGCCCTCATCCCACTATTATCTATTCCACCAGAAACTACCATGAATTTAGGACACTACCCCTTGGCTTAAAACTTCCTGTGAATTCCCAAAGTAAATCTAAGTGGTACCACGACCCATAGGCCCTACATAACTTGGGCCCATACTCTGCATTCTGTCCTCCCCTCCCAGCCTTCCCCAAATAAGGAACACTGTTGTCCGAACTGGTCTTTAAATTCCCTGCCACACCCCTTACCACCCCCTTTTATTTATTTATTTTTAATCCTCACCTGAGGATGTTTTTTAAATTGATTTTGCGGGGGGTGTGGAGAGAGAGAGAAACATCAATGTGAGAGAAACAGCAATCAGTTGCCTCGCATACACACCTGACCCAGGACCAAAGCTGCAGCTTTTTGGTGGACAGGGTGACACTCCAACTAACTGAGCCACTGGGCCAGGGCCCTTACCCTGTCCTCTAACTTTTGCCTGGAATGTTCTCTGAAATAACTACGGCTCCATTCCTACAGGCAGGTCCTTGCTGGCATGAGAAGCCTCCCCATCAACTCTCCCAGTGCAACCCCCTCCAGCCATGGCCCTGAAATCATTTACTGTCTTCTCTCCCCATACTCCATTAGCACATCAACTCCATGAGACAAGACGTAACTCTGACACGTTAACCATGCAATTGGCAGCAGGTACAACAGTGACTGCCACCGAGTGACAGCTCAAGTGTTGATTGCATGAGCCCATTTTACCCTGAACACAGCACTGCACCATTTGACTGATCAGCCAAATAAAAATGCAAGAAACAAACAAATAAAAAAAATCCTCCAAGCTAGTCCAGCACCTTCTCGCCTCCGTCCACATTTTACCAAATGTCAAAATTAATGCTTCAAATACTTCCCCTTCTAAGGGAGAATACTTTTAAGCTGAATGCATTTGCAAATGTGGGGTATCACATTTTGGATCTTAATTAGCATACCACACATCCCTGAAACCACATATAGAAGATAATTAACCCTCTGTAACTCGCTTTGATGGAAAATTGGGAAAGGCTCTTGGTTAAGAAAGACCGAGGGAGACAGGCTTTGGGTACCAATAGTCATCTCAGCTCTGCCCCCTGCCTGGTCACCACAGGCTGGTCCGGGGTTCCTTCATCTCAGGGAGAAGGGCAGTCTAACCATCCCCTTCCATTTCCCGGTAGGACAGGCAAGTGGGAGAAGCAGTGGGGTAGAGAGGATCGGCATCTCTGGCTGAGAAGACACCCATGTGTGCCAGTGCACAGCGCTAGAAAAACCAGGGCCCTGGGCAGAGCGGGAAACAAGTTGGAACAGACCGAGGCATCTTGGCCGAGATGCCCAGGTGGTTGTACGTCCTCACAGACGTCAACCCGTAACACCAGGGGTTGGTCTGGAGCCCAGGGTGGGGCCCATTCTCTGTCTCACAAGAGTAAACCTGTCAGGGCTCGCTCCATTAACTGCATTTCACTTGGCTGTTACCTGTCCCTCTCAGAGCCCCTTGTTACCTGTTCATCCCAGGCAGGTTGCCCCAGAAGTAGCGGGCCCGGTGAGCAGCAGATACTTTGATGGCATCAATCATCACTGGATTACACTGTCAGGGAGAGAAGAACAGCTAGCTGCTAGGAGCCCACATCAGAATCCAGGTAGCAGCCAGAGTGAGGGGCTTAACCTAGGCAGGTGGCAGGGATGCTTCCTGGCTGTGGGAGACACCTGATTCCTGCCAGCCAAGGGACCGATTCCCAGGGAGATCTGGCTGGGGGTCCGGCTAAGGGACCCCTTCCCATATTAATGATGAGGAAAGAGACCAGGTCCGACCTGCAGGTTCTGAGAAGGTATGCCCTGGGGCGTGCCGGATTGCTATGGAATGTACGTATAGGCAGCAAAAGTAGCTCAAAAACAATCCGGCAAGTCGAGCTCCTGGCTGAGGGAATACAGCGCTGGCAAAACATGCCCGTGCCACCCACCTGCCGGGTTCACGCAGCAGGAAAGAACTAACTAGCCGGTTCTATAACCTCTCTAGCAGAATTTTGGGCTGTAAAGCTTTGGGGAAAATTAAATAAGGAATGTGTATAAAAAATATTTACTACATTGCTTGATGCATATTAAGAAGTGGATACTGAGCTTGCCTGTGGCCCTGAAGAAGCAGTTCTCAGAATAAGGATGAGAAAAAACTCCCCAGAGTAAAAATGCTTAGTCCAATCTCCTGAGGCCTACAAAGCTAAGTGATGATTTCATCATCCCTGACCTCAGTGCGTCTGGGATGAACTTAAGAGATCAAATCTTTTTCCGAAAATATTTGAACCCAAAGAGACCGAACAAAAGGGAATCAACCCACTTGACTCCATTACTCTCGGACCCAGCCATTCCTGTCAAAAACCCAGAAATTATTCCCAATGTGGAAACACCCACTGACCCTTCCCCGCCCATGCAGTCTTGCCAGTTGGACCCTCGGTCCCCTCACCTCCAGGAACCGAGAGATGTCCCTCTTGTCGCCGACCTTCATGGCTACCACATTCTCAAACATCCAGAAGAAGGGCCGGTCCTCACCCTCCTTGGGGCGTGAATAATTCAGCAGGTGGTAGAACTCGAAGAACAGCCGGCCTGTGCCCTCTGGGCCCACAAAAGAAGACAGATGGCTGGGGTCACACCCACCAGCCCACCCCTCCACACTGAAACAAATGGGTTCCCTGCGATCGCCCAACTGAGGCAACACCCCAGGGGCCCTCCACCTGCCGTCCTCCAGACTAAGGGCACGGGCACTGAGCAGTGCAGTATTTTTAAGTATCTCTGGGGCCTGGGGATTCACAGCGTGGCAGGGACAGAGCTGACAGGTGAGCCTGGTCAGAAGCAAACAGCTCCTTCCCCGGCCACTCCTGGACCAGCACTCAGGAGACACGGGGTGTCCTTAGGCGATCAAAAGGTAGGGATACTCACCATACAGGCCTTTCCTGGCAGGGTTCACATTGGAGAGATCATTGCACGGGCTTCCACCGATCACCAAGTCAAAGGGGCCCCATTCCTCAATCTGGGAGAGAAAAAATGGTCTCAGGGGAGGGGAGGGAGTGAGGATGGAGGGGCTGACAGCCTGGGTTACAAGCAACCTGTTGAGAAAGGGCGCCTGCCGTGGCCACAGGTTCTCCTTTCCCACAACCCTGGGCACGGGGAAGTGGACAGCGTGGCTGTGAGAGTGTGCCGGGCTTGGGGCCTGGAGGAGGCCAGGGTGTTGGAGCCCCCAGGGGTGCAGGCTGCCCTCACATTTTTCTTTGTGATGTTCCTAACGTCATTCACATATTTGATGTTGCCTTCGTGCTTAACAGTGCCAACAGCAATGGACTCTTCACACACTTCCGAGGCGACATACTTCTCCACTTTGATGCCCAGTTCTCTGAGGACCAGGTACCCTGTGGGGTTGGGGAGACAAGAAAATGCACTCAGGGTCATCCCACCTTCAGAGATTCTAAGTCCAGTCCAGAACTTAGACCAGACCCAATAAGGACCTGGTAGCTCTCCAGGGACCCATGCAGACACCCTGAAACAGCAGGCTCTCCAGGGCATGGAGTTTCGTGAAGAACAGACGTAGTTATCAACAGGTACAGCCCACTGGTAGGACCTACTGAAACTGACGGGTCCACAGCCAGTGTCCCAGCGCAGTCGACCGCAAGACGCAAGGACAGGGATCTGTGCCACAGCCATGTTTATCAAACAACCTCAAAGTCTGGGGTCAGTGACCGAGCACATTTTCTACCGTGGTTTACCTGTGCCAGCACGGACAGGTCTTTAGGACCCAACGGGGTGGGGAAAAGAAGCAGCTGGTCCTGACCTGAGAGTCATTAAAAGCTGTCAGTGATTTGGGCAGGTGGACACTGGTGGACACACACAAGGACGAGTGAGGCCATGAGGCTAAGTGCACAGCAGCACATTTCCACCGCCTCCCGCTCTGGTGAAAGGGAGACATTCCTGATAATACATCACAGGGCGATTTTGAGGATGAAATGAGTTAAACCAGGTAAAGCTCCCAAGGATGACACGTACATTGACTATGCTCATTCTACCCACGTGGAAACCAGGGGAATGGAGATATTAGTAGGGAGAGTTGTCAATCTCTAATATATCTATACTTACGGAATAAAAAAAATAAAATAATAACTTTCCAAGATACCTGCACATAACTAAAAAATAAACTGCAACAGCTAAAATATGTCTATTATGACTTTAAAAAAAGACCAAGATGGCCAGGTAGATGAACAAGAAACCAGTGGTTTTCTCAGAACAGACAGGTAATCCCAGGAGTCTTGCTTGGCATTGAGGACAGACACCTGGACCAGGTGAGCATCCCAAGGTGAACTCCGAACTCACCTGTGGCAATCCCATCAAACAGGGACAAGACTCGAATGGGCCGCCTTCGGGCTGCAGGAATCGCAGGGTATAACTTGGGGGCTTCCTGCCAGGTTAGAGAAGGTTATGGAGGTCATGGAGGTGAAGGTGCAGGGGGAAGGGCCATCCTCCGGGAACGGAGTGAGTTGGTTGACCTTGTTCTGAGGGATTCAAACCCTTTGTTCTGCCACAGCTTAGCTGGGACCCCCTCGTGAGCTTTGGCAGAGTGGCCATTCTACCCTTAAGACACGGAAGGCAAAGATTCTGAGAGACAGAGGCGCACACACACACACACACACACACACGGACGGACACGACACCCTACACAGGGATGACCTGGGGCCTGCCACGCGGACCTGGAATGTCCACTCCCACTACAATTCAACCTCAGCCACGGCTCCTCTCCAGCAAGCCCCTGAAAGCACGTGGGAGGCCACGAAGGAGGGGAGGAAGGAGAACTGGGGAAGCCTGAGGACCACACACAGAATGTGCCCATCTGCCGGGTCTCAAGTCGGCCATCAGTACAATGCACCTTTCCACAAACTCTCGTCAACAGACTTCCAGAGTGTTCCAGATCCCTGACACGCTGGGGTGGGTGGTGCTGGGCGAAAGAGCCTTGGCTTACATATTCGAGACCCGTGTCGCTGGTGAAGAAGGACTGCAGGCGCACGTTCCAGTCCTTCCGGCGCTGCAAGACCCCGTGACAGCGCTGAGGGAGGCACATGTAGCAGCTCCAGGGCTCCTGCAGCTTGGCGTCTGCAGCCGTGCCTGCGCCCACCAGCACCTCCAGGCACTCCACACAGAAGCACCTGCGCCCGGGAGTGGAGAAAACGGGCCTTCGGCACCAGTCTTCCTCCTACATACCCCCCCCCTCCACGTAGACAGCAGCGCACTGCCTAAAACCGTCTCAGGAACCCAGCTGCTCCTCCCCATGGGCTGGCAGGTCCTGTGGTGTGATGCGGGCTACACTACCCTCTCCCTTGAATACCTGTGCACCATCAGTCCACAGGCTCTGCACAGAAACCATCCTATCCTGCAGGAGTAGCTAATCCGCAGGGAGCCTTGCACACGCTGCTCCCCACCCTCAGACACTCCTGCCTTAAACACATGAGAACCGCAATCCCCGCCGATAGTGGCTGGGTCTTGTTCCAGGTCCTTTGGCTTTCAAAAGAGCCGGGGGGACTTCTGGGGCTGTAGGAACCACGGGCACAACTTGGGAGCCTCGCCCATGCCGAGCACTCACCGGCAGCAGCTCGTGTTGCTGCACAGGAGCAGCTCGCGGCCCTCACAGCACACGGTGCAATAGGACTGGTAGCCATCATCGTCGTACATGTAGAACAGCTCGAGGAACCGGTCCTGGTGGCCAGAGAGAAACACTGGTGACACGGGAGACCAGGGGCCCCCAGGCCCCGCTTGCTTGCTGGCTGAAGCCTTAGGACGCAGTTACAGGGCAGGTCACTGGTGGCTCTGTGCCCTTTACAGGAAGGCGGGCCCAGGGTGTGAGCGCCGCGGCAGATGGCCTCCTGGGTGGCACACCTGCCCTCAGAGTGGAGGGTGTGCTGATGGGGGCCAGGGAGGGCTTCGCTAGAACCTTCCCTGGTGGCTACGTGCAGGTGCTTTTCTCTGGCACGTACAGGGAAGTCGTGGAGGCGGGAAGGGGCAGGAGAGTCAAGGGTGGGGATAGGACTTACCCGGCAGGTCTGGCAGAGCCCACCCTCAAAGAGAGGGTGGAAGGACACAGGGTTTTTCCTACCACAGGACAAACAGCTGTCTGTAACAAAGACACACACGCAGCTTGTGACGGTTCGGGGCCCAATGCCAGCTGCCGAAGCCTTGGGCCTAATGTTCTTGAACATGCACTCCACACTGCAATCAACCGGGGACTCTTCGTGCTTTCTTCTCTTCAAGAAAGCTCCCAAGCTACCACGCCCACCCCAGACTCGGGGCACGACACTGAGCAGAGGCCCCTCCAGCACAGGGACAGGCTCGGGAGGCCTGGTACAGACACCTTTGAGACTCTAAAAGACTAGGACTTTAGACAGTTCATGGTGACGCCAATTTGCTAGCTGTCATGTCATGAAAGGACATACCCAGGAGCTCACTCTACACGCAGCCAGCCATGGCTGCAATTTCGGAACCCGGGTCTTTAACTATCAGGCTACTCCGGCTTCCCTTCATGTCAGGTCAGGACTGACTCACATCGCTAACCAGATGGACAGGGCCTTTAAAATTTGAAGTCCAAGCCCTGGCTGGCGTAGCTCAGTGGATTGAGCGTGGGCTGCAAACCAGAGTGTCGCAGGTTCGATTCCCAGCCAGGGTACATGCCTGGGTTGCAGGCCACAGCCCCCAGCAACCGCACACTGATGTTTCTCTCTCTCTCTCCCCCTCCCTTCCTTCTCTAAAATAAATAAATGAAATCATTAAAAAAGAAAAGAAAAGAAAAAAGAATTGAGGACAAAGACCAGACATATTTAAAAAAAAAATTTGAAGTCCAAGCATCCCCAGCCAGCAAGCACACAGACAGGCAAAGGAGTCTTTGGGGACGGGAGAATCATGGGCCAAGGTTCCCAGGATCATCAGGGGCTGCTCCAAACCCAAGCTTTCCCTGTGGCTATCTGGGTCGGGAGCCGGATTTGTTCTTCCTAGCCAGCACTGAGTAACGCTCGATAAATATTTGACCAAAGGACATTAGGTGGAAGAAGCAAGGGAGTCCATCCTTCCTCGCACTCTCTGAATCCCCTTAGAAAACGTTCTGGGCAGAGTTTTGATTCCAGTGCCAACTCCCAGCTGGGACAAAGGGGCGAGAGTTAGCTGAGAGTGACCATGATGCAGTGTGTGTGCCTTTCCCCTCGAAGCCGGCCCAGTGCTCGTCTGTGAAGGCTCACAATGCCATAGGTCACGGCTCCAGGTTTGGGGCTCTCCTGGCCAAAGGGGCCTAGTATCCACCCTGCCCTCAGCTCGCCCTGCCTGCTGACTTAGGTTAGGGGCGGAGTCAGTCTCAGCAAACAACAGGCAAGCTGTTCTATAAAATGTAACGAACGTCTGTGACAACGCCCACGTGGGCACCTGAAGTGAAGGCACAGGGCTCTGAGCTAAGCCCCAGTGGGGTAGACAAGCAAGAACGGGGAGCAGGGAGGACAGTGAGGGAGAAAGCATTACCTTCCAGACTACTCTTGTTGCTGGCAACGTCCAAAGCCATTTGCTCTGTTGAGGAGAGAAGGTGTGAGACGGGGTCGGGAGCCCTTACTGATCAATGAAGCCGACCCCGGTACTGAGCGGTCCTCACAGCCGGGGCCACTCCTAATGATGGGTAGTAACAGTGCCCGGGCCTCCTCACCCCCCACAATTCACCTCGACTCTGGTCTTCTTCTCCTCGGTCTTTGCCATTGTTATAGCAATTCGTCTTGAGGCGCTTGGGTGGGGGGCAGTAGTCAGCGGAGGCGGTGGAGTCGTCGGCTGCGCGCCTCCGAGTCTTGCTCTCTGTGGGAGCGAAGGAGACGACAGCCACAGCTGGTGGGAGGTGCAGGGTGAACACAGGCCTGGGGCAGGACACGGGCCTGGGGGCCAGCTGCCTCTGGCCCGTGACGGGGGTCCACACTTGGTGCCATATGGCCCCACTATGTGGTGTAATTCAAAACACCCATACTGAACATCTTTACAGGGTTTTAAGCAGCTTTCGATGTTTAGACCCAGCACAAAGAACATTAACCAAAATAATCCACAGCCGGAACCCTGAAACATTTCTCCGTGATGCGCAGCTCAGTGGCGCACAGCCACACGCAGCTCCCAAGCACATAAACTGTGGCTCGTGTGGCCAAGGGACTCCGCATTTGACACACAATTTTAATGCAAATTCTTAAATTGCTGATGGATCCAACTGATTAGTTCAATTGAAACTTGGTCAGCTGAAAATTTGGAACTTAAGACATCTGTGAAAATACATTATCAAGTATTTCTAACAAAAATTTCACATCCAAAGAGATGTTACAAAACACGTAAAACATGACATCTTGAAAATATTACTAAAAGGAAATGTAAAATATCTTAATTTTTATACCATTGGAAATGCTTAAATGTTGGAAATACCGGATTAAATTCAATGCATGGTTAATACTAATTGTACCTTTATTTCTTTTCCTCTTTTCAATGTGGCTACTAGCACATTTTTAAATTACTTTATGCGGCAATTCTTTACATTTCTTTACATTTCTGCACAGTGTCATCTATAAGGGACATGGTTAAGTTTGACTCTGCCCCTAGGAAAGAAACTTACGCAGCCATTAAAAATCATAAGAACGCTTTAGTGACAAAATGACATTTGACAGTGCTTAGACGATGCATAGAGAGAAGGAGAGCAGGAGTCCAACGAGTGTGCAGAAAGAGACGGAATGGCGTGCACACCCAACAAGGTAACCTGGACAGAGGCCTCGTGACGGCTGAGAGTGAAGGGGGTGGAGGAGCTCAGGCTGAGAGTTCTTTTCCAGTGACCACTGCATATGCAAAGACGTTGAAGGAAAGTGCAGAGAAAAGGGTGCATAGTCGAAAGACGGGAAGGGAATACCGTATTTCCTGGATTCTAAGCTCCCACTGCCTGCACGACGCACCTTCGCCTTATTAACCACTTTTAATGGAGCGGGGAAGGGAAGACAAAACAAAACAGAAAACACTACGTTAAATGTATGAACCATAAGACAGATAGATCCTGGGTTTGGGGCCTCCCGGGTTTCGGAAAGTGTCAATGTGAAACTACACATCTTATAATGGAGGAAAGGCACTGTCGGTCAGAATGTTAGGATGGGTGATTTCTTCCTTCTGGGTGGAGGTGGCTCCTAGGTTTCAGTTTCTGTGTGTGTGTTTTCTAACAATACTTGGAAAGTTTTCTCCAATGAGCAAAGCTTAATTATATTTTCCCTTTTAAACGTAACGGTACTAGTGAAGACTCCATCTTGATCTGTTTTACTAAAAAGTTTTCACAGTGGAATCGATCTCAGCCCAGCAAAGCCAGAAAGCCTGGGCGGTCCGTCCTCCCATAGCCCTGGGAGTTCACAACGGGGTGAAAGAGCAAGTCTCTGAGCCTCGGCTGTCACAAAGCTGGGCGGGGGGGACGAAGGGCAGCAGGAGTGGCTGCATCTCCCAGGGGAGCTCCCACAGGGACCCATTCCCACCTGGTTGTTTGTTGTTGGGTTTGAGGCCCTCGATCCCAGTGGGCTTGAAGCCCCCATGGGCCCACTCCAACATGGGCTTCAGCTGGTCCTCCAACGAGTCTCCGGGGCTGTTGGGGAAGGTCTTGCCAGCCCGCACCCTGGCTTTCTGGTGAGATAAAGGTGAGTCCGTGATGAACAGGAGGGATGGGTGCACCCCCGGCAGTACCCAGGGATTCCCCCAGCTGGGGCCCGGCGTTCCCCTTCACACTGGGCCCTTTCATAGCCAGGCAGCTGTCCCGGGTATGGTATGTGTCAGGGAGGAGGGGCCTGTGCAGGGAGACAGGCAGGAGGCTCCGGGGAAGAGTGAAGTCTCCATGCAAACACCAAATACGACCTCTTCCCTGTAGGGAACTTGAGTGGTCAGCTCCCTCTCAAAGGGCAGAGGATCAGAATTAGCTCTGCTACTTATAAATACGGGAGCAGTATCATCAGCTATGAAAAAGCTCCAGATTTCTTATCTCATTTCCCTAATGAAGATGGGGAAGTGTCCAATGGTAAGTCCTATTTCAAAAGCACCGTGAGGATTCCTGATTAAGCACTGAGGCTGGTTCATAAATGCTGGGCAAAGGTTCAAGTCAAGATAAAGGAAAGGACAGACAGAGCCTGACGAATCCCACAGGCAAGGGAAGTGGCAGCTGGCCTCAGCTGCTGCCCACTGTGGGCCTTGAACAGCACCACTTAAAAGGAAGGAGGTTCTCATGGCTCTGGAAAAACACATTCGCTGTTATGAACACTGTCCACCACTTTCTGCTTCCTCATTCAGTTGGCAATACTGAGAGAGCCACCAGATGGAACTGAAGTAGCACTTGAAGTCATGAGGAAAGCCCTGGCTGGTGTGACTCAGTGGACTGAGTGCCGGCCTGCGAACCAAAGGGTCGCTGGTTTGATTCCCAGTCAGGGCACATGCCTGGGTTACAGGCCAGGTCCCCAGTAGGGGGACACATAAGAGGCAACCACACACTGATATTTCTGTCCCTCTCTTTCTCCCTCCCTTCCCCTCTCTCTAAAAATAAACAAAATCTTTTTTAAAAAGTCACAAGGGAGTTACAAATCCCATCGCTCCCTTCAGTCTGGCCCATCAGATAGACCACCATGCTTGCATTCACCTCCTGCCTGGTGACCTTATCCCTTCCAAGGGTTACAACACTGTGGCCTGAGCTGGCTTTCTGGGTTGTCTCTGGTCTTAACCCTGCTCTGGGGGCCAGGTCCTCACCACCCACCACTGTGTTACCTCCAGAGCGTGGTACATGGCCTTCCTATAAGAGACCAGCTTATTGAAGGTCGCCAGATTAAAGTGCTGGCTGAATAGCCCCAAGGCCACCAGCTTATCTGCGGAGACCTAAAAGAGAAAGACATCATCAACATCTACCTACAGCCTATGTCTGGGGTGCCCTGCCTCTCACAGGGCTATTCCCGGTGGTCAAGTTCAGATTCAAACAAACAGGAAAAGAAAAAAGGAGAAAACAGAAATGGTACTTATACTCCTGATGCACCCTATAGCCAGAAGCATGGTGGATGATACTCCCAGTGTGAGAAAGTGCACTGCTCTGAGTGGGAGTGGATAGAATTAGATGCACCCTGAATTTGTATATGTTTTAAGAGCGAATGACCCACATGGTCCCTGGAACGGGCCCCTTGTGGGTCAACTTCAAATTCTGTAGATGTTCTAACATTGGTGTTTGTCTATGTTCTCCCCTCCTTTGTGAGGGTGACAAATGGCTGTGATAACTACTTAGCCTTTTACTAATTGGAACTAATTTATTGCATGGGTTTAAAAGAACAGTGCTTGGCACAGAGTAAGCACGTTTTTGTCATTGTGAATTGCTGATTATCTGCCTTCCACTGGGATTAAAGATCCAAGTCCTGGCTCAGTGGACGGAGTGCTGGCCCACGAACCAAAGGATTAAAGAAAGACCCATAAAGTTTCATGCGCCAGGTCCCCAGGCCATGCAGAAACCAAGCAGGCCGCCTGTTGGAAGGGACAGAACTGGGTGTTCCGGGGTGCTGTTCAGACAGAAAGACACACGAGATGCTTCATTCTCCGCAAGATGTGCTCACACTCACCCCCATTTTGCACCTCTAGCCTGACCTCCCATGAGGAGGGTGTTCCCATTTTTGGTGAGAAGAAACTTGGGCTCAGCCCAGCTGTACACCGAAATGCAGGTGCTCTTCCCAAAGCCAAACTGCCCCAAGGCAACACACGCGCTCAGCACCAATTACAGCAGTCCCCTCCCATAGAGCTAACAGCCTCACACTTTATTTCATCAGAATCGGACCCCGTCTTGCAAAGTGCATTTTAGGCCTCACTGAGCCAAAGCAATAACAATACATTTGAAACCGCATCCCAGCGTTTAGATGCTTCAGGGAGAACAGGGACCTGGACATTTATCTGTCCTTTGGTTCCCTCTGCTGGCCAATGAGGACATCAGCATGCAGGGAGACTTGCCCTTTGGGAAGAGGGAGGTGCCCTTTGGGAACCTCAAGGCGTTCAAATGGCCCAGAGAAAGCCCAATTCATAGGAAAACCAGAACCTCAACTTGAGGTCAGATCCCACAAATGTGCTAGATGGTCCCTCATTCCGACATGTGCCTCCATCCTGGCCCAACAACCTGCTGTGTCCTCACCTAACCTCTGCGCATGCCGAATGAGGATTAGACAGACATTTCCAAAGGAGACCGTCACAGGGAAACTGCTGTCTGCACCATTCTGGTTCTGATCAACATCTGGAGATTCCAGAATGCGCCTTCAAACTGGTGTAAGAATCTAACAGTGTATGAATCCAACAGCCTAATTCATTTGTCTAACACTGCTCTTACGGGGCAGACTCTCAGGAAAGAGGAACTTAAAAGGGCTAACATCAATAATCAAGAAACCCTGAAATAACCAACTCTGCAAAGATTTTTACTACTGTCACCAGGCAACTTAGCCCCATCTCTAGAACTAACTAGTCAAAGGCACCTCTCCAGGGCTACATTGAGACCACCCTTCCTTTTCTGTCCCAGAGGAAGAAAACCAAGTGGCTATGGACCCAGAGGACTTCCCAGCTCTGTCTCCTATAAGCGTAGGCTGAGCTTTGGGCCCCATAAGACGCTGTGTGCCTGTTTAAGCAAATTAACAAGGGAAAATTTGTCATTCCTCCTAGATACACAGAGTCAAACATAGCCTCACCCATCTGGAAAAAGCAAGTCACAGGTCAGTATCTTAAAAGGAAAGGACGAAAAGCGCTGTGGGTTGGCAGGCGCACGAGAGCCTACCGCATCCTGGACTCACCTCGGAGAACTTGCCGTCGCCAAACCACTGGACCCACCGCATCCCGGACATGGCCTGGCGCTTGGAGGTGGCCTTCCAAGACACCACCATGGCAGGCCACCAGGAGAAGCCCTTGATTTTTCCCCACACGAGGTCCCCTATTCCAAACTCCTTCCCATCCTGGAAGATAAACCGCATGAAGGGATCCTAATGAGACTGACTACCTGGGCCAAGGAAAACTCCTGCCTGGCCCACAGACCCCGAGGGCAACCACCTCAGGGCCTCCTTCAAGTGCCCAGGAGACCTTCTGAGGAATTTCTGCCCACCTCCAACACTGTGTAACTATGAGTGGGGATGGCTTAAAAATAAGGGGGAGTGGCTGGGCAGGGCTGATTGCTTGGGAGAAACACGGGGTTTATTATATTAGATTTGTAACAATTCATCTAGCATCTAGGAGTGAAAGATGTCAACTAAAAGCTCACAGGAAATAGGATCAGAGTAAAATACTAACAACCAGCTGCATAGTCTCACCACAAGCCAGACGGGCCATTGTACAGCCATTAAAATGAAAAAACACAATTTTAGCCATTTGCACATAGCTTGCCATAAAATGTGAAGTACCCATGAAAATAAGCAAGTTAATGTATCTATAATACCATCTCCCCTGAAGTAATGTATATACAAAAAAGGATGTCTACATGATATATGTTCATACATATGTATTAGATATGTAGAAATGCTTGAGTTAAAACCTCAGTTTGTTGCCCTGGCTGGTGTGGCTCAGTGGATTGAGCACCAGCCTGTGAACCAAAGGGTTGCAGGTTTGATTCCCAGATCAGGGCACACGCCTGGGTTGCTGGTCAGGTCCCCAGTCAGAGGTGCATGAGAGGCAACCACACATTGATGTTTCCCTCTCTTTCTCCCTCCCTTCCCCTCTGCCTAAAAATAAAATCTTTAAAAAAAAATCCACAAAAAACACTCAGTTTGTTCATTATGAAGACTAGATGGATTATACAATATAATGAAATTACAGGCACAAAAAGGGAAACAACTCTAGTTCCTAGTAAGTAAAAAAAGCCAATCAACAATTATATGTATACTAGGGTGGGCAGAATAATATATTATGCATGCAAAGTACACGTTTCTGGGTATAAATATATAACATTCAGAAAAATCATGAATCAGGTGCTTGAGATATGTCTGGGAGACAAGGAGGGTAAAGGATGGCAGCACATGTGAAAAATGAACTTGAATTCACACATTATGCCAAAAGTGAAAAAAAAAAACTGCATTAACAGTCCCCTCTGGGCAAGCCCACTTTTCTCCTAAATTCAGCCCTTCCCAGCCGTACCTGATACTCGGTGCCATCTGTATCCCTGCCCTCTGCATCCACCTGCGAGAAGTCCAAGTTCTCCTGCTGGCTGTCCTGGGCCAGGCGGGTGTAGGGGGTACTGCTGCTCTGGGGCACCACGCTGTCATCCGTGAGGTCGATGGTGAGGTAGGAGCTGTCGGGGGATGGCCACGGTGTGCCTGCCGAGGCTACTGTCCGCCGCCTCAGGGACTGTGGACAGAAGGACACATAGCTGGGGCCACAGCAAACCAGACGGAAGGTCAGAGACCAGTGGCACCCCCGATTGCTTCCCAGGCAAGCAGAAGGAGAGGAGACCTACGTTAGAGAGTACAGAAGCCACTAAGAATGCTCTTCCAGGACCAAGTATCCCTTAAGTGGTGGGAGAAAGCCACTTCCATCAAAACCGAGAGTCGAGGACAAAGGCGTAACAATGAGGAGGGATACCCAGAGGCTCACAGAGCGGAGCTCAGAGAGGACCACTGACTTCCTAAGTGCTTACACTGTGTGCCCAACCTGCAACGGGAGTGACAAGTTGCGGTAACCCCTGGGGCTGCTTCAAGACAGTCAGTGAAGAGACCAGGGAGACAAGACAGTTCTGGAAGTCAGTGGTTTCAAGCTCATTTCCGAGGAGGGGCAAGAACCAAGTCAACAGGTAATTCTTGCATTCCCGCCACAGTTCCATCCAGGATCAGGCCAGGAGAAGTCCTCAGGCTTAAGAGAAGCTTACCCAGCACCCAGGAGAGAAAGGAAAGGCAAGACCCTGAAAAGGAGAGGAGTGTGAAGAATAGAAGCGGTTAGGGTTATGCACTGGCTGCTTTCGGTGGTGCAGTGAGAAGAAACTCTTCCAATTAGAGACAGGGGCAGGGGTCTAAGCATCCGGGAAACAAACCCTGGTAGCCGAGAACTCCACGGGGGACTCTTCCACGTGGTTGCGGCCCTGCCGGCCTCGGGTAGAACGGAGGGAGGGCCTGTACCTCTCTCGGCTAGAGGCACTGGTGCTATTTCGGGTGCGGACCTAAAAGCAAAAGAGGATAAGCACGAGGGCTGTGGTGACTGCAGGCACAAGGTCTCCTCAGGGGCCAAGAGGACTGGACTGGAGAGGCAGCCTCGGGTCAACAGGAGTACAGGAGGTAGGTGAGCGGGGGTGGGAGGGGCACTCTAGGCTGGTTAACTGCCCACCCAGAGACCCCATTCCTGTGAGAAGGGGTTAGGAAAACCAGCAGGGCTGACAGTCCACAGCAGATCCCACTGCCTGTCACAGCTGAAACTGGCACCTGCAAGTTGAATTGAAAAATAAAAACCAAGTTTACTCTATACCAAACACGTATTTTTCCAAAAAGCATCAGGGTAATTACTGCATTCTTCCAGAAGGTACTGAAATCCTCCAAATGAATGAGAAGCACTTGGGCTTCTTCCTGAAAATGGCAAACTTGGGGGCTGGTTGCAGACCTGTGTTCGAATCCTACACAAGAGTTAATGTTGGACCGTGAGTAAGTTACCAGAATCTTCTCATCTGTGAAAAAGGGGATGATACACGTCATATCTTAGAGCAAAGTGTGATGATGATACACTGCGCCTGCAACGGTCACCCAGCGTCAGCCAGCTCTCTAGCACGCTGGCTGACCGTGAGCAATACACCTTTTCCCATCTCCAGACCTCTACATCCCAGAATCCACCCACAGAAGGGACTCTCCTAGGGAACCGGCACTGAGCCAACCACCTGCCAACTCTGTCCCCACCCTTGGGCATTTCCAAGAGTGTTTTGTTTGTGTTTGTTTGTTTGTTTTTGTTTGTTAAGATTTTATTTATTTATTTTTAGAGCAAGGGGAAGGGAGGGAGAAAGAGAGGGAGAGAAACATCAATGTGTTTGCCTCTCACATGCCCCCACTGGGGACCTGGTCCACAACCCAGGCAAGTGCCCTGACTGGGAATTGAACTGGCTACCCTTTGGTTCGCAGCCCATGCCTAATCCACTGAGTCACACCAGCCAGGGCTCCAAGAGTATTTTAAGTGTTTAAAAACTGCCATGTGAAAGAAAACTTTCACGTGCTAGGTCATGGGCTGTGCTGTCATTTTTCCAATTTCAAAACATCTGTTCATCTCTCCCTTCAAAGCCCACCCAGGGAGATCCAAAACATGTTTTCTATGCAGGACTATGAGTGGCTGGAGGTGGTGCTTCGGCCCGGGGGGCGGGGGGACTTACAGCGGGGCTTTCGGAGCGAGTCCTGGTTTCCCGGAACAGTTTCGGCATCACTGGAGTGTCAGGGCCGTCTCCGTCTTCCCCTTCATCTCCATCACCGGTCAAATCCTTTGTCAAATGAAACATTATGAGCTTCGGGGTGTCATTAGCAAGTCACATAACTAAAATAGTTTACAAATGAACAGTCATATTGAAAACACTCATAATATTGGTCCGAGAGCTCTAAACATATTTTCACCTCATTTTCTTCCAAAAAGCTTTTACAATGCCTCCCACCACAGGATCATGAATTCAAGATACAACTGGAAGATAAAGCCCCAAGGGAAACAGAAAAAAAAACAAAGAAATGGCGTGATGGCAGAGGCACCATGAGGACTTGTGTGTCCACGCCACCTTCGGCTGATGTGTCTGCGCCTAACAGGAAGACCCGGTCAGTTTTCAGTGTCTGGGGGAAGTCGGATCTTCATACAATGACCAGGAAGAAATGGCACCGGCTGTGACAAGTCATGAAGACCCCCCTCGTGCATGCCCCAGGCTGCGGACCAACATCCAGCAAAAACTGAGGGCAGAAACAAGAGCAGTAGTGCATGGCCCAAGTTATGGCCTGGCTGGAGTCTCAAGAATTTGACTTTTCACCTGCCAATTGCATGGCCTTGAGTAAGTCCATTCCTCTCTTTAAAACTGGAACACAGCAGGGTTATAGTTAGAATCAAATCAAGCACACTTCGCCCAAGGCCAGCACGGAGGAAATGCTCAGACAGGAGAGGTCACTGCTCTTGCTGGTAACTCTCTGCCGGAACAGCTGTTCTGAGCCTCCCACCCAGCACACTGTCCCCACCCCATCATCTGGGTGCCCGCCACAACAGGAGATGTACGTGAGCTTTCATTGGCCTATGACTTTTACCCAAGATTTTGTCACTCATGGCTGCTGACACTGGTTCTTTGGAAACTGACAAAACTCTGGGATGATTAACATAAGGCAAAAGGCATAAATAATGTCAGGAAGTTTTTTTTAAATGGAAAAACTGTAACTTGGAAAAAACTGTTCAAGGAGAAACCTTGATATTGCAGGAAATGTTAAACGATACTGCAATAATTACTAAAATATTCCCTAAAACAAGCCAGGTAAGTTCTTTCCAAAGTGCATCAAAACCAGACAGATATGAAAAATAAAACCATCCATCCATTTCATTCATGAAATAGATGCTAAAACATAAATCAAATTCCAAACATAACGTGACCGAGTTGAAGTTGGATGCATTCCAGGAATAAAAGAACAATTTGCTACATTAGGAATTTATCAGTGTAATTGATCAACCACACTGAAAAAAAATTTCAAAAAATGTGCAGGAAGCAGTTGGTTCAAAAAACCCATAAGTTAGTAAAATAAATGTTTGATTTAAAAACACTGGGCACATGACTAAGTGTGAGATTGCTCAAAGCGCTCTGTGCCTGGCAGTGCTCACATTCGTCATCAACGAGTATTTATTGGGCATCAATGGAGGTGGGCCTTGTGTACCCCGTCTAATGAAAGCTAAAGGGAATTCCCCTGAATCCTGAAATAGATGGAGTAGAGCCCCAGTACCTGAGTATAACTTAGCAGGCTGGAGACCTCCCTCTTGGAGAGTCGTGAACTTGACCTGCGGCCTGTGGGGGAAAGAGAACCGGAGTCTGTTTTATGGAGAGAGCAGTGCCAGGCTGGGCAGTAGCCACGTCTTCCTTTGCTGATGGGCGGTCGGCCCTCTGTGGCCCCCCCTCTGGGCTGTGGCCTGGAGTCTCGCTAAACTCACTGGCATCCTCAGGGGTTCGCCGCTAGACAAGACACTCAGGCCCGTAGTCACCTCAGTGTATTCATAAGGCAATGGTTTACAGGACCAGGCACGTTATAGGACCCTCAACAATACTAAAAGTTCTCAGGGGAGAAGGCATGAAATCCCTCCCAGAGCTGGGCCGCTGGACTCAGTGGCCACTAGCTGCACTGACGTGAGCAATCACATGCCTCCCACATCAGCCACACTGCGAGTGCTCACACGCAGCTCGTGGCTACTGCAGTGAACAGTCCAGAAACAGAACAGGTTTACCCTTGCAGCGAGTTCTGTGAGATAGGACAGTTCAAGGAGTTGTCAACAATAGGATGAGGCAACAATACAGGGTTTTTAAACCAGTTGTGTTAGAAAATCCCAGTGGGAAGGACCCTAAGTGACAGGACTTGGGAACTGGTGAGGTGCGGGCAGGGTGGAAGGAAGCAAGCCTCAGCCCCTCCAGCCTGAGTGCTTTCCCTCCTGCATAATCAGTCCCGAGCAAGGGGCTGGGTCCCACTGAAGAAGAGCCAAAGACCCCAGCCGATGCTGTGACTAACCCCACTGTGACTAGAAAAAACAGCGATCATCACTTTGGGGTCACCTCCTCAGAGTCCCACCTGAAGTGAGAGGACAGGAAGGAGGTGTCAAGGGCCATGGCGGGCCTGAGAAATGCTCTTGGCTCTGCCTACATCCTCTTTGCTTCCCTGGGAGGTGTGGGGGTTGTCAGGGACCAGACCCTCTCCCCACACCTGCCTACAGACTGCTAGAAGGGTGTCTCACGTCCCAGCTGTGCTCCACAGTGTCTGCCCCACCCCACCTCCCCACCGCCCAGTCACCTCTTATCTCCGGGGTGCTGACAGCCTCCAGGATGGGGGGCGAGGGTGCGTCCTTGGAGTCGGAAGACTGGTCGCTGCAGCCCCCATTGGTGATGATGGAGTCCTCCCTTCCGCTGGCGTCCTCCTCTCTGTTGAGTTGTCTGGTGTCTCCCCTCATTGTTTCCTGCAGGAGGGTCAAGATGGATAGGGTAACAGTGACGCAAGGGTTAGAGGGGTCAGCACACCCTCAAACTTCCCACCTATGGCTCTATGTCCCCGGGTCAAGAGAGGCCCTAAGACACAATTCTCAGGGTGGTACTCCTTCCAAGGACCCGCCCCAGCCTGCCCCCCACAGCCTACCCCCTCACCAGACTCGGAGGCTCAGGACTTGGTTCCATGTGGCCAGGCAGCCCAGAGGCTCAGAAGCCAGCACCCAGGACAGAGGAGGAGGCTGGGCCTTGGTCTGAGGATCAGGCTGCTCTGTGCAATTAGCCGGCCACTTCAAACAATGCCATTTAGGACCCGCCTGCCCCAGCCTGCCCAGGCCTGCCTGCGGCCAGTCTTGGTCTCCTCTGCCCCTGGCCCCTTCTCCCTGCCCAGCCTCTGCAGGGCCTCAGGAAGCCAGTGCATTATTTTCCCTCCTGACCCCTTTGTTTGCTCTCTCCCTTCCCCTCAATCTCCAGGTCCTCTTCCCACCGCCCCCTCCTTCCCCACAGAACAGCTTCTCTCTTCTCCATGGCAGCACAAGCCCCGCCTTACCCCAACCTGAGGGGCCCATTGGTCTGCTTGCCTGTCACTCTCTCCTCTCCTCCCTCACCAGCTGGGGCTCGGAGTCCCAATTTCCCAAGAATGGAAGGAATGAGAAGGCACAGGCAAAGGAGTGGGGCAGTTAGCAAGGGGCACCCCTATCTGCTCCAGCCTCACCCCACTCTGGGCCTTGTTTCCCCGCTGCTGCCCCTCCTGGTGACTGCATCATCACTAAGCTCTTCAGCGAAGACCAGCGCCAGCCACGTCTTCACAAATAGGTTCAAGGGCTGTATGAGTGAACCTCGACCTGGCCCACTGCCCGCAACATTTGTTGGTAGCCAGAACCAGAGCCCTTCTCTCATTCATTCCTCCCAATGTCATTGTGGGCCCATGTTATAGAAGAGGGAAAGTGACACACAGACCTTATTACTCTTAAGTCAAAATCCCATTTAAGAAGTGGGTACAAGGCAAAATTGGAGCCTAGGTGCAGGGCAAGGCCTCAGACTATTTCTTAGTTTCCCCAAAACAGCACAAGAGGCATTTGGCACCACACCTTCATGGCCTGGAGCCAGGCTTGGGAAAATTTCCCCAGCAAAAGGCTGTCTATCGGCACTCTGCACTCCGGCCCGAGTTCAGTCTCAGGGACTTCCGGGTGGCGACAGAGGACACCCGATGCCAGGTGACCCACGGTGGCAGAGGACCTGCAGTGCCAGACTACTAGCTCCCCAGAGTAGCTTCTAGAAGCACCGTCTGGATTGCAGGGTGGCAGCAGTGATGCTGGTGATGTGCCCACCAGGGGGCGCTGTAGGACTCGGCCTGAAGGGGCCTACAGCGCCCTCAGAAGGATTCCCAATGTGACTGGGGGGATCCCAATTCTATCCTCTGCAACTGCCCATTCCCCAGTGGGCATAAGGCAACTAGACCTCTGACACTCTCCATATGGGCCAAGGACCAGTACCCTTTGAATCACCTGGGAACTAGTCAGAACTAAAGAATCTCTGGTACCATCCTAGCCCTACTAAATCAGGATACACATTTCCACAAGATCCCTGGGTAATTAATATGCAAGTTAAAGAAGCACTGTTCTGGTTATAAATGTATATACTGAAAGAGAGCACGGTGTGGTATTTACAGTTCCTCTTCCATTTTCTCTCAACACCTGTTGAGGAATCCCACTCACCAGCACCAGGGAAAAGGAAGGCAGCCTGATCAGCTGCTTCTTAGCACCTTTCATTACCAAGCCCTGACCTGGAAGAAGAACTGGCTAGCTGACCTATGACCAGCCCTGGTGAGAGCAAGCCGCCAGAATCCCAGGAAAACTGCTGGAGTGTGGTTCAAAGTAATAATTAATTTCCTGCATTTCACCCCAGGCCAAACCAGTGAGCTACGCCAATGGGTGGCCTGGTGCGAGGTGGGAAGCTGGGCCACGAGGTGCAAGACACCAGGAGGTCCTCGGGGAGCTCTCTGGAGGAGGCAGGGCTAGATGAAGTTTCTAATCAGGAACTGGTATCAGGCCAGATGCTGCATCAAAGGGCATGACTTCTATCTCATCTGGGAGACCCAGACTTCCCTCAGACAGCCTCTAACTGGGTCAATCAACCAGACAGGCCCAGGTGAGCCTGCAGCCCAGGGCCAGCAATGATTAACCACCTCAGGCCTGTGCTGCCAGCCTGCCCGAGGGGCTACCGGGCAGAGCACCTTCCCAAAATCAGATCTCAACATTCAGGGAAAAATCTGCCTCTAGAGCCACATGTGTGGGCCCTGGAGGAAGATTTGGGGGGAAAAACCAACCAGCTGTAAGTGTCACCAGCTTCCTGGGTGCCATGGGGTGAGCTAGGCGGGTAAAATACTCTTTCCAGTTGCATAATTCAACGTGACTTCATAGAATATCCTTCTCTGTAGTTCTTGTCCCTCTGGGTTTGTGATGCCATTGACTACCCAGGCTGCCTCACTGTCACAACAAACAACAGCGCGCAGAACCCGCACCCTAGACTGAAAAATGCCCAGCTCAGTTCCTCCACCCCATCCTCGTGCTACACAGAGACAAACAAAGCCAGCCCCCAGGCGTGTGTGGCTGCTGTTCCTCAGACTCGAAGTCCTCCCATCTCCCTACCACGTGCCTCCTTATTACCCAGATTTCAAAAGCCACATCTCAACAGCCAGGAAGGTTTCTCCCACAGGCCTCTGCTTCCCAGAGTAACAATCTGGCCCTCAAGTAAATATACAAATCTTCTCAGGTGATGATATGGTAATTCTTTCAGTGTTTACTAGATGCCAGGCATCCTTGTGTGCTTCCCTATATTAACTCATTTAATCCTTAAATGTGGTAAATACTATTGTCCTTATTTTACAGATGGGCAAGCTGAGGCAGATGGGTGAAGTAACATAATACACACTTGATCAATGTGACTCAAAGTGCTTGCGTCCATGAAGTTAAGTAAGAACACACAAATTTAACAAGGTGCTCTTGGCAAAAGGAAGAAATTAGCACCAGGGATTGGTGTGAAAGGGTGGATACAAATCTCCCTCACTCCATCCCACCCCTCAGTCTGGCTCCTCGTGAGCCAAGGCTGGCATTCCCCGGAAAATGTGGGCCCCCAGCACGAGCCAACTGCTTCACCTACTGTGATCACTTCAGGGCTGGAGGACACACTAGCTGGGTTCCCTCCCGAAGGAGGGGGCACCTTCCTATGGGACTTTTCCAGAGTGGCCGGCATACCAGACTTTGAGCTGCGCCTGGCACTCACTCTGCTGCTGCAGTCACAGTCCCCAGGTTCCTACTGTAAGCTAAAGGCAGCACAAACCTCTCTTCACTCGCACCTGGTCCTGAGGCAGGTCTTGTTATCCGTCTATTCAACAGGCTCAGATGAACTAGTTAAGTCACCCAACAAAGTGGCAGCACCAAAGACTGGTGCCCAGGAAGTCCAGGGCACGTACCTAACTAAGGGAGACAAGGCTGACAAGAGTTAAAGTTATAACGATTCATCCTCCATCCCAGGGGCTACAGTTTTTTGGCTGAGGGACATGATACACCAACTGAGTGTTACCTTGACAGGAGGTGGTGATCTAACCTCCTGATGCAGGGTGAACTCTGACCTTTTCCCAGAGGCTGGGGTTCGGCACCTGATTGAGGGGTGGGCAGCAGGGCGAGGAGGGATCACTCTCAAGGTTCTCCCCACAAGGCCCTGCCTCATTAGTGAAGGGCGTTTGTGTTCAGACTGAACCAGGTCAGATGTGTCCAAATGCAATGTGGCAGACCGAAAAGTGAGTGGCACCCCCAATTAGACTCAGAAAAGTGGCCCTGGAACACCACCCCGCCCCCACGCCATCCATAAAATCTCAGAAGTGATTCTGTTCATTTCCTCCAGGCTGGCACCAGCAACAGAGCTATTTCACAACACCTTGTAAATGTTAATTACATTAATTAAACTCACAATGCGGCAAGAGGGGTTGGCGGGTATGACCAGGAAGTAGTTGGGAGGGGGCCACTTGGGCATCTCTGGCCCACCATCAGTCCCCCACGGCTTACCTTAAGATATTCCCACCTCTCCTGTTTAAAAATGTCTTCCCTGCAGCCTGAGAGGGAAATCTAGACTTCGGAATCTCTCCCTTGGAGGGCACAAGTCTTTCTTAGCTGTTCCCACTGTCCAAGATTCCAAAAGAACAGCTGGAAGAAGCAATTACTATTGCTTCTATGTACCTCACCAAAAAACAAGCTACTCTTATGATTGCCCCACTTTGCAGATGAGTAAACTGAGGCTCAGGGAAAGCAGGTCAGCAGACCCCCTGCCCAGGCTCACACAGCAATTAAATGATGGGGATTTAGGCTGAATCCAGGGGACAGATCTTGAAAACACCTCAAAAACAATGTGGTAACGATAGTTGTAAAAGTTAAGCCCAAGGAGGAACACCACCCAGGTCTGGGGAGAGGCAGGGAGGCACCAAGCAGGGAGGAGGGCAAGTACAAAGGCAGAGAGGGGCCAGACACGGGCTGCCCACCTGGCTGGTAGAGCACAAGGTCCCGGTTCATTGCCTTTGCCTGATAAGGAATCTCCACGAAATTCCAGAAAAGATCAGAGTCACGGGAAAGCAAAAGCCTTCAATGTTTTTCTCAAACCCCAGTTTTATCACCTGTAAAACTGGCATGACCCCGCCTAATTGATTCCCTGGGTGGTTAGTGCTAAGGGTCCCAAAGCAGATGACAAAACCTGTGACGTGGAGCTTACGCATTCTCCTGTGCCACTGTGCCCCTTTCCCAGCTGTGCCTTACACAAAGCAAAGCATCTCTTCATCCCCGAAGATTCAGAAGGCATCTGAGAATTGCTCAGTACCTCCAGGTCGTTGGCTACATGCACCACTGACTTCATACAGTAAAACCAGGGCCTTGGCAAACTTACCACAATTATCAAAACAGTTGATCCCAATAGGGGTTAAATTGGACAAGTACAAAATATTGGCTATACGAGGTTGTTCCTTGCAGCATTGCCCATAATAGCAAAATACTAACAAACACCTAAATGTTAGTGGGTTGGGATCAAGTTATGCACCATTACCTTTTAGATAATTCACAAAGATCTAAACAGATATGCCAACTTAAACTGGAGTTCATTGTCAAAATGTTTTACCCTATATAAACAAAACACAAACAACCAGCCCCCTTCCCCTGCAGTTTTATTTGGGGAAACCCGCGGAAGGATGTTCAAATGGAGAGGGAAGCCCAGAGTAACTCAGAGAGTGATGAATGGCGGCATAGGAAGCAGAGGATTCTGGGAGCTGCCATGCCCACTCCTGTGGCCATGTGTGCCCCTTGACAAAGACAGAAGTCAAGGAGCCCTCTGCCCTCTCCCAGGGAGGTAAGGGAGGAAAGGAGGCCAGTGTTCTGGAAAGTGATCGCCTTGGCTCTGCCCCTCACAGTGGGCCTGCTGCACCGGTTGCTACCGCCAACGCCGTAACTCTCAACCCTCTATAAACCGAGGGTGGAGATACTGATTAAGCCTACCTACTGGCAATCGGACAGTATGATCTAAAATGCCAACTGTCCGTACCCTGTTACACAGGATTCCACTGCTAGAAACTGTCCCAACCCAAAGCTCCCACCATGACCTGCATGCAAACTTCGTCCCAGCTCTCCTATTTGTCCATGGCAGAAGCTGCAACAAATGACCATCAAAAGGAGACTGGCCAAATTACACGCAGTAAACTGGGGACTACTACTGAGAGAGGTCAAGAAGGAGGAAACGATTGTTAGATGAAGCCATGTAAAGTGAAAAAAGTCTGTATGACAGTGCAATCTCATTTGTTAATTTGTTAGCATATGCATTAAGACATGTTCCTCCAGCATTATTTTTCTCTAACTGTAAAAAATCTGATCTCTCAGGCAAGTACTTGAGGAAAAACTGACTACCATGTGCCCGTGTTACATTCACAATCAGAATGCAGACTCAGTCCCGGCTGGGTGGCCCAGTTAGTGAGAGCGTCGTCCCCCCACACCAAGATTGGGGGTTTGATTTCTGGTCAGGGCATGGTCAGGACATGCGCAAGCAGCAACCAATGACTGCAAATAAGTGGAATAACAAATTGATGTCTCTGAAATCAATCAATAAAAATTCCAAATGAAAGAAAACCAACTTTTAAAACACTGCTGTCCAAGAAAGCCATTTTTTTAAATCCTCACCTGAGGATAGGTTTATTGATTTTAGAAAAAGTGGAAGACAAAGAGAGACATATCAATTTGAGGGTTGCCTCCTGCACACACCCTGATGGGAAATAGAACCCACAACCTTTTGATGCACGGGACACCACTCCAACCAACTGAGCAACCCAGCCAGAGCCAAGAAACATTTCTTCCTTTGGAAATGGTCACTCAAGTTTAGTCGACCTAAAATTATTTGCACATGGTATGACACCCTTTTTTCCCTATGAAGTAAGACACATACAATAACTATGTCCCAACCCCACCTCTTTTATAAAGTTCCCCTGCACACATAACATATTTCTGGGCTCCCTTTCCTTTTGCTATTTATCCCTGGCCACCTGCTATATATGCCATCTTTCAATTATAGCTTTGTAAGTGCTCATTCCTGCTATAGCAAGCCTGACAACTTCACTGAAAAGTTGTCAATTTTCTCCTTAAAGATCATAAACATCCTTGAGCTTGCGTTTTCTTATTTCTAGTTCCCTCTATTGGCTCCTAGATTTCTTTTCTATAGAGCTTAGCTCTGCATGCAAAAAAAAAACTTAGATAGCATCTAGTTGTTTCAATATAGGGCTTACAGATTATCTATACCATAACAGAAAATAATTTCTTGTGTATTATTTATTTTTCATTTTTATGATTTCCATTTTTGTAAAGATTTTATATATTATTTTTAAATATTTATATGTTTTGCTCTGGCTGATGTGGCTCAGTGGATTAAGCACCAGCCTGCAAACCAAAGGGTCGCCGGTATGATTCCCAGTCTAGGGCAGGCACATGCCTGGATTGCAGGCCAGGTACCCAGTAGGGGACACATGAGAGGCAACTGCACATGGTATCTCTCCCTTTCTTTCTCCCTCCCTTTCCCATCTCTGAAATAAATAAAATCTTTTTAAAAATTTATATATTTTGGGGGGTTATTTACTTATTTTTAGAGAGGGAAAAGGAGGGAGAAAGAGAAACATTGATGTGTGAAAGCTACATTGATTGGTTGCCTCTTGCACACCCCCAACTGGGGACCTGGCCTGCAACCCAGGTATGTGCCCTGACCAGGAATCGAACTGGTGACCTTTTGGTTCACACACTAGTGTTCAATCCACTAAGCGAGACCAGCCAGGGCTATTATTTATTTTTTTAAAAGACAATGTTTCACACTACAAAAGAAAATTAAAAGAGGTTGGAGGTAGGGGGAGTGGGTAATGGTGGTCACAAGGTACAAACCTCCAGCTATAAAATAAAATAAGTCCTGGGGACATAATTATACAGCATGGCAACTAACCATAGTTAAAACAATATTGTATACTTGAAAGTTGCTAAGACTGTAGATCTTAAAAGTTCTCATCGCAAGAAAAAAAACTGTAACTATGTGAGGTTAAAGTGAAGGGAAATCGGTAGGGTTCCAGGTCTGCCCATCTCAGCACGATAGTGCAGCAGGCCGTCAGACAGGGAGCACCTTAAGCCAGCACAGCCGTGCACCCTGCCAGTTCTGTGGGGTAATGACAAGTGGAGACAAAAGTCTCAAAGAAACTTAACAGCACTTTGACCCTGGCTGGGTAGCTCAACTGGTTAGAGAATTGTCCTGATACACCAGGGTTGTGGGTTCACTCCCCGGTCAGGACACATTCAAGAATCAACCAAAAAGCCCTGGCTGGCATAGCTCAGTGGATTGAGCGCGGGCTGTGAACCAAAATGTCGCAGGTTTGATTCCCAGTCAGCGTACATGCTTGGGTTGCAGGCCATGACCCCCAGCAACTGCACATTGATGTTTCTCTCTGTCTCTATCTCCCTCCCTTCCCTCTCTAAAAATAAATAAATAAAATCTTTAAAAAAAAAAGGATTCAGTAGAAAAATCATAAAAAAATAATCAACCAAAAAATGCATTAATAAGTGGATTAACAAACTGATACTTCTCTCAAATCAATAAGTTTTTTAAAGATAAATTTAACAGCATTTCAATCCAAATTCCACTCCTTACTGGGTGTGTGGCCTTAGGTAATGGTGACAATCATATTTAATATTGAGCAGTTACTCTGTGCTGGGCTCATAGCTCAACACATAACATCCTAGGACAGTTCAAGACACTGGGAAAGGCTACTCTTACCCATTCATCAGATAGGAGTTCCTGCTATGCTTCAGGAACGTGCAAGAATAAAGGGCAGACAAAGCCCAGACACAGCCTGTCCTCGTGCAGCTGCCAGTGGGGTTGGAGAGGGAGGTCAGGAGAAGAAAGCTGGGAGAAAGCTAAGATAGTAACAACAAGGTTGGTTCACCCCCCCAATCTACACTGCTCTTACACGCTACTGATACCCTTTTGCCAAGAGCTCAAGAAGACAAGATTCTGCTCACACCTCTGTACACATTGGCTCAGAATTTTCTGAATTCCATCATCCAATTGCAGTCTCCTGTGTAACCCATAACAACCCAGAAAATCTGTCACCAGCACCGGCCTCTTCAGGCACCCAGCCTCATTCACACTCCATTTCTCACCACATCCCGGGTGAGCTGGTTTCCTTCCACTCACTCTCCGTGTCTCCTGTGGGTTCCAGTGCTGCATGCGACTCGGGTAGAGCAATGCCTGCTCTTGCTGCTTTAGCTAAGTCACAGCACTTAGCCAAGGAGCCAGGGTGTCAGGGGCCCAGCACTCTGCTGGCTTCTGAAAACACCAACCAAAAGGCATTATTCATTATTCCTTCTCCAGGAACTGGAGCCCAGAGAAAGCCTGGGTATCAGCCCCAGTGGTGGCCCAAAGCATGTCCACTTGCAGGGAGAAGCATATGCAACTAGAAGCAAATGCTGCTTAGGAAGAGGCCCAATTCACCTCAGAAGGTGGGGCTGCAGGGAAGGATGAAAAGAAATAGGTACCCCCCAGTCCTCTTTCTCAGCCTATTTTAGAGGCAACCAGTCCTCCACCAGCTTGCACAGAGGAAACTGGCGGAGGGAGAGGGGATGGGCTGAGAGTTCTCAAGTTCCCCAGCAGCACTCTCTTCCCCAGAGGGTCTGTACCTCCCAGGCAGGGTACTAGAAGATTCCTCTGCCCTGGGGAATAAGACAGACCCAATAGCAAAGAACTTCCTTCAGATTTTGGGAGACCAAAAGACAAGTTCAAATCATTATTTCACAAAGAAACCCTTCAGTTTTCAAGTCCCACAGACAATTTTGGTTCCTCTCAAGTATGGAAGTTCAAAACTTAAATACTAAAAATGAAAACAGTGCCCCGAATGATGTTGCTCAGTGGTTTGGGTGTCGTCCTGCAAACCAAAAGCTCGCCAGTTCCAATCCCAGTCAGGGAACATGCCTGGGTTGCAGGCCAGGTCCCCTCGTTGGGGGGCACATGAGCGGCAACCCATGGATGTTTTTCTTCCTTCCTTCCCCTTTCTCTAAAATAAATAAATAAAATATTTAAAAATAAATAAAATTAAAATTAAATAAAAACAGTAAAAAGTCAAAGCATAAGACAAAAGTTCAAATAGAGAGTTGGCAGCGGAGGCTATATCACCCAGAAAACAGAACACTATGGACAAATGGTCACAGGGAATACTACCAGGCCAGGAGACTCGACATCTGATTCTAAGAGTTCTAGAGTGAGAGCACAGGGGGAAAAACACAGAAGGGAAATGATGATCCAAGTAAATTTATTTCCTCGGCCTTGGGATGGGAGCCCCCCGCCAGGCTGGGCCCTCCTCTAACTGCACCCCTCCCGCACACCTGGTGAGCATCCACCTGTCCCATAAGGAAATTTATTGGGTAAGAACATTTTTCTCCAATGAAAACTGTTTACCTGTCTCCTACCCATTCACTCTGTCATTTTTGGAAGTGCATTTCTAATTTCCTGTTCATAATGTTTGCAATGGCTACTGCTTTCCCACAAATTTCAGACCGTAAAAGACAATTTTCTAGAAAATTTAAGTTCAACCTTCGAAGTGCAAAACTAAAAAGCAGGGGAGCTGCGGGGAGGGGAGCAGGCGGGGGTTGATTGAGGGCAGAGGCCACAGACCACAATGAATGAATGAATGAATGAATGAATGAGAAGGAAGGAAGGAAGGAAGGAAGGAAGGAAGGAAAGAAGGAAAAAAGGAAGGAAGGAAGGAAGGAAGGAAGGAAGGAAGGAAGGAGAAACGAAGAAAAGAAGAAAGAAAATCTCTGCAGATGAAGTGACTTAACCAACTTGATCAGGCAAACTGGTCAAAGAACAAGAGCAGAAGCCAGTGACTGCAGATTCCAAAGAATCTCTTCCCACTGTTACCCAGAACGGTCCTCCATCTGCTTGTGGAGCCAGGCCCATGGTGACAGCAGTGCCCTCTAAACCTAAGATTTCACCTTTCCTCAGGATTCTGTCCTTTCCTGGGGTTCCTGTCCCTTTGCGTAGGTAGGACTCCTAGTCTTGACTACGTTTTTCTATATTCCTAGAAGAAATCGAAGACTCAAAATAAAAGTAAAATAAGGGTAACCTTGGGACTGAGTTTACAGGTGATGATTAGTTTCTTCTTAACATCATAAGAAGGTAAAGCTTATTTTCATTTGTATCACATAGAGTGAATGTCATTTTTAAAAAAAAGATTTTACTTACTTACTTTTAGAGAGACGAGAAGGGAGGGAGAGAGGGAGGGAAACATCGGTGTGAGAGATGTTAATTGGTTGCCTCTCGCACGCCCCCAACCGGGGGACCCAGGCACCAACCCAGGCATGTGCCCTGACCAGGATTCAAACAGGGCGAGCTTCCGGTTTGAAGGCCGGCACTCAATCCACTGAGCCAATCCAGCCAGGGCTTTTTTTTTTTTTTTTAATATTCAAATTCCCTACTACACAAAACAGTCTCCCAAGTCTTTGCTTATTCCCTGGAAAAACGCAGGAATGCTAACCAGGACTGCATTTCTTTTAGTAAGTAAATCATAACCACTTTATCAACATTTGAATGTTTACTACGTAAACTGCAACATTTATTGAACCTTCAACATGCACATGTTTTAATCCATAACAACTCAATTTATTTAAACTTCAACATCTGCCCTGACAGGTATGGCTCGGTTGGGCTTAGTCCCATAAAGTCGCCAGTTCAATTCCTGGGTTGCGGGTTCAGTCCCCAGTTCGATGTTTCCCTCCTTCTCTTTCTCTCTCCCTTCCCCTCTCTCTACAAATAAAATAAAAATTTAATTTAAAAAAAAAAAAACAAAAACCTTCAGCCCTGGCTGGTGTGGCTCAGTGGTCTGAGTGCCAGCCTGTGAACCAATAGGTCACCTGTTCAAGTCCCGATAAGAGCACGTGACTGGGTCGCCCCGGGTGTGGGCGGATGGGTGTGGGCGGACGAGAGGCAACGGATAAGAAGTTTTTTCTTCCTGCCTTCCCTCTCTGTAAAAATAAATAAAAATCTTTTATAAAAAAAACCCAAAACTTCAATATTCCCTGGGATTGGCCAACAATGAATGCATCCCTACTTTACAGACTGAACCACTGAGGCTCAGGTAACTAGTGTATAAATGGAGCAAATAGGAATACACATTCACATTTGATTCCATAGCCCAAATCCCCTTTACATCTATTGCCTCAAATGACATAACCCAACAAATAACAGAATTTTACAATATTCAGGGCCCCTCACCTAACTTAGCAACTAAGCCTTGTGAAGTGAAAAGGCCCCTGACTTCCAATTGGTCCTCCTAGCAACTCTACTAGGTAGGTGTGTCCTTGTACCCATTTCACAGAAGGGAACAAAAAATAAAAAAAGGGGTGACGGTTCGGTTTATGGCTTTAAAGGAGCAGGATACAGCAACCCCAGATACAGGCCTCCTCTGCCATTTACCAGGCCACTTCCTCCAACCTATGGCCAGGCACATCTGAACACCTGCGCTGGGCTTTCTCCCAGCTGGAGTGCCTGGAATGCCGAACTCTGCCCTGTGATAGTGGCAGATGTGATGTGAAAGCGTTCTGGAAAAAACCACTGAGGTGTGGAAGCAACTGGATATCCCAGAACCTCAGTTTCATCAGCTGCAAAACGGGCCCAGTGAGAACAGCCACCCCCCCATAAGAAGAGAAACAAGTCCATCCATCACTTCACAAAGATGGTAAACTGCAAGGAAAAGGAGGTATTCTGTATTCCTTGGCCCTGATCCACCAAGAAACTGAAAAATCACTTCATTCTGAATTAGTGATTTTTAACGACTTGCTCAACACAAGGACATGCCCGAGCTGAGGTCCCTGAGGTTCCGTACCTATCAAGGACTGGGGGAGGGGGCACTTGCCAAAGGGTAGGACCCAAGGATCCTTTCAGGTGAAATTGGAAAAGGTGCCTGAGCCTGGAGGCCAGACAGCTGGCATGAGAGCTGGTCTGCGACAAAGGATTCAACCTAAAGCTAAGTGTTCCTGGAAGACCTTGCCCAAACCCCACCATAGGAAGCAGGTCCCTCAGGCTGCAATAATGAGGGGCTGCGGACTCTTCTGGGTCATAGGCCCCACGTGGCAGGAGGAAGGGAAGAAAGGAAAGCACCCTCCCCCAACCTCACCTCCCTAGCTCCTCCCCTTAGCCCCCTGCAGCTCCCAGATGCTTCCCCCCACCTTCCAACATTTGCAAGGGGTCGGGGGTTATGCCTATGGCTTTAAGGAACAGGATGCAGCCAGCCCCAGACCTGGCCCCTTTGTCTCAGCCCTCTCCACCCCAAAGGGGAAAGGTACAGTATCTTGCTTAGCTCTGAAATTAAGGATTCAAGGTAGGACCCAAGCTTGGGGGGGAGGGGTAAAAATGGCCCCTACCCATAAAAGAAAACCACAGCTTCTTTCAAAAAGGGACAAAGGCACTTTTTTTTCTGCCAACTCCCAAATCAAGGACAATTATTTGGAAAAGTTTTCATAGCTGATAGGAACAGTACCTTGGTGCAGGAAGGCAGGCAAGAGGAGCCAGCAGGGGTGTGCCTCCCTTCATCCCCAACTCTTATTAACAGCTACCCTAAACAGAGGGGCTATTGGTTAATTAATACAGATGTCAACATTCACCACCTGCTGTGTCAAGCACTATCCAGTTGAGTCCCCACCCCAGCCTAATGTGGTATGTGTTAGGGGTCATCATACCCATTTGATATCTGAAGAACATTGAAGGTCAGAGGTCAAACTCCCATAAACTGGTTTCATTCTTACACAACCTGGGGTTGTTTGTATATTCCCATTTCACAGATGTAATAACTAAGACATAGAAAGCAATGCACTTACTGGGATAGACTTAAACACTATCCAAAGATTCGTGCATCCCCCTGAAAAGGGCAACCTGCTTAGCCCAGGTCCTAGGTAATGCCAAGAGTGGCAAACTTCTATTGAGGGATTACTGTGTGCCGTTCCTATAAAATAGGCATCATCATCTCAACTCTGGAAAAAATCAGGTCTGCACCTGGGGAGTTCAATGGCTTCTAGGAAAGAAGCAAGGCAGGCCTCCTGGAGGGCAGAGGCAGGTAAACCTCCTGGGCTCTTTAGGTGAGAGCCCCAGAAGGATTTGTCTCCCCAAAATAATTGCCACCAGTTGGCCAAAATCCACATCCAAAAATCAGGAGGTGGCTCAAAGTTTATATTCTCTTTAATTCTGTTTAATTCATGCAGTTCTTGGCTTGGGGTGGGGGAGTGGAGGTGGGGAAGCAGGTGGGGGAGGAGGAAGCCTCTCCTCTCTCTGCCCAGGGTTGGGAAGGAGGCAGGCGGGAAGCACAGGGCCTTGGGCTGGGCGCAGAACTTCTGCAGTCTTTCCCAGCCACAGGTGAGTGATCCCAGGAGGAAAAAGCCGGGCCCAAGAGTAGGTTCTTGTTGCTAACTTGCTATGTCCGCCCTCTGTGTTCCACTTTCTCGCCTGCGAAGTGAGACTCCACATCCACCCTCCCTCGCCAAACACACGGGCAAGGAAGCCGGTCTTCTAGGAGGTGGTGCTAACTAGCAGTTTTGAGGCCTCAACTTGCAAGTTTGGGAAGTGGGACCAGCCTCACCCCGGAAGAGGGGAAAAAAAATGGAAAGTGAGCCCCAGGGCAGGTAGAGTCGCAGAGCGAGGAGACGCCGCCCTCGGGCCGGCTCCTCCCGGCCAGGTGTGCACTGCGAGAGCGAAGCTCCTCCGGAGGGCATCCCAGACAGCCCCGCTGCGCCTCGCCCTCGGTGGCTTATCTAGGGAGGACCCCGGGAGTCTGCCCCTCTGGCTTACGCCCCCGACCCGCGCACACCCCTCGACCCACCTGCTCACCCGCACTCACGCCACTGTTTCTTTTCCATCCCTGGTAGTAAATAAAACTAAGTTCTCTCAGCTGAACTCGCAGGTCCAAGTCAGGAGGAATGGATGCCGGATGCCCACCTTCTTGGCAGAAGTCCCTCTTCTATTCCGCCCCCCTCCCCAAGGAGGCTCCCTCTCAAGTCGAGGCCAGGTAAGTATACCCCCTCCCATGAGGTCCCCTTCTCTCCAGAGGGACATCTCCTCCCCTTGACTCTAGACCCCAGGAAGGACGCCCGGTCTCCCTCCCTTGGGCTGAACGTCTCTCCTCATCGTATTCTTGCAATACAAGAGTAGGCTTTCCACTTGAATCCCTGAAAGAAGACACATTCCCTCGCCCCCCTCCAACTGTATCCCTCTTGTCCGCTTCCCCCAATTAGGGTCAGGGGACCGACCTCACCTCCCCTAACAAGCCCGGTCTCCAGCCGAATGGGAGCCGCCTCCCCAGGAGGTAGCCGGGACAGGGTCCCTCTGCACAGTCCCGGCCCCGTTCTGCTGTCCCCTCCCCCACCAGTCCCCGGAGTCCCGGGACGCGCGAGCTTCCTCCGGACCACCGGGTGCTCACCTGCCGAGAGCCTGACTCGAGCGCGGCTCCGCGGTTGAGCCGCGGGTCCGGACAGGCTGGCGCGAGGCCGGCGGGCTGCCGTGCAGAGCGCTCGGCTCGCGAATCTCCGGCGCCGATCGCCGAGCTGCGTTTACTTGGGCCACTTAACCCCCGCGCTGCCGGCCGGGCGCGGCCGCTCCTTCGTCGGCCTGCCAGCGGGCCGGTAGCGTTGGTCGGGGACGCTCGGAGCGTCCACGCGGGCTGCGGCCGGGGGGCAGCTGCTGCGAGGAAGCAGCGCGGGCCGGACACGGCAGAAGTAGAGGGTGGGCAGGGGGCGGTGCCGAGTCCACTTGTAGCCCCAGCCCGGCATTCGCCCCGCCCCCGCCCCGAGGGCGCCCCCGCCGCAGCCACTCACAGCCCGGCCTCTGGCCGGGGGGAGCGAGGGGAGGGGATGAGGGAAATTTGAAATCACTTCGGAGCCTCCCCTCCGCCCCTCCTCCACAGGCCCCGCCTCTCGTCCCAGGGCCTGTTAAATCACCCACCGGGATACCAAGACTTAGTGAGGAGAGCTCGCAGACGTCTCCTGCTAGTGGAGACCCACTCTGGGGCCCCTCTTCTCTGGCCCCCACCCTCGATCCTGGACACATGCCCATCTCTCTGGAGGTGGTGGCCCAGAGGGGGTAAGCGTTCTCACTGGAGTCACACAGCAGCCAAGTCTCCCCTTTACCTCCACCCCCAGCTGCAGTATCACCTGGGCTCTACCGTGCTTCTGCCGGTCAGCTACCCGGCTCTGGACCCTCAGACTAGCCCTTCCTTCCACCGCGGTCAGCCTTTGTCAGTCATCTAGAGGGGAAGGGAGGGAGAGCAGAGGAGGGAAAGGCAATCAGGTCCCTGGCTGCCTGGGTTCTTAGGTACTTATTGCATCCGGGGCGGAAGGAGAAGCCCCATTCTGTTACCAGGCCTCAACTTCCTCTACCCTTAAAGGGGCACTGAACTATTGGAAAACCGCACTTCCTCCTAATATTTGTGATACCTGGTGTTTTATACTCATACATTAGTTTGTTTACCTGCTTATGTGTGTCTCCATGTATTAAACTGTGAAGGTCGGGTCTCAGTATGTCTTAGCACACAGATGCTCAACAAATACGTGTTGAATGAATGAAAGAACAAATGAATGATGGCATGATGGCCTTCAAGCCCCTGTAGCTGGCTCCTGCCTGCCTTTCCCGGCATCTCCCTACTCTCTCCCCTCCTCCCTCACATCACTCTAACCTCGCATCTCTTTGCTGTTCCTCTAACACATTAAGCACGTTCCTGGACATTCTTTGCCCAGATCTTTTCATGGCCAGCTTCTCACCATTCAGTTCTCTCCCCAAAGGTCACTTTCTGGAGAGACTTTTCCTGACCACCCCTCCTCAAGTCTACCCTTTCTATCACTCCTATTTCACTGTCTTTGTGGCACGTATAGCTCTTCAAATCATTTTGCATTATTCTTTACATACATCTTTGTTTTCTTGTTTTTTTTTTTCTTGGTATGTCCACACACAATCAACTGTTTCACGAGGGAGGGCAGAAAACACCTGTCTATCTTGTTCAAGCTGTATTTCCAGCCAAGGCATTTCCAGTGCCTGCAGGAGGAGTTCCATACAAGTTTGATGAGTGAATGAGTGAGCACAGGTTTCCTGCCTCCTGGGCTCCTGCTCTCCAAGTAAAGCCACAGTTTTCTCCCTTCATCTCTTACCAGGTATTTGCAAATGAGTAAATGTCAAATTCTCTGGAAGCTGCAAACATTTCTAAACTTACTTGCTTTTGTTCAACCTAGGAACCTGGAGAAAGGCTAAGAAGTTACGGAAGTGAAATGCGCTCAGCAACCCTTGGAGACTCATGGAATGAGCAGCAGGAACTCCTTGGCCTCTGGCACAAACATCGAAAATGGGCTTCCTATCAGTTTGGTGCAGGGAGAAGAGGTATGTCTTTAGAGGGGAAAAAAAAACATATGAGCTAGTGGGCCTGTGGGAGGGCTGCTGGGCCTCTTTTTTCTTATCATAAGCCAAGACCTGTTATATGGCAAAGAATGTCTCTGCGCCACCAAGGAATGCCTGGAAGGCCTAGTTAAGATACCAAAAGATTGGGTTTACTGTGACACAGAAGACATTTCTGCAGACAGTAGACCACCTAACTCCAAGAAGAAAAAAAGAGAGGGTCTAAATACCTAAGTTGTCTCAGTCCTATTATTGGGAAAGGGCGTTGAATGCCAGGGAAACTGGGAAAGAAAAATTAGCATGTTGTCTCCCCAGGGCACAGAATTTTATAATTTGCAAAAAAAAAAAAGTTAGTCATATTCACACCTCATTTGAGCTTCATGGGCACTCCAGGAGGAGTCAGGGCAAGGAGAGTTAGGGTCCCATTTCATAGGAGAGGACTGAGTCCACAGAAGAGAGGGATTTGTGCAAAGCAAGTCAGCCATGCAGCCTGATCTTGACTGAGTGCCTGCTATGTGGCATACACCCAACTATAAATTCAGACAGGGAGGCCCAAGGCTTACAGGCTGGTTGGGAAGTGTCACACAATAAATATAAACAAATAAGACAATGTCAGATATGGATAAATCTGGCAAGAAGATAAAATGGAGACAGGAGTGATTCATCCTGACCCAGGTCAGGATCCAGCTTGGCACGTGGGAAGGACAGCCTGGAGGCCAGCGTGGCCAGAGCAGAGGGAGTGAGGAGAGGAGAAGTAACTGCAAGAGGTGGGGGCGCAGATCTTGCAGGGTCTAGTAAGCTTTGGCGACTTTGGGCTTTTGATGTCACCATTTGAACCATGATCTGACTCAGATATTTAAAACTGACCCAAGTAGGGAGGTGGATGGGGAGGAGGCTGGTACGTGATCTGGAAGACTGAGGACAGTGCAGGGGAGATTGAAAAAAATGACTGGATTTGGGGTAGATAGTGGAGATTGTATCAAGTGGTGCTGGTGGCCCCAGAGGGTAAAGGGAGGAGTGGCTTTAAGGATGACTCCTGCTGTCAAAGGTGATTTAGCTTGAGCACCCAGGAGAAGGAAGGGGGAGTCATTGACTAAATAAGGAAGGTTCCCAGAATGTGGATTTGGAGGAGGGTTCAGTAGGTCTGATCTGGCCATGTAACTGTGAGTGTGGATCCACACTCACAGCGTACTGGGCTTTCCCCCAGGCCCCCTGCCTCTTTTCTAGTGTTCCTCACTGTCCAGGTGGTAGGACACGCCACACACACCTCTCACACCACACCCTCTCCCCCAGCATGCATTCTTATAGCAGCTGACCCCATGTCCTAAAGGGGACTTTTTATCAGACACTGTGGTTTGAATCCAATTTCTGAGGTCACATGAGTCTGATAAGTCACCTGGTCTCTCTGAGCCTCGGTTTCCTCAGCCACAGAAAGAGAATCATTCCCAGAATTGCTGCTGGGATGAATGAGTGAATTTAAATGAAAACATGGTGGTGGATTATCCAGTTGGGCAGATCAGGCTCTGGCCTCCATGGAAATAGTTTTATGAAAGATTTTGTTTTTCTGTAATTGAAAAAAAATTTAACCTGGCTGGCGTAGCTTAGTGGATTGAGTGCAGGCTGTAAACCAAAGTGTCGCAGGTTTGATTCCCAGTCAGGGTACATGCCTGGGTTGCAGGCCACGGCCCCCAGCAACCGCATATTGATGTTTTTCTCTCTCTTTCTCCCTCCCTTCCCTCTCTAAAAATAAATAAATAAAGTCTTTAAAAAATGGAAAGAAAGAATTGTCTTAGGTTCTTAAAAAAATTTTAAAGGAAAGATGTTTGCTTTTATTTCTACTACACCCCCTAAGATGTTGCTTCTTGGTGTTTAAAAGGACATAGATGTGTTACTACACACACACAAAGGCAGCAGAGAACATGGACAGTTAGAAGGAACTTCTGTTTCCAGGTTGATTTCAGATCTTCCTCTGGTTGCATGCAAGTGCAACAGGGTTTTCTTAAAAATTTGTTGCAACATCACGATCATTGTAATTGTGATGGAAATCCACATTTCTAAAGGGAAGGATAAAAATGCTGTCATTAAATGTCATTTATTTCATCACCCCCCCCAAAAAAAATAGGAGAATGTCCTTGCTCTTAGGAAATTAACACTGAAGTATTTGGGGGTAAAGGGACACAATATCACCAATTTGCCCTTAAATGGCTCAGAAACAATAAGATGCGTACATATGGGAGAGGGAGAACATAAAGTAAATGGGGGGAAACGTATATAAATGAAGAGTCTGGTTAAAAAGACCTTCATGAGTTCCTTGTACTAATCTTAACAACTCTTCCAAAAATTAGAGATCACATTGAATAAAAAGGTGCCCCTCCCTAAAATATTAATGTTGAGACGTTTTTGTTTTCCTTATTTTGCTTTTTTAAGACACGCCAGTATCACTTTATTCAGGAGATAATTAAATACAATACAGGGCCAACAGTGAAAACGAGCTGTACATAAAATTATATACATCGGCCACGTTTTCCAAAAGAGATTCAGCCATTGTAGAAGAAAGAGCGACAAGGAGGGTGTCTAAATGACTATAGTGTTTCAAGCAAATGTCCCCACACTCTGGTGAAGACGGCCCCAGGGGGAGGTGGTCCTTTTAGCAGGAATAGGAGGAGGCGGTGCCAGTGCACAGGCCATGCCTGGACTTGTGAAACTCAGAGTGCCCAGCGCTTGTTCTCAGGTGCCTGATTGAATTGGGTATACACTTTTACCAGCCTTCTTGATAATCAGTCAATACATTGATGGACGTACACCTATGTTGGGATTAAATATTATATTTGTGTTGGAATATACTATCATGTTTACAGCTCTCAGAGCAGCTGTAGATTTTTAAAAAGATTTTATTTATTTATTTTTAGAGAGAGGGGAAGGGAAGGAGAAAGAGAGGGAGAGAAACGCCAATGTGCAGTCGCCTTTCATGTGCCCCCCACTAAGGACCTGGCCTACAACCCAGGCATGAACCCTGGACTGGAAACAGAACTGGTGACCCTCTGGTTCACAGGCCCATGTTCAACCCACAGAGCCACGCTAGCCAGGGCAGTATAGATTTTTAATAACACATTGAAAGTGCTTAGCACAATGCCTGATGCATAAAAGGTATCTCATATATGGTAGGTATTTTTATGAGCAAGTGACTTCATATCTCTGTGCCTCTATTTCTTCATTTGTGAAATGGAGGTAATAGTGCCTACTTCATAGGATTGTTGTGAGAATTATATGAGTTAATACATGTAAGGCATTTTGAACAGTTCCTGGTACTTGGAAAATACCATAAAAGTGCTGGTTAAATTAAAAATATATAGTGTTGCCCTGACTGGTGTGGCTCAGTGGATTCAGCACTGGCCTGAGAACCAAAAGATTCGCAAGTTCGATTCCCTGTCAGGGCACATGCTTGGGTTGTGGGCCTGGTCCCCTGTTGGGGACGTGTGAGAGGCAACTGATGGATGTACCTCTTGCACACTGATGTTTCTCTCCCTCTCTTTCTCCCTCTCTTCCCCTCCCTTAAAAGATAAATAAATAAAATATTTAAAATATGTATAATAAAATATATAATATATAAAAAGTATATGTATAAATATATACATTAAACACACACACACACACACACACACACATTGTTGTCGGTAAACATGCTCCTCTGCTCTCCTGGCTGCCCCAGCTTTTGGCAGGTTTGAGATGTGCACTCTCTCCCTGCCTCCCCAGCATCGCATGACCCTGTGCCTCGGGCTCCCAGCTGCTAAAGCAAGCCCAGCTCACCTTTAGGTCTACAAGCTGTATCTAGTAGCATTTTATGGCTGAGGAAACAGGCTCAGCCATGGGAGACTGCAGTTTGCCTGAAAGCTGCGGCAGATTGGAGGTAAAGCTGAGTCTAGATCCCCAGGTCCAGCACCAACAGCCCACCCCCACCCCCCACCTCCGCCCAGTGTGCTATGCTAAGGAGTTTGAGCCCCAGTCATCTCCCCATCTAATTGGAATAATAATAATCGAAATGCCTACTTCCCGGAATGACTGAGGGATTCACAGAGCCCAAGTGTGTGAAAAACCCTCATTGCAAAGTACTCAGTCTTCATCACAGTGTCATTAGAGCCCACGTTCATTTGCAAAGTAGGTTCCTCACCTTTCATTTTCAACAGGAATACCCAGGCTTCTTTCTGGCCCCTCTGACCACTAGATGAAATTCTTTTCTGCCTTTTTTTTTCCCCACATTTTATTTATTTATTTATTTTTAACCCTCACCCAAGGACATGCTTATTGATTTTAGAGAGAATGGAAGGAAGAGTGAGGGACATCATTGTAAAAGAGATATATGGATTGGTTGCCTTGATGGGGAACCAAATGCAACTCCGGCATGTGCCCTGACCAGGAATCCAACCTGTGACCTTTCAGCTTACTGGATGATGCCCAACCAACTGAACCTCACTGGCCAGAGCTTGACTTATTGATGAGACAGGTGGGGATGGGGGCATTGATTTGCTGTTCCAATTATATATACACTCATTGGTTGATTCCTGCACGTATCCTGACCTGGGATGGAACCCACAGCTTTGGGATACTGACACCATGCTCTGAAAAACTGGGCTACTCCACCAGGGCTCTTTTCTGCTTTTTTTAAATTCAAAAGTGAGCCATTAAAATATTTGCTTTCAATACACCTGCCTCAACAAATACACAGAGTCTAGCCAGGTTTTATTTGTTAGTTATTATTGAAATATGTATGTTAGTAGTAGCTATTGAAAGGATGATACCATGTACCAGGTACCAAGGCTGAGTGTTTTACACATTATACGTCGATTCTTAAGGCAGCCTAATGGAGTAGGAAGGAGGGTTATTTTCATTTTACACATGGGGAAATTTGGGCCCACAAGGGCAGAGTAATTGTCCAAAGTCATACTGCTAGTAAGTGTGCCCATTGCTGGGATTAAAAGTCAAGCTGTGGTCTTAACCACTTTGCTATCTCATAAAATGCTTAGCACTTTGCCTGGTAAGTGCTCATTAAATATTAGCTGTCATTCGTATCATCATCACTGAATAGGAGGAGGTCCCTGTGTCAGAAACTAAGGCCCAGGAAGGAGCAATAGTTTGCCCAAGATCACACAGCAAGTTCCCAGCGGGCAGGATTTTGGACCATAAATCTCCCAAAATCCCAGAGCCCTTTGCTAACTGCACAGCCCCACCCACTTTCCTTTGCTTAGCCCCGGAAATCTGTCTCATCCTCTGAGTGGGGAAAACTCTATCCTGAGGCTTTGCTCCTGGCATCTCCCATCTCTTCCTCCTTGCCCTCCTCCAAAAAAGAGAAGTCCCTGGGGTGGGGAGGGGGATTGGGGTAGGAAGTGGGACACCCTTCCTCCTTGTGCTGGCACCCATTCTCTCTGTCACCTGCAAAACCAGTGTGGAAGTTCTTTCCTTATTGCCCTCACTGAAGGGGATGCCTTGGTGGAGGAGGGGTGTAGATTTTTATTGTTCTTTTAATTGATTGATTTGAGAGAGAGAGAGAGAGACTAATCAGTTGTTCCACATATCCATGCACTCATTGGTTGATTCTTGTATGTGTGCTGACGGGAAATCAAACCCACAACCTTGGTGTATCAGGACGATGCTCTTAACCAACTGAGCTGCTGGCCAGGGCATAATGACTTTATTAAACCACATGCCAGGCATTGTGGTAAAGACTGGGGAGGAAGCAGAGAAAAACAGACTCAGTCTTAGTTCTTCGTTCCAGAAGCCTATAATTGAGTAAAAGAAATAGATATTAATTTTATTAAATATTTTATTTATTTATTTTTTAGACAAAGGGGAAGGAAGGCAGAAAGAGAGGGAGAGAAACATCAATGTGTGGTTGCCTCTCGCGTACCCACAACTGGGGACTTGGCCCCCAACCCAGGCACATGCCCTGATGGAATTGAACCAGCGACCCTTTGCTTCACAGGCTGGCGCTCAATCCACTGAGCCACACCAGCCAGAGCAGAAATAGATGTTAATTTAATTTACCTCATGAAGAATTGTGAGATTGCAATTGTGTTAAATGCTAAGAAGAGAAGGACATGGTATCATAAAGGGAGAGATTAATCAAGTCACAGGGCCTGAGAAAACATTACTGAGAAAGTGATGGTCCGGGAGAGGTCTAAGGGGAGGCAGCAGTTAAGCAGGCCGAGGAGTGAGAGGAAACGTGTTCTGGGCAGTGGGAACAGCACTTGCTAAAGGTCTGTGAGACCACGAGCACTGCCCACACAAGAACTGAGAGGAGGCCCATGTGACTGGGCTGCACAGCTGGAAAGGACTCTGGAATCTGGTGAAAGAGGCAGGGGACCATGTTGTTCAGACCTTAAGAAACCGAGTTGTTGGAGGGTTTCCAGCAGGCAGGTTATAAGGTGATCAGATAGGTAAAGCATTTAGCTGCGGGGCCTGGCGCAACAGTGGCTAGTGGAAGGCAGGAAAGCCCTCCCTTCATTCTGCGGCAGTCTCTGTGTCTGTAGATAACATTTCATCCCTATTTCTCCAGATGTCCAATGAATGAATGCTTGACTTATTTATTATTGTTATTAGTAAGAGTAATAACCATATTACTCCTAATTGGCCTCTGCTGAATTGCCCAAGAAAATCATTTAAAAAGGTGCAAGATATGATTAATGGAACACAACCTTCCTGTCCATCACCCTTGTGAGAAGAGTCCCCCCACATACACAGAACAGAGTGTGTGATGTCTGTGTGGCTTGGGGCTCAGCCTGACCCACGGATTGTTTTCTCCATCCTAGGCCTTCAAACAGATAGCATGCTTCACTCTTTAGAGAAAAGTCCTATGGCCCCTCCAAACTTGGTGATCATAACATGAAGTACCACTTTCATTCATCCACACTTGATAGGTTTCTACTTTTAGGAAGTTATTTGGAAAAGTTTTGCTTTTACCTCCTATTACTTGGATTGGCAACCTCACCTGTCTTAGCTTCACTTTCTCCATCTGTAAAATGAGGTCTGGGGAAGGTTGAAAGGGATCGTGTGTGTCTTCATGCACACTGCCAAGACCTCAGCCCAGAGTTCTCCCTGAGGTAGCAGTAACTGGGACAGTGGTGGTGATGGTGACAGGGAAATACAGGTGTCCAGTAATCTGCTTCCTCCGCTGTCAAATTAGGCACATGATACAGTGTGGAATGGGGCTCAAAGTCTTAGTTTTATTTTTGACTCCTTTCTCTCGCGCTTCTACATCCAAGCCATCAACAAATCTGACAATTCTTCCTTCAAATTCTATCTAAAATCTGATCCCCAACGCCCTTCTGTTTCCACCACTCTGGTGCCAGCTGTCACCTTCCTCACTCCACCAGAGTACCGCACCAGCCTCCTTACTGGGCTCCTGGCTTCTAACCTTGCCCCCTAGGGTCTCCTCTTCCATTGCGGCCAGAAGGGTCTTTGCAACCCTTCAGCTGTGCCCCATCTCTATTGAAAGCCTTCCCATGACTCCCCATCTTACTCAGAGCAAAAGCCAAAGTCCTCCCAATGGCCCCCAATAATCTGGGTGATCTTTACTCAATCCTCCCACCATCCTCAGCTCTCATCACACCAGCCCCTTTGCTTTTACTTGAATACATGAAACACAGTCCAATCTTAGGGGTTTTGCAATTACTGTCCCCTCTGCCTGGAATTCTTCCTGAAGGATGCATGTCTTATTTCTTCACTTGCTTCATGTCTTTGCTCAAATTAAAGATGTCTTCTCACCTCCCTATTAAAATAGCAAGCCTTGTCCTGGCCAGGTAGCTCAGTTGGTTAGGTAGCTCAGATTGTGCAGGTTCAATCCCTGGTCATGGCACATATAAGAATCAACCAATGGCCCTAGTCAAGCTGCGCAGTTGGTTAGAGTGTTCTCTGGCTATGCCAAGGTTACAGGTTCAATTCCCAATTATGGCACATACAAAGCATCAACCAATGACTGCTTAAATAAGTGGAACAACAAAGCAATGTTTTTTTCTCTCTCCCTCTTTCCCCTTCCTGTCTCTAAAATCAATAATAATAATAATAATAATAATAATAATAATAATAATTAATAATAAATAAATAAAATAGCAAACCTCTACCTTCATCTTCTAGCACTCCCCATCCTCCCTTCACTTATCTTCATCCAGTATGTATTTCCTTACTTATTGCCTACCTGAGTAGAATATGCTCCATGAGGGAGAGCTGATTTATCCGTTTGACCGCTGCTATGTGTTGTTCATTGGACACCTAAAATAGGGCCTAGCTCATAGTAGGTGCTCAATAAATATTTACTGATGAGTCAAGGAACATGCCTAACTCACTTATCTTCTCCAAGGCTTGGATTCCTTCCTTAAAAGGGGGCTTCCAATGTTTTCTCCATTGTGTTGTTATGAAAGGTTACATGGCACATGGGAATGCATATTTCAGAATGCTGCCCAGATGTTGAAGCTGAAGGGGTCTTATGGCTTAGAGCATTGACTTCTGACATCTGTGTGACCTCAGGAAGGTCACTCAAATTCCCTGGCCCTCCCAGTATCTGCTTCGGAAGTTTATTGCAAGTTTTAAATAAGAAGCCACTTGGAAAGTGCTTCACACAAAGTTTGACATGTAGTAATAACTACCGTCATTTTTGTTGAGGGACTGGAAAGGAAGGATTCTACTTCCCAGATTTGCTGTGGATTCAGACTCCACCTCCTCTCTTGTTTCAGATAAAACAGAGGGGATGGACCCCCTCATCCAGACCTGTCCTTATCTCCTCTGGGCAGGCCCTCTCCCTCAAAGCTTCCGGAAGTCCCTATACACAGTATGCTGATAACCCTGCCTGCAGACTGGGCTTTGGAAAGTGATTGTTACAGTAGTTCCCCACCCCCTGCTTTACTTCTCAGGGGTACATTCCAATACCCTCTGTAGACGCCTAAAATCTCCAATAGTACTGAACTCCATTATATTATATTTTTTTTCCTATACATACACACCCATGGTAAAGTTTAATGTACAAGTAACAGATTAACCACACTAACAATAAAGTACAACAGTTATAATAATATACTATAATAGAAGTTATGTGAATGTAGTCTCCCTCTCTCAAAATATCATGTTCTGTACTCACACTTCTTCTTGGGATAATACGATATGATAAAATGCCAAAACTATTCCTGAATCTTGCAGTAAATGGCCTGGTGTCACTTGTTTCAAGGTATCTCTGGCTAAAGTCTGCACACGGGCTCAAATGCTTTCTGGCACAATATGCTGCCATCAATAGAAACACGTGGTGGTTTTTTTATTATTTTATTGTTGTTCAATTACAGTTGTCTGTGTTTAATGCCCACCACTCCCCCCACCCCCACCCCAGCCAAACCCTCCTCCCTCCCTTGCTTCCACCCTCACTTGGATTTGTCCACGTGTCCTTTATAGTTGCTCCTAAAATACGTTTTCCGTTCATGTCTTCATCCACAAAGGTAATGTCTTTTCCATCTTAACTAAGCATTTATTATGCAATGTGGCTATAACTTTTGAAGTCTGAGGTGCAATAGCAAAACTAGTGCAAATTTTTTTTTCCTTATTCACAATTTCACAGATGGATGATTTATTCTTACCATAGATGTGAGCAACCTCAGCATGTGACTTTTTCACTCCTTATTAAGTCAAGAACTTTCACCTTTTCAAAAAATATGAGGTTCTTTATGGCTACTCTTTGGCATATCCGAGTGACCAGCATTGCTCTTCTTGTGCTTTGGGGCCATTCTTAAGTAAAGTGAGCGTTCCTGGAACGGGAGCGAGGCAGGGGTGGCTACTGAGGGACTAAGGGGTGCGGAGCATGCACAGCCTAGAGACTCCGGAGAAGGGGATGATTCACGCCCTGGGTAGGATGGCGAAAGATTTCATCAGGCTACTCACAATGGTGCACAATTTAAAACTGATGAATTACTTACTTCTGGAGTTTTCCATTTCATACTTTCAGGCCGTGGTGGACCGTGGGTAACTGAAATTGCAGAAAGCAAAGCCACGGGAAGTGGGAACGGGAAAGTGGGAACGACTGTACTGAGTTCCGAGGACCTGAAGAGTAACAGGAGAAAGCAGGGTGACACGCCCACGATCCCAGGGCTTCCCTTTTGATTGTTGTACCCTTTTGTCCAGAGTGTCACAATTCTGCTTAACTTACATTCATCCTTCAGGCCTCCTTACACCTGGCTTCCTCTCCTGCCCCACCCCCCAGTAGGTTTGAACCTACTCACAACCCCCCACCCTCCTTCCTAGCCTTTATCCCTCTGTGATATCTTTGAGGAGCTTCTAATATAGTCTCCCCCACACCCCATCTTAGACTGTGAGCTGCATGGGGGAGGTGCCGTCGTCTGAGCCGTTCACTGCCCTGTCCCCGGCACCTGGCAAGGGGCCTGACACGTAGGAGGTGCTCAGTAAAGATCGGAGGCTTGAATGAATGAAGGGACTCCTTAATCTTTAAGGTGGTAAAAAGGGTCTGCGAGAGAAAGTTCTCCAGGTAGCTCCTCCAAGGTTACACTCCCGGGTCGCGTTCGCGGCACCCAGCAGCTACTTGCATTGCAACCTCAATCGGGGCCAGGCAGGCATTCCTGAGGAGACAAACAAAGCAGACAATAGAGATCCGAGCCCCTATTTTCTTAGGCAAAGGAGTCCTAACTTGAATTTGAAATAAGGGGTGAGATTCCCAAAAGTTTGGAGGCATTATCACCTCCACCCTCAAAACTAGGAACTACCAAAAGGCTCTTTAGAGAGCAAATTTCTAGAGAGGAGTGCGTAAATTTCCATTGGAGTTTAGGCCAAAGATCTTAAAAAGGCTTCCACTTTACTCCAGGAATTACATATCTCAAATTTGTCTCAAGGGAAAAATCTTGAGGTTTGGAAAAATATTTTTAAGCAGGAAAGTAAATTCATCACCATTTCGTATGTGAAAATCAGAATTGGAACTCACCTAGAAATTCAACCATAGAAGTTTGTATTCATTTACCTGTATAAGGATAAAAAACTAAAAGTGGAATTGCCTCCTCTCCCTTGGCTTCCAGGGAGCTCAGAGTCGATTTGACAACGAATCAATAATCTCACCACCACTCCAAGTGTTCTTGAGTTTGCATCCAACCTGGCCCTGATTTACTATTTTTTTTAACTCTTTTTTTTTAAGTGTCTCATTTCCTCTGCCTTAACAGCCTCCCAGCAGGGGAGTTTTTTTTCTGGTTCACTGCTTTGTCTCAGCACCCAGCACGATGTGGTGGTGCATAGTAGGTGCTCAATAAAGACATGTTACTTGAGCCCTGGCTTGGGTGGGTCAGTTGGTTAGAGCATCACGCCGACACACCAAAGTTGCAGGTTCAACCAATGACTGCATAAATAAGTGGAACAACAAAGCATTGTTTCTCTCCCTTCTTCTCTCAAATCAATTTAAAGTAATTTTTTAAATTACAAAAAACTAGCCCTGGCTGGCGTAGCTCAGTGGATTGAGCTCGGGCTGTGAACCAAAGTGTCTCAGGTTCGATTCCCAGTCAGGCCACATGCCTGGGTTGCAGGCCACGGCCTCCAGGAACCACATATTGATGTTTCTCTCTCTCTCTTTCTCCCTCCCTTCCCTCTCTAAAAATAAATAAATAAAGTCTTCAAAAAAAATAGCCATTTCTTTAAAAAAAATTACAAAAACTAAAACAGACGTGTGACACAAGGCTGACTTCAAATCTTCTTGGGCAATTTGGCAACTCCCACCCAAATGGAAGGTACTGACCTAGCAGTTCCATTCTGAGACCTAGTCATTCATAAGATATCTATATATGCAGGATTGTTCTCTCTAGCATTGTTTGTAATCGTGAAAACATGGGCAAACCGTAAGTGGTTAAATCAGATAGGACCTATCCGTACAATGAAACACCACTCAGCTGTGAAAAGAACTAGCAAGTCTGTAAGTGCCGATAGGGAGGGAGCTCCCAGATAGACTAAATGAAAAGGCAAGATGCTGTGAATAGTGTAAACAGTGCATGTATGAGTTCATAGTTCAAAAATAATAATAATAACATGGAGAAAGAAGTCTAATTGGTCATTCCAGAGTGGTCCTGAGAGCAGATTTAGAGGGACCCTCAGTCCTGCTCCCAACTGGCAAATGACTGGGTAGCACCTCCCCAAGACCCATCTCCCCTCCTACAAAAAACAAGGATGCGAGTGAAGACCTCCCGGTGGGCTCACTGAGAGGATTAAGGGAGAAAAATGCATGTAAATGGCCCCGCACTTCTCCCAGAGTGGGCACCCAAAGATACATTTGTAAAAATAAAAAATGATTTCCCTTATGAGAGAATGGGGACTAAGATCATTTAACTTTTCTTAAGCCTCTTTTAAAATTTGTTTTGTAAATAAATTAAAATTTACAAAAGAGTGACAGGGAAAATATGGAGAATAACCGTGTATACTCTTTACCCAGAGTCACCAATTATTATCACGGGCCACACTGGCACTGTCCCCTCGACTTTTTCTTAAAAACATTTTGTCCCCCTTTGCCTTAAATACTTCCAGCATGTATTTCTGAAGAATGAAGACATTCTCTTACGTAACCAAGTATGATGATCAAATTCAGGAATTAAACACGGATACAACATTCTTGTCGAATTTATTGTTGTGTTCAAATTTCATTAATTGTCCCAATAATGGCTTCTTTTAAAATTATAGTTTAACAAAACAATAAAATTTACCATCTTAACAATTTCTAAGTGTACAGTTTAGTAAAGTATATCCACACTGCTGTGTCAATAATATCTTTTTATGTGTTTTTATAGCAATTGTGTATCTCCATCCAAGGTCACACATTGCATTTAGTTAACTTGTCTTTATTAGTTTCTTTTCATCTGGAAAATTTCCCCAGACTTGCTTTGTTGTTGACTTTCATGCTGTAGGTGTTTTTGAAAAGTCTACGCTAACTGTCATTTTGCCTTTTTGTTATGTGCCTTTATAATAGAGGAGCTAATATGGAAGGTGTGATTAGGATAATAACTGGAAACATGAAAATGTCCACAGTAATTTTTTTTCCAGTTTTCGGTAGAAGAGGGCCTAGACTTTGCCCCTTCTGTTAAAATGCCCCTGGGCAACATGTGGGATCCCTCTGTATCTCTGCTGTTCCAATCCCCTGGTGTGAGACTGTACTGTGTAAGTGTACCACATGAAATCTGTGCATTGAGAGAAACTGAGCAAGGCGTACAGAGATCTCACTGTATGACTTCTTACAACTGTCTGCGACAACTGTCTGTGAATCTACAGTTATCGCAACATAAAAAGTTTGTTTTTAAACAATGTCCTTTGGCATTTTAGAGAGTGAAGGGCCAGCCTTTCTCCTAGGGAGAACATGGCCCCTTGGTGAAATTCCCAGCAGGAATTCTCTCGCCTGAGAAAGAACTTCTTAATGAACTTCTTTCACTTGCAGGGTTGGGGGAGGGGGTGTCCTTTGCTTTCCACAGGGACATTTTAAAGTGAATGAAGGGAGCAAGGTCCCTCATTAAGGCTGAAATGGGAGCTGCTGGAGGCAGGGGTTCTTTAGAAGGGAGGCCTGGTCCCAGGTCTGCATTTCCTGCTACAAAGTTATCACATTAACAGCAATTATTGCTCCTTCCTCTATCTGAGAGCGGATTGTGAAGGAGAATGCCGGAAAGACCATTTTTATCTATTATTTTTTGTTACTTGCGAAGTTCTTAATAAAACTGAAAAATCGTAAAGGCCTAAATAGGCAATCGTGGGAATTAGATATGGGCATTCAGTAGAATATATATATATTTAATTTATTGATTTTTAGAGAGAGAGAAACATCAATTTGTTGTTCCACTTAGTCATGCATTACTTAGTCATGCATTATTCATTGGTTACTTCTTGTATGTGCCCTGACTGGGAATTGAACTCAAAACCTTGGAGCATGAGGATGATGCTCTAATGAACTGAGTTACCTGGTCAGTCCATGGAATATTATGGCGTATTTTATGATGATGTTTTTGGACCATTTATGGATTAAGCCAAGAATAGTATTGTCTAAGATTTTGAGGACTTCTTTCGGAGCACTTGGACTTCTCCTTGGGGCTGAGGGGAGGTGGGTTGTTGGCAGGATCTGCCTGCCTGCAGGTCCCTGTTCAGGGTGAGATGCTAATTTCTGGGTGTTCTCGGAGAGATCAGTTACGGTCCTGCCTCTCCCTACCTTGAAATTTTGTCCATCCTTGTGCTATTTTGAACCCAGAAACTCTGAACATAGTATTCCTTGACCCTCCTAGGAATTCTTCCCAAAGAAATGATAAGATGTGGGGGAAAATTGTGTAAAGGGATGTTTTTTACCATGTTCTGTTGAAAAACTGGAATAATAACAAGCATTTTTGAACACTTACCATGGGCCAGTTGCTGTTTTCAGTGTTTTATGAGCATCATCTCATTTCGTCTTTTCAAGTAGGTTCTATTATTATCTCCATTTTTACAATTGAAAAAAGAAATGGAGCCCTGGCCAGGTTGCTCAGTTGGTGATAATGTCATCCCCACAAGCCGGGGTGTGGGTTCAATCCCCAGTCAGGGCACATACAGCAGTCAACCAATGAATACATAAATAAGTGGGACAATAAATTGATTTTTTTCCTCTCTCTTCCCCCTTCCTCTCTCTCTCCGAAAAACAATAAATTAAAAATAAAAATAAAAAATAATTAAAAAAAGAAATGGAGGCACAGAAAATTTAGTAATTTGCCCGAGACAAAATAATTAGTAAGTGGGGGAACCAAATGTGTAAACAGCACACAACTCAATGTGATAGCATTGAGATAGCACTGTGATAGCAATAACTCAATGTGATAAGCATTAAAATAGAAATGATATGAACAATAGGTAGGTTATGCAAACTATTAACATACATGGCGTGTATTTGAGTGTTAAAAAAAACCCCTGCACATGGTAGGCATTTAAAAATGGTTATTATTTGTACTTCAAACTTGAATGCACCCAGCAATCACCTGGAGATCTTGTTGAAAATGCAGATCCTGAATCAGCAGGTCTAGGTTAGGCCTGAGAGTCTGCATTTCTAACAGACCCCTAGGTAATGTCTGTGCTGCTGGCTCAAGGACCACACTTTGAGGAACAGAACTTAATAGCTGGGGAGAGCCCTGATTGTGTAAAAGCAAAACAAATCACAGACACCCCAATGAATGGCTTGTCATGTGGAAAAAGACTGGAAGACAACACCATTACTGTCTCATTACAGTGTTGGCCTGCAGTTTCAAGGGAATTTCTTTCCCTTTCTCTATTTTCTGTCATATAAGCTAATCACATTCCACAAATATTTATGAACTGCCTCAGCACCCGTCATTGTAGGAGCAGAAATAAAGGAAATCCAGTGGTTTCCTCAAGGATGTTTAAAAAAAAAGCTAAAGTAATTTAAAGAAACACACTTAAAATGAGTACATTTCATTGCATATACATTATACTTCAACAACATTAATTTAACTCTTAAAGATACGAATAAATATAATTCCCCGTCCAAGCTCTTTTTTAAAAGATTAGAAATATTTAAAATAAAAATTCCTGGATGGTGAGTCAAGAAGTCCGAGTTCAATCCCTGTCTGTCTGAAGCCCAAAGGTTTACTTGTACCTTGAACTTGGACAAGTGCCCTGGACACATTTTCAAAGTACTTTGTACTTCTTGGCACCAGTTAATGATTTTACACACACATGAATTTCACATGTGTCTGTCTACCTTCTTGACTAAACTCTCTTCTACCAGGCCAGGCACTGCATCTAATTGTGTCACTGTGATGTCCCAGCACCTGTCCTGGCATCCGCCCCATTGTAGGCACTCAATATTATCTGTTGAATGAATAAATGAATGCAATAATGATTAAAGGTGAGGAGCCTGGCCTCTGGATAGAAGATGTTTTCTTCAGACCCTTCCAGAGGGATTTTTCCGGAAGGGTAAAGTGGAAAGCCTGGCAGAGAAATCCAGCCAATCCTGCCCGTTCTCCCCGACCCCATATCCTCTAGGCAAAACCTCCATATTCTCAAGGCTGGGCACAGGGGTAGGTGAAGGTCTCGGAGGTCAGGTCCTAGATTGCAGGGAGCGTGTATCCTTTTCTTAATGGGGACCTGGGGAACTCAAGGGGTCCTTTGGAAGAGAACTCGGGGGTGAAAGCGTTTCAGGGCCGCAGTGACTATCAACTATCCCACCAACCTCCCCTTACCCGCTTGACCACTGCCCTCCCTGGCACTACCACAGCCCTTGCCCTTCTTTCGGTCAGACCCTCCACTCCAGAAGTTCTCAAAGGGTCGTCCCCGAGGAGTTGCTGGAAATGCAAATTCTCAGGCTCCATCCCGGACCTTTCTAACCAGACACTGGGGGTGGGACCTAGTCATAGGCCTTGAAGTAAGCCCCCCGAAGGTGCTGGTGAAAGCTCAAGTTTGAGACCTATTGCTCTCCTCTGATGTAGGCCCTCCCGGGAACACTCGGCCTGACTGAACAACCGTGATAAATGATAGCACCTAGCCATTGATTGAGGACTTCCTGAGTGTCAGGCTATGTTGCAAACATTTTAGAATTAGCCACCCCAGAGATCATTTATAGGGATAATGAAACTGAGGTTCGGAAAGGCCAGGCTGCACCCAGAAGTCACCCAGCGGGAGAACAGGTAGAGAATCCCGCGTTCCTCTGGGACCACCCCTGGGCGCAGCGGCCGCGCGTGTCAGTGGCGCCTCCAGGGCGTTTCGCCGGGACGCCCCGCCCCCACACCCCGGAGTTCGCGCGTGTCCGTGTCCGCGGTTCCTCGGGGGTGCCCCGCCCCGCTCTCGCGCTGGCCGGGGGAGGAGCGCGGTGGCGGCGGCGGCTGCCCGTGGCGAAAGTGCGGCTGCGGAAGCGCGGCGAGACGGGCGGCGGCGGAGGAGGAAGCGGAGGGAGACGGCGGGAGCGGCGGGTCCCGGGGCACGCCATGGGCCGCCTGCACTGCACGCAGGACCCCGTGCCCGAGGCAGTGGGCGGCGACATGCAGCAGCTGAACCAGCTGGGCGTGCAGGTGGGCCTGGCGGCCTGGGTGCACCGGGCGATCCGGGCGTGGAGCTTCGGAGCCGCGGCCCGAGGTGGCGCCGGGAGGGCTGAGTGGAAAGCTGCGAGGTTAGGCGGAGGGCCTCCTGGGGTCTAGCAGCGCTTGGGGGTACCAGACCGAGCGGCGTCCGGTGCGCCTTATGGCTTTGGGAGGATTCAGGGAGGGGCCCAGCTGAATTGGGATCTGTGGCGATTTAGGAGGGCCGAGGGTTGTCGGAGGCCTAAGGGCAAGCCGAGAGGTCTCTCGCGGGGTTTGGATCTCAGAGGTGGGGCTGGGGGACTGAAGGGAACGAGCAGAGTTTGAGGGATCCCAGAAGAGGGACTGAGGAGCGTCTTGACGAGGCTGGAGAGAGTGGGGAACTAAGTAGTGGGCTGAGGGCTTTGGGAGGCCGAGGGATTGTGGGGGAGCAGTGGGACTTGGTGGGCGGGGCAGGGCTGAGACATTTAGTAGGGAGGCCGAGGGGCTTGAGGAGGGTCTGGGCACCCCGAGGGTAGCGTAGAGTCGGGCTAGGAAGTCGGGGGTCCTGTGTAGGCTTACGTAATAGCCAGGCCAGAGAGGGGTTCTGTTGGCCCGAGGGCAGGCCGAGGGCAGGGTCTGGGGCGAAGCTGGCGATGACATCCCCCTCGCCCACACCTCCAGTTAAGGGAAATGCGGCCCTCGTAGTTCTCAAAGAAAGACAGGTATATACTCTGCACAGGGTAGGGCCTGGTCTTCATGGGAGTGGAGCTGCCAAAGCCGTTTTGTCCCTTTCCAGGCCACAGGTGCCAACCAGTCCGTCTTGGAGGCTTCCTGTCCCTGTACTGTTTGGGATTCCCCTTGATGGCCCCAAAGCAGACAAAATAGATAGCTGAAAGTGATGCCTCTCACCCTCTGCAGAGTTCTTTATCCGCGCTGGGTTGTAACTTTTCAGGAGGTGGGGCCCTCCCTTTCATCTCAGCATCCTCGACGACCCCCTGTGTTCTCATTAAGTAATGGTGACAGTGATTATAATGACAGCCATTTTCTCAGGCTGCAGCGTCCAATAGAAATAAATTGCAAGCTGCATGTCTAATTTTACATTTTCTTTTTTTTTTTAGGTTTTATTTATTTATTTTTAGAGAGGAAAGGGAGGGAGAAAGAGAGAGAGAGAAACATCAATGTGCGGTTGCTGGGGGCTGTGGCCTGCAACCCAAGCATGTGCCCTGACTGGGAATTGATCTTGCCATGCTTTGGTTCGCAGCCCGCGCTCAATCCACTGAGCCAGGCCAGCCAGGGCTGATTTTACATTTTCTAACAGCCACATTTAAAAATTAAAAAGGAATGGAAAGTTAATGTTTTCTTTAATCCTCTATATCAATATATTATTTCAACATGTAATCCACATAAAAATATCAATGAGATATTTTACTTTGTGGTACTAAGTTTTCTGGTTCTGGCATGTATTTTACATTTATAGCATGTCTCAGATTAGCCCTTTTCAAGTGCTGTAGCTACACGTAGCTGGTGGCTACTGTACTAGACAGCACAGTTCTAAGTGCTTTTATGTATATTAATGCATTGAATCCTTGCAACCACCCTCCCAGGTGGGTACTATTATTAATCCCATTTTACAGATGAGGAAACAATCAGAGCAGTTAAATGAAAGCAGCTCCTATTTATTGGCCATGCCCCATATGCCAGGCACTGTCTTAAATTCTTTATGTTAGCAACAAAGGTAAAGGTTAGGTGCTAACTTTGTTCTCATTTTACAGATAAGAAAAATGGTTCAGGGAAATAAAGTGACTGGTTTAAAGCCAGGCAGTCTGGAAGCGATGGAGCCAGGAATTCAGGACCAGATGTCTGAATTTCAGATCCTAGGGAATTAAACACACTAGAACAGAGCTGTGTAGATGATCTCCTGAATGAGGTAGCTTACATATTTCTTGTTTATGTGTAGGTGTTTTCTGGAAGACTTCCATTTGGAGAATAAAAAAGATTCTGCTGTAAAAAAACCCTTTAAGCATCCACCTGAAATTAATGTAATATTGTATGCCAACTGTACTTGAACTAAAAATAATAATAACTTTAAGCTACTGGATTGTATGATCCCTAAAGTTACCTCCAACTTGGAAAATACAAACCATTTCCTTTAAGGTCAGGACTTGACTCATTGTCTTACCTTGAAACACACTCTAAACATTTACCTTTGTTTTTTTTTTTTTAATATATATTTTTTAAAGATTTTTTATTTATTTATTCTTAGAGAGGGAAGGGAGGGAGAGAGAGAGAGAGAGAGAGAGAGAAACATCAATGTGCAGTTGCTGGGGTCATGGCCTGCAACCCAGGAATGTACCCTGGCTAGGAATCGAACCTGGGACACTTTGGTTCCCAGCCCGTGCTCAATCCACTGAGCTACGCCAGCCAGGGCTTACCTTTGTTTTTAACACAGAAAGCTTTTTCCTGATAAGCAACTTACCAGCCTTGGGGGCCATCTTGGCTCCCCTTTTGTTGGGTGGTAAAACTTTTCTGAGTACCCACTCTACCAACTGAGTTTATTTTGAACCTAAGCCTAAAGGAGAAGAAGAATCATTGTGTTAATGTTGGCATCGCCATTTATTGTTTATTTGGTAGGTATTCATCTGAATGCCTAGTGTACACCAGCTAGCCACTAAACCCAGTGAGGTTTGCAAAGGCTTCATGGACACAGCCTGTTGTGATCTGCTGGAGCAGGGTAGAAACAGAGACACAGTGCAGTGCTCAGTGTATCTGCTGTGCTCCGTGCTGCTGGTGATCAGTCCTAGGTATTGTGGAGCCTTGAAAGTAGGTGGGATGAGAAAATAATCATTTTTAGAATGGTTGTGAGAGGAAATTCAGAAAAATATAAAGACACCTCTGGTGTCTCTTCCTCTTCCAAGGCCACCCGCCCTGTGGGGTTAAGGGCCCCAACTTTATGACCTCACTTAACCTTCACTACCTCCTCTCAGGCTCTATCTCCAAACACAGTAATAAGTTCAACATGGGAATTTTGGGGGACAAACATTCAGTCCTCAATAATACAACACTGATAAAGAGAGAGTTTACGTGCACAAAATAATAAGAGACTGGTCTAAGACAATGAATAATAAAGTGTTAAACTTTACTGTTTTAACGATATGAGAGAAACATCAATGGGTTGCCTCTCACAGGTGCCCTGACCAGGAATCGAACCGGTAACCTTTTACTTTGCAGGGTGGATGCCCCACCAACTGAGCCCCACCAGTCAGGGCCATAAGAAGTTTCTTATGGGGGTAAAAATCCCCAGAAAATATGGGTAGATGAAACAGAAGAAAATAAAAATCACTGAAAATTTCTCTCTGCAAAAGTACTGCTTTTAAAAAGCAAGGTACAGGAAAAGTTTGTATATGGTGTGTTACTATTTGTGCGGAGGAGGGAGGAGAAATTATGTATTAGGTTGGTTTATGTTTGAATAATAAGTATGTGGAAGTATAAACAAACACACTAAAAAAGTAACTGCTATTAATGTTCCAGTGAATTTCCCTTTCAGGCCATGAGTGTGTATGTTCTTGTGTATATTTAGACTCGCGAGGTGTGTGTTTGCACATGTGCTCACTCTCGCAGTCTCTCAGTACATATCTCCTAAGTGTCCCAATAAAATATACAAGTGTTTCAGACAATATATTGACACTGGTGGAGGTTTTGTGAGTATTTGTAACTTTAAGATGATTAAAACAGGTATCAATACCTGTGTGTTACTCTCTTCTCTCTTGATGGTCTGTGGCTGGATGGGATGTGGGAACACTGATCAGAAGGAGAATCTTCCTGAATTTCTGTGTTATTCCCTTCACAGCAGTTCTCCGCCCTGACAGAAGTGCTTTTCCACTTCCTAACTGAGCCAAAAGAGGTAAAGTATTTTGTGGAAAGAAGAGTTCCCGAGCATGGGTCTGTAATCCTGAGATACTTAGAAAGCGAAGGCCTCATTTATGCTGTTCTCTCTCTGCAGGTAGAAAGGTTTATGACTCAACTCTCAGAATTTGCCACCGCCAATCAGATCAGTCTTGGTCCCCTCAGAAGCATCGTGAAAAGCCTCCTTCTGGTTCCAAATGGTGAGCAGCCTGTCTGAGGTCAGAGACATTGCTTGAACATTCCTCCCAGTCCGGAGAGTCAGCAAGCACTCTAGACACGGAGCCAGAACAGTCAGCAGTGCGTCAGGCATGGGAGGGATTGGCGTTCCAGGGCGGGAAGCCAGGTGAAGAGGAAGCCCTGGTGGGATGTAACAGAGGGGCAGTTCAGAGCGTAGTCTGAACCCTGGCTCCAGTGCCCAAAATGTTATCTGGGCCTTGGCATAGTACACACAGAAACCGAGAGTAAGCATTGAGAAATTTTTATAGCAATTTGACAAAGTCTCTTAAATCTAATAATTTTTTTTAAAATGGTGCTTTTTTTTTAGTGTGGTAAAATATATATAACATAAACTTTATTATTTTAATCACTTGGGGCTTGTATTTTGTATGTGTTTTTTTCATTTCCTATTTCTAGGATTAGTATTTTTTGATTCCCAGTGGATTGAAAACAAGAAAGGTCTTTCCCTACAGGTGGTTTGAGAAGCAGTTTGCCCACAGCAGTCAGGCAATTTGGAGCCAGGAGGGAGGAGATGAGGAAGGGGTGGCTGTAGGGCCGCGCACTGGGCGCCGCTGTATAAAATAGGGGAAAATTAAAACAATCAAATTGTCCAGCAACTGGAGATTGGTGTAAGGAGTTGTGGTCCATTTTTGCCAGGGGACATTCTGGTTGGTCAAGAACTCACAGTTCGGAGTTAGATGGACCTGGGTGTGAAACCCAGTCTGTCACGTGGTAAGTGGGAGACTTTGGCCAGGTACCCATCTCTCTTAACCCCTGACAACAACCCCTCCTTAGCAGTCCCGCCCCCATGTAGGCGTGTGTGTGTGTGTGTGTGTGTGTGTGTGTGTGTGTGGTGTGTGTTGAGGGGAAGTCTCGTTTGAAGATTGAGACAATGTAAATAAAATGCTTGGCACAGTACCTCTGTGCAAGGTTGCTCGTGTGTAAGTTATAAGTTATGTAGTAATTTTAAAAGATGATGTTGAGGAAAATATAACGATATGGAAAATCTTTCACAATACACTGTCTGATAAAAATAGTAGTTTATAAAACTTTCTACCACAGTCCTATTTTTGGAAAGAAAAGAAAGAGAGAAAGAAAGAAAAACAATGTTAACTGTGGCTATATCTGGTGGTAGGCCTGCAGGTTGTTTCAATTGTTTATTTTAGGCCATGTATTATCTAAAAAGTTGCTAGAATTAATTTGGCAATTTAGTTAATTTTCTCTAAAGAGAAGCAACATTTGAGTCCAGTCCTTCTTTTTTTTTAATAGAGAGGGGAAGGGAGAAAGAGAGAGAAAAACATCTATCTGTTGTTCCATTCATTGATACATTCATTCATTGACTCATATGTGCCCTTACCAGGGATCAAACCCAGAACCCTGGTGTATTGGGACAGTGCTTCAACTGGCTGAGCTACCTGGCCAGGACCGAGCCCAGTCTTAAAGAATCAGTAAATGTTGACAAGGTTGAGAGGAGGTAAAACAGGGAGGTAAAAACCATCCCTGGTTTGCATATTTTAAAAATCAATAATGCTCTGACTGGTGTGGCTCAATTGGTTGAGCGTCATCCTGCAGAGTAAAGGGCCACAGGTTCAATTCCCAGGAGGTGCATGTGTCTGGATTGTGGGCCTGTTGCCTAGTTGGGGTACCTGCGAAAAGCAGCCGATGTTTCTCTCCCACACTGATGTTCCTCTTTCCCTTTCTTTTTCCCTCCCTTCCCTTCTTTCTAAAAATAAATGAATAAAAAACAAATCAGCCCTGGCTGGTGTGGCTCAGTGGACTGAGTGCTGGCCTGCGAACCAAAAGGTCATAGGTTCCACTCCCAGTCAGGGCACATGCCTGGGTTTCTGGCCAGGTCCCTGGTTGAGAATATGCGAGAGGCAACCAATCGATGTTATCTCTCGCACATCGATGTTTCTCTCCCTTTCTCTCCCTCCCTTCCCCCTCTCTAAAAATAAATAAATAAAATCATTTTTAAAATCAGTAGTAAGCTGATCTTCCTAGGACTTCAGCCCAGTGGTACACTAAAAGTTGGGAGCTTAAATTTATTTGTTCCTGTTGGATGTCTTCCCATGTCCTCCCTGTCCTTTGCCCTGTCTTGTGCCCTATCAGGCTGGAGACTTGGATCAGAACATCCCTGAAGTTTTCTTTTTCATTTTTTAAAAGATTTTATTTATCTATCTATCTATTTATTTATTTTTAGAGAGGGAGAGAAAGACCAATGTAAGAGAGAAACATGGACCAGTGCCTCCCACACACACCCCCACCTGGAGCCCAGCCAGCATCCCAGGCACATGTCCCAGCAGGGGATCGAACCAGCAACCCCTTGCACTGTGGGACGATGCCCAACCAACCGAGCCACGTGGGTCAAGGCCCCTGAGGTTTTCAACTGTGAAATTTTATGATCCTCTGTTTGTGCACCTCTTGTGTTCTTGGCCCTCATGGAAGGTTAGAGGCATGTGAACCACAAGGCTGGATGGGAACTTGCGGTCTTTTGGACTCAGGAATAAATTTTCATGGCAAACTTCAAAAATAGTGCAGAGCTATGGAGAGTCAAAAGTAAAAATTCCCTTTTACTGTCATCCCACTCTCTAGAAATAATCACAATATAATTTTGAAGTACGTCTTTTAATATTTTCACGTACACTGACAGGCTTATATGCAGTCTTATTTTTCATAAATGAGAGTAAACCACAGAAGAGCTGTACTGCTTGCATTTTTTTCATACCGAGTGCATCACGCAGCTCTCTCCACGTCAGCTGCATTCTTGTGGTGACCGTAGTGCACCTGGGACTAAAAGTGTCTCCTTCTAGTTAATCCATTTCCTACTGCTGGGTGTTTTAGTTGCTCTCACTTCTCACTCTCAGAAACAGTGCCCCCGTGAGCATCCTTAGGACATCTGCGTACTCGCCGTGGGTGAGCATTTCCATAGGACAGGTGCCCAGAGTGAGGACCAGCAGTCTTTGCTCTCATCCTCAAGCCTACACTCGTGGGAATGGGTCTGTCTGCAGGTGGAGACCTGTCTCCGCTAGAGCTGTCGAGGACACTGATTCTCTGAGGACCTCTGCCTGGTGTCCCTGCCTGCACTCTTCCCGTCTTTCTTCTCTTCTCTGCTCCCTGCTCCACTCCATCCTGTCCAACTGCCCTCCGTCCTCCCCAGACTCTGAGCTCCAGCCACTGTGCGGCCTCTCTCGGAAAGCCTTCCTAAACCACTTCAGTCCCCAGTGACCTCCCTTCCTCTCCGCAGCTGAGATCTGTTTTTTTTTTTTATCTGCAGCTCTTGTTTCGAACCGTAATCATTTACTTTTCTATTGTCCATACTGCTTTGTGTCTGTCTCGTGGCTCTAACAGATAGCTAGTTCCTTGAAGTCCGGGGCGAGGCTTATACTTCTTGCTGTAGCTACAGTTACAAGTTAACTAATGACATAGAGCAAGTGCTTAGTACATGCTGGGTGAGTTGAACTGAATTTGGGGGAGTCTGTGACCCTCCCGGGGGATGCTGGGTGTTTTTGTAGTAGGATTGTTTGTAGAAGGTCATTTTCTGTAGATGCAGAGAACATTGAAAGCGCTCTTAGCATACCAGTCCAGACATGGGCTCTGGAGGCTCACGGGGTCTGAGTGTGGTTCACATCGCCGAGAGTGGTTATTCGACCTTGGACCAACCAGCCTCTTGGAGGCTCAGTTTCTCATCTGAAAAATGGAGTAGTAAGAGCAGTTGATGGCAGTGTCATTAGGAATAAGTGGGTGAGTATATGTAAAGCACTTAACACAGTACTTGCTAAATTTCAGCTTAATTGTTGATGATTCAGTTAGTTTTAGCTCCCGTGCCGCAGTATCAGGTGGCAAAATAAAATATTCCTTCGCCTAATAGAGAGGATCTGAATTTACCTCTTGACTATTTAATGCCCCAGAGCTTTCAAGCTTTTCAAATTCTGGAATTGAAGTCTCGGGTTTGCTGTGTTTGTCTGCTCTCAAAGTGTATTTTACTCTTCTTTTTGTTCCCATGCGGCTGACTGTTGTCTCCCTGCAGAGTTTTCCTGTGTAAACTCTCCATTTCTTCGAGAGTGTCTCTGAGCACCTGACACTGGGGCCTGTAAGTCCCCTGGCCTCTTCCTCATTTCTTGGTCTTGTGTCTCCCTTTCTTTCCAGCCCCAGAGGCTGCCCTTCCAGAGTAAGTTCTTGGCCCTTTGTGCCTTATTGTGTCAGTGACATCTCCACTTCTAGTCTCCCATCCCGGGCTCCAGTGTGGCCTGGAGTGCACTTCCACGGTCCACAGAACAACGGGACGGCGCTGCTCCTTCTCCTCGCAGCTATTTACTTCACGCGATGAAGTCTCTAGTCCTTCCTTTGGTACCCAAGGCCTTTCCCTATCTGAACTGCGAGACTGCCGTCCCCTTCCACTTCCATCGTCCTGGTCCTGCCCGTGCAGTCAGACCTCACGGTACAAGCAGAGCTCATTGGAGCTAAGGGTCCTCGGAATTGTCCAGAACAGATTGGTCTTCCCCAAAGTCTGGTTTTCATTCAGAAAAGGCTTCAGCGGCCAGACAGTCAAAAAATATGTCTCCTCACCTCCCCAGCCTTGGAACCTTGGAGATTCACACACATTTCCATATCTTAGTCTCTGAAACCTGCTTAACCAGTATCTGTGAAACAGTTAATCAGGGAACTTTTTTTTGGTCACGGGGGAAGGGGAAGGCGGTGCGGGTTGGGTAAAAGCTTTGCGAAGTGCTGATCTAGTCTGATCTGGGTCTTGGAGCCCTAACAGCAGGGGAGTGACTTGCTTTAGATCATCTTGCAGTAGAAAAGCTGGGGCTGGAACCTCCTTTGAATCAAAGCCTAGTAGATTTTTTCAATGTTTTTTATTATACTTTATTGATTATGCTATTACAGTTGTCCTGATTCTTCCCTCTTTGCCCCCCTCCACCTAGCACCCCCGCTCCTTCGGGCAGTCCCCCCACCATTGTTCATGTCCACGGGTCATGCGTGTAAGTTCTTTGGCTGCTTCATTTCCTGTACTGTACTTTACATCCCCGTGGCTATTCTGTAACTACTATTTGTACTTCTTCTTTTTTTTTTTTAACTATTTTGAAGATCTCATGAATGAGTTCATCTTAAATCAAGATTCAGTCTTTTTTTCAATATTTTATTTATTATTTATTTTTAGAGAGGGAAGGGAGGGAGATAGAGAGAGAAACATCAATGTGTGGTTGCTGGGGGTCGTGGCCTGCAACCCAGGCATGTGCCCTGACTGGGAATCGAACCTACGATGCTTTGGTTCGCAGCCCGCGCTCAATCCACTGAGCTACATCAGGCCAGGGCTAGTTGTACTTCTTAATCCCTTCACCTCTTCACCCATTCCCCCACACTCCCCTTCCATCTGGCTAAATGTTTATCTTTTACTATTTAGTATATAATTCTTAAAAACACCTGACTTCAACAGTCTATCAACCCATGGCCAAATTGCTTCGTCTGTATCCCACCCACTTCTTACTGCTCTCCAAACTGGATTATTTTAAAGCAAATCTAAATCATTTGATGAATGAATTCCTAAATACATAGTTATATATCTCTAAAAGGACTTTTTTCTATCTCTTATCAAACCACAACACCATTATCATATTTAAAATGAAAGTATGCATTTGGTGTTCAGATTTCCCCCTTGTCTGCGTTTTATTTATAAGTGGTCCTCACGTTGCATTTGGTTTCTGGGTAGCTGTTGTAAGCTTACTTGTCACTGTGGCTACTTAACAGCCCTGAGACCTTGAGCCAAGTCACTTAACCTCTCTGAGAATCTGTTTTTCCAGGGGTGAAGCAGAGCTAATACTAGTAGCCTATACATTGTTATGAGAATGGAGAGAGATTAAAGATGTGACAAGCTCGCTTCAGGAAGCGGTAGCCGCACCACTGATGATGCTGTGACTGTCATTATCATAAGGAGTTGTCTCCCGGACAAGATCACGGATGACTCAGCAGCAGGGCCATGTTTTAAGACTGTTTTTTATTTTTAATACTTTGCAAGATGTCTAGTCCTTGTGTGTGCTGATTTATTTGTTTGTTAGTTTGTTTTAAGAAAAAGTGATAACTCCCTTTTTCCACTCCAAACAGAATTCTCTCTTTCTGGGGAAAAAAAATTAGCATTAAACAATAGTTACAAATGGTATTTAATCAACCACTGACCTAAGTTTCCCAGGACTTACACCCTTAACCTGCTCTGTTACTTTTCTCTGTGGCACTTTTCACCTTATCATATACATGGCGTACTTACTTGTTACATTATAGTTATGGTTTTCCCCTCCCGAGAGAATGTGAGCCTAGTGAGGGCAGAGATTGTTGCCTGTTAGGTTCATTGATGTTTCCCAGCATCCAGCAGAGTGCTGGCCTGTAGCAGCTGCTCAGTAAGTCCATGTGCAGGGACCATGCCCCTTGCAGGGTGGATTCAGCCGGTCAGATTTCTGGGTCTGCAATCACTGAGTGAACACAGCTCACCGTCCTCTCCCATGTCCCTCCAGGAATTTTCACCAAGGCTTAGTTCTGTTCCTTGGGCTTCCCTTATTACACTGAATAAGCTTATGTAGGTTTCAGGGTAGAATGACAGTGTTTGCTCATGTGTCAAGTGTTCCTGGCAGAATTTAAACCCTCCTCCTCACATACACCTCTACCTCTGTCTTGTCCACCATACTGTTTGATGGCGGTGAAGTTTTGCCTGAGGTGACCGTTCCAGTGGAAATTTGTACTCAGGGACTTTTTAAACCATCTCATATGGTGATCTCTGTTTAAAGAAGGATATTCTGAAATTTCACCAACTAATGTGTCCTGGTGGTTCCAGCCCTGGAGCTCACACAGTTTCCTTATATGTCATTGGGTCTAGGCTGCAGGCCTATCTTGTGCTTAGTGCAAAGTAACCACCAAAGGAAAAAGCTAAAAAGGAAGTTAAGAGTTATAGTCAAGAATACTGTGTTATAGACTCCAAAATTGGTAAGAGACTAGATCTCAAATGTTCTCACCACAAAAAGGAAATAATTATGTGATGTGCCAGAAGTATTAGCTAATGTATAGTGGTAATTATATTGCAATATATAAATGTACCAAATCAACACCATAAATTTACACAATGCCATATATCAGTTAGACCTCAAGTAAATGAAGGAATGGAAGGAAGATATGGATTAAGGGCTTGAGGCCTAGCATGGTGCAGGTGTATTTTTTAGGGAAAGAGGAAGGGAGAGAGGGGAGAAGGGAAGGAATTAGTTAAGGACTTGAGGCCTAGCATGATGCAAATCCTTTATTTTTAAGTATGGTTCCTGCCTGCCAGAGGTAATGGAAGGATGGAGAACTTGCCCATTGGTCCCTGTAGTTGAGAGCCTTTGTTTTCGGTCACTGTCAAGGCCTTGCCCAGTGGTGCTTCCCTGGGACAGCATCTCACAATGACCTCACGTAGAGCTTGGGTGTGGGGCAGTCTGGCCTATAACTACTTGTCCCTGCCATTTGCCAGCTCTTGTGGCCCTCGGCAATTCATTTAACGGCTTTTTTAAAAATGACACTTATGTTTTTAATTATAGAAAAATACAGGAAACAAGCCCTGGCCGATAGCTCCATTGATCAGAACATCGTCTCGATACGCCAGGGTTGCGATTTCCGTCCTTGGTGGGGGCACACACAAGAACCAGCCAGTGAACGCGTGAATCAGTGGGACAGCAAGTCACTGCTCTCTCTCTCCTCCTTCCCCCTCTCTGAAATCAATGAATGGAAAAAAGAAAGGAAACCAAAACAGCTCACAATTTTACCACCTTTACATTTTAAAAAACCTACATGCAACTAGAAAATTCTAAAATGACAGAAAGGAAGAAAAGTCCCACCCAACCGCTTTACCCAAAGATATCCACTCTTAAGTTTTTTGTGGGTATGTTAAAAAAATGTGCCTCACATCTGCCTACTTAGCTATCGGATAGGATATAATTAAGGCTATCCATAAGGACGCTATACCATCTTTATTTTCACAGAAGGAATCACACCGTGTAGACTGCTCTTTCCTTTTCTTTTAATTATGTTTTGCAAACTGGCACATTGAGAGCTATCTCCTTTTTAAAAGCTGCATAATATTCCATCGCAGGGATTCCTTCATTCAGAATGTTTTTGTTTTTAGCGCCGGACACTTTTCTAGGAGCTTGGACAGCAGCGATGCACAAAACAGACCAAGTTCTTACCAAACTGATATTCTAGTAAAAAACCTGACAATAAATATCTAACAAAATTGGGTAGTTAGTTACACATGCAGCTCAGACAAGTGCAGCAGTGTAAGGGTACCAGTGAAGAGCAGCACCACTCGGAACAGAGTGGTCAGGGGGGCCTGCAAGAGGTGAGATTCAGGCAGAGGCCAGAATGAAGAGAGGGGACGAGTCGTGTGCAGATTTGAGGAAGAGTGTTCCCAGCAAAGGGAACCACAAGGGCGAATGCCTGGAGGTAGGAACCTGCCTGGGCCATCACAGGAAGCGCAGAGTAAGCAAGGGAGAGAGCTCAGGGGCTCCAGAGGAGGCCGTTTCGTGCAGGGCACTGTAAGCACTTTGGATTTCAGTGTAAGTGCAACCGTTAGAGCTGTTAGAGGGTTTTGAGCAGCAGAGGAGAGACGGGGTCTGAATTAAGTTTTAACAAAATCACCTTGACATCCAGGCTGCTCTGTGGATGCACCCAAAGCAGCCCACTGTTCTGACTTCTCATCTCTACTACGGACATTACTAACGAGCTTCCCACATGTATCTAAGTATACTTTTGGGGTGAATCTATTGGGTGAATTCTTGGCAGTGTAGTTATTGACTATACATTTTTAAATTTTCTCCCCCCAAAAGCTCGAGCTGGTTTCCTGGTTAATTAAGTTTCCTGGTTAATGACAGCTTCGATGATAATGCCCACTTCTGAGTACTTTGGGGTCATCAAGCAAAATGTCTGGTTTGAGATGGGTGTACGTGGAGGAGTTGTACACGTGACAGTTTGGGTTCATTGGATTGGCTGGGAAGTGACCCCCTTCTTGGAAGTCCTTTATGGCCAAGGTTTCCTGGGGTCTTGCCTTTTTTTATTTCCCTGTGGCTTCCTTGCTCCATCTGATTTTGGAGATAAAAGATTTCCTCCCTTTGTTGACATGGTTTATTTTGCAGGACAACAGCCGTTAGGATTGTTTTTCTGGAGTAAGATGGGGGTAGGGACTTGGGTTTAGGGTATTACTTCAGGGCCCTTCCTGGATGGTGGTGGATGTCTTCTTGTTCTTTAATTAGTCATCTGGAAGGCTAAGATGTGGAAAATTTTAAAGTGGTTGCCAGGTTGTGACTCTAGGCTGTGTGGCTGGCAGGTTAAACATTGAGAGGCCCAGATTGCTGGCAACACTGTTTTCAGGAATCGGAGCTCGTGGGCAGAACAAAGCAGCCCCCACAGGGGAGTATTCCAGGGCTTCTGAGGGGAAGGTTTGATGCCTTCCTTGAGAGGGACTTGTGAATTGTAAAGGCCAAACTTTTTAGTCCATCTAGGTGTACTTCCTGAAAGCTAATTTTCAAGGGCAACACTATCCAATAGCCCTTTCTATGGAAATGGAAATGGTTTATAATCTGCACTGTCCAGGACTGTGGCCACTGGGGCCATGTAGCTATTGTGTACTTGAAATAGCTAGTGTGAATAAGGAACAGAATTTATTTATTTATGTATTTATTTATTATTTTATTTATCTTTAGAGAGAGGAGAAGGGAGAGAGGAAGAGTGGGAGAGAAACATCAGTTGGTTGCCTCTTGCACACCCCCACCTGGGGATGTGGCCTGCAACCCAGGCATGTACCCTGACTGGGATTTGAACTGGCGACGTTTAGGTCTGCAGGCAGACTCTCAGTCTACTGAGCCACACCAGCCAGGGCCTAAGGAACAGAATTTAAAATTGTATTTCATTTAAATAAATATAAATAACCACCCGTGTTTAGTGGTTATATATTGTGCGGTACAGTTCTAGGCTGTTGCCCCTGTGCCTAACATTGAACTTCCCCCACTTTGCTTCGGGAATCTGGGGCCTTATTCTTTCCTCAATCAGGTACCCCTATCCCCAAGTTCATGAAGTCTTTTCTCCTGTCTCTAATGTCTTCCATACTTTTGGAGAAGGGGGTGGGTAAACACTGTACAATAAACACAATGGTCTCTCTTATTCTGCACTTGTCCCAAATGTGCCATTGCTCCCCAGGTGCATTGAGATCTTCTAGCTGAGGTGTCCATGTTCCTTTTGTCATCTGTATTGTATGAGTTGTGCCCATTAAATACTGTCAGCTGATTGATTGGTTTGCCCTTTTTAACTGATTTCTCCCTTTTTCCAGGTGCCTTGAAGAAGAGTCTCACAGCCGAGCAGGTCCGGGCTGATTTCATAACTTTGGGTAGGTCACCGTCACCGAGGCTGCTCAGGGTAGCAGGCCTTGCAGCTCTTTATTACAATGTCTCCCTATGTTCTCTCGTAGGTCTTAGTGAGGAGAAGGCCACTTACTTTTCTGAAAAGGTATCATAATTCCTCTTTTTTTTAAAGGGGTCCCTTATTCCTATGAAAACATCTCTCTGGGTTTTTGTGGGGCTTTTTTAGATTTTATTTATTTATTTTTAGAGAGGGAAGGGAGGGAGAAAGAGAGAGAGAGAGAGAGAAACATCAATGTGCAGTTGCTGGGGGTCATGGCCTGCAACCCAGGCATGTACCCTGACTGGGAATCGAACCTGCCACACTTTGGTTCACAGCCCGTGCTCAATCCATTTCATAATTCCTCTTAATCAAGGTTACGATTGTTTGCTTTTATTTCGTGAAAAGAATCAAACGGAAAATGCCTCCTAAGGCAAAGCCGTCAATCATCACGTGCCATTTCCCCAGCTTAATGTTTTTCATTTGGTTTCATGCAAATGACATACATCCGACTTTTAAACTGAACTATTTAGTGCACCTGTCATTTTTGTGCATTTTTTTAGTGCATCCCTCTGGTTTGACCGAGTATAAATGTCATACAGTTGTTCCCACATGGATTAAATCTTAGAATGAAAGAAAACGTTTATCTTGCCATCTGCCCCTCTACACTCCCCCACCCCCCAGATCTGCGCACAGACAAGCCCTTAGTTCTGCATTCCTCCTGCCGTGTAAATAGCATTGCTGTGTTGGGGGCGGAATGAAGAGGGGGGATTTTCCCCATTTTATAACTTTGGCTATTTGCTTTTGTTCCAGTGGAAGCAGAATGCCCCCACCCTTGCTCGATGGGCCATGGGTCAGACTCTGATGATCAACCAGCTTATAGATATGGAGTGGAAGTTTGGAGGTAACTAGTTAAAGCCAGTCTTGCGCCCTCTGGGTGATAGAGGGTGGGGCTGCAGAGGCTTTTGGCTAGCTTCGATAGGGAAGAGGTGTCCTCGGTCCTCAGAGACTGTTGGGGCCAGCAGCTGCCCCTCTGTATTGCTGTCCACTGGACAGCAGTTTCTGTCCTTGTCTCTTAATGTGTTGACTTCATGAAAAGCACATTTTGCTTTCCTCATACTCACACCCATGTGGCTTCTGCTGCAACAGCCTGCAATATTGGGGTCTTCAGAGTGGGCCCCCAACCAGCCACTTACTGGTTTTCTCTTTTGCGTTATAGTGACTTCTGGAAGCAGCGAGCTAGAAAAAGTAGGAAGTATTTTTTTACAAGTAAGTCTTCTCATCGTTGAAAATGTGTAGATTTTTGACTTGGTTAAAAATTATTAAACCTGCACTGGGTGTCGTTAAATATCCCATTACATGGATGTCCCACTGAAGCGTCTTGTACAGCTCAGAGCGAGGTGGGCAGCCAAAGACATGCTCACCAACACGCTCACTTTCAGGTGAATAGGACCCAGGCATTATTCTTAAAATTCAGTTGTTCCTCTGGTCATGGGACTTGTTAGAAGTTTTGGTGGACAACCAGACTGTTCCTATATGACTCTGAAGGTAGAAGCTGGGTGCTTTGCCCTGGCCAGGTAGTTCAGTTGTTAGAGCATTATCTTCATATGCCAAGGTCATGGGTTCAGTCCCCAGTCAGAGCACATACAAGAAGCAACCAATGAATGCCTAAATAAGTGAAACAACAAATTGATGTTCTTTTCCTTTCTCTCTCCCCCCTCCCTACCTCTCTTCCCCTCTCTCTAGAATTAATAAATTTTTTAAAAGATTTTTATTTATTTATATTTATTTTTAGAGAGGGAAGGGAGGGAGATAGAGAGAGAGAGAAACATCAATGTGCGGTTGCTGGGGGTCATGGCCTGCAACCCAGGAATGTACCCTGGCTGGGAATCGAACCTGGGACACTTTGGTTCCCAGCCCACGCTCAATCCACTGAGCTATGCCAGCCAGGGCTAGAATTAATAAATTTTTTAAAAAATGTAAATTTAAAAAACTGGATGCTTTGATGTTTAAGTGAAAATTCAGGTTTCAAGAATTTCTTTATCCAGCTGTCATTTTAATTTAAAATTTTTTATTTCTTCTTTTTAACCAGTTGAAGTTGGTGGTTAAGAAAGGAAATCAAACTGAAAATTTATATATAGGTGAGTCCAAATTCCCATTCGAACCTTCTCACTTTCTCTGTGTTCTCTTCCCTCAGTGGGCTTAGGTAGCCCACCACAAATCATTTCCTCCAGAAAATCAAAGCCATTGCCAAGCTGTATTGTAACTACTGCCTTTCCTCTCCTAAAAGATGATGCAAAGATTGTTAATAAGCCATTGGCAGTTGGAGACCCCAGAACTGAAGAACCTTCTGGGAAGAGGGGAGAAAGGAATGGCAGAGGTCGAAGAGCAAGAAGCTCTCGCTGTAGAAGTCACACTGAAACAGCCTAAATAATGCTTCTTTGTCTCTGTGCCGTGGAGTTGGACCGTTTTAAACTCCTCTCCTTTTTTACGGAACTGAGAACTTTCCTATGCTCAAGGCTCTCAGTTTTTTATTATGATCAATTACCTATCAAGAGCTACTTGGTGGTGCTAAGCCAGAAAAGAGAAGAAAAAATCTCTGGGTGGAATTTAATTTTCTTGGATGATTCTGTGGAGTTGGGAACATTTACCTGAAACTGAATTTTCTTCCCCCAGAGTTAACCTTGCCTCAGTTCTACAGCTTCCTGCACGAGATGGAGCGAGTCAGAACCAGCATGGAGTGTTTCAGCTGACTTCTGTCCCCCACCCCGCATCGCCACCATGCCCCGTCCCCTGCCACCTCCTCCCCTGTGGGTGACGGCTCTGAGAAGCACCTCACTCACAGGCCTGCGGGACCCCGATTTGGCCCTGCTTGTTTGTTGGGCGCCCAGGTGCAAGGTTTCTGAAAAACAACAGGATTAAGTACTTAAGGAGCGCTACACAATTACCCTGTAAACTCTTTGTTAAGGGAACCTCCACCACCGATCTCCCAGGACACTTGTTAGAAATTCAGAAAGGCTATTGCATCTCAGATGCGGGGAGGAAACCAGTGAGTCACCTCCCCACCAAAATTCCAGGGTGAACAGATGGTGCTATCACTAAAGATACGCGCTTCCCGTCCTCCTCCCCCTGAAGCGAGGGCTTGTTTATGGCTGAGGAGGAGGTGACTCTGCGGATGACAGACACATGGGGAGCCCCCCGGCAAGATTTCCACACTTTGTGACTGTGGTGGTGGTGCGCTGCTAATCAGTTTTTAAGGAGGGATCTATGTATAGAAACATGTTTGGTCTACAATGAAAAGAACTGAGGCTTAACTGTCTTCATTTCTGCTTTTGCCCTATTGTGCTATAATCAGGCTGGTCTTGGGAGGGGGGTGCTGTTTTAGCTTGTTTGGGTTCAAGCTGACCACCTCTGTTGGTTAGATGATTAATAAAAATGGTTCCAAAGAAAAAGTCTGCATCCAGCTGTTTTTATGTATGGATCAAAGAGCCATCGGCCTTGCAGAGAGCTAATGCTCTGATCTTCAGAAATCACCTCCCCGGCTTGGGTGGCGGCCCTGGGTCTTCAGTGAAAGTAGCTTCGGTCCAACATAGGAATTTGTAAGAGCAGTTCTGGGGAAACTCAGGTTAAAAACATGAAGAGCAGAGCATCTCTCTGCTCTGTGTTCAGATGACCTTAGCCCCTGCCCTAGCACTTAACTTCCTCCTACTTCTCCTCTCAGAAATTTTAAAAATTTTGGAATGGGTAGTATGTACCCATGAAGGTACAGTGTAAAGTAACTCCTTTTCACACCTCCATTTTCCAGTTACCTAGTTCCCCTCCCCAGAGTCCAGCACTGTCGCTGGTTCAGTCTGTGTTTTTCTGCAGGTATTTTATGCATTTGCAAATACACATGCGTAGAGTTTGACGTCCCCCCCCACACACATACACACAAATGGCAGCACACTGTGCACGCCGAGTCCTGCACTTTGCTTCTTCCCACTTACCTTGGAAATCACAACGGAACAGAAAGCAGCCTCCTCATGTGAAACCAATGTGCCATGTTTCTTCGAATGATGGTTTGTGTAACCGGTTCCCTGCTTATGGGTGTTTAAGTTGTTTCCATTCTTCTTCTCTTGTAAGAAGTGCTGCAACTGAATGTTTTTGTATGTATGTCATTTTGCATGCATGGATGTACATTTATGAGGTAACTATATGGGTGTGGAATTGCTGGGCCAAAGAATATGTTTATCAAAGAGCATTAAAAGGAATAAAGCAAAAAGGTCCCTCTGCCATGTCTCCCATTTACTCAGTTCCCTACTGCCCTCCTCCAGCAGGTGACCCCTGCTATCAGTTCCCTAGGTTCCCTTCTACAGAGTTTTTCCCTGCTGTAAGCAGTAGGAATTTAAATGTTTACCCATTTTTTGTTTGCACAAATGATTATGCACTATATTCACTATTTTTAATACACCTTGGAGATCTCGCCTGCAGTACACAGAGTCTGTATCCTTTTCGGTGGTTGCAGCATGTTCTCATATGTGAGTGGATCATAACCAATATTTGCAATTTTGCTAAATAGTGCCAGTATTAGGATTAGGGTTCTCCAGAGAGCAGAACCAACCAACGGAGGGGGGGTGTATGTATAGAGATTGATTCATTTTTTTTAAGGTTTTATTTATTTTTAGAGGGGAAAGGAGGGAGAAAGGGAGAGAAACATTAATGTTTGGTAGCCTCTCACATGCCTCTTACTGGGGACCGGGCCTGCAACCCAGACATGTGCACTGACTGGGAATTGAACCAGTGACCCTTTAGTTCGCAGCCTGCACTCAATCCACTGAGCCACACCGGCCAGGGCTGATTCATTGATAAAGCATTGGTTCACATGATTGCAGAGGTTCTGTAAGTCCAAAATCTGCAGGGGAGGCCAGCCAGCTAAGGACCCAGGGAGGTGTTTCAGATCCATTCCAAAGGCAGTCTGCTGGCAGAATTGCTTCCTGCTGAGGGAGGCCGGGGAGTTAGTCTTGGTTTGAAGACCTTCCACTGATTCAAGGGGGGCCTGCCCACATTATGGAGGGGAATCTACTCTAATTTCAAAGTTCCCCAAATTAAATATTAATCTCACCCAAAAAATGCTTTCACAGAAACATGCAGAACAATATTCGACCAGATATCTAGGTATAGTGGTGCCCTCAAGTTAATACATGAAAGTAATCATCAATGACCTCTATAGAGATTGTCCAGTTTGTGTGAGATTACTGTCCACAGCACCAAAGAAGAGCACATTGGTGCCTTTGGATAGAGCGTCTAAGAGTGTCCATGAGGCTTCTGAGGGCCTCATGTGCCTGAGATCATTAGAATCTAACGTGAAAAGGATGTACAGAATGTTGGAACAGCATCCTAACTGGAGTGGCTCGTTTGGTTGGGCGCCAACTCTCTAAGCGAAAGGTCACCGGTTTGATTCTCAGTCAGGGCACATGCCTGGTGTGTGGGCCCATCCCCAGCTGGAATGCGTGTGAGAGGCAACCGATGGATGTACCTCTCACACATCAATGTTTTTCCCTCTCTCTCCCTCCCTGCCCCTCTCTCTAAAAATAAAAAATAAAATAAAACCTTAAATTTTAAAAAAAGGATATCAGAACAGGAAGGCACCTAAAATACAATTTAGTTAAATTCACTCATTTTACAGGTGGGGAAATGGAGGCCTGGGGACTGAAACTGGGTCAGTGCCGCCCGTGATCCACATGGTCCTGCTCGGTTCAGAGACGGGGTTTGGAGGGACCTGAAGGGGATTCAGCCTAGCACACCGTCCAGAGTTCTGGTCGGGGTCCTCTGTAAGGGTTGCACCCAGCTGGCCGCTGGAGAGCGTATGAACAAGGAGCCCCTTGCACTGCCCGGTTCAGGCCCCCTTGCCCCACCTGGGTCCCAACAGGGGCTCCCTGATGCCCCACCCCCTGCCCCAGTCTTCAGCCTCATAGCTCCTACAGTCTGGCCCATTTCTGGCACGAGCATTCTTATGGGCAAGTCTCATGGCCGCTGACACATCCACTCGTGTCTCTGCATGGTGTCCAGGGTGAAATCCAAACTCAGCACACCAGGTCCCACAGCGTGGCCCTGCCTCGTCTCCCACCACTCCCATTTCTTGTGCCTCCCAGCAGGCGTCCTGTACTACAGAATCTAGTCTCCCAGATGCCAACCGCCACCATGCCACAAGGCCATTTGCTGCTTCTTCCCCTGGGCCTGTCGTGCTTCCCCACACTTCAGGCTGTAACGTCCAGGGCACTTGGGAGGGCCCGCCTGACCGCTCTGTGCCATAGAAACACCCCTTGGGCCTCCTTCGGACCTCTGCTGCGGGCGACAGGAGTGCAGGCTCCAGAGTCAGGCTGCTTGGGTTCCAACTCTGGCCCCAACCGCGTGACCTCAGGCAACCTCCTAACCCCTCAGAACCTAGTTTCCCCATTTGTAGGCCAGGTGTTGCTCTTGCCTCACAGGGTTATTAGGTCACTCAGCGCAATGCTTGTTCGACCAAAGGTGAGCTCTTCATTATCCCATTCTGAAAATTACTGATTTTCAAGATTCTTTTCCCCACTGGCTGGAGGGCTTCTTGATAAGAGATTTGTTTTTCCGCTCAGGAACGCCAACACTCAGCATCAGCCAGCCCCACCCCTCCCCACCCCACCGGGCAACAAGCCCTGTTGTTCATCACAATGAAATGAGTCTGCGGGTAGACCTTCCTGGGCAGGGCTGCTATCTAACCTGCCTGGCTTCAGAGGAATCCATCTGCAGAAGTTGGTTTGATTGTTGCTGTGTCTTAACATAGATCGTAGATGAGTCTTTAGTGTAAGGCACAGGTGGCAAACACAAGGCCCACAGGCCAAATCCGGCCCTCCACGTTGTTCCTACCCAGCCACAGCGCCGAGCTCTCACTTAGCCATTGAGGAGTAGTTACATTTATAAAGTCCTAAAATTTCACTTGTCCCTTTGAAGGCAACCGTGAGGCTGATGTGGCCCCCAGTGAAAATGAGTGTGACACCCTGGTGTAAGGCAAACAGGCAGGGCACCCATCTTCCAGGAGCAGGGGAACACTTTGCTCCTGATTCACGACCATTCCTGGGAGCTGGGTGCTACACTGAGTACACAGATCTCCAGCAGTCTGACTTTTCAGGACCCACTTCTATCGGGAGGAGACTATATCCTCACTCCCATTCGCTGCAACCCAGATTCCGTTATGAACTCCAGGGACTATTCAGCCCCTTTCCCGTATCGCAGTGTTGTCATGAAAGGAATCTCTCGTATAAGGAGCACGGATCCAGGCCCAAGGACTGTCAGACGGGGTTTGGTGTCCGTGCTGGGGCACTGAAGCAGGTGTTTTCCTACTGTTAGCGCTTCGTCTTTGCACCAGTTCACTCCTGCTCCTGTTCTGCTTAGAAGTCTGCTGTCTGTCCACCTGGCCTGTAGCTGGAGGTTGTCTTGAGCTTCATTGACTTTCGGCACGTAGTATTTCTAAGATGGCGATTGTCAGGCCAGAAGGTCAACCAGAAATACCTGTATTCTTTCCCTGGAGGAAAAAGGACTGTCTGGTTAGGGTTGGGAGAAATGGTTACTGTTCTTTCTTTTTACTCTGCTCATATTTTTTAAGAAGAAAAGAAAAGCAGGTGGTGACAAGGAAAATCTCCACACAGTCCACGTGGTCGGCTGCTCCCCAGTGGGGCTGGCTGCCTTACACGCAGGCATTCGCCGGAGAGTAGAAATGGACTTTTGAAAAGACGGATGACCCAACAACAAACATTTGCCTAAGCATATTTGGTCTTTTCCAGATTGTTTTGTTTTTTTTTTTAACAAATGCCATATTTCACAGGTATTTCAGGATTTCTGTGGAAAGTGGCATGTATAATGCCTGGTGGATAATACCTTGTATTTGGCAGCTCTACGCTTTTGTCTGGGGAGTCAAGTTCATGAAGGTGTACTTTACACACAGCAAAATCCACCCTTTTTAAGTGTACAGTTCAGTGAGTTTTGATAAACGTGTGGTCATGTCACCAGCACAACAATCAAGATATAAAATATCCGTCACCCCTAAAAAAGATCCCTCATGAGACTTCGGAGTCAGTTCCCTCCCTTCGCCCCCAGTGCTGGCAGCCACTGCTCTGATTCCTGTCCCCCCAGTTCGCCTTTTCCAGAATGTTTTGTAAATGGAATGATTCATTTTGTAGTCTTTTGTGCTTAGGTTCTCCCACTAAACATAATGTTTTTCAGATCTACCTATGTTATTGGTAGGTGTTTTTTTTTCCTTTTCCTTTTTAAGCCTGGATTGTATTCTCTGGTGTGGATACATTCCAGTTTTTGGTTTTTGTTTTTTTGTCTATTTTTAAGTGGTTATTTATTTATTTTAGAGAGATGGGAAGGGAGGGAAAGAAACACGGATGTGCGAGAGATACATTGATCAGCTACCTCTCACATGCCCCGAACTGGGGACCTGGTCTGCAACCCAGGCATGTGCCCTGACTGGGAATCAAACCAGCGACCTTTCACTTTGCAGGATGACACTCAACCAGCTGAGCCCCACTGGTCAGAGCAAGATGAACCTACTCTTGTAAAAAAGGTTTACATTGAAAATACTAAGTGGATATAAAGGAAAATGTTATTATACCAAAACCATGGGCCATGGAATTGCAAATTTTTAATTTTTTTCTTTTGCTTATTTGTAGTTTCCAAATTTTTCCACATAAGCATAAATTAGTGTGCTCTGTTTATAGAGACAATACCTGAAATGTACACAATAAAACATTCAAACAGAACTGAAAAAAGATAAAAAGTTCAAACAACTTCCTTCTCTGCCCCACAGATTGCTAAGAATATCTATTATTTTTGTAAAAAAATTTTTCCAACCAAAACAAGGGAACTTCCTCCACACCAACCACCTGAATCATTTCTAGATGCCTTGTTCCTCACAACACTGCGACGATTTTCCAGGGCTGACCTGGGCCTCCACCCGAGAGTCTTCAGTGCCTCCAGCAGGTGGTCACACATCCCCCTCAAGGACCCTCTGGAACCAGCTCCCTACCGTTTCTTTGCGGTGCCTGCCTCATCTTGACAGTCAACACTGGATGCAGAACAGCTTTAGTTGTATCAACACCTTCACAAAATCCAAGAGTAAGAAAGACAGAGGGAAAGGAAAGGGGAGGGAGGAAAGGAAGGGAGAGAGGGAGGAAGAAGTTTCAATTCTTTCCTTCCCAGAGCTTGCACTACCTCTTTTATTAAAAAATAAATAAAATAAAAAAAGACTTCCAGCCAAGATGGAGGCATAGGTAAATATACTTTGCCTCCTCTCACAGCCAAAAGAAGGACAACAACAAATTTAAAAACAAAAATAACCACAACTGCCAGAAAATCGAACCGTATGGAAGCCTGACAACCAAGGAGTTAGAGAAGGACTATTTGTTCAGACTGGTAGGAGGGGCGGAGCCAGGGAGCCGGGTTGGAGAGGACTCTTGGCAAGGCGGCAGCTGGCAGAGAGGGCGTCCCACATTCACCTGCAGATAAACTGGGAGGAACGACCAGGGAGCGAGACAAGATTGAGCAACCCAGGGTTCTGGTGCCGGCGAAAAAGAGTCTCAAAACCTCTAACTGAAAAAATATATGGGCGTTGCAGTGGCAGGCAAAACTCCCAGCCTCACAGGAGTTCATTGAGGAGACCCACAGGGTCCTAGAACCTACACAAACCCACTGACCTGGGAATCAGCATCTGAAGGGCCCAATTTGCTAGCGGGAAGCGATTGAAAGAGGGCTGAGAGCCGAGCAAGCGCCATTGTTCCCTCTCGGACCCCTCCCCCACATATAGCGTCACAACCCAGCGACATGGGCTAACCCACCCTGGTGAACGCCTAAGGCTCCGCCTCTCATACGTAACAGGTGCACCGAGACAAATATATATTTTTAAAATATTTTATTTATTTTTAGAGAGAGACAAAGTGAGGGAGAAAGGGGGGGGAAACCTCTGTGTGAGAGATATGCCGATCTGTTGCCTCTCGCACATCCCCAACTGAGAACCTAGCCTGCAACCCAGGCACATGCCCTGACTGGGAATTGAACCGGTGACCTTTTGGTCAGCAGGCTGACACCCAGTCCACTGAGCCACACCAGCCAGAGCTACGTTACCTTTTTTAATGCTTCCTGCTAATGTAGAATGAGTTTGAGTTTGAGTTTTTTCTTTTTTTCTTTTTTTAATATATTTTATTGATTATGCTATTACAGTTGTCCCATTTCCCCCCTTCACTCCCCTCCACCCTGTACACCCTCTCCCACCCACATCCCCCCCATTTAGTTCATGTCTATGTGTCATAAGTTCTTTAGCTTGTACATTTCCCTTACTATTCTTACCCTCCCCCTGTCTATTTTCTACCTACCATCTACGCTACTTATTCTCTGTACCTTTGTAACAGGATGCAGCCAAGAGGGGAGCCTCAAATAGGGATCTGTAATAAGATCCAGAAGAGCCTGGAGATAATTGGCTCCACACCACAGGGCCACACCTGCCCAGAATCTGGCAGCTGTAGCCAGTTGTGAGAGGAGCCTGAAATGGGGCTTCAGAGGAAGATTGGCGCTGGGATTTAAACTGAGACGCGGCCGCCATTTGAAGGGGGAGAATCGTGCGCAGCCCTGAAGGGGGAGAACCATGCGCAGCCCTGAGAGAGAGAACCACACAGCTTTAGCAGAATGAAGACTCTCGCGACCCTGAGGGAGAGAACCACGCGGCTCTGGCAGAGTGGGGACTCCCGTGGTCCGGGGAGAGAGGACCACGTGCCTTTGCCAGAGTGGGGACCCCCGCAGCTTTAGGAGATACGGTACTCTGGACTGGGCAAAGGGGGAAGGAAGGAAGGACTGTGTCTGTTTGTGGGTGCTTTAAGGGACTTTAGGATTTTTGGTGAAGACATTAGGTCCCTACTTTAAGTTTGTATAACATTAAATAAATGTTTCCTTTCCTTTTCACAAATCTCTGGCATTGAGAGACGTCTTTCCTCTGGCGGCGGACATACGGACCTGGGGGCTTCTTTATATCGTCCCAGGCCCCCCTTGTTTGTTCTGTAACACCTTTTCCCCCTCTCTCCTCCTCCCACTCCCCTGTTGCTAACCCTCCATGTGATCTCCATTTCTGTGGTTCTGTTCCTGTTCTAGTTGTTTGCTTAGTTTCTTTTGGTTTTGCTTTAGGTGTGGTTGTTAATAATTGTGAGTTTGCTGTCATTTTACTATACATGTTTTTTTTCATCTTTTCTTAGATAAGTCCTTTTAACATTTCATAAAATAAGGGCATGGTGATGATGAACTCCCTCAACTTGACCTTATCTGAGAAGCACTTTATCTGCCCTTCCATTCTAAATGAAAGCTTTGCTGGATAGAGTAATCTGGGATATAGGTCCTTGTCTTTCATGACTTGGAATACTTCTTTCCAGCCCCTTCTTGCCTGTAAGGTCTCTTTTGAGAAACCAGCTGACAGTCTGATGGGAACTCCTTTGTAGGTTTCTGTGTCCTTTATCTCTTGCTGCTTCTAGGATTCTCTCCTTCATTTTTACCTTGGCTAATGTAATTATGATGTGCCTTGGTGTGTTTCTTCTTGGGTCCAACTTCTTTGGGACTCTCTGAGCTTCCTGGACTTCCTGGAAGTCTATTTCCTTTGCCAGAATGGGGAAGTTCTTCTTTATTATTTGTTCAAATACGTTTTCAATCTTACACGTTTGCTTTTCCTCTTCCCCTTCTGGTACCCCTATAATTTGGATGTTGGAACATTTAAAGATGTCCTGGAGGTTCCTAAGCGTCTCCTTATTTTTTTGAATTCTTATTTCTCCATTCTTTCCTGTTTGGTTGTTTCTTTCTTCCTTCTGGTCCATTTTATTGTTTTGAGTCCCAGTTTCCTTCCCATCACTATTGGTTCCCTGTGCATTTTCTTTCATTTCTTTTATGGTAACCTGCATTTCTTCATCTAATTTGCAACCAAAATCAACCAATTCTGTGAGCTTCCTGATCACCAGTGTTTTGAACTGTGCATCTGATAGGTTGGGTATCTCTCGGTAGCTGAAAAGGATGAGTTCTGGGGCATTGATTTGTTCTTCTGTTTGAGACATCACTCTCTCTCTCTCTCTCTCTCTCTCTCTCTCTCTCTCTCTCTCTTTGGTCTGGTTGCTCCTGTTACGGTGAGGGGCGGAGCCTTAGGTGTTCACCAGGGCTGGGCACCCCAGTCATTAGATTGTGATGTTGTATGTGAGGGCGGGATCCAGAGCGAACAATGGCGGTAGCTCCGTTCTCCGTGGGACCTCAGTCCCTTCTCTGGGATCCTGGGTTGAGCGCTCTGCCCTGTTCCACAATCCCCGCCTCACTGGGTCTGCCAGCTGCCGCTTGCATACTCAGGGTCCACCCGCTGCGATCTTGCGTGCCCCAGATGCCTTACACATCCCTGGTTGCCTTATGCGCCCAACTCTCTCTGCTCTGCGCGCTGCAACCCACGCCCAGCTGCTCGTCTCCGCCCCTCCTACCGGTCTGGATGAACGGGTCTACTTCAACTTCTTGGCTGCCAGACTTCCATTCAGATAAACTTTCTGTCAGTTCTGGGTGTTATTCTGCCTCTAAATTGTTGTTGTTCCAATCTTGGTTGTATGTGGAGGTATGGTGCGTCCACCTATGCCTCCATCTTGGGTGGAAGTCCGAGTTTGAGTTTTAAAGTCAGACGTGGGTTCGAATCTGCCTCTTGCCATCTGTGCTCACAAAGGGCACTCATTTGATGAGAATATTGGCCACTTGCTGTATACCAGCTCCAGAGCTGCTGTGTGGGACCTTGAGGAGGGTTGCTTCACTTCTCTGCGCCTTTGAGGTTCATCTGTAAAGTGGAGAAAGTGTCTGCCTTACAGGGTGGTGGTGCGGATTGAATGAGGTGGCCTGTGTGAGCCACCGAGCCCAGTGCCTACTGCAGAGTGATGCGTCATCACCTCTCACCTACCTTTGCGTTGTTAGTTTTAAGCCACAGCATTTGGAGAAAAAGAAACATGAAACATAATGAAATTTTCACTTCAGGACTAAATGAATGGCTAAACCAGTGGTTTTTGAAGTGTTGGTCTCTAGACCGATAACATCAGCACTACCTGGGAACTTGTTAGAAACGAAAGTTCTCGGGCCCCACTCTAGACCTACCCATCACTGCGTCAAGAACCCAGTGATCGGTGTTTTCAGTTCGGCCCTGGAGGGTGGCTTTGATGCATGCTCCAGTGTGAGAACCACCAGGCTCCCTACAGTGCCCCCTGCCTTAGAGAGGCCCGCTGAATAGGCCTTTAATAAATACAGCGCATGGCCAGCCTGTGGGGACCCTGCGAGATTCCATGTCTGCCAGAGATGCCCTTGGACTGTGGGCTGTGCAGCCTGGAAGTCGACCTGAAGTTAGGGACATCCCCGAAAACACCCCGGCTTTCCCCGGGAGCACCTTGTGACCCGGTCACCCTTGAATTTAGTGAAGAATTTTATTTATGTTCTTGAATTAGGGGTTTCCTCAATTTTTTCACCTTGCTGAATAAACAAGACACATTTGAGACTTCGTGGAGTGCTCTGTGCGGGTGGCGAAGGGAGGGGGAATTCTTCCCTTCGCACCTGGTAGTTCAGTTCAACCAGAGGTGCTCTCAGCTGCTCGCAACCGGGGAACAGCAGCCTCAGTGTCAAATGTTCTCGATGTCGAATACTCTGCCCCCTCGTCCCTTTGAGGACCATTAGTATACTGGTTAGATCTTTTCCATGGGTCTTTGGTTTGGAAATACTTGTCCCTGTAACTATGTACAAGACATGGTGCCAGGGTTGTGGGGGCACCGCGGATTAGGAGGCTTGGCCTCTCGTCCTTGAGGAACTTGAAGTCAACGTCAAGAAACTAGAGCAACACACAGGAAATCATAAATTCCTGCGGACAGGCTGTGAGCGGTGGATGAGGAGGATGCTGGATAGCAGTGCCCAGTGAGGAGAGGGAGGGAGTGGTCCAGGGGGCCTGGCCGCAGGCCCCGGCAGCCCCGAAGAGGGGGAGACCTAGGGCCTCGCTTCTCTTTCACCTGGCCCGAGTGCTGGGGAGCTCAAGAAGCTGCCTTTGGCCTCTTCGGAGAGACCCCTTACCTACTGTTGACTAAATAAAGGCTTAGAGAGGCTTATGGAATAAGGCGGCTTTCACATCAAAGGGCTCTTACAAAACAGCCTGGTGATGAGTTAAGTACAAATGAATCAGAAACAGATGGACTCAATTTCCTAGAAAATACCCCTGGGCTTCCACAAGAAGAGGGAAAGTGCTCAGCCAAAGGCATTGTGGGTTTCTGCTGATCCTAAAATATGCTCAGCGATTTTCCCTGAAACAGAGCCGAGAAACTGGGACTCTCTCAGGCTCCACGGCTTTGGGAACCCCGGGCTGGGATCCTGCCAGCCCGTCAGCTGATTCCCGGCAGCCCCCTCGCCAGCTCCCACCAGTGACCCTGACAGAGACCCCGAGCAGCGCGGTCCTGCTCTGGGTTTACAGAGGCTGGACAGAAGTGCCAGTGAGAACTTCCTATTTTCTGGGTTCGCTCCCTGGCTATAAAATTCAGGAGTTAATTTAGATGATCTCTTAAGGCCTTTTCAGCACGCGTGTTCCATGAGTAATACTGGCAATTATTGCCAGCATTCACTGAGCGATTCCTTATGCTAGGCGCTGTGTTAAGTGCTTTAGATACATTAGCTTGCTTTACTGCTTTTAGCAACCTGGAGTCCGAACTATAATTATCTCCATTTTATGGATGAGGAAACTGAGGCTCCGAGAAATTAAATGGCTTTCCCCAAGGCCCACAGCTGGTGTACAGTAGAACCTAGATTTTAACCAAGTGATAAGGCACCTCTTGGTAATTCTAGACTGTCAGTTCCTGGATTTGCATTCTTGTGGCAACCTTCTAGTCCTTGCGTTGGTACCAAACAGCCAGTCCCCTCTCTGATTGCCCTGCCTGAGGCTCTTATTATCTCAAATGTTTTTTGCACCTGTCCAAAGCCGCCTGAAAATGTAGCTGACCCTTGCTGACCCTCTACTCCCCCGGATTCCTCCAGGCCTGTGTGTAGATGCTAGGAGCACACAGCCTTGCTCTCAGGGAGGCGGATGTCGCCTGCAGGGCATGGTGACGGACGCCCACTGGAGGCGGTGTGTGGGAGTCCGGAAGGGACGTGTCTGGCCGACTGCGGACAGACACCAGGGTGAGGGACACTGGCAGGCAAGACGGGGCGGTGGTGCCACTGCAGCGGGAAGTGTCGCCTCGCAGTGGGTGGGAAGGGGCATGGCGCTTGTGGGAGAACTGGACATAGAGTAAGATGACAAGGGCTGTCTGGGGTGAGGGTTGGGGAAATGGCAGGAGAGGAAGCCGGGAAGACAGTCAGAGGACAGACTGTACCAGGCAGGCCTTAGCACCTGATCCCAAAAGGAATCGTGGGCAGGCGTTAAGCAGGAGAGTGATGGGAACATCGGTACCCGTCCTCTGGTCTTGCCCTTCTCCTTGCTGACTCCCAGCTCAAGTGGGAGTGAAGGCATTAAGGGCAGGGGGTGTGTCCAGAGCGCCCATAAGAAGAGCTCAGGCAGGGTTCACGAACAGTGCTGGTGCTGGCAATTGGGTGGTCTTGACCCTGAACATCCACCTCCCACAGAGGACCCAAGTCCTCTGACTTGAGACATCTAGAATAATCCAGAAAGCAAGTATCTGGGCAATGGTCCTTAACCCTGGCTGCACCGTGGAATCGCCTGGGGAGTCTTTGAAAAACACCAGTGTAGGATTCTGGTAGTTGGGGGTCCGGCATCGGTGTTTTCTGAAGCTCCTCAGGTAGTTCCCGTGCACGGCCAGGGTCTGGAATCACTGACAACCTCGGGTGTGCCTCACAGCCTCCCTGGGCGCGTGCCTGACCCCAGCCCAGACCTGTGAAACCAGCACGGAGTGGAATGGGGGCCGGGTGGGGGGAGTCAGGGAAGCTGCGTTTTTAACATGCTCCCCAGGTGATTTTTAACGTGCATACAATATTGAGAAGCCTTAATCCTATCATTTGGATACATTTGCCTTGGCTTCTGATGCAGTGTGAATCCTGGTGGGGGTGTGGTAAATGCTGACTAAGAGATTGATCAGAAAGGTGACCCAGGCGCAGCTCGAAACCCTTCTCATGACCCGGCAAGTGTTGATGGCTCCTCCACTCTTGGAGGAGCAGAGAGCAGAGCTAACAGTAGTTTGCGGAGTGTCTCACAGAGCGCTCTCACACACCACCCACTGCCAGGGCGCTCATCTGGGTAGGAGGGACAGAGCAGCCCTGTACTGGCTCCAAGCTCCTGGCCCCACCCCCACCCTCCGTGCCCTCCTGAGCCTCTCTCTGGTTGACTTGGTGGTATGGTCAGAGGATACAGGGACATGAGTGCCCGCCTGAGGGGTTCTTATCACGTACAAAGAGAAGTCATTCAGTTTTCCCGTAACAAATACTCCCCAAGGGTCTGCTTGCCACCAGGCACGCGCTAGGCCTTGGGGGCACCTTGTGAGCAAAACCAACCCCACAGGATTGCTCTGCATGTAGAGACAGACAGCAGATAGGCAAGGAAGTGCATGATTAACTTGCTGTGGGTTAGGATAGCAATTATTTTCATGCAAGGATAGGGAATGTGTGGAGGGGGCTTCCTATGGTTGTCAGGGAAGGTCTTGAGGCGACGAGGAAGCTAGTCCTGCAGGATGATAGGAGCCTGACCTGCAGTGAATGGAAGGCAGACAAGGGTGGGGTGTGCAAAGGCCCTGAGGCATGCTGGGTGTGTTTGAGAAACAAGGGGGCCAGAATGGCTGGAGAAGGTGAGCAAGGGGGAATGTAATGAGGGCAGAGGTTAGCAGGGTCCAGGCATCCGGGGCTGGCTAAGGAATCCAGTTCTTTAGCAGGAGAACAACCCGCATTTTATCTCCCAGGTAAGAGAGGGCATCAAGGGTTCGAGTGGTGAAGGAAAACAACATGTGGAATACCGTCTGCATTTCAGGGGCACGGGTGTCAAGTGTGACCTCGCATGTGGCCTGGGGCAAGTCCTTTCCCCTCTGCGCACCTCCATGTCCCACTGGGCCAGCGAGGTGTGTCCAGTGAGGTGTCCTGAGAGCCTCTAGCTGTCTCCCACGTAAACTGAAGATAAAGAAGTGCCGCCACTGGCATGGCCATGGCCGCGAAAACCTTTTGGAAGCCTTGTTGCTGGCACTTGCTCACAACTGAGTGGTCGTTGCTCTCCTGACCCTGCTGTTGCCCCCCTGACTCTGCTGTTTCCCCCAGGGCAGGCACCCAGGAAATACTGATTTACAGGGGCTGAGCTGGCCTTATTTCACGTGGTCTCATCCCTCTTCATCCCAGGAGAAGAGTGACAAGTAGCTGGGGGAGGGGGGAGAAGGAAGAGGGAGGGGGCTGGGGGGCTGGAGGCAATGTGCCTGTGTAGCTGGTGGGGACAGTGGTTGGGCTGAGGCTGGGAGCTGGGTGCTGAGAAGGTGTCATGTTTTATGAATGATTTCCTGACAGGTAGAGAGGCTGACTCAGCTGGCAGCCTCCCGTGGGCTGGTGTGTGGGGCCTGCGTTTCCGAGCCGAATACTATCTGCCTGGGGCAGCTGGCTCGGGGAAGGAAGGGCCTCCAGCTCAGTGGGGAGGACGACTGTGCATCCTTGGCGGTTTTTCTCCCTGGAGCTTTTCTTAGCTCCTCTGGGGTGGGCTGTGCGGGAGGGAGCGGGACCCACTTGGCCTCTCCCCTCCTCCTCTTTCTTTTCCTTCTCCCTGCTCCTCCCCACCCCCAGAGGCCTGCTGTCAGCAGCTTTCAGCTCCACTGTACCTCACACACACAGCATTGCCTTCGGGAGACCTATGTCTGTGGGAGACGATGAAGACTGCTCCCCAAGAACCCCTCTGCCCAGTTAGCCTCTGCCCCCAGGAGGCTGTGGGGGTGGGGGCTGAGCCCTCAGCAGTGAGGGAGGCAGAAGCGAGGGGGGATTCTGCTTTCTCCACCCACGCACCAGCCCCCGGGAGCTCTCTCCCTCGCTGGCTGTGCCGTCTCCCCCAGGCTGGAGAAATCATTTCAGAGAGAAGCCCGTCCGTGTGGCCAGGACAGGAGGGTTTTCAGGCCTGTCTCAAGGCCTGGGAAGAAGACGTGTGTTTCTGAGCGTGGGTGTGTTTGCCATCAGAGAGGGCAGAGAATCTGTGGAATGAATGTCCAGCTACCCAGCAGGTATCGCCGAGGCCTGTCATCTCTTGCTAGAGGCCCAGGTGGAATTTTCCATTCTGTAGGAGTTTTTCATTGCATTCTTACTACAACAGAAAGGAGCAGTTATTATTTTGCCCATTTTACAGATGCAGAAACAGTCTCAGAGAGGGGAATCCCTAACCCCAGCTGTGCCTGGAAGAGTCTGCATGACCTTGGGAAAGTCACGGGCCTGCCCGGGCCTCAGAGAATGGGGTCCATGACTCACATCCTGCCCCAGTCCTCAGGGCTCAGGGGAGATAGGACGCCCAGTGCTCTGGGACACCCAGTTTCCTCCTCGAGCGGTGATTAGATTGGGCTTGCTGTCGTTATCAACACTTGGAAGCAATTTGCAGGCGACTGCAGGCGGTGGAAGCAGGGGAGAGGAGGATGCCTCTGGGGGGACTAGAAAGTCTGTTTGCTAAGGAGCATCTGGGTCAAGGCCTCCTCCCAGGACTGTGTGCAGGCAGAGGCAGGCCTGCCCACCCATCCCGGTCTCCGTGCCCACCCCTGGGAAGAGGGATCAGAAGTGGCCAGGGTGGCTGGGGACGCTGGAGGGAAGCGGGAGAAAGTTGGCCAGTGCGCACACACTGGGTCCCTGGCAGCCCCTGTCATGGTCACCTTGGAACCAGCATGTGGCTTTTCCTCCTTCCAGACCTACGCTTACTGCCTGGGGGCCCATGGGCAAGTCACTGACCTCTCTGTGCCTCAGTTTCCCTATCTCTGAGATGGGAGCAGTGCCGACTCTGGGGCTGTTGGAGGAGTCCATAGAGCTAATTAATATGCGTTCTCGGCACCTACTGACAGCCATCGCTGCTGGGTGGCTGTTACTGTCACTGACCTAACACCTCGCCCGGCCCACCTCTTGCATTCTTTTGGACACTACCCTGGGAGTGACTGTCTCCTTTGTCACCTGGCAGCACCCTGGTGGGACTTCCACCTGAGCGCCTGACTGTACCCGAACTGTACATGCTTCTTCGTGCATGTGAGGGCCATGCGCCCCACAGCAGGCACCAGGTATTGTCGGACGGGCGTTTTTTTTAAAGGTTTTATTTATTTATTTTTAGAGAGGGGAAGGGAGGGAGAAAGGGAGGGAGAGAAATATCAATGTGTGGTTGCTTTTCACGTGCCCTCCCACCTCACCAGGGACCCGGGCCCCAACACAGGCATGTGCCCTAGACCAGGAATTGAACCAGTAACCCTTTAGTTCATAGGCTGGCACTCAGTCCACTGAGCCACAGCAGCCAGGGCTGGACGGGTGTTTTGACAGTTGTAGCAGGTGGAGGAGGGGAGGCAGGGCCTCTCCTTTTGCGGGCTTCTTGCCAGCCTCTCCATCACTTCTGCTGCTCTGGCTCCCTGAGGCCTCGTAGGCTAACTCCTGCTCAGGCCTCAGCACAGGTGTCCTCTGCCCCAGGAGGCTTCCCCTCGGGTTCCCCATTGTTGCTTATGACATCGGGCGCAGCAGGATGTTTGTGTTACCGCTCTAAAAGAACTTTTTTTTATTGATTTTAGACAGAGGAAAAGAGAGAAAAAAAGAAGCATCACCTTGTTGTTCCACTCATTCATGCCTTTATTGGTTGATTTTTTTTTTAGATTTTTTAATTTATTCACTCCTAGAGAAAGAGAAAGGGAAAGGGAAGGAGAAAGAGAGGGAGAGATACATCAATCAGTTGCCTCTTGCACACCCCCAGCTGGGGGCCTGGCCTGCAACCCAGGCACGTGCCCTGACTGGGAATTGAACCAGCAACCTTTTGGTTTGCAGGCCAGCACTCAATCCACTGAGCCACAGCAGCCAGGGCCTACTGGTTGATTCTCTTTTTTTTTTTATTTTAAAGATTTTATTTATTTATTTATTTTTAGAGAGAATGGTAAGGGAGGGAGAAAGAGAAGGTGAGAAACATCAATGTGTGGTTGCCTCTCATGCACCCCCAACTGGGGACCTAGCCCACAACCCAGGCGTGTGTCCTGACTGGGAATTGAACCAGGGACCCTTTTGTTCACAGTCCGGCACTCAATCCACTGAGCCACACCAGCCAGTGCTATTGGTTGATTCTTATATGTGCCTTATTGAACCCACAACCTTGGTATATTGGGATAACACTCTAACCAACTGAGCTACCTGGCCAGGGTGACCCCTTTAAAAAAAAGGTTTTTTTTAATTTATTGATTTTAGAGAGGGGGAGAGAGAGAAACACCAGTTTGTTTTCCACTTATACACATTTATTGTTTGATTCTTGTATGTGCCTGACCAGGTATCAAATCCTCAATACTGGTATGTCAGGACGATGCTCTAACCCACTAAGCTACCCAGCCAGGGCTGTGTGTTAGCCCTGCTATTGTCTTTCTCTCCTTAGCCCAGAGTTTGACACTGAGTGAATGATGAAAGAAAGAAGAAAGAAAGAAAGAAAGAAAGAAAGAAAGAAAGAAAGAAGAAAGAAAGAAAGAAAGAAAGAAAGAAAGAAAGAAAGAAAGAAAGAAAGAAAGAAAGAAAGAAAGAAAGAAAAGAGAAAGAAAGAAAAGAGAAAGAAAGAAAGAGTACTATAATTACATGGATACAAACTGGAGGTAAAACTGATGTGAGGACCCAGATTCCATGGGGCCTTGCTCACCACAGCAAGCACTGCTCCTGGAGGGTAGGAGGGCTGAGGGCCGGAAGGATCTTAGATGAGGCAACCCCACCACAACCAGAATGGTGTTACTGAAAGGCCTTCCTGTCGCCCCCTGAGGGCTGAGGGAGAGGAAGGTAGGAGACCAGATCAGCGGCTGCTGCAGCCTCTTCATCCTCTCCTCCTTCCTCCCTAGGCCTCGCCCTTTCTAGAACGGTGTTTTGTCAGGTCAAAGCCCAGGTCCTCACAGACTCTCATTGTGCACATCCTGGGGACCAGGAGAACGTTTCTTTTACATCTTTAGTTCTTTTCTCCTTTTTGAAAGACTCACTAAATGGGACGCTACTGCACCGGGGATGAGAAGGCAAAAGTGCAATGCGCCCAAGCGAGAGGGCTCCCAGGGCCTGGGGCAGCCCCGCCGGGCGCACGCACCTCGGGGCGGGTGCTAGCTCGCAGTGTGGTGGAAAAGGGAATGTAGCGTGTGTCCCCACACTGATTCGCATTGGAGCAGCTGGCCAGACTGGAGGGGAAGGCGCTGCAGGAAGTCCGCAGGCTTTTGGGGGTGGGGAGCGGAGCAGCGGGGGCAGGAGGACAGCCTAGGAGTGACTGGGTCCTGTGAGGTAGCATCCTCACTTTCTGTCGTGGGTGGGAGTCAGACTGACCCTCCGGGCAAGCCTTGGGCCCTGCTATTAACAGCCTCTGCTCTGCACTGACCTCAGTGTCCTGGCCATGCCACCAGGGGTGGGCCTTTGGGAGAGGGTGTGGGGGCCGGAAGCACCTGTTGGTTGATGATGTCATCCAAGACCCTCCATGGAGGTGAGGGCCCCTGGCCCAGATTCCTTCAGGTGGAGACACAGTACTGGGGGGGTGGGGGGAGAGGGGCCAGGGTCGCCCACCAGGAGGGCCCCAAACCTGGGGAAGACAGAGACAGGGGCCTGAGGGAAAAGGGTAAGTGGCAGATTCACAGGAGGTGGGAAGGAAAGATTGCATTTAGAGACGTGGAAACAGGCAAAAATGCAGAGAGCAGAGCAGGCAGCTGGAGAAGTTAGAGGGCTGGGACCTGCACCCTAAGGGTGAGGTCAGCACCTAATGCATTTACTTTGTTTAGGTTACTCTGGGACCCTGGTTCTGCCACGGTCTATTTTATGGCCTTGGCTGTGCAGGACCTCAGCTTCCTCACCTGTTTATAGGGTTTATTGGAATAATAAGATTTACAGCATCAGTTTGTCAAGAAGCCCACAAAAGACATTGTACAAATTTCAGATTCTAACAAACTGAATTTTGATTGAGGAGCTTTGAGAGAAGACCTGGACGGAAATAAGCCCAGCAGAACAATATAAGGATTTAAGAGTCAGGATTACAGCCCTGGCTGGCGTAGCTCAGTGGATTGAGCACGGGCTGGGAACCAAAGTGTCCCAGGTTCGATTCCCAGCCAGGGTACATTCCTGGGTTGCAGGCCATAACCCCCAGCAACTGCACATTGATGTTTCTCTCTCTCTCTATCTCCCTCCCTTCCCTCTCTAAAAAATAAATAAATAAAATATTTTAAAAAAAAGTCAGGATTACCTGATTTTGGTAAGCAGCCTTGTTTGTGAGGACGTGAAACATGCAGATATTGTCTATCACAAAAGCTTGGAGGGGGAGACGAAGTCCTTTGACAAGGGCTGGGTATTGGTTTTTGTCTTTTAAACCCAAGTGTGCTGGGCTAACCTGATGGATCCTTGACCTAAAGGCGCCCTCTAGTGGTTAGTTCTAAAAATACTGAATGTTCTTTAGCTTGCTTTTTCTGTCCTATTAAAACAATATATTCTACTCCCACCCTCCCCAGTACCAAACAAATAACTCCAAATCCAACATGTTTTCTGTAGGAAAAATTCCTAGAAGAACAAGACTGCATTGGTGGTAGACACGAGCATTTCACCTGTAGGCAGGTTACATCTAATTCTCTTTCCAAAAATACTTTGCACCAATTTGTGTTCCCTTTTTGGCTTATTTACTATGCATGCCAAGATGAGACTGGATGGATCACTTCCTCACAGTGTCCTGTCCCTGAAATGAAAGAGCTGGGTTTTTTTAAAAAAGAAAGAAAATGCTATGGAGCCAGTCTCTTCTAAAGAGCATGAGCCCTGCTTTGCACTCACAGAGCGGGGCTGTGGTCAGAGCCGGCGCTGAGCTGGCAAGGGCCGGGGAGGCAGCTGTGGGGAGGCAGCCCAAGGTCACGCAGCTAGTGGGTCTCAGCTGGCTTCGCTTGCCAAGCCTCTCTTATCTCCAAACCCTTTGCGGCCCCTACTCTCCCACTCCCACCCCCAGCTTCTTCATTCATTTCACCAACAAACATCTCTAAGTGGCTACTGTAACCAGTCTCTCTTCTTCATGTCGGGGACGCCACCATGAGCAAAAGCAGATGTGTCCCTGCACACTTGACGAATCTCACAGATAAACGTGTAATGTAAATGGAGCTAAATGGCTGGCTGGCACAAGAGGTACAGATGAGTGCGGTGTGGGGGAGCCCGCCCTTGGCCAGGCACCGCCTCCATCTGCGTCCCGAGAGCACACAGTGACCGTGCGGAGTTTGACGCAGTGGGGGTGACTGCGTGAAAGACTGAGCGGGAAGGTCAGTGCAGGCTTTGGGAGCGGCTAGGTCTCCCTGTCCCTCGAGGGCCCCATCTGGGCCTCCTGGCCCCCAGGACCTGCTGTGGCTGGGGTTCCCCAAATGTGGGGAGCGGGTGGCCGTTACGCCCACCTCCAGCAGCTAAGTCTGAAGCCCTGGCCACTTCCTCCCTTTGCTCTCCTTGTGGTTTGCTGGTGGGGCTAAGACATCTGAGGCATCTCAGTGTGGAAGAGAGAGGGAGGGGACAGCTGGACTGTCCTAAGAGGAGCCATGGACATTCTAACTCTCAGTTTGTCCCTGGTTCTGGAGGCCTCGTCCAGCCTCTTCCTACCATTTGTCCCGGACTCAGTCTCATCAGGAGGGAATCTTCCAGGCTTCTCCCCAGCCCCCTCCCCACAGTGTCTCTCCCCATCCTCCTCCCCACAGTGTCTCTCCCCACCCTCCCCACAGGCTGTGAGGTGGGGCAGAGAGGTACCTGGCCCTCACTGCAGAGGGGCCTTGCGGCTGGGGGTCGGGGTGTGGGGATGCTGCCTGTGGACACTCATTTCCAGCCCTGTTGTTTGTCCTGGTTTCATTCCTCCCCTTCTCAAGTCCTCCTGGGTCCCCCAGGCCTGAGGCACGTCTCAATCAGAACCCATTTTCCACCCAACAGTATGTACTAGGCTCCTACCCAGTGTGGGTTCTGGTTAGACGGGGGGAACAAAGGGTGGGACCAGCCTTCTGAAGCTCACTGCCCAGTGGAGGGACAGCAGAGCCAGGCCAAGTCAGTGGGAGAAGCACTTTTCTGGAACTGTGTGCACTAAGTGCTGCGGACTTGGGGGAAGATGGGGAAGCGGGGGAGGTGGTCAGAGAAGGGTCCATGGCTTTCTCTCCTGGATTTCCGAAGACAAAGCCTGGAGTGACGAGAAGTTAGGAAGAGAGAAAGAGAAAGGAAGCAAGAGATGGAGAAACACACACTATGGTTATTAATTATGGTTAATATTTCCCCACAGAACTAAAAGCATTTAAGTTGAAGGACTATATTCTTTATTCTGAGATGATGGCCTTCCTAAATTTTGGTGTTTTAATGTCCTTTCCAGAAGATACTTTTTAAAATTAAAAGATCTTATTTATTTATTTTTAGATGGAGAGGAAAGGAGAGAGAAAGAGAGGGAGAGAAACATCAATGTGTGGTTGCCTCTTACGTGCCCTCTACTGGGGACCTGGCCTGCAACCCAGGCATGTGCCCTGACTGGGAATCAAACCAGGGACCCTTTGATTCGCAGGCTGGTACTCAATCCATGGAGCCACACCAGCCAGGGCTGTTGTTTGTTTTTTATTGAGGTAAAAAGCATAACATGAGATCTGCCCTCTTAACAACATTTTACGTGTGTGGTACAGTGTTATTAACTACATGCACAGCGCTGCACAGCGTCCCCCTAGAACTTGCTGGTCTTGTATAACTAAAACTCTACCCATGGAACAAGGACTCTGTGTTTCCTCCCCCTCCAGCCCCTGGCCACCACCATTCACTTATGTTTCTGAGTCTGACTGCTTAGGAGCCTCCTATGAGCGGACTCGCGCAGCATTTGTCCTCCTGTGACTGGCTTTTCTCACCCAGCACAACGTCCTCAAGGTGCGTCGTGCTGTAGCACGCATCAGAATTTGTTTCTGTTTCATGGCCGAATAATGTTCCACTGCATGTATACACCACATTTTCTGTATCCACTCGTCAGCGGAGGGACATGTAAGTTGTTTCCACTTGTTGGCCGCTGTGAATAATGCTACAGCGATGTGCGAGTGTGAATGTCTCTCTGAGGTCCGGATTTCATTTATTTTGGATAGGTACCTAGAAGCAGGATCGTTGGGTCACAGGTAGTTCTAATTGAAGTTTTTTTGGAGGGACCCTCATACTGTTTTCCCTACCAGCTGTACTATTTTACATTTCCAACAGCGTGCAAGGGCTCTCTTTTCTCTATATCCTGTGATACTTGTTAACTTTCGTCCTTTTGATGACGGTAGTTCTTCTAACGCACGCACAGCGCCATCTCACGGCGGTTCGCACCTGCATTCATTGCCCTGGCAACGAGGGGTGTCGAGCCGCCTTTTCACGACCCTCCGGGCTGTTCGTGTGTCTTCTTTGGAGACATGCCTTTTCAGGCCCTTCACCAATTTGTTAATCAGGTTATTTGTTTTTTGTTTTGTTTTATTTGCCGTTGAGTTGTTGGGGTTCCTTATACATTTTGGGCATTCATCCCTTATCGGATATGTGGTGTGCGGATATTTTCACCCGGTCTGTAGGTTACCTTTTCATTTCGCTGATCGTTTCGCTTGCCGTGCAGAAGCTTTTCGCTTTGGCTCAGTCCCACTCGCTTGTCTTCTCTCTCGTTACCTGTGCTTTTGTGTCACACCTGAGAGGTCATTGCCAAAATCAAGGTCACAAAGTTTTTCTCATGTGTCTTCTTCTAGGAGTCTTATAGTTTCAGGTGTTGCTTTTGAGTCTTCAACCCACTTTGAGTCAATTTTTCTGTGTGGTGTAAAAGAAAGGTCCGATTTTATTCTTTTACATGTGCATGTCTGGTTTACCCAGCACCTTTTGTTGTTCGGTTTTAGGGACCTTTCTTGGCAGAATAACAAAACTTCAGTCCTTTGCAGGTTCCCCAAAGCTTTTTTAAAAAATGCTACTTACCTGTGAAATATTGTGAAACTTCATTATTTATAATAATAACTTTAGCTTTTTTATAGCTTTATTAAAGTCACAAAATATATTTTTAAAATCAGGAATGTGGTCCAGAATCTACATGCCTGTTATAAGAGGAGCTGGTCCATCAAGAATGTTCCAGAAAATATGAGCCAGAGAGCCCATGTCCTTGGAGGACACATCCCAGTCACACTGTGAACACTTGGGAGTCCAGGGCTCCTCAGAGAAGGTGCTCAGGTGACACTTCTCCACTTCTCTGCAGCCAAGGGTGCAGGGGTCAGAGAGGTGACAGCCTGGGCCTGTGTCGCTGAGCAGCTCAGGCAGAGGCAGGCCCAGCCCAGGGTCTTGGTTTGGAGGCCAGCGCCCTGTTGGCTGCTCTGTTTCCAGCGTGTACCCCCTGTCTGCGCTGAATGAAACCTCCCTCCTGCGGGGGCTGGGAGTGGTTTGAATCCATCTCAGTGAGGTTCGTACCATCTCAACACTGCCTGCAGCTGCCTGCCAGCGCAGTAACGTCTGAAGGAGGGATAATGGGCAGTTCACCTGAGAGGTGGTTCGGAGGAAGAGCCAGAAATGAGAAAATTCAGATTCTGCTTCCCGTTGTGCCTCAGGTTTGCTGGGAGTCCTTGGACAGGTCCTTCCCTGTCCTGAGGCTTTGATTATCTTGTCTGTTAATAGTAACAATAATTGATACCATGTAACGAGCACCCCCTATGTGTCAGACTCTGCTCTTAGGCACTTTTTTAGGTGTAAACTCATTTATTCCTCCCAATCAGCACCAGATACAGAGATTACTAATGCCTGTAGTAAGCAGATGAGCAAACAGAAGCCCAGACAGGTCAAGTACCTTGTCCAAGGTCACACAGCTCGGTAGAGGGCAGCAGAGACTCAGATTCAGGCTGCCCAACCCGAGACCACCTAATGACTGTGTGGTACTGAGCAGCAGGAGGTTTATTTTTTCTCGCTCAGAAATGCTGTGATTCTGTGAGATGCACAAAGTGGCAGCCATTTCGGTTCTAGGCCCTTTAGCAAAATGTTTCTGGTTGAGTTCCTCTGGGCTTTGTCAGACAGCAGCCGTGCAGGTCTCTGCCCGGAAGGAAGGCAGCTTTGGGACAGGTCACCGGGAGGCATTCTGGCAGAGGGGGGATGAGAAGCAGAAAGAAAGGGCAAAGCCCGCCTCACTGCCTCTCCAGGGCCACTTCAGCGCCCCCTGCAGCTCCACCGCGGCCACGCTCCATACAAGGTCCAGGCCACCTTCCGTCCTCACCTGGGTGTCTCCGTGGGCAGCCAGTCTCGCCTGCTCTGAAGTGTTACAAGTGGTGCCAGAGTCAACCTCTGAAGACAGCAATCAGTCACATCCCGCCCCTGCGTAAAGCCCTCCCATGGCTTCTTGAAGCTCTCGGAATAAAACCCAAGGTGACCCCTGCCCACCTCTCTGAGCTCATCTCACACCGCCTCCGCTGTGCAGTCCCAGCCTGTGGCCACTGGCCATATGGGGCTGCTGAGCACTTGAAACGAGGCCAGTCTGAATTCAGAGGTGCTCGTCCGTATAAAAGACACACCAGATCTCACAGCCATAGTACCAAAAAAAGAGATTGCAAAATATCCCAGTAATTTGTATATTGATTGTATGTTGAAATGATAACGTTGTAGGTATGTTGGGTTAAATAAAATGTATTATTAAAATTAATTATTAAGCCCTGGCTGGCGTAGCTCAGTGGATTGAGCACGGGCTGGGAACCAAAGTGTCCCAGGTTCGATTCCCAGCCAGGGTACATTCCTGGGTTGCAGGTCATAACCCCCAGCAACCACACATTGATCTCTCTCTCTCTCTCTCTCTCTCTCTCTCTCTCCCCCTCCCTCCCTCCCTTTTCTCTCTAAAAATAAATAAATAAAATCTTTTAAAAATTTAATTATTAAAATATATTATTAAAATTAGCCCTGGCTGGTGTAGCTCAGTGGATTGAGCTCTGGCTGCAAACCAAAGGGTCGCTGGTTCGATTCCCAGTCAGGGCACATGCCTGGGTTGCAGGCCAGGTCCCCAGTGGGGGGTGTGTGAGAAACAACCACACATTGATGCTTCTCTCCCTCTCTTTCTCCCTCCCTTCGCCTCTCTCTAAAAATAAATAAATAAAACCTTTAAAATACATATATATATAATTAAAATTAATTTTATTGTAGTTACTAGGAAATTGTGAATTCTGTGTGTGGCTTGCGTGCTGTTCCCGTTGGACAGCGCTGTTCTAGGTGCACTGGCTGCCCTTTGGTTCCTGGACCACCGAGCTCTCCCAGCCTCAGGCAAGGCTCTGCATCCTCATCCCTCTTCCCACAGCTCTCCTCACCACCCCCTTTCTGTCGCCCCGCCCCCCACAGCTGCTTCTCCATGGCATCATCACCGAGAACTCAACCTACCCTGGGCATGTTTATTTTCTTTTTTTCCCCACAGAGTGGAGCCCCTGTCCCCATCCCTCCCAGCAGGCGCTGGCTCTAGGCTGATAGGCAGTCAGAGGCCCCGGGGAGGGAAGGCTGGGGACTGGCCTGAGTTTCTCAGCCTGGATCTGTGGGAAGGGGTCTTCACAGCTGAGGGCTCTGCCTGCTGCTGGCCAGGGTTCAGCTGAAGCAGGAACAGTGAGCAGTGGCTGTAACAGAACACATGGTCTGCCTAGGGCCAGCGAGGACCAGAGGGGGGGCTGTGTGGGTGGCACCACTGAGGCACTGCCGGGGACACGTAGGTGCTCAGGTCATCCCCTTGTCCTTGTGAACGGCACCCCCATCAGCCCCCAGCGCAGGACCCTGGCCACAGCAGAGACAGCAGGAAGGCATGGCCTCGGCTCCCGAGCAAAGGGCCCCCTCTGCAGGAGGACATCGCCTCATTCTGTGTTTTCACCCTGAGGCCTGCAACTTGAGCAGGATCCGGAGGAGGAGGAGATACCACCATTTCTGTGAAAAAGGCCTGTGGGTTTTAATTGACTGCAAGCTCTAAAATAGCACAGGAGGAGAGCAGAAGCTTCCAGGACCAGGAGGGGGCTGCCAGGATCACCACTGGAAGGAAGTCAGGGCACTGTTCTGGGAACTCGCCTAATTTGGTGGCCAGCTCGATGATCAGGAGCCCCTTTTATGCAAACCACTGCTGTGGCGCAAACCCAGCGGGTGGAGGGTGAGAGCAGGGCGGGGCAGGAGGAGGGGCTGGCCAGGAGCAGGGCTGGATCCCCTTGGGAGGGCGAAAGCTGGCCTCTGTCCTCTTCCAAGCCCTGATCTTGAATGGACCCAGGCAGCTTTCCTAAGATGGGAGGCAGGGGGGTGTGTGGAACAGCAGCACCGCTGGGCCTTTACCTCTCAGGTTAGAAGAAATTCGAAAGGCTGGGGGTGGAAGGGCCCAGGGAGACCCGGTGGGGTGGACCAGGGGCTCCTGTCCCACATCAGGAAGCTGAGAGCCTGCCTCATGGTGAGGGGGACAGAGCCTACCTAGCTCTCCTCCGGGGCCCCTGCTACAAGCAGCAGCTTCGAAAGAAATGCAAGGAGCCCAGAAGATGGCTCCTCTCACACAGCAGACCATGAGCGTTCTGACCTTGGCCTTCGTGAGCAAATGTACAGGCTGCAGCGGACCCTTCCAGGCGGCCTGGGCTCCCAGAGGGCCTTGTGCCCTCACTGGTGCCTCCGCAGGGAGCGTCCTCTGGACCTGCCGCCCTCGGCCTCCGGCGCCCCGGCCTGGGTCTCCTGTGGCAGCTCTGCCCAGCTGCCCAGCTCCGCATGGAGGGTGGGGGTGGGGGTGTTAGGGGGTTGGGCTCGAGCAAGGGCAGTCCTCTAATCTGCTTTTTGTTTTACGTCTAATTAGAAAAGCAATTCGTACTCATTGTAAAATGTGGAAACCACAGGAAGGTAGAAAGGAAAAAATTAAAATCGTTTGTCATCCCACTGCCCAGAGATAACTGTGGTTGCTATTTTGTTGTATTTCTCCCCAGTCCTGTTTTTCTATAAGGATCACACGCATGTACATATGTGTGTGTTTTAATTGTGATCACACTCTATAGCTGTCTTTTTCTTCCCCACATTACATTATATTGTGAGCACTTTCTTACAACATTAAAATTTTCTTTACAGTTATTTAATGGAGATATCATAGTCTGTTAATAATTTATGTAGCAATTCTTTTTTTTTTTCCATCTTGATCCTTTTTTTACCAAGGGAATTTGGCAGTTTTTAAAATTTTACTTAACAACATAAGTCCAACATTTCTTGGCTGCCGAAATGGAAGTTGTGGGGTACCCTATCTGGCATTCACACTCAGAGGGACCCCTCAGTCTAATATCTGGGGTGATGGCAACGGTTGAGCATTTGGAAAAAAACAAAAAAAGTAAGACCCGCCCTCACTGGGGAGGTGTAAGGTCTGGCACGTGCCTGAGGCCATGCCAAGCCCCGGCTGGAGGCTGGAGCGCGTTGTCACCGTCACCGGGTGGGTCTGGAGGCGCTGGTCCTCCAGGGCAGCATCCTGGGCAGCATCCTGGGACGTGGGCGGGTGGAAAGCGCTGAGCGTCCCCGGCTCACGTTTTGCCTGCGCCGCGGGTCGGCGGTGTGATCTGGGGCGAGTCCTTTCACTGCTCCGCTTCTTCCTTTCCGAGGCTGTAAAATGGACCTTCAGCTGGAGTGGCTGGAATCGGATGCCCTGGTGCTGCCTCTCCCCCCGCCCCCGTATTCTGTCGGCGGGGAGCATGGGGACAGAGGCATTGTGGGAGCTGCCTGCGAGAGCCGTGGGGCCCCTCCCGGCTCTGAGATTCCCCAGCCACTCGAGTCTGTGGCTACACCCCGAGTGGCTGGTCCTTGCTGGCCTTCCATTGTCCAGACTCCAGACGCCCTCTTGAACAGCTCCGGCCTCCCCAGGGCCCTGACTTAGTCCCTAGGGAAGATGCTAATCAGCTTCCCACCCTTTTGGATCCCAAGTGTGACTCTAAGGGACCCCTAGGTAGGTCTGCTGTGTCCCCTAACCCTTCCGGAGGAATTCCCCATTGCATGCAGGGCTCAGGCACATGCATGCAGGGTGTCTGGAGGCTCAGGGCTGAACACACTGGGAACATAGGCTTCCGGAGTCGGGAGCCTCGTGTTTCTCGTGTACTTGGCACCATCAGTGCCCAGCACTGGGCCTGGCCTGCAGTGCACCCTCAGTAAATACTAGCAGACCCAGGCAAGTGGTAGCCTCTGCCTGCCTCAGTTTCCCTTTCTGTTTTGCTAGGTGATAAACTGTGTGAAAGCAGAAATGAGTCTGGTTTACCTAGGCCTCAATGCTCAGCACATGGAGTGGTCCATGCATTTTGTAAACAAACAGGGAACAGATAGATTGAGGAGGAAGTCGTGGCCCGAGAGAGTGAGAGCTCACGATGCAGCCCCTCCCTCCCCCCCACCTCCCTTCCACAGAGGCCCCTTCCTTCCCTCTGAGGGGTTTTGGATGGTCCTTTCCTCTGCCCACCCTGGTTGAAACTGGCCACCAGGAACCTCTGAGGCTTCCTGGCTGTGAGACTTTGGAAAAGTCACTTGGCCTCTCTGAAGCTCCATTGCCTCTTCTGTAAAATGGGGCTGATATGACTCATTGAAAGCATTTTGTGGGGCTTGGTGCTGGATTGCCCAGCACAGTCTGTGCCTGGCAGGTAGTGGGCACAGGTGCGGAAGCAGCCCCGCTTGGTGGTAGTGCTCGGCCCTCTGTCCGTGGTGTGAGATCTCTGATGAGCCGGCTGACGGATTGCCGATTGGCTGATGGAGGGGCATGGGTTGATCTTGGGCTGGGAGAGGAGGCGGTGAGGGGTTACGGTTCCCCTGAGGCCCTGGCAGCTGTCCCTGCACTTTGCCCTTGGCTGGGTCATTTGGTGCCCTTTCTCCTGCATCAACTGTGACTGGGGGGCTCGGCTGGGGGATGGGCCCAGCTCCCAAGGAGAGCTGTCTCCTGTCTCCCTTGCAATGGGGAGCCTCCAAGAGCTTCCCCACCAGGCCGCCCATTTAGGGCACGGACAGCAGCTGCAGAATGCAGGCCCCCAGGCCCCTTAGCCTGTCACTCAACTCTCTGGGCCTCCAGACTTTGAAATGGAGGAGATACAATCAAACTGAAGATTTACAGGTCAGGAGAGAGGAGCAGATGAGATAGTGTATATGAAAGCGCTCTGGCCTCTGTCATGGATACTCCCAAGGTTATAATACAATAGCTCTATTGACATCACTGGGAGCCAGCCCACAGAGGTGGGGGCATGCCCGGGGCCCTGTGGCGCCCAGGCCAGGCTGCCTGGCCCTGACATGTGGCTGCTGCGGGACATGGACAAGTGACTTTCCTCTCCCAGCCTCAGTGTTCTCATCTGCAAAATGTGGCAGCCCCCCTATTGGGTTCCTGGGAGGATCCACTGAGGCCACAGGAGGCCAAGTCTAGTCTCAGAGTTAGCGACTGCTCCTGGCACACCTGCTTTGGGGACTGCAGTTTGCCCATCTGTAATATGAAGATGATGATCCCACCCATCACTCAGGTCACCCGGAGGATTCAAGAAATCAAACCATGTAATGTGCATAGCTTGAGTGTTGGACACATAGAAAGCACTCACTCAGCTGTTATGATGGAGGTTTTTTGCTGGTTGTAGCAAAGCCAGTCAGGATGAGAACCTGTTCCCACCCCTACCTGCTCTGTACCTACGTGCCTCCTCCTTGCTCATGACAGAGACCAGTATGGATGGGAGCAGAGTGACCCCCATTGGCTCACCCAGCCAGAATTGCATTTCTAGTGTCTTTGGAGCACCAGGGCAGTGGGACTGCTCTGCAGCAGTTGCCACCAGCAACCTGAAGGGGGCAGAGTCTCTAGGAAGCCACCATGGGGGTTAGGCCTTGAGGACTTTATTCAGCTGGGGGCTGAGCAGGTGAGCAGATAGTGAACCTTGACCTTCTCCAAACCTGCCTCTGCGCCATCTCCCAGCTGCTCCAGCTGCTCGAAGTCCACCTTTCTCCTCATACATGTCCCACCCCCAAGGGGACCCCGAAGCACAGCAGCTAGCTTTATCCTTCCTTCTGGCTATGGAAGCAACTCCTATTCATTGTGGGAAAATAATGTGAAAGTTCAGAAAAATATAGCACCCCAAGCCCCAGACTTCCAGGTGTTTTTGTGCAAATACACATAGACATGTAATTCTATTTAAACTTTGGATCAACTGAACATTACATACAAGAGTAGAATCTTGTGACACTTGGTTTTCAAAAACTGAAATGAGTATACTTTATTTTTAAAACCTTTCTCTTTTAAAAAATATTTTGTTTATTTATTTTCAGAGAGAAGGGAAGGGAAGAAGAAAGGGAGAGAAACATCAATGTGTGGTTGCCTCTCACATGCGCCCCCAACTGGGGCTGAACCCACAACCCAGGCATGTGCGCTGACCTGGGAATTGAACCAGCGACCGTTTGCTTTGCGAGATGTTGCCCAAGCAACTGAGACACACTGGTCAGGGCCCCAAGTATTCTTTTTGATGCTAGTGTACATGAAATTATTTTACCAATTATATTTTGAAGTGTTCATTGCAAGTGTATAGAGATACAATTGACTTTTGTATGGTCATCCTGTGTCTTGCGACCTTGCTGAACTCATTTATTAGCTCACATGTGCACACATACACACACACACATTAGATTCTTCAGGATTTCTTCTTCCTTTGCAATATGGATTCCTTCTTTTTCAGCCTGAGTGCCCGAGCTGGAACTTCCAGGACTACGCTGAATAGAAGTGGCCAAGAGCACACATCCCTGTCTTGCTCCTGCTCTCAGGGGGTAAGCATCCAGTCTTTCATCTTCAGACAGGGTGCTGCTGGTGAAGACTTGTTTCTGGATTTCCTGAAGGGTTGGCTGGTTACACCCTCACTACCGACTGCGTGTGAGAAGGACCCCTGTCCTCTCGCCCCTTGCATCAACATGGTAGACCCAAATTTTAGAGGCAAGAAACTCGGGGCCAGAGAGGGGAAGTGCTGCAGGCCTCATCCTACAGCTGCTCAGCTGCCTTCCCTCCAGGGACCATCCAGCTGATCATACTCACTGGGCAGGGAGCCTCCGGGACACTCAGTTTTCCCTCCACGACCCACCAAGAGCAGCCACGGGGACAGAGGGAAGTCTGGGTTCTGTTCCAGGCTCTGTTCTAGGCTTGGCCACTGACTTTTGGTACCACCTTGGGCCTCCGTTTTCCCAGCTGTGCAGTGGGATTGATGGCATCGTACATTTTGAAGTCCTCTAATTTTGACTACCCACCTTAAACCCACAGTGGCTTCTACCACTACCCTTATGGGCCACCAGAGGGCGCCCCAGACCAGCAGTTGGCCCTGCTTGCTGCACAAGAGCCCGAGGGAGGCTGAAAGGCAGGGCCGCTAGTTTTGCTTCCATGGGCTTCCTTGTGGCTAGACCTGCCCAGGCCCTCTGGCAGAGCGCCGAGCGCTCTGGAGGGAAGACGGAGACATTGCCCCCAACACCAATGACCCTGCACTCATCCCTGCCTGCTTTCAGTTAGCTACCTAAGGCCGGGCACCCCAGCGCCAGGGCCAACAGCCTCGAGTTTGTCAGCTTCAAAATGTTTACACTGTCTCTGGGCCTCTTTCAGGCTCTGCACCCTTTCCCTACTGCGGACCTACTGCGGGGTCCGGCGGTAGAGAGCCCTCATCCTGGTGAGTGTCTGGTTCCTGGAAAAGGTGCATCACAACCCATTTCAGATGTGGATGGATTCTTGCTGGGCTTCCTGGACAGTGCAGCCTCTGAAACCATAGCGTCCCAGGTCCCTGGTGCCTCACGTGCCAGACCCCAGAAACCCGCTTTGTGAAGGGCTCTGTCAGCCCCTCCAGGCTCCCCCAAGGCCCATTTACCCTCCAAACAGAAGCAGAAGTTTTGTTTTGCAACTTGAATTCCAAGACAAAGTGGCATCTCTCAGCCCCTTGCTCAAAGGGTTGCCTGGCCTGCTGAATTTGCCTCGAACTCTCCTTCCAGACCAGTTCCCCAGAAGGCACAGTGAGTCTCGTTCTCCTGGGCTCCTTGGATCGTGGCTGGTTCAGGACTCCAGTCCAGTAGAAGGTCAACAAATGTCACCATGGGAACCACCAACCCCACCCTCTCCTCCCACTCCAGTCCCAGGGATGCCTCTGTCCCTGACTTAGCTGTTTGACTTTGGGCCAGTCACTCAGCCTCTCTGAGCATTCACTTTGTTTTCTTCCTTGCTCTCCAGCTTCCTTCAAAAGGTTGCCGGCATCGGGGAGGATGTGAGAGCCCTTATGTGAAAGGGGACATGCTCTCCCTGTGTCGGGTCAGAGGGGTCAGAGGGCTGGGCTTGCAGCCGGGGAGGTTGCATGGAGGAGGGGCCATGCCTGCCCAGGAGCCCCACGCCATCAAATGACAGTGGCCAACATTTCCTGGCTTGTTGCATGGACCAGACCCTGTGCTGAGTACCTCACCTGGATTCTCTCTCTGGATCCCCTCAGGGACCCTTTGAATAGGCAGAATTATTGTCCCCAGCTTTGCAGATGGGGAAACCGAGGCACAGAGCAATTAGCTACCATGCTGGGGTCACACAGCTGGCAAACAGTGGGGCTGGGACTTGTACCCAAGCGTCTGGTCCCTGGAGGCCATGCTTTTAGCCACCGAGATGTTTGAGCTGAAGCAGGGCAGAGATAGACAGCTCTGGGGTCTTTTTGTCTGCTATACAGGGACCTCCAGGGGTCAGAGGGCATTTGCTCGAACCTTCCCCTTTCCAGACTGGAGAGCCGCGGCCAGAGGGAGTGCAGTCTCTCTGTCCCTGTCTGTCTCACACACTGGGGCCTCTGGGGCAGAGCAAGACCCTGACGAGCATCCAGTGTGGCCACAGCAGGAAAACTGGGGACGCCTAAAGCCCCCAGCATCTCAGAACCCTCGTTCCTCAAAGTTGTCTTGGGGCCTACTTCCCACGGCTGGCCTCTGTCTTGGTCAGATTCATTGTCCAATTTGGGGTCCAGGGAGTGGGGGTGGGAGGAAGTACCTCGAAGGCTCTAAATGATGCCCACCCTCCAGCCCAGACCCTGGGCACCCACAGGCCCCTCCTCCCCAACACCGGGCCCTTATCAGGAAAGCAATTGAGGTTGCAGGGGAGGGGGAAGTCCGAGGCCTCAGGCTCTGGCAAGGTGGGTGGAAGAGATAGGGAAGTGGGGAGGGGGCGTGGGCCCTGCCGGGGTGGGGGGGGGTGGGGGGGGCCCTGAGGATGGAAGGCGTGCCCAGAGCCGGCTCAGCAGGGGGCTTTCGCCAAGCGCTGTCCTCGAGGGCCTGGCCCCTCGACACGGCTCCAGTGCTGCTTCTGCCTCCCATACTTGCCAGGCGAGACGCCTGCATCTTTAATTAGCAAGCAGCAGCCTCTCCCGATTCATCACAGTCACTGTTTAATTAGCCGCGCACAAGGCGCCCCTACCCCCCAGCTCTGGGTCGAGCAGCCTGCCTCTCTCATGGATGCTGCTACCACCTCGTGGTGTCCCCTGTCACCCCCCCATACTTATTCTGCTCCCCAGATTGGGGGATGGGGCAGGCACGCCTGGCTGAAACCTCAAGGAGATTCTGGGCACTGACGCTTGTGTTCACGGCCTCCAGCAAACATGATTAGGGCCTCCGGACCGCACCAGGCTGGCGCTGGGCAGAGCCCCGGCTGGACAGGGGCGGCTGGCCTCAGTCCTGACCGCTCCAGAACGGCTTTTCCCTTTGGGAGGTGTTGGGACATCTCTCCAGCCGGACCCAGGGAGTTGGGAAAAGACAGTCATAGTCCTTGACGTTGTCCCCCTTCCAGAAAGGAACAACCATGTCTGCTCCCCTGCTTCTGTCCCAGAGACCAGCAGGGTCCCCTGAGAAGGCTGCATGCTCCGGGGAGTAGAGAGCCCATCCCCCAAACCTGCCTCTTCCACTGACTGGATCCCGAAGGCCCCAGCCTCAGGCAGAGGGAGACGGTGGGGGTCTCAGCCCTTCAGCCCAGGTCTTTGTCTGCAGGGCCCTGGGGATCAGGGGCGCAGGAGGGAGCCCCGTCTGTGACTGAGCTCACTGCCCTCTGTTTCCTGAAGTGGGGCGGGGCTGGTGGCCCTGGGAGAGGCCTCACACCCTTCCGGGCAGAGCCCGGGCAGCCGCCGCCTGCGGCGGCCAGCTGGAGGCAGGAAGCTCAGGTTCCACCCCAGCCCTGCGCGCAGTTCCATCCTGTGGCTCAGGCCGCACTGGGAGCTCAGCGTCCCGGCCGGCCGGGGCTGTGCGCTGACCCTCCTGCCCCCACGGGGACGAAGCGTGTGGAGGGGCCGGCATTTGTTCTGGTACCTGAGGAAGGTGCTAGAGCCCAGCCACTCGGCACAGCCACCAAACCGTGCTGTGCCTCAGTCTCCCCAAATTAGTAGCTGCCACAGAAGTTGTTGTGAGGAGTAAGCGGTTTGCAGTGCTTAGTGCACTCTGAACAGTGCCTGACAGAGGGAGTCCCCAGTAACCACTGGCTGTTTTTGCCACATTTCCCCCTCCTTTTGCCCTTCACTGTCCACTGCCAGGTGTGAGGGAGCTCGGGGTAAGAGAGGTGACCCCGCTTTCCAGGTTTTCCTTCCAGCAGGGGAAGCAGCTGGAAAAGAGTACGTAGACAAAGGAGAAATGAAATTTCACCTAAGAACACCTGCAGGTTAGGTTAGGGTGGAGCCCAGCGTTAATTTCTTGTTTGTGTACTTGAACAATGATTAAAATAAAATTTTTAAAAAATTTCTTGTTTGAGACTGAAGGGCCACGGCTGGTCCTGGGCGTTAGGAGAACTGGGTGAAGTGTCTGCAGGAACCTCTGTGCTGTCTTTGAAACTTTTCTGTGGATCTAAAGTTGCTCCCACAAAAAACATTTATTTAAAAAAGTACTGTTTGGGGTAATGGTGCAAACCATGAAGAAAAGAAATGAGCAAGAGCCAGAGAAGAGGGTGGGGGCCATTTCAGACAGGGTGCTCCGGGAGGAACTGAGTCAGGGAAGGAGCCGGCCTTCAGGAGGTCAGGGAAGGGCCTGTCAGGAGCGGGGAAGAGCCAGCATGGAGGCCTGGAGGCAGGGATTGACCGAGGAGGCTGGAGGTCCAGGGCAGGCGGGGTGGGAGGGGCTCGGTGGCTGCAGAGGAGCTCTGAGAAGTGGGCAGCTCCCCTTCAACGGCATCTGTCCTTTCAAAGGACAGGAAGGAGGAAGGGGACTCTGGGCCGGAAACTGTATCTCACACCTTCCACGAACTAGTGCCCCGTCTTAGCCCTTACAGTTACTCTGTGGGGAAGGCACCGTCCTCTCACTTACAGGTGAGATGGGGGAGGGGCAGCCACCAGTCCACATCACCTGGTGAGCGACAGGCCTGTGCTTGGAAGGAGAGACCTCATGGACCTGGAGGCTGCACTGTGGCCTTGCCGCAAGACAGGGAGTGGGCAGCCCCGGCCAGCGTGGCTCAGTCGGGTGGGCGTTGCCCTGCAGAGTGAAAGGTCGCTGGTTTGATGCCCAGGTCAGGGCACATGCCTGGGTTGTGACCTGGTCCCCAGTTGGGTCGCATGTGAGAGGCAACTTCCCCTCTCTCTAAAAATAAATTAATAAAAGCATTTAAAAAAAAACAAACAAAGACAGGGAGTGGGCTAAAAGGCCGGGCCAGGGCAAAGGCCTGGGCGTGGCTGCAGACAGGCGTGCCAGGCTGGAGGCAGGGACACCCGAGCGATGGGGCCTCTGGCCAGCACGAGACAGGGTGTCAGGGCAGGAGAGCATCGGTGTACGAGGGACATAATGGATTTCGGTAATGGCAACACTCCATGTACGTCAGACACAATTCTGAGGGTAGAATGTAACACACAGGGACAAGTCTGGTCCCCTGCCACCCACTTTCCCTCCCCAGAGAGGCCCTCCGGGGCCTGTTTCTCGTGCAGCCTTCTGCGGCGGGCCTGGATGGCAGGCCTTGACCTCAGCGCCGGGGACGACCAGCGGCTCCCGGGGCCGGCCCCGCACCGCCGGCCGGAACGCCCTGGGCACGCTGTCGCCTCTTCCAGTCCTCCGCCAAGCCTGGCCGAGCATGCATCGAGCTTTCCATTTCAAATTGGAGTAAATGGAGGAAAAGACAGGTTAAGTCACTCACCCAAGGTCACCCAGCTGACACAGGGTTCACACTCGGGGACTCTGGTAGCACGATGTAGATGGGAAAACTAAGGCAGAGAGAAGCTGAGTAACAGCCCCAGGTGACCCAGGTAACCCTGGCTCCTCAAGGAGGTTGAGGAGCCAGGACCTGAGTCTGGCAGGCTCGTTCCAGAGCCCACACCTGTGACCACAGCACTGTACAGGGAGAAAGGACCCCCCCCAAAATTCAGAGTCAGCCAGACCCAGGAGTGATGCCCGTTACTGCCCAGGTACAGGGCCACAGGCACATCACTGTCCTTCCTGCCTCCGTCTTGCCCAGCCGGGGCAGAAGAGGAAGATTGCCTCTCGGAGGGCTTAAGGGTGAGCTAGATCGGTGGGAGGGCCCTCTCCTATGGCCACTTCCTGTGATGGGCAGGAAGGAGGGTGTGGCCAGGTGGCTGTCTCAGGGGACCCAGAGCTCAAGGTGGGGCTTTCCTTCCCTTCGGCTATGCAAACAGAGCAGGTGAGGGGCCACCCCAGGAGAGGGATGGGTGGAACCCCACCTCTGCCTTGACCTCCTGCCTGGCCAACAGCCACACCCCTGAGCCAGGAATTCTTCAGGGTCAGAAGAGGGCAAGGGGATTCCAAAGGTGGTTTTCCAAAAGTGATGGGCCCAGGCCTTAACCTCCGCCCCCAGGATGGGTGCCAGGACCCTGAGAGGCGGGCTCACGGCCGAGCAGGTCTCATGGAAGGAAGCCGCAGTCAGGAGCAGGCAGGAATCGTACAGAAATGGGCTGCCCAGCCCAGGTGCCGGCTCAGGCTGGGTTTCCAGGGAGGTCTTTGAGTCAGCAGGGCCACCTCAGGCTGGTGGGCTGGTGTTCAGCTCTGCAGGCTCAGAAAACTGACTTATCTACCTGTCCCCCCAAACCCCCCAGGACAATCAGATTCCGGGGGCTGAAACGGCCGGATTCTCAGCACATGGAGACAAACCCAAATGCCACTTCCACCTACAACGAGGGCCCGCCCACCAGGGGCTGGGCCACGTCAGCCTTCCGTCTGGCCCCCTTCTGCACACCCCAGGCCCGAGAACCCGAGCTCGTGTCGAGGAGGGGGCCTGGGGACCACACACGCACGGACAGGTCTTGGCGCGTTCCTTGACCTCGCTGAGGTGGCGCTGCCTCAGCCAGGCTGTCTCGAAGGCTCAGTGGAGCGGGGAAGTGCTGGGGCTGGGGTGGGGGGGGTTGGTAAACCCAGGCTTGGGTCCAAATCCCAGCTCTGCTGCCTCCCTGGGCGTGCCAATGCACCACAGTGAGCCTCAGTTTCTCCATCTGTAAAGTGGGGCTGTTACCAGAATTGAGATCTCCTCATAAAGATAGGGCTTCTGCCACGATGCCTGCTATGTATGTGGTCGGGGCTCGGTGAATGTCATTCTCCTCCATTGACTAGCTGATTAATCTTATTTTCCAAACTCCACAGGGCCTAGAGACAAACTTTGGCACTTGTCCCGTGTTCACGCGGCAGTCTGGAAGATGTGCTTATGTTGCCAAATGTTGGAATGGCTGAAACATTTAGAGGGAGATGGGAGGGACAGTTTGCCAGCAGCACTGGCCCCGCGAACGGCACCCGGTGGCTGCAGGGCCTCCGCTGCCGCCACCAGGGGACTCGGACGCCGCATACACCTCCTTCGCCCGAGGCTGGGCTGGCTCAAGCCACAGAGGCTTCTTTTTGGCAACTCTTCTTTCTAGAAGCCTCCTGGAAGACACTGCCTTCTGTCCTGACAATGTTCTGGGTGTTCTGTCTGGTCTGTGGGAGCCACAGGGGGCTGCAGGGGGTGGGAGGGAGCTGGCCACTCCCCCCCCACCCAGGGGCCCTCCCTGCTCCGACCTCTGGAGCGGGGCTGGGAGCACATCACACAGGCTGGCGCTTCCCCGTGGGCCCGTGGGAAAGTGCTTGAAAAACTGGAAGGGGCTTTTCAAAGGCAGAGGCGGTGATTTTTAGAAGAGCTTCTGTCTTTTCCACGAGGCAGAAACGATGAGCTGGAAATGACCTTGACTATCAGTGCTTTTCCAGGAGGATGTTAAATTGACATTGGGTAGAAGAGGGTGCTCGTGGTCAAATAAATTTGGGAAACACCAACTTAAACATCTGACAGGGTTCTTCTCTGCAGGGTTTCTCAGAGCCTTTCTTGTGCGTCTCTGAAGTTCTGAGAGGCGGCAGCTCCATCGATGCCAGCAGCCGGGCCTGTCTGATGCGCCCTCTGCAGTGGTCCTGGAGCGCCTGTCGGCTCGGAGGGCTGTGAAAACCACTCTGGGAAAGGCCAGGAGGGTTGAGAACTTCCCCTCCTCCATGCACCACGGCTGGAGGAATCTTGGGGACTCTGGAGGTCTGGGGGGGGAATGTGGGGTTTAAATAAGTTTAAAGGATTCACAGGATGCGCCAGCCTTTATTTTAAAGCTGAGACTTTAATCCTCATTTTACCTGAATTAATGCATTTAATCTTCACAACTACCCTATAAAATAAGCACTGTTGTCCTGCCCCTTTTCCGAGGAATTTGAACCCAGGCCGCCCGAGTGAGGGGCTGCATTCGTAAGCATTGCACAGCCGGCCTTCACCATGGAGGCGTGCAAAGCTGCTCCCCCACCCCCACTCGGGGGGTCCCACAGTTAGGCTCCTGACTGAGGGTGAAGCTCCCTGCAAGTCGCTGCCTTCGAGTGTTCTCAGGAGAGTGGGTGGCCTCTGTTTCCCAGGGTGACCATTTTGCAGCTCAGAGTCCAGGGCCTGGGGACGCCCCCTGGGTGAGTCCTGCTGTCCACAGCTTCCCCACTAGCAGCCTGGGTCCCTCCACGAGGCTGTGTTATGGTCTGGTTGCATCCTCACCCTGGTTATCTTCAGTCCACGGGAGAGGCTCAGAAGGGAACCAAAAGTCAGAAAGGGCCCTTGCCTGGTGTGGCTCGGCTGCTTGGGCACTGTTCCACAAAGTGAGAAGTCGCCGGTTTGGGTCCCAGTCGGGGCACACGCTTGGGTTGCAGGCCAGGTCCCTGGATGGGGGCACGTGAGAGGCAACTGATGTTTCTCTCCTGCATCAACGTCTCTCTCCCTCTCTTTCCCCCTCCCTTCCTCTCACTCCAAAGTAAATAAATAAGATCTTAAAAAAAACAAACAACAACAACTCAGAGGGAAATAACTTGCCCTCAGTCACACGGTGAGGAGATGATGAGGCTGAGATTCGAACCCAGGCAGTTGGACTCCAGAGCTCAGGACATGTGTGTCCTTGGGGATGAGGCCATGGGTTTCTGCGGGCAGGGCAGCAGCACAGCCACAGGGCCACACCCACCAGGCCTCTGCTCTCCTCTGACTGGCCGCCGCCCCTACAGGCCCTGCTCCCTCAGATACGCCCGTGGGTTCCCTGCCAATATCTCCGGGCCTCCCCATCACAGCCTCGCCAGGGCCAACAGTCAGTAGCATAAACCAAGCAGATGGGTCACCTCTGCCGAGGACATGAGAAGTGGTTGTCGTGGTGGCCTCTGGGCTTCTTGGGGCTTTATCTCCGCCTGCTGGAGCAGAGCCTTGCTCATTTCCTCCTTTTGGGGCGAGGACTTCTTGTTCTGGGTGTGTTTTTTTTCCCTTCGGCTCACTGGTTCCTGGAGATAGAGCTGTTTGCCGCCTGCGCACGTGTAAGGCAGTACCTGGGCACCTCACTGTGCTTGTTTCTGGGGCGGCTGTGCTGGCCCTCACCCGCCCGGAGGGTGGGCAGGACTCGAGGGGCTTCCAGGACTCGCTGGAGGCAGGGTGCGCACCCGCACAGGCAGGAGCTACTGGTGGATGGTGGAGCAGGACCTGGGTTCAAACTCTATTTCCAACAGCTTCATGATAAAGCCACAGCCCAGCCTGCAAAATGAGCAAAGGATCTGAATAGACACCTCTCCAAGGAAGGCACGCAATCCGCCACCAGGCACGTGGAAGATGCTCGACGCCATTAGCCATTGGAGAGATGCAAATCAAAACCACAGTGAGACACCACCTCACTCCCGCTAGGGTGGCTGCAACGGAAAAGACAGGCGAGGCAGGTGCTGGAGGGTGTAGAGGAATCAGAACCGCATGTGTTGCTGGTGGGAATGGAAAGTGGTGCGGCCACTTTGGGAAACTGTGTGGCTGTTCCTTGAAATGTTAAACACAAAACTACCGCGTGACCCAGCAATTCCGCTCCCGGGTATATATGTCCAAGAGAATTGAAAACACATGTCTACAGAAAAAAATCACACAAACGCTAATAACAGGATTATTCTTAATCACCAAAAAGTGGAAATAGCATGAACGTTTTTGAACTGATGAATTGATAGACATAACGTGGGATTTTATTCACCGTAAAAAGCCCTGATGCGTGCTGACACCGTGTGACAGGGGTCGGTGGCAGCAGTCTGAGGTCCTGGGGGTGGCGGCACGACTCTGTGAGTATGCTCAAACCATTGGACTGCGCACTAAGTGAGTGAATTGTAGAAAATGGGAATTATAGCTCCATAAAGCTGCTATAAACATTAGAAAATACACCCTGGCTGGGTAGCTCAGTTAGTTAGAGCAGCATCCTAATACCCCAAGGTTGTGGGTTCGATCCCCAGTCAAGACACATACAAGAATCAACCAATGAATGCATAGATAAGTGGATCAGCAAATCGATGCCCCCTCTCTTCCTTTCTCTCTCTCTCTCAAATTAACAAATTAGAAAATACAAATAAGCATAAGAAAAGAGAAAAAATTGTGAGGTCCATAATCCTACCACCCAGAGACAATCACTGTTACATTTTAATGATGCTCTCCCAAATTACGCTCTGTTGCCTATTAAATTTTCATTTAATAATACATTGTAAACACTCTTCCACGTTAATAACAATGCCCACGGCAGAAACACCAAATCCTGTTTCCAGCACTCACTGGCTGTGGGCCTTGGGGAGGCCACCTTGCCTCCCACTGTCTGCGTTTGTAGGGGGAGGCGAGTGAAGGACCCGCCCCCGGAGGAAGCTGCGAGGTGAAAGGCGGAGGCCAGACACCTGCAGCACCTGGTAGGGACCCTGCCCGAGGAGAATGTTCTGGAGGGGAGGCCCTGTGATGCTGACCTTTGTGCCAGTGCCGAGTGCTCCACCCAGAGTCAGCTCATTTCTGGACCGCTCTCTGTGTTTCAGATGCACCGTAGATTCTGGAGTTCAAAAGCTGGTGTGTGTGTCAGGGGCAAACACGCACAATGGAAAGGAGCCACCCCCCGAGCACCTACTGTGTGCCCGGCACTGGCCCAGGCTGTCTTCTCACAGTGGTCACTGCCAGCTCCACAGGACACAAGGGGAGACAGGCCTGGGGCGGTGCAGTGACTTGCCTTTGCAAACAGCCGAGAGTGGGGCTGGGGTTCATTTCCAGTGTGCCTGGTTGAGAGCCGGTGTCCTTGCCACTGCTACACACTCTGAGGAAGGGGTGGCTTCGAAAGGGCTCGAGTCCTGTTCCATGGAGGGACTGTGTTGTCATTCCCCAGAGCCGGAAGGTGACGTCCAAAGGGGAGGGTCACCGCTCCCAGATTTCAAGTCCGAAGGACGTGTCCGCGTGTGCCTCCTGTGCGCCGAGCCTGCCGCCGGGCCGTGGGGACGCAGCGGGGCTCCAGTGCGGTGTCTGCGCCCTGCGCTGTGCGGGCTGGCAGGGGGGAGCCAGGCTGAGCTGGAGCCCCACATGCTGGGGGAGAGCGAGCACAGGCCTCCGGAGCCCATCAGGGTGGCCTCCCCTCCGAGGGTGACGAGGGCAGCCTCCTCCCCGTGGAGCTGTCTGGAACAGGTGGTGTGAGGAGCAAGTAAGTGGGGGGAGCCCCCTGAGTGGCTCGGTGCCGCTGCTGACAGTGGGGGATAAGCTACGCTATCAGCAGGGTGAGGCAGTGGGTGGGTGCAGGGAGCCCAGGAGGAGTGGCCAGGAAGGGGCCCCTGCCGCGTGGAGGGGCAGCCAGCCCACACGAAGGGCTGGAGATGAGTCACCTGTGGCTTTCATACCCTTTCATTGGGACAGAGGAGGGAGGGGGGGCACTTCCCCCTTGGCAGACTTCTGCCAAGAAGTCTGCCCCCATGTCGCTGCCCCAGGCCAGGCCCCTCATTCCTTCTCACAGAAGGGGTTCTGGGGTCTAATCCTGACTCTCCATTTACTCAAAGTGGCCCCCTGAGAGAGTTGCTCAGCCTCCCCAGCCTCGCTCGGTCTCCTCATCTGTGGAACAGGAGGACAGCTCCACCTCGGAGATCTGAGAACTAACGGAGAAGATACAAGCAGGGGGCTCAGGGCCATGCTGGGGACACAGCAAGTGCTCACTCCGTGTTGTTGGCCGTGGTCACTATGGTCCTGGCCTTTCGGGGCTGTTGCAGTGTGTGGGGTCCTGCCTGGAGGCCCCGCCCCCAAACCCCAGGTTCTGGCCTCACACACGGCCAGCACAATGACTGTCTGGGTCCTGAACCCCGGCTTCTGCTTCTCCCTGTCAGGCCATTAGGCAGCATGGGACTTGGCTTTGCACCCCCACCCCCACCACGGGCACAGTGGCTGCTGATGTTGGTGAACTAGTTACACAAAGGACCAAATGCACGAGGAGGCCGCAAGGCTCCACCTTCCACAGGAAAATGCAGGTTGTTCTCCATTATTGCACTGATGCCTGCTGAGCGCCTACCTTCCTGGGCACTGGGACACGGTGGGAAGCACAACAGGCACAGCCCCTGCCCCGGCAGCTCTGGCACTAGTGGGACAGACAGACCCCACAGGAAACGAAAAGTGACACATGGACAATGTCAGGTAGTGACAGGTGCTAGAGAGACAAATTTGGGGGAGGAGGTGTCATTGGAGACAGAGTGAGCAGGGAAGGCCCACAGACACAGCAGCATTTGAGCACAGATTCAAAGGAGGTAGTTATAGTTCGTTGGTTTGCTCACTCATTCATTCACTCACTCATGCATTCAGTCACTCGTTCATTCATATATGCATGCATGCATTCCTCCAGAGAGTCTGCCAGCATTAGCAAACATTTCCTTTGGCCAGTTCTGTGGCCTGGGCAGGGCATGGGGAGGCAGACTCACCCAGAGTGGCTCCTAGGCAGGTGTCTCCCAGCAAAAACACACCCCATCCACCCTGGAAGAGTCAACAGAAACTAGGGTGTCAACCACCACGGTTAGCCTCGGGCTCTTTCAGTGCTAACCTGGAAAGCTCTGGGCAAAGCGGGGTGAGTGGTCACCCACCGAGAGGCAAGTTGAGGAATGGTCAGTCAAGGCTTCTGCTGCTCTGCTGCTATGACGTTTTCGAGGGGTGTCGGAGGGGGAGGGCGCACGTCCTTGCCAAGTGAGCGAGGAGGACAGAGACTCCAAGGCCCAAGTGTAAGAGCATGTGGACAGCGCAGGCTGCTGTGGGGCAAGGCTGTCTTCCGGGGGCAGTGGACGCGGAGGCAGGAAGGGTGGGGCCTTGGGCGCCCTCGAAGGGGCCACACTGATGGCAGCGCCAGCCTCCCACAGGTGGGCTGCTCCACTGCACCTGCATTTTAGAAAGGGCGGTGCTTTGTTGTGCAAGGTTGTCTGCCAGGGCAGAGGGCGGAGAAAGAAGCGCTACCGTGTCCTTGTTCCTTCCTTCCTTCCTTCATTCCAGGGGGCACTGAGCACCTTCCGAGTCCCCAGCCCCAGCCGAGATGCCTGCGCTGGGTCAGCGGGACAGAGTGAGGGAGAGCAGCAAACCGTGGAGGGCCCGAATGAAGGGTGGGGGGGGCGTTGTCCTGTTATTTTTGTAGGTGCAGACATTTCAGAACACAATGTTGGTGGGGGATAAATAACAATAAATAAATTCTGGGCCTTGTATGACGCCTCTGGGGAGGGCGGAGATGCGGCAGGTTCTCCCTCCTGCCATAGGCCCAGCAGAAAACTGGTGTGTAAGCACGTCCTCGAGCGGCCTGGGCGCTCAGTGTGCTGAGGGCCTCGTTGGAGGGCCCCTGAGGCAGGCCTGGGGGCTGGGGGACTTTGCCAGATGGAGAGAGAAAGGGAAGGGCATCGGGACAAGGGAACAGCAGGGGCAACAGCATGGAGGCTGGAGGCACAGGGATGCGGGGGCGAGAGGTCATTCTCTGTGGGTCAGTGGAGGGTTCTTGGGCCTGCGGGTGCAGTTCGGAGCAGGCTGGAGAGGGAAGGCAGAGCCCCATGGAGCTTGTCTCCTGGAATGAATGGGTCTCTGAGAAGAAAAGTGAGTCTGGTCCGCTGTTGCAAAATCAGAGGACACAGGGAATTCTCTTTAAAAAGGAAATACAACTCCTAGGTTAGCCCATCATCAGAGATAACCACTGTAAAGCAGCATTTGACACATTTCTCCCTAATATTATCGTGTGTGTGTGTGTGTCCACCCTTAGAATAATAGAATAGGACGCATCTCACTTTCTTTGTTTACTTAAAATTAACTCAGGTGCATTTTCCAGCACCAGTAAATCGTCCCTGGCAGACTGACTTCTGGGCCCTTTGGGGACCAGTCCAGCCCATGGTGGTTTCTGGCTCCGAGGCTGTTCTCACGGCTGGGCACCGAGGCTGCTGCCACTCGTCTGCCGTAACAAAGACGCCGTGATAAACATCCCCCGTGCATATGTGACCCCGTGTTTCTTCTTGATCAGTTCCTGGACACGAGGTTCTTGGAAGCCCCGCTGTGGCGGAGCTGCCCGGGTAACCAGGAGACACGGTGGGTTTCCCAGGACCACATGTCCCCACTCTAGGACGGCCTGGGGCTCAGCCGCAAGGAACAACTTGCACTTTCTGAAAGCCTCACCCTCTCTCCTACCTCCAGCCCCCACCCCAAGTCTCCCTGTCCTCTAATGCTTCCTCCTCTCCCCAGGCTTCGGCACAACCTTCTCCGGGGAGCTTTCCCAGAATCACCAGGCTGGGGACTCCCGCTCCCACCCCCTCTATAGCTGTGTCTGGGCCGCCTCCATCAGAGCCACGATCTGGCTGGGTTTTGAGTGCCATTTCTTTGTCTGGTTTTCTTTGTCCCCAGAGGACAAGGTCCAGGCTGGATTCATCTTTGCATTTTCAGCACTGGGCTGAGCTGGCTCATTTCAGGCTCACCGAATGTTTGATGGGCAAAGGAGAGAAGAGTTGGGCAAATGAATGAACCGATGAATCTAAGTCCGTGAGGGAAGGCTGAAGCCAACACTAGGCTCCGGAGGAGCAACCAGGCCCGGGGAACACAGTGGGTGCGCAGCAGGGCCCCTGAGCCAGGAGCAGGAAGCAGGGAAGGCGAGGCTTCTGGGAAGGGAGGCTGAGACCAGAGGCCCCTGAGGCAGTGCAGTGAAGGAGGGGCCAGCTGGGGGGCCGACGTGAGGGTTAGAGTGAGGAGGCACCAGTGGGGAATGCGGACAAGAACATTCTAGAAGAGGGAGAGGTGTCATGGTCTCCAGAGCCTCTGTCTGAGTTCAGATCCAATCCTGCTGCTTATGGACTGTGTGACTCTGACTGGTGACTTCGCTTCTCTGTGCCTCTGTGTTTCCACCTACAAAATGAGGCTAATTAATGTTAGTATCTCATTTAATCATTCCTCCCTTTTCTTCACGTAACACACACCTTCTGTGAGTCTGTCCTGGGCCTGGAGAGGGCACTGACCGCACAGGCACCCACGCAGCCAGCCCCGTGGCTGAGACCAAACCCGGGCTTGCCGGTCACGGGTTCTACCCAGGATGCTCTGCAGTCCACGTCCCGGGCTGCTGTGAGGACGAGCTAAGGTGCTGGCACAGAGGAAATGCTTGCTAAGCAGTAGCCGCTGTCATTGTCCTCCGAGGGTGTCAGCCTCATCAGACGGACTGTAGCTGCGGTCTCGGGCCCGCGCCGACCGCCCACAAGGTCGTGGAGGATGTCCCTGCCCCTCCTAGCTTAGGTCTCCTGTCAGGGGCCCGACCCCCCGATTTGCCTGGGAACGAGGGTTTCCCAGGATACGGGCCTCTCAGCGCTGAAGCCGGACAGCCCCGGGCACACGGGGGTAGTCAGACACCCCGGTTTCCTCATCTGTAATGTGGGGAACTGCCTGCCTCCCGGGGCTGTTGTGCAGGCAGAAGCAGGCACACGGGGGAGGCAGGAAAACCATGGGACCAGAATCCCAGCTCTGGGTCCATGAATATTAAAGAATTCTGAGTGCCGTGGAAATCCAAGCATGAAGCAGAATGAGCCAGCTCGCACGCACTGCTATGGAAGATGCTCCGAGATACATATTTTTAGTGAAAAAGACAAGGTAGAGAAGACTTAGCATGGTGTGCTTCCGCCAGTGTCAGAGGGGGGGTGTGAAGAGACACGCGCATGCTGGAGCGCGTGTAGATTCTCCCGGGAGGGAACTGGGTGGCTGGGAGAAAAGGTGGGAAGGAGGTTTGCTTTTTACTCTATATCCTTTTGCATTTCATTGTTGGCATCATTTTAACCCTTTGTGTTCATTGTCTGCCTGGAAAACCTCCCCAATTTTTGCCATCACCAGCCCCCTCCCTGAACAAACTGAAAAGGCCAGAGTGACAGAGTAGGAAACAGGCCCAGCTCTGGGCCCTGCACGCAGGGAATGCTCCGTGATTGGCCGTCTCCCTTCTCCCAGCCATGACCTCGCTGACCGCTGGGCTGGGCGTGCAGGGGCACAAGTGGACTGCCGGGTCCCGTGGTGCAGTGTCTGTCAGGCTCAGGTCCAAGTGCAGTCCGGGAAGACACCTGTGGGCTGCACATGCCATCTGCACACGGGCCTGGGGGCTCCCGGGGTTCCTCACCCACTTCTCTGCCTGCGTGTCCACGGTTGCCCTGTGCCAGGCTCCGAGGGCCTGCCCTGCCTCTGGGGGCGGAGGGGGCCCATCTCGCAGAGTAAATGGTCCGGGTTTCACAAACTTCCAGACTAGGGCACCTGTGTCTGCTGCGGCTGCTGCCAAAGCCTGTGCCCTCTGCCTCTGGCCTTCAGCAGAAGGAGCCCCAGCTGGTTCAGGAAAAGGCTCCAGGCGCACCTGGGACCACCTGCGGGCTGACCCCACCGGCCCTGGCTTCTGGGAGCGCTCGGTCCAGCCCTGCCTCAAGCTCCCAGCCACGTGGCCAGGCTCTGCTTTTTAAATTTTTAGCATCACATACATATTTTGGGAAAATATTCTTGCCATATCTCATATGAATAAAATATTGCAGGAAAAAAAAGCCCTCCCAAAATTCCCCTGCACTTCCTGGGTCCCCTTCCCCTCAAACATTATTGCAAACTGGTGGGTGTCTTTTTGAATGTTCTGCTGTCACATGTGTGTGTTTATATCTATTCATCCATGTTTGCATGTATACCTCTGTCTCTCTGCCTCTCTTCATACCTACACCTTTACCTATACCCATAGCGCCTATGTCTGTAGCTATGTGTGAAGTGTGTGTGTAGTATGCAGGCGTGTTTCTTGTATAAGTGGCACCATGCTGCATGTTTTGTTCTGCGAGGCGCTGTCTTTTTCACTGACCGTGCCGCGGACATTGTTTGGGTCAGTACAGACACAACCACCTTTATCCTAATGCAGTCGTCCATCTTTTCGTGGCCCATGCCCCTACAGATGAGAATTGGAACTGTCCCATTGCTCACTTCCACACACAGCCTGGGGCCGTCCCCAGAGCGATCTCTCCTGGACACAGCACCGGCTGCTGCCCTGGCGCTGCTGCAGGGGACGGGCACTAAGCTGGGGACGGGCCCTAACAAATTTCACCCCAGAAAGCCCGAGCCAAGCACACTCCCCCACAGGACACGGGCTGCCCAGGCCTGTGCATGGTGCCAACGCTAAGCTCTCTCCTGTCACCTTTTTTGGCATTAGGTCGTCTTTCCCCAGCAGGATCCTCACTCCACTGGATTGGCTTTGGGGCCTGGGCCACAGAGAACTTGGCTTGCCCTGCTGTTGAGTGGCCTCCTGCCTGGGTGATTTCAGGGAGAAGGGGGCAATCCTCCAGTCCCCAAATTACCCCCCCCCCATCTAAAGGCCTCCCCTCCTGAAACTCCTCCACAAGGCAGACAGGTTGGTGAAGGCCCTGTCCCCTTTGGGAGCCCTTTTACCTAAGGTTTCCTACCGCACAGGCAACGTGGGGCAAAGCAGAGTGGGCTCAGAAGCTGGGAGCACAGGGGCACCACAAGAAATAGAGCCGTAATAGTGGCCTACTCCTTATGAAGTGCCTCCCGTGCGCTGGGCACCACACTAAGCCGGAGGCACTCACCCTGCATTGGGTGCAGTAAGTGCCCACACCCTGCAAGTGAGCAAGTGGAGGCCCAGTGGAAGGGGAGGTCAGGATTCAAACTCAGGCCTACACTGCCCCAGAAGCAGGCCCTGTAACCACAAGGACCTAAGACGTGTGCTAGAAGGTCGTGTCGACTCCTTGGAGAGCCTGAAATAAACGAAGGCTGGAGAAGCATGCGTTCCCGAGGATGAGAGTCAGGAGAGGTGGGTGGGATTTGGGGAGGAAGGGCAGGGCCTTCCAGGTGGGTAGAATGGCGTGGGGTGGGCGTGAACCTGGCGTGGAGGTGGTGGAGCAGCCTGCTCTGGGCCCTGGTGCAATGTGCAGAGCTGGAGGCTGCGGGGACCAGGCCTGCCCTATGGGCTCTGAACGCCAGGCAGGGATTAGTGCAAAACTACTCACCACCCTCATTACTATCTACGGTCAATGAAGTCTCCACTGCTAATTCAGCTGCAGTCACTCTGGGGCTTCCACACAAGTGAACTTACCCTCCCAACAATTCCAGGAGTGGAGCCCCGTGACGTCCGTTTCACAGGTGAGGAAACTGGCTAGACTGGGAGCACCCCCAGGGCAGGACCGGGGCTGCCCACACACCCCGGAGTGCGGGGGCTGCCTGACAGGAGGAGTGGGACGAAGGGCGGGGGGGAGGGAGGCAAAAAGGAAGGAAGATGGGTGATGGATGAATGGATGTATCTGAGCCTCCACTTCGTAGTCTCTCAAACAGAGATAATTCCGGGGCCTCCCTCAGAGTCATGATGAGGACGGAGTGAGAAAAACACAGGACGGAGGCCTGGTGAAGAGGGACACCAATCTCAACAATCACGGCGAGGGTCGCTCGCTGCCTCCTCACGTGCCAGGCGCTCTTCCGGGGGCCTCACTTTCATTTCCTCCTGACGGAGCCCCGTGCACACCATCACCGTCACCTGCACTGTTGCGACTCCTGCAGATGGCCGGCGCTGGCGATGACAGGCCCTCCTCACCCCTCCTGACTCAAGTCGCCTTACCCCGTGACCTGCGAGTCTCCAGGGCTGATGTTGGCTGCAGGGCTGGCCCAGAACCCCAGAACTCTGATTTTATATTCAGAGTTCTTTCCCCCATATCCCAAGTGAAAGCCCCACGTGTCGCTGGACAGCTGGACCCAACAGAGCTCGGGGGAGCAATGGGACTTACCCACCTCGCCCTGAATACCCCAGGATCTGGGGAACAGAAGCCTCTGTGGGTCTGGGCCTGGCCGGAGCCTCAGTCTCCCCACCTGTCCAATGGGTATGGACTGGATAACTCCTAAGGGCATTCCTGTTTGTCTTTGGCTCTCTGCCCCTCTGGCTTCTAGTCTCAGAAAGTGTGCTGTGAAAGGGAGCAGAGCCTGGCCCAGCCTCAGGTTCCTGGTCGCCTTTGTCTCAGGAGGGCAGGGCACCCCTGGACCAGGGGGTCGACTGTGAGTTCAAGTTCTGCTCCTGACGTGTTCTAGCTGTGCACAAGATTCTAGGTGTTTATTGGGTGCTTGACACGGTGACCCCTTTCCACCTTTCCCTCCTGGGCAACTCAGCTGACCTCTCTGAACCTCAGTGTTCTTCCTGCCCAGCCCAGTGCCAAGCTTGTTTGAAGCCAGTGGAAGATCCTAGATGGGAAAGAGCTTTGCAGATGGAAAACCTTGGCCCATTGGGAAGATCCATTGCTGCATCTGTACGTGGGAGGTCCAAAGGCCATCAGGCTGCATGGCCCCTGCCCAGGAGGCCATAGTGGAGCCCAGTCTGTTCCGCCTCCATCAGCAGCGGAGGGGCAGACAGCCTTCTCCCTGGGGACCTGACATCTGGCAGCACCTCGGGGCTGGCTCTCTTTCAGCAAACACTTCCCCTCTTGTTTTAGATGTCTATCTCCACGCAGGGGCCCTGGTCAGCTCCTAGGTGACCGCGGGCTGGGGAGGGGGCGCAGGCAGGCTGAGCCCTCGGTGCGCCTGGGGAGGCAGATCGGGCCCTCCCTCCCTCCCTCTCAGGCCCCGGTCCTGTCTGTTCTCCTTTCTCTTCCCCTCTAATCTGCTGCCCCGGGCCCTCGCCTCATGGCCAGCTTCCCACCCCCTCCGCTCCCCCTCCATTCCTACCCCAGCTAGGGATCTTTGGGAATCAAGGACCCAGCAGACCTCTCCTGCTGAGTGCTCTGTGGGAGCCCTGTGCCTAGCTTCAGGCTGTGCAGAGCCTGAGGGTGAGGGCGGCAGGGGCCAAAGGAGGGGAAGGGTGCCCCTTGCCCTGCGGCCTGCTGGAGTGGCCTCCTGCCGCTCCCAAGCCCTGGGTCCCACCCCGCCCCCCCCGCCCCGAGGTGCAGCTCACACTCCTACCCATACGAGGTGCAGCTCACACTCCTACCCATACGAGGCGTCCCTCCCCCTCCGCCCAGACAGTCCCCTCCCCTCAGTACTGACATCTCACCTACACGGGGCCTCATTCAGACCCCTCTTCCCGGTCTGCTTGAGGCGACCCCTTCTGTGTCCCCTCCAGGGAGAGAGCTCCTCGCGTCACAGCAGTGTGTCTCTCTCGGGGTGGGGGGTCCGTGAGCCCCTGGAAGGCAGAGGCACACCTCCTTCTCTGCTGGGACTCTGCACAGTGCCCAGAACCAGCAGAGGCTCCCAAAATGCCTGCTGGATGCCCGAACAAAGGGACGTCGCTCGCTGCCCCCGGCGTGGCCACCCCAGGCAGTTGGGAGTGTGTGTGACCTCAAACTCAGCCAGTCTGAGCTATATTTAGATGCCAGGGCCAGGGTGAGTTTCTGGGACTGAGGAGGTGGTGGGGCCCACAGTGGGGCCCTAGAGGGAGCTTTTCATCTAGGGGGACTGTGCGAGAGGCCAGGGCCCAGACACGGGCTCTTGGCTCCCACTGCCCCCCAAAAGGCTGAGGAAAGCGTCCACTGGAACAAAGGAGGCTCTCTGGCTGGTTATGTGTGCAGCGTGTGTGTTTGCAGCTAGAAAAAAATAAGTTCCGGGCTAGTTGGTCCGCTCCAAAGGTGGGCTAGTGATGGGGGGCAAGGGTGAAGGTGGGGGTCTCCTCGCCAGCCCTGTGCTGGCCCCCACTGGAGCTGGCCGGCCTCTCTGCCCCTGCTGGCGGCAGGCTTTCCTTCCCTTCGTACCTCTGGTGGGCGCAGTGCCAGGCCAGGGTGCGGCCACCCGGCGGGTGAGGAGGGGCTACCCTGGCCTGGCTGCTCGCTCCCCTGCTCTCTGGGGCGGGCAGGAGGCAGGATGGATGTTCGCAATAATTACCCAGCTGCAGCTTCCCCAGAGCTGCCGCCATAGCAACGGTGCTGGGCGCCCCAGCAGAGCGGCCAAGTGGCAGGAGGGGGTGTGGGCGCTCTGGGCAGGTCGGGAAGGGGGGTGGCATGAGCCCCGGGCGCAGTCCCACTGGTTCTCTTTGTCAGCTCCCTCGCCCGCCCACCCTCCCCGGAGGCCGGGGAGTGGGGGCTTGTCTAGGCACAGGGAAGTTGGCATGGCCCAGAGGAGGCTCCAGGGGAGGCTCCAGCAGACGCCCCGTTTCCACTGCCAGGGCCCATGGGGCGAGGGGAGCAGCTGTCAGGAGAGCTGGGGGCACCTGGGGTCCCTGGGCTCAACTCGGGGCATGGCGGTACCCCCACCCAGTTGCACAACCCAGGACCCCAAGGTGTAACCACCCAGGATGCTGTCTTCCCTCTCCGGAGAGGGGCGCGTCACTGGGTGCTCTTTTGGAAGGGTGTTTATAACTCCACTCGCCCCGCCCTCCTAAGATCATCTCCATCGCCTCTGGCAGGGCTGGCTTTGGGTGGGGGGTTCACCTGTCACAGAGGTCCTGGGGCCAGTGTTTGGGGGTCCCCAAATCCTGCCCTCATGGCATCTACCTTCCTCTCCTCTATGGCAGAGGCCCTGTAGGTCTCCCTCCTGTGAAAGTCAATCTGATGAAGGGAACTGTGTTTATCTCTATTTCACAGAGGAGGACAGTCAGGCCAGAGAGGTCACGTGACCTGCCTAAGGTCACACAGCTGAAAATGTGGCACCTCACCGCAGTTCAGTCTTGTCACTGCCCTGCCCTCGGTGTGGTGTCCCATGTGGTCACTCCCACCCTCTGTGACCTGGCGGCACACCCAGCGGGTGGCTGAGAGTCCAGGCTCTGTGTCCTGGGGGCAGTGAGTCAGCCTCTCCCAGCCTCAGCGTTTCCCTCTGTGCAGTGGGGATGTAACTGCACCTCCCCCTTGGAGCTGTTGTGAGGAGCAAACAGCGCAGGAAAAGTACAGCACCTGGCACGAGGGAAGTGGTGGCTGTTGTTGTTATTGGAATTACGATTGTTTTTATTATCGTTGTTACAACATGGGGAGGCAGACCTGGGTGTGCATCAGGGTCCCTCCGGCTCTGGCCCCAGGCAGCTCTCTGCAGGCAAGGCCTCTCCGGCGGGTGCCAGTCAGCACGGGCGAGCTGGGAAGCGGGGAGTTCACAGCCTGGCGAGGAGGCGGATGTTAATGGCCTGATCCCACAAGCGTGTCTGGGGCGTGAGCTGTGGGTGAGGGAGGAGACGAACACCAACCCGGGGCCGATGGGAAGCTGGGGCCCAGCAGGCGGAGACCCCGTTTACAACAGAGGATCAGGGAGGGCGTCTTGGGGTGGGGGCTGGCCTGGAAGAGTCTGGAGAAGGACGTTCTACCGCATGGTATTGCGTGAGGAACTGAAAGGGGGCTGGAGTTTCAGAGCGCAGAGGGGAACGGAGAGGGACGGGAGACCGAGGTGGGCGAGGTCGCCTGGGATCCAGTCTCCAAGGTTCTGTGGAACATGGAGGGGAGTTTTGAATGTGATTTTAAAAGCTGTGGAAAGTTAGCAAGTGTCTTTAGGTAGAGAAGGAAGTCAATATATAGTTGTTAAATGAATGAGTGAGTGAGTGAATGAATGAGTGATTAAATGAATGGACATTTTATTCTGCAGCGGCCTACCACAGAGCCCCTCTTCTTCCACCTTGCCCCCTCCCCTGTCACCCCAGCCTACCCTGGCTGGGTTGGTTCAGGCACGTGTCAACTGCCACCCCGGAGGTCCACAGTCACATGGTGGAGATTCAACAAGTAAACGGAAAAATTCCGGGTCAGCTGTTGGGCTAATGTGGAGCAACGTCTGGAGGAAAGAGAGATGACACTGGACAGGGCACTGCTGAGAGGGGTGTTGCGGGATCAATAGGAGTTCCCTAGGCTGCCAAGGCAGAGGACACAGCATCTGCGCAGGCTCAGAGACAGGAGATAGGACAGTATGGTGAGGTGTTTTTCTTTTCTCGTTTTACATGTGTTCCATCAGGCCATTGATAAATAAGGATAGCTACCTTTATTGAACATTGGCTGTTCGCCCAGCCCGGGGCTACAGCTATGATCTCCTTGGAATCACACAACTTAAGCCCTGCTCCCTTCGAGGCAGAGGCCTATTTCACTCTTGTGAATGAGGAATTGAAGTTCGGATACGTTAAGTAACTTGGTCAAGGTCACAGAACAACCTTAGAGCCCATGCTCTCAAACGCCTGGGGTGGGGTTTGTCCAGGTGGAGCCATGAAAGGCCCCGAGGGCCAAGCTAAGGGGTCAGGACCCCATGCTGTGGGTGCTGAAGGAAGGGCTGTGGTGAGGTTTTGAGTGTGGGCACAGAGAAGGTCAGAGTGGTGTTGGGGAGAGAACCCTGTGGTCTCTGTGGAGGGTCGAAGGACACCCACCAGGAGTCTACTGCAACAGTCCAGGCAAGGGAGGATGGGGACTTGGCTGCAAGGGGTGCCAGGGAAGGGCAGGAAGGGGAGGCTTTGAGGGGGACCAGAAAGCAGATGTGAGGACAGAGGAGTGGAGAGAAGCCACTGTCGTGGAGGTGTGGGTCATGATTAGAGTTCATGTCCAATGAGTCTAAGAGGAAGTTGATGCTCTTTCTTCCCCTCTGGCTGGTTATTATTTCACTGATGTATAAAAGACTTGGCATTTTCTCCCTTGTGAGATTACAGGCATGTTAAAAAAAAAAGATAGCTGGGTCCAGGCAAATTTTAATCCAAAATGATGGTGGGCCCTGGCTTGTGCAGCTCAGTGGATTGAACTCGGGCTTGCGAACCGAAGAGTCCCTGGTTCGATTCCCAGTCAGGGCACATACCTGGGTTGCAGGCCAGATCCCCAGTAGAGGGCATGTGAGAGGCAACCATACATTGACATTTCTCTCCCTCTCTTTCTCCTTCCCTTCCCCTCTGTCTAAAAAACAACAAATAAAATCTTAAAAAACAAACAAACAAATGATGGTGGCTGATGGCAGCATTTTAGGCAGCGGCTCCACAGTGGGTGTCCCCAGAGCCTCCAAGGCCCCCAACCAGCCAACAGAAGGCATCACGCTTGGTGGCAGTGTGCCCGTGTGGGAGTCGGCGCTTTTGAGGGGGTCTGGGCAGGGGTCAGGCTGCCCTGCATCTGTTCCTGAAGTTGCTGGGGCTGCAGAAATTGGAGAAGCTTCTGGAAGCCTGGCAGCAGCATTCCTGACTCTTTGGACTTCCCGAGGCTGAGCCGGTGAACTGAGGCGCCTGGCCTGCCTGCCCGCTGCTCTGGGAATATTGCAGCCGGCAAGCCAGGCAGGCAGCGGGTGACTCAGGCTGCAGGTGCTGTCACCTGAGCCTGGGTCGTGGCTGCTCCATGGGGAGGAGGGAGCCGTGCTCCCACACAGCCTGGTGACTGGCCCAGTTCCTCACTGCCATGGAGGAGCCGTGGCCCAGGGCCTTCCCTGGCCCAGAACCTTCCCTGGCCCAGAACCTGCAATGAAGGTGTTGCTTTGTCAACGCCCCCCCACCCCTGCCCCCTTCCAGGTATCTGGTGCCACCAGGAATTGGGATTTGGAAGAAAGTGCTTGTCTGGAATCCACCAGTCCCAGATTTAAACCCTGGCTTTTCTTCTTAACACTTAGGTGACCTTGGGCAAGCCACCATTTTCTTGGAGCCTCGGTCTTGGCACCTGCAAAGGGGGGTTGGTTAAGGGCAGACTGAGATGACGAATATCAAGGCCAGCTCAATGCCTGCAGAACAGACAGGAAGTGTGAGCTCCTTTCTGCCCGCCCTTTCCCTGCCGGTGCAACTGGGAGAGGGGGTGGGCCAGAAAACAACAAGATGAAACAAAATCGCTGGAAGCCTGATGAGTCTGTGAGCGGTTGCCCGTAAGATGCCCTGCTTGAGCCGGATGTGCCGTCAGCTTGGCGTCCAGATGGGCACCCAGAGCAGGACACGCCTGGCCAGCCGCCGTGCACAGATGGTGAAAGCACAGGGGGCCGAACCCAGGTCTCCGGAGCCAGAGTCCCGACTGCAGTGGGACCGGCAACGGAGGTGGCCAGGGGCTCCACCCGCCCCCAGACCCTCTCGTGCTCCTCGGGGGGCCTCAGCTGCCAGGGTTACTCTGTCCTGGTGGCAGCTGCAGTACTGATACTGGAGCTAAGTGTCACCAGCCTTCAGGAGCCCTTCCCCATGTGTGACCTTGTCCCCCTGTGATAAGGCAGACAGCTGAGGCCCTAGGAGTGGACCCCAGCCTCTGTCAATGTGGCTGGGTCCTCTCCAGAATGCGCAGGATCCTCAAGGGATGGGACAGTTCCTTCTGGCTCCACCACTCTGGGGTTTTCTCCTCCCTGAGTCTTCAGCAAGGCAGCCTATGCAGCCCGGGCCGCCACCGTCCCGGTGCCGCGAACAGTGTAGAGGGGGCAGGCTTCATCCTTTAAAACCTTTTCTGGAGCACATCAAGCCCCTGCTCAGAGTCCTCCAAAGTGTCTGCATCGTCTCTGGAGTAAAATCCAGCACCTGACAGCGCTGTATGGCCCTGCCTGGCCACCTCACTCCACCCTTTGCTGTCCCTCAAACGCCCCAAGCCGGACCCCCTCGTGCCTCGGCACTTGCCGCTCCCTCTGCCTGCAGCACTCTTCCCCCAGATCCCACAAGGGCAAAGAGCTGCATTTCCTTGAAGCCTCCGCTCTAACATACCCCCCTCAGAGGAGCCCCCGCCGACCATCCACAGACATCTCGCCCTGGGTTATTACCTCTGCTTTGCTTTAGTTTTCTTCCTAGCACTTGTATTCATTCCAGTGCTCATGTAACCATCTGCCCCCGAGAACATGAGCTCCGTGAAGGCGGGGTTCCATCTTCTTCATGGCTAAATCCTGTGGCCAGACACAGTGCCTGGCGCAGAAAAAGCACCTGACACGACCATTGAACGAATGAATGAGTGAGCAAATGAACAAGCGAATGAATTTGTCACCCGGCAAACATGTATGAGCACCTGCTGTGGGCAGGATCTTGTTGCAGGTACAGGCCCTGAGAACGAGACTCCCCACGCCTGGGCCTCGAGGAGAGTATCGCTGTGCGGGAGACTCGAGCACACCTCGGGAGCGGGAGGGAGGCAGGGAGAAGCCTGACAGGCCTGGGTTCTCGTTTCAGCCCATTCTCCATTTCCTGGCTATGTGGTTAGGGGCTCAGTGCTGGCCCTCTCTGACCCCACGGTCCTCATTTGTAAACTGGAGCTAAAAATACTAACCGAGGAGCCCCAGCCCCCTGCCCATCACCCTGCCGGCTGCTGCCCGGATGCGTCTATAATCCATTATCCACACGGCAGCCAGAGGGGCCTTCTTTTTCTTTTTCTTTCCTTTCTTCTTGTGCTTCCAAAAAAGTATTTACTTATTTTTTAAGTAGGTAACAAATTTGCACAGCTCAAAATCCAAAAGGCACTAGAAAAAAAGGTAGCAAGAAGAAAGTAGCCCTCCCGCCCGGTCCCAGCCCGCCGGAGATCCTCCCCAGAGGCAGGCACCGTTGCCCCCTGTTTGCATCTGTCACGCCCAGGATAACTGTGTGCATATAAAAGCCAATGCACACCTTTATCTCTCTCCTTCTAAACAGCCAGTAGCATACGGTGCACGTGGTTCTGCCCGTGCTTTTTTCACTTGGCAATGTAATCTGGAGAATTTTCAGGGGGAGTCTTTACTTAGAACATATACTATAATTGGTTCTTCCCCTGCAGACTAGCCCTCTGGTAGGTCCCCAACATTTTCAGAATAAAATGCAAAGTTCTACGGGGTCCTCTGCGATCTGGCCATCGCTGGCATCTCTGACCTCCCCTCCCAGCTCTCTTGCACCAGTTCACTCCGCTCCAGCCACAACGGTCTCCTCAGTTTCCTCCAAAACAGCAGGCACAGTCCCACCCCAGGGCCTTTGCACTTGCTGCTCCCTCTGCCCTCTTCCTTCAGAAATTGTCTCTGCTACCTCTTCCCCGCGCCCCCCAGGTCTCTACTCAACCATCACTTGCCTAGAGAGGCTCTTCCTGACTATCCTAACCAAAGTATTCGCCCTCTCACCCTGCCCCTTATTTTCTGTAGCTTTCTTGGTAGAATTGATTGTCATTTGTGATGGGACGCATTTATTGGTTCATTGTCTGACCCTTCCCCCGGACTGCGCTCCGTGAGCACTGGACCTGTCACTCTCCGCCCCCACACCTGGGGCTGGACGGCCACTCGGTAAACACACGTTGTCTGAGTGAATAAACAGATCCCCATTTTACAGATGGGAAACCTGAAGCACAGAGGAGGGGAATGCCTTGCCCAAAGTCAGGGTAACTTCATTACAATTCAACCACCCCAACCTGGGTTACCACGCAAGCCCGCTCCTCCATGTGTTAGCTGTCTGGCGTGGGGCTGTGCTCTCGCCCTCTCTGAGTCTATAGCACCCCCCCAATCCCCTGCCCCAGGGACTGGGAGGAAATGAGGGGGGTGTCCATGGTGCTCTCCTGGGGAGCATGGCGTTCCTCTCACACCACGCTGGGTCACTGTGTCACCGCCCCTGGCCTTCCCCCAGGAGCCCCACCCAGGCCGGCCCATTATAGTCTTCTAATGTGATGAGAAGGTTCCTGGCCATTAACAGTATTTTTAAACAACGATCCCATGGAAATATTTTTTAAATCCCGCATCGTGCTGGGGAACAGCTCTGAATTATTAACTATCCGGCAGCCCTGCTATATTTCTTGACAGAGTTTATTCCGACACACACAATTTTCCTCCTGGTAATTTATGAAAAGCGCGTTCTCTTCTTCAGGAAATCGCACTCCCTTCTGAGCTCTGCCTCCCCACCGCCACCCTAGCTGAAATGTTTACTGGGTGAACTCAACAAACTTTTGTCTTAAAGAGGATCTGCTCGCCCGCCTGATGTCAGGGGACATTTCCCGGGAGACGCTGCAGCCGTGTTTTCCGAAATGCCCAGCCTGGGGCTTTTTAGGAATTCAATAAAACCCTGTCAATTAGGATGAATTAATCATTGGAAGATTTTTGCTCACATCCCCCAGCAATGCCCCCTTCCCCTCAGCCTCACGCTGTGACGCCTGGTGGGGGGAACTCACACCTGCTTCTCATCCAGGGGGTCACGGGTTCAGGTCCCAGGGGAATCCTGTTGCCTGGGACCCAGCTACTCTGTGTCTCTCTGCTTTGCCCACCCTATCCCGGCCTTGGCCGTCAAGGGCACAGACAGAGTGAAGTGAACCCAAATTTGGAGGCAGAAGCTCCAGGTTCTAGTTCTTGTGGTGTCACAGACTCAGCAAAGTGACTTTGGGTAAGTCACCAAAGCTCTCTGATCTAGTTTTTTTCCCCTCCCCCCCGGTCCAGTTTTCTTACCCATAAAGCAGGGAGTGGTGATCTGAATTCTAATGTGATGAGAAGGTTCATAGCCATTAACGGTGTTCTAACACAACCATTCGTCAGGTATACAGAGTGCCGTGTGCTGGGCACAGGGGACCCAAGCCAGTGCCCACCCCCACGGAGTTCCATCGAGGTGGGGAGTCAGGCCAGCTAACACATGTGTGAACTAGAAATGTCAGATGCTGCTAGGGGAGAAAATAAAGCTGGAGGTGGGGGCTGCTTTCAGTAGGTGGTCTAGGACAGAGGCGGGATGGGGGAGACGGTGAGGATCTGGTAGGGCGGTGCACTGGTATCCACTTCCCCACCCCCACCCGGGAAGGTTTTGCCCCCTGTCCCAGAGAGAGACGTGGCAGCGTCTGGAGTTCTGGTTGTCACGGCTGGGGGTGGGGTGCTGCTGGCATCTAGTGGGCAGAGCCCAGGGCTGCCGCTGTTGACATCCGGCAGCGCCCAGGACAGCACCGCACGGAGAGTCACCAGCCAGGAGCGTCACTAGTGCAAGGGTGTGGGGGGGGGGGGAGCCCTGCTGTAGGGCCTGGGGGCCATTGTAAGGAATTTGGCTTTTACTGGAAGGGATACAGAAGCCACGGAAGGGTTTTAAGCAGAGGGAGGACACGGCCTGACTGGGTGGGAAATGGGCTGTGCCAGGGAGAGGGATGGCAATGTCCCCTCGGGTGCCTGTGCAAGGACTACTCAGCCCCACCCCAAGCCCATATTTACTCCTGTGAGCGGGCACCAGGCACTCTGTGCACAGCAAGAACGTGGCAGACCAGGGTCTGCCATCGCTGAGCGCATGCGCCACGCGGAAGAAGCCTCTGCTCTGCTCGGAGCTCTAGGAAGGCTCCTCCCATCTCACGTGGGACTAGCTCCAGGGTTCTCAGACCCGCCGGACCTCTCTCTGCCCTCTCTGGCTCTGCGCTCCTCCTCACTCTCTCTGGGGTCCCTTGGACTCACCAGGTGTACTGGCCCCCCCGTAGGTCTATGCAGTGTTCTTCCCTCTGCCTGGAGACACACTCCACTTCGTGATTTTTCTCAGATGTCACCTCCGTACCCAGGCTCCGCTGGCCCCCGACCACCCTTCTAAACAGCTGTCACCTCGACCTTCCCCTCTGGTTACTTACTCTGCTTCCATCCATCCATCCCTCACCTGCCCCTCCATCCATCCTTCCATCTATGCATTTGCTCATTCATTCATTTAAAAGATACTCAGTGAGTCGCGACCGTGTGCTGGACCCTGTGTTGGGTGCAAGGGACCCAGCAGGGAATGAGACAGGCAGGGCCCCCGCCAGTGCAGATCCACGTTGCCAGGAGGATAGAGGGTGTTAGTCCAGGAGCACAGGCCTGCAGCAGGAAGAAGAGCCGTGAAGGAAAGGTCCAGTGGCCACGAGGGCATGAAATGGGAGTTCTAGTACAGGTGAGGAGGGCTTTCGTGAGGAGCAGCCACTGAGCTGCGATGTCAAGGAGAGTAGGAGTTAAGTGGGTGCAGTGTGGGTGTGTTGGTCACGGGGGTGCGGGGGCAGTAGAGGGAGAGTGTTCTAAGCCTCTGAGGGGGTGGGAGTATGGTGCAGGTGAGGAGCTACAAGAAGACCAGTAACTATGGAAGTGACAGAGAGACTGGGAGGCAGATGGGAAGAGAAAACGAGGTCTGGATGTGACAGGGAGCTGGACCGTGTGAGGTCTGTGGAACAGGCCAAGCAGGCCCAAGGGGAGACCTGAGGAAGGGGAAAGTGGGGGCTTACTGACACCCTACCTTCTGCTGTTTTGGGGCAATGGATCTGAAGTGGGCCAGGGAGGCCACAGGGAGCCCAGTGGGAGGGGTGCTTTGGTTGTCCAGGCTAGAGGGTAGTGGCCTTAGCCAGGAGGTAGCAGGGGAGACAAAGAGACAGGAGAGGTAAGATATACGGTCCTGAGGATGGAGTAGATGTGCTGTTAGCAGCAAGTCCAAGACCTACTGCCCCTTCCTACATGGAACCAGGCAGGCCCCTTGCTGGGCACTGAGGAGTCCACTGGCCCAGGGATCCCTCTCCCCATCCACCCATCCATCTGTGCATCCATCCACCCATCCATCTACCCTCCCATCCATCCATCCATCCATCCATCCATCCATCCATCCATCTTTCCATTCTGTGTTCCTCTGCATCTTCCATGTATCAGGCTGAGTGTTGAAACCCAGGGTGCAGGCTGTCACCGGGAACCCAGAAGTCCGGTTCACTTAAAGGATCTTAGCAAGACTGGAAGGGGCCAGAGAAGTCAGAGAGGCCAAGATGTCATTGCTCCAGGGACACGGAGGCCTAGGAGAGACACAGGTCCCCATCCAAGGTGACAAGGCCAAGAAGCAAGAGAAGCAGAGGGTCCCCATGCCTGCCTGGCAACCCCTTCTGCAGGGCCCCTGGAAGCCCTGTCAGTCCCCAAGGAAGCCTTGCAGCTGGGAGCAGAGCGGCCTCCTGGGGCCCTCGGGCTTCCTTGCAGACCTCCTTGTTCCGCCCCTGTGCCCGCCCAACAGCAGCAGAAGGGGCCTGTCTGGGAAAACGCTTCTGTGCTACCAGGAGGGCCCCTGGGATGCTGATTCATAGCTCGCAGGAGCTGCTTATTAAACATGCGGAGCCGGGCTGTGGCCTGCGCCTGTCACTTTAAGGAGGGCTTGGACCTCCTTACCCAGTCAGCATTCCCTAGGGAACGGAACTGGGCAGGCCTGGTGTCTCCCCTGGCAGAAATCTATTGACTCCTGCCTGTTAAGGCAGCCTGGGGTGGGGTCCACAGGTCTCTGGGCGGGGCAGGAAGGAACCTCAGCTCAGAGCGGCCTTCCCTTTCTCAGGCTCACACCCCCAGGAAGGGAGGGAGCCCGGACCCGAGACCGGCAGCCGGACTCCAGAGCCTGGGTCTGCGGCACCTGGGAGGTCCTGAGTGAGGGCAACCAACGGTCTAGTTTGCCCGGGACTGAGGGGGCAAGCCAAGATGAATTGGTGACTCTATAGTGAGAGCCATCCCCATGCCTACAGCTCTGTGGGGCGCAAAATCCTCGGGTGTCCTCCCAACACACACATAGAGGTGCGACCTTGGGCAGGGCCCCTAATCTCCTCGAACTTCATTTCCTCAGTTGTAACGTGAGGGCGTGGCCACCTCCCTGCACCCCTCAGGCCTGTGGGAAGGTCGGTCTGGCAGAGTGACTTTGACCCTTCATTTGAACCAGTCTCGGTGCACTGGGGTCAGAAGTTCTTGGGGACCTCTGGTTGGCCAGTGTGGGGAGGAACCCATCGCTTCGCCCAGCATGGAGCCTGGCCCATGAGAGGCCTGGCTCGGTGCGTCTTGAACAAACGAATGAGCACAGGAACAAATGAACGAAAAGTTAAACATATCTGAGCCTCCTCTGCGCACAGAGCTGGAGGAGCAGGAGGACTAGCCCGGCCTCTGACACCGAGGCGGTCCCCTCAGGCGCAGGGGAGACCGAAGAGGAGTGGATGCCCAGAGTAGCTCCACTTTAAGCTTTTGGGTTGCACTGCTTACCAGCCATGGGAGCTCGGAAAGACCCGTGCCTGAATATTCCCTGTCTGAGAACAACATCGACAATGGCACCTTCGCTGCGGATTGTTGAAAGAAGTAAATAAGCTAGTGCATGGAGAGCTGAGCACCTGCACAATGTCTAGGATTATTGTTGCGACTGTTACTCGAGGGAAGTAGATGGGAGGAGAGGGGAAAAGTTGACAGGAGGCGGCGGCAGAGGCATGGGGAGAGCCAGGAACTTGTAAGGGTGACCTTGAGGAAGGCCCACTTCTCCGTTTCTGGGTCATTGCAGATGGCATTGGAAGAAGCTGCTCCCAGGCCTCTGGGGTTTCCTGGTTGGTGAGTCTGCATAGAGCCTTCAGGAAGCTGAGCTTCTGGCCTCGGGTGGTGGGGACAGGGCGGGAGGCATGGAACCCTCCCAGGCCAAGTCAAGCTGCAAGCCCCTCGGCCCTGCCCACAGCTCAGCTGACAGGGGTTGCTGGGTCCCAGGACAAACCCTGTGATTGGCCACTGTGCCGAGCAGCTTCCAACCCCACCAGGGACCACACTTTACAGGTTATGAGTCCATGACAGCTTGAGGTTCACCAGCTGTCTGATGAGGCAGGGAGGGGCGACCATTTCCTGCCCCAGAGCCACCTCTGCCCTGACCCTGTCCCACGTAGAGCTCCTTCAGCCCTGCCAGGGACACACTCTTACCCTGCATGGGCAGATGAGGGTGGAGCTCCAGGGCCAGGGGGCCACCTGCGTTGCCCAGTGGACACACAGACCAGAGAGGCCAGGACTCAGGCAGCCAGCCTCCGCCTGCTGCCTCAGGGGCTCCCTAGGACCCATGGGGTCAAAGAAGGGTGACTGGGCTTCCCCCCAGTGGAGAGCACAGAGGCACCAGGGCATTATCAGAGCTCACCATTTCTGCCAGCTGGCCCCCTGCCCTCAGGCTATGGTGCCCAAGGCTGCCAGTGCCTGCCCTGCTATAGCGTTTCCAGGAGACCCGTGCCCAGGCCCATTCATTGTGCAAAGGCCGAGGTGGCTCTGGTTGACTCCCCTCCGTCGTGTCAAGGAGCTGGAACCTGGGGACGGGGCCCACAATGAACTGGCCAGATGAGGGGCCTGTGGCCTGCCACCGTGCTGGGCCGCTGAGGGTCCTGAGCCACTTCTGGGTACCGCTCACTCGCTCCGCAGCATTTGCCATAATTATCCAGCCATCCCCTTCAAGTGTACGGCAACCATAGCAACAGACAGATGTTCTGTCCCAGCCACAGTCCACAGTGAGCCAGGAGCCAAGCACAAAATTTAACCCCTTCTCGCTCAGACAGGCAAGGGCAAGCCGGAACCATGGGCTTCGAGGCCCAGAGGCCCCAGACCAGACGCCCGACCTCTCAGGACCTTGTCAGATGGGACTAGGTGACTCCTGAGGACCCATCCATCTCTGACACTCACTGTTCTTGCCCCCTCCCACCGTTTCTGCCCACTTCTTTCTTCTCCCCAGAGCTGAACGCTGGTGAGGAGTGGAGGCCCTATGGGAAAGGCTGTGGCGGGACTGGCCGAGCCCTGAGTGCTAGCTAGCCATGGTCAAGGATGAAGGGCACTGGACACAAACTCAGGTGAGCTGAGCTGGGCTCTTCACCTGGTTCTGCCTCCGGTTTTCTGTGTGACTTTGGGCAAGTGACTCACCCTCTCTGAACCTCAATTGCTACCTCTGTACAGTGAGGAGGTAGACTCTCATGCCCTCATTCCACAGATATCTGTGGATCACCTACTGTGTTCCAGGTCTGGTGGTAGGCCCTGAGGAGACACTGACAATAGACAGGTAAACCACACAGAGGCCGACTGTCATTTTTGTTAAATGCCATTAAGGCCCTAAAAGTGCCCTCTGATGGAGAGTAAGAAGAGGTGGGGCCTGACCTGCTTTAGACAGGTGGTCAGGGAAGCCCTCTGAGGAAGCTGACATTTGAGCTAAGGCCTGAGGCTAAGCAGGAACCAGCCACATGGCAGTGGGGGAGAAGGCTACCTGGCGGAGGGACCAGCAACGGCAAAAGCCCCATGGGGGGATCGAGTGAGCATGGCCTGCCTCATCTGGGAGCAGCAAGGATGCCAGCAGGGCATGAACACAGAGGCCAGGGGAGGGAGAAAGCCCGAGTCCCAGCCACAGCGCCTCGAGGGCCCACCTGCCCCAGCAAGGGTCTGAGCAGGAGCCGCCTGGTCCGATTTCTGCACAGCCTCTGAACCCTTGACTGTGAGTGGGCCTCTCTGAATGGCCGTGGGTCAGTTCAAGGGGGCAGGAGACCATGGCTCCAGCTGCTCCCCAGCAGGCCCCTTGCCACTCACTCACTCACTGGGTTTTGCTCTGGAGGCCACAGGGCTGAGCCAATACCTGGAGGCTCCTGACCCAGCAGGGCCCCACCTGGGTTAGCTATTAATAGGCACAGCAGGGGTGAGTCCCAGAGAGTGGCAGGGAGGGCCCCGCCAGGGGAGGGGAGCCCTGAGTCTCTGGCCACACATCCCAGCGGGCCCAAGTCCAGTCCCAGTCCCAGTCCTGCCACTTCCTTGTTTGTGGCCTTCAGCAAGCCACTTAGCTTCCCCGCGCCTCAGCCGACCCTCTGGAAAAGGACGTAGGAAGACTTTTCCCTTTGCCCTCAGCCACCCTCCTCGCTGCTGGTTCAGTCAGCTCTGCCCCAAGCTAGCCCTGTCTCGGGGCCTTTGTAATTCACTGCTTCGTCCTCCTGGAACACTCCTCTTCAGACTTAGTCTTCATTTCTTTGAGTCTCTGCTCAATGCCACCTCCTCAGAGAGGCCTCCTGGACCACTCCAGTCAAAACAAAGCCACCCCCCTCACTCTGCACCTCTCCGCTGTGCTTTCTGTACTCACGGCACTGGCCCCTCACGCCCCTTCATGCAGCATCTACCGTGTTTCCTCCGTGCCCGGCACTGTCCTAGGTGCTGGGGAAGGAGCAGAGAGTAGAACCACACCCCCTGGCCGCCCTTCCCAGAGGGCACATTCTAGTGGCAGAGACAGGTGAAGACAAAGAAAGGAGGGAGAGGGGAGAGGGGTTCAGTGGGGGCAGGCCTCATGGAGACAGGACCTGGGAGCAGGGACTCAAAGACGCAAAGAGGCAGAGCTAGGGGATCTGTGGGAAAGTAAGGTGGACACTCTCAAATGTGCCTCCTCTGGGCACCAACCAAAAACGTCTTCATCATTGCTCCATTCTTCGGCCCGGCCTGTAACAGGTGCTCAGTAGGTCTGGCATTGTCACAGTGGGTGGTTGGAGCGCGAGGACCGCCACAGAGCCCCTTGCAGGAGCACTGCACTCTGAGGCCCTCAGGGAGCACACCCTCCTCATGGGAGTCCCCTGGCCAGGGTGTGAGGGCCCTGGCTGGAGAGCCCTCCACAGGGAGGAAGAAGAAGGGCTGGTGGCTGGGGCTGGTGGTCTGCAGGGGTCTCCCATGCCGTGTAGGGAATCAGGACATTACACTAGAGGCCCTGCACAGCCACTGAAGGGCTTGGGGGAGTGCATGCCATGACTGGATCCAGGCTTTAAAACCCTTCTGGTGTCCATCAAGGAGAGTAGAGTGGACCTGCGTAGGGCCAAGGGGCAGAGGATGGGGAGGCAGGAAAGCAGTGAGGACCCTCAGAGAGAAGGAAGGCCTCACATGGGCCCCAGCGTGGCTGGGGCAGAAGTGGGTCACATTTGTCACAAGCAGAGCCCAGGCTTCCACACCCAGCATCCATACAGTGCTGTCCCCACTCACGCACTTCACCAAGTGCATGGGAACCTGCCCCCCCCCAGCCCCACTGCGGGCCAGGCCCAGCTGTGGACCCCGGAGAGGCAGCAGGACCACCTGGGCCCTGGAGGGAAATCCCTGCCCACCGGGGAGGGCCCACCTCTAAACGTGATAGGTAAGAAAGCATGTGAGTGCCAGTAAGTGCTAAAGGAAAGAAGGAAAATGGGAGAAGGGGACAGGAAGTGTCTGGTGGCAGGCTGAAACTGTGCATGAGGCTCCGGGGGAGGCCAAGGAGACCTCTGCATGCAGGCGTGCGGCTCAGTGAAGGCGCTCCGGGAAGCAGACGCCCGGAGGCAGGGGAGGCAGGAGCAGGAGGCAGGAGCCAGAGTGGAGTGAACCTCGGGCGGGTGGGTGGCGGTGGTTGGGGGGCGGGGCTGGCAGAGACAGGAGGGGAGCACGCAGGGCTTCGAAGGTCTTTATCAGGACTGGTCTTTTCTGAGTGACAGGCACCACTGCGGGGTGGTGAGTATGGGAGGCAACGTGGGACTCTCCTTGGAATAGGGTCCCTCTGGCTGCCATGTGGAGAATAGACCGCAGGCGGCAGGGGCAGAAGCCCGGAGAACGGGGAGGCAGCTGGGGTAAAGATCGAAGCGAGAGGAGTGATGGAGGCTGGTCTGCGGGGAGGCTGAGGGGATGGCGAGGAGTGCTGGAAACCAAGATGAATTTAGAAGTTGGAGCTGGCAGGATCTGCTGATATTTCCCATGTGGGATATGAGACAGAGACAGAAGCGGGGAGAGGGAGGAGTTCGGGACGGCAGCGACGCTGTGGCCTGGGCCTCGGGAGGAAGGCCGTTGCCATTCACGGGATGAGTAAGGCTCAGGGTGGGACGGGTCACTGTGCAAATATCAGCTCAGACGGGGAGAGAGGAAAGCGGCGAGGCTGGGAGGGGCTGTGGGGGAGGCCGGTGGACGCAAGGCTTGGAGCTCGGGGGAGATGTCAGTGTGGGGGTGGCCCGCAGAGAAAGCATCTTTAAAGCCAAGCAGGGAGGAGGGCAGATGCAAAGAAACAGAGGACCAGGAACTGAGCCTGGGCCCCCCCCACCCCGCTGAAGAGGTGGCTCCAGAGGGATGGGGGCGAGATGGAGGCAGAAGCAGAAAAGGGACTGAGAAGGGGCAGCCCGAGAAGTAGGAGGAAAACCAGAAGGTTCCAATGCCAGCAAGGGAGGCGGTGAAGGAGCAGCGAGAAGCGACTACTACGCGGAGGGCTGCTGATGAGGGCGAGGGGCCGGCTTTGGGTTTAACAGCTCGAGGTCCTTGGTTTCCTGGGAGGAGGAAGTGAAAACCTCGGGGGCGGGAGTAGGTTCAGGGAAGAGTGGGGACAGGAGGATGGCCACGCTTTCAGGGAGCTCCCGTGAGGGTGGGAGAGAAGAGGGGCAGCAGGGGAGGGGTGTGGGCTCAGAGAGGTGGTTTTCTCAAGAGGAGAGAGAAATCTGCAGTTCGTGTGTTGTTAGGGTCGCTCAGGTGGACAGGAAAAGGGAGATCTGTGAGGTGGGGTGAGTGGCTCGAGCAATGTCGTAGGGAAGACAGAGGGAAGGGGTCACGCTCACGACCTAGGAGGTGAGTGATGCTATTTTAAATTTCCACTTTACAGATGTGAAAACCACAGCCCAGAGAAGCTGGTTCTCCAGCCCCAGGTCACACAGCTGGGCAGTGATGACGAATCTCCGCCACCGTGCTGTATTCTTCACGGGCCTGGCCTGTGGACCTGTTTGATAGATAAGGCCCAGAGAGGGCCAGTTTCTAGCCTCAGGTCACAGAACAGTGGAGTGGCCAGGTTAGGAGGTAGGTTTGACTGGACATAGGTCCGAGAGGCAGTGGGTGGGGGGCTGTCAGGGGTGACTGCTGTTCTCAGCGAGGTTCCCTGGGGACTTCAGGTGTCCCTGCCTGGGCTGGACACTGGGAGAGAGGCAGGTTTTCAGAAGTTGAGCTCAGTCTGGGATGTGCATGAGTTTCCCCACGTGTAAAATGGGGCTGATCCTAGAGTTGACCTCACGGAGTTACTGTGACTCGAAGGGGCAGATGTAGGTGAAGCCCAGAGAGCAGGGCCCAGCACCCAGCACAGGCCATGCGGGGTGTCTGCTCTCATCATCCTGAATCTGCCCAGTTGGAGGCCCAGTTGGAGGCATGGTGGGGCTTCCACAAGTGCGCCAGCAGCAAGCTCATGGGTGAGCCGGGCAGGACAGGAGGGCTGACGGGCCCTCCCAGGTCCTTTCTGGAGGAGCCTTCGCTCTGAGTTTAGTTCCCGGGTTTGAAGGTCCAGCCTTCAAGGGACTCCAGGAACCCGTAAGAAGATCCAAGGGTAGGGCCTTTGGAGGATGGGAAAGGTTCTGGGATGGACTCTTCTCTTCTCCAAGCCTGAGGGCTTCCTCTGTACAACGGGCGTCCTGATTCTCACTTCAGCACAAGGTGGTGACTGTAAGACGTGCTGAGCGAACCCTGGGACCGAGAGTGAGGAGAGCTGGGCGCCCCACCTGCTCTGCCCTACTTCACTGTGTGACCTTGGACAAGTAGCCTAGCCTTTCTGGGCTTTATCTGCAAAACCTGGATGATGTAGAGGCCCCTGCAGACTAGTACCTGTATCATTATTTTTGATTTCTTGATTTTATTAAGTCCAAGTCCCCAACTCTACCTGAGAAGTTTTTCAGCTGCGGAGGTCTGCTTGTGCTCTGGACAGGACAAGAACTGGGGCAAGGAGAACGCAGGGCCCCTGGGACTGAAAGCTCCTGCCTTGGGACAGCCCTGCTTCAGGCATGCTCTGCGGTGTCTGGGGTTTTACTGATCTGGAACAGAGAAGCTTTGGGTCCCATTTTCCCAAGAGTCCCTATTTTATAGATGAGTAAACTGAGGCTCAAAAGAGACATACATTATCTACCTTCTGTCTCCTCTTGCCACAACTCCAGGGCACCCCGAGGAATTGGCTCTCGGGGTGCAGACCTCAGACACTCCAGGGCCTACGTTAGCCTCTGCCCTTGGTTCCCTCATTCAGCCCCAGTGTGTGCCACCTCTCGGCTGTCAGGCCCCGTCCTGGGCACGGAGGACACGAAGAGTACTTGGATGGGGCCCTGGCTTCCTTTAGTGGAAAAGACACATGTGAACAGAAACAAAGAGAAGTTGAAAGGGGTTGGGGCACTAGGAAGGAGAGATTCCTTCTGATTTAAGGATCTGGGGAGGTTTCCTGGAGGGGGAGGCACCCGAGATGGATCTGGAACAGGAATAGTGTTACTGTCTTTTGAGCAACACCTCTGGACTTCAGGGTGTGGGCTTATCACACCTCCCCAGTCCCCAGTGAGGTAGTTTACCACCCTTGGTCCCATTTCACAGATGAGAAGACCGAGGGTCAGAGAACTGGAGTGACATGTCCAGGGCTGCAGGGCTCATGAGAGAGGCCTGAGCCTACTTCCAAGACCCACCCTCCCCAGGCTGAGGAAGCAGGGGAAGACCCCCACCCTAACAGCCTCAGCCCAGAGGCCCAGGTCTTCCTCTGGCCCAGTGTCCCTGGCACCCAGTTTCACTTCCCGAAACATAGACCTATTTTGGATCCTGCTGACTTCCTTTCTCACCCATAGCCGTTCAGGCTCCGAGTGCTGGGCAACCGTAGAATGGACCTGGTGCCCCTGGGCCTTTCCCAATGCCCCTCTTACACCACCTCGAGGGAGCCCTCTCCCTGCTCTGCTTGCCCCGGCCTCTCAGGGAGGGTGCTGACAGCAGCGGGGCTGCTAGGGGCTGCTGCCCGACCCCATGAGCCAGCTCAGAGGTCCTGCTCCCGGCCTGAACGGGTCAGGGTGGGATGTGTGGGCCAGGATCCAAGCCCCACCCCCACTGCACTGTCCTGGCCTTGTGACCTCAGCAAGGCATTTCCCTCCCTGAGTCTCAGTGCCCTTCTCTTGACGGGAGACTCAGGCAGCCCCTCACTCATAGTTGTTAGAACCACGACAGAACGAACTGAGTTTGACACCTCTGCGCCAGACACTGCTCTGGGCACTGGCGGTCAACGATTCTTGCCCTCAGGAAGCTGAAACCCTAATGTGGGGCGAGGGAGCTGAGGGAGCTGAGAATAAACTATAGGAACAGATCAATTAAATAGCGTATTACATGCAAATTGTGGAGAAGATGAAGCTGAGAAAGGGAGGTGAGTTTCTTGGGGTGGGAGGTGGGGGTTGCCATGTTAAATAGGGTTGTCACAGGAGACCTCCCGAGGAGGTGACATCTGACGACTTGAAAGAGGTGAGGGGGTCGCCCTGCAGACATCTGGGGAAGGGCAGAGGGAACAGCATGCACACATGCCTCGAGGCGAGGAGGAGAGTGTGCCGGGAGCAGAGTGAGGGCGAGGGCCTCAAGGGCTGAGGGCAGGACTTCACTCTGAGGGAGGTGGGGAGCCACAAAAGGCTCCAGAGCAGGGGAGGGACATGATCTGACTTGTGTTTTAGCGGTTTCCCTCTGGCTGCCTGACAGAGGGTATATTGCAGGGGCCGGGTTGGGGGCAGGGAGAGGCTGGTGCAGCTGTCCTGCTGGTGACCAGGGGCAGCAGCAGGGTGGTGAGAAGTGGTCAGATTCCAGTTATATTGTGAAGGTGCAGCCAAAGGGATTTACTGATGGATCAGGTATAGAGGGTGGGGGGAGGAGGAGGGGCAAGGTGACTCCCAGGTCTTTGGCCCAGGCGATAGGAAGAATGGAGTTTGTGTTTACTGAGATGGGAGGGTGGTGGGAGGGGCAGGCGTGGGGGTGGAAACCAGGAACTCAGGCTTCCGCTGGGGTGCCCTCAGTCCACTTAGTGGGGTCCAGTCAGCAGGTGGGCAAGTGGGTCTGGAGGTTGGGAGAGGAGCAGACTGGGCACAGGATCAGCCCCCCTCTTCTGGGTCTGTGCAGTCCCATCCCACCCTCCTGTAGGCCAGGCAGTCCCTGGCTGCCAGATGGGTCTCTTAAGAACTGAAGCCAGGTGGCAGATAGACCTTTCCAGTCCAGTGACTTCCCACTGCTCTGGCCTAGAGGCCAAACGGCTCGCCTGGCCCATCTCTCCAGCCTCCTCTCCCTTCAGCCTGCTGGCCTCAGTTCACACTATGGGCCTTTGTGCTTGCTCTGCTGGGTTCTGGTCTGTCCCTTACCTGCTTGGTGGCTCTGGATGGGACTCATCCTTCTTCGGGGCCTCCGTTCCTCCATCTGTAAAAGGGGGAGCTTGGACTTCTTGAACTCTAAAAACGGCCCTTAAATTTCCACACTTGGGGGCTGTGGGAGCATGAAGAAGCTGCCTTTTTTTGCTCTGTTTGTACCTTGTTAGACCTTGGGGCAAGATGCTTCATGTTCCCCGTTGCCCTTGGCCTTGCTGGCCCTCTGGGGCCTGTCGCAGGTGCTGACTGCTGGAAGAGGGGAAGCGTGGTCCTTGGAGAAGTGATTCAGACAGACCTGTGCTGCCTCAAGGAAGTTCCTTCCCTGCTCTGAGACTCAGTTTCCTCACCTGTGGAATGGTGCCTGTGATTGTTCAGAGGTCTGTCAACCACAGGGCAGGGTGCCGGGCACTCACTGAATGCCTGTCTGGGTCCCGCACTGGGTCTTGCAGTCAGGACTTCGGGGGGGTGGGGGCAGGGGAGAGACTGGCCCTGCCCTCACAGTCGGGTTTGCCCAGTGAGCATGAGGCAAGTGGTGCGATTGCCAAGCAGGGCACACCCAGGATCCTGGTCCAGGGATGCGGGAGCTCGAGCAGCACCTTCCACCAGCATGCACTACCCTGTTTTCCTGAGTTTACAAGGCCACCCCAGGACCTCCCTCCAGGAGTTTGTTCCCTAGGCCAGCACATCTCTCTTCATCCTTTGGCCCTGGGCCCTTCAGAGCCAAGCTCCCACCAGAGCAGGCTATGGGCCTGAGTCCCTTTCTGCAGGTCACAAGCTGTGGGACTTGGACAAATCACTTACCCAGGCCTTGGTTTTCACATCTGTAAAATGGGGCAATGTTAGAGTCTGCTTCCTAGGGTGGTTATGAGGATTCAGTGGGTTATAAAGTACCAGAGGACTAAAAAATGGTCAGTATGATTATTGAAGCCCTTCTCAACCATTTTCTCCGGTAGACCTGAGAGCAAGAAGCCGAAGCCCCATTCCTTTGCTATGTAGAGAGCAATGAATCACTTCCTCCTGTTCTAGCCAGGTCAGCTCTACAGTTCACGTGTATTAGAAATGGTCCCAGACCACTCCTTGCTTTGTTCTATTTATGTGCTAACCCAGATTTCCTCCACCTTACAGATGAGGCACAGAGGGGTAACATGCTGCAGCCAAGGTCACACAGCTGGTGAATGGTAGAGCTGGGCTTCAAACCCAGGTAGCCCGGTGCTATGCTGATACTGAAACCCTTAGGGTCCTTCTTGCCTGCATCACCCACTCCCAGAGGTCACTCTGTGTTATTATTCATCATCTGAAGCCACAAGGTCACACCGAGGTTAAACCCAGGGTTCTCTCCCTCACCCCAGTGGGAAAAGGGCTATGAGTTCAAGAATCTCAATTTCCATCCCCAGCTTGCTGCTGTCTGGCCAGGAAAACCTTGGGCCAAGCCCTTCCCCTTCCATGCCTCAATCTCCACCTCTGTCAAATGGAGAATAGAAAAAAGTAGAAAAAAAATAAACGGACTTCTAGTCAAGATGGCGGCATCGGTAAACACAGCTCTCCTCGCACAACCACATCAAAATTACAATGAAAATATAGAACAGCCATCACTCAGAACCATCAGAAATTGAGTTAAATAGAAGTCTGACAACGACAGAATTAAAGAAACTACATCCACCCAGACTAGTACGAAGGGTGAAGATGCAAAATGGGCTGGCCCCACATCCGTGTGTGATGGATAAAAATTCGGGAGGGATATCTCAAGAGCAAGGAGTCCCAACCCCATACCAGGCCCCTTGGCCCAGGGCTCCAGTGCCAGGAAGATAAGTCCACATAACTTCTGGCTGAAAAAACCAATGGGATTGAGTCAGTGGAAGAAATTTCTGGAGTCCCAAGCAGTTCCCCTTCAAGAACACGTACATGAACTACTCAGACTCACTCCCTCTGAACTCCTGCATTGAGGTAGGAAGTCGAAAGGCACCAGCAGTATACAGGGAGAAACTGAAGTGTCTGGGAGCTGGGAGACAGTTTTTTCCTAGACAGAAAAGTGAGCAGAGCCCATTGTCCTTTTTCTGAGCCCTCCCCCTACAGAGCTAAGACTCCATCAACCTGGCTAACACTGAAGATCCCCTGAGATTCCATCCCACCCAACTTACAGGCCCACCCAAACTGTTAACCATGCATTTTCTATATGAATGGCTGGTCTGGGCTCATGCTTCACAACTTCCTAAATCCTATCAAACAAGCAACAGCCCCAGGACCTCTTGTTAAGTGGCCCCAGGCCTGGTACTAGCAACAGCCAGCCTAGATTCACAGCTTGGCTTTACCTGGGAATCTCTAAGCCCAGCACAAGTAGCAGCCATCTCAGATTGCTTTATAGCTCAAACAGGCTGGCCTCAGGCCGAACACAGGTGGGGGCTGAACTTGACCTGCACCACCTGGGGAAACCCCAGAACCTGCACACCCAGTGCACAGCTACAGATGACAACAGAGCACCATGCACAGCTGCACAGCTGATCCCCTGCACAGCTGATCCTCCACAGAGGGTGCAGGTTGGTGGTCAGTGGTCATAGCCAGTTCTTGCAGCTGACTGGCCTGGGTAAATCCCTCCCATTGACCTGCTAACAGCACCCAAGGCTCAACTATAAGAGGAGGGTGTATTCAGCCCACACAAAGGGTGCACCTCAAGTAACCAGCTTGGGTGACAGGGGAGGCTGTGCCACTGGACCCTACAGGACACCTACCACATTAGGCCATGTTACCAAGACAGGGAGTCATAGAAGCTCTACCTAATATATAGAAACAAATACAGGGAGGCTGCCAAAATGAGGAGACAAAGAAACATGGCCCAAATGAAAGAACAGATCAAAACTCAAGAAAAAGAACTAAACAAAATGGAGATAAGCAACCTATCAGATGCAGAGTTCAAAACACTGTTTATAAGGATGATCAAGGAACTTAGTGAGGACCTCAACATTATAAAAAAGATTCAGCCAGAAACAAAGGATAAGCTGGTTGAAATAAAGAATAATTTACAGGAAAATAACAGTAGAGTAGATGAAGCTGAGAATCAAATCAATGATTTGGAACATAAGGAAGCAAAAACAAGCAATTAGAACAAGAAAAAGCCCTGGCTGGCATAACTCAGTGGATTGAGCGCGGGCTGTGAACCAAAGTGTTGCAGGTTCGATTCCCAGTCAAGGTACATGCCTGGGTTGCAGGCCATGACCCCCAGCAACCGCACATTGATGTTTCTCTCTCTCTCTCTTTCTCCCTCCATTCCCTCTCTAAAAATAAATAAATAAAATCTTTTTAAAAAATCCAAAAAAACAAGGATACCATAAGCAGCCTCTGGGGAAACTTCAAGTGTTCCAACATTTGCATCATAGGGGCATTAGGATGAGAAGGAGCAAGAAATTGGAAAAATGTTTGAAGAAATGGTGAAAGGAAACTTCCCTAATTTGGTGAAAGAAATAGACATACAAGTCCAGGAAGCATAGAGAGTCCCAAACAAGATGGATGCAAAGAGGCCCACTGCAAGACACATCGTAGTTAAAATGTCAAAGGTTAAAGATAAAGAGAGAATCTTAAAAGCAGAAAGAGAAAAGCAGTTAGTTGCCTAAAGGGGAATTCCCATAAGACTGTCAGCTGACGTCTCAAAAGAAACTTTGCAGGATAGAAGGGGTTGACAAGAAATATTCAATGTCAGAAAAAGCAGGGACCTATGGCCAAGATTGCTCTACCCAGAAAAACTATCATTTAGAATCGACAGCAGATAAAGAGCTCCCCAGACAAGGAAAAACTAAAAGAGTTCCTCATCACCAAACCATTATTATGTGAAATGTTAAAGGGGCTTATTTAAGAAAAAGAACCAGATCAAAGCTATGAACAATAAAATGGCAATAAATACATACCTATCAACAACTGAATCTAAAAAGCAAACTAAGCAAACAAGAAGAACAAAGACAGAATCATGGATATGGAGAGTATTCTGATGGCTGCCAAATGGGAAAGGAGTATAGGAGAATGTGTGAAGAGGTGAAGAGACCAAGAAGTAAAAGTAGGTAGTCACAGAATAGCCATGGGGATGTAGAGCACAGTATAGGAAACAGAGCAGCCAAAGAACTTACACACGTGACCCATGGACATGAACAATGGTGGGGGGACTGAGGTAGTGGTGGGGGGTGCTGGGTGGAGGGAGGCAAAAAGGGAAAAATTGGGACAACTGTAATAGCATAATCAATAAAATATAATTTATAAAAAGGACTTTGGGAACATTCCTCCCAGAAATAAAATAAATGAATAAATAAATTAATAACATATAATTTTTAAAAAGTTGAAAGAAAGAAAGAAAGAAAGAAAAGAAAAGAAAAGAAAAGAAAAAAATAATAGAAAACCCTTCCAGCTTTGTTAACCCTGGGGTGGGGTCCTGCCCCGGCCCTACGGAGTTATTTGCGGTGTGGCCTTTCTCCAGCAGGCACAGCCCTTAGGGCTGCTTCCTTTGTCTGCTACCTGGAGCCGATGGCAGCTGCCCATCTTGAGCTCTCAGGATGGCTGGAAGAGCCCCTCTAGAATCTGGGTATGGGTGTGAGCTGCAAACAGCTAACACCATCAGGGACTCCTGATGCACCCCCAGCCCATTCTCTGAAAGGAGGGTCGGTCAGTAGCTCAGTTCCAGACAGGGAACAGGAAGGTCATTCATCCAACTATCCATCCATCTATTTAATAGCAATTTGTTGAGCATCTGGCCTGTGCCAGGCCCGGTGCTGGCCACTGGGGACATAACTGGGACCAAGACAGATCCAGTTCCTGTCCTCATAGAATTCATGGTGTTGGAGAGAACACATATCAAGAAGGAAATCACATAAATGTGAAATGACAGGTGGTTAAGCATTACTAAGAAGGGGTACTGCCTCGTACCCCAGGAGAGTGCCCTCCACGAGAGCGAGTTGTGGAGGGGAAGTGATAATTCAGCCGAGAGCTATTGGATGAGTTGGAGTTCAGTAGGTGAACTTGTGGCAAGAGAGGAGGGTTGAGTAAAGGCCCTAGGGTGGGGAGTGACATGTCCAGGGTCACATGGCTTGTGACAGAGGCCTGAGACCATTCTCAAGGCCCTGGCAAATTCAAGGAAACAAAGGAAGTCCCATGTTTCTGAAACCAGTGACTGGCGGGGAGGTTGGGGAGCTGCGGTGAGACCGTACCGGATCAGTCATGGCTTTCAGTTTCAGGAGAGAAGGGATCTTGTGATCTGTCCACACTCATTACTGTGCAGAGGGGGAAACTGAACTTCAGTTGGGTAAGGGACAGGCCAAGGTCAAAGCAAGTTAGGGGCAGACACAGCTTTAGAACCCAGACTTTTTGACCCCTGCCAAACTCTTTCTGCCCTGGAGAGTGGCCCAAGAGGAGGGGTAGAAAATCAAACATTAATTTAGCACCTACTACGTGACCCAGAGTCCTGTGTGTGCATGATGCATACACGTGCCTGTGTGCATGCACACGCACATACTTCCCTGGGCCTAAGCCCAGGCCCATGGCCTGGGAGTTTCTTCCAAAAAAGAAAGGAAAGGGAGGTCATTAGGGAGGTCATTTGATCCTGCCCTCTGACATTGGCTTCAAGGCCTCATCACACTGTCTCATTTAAAATCCTCATGGTAAATAGCCCTGACTGGTGTGGCTCAGTGGATTGAATGCAGGCCTGAGAACCAAAGGGTCACCAGTTCAATTCCCAGTTAGGGCACATGCCTCAGTTGCAGATCAGGTCCCCAGGATGGGGTGCATGAGAGGCAACCACACACTGATGTCTCTCTCCCTCTCTTTCTCCCCCCCCCCCAAAATAATGAGCAAACAAAGGGAAGGAGAAACTTAGGCACTGATTTAAAGCCCCACAGTATTCGTCAGCCAAAGCTGTCTTGACTCTTAGTTTCGTGCTCCTTCTGAGGTCATGTATAGCCCATATGTGACCCATCTGGCAAGGAGGAAGTCCTCCTGTTGTCTAACTGACATCTCTCCTGCTTTACTGTGTCAAGTTCCCCTGTTTGGGTGGCTGAGGATGTGGAGAAGCACTGTGATCCTTCTCATGGCCTGACTGTCATCTTGAAGGAGACTGAGCTGGGGGAAGGAGACTTGGAGATACTCCCTTCCACCGTGAATCTGAATCCAGCGTGCTGGTTTGCTTGATGAGCTGGGGAAGGTAGCCAGGCCATTTGCTACTGAGGCCTTCCTTCCAAGGGAAGTTTCTGGGAAACCTCTAGAAAGAATTCCCTGGGAACGAAGTCCTTCTGGATCACCCCAAGGACACACTCTCCCTGGGATGCAGTGCCCAAGGGCTGAGCTTGCAGCCAGCCACTGGCAGAGCCCAAGGCCTCACATCCAAGCCCATGGCCAGAGGCGGCCTTGAGTTTCCTCCACGCACGCGCCTGCTCACCTTGCTTGTCAGAACCCACTCAACAAAATCCAACATGAAATGGAAGAAAATCCCTCCTAACAACAACAAAAAAATGTTTCGTTTCCAATCAGGGAGGAAGACAAGCAGTCCCCATGTGGAGACCCAGATTCAAGCCCTGTGGAGGTAAGCCCGGCCCAGACCTGGCATCTGGTTGGCATCTTTATCCAGAGGGACCCATAGCTTCCCAAAGAGGCCAGGTTTCCGTGTGCCCGATATTTCCTGAGAAAGCTAAGGTCATGGAGATGTCGGCAGCCATTTATTGAGGGCCAACTTTGTGTGGGCCTTGTGATCTATTAGCAAATGAAAGGCTCCCAGAAGTTCTGAAGTAACCCCTCCCACCAAAGGGGGGACAAAAAAAAACAAACAAACAAACCTCAGTGAGTGGTTAACTAGAAGACTTGGCCAACAAAAATAGTTACCTAATGGCTCACAAGGCCTCAAGGCGGTATGACCTTGGGTTCAGCCCCAGTCAGTATGTTAGTCAGTCGACAATTATTCAATGGCCCTGTGAGAGATAAGAAGTGAATAAGACCCTATCTTTGAGGTGCTCCTCCGGGGAGAAGGTAGCCAAGCAGGGGACAATAACCGTACTGTGTGGTCACTGCTCTGAAGGAGACCGTCTGGGGAGCTTGAGGTGCCCGGGGGAAGAGGCGTTTCACCTCTCCTGGGGGTCAAGGGAAGTGTGGCAGACAGGGTGACAGCCCAGTGGGGCTCTGAAGGATGAGTAGAAGTTCTCCAGGAAGAAAATTTGGGGAGAGGTGGTGGTCCTGCTGAGGGGAACAGGGTATAGAAGTCACAGTCAGGTAAAAAGTTTGTTGTTCAGAGAAGTGAGGAGTTCAGTGTGGCTGGCAACAGGGAGGACTGGCCCGCCACATGACAGTGAAAGGCCTTGAATGCCAAGACTTTATCCTGGGGAAGAGCAGCAGTCATAACTGAGAGAAGTCCTAACTGGGTTGGGGTGAAGGGGAATCCTCCAGGCCAGTGAGGTGGGTGTACATCTGTCTGGGCAGAGCCAGAGGAGGCTCAAACTGCACCAGACAGATGGTGCATCTGACAAGGATATTTGGGCTGCAAGGTATCCAGCACAAAGAGACTTAAGTGGAAATAAAAAGGGCTTTCAGGCACAGCTGAATCCAGGGGCTCAAATGGTGTCAGCAATCTGGCCACCATCATAGTGGTCAGGGAGATGAGGAATTCGTGGCCAGGGTGCAGGTTAGTCCAGCTACATGCACTGAACATGGGAAAGGGGCCAGTTCTCAAAGGAATTCTGGCTTACCAGAAGAAGTTTGTTGGGCAGGTGAAAGCAGCAGCCGACCACTGTGGATGGTGAGAGCTGCAGCTCTTAGTGAAGGCTGGGCCCTTGCCCAGCTCAGGCCTCTGAGGCTGAAGTGTGTAATTGAGGGCATGTACAGTCGTGGCAGGCTTCATGGGGCTTATGGGCCTGGGAGGGGACCTGAGCAGTGGGTGGGACCTGGGTAGACAGAGGTCACCTGGGGGGAGGGGTCTGTGAGAACAGAGGTATGGAGGTGAGAGTGAGAAGGTGTATTCCGGGGCCAGTGAGCCTGCCAGGCCCAGAATGCTGGCAAAGGGGCGTGGAGTGTGGTGAGGCTGCAGCTACATCTTAGGGGACTTTGTATGCCAGGCCCCCCCTGCCCTAACTGGCTGGTCAGGGGGAAACAGTGGGTTCTTTGCTCAACAACCCCCCATGGCTCCCTGTGGCCCACCCAGTGAAGCCCAAAGCCTGGCAGGCATTCAGGACCCCAGAACACCCATTGTGCCCTTATAGGGCCCCTTCGCTCTTCCAGGTGGTCATGCCTACCACACTCCAAACACCATTCTCTTTTCCATCTTCAAGCCTTCGCTTCAGCTCTTTCCCTGCCCTGAAACCTTCTCCCTTGTAGGCATTTGCACCCATCCTCTGAGGCCAGCTAGAGGCCTCGGCTGCAGAAAACCTTCAGTGTAATGGGTCTCCTCTTGCTTTTGAACTCCTAGAGCTCTTTATTTAGTTTAGGTTCGTTTGTTTGTTTGTTTGTTTGTCATGCCCTCTTAATCCAGCCATCCCGCTGGGGCAGGGTGGCAGTAAAGTGTGCCTGGGCTTTAGAGTGAGTCGGATCTGGGTTCAGGTCCTCCCTCAGCCTCTCACTAGCTGTGTGACCTTGGGCACATCATCTCTTTGATGACACTTAATGAGCTATAAAATACGAACAAGACCTCATTGAGGCTTAAATGTGGTTATATGTATAAACTTCTGGGCACACAGTAGGCCCGCCTACAGCTCTCACTATTTTTGTGGTTGCTCAAATTATGAAGCACGTCCATCTCGCCCTCTGGGAGCTCAGGCCAAGAGGCAGGGAATGCACCTGGTTTTTCCCTAGTCCCCCAGTGTCTGGCACATAGTAGGGTACTTGTAAGGGCTGACCTATTAGCCTTCCTGGGCCATGTGGACCCACTCTCCCCACCCCACCCCACCCCACCCCACCTGGGTGAGGCTGTGGGTAGGCCCCAATAATCTGCATCTCCTCCCCGAGGCTGACCCGGCAAGCTGCTAGGTGCCAGCATCCAGCATCAATAAATTACTGGCGAGTTCAGGTGACGGGACAGATCCAGTGTCAGCCTCCTGTGTGTCCTGCAGAAAGGCTCAGGCCCTGGGGATCCCCCTCCATAAGCCTCCCTGACCAAGGGCTCCATCAGAATAACAGAGCTGTCCTCATGGCACCTACTGTGTGCTGGGCCCCATCTGGGCACTTTGTACCACATTTGATTGACATCTCACAATAATTCTGCAGTCAGTACTAGCTCCATTTCACAGATGAGGAAACTGAGACCCAGTGAAGGCAGCTGACTTGCAATAGACAAACTTAATAACAGAATGTACAGCCTCTTTCCTTTTCAATTTGACATAAATCTTCCTGGATCTCAGTGCAATTTTATTCACTCACATACACACTTAAGCCATATCCTCAATAAATTCATTCATCGATTCAACCAAATATGTATTGAATACCTACTATGTGCCAGCTGTTCTGGATGTTGGAGATACTGTAGTCAACAGGATAGGTCCCCTGCCCTTTCCGAACATACATCCCAGTGCATGAGATGCACAGAAACAAGGAACAGACCCCTAGTATAATGGGAGGTAGTGCTGAGTCTGGGAAGCTAAATAAAGCAGGGCAGGCGGCAGAGAGTCACTGGGGGACTACTTTTGAAAGGGCAGTCAAGGAGGGCTCCTCTGGGGAGGTGACATCTGAATGAAATCCTTAGTTTTTGGAAAGATCCTGGACTCGGGGGGTTCTCAATCTCTGCGAGGTGGACAGAATGCTTCCCCACTTGGTTATGGTTCTGCAGGCACCGTGGCATGGGCCATTGTAGGTGCAGAGACAGCCTTCTCCCTCCCCTCGTCTAAGTCAGCGAGTCCCTGAGCTTCCCCAGGGGTGGGGTCAGGGCCATTTTGTTCATGGCTGCATTCCCAGTACCGGGCATGGCCTGCGACATGCAGAGGACATACACACGGACATCGGAATGAATGGCAGACGGACATAGGTAATAGGAGCTAACATTTATCTAGTGCTCATTCTGACAACAGCCCGGCGAGCTAGGAAATATTATTATCCCCAGTTTACCAACATCGGAACTGAGGCTGAGATAAGCCAGGGGCTCAGGTAAGGGCACTCGATGGCAGTGCCTGTTGGGAAGAGCAGGCTAAAGGCTGACAGACTGATGGACTGGGAGGAGGCCGAGTCATGTGGTGGGAAATGCTATTGCCTTCGGTCTGAGACGCGCATTTTGAGAACCAGCTCATTCGTTTACTCATTCATTTAATTGGTTATTCAATAATTATTAAACCTCAGCCCCTGTGCTGGGTACTGGTAGGTACAAGCAACCAGGCAATCATGATATCGCGTTGTCAGAGCTGGGATGGGAAAGGCTAGGGGTCTGGGGAAGTTCCTGGGCCACACCGAAGGGTCAGGAAGCATTTCTGGGTGAAGTACGCCTGGAGCAGCAGGTTGCTGTGGCTGGGCAGACTGCAGGGGGAGATGCTTGGAAATGGCCGGCGGGGGTGGTGGCAATGGCTGCACAAGCCCGAGATGGAGGTGGCCCCAGTGTCTGGCAGTGAAAACCACCCCTCTGCAAGGCTCTGAGGCCTCCTCCCGGCCTTTGGTGGACGGGCCACTGCGGGTGCCTGAGTCACTCTGCCCCATCCCCAGGCCAGGTTGGGACGATCTCACCTCTGAGTGGCAGGCATTCCTACTCCTCTGGGCCCAGAGTCAGAGTTCAGTGAAAAGCAGGTAACTTAGGCCAAACCAGACAAGACCAGATGCCTCGCTCTGCCTGTGGCCCTGAGCTGGTTCCCTCCTGTGGGACTCAATTTACCCTTCTGTAAAAGGCAGTTTCAGCTACACACTCTGCAGACCCATCATCGCTTACCTCTGGTGACCCCGCACATCACCACCAGTTTGGGAAGTAGACATAAGTGCTGGGGGTCAGGACTCCTTTTGCTTCAACCCCAGCCTCTCTTGGACATCTGGACTAAAGGTTAAAAAAATATATTCAGGGGCTCCACCAACCTATTATTAATGGGGCGACCTACCATGCAAGTCCTTTCGGCAGGTTTCTGCAGTGGGAAGAAGGAACAGTCGCCCCCTCAGGGTCACGGTTGCCCTCCTCACCCGCAAGCTGGCCTTGTGAGACGCCTACCTCCCACTCAGCATGCTCTGGGGTAGGACCTCCACTAAAGGACGCCGCTGACTGGAACGAGCTGGAGGTCCAGGGATCTGTTTCCATAGAAGTGGGGATGGCCTACGGCAGGACATTCTCACTCCTCCACTCGGCCTCCTCCACTGGAGCAAGAAACTGCGATGCGGCTGGTGTAGAGCGAGCTGACACACAGGAGAAGCAGCCGAGGCCTCTGACCAGCACGCCCCTTGACCACAGACACCTGGGCCACTGCAGCCACCGTCCACTTCTCATTTCCTCTCCACTCCTCCGTCTTGCCTCTATTTCGAGCTCACCAACGGCTTCCCATCGCATCTAGAACGTAATCCACAGTTTTTCCCACGGTTTCCTGCTTTCCTACCCCTCCTCACTGTCCTCACTCCGGCCACACTGGCCTCCTTTCAGCTTCTGGAAAATGCCCATCTCTTTCCCACCTCAGGGCCTTTGCACATGCTGTTCCTTCTACATGGAATGCTCATCCCTCATAACACAGCAGAGCTGGCTCCTTTTCACTTAAGTCACTGCTCAAATCTTCTTCCTCAGAGGGGTCTTTCCTGATCCCCCTAAGAAAAATAGTCCCTCCCGCCCACTGTGTGTTTCCACAGCTTCCCACTTCCCTCATGGCCCTTTCTCCAGGCTGTGGTCACTGACAGTCGGTTTGCTCCGGGGTCTTCTTCTCTACCCACCGGTGAGCTCCAGGAGGGTAAGGACCTTGGGACCCCATGCCTGTATCCCCGGCACTGGTGCATGATGGCTGCTCAAGAAATGTTGGTTGAAGGAACGAAACATGAAAAGCATCAATGGTGTTCACCCTCCTGGAATACTTTATGAAGGAGAAAATGGCATTTACTGGGTAACTATGATATGTAAGGCTCTCTCACATATTTCATTTTGCTGAGTCTTTACATCCATGACACTCTATCCACTGTTCAGAAGATGAAGTTGGGGTTCAGTGACCTGCCTGAGGTCACCCAGCAAAGGGTGGCCTGATGGGTTCATTCAGCTGGGAGGCGGCCAATGGGCACGAAGGGCAAGAAGAATACCATGGCAAATGGGGGTCGGGACATAATCCCAAGTCTGTTTGCTTCTACCCAAAGCCTATGATTTTTCACTACACCACACCTCCTGCCACATGAGAACTCGGCCCAAGAACGACAACCAGGTTTTTAGATTCCGAAAGGCAGGGTAAGACCCAGATTGCATGGAAAGGTGGTCTGGCTTAACGGTTATTCGAGTGGGTCTTGGTATTGAATAGAGAGACCTGGGCTCAAATGGGGGCCCTGCCACCTTGCACCGGGGCACCGTTGCTGAAAGTGACCACTAGTATTGCTGGGCTAGAGCATCTTTGCTCCTGGGAAGGAAGTCAGCTGTGGGGGTGTCAAGGGGTACACTGGAAAAGTTAAGGCTTCCAAGTCCTGCAGGAGCCCCTGCACCCCTGGAGGCAGGTGGTCTTTGGGTAGTGCCCTCTCCTCACTGAGCCCCAGTGGTCATTTTTGGAAAATGGGCATGCCAGCATGGAGTCAAAAAGAGCTCTTAGGAAGATAAAGAGGAAAAATGACTGTGGAGTTGTTGGTGTATATAAAGTAACATGGAAATGTAAATTTTCTAAAAATAAGTCTATGTGAAATGCAGAGAGAGGTTGGGGCTTGGACGACCTCTTGGGTTCTTTCAGCATTTTTTGGCACCTACTGTGTGCCAGGTGCTGTGCTAGGGCCTGGGGTACAGGGATGAGTCAGACATGGGCCTTAAGCCCCCTGTCTACAGGGGGAAGGGAGCTGGGCACATACAGTGCTGGGATTCCTCCCAGAGGGATGGTAGGGGGAGACTTTCTGTGTGATGTGGTAGCAAGAAGAGCCAAATGGACCTGAGCTGAAACCTTCCCCTCCTCCCTGCATGACCTTGAGTAGGTCAGGCCACCTCTCCAAGCCCCAGGCCTTTATCTGTGAAAATGGGCCGGTCCCCTTTGCCTCTCAGAGTTGCCAGGACACGACACACTGTAAGTACCACCTTGTGGGAGACCTTGGGATGGGCGAAGCCAATAGGTCTTCGACAGAAACTGGTCCTGACTTGGACAAACTGGGCCTCAGGCTTGGGTGGTGACTTGCAGGACAGGCCCCAGGACATGTGGGCTAGGCCCCAGGGAACAGCAGGGCGAGAAACACAGCAGTTAAGAAAGGAGGGCAGAAATTCTGGGGAATTGGCTTGTGCCTTTATTTATGTTGGTAATTTCACTAAGGGGGAGGGGGCTGGCTCTACTCAAGCTAAGCCCTGGGGAGAGGAGGTGGATGGCAGGCCACCTGAGTTTACTCAGCACAAGATTCTAGGCCAAGGCACACCGACAAAGGCAGGGTAGCTCAGGCTGAATTTATGGGTGTGTTGAGTGTGCATGAAGCCTTGGTGGGGTTGGCCTGGGCGAGGCCACCCGCCAATGTTGACCACGGCCCCGGGGGCCTGGGGTTGTCCCAAAGCAGTGGGGCTGTCAGAAGCCAGGCTGGCCAAACTTTGGGGAATTTGGGGTGAGGCTGACGGGCCCCATGGACGGCAGTTAGGGGCTCCCTAGGGGAACACTGCTCTTCTGGCCCCGGGCTCGCACCAGAGGTCAGGCCAGTTGCCGCGAGGGAAGGGGCCCTGCCCTGTACCTCCAGTGCCGGGCTAAAATCGGGCGGGGCTGCCCGGGGAGGCCTGGACGCCAGTGGCCGGGCGGGGTCGGTGCCCTACTCCCTGTGAGACCGCCAGGTCGGGTCGGAGCGCGGCCTGGGAGGCTTGGGCCAGGCCCGGACAGAGGGAACTCAGTCCCAGGGCTGAGCACTGCGCGCCTGCGGCTCCTGCCCTCCCAGTGGCTGCGGGCGCGGCAGCCTCCGCGCCCCCAGGGGCCGGGCCGGGGCGGAGGCTGGGCCCCGCGGGCGGGCGCGGGAGGGTGGAGGGGACGGCGGCGAAGGCTGCGACGCTCTAACAGGTGGGATCCCGCGGCGTGGTGGAGGCGGGCGCGGGAGGAGGAGGAGGAGGAAGAGCAGCGGCAGCGGGAGCCTGAGCAAGAGCAGGATGAGCCGCGCGAGCTGACAGCCGCCGCCGCCGCCCGCGCCCAGGCTCGGTCTCGCTCTCCGCGCCCGGGGCCGCTCCCCGCCTCCCGCCTCCCCCTGCCGCCCGCGGGGCGGCCCGCCCCCTCTGCACCTCCGGGCCCGGAGCTGCCTCCATCGCTCCTGCATCCCGGCCGGGGGGAGGAGGAGGCGGAGCAGGAGGCGAGCCGGAGCCGCCGCCGCCAACGCCGCCGCCGCCGCCCGAGCAGGACAGAGCGCGCCGCAGCCCCGTGCGTCCGGCCGCCGCCCGTGCCCATCAGGCAGCCGCGCCGGAGCCACACCGCGGGACAGCCCGGGCCGCGGCGCGCCCCGGCCCGGCCCAGCCCAGCCCAGCCCAGCCCAGTCCCGGCACCGGGCGGCCGGGTGGCCGGCCCGCCCCCGAGGGCGCCGGGCGCGGCGGGAGGATGCCGAAGCCGACGCTGCTGCTGCGCGGGGGCTGGGAGCGCGAGCGCAGTCCCGGGGACTCGGAGCTGGGCCGCCAGTTCCGGGACTGGTGCCTGCGCACCTACGGCGACTCGGCCAAAACCAAGACGGTGACACGCAGCAAATACCAGCGGATCACCGAGGTCCTGCAGGGCGGCGGCGGGACGGGCGCGGGCAGCGGCCCGGCGGCCGGCGAGAAAGGCAAGTTCCAGTTCTGGGTGCGCTCCAAGGGCTTCCGCCTGGGCAGCAGCCGGGAACCCAAGATGGGCCAAGTGGTGTATGTGCCGGTCAAGACGGGCTCGGTGAGTGCGAGCGCGGCGGCCACGGGCCGGTCCCGCCGCGGGGCTCGGGGCGGGCGGGGGCGGGGTGGGGGTGTGGATGTGTGTCCGAACCTGTGTCCCTGAGGTTGTCCGTGTGTCTGGCCCGCCCGAGGCGCACGCGTCCCTGCTCACCCGCCCGCCCTGGCCCGCCCAGGCTGCGCTCCGGGTTCGGGGCGTCCCTGCCCCCCTCTGCGCCGCTGCCCGGGCCGTGGCCGTGCGGGGCGGGCTGTCCCGGGCTGCTCACCCCAGCATGTTCCGTCCTCCTGTCCCCTCCCCCCGCCAGCAGGCGGCTTCTCCGAAGCCCGTACCTCCCCCCCACCCCGCCCGCCCGCCCCAGGGCTGCCTGTCCCGGGCGCCTCGCGCTCCCGCCCCCGGGCCGGCTGGGCGGTGTGTGTGTGTGTGTGTGTGTGTGTGTGTGTGTGTGTGTGTGTGTGCGTGTGTGTGTGTGTGTGTGTGGAGGGTGGTGCCGCGGGCGGGGGGGCAGGGGCAGCCACGGGACGGGGAGTCCACTCGCCTCCCCAGTGCCCGGGGAGGGGGCCCGCCTGGGCACTGTCGCCCCGACCCCACCCGGGGCTGGCCCGGGGAGGGGCAGCCCGAGCCGCAGCCTGGCGCAGGAGCAGCCTCCCGCGGGTGGGTGGGGCGCCCCCTCCGCCCCCGGGGCCCCTGGCTCCCCCTCCCTGGGACGGGGGCGGCCTGACCTATCCATCCTTTCCCCTCCCCCGTCCCCGGGGCCAGCCCGGTCCGGGCGGGGTGGCGTAGGGGAGGGGGCGGGGAACCGCAGCAGCCGGGAGGGAGGAGGCGGGCTGCCGGGCGGGGGCGTCCCCTCCGGCCCGGGGCGCCCTGGAGAGGGCGTGCGGCGCGGGCCCCGCGGCTCCCCCGCCGGGACCTCATTGTTCTGCAGCGGGTGGGGGCTGGGGGGGTCAGCTGCTCCCGGGGCGCTGCTGAGCTTTGAACTTTCCGTCGCGGAGACCCTCCACGAGTGCGTTCAGCCCCGGGCCCGCTCGGGCCGGGCCGGCCTTCCTCCCTGCCCCCCTCACTCCCTCCCTGGCCTCGCCCGGCCGGAGCGAGCGAGCGGGGCCGCCCCGCGCCGGCCTCCCTCCCTCGCTCGCTCTCCGGCTCCCCCCTCTGTGCTCCTCCCCCGTCCGGCCCGCCCGCCCCGCGCTCAGCCCGGTCCCCGGCCAGAGCGGGCTCTTCACACACAATTGATTCGGTCGTTACGAAAAGTGCACTTGTCCCCTCCCCCTCCTCCTCCCCCTCCGGCGGCCGCCCGGGCCCGGCCCGCGGGGTGAGGGGGCCGCGAGGGAGGGAGGCGGGAGCCAGGGAGCGGATCCGGAGGCGCCTCCCCCCTCGCCCAGGGGACGGGGCTGCAGGCCGCGGGGAGTGGGGCGCCGCGAGCGCGGAGGGCGGGCGGCCCATCTGCGAGGAGCGCTGATAACCGCGCGGCTGCCGCTGCGGCCGCCAGCAGCCCATCTGCGCCGCTGCCGCCTCGGGCCGGACCCGGAGCAGAGGGCCGGGCCGGGCCGGGGGCGCGCCGGGGCCCGATTCCTGAAGGGGAAGGCTGGGGCAGAGTCCCACCCGGGGAGAGTCAGGGACCACCCCCTACCCCAACCTAAATCAGTGCTCTCCCCCAGACCCAGGGAGTCTGGGTCACAGCCCCCTCCCCCGGTCGAGTTAGGGACCCCTCCCCCAGCCTAAATCAGTGCCCACTTTCCCACGCGGGGAATATGGGTCATTGCCTCTCCCCAGCCTAGGTCAGCCCCTCCTACCCTGCCAGTTCCTATCCTTCTCGTTTCTCCCCAGTCTTGGGCTAGTGTCCCTAGCCTAAGTGTGGGTTTTGGAGGTCAGTGACCCACCAGATGGTTGGCTGGGTCTGTGCCCCTACCTCGGGTCATTGCCCTGAGCCATCTAGGCTTCCCAGATCAGTTAGGGCTGCCCCCCACCCCCATCCACTGCATCAGGGTTATCCCTCCCTAGGGAGCTGGGAGCCTTGGCCCAATCTCCTTAGTCTGAGGCAGAAGCCCTCACTGCACCGACTCCTGGAGTTGGGGGGCAGTGACCCTCGGACTTGGCAGCTGGCTCACGGGTTCACTGTGCAGGTCTAACTCCCCTCTAGGGAGTGGGTGTGATAGGGCAGTCCCCCTAACCCCTCAGCGGCACAGCTGTCAAGGTGGAGCAAGCGCACACACCAGCTCCAGGCCACATGCAGAAATTGGGTGCTGGGTCTGGGCCCCAGTCGGCCAACCCAGCCAGTCTCTTCACAACCTTCATGACGCCCACACTGACCTGCCCTGGCAGGAGGAGCCCCATAAGCCTCCACTGTGGCTCCCAGACCAATAATAAGCCTTCCCCAAGGGACCACCTGCCTGGGAGGCAGAGAAAGGGGACCCAGGCCTCCCTGCCCAGGCTGCCAGAAGGATGACAAACACAACAGACATGCCCTCCTGTGACAACCCGCCCCTCAAGCTCCCCATGCCCGCCTGCCTAGCCTGCTGGTCCCCAGAGAGCCTGTTAGTTACCTGCCACTTGCCCAGCCAACCGGAGCCAGCCGGCAGGAGATGCCCCTAGTCTTGCCACCCCCATCTTCAAGCACCTTCCTGGGGCTCAGTTATTATTTTTACATTTCCATTTTCCTTTTCACTGATCTAAGAGGAATGAATCCTGCTGGGAATTCAGGGGCAGCCATTGCCTCTTCCTGAAAGGGCCTGAATGGGACCTTCTTTGAAAGGTGCCGAGGACATCCCCCACCTTCACTGGCCTGCACACGTACACACACACACACACACACACACACACAAAGTTATTGTTGCCTCTGGTGGCAGTTGGGAAAGATCCTGTAGTTTTGTCCTGGGTGGGTTTTATGAAGGTCATTGGGCCATAAACCTTTGTCCAAGGCATTTGTTTAGCACCCACAGGCCTGTCGAGGGGCACTGGGGCATTGGGATGGGTTGGACTCTGTGCCTGCTCCCAGGTCACACAGCTGGCGGGGGAGGTGGGCACAACTGAGGGGATGATCAAGACGCCAGGCAGAGCAGTTCCAGGAAAGAGGAGGTGTGGGAGTTTGGTCATCCAGTGGTCGAACGAGGGTGCCCTGCACGGGCTCAAGTCCCAAGGGTAGCTGTGGTGTGTGTCTCTCGTCCATGTTGCTGCCCCTCCCTGGGCCCCCTCTCCTCCTCCCACAGCCATATGTGGTGCCGTGGTCGGGGCCCTTCCCTGAGTCCCGGCCAGCAGCGGGTCGATGATCTGACACCACTTGTCCTGTCCCATCTGGCCCTGAGCTTTTCTGGGTGTGTGTGACAAAGGCTTAATCTGTCCGGACCGGCCGAGGGCTGAGAGGAGGGCAAGGGGAATTACACTCTGCCTGGGCCTCCTGCAGCTGGGGCCCGGGTGGGGGGCGGGGCAGGGCGGGGGTCGAGCAGAAGCCTGGGCGTGGGGGGGTGGGTGGAGAGGCAAGTTGGTCTTCAGTTTGCAGGTTGTCACAGGAAATAGAAGTGGAGGCGGAGGGCTGAGGGGAGGAGGGCGGAGTCCTCCACGCTGGGCACAGGGTGCTCATGGGGATAAGATCTTTTTATGACAAGAGCCAGCCGGGCCTCCTGGCTGGGCAGGGCCTGGGTAGGATTTATTATTTCTTGTGTTGACTGCTCCAGCCTCCGTGGCCTGCCAAGCCGGGGAAGCGAACGCCCCAGGGGTGAGACCCTCTGATTCCTTTCCAGTGTCAGCCACAAAGTGAACCAGCCGCCTTCCTTTTCCTCTGGTCTCTCAGTGGGACGGTCTCCGGGGCCTGCAAGGGCCGCGGGTTGTGTCTGCGGTGGGACCCTGGGCCATCTGTCAACACCCTGGCCCAGAGGGCCTGGGGGCAGTCCTGGAGAAAGATGTTCTCAGCCCAGCTCCACCATCTACCGGATGGGAAAACTGAGGCCCTCAGGAGAGGAAGTTTCTGTGGATAGGGCGCCGGGACTGGGACGCAGATCTTGGTGCTCCACTGTGGCTTCTCTGTGGCCTGTCACATGCTGGGGACCCCCACCCCGCCCCGCCCCCCCATTAGGGCCTCATTCCCTGAGGGGAAACTCCAGATTGCCAAACTCCACTCTCAACCCCCGGCTCTTGTGAGCTGGACCCCAGGTGCTCTGCTGGCCAAATTGACTAATGGTGGTCTTTTCCCAGTTTGCAGACAGCGTTCATTTAGTGGAGAGCATTTTCACAGTCTTCGGTCGTTCTCCCCAGAGCTTTTGTGTAAACCTTTGGCACCTGCGGCCGCTGGCCTGGGCGGGAAATGGCCTCTGACTTAGCTCAGTGTAATATATGCTGTGACCTTCGGTTGAATACCTTAGTATTTCCTGCTTTTCTTCAAATTATCACCGCAGTGGCCCTTTCTGGGTTACTGCTCTGTGCCCGTCGCTGTGCTGAGACGCTGAGACGTGGTGACCTATCGTGTTCTCGCAGCAGCCCGGGTCAGTGCCGTTATTACTGCCATCCCTCAGATGAGTAAACTGAGGCCCAGGGAGGCCCCGAACGCCACCAAGGTCGCTGCCGATAGGGACAGGCCCTGAGCTTGGGTACCGCCCACACGCACATCCATTCTGACCCTGTCTGAAGTGTCACGCATCCTGACCCAGTTTGAAAGCCCAGGTCCTTCATGACAAGCTTTTGGTCCATTACATCTTAGTCTGCAGTAGTTTGGGAGACTCCCTCTGGTTAACACGTCTGTAATCGTAGGCTGCTGCTTGAGGCAGGATTGGCTCTGTGAGGTGTCTGAGGGCTTTCCTGGGGTTCGCTAGGATGGGTATGGGGTAGGAAGAAGGGAGGAGGCCTCTGCTGTCTGGGGTCCTGGGGGACTTTGGGGTGAAGGTTGCCAGTGGCGTCTGGCACGGGCCCCATTTGGATTTCTCATGGCAGACGTGGGCTATTTTGTTAATTAAGCCTCGGTAATTCTGGTGAATATGGTCTTGGGGACTCTGGGGGACTGCATTTTAGAGCTTGGGTGATGCTGGAGGATCAGGTTCTGCCTCCCTGGGACCTCCCCTCAGGGTCCTGGGTAACCATCTCCTGGGGAGTGGAGACAGCATGCTCCCTTCTCCTTGGGGTCAGACCTGGTGCGAACAGCCCCTGCCTCACGGCCCTCTGCAGGCAGCCTTCCCGCCCCTGACTGTCTGAGAGTCGGGAAGCCCATCTGGTATCTTAAAAATGCTTCAGGGAAGACTGGCGCTTAGGAAGCCGATGGCCTGGGCTGCCCAGGGACAACACAACCTGCTCGGGTAAACCTGTGTTTCTCCAAGCCAGCTCTTACCTTGGGGATGGTGGGGGTGAGTATTGCACACGTGCGTGTGAACTCGTGGTAGAGCATGTGTGTGCACGTGGGTGCTGTGTGCATGTGCGGGCAGAAGTGTGACTGCGTGGGTGTGAGTGTGCATGTGCCGGTCCATGTGCAGGGTGGGCTGCTATGTGCCGGGGCAGTGTACGTGTGTGTGTGTGTGTGTGTGTGTGTACAGGTGGAGGGGAGCCTGAGCGCTTGTGAGTGTGTGCGATTGTGAGCACCTGCATTGGCAGACGTGCAAGCACCTGGGTGTGGGCTTTGGCAGACCACGGGTGTGCCCGTGTGTGCATGCACACATGTTCAGGATCCTATTGAAAAAACCCCATCGGTCTGGCAGTGCTGCATGGACAGGGGTGTCCCTTGTCATAACCTGAACTGCTGCCCTGGCTGCCCCTGCCCCCGGGGTCTCAGCAGCTGCTGCAGCCAAGTGTGAGGGAGGGAGTGGAGAGGAGAGGTAGCGCCATGTCCCTGTCCCCAAGACAGTGGCCAAGGCACCCCCCTGTTTCTAGCCTTCGTCCTCTTCCTCCCCTACGCCCTGCTCTACAGGGCAGCAGGGCAAAGCTTGTGACCTTTGCCATGGTGGCACTTAGGAAGCCCAAAGCCAGGCACCATGGGGGCTGGGGTGGGTCCAGGACCTGTGGGATCCCAACTCAGCCGCTTCCTTACACGGGACACAGGCAGGAAGCCTGCTCCACCTCTCCAAGGCTCAGTTTTCTCACCTGGAAAGCGGGCTCCGAAGCGCCACTTCAGGAGGCTTGGCAAACTGGAAGAGGCTCTCGCCTCACTTGCAGAGGTCACTCTGATGACTTGTGTGGGGGCAGGCCTGGCCTCTGGACCCCAAAGCATGAGAGGGAGCAGAAGGAAGCTGGGTGAGGGCCCACCGGGACAGGCAGCTTATTAGAACAAGGACTCCGGAGTCGGCTTTCTGCCCCGGCCCAGTTTGACCTAGAAGGGAGGTCAAGGGCTTGGGGTTTCAAGCTGCAGGTCTCTGGTTTCAAATCCCAGCTCTGCCCTTTTACCAATTTAACCTTAGTTTTTTCATCTGTAAAATGGAGCTGGTAATCCTATCGCCTTCGTAGGACAGGTGTGAAGGGCCGGCGTGAAGACAAGCGCATTAACACACGTAGAGCCTGAAGCCTGTGGATAGCAAGTCCTAGGGAATGTCAGCTGCTGTGGGGTCTCACCGAGCCTCACTTTTCTCATCTGGAAGATGGGGATGGTGATTAAAGATCCCATGGGTATTAAATGGGACAGCGGAAATGAAGCACCCAGCAAAGGTCCTGGCACGTAGTAGGTAGGCAGCAACTATGCGTTCACTAGAGATTGTCTTAGTCATCTCTCTGTCTGCAGCACGGTTGGGAGCCCGGGTGGTGGTGTACCGAGTTGCTCAGAACGCCAGGGAAGGCTCGGTGGAGAACATAGGTTTGGTGTAAGCCCCCAGAGCTGCGGACATGAACGCCTGGGGTCTCTCTCTGCCCTTGCTGGCTCCTGCCCTGCTCTGAGCCTCAGTTTCCCTAGTTATTGTGCAGTGAAGTCTCCTGTGGTCCCTCCTGCCTCTGAATCCCCTCCTGGTGCTGGAGGTGCTGGGCCCCAGAGGTCAGGGTCTCACAGGGAAGAGGGCTGGGGCTTTACCAAGGTCTGTGGTCACCCAACAGGTAGAAAGGTAGAAGGATGAGCCTCCCGGAGGCCTCTCACACACACCCCCATTCCCACCCCTGCCCCCGTCCCTGCCCCGAAGCCTGAGTTCTGGACCCTGGGGTCTTGCAGGGAGCATAGTGAGTCTGGGGCAAGGATTACTCCTCTTGGCAGGGGTCTGAGCACATCTCCTGTGTTTTCAAGCCCCTGCCAGGTGCCAGACACTTCATTTCATTTACTCTCCCCTGGATTCTGTGAGGTGGATGAGAGCTTGGCAGGGCGCAGGGTCTGTGGCTGTCTGATCCTCTGTGCCCTGGGACGCAGGGGCAGGGGTCCACAGGTGCTGTAGCCCGCCGCCCCACCCAGGCTCATGACGCCCCCTCATCTGAGGGCACTCCACAAAGGCTTCTCAGAACTCAAAGTAGTCCTCCCACTGGCCCAGACCCAGCCTGGTGGAAGACAGATGCCACCCCTCCCCCTTGCCCCTTCCCTTCTCATCTCAACTGCAGCCTGGGCAGACTGCCCGGGGTAGGGGAGAGAGGGGAGTTGGGAGGCTGGGCCTGTCCTCTCCCCACAAGGTCATCGACCCCCTCAGCATCCAGTCCTCTCGGCCGCCCTGGGACACGGGGCCTCTTGGCTGCAGGTGGAGAAACTAAGGTTGAAAGTGGAGAGCACTCACTCGGGGTCCCGCAGAGCACCAGTGCTGGTGCTCACCCATCTGGTTGCCCAGCCCCGTGGGTCCTTCATTCATTCACCTGCTCACTCGCTGGCATCTCCCACTGTCCTTCCCATCGCAGCAGCAGCTCCATGCTTCTTTCTCTCAGGCCACACCTGGAGTTGGTTTGTACTTTCTTTCTCTTACCGACTGCCCTACCTCATCCAACCGTTTTCAAATTTGTTGATTCTACCTTCTAAGTACATCTCCAAGTTCACCTTCTCACCACTGCCATTGCCACCAACCCTGTCCAAGCCTGGAGATGCACCCACCGCCCCACGAGGCTCCCTGTGTCTGTTCCCGCCCCCTGCAGTCCCCTCTGTAATCCAGAGGAAACCTTGTATGAAGCAAATCAGATTCCTTCCCTCAGCTCAGAACGCCACAAGGCTCCTGTCTCACCCAAAGCAAGGGCCAAAGTCTTTCCCGGAGCCGACACGGCCCTGCACAGTCTGGCCCAGGCTGCCTGCGGCCTTCACCTCCTTCCTCCCTCTCCTTGCTCGTTCGGGCTCGGCCACACTGGCCTCCTTGTGGTCCCGCAGCCCGCCAGACACGGTGCTGCCCCAGGGCCCTTGCACTGGCTGTGCTCCCAGACAGGAGCACTCTTCCCCCAGATCTCTGCCTGGCTGCTTCCCGCTTGTCTCTCGGGTCTTCGCTCCAATGTTGCCTCCCCACCGATCACCCAGCCAAGACCACCTTAGGTTGCTTGGACCTTCTCCCTCCACCCCTTTCGACTTAATTTTTCTCCTTGGCTTTTATCAACCGCTGACTTCAGATAGATAGATAGATAGATAGATATGGATAGAGATATATAGGTATAAATATGTTTACTAGTGTATGGGTTTAGTGCAATATATGTCTCTCCATAAGGCTATGAGCTCTACTGGGCAGACCTGTATGTTTCGTTCACTGCTGTAGCCCCGAGGCACAGAACAGCCCTGCCCCTAGGGGGCTCCCTACTGGGGCAGGTGGGAGGAAGCATACCTGACAGCGGCTGTCTCCGAGCTGGAGTCTGAGAACCACTCACCCAGGTCTGCACTCAGAGAGCCTCAGGCGCCCGGGGGCCCAGACTCATCCTCCTGCTCCAGGGTGTCCAGGGCGCTGTCAGGGAGGTGACATCTGAGCTGGACCTTGAGGGCCGAAATGAACTTTTCAGCAAGAGCAGAGCAGGGGACGCACATCCCGTGGAGTAGAGATAGGAACAGGGGCCGGGAGGCGGGACAGGTTCGGGGGGTGGGGGGGCTAGCGCCCAGTGTGTGTGATGGGGACCCAGGCGCCTTCGAGGGAGAGGCCTGTCCTGCGGAACGCGTTAAACGGGGCTGGGGTGGGGAACTGGTCAGATCAGCTTGAGAGCGGCTCTGGGGTAGAGAAGGGATGAGCTGGAGAAATTGGTTGAGGCCAGATGGAGGAGAAGGATCTGGAAAGCCACTCAGAGGAGCTCACGTGTCATCTCAAGGAGAGCAAGGAGCTCACAGGGGGGCTTTAAGCAGAGGGGAGGTAAGGTCAGGTATGGATTTTAGAAGGAACCTTCAAAATACTGTGGCGAGAGGGAGATGCGTTCTGGAGAAGGAGAAATGGGAGGCTGAGAAACAGGTGCAGAGAGAGAAGGCCGGACGCAGAAGCTGGTGGCAGAGCTGGGACCCAAATGCAGGGCCGTGGTCGGCCGTGCCGCCCTCTGGCCTTCCTGACGGGGGCTCCGCCTGGCAGAGCCCCTGCCGCCTGGGCAGGCCCCTCTCCACATGCCCTCGGAAATAACAAGCCCCTGTGGAAGCGCTTCACACCACTCTCTGGCCTGGGACGAAGAGCAGGGGCTGTTTCCTCATGGGACGAGAGGTTGAGTGGCCGGGGCTGGTAGCCTGGGAGGTGGGGGGCAAGGGAGGCTCAAGGGTCATGGTTGACCCATTCTTGGGTGGAAAGAGGGGTGTTTATGACACCAGAAATGCAGACAGATGCACAGGTTTGGGCTGAAGGCACAGGGGCAGGGTCCAGTGGGCAAACTCCAAGCGCTGACCTGCAGGCCAGTAGTATGCGGCGGGGGTGAGGCTGGAGGAGACCTGGTGACTCAGGCTGCAGTGGGGCAGCTCCGAGTCATCATGTTCTCGGGCCCCCTTCCCGGGCCCTAGCCTCTCCCGCCCGGGCTGGTACCCGGTGCAGGCTCCTGGGAGGCCTGTGCTCGGGAGGATGACTCATCGTTTTCTCAGCACCCCTGGGCCGAGGAAATGTTCAAGGAGACGCGGGGCCCTTCCCTTGGCAGACCAGGCTGACTGGATGCTGGTGGGTTCAGAAAAAAAGCACCCAGGCCTTGAGCCTTGTCTGAGAGCATCTCGAGAGTGTCTCCAAGAGCCCCCGGCTTCCACAGTCTTGCATCCTCCCCAGTCACCCCGGGAGGCCAGTATGACCCCATTCTACAGGTTAGCAAACCAAGGCACAACCTCCGCAAGGAATCCAGCTAAGGAACCACTTAGCGCTTTAGTTTCTTCATCTGAAAAATGGGTCTGATGATCGTCCCACCCCTACAGAGTTGCTGGGAAAACCACAGGAGAGGACTATGTGAAATGCTCCAAGAGTGGGGTTGTCATTTTTATGGGGATGCGCAGCAGAGTCTGCAGAGGCAACAGGGGCTCCGCCAGGTGGAGCAACCGCAGGGAAGGGAGGCAGGAGCGGGACGTGAGCAACCACAGACCCACGATGGAATCGCAGCTCTGCCCCCAGCTTCCTGAGTCCGGGCAAACGGCTTGCCTGCCCGGATCCCCCGGCCCCCTCTGTGTAAGTGGGGCATAACCCATGCCCTGTGGGGTGGTTGGGAAGATGGCATAAAACCAAGCTGGCCAGGCAGGCCACAGGGTAGGGGCTGCTGCTCCATAGTGGGGTCCCTTGGAGGACCCCCTCCCCACTTGTTAGGAGCCCCTGCGTGGGCTGATTGGGAAGCCTGGGCCAAGGTGGGGAGAGGCGGGGAGGCAGTTCAGAGAGTTCAGGCTGGGAAGCTCCGTGGGAATGGGGCCTCCCCAGGAGATCTGAGGCTGCGACTGGAGCAGGCCGTGGGGCAGAGGGTTTTACGTTGACCGTGAGGCTGCTGCAGGCCAGCAGAGCGGTGGGCAGTGTGGAGGCGGAGGCTGGGTCCGGGCTCTGCCATTTGCTGATGCACAGCCTTGGGCGAGTCTCTTTTTCACACCGAGCCTGCATCCTCACCTGCAGAATGGGGCTGTGACAGCTGTGGCCGCACTCACGTCCCCTTCCGTCTGTGTTCTCTCTCCACACACTGCTATAACCTGTGGTGTAGGAGCACCTGTGCTGGGGTGTGGACACACAGGCAAGCTCTCAATAAAAGGAAGCTGTAATTAGGATTGATTAGGAGTGCGATCAAGTCAATAACTCTAGAATCTATCACAAGGCCATATGGGGCAGTGCTGCTGAGCTGGGCAGTGGAGCCCAGACCCGTCCCGGGTTTGAACGGAGCTCCACGACTCCCCGGCTGGATGACCTTGAAACGAGTAGTTATTCCTTCTGGGGCCTCAGTTTCTTCCTGTACAAAATAGGCTCAGTGTGAGTATTTCCCATCACTCAGGCTTGCCGTGTGGATATGAAGAGAGACACTCCGTGTGAGTTGCTTAACACAGCAAACGGAAGTGTTCTCTGCTTGCGCCTGTGCTGTGGCCAGTGGCATGGGACCCAGGGGTGCAGAGCCTGGGCAGGACCAGGGGACACTGGAGCGGAGAACTGCAGCAGGGGCGGTGGCCAGAGGCAGAAGAGAGTGAAGGAGGGGTATGTGTACTGGAGGGGAAGGCTTCCAGGACGAGGGGTGGTCAGCTGGATCTGTTCCCCAGGATGGATGGACCCCCCACCACCGCCCCAGCCAGATCTGGATGAGAGAAGGTCTTGATGGAAGCCAGAGGGCAGAGGGAAGGCACTGAGCCAAAGCAGGTAGGAAGGAGAGGCCAGAAGCCCTGCTGGTCCAATCAGAAGCTGGCTGTCAGGGAAGGAGGGCCAGGTCCCAGCTGCCCATTATGGGACCACGAGTGGGCATTCTTCCTGGGGAGAGAGCCCTGGGTTCAAATCCCACCTCACCAGTCATCTGTGCAGCACCATGGACACATCTCAGCCTCTCTGAGCCTCCGTTTCCACATCTATAAAATGGGGATAATGACATCAGCTGCACTTTAGGGTGGTTGTGGGGATACTCTGAGAGGCATGAAGTACCCAGTCAGCGCCTTCTACCTAGTAAAGACAATCACGGTCCTGACACAGCTGGTATTTGTTGCATGCTTGCGAAGTACCAGGCGCCCTGCTGGATACTTATGCCCACGACCCCATGTGAGGGCTCAAACGAGGTTATCATTATGATCCTCCTCTTGCTGCTGAGGGTGTTGAGGCTCAGAAAGGTTAAGTTAACATGCCCAAGGTCACACAGTTGGTAAGAACCAGCATGGGGACTTGAGCCCATGCCCCAGAGACACGTGTCCTTGGCTCCCTAAGTCACCCAGCCTCTAGACAAGGCTCAGATCCGGGGGACCCCTCTTGTATTCCATGGGCTTCGACTAGGGCCCTCCCCAAGTTGGGGAGGCAGGCGTGGGTCTGTCTGGCAGCCTGTGCTGACACCAGAACGTGTTGCTTAGGCACAGATAGGGTCTACTGGTGGGGTTGACCCTCAGGGGTCGCCGAGGGATTCTGTGATTAAGGGAGGGTCAGGGAGTGGTGTAGAGCCCCGTAGCCAGCCAGCCAGCCAGCGTGCCCCACTTCAGCTGAGACAGGAGCAGCGGGGAGCTTTGTGCCCACCTGCATGAGACAAGGCTCAGCCTTTCATCCAGGCCACAGCCAGCTGCCAGCAGTCCCAAAAAGAGATGCGTGGTCAGTGCCTGCTCTGCGTGGCACTGATGGGGACCAGGGCAGGGAACAGGTGCCACAGAAGTGGGGAGGAACTAGGGAGGGCACTTATGAAGAGGGCAGCCGTGGAATGAGAGAGAGGGGATGGGGCCCCGAAGACGGGGCAAGTGGCACTGTGGACAGAGGAGCACAGAGGAGCACAGAGAGGTTTGTTTTCAAGGGAACACGCACATGACTTAAAGCCACAACAACCACAAAGTAGCGGCCCCAAGGGGGTGAGAAGTGCCCAGACCACCCATCCCCCCCCCGCACCTGGTTCCCCTGCCAGAGGGGTTCAGTCCTTCACGTGTCAGTCCCTCGCTGAAGTGCATGGCCCTGGAGCTGGGCTGTCTGGGTCTGAATCCTGAGTCCTCCACGTACTTGCTTTGTGACTCACTCAACTTACTCAGCCTTTCTGTGCCTCAGTTTCTGCATTTAGAAAGTGGGGGTAATGGTGGGACCTGCCTCTCTGGATTGTTGTGAGAGTCAGGGCTTTGGAAGCCTGGCAGAGGGCGGGGCCCCAGTTAGGGGCTCTGTGGGCCCCGGCCCGTTACTGTTGTCACTGCCACTGCTGTTATTACTGGGACTGCTGGTGTGCGCACGCCCAGCTCCCCTTGCAGCCCCCAAAGCTCAGCTTTTTTAGCTTCTGCTCTTTTAGGCAGAGGTGAGAGGTCAGCCCGTAGGTCAGCCCAGTGACCCCAGGTCTTGAGGCAGTTCTTTGGTGTGGAGGGGTTTTCTGTCCTCGGCTGAGCCCCAGGAATCAGCCGCTGCCTCGTCCAGGGCTCATGATGGGGGGGCTCGATCTGCTGCCCCTGCGCGGGGTTTTGGGACACAGGTGAGAGGCAGAGCCCGGAGCCTGGCTCATGGCAAGGCTCTGTGATCTGCATCGGCTGCAGTTATTTTAAGGAACTCAGACAAACGTGGGGAATCACCAGCAAACACTGAAAGGCTGCACCCATCCCTTCACTCACCTGCCCTTTCAGCGCACTTCTGCTGGCACCTGCTGTGCATCAGGCCCTGCACGTTCACTTCACAAAGATTTACTGAGCACCTGCTCTGTGGCAGGAGGGGTGACTAGGACAGGCTTGATCTCTGCCCTCCCAGAGCTGGGAGGCCCAGGCACCCCCACTGGCGGATGGTCAGGGTACACTAGGACCTGGTGTGCCATCTAGCTAGTTGGCTCCGGCAGCCTGGCCCCTCTCCAGTGGCGCCAGGCTTGCTGAGCTCAGGGGGCCGGCTCTGCCCGGTGTCCCCCAGCTAGCTCTGCTACCCCCAGGTCCAGCTTCTCTGAGTCGCCCTTCCCCAGGGAAGCAGAACTCTGGGGGCACGGGGAGTGCAGGGCCCTTTCCACCACTCGCCTCCCACCCAGTGCTTGCCACCTCCTCCCCAGCAGCAGCACTCCCTGTCCTTCCTCCCATTTCCTCCCTGTTTCACACTGCTGGGAGTATTGTGTTTGGAGGTAAACCTGACCGTACTCCTTCTCTGCCCAAAACGTTCTAGTGGGTCCCCATTACCCCCTGAGAAAAAGCCACCAAGGCCCACGAGGCCCAGCTCTGGCCCCTGCCTCCACCTTCTGGGCTCCTGCTCACTGTCCTTTGGCCTCACTGGCCTCTAGGCTGTTCCTGAAGCCCTCGCTAGGCCCTGGTGAAATGTCACCTCCTCTGTGAGGCCTTCCCTGACTGCCATTTCCAAATGCCCATCATTCCCCAGCCCTTTAACTTCAGAACCCCGTCCGCCTCTGATACACTGTGATCTTGTGTGTGTTCCTCTGGGGCTCCACGGGGACAGGGATATTTGCCATCTTGCTAACGGCTGTGTCCCCAGCACCTGGTGCAGAGTAGGCACTCAGTAACTATTCAATGAACACCTTAGGCCTTTTCATTCTCTTCTTTGTGCCTCAGTTTCTTCCTCTGAAAAATGGCGGATGAGGGCTGTTATGCGGCCACCACGAGGGCTGGTGTGCTGGCCGGGGTCCATCGAGGGCTGTCTGACCTGTCCACAAGCAGGCCTGTCCAGTCCAGGGGCTGAGAGAGCCAGAGGAGGCTGGCAGGTCAGCAGGCAGTTACGAAGGCCGGGTCAAGCCCCTAGCAGAAGTGTTTGGACTCCTTCCTAGCCAGGTGGGAAGCCCAGGCAGGGCAGGGACACAGCTGTGGAAAGAAGGGAAGAAAAACTGGCTCGAAGGGAGCCCTGGGGCTGGGGAGGTATGGCTAGGTGGTCCCTTAACGGGGCCCCAGGAAGCCAGACCTCGGGCAGTGGGAGCAGCGGGAGCTGAACAGGGGAACGCAGCGAGGGAGGCGTTTGGAGGCTGAGTCTGGTCCGTTGTGTACAGGGCAGAGACTGGAGTCCGAGGCTCAGGGAGGCTCTGGGTTCCAGGGCACAGCAGCTGAAGTGCGAGCAGAAGCTAGAGAAATGAGCTGGGGAGGGCAGGGGGTCTGCAGGCCTGGATGGAACAGTCTCCTTCTCCTCCATCAGCAGCTTTGTTCTCTGTAAAAGCCTCGTCATCATTCATTCACTCATTCATTCATTCAACAACTTGGCAAGAGCCTCCTGGGGTGTGGTGGTGAGCCCCACAGATGTGGGCCGTGGGGAGTGCAGGTCCTTTTCTGTCACGTGGGGCAGAGCTCAGGCTGCATTGTGAGGGACAGATGCTACAGGACGTGGCAGTTGGTGGTGGTGGCAGTGATGGCAGTGATGGTAGTGCCGGTGCTGATGATGGTGATTGTGGCGGGGATGATGGCAGTGATAGTGCTGGGTGGCGGTCACGGTGGTGACGGCGGTGCATCAGCTCGCATTCACGGAGTGCTCACCGGTGCCCGGCCTGTTCCGAGTGCTTCCTGCGTGTTTGCACAATGGACGCCTGCAACAGCCCGTGAACCGCCAGAGATCTTAAGCAACTTGCCAGAGGCCCCCTGTGAGCAAAGGGCGGCACCCGGATGTGAGCCCAGGCAGGCCGGCTGACCAGCAGCTGCTCCCAGCTACCGCCACCTGCCACTTCAGCTGTAGCCGCCCCCAACCCCCTCCAGGTCCCTCCCTTGCCTCCTGGGCCCGGCAGAGGGGCACGCGCGTGAGTCTGACTTGCCTGAGCAGGGTTTGAGGCCTGGCGTCGCCGCAGCAAGCTTGGGCGGTTGATTCGAGCCCTCACTCCTCTGCCCTGAGAACCATCCTCCAGGGAGGTCACCAGGAAGGCAAGGAACCATCACCCACACTGTGGCAGTTGACGTTGCCAGGGGGAGATCCCACTTTCTAAATCAGGATGCAAGAAAGGAAAGAAGGTGCTATTCTGAGCCCAGCCTCTGGCATCTGGGGTGGGAAGGGGGCAGGCGGGGAGCCAGGGTCCCCTAGGTGGACAACTGCACACACCGCCCCCCTTGCTGCTTCCCTCGCACGGGCCCCAGGAAGGGGCTCTTCTCCCACCCACTGCGGACGCCCATGCTGCTGGAAAGGGCAAGGAGGCACCTGCACCCCAGTTCCAGCCAACCCAAGCAGATCCCGTGCCAGTGAGGGGGGGAGCAGAGTAGAAGGCCTGAACCTCAATGTTGCCTCGGGGCCCCGTGTGCCCAGGGACCCCCCACTTTCCCTTTGCAGGCGTCAGTTTCACTCAGTTGTGCACATCCCGGGGGTGGGCAAAAGTAGGTTTACATTGGTGAGTACACAAAACACAGAGTTTATTCTTGTACTATTACTTATTCATTATTGTATTATTTATTTGTATTGCAACTATAAACCGGCTTTTGCCCACCCCTGTGTTTGTGAAGCGGCTGCTCTGTGGAGACACAGGTGGAAATCTCCGCCCTCCAAGAACTGGCCCTCTAATGGGGGCTGGCGCTGCAGGAGAACTGAGGGGAGCGCCCGGCTGGTCAGAGGCCGGTGAGCGCTGTGGAGAAGGATCACAGAGTGAGCGGAGTTGGAGATGCTGGGGGAGGTACTGGGATTTTAAATAGGGTGTCAGAGAGGGCCTCACTGGGGAGGTGCCATTGTAAACAGAGCCCTGGAGGACGTGCGGAGCCAGTTACGGAGATATTTGGTGGAAAAGCATTCCAGGCAGAGGGAACTGTACGTGCGAAGGCCCTGAGGCAGGAGTACGTCTGGTAGGTTTGAGGAACTGCAAGGAGGCCAGTGTCCCCGCCCCCTGTATTTGGAAATCAAAAGACCACATTTTACCCCCTGAGATCTTTTTTTAAAAAGCTTTTCATTTATTTAGATTTAGAGCGAAGGGGAGGGAGGGAGAAAGAGAGGGAGAGAAATATTGACGTGTGAGAGAAACATGGATTGGCTGCCTCTGCACACCTCCAACTGGGGACCTGGCCCGCAACCCAGGCATGTGCCCTGACCGGGAACCGAACTGGCGACCTTTCAGTTCCCAGTCCCAAGCCACTGAGGCACACCAGCCAGGGCACCCCTTGAGGTCTTATACCTCAGAACAAAATTCCTTCTGAGCCCTCAGAGCCCATCCCAGCAAGATGCCAGCCGCCTGGATGGCGCTGGGGCAGGGGCCTTGCCGCCTGTCTCTTCAGCCTACAGGGGGATTTTAAGACCCACAGGGGCTCAGAAAAGAGCACACCCTCACCTGACTCCTCCCTCCTAGTGGCTGACTCTCAGACAGCTCTGGCTTCCAATCCTGGGTCCAACCGCTTTCTGGCCATGTGACCCGAGGCAAGCACTCTCTGAGCCCCAGTGCCCTCATCTGCAGAAAGGGGACACAGCACCTGTATGTTAGGTTGTAGGAGACACACCAGGAAGTGTAAGTAAGTGCCCAGCCTTGTGCCTGCCTGTAGGAGGTGCTCAGTAAATGTTTAAAACCAGAGCCTAGCATTTGTAAGGCTTCGACATGTTTTCACAACAGTTAGGAATTTATCCTATCACTTGAGTCTTCTAAGAACCCCAGGAGTAAGTCAGGAAATAATAGCCTGACTTAAAGAGGGGGTAAACTGAGCCTGCAGAGGGTGAGTGACCTGCCCAAGGTCACAGTGAGGCAGGGATGATAGAGGGCTCCGGCATGGGTCTCCTGGCTCAGGAACCCCGCGGACTCGGGGGCAGTGGAAATGGCCCTGAGCCTGCCCTCCCGCGCAGGCACATGTATGCGCATGCACTCCCATTGCTGTGCAATAAGAGCGACCTTCAGATTTGTGGTCCCAAGCAGGTTTTGTAAGGCACGGCTTAGTGGGTCAGAAGGTCTGTTGTGAGGATGTTGAAAAAAAGCTCAGGGGGTGGGGAAGCTCAGGCCGCAGGCAGCAGAGTCTGGGGCAGGTCCCTGAGAAGAGGAAGAGGTCTAGGCTCATGTGATTGTCCACTTGGCCTGTCTGTCCATCCAGTGTCTGGCCTTGCTGAGCAGGTCAGTCTGGATCTCCAGACTGGTCTCCCAGCAGCCCAGTCCCTAGTGCCTGTCGTCCAGGTGACTGTCCCAGTCAGCCTGCTAGCCTCGGAGCAGCCCTGGGGGTAAGGGGCGTTACAAATGAGGAAGCTGAACTTCAGAGAGGAGCATGCCCAGCTGACGTGGGGGAGTCAGGGTGTGGATCCGGGCCTGCCTGATCTAGCCCCAGCACTGGCCATTCCTCCTGGGGAGCAAGTCCATAGCTCGGCCCGGGGCCAGCAGGCGGGCTTTGTGCAGGAGGACCCCTTCCTCCCTTGGCCCACCTTCCTGGCCACAATCTGGCCTCCTAACCCCTGAGGGAAGGCCCTGCCCACCAGTCTCTGCTCCTGAGTTGCTGCAGCCTCAGCCCTCCTCTCACGGGGCCCAGGGCCACAGGTTCGGGCCCCGCCCTGCATCAGCCTGCAGCCAGCACAAAAAGTCAGAGGGCCCAGCCTCATTCAGTGCCTTTGACCCTAGGCAGCCTTCCCCAGTGTCCACACGGCTCGGGGGGCTTCTCGGCTCACCTTTCTAGGTGAAGAAACTGAGGCACAAACAGGAGAGGTCATGTCCTGAAGCACACAGGACATGCGAGCTGAGCTGGATTCCAGAGTCCATGCTTTTTCTGGAATGCAGCCGCGTGCCCTCGGTTCCTTCAGCTGCGACACAAGAGAAAGGAACTGGACGGACCCGATTTAGGGCTCAGTGGGAACAGCACAAACTCTGCAGTGAGGTGGGCCGAGTTCAAATCCTAGCCCCTTCACTTCCTAGCAGGCCGGCCCAGGGCAGTCACTTCATCTCCCCAGGCCTCCGTTTTCTCGCCCGGGAGTGGGGCTGAAAGCATTGTCACCCCAGGAGCTGCCGCGAGGCTCAGGGAGCAGCAGGGCAGGGCGCCCAGGAAATGATGGAACGCAGGCATGGTCCTTAGCTTTGAAGTCGCTGAGGTTCCTTTCCACCCCTCCCCACTGTGCTCGGGCTGATGGCAGGAGACATTTTCATTCGCTCTCTCTAGCTCTTCCCGGGGTGTGGCCCAGTGACTCAGACGGAATGGGGACAGCGTGTGGATGTGTCCTGTGGACAGACGGACGTCTGGGGAGCCTGTCGTGGTGGGCGGCACGAGGCAGGTAGTTCCGTGACGTGGACGTGAGACTGCACCGGGCAGCAAAGGGCGCCTTTGTCCCCTTTGTCTCCTCTCGTGCAAATTAGCAATTACCTTTTCTGCTCCTGCAAGCTCGGCCTTTCCTGGGAGAATTGCTCCAAAGCAGCCACTGAGCAAGCACAGCCGCCTGGCTAATTAGCGGGTATCCACTAGGGACAGGCATGGGGCCTGGTGGCCAGAATTGGGGCTACAGATGCCTGCCGCTAGTGCCAGCTCAGCTGGGAGACAAGGCAGTGTCCTGGGCTCCATGGCTGTTCCATAGTGAGGTTCAGATACTGGCTGTGTGGCTTGTTAGCTGTGGGACCTTGGGTCAGTCGCTTTCTCTCTCTGGGCAACAGTTTCCTCATCTTTGACTTCAAGACTGTGTGGGTTTGGAGCCTGGCACCTAAACGGTGTCCATTACCAGCAAGTAGTGTTACTACCCCTGTTATTGTCACCAAGACCACTGCCTGTGCCGGCTCAGGTGGGAGAATGCAAGAAATGAAAGCCCAGTGACAACCCTTGGGGACCCTGTACGGCCACCTTAGCATCACAGGCAGCAGAGCCCGGTGAGGCCTCAGGCCCTTAGACAAGACAGAGGCTTAATCTTTCTGAGCCTAACCTTCCTTTTGCTTCCCTGAGGAAGGAACAGTCCAGATTCTGTGTAGTCGTGTGCCTAGAACAGGGCCTGATCTGGCGTAAGTGCTAATAAAGGTGGAGCTCCTGCTGTCCCTCCTCTGCCACCCCTCCCCTGGCCCCCTCACCCCTCCCCAGGCCTCAGGAGCACACGAGAGGGAGGCAGCAGCACCTCCTGCAGGAAAAGTGGGTTGAAAGGCTACCTGTGGCCTGGGGTAGTCAGGTAAAGTCTCCAGAGGAGGGAGGTCTGAACTGGACTCAGCAGGACCTGGTGGGGGGCAGTGTGGCGAGGATCTTGTGTGAGCAGAGGAGAGGAGCATAAATGGATAATCTGCTCAGGGGCCATGAGGCCATGAGGCCATGAGGCTGGTGGCCCAGGACAAAGGCTGCAGCCAGGCAGCTATAGCACGTTAAGGTGAGGCTGAGATTCAGGAGACAGAGTCTGGACGCCGCACTGGTGCATTCTTCACTTGGCCTGGGACCCCCAGGAGGAGGGCTTCCATGGCTGGTGGAGGTGGGGCTTGGGGGGTGAACAGAGCTCCTGGAGCATAGGAGAAGGGGTCCCTGGCTTGTCCTGAGACTGGTGGGTCGAGAAGACTTTCTGGAAGAGTGAACCTGCAGACCAAGAGACCGTCAGGAGCTCGGCCGTGCCGGGCACCCGGGCAGAGCGACAGCCCTGTGCAGGCACAGAGCGTGGGCCAGAGCTCGACGAGCAGGGCCACATGACAGAGGCCTCTAACGCCCCCAAACGAGTCTGGATCTCATCCAGGTACCAGGGAGCCAAGAAAGGTTTGGGGCAGGCAGCATTAAGATCTGATTTTCAAAGCCAGAGTGCGGCTCCATTAGCTGGGGAGGTTGAGAAAGCGGTTGTGCAACCTGGAAACCTGGCAGGCGGAAGTCAGCCTGGCGTCTTACCCTCCCGGGCGACGGACCGGAGCGAACCCTACCTTCCTGCAGCCTCAGATTCTGCATGTGTCCAGCGAGTGGGCTGTAGGTCTCCTGCCTCCCTGAGTGCTCGGGGCTAGAATGAAACCATCCTTATGAAACACTTGGGGTAGGGCACCCTGAGGCCTCTTGCCTAAAAGGCACCCAGGATCTTCTGTTAAGCGCTCACTGTATGTTAGGTGTTTTATAGGGGTTCCATCCTTTCATCGGCACCCCCGCACCCACACCTTTAGGCAGGTACTCCCCATTGGCTTGGGAGGAAACCGAGGCACAGAGAAGAGACATGACTTGTCCAAGGGGCAGAGCTGGGACTTGAACCCAGGCTGGCCTGGCCCCAGGGTCCTTGCTGTTAGCCCCTCCACACCCCTGTCCCCGAGGGGGCCCTGGCTGGGGCGTGGCCCTGTCCCCAGCCAGTTCCCCAGGGCCCAGTTAACCCCCTCACAGGGCCCACCTTCACAGGAGCCAATTAGTGCCTGCTGTGCAAGGGGCACCACACCTGGCCCCCTGCCATGGGCCCCCAGAGGCCCCGCCCTGCCCAGATATCTTTGGCACTACCCTTAGCTCTAGAAGCTGATGCTGTCAGTATTGCTCCATTAAGAAAAAGGACTAAGGCTAATTTTTTTTTGTCAGAGAATCTGGGAGAAATAAAGGCAGTGAGAGAAGCATCCCAGCGTCAGGGTTTTTCTAAGCCTTGGCGGAGCCGCCTGTGGAGCCCCGTCTCCCCAGCCACGGGCTCCCTGTCTCCCCTGCGTCTGCCTCCCTCTCCCCAGCCTGGGGCCGTGGACCCATTGAGGGCCCCCCGTGGTGGGGGCTGCTGGTAGTGTTGGCTGCCGCTTCTCACCTGCATGCGGGGTCTGCCTCCAGTGAGAAAGGAGGAGGAGGAAAAAAGGTCCTTGAGATGGTGACAAAGGTCTGAGTGTGGGCTGCCAGAGCAGCCTGTTTCCAGGCAACTGCTCTACCCCAGGCTCCCTGCGGCGGCGGGCACATCCGTCATGCCGCTGCTTGGCTCAGTGAGGGAGCTCGGGTGCCCCAGCAGCCCGGGCACACAGCCCAGGGCCCCCAAGCTCCAGCCCGGCTGTGGACACGAGGCCCCTTCAGCAGGGGATGCAGGGGAAAACACAGCGTTGCCATGGCCACTGCGGCCAAGCACCTACTGGGTGCCCAGCCACAGGCCTGGTGCACACAGGGCAGAGCTCCCATTTATTAGCCAGTCTGTCCGTCCATCCATCCATCTATCCATTTATCTATCCAACCAGGATAGAATGGTAGCTTAGTATGCCCGCTCTGACGGTGGGCTGGAATGGGTTGGAATCCCACTCCACCACATACCCATGGTTTGATCTTGATCAAGTTACTTTACCTTGCAGACCTCAGTTTCTTTCTTTTTTAAAAAAGATTTTATTTTTTATTTATTTTTGGAGAGGGGAAGGGAGGGAGAAAGAAAGAGAGAGAAACATCAATGTGTGGTTGCATGTCACGTGACCCCCACTGGGGACCCAGCCCACAACCCAGGCATGTGCCCTAACTGGGAATCGAACCTGCAACCCTTTGGTTCATAGCCCGAGTTCAATCCACTGAGCTACACCAGCCAGGGCAGACCTCAGTTTCTTCATCTGCACAATGGGCATGCTAATAGTTCTCACTTCACAGGGTTGCTTTGAGGATTAAATGACTTAGCATAGGCACTGTCCTAGGCACAGTGCCTGGCACATATTAAACTCTCAATAAATAGTTGTTGCTGTTTCTATTTTTATCACTAATGAATTATCTGTAAGATAATTAGAGCAGTGGGAGGCATTTAGTCTGCTATCATCAGAGAGACCCGGGTGGGGTTCGTGTTTGCCCCTCTGCCAACTGTATGACTTTAGGCAAGTCACTTGGCCTCTCCGAACCTCGGTTTCCTCTGGGCTAAATCGGGGAAATAATTAACAGGCACCTCAGTGTCTGCTCTCTCCTGTGTAAGTCCGAAGGCCCACCTCTCCTGGGGAGAGGATCGTCGCTGCTCAGTGCCCGGGTCCCCTGGGCCCGCCCCCGCCGACAGCACTCAGTACCCAGAGTGGTCATCATTCAGCAGGCCCTGATTGGCACCTGCTGGGTTCCAGTGTGGGGGCAGCCCTCGCCAGCCCCCACCCACCTGACTTCTGGGCTGCTCAGCCCTGCAGGACTGCCTTGCTCTTTCTAATTGCTTCATCTTCTGCCCTTGGGGCTGCCTGGCTATGTCCCTCATTCTTTCATCCACCTCCGTTTTGAAAACAACCTCTGCTAGTTCCCCCAACACAGGCCCTGGAGGGAGAGGAGGAGGAGGCAGCCGGAGTGCCAGAGGGATGGGCACTGCTGCATGCCTTTGTCTGGGCCGCCCAGTGGCCAAGGCTAAGTCCCCTGGGGAAGGCCACATCACTGGCCTGCTGGTGGTTCGGGGAAGGCCACGTGGGCAGCAGGGCCTGGGCAGGCCTGGGCTGGCGGCGTCTCCCTGCGACGGGCTGGCCTCCTCGGGTGGGAGGGCGACCCACACCTCGGAGGTGAGTGGGATCACACTGGGACTTCCTATGGCAGCTGGGTTGGGGGTGACTATGTTCTCCTGGGGCCCACTACAGACAAGTCTCAGCACCTACTGTGTGCCAGGAATAGCAGTAGCTGCTGCACCCTCAGAACAAGGCCACATACTCCAGTCCTGAAGCTCGACAGCCTGGGTTCAAATCCCTGCTCCTCTATTTGACGACCGTGTGGCCTAAGCAAATTCTCATACCTTTCTCGGCCTCTATTAGCTGGTCTGAAAAATAAACACAGTAGGGCTACCTCAAGTGCTTAGAGCAGTGCCACACCCAGTAGGTACTACTGTTATTGTTGTTGACTCTGCCCTTCAGATGAAGGGGCTACACATTTGTTGAACTCCTACTGTGTGTTAGATCTGCTAGAGAGATGATCCGTTTTAATAAACATGTACTGAGCACCTATGCTCCGTGCGAGTATCTGGGCTGGACATTGGGGATACCCAAATGAAAGACCTGGGAGAAAGGGGTGTGGGGGGAAGAAGGAAGAGGAAGGGGGAGAAAGTGATATATGAGGTCCTACTGTGTGCCAGGCTCTTTGCTGAGCACTGGGAATCCAGACAGGTGAAAAGTCCTCATGGTGGGGAAGGGCACAGAAACCTGGAAACCATTAGTTATGACTCAGGATAATCAGTGCTGTGACTGGGGGGACCAAGGGGTGACCAACCCAGCATTTGAAATCAGGGAAGGCTTCTTGGAGGAGGTGACCCGGAATCTTGGCATTCTGTTCCAGCTTATCAAGTCCCTGCTGTTACAGCTCTGTCATGTTGTGGTCTGGGCTTGGTTTAAATACATTCAGGGCCAAGGGCCTCACTATCCAAGGAGGAATATAATTTTTTTTCCATTTGCAGTCAGCTGCCCTTCCCTTGGACCTATTCACTGCTCTGCTCCTCCTTGGGTTCAGGCTGCACCTGCTTCTCTATCAGTCTCCTGCTCCCTCTTATTCCTCCAGTCCATCCTTCACCCAGCAGCCAGAGCAATCTTCTGAAACATAAATCAGACATCAGTTCCTAGCCTAAAACCCTTCAGTGGCTCCCCTGGGGCTCTTAGGACAAAGACCAGACTCCATCCCACAGCCTACAAGGTCCGGCCAGGCCCAGCACAGCTGACCCTGCAGCCTCCCTGGGCTGCAGACAGGGCCACATCCAGGCCAGAGGCTGCACCTGCCCGTGCAGCCTGTTGAGGGTGCAAGGGTGAATTTAGTACAGACCCCACCCCGGACGGTGGCTGTCAGGGGACACATGGTGCAAGGTGAGGGGGTGGTGACGTGCCTGGCCCAGCCATGCCGTCTGGGCAAATAGTCCCTTGTCAGCTCCATGCCTCAGTTTCCCCATCAGTAAAGCAAGGGCGCTGGCTGCCCGGGTGATGCCCTCGATGGTCTTATTCAGAGTGCTGGGCCACTAGGGCTTTCACAACCCCCCCCCCACCCCCACCCCCCACCCCCCAGGGCTCCTGCGATGGACCATTTCATGCCTTCCCCACACCTGGTCCAAAGATGAGACCAACAAATCGGGGTTCGATGGTGACGTGGGTTTCAGGAGCTCTCTAGATCCTGCGGAGACACTGAGGCCTGTGAGATGAAGCAAGCCTGGCTGAGCCCACGCTGCGCTAGCCCAGCCCCTGCAGCCCTTGTCGTTTATCCGCAGGGAGGACGACGGAGGGTGCACACACTCATTCCTCCCAGAATCCCAGGTTCGGCTATTTTAAATTTTGGGTTAAATACACGGTGCTTTCACATGATTTGGAATCTGAAAGTTTAAAAGTCCTGGTAAAAATCCCCTTCCCATTCCTTTTCATTCCCCCAGATGCTCAGTTCCCCTCTCAGAAGGCACCACGGTGACCAGCTTCTGTCTGTCTTTCCAAAGACGTCTGATGCCCCTGGGAGCAAACGTACAGGACCTGGCTTTAGAGCTGGAAAGAACTGGTTTGTGTCCAGGGTTGCCCCCTGTCTGCTGTTCAGGGCTTGCCAGAGCTCAGCAGAGCTTGGTAGGGGGTAGAGCCCTCCTCCCCGACCCAAGTGCTAGGCATACCCAAAGGGGGAGATTGGGAGAGCTGCCAGGTTGCTCCTGACTTCCCTGTGGAGAGGCGGAGGATCCTGCTTTCCGAATGTGTCTCTGGAAATAGGAAGTAGAGACCAAGGAGATGCCGAGAACATTCTGAGTAGCTACCCCAGGCACCTTCAGCGCTATCCACGAGCAAGTGGTGAGGAGAGTTGGTGCTGTGACTCAGCAGATGGGGCCGCAGGGAGGCTCAGCGGCAGGGGACCGGCCCATCCATGGGAGCAGGAGGGGGAGGGAGAAGGCTAGACCCTGTTTTACGGAATAGGCTGAGCCAGTGGACCCCACTTCGTGTGGTAGACAGGCTCTATATTTTAGTGGCTTCACTCTTAACATTGACATTAATGAATGAATGTTAACCTTAACGTTGTTTCATCTAACCCTCACCACATCCCCACCTGGTAGACACCATTAACCCCATGTTACAGCTGCGGAAGTACAGCCAGACAGAGGGAGCCTCTTGCCTAAGATCACGTGGCTGGATTTGACTCAGGTCTGTCTGATTCCTGAGATTCCTTACCCGCCCTGCTTCGGGAGTTTGATCAATAGTATATTACCCAGCTCCTGTGGCCGTGTGGTCAGTGGCTCAGACTTCAGGGTTTCCAGTTCTGGCTCCGCTATGTACCGGCTGTGTGGCCTTGGGCAGGTCAAGTTCTCTCTGTGTCCCCTTCGCTGTGCCGAGGTCAGCTCCTGTCAGCCCCTTCTCAGTCCAGAGCGGACGTGCTGGGTGGGGTCAGCGGAGGGGCAGGGCAGTTTCCCCAGGGCTGACGACACTTACGTAGGCAGATGCCACAGCTGAGGCCCCAAGGGACCGGACCGGGCCCAGAGCCAAGATTCAAAGATACACCAGCTTCTGCTCGGCTGTGTGACTTCGGGCCACTCTCTTTCCCTTTCTAAGCCTGCACTTCACCTCTCCAGGCTCCTGGGGGTGAGCTCTTCAGGGAGGGAAGCTTTGGGATGCAGCCCCAGTGAGCTGGCAGGGTTCGGGCAGGGCTGCACCTGGGGAGCTGGACTAACAGGGTAGAAGGGGGCCCAGGGACGGGTAGCAGAGGGCGAGGCACCTTTTCTTCTGCTGACTTTGGGAATGAATCTGACATTTTTCAGCAAGGATTTGATTTAAAGTTGCTGGGCGAACCTGACCCTGACAGAGCTGAAGCCCCTCAGAAATACTTGCTTCCGAAGAGGAATGAAGTTTGAAAGCCTCACAAGCCTTGGATTTGCTGTTTCATGGCTGGGAAAACGGAGGCTCAGAGGGAGGCAAGGAGCTCCCCAAAGCCACAGGCCTTTGCTTGTCCTTTACTCCTTTGCTGCCCCACTCAGCGTGTGTTGGTTGAGTACCTACTACGTGCAGGCACTGTGCAAGGCCCTGGCGGAGACCTCTGGATGCTCACGGTCAAGCAGGGGAGTACCTGTTAACCAAACAGTCGCACAGGTAAACGGAGTATTGCCACCGTGAGAGTCACCACGAAGGACATGGAGCTCACCAGTGCCTGACCTGGGTATGGGGTCAGAGAGGGCCTCTCTGAGACAGATCTGTTCATCTGTTAGGGCTGCCATAGCGAAGGACTGCCGCCTGGGGGGCTCGTGAGGTCTCCTCCCTGGCTTTCCGATGGCTGCCTTCTTCCTGGGTCTTCACATGGTCTGCCCTCTTTGAGTCTCCCTGTCCGAATCATTACCCTTCTTCCTGTAATGGCACCAGTCACATGGGATGGGGGCCCATCTGTATGACCTCATTTAACATTAGTTACTTCGTTAAGGGCCTGATCTCCAAATACAGTGACATTCGGGGGTGCAGGGGTTAGGACTTCAGCACAGGGATTTGCAGTGGGGGCAAACACACAACTTAGCCCATAACAGGCAGTAACACCTGAGCGGAGGCCTGAAGGTCAAGCAGAAGTTAACTGAGTCTTAGGGAAGAAAGGGAGTTTCAGGCAGAGGGGTGTCACATGGGCAAAGGCCAGTGGCAGGAGGCAGATACGGTGCAGATGTGGTTCTGAGAGCGGCCAGGGTGGCTGGAGTGCAGGGAGCGTGTGGTGGGGGGCTTCCAGATGAGGCCAGGAGATCACTCCCCTGCGCGGCCGCTTCATCGCCGTGTGTCTGCATCCCTTTCCAATCACTGCTTTTCGCATCGGTGAAATGGGAATAACCGAACCAGCCGTGTGGGGCTGGGGCCCTGGAATGAGGTCACACAGGTTGAACATGTCTTGCCGTGTTCCAGCCCCTCATAGGCACTCAAGACAAGTTGTCCCTTTTCTCTTCCCTTCCTGGACTGCCGTTAATGTCCTTTCGTCACCCCCTTGCCCCCTACCTTGATTTGTGTGACCCTGCTTGAAACTCTGATCTCCAGGACCGAGAATCCTTGGGAAACCGGATTATGAACTGGAGAGGCCATGTGGGGCTCCTGGGAGCCAAGGAGAAAAGGGCATTTCCTGGGGAGGTGCACGGGGGAGCGCGCCTGACTTATGAGCTCTACAGTTCCAGGCGCAGATGCTCAGTAAGAAGTCTGAGCTCCTGTGATATTTGGAAAGAAAAGCTCCACCCTCCCCCAGTACAGCATTGCCCTTTATTGCAAAGTAAAGGGACCGCCAGTGACAGGGGCCTTCTCCTCTTGGGGATGTTTGCCAGGTCTCTCTGCCCGCGAGCTGCTGCTTTACCTAGGCTCTGTAGCCTGAGCTTTCACTCAACACTTTTTCTAAATATTTAAACAAATGGTTCGTTTTAGAACAATGTTAGATTTATGAGAAAGGTACAAGGCTATCCCAGCAAGTTCCTGTAGATCCCTTACCCAGTTTTCCCCGTGTTAACATCTGACATTATTATGGTGAGTTTGTCACAACTGAGGAACTAACACGGGTATATCACTGTTCACTCACCCGGTCTTCAGATTTCACAAGTGTTTCCCTCATGTTCATTTTCTGTTCCGGGATCCCAGTCAAAATAGTGCATTACCGCCGTGGCTGGTGTGGCTCAGTGGGTTGGATGTCGTCCTGCAAACCGAAAGGTCAAGGGTTTGATTCCTGGTCAGGGCACGTGCCTGGGTCCCTGCCTGGGGCGCACATGAGAGGCACCTATCGGAGTTCCTCTCCCTCTCTTTCTCCCTCCCTTCCCCTCTCTCTGGAATTAATACAAGAAAAAAAAAGTTACCACATTACCTTTAGTTATCATGTCTCCTTAACCTTCTCTGGCCTGTGACAGCTTCTTAGGACAAAATTTATTTTGACATAATTTTTTGACTCCACCTGTAATGGGCATTGTTCTTGGTGCTGGAGAAGGAAACCGAATACTGCCTGTCATGGGGCCCACACTCGGGTGTGGGGAGACAGGCTGCAAACAAGCAGATGTAAATATTAACCGTGTCAGATGTTATACAAAAAATAAAGCAGGATAGGCCATGGGGCTGGGGACTCCTATTTGAGATAGGGAGGGCTGGGAAGGCCTCCTTGTGAGGAGACAGAGCAGAGATGTGCGGGAGGTGAGGAGGCCTCCATGCGTATCTGGTGGGAGAGTCTTCCAGACAAAGAGCAGAGCAAGCACAACACAGAGGCCCCGAGGGCAGGAAGCGCCTGGTGGGTCTGAAGAGCAGCCAGGAGGCCAGTGGGTCTGAGCCCCGGGGTGGGGGTGGGGGTGGGAAGCAAGAGCAGGTCTGTGTGGAGTATATACACTGGAGGGGGGACTTGGGAGGAGGCTGGTGTGGGGAGCCAGGTGAAAGGGGGTGGCAGCCTGGGAGAGAACGGGGCGTGTGGGGGGTGAGAAAGCGGCAGACTCGAGCCTGTTTTGAAGCAAGAGCCACAGGCTTCACTGGTGGGGACAGGGTTGGTCCTGAGCCTTCTGGCCGGGCTCAGGTGAGGAGGGAGAGAGAGGACGGCAGCAAGGCTCCGGAGACTGCGGGGCTGGGTTTCTCTCCCGGTCTCTCCGCTTCAGAGCCGCCTAGCCCGACGTACCCTCTGGCTGAGGGCCAGCAATAAACCACTGGTTTATTTTTTTTAAAGTGTAACACTTTGAAAAGGTAATAGAATCTCATTATTAAAAAGAAATTCATCGGTTACCGATACATAGTAGAAAAAAGGTCTCTCTTTTAGCCCTGCCTCTCAGACACCCAGTTCAACTTATTTCTTGGGTATCTTCCCAGGGGTATTTGATACATACATATATAAGCACATACGCACATATATTTGAGGACTTTGTTTCTATTTTTACACAAAATATGTTCTATGCTGTTCTATAGTTGCTTTTTTCCCTTATAATGGCTTTATTGAGATATAATTCACGTACTACACAATTCACCCATTTAAAATACAATCCATCCCTGGCTGTTGTGGCTCAGTAGATTGAGTACCGGCCTGCAAACCAAAGGGTCGCGAGTTCGATTCCCAGTCAGGGCGCATGCCTGGGTTGCAGGCCACGTTCCCAGTAGGGGGCGCATGAGAGGCAACCACACATTGATGTTTCTCTTCCTCTCTTTCTCCCTCCCTTCTCCTCTGTCTAAAAATAAATAAATAAAAGCTTTAAAAAAGGTAAAATAAAATTCAGTGGATTTTAGTTTATTCACAGTTGTGCAACCATCACCACCACCATTTTCATCACCCAAAAAAGAAACTCCATATCCACTAGGAGTCATTCCCCATTTCCCGCTGACCACCACCCACCCCACCCCACCCTGCTCTAGGCGGCCACCAATTGCTTCCTTCTCTGTCGGTTTGCCTTCTCGGGACGTGTCCTGCGAATGGAATCGTACAGTAAGTGTGTGTGGTCTGTGTGCCTGACTACCTTCTCTCAGCTTTCACGGTTTGTCTGTGTTGTAGCGGGCATTTCTTTCCTTTTATTACCAAATAATGTTCCATTGTGTAGATATATCACATTTTATTTATCTCTTCAACAGTTGATGGATATTTGGGTTGTTCCTACATTTTGGCTCTTATGAATAATGCTGCTTCGAATAGTCATGTACTAGTTTTGGGGTGTGTGCTTTTGGTGTTTTTTTCCCACTCCTCTACCTAGGACTGGAATTCTGGGACATGAAATAACCATGTTTAACCTTTTGCAGAACTGCCAAAGTGTTTTCCTGAGTGGTTACACCACTCACAATCCTACCAGCAGTGTATGAGTCTTCTGATCTTCCCACATCTTTGCCAACACTTATTATTACCTGTCTTTTGATTAGAGCCTAGTGGTTGTGAAGTGGTTATCTCCTGTGGTTTGGATTTTCATTTCCCTGATGGCTAATGATATAAAGCATCTTTTCATGTGCTTATTAGCCATTTGTATATCATCTTTGGAGAAATGTCTATTCAGATCCCTTTATTGTTTTTTAATTATTATTCTTTTATTATTTAATTATAAAGGCTCTTTACATAGTCTTGATACAGGTGCCTAATGAGATATATGATTTGCAGGTATTTTCTTCCAATCTGTTGGTTGTGTTTTCATTTTTTTGGTGATGTCCATCAGAGCACAAAAGTTTTTAATTTTGATGAAGTCCAGTTTGTCTGTTTTTGCTGTTGCTCGTACGTTTGGTGTCATAGCTAAGAAACCATTGCTTAATCCAAGGTCATGAGGACTTATCCCTGTGTTTTCTTCTAAGAGTTTTCTCTTTTTAGCTCCTACACCTGTCAGGTTGTTTTCCGTTGAACAGTAAGTGTATCAGTGAGTCTGCGTGCTGTCAGTGCAGAAGTATGGCAGAGCATAAAGAACTTTCTCATTTTTTACAGCTGCATGGGCATTTCATCGTATGGATGCACCATACTTTTTAATTTTAAAAAAAGACTTTATTATTTTTAGCCCTGGCTGGTGTAGTTCAGTGGATTGAGCGTGGGCCTGAGAATCAAAGTGTCGCTGGTTCGATTCCCAGTCAGGGCACATGCCTGGGTTGCAGGCCAGGTCCCCAGTTGGGGGCATGTGAGAGGCAACCACACATTGATGTTTCCCTCTCTCCTTTCCTTCCCCTCTCTCTAACAGTACATAAATAACATCTTTTTTTTAAAAAGACTATTATTTTTAGAGAGAAGGGAAGGGAGGGAGAAGAAGAGGGAGAGAAACATCAGTGTGAGAGAGAAACATCAATCGGTTGCCCCTCATATGCACCCCATCCAGGGACTGAACCTGAAACCCCAGCATGTGCCCTGACCAAGAATCGAACCAGTGACCTTTCTCTCCGAGGGGTGACGCCCGACCAACTGAGCCACCCTAGTCAGGGCGGGATGTACCATAATTTATTTACCTAGTCCTCCGTTGATAGGCATTTAGGTTGTTTCCAACTTTTCACTCTCATAACAAGACTTCCGAAAAACATTCTCGAACATAGATGGCCACCTCACATACATGTGAGGGTATACCAGGGACTGGAATTGCTGGGTCTGAGAAAATACGCTTTCGGTCTTTAGTAGACAATGTCAGGTTGCCCTCCACTCCTGGCATCAATGTCTGGAATGCGAACCACTGACGAGTAACCAGGGTTACTGTGCATTGAAGGCTCACTGGGCACTGGCACTGCTCTTCCCCGCATGGTGACCCCGGAGGTCAGGGTCAAACCCCCTCTCCACATTGATCTCAGGTTGTGTGGTTTGTCTGGCTCTGCACCCTAATGGATGCCTCTCATCCTAGCCAGCTCCCGTGCAACTGCAGAAAGGATGTAAATTCAGCATGTGATGTCTGGGAAATCTCTTTCTAAGACCACACTTAACCCGAGGGCAGAGTCTGCTCGATCACTAAGGAATCTTGTAAGGAATCTTGAAGGAGCACCTGTCCTATGTGAGGCACCTTGAGAGGAGTGAGGAGTGGCCCTCAGGCTGCATGCATCTGCCTAGTGAGGCAGCTACAACTCAAAGACAAGCTCAAGGGTCTGGAGGTCTGGCTTTGGGTCAAGCCTGATTTCGTCCCTTGTCATTTTGGGCAACTCACTTCCCTTCTTGGTGCCTCAGTTTTCTCATCTATAAAATGGCATTGTCAATAGTACCTACTGGCACATCTCTCACGCATCAGCGGTAACCTTGTTGACAAAGGGCTACAGGAAATCGAAGGCAAGAAATATGGCGGAGGGTCAGGGGAGGCCTGTGGAGGGGGGCAGGAGGGGTGGGTGGGAGGAGGGTGAAAGTTAGAGGGGGCATGACTCAGAAGGTAGGTGAAGGCATTCTAGGCAGAGGAAACAGAGGCTAACGGGGTGGAGGAGCAGCTGGGCCTGCTTGAGAGTTGGTTTGCACTGGGGCCCGAGGGAGGAGGAGATGCCACTGTAATCACTTCCAGGGGCCTTGAGTCCAGGGTTGCCTGGGTATTATTTGACTAGCAGCAGGGAGCCATAGAAGGACTGTTGAGCTGTCAGCCCCGCCCAGCATATTCCCACCTGCAACTTGGGCTGCCTCCTTGAAGCAGGCTTCTTTAGACGTCATTTCTTCTTGAAGGGCTGCCTGGAACAGTGTTTAAGGATCAGAGTTCTGGCCCAGGCTGGTATTGCTCATTTGGTTGGAGTGTCTTTCCGTAGCCTAAGGGCTGTGGGTTCAATTCCCAGTCAAGGCACATACTTGGGTTTCAGGTTCAATCCCCGGTCCAGAGTGTACGAGAGGCAGCTGATTGACATTTCTCTCTGACATTAATGTTTCTCTCTCTCCCTTCATCTCTCTAAAAGCAATGAAAAAGTGTCCTCAGGTAAGGATTTAAAAAAAGAAAAGAATGAGAGTTCTGGCGCCAGGCTGGCTGGGTTGGTCTCTGGCTTAGACATTTATGAGCTGTGTGACCTTGGTTATGTCACTTAACTTCTCTGGATCTCAATTTTCTCAGTCATAAAAGGAAATTGGGCCCCTATTTCCTGGGATTACAGTGAAGATTAAATGAGTTAATATATGTACCGTGCTTAGACCAGTCCCTGACATATAGTGTTCAATTAATGTTACTTGTTACGGAGAAGGAAGGCAAGGCATTCGGTTACTCTTTTTCAGATGGGAAAAGCAAGGCCCTCTGAGAGTGAGTCAGTGCCCAGGGTCCCTTTGGAGGGCCTGGACGGTTCATTCGTTGATTCATGCATGCGTTCATTCATTCATTCATTCAGCTGTTTCCCAAGAACTCTTCTTTCTAGATATCGGGAGTCCAGTCAATGGTGAACAAGACAAGTTTCCACCCCAGGGAGCTCCTGACCCTCCCCACAGGCTGTTAAAAGTCCTAACAGCCATTGCCTCAGACACCCACACTCTCTTCCCCTGTACCACCCGTGTCCTGCCCAGGCCAGAAGGCAATTAGAATTTTAACAGGAAGCATCTTGTGGTCCTCTGTCCCACCCTTTCTATGGATGGAGACACTGAGACCCAGGGAGGAAGGGCAGGAGCCAGGCTCCCACGGCTAGCCCCCGCCTCTGCCCTGTTCCCCGCAGACCCTGGGCAGGAAGGAGGTCAGAGCAGAGAAGCGGCAGGATGCAGTCAGGTCCTGATGTAGTCTAAGAGTGCAGCCAACAGGGTTTGCTGGGGGGTGGGATGGGCGAGGAGGGATGTGAAAGAAAGAGGAAGTAATCCGGGAGCCCTTTGCCCAGGTGTTTGACCTGAGCACGTGGAGGTGGAGAAGCTTCTGGGGGCAGGTATTTGGCGGCGGCGCCTGAGCAGCGGGCAGGGTGGTGGTGGTCCACACACTTAGGATGAATAAGCGGAGGCCTTTCCCTGGCCCTCCGACACACACTTTCACGTGTGTCCGTATGAATGGAGAGGAGAGGGATGTGTGACCGGCTGGAGGCGTGACCCTGGGGGCCATCCCATGGCTAGACTCAAGGACTGGGTTCTGCAGTTGGCAACATCTGGAAAGTCCAGCCAAAGTTCAGGTTTTCTCCCATGGAATTTCCCACTTTTTAAATATTAGCAATAAATTCAAAATTGTAATAAACCTCTGCTTACCCGTCAAAATACATCCATAAGCCCGTTTGGCCCATGGCCTGGTTGGGACCTCTGGTGTGTGGGTCTGGAGTCAGACTTCCTGGGGAGCCTGGCTCGCACTTGCAGCTGGGTACCCTCCGAGAGTGGCTCTCAGAGCCTTGGTTTCCCCATCTGTAAAATGGGAATGTTCATAGTACCCACCTTCCGGGCTGACAGTTACAATGAAACACTATTTGTGGGGGATCGTGTTAGTGACCAAGACAGACAGGTCCGAAGGGGAAAGAGCACCAGGCTTTGACTTTGCCCTTCTCTGTCTTGACAAGCTGTGACGTAGGACTAAATTGTAGACGTCTCTCGGGGGGAAGTTTGTTGTTCTCGGAGCTGGGCAATGGCTGGGATGCTGTGGAGGCCTCTGAGTCCCCACAACCATGCTCCCTCCCTGCCTCCTCCCCTCCAGCCTGCCCACCTGCCACCTGCAACCCTTCCACCCTGCAGCCAGAATGAGCTTTTGAAAGCACAAACCCAGCACGGTCTTTCTCTGCCTCGAGAAAAATGGTGTTGGCTTCCTGCTGCCTTCAAGAAAACGCCCAAGAGCCTCAGCCTGGTGTGGGGAGGTGGGAGGCGGCCCTCACCTCTCTCTGTCATATCCCTCCACCGGCCCTGCTTAAGAACCAGCTGCACACGGCCCCTCATCGGGCCAAGAGTGCCCGTGGCCCTCTGCCCGCCCGTCATCCATCTAACACACAACAGGCATCTGCTCTTTCTCTAACCCAGATACCCACCTCCCCATGGCGACCTTACCCCTTGCCTGTGGTCTTCCTGAGTTCCCTCTTATCCCTGCCTTTTTGCAGCCCATTTTCCACAAGCAGCCGGAGGGATCCTTGGGAAATTAATTTGAATAGTGTCTCCCACGTGCTTAAATCCCTCCATAGCCGTTCATTTCACTGCGAGTAAAGCCTCAACCCCATCCCATCTCTCCAGCCCCGTTCTGCCCAAGATGCCGCTGCCTGGCCTGCTCGCCTGAGGGCCTTTGCACATGTCGTTGCCCTTCCTGGATGCTTTCAACATGCTCCTGCAGGAGGGTTTCCTTGGCCACCTGCCCACAGGTACAAATCACTTCTTGGGAAGTGTGGCCGCAGGGTCTGCCTGTGACTCTGGAGCAGCAGTGCCTGCCAGTGATATCCACCTTCACCTTGGTTAAAAGCCATTCATCCTTCAAAGCCCAGCCAAAAATGCCACCTGCTCTGAAGCCTTCTTTCCTTTACACAGCCCCATGCCCCACCCTGTTCCCGAGGCCCTGCCTCCGCGTGAGCCCCTCCTGGGCATCCCTGACAGGAGGGACGGCTCCATCCCAGCTTCCTGTGAGTTTTCCCTTCCTCCCTGTTGGTCTCCCACACTCAACACTGTGCTTGTCACTGGATGGCGAGCTCCTCAAGGCCAGGGAGCAGCACAGTAAAGAGAGCTGACGTCTGTGCAGCTTGTGCCGACTCTGTGCTCAGCACTTCCCTGCGATGCCTTCGATCTTCACAACCCTGCGGGGTCGGCTCTCCTCAAAGTCCCACCTTAAGGAGAAGCCAGTGGAGGTTTAAAGAGGTTACGTCACATGCCCACGGCCACCCAGCAAACCTGACCCCAGAGAGCTGGAGCTTTTAATGAAGAGTGGTGGTAACCTACACACAGCAAGCACCTTCCACCTGCCGGGCACTCTGCTGATCCCTGTTCAGGTGTTTCCTGCTCGTATAACTTTTATTTCGACTCCATGCTGTGGCTGTGGAAACAGAGGCACAGAGAGGTTCAACAGCTTGCTGAAGCTCTGGAAACTAGTGAGGAGTGGAGTAGGAATGGAACTTGGGCTGTCTGGCCTGAGTCACGCTCTCAACACTCATGTGGTGCTAGTGATCCTGCCCCCCTCCCTCTGGTCTGCCCGGGAGGGTTCTCTGGATCTCGGCACCCTCAGCACCTGGAATAATAGCCAGCCCTCAGGTGGCACTAGTTAGGGAGTGTGTAATGAATGAGGGAGCAGGGAGGTCAGTGGGCACGGGACTGTACCCTGGCCATCCCAGTGTCTGGAAGCCCAAAGATGTGGCAGCCCTTCTCCCAGGCCCTGTGCCCCCCACCACCATCCGGTTGTCCAGACAGCCCCCAGGGGAGGACCAGATCCATAAACATGAGGCTCCACTAGGGCCCAGGAGGGGCTCTGGGCACTGTATGAGTCTTCAATATTATTGCTTTATTGTCATTTAAATGGAGCCTGCCTCAAACAGGCCACCCAGTTCTAGCCACCAGCACTGGACAAAACCCCCATTGAAAAGCCAATTACAATCACTCCATCTAAATTGTCATGGATTTGTATAGAAAATTACATCTCCATTTAGTCCTGAAGCGACATCCTGGGCTTGGACAGAGGGGAGGCTGGCTCATTTACCCCACCGGCTCTGCGCGGGTGCCGCAGGCAGAGAGAAAGCCCAAGCTGCTGGGTCTTGGCCGGCCTGGGGAACAAAGGCCAGTTTGTGGGGGCCCAGAGAGAAGCTGGGCCTCTCAGGGCGGCTCAGATTCCAGGCCTGGGCCGATGGACCCTGCACCGCCAGCTGGTCTCCCCTGCTGGCGGCTGTGGCCAGACGAGCTCCTGACAGCCGGCTTCAGGCGGCCGTCAGCCCCACCACCATCCAAGGTGGCTTGGCTCACATCCACGCTGCCAGGAAACGAAGGCGGTTTGCCTAGGGAACACTAGACTGGGGTCCTGAGATCTTGGTTTCATTCATTCATTCATTCATTCATTCATCCCTTCATTCACAAATTATTAAGTGCCTGCTGGTGCCGGGAGAATCGAGATAAGGTAAAGTGAGCTCCGGCTTGAGTGTCCTGAGTTTGGTTCCAGACTCTTTTCTCAGTGACTGTGAAGAACAGGCCACTTAGTTTATCCAGGTCATTTTGATGTTGTTGAGCACCTACTATGTGCCAGAGGACAGGACGAAATGGTCCTGAGTCTTGGTCCTTGAAGTCCAGCGGGGGTCCGCTGTTTTGCACATGGTAAGTGCTCTGAGGGAAGGGACCGGGATGATGTGGACTTTTGGGAGGGGCTGAGTGAGGAGGCAGTTTTGGAGCCAGTCCCGTGGAGAGCACGTGGCAAGGGCATTCCAGGCAGAGGCAACGGAGTGCGCGTGGGCGGGTAGCGAGGCAGGCTGGAGCCGCGGCGTGAGCATGCGGTGGGAGATGAGGTCCCGGGGGCACCCTGGGGACTCCGACTCCGTGGGCCTCTTCTCTGAGCCTCAGTTCCTTTATCTGTAAACACGGGAATGATGACCTTAGCCTCCGGGGGCTCAGGCTGGGTGGGGCTCAGGCCAGGGCTCAGGGAGATACTCTATGTAAGATCCCGGTAGCAGCTGGGCACAGGATGCTCCTGGCTGGCTAAGATAGCCTCGCTTAGAGGGCACTCTCCATGAGCCAGACAGGGACAGGGGCTCTGCATGTTGTCACTCATTAACCCTCCCAAGCAACCTATGGGGTAGGGCCGTTATCCCCATTTCACAGATGAGGACACTGAGGGAACAGCATGGGTCAGCTAATTATTTGTTACAGTTCTAATCATTCCTACTCTAGGCTAGCCCAAGGCCTGCCACAAAGCAGACCTTCAAAGAGTATTTGTTGAGTCAGTGCTTACATCTGGAAGGGGGGTGCTGGGTGAGCATGGGGAGCTGGGGTGCAGGTGTCTGTCCTTGCGCATGTGTGGGAGCAACTCTGAGACTGGGCGTGACTGTCTGTGGGACTCTGGGACTGCCCGATGACCGCATGGCTGTAAGGGACTCTGAGTGCAAGTAACTGTGTCTGACAGTGGAAACCACTTGTCTTCTGGAGCCCAAATACCAGGGGGCTGCGGGGGCTTTCAGACCAACTCTGTGTGTGGCTGTGTCAGACTGTGTATCACCGTCTACACACGTCTGTCTGCGCCCAAAGGGCAGGATGGCTGGCAGGCCCAGAGGCTGCTGGGGGGCAGGACAGGCAGGTTCAGAAGTGAGCAGAGCAGAGTCCCCATCCACCCCCACCCAGCCCCACGAGGCATGCAGACAGATGGAAAAAACGCTCATACCCGGGGCAGGCGGGTGGCTGCCCCACCAGGGACTACTCTGTGCACAGAAAACAAGTTCTTCTGGTATCAGCTCAAGTTTGGCAGGAAGTGGCTTTTGGGTGGCAGGAAGTTGGATTCAGCTCATATCAGCCCCGGCCGAGGGGCAGGAGAGCAGTTATCTGGGGTTAAACAGAGTAACCGAGAAGCGGGGCCCCCCACACCCCACACCCGATAGAGCTAAGGACACAGCCCACCTCTCCTGGTCATTTGGGACAGTGAATGGGGAGGAGAGAGACCTTGTAAAGAAGAGCTGCCATCCATCAAGTGGCTGCTGGGCCTCAGACCCCAGATGGAGCTCATGATCCACCTCCCATTACCCCCATTTAGCAGATGTGCAGATTGAGACTCAGAGGCAGTGACTTGCCTGAGGTCACCAAGACAAGTGGAGAGAAGGGAAGGAGAGAGACTTCAAGAAATTTACAACTGTCTACAGACAAGAGAAAGACCAGGACAGAGAGCAAAGAGGAGAGGGGAGATGGGAACAGGATAAAGTAGTTGAATGAATGCAGACAGCAATGAGACTACACCAATGGGAACACTTCTGGGGTACCAGTGCTTGCCAGGCCCTCATGTAGAATCCCAGCTGACCTGGAGATCCTGAACCCGTTTTCCATATGAGGGGAGTAAGACCCACAGAGCCTCGATGCCTGATCCAGGCCTGATTCCGAAAGCCCATGTTTTTTCAGGCCGTGCCCCTATGCCCAACTTCTAGGGAAGGGCAGTGGCTGTACTAAAACAGGTTCCTGATTCCACTAGCCATTTGCCTGGGTACGCTGTTGAGGAATTCACCCAGTTGGCCAGTGGAGAGCCAGGGTTCAAACCTGGACATGGTGGCTGCAGAATTCACGTGCTTAACCATGTGACAGGGCGTGCAAGCACTATGTCAGAGCAGGCAAAGAAAGCCATGGCCTTGCCCTCGGGCTGGAATCCAGAGGGTCCCGCTGCTGACCTGAAGCCCCAAAGCTATGCTTGGTGAGAAACTAAGTCTCCCAACTCCCAGCCCTGGACACCCTAAACCCCCCCACTCATCTCCCACTAGAGCCCCTGGGGAGAGGGTCACTGCTCCTTCTGTTCTCATCCCAAAAGCAGCACCCAAGCTGTTCCCTGGCTGAGATGCTGATTTGAAGCTCAGTTTGCATGTCGTTTGCACATTACTCAGCGCATGTCAGAAGGTACGAACATCTCCCTTTCAGGGGAGGGCTGCTGGGCCCCCTGCTCTCCTCCAGACAGCAAAAATGCCAGCCGGCTAGACAGGGAGCTGCGCCCTGGCCTCTGACAGCACCCGCCTGCTGCCACCTCCCCCATTCCCTCCTGGAGCCAAATTTAGGCAGCTCTGCTACTGAGAGATGGGGAAAGCGGAGGCAGGAAACCGGTGAGGTTGAAGGCAGCTCAGCCTTGGCCCTTGAAGGGTGGGGCAGCCCCAAGGGTGCCCCTGTCCCTAAAGCCTTTGGCCCAGCCTCCCGCCATTCCTCCTCCCACAGGAATGCGGGCTGGGTTGGAGAACGCTGGGTTCTCAGTTGTAGCCCAGGGTGCTGGCTACTCTGGCCATGAGGGAGGAGGGAGAGATGGAGGGAGGGAGGAGGTCATGGCCAGGGCAGTGGGGAAGGGATCAGATAGCCTCAGCCTCCTCCTGCTCCAGACACCGCTGCCACTAGGGACAGGAGCCTGCTCTGCTTCTCAGTACTTCCTGTCCCTCCTTGTCATGCTCCCCACTCCCCCACCAGAGGCCTGACTGTTGGGTGGGGGGCAGGAGGCACAGCTGGGCCTGTGGGGACTGCACTCCCCCACAAAAGGCCCTTACCAGGCCATCTTCTCCTTGGGCTAGCCTTTGGCCTTGTGATCTTAGCCTACCTGGAAAGTGGAGAGTCTGGCCTAGACTGATTTCCAAGTGGCTACCCTCACTAAAAGCAAGGGTTTTGGGGACACCTGGCAGAAACTACGGACATGGCCGTGGCTTAAAGCCTAGTAACTTCTTAGAAATCTAAGATTTCTCAGGTATGACTAAGAAAGGCAGCCCTTCACTGACACTGAGACAGGATGTGGTGGGCCGAATACTGAAAGAAGACCTAGACTGGATTCCAGCCACCATGAGCCCAGGGTGAAGCAATTAGTGCCCAGTAGCTGGGAGCATGGATCTGATTGCCTGGGTTTGACCAGCCCTGCCTCTCTGTTCTTCATGACTATGGGCAAGTTGCTTCAGCTTTCTGTGCCTCAGTTTTCTCAGCTGTAAAATGGGGGTAACAAACCTCTCAGGGCTGCTGGGAAAGTGAAATGAGGCAGTGAATCCTTGGCACATATGAAGTGCATCAGGATACCAGCCACCGGTGTCATTGGTGTGATTGTTTTGTCTCCCTGAGCAGTCTAGAGGCTCCCCGGAGCTAGAACGGATGCGGACGCGATGGGGAGGCCCTGTAGCTTGGTGATTAAATGGTCTTCGGGATGGGGGTTCAAGTCTGCATGACCCTGGGCAAATGGCCACACCCCGCGGCGCCTTGGGCGGGGAACAGCAAAGGAGCCTACCGCAGAGGGTCTGTGAGGATTACACAGACCAGGCTTTGGCACAGCGCCTGACGTAAAGCGGGCGCTCCCTGAAGGAGAGCTGGCCAGATCGAATGGTACCGCCCCACACAAAGGACAGGTGGGCAGCGTCCCGGGGGTGGCGGGGCGGGAGCAAGGCAGGTGCGCCGGGAATACGCGAGGCGGGACTGAGAGAGGGGGAACGCGAGGGCGGGCGGGCGCGCGCGCAGCAGGTGCGTGAGGAGTGGGCGGAGCCCCGCGCGGGCGGGGTCTCCAGGTGAGCGGGCGCGCGCCCGGAGGCCAGTGACTAGGGGAGGCGCGCCGCCCGGCCCACCGCAGGAAAGCGTCCCTGTGTCTTTAACGCTCTCCTCCTCGCTTCCCCTCCACCCCTTTTGTGCGCCCCCCCAGCCAGACTGCAGCCGAGGAGCCGTCCCCCCTGCACTGACAGCTGGTATCTAATTACTGTGTGAGAATGGAAAGTCAGGCTGTCCCAGCTCGGGGGAGAGGGGATTAACGTCTCCTGCAGAATACACTTCCTCTGGTGGGTTGCCATGGTTACTCTCATTACCTGCCTGCCCGCGAGGAGCCCGCGCGAGCCGCTCCAGCAGGCCCTCCGAACCCGGGCCCGGCGCGCGCGCGCGCGCGCCCAGCCACCTCCTCCCTGCCGAGGCGCACGCGCGTGCGCCTTGGGGAGAGCGCGAGCCGCCTCACCCCGGCCCCGCGCCGGGCGCCCCGCCCCCGGCCCCGGGTCCCCCGCCCAAGCAGCTGTCAGAGGCGCGCGCGGCCGGGTCGGCCCCAGCGAGCGCTGTCAACAGTCATTAGAGCGCAGGCCGCTCCCCTCCCCTTCCAGCTCCTCCACTAACCCCCGCCCTCGAGTCCGGGGTGGGGCCCGCACCTGGGGCCCCTGCTCGTTAGCGCTCCCGGGCCGCCCGCCGCGGCCCCCGAGGGACCCGCCCACGGGGCCTGCTTGGCTCAGGGCGGCCTCCTTCCGCCTAGACCGGCCCTCCCTCCCTTCAGCGACCCCATTACCTGTCCTTAGCCGCGGCGCCCGAAGGAGGCGGGTCCCCAGAGTCCTGGAGGGCGCCCCTCCGGAGTAGTGGTGACAGTGGTCATTTATACGTGTCTCGCCCAGGGCGGGCGCTATTTCTGAATCATTTGGGTTCCTACTGTCGTCCTGTGAGGTGGTGAAAGCCACTATGCATATTTTGTCACATCAACACAGGAGGAAAGTGAGGCTCAGGCAGGCCAGCCCCTTGCCCAGGGTCAGGGCTGAATAGTCCTTAGGCTTGTGACTTCACCCCTAGAGTACCTCCTTCTTCCTCACACTCCTGGACTAGAATCCTGGCAGCCAGGCCCAACCTTGGCCTGCCTGAGAGTGCCATTAGCTGCTCCTTCCCTCCACTTCTTGACCCTGGCTCCTCTCCTCCTATTGGCCCACTGTGCCCCTTCCCTTCTCACACTCTCCAGACATCTCAGAGTTAGCAAAACCAAAAAAGGAAAAAGAAATATTCAGAGCTGCTTGAAGGATATGGCAGCTGTCAAAGGTAGTGCTGTTATTTGGGGGCTGATCCCAGCTACCTTTCTCTGTGGCCCCGGCTGTGCATTTGGGTCCCCGGCGTGATTTGAAAGAAGATGGAGATTCAGCGAAGCAGAAAGGAGGTCTTGGAATATGTGAGGCCTGTTCCAGATGGCAGGTGCGACGCGGTGGCGGCTCCACACTAACAGTTGGAGGTTGTGCACAGGGGGTGGAGGAGAGGCAGGTGCTCCATCGAGTCCTCCGCACCTTGTTTATGTATTTATTTGTTTATAGGGGGGTCTTGTCCTGGGGGGGTCTCATCCCTCTGCCCCATACAGACCTACAGAGTTCAATGCAACTACGGGTCCTAAAATTCTGGTGCACATCTTCATTTTGGAGAGATGTCTTTGGTTTCCAGTCAACAGTCGGTAGTATTCATGAGCAACAGAAATGTAAAGACTGCCTTTGTCCCATTTACGCAGTACCCTCTTCTCAATTATCCTGATCGCCCTTTACAAATGATGACTGGCTTCTCTTGGGGATTATAAGGAGAGAATTCTGGAGATTGGGGTGAGGAAACCTTCATTCAGGTTTCTATTCTTTTTGCTCTCTCCATTCTGTGTCATTTTTAAATTTCTCTCCACCTTCTTCTTTCCATCTGAGGACCCTTTGCAGGAGGCTAGCTCCTCCCCTCCAGTGTTCTTTCAGTCCCCCCAGGAGCTGGAATGGGACTTTATAGCAGCCCCCCAAACCTGCTACCCAGCCTTCCAAAACGCTGATCAGTCCTGCCTGATTTCATTACAGTGTGGTTTGAGGGACAGGGGCAGAAGTTAGGAGGAACATGCAGTTTATGTTCACAATAGCCTCTGCCTGTGAGCTCAGCCACTTAGCCCGCTGGCCCAGACAGGACAGAGTGGTGTCCCCACACTGGCCTGCTCAGTCCACCCCTTGAGGTCCTGGGCTCCCATGCAAGTGGTCATCAGAGGTGTGTTTCCACTGGGATGGGTTCTGCTGACGGACCTTCTCCTCTGACAGCAATGCCTTGTAGAGAGCTGGGTCTGAGATGCACCAAAAGGACACACCCTAAGGACTTTCTCTGTGGTTTGTCCCTCTGCTGTAGGAACCCCATTGAGAAATGTCCTCACTATGTGGCCACACCCTTTCAACCATAGCTTCTGCACTGCTGGAAGGCACACACCACTCATATAGTGATGGCGGTGCACGAAATGGCACGCTGGTGGTGCGAAATGGGGAGCTCACCTCCATGAGTATAAAACTATCTGCAAGTGGCTTCAGAGTTCCAGCGGAAGTGACAGGACTGCAACCCATTAGCATTTGGACCTCACTGGCCATAAAAGGCAGGGGTCCCTTTACCTGGCTTCCTGGGAGACCGGGAAGATGCGGTCAGACCTGGGAGCTCTCCTGACAACAGCTCCTGAGGCCACACTGGCACAGGCCTGTCCCGTGGCCTGGTAGGACACGCTGTCTCCCTTGTAGGTCTGCAGCCCTGGGTGTAGCAGCCTTGCTTGTGCTGAGCATTCAGATCATTTGAGGAAAGTGAGGGAGCCAGAAGAGATCTGTCAAAGGATGACCTGCTTAAGTATTAATTAACTGTGCCAGGGAGGACTTGAAGATCTGATGCCAGGACGCTGGGCACTCCTGCCCTTTCTATTCATAATCCACATTAAGTTTCTGGGCAGGTATTCGGAGTTTCTGCTAATGTTACCCAATAAGATTCTTTTGTTCTCACCATTAGGAAAATTGGCCTTCATTGGAGAAGAAAATATTAATACGTTAGGCCTAGAAGCACAGAACCTGTCTGTATTTAATGAGTCAGTGCCAGTTCCCTGGTAGTTACCTTCCTGTCTTCAATCGTGGGCATTTCAGCCAGCAGTTATCCCAACCTGCTGGGCATCAGAGTTATTTGATGAATTTTAAAACCCCCATATTTGATAGGCCTTGGTTGGGGCCTGAGAACTGATGTTTCTAACAAGTTCCCAGAGGATGCTGATGATGATGCTGGTGACCTAGGGACCACACGTTGAGGACTGCTATTCTAAAAACTCTGAAATATCAGTAGTATTTAAATAGACATTTTGCAATTTCTTTGATGACTTGTAACCTGGCCTTCAGTTTAGAACCCAGATGGGCTGGATTTAAGAAAGATGGTATTGTCCAAGAAAGTTAGTAGCTCCGTACGTTTTTAAAAATGATTGCCATGTTTAAGTTTTGTTGCCTTTGGTCTGGTTGGCTGTTTGGAGTTAGCTGTTTCCAAAGGATGGAGTATGTTACCATGGTGATATCCTTCCCCATTTAGGAAGGCCCCAGAGGTCTGTCTTCTGCAAGTGACCGGGTGTTTTCTCATGGCTTTTCCCATGGGGTGCTACAGGGTTCCGTGCCATCACTCCTGGTGGGAGTTCCCAGGAAGCTGGGGTAGATGGGAGGCTCCAGGCCCCCTCTTTCTCCAGCCTGTAAACGAAGTGAGCTTCCTTTGTCACTCCAAGGCCCAGCGTGCCAAGGGCAGTGGATTAGATTAAGCTCATCTGGGCACAAAGCAGAAGTGGCTGGTAGGGGCATCCCCAAGGCTGTGAGGAAGGTGCTTTCCACTCCCTTAATTAGCAGCTCTGGCCTTGGAGAGCTGTGTCTGGATTCTCAGCTCGGGAAGGCATGCCTCTCCTTCAGCATTTAGCATGAAGGTTATTACCTCTATGGACGCAGGGCATGGCAGAGACGTCTGTGGCACGTGACTACCATGGGATTTCTTTGTTCTCCTGCCAGGGTTCTCCTTGAAGGCCACACAGATATCCTGGTGTTCTTCCCTTAGGGTGTAACACACATGGTGTCCAGGTGGCCACAGCTCAGCAAAGGACAGTTCAAGGTGTGGCTCTGCATACCTTGCGTGGGGTCGAGCTCTGGCTGCTATGGGCCCTCTCTTTCCTGTGTGCGTCTCTGCAGCTGGGATAGACCAGTCACAGGACCTAGGTTTGAACATCCAGGGGTGTCACAATCAAATCGTACACAGGGGGCTACTACAAATGTCCTCCTGAAGTGTTTCTCTGAGATAACTTGATGGTTACACTGGACCAGGTACAAAGCTGCTGGTTACCTCTGTCTGCCCAAGAGTGGAGGTGGGAAGCTGGGACAGACACAGGACAAGCAACTGGACGTGTTCCCCTGTTTAATCCGGGTTGATCAGTCACACCCTGACTTTAGGAAAGCTTATCCCAAGTTTGTGTGACAGCCCTAGTATGTAATTTAGGATTTACAGAAGACTCTGCATCTACTTTTGGGGTGGGTGTTACCTCGGGGGACATGTTCTGTAGCCTGAATGGGAGGCCAGAGATAAGAGCAGATTCCTAAACATAAAGTGTTCAAACTCCGTGGGTCTGAAGGGAAAAGACGGACATTTACAAGCTTATATGGGACAATGCCTGATGTACTTTCTCACGTGATCTTCGGGACATCCAGCCAGGACGTCTTCGGCCCCTTTCTCAGGAGGGGAAACTGAGTTTCAGGAGGCCGAGAAGTGAGCTGCCCCAGGCCACCACGCTGACCAGGGAGCACTTTCCATTCCACCGAAAGCACTGTGTTTCACCCGATTTTCTTCCTCCCTTGCTTCCCACCAAACCGTATCCACCTTTTCCAGAAGTATCTGTGGCCCGAAACAGTTTTAAATGCAGAGAGGGCTATTTACTTTGAAGCAGCTAAATCCATCATTATGACTCTGGATTCAGATTAGCGAAATGTTGTGGAATGACCCACTATTCATTCCCTCTCTCTCTCTCTAAAGGATTTTATTTATTTATTTTTAGAAAGGGGGAAAGGAGGGAGAAAGAAATGTAGAGAAACATAGATCGGTTGCCTCTCGCACGCCCCCAACTGGGGACCTGGCCCACAACCCAGGCATGTGCTCTGACTGGGAATCAAACTGCGACGTTTTGGTTCACAGGCCAGCACTCAATCCACTGAGCCACACCAGCCAGGGCTACTTTTTTAATAGACATTTTTAAAATCAAGTTTTCATAGACACACAGAAAAGTACACAGATAAGTGTTCAGATTAATGGCTTTTTATAAACTGAACACACCTACAGCACTGTCCCCAGATCAAGAAGTGGAAACCCACTCACATTTTCATTCTTAAGGTTCTTGTGTTTGTTTTTGCCAGTATGAACCTCTGGTTAGAAGTCTCTTATTACTACTGACCTGTTGTAATATTTGTCCCATGCAACTCTGTCACGGCAGTATTTGAGGATCCCTCAGTTGATGGGTAGTTAGCAGTCAGCTAATGAATGAGTTAGACACCGATAAGCCCTGTTTTCAGATGATCCAGCATGTCACAGGGGGCTTTCAGATGCCCCTGTGAAAGAAGAAGCAGTAACTCCTGAGAGGGCTTAAGAGCAGAAGAGTCAGGGAGTTTCACAGCTCATCTCCCAAGTGGGGCTCAGGGAGGCTGAAGAGGTTGCCCACAGCCTCCCAGTAAGGAAGCAAGCAGCTACACACTCACACCAGCTACGTGCTGCTACCGGAGAAGTCTCCATTGAGCTGGATCCTCACCAGGAAGGAAGCCGTTGGCAGGACGGCCTGCACAGGGCCCGTGAGGTCACTGCCGATGGTCACCACTCATACACGCTGCCACTAGCTCTAGGGTGTGGGACCCTGTACCCCAGATGCCCTTCCTCCCCCATGTGCTCTCAAGTGGGTCCCTGGCAGGGACAACCCTGTTCGCCCACCGGGGCATGCTGGGAAAGCCGCTGGATAAAGTAAACCCCGCCTGTGGCCAGATGGTGGCGTGAGCGAGGACCCCACTCCGCACAGTCTCTGTTCTCCTCAGACGACAAAGACCTAGGTACTGAGCCAGCTGTGCCACTTACCAAGCCAGTCACCACACCGCAGGCAGGTTCTGACCGTAACCCTCTCCCAGACTTGCCCTGTTCGGCCCTATTGCGGCAGATAGGAGAACCTTGGCAAATGGCGTCACACTCCTTAATGACCATGTTTGTCCAGCAGCTTCTGTGGGCTGCTGGTTCAGGGCTAAGTGCCGCACACGTATCTCCTTTATTCCCCTTCGTAGCTCCTGGGAAAGGCGCTTCTGTCATCCCCGCTCTCCAGATAAAGGATCTGAGGCTCGCAGAAGCAAAATAGCTGCTCGGGTCACACCACCACTTAAATGATGGGGCCCGTGTTCAAAGTAGGGAGAGTGTGTCTAAGCCGCACCGCCCGGCTGCTGGTTGTGACCCGCCTGTCATTCAGTAGGTGCAGACTGAGTCTGCAGTGTGTCAGGCGTTGTTGCAGGTGCTGGGGAGACGGCTGTGAGCTAACAGGTGAAGCCTGCACCCTCCCAGAGCTGACGGTTCCTGACCAGAATCCTTTGAGGAAGAATTATCTTAAAAATTCGTATTTCAGGAACTTTTAGAGAAAAGCCTTAAAAATTAAAAATTCTGCTCCTAGCTTCCTCTTCATCTTTGAAGCGCTCCAAAGCCCTCCAAGTCCCACCTTAGGGAGGTGGTAGCTGAGAGCCAGGCATACCTGAGCCTCTGTGTAGCCCTTGCCCTGTGAAGAAGGAACTCACTTAGTAGTCCTGTCCCTTAAGGACCCCGCCTCGTCCTCCACCGCCCAGCCCTCACGCCCCGCAGTCTCTCGCCGTCTCTGTGCCAGCCTCACCAGTCAGGGATGGCAGGTGTGGGCCCGGCAGCGCTCATGCTGCAGGACCCAATCTCAGTCCTGGCACACCTTGTCGGGGCCAGCTGACAGCACTCACGCCAGCCTGACAAGGGGTGGGGGGACGGGCACCCCGCTCCCCTGGCCGTGCTACCCCCACGTGGCCTTGTGTCTGGTGTTCTCGACATCACACACAAAGGGACCGGGTGCCACTGCTGGCGCTCAGCTGCTGGAGTGGGGAGGGCCGGCCGTGGTGAAAAGCTTTTCTGAAAGGCCAGGGTGGAGGCAAGAGTCACCCAGGTGATCCAAGCTGGTCCCCAGGGACCCCAGCCCAGGACCACAGTGAAAGGTTACTGCTAATTGGCGAGCTCCTGATGGGGCCGCATCTATTTAGCACTCCCCCCTCCCCAGAGACTTCCAGGATGGTCTTGGCACAGCGTGTGATTTGAGAGCTCCCGCCTGAGTCTGGCACAATCTGTCTGAAATTGTGAGCATGGAGCCTCTTGGTTTTTTAATTTGTATTTTTGTTGTTGTCATCCCCTGCCCATTGTTTCCAGTAGGTTTGGTAGCAGCAGCCACCCTGACCCTGGTACCCCTCCCTGGGGCCCCCTCTGCGGGCTCCTTCCCCCCACCCCTCCCCCCACCTACCATCAGAGGCCTTGCTGGAGTCAGAGAAAAGCGCTGTCCTGCCCCGACCCACCTCTCGGCCTCAGGGCCCAACTCTCACCCCGCCGTCATCCCTGACACTAACACAGCTTTCCACCCTGTCACAGGGGGCAGATGGCCTGTCGGAGCCGGAGGGCATCTCTCTGAAGCGGGTCGCTGTGGTGGAAGATTTCTTTGACATCATCTACTCGATGCATGTGGAGAGCTCAGCGGAGCCAGGCAAAGCCCCCAAGCACGCTGGGCAGAAGAAAACCTACCGAGCGGTGAGATTTCTGTCCCTTTGCCTCTGCTGGCAGCCCCAGGCCTTGGCAGGAGGCCATGGGCTCTGCACATGTTGGGCGGGGGCGGGGCAGGGAGCTGAGGCGTGATGAAACGGCCTTTGGGGACCCAGGGGGGCACAGGGCAAGGGCATGGCAGCCAGAGATGGCCCACAGGGCCCGGGGGCGGGTTCTGTGGTCTGAGCACAAAGGAGAAGCAGGTTGAAGGGAGTCGGGGGGAGGGGGGGGGCAGGAGGGAAGCCCTTCTCTCCCCGTTTCTGCTTCACTCATTTCCTCCCCAGCCCCTGCAGCTTGCACTGGGGCCGTGGGGGGTGGGGGGTGGCTAGATTATAGTAATCGCAAGGGCAAATGCTTCCATGGCATTTGCTGTGTGCCAGGCCTGTCCTGAATGCTTTCTGTGTGTGAGTTTTTTGATGCCCTACCACCCTGTGAAGTCAGAACTGGGAGTTCCCCAGGGGAAGTCTGAGGACCTGGTTCCCAGCCTCAAAGAAACCAGTTTGATTTGGGGTGGGGAGTTCTGAGAACAAAACCAGCACACAAAAAAATGAATGTCTCTAAGACGAGCTTTGAGGGAACGAGAACCTGGGGACCTGGCCTGGGCGTTCAGCAGCTCAGGGGGTTTCATGGAGAAGGGGGCATGTAAGCCAGCATTCTCAGCTTTGGGGAGGCAGAGGGTGCAGAGATGGCCGGGCTGCTGCATGGGGCGGTGGAGAGGATGGTGGCCGGAGCCTGAGGGGCCTGACTGCGCTCTGGTCCCATCACCCTCTTGACCCCCTCACCGCAGCCCACGCATAGCGCTGAATCGTCTGTCCGGCGCCCACCGCTAAACCAGGACAGCCAAGTGCTTTGTGCTCATGTGAGCCTGAGCCGTCCTGTGACAGATGCTGGTCCCACTTCACAGCTAAGGAAACTGAGACCCAAAGAGTCGAGTTTTGTTTAAGGTCACGCAGCACCTGAGTGGCAGTCAGCTGGCGTCCTCATGCCCCCTCTGTGTTGACTTCTTCTCTGCCTTCCTGGAGGACCTTCCTCTCTGTGACTGGGCTTCCCCGCCCCAAATTCCCTGTTCAGATAGCCTTGCGCTGCAGTGGAGGTGGCCTGTATAAGCCCGTAGTTTCTACCTATGGCCAGATTTTTTGACAAAAATCCAACAGTTTGGTGTGTCCTTGTCCTCAGAAGATGGCCTTTGACCTAAGTGCGCCTTAAGGGCAGACCCTTGTGCCAGGGACGTCAGAGAGACAAGGGGTCAGCCAAGGGAAGCAGATGAGGAGACCGTCTGGCCGCCCCTCCTGCCTCTGAGTACACTCGGGAGACGACGTGTGGGGAGGGAGCCCTGGGGGTACTTCTGCCAGGGGGACGTGAGCGGAGGCGGGCCACCCAGGCTGGGCCAGTGTGGGCCCTTTGGGATCGATGAGACCCAGCACGTCTGTTCCACGCTAAGTTTGCCAGTGCTGGGCAGGTAGCATGCGCCAGGCCGTGCTCAGTGCTTCCCATGCGCCAGCTCTCTGGGCCTTTGCACGTACGAAGGTTGTATGGATGAGCAGGTGCTGGTATCCTCATTTTTCTATAAAAGGAAAATGGAGCTCAGAGAGATGTATAATCTGCCTGAGGTCACCCAGCTGACATGCAGAGCCAGGCAGCTGGCCCCAGAGCTTGCACCCTGACCACGACATCGCCTGCCTTTCTACGCACCCCCCCACCATGGCCAGCTAATCAGGCCAATGACTTGCTCTGTTGTCCAGGTAGATGGGCCTGAGCCAGCCAGACCATGCGATCTTCCTGGTCCCTTTGGTGCCCAGCACCAAACCTCACCTGCAGGCGCTCCCTGGGTGTTTATGAAGGCCCAGGGCTGTGGCCTCCATGTGGTAGAGAGGGCAGAGCCAGGCTGGTCCTGGCAGCATTTTGTGTCCCTGGGCCAAGTGGACATCTAGCCCTTTGCTCTGCATTTCCTGGCTTCTTGTCCATATGCCCGCCGCGTGCCCCACTTCCCGCTGCCCAGCCTGGAGCTGGCACATGACTGGCGGCGAGCCAGCTGGGCTGTGCACAGAGCTGGAATTTCAGCAGCAGGGCCAAGACAGAGCGGAGCAGGCCAGGGCCCTCCTGCAGTGGGTGTGAGGCCAAGGGGGCCGCTGCACCTCCCTCCTCTCCTGTGCGCCTCCTCTCCCTTCCCCCTTTCTCCATCTGTCAGCCTTCTCCACGCCACCCTTTTCCTTTCTGGGGGGTGGTACCTGGATGTTTTCGTCTCCCTCTTTACATCTGCTGCCATGTCCTCAGTCCAAGCCTGGCGCTTTAGCCTCCCTGGTAGACGTGCCCCACCTCACCCGGGCCTGTGGAGCGGGAGCTCCCTAGGAAACTGTGCTGACCGCTGCAGGAAGGCCCAGCCGGGCACCACAGGGTTTGCATCGGCTCAGCTGAGGGCCTTGGGGACCTGTCTCTCTGTGTTTGGCTAGGCCCGAACCCTGGGACTGCCTCATCACCTCCAGGGCCCCTGGGGCTTTCAGCTCCTTACCAGCCGGGGTGCCTGCAGGAAGCAGGGGGCTGGACAGGAGATGGATGAACTTGCCCAGGGCAGTAAAGGAGGCACATTCTTCAGTGGGAAAAAGAACTTTCTAGCATCTGCTGCTGTGCAGCAGTGGATCAGGATCAGGTAGTGAGCTTCCTGAAGCTGGAGCTATACGAGCAAAAGGCAGATGGCCATTTACAGTGGCTGGTGCAGGGGAGTCCCACTTCGCATAGGGAGCCCCCGCCCTACTTTTTGCCTCTGTTGCAGGGTGACCTGAGGGCCAGAGAGTTCCAGGAGGTCTCGCCAATGCCGGGGTCTGGGAAGGGTTCCAAGTGGTTCTTGGAAGTTCCCAGAACCTACACTGAGGACGGGTCCTTTTTCAAGGGGATTTTCTGGTGTCTGCACCCATCGGAGTCAGAGGGAGCCGTTTGCTCCCTCCCTCACTCCCAGGGTGCTGCGGGTGAGATCGGGTTCCGGAGCCCGGATCCGGATGCCCAGACCACTTTGGAGTTGGGGCCAGATGTGGTCAGCAGCTACGCGAGGCCCACCACGTGCTAATCCACCCACAGGGCAGAAGGAGGATCTTGTAAAGTGGTGCAAATCCCCCCAATTGGCCTCATCTGTCTTTGTCGGCCTCTGAGTTGGGGAGCGAAGTGGAGCCTCACAAGTCAGCGACTCTGCAAATAGCTTCTGCTCTTCCTGCCAGCAAAATCTCTCCCTGTCTGTCCCAGTAGGAAAACACGAAAGGTGAATTCACGGATGGGTCCCAGGGCCCGGGCAGGAGGCCGCCCAGGGCAGCGGGGGGCAGCTAGGTGCCAATGGGTCCTGGAGCTTCCCCTTGGTAAACACAGCCACTCTTTCTTTATCTGTTTCGTGTTTTGGGCTTCAGCATAGGAGTCTATTTCCAGAACGGTGCCTGTAGCTCTAAAAGTGTCAGAAAACCACCATCCCACGAACTAGAGCATCCGCTGGAATTGTCCTTCTCAGTTCAGCTCAGCCTGTGGCCCCATGGCCTTGGGCGCTGTGCAGTCCAGTGGAAGGTCCATCTCTCATGCGGACGGGCCAGGAGGGTAAACCAAAAGATGCCCGCCAAAGGTTGCAAGCCCAGTGAGAGAGGCCTCCACTCCACGCGTGTCCCTGTGGCAGCGCAGTGCTGGCTGGTGCCCCGCAGAGCTCTCAGCGAGGCTGCAGACAGTCCGGCCACGCAGGGCACAGCTTCCCTCCCTGGCCTTTGTACAGCTCCCGGGACCTCTCACCTATCTGCCTGTGGTCAGCCCCTCCCATCCCACTGTAGAGCTCACCAGGCCACAAGGGCATGCACCCAGCACTTCCCCTGTGTACGTGTGGTATTCTAGCCAGCCCTTGTGAGGCCAGGAGACTGGGGCCACAGTTCTGGGCCCTGGTCACTGCTCTCTCTGGGAACGATTCCTGTACCCTCAGTGGACCAGTGAGCAGTCCCCAGCTGAACAGCCAGGCCAGGAAGGCCCTCCCTGAGCTCTATAAAAATGGCTTCTCTGCCCAGTGGCAGGTGAGCTCCATGTAGAGAAGTAGGTCTATCCCTATGGTGTGAACCCCCCCTTCCTTCTCCCAGTGACCCCCTCCCCAAGTCCTCTGCTCAGCAGTTCTGAGGCTGGACCTGGAACGCCATGCCTCGCGGCACCTGTGAGGTCATCTGTTGGCCCCAGTGAGCCATAGCCCTTCCTTTGCCCAGCAGACATGCTCTCTCTTGCCCGTTTACTCCTACAGCCATTAGCCCTTCCACAAGGCCCATCCCTCCCCACCCTGCAGGCCCGAGAGGGTGTTCTTCCCCTAAGTCTTCCAGGAAGCTCCACGCTGGGATGAAGATATGCATGTGGGTGGCAGGAAAGCCCTCAGCCCTCAGCCCTTATGGCCGAGGAGGACTGGTACATCGCTACCCATCACCTTCCCACCCACTGGTTCTAGTTAGAGACCAGGGTTTTGCCCCCGTCCTTGATGGCCAAAGGAAGGCAGGGAATTTGGAAGGGAGATAACTCATCAAGGAGCCTGCCTGCTCCGCAAAGCATCGAATCAGCTGAGAAGTAACAACTGTGTCACCAAAATTAACCATGACTGCAGCAGGCTGTTGGGCAGGAGTGGCCCCTTAGAGCTCCCCAGGCCCATTGAGCAGAGAGTGCTGCTTGAGCTGGTCCTCTGGGGGCCTGGCGCCTGCGGTGCCCCAAGCCTCCTATTTCCCCATCCCAATCCCGCCCACTCCGCCCTACCCTACCCAGCCCCCTGGCCACCACAGAGGTGGAGCACGGCGCCTGTGCATCCCTAAGGAGCCACTGGGCCAACTTTCCCAGCTGGGCTGCGGCGGGGACTATGGAATGCTGGGGTGATGCTGCCCCTTAGTGGAGAGGAGTGGGAGGGCCCGGGCTCTGGGAAAGGCGCAAAAACCAGCCGCTGGGCAGCTATTGGCCTCAGCCAGGGATCCTGGGCCTAAGGAGTCCCTCTGGGCCCCTCAGGCAGCCAAACCAGGGCCAGTGGAGTCCTCAAAAGCCAGAGCAAGAGGGAAGGGCTGGGCTTCAGGACCCAGTCCCCATCTTCCCCACTCCCTCACCCAGCCTCTTTCTTGTGTTCCCTGGCATGCCCCCTTTCTCTTCTCCCTAGCTCTGGAGCAGGTATGGGGTGGCGTGACCTGGAACATGGGCTTTAGTCTGGCACGGCCTCTGGAGAGCTGTGTGACCTTGGGCGAACGCGTTCACCTCTCTGGGCCTCGTGACCTAACCAGGAACACAGGGGTCCTAAGAGCCTGTCCGGTTTGAAAAATCTGATCCCTTGGCATCAGCCATTCACTTCTCTCCCTAAAAGCGTTCTTGATCTCTGAATTATCTCAGGAAACAGTTCGTAGAGCCTTGGTTCTGTCTCCAGACCCAGAGCCTATGGATATACAAGTGGGTCTCAGTTCATCCGTCTCCAGGAGGGAAAGTTGTTTCATCCTTCCGCAGAGCAGTAGTTATAAGCTCGTTTTTCAGGAACAGCAAGGAAATGTTCTGAGAGGAATATTACTTATTAGAATATAGGTTAAAGACTAAATAATGTTTAAATGCTTTGTTGTTTTAATTTTTAAGCTCCTTTAATCAAAGTTTTTAAAACAAATGGTTTTCTGCAAAAGTACTGCCTCATCTCTGTGGCTGAGAATCCAAGCCACCTGCCCCTTGCTTCTCAAATCCCTGCCCTTCCTGGCAAAGGCCAAGTGCCCACCACCAACGCGCAGCCCCGGTGACCCAGTGACTAAGCCGCCCCTCCACCACGGAGCTGTGTGACGAGCACCCTCCTCTCCCCCTCAGATTGCAGAGACCTACGCCTTCCTTCCCCGAGAGGCTGTGACCCGGTTCCTGATGAGCTGCACGGAGTGTCAGAAGAGGATGCACTTTAACTCCAACGGCCTGGAGCCCAAAGGTAGGGGGGGAGGTGGGCGCGCTGGAGGCTTGCAGGGGGAAGCTGTGCAGGGAGAGGCTCTCCCACCAGAAGGGCCTGCCCTTTGCAGGCGCAGGCAGAGAAGTGCGTGACCAGCTATTGTCTCGGGTCCCAGAGGCCAGTGTGGGTCCATGGGGCTGCCCAGAGAGCCTTGTTTTGTTTTGTTTTTAAGCCAACAGTACATTCCTACTGCACTGCAAGGCCCAGGCCACATCCTCTCCTCCCACTGAGGTTCTGGAGAGAAATGTCCCCCTTGCCCCATTCCCTACGCTCTGGAGTCCTCACCACCCAGGTCTCGCCCTCAGCGGTGTTCCCGAGGGTTTGGTCTTGCTGAGCCCTAACGCAGGCTCTTGTAGGACAGGAGGGCAGGAGCACAGCCCTTGAAGTGTGGCCACATACCTGCCAGTAGTGGGTCCTTCCTAAGGGTGTGTCCCTCTGCACAAATCGGAAATCTGGGGGGACGGGAGTAAGGATTTAAAATGCCCAGAGCACTGGTGACCAGCCGAAGTTGGCCCCTCGGACCAACATCCATGCTCTCCAGCCCTGCCCTTCACAGCGAGAGGCAGCGAAGGCCCCCCGCTTCAGTCCCCCTACACCTGGAAGCTGAACGGCCCAGAGGCGGTGTCCAGTAAACATCGGCCGTCTGTTCACAGGCGGCTTTGGCTCAGTCAGCTGGGCCGGCGCCTTTGCCTGGGGTGATGTAACTCTGTCCTGAGAAATGGTGCCCCCGTGGGCGACTTGTCGGGGCTTCTGGGCTGCTCCTGGGCGTCAGGCCTGCAAGGGTTGCTGAAGTCCATGGACATGTTGCCTGAGGATGGAAACCGGCTCGGAATGAAGGGTGAGCCTTGCACTCAGGTGGCAGCCTCCACACCTGGGGAAGGGAAAACCAGCAGCGAAGCCCGAGTGGGCGGCCTCGGAGCAACTGGGGCGCGGGAGCAGGGCGCGGTTTCCACTCATTTGGGTTGTCCCCGGTGCCCGTGAGCACCTTCGACACCAGCCACCTCATCAGATCCAGAGGCTTTCCTGCCTGTGGGGGCCATTAGGCCTCAGCTGCTTCATCAGGTACATCAGAGAGTTTCTAAAGCTCGAGGGACGGAACAGATCTAGTTATTCCCTCAAGTGCTGGATTCCTGGTTTAAGACCAGGGTCTCTAGGGCCCCCTGGATGAGTTCAGACCCCAGCTCTGCAGCGCAGTGGCTGTGCATCCTGAACGAGTGACTCGTGTCTCGGAGTCTGTCTCCTCCTCTGTGAGCTGGGGTTAACAGCGGTAGCTGCTACCTCTGGGGCTGATGAGGTGTGAGAGTCAGTCCCTGTACCTGGCACAGGGCAACCAAGCAGGAGGGGTGACCGGTGGCTGTGGCAGTTATTGAGGGAACGCTGGATGCTAGAATGAGGCTCCTGCCCCTTGTGGCCTGGCCCTGGCTGGCCGGCTGCAACCCCTGGGCCAAGACAGCATTTGTTACCCACAGATGGGCCAGGAGTGCTTTCCCTGCTACATTCCCCACCGTGCCTGGATCTGGGTCCCAGGGGTGCCCACCCATCCACCTTTCCCCTCCTGTTCTGGCCTAATCGTTTCCATAGCAACTGGGGTAGTCAGACACAGAATCTGTTCGCCTGGGAGAACAGAGGCAAGGCCAGGGAGGACCGTGTTTGTGGGCTGCTCTGGGGTGTCTGCAGGCTCCATCTCTGCTGCTCCCTTGCTCCCTGCTGGCGTGGAGGAAGCACTCACCTCCCCCACTCCTCAGGGAGGTCTACGGGGGCTCCAGGGCCGCAGTGCCACTCTTCCTCATTGCACGCTTCTGTGTGGCCAGGAGGGCGATGCCAGCACAGCAGCAGCCTGTTTCTCTCCTGTTTCTTCTTCTTGCTGCCACCACCCCAGGGTAGGAGGAGGGAGGGGGAAGACGGGAGGGAGAGGGAGAGGGAGAGAGCACAGCCTGGAAGGAGCCGCCTAGAATATAAACCAGCTCTGTGGGCTCTGGGCTGGAGCCTCTCTTTCCAACGGGCTCGCTCCAGGCAGGACAGAGGGCAAACAGTGGGAGCCCGTGCCTTGCCCACCCTTGCGTGTCCTTGGGTGGAATGCCACTTCTTTGTCCTCAGGAGCTGAGCTTTCCATGCAAGGAGTGGGGGAGACACTGAGGGAGCAGGAGACAGCGTGGCCCCTGGAAGCTCAGGCAGGGCTGGGCGTGCCACCCCGTTCCCGGCTGCATGTCCCTCAGCGCGTCAGAGGACCGCTCTGAACCTTGCCTGCTCACAACAGCTCTCTTGAGCCTGTGAGGTGTCTGTCCTGGTTTACAGCTGAGGAAATGAGGCACAGAGGGGTGTTATGGTGAAACTGCTTGTGCAAGTTCCCCAGAAGGCAATAGAATTTATGTTCTCATCAGTAAAATGGGAATAACAGCTTCTTCTGGGGGCTGTTGTGAGGATGCATTTGGATAAGCAACCATGTTCTGTAGGGCGCCTTGGTGCAACAGGAGCACGAGCCCGTACCCCGTGTGGTTACACATAGAGCCCAGACACAAGGCTGCCCATGTCCAGGGGGTCCCACGGGGAGACACACAGTCACCCCACCCAGGTGAGCACCCCAGGTCCACAACCCGGACGCTGGGCAAAGGGAAGAGCTGCCCGTGGAGAGCCTTAGAATCTGAAAGGCTTGCCTGTCTGCTTAATGGCCAGAGGCTCTGGCCGCCTGGACCACCCTCGCCAGCTGGCAGGTTCTCCCTTCTGCCCCAGCTGAGAGCCTGGAGACCCTATCTCCGCCGACCATGCTGCCTCTCTGGATGCGGTCAGCTGCACCTACCCCTCTTTCACCGGCACCCCTGCCATGCCAGCCCTCCCTGCTCCCTGTCCCACAGCCCCCCCCCAGCCCCGCCCCACCCACAGGAAAATCAGAGCCTGCCTCTGGCCTCAGAGGCAGGCCCTGTGTTCCTGTCCCAGGAAGGTGGGGCAGGAGGGGGACAGGGAACAGGATGGAGACTTCTCGAGGGGCTTCTGGGAGAGCGCCTCCCTTCCTGGCCGAGTGTTAGAAAGAAAGAAAGGAAGCGAAGCAGCCTCCCCTGCTCAGCGGTTTGTCCCCGGCAGAGTGTGGGGCCCTGGACAGTCCCAGGCCCTCCCCCAGCGCCGGGAGCACAAACAAAGGAGGCTGCTGAGGATCAGGAAGTCCGAGGATGGGAAATTCCAGGGCCTCCCGCCTCCACGCTCTTCTTCTACCAGACCCCGAGCCAGTCCAGGCGGAGAAGAGACAGAAAATTAAAAAACCGGTGGGTCTGCAGCCCAGCCCTGGCCCCTGGGGAGAGGGGCCTCCGGAGGCATGTTTCTGTTTTCTCTGATGTGACAAAATATCGTTTGTCCGGCTGCAGACTAGGAGTTAGCAGTGGGCAGTGCCGGTTACCTGTAGGAGGATTTCTTCCTCCACGGCAGAGTCGTCCGCCCAGGTGGAGGCTGCTTTGCAATCAGGCCCACACGCCTCTGTGTGGTTTGCAGCCCCCTCATGCCTGACTCCTCCGGATCCCCCTCTTCCAGCCTGTTCCTTTGCCCCCACACGGGCTTCGTGCTGGCTGGCCTGGGGGCCTGTCCCCCCGCGGCTCTTATCCTCACTGCCTGGGTGGCGTGTGAGGCTGCCTCGCCTCTCTGCATGCTGTCGAATCTTCTGTAGGAGGGGAGGTTGATACTGGCGCCCACCACAGGGAACTCCTGGAAGCACGAAGCAGAAGGGTCTGAGTGGAGCTCCTGGCGAGCGCTCGGTAGCTGTCAGCTGAGTGATTGGGCACAAGTCCTGCTCAGACCCTCGCTCCACAGGGCCGCCTGGAGTTCCTCCTCCTCTGAGCTCCACTAGACTCGCCAGCAGTCCCACCTTGCTGAGCACGGGGACCGCACCTACGGGGCTCCCCCACCTTCCCCACCCTGAATGCACACATGTCGGTGCTCCCTGAAGACTCGCTGATCTGCCGACTTACTTCCCTCCCAAAGAGGTTGTTTTCGTCACCATCTGAGTTGGCCCCAGGCCCCGATCTCCGTGTCCAAATCTGAGACCCAGGACAGGCCGGCTGGTCTCAGGGCTCCTCTGTGCCAGGCCTTCGTCTCACGCACGTCCTTCACCCGCCGGCTCTGCCTGGGCCAGCTCTTGCTGCTGGCATGCAGCACCGAGGGGCTCCTCCATTCTGCAGGTGAAGCTCGTGAGAATCGCCACCTCACGTTCCATCTGGAGGAATGAAGGCCACTACTTCCGCTGAAACTTGCACTGATTAATGAATGGCATTGCAGCCCAGCTGTGGAGGTCAGCCCTCAGCCCAGCCTGTGTGGCTTGGCCCCGGTAAACCCTCTGCGTCACTGATTATTTTCAAGGTCTGTAAAACTAGGCCTTGCGCTTGGGCTTGATTCAATTTTCCTTGGCAAAGAGGCGCTGAAACATTTCTTTGGGTGGCTCCTCTGCCACTCTCACCAGCAGCCTGCCTGAGTATTTCAGCTCCGTGACCGTTGCCAGCGCCTACCTCAGCAGAGGTGTCGGGTTAGTTGTGGTGGCTCGAGCGCGGCCACCGCGTGTGCTGACCGCAGCAGGGGCCTGCCCTCCCAGCGAAGCCCAGGGAAGCCACTGCTCCTGGTTCGCACGTCCATCTTAGCGCCTCCCCAGCCTGACTCCACACGGAGCTGCCACTGGTCCTGCTCCTTATCTCTTTCCCACTAAGCCGATCCTCTCCTTGTGCAGCGATTATCACCTCCGGAGTTGCAGGGCTCCCCACCACCAGAAAAACCCACCTGCCTTTCTCTCTGGGCCGAGTTCTGACCCCCCACAGCCAGCTCTCTGGCAGGTTCCCTCACCTGGAATGTCCCCTGCCCACCAAGGTCCTGCCTCCCCAGCAGAAGTCTCACTTCGGGAACTGCTGATGCGAGCACTTTGCAGCACGCTGACCCCGTGTGTGTGTGTGTGTGTGTGTGTGTGTGTGTGTGTGTACATGCACGCACGTGCGTCAGGATGTCCCAGCTTTCCCAGACAAGGGCTCCTGCCTCTGCTTCCTGAGCCCTGCTGGCTCACCTCCAGGCACCAGGAGCAGCTTCTGACCTGTGCACACGCTGCGGAGGGAACAGGACAAGGAAGACCCCTTCTCCCGCCTCCCAAGAGTGCCATCTCAGCCATTTTTGTTGTTGTCGTCCTAAACCAAGCCCTACTTGGCTTTATTAAAGAGACTTCCTTTAGTGGCTGTGGCATTTCAGGCAGGACATGGGGGACCCTCAGTACAAGGACCTAGCACCCGGCTTTCGTGGACGACCCCACACTGAGTTGCCAGGACATCCGGGAAGTCTTCACTTGTGGCTCTGGCCGGGAACCCTTGGGTGAGGGGGGAACCTTCTCACACGCCATGTCGCCTGACAGCTTTTCCCCAGAAACCCCACCTTTGAGGAAATGAAATGGAAACGGCAGAAATCTCCGTCTGAAGACCCGTGATCTGAAAACAGGAACCGTGGCTTTTTTGAGCAGCACCATCTCGCTGTCTTTGCTGCCGTGTCTGCCTCACATGTGGCACCCAACCCCGTCGATTTGGGGGGGCCAGGTCCCAGCATGCACCTGGGCTTAAGGAGGTCAAGTCTGGGTGGACGGAGGGGCAGCAAGAAGAGTTCTCGAGGACACTGGAACACACTTTAGCTTCTCCACAGCATTGGGTGTCTGTGTGTTTGTGTCAGAGAACCCTTCTGCCACCAAAGCAAGAGGGATTCTTAGAAGAAAAAAAAAAAGTTTGGTCCATTTCAAGCCGGTTTGTGAGACATTCTATGTTAGTGACATTTACCTCTTCCTCAAGAACAGAAATCTTCCTAAAAGAACACAAAAGTTTTGTGTGACAGCACTGCTTTAAAAAGCTAAACAAAGTCTGCGTTTTTATGAATTTGATAAGAAATGTTATGTAGGCCGGGCAGTCACCAGGTGCGTGCCGCCTGCGAATGGCACCTCGAGCCCCCAGGCCCGTCTGTGAGGCCCCATTCCCTGCGGGGCTGCTGCTCCCCTTGCCGAGTGTGGCCTCCCCTTCGCCCCTCGAGGTGGCTCGCTCCCTCGTTTGCAGGGGGCTTTTTTTCCTTGTTCTGGTAAAATACTTATAATGTAAAACTTGCCAATTTAATAATTTTAGGTGGCCCTGGCTGGTGCAGCTCAGTGGTTTGAATGCAGACCTGCAAACCAAAGGGTCACAGGTTCGATTCCCAGTCAGGGCACATGCCTGGGTTGCCAGCCAGGCTCCCAGTGGGGGGCGCACAAGAGGCAACCACACATTGATGTTTCTCTCCCACTCTTTCTCCTTCCCCTCTCTCTAAAAAAATAAATAAATAAATAAAAATCTTAAAAAAAATAATTTTAGGTGGACAGGTTAGTGGTTTTGTATTCATGTCGTTGAGCAGCCATCACCACCGTCTATGTCCAAAACCTTTCCGTCACCCCAAACAGAAACCACGTGCCCAGGAAGCGACTCCCAGCCCCACTCCCCATCCCTGACAACGCTACTCTGCCCTCTCCCACTGTGAGCAGGTCTGTTCCAGGTCTTCCACTACAGTGGAACCACACATTGTTCATCCTTCTGTGTCTGGCTTCTTTCACTCAGCATAGTGTTTTTGAGGCTGCAAGGGCCTTTCTGGCCTGGGCTCCAGCACTGGAGCCCCAGGTGGCAGCAGATCACCTCAGGTATCCTCTGCATTCCTCCCCCTGGGCCCTGTCCCCTTCCCCTTCAGCCTATCTCTTAGGCACGGCGGTGACAGTGGCAGGCAGGCTTCGGCTCATCTGGGAGTCGCTTACACATTCAAGTCCCAGCTCAGGACCTCGTGAACAGAACTAGGCACCGGGGAGAACTTTGGTTCCAAGGCCTGGAGCCGGGGAAGCAGGAGGAGGGGCCAGAGAACAGATAACCAAGGCCGTGCCCTCAGGGGGAGGGCAAAGCAGGGTCACGTGACTCCGTGACAAAGGAGCCAGGCCCCAGCAGGAGGCTCCAGGGTTCCAAGCATGGCCATAGCAGAAGACCCCCCAAAGGGGGAGTTGGACCCGGGAGAAGTGACAGGCTCTCTTTCAGCCGTGCTGCCTGTCTTCCTCGACTCACTCCGGTGCCCCGTCCGCCTGCGCTGCGCACCGCCCACAGTGGTGTTGGGTGCAGAACCATGGGCTGGGCAGTGTCCTTGCAGAAGGCAGCTTGGCCAGAGATCCTGAGAGTTACCGAATATTCCTGCCCTTCGACCCATGAATTCCATTTCTTGGAATCTGTTCTAAAAAGGAAATGATCAGGAATTTGGACGAATATCCACACACAAATATGTTCCTTGCAGTGTTGTTTATAATTGCCAACAATAGCAAACAACATAAACAGCCATTCATGAGGAAATGACTTTAGTAAACTGTGGTAAAACAGTACGTGGCTATAAAAACTATATTTGTAAAGCTGAACAAGATTTTTGGTGGTGAAGGAAATGCCTGTGACAAAATGTTAAGCCAAAAAAAATTTTTTTTAAAGCAGACTCCAATTTTCTGTGTGGTATTATGATATCAAGGACATAAAGAAGAGAAATCACAGGGAAAAAATAAACAGAAGCATATGCCAAGCTGCTTAGTGCAATTATGTTTTTTTTATTTTTCTTTACATCTTTCCACGCTTTGCAAATGCTCTACAAAAAGAACACACGTCACTTTGATCTTCAGGACAGCAAAGCAATAAATGGGAAGAACAATGTTCCATGTGATGAAGGGGAACCCGAATTTTGGTGGGGGGGCCCAGAGCTGTGAGCCACATGGTACCTGGGGGTGCTTTTGGGGGGATGCTGGGGGAGTGGGAGATGGGTGGGGCGGCGGCGGCATGTGTGCACCAGGAAGAAAGTTGCCGTGGGTCAGGGCTGGAAACATAAATGCCTTCAAGGGCCTGGCCAGTATCAGAACTGAGTGAAGGTGTACAGAACGATAGGGAGTGGTGGGGACTATAGCAAAACGGAGAGCTCGCACCCTGTCTGAAAGAAGGGGCCGCTGCACAGAGTGGCAGTGGTCGTTCGCCATGTGGGATGACGGGCCCTGTGTGGCCAGACCTCCCGCCCTTCAAATGTGAACTCCTTGTTAAACACGGGCACCTGACTGAAACATACGTTCAGTGCCGTGTAGTCCACATCTATGGGCCAGAAATGGTGGGCGAGCTGCCCGTGTGTGACCTCTGGCCCGTCCTTTCCTCCTCACAGGCTCTGGCGAGTTCTCCATGTAGGCGACAGGGTGTGCCACCCTGCTGGTGGCCCGCAGCACACACTGAAAGGGGTTCCTTTTGTTCTTTCTGCCAGAAAACGAGCCTCCCTCTCCTCTGGTCTCCGGGATTATTGATTACAACATGCCCCTCACCTCCACGTACCTGAAGCAGATGAAGTTGCGTGTGATGAATTCCCAGGAGCAGGTAAGGCATCTGTCCCCCCTCACCCCACCTGGAGGTGTCCTAACTTGCCTGGATGTGGTTGATCCTTCCCAAGATGTGGGGCCACAGCCTGTGTAAACATGAAATCAAAGAGGCCCTTATCTGGTTATCTGGGCCGCTCAGTCCCGGCTGAGAGGGGAGGGAAAGAATGTGTTTCTAGTTAAAGGGTCTGCTGGGCAGACAGCCCTGCTGGGTCTTCAGTGAAACCCAGGGAGCTCAGGCTTCACAAAACTTTCCCCAAGGGCAGGGACCAGGGAGGGGGAGGGTAAGAGCCACAGACCTTGGCTCCTGGGTGGTTCCGTCTCTGCTCTGCCCTTTGTCTGCTACATCACTCACCTCCTTTCCCCAGGGAGAGGAAAGAGGAGGGGCCCTGGCTGCCAGCCTTGGCCTCTGTCACTCCTGGGGCCCAGACAGGCCAGGAGGATGGGTGTTGGCGGGTGGCCCGCGTAAGATAAGGCCCCTGGCTGTCCAAGACTCCCCAGCTGGGGATTGCCAAGGGTTGTCAGGCACCGTGGAAACAGGCTATTAAAAGAAAACCACTCTGCCTGCCTCCCCACAGTCCACCCTCTAGCCCTTTGCAAAGCAAGTAGCCTGACTGTCTTTCAAAGGAGGTCGAGTGAGTGCCACCTCCTTCCTCCACCGCTGCCTGAAACCAGGGCGGCAGCCCCTCACTTCCGGCTCCGAGTGACCTCCTTGGTTGTGACCGCCGAGCCCACTGCGTCTTCGTGGCCTGACCAGGGGAATGGGTTCTTTCCCTGAAAGTCTGGCTTCTAGTCCTGGGTGCGTGCTGTCTCACTTACCGCTGGTCTCCTCGACGACCCGAGCACGTGTTGTCCCGGGAGCGGGGGATGGTGAGGGGGCTATGGCTCCAAGCCAGCTCCAAGGTGATGTAGCAGGGTGTGTTCAGGTAGCGTCTGGGGCTGTGGCGCCCAGTTCCACGGTTTGAGCTGGTTGGCTTGAACGCACGAAGTTTACACTCCCCTAAGGAGGAGGGACGGTTGGCCCACCATGACCAGCCCCTAAAGGTTGCATGAAGTAAGTTTTGCTCTGGGTGGCAGAGCTTTCTGCGTCTCTGTGTCTCTGGCATTTGCTCTCCTGAGAGTGTCTGTTCTGTGATGGTTGCGTCCCTAAGAAACTTCAAGTAATCAAAGATGACATGGCAAAGCTGTTTCTGTGCTGGCACGTGAGCCGGAAGGGTGGTAGTAGTTACAGAATCTCACCACCACCGAGCAGGCTCAGCATGAGAGCTCCTCTGGCTGCCACTGCGGAGGGGCTCCCAGCCTTCCCTGTCGCCATCCACACTGTCGCAGATGCCTGGCTTCTCACACGTTCTCATCACCATTCTGACCCGTCACTGTCACCATCATTGTCACTGTGAGGAGTGACACACAGAGCCGCTGGAGCAGGCCTTTGTTTCCTACAAAACAGCGTTAGATCCCAAGCCCACAGTGGTGGCACAGCCCACCTGCGGTCCCTCACTGACAGATCCTGTTATATCGCGTTTGGTTGTGCAGATCCTCGCTGTCTGTGGGGATCAGTGCTTGGTGTATTAGCGAGGATTCAGGCATCCAACAAATACGTACAGAGCCCCACTCGTGGGCTGGGGGCGAGCGAAGACAGCACAAAAGTACCCGCTCACAGCAGATAGCCACAAACAATCAAGGAAGAGGCTCGTCAGCCATCGCGGTGCTGTTGTGACAGATGCCACACAGTGGGACACGTGGTGCTGTGAGGGTCCATACGTGGATGTGGGTGGGGTGGATCGAGGCAGGGGTCAGGGAAGTTTGCCTCCGAAAGGGGTGTTTCAGCTGAGATCAAGACATGAAGGGAACAGAGCTCCAGGCTGAGGGAACAGCTTATGCGAGGACCCTGTGGCTCGAGGGAAGCAGCGCCCATGAGCATTTGAGAGGCTGCTGTGGCTGATGCAGAAACTGTGAGGACTTCTGCTGAACAAAGGGGGAAGCCCCATGTGAGGCACTTGATGGACAGCTGTGAATGAACTGGAGTTCAGGAGGTTTGGGCTCTACTCCCGAGGGGAGGGAGGACCGTGGGCAGGCATCTGTCTCCAGGGTGCTCTGCGAGTCCCGCTGGGGTTGAAGCCCAGACTGGGGTGGCCTCTGCTTACAGTGGAGTTGACTGTGTTTTCCCTGCCTTCACTGGTAGCTTCCCAGATGGGGGCGCTCTGAGAGGAGCCGACTTTCTCCTGTGCGGCAGGAGATCAAAGGGACAGACCCTCCCGGCACACCTGGCAGGAGAAGCAGCACCCTACCCCATACCTAGGGCCTTTCACCTGTCAGTCTGCTGCTCTCCATGCGCAGCAGTGAGCTCTCAGGGCCTCGGCTGCTCCCGCAGCACCGCCGTCCCTCTTTTGTAGCCAAGCACATGGCAAACCAAAAAATCACATTGCTCGCCAGATTATTTATCTGTAGCAGCCAGGAAGGGCCAAGGACCCAGAAGTCTTTGATTCTTCGGCTTGTAAAAATACATGTGTTTGAATTAGTTGCTTTTTTCCTATAGCACAGTCAGAGCAGGGCTCCCCTTGAGGTGGGTGGATGGCCCCCCATTCAAACACAGCCACGGGACTGGCTGCACTGCCGGCAAATCCCGTGTCCCAAGGCCAGGCTCTGAAAGTGGTTTCATTCCTTGCTCATTACTCTAACACCTGTAGTGCTTGCAAATCACTCACGCAGGCTGCATGGAAAATAGGCCAAATCTAAACGCACTGGGGCCAGGATAAATGATATTGTATTAATGTTGAACAAAGTGGGGTGGGTGCTCTTTCAGGCAGATGAAAAAAGAATCCCAGTAGTTCGTTTTTTTCCCAGCATTAGATATCCTAGAGACAAGAAGTAAAGCAAGGAGAACATTTCCCCTCACTTTGCTCTGAGCAGACAGCGAACAGGTGGTTGGGTTTATTTGTGAAACGGACAGAAGTGCATTGCTTGCCCTGGCCCCGTAGCTCAGTTGGTTAGAGCAGCATCTCCATATCCCAAAGTTGTGGGTTCAGTCCCTGGTCCAGGCACATAAAGGAATCAACCAATGAATGCATAAATAAGTGGAAAAGCAAACTGATATCTTTCTCTCTCTAAAATCAATCAATAAAATTTTTTAAAAAATTAAAAAAAAATCACATTACTTGTTACCCAGCAGGTCAGATTAAGCTGGGAGAGGAGTTCTTCTCCACGAGGGGGTTAGGTAAAATGAAAATCCAACAGCAACATTCACACGAAGAAGGAAGATTCTTCTTGAAGTCTGATTCATCTGGCAAAAATTCACAGTGCCCTCCAGGTGCAAGGCATTTTGGGACCAGATTCCGCCCTCACAGGCCCTCCCTCCTGAGACACAGACCCCAGGAGCTGCCACCACTGGGGGCCACGTGGAGCTGAAAATAGGAGAGTGTATCCTGATAAAATCTTTTTTTTTGTCCTTACTTGGGAAAACTCTCATAAAGATATAAAACTGAAATCACATCCAGTTGTACTGAGGACGGATACATTTTCTCGGAGGGGGCAGGGCAGGAAGCTTTCTGGAATGAGAACTGCCCCGCGCGCTCTCCCGGAGACAGACGAGGTTGGGGAGGGATGCGGGCGGGCGGACGTTGCTGGCGGGGCGGGGCGGCCCCCAGGCGCCCTCGCCCGCGGCCGATCTTCCAGAGCCCGTCAGGGGCCGTGTGCAGGGTACACCCAGAGGAATGCTGGGCTGGCGGCCACTGGTCGTGTTTTCTCTCTCATTTGGGTTTTTTCCATACTTAAAAAAAAATTTAATGACACAAGTAACACACAGCCTGGGTAGGAAAATCGGCAGCCAGAAAGCAAGAGCGCGGTGATAAAAGTCGCCGCCACCCACCGCTCAGATCACTTGCGGCTGCCCCTGCAGACTGCGGAGTGGAAAGGGGCTTATCCTGTACGCACCACTTTAAAATCCACTTGGGGTTTTTTTGGTGATGGTTTTCCACAAATTATTTGGAGTCTCTTTGCTCTCTGGGTCTTGATGTTTCCATCTACCAAATAAGCTGGTTATATACTTTTCCTGCCATTCACTTACTTCTTTGCCCATATCCGCGCCCCCCCACCCCCCGCATCCATCCATTGTGAACCTGAGCCAGGTGCCAAGGAGCCGGTGGGGAACAGGCCAAGTCTCCGCCCTGCCGGCTCTCGCAGCTCAGTGAGAGAGACGAGGAGAACCAAACTGGACACTCCGGTCTGTAGGAAGAGCTTAGGGAGCAGGGACAAGGGAGCGAGCACGCTGGGTGCTGTTTCAGGCAGGGGGGTCTTTCATGGGCACCTGTTCTGTGTCGGGCACTTGACGCACTTTGCCCTTCACCCTCACAACTCCGCAGGGTCCTGCTATTATCCTCATTTAACAGATGCCACGGCTCAACAAGGGACAGCATTTGCTCAAGGTCACACAGCCACGAACATGAATGGAAACGTAGATCTCTTCCGTCCCCGAACCCGTGCACCTGCCGGGGCCCCAGGCCCAGTTTCCCTGCACACTCCCTGGATGACGACGGTGTGCTCGTCAGGAGAGAGCTCGCCCCTGGCGCTGGTGAAGGGGAAACGTCCTTGGCAGAGCTGCTTGGCAGAGCAGGCTTTGTTTAGCCTGGGAACTGGGGCCGCCTTAAATATACAATGCCTAAGAAAACACCCGAAGAGGAATCTGGCACGGGACCGGGGTTGGGGTGAGGCGGTCTTCCCTACCTTATGCAGGCTCACTTATCTGCAGAGGCGCACATGTAACTCGATATCCACATTATGGGCGCAGTTATCCCGACCGTTCCCGAGACCCCAGTGTTTGAACCCCTAGTAGAAATCAGATCCAGATCCGGAAGGAGAGAGACAAATCATCTGTGTTCCTTCCCGGACACGTACTTTCATTTTATAGCAGCGGAGGCCAAGACCCCCGAGGTGCAGCGACTCTCCCAGGGCACCCAACCCCGGGCTCCGCTCTTTTTTGGTTCCGCCCCTCCCCCCCTCCGCCGCCCCCAACTCCTTGGTCTGTCCCAGAGTGGGAGGGCTGTCAGCACCTCCCTCCGCCTCCCCTCGCCAGTTCTTGGAGCTGCGCTAATGTCCTGCTAATGGTTTTAATGGTTCCCCAGCAGCGTGTGAAGTGGTGCGCGGCTCCATTGTTTAAGCAAGCCCGCCTGATGGAGGCTCTTACTGGCTTCCATTAACCTCTGCCTCCCTCGGCTCTGCCGCGTGCTCCTGGCCCGGAGTCTTCCTTGGGTCCTGGAGGGTCGCCGAGGAGAGGCAGAACTCCTCCTCCCCCTGACACACGTGTGGGGTCTGCAGGGTCGGTAGCCCCTGCCCAGGCCCCCCTCCCCCGCCCCCTCGCCCCCTCGCCCCCTCGCCCCCGCCTGCTCCTTTCAGGGGGCCAGCGTAGGGCAGCACTGTTCTCAGGCCGCACATGCTGCCCACCCATCTAAACTCAGGGCCCTGGAGCCAGGCCGACACAACCGCGTCCACCAGCCACCCGCTGTGTGACTTTGGGCAAATGGCTTTGGCCTCTCCGTGCTTCTTTGTCCTCACCAGTTACCTGAGAGTGAGCAATACTAATACACCTACCTCACAGAGTTATTTTAAAAGTTTAAATGACACAAAGCGAGTTCAGTGCTGAGTACAGTGCCAGGCACATAAGAACCGTGGAATAAGTTTCAATGACCTCTACTGCTATTGACAGTAATATTATTATACAACTTGTGTTTAAGAGACACAGTGAGTGACCTTGAACAAGAAACCAGGGCCATAAAAAGGAATAAGACAATGTGGTTGCTCTCAGGGACCTCTTCTCAGTAGAGAGGACAAGGCAGCAGCGTGAACCCTGACCCAGGACTGAGAAACAGGAACAAAAAGTGGGGGGTGGGGCCGGGGGAGTCCACCAGGTGTCTCAGGGACTCGCACTTACTTCAAATGGGATTCGAACTGGCAAAGCAGGTCCAGGGGAGGGAATCTGAGAGGTAACAGCTCTAGAAGGAGGACCTGGGCTGTGGAAGGCCAGAACAAGTTTGTCAGAAGGAAGAGAGGAGGAGGAGGAGACAGAGCACGGCCTTTCTGGGAAGCCAGGCCACAAAAGGGCCCTTCCTCCCTCAGCTCTGGGGACCGAGGCGTGGATTTGGGCGGGAAATGAGCACGATCGGGGGCGGGACTTTCTCCTTTCCCATCTGTCTGAGCGGAGAAGGAAGCAAGCCCGCTCTGAATAGCTCTCTCCAGTCACTTATTTTTAATTGTGGTAAAATACATGTAACATGAAATTAGCCATTTTAACCATCTCGAATGTGTAAGTCAGTGGCAGTCAGTCCATTCACAATGTTGTGCAGGTGTGACCACAAGATTTTCCATTGCCCCAAACAGAAACTCTATAACCTTTAAGCAATAATTCCCCATTGCCTCTTCCCAGCCCCTGGCAACCACTGTTCTACTTTCTGACTCTAGAAATTTGACTGTCTAGGTACCTCATGTAAGTGGCATCATGTATTTGTCCTTCTGTGTCTAGCTTATTTCACTTGCTGTTTCCAAGGCTCGTGTGTGTTGTAGCGCATGGCAGAACCACATTCTTCTCATGGCTGAGTACTATTCCATTGCATGGCTGGATCACCTTGTGTTTATCCAGTCATTCATTGACGGGCACTTGGGTTGTTTCCACCTTTTGGCTAACCACATTCACTTTTTTATCAGTATCTTTTGGACCAGGTTGTGGGACACAGCGGGATTAGAACAGGGTTCTGTTCCTTCTCCCTCTGAGTCCTTATCCCTTTCTGTGGCTCTCTTTTCTCATGCACACTCTTCAACCTCCCTCCTGCTCAGAAGGTCCCCAAGAAAACGGGCACACCCAGTGGAGAAACACAGTTCCTGGGTTTTATAGTGAAAGCCTGCCACTTACTTAAACAGTGCCTGACTCAGGATTCTTAACCTGTCTCGAGCCACCTCACCAGACTGCTGACTCTGACACCCAGGTTTTAGAGTTCGATAGCAATGATGATTTCCTGCCTCTCCTTCCTCAGGCTGCCCTGCAGCTCGGGCAGGGCAACTCGCAGAAGAAACAGCAGAATGGGAACTTTGCCATGTCCTCTGCTTCAGCTCAATCTGTGTAAAGCTTTGATGGTCTCTTAAGAAAGCAGAGGTTCTGATGTTTTTGTTTTTTTTATTGAAGAATCATCTCCATGGAATAGAAATAAAATGGAGAACGTCTAACCTGCTAAAGAAAATTTAAAAACAACAACAAAAACAAACAAAACAAAACAACAACAACAAAGAAAAATTGACCAGCCCAGCAAGAATAAGGAAATGGGGAGATAAGAGGAGAAACAACCAAAAGTATCTTTACACATCAGTATCTTTATACTGAAAAGAAAACATGAGTGAGCTAACAGGAACAAGGCCAAATGCCTGTAAATCACAATAAATATAAACGGGTTAGATTTCACTAGAGTCAAAAACAGATGGATTTTTTTAAATGGCAAAATCTATTTGGCAGTTATAAGAGACATATTTGTATAAGTAAATGTTCAAAGCAAAAAAAAGGCATTAAATAGAGCAAAGAAAGATACTTTATGCTGATCAAAGGCATAGTTTCCCAGTATAATTTCAGAGCCTTTTGACCCTGGAGGTCTGCCCTTGGGGGAAGTTGAGGAGGTCAGTTGTTCCTGTTGAATGTAAAAAACATCTTAGGCTTCCCCAGGAGATGCAGCGTCTTTCTTTCACAGCCCTTGGCATCTTCGCCATCATTGATCTCTTCCCCTTTTGTAATTTTTGCTGCAGCCTTGCTGTAGTCTCTTCTCCGGACCAGTATCTTCAAACCTTGAGCATTCGTGTGCAATCCCTAGAAACCTGCCTGGTGCGGACCCCGAGGGACCTGTGAGGATATGGGGCCAGCTGCCTGGACCACCTGGTCCTTCTCGTGCTCTCCCCACTGAAGTGTGCTGGGACCACCTCTCAGTGGGACCAGCCTCCTTCCTTCCTTCCCAGTTCTTGGCCTTCATGCCTCTTAGACACCATCACCAGGCCTCTGGGAGCTGCCTGCCTGTTACTTGTTTTCTCATTTTTATGTATTGATATTTTTTAAGAAAGAGAGAGGAAGGTGGGGGGGGCATCGATTTGCTATTTCACTTATTTATGCATTCATTGCTTGATTCTTATACGTGCCCTGACCAGGGATGAAACCCACAACCTTGGCGTCTCAGGACGATGCTCTAACCAACCAAGTCACTCGGCCAGGGCCTGTCATTACTTATATTATTATGAGTGTGTGTGTGTGTGTGTGTGTGTGTGTGCGCGTTTCATAGCGGAGCCCATGAGCATCCCGAGATTACACTTCCTTCCCTCCGATTCCCTGGAGTTGGCCACTGCCCCTTTTTCCCAACCTTCGCCCTCTATCTTCTACTCTTGTTTACGGTGTGTGTGTGTTTTGTCATTTTTATTTTTATGTACTCAAATATATCCATTTTTTTCTTTAATGGCTTCTGCATTGAAGTCTTTAAAGGGCTAACTCTTCTCCACCTCCATGTTTTCTTCCAATAGTATCATAGTTTCTTCTTTTCTTAGTAGACTGTTTTTTAAAAGTTTTAGATTTACAGAAAAATCGAGAAGATACTACGGATCTCTTACATTACCCACTCACCCCATCCCCCCCATTATTAACATCTTACACTAGCAGGATACATTTGTTACGACTAATGAGCCCGCTGTTGCTACATCACTGTTGGCCGACGCCCACCGTTGGTTCCGACGTCCTCAGTCCCTGCCTGGCGTTCTCCTTCCGTCCCACAGTCCTGTCCAGGGCACAACACGCTTTTAGTCGCCAGGTCTCCTTCGGCTCCTCTCGGCTGTGACAATTTCTCAGCCTTTCTTTGTTTTTGATGACTCTGACAGTTGGGAAGCATACTGGTCAGGCATTTTGTAGAATTTTGGGATTTGTCTGATGTTGTTCCCAGTACGTAAAGTCGGGGTTGCGGGTTATTAGGAGGCAGACCACAGACACAGAGTGCATCTGTGCCACCTCCTGTCGAGGGTCCCTGCCGTTAACGTGGTTTGGGACCACGGTGGTGGCCTCGGGCATGCCAGGCTGCGGTGGTGTCTGCCAGGTTTCGTCCCCGTGAAGCTCGAGTTCCGCCCCGCTCCGTGATTGTTCTCTGGAAGGAGGTCACCTTCGGAGCCCACACCTGAGGATGGGGATTTACGCTTTCCTCCCTCGAGGGCGAAGTGTCCACATGCATTATTTGGAATTCTTGTGCATGGGAGATTTCTCTCTCCTTCCTCATTTATAAATTCACTCAACCGCTTTATGTGGTTATTTACTTTATGTTTGGGTTATAATTAGATACTCCATTTTATTGCTTAAATTGTTTTAGCTTTGGTCACTGGGACCTCTTTCAGTTGACTCCTGTGCTATTTTGACAACACCCTTCCTGACTTTTTCTTTACGTTTGTTTTTTGTAGGATTCCATTCCATTTTATTCTGTTTTAATATTTCTTTACTTTCTGGCACTACAGTATGCCCCAGGCTCATCATAAATATGTCCCGCCCCAGTCCCAGAATCAGCCACATCTCCTAGGAGCTCTGGTTCCATGAACTGGAGAGGCGTATGAAAACCCAAGATCTGGGTGTTAGGTGTGCTTATTGCCGCCGGGGCACCCTTTCTTTGAGACCCTCCCGGCTGACAGAGCCAAGTACGTACATGTTTTTATTTTTCATATTTAATCTATGATCCATTTGGACCTTGTCCTGGTGTGTTCTGAAGCGTGGACCCTGCTTCACCCTTTTCCATCAGCCTCCCCACTCAAGAATCTGTTTTCTTCCCTCCGATTTGAGTTACCACCTTTGTCATTTTCTAAGTTTCCATCTGGAACGGAATCTACCTCCATTCAGTCCATTGGTCTCTGTCTAGTCGTGTGCCAGCTCCACACCATTTTAAGTGTTAGGACTAATGTGGCTTAATGTTTAGTGGACATGGTTCCCCTTTGTTGTCCTTTTTGAAAGTTTCCTTGGCTTGGGGAAAAAAAAGAGTGATTTGGGAAAAATTGTTTAATGCCTCAAATTTTTTGCATGCCCTTCTTAGTGGGGTAAAAATACTGCAGCGGCACTGTTGACCCGACCGTGTAAATGAGAGGCTTTCACTGCCAGCCTTTCTGTTTGTGCAGAAACGGGGGGGACTGTGAGCCGGGCCCACCAGGAGCCCAGGGATGGAATCTGGGGGCTATAAACATTGACAGCCCAGTGTCCCCATCCTCCTAAAGACAGTGTCACCCAAAATAGGGCATTTCTGAACTTGAGAGACAATGTTTTCTTAGCAATCTCTATTTGGAGGAGATGAGAGAGGAGTGTAAACCCATTGTCAACGTCTTTGTTTTGGGGGCGTTATTTTAGTCATCAATATATATCGTCGAGAATCTCCAGGTGCTTTCTGGAAACTTGCTGCAGCTTCCAAACACTCAGAGAAAACGAGCACCGCCCGGGCAGCCTGGGTTCAGGGAGGTCTGGTCTCTTCCTTCTCCCTGCTTCCCTGAAGCTGTGGGACAAAAGCAGAAAACAGCTGACATCCAGGAGTAGAGACCCGCAAGCCTAAACCATTTGTCGTCCCCGTCAGCTCCTAAGGACGCAGTCCCCTTCCGGGCTGCCGGAACACCCCCCCCACCCCCCCACCCCCTGCCGCAGCAAGGATGCAGATGTGGCCTTTCAACTTCGTTATCCAGGAAAAAAAGCACGCAGCGCCCACAATTTACTGACGCAGGCAGCAGAGCTGCCGGTGCCATGAGCAGGATCCTGCATGCAGGGCTGGCCTGGGATGCTTCATCCATGTCAAGGGAGAAGCCAGGGACAAGGTCAGGCGCTGGTACCCGGGCCCCGTCAACGGGAGGCGGCCCCTCTCCTCGGAGCCCTCGCTGTGAACGCCTGGCGAGGCGCCCTGGGCATCAGACTCCCTGCTCTGTCTCCGAGGATGAGGGAGACCCAACAGGAAGGGCGGCGTCTCTCCTCTCCTGGCTGAGCCAGGAAAGGGTGGCTTGAAATGTCCAGATGGTCACTGAACCTACTGCTGACCTCGTGACCCCCCAAATTCTGGGCCCTGGCCTGACTGAGACCCAGACAAGCCTTGGTGTCTTGTGGCTAAGGTCTGTTGGATTTTTGTTGGTGTTTTTAATAACTAATCTCCTGTCTCCAATTTTCAGAATGTCTCCTCCATCTAGAGCAAGTGGGATGTTTTGGGCAGAGCACTTCTTCTTGGTGCTCCCTCTTTGTCACTTGTTTTTGAGGACAAGACCCTTGGTGGTTTTGTAGAGACTTAAGGCTCTGAAGTACAGGCTGCTTGGCCTCTGGCGGCTACGCGTGCATGTCGGTTGTGGCTTTTACACAGGTTCTCGGCCCACCCTGACTCTCGCCAGTCTGATGGCCCCTTCTCATGTGGGGCCCAGATGGTTCCCAGCACCCCAGCCAGGAGCTGCTGTGGGAGACCCTGCCCCGCTCGGTGGGTGGGTGGGTGGGTGGGCTGCGGCTCTGTAACCAGACCTGGAGGATCCAGGAGGGTTTCCGAGGCTTCAGCAGCTGATGTCTAGAGATCAATTAGAGATAATGGCTTTGGGTAGGCTGGGAGAAGCCAGCCAGGATTGTTCCTGGTTGTGATTGTGTTTACCTCGTTAATGGGCCTTAGGCGGGCAGGCGGCTCCCCCACCTCCACTCAGCAGGAGACAGAGGCTCCTGCTCACTGTCCACCAGACCCTTGCCCTGCCTGTGACCCAGTGTTTGCATGGCTTTTAAAAACGGTCCTCCTCCTTTCATTCAGAAATCACTTAAGTTCCTACTGTGTCCTGGACACCATGCTAAGCACTGAGGATTCAACAGCAAAGGAGACAGATAAGAGGCCTGCTGTCAGGGAGCTTGCAGGCTGTAGAGATGATAAACAAGTCAATGGGGGAAAAATACACAAAAGTGAGGAGTTTAAGGCGGAGAATGAAAACAGGGTCAGTGGATGGATTGTGCCTGTGGGTGAGGAGGTCTCTCGACAGAGGTGGCACCAAGCCCAGACCTGAATGATAAGAAGTGGCAGCCCCTGTGGCGATGAAGGGGAAAGGGCTCTCTGGGTGGAGCAGACAGTGAGTGCAAAGGCCCTGGGACAGGAACAACAAGCAGACTCGGGCAGAGGGAGTGAGGGGGTGGCAAGCCTGGGCTAATCTTGACAGCGCTCTCAGGGCCTGCCAGCTGGGTACCGAGGTCGTATGTGCAATGTGAAGCCTTATGGGGCATCTTCCTCTGACAAGCGAGAGCAGATGTGTAACCGGGGGTGATGGTGAGTGGAGTCAAGCAACGAAGAGGGCACCCAGTGACTCTGGCTCGTTCTAGGGGCGGCCCTGCCCCTGACCAGGTGTCTGATCTTTGTTTCTCCTGCTGCAGCTTTCCTGTGAGTGGGGCAGCAGGCTTGGGCCCGATTCCAGTGGGTTTCAGAGTTGGCTTTTTGACAGAAGAACCCCTTTCTTCAAGGAAACTATTCAAGGAGGAAGTCCAGTGTATCCAGGGTCAGCCACAGGCAGGCGCGTCACAGGCAGCCCTGAGAAAGGGGACCAGAGCTCCTCCCACCCGCTCCTCCTACCCCCAGGCAGCCCCTCCCCACCTTTGGGCAGTGCCCCATCACAGGGCCTGGGTAGCCCTGTGCTTCAGGCCGGGTACAGAAGACAGCTAGAGACAGGCTCAGCCCAGCATGGCCTCAAGCAGCCAGACCTCAGGCTGGGTACTGCTTTCTCTCTGGCAGCTTTCTCCCCTGCAGAAATGAGTGACAGACTCCATGCCTTGCTAGGCCCATGGTCATTTTAAGGCTTAGATGTGTGGAATGGCTTCAAGTACCTCAAGCACAAAGAGGACTGAAACAGAAGAAACTCTCTAACGGGAACACTGCTGCAGCTCAGGAAGTGCCCAGGAACACCTGCGCAGCAGCCTTGGCGTCTGTGCTCCTGGAGGGTCCGTAGGTAATGGAAGTGAGTGTCTGGCTTCCCAAAGAACCACAGTACACTCAACAGGGGCCCAGACACAGCCCCCTTCTCAGTCTCTTCAAGAAGCTGACACTCTAGAGAAAAGGCCTCTTGGAAGTGGGGTTTCTTGCTGTCCAGTTCATCCACAAACGGAAGGACTGTGAATCAGTCAGAGATGCTTTCGAGTAAAAAGTGCAAAAACCCAGCTGACTGCATAGCAAAACATGAAGTTTTTTTACTCCTAAATCAAAAATGGGGGAGCCATTGTTAGTGCTGATGCCGGCAATGTTGGGTTTGGGTCTCTGTGATATTGTTGACCTTCTCCTCATGGTTGCAAGGTGGCTGCTGTTGCACCACCCATTTTGTCCACATTCAAGGGGAGAGGAAGATGGGAAGGGGTGGTATAAGCTTAGTCCAGCAAAGCCAAAGCTTTCCCAGAAAGTTGCCAATAGACTTTTGTTGACATCTCATTGACCAGAACAGGATCACATGGCCATCCCCAGCTGCAAGGGAGGTTGGGCAAGAAAGAACTGCATTTCCCAGCTCTTTCTAGTTGAGAAAGGAAAGGGAGAAATGTGGAGTCTCGGTGTCAGGTAAGTTAGTTCACAGTACCTGCCACAGCCCAGGCTCCATGAACTTGGTTTGACAATGCCCTTGGGTGTTAAGTTGCCAAGTGCCATAGCACTCACAACAGGTGCCCACACATACACGGCAGGAAAAAGGCTAGTAAAAGAGAGAAGAAGAGAGGAAGTGGGAAGGAAGGGGAAGGAGAGAAGGGGAGGCAAGGTGATGGTTGAGGGGCTTCTGTGTGTCAGGTCCCCCAGGGAACGGGGGATGAGGCTCAGTTTCAGGGAACCTGAGGAACTTGACCAAAGTCATAGAGGTACTGAGAGGAAGAGCCCACCCCCTCCAACACCAAAGCTGTTATTTCTCAAGGGAAGGGGAGGGAGAAGAGAAAGGGGAAAGTGCCAGCCAGGGCAAGGACTGGCCCTGGCCCGCAGCTGAGCACGCTGTCAGCTTCATGGGGACGGGCCCAGGTCACTCATCTCACCACCCCAGTCCCTGCACCTGAGTCAGGCCCCGGCATATAGTAGGGGCTCAACAAATGTTTGTGGACTGATGTCTGTATTATTAATTACTTCTTTTCCACACTGTCTCCATCATTAATGATCATGAAGTTGTGGACAGGTTCTCTGTGCTGGGCACCAGTCCAGCCCTCTGCAGGCATCACTGCATTTAAGCCTCAGAAACAAGTCCCTGCTGTTGTCTCCTATTTTATTTTATTTTTTACTTTAGAGAGGGGAAGGGAGGAAGAGAGGGAGAGAAACATCATGTGTGGTTGCCTCTCACGTGCCCCTTGTTGGGGACCTGGCCTGCAAGCCAGGCATGTGCCCTCCCTGGGAATTGAACTGGTGACCCTTTGGTTCACAGGCTAGCACTCAATCCACTGAGCACGCAATCCATCGAGCCACACCAGCAGGGGCCTCTTGTCCCCTATTTTAGAAACCAGAAAACCAAAGCCTGGAGTGGTTAAGTCACCTGCCTGCCTGAGGTCGCACCAAGGAAAGGCCTGAATGCAAACAAAACACACCCCGAGTCACCTGCTCCCTCCTCTGTTCCCCCACCCTCCATGCAGACCACCAATCTCCAGACTCCAGCCCCCAGCAGCTCTGGCTCTGGAAACCTCAGCCATCACCCACCCACCCACCAGCCACCTGTGGGCTCTGTCATCGCGGGATTTCAGCCGAAACTGGGAAGTGCTGTCTGTCCCTTCCCCTTGGTAGCCCCCTCTCGTTTCCCAGCATGTCTTTCTCAGTGCGGCAGATGAAGTTAGCACTTTACAGCCTGTGTAGGGGCCCTCTCCTGCCCCAGTCACCTGCTGTAGAGCCAGCTAGGGCTTCCCGCAGACACCCCAGTGGCAGCCTCCCTCAGCGGCTGCACGGAGAAGCCTTGGGCTCCGGCCAGAGGTCGAACGCCTCCAGCAGCCCCAGCCCACTCCCAGTCCCCAGCCTGAGGGAGACTGCTGGCTGCGCTGAGGGCCTGGGCTGGCTCTGGTGGCTTCCTTGTTCTGCTCTGCTGCAGGCCAGTGGGGTGCAGCGGCACACAGTCCAGCCCAGGGACCCGCCTCAGCAGGGCTCACCGTGCGCTGGGGGACCAGCACACCCTTGTTCAGACCTTGGCTTGGCCACCAGCTCCCAGTGCTGTGACCGTGGGCACGTCCCCTGCGTGCTGTATCCTCACTACTGGGTGACTGGGTGAGTCATTTAGTCTCCCTCGAAGAGCCCCTACTCTGTGGGTGTAAAATGGCAATTAAGATTGACCTTGTTATTTGGCTGATGAAATAAGGTAACATGTACTTCCACCCAGCACGGTGCTGGCGCAGTAATTGATTATGCCGAGCTCTGAGCTGCTGGGCCATGGGAAGCAGGCTTGGCTTTTTGCTTTTGTTTCTCAAACCTTTACTGAAGTATAACATACACACAGAAGAAAGCACATACCCTTAAGTGGACAGCTCAGTGAATTCTTTCAGACTGAATCCACCTCCTATGACCAATTCTCAGATCAAGAAGTAGAATGGCCCTGGCCAGTGTGGCTCACAGGTGGGAGCGACACCCTGTGAATCATAAATTGAAAGGTTGAGGGTTCGATTCCCAGTCAGGGCACATGGCTGGGTTGTAGGTTCAGTCCCCAGTTGGGGCGCATATGACAGGCAACCGATGGATATTTCTCTCACATTGGTGTTTCTCTTCCTCTCTTTCTCCCTCGCTTCCCCACTCTCTAAAATCTATGAGCAGGCCCTCCGGTGAGGATTTTAAAAAAGGCAATAGAACACTGTCAGCACCCCCAAGGCCCTCCGTGCCCCTTCTAGTCAGCACCCCTCAGCCAGGGCTGTCCTGGCCTCTAGTAGCATACATTGGTTTGTCCACTCCAGAACTCATGTGAAGGAGTCGTGTGGCGTGAGCGCTTCTGCCCACAAGCGCACGTTCGTGCGAGCCCTCTGCGCTGAGGTGCGCAGAGCCGGCTCGTGCTGTCCTGCTGCTGAGCGGTGTTCCAGGTGCCAGTGCACCATGACGCCCACTCCCTGTTGGTGGATTCCTGGGGCTGCTGCAAACAGCACTGCTATGACCAACCTGCGGTGCTCGCTCCCGGTGGGCGCACATCTAGGAGGGCAAGTGCCCGTTTGTAGCTGGCCTTGGGGTTTGGCTGAGCCTCTCGAGAGGTGCTGGGAAGGAAGGGAGAGGGGAGAGGTAGGAGGGCACTTTGTGGGAGTTACGAAGCAGGGCCCATGCTGAGATGGGTGTGATTAATTCCAGCTCTGCCGCAGACCTCAGGGCTGTGCTGGGCAGTGGGCGAGACAGGCTCCTGAGTCATGCCGCAGTGAGTTCCTACTACGTGTGGGATGCCGCAAGGGGCTCTGCTGTCGGAGAGCCTGTCCCAGCCCCTGACAGCTCACCTTCAATTGGGGAAATGAGGTGTGACACAGAAAACAGGAAGTGACACAGGGCATTAAGTGACAGAAGCCTGAGAGAGGAGGCCCGTCCCCAGAGCTGGCTTGCTGGTCTGTGAGACTGACCTCACGAGTTCGGGGGCCTAGGTTAGGCGGGGTTGGAGGGTGTCTTCGCCCACCACCCAAAGCCTCGTCCCCCTGGTGAAAGCCTATGTGTTTGTCAGTGCCTGACCGAGGCGTCACATCTTCAGTGGAGCCCTCAGCATCCCCCGCGCCCTTCTCACACGCTGGCACTTCCTTCCCAGCAGGCCCCACAACTGCCAAGTACGAACCAAATTTGCATCCTTCGACCAGAAACGGTGTGGCCATTTGTCTAATCTCTTTCCCACTGGCCTGCGGGCTCCCTGTGGGCAGAACTGTGTCCGTATTATTCATTGCTTCATTCAGACTCATGGTGCCTGGCATGTGGTAGTGGGTTCACACACATTTGTGGAATGATCATGTGCCTGCAAGCACGCGTGATCAAAGGCATGGAGAGGGCACACGTAGGTGGCCGAGGGGCCGAAGATGGTGAGTCTGTCTGAAGCACAGTCCACAGTTTGGGGCAGGAGCTTCACAGCCAGCAGAGCTGTGGAAGGCCTTGAACACCGGGCCAGAGAACTACACCTTGATTCTGCCAGCAGCTGGGAGCTGTGGAAGGTTTTGGATTAGGGGATTGACATGAACAGAGATGATCCGATGACATTGTAAAGCAACATATTCCTGAAAAAACTGATGAAACTAATTTGACCTTCGTTGTAGCTGTTAGGAAAGTGTATTTCAACAAGTCAGACTCTTTTCCTTATATCCATCATGGGAAATTATCTGAACAGAGAAGGAATGAGGAAACAGTACTGGACTGTGTCTCCTAGACTTCAGAAAAGGTGTCAAACTGCCCAGGAGGGTGCAGCCCCCGGTGCAGAGATCAGCGGATGCGAGGAACAAATGGGTGGGCTGCGCCACAGCCCGCCCAGCTCGAGCGTTTTGTGAGACCGTCGGTGCTTCCAGCCAGGCTCCTCTTTCTCCCTGGACACCTGTCCCACTCGCCACCTGTCACGCTCCTCCTGCCTTTTCTCGGTTCAGAGTACATGTCCCTCCTCCAGGAACCTCCCCCTTGCCCGGCCCCTCAGGTGGAAACACCCCGCCTTTCTCCGTAACTGTGTTCACCTGGAGCGCCTCTCTACCGCGGCGTGGGTCCGACTGTTTATCATGCTGGGGCGGGAGAGTTCAGGGGAGCAGATATTACGATATATTCTAGTGCTGTTCTCCTGGGACAGGAACAGATCAATAAAATAGAATAGACAATCCCCAAAATAATGGGGAATTCATGTACTATAAAGATGGCACTTCCAATCAGTGGGCAAAGACGAGTTATTTAAAAGATGGTATTGGGACAACTTGGGTAGCCATTAAAAAATAAGCTAGATCTGCACCTCACTACTTATATGCAGATAAATTACAGACGGAATAAAGATTTAACTGTAATGAAGCTATAAATGCTCTAGAAGAAAATATGGGCGAATCACTTTTATAATCTTAAAGTGGGAAAAAGCAAACTTTGTTTTTACCAGAAGCCCTAAAGCCCTAAAGGAAAAAAAAACACTAATGGGATGATATAAAATTTCCATACGGCAAAAAAAATATATACCTTCATAAACAAAATAAAAAGACCACAAAAAGAAAACATATTTGTAAAATATATGACAAAAGATTAATTTCATTTCTAAAGACTCCTTACAAAAACTTTAAAAAGAGAACTGCCAACCAAATGGAGAGTATCCAAATGGAGACATGGACAAAGAATATAAACAGATTGTTAGAGAGAGGGAGGGAGGAAGGAAAAGAGAGAGAGAGAGAAAGATAAGTGACCAGTCGACACGATACACATAAACACAGGCTCACACCCCCAGACGAAGAGGGCAAAGGAAAATAAGCGATGCTAGTTTTTCACCTTTCCGACTGGCCAAGATGAAAGAGATGGCTGATACTCATCACTGACAAGTGTGCAGTGAAATGAGAACCGCCAGGCGCGGCTGGTGGCTGAGGGAACTGGTGCAGCGTTTGCAGAGAGAGACAGGACCATCACTGTGAAAATTTAGAGTCCTGGCGGCGATAAAAGTTCCCATTCGCCAAGTACTTCTTCTGGGGAAAGATCAAGCGGTGCTTCGTGACCCAGCTTCTGAAGTCATACACCCTCGTTTTCCGACGAACCCGTGGGTTTCACGGCCCATTCTCCAGGGCGGGGATCTAGGGTGTGGCACCAGGATGTGAGGGTCATCGGGACAGTCTTGGAGGCTGGCTACTACAGTTTCTAATTTCAAAGGGGACACTTTGGTGTCAAATACTACATTAAACACACCACCTTATTACCCACTTTGTAGATAAGGAAACTGAAGCTCATGGAGGTTCAAGTAGGGTGCGCAAGGTCACTTGCCTGGTGTCGGAGCCAGAATTTGAACCGATCCCATTTGGGGAGACTCTCGCTCTGGACTCTTGGCTGGCCCTCCTGACTGTTCTCCCCGCCGCCGCTCTTGCTTCCTTACACGCTCTTCTCCTCTGATCTGAAAACACAGTCTGTATTCCATCATTCGCCCACTGTTAGAATGAAATCTACCCCCTCACGGTGGTGTACAAGGCTCCGTGCGCCTCCTCACCCTCACCTCCCCCCGCGCCACCCCTTGCCCACGGCCATGGATCACTGTCCTGTCCCTCAAACATGCCAAGCCCCCTCCCACCACAGAGCCTTTGCGCTGGCTGTTCTCTCCGCTGGAAAGACTGTGCCCCAGGTCTTCACCCAGCTGTTGACTTCTGCCATCCCAGCGTCAGGGCATATGGTGGCCTTCCCCGACCACTCAGCCCAGAGCTCACCCTTGTCTCCCCACTCAGCCTGCCTCCACTTTATCCCTCACTCCCCCACCCTCTGCCTCTCCTTGACACGGTCTCCACCTCAATCCCTATGTCCGAGATCCAACCAGGCTTCCAACTCGGCATGTGGCTGCTGTTCCTCTTTCGTCTCGTGATTTAGAACAGTCAAATTAGTAACAGTGGATCTTCTGAGAGTTCAGGACAGATCCAGGTTATGATCAGATCTAGGTTAAGCATTTGGGGGAGAACAGGATGTAAGTGGTGCTGTATCCTCATATTGCATCCCTTCAGGACGGGGGCACGTTGTGTCAGGCGGCCCTACTGTGCTGAGTTGGATCAGTTGGTTGGGGCCTGTCTGGTGGGTCTCTCCATTGTGCAGACACATGTTCCCTCCTGTCGTTAATGAGTCATTTGTAGGGATGAATGGGTTTTTTTTTAATGCTTTGAGATGCTTAAATAGCATCTGCTCTGGCCGTACTAAGATCCTGTTATTCCCAATAATAACCCCCTGGTTCCACCCTGGCTGGCGTGGCTCAGTGGATTGAACCAGCCTGTGGACCAAAAGGTTGCTGGTCCGGTTCCCACTCAGGACACATGCCTGGGTTGCAGGCCGGGTCCCCAGGTGGGGCCTGTGAAAGGCAGCCAATCGATGTTCCTCTCCCACATGGATGTTTCTCACCCCCTCTTTTTCCCTTCTTTCCCCTGTCTCTGAAAATAAATAAATAAAATGTAAAAAAAAAATAATAACCCCCTGGTTCCCATGGCTAGGTCCCCACTTGTGGACAGGCCCCTTTCACATAGGAAGCTACAAGGAGGGGCTGCTGCTTAAGAAGCACCATGGAGCAAGTGCCCCACCAGCTGTGCATTTACCAAAGCGCCCACTGTTGCAGAACCTGGAGGAGACATGGAGGCAGCACTGCCCCCTTAAGCGGACAGTGACAGCCTTCTCTGCCATGATCCTCCACCAGACTGGGACACAACATTGGGAGAATTAGTGGTCAGAAAACTAGGTCATGCAATTCCTTGTTAAGACCTGTGCTGTGGCCACTTTAAGGATGGAGGGAGTTGTCTAGAGGCACAAGGACGCCGAAAGCAGCCTACACAAGGTTACTCAAGGAGCGGCAGCTCCTGCAGGAGATTTCTGCAGGCTTCAGCACACATAAAACTTGCCTAATTCCCGGCACTGCTAAACAAGCCAGGTTATTCCAGGGCTCCCAACTGCTTCTGTGGGTAGAGCGGGGCTGGGGCTGTTTTATCTTGAGGATGGTATTTGAGTTCACATTTCATGCTCAGAGAAAATCACTGCTCTGCCCTCTTGGGCAGTACTCTCTCTCTCTCTCTTTTATTAGTCAGAGAAGAACTGGGTTATTTGGGCTCAATTCCACCTTTGAACCTCAGGTGGACTTGGCATTGTATTTCAAGCCCAGACGCCCACCACCACTGCGAAATAGTGACTCAGGCCAGGAGAAGTCGAAGGTCTCTAGGAATGTGGTGGGAAGAGATAGGCAATCCTAGACCTGAATTTCTCATTTTTGGAGTGAGAAAGGAGTTTCTGTGTTTGAAACGCCCACACTTCCCTGGATGAACTTAAGAGTGGTGGCCACTAGTTCTAAAAATCATTATTGGGCACCAACACATGTGGCGTTTCAGGTGGCAAAGCCTCCAAACCGTCTCCCGCCACGGAGGATGCAAAGTAAAGACGTAACAGAAAGCCGGGAAGAGAGCATTGGTTTGCAAACGCACTTGATTGCAGGGATAAAAGGTGCTAACGAGTAACATATGAGTCGTATATTGACACGAAATTCTTCAGCACGTGTCGAGGGAAGTCTGAGTGCCTCAATTCGATGTGTTGTCTGTCATCTCATTTTTCTAATGGGAGAGTATCCTCAGCTCTGAACCTGTGCTGTTGTACTTCCAACTCTCACCTGTAGAGGGAGACTTGTTTACCTCGGATTGTTCACAATGCAAAGCTTTCAGTGGAAGAAAGAAAAAAGGCATTTTACAAAAAAAAAAAAGTTGGAAGGTTAAAGGCAGTTTCAAAATTGCAAACAATTGCAGTGGCTGTCTCGTTTTCTCTTCTTTGTTGGTTCCACTGTGAATGAGTTGTAGCGTAAAGTCAGTAGAAATTGCTCTTCCTCTTTGGATTCGACCCGAGGAACCAGGAGGTGAGATCGTTATCGGGTTTTGTTTTGGTGTTTGGCCATTTTCTCACAGAATTCCACGAGAGCCGCTCCCCAGCCCTGTTAAAGCACAAGATTTTTCTGAAGACTGACCCGATTAACGGAGGGTGTGCATTTGGGGAGGGGGGCACCTGCCCTTGACCCATCTTCCCTGTCGGCTCTAATTCTGCTGTTTCGGGAAGAGCGTGTTCTGTTTCAGACTGAATTTGAGGTTAGTTTGGAGATCCAGCCCCCCACCCCCATACCCGCTTTTACCCCGCGACGCCCCGTGCCGCCTTATCTAGCACCCCAAGCTGACGAGGGGTGTCTGTGCGGAGGACGGCGTCTCTGATCCGCGTGGGTCATCCCCCTCCTGCGAGGCTGTGTCTCCGTGTACAGCGCGCGCCCAGGTCTGGGATAGAGCTGCATCCTTGGTATTATCCTATTACTTTACAACTGTCGCTAGCGCTCAGTAAGGAGCCCGCACGGTGTGGTCTAGAGGAGCACAATGACCGGTGGGAGGGAGCAGGGACCGAGCCAGTGGCAAGCTCTCGGGATCGCTGAAATGTTTGGGTGGGACAGGTGAGCCCAGCCTGGACTATTAGGCGCCCGCCTGGAGGAAGGAGGGGTGCAGGGGTGGGTGTAAAATAAGTGGTGGGAAAGAGACAAAGGAAGAGTGAAGAGGCGAGGTGGTGCGGAATAGAGGGAGGGGGAGGGGAGTGGGCAGCCAGCTGAAGAGCCTGAGCTTGAACTTGACCAAGAAAAGGGGGCCCTGAGGTGTGATGGGGGGCCCGGCAACGAGCCAGCCACGTGCCTGGCTTTTCCAGACCTGGGTCTCGCTCCCACGGCCCAGGGGCCCAGCACCCCCGGCCCAGCAGCCCCGCCCCGCGAGGACCCGCATCCGCCGGGAACTGGGAGACGCGCGGGGGTCGAGGGCTGCCCGAAGGCCCCGGGGCGCCGAGAGTTCCTAAAGGTGCCTGAGTCACTTTCTTTGGGCCAAGTCTTCTCTCCTGGCCTGAACACTGAGAGCCGGCTGTGTGCCCTCCAACCCCCAGCCGAGACTCGAAGACGGCGGCCTCCGGGAGCAAAGGGAGGGCACAGACCCCACCGCCTCCTTTCTCTGGCCCAGCCCCTGGCTAGGATCTTCCTTGAAGCGCTTCCCCCTTAAGAGCGCTCTCCCCCAGAAGCGCACGGCGGTGCGTCCAGTGCGCCCTCCTCACCCCCGCCCCTACCTGGCCCAGCACCCCATCCTTCCTCCTCCTTTCCCCCCGCCCGCCTCTCCCTCCTTTCTCCTCTCCGTGGGTGCCTCCTTTTCCTCTCCCCCTCCCCCCGTGCCCACTCCTCCGTCTCGCCCGCCCTCCACCTCCTCTTCCTGCTGCTCCTCCTACTCCCCTAGCGTGCGCCCTCCCGGCGCTCCCCTCCCCCGGCCCCCGCCCCGTGCCGGGTCCCGCCCCCCTCCCCCGCCTCCCCGTGCCCGGTGCCCCCCTCCCCCTTCCTCCCTCTCGGCCGCGGCGCCGCCGCTGCCGCCGCCGCTTGCCTGGGCCCTCCTCCTGGCCACCCCCGCCCCCGGGCCGGGCAGTGACGCGCCGCGGCGGTGCCAGCCCCTCTCCCCGGGCGGCCGCGGCGGCAGCAGCAGCAGCAGCAGCAGCTGGAGCTGTGGGGCTGTCACCGCCGCTCACTCGCGGAGCCCGACCGCCCGTCTCCGCCTCGCCTCCCGCCCAGGTACGGAGTCCGGCCCAGATCCCGGGGATCGGGCAGTTTCTGGGCCCCTGGCCGCCGCCCCCCTCCTCCCACGGCTGCCGCCGGCCGTTGAGCTGCGGTTAAGGGGGCGGGGGGCTGGGGGGGTTCCGGGGAGGGGGACGTGGGGGAGCTTCCTGCGCCAAGGCTGAGGAGGGGGGCGTAGGGAAGCGGCTGCGCCCTGGGCGGAGTGGGTTGGGCGGGGGGGCGGAGGAGTGTGACCGAGTGGTGGGGGCCGCGAAGGCTGCACTCTGGGTGTTGTGAGGTGCCCGAGAGGTGTGCCTAGCCCGGAGTGCCGGGGGTCGCCGGGCGCACTCCACTCCTGGGCCGCGCGCGCCGCGGGTCCTGGGGGGCGGTGATTGTGCGCGCCGCGCCGCGGTATTGTGCCGCGGCCACACCGTTTGCAGCGAGCTGGGCACCGCGTCCCGGGGAGGAAGGCGTTCTCGGGCGCTGGGGTGGGGGCCCGGCTCGGGTTGCCGACACCGCGGCCGCGAGAAGGGAAGTGGACTGTGTTTAGGGATGTGAGGACGGGAAGCGTTGAGTGGCAGGGAGGGGCTGCCTGCCTGGGCGCAGGGAGTTGAGACGAGGTTTGCAGAGTTGAGCCCACTTTGGCAGGCCCGGGTCCTTGCTCGGAACTAGCGGGCCCGGTGTCCCTCTCAGGTGTACGGTGGGAGCGGAAGCCGGGGGCGTCGGCGGCCCTCGGTGAAGGGGCAGTTTCTTCGTGAAGGGGCACTGGGGCGGGAGCAGCTGTCCGGAGCGAGGGCGCGCGCCCGGGTGAAGTTCGATTTACACGGCCGCTCGCCGCTCTTCGCCTAGTCCCCTGGCCCAAGCACTTCGCCGTGGGGCGGCTCGGGGAGTGCCATTCCCATTTTTATTCCAGCTGCTGGGGTGCAGAATTGACCCCCCCCCCCCAAGCCCGCTGCTCCCACCTGGAGCTCCGTTTGCCCGAGTCTGGTCGCCCCTGCCGGGCGGCGCTTCCTGAGGGAAGTTCTCATTAAGCCTCGCTAATTAGCATTATTCCTGGAGAAAGGTTAAGGTTAGACCGTCCTTTTCCTTCTCGGGAGGCCCACTCCCCTCCTCCCCATTCCCTTCTCCCTCCTTCCTCCCCAAGAACACAAAAGCACAAAAAGAAAGTGTGAAGAGGCGCAGATCAATGGAGAAGCCACAAACCCATTAATTCAAATGGAATCTTCCCCCCCTCTCTAAAACATTGATTTTTCTTTCTGTCTGCTCTGAGGGGAGATTAATAACCTCCTGATTTCACCTGAAATGGTGTTTGGACTCTGTGATTTCCTCCTCTTTCTGAGAAGGATTGTGGCTTGAAATAGATTCTCCCTTGAGATAAAGCCCTACTTATCCCAGAATCAGCTGGAAACCCCAGCCAGGGCCCCACCAGGTGGGGCTTGTGACAGGGAGACTGGGCGGGGGGCTCTCACAACTCGGGGAGAGTCATCTGTGGATGGAACCAGGGGCCCTGTCTGCCCCCTGCTTCTGGGTTGTGGGTTGGTGTGGGGGGGGGGGAGGCCTCTTTATGGCCAGGCCCCAGGGGTAGTTTAACCCCCAGGTAGTAAATTACCCCTTCATTGGAAAACCATTAGGGCCTAAATGTGTCCTTGAATAATACCAAGCTCCTGTCTAATCCCAGCTCCAGCTGGGCTTGTTTTATAGACTAAGGCTTTAAGACAGCACCACCTCCCACACCCACTGCATCAAGGCTGGGTGATGTCCCATTCAGCACCTTCCTGCTTCTGAAGCTGGGCGCTGGGCACCCCAGGGCCTTTCCCCTAGCCAAGAAGGCTGACTTTGGGGAACTTGCCCTGCGCGGGCCACCCTGGGGCCATGTGGTGCCGGGTTGCCCCCGAGTTGCTCAAGAACTTTTTTTGTCTGGTCTGGGCCCTTTTCTTGGAAAGAAACTCCTGCAGGGCATTGTGTCGCAGTGGTTCCTCTCCAGCCCTCCTTTTTGGCTGGAAGAACCCTGTCTGCTAAAGCCCATCTCTCCAGCCCCCTTTTAAAGAGACCCCTGTTCATGGCAGAGCCTGGGGTATCAATGAGGCCCTCGTGGTGAGGAGTGCTGGGAAAACAGCCAGTTGCCTTTGCCTAGGAAACAAAAGCCTGTTTTACACTCGATACACTACTAGGAAGGTGTTGCTAATGCTCACTCCCAGCATCCAGCGTCCATGACAGCAAGGACAACAGAGCATTCCCATGTATCTGTGAATGTGTTTCTGGCAGACCCTGTGTGTTTAAGAAAGAGACAGAGAGTACCTAAAATGTGGCAGGTGATTGGCTATGTCTCAGCCCTCCCCACCCCACATTTCCCAGAAGAGCTGTGCTTGTAAGCAGAGGAGCTGTGTTAGCAGGAAGGAGTAGAATTGTACAGGGTGTGTCCCTAAGAGGCTGGCCTTCTACCCCGGTGGCCAGATGGGCTTGGGATATAGCATGAAGCAGCAGCCTCGGGACCCCACAGCAGCCAGGAGCAGTGGGTGACTCAGACCACCCTAGGGTTTCACTTGTGTAGTCCCTTCACGACAGGGATTTGAGCCCTGGCTACTTTAGATTCCGGAAGGGGGGCAGGTGGGCTTCGTCTTCCATTAATAAGCTGTCTGATGAACCGAAGTAGTTAAGTTGGGGTCAAATATGGTTCAGTACCTTCTTGGCATGCCCAGGGGCTGTGTGTGTAATGCCTGCTGACATGAAGACAAGGGGAGGAATTGCCTTGCACTCGAGAGTGCCCAGGGCCTGGAAGGGCCTGCAGGTGTTCCCGAAGGGGGTGCTCCCTTTCTACATCCCCCGGCCTGCCTGCTGGGACGGAGCTGGTGCTGGAGCAACTGCCCGGCCTGGTGGTCTTGTGGCAGGAGCTTCAGCCTCTCATCAAACAGACCCAGAGGCTGGACAGAGAGGGGGCCTGTTTCCTGCCCCGCCCAGAAGCACCCCCTGCACATCCCTCCCGGCCTCCCCTCCTCTGAAACACACACCCAAGGCTCCTGGTCAGGGCTTGTGGCTTACAGTTGCATGAAATTCTCAGCAAATTCTCCCCCTTTTCTTTCTCAAAGCCAGTGGTAGAGATAGAGTTACAGCTCTGGGAAAAGGCCTGGAAAATGTTGTGTGAGGCACGCCCCAGGATCCCTGTCCTGGAGGATGCAAATGGCTCAACTTCAGAGGCACCAGGAACCCAGTTCCCGAGAAATTGACCCCAGTTGTAAAATAATCAGGTTACTGATAGCACCTGCCCATGGTTACATGCCATGGATACAGGCGCGCTTCCACCATTTCCCCTCTGCTCTCCCGCTTTCTCCTCCTCCTGGGCCGGGCAGTGGTTGGTGCTAGCTTGCTTGCAGAGGAGGAAGGGCCTCCGAACCTGGGTGGAGAGAAACTGAAGCTGCCCATGAATTTTGGACCGCAGATAAGAGCAGGGCAGGCTCCTCTCCTTCTGCCCAGGCCGGGGTGTGTCCCGGGGGCTGGCTGGCTGCTGCCTGCCTGTCCCCTCCCATTCTGGAGTTCCCTTTTCAGGAGGGCAGTTGGCTCTGTCACTCTGTGGACCCAAATGGCTCAGGCCCTTTGGTGCCGAATAAATGGTGGACTTGACCGACAACGTGGGCAAGGCTGCAAGCTTCAGGGTGTCGGGGGGCAGAGGTAAGAGGAGTCAGGGGCAGCTAGCTAGCCAGTCACATGGGGTCTGGAGAGAGGGGGCCCAGAAGTAATGGATGGTACACACATTTTCAAATGAAAGTTTCACCAAAGTTTGTTAACAGAAAGAGAAATTAGCACACCAAATTCCCATGAAATTCCAGGAGAGGAAAGCAAGAAGTCCCTGACTCATGACTTATGACCTCTGGGCAAGCGTGGGGAGCACCCTAGGTGTACACACAGGCCTGCAGCCCTGCCACTTCCAAACCCGCACCACCCGCCTCCGACAGGTCCCTCTGGACTTGGGTGTATTTTGCCCCTCTATACAGTGGTTGGTGGCTCTGAACTGTGTGTGCTGGTAATTGCCTGTGTAATTAGCTTGCTTCTGGAGCCTTGGCTAGTGTAAGCGGGTGAAGTCACTGCCTGCCCTCTGCAGCGGGGGTTCTGCTCTAGCCGATGAGTTGCAAAGGGGCCTTGGGAAGGCTGCCCTCCTAGGTCAGCCTTGAAAGCAGAGGTGTGGAAACTAAGTCTGATTGGAACTGACTCTTAATGGACTTGATTGCTCACTTAAAAGAAGTTGCTGTAACAATAGTGTCAAAATCTTAGAACAGCCACTTACGAAATAGGGACTCTGTGTGGCAAAACCTTGGGGTCCATGAGAAAACTTGCTCGGGAGGGTGAGATTGTCCATAGATGGCTGGGGGGTGGGGGGCGCTGGGCGCGGTCCACAGCCCCTTCTCTCTCTGCGCTTCTCTTTCCCTAGACGACAAGGTTCTGGGGGAAAGGAGCCCGCCTTAGTCATCCGCGTCCCTGGCACCACACCAGCACGTAGTATATGCTCAGTAAGTGTGTGTCGGCTCTGAATGAGACAGTGAGCCTGTGGGTGCGTGTGTGTAAATAGAGCTTTATTGTCCACGAGTTCCCTTTGGGCGTCATCCTGAGACATGTTGTGAAGGAATCTGGTTCTTCCAACTGAGGGGAGGAAGTGTGGAGAGGCGGCTCGTGGTGTGGTGGCGCTGAGATGTGGGCTCTGGGTGGACTGCCTGGCTTCGGATCCCAGCTCTGCCGCTGACCACGGAGCCCTTGGGCAGCTGGGGCAGGTGCCAGGTCTGGAGGTAGGCCTGGCATGGGTGCCTGCTTTTTGGAGGGAGGCTGTTGCCAGGAAATCTCGTAAGACCCTTGCCCCAAAACCCCTTGCGTGTGGGCACTGGCTGCCCTTCATCTTTAGGTGATTGCAATGTCAATGTAAAATTGAGCCCACCTCTTCCCAGTCTGAGCTGCCAGAGAACGGGGGTGGGGGGTGGGGGGGGAGGGGATCCCTTTGGTGCACAGTTAAGTGATCTGCTGTAGGAAGGAGACCTTGCAAGGCAGCTTGCTGCCTCTGTCCAGCCTGCCTGCCCGCTCGCCAGGGCCCAGGTTTCATATGATCTCTACTCACAAACTGTGAACAGTGGGACCGACTTCTTAATTTTCAAACTAATGGTACATTGTCATTAAACACCAGTATCATGCCAGGCAGTTCAGCCAATTCGGGGAGTCTCCCTGGCCTTGCGGGGGGTGCTCCAGGAGCATACAGCCTAGTCCCCGCTCTTGAAAGGGCTTAAGGTTTTCTGGAGAGAGACAGGGCAGAGACCCATGGTGTACTGACGTGCCACCACTGAGGGTGTGGGCCCGACTGACCGCCGGGGCTGATGGTCAGGCAGACAGACTGCGTAAGAAGAGGAACGGTGGCGATGGAGCTGGAGTCAGCCGAGAGGTGGCGTGTGTTTAGAATTTGGGTCATGGAGCACCACAGTAGGATGGGCGGTCCAGGTGTGAGGGACAGGCGAGCAGAGGCTTGGAGGCAGGAAGGAGTGTGTGTCTGGGCCTTCAGGGTTGTATGCACCCAGCTGTGCCACTTGTTAGCTCCTGACCTTGGGTGAGTGCCTTAACCCCGCGGAGCCTCAGTTTTCTCATCTGTAGAATGGGGCCGGCGGCCTGCAGGAAGGGTGAAATGAGAGGGCCCGAGGGAGGCATTTGGCACGTGATAAACTTTGGCTTTTGCTGTTACTGTTTTAAACTCGGCCGAGCAGGGCTAGAGTGCGGGAGCGCCTCCGGTGCTGCACCTACAAGTTCCGACTCTTTCCTGCTCCTCAGTGAGAAGGAACCCTGTGTGTTTACTGGAGCACTCTGCACGGCTGTCTCCAAGCCGGAGCTAGCCCTGCCCGAGGTTGTGTGTGCTTTGGGAGGGGACGCCCCTGTGGGGCCGCCCCTCAAATCCACCAGCTCGTGCTGGGGCCCGGAGCGCCCGCATGTAGACACAGTGGCCGTCCCCACTCCCTGAGGGCCTCTGCACGATGGACGCTCCCTGACCTTCGAGGGCCTCCTTGGCCACCTCACCAACAGTCCTGCAGGTTCCTTTCTCCTCCTATGAGGCTTGGTTTTGCTGTGTACCCTCATCCCACCAACATGGTGTGTGCTTCCTGCTAACTGTCCAGCTCCCCCACTGGGCAGGGAGCACCAGGAAGACCAGGACTTGTCCACCACTGATTGTCCCAGCACCTGGAAAGGAGCTGGCACGTAGTAGGTATCCAGTAAATACTGTTGAATGAATGGGTGGAGCATTCTGAGTAGGTGGTGCTTCCAGATGTTAATAGAATACCCAGTCTTCTAAAAAATAGTGGATGTCTCAGCAATGCCCAGAGCCAGGAGAGGACTTTCCTTCTTCTACCATGACTTCGGGTCATTCCCTGGCCACACTGTCCCTCGGGCAGCCAGGAAGGAGCATGGGCCCACGCGGGGAGGCCCCAGGTCCTGACTCCTGGCTCGCAGAGCCCGGATGGGCTGCACGGCCAAGGGTCCTTCTCCCCCACCTACCAGCCTCCTTCCTCCCGGGTTTTGTCCAGGGAGCATAGGGGAGAGTTCTGTGGTCCCTTTGGACCCTTTGTGCAGAGAGAGCTTTTTTTGTTTTTAAGAGTTTTAAAAATTTATTTTCAGAGAGAAGGGAAGAGAGGGAGAGAAACATTGAAGGTTGGTTGTCTCTCTTACTCGCCTTGGCGACCCTTAACTCTTCCATTTGTGGAACGATGCCCAACCACACCTGTCAGGGCCAGAGAAAGCTTTTGAATGTGCACATGTCCCTCCGGGCGTGAGAACACTGTCTGAGCGAACACGAGTGAGTGTGTTTTCACCCAAGGAGAAGTGTGGGTGGATGTGCTCGTGTATAAGGTGCCAGTGGGGGGAGGCAGGGTAAGTGCATGTGTATATGTGGGGGGGGGGGGATGGGAGACCACGTGGTCTCCCTCCCCTGAGACTCGGAGTGTGCTGTGTGGGGACCCATGAGCTGGGCAGAGCTGGTGACCTGGCCCGGCTCGAGTCCAGTGGCTTCAGACACAGAGGGCACGCACTGGTGCCGCACAGAAGCTGTAAATTCCAGGAAACTCCCTGCCAGCCCTGCGCGGTGGGGGAGGGAGCGGAGGCTAAACCACGCCGGTTCCCGAGCACTTGGACAGCAGATGTGTCTGCCTCAGGGACAGCAGCAGCAGAAAGTTCAAACTAAAGTGTGTTTGCTCACTATAAAAGAGATGTTTGTGAGGAGGCCCTGGAGGGAGGGGCTTCGGTGGAGGAGGGGGTGCTCTGCCAGAAGTCCCTACTGGGGGCCCACAGAGGCCATTGTATGCTGCTGGAGGGGACAGGGGAGGGGGCGAAGCCAGAGAGACCTGGGGTGTGGGAGCTGCTGGGTCATGGTTCTCGCATTTTACAGCCAGCTCCCAAACACAGTTGCCTGCTGCTCCTGAAAGAGGCCGGGCCAGAAGGAGGTGGGGTCCTTTCCCACTGGAAGGCTGGATTGAAGGGGCCCCGCCCTGGGGGTTCCCGGATGACTGGCCAAGGGCTCACTGAAGCCAGTGAGGGGAGAGGAGGCGGGCGTGGTCCTCTCCAGCAGGCCCTTCGGCTGTTTGGAAGGCCCTGGCGGCCCCCCAGGCCCTCCAGCCGAACCCCCTTTGCGGTCTGATCTGAACCCTCGCCTGCCCCACCCCCTTCCTTCTCTACACTTCTGGGGCTGGCCTTTTCAGCCCTGGAAGCTGCCCAAGAGCATATCTTTGAAGCACAGCAAAGGTTAGGAAGAAGGAAGACAGAAATGTCCTCTGGGCTGGGGGAGTGGGAGAAAGGAATTCCATGCATGCTCCATGGGAGTCAGGGCGGCAGGCCCGGCGTGGTGATTGGCTCAGCCTCGGAGGTGCCCGGCATGTCCTGCTGCCCACTTCTGGCTGCCTGGCCCTGCGCACAGCGAGCCCTCTTCCCCGGGCTGGGTAGGGAGCAGGGAGCCGTGGCCCTTGTTTACAGTGCCTGTTTCAACCTTGGCTCACAAGGGTAAGAGCCAGGCTCTGCCATCCGCCCCTACAGGATGCGAGCCCTCGTAATTGTCTTCAATTACAGAGTGCTGGCCCTCCGCTCTGGCTTCCGACAGGAACCAGAGCCCGAGCCACTGCCATGGGGGGCAGGGGAGCAACCCAGCCCCTCTGCAGGGTTTGGGGGCTCCCTGTGGTCTCCAGAGCACTTCCAAACGCCCGCAGGTCCTAGGCTTCCCCATAAGGGGGCTGTGGAGAGCCCATCCCTGCTGAACCCCCACCTTCTTTGTCCCTGATCAGGATGAAACTTCTGTGAGCAGTGAAGATTTTGATATGAACGACTCCACATGGATGTCAGCTGACCCACACCTGGCCTCCAGCCTGAGTCCCAGCCAGGACGAGAGGATGCGGAGCCCGCAGAACCTCCACAGCCAAGAGGACGGTGAGTGTTGCTTGGTGGCTGCTGGGGGAGAGGCTGCGCAAGACAGCTGGGGCCTGGGAGTCTGGGGTGGTGGAGTCTGGGCCAGGGCCTCTGGGGGGGGCCCAGGCTTATAGTCACCCCTCACCCAGTGCTCTCAGCATCTCTGTGGGCCCCACTTCCCCACTCCTGGTTCCAAGGAGACCAAGTCGTTCCTCCCAGAGATAAATGAATGGAGCTCTCAGGGCCTGGCAGCCCGACGGGCGTCATGTGGTCCGTTTGCCGTGATGCGGATTTCGGAGTTACCACGATCGGGTCTGGGGAGGGTAACAGTGTGCCTGACTCGGAACAGCTCCGCTGCCCCACAGAGAAAACAGGAGCTGGACTTCTGCAGTTCCGATGGGGGGCTGCAGGGACAGGGTCCCCCCCTTAACCCCCTACCCCATGCCTGTCTCCTGGTGATCAGGCAGGCAGTGCATCTCGAGTGTGCCCCCAGTGCTGTGGGATGAGGCACGGCCCAGGGTGAGGAGCTGTTGGACTCTCCCTACCCCAGCCCTCGCCGCCCTCCAGGGCCTGCCAGGCAGCCTGCTGCAGCCTCCCTGAGAGCGGAGACCCCCTTCTTGGGGTGGGAGAGCTGGGGTCAGAGGTCACACCCAGGAGCCTGCCTCAGAGCTCACCTGTGGAGGCCCTGGGGTGCTGGGCCCAGGTGCGGCTGCTGGCCTCAGGTGGCGCCTATGGCCAGACTGTCCTCCTGGCTAAGCTCTGCTCTGTTTTCCGGGGAGGAGGTGACTAAGGGTAGGGGATGAGCCACACCAGGCCTCGGGGAACTGGGGTGTAGAGCTGGCAATTAGGAGAGGTCGAAGGTTGGGGCCTGGAATGTGAGAGGGAGGTGCAGGGTTAAAAAGGGGTGTAATGTTAACTCTGAAACGGGCTAGCCTTAGAGAGTAAATACGGGCTAGGAGCCTTGCAGTTTGGGTCAAAGTTCATCTCCATGGCAGAACCTCGCACCTCTGCCTGAATCCGGCTTTGTCTGGGAGGAGCCCCAGCCCGGAGGCATCTGGGGTGGCTGGATCTCCAGGGGCTGGAAGTCCCAGAGGGTGGTTCTTCGAGAGTAGGGTGCAGAGCTACTGGGAAAGAAAAGGCTTTTGTGCCTCGCTGACAAAGGTCAGCACGACCCCCTCGTGCTTGGAGCCTCCCCGACCAGCACTGCCTTTCAGGGTTCCCACCAGGTGGGGGCCGGGTGGGGTGGCCGCGGCTGGGGCTCAGGGGCTGGGCAGCGCCCACAGCTGACCTCCCCCCTCAGCGGAGCTGACTGAGGGCCACACCCAAAGGCTGCACCACGGGCTCCTCCAGCACAGCTCAGCCAAAGGTGTCGATCCTACTTTCCCAAGAAGGATCTGGGACATTTTTGAGAAACCTCAGAGTAGTAGGACTGAATGGGGGCCATATTGCCCCAACTCATTCTCCAAAAAGTCTTGTGGTCTTGCTCCTCCCAGCCACCCTTTGGGGGCCTGACCTCTGCTGGAGACACTTCCTGGGGAAATTTGGTGATTTGGGGGACGGCCGCCAGGATCAGGTAGCAGAAGAGTGTGTTTCCGTGGGGGGTCACAGGACTTCCTCAGCACCATCGGCCCACTGCCCGGAGGCTGGCCGATTGTGAAGATGAAGCTGAGAGAGGCAGAGAGGCTGGTGCAGTCAGCAGGCCCTGCAGCGGGTCCCGCAGGAGCCTTGGGTGGGGGGTGCCCAGCCCGGGAGCGGCCATGAACATCGCCCGCACCGCGCCCCTGCCACTCAGGTCCCTCCGGGCTCTGGTGCTGGGGCCGAGGCAGGCTGGCCTGCTGACAGGACAAGGGTGTTTATCAGGGCGGGCAGCCAGAGCTGGAGACAGGGAGGATGGTGTTGACCACGATACCATCAATTTAATTATTTAATCAGAGGCTGTGTCTGGAGGCTGTGGGCTGATGTGCTGGCCAGAGGCCAGCCTCGACCCAGTGCAGGGGGTCTTGGGCCCTGAGAACGCCCAGCCTGCCGGCCTGGTCTCTGCTGCCCCTTCTGGCCCCAGATCTCTTGGTGACTGCCGTGTCTGACCAGAGCGGTGGCCTCCCAAACAGCTCTGGCCAGGCACAGACCCAGCCTGAAGCCCTTGTCCAGCCCTCCGGCCCCACAGCAGCAAGCAGCCAGCTTCCTTCTTGAAGGCACTCGCAGTGCGGACACAGGCTGAGAGCCCGCTCCCGTCGGCCAGGCAGTGGAAGGCGTCAGGGGCTGCAGGGTGCTCCCGAATCCCTTCTTGTTAAAGGAGGAGGACCAGGTGGGGACAGCCCAGGCAGGAGCCCCGGTTGGCTCTGCCCTCTGCACCCAGCCGCAGCCCTCCACAGCCTCTACTCCCCGCCCATGTGACTTCATCCGGAAGCTTCCCCAGCCCCACTGACCCCCCAGGACGGCTCACTGTGTGGTCTCTGACCCTTGGTCGTGCACAGGAGTGGCGGGTCGGAGAGATGATGCCTGAGATGTGGACCATGTCAGGATCGCTCTTCGCTGTCCCAGTGACTGTAGTGCACGCCCAGCACGTGAGGCGGGGCCTGCTGGACGCTTGTGGCTCCAGTGGGTAGAGGACAACAACTATTTAATGAGACCTGCTCCCGAGCACACCATTCAGGAGCGGGGTGGGTCTGCCCCTTGTCAGGACAAGTTGGACTTTTTGTTCCAGGGAGCACCCCAGATTTGAGCATCTGAGTATTTTCTCTTAGCTAGAAAGTGTGGGTACTCCCATGCCGTGCTGCTGGCCAGTGGTGCGGCCTCAAAGCAATTCCAGAAGCCAGGCAGTCGGCACGGGCCCACGTCTGTTGGGGGTGTGTTAGGGCCGCTGCTGCCCCCCTCCTTCCTTTTTCAAGCTGTAACAAAAGCAGCTGAAGGCAGGGCCCTGACAGGGCCGGGCCCAGGGCCGAGACTAGGCAGGAGTGATCAGCAGGCCAGCTCCCCCCACCCACCCACCCACCTCCAGCTGGCTTCCGAGGTTTACCGGCCAGTGGGAGTGTGCTTGCCGTGAAACAGGCTTATTTTCCTGCCCCCAAGCCCGCCGCTGCCTGCCAGGCGTCACTCCACAGGTCTCTTTGATAGTCCACTCGCAGCCCCCCTGGAATCACAGCCGCCTGGCGGGGGGCACCACTGGCAAGACACTTCCTCACTGGGGGCCATAGCTGCCATGAGTAAGCACATCACCCTTGTCTCATGTCCCGGGAGGTGACAGGGCCAGGGAGTGGATTTGGGCAATGTGGCCAGAGTCAGGAGGCACTGACGCTGCCCTCTTCCTCCTTGGCAGGCGCCAGAGCCATGTGTGAGGTTCTAGGGACCAGGTCTCAATGAATAGTTGTTCCTATACTGCCCAGGAATGGGCAGGGGAGCCTGGCAGCCAGAGGAGGCTCCCCACACACACTCGGAGCCTGGCCTTTGCAGGGGCCCAGAGGGACCCGCCCCGTGCTGCCCACACACAGCTGAGCCCGCTCTGGACCCACCCCTGAGCCTCCTGAGACTCCCCGGGCCTTTGAGTCCAGACAGCGCTCGGGTCTCGTCACAGGTGCCGGGAATAACGCCCTGGCCCAGGGGCTGCTCGCTCGGGCGGAGGGAGGATGCCTGGGGGAAGCCAGCCGTGGAGACCTTGTCCACAGACACTGCGGTCTGCCTTGGGACTGAACAGCACATCAGTCTGTGGTTCCACCGCCAGTGGGCCATCCGGTCCCCGCCTCCTCTTCAGACTCCAGAGCGGGCCCCTAACGCCCAGCACAGGGCCTGGCCCAGAGCAGGGGTGGGGGTGGGGGGTGTCTGATGAACGAATGAGTGAACGAATGAGAAAGTGAGTGGGGGCGGGCACCCAGGCAGGCGAGGCCAGGGCCCGGCTGCAGCAGGCAGCGCCGGGCGAGGGCCCACTCCCTCCGTTTCCCCTTGGTGCGCTTCCCCAGGCCTCCTGCTCTGCCCCTTCCTGAGCGGAAAATGTGAGGCCTGGCCTCCAGAAGGGGCGCCTGGGGGTGGGGAGCGGACATTACTCACCTCTCGGGCAGACAGGAAACCAGCACCAGGGAGAGCAGAGGGTCCTGCTTCCTTTTTCCTGCAGGGTCATCAGGAGTTGCTGGGCTGGGTGGGAGGCTCCCCACAAACGAGAGTTGGGGCCTCTCGTTTGAGTCCCTCAGATGAGACCCTCCCCCCAGGCTCAAGGCTCTGAGACCCACTGGGCCTCGGAGCGACCCTCTCCGGGGCCTTGGTGCCGGCACTGCCTGCCTGCTGAGGTGAGGCCTGACAGAGGCACCGAGGGTCCCGGCTTAAGCCTTTGGTTCGCTCGGGGCTCCCCACCAGCTATGCCCCGTGGGCGGCGAGCCCCTGCGGGTGGCCTGCGGAGCCCGGAAGCCCGTCCCTGGAAAGGGGCAGACACACAGCGAGTGGCACCCCTGCTGGGCTCCAAGCTTTCTGAAGGCAGAAGGGTTGTCTCTGTAGAAATGTATCTTATTTTCCCCCTTATTTCAAAAGTGTTACACTCATTACAGAATATTTAGAAACAATAGAGGAGAAAAAATGAAAATCAAAAATAGCAATATTTGGGGCATATTTTTTTTCTTTTTTTAAAAAGATGGTATTTATTTATTTATTTATTTATTTATGTATTTATTTATTTTTAGAGAGGGGAGAAGGGAGGGAGAAAGGGAGGGAGAGTAAACTCGTATGAGTTTACTCTCATACGAGCCCTGACTGGGAATCGAACCGGCGGCCTTTCACTTAGCAGAATGACACCCAACCAACTGCGCCACACCGGTCAGGGTCAGGCATATCTTTTTTGATCTTCTCTGTGCAAATAATCAGTCTTCTTTTCTTAAAAACAGGGGAGGGAATCATGTAGCGTCACAGCCACCTCAGTTTCCCACCTAATGCTGCTTACCCCGGTCACGGAAGTGCCTTCAAAAGGCATTCCAGTGACGGAGGGCCTTTCCCGGGCCCACTGTGTGCTCGGTGCCGAGCTGGTGACGGGATGGTGTGAGCTCAGGGCTGTGACGGTGCCTTTCCTACAGAAAAGACAGTGATTTGCCCAGACCGCAGGGGCTCTGTGACTCCAGAGCCAGCATTTGGGCCACTCCTGGGGAAGGACATTTGAGTCCCTTTTTTGAGTCATTGGAAGCGGCACTGCCCGGAGCATCCTCAGGGCTGAGGCGCTCAACAAACAGCGGCTGCCGAGCCGACAGGGTCAGAGACGGGGCCCAGCAAAAGCCCCTTGGAGCGGTCCGAGTTGAGTGTGATGTTGAAGGCAGGCGCAGCGAGGCGGAGGCCTGCCTGGGGAGCTTGGGCAGCGTGTCAGGAGGAGGCTGGGGAGGGAGGGAGATGCTGAGTGCCAGGGTTGCGGGTCTCCTGGGTCCCGTGTCTCCAGAAGCTTCTTAGGACCCCCAGCTGCAACCAGGAAAGATGGGGCAGGGAGGCCACAGCCTGTGGCAGGGTCTGGCCTGCAAGGATTCTGGGAAGGTGGAGAGAGGTGGGGTTGCCCCTGTGGGCCTGGAGTCCCCTGCAGGTGGGCCCTGGGACTCAGCGGTGGATCTCCTGAGCGGACCCTGGCCTGCCCGGTCCCCGCAGCGTGTTCTTAGGCAAGTCGTCCACCCTCTGACCCCAGTGTGGCCGGGGTGGCTCTGACCACTGATCCTCACGTGTCCTCAGGAGCTCTTTGTGGGAAGTCCAAGGCTTCCTGCCTCCTGGCTCTTGCTGTCCACGGGCAAGGCCCCCCTCTGCCCAGAAATGCAAAGTGGGTGCAGGGCAGTCACCTGGGGGGCGGGTGTGTGACTTGCCCACCCCAGGCCGACTCTCCTTTCCTCACTGGCAGGACCTCTGCTCTCCTCTGTGCGCCTTCCCCTGTCTCTGCAGAGCGGTCTGCGGGGAAGTGTGTGGCCCGGCCATCCTGCTGAGCTCCTGCCTCTGCTCGCCCCCACTGTGTGGCCTGGGGCCGATCACTTCCCCTCACTTGTGGTGGGTGAAGACTGGACGGGGTGTGGACAGCGCTCGGCACGCACGCACCTGGCGCAGGGGAAGGCTCGGTGAACGGCCGTGGGGTCATTTCCTCTGAAGTGGCCAGGTTGCTGCAAGGGACCCCACTAAAGGCCAGAGGCTGGGGTCTGTGGCCACAGGCTGAGGGGCTATAGGTGGGTCATGGGCCCCCCTTGAAAGAACCAGGAGTCCTCCTCCTTACCTCTCCCACTTCAGTCCAGTCCTGTTCCCTCCTCCGGTCAGGTCTCTCTTGGTCCCCTCCACCCACTGAGCCCTGTGGGGTTCTGGCCTCAGCTTTCCTCCCACCACGCATACCAGCACCCTGCGCCCCTGCTCTCAGCCTCCCAGCGTCGCACTTCAGGGTGGGAGCTGGGCCTGGAGGGCCTGGGCACCATGCGTCTCGGGTTCTCCTGAGTTCCCACCCCACTCCCCACCCACGTGCCCCAGAGCCCTGCTCCGTGACCTGCAGACCCCTGACCTGTCTCAGCTCCTGTGCTGGTGGGCAGCTCGCTCGTTCTGCTGTCCGTGGAGAAGGCCTTTGGGCGGTCCCTGTGCTGGGTACCAGGGACGCCACAGGAATGTTCTCGGACAGTGGTGGAAGGTGGAAGCTGCTCGTGCGAGCGCACAGGCAGGGGCCGTATTGCTGGTGTGTAAGGGGCGCGTGGGAGTTGGGGCCAGGCCATGCGGACTCAGAGACGGTCGCTGGCGTTACCTCTGAGCCCTGGCCGCTTCTGGTGTTCCCTGCAGACGTGCCCACCCTCCCACTGCTTACTTCTGGGGTTAGAACGGCTGCCTCCCCACCAGGGGCTGTAGGGTTCCATGGCCTTTGCAGCCAACTCCCCACAGACCCGACACTCCCGGTTGGGCATCCACCCTGGTCATCGTCACATGCTGGGAAGATTCCGGCCCCTTTGCCACAGCCACCCCGGGTGTCTTCTGAGGGACTTCTGCCTGCAGGGGGCTTTCACGCTGAGCCTTCTCTCCCTCACACCTGTGGATGTCGGCCCCACCCACCCCCCACCCCTCCCTGTCTGAGCTAGGGCTAGAAACTGGGTCCAGGCCTCCTCCTCTGGCTACAGGTCACACCCCCACTCACTCTAGAGCAAGAGCTGTGGCTTCTACTTAAGGCTCTAAATATCCACACCGGATGGAGAGGTGGTGGCCTCCTCCGCTCCCCTCCCCCCAGGAGCAGAGAACTGGGGGCCCAGGCCCTTCCGGGAATTGGCCGTGGGCCACGCTGGCAGCCCCAGGTCACAGGAAAGTGTCCGTCATCAGCTGGGCTGCAGGCGGCACAGACAATGCTGGGCTGTCCTGGCCTCTGGCCACTGAAGACAGAGAGGCTGGGAGACAGCACCGAGAGGCCCCTTTATCCCAGGAGCAGGCCAGGCCTGCAACAGCCTGGCCTTGTGCGGGCTGCCCGGGTCTTAGGCCCCCTCAGGCTCCCAGACGCCTGCTGAGGACGTTCGTACAGGACAAGCTCCAGGGCCTGAGAGAGGGGAAGGAGAGGGAGACTCCCCTCCCCTCCCCCCACGCACACCTGAAGGTTCGCCTGGGCTTTCTGGGCCATCTGGGCCATCGGAGCCCCGCCCTTCCCTGCACCCCTCGGCCCAGGACGCATGTGGGCCCCGACTGCCTATGGACTGACCCTCTGAGAGGCAAAGCCTGCTGTGCTGGCTGGGAGGCTGGGGCGGGGCCCGCAGGGGAGGCATTGCTGCCTGCCCTGAGCCTGTCCAAGGGCAACTTTCCCAGGAACCAGGAAGTGACCAGGGCCACGCTGGCGTCATCACTCTGACCTAAGGACTGGGATGCACCGAACCCAGACCAGCTTCCGGGGCCCTCAGATGCCGCCCCCCCCCCGCGCCCACAGGCTCTGGGGCAGGGCCGGCCCATGAATCATTCACACATGGCTGCCCCAAGTGGCTTTGTTTGCTCTCCAACCACATGATTTGTTTTGGGGTGGGCGGGTGCAGCGGGCATCTCCTCTAGAGCTTCGCACATTGAATTAGCATTGATTCCTCGCGGCCTGTGCCTGGCCTAGAGGGCGGAGCCTGTCGCACTTGGGAGGCACAGCCCCCCGGCAGTCAGTCCGCACTGGGAGTGTGTCTTCCTGGGCACTCGGGCCAGCGTGTGTCTGTGTCGGGGGAGAGGCTGGGCCGCAGGAGGCACGGTGGCGGCAGGGGTGGGGCCAGCCCCATGGTACAGGCAGGCACCCTGAGCTCAGGAAGGAGAGCGCCGGGGTGGGTCGGGCAGCACAGAGGCCCTTGGGGTCCGAGGCTCACTCAGTGTGACAGCCAACGACTGCCCCCTGGAGAGCGGCTGGTTCCTCCCTGGCGGCCGCCTCTGAGTGACCGTGCACATCAGGTGTGGTGCGTACGCTGGGCGACGGTCCCCAGACCCAAACTCGCTCCTCTTCAGCTTGGACCCCTCTCTTCGGGCCAGGACCTGCACGGAGAGGAACCGTGTTTAGTTTCCGGTTGAAGTACAGAAACCTGGGTCTGCACCGCTGAATGCAGCAGCCAGAGACGGCTGCTGGGAGGGGCTCCTGCAGACCAAGGCGCACGGCCTACGCGTGGAGTAGACACAGCGTTTCAGGGCGGGCAGGACAAAGAGTGTAAAACATCTCCGTCTTAACACAGTATTGATTACTTGTTGAAATGATAATGTTTTAGATGCAGTGGGTTCAATACAATAGGTTCTCAAAGTTTCGTTCTGTTTCTTTCCACTTTTTTAATGTGGCTACAAGAAAACTGAAAGTGCCCCCGTGGCTGTCGCTCTGTTGGACAGCGCCGCCCTGCACTCCGAGAGCCCCAGGAGCCCCCAGGAGCCGGCACCTGTTTAAGGAACGAGTCACAAAAGCTCAGGCAGGAAGGCAGGTGCTGGGGAATAGAGGCGCTGGGGTCCCTCAGCTGGTGGCATTAGGTGAGAGTGGAGCCTTTGGAACCGCAGGGATGGGTTGGGGTGCACAGGAGGGGCCAGCAGGCGGGCAGCCGGGACCTGAAGGCCAGGTGGTGGGGGCTGGTGCCCGGTGTGACCCCCTCGCCCAGGATGCTGGGGTCCCAGCGGCACTGCCCTCGCCCAGCCCGAGTGTCTCCCACCTTCCTTGAGCCCAGAGCCCTCCCCCTCCCTTCCGGGAGGAAGTGCAGGGTAGCAGTCCGGAGCCCAGTGCTCCCGGGAACTATGCATCATGTAAACACCGCCTAGGCCACTGGCCTTCGTCAGAGCAGGCGGAGGCCAGCCCTGTGAGGTGCACACCCCAAATTCAGAGCAAAGTCTGCCCCAGACTGCAGCCTGAAGCCACACTGGCTGAGGGAGGAGAAAGCGGCTGTGGCTCTTCAGACATCCAGCTGGGCCACCCTGGTGTCCACACTCTGGGCCAGGCCCGCGGTGGGGCTGCTGGCTCCTGCGCTGTGCACTCCCCCACCCCTTCTCCTTTGTGTGCGAATTATTGATGTTGCTGCTCTCCCCTGCCCGGCTGCTGCTGTGACGGAGCCCATGGAGGAGGGAGGCCCTGCTCTGGCGGCTGCATCTCGGCCCCCAGGAGGCAGCCTGCACCGGGCCTGCGGGGCTGGTGCGGCCGCACGCCTAGCCTGTGGTCCCAGGGGTGGCAGACCGTCCCACCTCTCGCTTGCCTGCCTCAGGAGCCAGTGTGGGTCACCCACTGGGAGAGGGTGCCACTGGCTTCGGCCCCAGTGCCCGGGGTGGCGATTGGTGGTGCGCACAGAGCTGGGCTTGTGCGGGCCGCAGGGCGCTGGCGCCCACATAAGGGCATTGTTCGCCGCGGTAAAAGGGGTTTTTGTCTTCTTCTGGAGACGGGACAGAGGGAGAAACAATTTCCCCCATTCATCAGCGATCCCCGTCTGAGTAGCAGTGCATTGCCCCACGTTACATAGACGCTCATGGCGGTGCCGCTCCGCCCGCGGGCGCTCAGGGCCCAGGTGGCGGGCCCTGCGTCCTGCCCCGCTCCCAGCGAGGGGCGCCGGTCTTGTGGGAGTGCTCGGAAGTGGCGCGTCCCCCGGCTGCTTCCCGGCAGCCCCTCAGCGCGCCCTTCTTCTCTCTGCTGGGGGTGGGCAGTCACAGGTTGGGGCAGCCGTGTCCTGCCGGCGTGGGTCTGGGCTCCCGCAGGCTGGCCTTGGTGGAGGCCCGTGCTGGGAGGGCCTCCTGGCCTAGCAGCACAGGTTGGGACAGGAGGGGCAGGTTCAGCCGGAACACGTGCCGCCCCCACCCGGACCCAACGCCTGCACCCCGTGTTCCAGGCCCTCGGCGTGTATGGGGCCAGCTGGGTTCTTTCACAGGGTCATAAAGTGTCGGAGACCAATAGGGCGGTAGTGGCAACTCCCCAGGCTGCAGATAAGAGCTGCCGAGGAGGCGGCTGTGCCCAAGGTCGGGCGGCAGTGGGGCCCGCACCTGCCTCCGGCCTGGGCTGCCGAGTTTCACCTGAGCACGGGCTTGCTGTGTGTCTGTCTCCCCGAGTCACTTTTTGTTTTGAAGAGGAGCTTAAGATGAGGAAAGAATTAAGAACGGATTAGCGCCCAGTTTGCACAGGCTGGGATACTGGCATTTGTCTCTGTTCCTCCTGTCCGTGAAGTGCCAGGCCAGCTGCCTGTGCTGGGTGCCCTGCTGGGTGCCGGGGAGGGGTTGGGAAGCTGCCCCTCCTGGAGGTGCCAGCCGCCTCAGGACTGCGCTGGGGAGACGGGCCCGGGGTCCTCTGGGCCGCAGTGGGGAGAGAGCCCCAGGGGGTGGGGGCAGGGAACGTGAGTTGCTCTGAGGCCAAAAGAGACTCACGTGACTCAAACCCGCCTTCCCTGTGCTCCAGCCTGAGGAAATGATTGGGTCCCATAACTGAGAAGTTCAGGGCCTTTTGCTTTGGGCTCTGGTGGGTTTGGGGACGCCCGTGCCAGCCTGCCTGCCCTGCCTCCCAGGCATGGGCTGCGTGGGTGCAGCCCCAGTGAGGAGAGCACAGCTCCCCAGGCATGTCAGGAGGGCCCAGGGCTGACTTCCTGGGTCGAGACTGGCCTGTCGCCAGTCACCATGCTGGGCTGTGCTGAGTGGCCAGGCCTGGGGCACACCCTCACTCTGGAAGATGAGGGATCCCTCCCCAGATGGAGGGGCGGGCCCACCGGGTACAGCCCTGCCACCCTGGGGTCTGACCATAGACACAGTGTGTAGACAGGTGGTAAGCGCTCTGGGAGGAATACGTAAGGGGTCAGCCTGTCAGAGCAGGTGCAGGGGCTAGGCCTGGGAGCTCTCACCAAGAAGGTAACCTTTAAGCAAAGCCCTGGAGGGGAGGAGTGCGCTGAGAGAGCCACGGCTGGGGACAGTGTCATGCGGAAAGGGAACAGCGAGTGCAGAGGCCCGCAGCTGGGGTTCCGGGTGGACCACAACTCTCAACGTTTCTCCGCATCCCAGTCCCCCTTAGGGTCCTTATGTCGGGTGTCTTGCTTGGTGGAGCTCGAGTCCTCGGGATGGTGGCTGCCCCTGTCACTTCACCGCTGTGTCCCCAGTGCCGCTCGCGGGCCTGACACCCGGTGGGTGTTGAAGAAAGGAGGAGACAAGGGTGGGAGCAGCATCTCCCAGGTGCTGTCCTCTCCCTCCTCCCCTCACCACATTTGGCACCGGCTCTGAGGGGTCCCCAGAAGCCCCCATCCCAGTCCGGAGAAGATGGGTGCATGGGAAGTAGGGCTGTTGTGAAGTGAGAAAGTGGGGTGTAGGGAGCCAGCTTTTTCCTTTTTTTTTTTTTTAGTACTACTGTCTGTACCTTATACACACCTCTCAAATCCTGTGTCATGGACACGACTCCTGTTTGGAAGGAAACTGAAGCTCAAGGAGATGAAGCGGCGTCGTGGGGGAGACACAGCCTGTGTCCATCCCCTTCTCCTTCTGCCTCAAACCCAGCTGGAGACAGGAGGCTGGAGTTGGGGGCGGCCGTGAGCGGGCTGCGCAGGCGGGTGGTTAGCACACTGGGTTGGGGGCCCCCCCCCCCGAGCAGTGCGATTGGGGGCACCAGCTCTAGTGACTCTCTTGTCGCTCTGATGACTGTGTGGCTGGCTTTCCCTGCCGCCAGGGGCCGTGTGGAGTAGGAGGCCCTGGGCCTTCGGGTAAGTGGGGCGGGAGGAACTGGAGCTTGTGAACTGGGGCCCACTGGCCTGCTCAAGATTCCTTTTGTTTGTTCTGCTGGGATTTTTTTTTGTGGTGAAATACGTAAAAAGTGTTCCCTTTGAACCATTTTTAAGCGTGCGATTCAGCACGGTTAAGTGCACTGACAGTGTGATTTCCAAAATACAGCAGCAGGTCTTCGAATGCCGTCCGCCGTTTTGTTCAGGGTCATTTTCTCACAACAGGGAAAAATCGATTCCGGTCAGGGCCACTGTCTGCATGTGTTTGCACTGGCCACTCGCAACCCCGCACCGGAATAAGCGGTTTGCAAAATAACTGTCTTGTTTTTATTCATCTTTTTTGAATGTACGTATAGCTCACATTTATTTGAGGGCTTAATACTAGAAGTCTTTTGGGTCTTTAGTGAGAAGTTGGTGATTTTGTGGCCAGAAATATGCCGTAGGAACTTAACACTCGCTCCTATCCATTCGCCTCTGGTCAAATCAGTTTCCTTATATTTTGAGTCAGTTTTCTTACACATTGTTTCACTTAAAGTCCTAGTTTCCTGTAGATGACCGTAGAGTTGGCGTCTCTCTGAAAGGAAGCTGTGTCCATTAAGCAATAACTTCCATTCCTCCCAACCACCCTCCAGGCCCAGGGGACCACTAACGTATGTTCGTCTCTATGAACATGCCTGTTCCAGATGTTGTATGTAAGCAGACACATTTGGTATGCCTGGTTGTGTCTGGCTTATTTTATTGAACATAATGTTTTCAAAGTTCATCCATATTGGATAGCATGTGTCAGCATTTCATTCCTTTTTTATGGTTAAATAATATTCTCCACAGCTAGACCACATTTTGTTTATCCACTTACCTGGCAGTTTTTCAAAATGTAAACACTGTATGTTAGTCAGCAGTATATTAAAATCTGGGTACTCACACTGTTGCAGATTCCTAGTTTCTTCTAAAAGCTTAGCATGCATGGCCACATAAGGCCTGGGCTCCTGATGCCTCTCAGGTCCCATCTGCCCCCGCCCCTTTCCTTATCATACTGGGGTGACATCCGAGTAGTGGGGTGGGGGGGGGGTGCACGCCAGCACCTAAGGCTCCCCAGCTGGGTAGCCCAGGTGCACAGCCCTGGGGGCGAGGGCATTGGCAGCTCAGCAGTCTGGCCCCCTGCCCTGGGCTCCGGGCTAGGAGTGCCTGCCCGTGTGTCCTCACAGCACCTGAGTGTCCTGCTCACTCAAGCCTAGGGGAGCACAGGGCAAAGGGGGCACGTGCTCCTGGGAGAAAACCTGGTCAGAGAGGCAGGTGGATGGGGCGCTGCCTCTGGGCCCAAACAGGGTGTGGCACCACAGGGGCCCATGGGCCTCCTCCTTGTGCTGAGTGAGGTGACATCTCACTGTAGTACCCGCTGACCCTCTTAGCAACCCACTCCTGACAGAGGAGAAAGACAGTGCCCTCCCAGGTCAGGCAAGTGGCTTGTCAGGGCTGGTGCCAGTTCGTGAAGTGACACCTGCAAGGTGGGCTGAGAATAGGCACCTGCCAGACTCCTGTCCTGCGTGGCAGGGGGCCTCTCCAGCTGAAGGCCCTGCCCTGGCAGGAGGGGGGCGGCAGCTCTCAGGACCAGCGCCGGGCGTGTGAAGGAGGCACGAGGTGCCACTGGGCAGGGGTCAGGGCTTGAGCACCTCCTTCCCAGGAAGAGGAAGGAGGGCAGCTTTGAGCCAGACCTGAAGGTTGGCTGAACTGGAAGCAACGTGGCAGGCAGACAGCAGCTCCCAAGCAAAGGTCTTGGAAATGTGAGGTCCAGCAGTGGCCAGGACGTTGGGACCTGGGCCGGGAAAGGCGCAGAGGTCATGGGACCGAGAATACACTGGGTGGGAACTTGAACTCTATTCAGCAGGCTGTGGGCAACAGGCAGCTTACTAAACAGGGCCTGATAATGATATGGCGTCGCTGGGAAACAGTGGGGTGGAGGTGTGTGTAGCGGAGAGAAGCCGGCCCAGGGAGGGGGAGGTGCAGCCAAGGACATTGGATGGGATGGGTGTGGCCTGACAGTTGGAGGATGCTTGGTGGCCCATTTACCCATTTTATGTGGTTCCGCGATTCACATTTGCCCCTCCCCCGCCCCCGGGAGGGCCTGCACCTTGGTCATAGTCACTACTTTGTTTCCCAGCTGGGACAGGGCCGGCATACAGTAGGTGCTCAGTAAATACTGCTGGGTGGTTTGTTCATTCCACAAACGTCTAGGTTGGTGCTGGACACCCTGCCAGAAGAAAACCAGACTGACCCATCTGTGATGGAGGAGCAGGTGATGGGTGGTGAGGTGGCAGAGGTAGCAGGACTGAAGGCCTGGGAACGGGTGTAGCTGAATGCGGAGCCGTGGGGCGGCTTTGAGCAGAAGCTGGAACTGCCCTGAAGGATGAAGGGAGCTGTGGTGGCGTGGAGGAGGGCTGGCAGCCTGGCCCAGGAGACCTGCGGTAGCTGAGGGGGAGGGGTGCCACTGCGCCTTAGACCTTTCCCATCCCCCTCTGCCCAGGGCCCCGACCGCTTGATGGGCAGCCCGGCCCCGCCCTCGGGCAGCCGGGAGGCCAGCGATTGGTTGAGGCTCTAGAGCCGCTCGGTCGCCATGGGGACGCTCTGGAGGTGCGCGTGCCCAGCGCCCAGCACTGGGGACTAAATCTTCATAATCTGCCGGCTGGGAGGGTGGGGGTGGGGCCCTTTGCGACCCTGGCCTGGGGGAAGGGGTGGCCTGGGATGCTGTCAGGGCTCACTGTGGCCGCTCTCCCCCAGCCGCTCTGGGTGCAAGTGCAGAGCCGCCCGGGCACCAGGGCACCACGGGCACCCACAGAGTACTTATCTGACAATGACCCGGTAGCTTCGGCCTCTTGCCTTATCAGATCACGCAGGAGGCTGGGGCTGAGTGGGGAAGACAGACCTGGAATTTATCTCAAAATGTCTAGCCCTTCAGTTCGTTTGTCTTTCCGGATTCCTAGGCAATGCTGCGCTCTCCACAGCAGGGGGCGCCCTCGGCAGAGCTTTGTTGAGCTGTCGCCTCTTGAAGGCTGGGATGGCCCTTTGAGGTTTGAGGGCGCACAGACTACATACCTTGTAGTCCTGTCTCCTATATCCAGGGTTACAGGGCCATGCATACAAGGCAGGTCTGGGGGGCGTATGTCCGTGCGCCAAGACCGCGGCCAGGATTGGGCCGGGCCTGCTTGCAGGAGGGAGTGGGTAATGGGGAGGGTCACAGTGGAGCCATCCCTCCCTCCTCAGGCAGGGGGAGGAAAAACTCAAGGCCCCTTGTGAGGAGGAGGTCCTGTGGGGAAACGGTGTGAAGGGGCAAGGTAGCCGTGAGCCGGAGGAAGAAGACGGCACTGGCCAGAACCCAAGCAGTGTCTGGGATGTTCAGGACCTCTGGCAGGCATCTGGCCAGTCAGACCTGAGGTCGCCGCCACTCACGCCCACACTCTTGGAGCTGGGCCTCCCATGAGCCTAGCTATGGCACTCATGGGTGTGGGAGGCAGGACCACCACACCTTGCACACTCGTGGCCACTCTGGTCCTTGATAGCCCACATCTGTGCCCCCACCTCCAGCAAGGCTAGCCCCTTGGGATATCTAACAGGGACAGCAGCAGTGCTCACCGCCTGCCCAGGGATGCTTGTGAGGATGACACAGGGCAAGTCCTCCCCGGGGCTCTCTTGCCCACCATGCCCTGGGAGGGAGGTGTCTTGAGGGGCATTGGGTGCTGGGGTGGGGCCTCACACCCAGGCCTCTTGTGATTTCAGACGACTCCTCCTCTGAGAGTGGCAGCGGCAATGGCTCCTCCACCCTGAACCCATCCACATCCAGCAGCACGCAGGGCGACCCCGCCTTCCCCGAGATGAATGGCAACGGCGCTGTGGCCCCCATGGACTTCACGGCCACAGCTGAGGATCAACCCATCAACCTATGCGATAAGCTCCCGCCAGGCACGGTGCTCGGCACACCCTCCTACCCCTCCGACGGCTGCGGCACGGATGGACTGCGGAGCCGCGTCAAGTACGGGGTGAAGACCACCCCTGAGGTGGGTGAGGCTGTGGGCGCGCCAGGCAGAAGTGAAATTGTATGTGCCAGGAGTCGATGCCAGGTCAGGGTGGTGGGCAGCGCTGCTCTGCCGTCGTTTCCTGGGGAGGCCCTGGGGCGGGAGAGCACGTTAAGTGATCTCAACAAGTCCCTCACTTCTCTGAGCCTGTGTCCCCATCTCTGCAGTAGAGTTGATGGCGCCTGCCTCGGAGGTGGTGGGTGATGCGTGGTGTGTCCCCTTCCATCCAGGACAGAGTCTGCTGTGAGTAACAGCAGCAAGCGGCCATATCCAGCACGGAGCTCCAAGGCCTCGCGTTTCCTGGCTGCTCTGCCGGCCCATCCCCGATTTCACAGATGGCACAGGAGAAGGGCAAGGCCTTTGTTTGTGGCCCAGGGGATGCAGACATACGAAACTCAACAGACCAGGCTGATGGAGGGTGGGCAGGGCAGGTGCTCCCACCATTTAGCACTCCCCCCATCCTTCTGCAAGCCGCCTCTGGGCACCAAGGTTTCCTGCGGCGGCGCAGTGCAGCACGGGGTGTGGGAGCTCTCCTGGGAGCACCTTCCCCTGCCGGGGCCACAGGTGCCATCTGAGTCCCGTGTGCGTGGGTGCTAGCCACATCGTCCTGCACAGGTTCCTTTCCCTCCCCTGGCCTGTCGTCTCTTCTGCAGGGGGGTGGTATGTCTCATGGGGAAATTCTGTACAAAGGGCTGAGCTCTGGCTGTGGAGCAGGTACTGGGTCCAAGAACAGGCAGAGCTGCTGTCCCCGGGAGGCAAAGAGCCGAACGGGGAAGAGTGGCCACATGTGTGGGCCCAGGAAGCAGATGAGAGCGTGAAGGCCACCAGCAGCTTCTCTGTCTCCCCCGGCCCGGGCAGAGGGCGGGCTAGGGAGCAGCTTGGCACCGACTGGCACAGGTCTTTTCACTCTCTATGGCAAGTCCGGCACGAGCCAGCAGGAGGCCAGAAGACCTGGATGCCCCTGTCCCTGGGGAGGCTAATAACCCCTGTGGGAGTGGTCACAGGGAGGCCTGCTGGTGGCGGCTGCTGTGGGCCTATGCACCGGTCAGTGTGCATTTTTTCCTGTTAGTCGGTCAGCAAGAGCTGGGTTCCCCCCTGGGCCGCCATGCGGCCACAGCGAAGGGTCTGACCTGCAGCTGTCTGCTCCCTGGGCCCAACTACCGGCTAGATGCCCACCTCCTTGAGGACAGGGGCCATGTTCCCAGGACACTGCTAATCAGTGAGTGAAGTCAGGACTCACCAAAGATGCAAGCTTTCTAAAAGGCAAGTGATAGTGGTCGTCAGCTGAGCTGCAGAGGGTGAAAAAGATGAAGGCCGGGAGGAGAAATGGGGAGGGCACCCCAGAAGGGAGTAGAGGGCTGGGGGCCTTCTCTGCTGCAGGACGGGGCGAACGCCCCACGGGCTGCCCCTGGTCCCCCGCCCTGTATACTCGCACTCTGTATCGGGCTCACGGTGTCCTCCTGGGGATGGTGCCAGACAGGAGAACCCCAGCCTGGGAGCTTTGGGAGTGCACTTCGCCTAATGGGCCCGTCGCCTCGTCTGGTCCCCTCTCCCGGCCCATCTGTTCCTCCTCCTCCTCCTCCTCCTCCTCCTCCTCGACAGACAGCACGCTGGCTGCTTTCGTGCCAGCCCTGCTGTCAGCTCGGAGCTGCAGCCCCTTGGGGGTCAGGGGAGGAACCCTTGAGGCCAGAACAGGTCTTGGCACACCCAGAAGAGGCTGGTCGTTGGTGGGAGCCCTGCCTGTGTCTACCTTTCCCCCACACCAGGTGGCAGGTCACAGTGGGCTCAGGGCACCACTGCACCCTCCACGCCGTGCCCCCAGGGCACCAGGCCCGGCGGGAACTGCTGAAGGCAGGCCTTCTCACAGCCACCCAGGGAGGGGGTGGCAGCACAGTCGTCCCCACTGCACAGATGAAGGGAGCGGGGACGGAAGGTGACTCGCTCGGGGCCTCGCAGCTGTGGCTCACGTGGCAGTTGGGTGTGCTTACCACCCCAGCTCCCCAGCTCACTGCGGCCTGTCGGGGACCACGAGAAGGTCCAGCCTGACCCCTGCCCCACCCTCTCTCAGTCCCCCCCCTACAGCTCGGGGAGCTATGACTCCATCAAGACCGAGGTCAGTGGCTGCCCCGAGGACCTGACTGTGGGCCGGGCTCCCGCAGCAGACGACGACGACGATGACCACGACGACCACGAGGACAACGACAAGATGAACGACTCTGAGGGCATGGACCCTGAGCGCCTCAAGGCCTTCAACGTGAGCGCCAGCGAGGGGCCGGCGGGGAGGGGGTGGCAGCCAGGGCCAGCCCTTCCCACAGCCCCTCTCCCCCACAGATGTTCGTGCGTCTCTTTGTGGACGAGAACCTGGACCGCATGGTGCCCATCTCCAAGCAGCCCAAGGAGAAGATCCAGGCCATCATCGAGTCCTGCAGCCGGCAGTTCCCCGAGTTCCAGGAGCGGGCCCGCAAGCGCATCCGCACGTACCTCAAGTCCTGCCGGCGCATGAAGAAGAACGGCATGGAGATGGTGAGCCCTCCTGCCCGCCGGGCCCTCCCCTGCCTGCCACCACCCCCGGCCACTTACCCGTCGCCCGTCCAGTGTCCTAGAGGCAGACACCACGATCCCCGCTGCAGAGTGGGGAGCTGAGGTCCGGAAAGACGGCACAGCTCCATAGATAACAGCACTGAAGCCCGAACCCCAGCCCTGCCCCAGCCACCTCTAGGGCAGGGACTCTGTGTGAGACCAACCCCGCTCTGTCCCCGCCCTGCCCGCAGACCAGACCCACGCCTCCCCACTTGACCTCGGCCATGGCCGAGAACATCCTGGCCGCCGCCTGTGAGAGCGAGACGAGAAAGGCAGCCAAAAGGATGCGCCTGGAAATCTACCAGCCCTCACAGGTACCTGCCCGCCGCCGGCCACTCTCACGGGGTTGCTCCCAGGCAGGGGCACATCAGCCATTCCAGACACTGGGCCCCCGAGAGCAGAGGGACCAGGGGGAGCAGTTCCCGGAGGGTGGCGGAGGCCCGGAGAGGGCAGCAGTGATGGGTGGCGTGGGGAAGAGCCTGCCACTGAGGCCCTGCAGACCCAGGAAGGGCATCTGGGCTCCACCCCGAGCCCAAGGGCCCTGGGTGGGTCCTCAGCGGAGCAGAAACAGATCCCGTCTGCTCCACAGAGAGGTGCACAGAGCAGGGACGCCATGGGCACCACAGCCAGAGGGAGGAAGCAGTGCTGCGGGACACGGCACTAGGTTCCAGGAATTCTGGGGCCACGGTCTCCGTCCACCCCATCCAGGGACAGGGGCCAGGGCCTGCTGCCCCTTTGGCTCCCCAGCGCCTCCCTCCCCTCCACAGGACGAGCCCATCGCCCTGGACAAGCAGCACTCCCGGGACTCCTCAGCCATCACCCACTCCACCTACTCACTGCCAGCCTCCTCCTACTCCCAGGACCCCGTGTATGTCAATGGCGGCCTCAACTACAGTTACCGCGGCTACGGGGCCTTGGGCAGCAACCTGCAGCCCCCTGCCTCCCTGCAAACAGGAAATCACAGTAACGGTGAGTGCGAGTGCGGGAGACTTGCAGCCTTGCGGGGGCGGAGGGGTGGGGAGTGACTCCTCCTCAGCACAGGGACCCTCCCCATCTCATAGCCTCAGCCAGTCTTTAGAAAGGAAACCAAGGAAAACTTACCCTGATTATAGCCGAACTGCCTGCTCCCTCCTCTATGGGCTCCAAGGCGGCCTGTTTCGCCCATTGCGCTGGGGGCCTCTCTCTGGTTCTGCTCACCCTGGTGGCCTCTGTGAGCTAAGCACCGAGTGCGTCCAGCCAAGGCCCCCCGCTTCCCCAAGATGAATCCTCCCCACACCCTCTCTCACCCACACTGACCAAGGCTCAGTGTGGTGGGCGGAGCCAGGACTTGGTCCAGCCTGGCCCAGTTCAGGACCCCCCTTCCGAGGTGAAGGATCGTAGGCTCCAATGCAGGGCCCCCACCTTGTCCCACCTAGGTTGTCTGGGCCGTGACTGCCCTGGGGGCTCCCCGGGACTAGACACAGACCAGTATGGGAGAAGGCTAGGTGCTGCCCCGAGCCAGGTCTGGAGTGGAGACCCCAGACCCATTCACTCGAACCTGGGGGGGTGGGTATGGCAGGGCAGTGGCAGGTCCCTGTGGTGGGAAACAGCCTGATGGCCTCAGGTAGCTGGAGGGGACGACTGGGGTGATCTCTTGGGCCCAGCCCTTGGATTCTGTTGTCTGCAGTAGGAGGCACTGAGAGATTTTAAAGAGAGGAGGCTGTGAATTGTGCTCCCTGTGCCCCCGTGATGACATGGGCACGGCAGGGAGGGTCAGAGGGGCAGGAAGAGCTGAGGTGTCACCAGATTGCTGCTTGAGGAGTAATTGGAGACAGCCACCACCCACAAACAAGGGACCCCTGGTGCCAGGTCTTGGTTGAACGTGCCTGACAATTCCTTTCAAGCCCTTGGCTGCAGGAGACCCTGGGTGCCCCTGGGCAGCGAGGGAGGGCCTGGTCCCTCCCCATGGCAGAAAGCCCAGGTGCCCTCCACTCACCTTGACCCCCCCCCCCACCAGGAAGTGCGTGCAGGGCCCCGGTAGAGTCCTGCCTGGGCTTAACTCCTCATCCCTTCCTAATGCCTCTTAGCCTGAAAACTAGAGGCTGCCTGGCCCTAATCCTTGAGACGGAACGGCTGTCCAGGCAGGCTGCCTTCCTTCCAGAAAGAAAAGCCATCCGACGGCCCTGCTTACTGAGGACCCTGCTACTGTGTGTGAAGACAGGCCCCAGGTCAGGGAGGCTAAAACCCCTCACTGTGCTTTGGGAGTCTGGGGCCCACTCCTTCCCCGGCAGCAGGGTCAGGATCTGTCTCAGGGCTGCAGCTGTGGGGCTGCCCCTGCCACTTGAGGGCACTGGGCCACCGGCCGCACTCCCGCCCTGCTCTCACCTGCAGGAGCGGCCCCAAGGGAGGCCCCGGGCTCTGCCCCTGTACCTCCCCGAGCCTTAGTCTCCGTGTGAGCACCCTGGTTCCTTGAAGGTGGGTGCTGAGGTCACCAAGACAGGTCTGCTCAGTCGCTCCTCACCTCAGGCAGTGTGTCCCGTGGGCCTGGGGCTGGAGTCGAGGAATTGGAGGAAAGCGACTCGCAGCCCTGCCCGTGGCAGCCCTCTAAATGACTGTTGTCCTTTGGCACCGGGCTTGGGCAGCCATCCGAGTGGCTCCGAGCACCTCCCTCCGCTCCTCGGGTTGTCATCTGGAGACGTGCATTCGCTTACATAGAACTGGGCTCTGCCCGCCTTGTCTGGTGCGTGGGGCGCACATGCGGTCCCCCCCGCCCCCGGTAACCTGAACATCCTCCTGTAACTGGAGCCTGAGCAAGGACAGCTCCAGATCAGATTGGCCACAGGAAACAGGGACATTCTCCTCTCTGGTCTGCGGCGAAAGCCCAGGAGAGATGAGGGCAGCTCTGGGCACAGGGGTGAAGAGGACAAGACTTGGGGACAGAGGGGGGTGGAGTGCAGGGTCAGTTACTGCCCTTGGCAGATGCTCCTGCCCTCCTCTGCCGTCCTCCAGCACTGTCCGCAGGGGCCCGGGAGCTGCCCCCCACGTCCCTTTCCTCTCTGGGTGCAGCCAGCAGAGGCCCCCCCCACTCCTCCTGGCCTGTCTCCCTGAGCCACCACCATGGGCGACTGTGACCCGCATGGCTGTTATTTCCAGCAAGTCACAGACCCACTCCTCCCTCCTGGTGGCCGTGCTGATGGACCTAACTGTGCCCTTGATCCCAGTTCCAAGGATGTTCCTCAGCCAGCTCCCAGGACCTCCTCCCTGACATCCATTTTCTCTGGAGAGAAATAATCCCACGTGGCAAACTGTCCCATCTTTGACTTCAGCCTCCTTCCCCATTTGGGGTCTGCACCAGCACCATTTAGCAGCAGCCTAGTTCCCATCACTCCTCTCAAGATGTTACTTCTGGGCTAGACGTCCCCAGTGACGACAGCCTGTCCGTCTCTCTCACAGCGGCATAAAAACTGCCACTGTAAACTTGGGGACTGACATTGCTCTCAGAACTGCGAGGTGGTGGGGCCAGGGCCCACCTCGTTGGGCCAGAGTCGGCCTCCGTGAGGAAGCTCCAGCTCCCGCAGCCCCAGACCCTCCTCACTTCTTGGCCGTTTTCTTACTGAACACCTCAAAAAGGTGTTTCACATTCCAGGAGCTTCCACGTCTCCTGAGAGCCCATTCAGAAAGCCTGACACCCATCTTTCGGTGTGGCCTCAGCAGGCTGAGACCCCTGCCGTGCTGAGGGCTCCTCGGGAGTTCTGGCCCCGCCCACAACAGTCTCCTTATGTTGCAGGGGACACCTAGGCTCAGGGACGTTAAATGGCCCGAGTCCAGGCCTGCCTGGCTTTGAAGCCAGTGGCCCACCCTGCAGACCTGCGAGAAGACCTGGTGGGCCCCTAGGGTGTTTCAGAAGCTGTCAGGCTCGCTCTCTGCTGCAGAGGGGTTTCTCGAGACGGCACTTCTGGGTCCTGTCCCAACCACTCTGACCCTTACACGCCCATCTTGCCTTCGGTCCTGTCCTGGCGTGAACCTGCCCTCACGGGAGCACAAAAGACCTCCCCAAAGGCTGGAGGATGGGGTGGGGGCGGGATCCAAGGTGCCGTGGCCCCTCAGAGCCAGGCTTAACGTTCCCAGCCCCCCCTGCAGCTGTCCCCACAGCCCAGCAGGGCAGCGTACCTTTCCTGCTTCTCTCCAGCTGGACAGAAGCCCCCAGCTTTCTGAACACACAGGCACGTGCACACGGGTGTGTGTTTCCCTGGTCTTCTGCGGCTCCACTCCGGACCCCAGGGACTGCACCCTCTGCCCACCCGCAGTATCCCGACCACCACCTCTGCTGACGGCACCCCGTTTGGGGAGGACCGCATACACAACTGTGCCTCCACCAGACATGCCGACAGCCCTTCTTCTGGGCCACCATCAGCTCCCGTTGAAGCTCTGCGTACCACGCCAGGGAGTCAGGAGTGTCTTTGCTTGCAGGCCGCCCCCTCACTTGGAGACCAGAGCCCAGCTGCTTGCCTGTTGAGGGAACAACGTCCACCTGACGGTCCTCAGAAAGGAGCGGAGGTGTGACTGGGGCCAGGGAGCCCTGTTCTTTGCCTGGTGCCAAACCCCATGCCCTTGTCACGTGTCACCTTGCTCTGAACACAGAATCGTGTGTACATGTGATCTTGGTTAAACCTCTTGACCACCAGGCCTCAGTTTCTCCCACCTGTCACATGGTGACAACAGGTTTCCGTCCTTGCAGGACCACCCTGAAGGTTAATGGCAACCCCATGTCGCTATGCTGCACCAGGCTGCAGTCTAGGCACTAGAGCACAACTGTCAAAATAGACGAGGGCCTCAGGCCCGAGTGTCTGACCCACACACAGCAGGCCCCCAGGACAACAAAGGATGACAGCACCTCCCGGGTGCCATGAAAGGTGTCCACTCCACCTCACCCTCCCTCTCCCTGTCCGCAGGGCCCACGGACCTCAGCATGAAAGGCGGGGCCTCCACGGCCTCCACCACGCCCACGCCCACACCCTCCAGCAACAGCACCAGCAGGACCATGCCCACCGCCCAGCTCAGCCCGACGGAGATCAGTGCCGTGCGGCAGCTCATCGCCGGCTACCGAGAGTCCGCTGCCTTCCTGCTGCGCTCCGCAGACGAACTGGAAAACCTCATTTTGCAGCAGAACTGACCCCAGCGGCACCTGGAGTGCACTGCCCTAGGGAAGGGGGCTGCCCCGCCCGGACCCGGCTTCCTGCCTCACCAGTTGGTACACTCTGCTGTCTGAAAGAGGTGGGATCCAAAAGAGCTGTTTCTAGCCACACTCCAAGCACCTGAGACTTTGGGCACAAGGACACTTTTTTTTGGAACCTCACCACACGGGTGCTCTGACCTGCTTGGAAGAGGCCAGTGGGGCAGCTGTGGAAGGGCCGGGCTCCCCCGACAGGGTGCTGGGGCCGCAGCTCTGTTTAGTATCATCTTCGTGGACCCTGATGTTAGAACCCCACTCCCAGATAATTACCTTTCAAGTCTTAGGTGAGCGGAATTGCATATTTATTGAGAAAAACAAAGTGGACCCTTTCTTCCTCTCCCCTTAGTAATTTATTTTTCTGAAAATGGATTCTTTTGTGTTTGTACAGATTGCCAGTCTGTGTCTGTCTGATCAGAAGGATGTCTCCCTGTGACCTAACATTCCATATCACTACACTGGCGCGGGCGGGGCCGGCGGGGTGGGGCTGTGGCGGGGCAGGCGCCAGGTGGGCTGTCCCTCTGTGCACCCGGCACCACCAAGCAGGAGGACCTCACCCACACCCACTGCAAAGCAAAGACAAACACACGGCCCCCCTACCCCAACTCCACAGAAGCCCCAGCCATGGCCACCAGTAGTCTACCTCACACTCCAGCGGGGGCTTTTTCCAGGACGCGCCCTGAGCCTGATCTGAATGGCTGTCTGCCAACTCCCCCCGACAGTGTGGTCTGCCTGGGAGGTAGTCCAGATGGGTGGCAGGAGCAGCTGGAGCCCACAGAAGGACCCAGCCCTGGCCCTCGCCCCCAGGGAGTCTGGCTGACCCAGCCTCTCGCAGACCCAGGGCTCTCAGACACCTGCTGGGAAGCACTGGCTTCTGCAGGGTGAGCCCCTGGCTGGCAGGCAGCCACTCAACAGGAAAGGCAGCTGTGAACTCCCAGGTGGACTTGGGCTCCCATGCCCTGCCCCTGTGGCTGAAATAAAGGAACCGTCAACAACTGGAGAAGCCACTTGCTTTCTCCTAAGACCAGCCCTTCTGGAGGGACCAGTCCTGGAAGAAACCCATAATGCCTGGAGTGTGAAAGGGGGCAAACAGTTAAGGCTGGCCTGGTTTCCTTCCTCCCAATAGGCACTTCCTCTTGCTCAGTGCAATACCTACCAGTGCTGCTAAAACCAGGGATTTGCCCAGACCTCAGAAGGCCCACAGGGCCTCTCCGTGCAACACTCCGTAGCCATGACGGCAGCCCTCTGCTGCCTGCCCCTGCCTGGAGCTGGCAGAAGCCCTCTGTTGCCTTTCCTCCCTCAGAGCAAAGAGGCCCCAGGGGAGCCGGGGCCGAGTCCACCCTAGGACGGCTACTGAGAGCCACCCGACCCCAGAGCAGGCACCCTTTCTCAAACCAGCTTCTCTGCAGCCAACTGCCTCCTGGCACTGTGGCACACCACACTCAGGAGGGCCGGAGATGGGGCTCCAGCGTGGGTGTCCCACCCTGCCTTGGGTCCAGAAACTCGGAAAGGTAGGGTGCCCCACTCTGCTTACTTCCAGCCCCTAGAGGTTGGGGGTGGTCTTTTTTTAATCTCTCAAGTGGCCTCCACACCCCATCCCACCACACCACCTCTGCCTTCCATCTGACCCATCCGCAGGCCCCTGGTCAGGGCCGAGACACCCAAAACTCCCCCTTAGCACAGCACAAACTCCAGTGCCCAAGGCCTCCCCCGCACCCCTGCCATCCGCACGTCCATCCACCCCCTGCTCAGTACACTCCCTGAATTTGAATTTGTGTAAATATTTATTTTTGTGTGTGAACAATATGACAAAGTAATCGGTAGATCTTTTGCAAAATGTTACCCCAGGCAATTTGTGAGATCTTAATGTTGAAAAACTGGCAGAGACAATCGCCGCCTTAGAATCCTTGGTTATCAATTGCTTAACATGTCATCTCTCCCCGCAGAGGCAGTACCCAAGCCAGACAGGAGTGGTTTGCTTTTCTTGACAGGAGTGAGGAGGACTGGGCAAGGGGCTCCCGCCACCACCACACCAGGGACTGTGTCTAACGATCACATAAGCTACAGCTTCTAGTCGTGTTTTTCTGAGTTCAGGCTGCCCTCACTGACCACCTTCAGCCGACCTAATGCTGCAGTGAGCGCGGAGGTTCCATGTGTTTCTAGAGAAAGGAAAGGGGCGCCGGTGGCTCGAGTCCCCGGAGGCTGCCAGCAGCCCCTCCAGGACTGGCTCCAAGTGGGGCCCTTCCCACTGAAGCGACGCCGGGAGCCCCGGAGACGGCGGCATCAGGAGCAAGTTACTATGTGGAAACAGGATTCCATTAGCTAGTTCAGTCAGGGAACTTGTTCTGTTTGGTTTTTGTTTTCAAAGATGCAGCTTCAACCTCATCCCTCTCCTCCCGACTTGGAGAGCACCCAAGGGCTGGTTCTGCTGACCCTCACCCCCACCGTCACCCCAGAGACGGCCTTCTCCCAAAGCCCTGCCCCACAACCACTTAGAATTCTCAAGGAGGGAGGGCCTCAGGGCACAAATGAGTCACTTGGGATCCAAAGTTTAAAAGGTGAGAGCAGAACACACCAATCCCCAGTTCCAGAGTCTTCGCCTGGGGCTGACCCTGAGAGAAGGGCGGACCCCAGAGACTGGGGACTGGCCTCGGCGGCAGGTCGCCCAGTGGACCAGCAGCAGTGCGATGCGCCTGAAGTCGCTTGCCCTCTTCCCTCGTGCAGACGGACAGTGTACATCCGAGACAGCATGGAAGTGGGGCCAGGTGGGGGCTCGGCGGGTTTTAGAGGGTTTCAAACAGGTGGATCCCAGCCATCCCTATTCCCAAGGGCCACTTACGACTCCAGGGTGGTTACAGGATTAACTACCAGTTCATTTTCAAAATGCTGCTTTGAACTCAGAGGGTTGATACATTTAATTTGTAATTTTTTGTAAAACTTTTTACAAGATAGTAAAGTATTTCACCAGAATACCAGTTTCAATCCGTCCATGGTCTGATTTTTATATAATTTAGTGGTGCTTTAGAAACTTTGTTTTTGTTGTTTCTGGGCTAAACAGCTCGATCTTTTTTCGCCTGTATCTACCTAAGACCAATGTGAACCTTTGTATTTTTGCTCCTAATTTTGGACTCAGTGAAAGTGTACTGTTTACATGTACAGATGCCCCGGTCCCTGTGTGTTCTGCAAGACTCGCTCTTGAGGGGGAAGGTGCACCTCACTAAGCTCATCTGCTTAGCAAAGCCACAAAACAAAACCTCTCACTTTTTAACCTATGTTTCCACCTAAAAACAAAGACGAAAACCCTATACCACATGGAAGTCAGATTTACTGAAAAACACTTTTCTAAGCTCAGAAAAATCTCCAGGCAGCCCATGGCCCACGTGTGTCTACCATGTGGTCCACTGAGAAGCAGGGGTCGGAACAGAGACCTCCCGCGGCCGGCGGTGGGTGACTGCGCGGGCAGATGACCAGTGAAAGCAGGACTTCGCTGCAGAGCTGTGGGACGGACACAGTTCTGGCAGCCTGACCTGTGACCTTCAGGGTCAAGCCACCCAGGATTTAGGGACAACCCAAGGTCATCAGTCCTCTGGCATAACTCAGACAGGTTTTGGAATATCGTGAGTTCACTATCTGAGGCGGGATTTTAAGACTCTCCAGTGCAGACGGCACCAGCCCTTCTTCAGGGTTCAAGACATCACCTCTGGGGACGGGCAGGGGATTCCAGATGATAAGCATATGGCACTTAAGGCAAACAGTGGATGGCACCAACTTTTAAAGGTGACTCTTTAGTACTTATCAATGGCTTCATCTCTAAATTATATTTTTACAGATATGCACCTATGCAACTTAATGTGGCTCTTCTAAGCAGGTGAGGACTTCCTCTTCAATGCTCTATAAAAATTCTTTGTGTTCTATATAGTGAGTTTTTCCAGTAAATGTGGCTTACTATTTTAATTCTTAGACTGTGTCTTCTCTATGTGATGCAACTAAATTCTGTTTCGTTTGTGGAATGACTAGCACAGGCCAACTCCCTCTCCCCTCACTTAACAAAAGACCAATGAGCTGTTAATTGAGCTGTTATCTCCATGGTATTACTTGCTAAATGCACTGATTTCATAAGTATGTGGAATCCTTTTCTTTTGAATCTGTATATCATATATAAGACTGAATCTACTTAATAAACACTGAATAACAAACCGAATGCTTTATTTCCACCGTGTCCTCTAAGCAGCCGCTCTGCCAACCACACCTCTTCCTCCCAGATCCAGTTTGGCTCCTCGACCGCTTTCTACCAGCAGGTTCCGCCTTTCCTCCTCGCCGTAGAGCTAGCACACAGGAGGTCCTCGGTAACTTTCCTGGAACTAATGAATTTGTCATCTCTCTCCCTGGCGCTCACCAAGCGCTCGGGGGGGGGGGGGGGCACCGTGTCGAAACCCTGCAGTCCCCTTCCCAAAGAGGTGCGCTTGCCTCCACTTACAGATGAGTTAGTTGGCAGGGGTGCAAGGGCGGCTCCCCTAAATTCAGACAGTGATCCAGCCCTTTCCCTGCAAACTACACCCTTCCCGCTCCCGTCACCCCAGCGTGCAGCTCTTCATCAGACACAAACTGAACTCACCTACCTACCAGTCCTCAAATACCGTCCTGGAAAACTGCATCCCTGGTCCTGAACCTTCACTCGCTGACATCCCGTTGGGCCCAAATTCCCGGATCCCACCGTGAAGGAAACGAGGGCTCTTTGCCCGCAGACGTTTACTTGTGCACTGATGTTTTTTTCATCCTACATGCATATCATTTAGGTTCAACTTGAAAAGAAAGCTCATGGGAATATGGGCAGGAACAAAATTGATCATCACAAGTTTAAAAACAATTTTGACCATGTGAGCTAAATGCAAAAATACAAGTTTTACTGCTACACACAGACACTACATGAAGGCTGTTTTCAAAACATTCGTTTTTGGAATGGCAGGAGAAACTCTTTAAAATATAGATTCCATGCAGCTGCCAAGTATGTAAGCAAAAGGAGAGGGGCCAACAGTTTGAAGCCACTGCACCCAGAGAATGTACTCTGGGGCTAAGCTTTGCAAGGACAGTAGCAAGTAGACACCTGCGCACCCTATCTTTTCACATGCACGTGGCAATCACAAGCAGTGACTCCTCAGTACTACACATCTGTCCTACTGAATCTACTGCCACTGAGAATCACCAAGGGACCATAAACCCCCACAACCTGGGACAATACATGCAGAATCCAAAGCGGCCACACGCAGACTGAGCCAGTGAAGTGGGACAGCGCTTACCTCGGGTGGAACACTGCAGCTCCAAGAAGCCGGAGGAGGACAGAGAAGCGCTGCTTGATCCCCATCTGGCGTCTTCCGTGGAGCTCCCGACCACTGCTGCTAAGTGTACAGCACATCAAATGGGAATGCCCCCCTCCCCCGCCCAGAACAGGGAAGTCAAATTCACACAGTGACCAAACAGGCAACCTTCATTCACTTCATTCAGTGATGGGCGGGGAAGACCATGCACGTCACTGCATTTTTAAGATAATTTAAAATGCACCAGGGAAGCTTAGTAGTTACAGAAAACCTAAGAATCCTTTGCAAAGCCACTTCTCCCCAACTTGATCTTCCATATAAACCCAGATTAGCTTTATCATCAGTCAGGGTGCTCCTGAATGACGGCCCCAGCCGCCCGCAGAGCTCTCGCGCCATCTGAATGAGTATGCACGACCTATGTGCACGTGGATTCCTGCAGGGGGAGGGCTGAGACCTCCTGTCAGGCTCTCAAAGGAGCCTGTTCCCTGAAAGGCCAAGAGCCACTGCACTGACAGCTGTTATTTGTTACTAAAAAAAAAAAACAAAACAAAAAACACGCTTCTGTGTACATCTTTTGGTAGGGATGTTCGTTCCAAGCTTTCAAATTGATGCAGAGATGAGAAGCAGCAAAGGGCACTGTCAAGCTTTGGTTTCAATCTTCAGTCTCTAAGGCCACAAAGCGCACCCTCTGTTACTTTACGGCACCCGTACCCAAGGGCAACACAGTCTGTACCACCTCCTCTCAGGGCACAGCGCGGGCAGACGCTGGGCCCCCTGAGGCCCCCGATGTAGAAGGGCTACTCTATTAAGCACATGCACCCCTCTCAAGCAGGGTCTGACTTCCCCAAGAGCAGGTTGGACATGAAGCAAACGAACACCTCTACAGGCAAGATACTATTTTCATATTCCGCAACATTAGGTTTCCTCGTCCTTTGGACGGCAAGTACAATGTCTCCCCTATCACTCAGTCTCCAAACTCTGCACTGTGCATTCAACACTGCAGCGTGAGGCCACAAGCCAGAGACATTCCCTTAGACGCCCGCACCTCCACAGCTCCTCTTTGGGGTGAGGGTCAAGCAGGTGAGTTGACAGGAGCCATACAGATTTCTACTGTAAATTTATGTAGCAGTTGTCTGGCTTGGGGCACACTGACAGTCTGGAGTACTTCCTGTGAGCGAGGCCCTAACAACTCTATGAAGTAGGAACTACTGTCTCCCCTCAGCAGCAAGGTTGGCAGGGCGGCTGAGTAACCCAACCACAGCAGCGGTGGCTGCAGGGCCTGCCCTCCAGCCCGCCACACCATTCTGCCTCCCCAGTGAGATCACCTCTGGATCCTAATAGATTCTAAACTCCCGCAGACTGCGTGGACCAATTCTGCGACACAAAGGCACACCTACACATCCTCACCACCAGGTGGCTGCCCAGTCACCACGGAGCCCAACCAGAACATCTCCAACTGCACCGGTAACAGCAGAACCACAAAACTGCAGCCCGAACTGCCCCCAACGGTGTCCCACTGCACAAAGCCTGTTTTCTCCAGTTCACAGGAAACAAGTTAACGGATCCTTCTCTTAACTTGTCTTCACTTCCCATCATTTTTTAAACTTTTGGCGTATTTATGTACTTAGATCCTGCCAAGCAAAAATCATGTATTTAAGTGCTCCGGATAAGCCTGAGGACTAAGAAGTCAACCCCTGCAGGCTGGCATGCACTCAGCCTCACTTAAGCAGCGTCAGACCCCACCTTGTGCCAACTCCTCCCTTGCTGCTGCTGGCTGCTGCACAGAGGCGCTGTGTTTATGGCTTTTCAAGGTCGGAACTGTTCACCCTCCCCACAGATCATCAGCCATTAGGAAGCTCTTGGGCAATCTCAGTCTCATGGAGGCAGCTGAGATGAGCATCCTTATCACTTTAATTTCTGCTTTCCAGTGCACACCGCGGGAAAGTTCGCCACGTCACGCAGAGTCTAAAGACCTGTGAAACTGACAAGTTGTGCTTTTAGGTCTCACCGCACAGAAGCGCTCCTTCCATCATGAGCCCCAGAGCCAAGGTGAGTGAGCTGGCACTTGCCCCTTGAATGCTGCTCCTACAATCCAGCCTGACCTTCCTTCCCGCCGCATGGGGCAGCCACAGAAGATGACCAAGACCACAGCACAGGTTGTACAGGTTTATTTTTCCAATACCACAAGAGACATACAAGAGCAGTGCTTTCCCTGGGCAGCCCCACGGACCAGACCAGTTGCGAACTGTGGCCCCAAAGGTCACAGTAGAAGGAAGAAGAGGATCAAACACACTTGGGCCTCTGCTCCCTGTCTTTGGTAAACAGACTCTTGAAATTGACAACTTGGATTTGGCCAATACTGCATTTAAATCACCACTGCATTGCCAACTTCTCACTCAGGCTTCAGATGACAAGAATGCCGCATTGGATGAAGTGGGGAAAAAATAAAAATAAAAAAGACCTCTCAGATGAAATGAGATCTGCTGCAGTCACACTGATTTTGTACTTCACACAGACGCGCTCACACAGGGAAGCTGAAGTTAAACAAGGGCTCTCAACTCAGCAACAAGTTGAGGTACAAGAAATAAGGCAGGAAGCAGGGTGAGGAAGGACAACTACGGACACATCCATTTGTTAGAAATATGTTAGGAGAGAGGCAGGCAGCAGGCCTGGCTGTTTCTTCCCCAACCTGCTGTCAAAAGTATGTCATAAGCAGCCCTGTGGCCCTGTGGCCCCAGGAGAGCACGGTCCCAGGTATTGCTGACAGGCGCTGGCCCTGGAGAGCTAGGTCTAGAAGGCCCATCTCAGGGCTGCCCAGGGCACTCACCCTTGAATTCAGAAGCACTTAACACTGGTGGTGGTGATTTGTCCCATATGGCAGTGAACAGCCAATGAAGACGGGAAGAGAGATGTGAGGAGCAAGACGCATTTTCTCAGTAGCGGGCAGGCAGGCCGACTGCGGCTCTGCAGGCTGTGGCAGGCCCAGCAGGTAACCCCTGACAAGGCACCGGACCGCCCTGGCAGGTCACAAGTCACTCACTCCACCCGCAGGTCGGGCAGCACAGCATGCAGTGGCTCTGACACAGGTGGAGAAAAGTCTATTACACCATTTTAATGCAATGATGCCCAAGACGTAAAGTAAGGGAGAGACGTTCATGTTCTCTGTACAATACATCCATTTACAGAATCGGCCAGTACTGTGTACAACATATAAATACATGATAAAACATTAGAGGTGCATAGAGCATACTTACAGAAGCCCAAAAATTCACTTTATACATCCAAGAATAAAGAGTTAAAAATATAAAAATAAGAAACACACACTGCTTTGAAATGTAAAATGACTTTCACATACACAGGTGCGTGGAGATGCCCGCTCCCATGAGTCCAAAGTGACGAGGTGGGTGTCAGGCAGAGGCATTCACCTGCCGAACATCTGGACATCTGACTCACGAGGTCTACAGATGGCATTTTCAGACAGACAGCCTTATGCCCGACCCCATTGTCCAAGCAGGTCTATTCAAGGTTCCAAAAAGCTCTTGTGGGCCAGTGGATTGTAATGAGACAGCAAAGTCCCAAACTTGCTTCAGCAACAGAACCAAAGGTCAAAGGGCTCCATCAATTGGCATCAGGATGAACCTTAACCCTAAGGCCAGCAGGTACTTGAGCCCCCTGGTGGGCAATGCAGGGAGTTACCTTAGCCCTGGGCTGGTTCTTCCCCAACCATCAGCTCTCCCAGTGGCATAAGGAAAGGAGGAGGAGAGGGAGCAGTGGAAGACTGACATTTCTACTTAGTCAGGGTAGGTTAGTTCCCGCCATGGAGAACACAACCTTCCTTCTTCAGTTTCAAGTCCCTCTGGGTGTCAGGCAGGCTCCCCACACTGCACCAGGCTCAAACTGTCTACACGAAGGCTCAGGTGGCCGGTTGGGCTTGAGCAGCCCAACAAGTTGCCCTGTGGGAAACCCCTCCAACAAGACGGGAAGGTTGGTAAGTGACAGAGAGGGCCTTTAGCACTATAAATTTTAGGGAGAAGCAAGAGCGCTCCTGCCTCAAGAGACAGAGTCTATATATCAATGATATTCTGTATACAGATTTAAGATCAATCATTATCAAAATACACACACTAAATATACAACTTTTCCAATGGCCATAATTTATTATCTCACCACAAGGCACAATACACAGAGCTTTGAGGGTCCAATACAGTCATCGTGACAGAATGCACCACAGCCCTGGCACATGATCATGGCTTTCAGGCTGCACGCACACTGGAGCGAGATGCTCTCCACTGTGCTGCTGTCGGTGAACATTTGCAAGGAAAGTGATGCACTGTGGCTCGCACCGAAGTTAGCTTTGTGGCTCAGCTGCACCACACTTCCAGCAAGGCCTTTGGGAAAGGTTGGGGAGCTGGAGGAATAATTAAAGCTGGTGGAACTTAGCTGGAGTTTGGATAGCTTCCCATAAAATGCCTGTTTGATGTTGAGTTGGGAGGGGATAGAAGAAGGCTCCAGAGGCTGACCGAGCCCTTTCCCAGGCTCTCGGGGCAATTTCCAGAAGGGCAGGTCAAGGACAAAGGGCACTGCCTGCAAGTGATCCACCAGATCCCGAGGACCAGGCCCGGCTGCGTTTCTGTTCTCTGCATTCGCCTTGAGAGGCACTCCCACAAAAGTCTTCTCGCTCTTGATGCTGCCAACAGAGGCAGGCGGTGGCTTTGGAGCCCAGTCCTCCTTGGCAGCCTGCACCCCACCAGACACAGACATTTTACTTGTCCCCAACTTCCTACTGGGAAAACCAGGAGGGGCATCAGCGGGCAGCGGTGTTGGCGCCACAGGCCGAGGGCACTGAAGGGCTGCCGCCAGGTTCCTAGAGCCAAAGAGCTTCTTCCCTTGGCCTCCGGCACTGTTCTGATCACCCAGAGCCCGACTTATCTGATCGGGACCCATGGAGACCACATTTGGAGATGAGAAACAAGGGGTTCTCGAGGTAGTGAGATTTCCTGGACTTTTGCCTGGGGAAGTATTTGAATTACTGCACTTGGGCAGATCACGGCCTTCCTTCTGTTCTTCAAAACTGAAAGCAGAGAACTGCTCTTTGGAATCCACTTCTCCTTTCCCAAAGGCAGCCATCAGATTTGTCACCGGATACAGGGAGTCTGAACTTGGGACCGTCTTGGAAATCTTTTCGGGCGTTCCTGGAGTCTGCGTAGCCTCCAGCCTGGCAACACGAGTGTTTGCTTCACGGCTGTCAGGGTTGTTCCCACCAAGCACACCACTGCTACTCCCAGCATCTCGCACTGATCCCATCTGCTGCTCTTTCACAAGTGGGAGTCTCGGGCATTCGGGTTTGCTGCCAGAGAGGGTTGGAGGAAGAACCTTCTCCAGGGGCAGGTTGCCCTGCAGTAACTGCATTACAAGCGGGTTAGTGGCCTCCACTGAGGACCCAGGCCTGCCCAGGGATGCAGGTCTCGGCTGGTACTCGGTACTGGCCAGCAGCAGGGAATCTGGGATTTTCTGGGGAATCGCACATACACGAGACACCCAGCTCCTGTCTGTCCTTGTAACCAGACTCTGGTCACCATTCACCTTGGAGAGAACGGCAGAGCGGTCCCAATCGTGTTTCTCTTTGTCCACCACTGAGGATCTCTTCATCACTGTGGCTTCACTGGGGTCGGCCTCACTGCTCTCCTCAGAGAGGTGGCCTTCAAAGTCAGAGGCTGTGTCTGTGGACTCGCCATGAGGACTCGGTGCTTCAGAGTCTCCATTGATTTTCAGCCTGTCACCGTCCACCTGTTGGCAGTTGCCTGTGCTGTCAATGCAGCCCCGAGATGTCACTGCCCAGAGTGAAGGACAATTGGGCAGATCTGGGCCCTCTTCAGCTGTCAACCCCTCAGGCAATGCAGGAATGAGGGGAGCTGCCTTCTCCCACTCCTCTCCAACCTGGGGCTCAACAGGGGGAACGTTCTCTTTGGATCCTGGTTCAGGCTGTCCTACTGCCTCCCCCGGTGACAGGCCAGGCATCCAAAAAGCAGCACCATCAGAGACGAGGACCTCAGTTTTCAAGTCTTCTTTTCTAGTAGCACTTTCCCTCATGGGTGGGCATGAGTCACCAAGTCTTGATTCATCATCAGATTGTCTGTCCTCTGGGCAGCCAGCCGATGATGATTCAGGGGTACAGCTGGGGGTCACATTCACAGGATCCTTCAGGGTTGCATTACTGTCACTGTCCAGAGCCTGGCCAGTTCTGTCTTCTAATACAACATCCCCCACCAAAGACTGAACAGGACCACTGTTGGTGGGGACAGTGGGTCCTTGCACCTCATTATCCCTTTCCCAAGAAGTGGTATCAGACTCACATTCAGTTCTAACATCTAAATGCAACGGAGGCTGCTCAACTGCTCTCTCAGGTGCTAGGGTTTTGGAGGAATATGGGGGCAAAGCCTGGCATGGCTGGTCCCCAGTGGGGGCGATGGGGAGTTGGGAGGCATCTTCAGGGCCACTTGTGTCTGGTGCCCTCTGTGGTGGGCAGCTCTCCTCCCCTCTGAGAGAGGCCACGGGCTCCCTCCTGGCTCTGGGTGCAGCAGTTCCAGCCTGGGTGTGCTCCTCATTTAGAGGACGAGGCGGCAGTAGTTGTGTTCGCTGTAGATCTGACGCACACTCTCCAGTGGTTCTTGGGGCTCCCCTGGGCTCAGGGTGGCCACGGGCCTCACCACCATCACCACTGCTGCTGCCTCTGCCACCTCCCTCATCGGTGGCCCTGCCGCCACCTCCACCCGGGCCACCCCCCCCTCCGATGGCAGTAGTGGCCGCCTCTCGATGGCAGTGGTGGCCTCTCGCCCCTCGGACCTGCAGAGCACGGGCTTTAATGTCTGCGAGGGTCCTGGCGCCAGTCCAGCCCCGGGAGGAGGACTCCGTGATGGGGACAATGCGGGGGCATATCTGGTAAGTGGGCTGACCTTTAACCACCCAGGGTGGTTTGATACGTGAAAGTTGTATCTGCAAAAGAAGAATTAGAAATCAGTTTTAATTGACTGGGTGTTTAGACCTAGGCACTGTAAAGCTAAATTGGGATTCTAATAGCTTAGGGGCTAAGGCCTAGACATTCAAATCATTTCCCTTAAAAATTAAATCGCCGTGGTCAAGCGCCTGTCCACAACACCACACGATTCCAAGAAGGTTCTGCTCAAAGGCTGGTATATGCTGCACTTCTAAATTTACTTACTGGTGGGACCACGTGAGCTACTATACAAAGACTCTACCACCACCTAAAAAAACGTTCACAACCCCACAGGAGTCTGACCTCTCGAGATAACTTCAGCAGAGCAAACAGACAAGTGCAGCAGGACAGAACCTCATTCCCCTGATCATCAAATCGGTCTCAAGAATGGCTCTCTCGCAGAGGGCTCTACACACCCACATAATCGACACAAGGGCCTGACAAAGGGGCTCCACAAATCTCCTGGCCCTCAAGGGGAAGGAGCCTCCTACCCGGATAGGCGGGACTTTGGGCTCCTCTTTGGTGGGCTGTGGCTTTTCGGAGTGAACACTTTCAATTGTGTTACGAAAGGACTGACGGTCTTCAAGCCGGGGCTTCTTTTCGGGAAAGGACGCAGAGGCTGCCTCCTCAAAGGACTTCCTCTTCTGATCCTTAGGTTCCTGATCAACAGTCTCCTGGTGCAAGCTGGGAATTCTGTCTGGAGAGGCAGAGGCCCGTGCCAGGTTGTCTGGATCGGCCTGGATCCGAGAAGCCCCAGTTTCTACTGCAAATCTGGGACCCTCGGGGTCAGGTGCTGCAGAGGATGCGCCGGGCAGGTGGGGACTGCCTGCCCCTGCCGAGTCAGTCTTAGCCTCCCCGTCCTTGTAGAGGGGCATGTCTGGTGCTGCAGACTGTGCATCTTTTATAATCCCTCCTTGGTCTAGCTCCTGTTTTTTGTACAGATTCCTTCTGGCTCTGGTTCGGAGATCTGGCCGAGAGCGTTTCTTGAAATGCCCGTCTCGCTGCCGGGTGGCCGGACCACGCTGTGGCCGTGCTGATTCACCTGAGACACGCAAGTCACTCTTGATTCCAGCCTCCTCTTGGCCCATGCTCTGCTGCAACAACTCTTCTCTGGTCAAACCCAATCTGCAAACCAAACACACACCATCAGTTACAGGGCAGAGAAGCCATGTCTATTTTTTTTTCTATGAATGACACACACCCAGATACTAGATATCTCGGAACAAATAAATCTGCAATGCATATAGCACTGACCACAGGAAAACCCCTGGTAGCTTCCCTATGAACGGCATTAGGCTACCCATCCAACCCAGAAGTATGCATGACTTTGTGTCTTTACCCCCCAAAAGCTGGACCAACACTCACAGCAACCAAGTGCCTTACTTCTGTCCATAGTAGTCCTCAAAGAATTTCTCTTTCCATTGTTCCACCTTCTTCTCCTTCTCCATTTCCTGTCGTATCCTGACTTGCATCTCATGAGTGAATTCACCTGGAGAGAGGTAACACTTTCTGAGCACATGCACTCAGGATACTCATGCATCTTATGGAAAGCAGCTCTACCTCCTCAGTTTTCAGTGACTTTGGTGAGTTTAGAGGTCTAGGGTTTTTTTTTTTTTTACCCTTGCTATCTTCACACTGGTTCCCGTCTCCTCCAAAGAATCTCTAACATCATGTTCTCACTCAGGACCGAACTAACATGCCTGTTACAAGGGAAATTCATTCTTCCCTAGAGTGATTAGTCATCAAACAGCAAGCAACACACTGTTCAAAAAGGCAAATCAAAAACCAACCGAACAAAAGAACCATTCTTACTTCCTGTGCAGAAAGAAGTTAACCTAGCAGGCCCGACTGTATACCCTTAGAAAGGCCTGCTTACACGGCTGGCCCTTGGCTGACATCTAGGAACCTGGGTTTGGGGAGGGTTCCCGCCCGCTAACTGATACGAATGGCTCACTGTGCCTGAACTGCTTCTGTAAACAAGACCGTTTATGACAAGCACCTGCTTTCCTTTGGGGAATCTGGAATTTGGGTATGTGCCAGGCACAAGCATGCTACATGATTAGCTCCCAATAAAACCCTGGGCACCAAGTCTTTAATAAGCTTGCCTGGTAGACTACATTTCACACGTGTTGTCACAATTCAGTGGTGGGGGAACTGAGTGCATCCCGTGTGACTCCACTGGGAGAGGACCTTGGAAACTTGCTCCTGGTTTCCCTGGACTTTACCCTGATCTTTTCCCTTTGCTGGTTTTGTTCTGCATTCTTTTGCTGTAATGAACCACAGCCTCGGAGACGACTATGCTGAGTGCTGTGAGTCCTCCTAATGAATCAATGAACCTGGAAGGTGTCTCAGGGACCTCTCAAGACACTCCCCTTGTTGCTTCCCCGAAAAATTACATTAGGAGAAGCTAACAATCACTCCAAGTTGACTATGTTTAAAATACAGCATCTAATGAAGATTAATGTGAAGTACAATGCCACGGTGCACTTTCTTACACCCATCCAGACAACACTGTATGCTTACTGCGGCGGGGGTGGGGGTGGGGGGGACACTGAACAATTTTAACAATGAAGAGGCAATGCAGATGGACACACACACAGCAGTGAAGCCCCAATACTCTGAGCCTTCTCCAGAGCTACAGAGCACACCAACACCTGTCATGTTTGTCAGGATTACGAGGAAAGCCTGCCTTATACTAAATATCCTTTGGTGAAAATGAGCATTTGAGTTTTAAATACCAGGAGACCAGTGACACCACCCATGGCAGGCACAGGCACCTCTCAAGACATCAGAGATGAGAACCTCTACTCACCATCAGCCAGGCGCTCCCGCCAACTCTGGGCTGCATGTGTGAAAAACTCATTATTCAGCGCACTGCTGCTGAGACGCAGCAGGCCATCTGTCCCCATCTAGAAGGATCAGGCAAATAATCCAATAAATAAAAAAAAAAACTTACAAAAGCAACAGGAGCCCAGAGAGAAGCAAAGAGGAGGTTACCTATCCGTACCTGTCTGTCCACTTCCGGCAGCAGGAAGAGGAGTTGCTGCTGAAAGTGGGATGGCAGGGCGTGGAAGGTCCGAGAGTTTATCAGGGCCCGGAGGTTGGTGTTGACAAGAATGGACCCAGGTGTCTCAAAATCTATCTCTTCCCCTCTGTTGCGCTTCATCTGACCTGTGATTTTTGAAGCAATAAAAAGCAAGGTATAGATTTGCAGCTTCTTAAACCAAAAAGCAAATGCTATCTGATGGGGAAAATCTCTGGTGGCAACAACCGAGCCACCCAGAACTCATCGGCACACAATATGCTCAACTATCAGTCCACCCGAACCTGCATGTCACAGTTATTCCTTCCACTGCCATCAACCCTGAGAGAGCACTTGGGCTTGCCTCCTCTCAGATGAGACTGTGCCAGGCTGTGTCACAGCCCGAAGAGGACACTCTTCCTCCAGAGAACCATGCAAGGGGCAGACTCTGACCTTCCCTCCAAAGCTGGAGAACAGGCTCCACAGTCAACTGGTGAAATGATGGAAGTGGTTTAAAGCAAATCGAGTGAGCATACTACGGGCAGATCTGCAGAAACCTCGTTGTAAATGCACTGAGAGGTATGAGCTCCGTGCAGGAAGGTACTAAGAGTTGTTTAAAGCCCACCGAAATGTCAATACCTCTCACAGAAGCCTCAGCAAATGTTACTTTTACTTTAAAAACAAAAAAACAAAAAAACAGAATAGAGACCTGTGAGACCTCAGATTTAGCAATGCTGATCAGTTGGAAAAGCAGACTTACTTCCCACTTGGGCAATGTTTTATTCTAATTTTCACAAGCCAAAATGAGTCCTCTTAATGGTTTCTTGTGACCCACTTACAAAAAGCCTGCACATGGGCTTTGAGATATAAATCCTGAAAGAGCCAACAGCATGCTGGCCTTGCAAGGAGCCCTACAGGGTGCGGGAGGTGCACACTACTGAGTGTGTCTGCATCTCCAGTCAGCTCAGGCTTCCATTCCACATGCTGACTGGGTTGTAGAAAGGGCACCTGACAGACTAAAATGCTGAGAACAAATGTGGCAGGACGTTATCAAAGAAAGAAAATGGATGTTGGAATTCTTCACTAAGAAGCTCAGAAGTAGTTTTCACTTCCTCAAACACTGACTGAACAGTGCCACCAAAGCAGGCACAGCCTAGGCCCTACAGGGACAGACAAGGAGCAATGTGGCACCATCTCTGCCCACAAGGAGTTCTCTCTCAGTCTAGCAGAGAAGATCATATGGAATAGGAAAAATGCAAGGTAAAAACCAACAAAAAATAGAGGCCACCCAAGATAAACTGCTAAAAGAAAAAGAGTAGACCTCATGTCACTTGGCTCGCGGGGCCCCCTTTTCAGGCAGAAAAACAAGTGCCAAGCCACTCACCTGTGGCTGGCTTCCGGAAGCCTCTCAGGAGCGGGGCAGGTTCCCGGGCGACCTCGGCCTGGCCACGAATAGCAGTGCTGCCCAGGGCCAGAGAGCCGCTGCTGCTGCTGGACAGGCTGCCACTCTCGCCATCGGCATGGCGGCCTGAGAACCCTGAAGGCACAGCATTCCACTGGTCAAAAGTATCACCCGCCACACCCATGTCTCCCAAACAAGCTTACTTCTCCCAGCTCTCCCTGAGATGCTACCAGCGATACTGGGTGCTTCCATGGCCCAGCCTTGGGCTGTGAGAGCTCAACACCTGATGGGCTGGCTTTAAAATATCACATGAGAATGCCAAACTGCTGTCTCAGTGTGTACAGCACTGCACCTTTTATAAGTACCTGCACTGCACACTCCTTCATTGAACCCTCACAACCTCCCTGTGAGGCAAATGGGAGGGCACAGCAGAGCCCAGCACTGGCACCTAGGTCAGGTCTCACTACCACAGTGTGCTACCTGCCAGAGGAGGGGCTCCTGACTCTACTGGCATCACACTACCTAGAGGTCAGAAACTGCTGCCAGAGGGAGGCAGGTGCCAGGACCTGAGGAAGGAGCACCACAATCAAGAGTTTACACATACCTGATGCAGATTCCACGTGGGCCCCGTTTACCTTCAGAGGAGTCAGGACAACTCGAGGCAACATCACCCCAGTCTTTTTCTTCTGCTTGTTTGCCTATATTCCCAGAGGGAATACAGAGAGTCTGAGTCACCTGCAGGGCCACAGCAGCAGTCCTCCTCAACTGCATCTCAACTCACTGTCTTGTAAAACCGAATTTGTATTCAACCAGCGTGGGCATATAACGCCGACAGCAGCACTGACTCTCATTGGGCCAGGTGCCAGCCCCTGTGCCATGTATCACCCAAGCTGAAAAGAATCTATCATTCCCATTTTACAGGTAAGGAATTTGCCCAAAGACTCAAAGCTAGTGAATGAAAAGGGCCATAATTCAAACCACTGACTTCCAGGCTCACGTTCTCCCCACTCTGCACTATGCTCTACTTCTCCCTGGATTATTCAGCCATGGTAAAGAAAAAAAAAAAACAAATCACGGCTCTCAGACCTAGGACCCACTTTTTCTATGACCCACTTTTAAAGGGTACTAACAGGTGGAGGTCAAACTGATTTTCTCTACTCTGCAAACACACCCACGCTAACCACAGGAAGGAAGAGTCCTATCTGTGCCTGGCCTCACTTATCCCCCAGCCTACTCACCAACTCTCCTCCCTACCTGTGAGGAAGCTCTGTAGCTGTCCCTGGGATTGGAAAGAGGCCGACTCTGAGATTCTGTAGAGCAGGATGCATTCGAAGATGTTTCATCAAGTGATACTGGAAGGGAAGGAAATAAGTCAGTCCTTAGCAACTGCTTATGACACTTCACCCACCTTGTTAAGGGCACTTACCATCATTTTCACCACTCACAGTGCTGGTTTCATTAGACCCACAGCTCTCCACGTCAGCTGTGTCCTCTGGCTCTTCTCCCTCCACTGCAGCCGGACTGCGAGACCACTGCAAGGCATCCTTCTGTGACGGCCAAGGGAAACTCAGGTGAGCAAAACCCTACAAGATCCTCCAAGCTCAGCAGTCACCTCTAAATGCATACTGCTTCTCCCTTCTAACCAGTCTTTCTCAGCAAGTTCTTTTCATACATATATCAAGAAAGTTAGATAAAACTTTGCATCCAATCATTCATTTTTAACATTTACGAGGTGCCTCCTATAAGTCACACCATGCTAGTTTGGGGGGGAGAGGGGAGTTACTGGGAGTGGGAAACAGGAACCTGCCCTCAAGGAGCTGAACGAAGTAGGGGAGAAAATCAAACCTACTCTACTACGAGGCACAGTGAGACAGGGGCACAGAGAAAAGGAGCTGCGAGCAGAAGGCATCTAAGTCATTCATTAAGTTGGAGGGAAGAGGGCATGCAGGACAGAAAGTAAGGAGCCGAATTTTAAAAGATGTTAGCTTAAAAAATTTTAAGTTAAATTAAAAAATAAAGAAACAAAAGGCGTTAACTAGTAGGCTAATGGGTTGGCAGTGGTGTGAAAGGAGGGAGTTCTAGACAATGGGACGAGCAAACGTGGAAGAGCATCCAAACTCAAAGAAACTGCGCGTTTCAGTAGGTGTGTAGGGAACTGGGTATGTGAGGAGGTTAGAGATCTCTCTAGCAAGAGGGCAGATAAGACTCGAGGGATTAAGATTCTGATTGTTCTGCAGTCTCTGTAGTCAGGGGAATGATTAGTTTTAGGAATTTCATTCTGCTAAGCGCGGGAAGTCTGGAGGCAGGAAGAAGAGCCAGACTATGACAGAAATGAAAATGCTGAAGAACCAGACCGAGTAAGACAGTGGAAACGAAGCTGGAGTGCAGACGAGGTCCCCGTTCCAAGTTTTCATCCAATAAATGTTTCTTCCAACAGAGGCTGCTGTAGAGTCTCAGAATTAAATTCCACCCATTCCCAAGGAAAACTCAGCAGCCACCTCACACCTCAAAACTAGGAAGGAGTATGAATGAATACTGGAGTTTGGAGAGAAGAGGAGCAGAGATCATGTGGGATGGGATGCCCTCTTCTTTGAATAAAAGTATGTGAAGAGGGTAGGTAAAATCATGGTTTTCTCTCTTACAAATATATCAAATTTATAAGGAAATCCACAAATATCTAACATCAATTTCATGGGTCCCTTTATCTACTATATTAAGTTTTTGTCAATTTATTTTCATTAATGTAACAGGCTTAAAGAAAACGGCTTTTTCTATCTTTATCTCTTTTCCCTACTGGCTGGAAATGCTCCTCAGAATCAAAAGCTAAAGAAAACTTTTAGTATTAAGCTTGCAATTACCTTATTTTTCAGACTGTAAGACACACTTATTCCCCCTCTCCCCATTTAGGAGGAATAATGATCGTTAGTGCTGCTGTTGAGTTCTGTTTACATTTACATTGGTGAAATATTATGTTGTTTATGTTATTAAATATTTACTTTTTTTGCTTCAAAATTTTTTTCCTATTTTCCTCCTCTGAAACCTAGGTGCATGCATCTTATGGTCTGAAAAATACTGCATGTTTATTAACTGCTACATTCTTGAAACGATGCAACAAATTTCTCTCTGGCCCCACAGGTAAACTAAGATAAACCACTCATTAATGAACAGAGGTGGTCTACTACATTGGCACAAGCAATCCCAAGGCTGTGGTTCTGGCAAAAGTGTGAGGAAATCATGCATACACTGTTGGTGGGACTGAAAATGGTGTCAAAAGGTTCAGATACAGCCAATGGGAAAGCAAACTATAAGCGAAAATCTGAAAAAAAAAATGTATATACTTTTAAGTAAACACTTCTATTTCTGAGACTTACACAGAATAATGTGTTTAAATATAATAAACTTAAAAAATAATCCTTCAAAAAGATGATTAATGAACTGAACTACATTAAGATCCTCTGTTCAGCAAAATACACCATTAATGGAATAAAAAAGGACAAGTTACCTACAGAGTTGAAGATGTCTACAACTCATATAACCAATAAAGAACTTGTATCTACACCAGGGGTTTCAAACTCATTTTCACGGCGGGGGGGGGGGGGGCGGGGGGCGGGCGCATATCAGCCTCACGGTTGCCTTCAAAGGGCTGAAATAATTTTAGGACTGTATAAATGTAACTGCTCCTCAACTGTTAAGGAGTTGAAATTACATTTGGCCCTTTGAAGGCAACCCCTGAGGCTGATGTAGCCCCCGATGAAAATGAGTTTGACACTCCTGATCTAGACCATATAAATGAGTAAAAAAATAAGAAGAAAAATAGGCAGAAGATGTGAATTAAGCACCACACCAAAGAGGATGTCCGAAAGACAACATTCACATTAAAAGGTATTCACCCTAATGATGAGGAAAATGCTCACACAAATTAAAACCACAATGAGGTATCATCACATCTTTGAGAACAGCTAAAATGTAAGTTTAACAATACCAAGTAGTGTTGGTGAGGATGGAAAACGGCTACACTGAAAACGATTCAACCACGTGAGACTGGACTTTGGCATTGTCTGGTATAGTTGAAGATCCTATGACCCAGCAATGCCAGTCCTCGGGGCAGATTCCCTAGAGAAATACATGTCTGTACACATCAAAACTCACACCTGCATGTTAATGGCAGCACCATCTGTAACGTGGGCTATGAATGACCAAAGTGCCTGTTATCAATAGAATCAATACATGGTCAGTGTACTGAATACATGGACATCATAAAATAAAAAATGAGCCAACTACAGCCATGCACAACAATATGGATCCGTAAAAACAAAATACTGAATGAAAGAACAAAAGCATGCGTACCGTAATAATTCAACCTATAAAAAGTTCAGAGACAGACAAAATTAAACTATAGCGTTGCGGATGCAAATACAAGTGGGAAGTAATAAAGAAAAGCAAGAAAATAACTTCCATAAAGTCAGGACAGTAGTCACCTTTGTGGGAGTGCAGGGGGCTGCAATTAGAAAGGGTTATGTGGTGGCTCCCAGCCACGTCGGAGGTCTTGGTGTGAGCAGCAGTTAAAAAGGTGTTTACAGGCACATGCCTCAGAGATATTGCGGGGTCTGTTCCAGACCACCACAATAAAGCAATAAACCGTCACGCGACCTTTTGGTTTCCCAGTAAGATAAAAGTTAGCTTTATACTGTAGTCTATTAAGTATGCAATGAATAGCATTAGGTCTCAAAAAAATGCACATGCCTTAATTACAAAATATTTTATTGCTAAAAAATGCTAACCATCATCTGAGCCTTCAGCAAGCCACAATCCTTTTCGCTGGTAGAGGGACTTGGTGACTGGCCAGGCTAGTGGCTGCTGAAGGGTAGGGCAACTGTGGCAATTTTTTAAGACAGCAATGAAGTTTGCAGCATCAACTCATTCTTCCTTTCATGAATTATTTCTCTGTAGCATGAGATACTATTTGATAGCATTTTACCCACAGCAGAACGTCTTTCAAAATTGGAAGTCAACCCTCTTAAACCCTACAACTACTTTATCAACTAAGCTTATGTAATATTCTAAATCCTTTGTTGTCACCAAGAGTAGATTCCATCTCAAGAAACCACTTTGCTCATCCTTGAGAAAAAACTGCTCATCTGTTCAAGTTCTGTCAAGAGACCGCAGCAGGCTGCAATTCTGATTCTAGTTCTCTCGCTATTTCCACCACATCTGCAGTTACTTCCTCCATGAGGTTTTGAACCCGTGTAGGTCATCTATGAAGGCTGAAATCAACTTCTTCCAAACTCCTGTTAATATGAGTATTTTGATCTCTTTCCATGAATCACCTACGTCCTTACTGGCATCTAAAATGATGAATCCTTTCCAGAAGGTTTTCAATTTATGCTGCAGATAGGAATCACTGTCTACAGCAGCTACAGCCTTACCAAATGTATTGCTTAAATAATGAGACTTGAAAGTCAAAATTACTCCTTGAACCAAGGGCTGCAGAATGGATGTTGTGTTAGTAGGCATGGAAACAACATTAATCTCGCTGTACCTCTCCATCAGAGCTCTTGGGTAATTGAGTGCATTGTCATTGAGCAGTAATATTTTGAAAAGAATCTCTTTTTTTCCTGAGCAATAGGTCTCAACAGTGGGCTTAAAATATTCAGTAAGCCAAGATAAACAAATGTGCTGTCACCCTGGCTTTGTCTTTCCATTTGTAGAGTACAAGCAGAGTAGATTTAGCATAATTCTTAAGGGCCCTGCCCTAGGTTCTCCAGAATAGCATTATCAGGATCGGCTTCAACTTAAACTCACCAGCTGCATTAGCCCCTACTAAGAGTCGGCCTGTCCTTTGAAGCTTTCAGGCCAGGCTCTGACTTCTCCTCTCTAGCTAAGAAAGTCCTAGATAGCATCTCCTTCTAATATATGGCTGTTTCATCTACACTGAAAATCTGTTGTTTAGGGTCGCCAGCCTCATTAACTAATTTAGCTAGATCTTCTGGATAACATGCTGCATCTTCTTTAATCAGTCATAGCTGCTTCACTTTACACTTTTATGTTACAGAGATGGCTTCTTTCCTTATTAAACTTCTGCTAGTTTCAAACTTTTCTTCTGAAGTTTTCTCAACTCTCAGTCTTCAGAGGATTGAAGAGAGGGCTTTGCTCTGGACAAGGCACTGGCTTAAAGAATGTTGTGGCTGGTTTGATCTTCTATCCAGAACACTAAAACTTTATATTAGCAATAAGGCTGTTTTGCTTTCTTAACATCCGTGTTTTCATTTCCTTCAAGAGCTTTTTCCTTTGCATTCATGGCATGATTAACTGGCACAAGATACCCAGCTTTCGGCCTACCTAGGCTTTCGACATGCCTCCCCTCACTAAGCTTAATTGCATCTCGTTTTTGATTTAAAGTGAGAGATGTGCATTCTTCCTTTCACTTGAACACTTAGAGGCCATTTACGGTTACGAATTGGCCCAATTTCAAGTTATCCTTGTGTTGCAGGGACCAGGGAGGCCCAAGGAGAGGCAGAAAGACGGGGTAACAGGCAGCCAGAACACGCACAACATTTTTCGATGAAGTTCACCATCTTATATGATGAATGAATGCAGTTCATGGCACCTCAAAACTATTACAACAGTATAGCATCAAAGATCACTGATCACACATCACCTTAAGAACTATAAGGATGAAGTTTGAAATATCGAGAGAATTACCAAAATGTGACCAAGAGACAAAGTGAGCAAATGCTGTTGGAAAAATGGCACTGACAGACTTGACAGAGGAGAGGTTGCCATAAACTTTCAACTCGTTTTAAAAAAAAAGTGCATATCTGTGAAGTGCAATAAAGCAAAGCACAAAATACGCCTGTACAGTATTTCCATCATGGAACACTGCTATAGACAGTCATTTGAAAAACTGTTGCATAATATTTAGTAAGAAAAATGTTGATGAAACAGCAAGTGAATTAAGCAGTTAAATTTCATTCCATCATGTTTTTTAAAATAAATATTGTATGATATTTGCATATGCAAAAGACAAAATATACCTAAGGTGTTAACCAACACCACTTGTAGGTGGTAGAGTTGTGCATACTTCACTATCTTCTTGACTTTGGGTATTTTCTACAATTAAATTGTGGGGGGTTTTTTGTTTGTTTTAGGGGTTTTTGATGATCAAGAAAATAACATTTAAAAAGAAAAATTAGGATGCTAAGCACTTGACTACCAGGTAAGTCAAATTTCCTTCCTCTAGATCCCAGAACCTAGGGAACACACAATGGTGACTACAAATCTCATTAACTAAACAAACAGAAATACTGTCCACTTGTTTGCAATTCAAACTACCCTAGGTTTCTAAAGTCATACATTTTCAGTAAAAAGCAAACAAGAGGACAAAGTGTTTTCTCCTGTTTCTTTTAGAGAGAGAGAAAGAGGGTGAAAAACAAAAGGAGAGAAACAGCAATGTGCAAGAGATACATCAACTGGTTGCCTCTCTCACATCCCCAACTGGGGACCTGGTGTGTAATCTAGGCATGTGCCCTGACTGGGAACTGAACCTGCGACCCTGGGTTCGCAGGCTGGCATGCAATCCGCTGAGCCATACTAGTCAGGGCCTCGTGCAGAACTTTTTATGACAATGCTTTTCATTTCTCATGGATTAGTATCCAATAGTAGAATTGGTAAGTATAGCATAGATGAATGTTTCACTTCATTTTTTTAAATTGCCAAACATTTCCAAACAGTTACACTACCAAAAGCACTCAAGTTCTAAATGCTCCACACCCTTGCAACACTTGGTGCTGTCAGTCTTATTTTGGCCATTCTAGAGGGGTGCCTGATTGTGGTTTTAATTTTCATTTTCCTGATGAAAAAAGATGTTGAGCACTTTTTAATGTGCTTATTGGCCATTCTCATCTCTTCCTTCGTTAAGTATCTCTTCAAGTCTTTTGCTTATTTTTTGAGTTGTCTTTTTTTTTTAAATTATACTCATAGGAATTCTTTATTCTAATTGATCATGGGCATGAATTACATTCACAAACATTTTAGACACTTTTATTTAGAAGTAATTTTAAATTTAGAAGAAGCTTTAAATTTACAGAGTAGCTGCAAGAGTAAACGTAGTACAAAGAATACTTGCCATATACTTTTTACCCATATTCACCTATTAACACAAATGTTTTTTTTTAAAGATTTTATTTATTTATTTTTTAGAGACGGAAGGGAGGGAGGAAGGGAGGGGGAGGGGGGGAGAGAGAGGGAGAGGGAGAGAGAGGGAGAGAAATATCAATGTGCGGTTGCTGGGGGTCATGGCCTGCAACCCAGGCATGTACCCTGACTGGGAATCGAACCTGCCACACTTTGGTTCACAGCCCGCACTCAATCCACTGAGCTACGCCAGCCAGGGACACAAGTGTTTTAAAATACATAAATTTTATTAGTTTGGCAAGACAACTGGAAAAGAGGCTAGTAATGGGGAATAAAAAGCAACCGGCAGTAATAAGTAAATCTAAACAACACATTTCTCCATAAGCTGGTTGTTTTTAGAAATAAAGGCACTATGAATATAACAAGCCCCAAATACGAATAAAATAACACTAAATTTTAATGAAGTTTAAACTGCCAATATCAGATAGAAAAGATAAGCAAATCTCTCAGGTGTCTTTCCTTTCTTTTTGGGTCTGATAAACCTTTCCTGAGCAAGGCATGAATACTGTTTCTTAGGAAAGGCTCATCTGTGGGCTGTTATAACATAAATTGTTAAAAACAAAGAACACACTGACCATTCAACAGTATACCAGGGTTCCCAACCAATACAAAATTTAAAAAAAAACAAAACACAAAAAAACACAAGAAGGAATTAGAAAAGATAAGTGTGTCAGAATTTCCAGAGAGCATAATTATTATCCAAGACATTCAGACCTAGTAAGAAATTCTGCAAGGTTGTGAGATGCATGATATTAAAAACTTAAGTGAGCCTAAAATCAGCAATAACATCGCCAATTAGAAAATGTAATTTAAAACAACAAAGAACGTAAGTTACTCAGGACTAAATTTAATAAAATACAGTCACCTTGTGAAGAAAACAAAATTTCACCAAGAAAGGTTTAAAATTTGAATAAATGCAGAGCTACAACATGGTCTTGATTAAAAGAACTCGACCCATAATAAAAACGTCAAACCTCCCAAACTGATTTGTAGATTCAATGAATTCCAATAAAATAGGATTTTTTTTTTTGGGTAGAACTTAGAAGACATGGAATACACAAAGGGCCACAAATGGCAAAGAAACACTCTTGAAGAAGAGTAAGATGGGAGGACCTTCTTTTGAATAAAAGCTCTAGAAACTGAGTAGATGAGCAGTTGCCAGGGGAGAGGAAGAAAGAAGAGAAAAAGACTGCGCAAGGGCATGGGGTTTCTTGAGGCAATGAAAATGTTCTGGCACCAGATAATGGTGAGGGCGGTAATATACTAAAAGGCACTGAACTGTATACTTTAATTTTATTTTATTTAGACAGAGGAGAAGGAAGGGAGAAAGAGAAGGAAAGAAACATCGATGTGAGAGAAACATAGATCACCTGGCCTCTCTTGCATAGCCCGCCCAGCCACCAAACCCACAACCTAAACATGTGCCAGGAAGCCAACTGGCAACCTTTCAGTTTGTGGGATGATGCCCAACCAACTGAGCCATACCAGTCAGAGTACAACTGTACATTTTAAATGGGAGAAACAGTCTGTATTCCAATAAAACTACATAAAAAATAGCTTACTCGATTTAACTGACAGTTCTGAAAACATAAATTTAATTAAAATTTGTAAAAACCACATTGAAAACAGAAGGTTTACAGATCCAAAGTTAAAATTCAACTTAGATAAGAGAGGCTAGAATGGTCTGTTAATGTTTTGTTTTTTTTTAGAACTTTAAAAAAAATATATGTATTCCTTTTTTAGAGAGGGGAAGGGAAGGAGAAACAGAGAAACATGGATGTGTGGTTGCCTCCTGCACGTCCCCCACTGGGGACCTGGCCTGCAACACAGGCACGTGCCCTAAACTGGCAATTGAATTGGCGACCTTTTGATTCGAAGGCCAGTACTCAACCACTGAGCCACACCAGCCAGGGCTGTTAATGATGTTTTAATTGTTATATGAATCCTAAAGAATTAAAGGCTAGTAAACCTCCTCTGTGTATGCTTGAGGAAAGGATTATTTTTTGAAATATTTTATATAAAACAAAAGTTCTACTGAACTTAAAATTTATTTTCATCATCACAAGCACTTTCAATACTACAGCTATCAAAAAAAAGGAAGAATTATTTAAAAATAAACACACTCTTGGCATACAACTGAAAGAGAAGAAATTGTCTGAATCCTCAGTAATAACAAAAAAAAAGTTTCCATCAACTATAAATAAAACAAGATTTTATCTGTGATTTGGAACCCACATCTGCCAACAAAGTTTCTACTCAATGCTGACCACAGGCTCATGACTCCTCCTCTGAAGCCCTTGGGTCTGGATGTGTTTTAGAATTCAGGATTTCTTGAATTTTAGAATGGTAATAAAGTGATACAGTTTTAACATGTCATAAATTAACACCACCAGCAATCCATTAGTATTTTTGAAATAACATATATGTTACATTCCAAGTGAAATAAATAGGTTTAAATTAAATTATTTATGGACCATAAAAAAGCGTATTTATCAGTAAAAATTTTTAAAAGATTTGGAATAATTCTACTTTTCTCATCACAGATTAAAAAAAACAAAGAAAATTTAAAGCAATGTTTTCCTCAAGTCTCACAGAGAGCCTCCAAATCATCCCCACTGCACTCATTAAAAGGTAAAGACGCATGGCTGGTGTAGCTCAGTGGATTGAGTGTGGGCTGCAAACCAAAGGGTTGCAGGTTCAATTTCTAGTCAGGGCACATGCCTGGGTTGTGGGCCAGGTCCCCAGTGGGGGCCATGTGAGAGGCAACCACACATTGATGTTTCTCTCTCTCTTTCTCCCTCCCCTCCCCTCTCTAAAAAGAAATAAATAAAACCTTTAAAAAATAAATAAAAATAAGTAAAAGGTAAAGACGTAGTCTCCTAGAAAAATTCTCAGGCATTTGCACATGGAGACCACAAAAGTAAAAGGATGATTACCACAGCAGTGAAAAACGGGAAAAATAATGAAAAATGTCCATAATCGGGGACTGGATAAAATGAGGTACACTGATATGATTGATACATTACTAAATAGTAGTTAGAAGGAATAAGAATACATTTACATAAACAAACCATTTTTCATGGATACATACGAGCAAGAAGGATTCACATTAAATTACTGACAGTGGTTGCTACCAGAAAGGAACAAGGGTTACAGGGCTAGGTAGTGGGTGGGGTTATAGCGGTAGGGTTTGGGTGTAGAAGTGGAGAGCATTTCCCACTTCCTCTGCATAAAGGCTCAGGCTCCCATTTCAAACATGGCAAAACTGACACACTGTTCTTTGCATCCTCCTGAAGCTTCATTATAATGGCTAAAAGGAAATAACAAAAGTATAAATGCAGCACAAAGACAAAGAGAAAGGAGGAGGAAAAGGCAGCAGATGAGAAATGTCAACAGAATTCTGGAAGATGGACTGCAGGAAGACAGGGAGTAACTGGCCAGCAGGGGAAAGAAAGCAGAAGTCTAAAAGCTGAAGGAAAAAGCCACAAACGAGCCAGCCAGTTAGAACTACAAAACCCCGAGGAGGGAGGAGGCAGGGATGAAGAGGAACCAGGAACCACACAGACAGGGATGAGGCATGAGAACAGGACAACGGGTTGTTAGTATGAAAAAGAAGTTGCACCCATTCAGGTCCCCTCTTTGTCCCCAAGAAGTAAACAGATTTATATTCTGGTTGGACCAAAGGTTCTGAAATGAAAGACACTAGGCACAGCTCGAGGAGCTGGGGAAGGAGTGTGGCACCACACTCTGGATGGAGAAGTCAAAGACAAGGTACAAAATGGTGACACTAGCAGCTCCCTCCCCCAGCTTGACTCCAACCCCACCTGCTCTCAACTAGCTGGCATGAGATGAGAGGACTTCCCCTCCTGGAAAAAGTGACCAGACTGTAAGAAAACCTTCAGGTACAGATAACCGGGGGATTCCAAAAAAGCATCTGGGTCCCCGCTCTGTATCACAGCCAACAGATTCCACTAACACAGCATCCACCAGTTCTCTGAGAATGACCTATCAGGAACCAACAGAAATTTGAGCACAACTGTTGTATGAAAGATAGCAACCCAAATAAAAGAGGAATCAAAAGGAAACAGATGATAAAGGTTCACAGTTAATGTTCTCAAAGAGATAGCCCAAAAGCCAGTACAGACTGCTATTTTTAAAAAATAAGGAACATCAGAGAATATGAGCAATCTGCAAGAAATTAAAAATGAAATTAAAAAAAAAAAACAAAAAACACAAACCAGCAACAACAAATAGGTTATTTCCCATATATCTGATTCAAAGAAAAAGAAAGCCGGCTGCATCAAGAAAGTCCCACATCCAATAAACAGAAGTTCCAGAAAGAGAAAATTGGAAAAGACAGGACTTAGGTTTTCCCAAAACAAAATGACCCAAGTTTCCAGGTTTAAGAAGGCAAAACACCCAGCACAATGTATGAAAAAAGACCCATTGCATAGTACCACACCATGAAATTTTAGAATATAGGATTGAAAACGAGATCCTAAGACCTTCCAGTCAGGAGAAAACGTCACAAAGAAATCAGAACAGCCCCGCTCTTCTCCAGGGCAGTTCTGGACAATGCGGACAATGCAGCAGACTGCCATCTTCCAGAACTGAGTCAAACCAATAATCCAGTGAGAGATTTAGAATTAAGACATGCGATGCTCTCAATTCACCTCCTATGCACCTGTTCTCAGGAAGCGAGTGGAGAACGTGTGTTACATAAAGAAAGGAATAACAACAAAACCAAAAACAACAAAACCAAAACTGAGATCCACTTAAGGTATGGGAAAGAGAGGACATAACAGGAGAAAAGATGAAAAACATCCCAAGGTGAAGAGTTCCCGGAAAAGAGTTATACCCACGTCAAACCGGCTAACCAACCTGACCCAGTTTGCGTGGGACTTTCCCAGTTTTAGCAACAGAAACCCCATGCCCCAAGAAATGTATCGATCCTGGGCAAACCCTACCAAAAGTCCATAGTGGCCTGGGAACAGGAGAAAGCACAGCTCCAGGACTAACATTCAGAAAGAGTTTTACAGCTGTAAGCATTAGGCTTTATCTTTTTGTTTGTAATCCACTTTGCTTTTTATTTCTCCATCATTTAACATTTATTTTTAAGTATGTAAAACATAACACGATTATAAAAGTCAAACCTATATAAAAGATTATACTCAGAATTGAACTGACCCCATTCTTTCTCTTCCCACTCTATCCACCAACTTTTCCACTCCATTCTACCCACCTCACAGGGTAACCAATCTCATTAGTTCCTGGTTTATTCTTCTTGTGTTTCTTTTTCCACCAATGATAAAATACGTATCGACTTTATTTTCCCCCCATCCTGGGGTAAAAACTGAATGCCATATAGTATTTTGCACTGTTCCCCCCGCTTAACAACACATGCTGGAAGTCACTATCATTTCATAGATAATCTTTCTCATTCACTTCTCAGCTGCATATTCTTGAAGCAAATACACCAAAGTTTATTTATGCAACCACCCCTCCCAGCACTTACATGGTTTTTAATACTGTGCATATAGAAACACTACTGCCTCGAATAACCTTGTGAATTTGTATTTTTGTACTGCTGAAGATATCTTCAGGGTAAATTCTTGAAGTGGAAATGCTAAATCAAAAGGTAAGTAAGTGCAAATGTAATTTTGTTAATAATGCCAAATTCCCCTTTAAAAAAAGTTGTACTGATTTGTGTTCCTAACGGCTGTGTATGAGAGTTGCCTAGTGGGCAACTCTACACCTGGGGCTGTGAAAATACAAGCTAAGCCCAGACATCTTACTGGGCTAGAAGGCAAGTAAGTTAAAAAAAAAAAAGTTCAGAAATGGGGGGATTTGTTTCCCCACAGCCTTGAAAAGAGAAACTACAGTGATGCTTTATATATTTTTTGCTAATAGTGTATTTCAAATGACTAACACAACCACACAGAAGTTGGGCACAGGTGGATCTAACCCAAGTAACTCTTGAACACAGTACATTTTAACTGTGTGCAATCGAGCTAAAGAACTAAATGAACTGTAAATAAATGCTGAGCTCTGATCAGTAGATTTGTGTTTCAGTAGTGGAATGGGCTGGCAATGCTGACACTATTTAATGTTTATTCTAGAAATGAGCAAATAAGGAGGTATAAAGTAGATAATGGAAGACAGGTTTCCCACTGTTTTGAGTAGCAGTATATTATTGTGTAAAGGGATAAAAGCTAGAATGACCCCTCTAGTAAGAGACAGGTAGTGAAGCTATCAGCAAGAACCAAGATATGTAAAGAGAGACAAATACAGAAACAGACACAGATGTGTACATGTACAATTGTTTTAAACTAAAAGGATCCAGAGTTCCCTAAGAAACAGATGATTCTACACCTGGGGCTGTGAAAATACAAGCTAAGCCCAGACATCTTACTGGGCTAGTAGGCAAGTTAAAAAAAAAAAAAAAGTTCAGAAATGGGGGGATTTGTTAGAAGGACACAAACACTAGAGTGAAGAGAGACCCACTAGGCAACTCTGTACAATTCATACATTGAAGTTAAAAATGACAGCAACAGATAACTCAGCAATAAAACAAAAATTCTTAAATCCATAAAGAATAAACAAATAGGGAAGAAAGGAAGGCTCTTCCTTACTTTCGAATGCCAATTAATAAATGTCAAATGAATGGTGGAATTTTAAAAAGCACCACTTGACCACCATCCCAGTAATAATGGTTGTTTCAGGAAAGAATCACACATCACTAAAAGTAGTAAATCAAAGTTTGACGAGACTGTATCTCACAAGATAATTGTGTTTATAGTGGAAAAACAAGACAAACACTATCTTAACCAAATAACTGAAGTTATCATTATTGAAAATTAGACAAATAGAAATCATCCGTCTCCTGATACAGTGCACTAAGAAACATCACTTATGAAACATTCCTGTCAAAATACTACCCAAATATGATATTGAAAAAACATCAGATAAACCCAAACTGGGGAAGCGTCTAAAAAACAAATGGCCTGTACCCTTAAAAAATGTTAAGGTCACAATAATATTTTAATAACCGGTGGGAACATTTATAAGTTATATAAATGTCTAATCACTATATCATATATCTGAAATTAATGATATTGTATGCAAACTGTAACTGATAAATGAAATAAATATTTAATATTAAGGTCACACAAAAATTTGTTGGAACTTTCCTAGATTAAAAGACATGAGCCTGGCCCTGGCTGGTGTGGCTCAGTGGGCCAGGCATCACCCCAAAAGCCGAGAGATCTCGGACTGATTCCCAGTCAGGTGCATCCTGGGCTGCAGGCTGGTCTCCCAGGTGCGGCACTCAGGCAGCCGATCAATGTCTCTCTCACACGTGGGCACACGGACATTTCCCTCTCTTTGTCTCTCCCTTCCCCTCTCTCCAAAAATAAATAAAAAAAATCTTGAAAATGAAAATGAAAATGAAAAAGAATAAGAAAAAGAAACGAGCCTGTCTGCCTGGCAGAGAAGGAAGAGAACCTGCACGCTGGTAAAGAAAGAAACTGGGTGGGACGACAGGTGAAATCTGGAGTGAAAGGTCCAAGCTGTCGTGCAGGCTATAAAATACAGTTTGGTCAGAGAGCCATTTTTGTGTTGTTGTTAAAATTATTTTAATTACTGGAATGCACAACTTTTAATATGCAAATAAAGAGTTTTAAAACCTGAAAAACATAAATAAATGAAAGAGACTTGGCAAACACACCGTATGATCCAGGGCTGGATGGATCCTCAATCAGGATTTTATTTAATTTTATAATTATCATTAGTAAAATAGGCAAATTTTGACTACAGTATAAAGACTGGACAGCAAGCAGTACTGTGTCAGTGTTAATTCTCTGATTTTGATAACTGCAATGATGTTATGAAAGAGAATTTTACCTTGTTTATTAAGTATTTAGCAATAAAGAGGCATTAATACCTACAACTTTACTCTGGTACAGAACAAAAATAATGTGAGAGAAGAGAATGATGAAGCAAATGTGCTGTCAGAAATTATATAAAAATTGAAAGTTGCCCTGGCTGGTGTAGCTCAGTGGATTGAGCGTGGGCTGCGAACCAAAGTGTCGCAGGTTTGATTCCCAGTCAGGGCACATGCCTGGGTTGCAGGCCATGACCCCCAGCAACCGCACATTGATGTTTCTCTCTCTCTCTCTCTTTCTCCCTCCATTCTCTCTCTAAAAATAAATAAATAAAATCTTTCAAAAAAATACTTAGGAAACTATGAAACACTGCTAAGAAAAAGTAAAGACCTAAACAAATGAAGAGATGTACCATGTTCATCTTAATTAGAATGTTAAGATTAATTCTCCCAAACTGATCTACAGATTCAACACAACCCCCAAATAAAACCCCAGCAGACATTGTTTTTGGTAAACACTGACAAGCTGATTTTAAATTTTATATGAAAATATAAAGGGTCTCAAACAGTCAAAACAATCTTGAAAAGGAGGAACGAAGTTAGAAGACTCACACTACTAGCACTACTTGATTTAATGACCTAAACATATCCACACAAATACAGTCAACCCATTGATTTTTGACAAAGGTACCAACACTATTCAATGAGAAAAGAAAAAGTCATTTCCACAGATAATGCAGGAACCAGGTAACAAACACACAAACCCAAACCACTACCTCAAATGACACACAAATATTAAAGAACCAAAAACCCAAATATAGGAACCAGAAACATAAAGCTTCTAGAAAATTTCTAAAAACATTAACTATATATATTTTTAATTTGATAAAATGGACTTTCTTAAAATTGAACACTTCTAATCAAAGACACCTTAATAAAAATTAAAAGTAGCCCTGGCTCATGTAGCTCAGTGGACTGAGCATGTGCCTGAAACCAAAGGGTCACCAGTTCCATTCCCAGTCACAGCACATGACTGGGTTGTGGGCCAGGTCCCTAGTACAGGGTGTGTGAGAAGCAACCACACACTGATGTTTCTCTCCCTCTCTCTTTCCCTTCCCTCCTCTCTAAAAATAAATAAAATCTTTAAAAAATGAAAAGGCAGTTAACAGACAGAGAAAATATTTGTAATACATATATTTGACAAAGGACTTGTATCCAGAGTATATATTTTTTAAAAGTCGACACATCGAGAACAAACAAAAAAACCCCACTTTTTAAAAAGAAGAGCTGCTATTTTCTTCCCCAAACTAATTCCTTCCACTGGGAAGACAGTAGCACCTCCAGTGGCCAAGGAGCAGAATGTCGGCCTGTATGTGGGGCACAGAAGGCATCGCCGCATGAGGGTGACATGGTGTGAGAGTCAGAGCTCAAGAGAAGGATGAAATACCCAAACAAAAAATGACAAGGAGCAGGGTATCAAAGCCCAAGTTGAGTGAGGATGGCATACAGTATATAAGAGGGCAGCCTGGTGTGGAGGATCAGAGTGTGAGCAGGTGAGGAAACCATCCACGGGGAGCCAGCCCAGCACAGGGTATTGAAACCCAAAGGTGTACAAGACATCTTTGTGAAGGAGGGACAGCAGCAGTGATGGGAAGGGAGATTAGTTGTATTAAGTGGGTATGAGGATTAAACACTGAAGTCAATACAAATATGGAAAGAGAAAAAACATTTAAAACAAACCCTCTGGGCTGGTATTAGAATTTGTTAGTGGCATAAACTCATGGTTTTTAACGCATTCAGAAAAGCTAAACATAAATAAATATAGAGATAAATGTGTGTGTGTGTAAACACACCCAAATATTAGCCTCTTCCCACTAAGGGGAGCCGGGCTCAGCAACACTCCCATAGTTAACAACGACATCTAGAACCTAGACCTGGGCTCCTAAATACAATACCACTGTACTTTAGAAGAGCCAAGGCTCAGTGGGGGAATGGCTAACAGTAAAGGCTAAGGCAGGCAAAGTACACAGTGAGCCTAGACCAGCTTACACCAGAAAGCGCTGAGACTCCAAGAATGATGGGAGCATGTCAAAGAAACACAGAAGCCAGAATGACAGAAGTCCCACAAGGTCAATCAAGAACAATCTGAACATCTAAATAAACAATAATAATACATTATAATCCATCAAATAAAACAGAACATCATGATTTCACACAGATATAAACAAGTAAACTAAACTTTAGAAGGAGAATAAGGTACCACACAGCTTCACAACCCCTCCTCATAAAGTTATTAAAAGGGGATGAAAAAGGAGTTTTACACCGTCATAAAGCCTGGAAGATGCTACTTAACCGAGTGACGATAAAGTGGACATTATTAGTAACAGGACACACTGAAATAATGAGCCAGGTGACAGGATGCACTAAGAACACAGCATCACTGCTCTGATGTACCTGTCAAGAATGCATAACCTGAAATTAATCATGAGGAAACCCAAACTCAACAACCTGCTGTGAAATAACTGATCTAATCTTCAAAGTCCTGAAACTTAAGGAAAAATGTAATAACTGTTCTAAACAGGAGACCAAAGACTTATGAAACTATATGTAACGTGTAATTCTGAATGGGATCCTTTAGGCATAAAGGACATTACAAGAACAATTAGCAAAACTTTAATCAAATCTGAATATTAGATGGTAAAAATGCCTCAGTGTAATGTGTTGAATTCAATGGGATTTTTTTTGGATGTGTAATGTATGTCCTTAATTGTAACACACACTAAAGTATTAAGGCAGGGGTGTCAAACTCATTTTCACCAGGAACCACACCAGCCTCTCAGTTGTCTTTAAAAGGCTGAATGTAATTTTAGGGCTGTATAAATGTAACTACTCCTCAACAGTTAAGTGAGAGCTTGGCTGCCACTGGGTAGAAATAAGGTGCCAGTTCAGATAAAACAAGGTAGAGGGCTGGATTTAGCCTGTGGGCCTTGTGTTTGCCCCCCGTGTATTATTAAAGTGTAGTGGGACCTTAAAATGGTCTGGGAAAAGAGAAGTTCTTTGTATTGTACTAAAACTTTTCTGAAAGTTTATCAATGTTACAAAATAAAAACAAAATAGCCAAGGAGCACATGAAAAGGTATTCATCACCATTTATCATCCAAGTAATGTAAATTAAAACGAGGTATGAAAAAAACCATGATACCCATTAGTGCAGAAGCACATATTCATGATAAAAATTTCAGCGAACTAGGAATAGAAGGAAAGTTCCTAAACTTGAAGAATACCCACACAAAATATTTACAGGTAACATCACACTGCTGTTGAAAGACTGAACGCTTTCCCTCTGAGACTGTGAAAGAAGGTAAGGACGTCTGCACTCAGCACTCCTACTCAACATAGCGCCCGAATCTTAGCCAGTGAGATCAGTCAAAAAAGGAAATGAAAGACAAAGAGATCAAAGGAATATATATAACTGGTCCTATTCATAGATGACATGATGGTTTACATTGAAAAGTCCCAAGAAATTTAGAGAAAAAACTTCTAGAAATAATGAGTTGATCAAGTTTATAGAATATAGGTGAACAGATAAAAATCAATACTGTCCATGTGCTAGCAATCAACAATTAGAAAACAAATTTAAAAGCACAATACCTTTTACAATAGCTCCCATGCCCAAATTAAATACTATATATAGATCTAACAAAACATGCAGAATCTATATACTAAGAACTACAAAATACTGATGAAAATATGAAAGACGATCTAAATGAGTGAAAAGACATGCCATGTCCATAGACTGGAAGACTCAACATAATCAAGATGTCCATTTTCCCCAAACTGGCCTATTGGTTTAATGTATTTACTACTAAAATCTCAGCAATAAGTTTTTTGTAAATATAGTTATGACAATCATACATGGAAAGGAAAAGAAACTAGAATAGCTAAAACAATTTGGGGGAAAACAGCCAGAGAAATCAACGTACCACCTGACTTTGTATCTTACTATGTGGCCATACAACAGTAAGCAAGTGTGGCACCAGACACAGAGGAAGACACACACACACAGATAAATGGAATCGAGTCCAGAGGCAGAACCTTTTAGAAAATGTGGCTAAACGATTTTTGACAGAGGTGTAAAAGCAATTTAATAGAGAAAGAATAGCCTTCCCAAACAAATGGTATTAGAACACCTGGCCACCTGAAGGCAGCTGGTGTCAAGATTCAAAAAATTTTTACTTTGTGAAAGACATTTACTCTGTGAAGGAAATAAAAGATAAGCTGGGGGGAATATCTGCAAATCACATACCCAATGAACAATTTCTATCTAGAATACTCTACATTCAGTAAGAAAATAAGCCATTTAGAAAATGGACAAAAGACATAAACTGAACCAAAAAAGATGTTTGAATGGAATGTTAAGTACAGGAAAAGATATTCGACATCATTAGCCAACAGGGAAATGCAAATTAAAGGCCTTATGAGATTCTACCATGAACCTAACAGCATGGATAAAAGGACAAATACCAACATACCAAGTACTGATGAGAAAACAGAACTCATACATTGGTAGTGGGAAAGAAAAATGGCACCACAACTCTGCAAAAAGTGTGGTAGTTTCTTACAGAGTAAAACATACACATACTGTATGACCCAGCAATTCCACTCAGAGGTATTTATCCTGGAGAAATCAAAATATTTTCACACTAAAACACAGATGGCAAACACAAGGCCTGCAGGCTGAATCCGGCCCTCCACCTTGTTTCTACCTGGTGGCAGTGTTAAGCTCTTGCTTAACTGTTAAGGAGTAGTTACATTTATACAGTCCAGAAATTACATTTAGCCCTTTGAAAGCAACTGAGAAGGCTGGTGTGGCCCCCGGTGAAAATGAGTTTGACACACCTGCACTAAAACATGCTCGCAAAATTTTTACAGTAGCTTTATTTGTATAGTCCCAAACTGATGACAACCCAAATGTTCTTTAATGGAAGAATGGATAAACAACCAGTGTCTGTAAAATGAAATATTACTCAACAATAAAAAGAAAGAGTGTTGCTCATTCATGTCAACCACCAACATGCCATCGAGACTGAGGAAACCTGGTAACTTCGGGGCCACCGCCACCATCCACAAGTACAGAGAGCACCCAGGGGGCCGCAGTAATGCTGGCAGGTTGCATCACCACAGGGTCAACTTTGACAAATATCACCCAGGTTACTTTGGGAAAGCTGGTGTGAGGCACTACTGCCTAAAGAGGAACCAGAGCTTCTGCCCCACCGTCAACCTTGACGAACTGTGGCCCTTGGCCAGTGAGCAGACACTGTAAATGCTGACGAAAACAAGGCTGGAACCGCTCCTATCATCACTTTGGTAGGATCAGGATGCTGCGAAGCTCTGAGGAAGAAACAACTACCAAAGCAGCCTGTCAAAGTCTTCAGCAGAGGAGATTATGGGTGTTGGTGGGGCCTGTATCCTGTCAGCTTGAAAAGCCACACAGAGGGGAGTTCATTAAATACAAGGGCTTTTGTCTTCTGATTTGAGTGTAGGTTCTTTGGCACCTCTACCTCGCTACCTGTGTGTCAGAAACCTGCCTAACAGGTTCTAGGAGTTAAGGGAATGAGGGTCTGGGCTCCTCTGACAACTCCCCCAAAAGTGTGGGACTCGCCAAAAGTGTGCGAGAGGTAGCACCAACACTTACAGGCCTTGGTCCGTTACCTGACTTGAACTTTTCATTTATAAAGTGAGATTGATTTAAAAAAAAAAAGAAAGAAAAAAGAAATGGTGTTGAGATACAACTTGGATAAATCGCAAAGGTATTATCCTAAGAGAAAAAAGCCAGTATCGAAGGGTAACAAACATACTGTATGGCTTTTATTTATATGACATTTTGAAAAAGATAAAAATATAGTGACCATCCTATGCTACACAGTATTAACAGTTTTCTATTGTTGTATAACAAATTACCACAAACTCAGTGGCTTAAAACACATTTTTTTGTCTCAAGTTTCCAGGGGTGAGGAGTCTGGGTATGGTTTGGCTGGATACTTGGCTCAGGGGCTCAGAAGGTTCACACCAAGGTATCAACTGAAGTGTCTTTTTATGGAGCACAGTATCCTTTGCCAAGCTCACATGGTTATTGGCAGAAAACAATTTCTTGTGGTTGTAAGACTAAGGTCACTTTCTTGCTGGCTGCCAGCTGGGGTCTGCACTCAGGGATCGCTGCAGTTCTTGCCATGTGGCCCTCTCACAATGACAGCTTGCTTCTTCAAAGCCAGCAGAACCACTCACTTCTTCCATCTCTGACCTTCAGGTCCCCTTTTAAAGGGCTTACTGATTGGGCCAAGCCAACTCAAGATCATCTCTTTGGATTAACTGAGTCAACTGACCTTAAGTACAACTGCTAAATTTCTTCACTTTTGCCATATCCCATTGGTAAGAAGCAAATTATAGTTCTCATCCCACACTGGAGAAAGAAATTATAGAAAGACATGGGTTATTAGGGATCACCTGAGAATTCTGCCTAACATACCCAGCCTCTAGCTATCCCTCCAGCGGACCACAGTTATTATACATGACAGAGTCCAGCACAGATAATCTCAGATAATCTGGGCCAGGCCGGACCAGAAAAAATGCCCATCCAACCCAGGGAACTGATAGTTACATATAATTGTTGTTTTAAGTCACCAAGTTTTAGGGCGATCTGTTACACTACAAAAGCTAACTGCTATGAAACACATAAAATAATTAGCCATCCAGAACAGTCAGAAAAGGCTCAAGGATCAGGCAGTTGTCTCTATTAAATGGGCCAGCCAAAATGAAATGTACACACACACATATTTCTAATCTAAAGATAAAACAAGAAATTAAGCTTCAACCATTTAAATATATGGTTTGACACTGGCCCTTTTGCAATTTGATCAGTCCTACATCATATTCAGTATTCTTAAATTCACATTTCTTTTCAGTGTGTTTCTTATGCCTAATTAGGTGGATTAATAGACTTTATCTGGTTTTAATCAGGCTTAAAAATATTACCACAAAGAAAAAGGCAGTTTGGAGATAATACTGATAATACAAGTAAAAGAAACATTAAGAAGAGCATCTTTACACCAAGTATATATAAACTGTTCATCGGATATATTACTAAGTAAAAATCAACAGAAAAGCATTCAAAATTAACTAGTTGAAATATAATGTATCCTCTATCATTTAATAATTTCACTCGAATGTTAACTGATTATTTTTAAAAAAAGTGTAATTTTTAAATAGTTTTACATTTCTGTTTTAGGGTGTATTTCACAATGGACATATTATAAAAGAATAGGTGCTCCTGGCTGGCGTAGCTCAGTGGATGGAGTGCGGGCTGGGAACCAAAGTGTCCCAGGTTCGATTCCCAGCCAGGGTACATTCCTGGGTTGCAGGCCATAACCCCCAGCAACCGCACATTGATGTTTCTCTCTCTCTATCTCCCTCCCTTCCCTCTCTAAAAAAAAAAAAAAAAAAAAGAATAGGTGCTAACTTACATCTAGTAGTACATGTATATAATGTATAAATAAATGTGTGTACATATATACACACACATGCTAAGGATATGAATGCAAAAAAAATTTTTTTAACATTTTATTTACTTGTAGAGAGGGGCTAAGGGAGGGAGAGAACCATCAATGTATGAGAGAGACATCGATTGGTTGCCTCTCACAAGCCCCCAACCTGGCCTGCAACCCAGGCATGTGCCCTGACTGGGAATCCAACCAGTGAGAATCCAACCTGTCAGTTCACAGGCCGGCACTCAATCCACCGAGCCACACACACCAATCAAAGCTGAACTCAAAAAAAGTTTTATTGCCATTAGAGGAGTAATTTTAAAAATGTGAATCCCACTGCCATAGGTTTTGAAGAGCAATGCAGTGACATGACCAGAGATATGCTTTAGAACCGTTCTGACAGCAATTTGAACACTGTATTAGTGATGGAAAGAGTCTGAAAACTAGATTACTAATTAAGAGACCACTGCAATCAATATTCAGGCCACAGGTAATTACTGTCAGAACAAGAATGGAAGAACAGTAAAAAGGAAAAAAGACTAATTAGCACTAGATAAAAATGAAAGAAAAGGACATAGAGGCTATTTGTGTAAAAGAAAACAATTTTTAAAAGCATAATGTATAGCGTTACAATAACAACAGGAAGGATAAACCCCACCTAACATAACTGAAAAGCAAGACTCAAAAGGACACATTTCCAAATAACTTGTTCCACATTCCAGAACAAAGCTTAAAAATACTGACACAAATACAAAAATGTCCAGAAAACATAATTCTCAATGTCTGTCACCCAATCAAAAATTATTATCAAGAATGCATAGAACCAGGGAAATCTGACCCATAATGACCAGAAAAATTTAAAAATGAAACAAACTGAAAAATGGCAGAGAGTAAAATACGAACAGGCAGTTATTAGAACTATATATGTTAGATATTACAACACCCAAATAGAACTTCTAGGAATAAAAAAGACAATATATTTATTAACAGTAGATTAAACATTGCAGGAGAAAAGATCAATGAACATGAAAGTACACCAGTTGAGACTACCCAAAACACAGTAGAAGACTGAAAAAATATGAACAGCTCCTTAGTAAGTTGCCGGACAACTTGAAGTGGCCAAATATATATGTAATTACAGTCCTCAAAGAGGAAGGGGAGGTGTAGGAGAAAGACATTTGAAGAAATAATGGCTGAATATGTACCAAATTTGATCCAAAGAGTTTAATAAAACTCAGGCACAAGAAACATGAAGTAAACCATACCAAAGCACATCTTAATCAAACTGCTATAAAGTAGTGGTAAAAATAAAACATTCAAATTAAACCAAAGGAAGAAGAAAAGATACATTCCTCACTGAGGAACAAAGATGAAAATAACAGAAGTCTCATCAGAAATAATGCAAGCCAGAACCACAATGTGGGAATCTCCCAAGTACAGAAAGAAAAAACATCAACCTAGAATTCTGCACCAAATGAGAATACCTTTTAACACAGATGATAAGCCCCGGCAAGGTAGCTCAGCTGGTTAGAATGTCGTCACCCCCATGTGCCAAGGCTGTGTGGGTTTGATCCCCAGTTAGGGCACATACAGGAACTAACCAATGAGTGCACAGATAAGTGGGAAAAGGAACTGATATTTCTCTTTCTCTCCCCCTCTTCCACTCTCTAAAATCAATATTTTTAAATTATAAAATTAAAAATAGAACATAGTTTTTCAGACACACAAACACTTTAAAATACCATCACCAGCAGACCAGCATAACATTAAGGGAGGTCCTGTCAAAATGAAAACGACACCAGATGGGAATCTGGATCTGCACATAGGCAACAGAGCACCAGAAATGGAAAATATGTAGGTACAAATAAGGTTTTTTAATTTCTTAAATCTCTTGAAAAGACAATCGACTATTTAAATGAAAAACAGTAACAGTGCACTGTGGGGTTTACCACACATGTGGAGGGGGAGTGTATGACAACAGCACAAAGACTGGGAGGAGTGAAGTACACTGCAGTGAAGGTTCTTAAAATACAGGTAAAGTGGTACAGAATTACTGGAAGGTAAACTGTGATAAATTAAGTATCTATCGAATAAACACTAAATATACCACTAAAACAATGAAATAAAGTTATGGCTAAGACAAAAAGATACATAAACTCCTGAGAGAACAGCAGTGGCCACCACACGATTCCTTCTCGTAAGAACTGACGAAGAGAAAGCACTGTGCTACAGCACAGGACAATCAAAGGCACTTTGATTGATCAAGCTGCAAAGGGCAGCAGCATTAGTGATGTCAACTGACACACACCTTCAGCCTGATGATGCTTACTGACAAAATGAAACAACCTTGGCAATTCCACCGCTGCATCATCAGTCACATATGAATTCTGACAGAACTCAGAAACATGTATATTTCAGTGACTTACACTTGTTTTACAGACTATCACTACAAATGAGCCATTTGTCATAGATCTTCCAGTGAACATACAGGCCTGGCACAAAAGCACTCATTTCCCAATCCAAATACATAGAAAAGCTGCATTAAAATACAACACATACACACAGGCAAGCCCAAAAGCAAGAAAGAAAAATTCCTTCATGCTAGAAACAATGAAGCTACTCAAAGCCAAATAACTCACAGGGCCACTAAAATCAGATACAGGTCTTTCAGCTTAGGACACATGTTTTAATGTCTACAAAAGACTAAGAGACAAGAAATTGAAAATGAGTTAGATACACAAAACACCAAGACACAAAGAACTACACAGAAATAAATTAATTCCAATTTCTAGACCATGAAAGAGAAGCCTGCCATCTGCCAGAAGTCAGAGGTAAAAAAGTCACCTGTGAGAAACTGAAACTCCATGTCACAGGTACAAGTTCCAAATACACTCCATCCAAGTAGTCCAGGAACCCCAATCCAAGAAATCAGCCTACGAACAGACAGGGCACTAAGGAAACCTATCTGTCCAGCAGAAACTCAAAACTTCCCTAGAAGGACACCCTCTATGGGATGACTCACATAAAAAATAAATCCCACAGATGATAAGCATTAAGTCAAAATTTTTAAATTCATAAAAACAACAACAACAAACCCCCCACCCCCCGCCACCAAAGCAGGGGAGGGTTTTCAGCGGACACAATGAATGGGCAAATTTACACCTCAAGATCTACATAGAACAGAACAATAAAGATGCTTTAAAATGTACAGAAATAGCCCTGGCTGGTGTGGCTCGGTGGATTGAGCACCAGCCTGTGAACCAAAGAGTAGCCAGTCTGGTTCCCGGTTAGGGCACAGGGTTGCAGGAGCCAGGCCCCTAGTGGGGGGTGTGTGAGGGGCAACCACACACTCACACTGATGTTTCTCTCCCTCTCTTTCTCCCTCCCTTCCCCTCTGCCTAAAAAATGAATAAATAAAATTTAAAAAATAAAATAAAATGTCCAGAAATTAAAAAAGAAGTGAAAGCCACAAGATAAGAATAGGAAAGAATGAGAAAAGCGGGCAAATTTCAAAAAATAATCAGGTAGAAAAATCTAGAAATAAAAAATCATAAATGAACTACATCACTGATCTGAAACAATCTCAAAGAATGTAACACAAAAAGGGATGGAAGGTGTGTAAATCTCAGAAGCAGAGACAGGAAAAGACATTCCAAGACACACTGACCAAAATTAAAGACATGAATCTTCAGATTGCCAGGGTAATTTACTCAAATATACACCATAGCAAAAATGCAGAATAATAAAGACAAACAAAATAATAACAGCAATCAAAAAGAAAAGAATAACAATAAAGCAACAATTAAATACCAGATTCCTCAAATGCAACTATAGATGCCAGAAAACCAGTAATGACATCTTCCCCTGAGGGAAAATAACACTCAGCTGTAAATCACCGCACAGCTAAAATGCCATCTAAAAGTAAGAGCAAGCCCTAGCTGGTGTGGCTCTGTAGATTGAGCACTGGACTGCAGAGCAAAAGGTCGCCAGTTCAATTCCCAGTCAGGGCACAGGCCTGGGTTGCTGGCCAGGTCCCCAGTAGGGAGCCCATGAGAGGCAACCACACATTGATGTTTCTCTCTTTCTCCCTCCCTTCCCCTCACTCTAAAAAGAAATATTTTTTAAAAAATTTAAATAAGTAAATAAGTAAACACTGACAATTTCTGTACTGAAGATCATCAAAGACTAGAACAGTTCACAAACGACACTGGTCTATGGCTCTCACTCTGATTAGCACTGATCATGCTAAGTCCACAAAACACAGTACTGTATTGCTGTAAGGAGGAATCAAAAATATCTCTATGTATGGTTACAGAACAATCTCCTACCCATATTAAATTTAAAAAGTTGAGTGAGGAAAAGGAGAAAGATACAAATATGTTATTTGTTTATATTTCTAAAAAGGAAGGAAAATAATAAAAAATGCTTACCCAAAGGGCGGCAAGTTTTGACCTATTTCATCTCATGGCACATATAAACTAAAATTCTTCAGCACACCAAAAAAATATGTAATTTTTACTAATCCGACAAAAAATAGGTATAATTTTGATTGACTTACTACTGCTACTACTAACAACAACACTGGGCTGGCCAAAAAGTCCATTATGTTTTTCCCATTCAATGGCTCCAGTAGTGCTTGGTTGTTGTCATTCCAAACAATTCTGTTAGACTGTGTTGTGACAACTGTCATATCAGCGTGCATTAAAAAAAAAAAAAACACACACTTACTAAAATTGGTGAATTTTTCTGCAGCCATTTTAATATTGAGGATGGAAGAAAATATGCAACATTTTCATGTACTATGCTTTATTATTTCAAGAAAGGTAAAAACACAACTGAAATGCAAAAAACGATTTGTGCAATGTATGGAGAAGATAGTGTGACTGACTGAATGTATCAAAAGTGGTTTGCAAAGTTTCTTAGTAATTATTGACATTGGGGCCACATAATCCTTTGCTGTGGGGCTGATCCATGCACTGGAAGATGTTTAGCGGCACCCTTGGCCTCTGACCACTAGAAGCCAGTAAGTGGAAGATAGCCAATATACTCAAATACCAAATCAATCAAGTCACTGGTGAAAATGAAAAATTTGTCTTTAATCTTACAGAAAGAACTATATGGACTTTTTGGTCAACCCAATAATAACAACCTACACTTTATGCTCCAAAGTGACTTTTTCAAAAATCAGGTGCCGCCCTGGCTGGTGTAGCTCAGTGCATTGAGCACCAGACTGCGAACCAAACCCTCTTTCTCCCTCCCTTCCTCTCTCTCTAAAAATAAATAAATAAAATCTTAAAAAAGAAAAATCAGGTGCCTTTACTTGTCTATAAGGATTTCTAGTACCAAGAATTAACCAATCAGACTCAACTTTATTATGCAACATGACTATAAGATGCAACTCTTTTATGATTTATTTTTGGTGTGGAAGACAAGGCATCCACACCAAATGGCTGTTGTGTTGGCTGCTGTCAATTTTTTGACAATCTAAAGGAAAAAAGGTCAGTACCCCCAACTAAACAGTAAGATACAGTATGTTTTAGAAATTCTTGTGGCACACTGCTTGAAAATCACTGCCACAGGGGAAAAAGAAGGAACAGGTGGAAGGGACTGAATATGAGCTAGACTTGACCAAATAAATGCTGTGCTGTATGTTTAAACATAAACAAATATTTTACATCATTATAAGGCCAAATTAAATTTACAGAAGCAATCCATAAAAAAATGAGTAGATAAAACTAATGAACCACAACTGTAATTGAATTTAAAAGAAAAAAAAAAAACTAATGAACCAAACTATATCAACTGGATGGCATACCACACACAAATAAATTATTTCAAGTGACTTTAAACTGCAGTAACGTATAAAATCCCTAGTAAGATATACCCTAAGACCAACAAAAACAACCCTTTAGGGTAATTATATTGCTGGTGATGATGCTGCTATTTTCATTCTGAGGCTGTTGAAAAGGCAAATGAGTGATTATGTGGTTTTACTGGGAACCAGAATTTTCACAAGAGAAAGGAGGTACACATGTAAGACCGAAAAGGGTCAAGCGAAAATTCTATAGTCTTAAATCTGAATTGGGACTATCAGTAAGAAGTCCTGAAATATTTTCTTTAAAAAAAAAAAATACACACACACACACACACACACACACACATACACACAGTGGCTTCTAGTCAGGATGGCAGAATAGGTAAGAGTTGTACTTACATCCTTCCACTAGTACATGAAAATTAAACTACAGAACCACCACCATGAAGAACCGCCTGAAGTCTAGCTGAACAGAAGTCCTATAACCAAGGATATACAGAAGAAGCCACATCAAGACTGGCAACAAAAAAAAAGGCAGAGACTCAGAATGGGCTGGCCCCACATCCAGTGTGGCTGTTAAAAATAAGGAGGTGTATCTCAATTACAGAGATTCCCTCCCCACCACCACCTCTCTTCCCCATCCCCACTGCAAGGAGCAAGGAGTCCCAGCCCCAGACCAGGCTGCCCAGCTCGTATTTCCAGTGCTGGGAAGACAAGTCCCCAAAACTTCTAGCAGTAAAAAGCAGCAGAGATTCTGGCTGAGTAAGATGGACGGCTTCTAGAGTCCCAGACTTTCCTCTTAAAGGTCCCTTGCTAGGACTCTCAAATTCACTCTGAGCTCTAGCACTGGGCCACTGGCTCCAAAGGTGCCAGGGACTAGAACTGAATTATATGCCTTCAGGGCAAGGACTGGAAGGGTAGCCTTCTCCCACACAGAAAAGTACTAGCAGAGGCCATTGTTCCTTTCTGAGCCCTCCCCCACAGAACTGGAAGGCAGGTGCCATATCTGAGTCTCCATCAACCTGGCTAACACCATTTGCCCAGCCCTGGTGATTCTAAGACACTTCCCCACCCAACCTGCAGGTACTCCCAAACTGCTCCCAGTGCTGTTTCCTACAAAGGCCTGTCTTGGCTCACACTGCAGTCTTTCCTGAAATCTCTCAAAGGTCCACAAACCCCAAACAAGCAGCATCTGGTCTCAGGGTGCCCCATACCTCTTACTAAAGAAGCCACAAGCCCAGCATTAGGTGAAGCCAAAGTTGGGCCGAAGCTTGGCCTATCCCCCCAGGCACCTCTAAGCCCAGCACAAGTGGCAACCATCTGCAGATCACTTTTTAGCTCATGCTGGGGGCCACAAACAGGGCACAGACAGTGGCTGACCTTACCCTGCACTTCTCAAGAGGCCCCAGTGCTGGTGCACCCAGTGGACAGCTTCAGACCATGTCAGAGCACCAGAACCCTGCAGCTCCTCCACTGGAGTCACAGCAGTCCTTGTGACTGACTGATAGGCCTGGGGGTCAATCCCTCCCATTGACATGGCAACAGCAATCAAGGCTCAACTACAACAGGAGGGCACACACAGCCCACATGGGGGGAAGGGCAGCGGGAGTGCCCCACTGGAGTGATGGGGAAACTGCCCAGGACACCTACTACCTGAAGCCTCTCTGCCAAGACGGGGGGGGGGGACATAGCAGCTATACCTGATACACAGAAACAAACACAGGGGGCAGCCAAAATGAGAAGACAAAGAAACATGTCCCAAATGAAAGAACAGGACAAAACTCCAAAATGGAGTTTAAACCAAAGGGAAACAAGCAATCTACCAGATGCAGAATTGAAAACACTGGTTACAGGGATGATCAACAAACTTAGGGGAAGAAAAGATTCACTCAGTGAGAACTTCAACAGAGAGAAAACAAAAATGAAGATAGAAAACATAAAAAAGGACAACTGAGAATTGAAGAATACAATAATTGAAGTTAATACACTTGAAGGAATTAGATGAAGCAGAGAGTCAAATCAGTGATTTAGAAGATAAGGTAACAAAAAACGTCCAATCACTACAGCAAAAAGGAAAAAGAATCCAATAAATAAATACATAAAGATAGGATAAGGAACTTCTGGGACAACATTCTCATCATGGGAATACCAGGAGGAGAATAGAGAGCAAGGAATTAAAAATCTATTTGAAAAGAATGACAGAAATTTTTCCTAACTTGACAAAGGAAAAAGACACCCAAGTCCAGGAAGCAGAGTCCCAAACAAGATGAACAACCCAAAGAGGCCCAACACCAAGACTCATCATAATTAAAATGAAAAAGCTTGCCCTGGCTGGTATGGCTCAGTGGACAGAGCACCAGCCTGCGAACCAAAGGGTCATGGGTTCAATTCCCAGTCAGGATACACATCTGGGTTGTGAGCCAGTCCCCAGTGGGGGCCTGTGAGAGGCAACCACACTGATGTTTCTCTCCCTCGCTCTCTCCCTCCTTTCCCCTCTGTCTAAAAATAAATAAATCTTTAAAAAATATAAATAATAAAATGAAAAAGATTAAAAGACAGAATCTTATAAGCAGCAAGAGAAATAATTAGTTATATACAAGAGAGTTACCATAAGACTGCCAGCTGTTTTCTCAACAGAAACTTTGCAGACCAGAAGGGATTGGAACAAAATATTCAAAGTGATAAAAAGCCAAGAATCTACAACCAAGATTACTCTATGCAGCAAAGCTATCTTAGAATCAAAAAACAGATAAATAATTTCCCAGATAAGAACAAGCTAAAAAAGGTCAACACCACCAAACCACCATTACAAGAAATGTTAATGGGTCTTCTTTAAAAGACAGAAAGATAAAAAATGTGAAAAATATGAATAAAATGGCAATAAATATGTACGTCAACAATTACTGTATTTTTTAAAGGTTTTGTTTATTTATTTCTAGATAGAAGAGAAGAGAGGAAGAAAGAGGAGAGAAACTTCGATGCAAGAGAAAAACACTCATCCACTGCCTCTTGAACGCACCCCTGACTGAGGAAGGATTCCCAATCTGGACATGTGTCCCAACCAGGAATTAAACTAATGACCTTTCCTTTCACCTCCCAGAACAATGCCCAATCAAGTTACACTAGACAGGGCTCAACAATTACTTTACATGCAAAAGGACTAGCCCAGGCTGATGTGGCTCAGTGGGTTAGGCTTCACCTTGGAAAGGACAGATTCAATTCCCCGTCAGGGAACATGCGGACTTGGTCCCCAGCTGGGGGTATGCAAGAGACAACAAATCAATGTCTCTCTCACACTGATGTTCCTCTCCCTCTCTCTAAAATTAAATAAAATTTTTTAGAAATAAAGAAATGCAATATGATTAAATGCTGCAACCAAAAGACATACACAGTGACTGAATGGATAAGAAAAGACCCACATACATGCTTAGTTTCTTGTAAGTCTCTTTCTACAAGAGACTTACTTCAGATGGAAAGACAAAGTAAAGGAATGGAAAAAGATGTTTTACGAAAATGAAAACAAAACTAAACAAAAAGCTGGGGTAGCAATACTTATACCAGACAAATTAGACTTAGGTTATAAGAGACAAAGGCCCTGACTGGTGTGGCTCAGTTAGTTGGGTGTTGTCCCGCAAAGCAAAGGGTTGCCCTGTTCAATTCCCAGACAGAGCACATGCCGGGGTTGCAGGTCCTGTCCCAGTTGGGGGGTGCAAGAGAGATAACCAATTAATGTTTTTCTCACACTGATGTACTCCTCTCCCTTTCTCCCTCCCTTCCCCTCTCTCTAAAAGTAAATAAATAATTTTTTTTAAATGAAGAAGGAGAGACGAAACAACCCAGCAATTCCATTTCTGGTCATTCATCCAAAGAAACCCAAAACACGAATTCAAAAAGACATATGCATCCATATAGTCACTGCAGCATTATTTACAACAGCCAAGATATGGAAGCAACCTAAGTGTCCATCAATAGACTCACGGATAAAGAAGATATAGAACATATATGAGTATACAATGGCATATTACTCAGCCATAAAAAAAAAAACTTAACATTTGTGACAACATGGATGACCTAGAAGGCATTATGGCAAGAGACGTCAGAGAAAGACAAATACTATATGATTTCACTAATATGTGGAATCTAAAAACAAAATAAGCAAATCAGAAACAAATTCATATATACAGAGAACATTTCTGTATAAATGAGAGGTTGCCAGAGAGGGAAGTTAGGGGACTGGATGAAAAAGTGAAGGGATTAAGGAGCACAAATTGGTAGTTACAAAACAGCCATTGGAATGTAAAGTATAACATATCAATAATATTGTAAAAAACTATGTATGGTGCCAGATGAGTTCTAGATTTAAAAGGGGTGATCACTTCATAGTTCTATATATACTGGGTTATATACCTGAAGCTAACAATTACTGTACACAAACTAAGTATAAGTACTAAGAAAAGTACTGACTGAAAAGTAGAAAATTATTTAAATATATATACACATAGCGATGATGCTCAATTTATAATGGGGTTATATCTCGATAAACCAATTATAAGTTGAAAATAGTGTTAAGTCAAAACTGCATTTGGTACCTAAGCTACCAAACATCCTGGATTAATTCATCCTTTCTCAAACGTACTTAGAACACTTCCATTATCCTGTAGTTTGGAGAAAGCACACTGCTGCCGCTGCTCAGCATCACCAAAGTATCATGCCACACATATCACTGACCCACAAAAAGATAAAGCGTAATTTCTACTGAATGTGTATGTCTTTTGCACCATTGTAAAGTTGAAAAATTATAAGTTGGGGTCTACTTACATAGATACACACACACATGTATTTGTATACCAACTTCCATTTTAGGACAGGGCAGACTTAATAGTCACCAGATTTATCCTCCCACTATAAACTAAGAAAAGGGGCAAAAAAAAGTGAAGCAACTGTTGAAAACAGGCAGCCCAAGACTGTGATCCGGAAGAGAAGAAAAACAAAGGAACTGAGTCCTGTAATTGTCCCATGTTTCTGCCTGGAGACACAATCCTGACTACAGAGAAGGAGGGGGATCCAGCAGAGCACAATTTTCCTGCGCTGAGACAGAAACCAAGCTCTGGGAAGCTGAGATGGCTGAAGATGTACACCAGAATTCCAAAGAGGAGGAAGTTATGCAGAAAAGGACTGTCACAACTCTGCATGGGGTCTCTCTGCATAAGTCTAGGGTGAAATTCCAAAGGGTAGGCAATGTATGAATGGCTGAATTAATTCCCAGAGCAGAAGGCCAAGAGACAAAGAATTAATTACAACCAGCCAGAGTGGAAAGACATTGTTAAACATCTGCGGCAGCCCTGGATGGCGTGGTTAAGTGGACTGAGCATTGGCCTGTGGACCAAAGGGTTGCTAGTTCAGTTCCTGTCCGGGCACGTTCCTGGGCTGCAGGGTGGGTGTCTGGTTGGGGGTCTGTAAGAGGCAGCCAATCAATGTTTCTCTCTCACATCAATGTTTCTCTCCTTCTCTTTCTCCCTAACTTCCCTTTTCTCTAAAAATAAATAAAATCTTAAAAAAACACATTTGAAGCATTTGGTAGAAACTCGAGAACGGAATACCTTCGTAGTAGAGTAAAACTATCCTTAGAGTTAGCCCTGCCCTAACAAAGCTTTAAAACAAGTCTCAAAGGGGTGTAAAGTTGCCCTAGCTGGTGTGGCTCACTGTGTTAAGTGCCAGCCTACCAACCAAAAGGTCACTGGTAGGATTCCCAGTCAGAGCACATGCCTGGGTTGCAGGCCAGGTATCCAGTTGGGGGAGTGCAAGAGGCAACCAATATATCTCTCACACACTGATATTTCACCCCCCCCTTTCTCCCTTCCTCCCCCAATCTTTATAAATAATTAAAATCTTTTTTAAGAAATGGGGGTGGTGTAAAGTCCACAGCTGGGCGGCTCAGTTGGTCAGAGCATTTTCCCAATACACCAAGGTTGAGAGTTCAATCCTCCAATCAGGGCACATACAAGAATTAACCAATAAATGCATAAATAAGTGGAACAACAAACTGATGTCTTTCTTACTCTCCCCACCTTATCACTCTCTAATATTAATAAATTTTCAAAAACTTGTAAAGGATTCCATGTGTAACAAGCTACCAAAATAAAGCCCAACACTCTTGAAAGGAAAATAAATTGTAATACTAAAATGTAAAATTCACATTGTTGAGCAACCAAATAAAAACTACTAGATATGCCAAGAAGCACGAATGTTTGAATCATAAAAGCAGAAAACCTGGTCAATAGCAACAAACCCAGAAACGAGAGAGATAGAATTAATGTAAAAAACTTAAAAAGGCTACTATAAATGATCAAGTATTAAAGGAATGAACATGAAGAGAAAAATGAAAGGTAAAAGACAAATGGACTCTCTCTTCTTTTTTATTGAGTTTACTAAGGTGACACTGGCTAATAAAATTACATAGGTTTCAGGTGTACAATTCTATAATATGTCATCTGTGTATTGTACTGTGTGTTCACTACCCCAAGTCAAGTCTCCTTAGAATCTCTTAAGACAAAAATGCAATGTCTATATAGAGAGCCCAGAAATAAATGCATGTCTCTATGGTCAATTAATATTCAACAAAGGGGGCAGAAGCATAAAATGGAGTAAAAATAGCCTCTTCAACAAATGGCGTTGGGAGACCCAGACAGCTACATGCAAAAAAATGAAAACTTCACCACCAACTTACACCATACACAAAAATAAACTCAAGATGGATAAAAGACTTAAATATAAGTTGTGACACCATAAAAGTCCTAAAGGAGAATGTAGGCAGGAAAGTTCCAGACATTCCACGCAGCAATATTTTCACCAATACATCCCCTATAGAGCAAGGGACATAAAGAAAAAAATAAACAAATGGGACTTCATCAAAATAAAAAACTTCTGTACAGCCAAAGAAAACATCAGCAAAATGAAAAGGGAACCAACCATATGAGAAAATATATTTGCCAATGATGCCTTGGACAAGAGTCTGATCTCCAAAATATATAAAGAACTCACACGACTCCACTTGAGAAGGTAAACAACCCAATTAAAAAAAATGGGCAAAGGACCTCAACAGACACTTCTCCAAGGAGGACATACAGAGGGCCCAGAGACATATGAAAGGAAGCTCAGCATCACTAACCATCAGAGATGCGAATTAAAACCACAATGAGATACCACTTCACACTTGTCAGAATAGCCATCATAAACAAATCGACAACAAGTATTGCAGAGGTTGTGGAGAAAAGGGAACCCTAGTGCACTGTTGGAATGCAGACTGGTACAGCCACTGTGGAAAACAGTATGGAATTTCCTCAGAAAACTAAAAATGGAACTGCCTTTTGACCTGGCAATTCCATTACTGGGATATTACCATAAGAACCCTGAAACACAATTCAAAAGAACCTATGCACCTCAATGTTTAATTTACAGCAGCACAATTTACAATAGTCAAGTGCTGGAAGCAACCTAAGTGTCCATCTATAATTGAGTGGATCAAAAAACTATCCCACATTACCCAATGGAATACTATGCAGCAGAAAAATAAACAACGAACTCCTACCCTTTGTGACAGCATGAATGAAACTGAAGAACATTATGCTAAGTGAAATAAGCCAGGCTTTGAAAGACAAATACCATATGATCTTACCTATAAGTGGAACCTAATCAACAAAACAAATAAGCAAGCAAAATATGACCAGAGACATTGAAATAAAGAACAAACTGGCAGTAACTAGAGGAGCGGGGGGAAGGAGATTACAGGGGAAAGAAGGGGAAGAGTCATCAAGGAACATGGATAAAGGGCCCATGGACAAACCAAAGTGGGGTAGGACTGAGGGTGGAAGGTGGGGGTCAGTGGGGTAGGGGAGAGCGGTGAGGGCAAAATGGAGACAACTGTACTTGAGCAACAACAAAAAAATGCAATGCCTGTAATGAAAAATTCACTGCATGAGATTAATAGCAAATCAGGTAGTGCAAAAGTCAGCAGCAACTGAAAGTATACAAAATGAGTGGAAAAAATTAAAAGCACCAGTGATGGCAATAAAAAGTGGTCAAGCATATATGTCATCCAAAAAGAAACAGGACAACAAAAGAAATAATTGAAGAAATAATGGCTGAAAATATTTCAATTTGACCCACAGATCTGTTTAAGTTCACCAAGATACATCATAATCAAATTGTCAAAATCTATGATACTGAAAAAAAACTTAAAATCTGCAACAGAAAAAAAGAAATGTGAGAACACAGAATTCTCATCAGAAAAAAATATCAACCTATAATTCAGTATCTAGCAAAAATATCCTTTAATACAAAATACTTTTTCTTACAAAGAAAAGCTGAATTTGTCACAGGAAGTATTAAAGGATATGCTTCAGAAAGGCAAATGGTAACAAATGAAAGAAAACCTGAACCTCCACAAAGGAATGAAGAATACCAGAAATGGTGAATATGTAAATAAATGTAAGACCTCCATCATTTTAAAATTTAAAAGAATTGCTTAAAGCAAAAGTAGTAATAATGTTTTGTGAAGTGTATAACCTAAGTAGAAATAAGTATAAGAAAAAGAATAGCACAAAGGTTATAAATGGAAAAATAGTATGAAAAGAATCTTATATTTTATATAAATGGGATAATAATATTTAAAGGTGGTCTGTGACAACTATTTGGATGATTCAGTAGCTATGGGCAACTGGTGATTGGAAACTTCATCATGACAATGCACCCACTCATGCATCAGGTCTCCTACAGAGTTTTCTGGTGAAACATCAAAATACCCAGGTGACGTGGCCCTGCTATGGCCCAGATTTCTGCCATCTCTCAAACCTAAAATCACCTTTGAAGGGGAAGAGATTTCAGACCACTGATGAAACTCAAGAAAATATGTCAGGGTACCTGATGGCAGGCAACTGGTAAAACTGTGTGAGGTCCCAAGGTGCCTACTTTGAAGGGGACTGAGATGTCATTGTTCTATGTACAATGTTTCTTGTACCCTGTATCATCTTCACCAAATGTCTATTTTTTCATAGCACGTGGCTGGGTACTTTCTGGATAGACCTCATATAGTAATAGTTTGCTACTGGGTTATTGGCCTTTATTATTAGTTTGGGCTACTTAGGTATTAAAGAAATGAGCAAATTTGTCAATGATATGAGTTGCAAAATATTCCCCAGATTAAAACTGTATTCTGATTTTGTTTTATTGATCTTACTCATTTTTAGTTTTACGTAGTTGCTTTAAATATCAATGTTTTCTTTAAAAAAAGAAAACAAACAGCCAGATGGCCAACTTAATCCAAACATATCAGTAACTATATTAAATGTACATTGTCCAATCACCCCAATTAAAAGGTAGAGACTAGGCTAAATGAAAAAAATCAATATCCAACCAGAAATATAAAGAAACTTGAAATAAAATAGCTGGATGTTTCTTAGAATAGTTAAACAAAAATTATGACACAGCAATTTCACTCCTAGGTATCGCTCCAAGAGAAATGAAAATATAAGTCCACATATAGTCTTATATGAAAACATTGATAGCATTACTCTTAATAGTCAAAAGGAAGAAAAGAATCCTGGCCAGGTAGCTCAGCTGGTTACAGCATCATCCTTATATGCCAAGGCGGCAGGTTTGATCACGGGTCAGGGTGCGTACAAGAAGCAATCAATGAATGCACAAATAAGTGGAACAACAAATCAATTTTTCTTCCCCTCCATCATCAATAAATAAAAAGTATTTTTAAAATTTTTTAAATGAAGAATAATCAGTCAAAATGTCCATTAACCAAGGAGTGGGTAAGCAAAATGTGGTAGATCCATGCAATGGGATACTGCTCAAAAATAAAAAGGAGTGAATATTACAAGATGGCTAAATCTCAAATACCTCACACTAAGCAAAGGAAGCCAGACTCAAAGGGCTGCATAATGTATGATTCCATTAATAGGACAGTCTGAAAAAAGCAGAACTGCAAGAACAAAAAACAAATCCATGACAGTCAGGAGCTGAGGTGGGAGAACGGTTGACTACAAATAGGCATATGGGAAGATGTTGAGGTGATAGAACTATTCTGTATCTTCATTATGGTGGCAATTACACATCTGTACATATTCATCAAAACTCCAAGACTTATAATATTGAAAAGATGGATTTTATGGTATGTAAATGTAAAGCTGAATTTTTAGGGGAGGGAAGAGCATGTTAGTACCAATATTTACAGTAGTGATTGCACTCAAGCCATATATGGCATACCTTTAACTAGCACTGTTAAACAGCCAAATAAGTGTCAAAACAAATGTGAAACACACACACACACACATTTAAAAAAAAAAAACCTCCTGTAACTGCCCTGGCCAGGTGGCTCAGCTAGCTGGAGCATTATCCTGTGCAACAAAAGGTTGCAGGTTCGATTCCCGGTCAGGGCACATACCTAGGTGGTGGGCTCAATCCCCGGTCCAGTGCCTACGGGAGGCAACTGATCGATGTCTTTCTCTCTCTCTCAAATCACAGACATATCCTCAGGTGGAAAAAAACAAATCCAATTCACAGGACTGTCCACTTGCACATCAAAATGGGTACTGTGTGTAAATAATGCCGTAATTTAAATACAGGGAAAAAACAAAAACACAAAATACTCTAAAACCACAATACTCAGGCCATGGAGCAACAGGCATTTCCATATAGCATGGAAGGAGTATAAATTCATTGCTCATTTTGAAAAACAGCTGTACTATCTAATAATGATAACCTGGCATAAAACCTACTAGTCAGTCCTACTGCCTGCAATATAGACACCCTAGGGAAGCTACTGCACACATGTGCCAGGGGACATGTACAAGAGTACTCAATGCAGCCTTGTTATGGCAAGAACTAGAAACAAACCAAATGCACACCAAGTACAAAGTGGACAAATAAATCAACGTATATTCATACCATAAGATAGCATATAGCAGAAAATACATGTATCTCAATTAAATGCACCAACATAGACCAAGCTCAGAAACAATAACCAAAAGCAGCAAGTCAAAGAAAAATACACAGTATGATTCCTTCACATAAGATATTTGTATAAGGCACGTTCAGCAATACATACATGTAGGTAAACCTAGAAATAAAAGCAAGGGAATGAGTAATGGAAATCAGAACAGTGGTTACCTTCGGCAGGAAGAGAAAGGGATATGCTCAGAGGCTTCAAAGAGTGTGAAAGGTATTCTGTTCTTAAGCTGGCTCGAGTATGCAGTTCATTTTTTAGCTACTATTCTTTAAAGTAACACAAACCTGGTATATATTCTCTTGTATAAATTATGTATTGCACAATTTTAAAAAGTAAAAACAACATATTCTCAAAATAACACTCACCAAGCCCAGCAGGTTTTATAGGTATGTTCTACTAAAAAGAACAAACAATTTCCATCTTAAAGAGACCAATGCAGAATCAAAAGGTAAACAGCACAGTTTGTTTTGATACCAAAACAGGGTAAGGTTTGAAATAGAAATATCAGAGATATGTCTCTCATGAATTCAAAAGTAAAAATCCTAAAATAAAGTATTCATACTCTAAATCCAGCAATATGTATTTAAAAGGAAAACCATGTCAAGGTGACATTTATCCTAGGAATACAAGGATGCTTCAGTCCTGACCCCTCCCCCCCAAAAATCAATTAATATAATTCACATTACCAAATTAAAAGAAACTATGATTCATCACATTACCAAATTAACAGAAACTATGATTAATTTACTCACAAATATTTGAGTGTCTACTTTTTTCCCAGGAGCTGGAGAGACAGTAGTAACTAAAATTAAAAAACCCTCCCTTATTGGAGCTTCTGTTCCAGTCAAAGAAGACACAACAACAATAAGCAAAATATATACATAACATAGTTTATCAAATAGCGGTAAATCCTGGAAAGAAAAACCTAAGGCAGGAAACAGGGATTAGGAGTGCTATGGGGCATGGAGGCATCAGGGTGCAATGTGAGCCAAGACTTGAAGCAAGGCATGATGGTATTACTGTTGGTATTACTGTATTTTGCCCCGTGTAATGCACTCCTATGTATAATGCGCACCCATATTTTTGGCCCATAATATAATACCTATTATGTCACAACTACCCCATGTATAATGTGCATACTTATTTCTCCCTCAAAAATTTGGGCAAAAAAGGTGAACACGATACATGGCAAAATACAGTAATTGGAGGGAAATCCTTTCAGACAGTTGAACCAGCAAGGGTGAAAGCCCTGAGAGGAGTAACTAAGGCACGTTTAAGGATCATGAAGGAGTTCACTTCGCTTACTGAGCGAAGTGAACCAGGGGAAGGAGTAAGAATAAAAGGCATGGAATGAGGATGGAAAGCAGATCCCCTAAGGCTATGAAAGTGATGCAGGATTTTAGCCCCTATCCTGAATGAAGGGGTTGGGGGATGGGACACTGGAGAATTTTGAGCATAGGAATAAATGACATGATCTGACTGATGTTTAAAAAAAAAAGAAATTCTTCCTGGCTCCAGTACTGAAAAGCATGACAAGAATGAAAGCAAGAGAACCAGTTTGGAAGCTGCAATAATCTAGGAGAAAGATAATGGTGGCTTAAACCAGAATAGTGGTGGGGGGAGTGGAAACAGGATATATTCAGAAAGTTAAGCCAACAGGATTTATTGATGATTACATGTGCCACAAGAGCAAAACAAAGCAGTCAAAGATAACTCCAAGGTTTCTAACCTAAGCAACTTTAAAAGTGGGATTCCCACTAATTAATAGAGGGAAGAGAAGGGTGAAACCAAGTTTGAGGTGGGTGGGAAAATCATGAGATTGTTTTGTATGTGTAAATTCTGAGACACCATTAGTTAGTATCCAAATAAAGATAATGAACAATTGAATACATGTAAGTCTGAAGTTCAGGGAGGAATATCCAGGGTGGAAATCTAATGTGGAAGTTGTTGGTGATATAGAAATGGAGAAGCAAAGGAGATAAGTTAGCAAAACAAAAGATGAAATCTAATTGTTGCACAAGGAAAGACTAAAAGAACCAAGTATTCATCTCCCAAATTTCAGACAGACTGAGAACTTAAACTGTGTCATGGCAGACAAGGGTGAGTTATGGAGTTGAGAATCGGGGGACTGTTACAAGTCTGCATTAGGAGACAAACACCTTTCCTCCAGCACCACACATCTAAGTGACAACCACTATCCACTGCTGCTGGAGACAAGTGAAGCCCCAAATCCACGATGCACTGAATTTCCTACTAGTGAGTGACCCTGGCCGGGTAAGTTCAGTTGGTTAGAGCATCCTCCCAATATGCTAAGGTTGCAGGTTCAAACTCTGGTCAAAGCACATACAAGAAGCAACCAATGAATTCATAAGTGGAACAACAAATCAAAGTTCTTTCTTTATTTCTTTAAAGATTTATTTACTTATTTTTAGAGAGAAGGGAAGAGAGAGAGGGAGAGAAACATCAATGTATGGTTGCCTCTCATGTGCCCCCTACTGGGGACCTGGCCTGCAATCCAGGAATGTGCCCTAGGCTGGGAATCGAACCAGCAACCCTTTGGTTTGAAGGCCCATGCTCAATCCACTGATCTACACCAGGGCAGAAGTTCTTTCTTTCTCTCTCAAATCGATAAAAAAAAAAAAATTTAATCCCAGTACTATTTAAGAGCCTGATTCTCAGGAAGAGGCCCTCAATCAAGGGTCATTAGACATTTGAGTAAAGCACCCAGGGTGTAAAAATACCTATACTAAAGTACATTCATGGAAAAGAGCCCAAAAGCTCTGAGGGAGAAGCAGTAAAAAAAAAAAAGGGGGGGGGCACATATAGAAGATCAGGAATTAATATGACACTAGATTTCAAAAGCTACATTGGACATTATTTTTTTCTTTTGAGAAAAATAAAGCTTACATTTTGGAGGTTTTCAAATACTCCATTCCTTAGAAAAGAGATCCTGGTAAATACTCCTCCATACTACATATCTCAATTTTAACACTAAAAATTACAATCCTGAACCAATTAAACTGTTTGGCATAGAAAACTGCTACAAATCAAGTTATAAGAATCTCCTATATATTTTTCCACTGCATTTACCCAGCAACCATTTACTGAGCACCTACTATGATAGATGCTGTGGGACAGAGCCAAGAACAAAGTAATACAGATTCTCTGCCCATAAGTCCCAGACACATCAAAGGATTATGAAAATAATTACATAATTATAAACTTAAAAGTGAAAGAAGTTCAAGGCACAATAAGAAAATCTAATTTAGAGGTAAGGATCCTTTGAGGAACTGATTTTTAAGTTGAAACCAGGCAAAAGTGGATGGGAGAGAGTTCCAAACGGAGACCCTAAAACTGGCAAGAGCTCCAGGAATTCAAAGAACTGAAAGAGCAGTGTGGTTGAACAAGGTTTGGATTTTTGGGGTATATGCCACTGGAAACGAAACCACATTTGACAGGTATCAAAGAGAAACATATTATGATCAAATAATGTTTTAAAAGAAATCCTTCTTGCCCTGGACAGTGCGGCTCAGTTGGTTGGAGCGTCATTCCACAAACCAAAAGGTCGTGGGTGCGATTCCCAGGCAGGGCACATGCTTGGGTTACAGGTTCAGTCCCTGGTAGAGGTGTGTGCAGGAAGCAACCGATCCATGTTTCTCTCCCTCTCTCTCTCTCTCCATGGTTCTCTGCCCCTCCCTTCCCCTCTTCTCTAAAAATAAGTATGTTCTCCAGTGAAGATAAATAATGATAACAACAATAACACTAAAATATAAAATTAAAAAATCCCTCTTGCTGCTGTGTGGATTACAGAGGCGAAATGGATTCTAAGAGGGCAAAGGTGAAAGCGAGTAGACCAAGCAGGGGCTACTTCCTATCCAGCACATGAGGATAACGCGAACTGTGGTAGTGACAATGGAAGTGGAGACCCAAACGAGAAGTTCCAAAAGGACTATTGTCAGGAACTAATTTACCAAAGAAAAACTAACACGAAGAGTCAAAGACAAGGCACACATTTCAAAGTCCACCTAGTACAACTGAAACAAAAAGGACGGCAGCTTCCAGAACAGAAAAAAAATAGACATCTTTTTCACTCCATATTCCTCTTCCAACCCATGATGAACCACGAATTTAAAGTTACTCTTTCAGAACCCTGAGTGTGTTTCTTAAATGTTTGAGAACCAACTCATTTAGTCAAAACTTAAACCTCCAAACCTGTCCTCCACCTGTTAAATTCAAATCACTCAAGTAACCAAAAATGTAACTTTGTTACCATTTACTTAAACTCTCTCAGGCTGTTCCCCCATTAGTATAGCCACAGGAAACATATTTATGTTTCAAAGAGACTAATGTGAAGAGTATGATGCCTGAATGGAATATAGTTAGAAACTCAATTAAACATCACTTCCCATCTTTTCTTCCAGATTTAGCTATGCTAGATTAAAAAACAACTTTCTTAGACTAAATAAGTTCCTCAAATAACTCTCCCAAAAAGCTGATCTGAAGGACTGAAAAAAGATCAAATGCAGATTCCATTTGGCTGACCTAAAGAAAAGCATTTTTTCAAATACAGTCCCAAGGAAGCCTGCAGCATGTACAGTCTCATTTCCTAGAACCCTGGTCTTTTAAAATCAGACTTTAAAAATGTTCATAACCTTTTTGTTTTAAAAAACACTTCAACAACCCTGAAACTACCCTCTTGCCCACACAATCCTGCCCCTAACTACCACAAAATCATCCCAGTGGTAGTGCTTTCCAAGCCTGTTACCTGACCTTTACCAATTCGTTCTCACAGGTCTTTGAACTTCAGGACAAAAGGCAGCTCATCTCTTGCGCATAAAACCAGAGTCTGACCAGGCTCTGAAAACAATCAAGTTCTCTCTTCTCCCTGAGCTGGCTTGGAATCCTGTCAAATAATGGAACACCCCTTTTATCAAAGGCAGTTCTAGATGTTCCTTGAGAATCACTCAAATAAGGGAAACTTTTATTAACTGAGGGCTCAGAGCCTTCATCAAAACTCAACTGCTGCTACCACTCTCCAGAGCAAATGGCACTTCTCTACTGACCAGGCCTGCGCAATGAAGCAGTCAGCCTCCAGTAAATACCAAATGCATTACAAAAGAACAGGAAAGAAAAATATCCAGTGCTGCCTCACTTTTCACACAAAATAGTCTAAATATTAGAATGTGAGTACAGTAAATATCTTTACTGAATTTTTACTTTAGGAGGTTTTTAACAGATCTCCAGGTCCAGGAAAGGCACCTGGGGTGCTTGGGGCATGGGGTGGGGATGGCAGAATCCACAGAGATGGAGAAGCTGGGCCCTCACGCTTGTTTCAAGCAAAATAGTTCCAATCACCTATTTGTATTTTGCGGCTCCACTTTATGAGATTAAAGGGTTTTACACCTGATATATTTAGATGACCAATCAATTTCAACTCCTTAATGCTAGAGGAAAAAAAAAAAAACGTGCAAGTGGAGCTATTTGGTAAGACATGAAGTGCTATGCTGGAACCTTGACTCATGGAGTCCAGTGCTCTTACTACCACCATATATCACTCATTCTAGCAGAGAAAAAAACACCTATGGCAGAAATGCCCCAGCATAACTAATGCACAGTGTAGAAATTCAAGCCAACCAGTCATAATAACTAAAGAGTTCACATCTAAAGATATGAAAAACTACTTTTGCTGGAGAAGAATTTTCATTAGAGAGTAAAATGAACATTTTTAGAAATATCAAGCAACTCACAAGATGCCTCAAAAAGATGAAGTGACCAAAGGTCATAAAACCCGAAGAAAAACTCTTCTAAACTGGCATAATAGAGAGAAATCCAACTCAAGAGGTGGGAGCCTAGGTTTTAATCCCAACTCAGCCACATGTATTTGTCAACATGTATTTGTCAACACAGATGTGTGGTCATGGTTAAGTTATTTGATCTGTTACATGCTCGGTTTCGATCTGCAAAATGAAGATGATTTGAGAGCCCCTGCCACACTATAATTCCAAGATTCTAAGCATGTAAAAAATCATGTTTGATAAGGCTAACACAGGCTATAAAAAGACACTGTCTAAAAATGTCACTACCATTTTAAGTGAAACCAGAAATTCATTTTTCCAACAAGCAATATAAAAGTTCAAAACATTTTTTACATCTAAAACATACCTAAAATTTTAAATTGTTTCTAATGGTTCAGTGTCTGCCTTCAGCAATTAAGAGGAACCAGATTATGGACACAGCCTGGGAAAGACTTATTTCAAATGTCAGATTTTTTCAGATTTATATGGAACTGCCAAAGAGGGTAAGACAAAGAAGGATTCTTCAGGGAAAGGAGGTGGCGAGGGATGGGCAGAAAACTGTACTTGAACAACAATTTTAAAAAATAAATAAATAAAAAGCTATAGAAAAGGCAAAAAAAAAAGGTTCTTCAAAGACGACTTGCTGAAGAAAAATAACCCAATATATATATATATTTTATGATGAAACTGATATAAAAGGTGAACTACTAGAAGTGGCTGGCTGAAGATTTTGATGATGCCATCTTCTACTTTTCATTCAGTCAATACGTATTAAGTACCTATTATGTGCCAGACAGAAGATACAGTGAAAACAAAGTCCATGCACTTACATTCTAATGGGGGAGGCTAAGGATAATCAAGTAACCCAACAAACAAGGTAATTTCTGATACTGATGAAACAAATTTTAAAACCTCCTAATTTGGTAGTATCTGAGAAGATACTTTTGGACAAAGAACCAAATGACAAGGAGTTGCCATAGAGCTTTCAATACAGAGGGGCTAGCAAGTGCAAGGGCTCTGAGGGGGAAACAAGTATGGGATACTTGAGAAACAGAGTAAAGCCCAGGGTGGCTTAAGTGTAATAACCAAGGGAAAAAATACCAAGAGAGCAGAGACACAGGCCAAGGCCCAGTCAGAACAGTGACATGATGGGAGTGGCATTCTTAAAAGATTACATTCTATGTTTGCTGTCTACGTATTAAAAATCAAAATGGATTCTGCTATAGTCTTTCAAATCGGAGACTGTAATTTTATTGTATTTAAGTCTAAGATTACTCCATTTTTCTCAGTATTTAATGATAATATAAGTCATTTTGAAATTGCCATAAACATGGAGTTGTATGTGAATATAGTTTTTAGGGTTGTTTTTTAAAAGACTTTACTTATTTTTAGAAAGATGGGAAGGAAGGGAGAAAGAGTAAGAGAAACATCAGTGTGCAAGAATACATTGACCAGCTGCCTGTCTCACGCCCCTATCTGGGGACCTGGCCCCCAACCCAGGCATGCACCCTGACTGGGAATGGAACCAACGACCTTTCGGTTCACAGGCACTCAGTCCACTGAGCCACAGCAGCCAGAGTTGTTTGTGAATATTTTAATTGTAGTTCTATAAATAACAGTGTGAGACTGCAATAATTATTTCCCTCTCTTCCTCCAACTGCTTTTTCCTTTTTTGTATTTGCAAACTGTGGATTTTAATGGATGAATATTTCAAGTGTAGTTTCCTATTTATTTTACCAAGATGTTTTTATATTTTAAAAATATTCTACATTATATATTTAAAAGATTCAACTGAGCTTGTCAATTGAATTAAAAGACCCTGAAGGCTAAACCCTATATTGCTACATGAGGTACAAGTGCAAATAGCCACAAGTGACTTGAGTGACATTTTGATTTGAGCACCACCCCACAAGAAAACTGAACAATGTTCAGATGACTGCAGTAAGGCCTGACAGTGAGTGCTATAATGATTCCTCACCAATTCAGGTTAAACTCACCAGTGACACAACCACCAAGTCACAAAAGCATAGCAGTTCAACATGAAGGTCCAAAAAATACAGAACACTACACAAAGAACTCACAATGATTTTATAGGATGGTAAATCCCAGCTGTAAAAAAAAAAAAAAAGTAAATCCTACCTCGTACCAGGCAATGATGGACACTGACAGCTGACTTCATGAACAGCTTAAGGAAAACAACTCAAATCAAGAATTCAAAGCATGGATAGACTGCATCTAGCCTATGCATCCCTGAGGACTAGCTCTGTGGACTGATGCAAGCATCTACGACAGACTCACAGATAGAGAACAGACTGACAGCTGTCAAAGGGGATGGGGTTGGGGGCTCGGTAAAAAAGGTGAGGGGATTAAGCAAGAAAAAAGTCCAGATACAGACAACAGTATGTGATTACCAGAGGGAAAGGGGGTGGGGGAAGAAGAGGGTAAAGGAGGGATAAATGATGATGGAAGGAGACTTGACGTGGGATGGTGAACACAATACGATATACGGATGATGTATTACAGAACTCTACACGTGAAACCTATAATTTTATTAACCAATGTCACCCCAATAAATTCAATAAAAATTTAAAATAAATAAACAAAAAATAAAGTGTCAAATGTACCATCACATTACCCAGGACAACTTTTATCAGAGAAGAAACCCTGTGGTATGCCCCAAAGGAGTGCAGCTCATCAGAATACCTTTATTAATCATGGGCAAGGCTACACGAATGTACCCAGACTGAAAAATGAAAAACTATTTTCAACTTGCAAAACCACATAAATATAATTCTGACCTTGATGGCCCACTAGAAGACATTTCCAAACATGCCGGGGGAGGGGGGAGGGGGGCAGTGGGAAGGAAAACTACCAAGCCATTCTGTACATGTTTTCCTTAACACACGAGAGAAAACTTGGGTGGGGTGGGGTGGGATAAGCCACAGGATTTCAGAGGTCACTACCACCTTCAAAAGGAAAAATGAGAAATATGAGTTAAATAATCTATGTCTTCTTATCCCTCATTAGAGGCAAGAACCTGACTCTTAAGTAGACCTCTACACAAAACATTCCCGTCACTTCCATCCTTCACTGCTGAGAGGCTCTGGGCTACAGCCTGGAATAGCAGACTTGATCTAGCAGTACGAACATAAAGGAGTCTGAAAATAACCGAGACCTGTACACTTCCATTAGTCCTTTAGAAATGTATTTACTTCTAAAAGACAACTGACTTGGACTGTTCAGAAAATATCAATGCCACGAAAGACAAAAAAAGCAAGGGAACAGTCTTACATTAAAGTGTTCCATTACAAGGAGATTGGAGAGACATGAAAACCAAATATAATACATGACTCTTGACAATGCTGGAATTAATAAGCTATAAAGAACATTTTTAGAACTAAAAAAAATTTGAATGCAGACTATATATTATATACTACTGTATCGATGTTAAGTTTCTTTGTTTTCCTTTTATTGAATTTATTGAGGTGACAATGGTTAACAAAATTATACAGGTTTTGGCACACAGTTCCACAGACCATCACCTGTACACTGTACTCTATGTTCATCACCCCAAATCTCCACCCATTCAAGTTTCTTGAAGGTGAATACTGATACTGTGGTTATGTAGGATAATGTTCCTGCTCTTAAGATATACTTTCTAAAATATTTAGGAGTCAAGTACCAGTACTAGTTAACACTTCCAAATGGTTCTGATTAAAACACACACACACACACACACACACACAAAACCCTATGTAGAAAGGGATAAAGCAAATGTGGCAAATTTGTAACTACTGGTAAGAAAGCTGGATAGGTAGAATATTCACTGTAGTACTCCTGTTTTACTGGTTTGAAATTTTTTCAAAATAATAAAATGAAGGATAAAAAAATTTTGTAAAGTTCTTAACACCACCTTGACCTTGAGCATTTATTGGGCAGACCCGGGTTCTCAGATGACCAGCATGGTAATCAGCTGGTTCACACTTTTAGGACCTTTTTTACTCACTCCTGAATAATAATAAAGTAAATGCCTGCACAACTCCTGGGAGATAGTATGACAATAATGAGGCATTTAACAAGAAATGAATAATTAACAGACTCATAACCTGGAATCTAAAATCCTAAACAGTTTTTAATAATAATAATAAGGCCTATTAATATGTGCCACCACAACAAATATATTAACGGAATAAAGGACAGCAAAACTCGAAGAAAGTATGATCCGATTTTTTCAAATATTATTAGTATAAATATTACTTAAAGTTGCAGGTAGCAGAATGTATGGGTTACTTTCATTTTTCCTGCTGCATTTTGCTTTCTGTTCTATTTGCATATATTGCTTTTATGACAAATCAAAATAAATAGATACACACAGATAATTAATCAAACAAAAATTCTACCAAAGCCACAGTAGTAAACACGTTGCATTTTAGCTGAGATATGAGCTACATGCCAAAAGCAGATCTAGGAATAGCTTCATCAAAATTATGAGCAGTATTTATCACCAAATGTCAAAACAAAAGGATAATAAAGTGTAAGAATATAGCCATTATGTACTAATTCATTCATTAAATATGGATTTGACAGCTACTTTGCACAGTATCCTAGTGGATACTGAAATAAGTAAGAGCTGGTCCCTGCCCTCAAGGAGTTTAGTCTCACTAGGGCAACCAGACAAACAAACCATTAACAAAACAAAACAAAATAACCACACAAAGAATATCAGAGGGGTGACGTACCATTCCAACTAGCTAGATGCTATGAAGACTAAGCAACAAAGCCAAAGGCAGATGAGAGGACATGCTGCACACATCTTCAATGAACTCATCTCAGACAGGGCGCTACAGACTAACAGAACACCCACAAGTTTACCACAGATTCATACATTGATATTTATTCAGATACATTACAATTAAAATGAAAATTTTAATTCAGTTCAAATATTTATCAAGCATCAGCCCTGGCTGGTGTGGCTCAGTGGACTGAGCACCAGTCTGTGAACCAAAGGGTCCCCAGTTTTCCTAGTCAGGGCACATGCCAGGGTTGTGGGTGGGTCTCCAGTGGGGGGACATGTGAGAGGCAACCACACATTGTTTCTCTCCCTCTCTTTCACCCTCCCTCCCCTGCTCTCTAAAAATAAATACATAAATACATCTTTAAAAAGAAATTCACCGTATTTGGTAACTTTCTTTAAATGTATACTGGTATGACAGCTGCCACAATAAAATCTAACAAAATTGTTTCAAATGATGTTAAAGACAACTAAGCACTACTAGAGCCATCATAAGGAAAAAACTAAATGAACTTTTTGGCCAACCAAGTATTACCCTGCCTCAACAAAAAAATGTCCGAAATATCAGAAATAAAAACAATATAACCCTGGCTGGCGTAGCTCAGTGGATTGAGCACGGGCTGCAAACCAAGGGGTCGCCAGTTTGATTCCCAATCGGGGCACATGCCTGGGTTGCGGGCCAGGTCTCCAGTGGGGGCCACATGAGACAACCACACATTGATGTTTCTCCCTCTCTCTTTCTCCTCCCTTCCCCTCTCTAATAAAGAAAGAAAGAAAGTCTTTGAAAAACAAAAACAATATAGAAAACACACTTGATGTGTACATAAAGATCAAGTTTTATAACTGTAGGCTATATAGTTAGTTGATATTTGCTTAAGTTTTTAACTTTGAATTAAACAAGTCTTTCAAGAAAACAAAACTAAAAGGGAAAAGTTCATATATGGACTACTGCAATTTATAACTGCATTATGGAAAAGTATAAGGGTCAGCATCAAATTTCCAGTTTCCTCACAGTCAACAGGCCATCTTGTCTACATCAGCAGTCAGGAAACTACATACAACCCCATGCCAACTGCCCGTTGCTGGTTTTTATAAAGTTTTATTGGAATACATCCAGCCCATTCACTGGGGCACTGTCTAAGGTTGCTTTCCTGCTACAATGACAGAGTTGAATAGTTGCGATAGAGATAGTCTGGTCCCCAAAATGCAACATATTTATTATCTGGCCCTCTACAGAAAAAGTTTGCCAACTCCTGGTTTAAATGATTGCCATATATATCACAAATGGTAGAAAAATAATTAGCCTGTTCATTTCAGCTTTATTAAAGCTTTATTATGAACTCTACCTAATTTAAGTTTTCTTCCTTTGTAATTAGTGTCACTTAGTAAATGCTAATGAGTTTTTGAAAATCTACAAGTATGTTCACACTTCAGTTATTTTCCATAGAGTAGGTCTTACTTTAGCTGACCAGTAATTTATCCTTCACAATATTATTACAAACAAAATCCTAATTAAGGCACATTTGCAATTACCGTACCCCATACACACTTACCCCTCTATTGCATACATTCTACAAAGACACAGACAAGGAGAAGCTGAATACAGACACAACAGCTAATATGACTAAATTATTTCCTAACACCCTGTTCACACTAGAACATCTCAGTCAATTGCCATTTACGACCAACAGCATCAGCTATCACCTGCTTGCTTATTAGAAATTCATGGGCCTCATTCCAGACCTACCAAGTGATTCTTAAGCACACTAAAAGCTTAAGAACTGCTGCACTGAAACAGAGTTTGTATTACTTACCTTGAGTGTGAAAAGGCTGATTCGGCCAGGCAGTTTATAAAAGAGCCCCTCTCCTCCTCTTGAATTGGAATGTAGCATGGCGTTGAGACACGCGAGAGGGGATGTCCCACTGTAAAAGCATACAAGGATGAGTGACACAAATCCATAAGTCTACTTACTCAAAGATCTAAGATTCTCTGACTCCTTAAATCAGTAAGAAGCGCAGCAAGAAATTCAGAAAAAACAGATCCCATGATAGCGATTCCTCTTTGAAAGGAGGAAAAGGGTGCCATGGACAATGTGACTTGGTAGGGCATCATCCTGCAAACTGAGGGTCCTCAGCCCCATTCCTGGTCAGGCCACATGCCTAGGTTGCAGGATCAGTCCCCAGTTGGAGCGCGTGCAAAGGGCAACTAATTGGTATTTCTCTCCCTCTCTCTCCCTCCCTTCCCCTCTTTAAAAAAAAATGGTAGTGAAAGAGTAACAGATGAAATTCACATAAATCACACCCAGAAAACTCAGGAGCTTTGAAAAAACACATTATACAACATTTAAATAAAAATTTTTTAATTAAAATTTAGTATTAATTAAAAACAATACTGAGTGTCCTAGCCTCTAGGTTTCAACTGGCATCTTGTGCTCAGAAACTGTCACACAACATTCTAAACACAAAGCCCACAGAATCAGCAATGCCGTCCCAAGAAAACAAGCTTACTCCCCCCCACCTGCCAGTTAAATATTTTTCTAATAAGCACACCAAAGAGCAGTATTTCATTTGTTTTTTCTGTATTAAGATGAGGGAAGGATGGGTTTTATCCTACACTTACCCAGGAACAATCATTTACATTTGAATATAAAAAGAAAAATCAAATGGATTTGGTACCTAATATGCCAAATTGGCATTTGGCATAAGAAAAGTTATTTCATGGTCCTGCTACAACAACAGGCCACAAAACAATGACAACTCAGTGAATTCAAGGCTACTTCATGGATCTTAAAATAGAAAAGCTGTCAAAAATACAGACAACTGCCCATATTATTAACTGAGCTTGGCCCTAGCATGTGCTTAGTGGCTAGGTTCACCTGAGTACCTTCTCTCCCCTCTCCTCAGCATGTTAAAAAAACATACAAATATATTAAGTAGAGCCTCTTAGCATTTTCCAGAACTGCAGGCCCTAATTTATGCAGTGTTAAAAATAATTTCCAAATCTAAAAAAGCCATTAAAAAAATCTATTACTTATTCTGCTTTGGAACACACTGGATACTAAAAAAATTTTCACCAAGAAACCAATCTCTAAAAGAAACCTTGAGCAGAATCTGGAGTATCAAGTGGGTGTGCTAAAATCTCTGTTACAAGGGGGAACAGCATGCTGGCAGAATCCTTCTGCGAACAGTGTAACTCCTACACACTATACCTCTCTGTCTACAAATTACAAAGCTGCTCACTCATCACAGCCCCACGACTGCTTCAGAGTTCCTATAAGAGCAAGAAGCAGAAACAAGTTAAGGTTCTTAATCCCGTTTGTCCCAAAGGGACTAATTTACCTTCTATAGGCATAGTGGTCCAACGGTAGTGCAGACAGCAGCATGATGGGAAACAGACCATAAAAACAAAAATAAAGCACAATTATAACATTACACAATGCATAGATACTATTTAAATGAATGTCATCTAGACAATCCTGATCTTCCCTCCCCACAAAATATCAACTTGAAAAAGTCTGAACTGACAGCTGGAAAGTGAGTATCTTTTGACCCTAAGAAGCTAAAGCTTAACCTCCAAAAACATATGCTGTTTATTCTGAGTCCCAAGAAGTGACTGTGTTGAACTTGACTCTTTCATTTAAAAGAAAACCAGTTACTGGTTTTCATGCCTGCAATTCCTTTTGTGTTTCTAACTTGTTGCTTCTCCAGGAAAACCACTTCATAGGATAACAAAATCAAGGTCACCCCAAAATTCACTGTATCACGAATGGCTAGAATCAGTAGGAGAGAAAAAAAGCCAGTGGGTTTTATGGTGATGAGATCACCCTTCTTTGATTCTAACACAAAGGACTTCATAGATACAGTATAAAGAGAAGGGTACTTTTAGACTCCATACAGCCTATCAGAGTGCATCCCTTTTCTACTACTGAAACTTACAAAACAGAGTAAAAGAGAAAATGTGCAGACTCCATACACAAAAAACAAGCTCCATGTCAAGACATAAAGGAGAGCAAGGGTGAGGGAAGCCACTGGACCTTTGATGAAAAGAAATGGATGTTCACACTCCCACCCTACACTCAAGAGGACATACAACCTGAGACATTCTACACCACCACCAGACACGAGTGCATGAGTGTGCACATGTATGCACATGTGGACTTATTACTACATAACTAGAGAAAGACACATGTACTATGAAACCCTCCTGTTAAGCAACAAAAGCAATACAAACCTCATTTCCTTTAGTCCTTCTGCTTCTATGACCTGCAGAATCTGTTTTGGTGTCATCGGAGCATCTGAGTAGTTTTCTAGCACCTAAAGAAATATAAATGTTCTGAATTCAGTATGCTATTTCCATTTACACCCACCAATCTAGATCATGGGCTCCAGTTCTGCTATGAGGTATCACTGATGATAATTTCGGTATTTCCACAGTTAAAATTACTTCAGAAACCAAATTATATACATAGTTGCTAAAAATGACTGCAATTAACTGAAATATTCTAATTCTTAGTTCTAAAATCACACATTGTCTTAGCATACATGTTATGGTATGTAGGGTCTCAGCAATGTTGGTCACTGCTTAACTTGATGTTAATATGACTAAACCAAAGAATACATAGTGCTACACAATAATTTATAAGACAGAAATGCATTCAGATTTTCTTTCCCAAGGAAATTTGATTAGTACCCACATTTTTAAATGATTTTCACCACTGAGTTGTGAAATCCTGATGTTAACTGCCACAGCACAGTTTGCCATTTGGCAACATGATGCTATCTATGTCCTACATGACTGGTATGAGCAAAACAATGAGAAACAGAACATCTCATGTACGTTAGAATCATCTGTAAGTCATGGCAGCAGTTTCTCAGTGATCAACTGCAGCTCTCTGACTTTAAGAGGTTCAGCTGTTTTAAAAACATTGTCCTACTCAGGCAGAAAAAGACAGGCTGTCAATATCTTTGTACTGCCTCTCCCTGTGCAGGTGCTGAGGTTATCCCAAACCATACTAACACCTTGCAGTCATTCAACAATGGTAGCTAAGTACTGCTCTGTCACGAATAAGGACACAATGTCAAGTAGGAATTCCGACAGAACTGCAGCTGAAGGTTGCCACTGTGCAGAACATGTACTCTCAGCATGAAAAAAGTCAACTTTTGGAGAAGTAGATGCTCAGATAAAACCCACATTCTTAACTTCTCCCTTTTCAATTTTTATTCTCCTTGAGTAACATTATTGTCTCTCACAATTTCAATTACTACCTAAACTCTGATAACCACCAGATTATGCTAGCCCAGGCTTCTCCCCAAACTTTAGACTCAAATATTAAGTTCTGTACTGAGCACCCACCTTGATCGTCTACTCCGATTCTTCTGCCCTCTTCTTAAGACATTCTAATTCAGAAACCTAGGAGGCATCCTTCACTCTCACCTGCCCTCCAGTTCCCACAGCCAGTTTCCTACCAGATCCAACACAACAGCGTCTAATATCCCTGTAGTCCGCCCTGCTTTCCTCAGACCCATTCTTCCTCTGCTGCCATTCTTCATTCAATAAATACTCGAATACTTTGTGCCAGGAACAATTCTAGGAATTCATCAGTAAACAAGACCAAATACCTGCTCCAGCAGAACTTACCTGCTATAGTCGGAGGTCAACCCAACAAAACAAACATGCCCTCATCACTTTCCTGCTTTAAAATCCCTCAACAGCAACCTAGCTTCAGGAGAATCCACTCTGGTGGCCCACCAGAAAAACAAAACCTAAGTAAAATTCTGGCCTTCTAAACCCAGACAAGTAACCTACTCAATCTCAGCTTAGGTCCCCTCATTTATAAAGGAAGGACATTGATGTCTTCCTCAAAAGTTTTACAGATTAGAGATAATGTAAGTGTCTATAGTGTCTGGCACATAAGACCCTCCCTCATAATATGGTCTCTGACTGTCTCTACCTGACTGCCAAACATGCATACTACACAAACTTTATGTTCCAAGAACTACGTGTAGTTCTACCCAGTTCCCACACTCTCCACCCTGCAAATTCTCTCATTTTCTCCCTCTCTCTCGCACATCTCTGTGATGGGCCTAACTCTTACTCACCCTTCAAGATTCAGTTCGGAAAGCACCTTCCTCCAGGAAGCCTTCTCTAATTTCTGCCAGGAAGAGGTAAATTGTCTTTTCAGTGCCCCCATAGTTCCACAACACAAATAATTTATCTTCCAAGGCAGGGCACTTAAGAGTGAAAGGAGGAACCGCAGGAACTGCTTATGCCTGGACAATAAGCAGGAACCAGGATGTCTGTTCACATTTACACATCTATGATGGCATTTCTCAGGCCTGTAGTAAAACTCTATTCATGTGTCTAGATCTTCCCCATATCCAGAAGACCGTAAGCTCCCCAGGAGCAAATCTCATCCATCTTTGTATTCCAAGAACTAAGTACCAAGTTAGGCACTGCTGACTTAAACCCACAACCACCCTAGGATACACTTCTAATGTTCACTGTCACAGATGAATTTCTTTGGTACTAATTGTGAGCTGAGCTAGTAAATTTTTGTAGGATAACTTTTTAAAAGAAGCATGAATCTGAAAAAATAATGACCAATTATTTAAACAATAATTAAGAAGAGCTTGAGAATCTAAGAGAGGACACAAAATCTCTAAAGGGAAGTTACATTAAAAGGTACAAAGTATTCACTTTTCTCAAAACTGTATATGCCTCCAGTTTTTAGTATAAGGACAATTCAGCAGTGTTCTATTCCTGTCTTTCTAGAACACACTTTAAAGAAAAGGGGGAAAAAATCTCCCTTCTCCTACTTCAAAGGAAAAAAAAATGTTTGATGTGAGAATGGTCAGTCGTGAATCAAAGTGAAAGATAAAGCCCTGCACTGTAGAGTTTCTCAAAGCCAGGGGAATCCATTTAAGGGCATTCAATCTAAAGGGAAATCCCCTTGGCTATTTTTTTCCAAACAAATTGTTCCTAAGAAGCAGGAGGATTTACATTCATCCAACCCCCTAAAGTCTACCTCTTCCGTCTAAGAAAGACAATACTAAAAAAAATGTTTCAAGAACATCTATTTCTCGACATTATTAACATTTGCAAAAATCGATCTCCTGGGGCATAGTGCTCCACCGAAATTCTCCAGAAATCTTTCCTTTCCTACCACAATGCTTTTTTAAGGGGTTCCCAGTATCACTCACCATTCAAGCAAGGTCAGAAGCAGTATGAAACGCCCCCAAGCAAGTGCATCTGATTGCCAAGGCAGGCACTTCACATCCACCTGTCCCAAGAGTAGTTTGTTCTACCGCCCTCCCGGTTAGGCTTCCTCCAGCTAGTCAAGCCTCTCTGTCCTGTGTGAGCTCCCACGAGCTCTCCAGTACTCAGTTTCTCACAGCATTTTTTTTTTTAATGGGGAGAGGACTCTGAAAGTTCTCCTTCACCCACCAACAAAAATTCTAAAACAAAAAACAATAAAAGTTATGCAAAATTATGCACCATGTTCCCATGTGCTATCTCACATCTTTAGGTGCACCACAAAGTAATTTCTATTCATATTAACTATTTTTTAATGAAAAGCCACAGAAAAGAAAGAACTTATTTATATAATCGGGCATGAAGTTGAACTAATGATAAACAAAGATAGCAACCTAGGCACTAAAATTCAGATCACAGTAAATTAAAAAACCTAAAGAGGCTTAACAGAACAGTGGACCCCAAATTCCTAGTCCCTCAACTACTAAGAGCCAAACCAAGAGAGCTTTGAGACAAATACACTTTAGAATTGTGCCAGAACATAAATAACAGGACTTAAAGGTACTTTCACCTACCTCTCTACCAAGTAAAACTCTGGCAAGCAAATTTCCTTTTGGCACCATGAGCCTTTAGCACCTGCGTAACAGGAACTCAGAAGAGAATTTCAATGAACACCCAAGACTCAACCTGGAGGAGAAAGAGAGCACATCCTTTTGGCTCTGCTCTACTCTCCTTTAGGCCTGAATTTGTTTTCAGGTGAAGCAAAACTGGAGAAATCCTCAAAGTTAACAAAGCTTTCAATTCTGACTGAATCAGAAAAAACAAATTAGGAACTTCAAATTTCATATGCCAAAACAAATTAACCGAAGCACAAACTTCAGCACACAAACATTGTTATTTCTGTTTCTTGGGTAACAAATGCCTGGGGAAACTGACCAGGAAAATTCTCCTATAAACCAAACAGCTTTAATTCTTGCTAGTCAATAACTTGAGTTTTACAGACTTCAAACAAGAAAAAGATTACCACAGATTTGTAACAACCCCCAACACAGATTCTTGCACAACACCCTTGAAGCAGGAACCACACTTCTGAATAAAATAAAGGATTAGAAGATTAAGCTTCATTCACCACTGAAAGTGACCTATAGCAATTATATATAAACTACAGGATGTCAAGAGACAAGGAATGCCCATCTGCACTATAACCCTGCCCTGTGACAGTTCTGAAGAAGTGACATCTTTGGGAGTAGAATCCGTTACTATTGTCATCAGCATGATTTTGTAAGAGCATGTCCCAGTTTTGTTTTGTGGGTGCAAAACCAAAAAGAAGACATTCACTAACAAGGCCTAACTTGGAAAACAGAAAATTCACAACCCCTCTAACCAGGCAGCTTCAAACACTCAAATTACTTTCTCCCTTGCTAAGTCCTCAGTGAGCAGTGTCTTCAGACACTTGGTCTTTGTCCAACACTTCATGTATACATGCACCAGGACACTAAGGAACAGAGAACACACACAGATACATTCTTTGCAAAGTGCAGTCAGTCCTCTGCCTACCTCCACTCTAGCTTACGAAGTAAACACTCTAGTCCGCGTTTCTCAAAGTGTGGTCCGTGGGCCACCTGCGTTAGAATCAACCTGGGCAGCTGCTTAAAATGAAAACCCTCAAGCAATACTCCAGAATCTCAGACTCAGGTCTTAAGCAGGCCTTAGGACGAGCGTTCCTAACAACCTCCCCAGGAGTCCCCACAGAACCCTAAAGTTGGAGTACCAATGCTCAGGGTTCAAGTGGGAGTAAACACTTGCTTCCCTCCACACACCTAGTTCAGACTGTGAAAGCTCAAAATGCCACTCGCGTCCTTGGAACTGGGGGGCGCTTCTCTATCCTTGGAGTCAAACGCACCACCCCCTAGCCCACCAGGAAGCAAGGGAGGAGCTTCCGACCCTTCCCGGAAACCTAACTCCCCCGGAGTACATAAACCAAGCTCTCCCAGACCCCCAGACGCTGCCAAATAATGGGGGAGGGGAGGCTGGGGCTGTGCCGCCAGGAGGGGGAGGAGTCGGCCTGCCAGCTCGCCCCTCCGCAGGAATTTAGAGGTGGGGGGGTCGAGCAGAAAAAGGCGCCACATCCAACCCTGCGGGGGACCTTTCCCCACCCAACGCTTTAGGGGGTTGTCGTGGTCTGGAGGAGAGTGGCCCCGCCCCTCTTGCGGTGGGCAGGGCTTCGCCCCTCCCCCTCCCGGTGGGGGTGCACGATGAGCCCACCCCCACACCCTCAAGCGAGCCCCCTAGGGCGGCCCGCCTTACCAAGCGCGCGGCCTCGGCCCACGTGCGCTCCTTCTTCCTCTTCTGTTTGTCCTTCATCCTCCTCTTCCTCCTCCTCGGCGGCGGCGGCGGCTCCACGCGGGACCTCCGGGCGGGGCGGGCTGGGGGGGCGACGGTGCGGGGCGGCGGCAGCGGCGGGGGGCGCGTGGCGGCGGCGGCGCGCGAGAACTCGGGTGCGGCCGGGAATAGGGGGCGGGCGCGCGGGGACCGACTGGAGCGAAACCCGGCGCGAGGGCGGTGATGGGGGAGGGGTGGCGGCGGCGGCTCCACGCGCCCGCGCTGCGTCAGTCGCCCACGGCGGCGGCGGCAACCCCACGATCGCTAAGGAATGCGGCGGCTCTGCATAACCATGGGGTCAGAGGTCACGACTCCGGCCTCCGTTTTCCCGCTCTGCTGAGGGTCCAAGACTGGACTGGCGGCGGAGCGGGGAAGCGAGACGCGGCTTTCCTTTCGGCGCCCGGGTGTGTGTGTCTGCTGTGGGTGTGTGTGAGTGTGTGTGAAGAGTGAAGAAGGGGGGAGTATGGGTTTTTTTTTTTTTGAACAAAAACAAACCGAAAGGGCTACTGGGAATCGTAGTCCTGGCTGCCTCTCTGGCCTCCCCCGCTCCGGAAGAATATGGCTACATGAAACGTTTGGACCACACCTCCCGGCGTGCCCCGGGGTTCGCCTTTCCGCCCTCCCCTCTCTTCCTCGGCCTCTCAGAGATTGTTAAGGAAGAGAGACTGGCAGACTTTCGGGGAAGGCTGGGCGGAGTCTCGCGAGGTGCGGGAATTGGCTGGGCCCTGATGCATTCTGGGAGGCGATGCTGGGAAGAGGCGGTGGCTGGGCTCCCCCAGCCATGTTTAACCCCTTCGGTACTTTTCGCCACCGAGGCGCCGGGCGGGTTAGGGTGGGGATCGAGAGTTGTTAGCTGTATTCCCAGCATCCACTTCATGCCTCTATCCGTCTAAGTGGTTCTCACTGATATCTGTCTTCGATGACAAGAGGCAGGACTTTTTCCCTTTTGGTCTTCCCTTAAATGACTCACTGCTGCATAATAATGAGACAAAAACATTCATATCAGTAAAACGGTTATTCCACAATTGATGGACCTAGACGGTTCCCCATTTCTTCCTGTGTCTTCATGTTGCTATAAGTTTAGCGAGACTATGCTTGCAGAAGCTGCACTCAGCAGCCTAGAGCATTGGTGAATTTGGTGATACGGTGACAGGTAGTGTAAAGAACTTGGATATGGGTGCCATGCTGCACAGAATGCACCTGAGGCCTTTTTTGAGGCGGTACCATGGAGACAGGATGGCCCTGGAGCCAAACAAACCTATACTGAATCCTGGCTAAGGCATTCCCTGGCTATCGGTCTAAAATTAGGGGCTTAACTTCTCTTGAGCCTCAGTTTTCTAGCCTACATTAGTCCAATACCTCATAGCATTATTTGGACTAAAATTAACACAAAACAACCGGCAAATTAAAGAGGATGTGAAGGGGAACCTTGATATTAGGTCCATATAATTTGGCTGCTGGCATAGAACAAATGTTTGATCATTGATACCAGCTGAGAGACCATCGCCAGCACTTAAGTAACAGGGAGGCAGTCAATGGCTACATTTTAAAGGTTTCTCTGGGTGAGGAAACATACCCTCTACTCCCTAGGGTTGGCACAGGAGAGAGCCGGTGTTGAGAGAAGGCATATTGCATGGCCCAACACTGCAGAGTTCAGTGCTCCTGCTTCTAAAGCTTGTCACAGAGGCTTCTATAAAATCCTACAAAGTGAATAGACTGTAGAAGGTGAAATAAAGCATATTTCTCAAATCTCCTCTGCCCATCTAACTTTACCCCAAGATAGAGGAAAGGAAGCACCACCAAACCCCCACCCATCAAGAAATGGTTGGCCTAAATTTTTACAAAGAGTTTTTTGTTTCATTTTTGTTTTTAATTTACAGCTGACACAGTAACCTAGTTTGACAAGTCATTGGGCTTATTTCAAACATTTGCTTCGTGAGTAGCTTCACACCCCTCTGACTTCCAAGGAGAAACAAGAAGATTCACTCTAAAATGTACACGTTTAGCCCTGGCTGGTGTGGCTCAGTAGATTGAGCACTGGCCTGTAAACTGAGGGGTAACTGGTTCGATTCCCAGTTGGGGCACGTGCCTGGTTTGCAGGCCAGGTCCCCAGTGAGGGGGGTGGTGAGAGGCAAACACACGTTGATGTTTCTCTCCTCTCTTTCTCCCTCCCTCCCCCTCTCTTAAAAAATAAAATAATGTAAATTTACTACAGGCACTGTGGTAGTCCTAGTCTCTGCATGGCAAAAGGTGAGCTCAAGTAACCATATGGACTCTTCAAAGGAAGGCAGAGAAGAATCAGATTCCAGAGGTCAAACCACTGCCTGTTCCTGACTGAGGGGGCCGAGGGGGCCGTGAGCCTGGCAATATAGGCAGCCTCAGAAGCTGACAACAAGCTCTGCCAACAATAGGACCTCAGTCCTACCTACCACCTCTCAGAACTGAATTTTGACAACCTGAATGAGTAGGAAATAGGTTCTCCCACACTCGGGAGGCTGTAGAAAAGAGCGCAATCCTGCCAAAACCTTGATTTTTAGCCTTTTCGAATCCAAAGCAGAGAACCAACTGAGCAGCACAGTGGTCAACTTCTGGCCCACAGAAAGTGTGACATGTAAATGGATATTGTTTTAAGCCACTATATTTGTGGTAACTTACTGTGAAAAAAGCCTTTATCTACTTTGCAGCCAGTACTGCCTAGTTTTTACAGTTGAGTCAAGCCATGGGAGAATCCAGATGTGAATATTTCATGGTTTCTGTCCTTGCAGAATCAAACGGAAACTAATGACAATGTCATAGTTACAAGTAAAAACAGAATATGTTCAGAAAGGCTGTACAAGATATGTGTTGAAAAGTCATTAAGTCTTCAGTAGCTGTGATGTTTTTCTTAAAGTCAATGAGACTAATGAATCTCTTGTCAGAAGCATCAAAAAACAAACCAAGACATTTTTTGGTGTCTGTTCCTCTGGTTTTATCACAGTACCTTTGAAGTCAAACAGGTGTCACGGGACAGTGTAGGGTAAACAGGACTGATATTCAACCCTGTTCCGTTTGGGGATGAGTCACTGTTTTCAAACTGCAGTTAGAAGCAAAGCACACATTCAGAAGTCTGAATAACACATCCCCAGCAGACACCTAAGAATTCCCAAGAGGACACACCTTTTCCCCTCACAGCCCAAACCTCACTGTAAGATAATGTGTTGCCACTTGCTTTGAACTTCAGCAGGCCTGGGTTTACATCTTGCAGTCATTCTCCAGCTTGCAGAACAGCCTTAGTCAAGTTATGAAACTTCTCATTGACCCAGTGCCATCATTTGGACAACAGAGTACATAACAACTCAAAGGATGGAACTGGGATTAAATGAGATCTTTGTAAAGCATTTTGCACACAGTAGACTCAATAAATGCCAGACCTCTTTGCCTCAGAGGAGGTTTAGTATCCGAAATGTAAAAAGTGCCTCATTTTTTTTTAGATTTATTTTTTAGAGAGAGGAGAAGGGAGGGAGGAACAGAAGGACACATCAATGTGTGCAAGAAACATCAATGGGCTGCCTCTCGCACGCCCCCCAACCAGGGACCTGGTCCAAAACCCAGGCATGATCCCTGACCAGGACCTGAACCAGTGACCTTTCAGTGCACAGGCTGGTGCTCAATACCAGTGGGAGCCAAAACTGACTCATTTTTGTACTTCAGTGAACCAAGCCCTGGAACAGTTTGACACCCTAACAAATGTTGTCTCTCAATAACTCCATTTTGGAATGAAGTTGAGGTTCAGAGAGCTCAACTTATCTCCCCTTGGTCCAAGATGATAAATGAGATCACATTTGCTCAATTTCTAGCATAACAGATAATCAACAAATTATCTCTCTTCCAGGCCCTCCCTGCCTCCCTTCTTGCCTTTGTATGATTTCTGGTTTAGTGTCTTACTCTTGCTTTAGTCACCACATTCCCAACATCTGGCACAGTCTGGCACAAGGCAGGCACTCAGTTGTTGAATGAATGACCTTACTCAATAATTACTTTATTGCACAAATCCGCAGAGGACTAATTTCCCATTGAATGAGCCCTAAACAGTATTTAGAACTTGCCCAAGCAGAATTGGGAAAGACTAAGGCAGGATTTCACCCAAACATATTTCTGCAAGTGGTGAAGGTGCTCAGGAACAGAGACTTCATGACTTCACAGTGGTCTTTATCTGCATCTGTATCTGCTCGTGTGATGGACGGCCCTCACTCAGCTTCCCAGCCATTCCTCATTTAAATCCACTCCTTTCAATTCATCATTTAAATTCAGTCTCCCATGAGGCTGAAAAAGGTGTCTAAATTCCATTTTACTCCCCCAAAATGTTAATGATTCTTTCTGGGCTGTAAGACTATGGTTGATTTTGAGGGCTTCTTTCTACAAAGTATTACTTTTTTTTAAGATTTTATTTATTTATTTTTTAGAGAGGGAAGGGAGGGAGGGAGAGAGAGAGAAACATCAATGTGCGGTTGCTGGGGGTCATGGCCCGCAACCCAGGCATGTACCCTGACTGGGAATCGAACCTGCGACACTTTGGTTCACAGCCCGTGCTCAATCCACTGAGCTACGCCAGCCAGGGCTTTAATTTTAAAAATTCTTTTCCACCCTGGCTGGCGTAGCTCAGTAGATTGAGCGCGGGCTGTGAACCAGGCATCACAGGTTCGATTCCCAGTCAGGGCACATGCCTAGGTTGCAGGCCATGGCCCCCAGCAACCACAACCACACATTAATGTTTCTCTCTCTCTCTCTCTCCCTTCCCTCTCTAAAAATAAATAAAATGTTTTAAAAAAAATTCTTTTCCAGTTGACCCATAAAACAGCATTTAAAGTGTTAAATGTAATGTTTTTTGCTTTTTCACACTTGTATTTTCCAAATGTTCTAGAATAAGTATGTGCTACTCAAACTCATGTGATGAAAAAATAAAAATTCTAATGCTCAACAGTGTAAGAACGCTTTTAATAATAATAAATTCTTTTCATTTTACTTTTAAAAATTTGTGGAACCACCCCCAAAAGTGGCCACAAAGAATGATGATTTGAGCTAGTTCTTGCCAAAATTGTGGAAAATTACAGTGTCCGTCTGATTCTTTAAGGTTTTCAGGTGGAGATTTCAGGACTTTACTAAGGAGCATATCCCAATTTTTAATCTCTCCTAATACCAGCGATATAGATGTATTTGTATCTACCATAAATCTTTTTTTTTAAGATTTTATTTATTTAATTTTAGAGAGGGAAGGGAGGAAGAAAAAGAGGGAGAGAAACATTAATGTGTGGTTGCCTCTCGTGCGTCCCATACTGGGGACCTGACCCACAACCCAGGCTTGTGCCCTGACTGGGAACTGAACCAGTGACCTTTTGGTTCGCAGGACGGTACTCAATCCACCAAGCCACAGCAGCCAGGGTTCTACCATAAATCTTACTAGTCTCAGTTTAAGCCAGTTTCTCTAGTCTTTCTCTGTGAAGAAGGAATAGAAACTTTTAAGTGCATTTTAACACCAGAAATCTAAAAATGATTGTGTTAATGTAATGAGATTGTTAGATGGGTTATTCCTTTATTTTCAATGTTTTATTATGAAAACATTAACTTATACCCTGCCTCAAATGACTTTTCTTCCTCTTCTTCTTTGATTGCTAATGTCTGAATGTGAAATTAAGGCCTTTCGCAGGCCCTAACTCCTGAATACCACAACCACCATCTGTGCGAGTGAGAAAACGGGCAGGGCCAGTAAAAGGGAAGGAACTTGCCCAAGATCACACAATTTGTTGCTGGAGTCAAGATTCAAACCCAAAACTCATTCCAAATTCTTTCTAAGGCGCTGTGGGCCGAAGTCCGTCTTCAAAACAGGCCTTGACATTCACATCCTTTGTAGTTCCCTCCCACTTAAACAGGGCTGAACTGTGGAAGCAACAGACATTGCAGAAATGACCACGTGCAGCTTCTGGGCTAAGTCATCAAAGACACTGCAGCTTCTGCCTTGTTCTATGGATCACATGCTCTGGGGGAAGCCAGCAGCCACGTCAGGAAGACCTGTGGAGAGGTCCACAGGGCAGTGAATTTAATCACTCCACACGGCTGCCGAGGAAACTCTGAAGGAGTTTCCTCCTTCACTTATTCAGCTGGGACTTGGTCTACATGTTAAAATGCATTAGGTAGCTATACCAACTGAAACAGTGCAATTTTGACAAAGGTACCATCAGACATGTTAAACCTAACAGAGTACAGAAATAGGACCAAGCATATAAGGAATCATAGTACATGATAAAGTTGACATTATAAACTGGTAGAGAAATCTGATGGAAATTAATAAACATAACAGGACCCCTGGGTAGCCATTTGGAGAAAAATTAAGTTAGCAATCCAGCTCCCTCCTTAAATCTAAATTCCACCTAGATCAAAAACTTATATGTGATAAAAAAACAATGAAAGTATTGGAAGAAAAGAAGTGGATTTTTAAAAAATATTTTATTTATTTATTTTTAAATGGAGAGGAAGGGAGGGGGGAAAAGAAACATCAGTGTGTGGTTGCCTCTTGTGTGCCCCCTACTGGGGACCTGGCCTGCAACCCAGGCATGTGCCCTGACTGGGAATTGAACCAGCAACCCTTTGGTTTGCAGGCCAGAGTTCAATCTACTGAGCCATACCAGCCAGGGCAACAAGTGGATATATTTATAATCTTGGAAGTTTTTCTTAAGCATAACCATTTTTTAAAATCCAACAAGTTGGCTCTGACCGTTGCGGCTCAGTTGGTTGAGTATCATCCTGCACTTACTTAGGTTGCAGGTTCGGCCCCCAGTAGGGACATGTAAGAGAGGCAATCGATCAATGTTTCTCTCCCTTTCTTTCTCTCCCCTGGCCTCACTGGTGTGGCTCAGTGGATTGAAAACAGTGGCCTGTGAACTGAAAGACTGCCAGTTCAATTCCCAGTCAGGGCACATGCCTGGGTTGCAGGCCAGGTCCCCAGCTGGGGGCCTTGTGAGAAGCAACTGGTACCTCTCACACACTGGTGTTTCTCTCCCTCTCTTTCTCCCTCCCTTCCCCTCTCTCTGAAAGTAAATACATTTTTTAAAAATCCAAAAAGTTTACAAAGAGTTAAGACCCCTAATAAATAGAGTTCTTAAACACCAATAGGAAACACTTGAATAAGAAAATGGCTAAATAACAAGGGCCTAAACAGGCAATTAACAAAAGAAAAAACACAAATGGAAATACTTGAAAAGATTTTAAACCACATGAATAATCCTGGAACTACAGATTAAACAAAATTGAGGTGCTGTTTTTCGGTAGATCAGGCTGGCAAAGGTGGAAAAGACTGACACAGCCCAGTGTTAGCGAGGATGTAAGGAAACAGGCACAACTTCTGCACTGTTGGGGAGAATGCAAATTATTAAGTCATTTTGAAAGGCTGTGTAATATGTAATAACATTTTAATGGGAAAACACTTTAATCTGGTAATTTTTTTAATGTTTATGTATTGTTTCAATGTCCTACCATCAGAATATTTAATTTTTATAATCAGAATATTCACTGTCTTCTGATTTAAAAAGAGCACTTAACTGAACATCTATTATACAGCTAGAAATGTTATCATCACATTAATTTCTACCTCGACCCTACAAGGAAGGTATTCATTCATTCATTTTACAGGAAAGAAGACAAGCCAAGGCTCAGAAAAGCTAAGCAATGTGCACTGGCTGGATCAGAATTTGAACACAGGTCTAGCTGACACAAAGAGCTCTTTCCATAATGCTTCACTGCTACTAATAATATTGCTATTAATATTTAATGTATGCCTTTTATTGAGTCCCTAGTAAGTGCCAGCTACTTGATGGATGCATCCTTTAATCCTCTCAGTAACTCCGAAAGCAGTGTCGGTATTAATGCCCCCACCAAGGTGCAGTAGCTGGCTGCAGTTGATGGCTGCTAACCTAGGTTTGTCTAGCTCCAAAACTGCCTCCTCCCTTTTGCCACATTTCCTGCTACTCTAGCATCATGCTGTTTCCACCTTGCGCCATTACTTGCCCTGAGGTATTTGCGTGTCTCCGTGTCCTCACATCTCCATGTTGTAGCTCTCTGGGTTTGATAGCAGAGCTTAAATACAGATTATGCATGTGAGCATAATGCAAATGTTTACTTACACCATGTAGCATTTGAACAAGAAATGTTATGAAGTCTTAGTTTTTTTGCTAACTTTATCACCCTGCTCAGAACCTTCCAGGTTCTCCTGTGGCAGAATAAAACCAAGGCAGCCAGACTCTTTCAGTCTGGCTCCAATCTGCCCGGACTGGCGGTTCTCAGAGTGCCCTGGGCTCCCTCTGTGGATGCTCCTGACCACACCCCTCCTGGGTTTTCTGCTTAATAACTCCAGCATCCAGCAGGATGCCTGGACCAATGTGGCCTGCGGTAAATATCAGCTGAGCGGAGGAAAGAAGAAAGCGCTACACCCTCAGACACACAGATCTGAACCCGGCAATGCAAAAGGGACCTTGGAGGCTGAGCGAAATGTAACTGAGCAGAAATGAGGTGAGCCTTAAATGAAGGCAACCTGCTCGTGCGGACTGTCACCTAGAGAGCTACCTCTGCACTGTGCTGTCCAGCTTTATGACACGCTCTCACGTAATAATCATAACTGCTACCATTTATGGCACAGGCACCAGATGCTTTACATGTATTTTTTATATATGTCTTTTTTTATTTATTATGATCCTTATGATTATTTACTTCCTGTTTCCATCAGCTCCCTGTAAGCTCTAGGAGAGCAAGGCTTTTATCCTGTTATATTCAAAACAGTGCCTGGCAGTCAGGTGCTCAGTAGGTCACTGAATCTTCCAGAACCCCATGAAATAGGGTTGGTACTAACCCCCACCTTACAGATAAGCAATTTGAGGCTTAGGGGAAATACGTGATTTTTACAAAGATACAGACCTGACAAGGGGACATTAAAAATAGATCTATGGTCCCTCTCTCTTCCCATTACCCCTGCAACCACCTGGATTCAGAACTGTCCATTCCTGGCCTTGAAGCTGGGAGTCACCACCTGCCTGTAGGACTCCTTACCTGACTAACAGTGGCAACAGCACTGTGACGATGAGCATTCACTGAGCATGAGCTGTACACCAGGCACCGTTCCCAGTGCTCCACACACTTGGACTCACGGCACCTTAGGAAGTACTGCATTTTGCCGTGTATAATGCACCCCTTTCTGCCCAGATTTTTGAGGGAGAAATAAGGATGCGCATTATACCTGGGTATAATGATTCCATGCCATGGGTATGATACTGGGTGTAAGTCCTGTGTAAAATGTGCCCAGAACGTGGGGGGGGGGGGCATCATACACAACAAAATGCAGGGCTTGCTGTGGTCCCTTTTTGATCACTGAGGACTCTGAGGCCCCAGGGAGGTTAAGAACTTGTCATCAGGACAAAACTAGTCAGTGGCAAGTTCAGAATTCACAACCCAGCAGTCTGGGTCCAGTGCCCATGCACTTCACCACTGCCCACGCTGCCAGAGTAATTTGGCAAGTTGAGTCAGAGCAGGGGGAAAGGGCTGGCATTTCCAGGGCACTTATTAAGGCCAAGGCCAGTCTGTGTGGCCCATTAGGGATACTCTCGAGTTTTCATACTCTCTTTTAAACCTCACAATCACCCTGTGAAGTTACAGATGAGGAAACTGGAATTCCAAGACCCTCAGAGTCAGATGTAGACAGAAGAAACAGAAAGTAGATTAGTGGTTGCCTAGGGCTGTGCAGTTGGGAGAAAATTGGGAGTGGCTGCTAATGGGTACTTTTGGAGATGATGAAATGTTTTAAAATTAATGGTGGTAATGGCTGCACAACTCTGTGAACATACTGAAAAACCCAATGAATTATACACCTTAAGTGGGTGAATTGTATGGTAGATAAATTATATCTTTTTTTTAAAGATTTTATTTATTTATTTATTTATTTTAGAGAGGGAAGGGGGGGGGAGAGAGAGAGAGAGAGAAACATCAATGTGTGGTTGCTGGGGGTTATGGCCTGCAACCCAGGAATGTACCCTGGCTGAGAATCGAACCTGGGACACTTTGGTTCCCAGCTTGCGCTCAATCCACTGAGCTACGCCAGCCAGGGCTTGTATGGTAGATAAATTATATCTTAATGAAAACTTTTATTTTAAAAAGGGGAAGGCAGCCCTGGCTGGCATGGCTCAGTGGATTGAGCACCAGCCTGCAGACCAAAGGGTCGCTGGTTCAATTCTCAGTCAGGGCACATGCCTGGGTTGCAGGTCAGGTTCCCAAAAGGGGATGTGCAAGAGACAACCACACAATGGTGTTTCTCTCCCTTTCTTTCTCCCTCCTTTTCCCTCTAAATATAAATAAATTAAAAACCTTTTTTAAACATTTAAAAAATAAATTTAAAAGGTAAAAGATTAATTTTTAAAAAGGTGGGGGATCGAGGGGGAAGGTAGCCCTGGCTGGCATGGCTCACTGGATTGAGTGCTGGCCTGTGAACTTTGCAAAGGGTCACCGGTTCAATTCCCAGTCAGGGCACATGCGTGGGTTGTGGGCCAGGTCCTCAGCTGGGGGTGTGCAAGAGGCAACTTACTGATGTATCTGTTGCACATCGATGTTTTGCTCCCTCTCTTTCTCTAGAAATAAATAAATTTCTAAAAATAAATAAAAGAGGGAGGTACATGGAAGGAAGCGGCAGAGGCAAAGTTTCCATAGGCTTCAGATAAAAAACCACGGGGCCTTTGTTGCCTCTTCTTTTTATCGCACCCACAATTCAGTTTTCAGCAATAAACACAACCTAAAGCACGTTACCACTTCTCTCCTCTCCTACTGCTCGGTCCAAGCCACCACCTCTGGTCCAAACCACCGCACCCCCTCCATGCAGTCTCCTTGTCTGCTCCATACACTCTGTTCTCCACAAAGCAGCCAGAGGGACCCTTTGAAAACGTTCCTGTCAGATTTCTCTCTTTTGCTTAAAATCCCTTAATGGTCTAAAAATAAAATTCACTTATAATTCAGAGTTGGCCTTGGCCACCTTCCCATCCTCACTGCCCACTGGCCACACTTGCCTCCTTGGCGCCCCCAACACACTCCCACCTCCAGACCTCTGCACTGTGGTTCCTGTTCCCCGGAACACTCTTCCTCCAAGTCCCAGATACCCACGCACTTGCTCCCTAACGCCACTCGAAAGTAACATGTCACCACTGCAGAGAAGCCTCCCCTGACCTCCCACTCTAACCCAAGCCACCGCCTCCCCCAGCTCGCCACTCCCTGACCCCTGACCTGCCTCGTTTCCCTTCGGAGGCAGCACATACTTCTTTGTTAAGCATCTTTCTCCCGCCACCAGAATGTGACAACCCTGGGGTTGGGCTTAATCTGGATGGATCTCTAGGACTAGAACAGTGCCAGAACATTGCAGACCCTCAGACAAACAAATAAATAAAGCTGATGCCAAGGACCTGGCTCCTCTTGCTGCCCCTGGGATAATCTAGCAGAGACTAATCACTGCATTTAACATGCTCCAGACTGAAATCTGCGACCCTTCTGCACCCTGCCAGTGCCATTTCTGTACTTATGTGTGAATGGTAGTAATTCCCTACCAGACTGGCCGTACTGTGCAGGGTAGGGCTCTGAGCTGTAGCCCATGACACCTAGCACGGAGTCGAAAACAACATATGTAAATCTTTTATTTTTTTAATCCTCACCTGAGGACATTTTTTCATTGCTTTCAGAGAGAGAGAAAATGGGAGAGAGAAAGAAACATTGATGTGAGGGAGAAACATCGATTGGTTGCCTCCTGTATGTGACCTCAACTGGGGATATGTCCCCCAACTGGGGATTGAACCTGCAGCCTTTCAGTTAATGGGATGATGCTCCAACCGAGCCACACTGGCCAGGGCTATAAATCTTTTGTTGACTGGACAAGGAAGATAAAATTCAAAACCAGTGGCAGAAGTTTAATTTCTCTGTTCCCAAACACAACAAAGGGACCACCTTCCAGACCACTGCTCTGAAAAATCCCTTGGCCCCATTCTTAGGGAAGTAGGATCTTGAAGTCAAGTTCAAGTGCTCGTTGGAATTCCTTGGGTAGTGAGCTGTGCCAGGCAAAGCTTCTTGCAGAATGGAATTTGCCAACTAAGTCCAGAAAACCTGTGTCAGGCAAACTTAGCGCTGCACTTAGTGAAATTGCTTTCTGTTATCTCAAAGGGAAATAATAGCACGAGAGGCTGGCTTAAGGCGAAAATGCTAAAAAGAGGCCAGCTTCACTCCCACAGTGTAAAAAAAAAAAAAAGGCTTCAAGGACTCTCCTATCTGCAGGATGTGCCATGGAGTCAAGACCACGCCCAGCCCAGTTCTCATTCTCCATTCCCATCACCAGCACATTCCCATGTGCTCATTCACATTGTTCCCTTTGTCCGGCATGCTCGTTCCTCCTTCCCAAGTGGGAGAAACCCTACCCATTCTTACAGCACACAATCAGAGGCTTTCCAAAGCCGTTCTCCACCTCCCCTGGCACGTCACTCCTGCCTCTGACAGAAAACACTCCATGCTGAGCAGTTGGTGTCAGCACCTATCGACCATCTAACTTCTGAAAGGGGACGACAACAGGGCATGCCCTCAGGGAACTTAAGAGACTGGTGGGGAGAGACCAAAGCAAAGGAATACATAATTTTAAGCTGGGAAAAGGGATAAGGAGGAAACGAGGTAAAGTAAGAGACACCATACAGCTGGATGGAGGTGGGGAAAAATCAGAATGGATGGTTGGGAAAGGCTTCTTGGAAGACGTGACATTTAACAGGTACCTGCAGGATAAGTAGGAGTTAGCAAAGAGAGGGGACAAGCTTCCAGAAACAGAACATAACACATGTGAAGACGCCAAGGCATGAAAGCTGTTGGCACAACCCAAAGGAGGCCTGTGTAGCTCCAGCCTTGGAGGGCTTGGCTGGAGGGTATGAGGAGAGGAATCAGGCCTTCTGTAGGTCCTAATCACCCTGAATTTGCCACCAATGGGTGTTTCTGTCTCCTCTGTTCTCAAAAGGGCTGGAGTACATTTTACTCCTCTGCATCCTCAGAATAGAGCAAGACACCTGGTGCATAACAGGCATTCAACAAGCTCCTATGAGCCACACTGTCTCGGGAGATGCAGGTGAATGATGTCTCACTCTGCCCATTTCTCCCACCCCAAAAGCAAGTCCCCAGTTGGCTCGCCTAACTGAAGCACCCGGGGACGGTTAACCACAAGACCGGTGACAGAAACAGAGGATGAAACAGGAGCAGCTGTGAGAGCTACAGTTACATCCTCGACAAATGCCACTGGCAGATGTGACCACAGCATAGTCCTTGGAGACCATGCTGGGGGTAACTTCAATCAGATGGCAACTCGAGTATACGAGAGCCCAACGAAGTCACATGCCCCCAAACCGAACTATCTGTGTGGAGTTCAAAATACAGTTTCCAAGGTCAACTGTTTTTAAACACAGCACTTCTGACAAACAAATGTATGGGTTTTCCTTTCCGCCCAACCACCAATCCTCTGGTTCTCCAGACACCAGCGGGGCAGCCTACAATTCCAGCATGACCTGAACTCAGCACAGGCCCATCCGTTAAGGGCTCAGTCCCACAAGACTGCCACCACTTCAGGTGCCAGCCAAAGTCCCAGGAGGCCGCTTGTACTTCGGATCAACTTTAAATTGGGGTTCCCTCAATCCTCTCCTCAGGTTTGATAATCACTAGAATAGCTCACAGAACTCAGGAAAGGGCTTTAGTTACTATTACTGATTTATTATAAAGGATGCAACTCACAGGAAGAGCCAAATGGCAGAAATGCATACTAGACAGTGGGGGCGGGAGGAACAGGAAGCCTCCACGTCCTCTTTGCGCGTGTCATCCTCCCAGCACCTCAGTATGCTGACCAACCCAGGAGCTCTTCAAACCCCCATAGTCCAGGGGCATTTATGGAGGCTCCATTACCTAGCCATGACTAAATCACTGGCCACGGGTGATGAACTCAGTCCCCGGTTCCTCTCCCCTCTCTTCCCCGGAGGTCAGGGGATGGAACTGAAAGTTCCAAACCTCTTATCACATGACCATTTCCTCTGGCAACCAGTCCCCATCCTGAAGCTGTCTAGGGGCCCACCTAGAGTCACTTAGTTAGCATTAACTCATATGCAGCTGAAAGGGGCTTGTCAGAAACACCAAAAGATACTCCCATCACTCAAATTCCAAAGGTTGTAGACGCTTTTCAGAGATGAAAACCACATATATTTCTTACAGGATCTTACAAGGTGTGAATAGTTTTATTTTTTTATTATTTTTAACAATCTAGAAGATGAGAAGACGACTTGGTGAACAGCAGGAATTTCCAAGGTGCCGAGCTACCCTGCCCCACACCACCTGTGTACATTAGCTCCCAGCCCCGCCCAGAATCCTGTCACTTCAAGAACACACTCATAATTCTTTAAATCACACTTTGAACTCTTGCTTTCTGGCTAATGCATTTTGAACTATTCTAAATGAATAATTATTTAGGCCATGCCAAGCTATGGTTTTTAACTCTTTCTTGGAAGGAAAGGCAGGTATAGAGACATTACATATAGTTCGAGGGCACCTTGTGAAGAAACACAATTAAGCGTTATTTGCCTAAGTCACAGAGGCCACTGTCCTCTCTGTGCTCTTTAAATACCTTGTTGATGTTTTTTAAAGCCCTGTCCTGTAATCATTTCTACAATAGTTCACCCTTCCCTTGGGTCAGGCAAGGCCTTCACAAATGTCCCCTTTCAAACTCCTGTCCCTCCCTTGCCCAACTAACTCCAGGTCCTCTAGATTTCACTGTAAATGCCGTTGCCTCAGAAAGCCCTCCCCTTCTTTGCCCGCCCAATCCACACCAGGCTCCTGTTACTCCCTTGTAGTAACCTGTCCTGCCGCTTCACGGCTTCTGTCCTAATTGGTAATTACACATCCATGTGTGTTTGGTTAATACTCACTCTGCCTCCTTCCCCACTGAAGGGCAAGCTCCATGCGGGCAGTGTTGCTCACATCTATATATCCAGTGCCCAGAATAACACAGCACATAGTAGGCACTCCATTTATATTTGTTAATAATTAGCAGCTTTCCTAGAAAGGCCTAGGGTTTTCTAAATGTGGCATGCCCAAGAGTCATGTGTAGTGTCCTGGGATGCAAACTGTCCTTGGTATCTTCCGAACATAGGGTCCTGTCACAGCCATAAGCACATTTTCAAGCGTCTGCTCTTGTCCACACATCGTGTGCTTGTTGCTTTAAATTGCTGCTAATCCTCGAGACAGTCCCGCAAAGTAGGGGATACCACCCCATTTTTTAGACAAGGACCCCAAGATTCAGAGAAGTCAATGAAATTCCTTATGGTCTCATGGTTAGTAAGCAGAGACACACCCAAACTTCGGCCTGCTCAGAGGCCAGGGTCTGAGCCCCTCCTCCGCAGCCCCGCCCCCAGCCAGGAAGCACTAGTGCCGAGGGTGCATTCCTGCGGACCCAAGAGTGTGAGGGACCGCAAGACCCACGTTCGGTGCACGTCTGGTATTTCTTTCCCCCCCCAATGGTAAATAACAGAAAATATTTTCTGCGTTAAAAAAAGACTTATAAGTATAACGTAATAAATTTAAAGAAATTTAAAAAACAACAACAAATATAAAAGTTAAAAGGCATTTCATGCCTGTTGCCCAGGCTGGTCCAAGGAATTTCCATGGAAAAACTTGAGAAGCACTTATTTGTCACACTCTTTCTTGCTTCATTTTATGTCCCCTTACCTTGTTACTATATTTTTAAAATACCAGCATTCTGATTCAACCTTCATTTCCACTCCTATCCTCCTTTTACTAGAAAAAAATGTTTAAAGAGAGTGGCAGTGAGTCAGCCACAGGCACGTCATTTTCAAAAGCGTCAGTCATTTATGAGGACACCTTATGTAGGTACAATAAATCTGATTTTTATTACACATCTTAGTTTAGAATCACTTTTACATTCCTAGACAAAGAGATGATACAAATAAATATCAACTGTAAAACTCAGAGCCCCAAGTATTGGCATATTCTTTGTCTAAAGGTAGCCAAAGAGAAGGTCAAGATCAATAGTAACTCTAATGAGCCATAAAGCCCACTGCCTCCTTCCTGCACCAGGATTACTCCTTTCATAAATAACCTCAAAAGTATTTCATTCAAGAAACAAGGGCAGGGAGGAAGGTGACAGATTTCTGAGCAGTACAAGACAAAACCTTGCGAGATAGACAATAGCCAGGCCCACTATTCTTATCCGGTTCCCTCCGAGCATTTTGATTATGGCTTTTAGAGTGTATGAATAGCCCCATTTTCAACCACTGATGGTGTTCAGATGGCCCAAGCTGTTGCTTGCAGTGAACCTTGACCTCAAGTGGGAAATGTGAGGCAGAACTGATATCCCAGGTTAGCGACAGGGATTCCGACACTTCTCAGCAACTTGGCAACAATTTTACATTCAGTGAGGGAGGACTTACTAGAGTCAGACAGGAAAAGCAGAGAGCAGCCCACGCCTGAGCGGCAGAACTCTCTGACGCACTTGGTCATGGAGGTGTGGGTGGTGCGATTCAAGCAGCATGCAGGCAGGCATTCAACGGGGGACGATCCAACGTCAGGGCCGAGTCGTAAGAAAGTGCTTCATGCCTATGATTTCTGGCCTTGGGTTCTGAATCCAGCTGTCTGGGAGACATGTGACTTTAAAATAGGAAGCCAAATACATTCCTGCTGATCAGAGCAAAAAGGGGCCTGAGGAGGGTTGCGCACAGTCTCGAACTCCTTCTCCAAATGATCTTCTTAGATGCTGTTTGGCTGGCTTCCAGGCTTCTCTAACTGCTGCTGGCACGAGAGCCCTCAGACGGCTTGGAACATTCAGGCATGACTACAGACAGGAAAACCTGGTCCCTCGGTGGGCTGGGGAGGTCCTCTGCACACGTGGCTCAGTTCAGAGCCCAAAGCAGCAGCGTTCTGGCAGCAGTAAGGCGTTCTACTGCTTGCTCTACTCACATATTTATCGGATCCGCTTTAAGAGAAGAAAAGCACCGGAGACTGCTTGGGAAGGGACAGCATCACCTTCACACGGGTGTTCTTCCACTTTCTTCACAGACCACCGGACGTACACGGCTGAGTCCAAGCCAAGCTTGTTTTACTAACCCTGCTTGTCAACTCGGCTTTCTTCTTCTGCCTTCTTAGAAAAGTTCTATGGCCACTCAACCACCCTTGGTCAGAACAGCCACCTTGAGACACCGGTGACAAGGTGTTGTGTTACCTGCAGTGTTCAGTTCTCGGACTTGCCGGATGAGTATTTTCAGCCTACAGAATTCATACTAGCTCTGAAAAAATGTGGTGCAAGAGACAGGTGTAGCTGGCAGATAATCGTAGGCTATCACCTTGTCATTTGGTTCCCATTCAAACAGGTAAAGTCTTACTAAATAAGAGAGGAGCAGGGTTTGATCCCAAGAAAGATGAGGGAAGGCTCCATTATGCTCTGGGGATTACTGAAAAGGGCCCTGGGTTCAGAAAGAATGGTAACAAAAAAGGAGACCAGCTGCCAGGTGACAGATCTCCATTTGTAGAATGCTACGACATTGCACTTGGTACCTCCTCTTTCCCACAGGTTTTGATCCAGAAATGTGCCCTGGGAACTGAGCAGCTGAGTTAAAACATAACTCAAGGTCCACCTGAGTCACCACATTGCTGAGGTACCATGCCAGCAAGGTACACCAGTGTGGCAGACCTGGGGACTTACACTGTCCCCTCAGGCTTGGCTTGTGGACTCAGATGCCCACGCGGGAGCGCTTCCAGCCAGCACCAGTCATTCAGCGGGCCTTCGATGCGGACAAAGGCAACAACTGTACATGAGTGTCGTTCTAAAACGGGGCAAGTCCTTGGTCTCTGTCTCTCTCTTACAGACGCACAGGGACACACTCAAAGAACACAGGCACCACTGGGCTTGCACACCCACACACACCTATAAGCTTCTCTTGGGGGGAGAAGAAGTAACATTCACCTAATGACCAACATAAAAATGAAGCTTTGAATTTCAATAATACACAGAACTGAAACTTATAAACCAAACTAGTTTATGTAAACGGGAATTTCTAACCCTCTCCTCTGAGCCTATTCAATCACACAGCCACTCCTCGCCACTGCTTTTGGTTCTGCCTGGGGGGTGGGGGCGGGGTGCGCAATTCTAGGACAACGTGACTTTAGCTGGAGACAAGCAGAGTTCTTTGCATCTGTTAGGTCTTCCCTTCACACTGCACTGTTGCTTGTGCCTCTGCCTCAGCCCAGTCACCCTGATGCTCTCTATGCAAACACGGAACAAAGTGGGGGATTCAAAAGTGCCACCATATGTCTCGTTCCCCCTACTCTTGTCCCATCAGAGAAGGCAGAGCCAGCCTCCCCTCTCCCCCAAAGCAGGCCCACTGCAGAGCATGCCCTGGAGGCAGACTGGCCTAGGAAGGGATGCTCAGAGTATGCACACTTGGCTAAGGATGGTGACGAATGAAGAGTAAAGTGACACGGTGTATGGACATGGCACTGGCTTACAGATTTAAGTCTTTGACAGGATGGTCATGGTTTTGAGGTTTTAAAGAAGCTGTTTCCCTAAACTCTCCAAGGAGGCAAAGGGAATGTGATTTCTATTGCTTCCAACATTAATCCTCCAGGAGCAGAAAAGTGGCAGCTTCCTTGGAAAACATTTCCTTACTCAGCAGATCCCAAAGGCGGATCCGCTTTTTACTGAGGAGCACGGACCATGCCCACGGGAGGCTTGGGTCCACATGAGATTTCTCATTTCAACTACAAGAGCAGCACCTATTCAAGTTCTAGGGCTTTTACTTTTCAACCTCACTGTCACTGTGTCCTGAGGCTCCAAAGACTTGGTCCCGCTCAGGTGACTCCTGATTCTGCCCTACTGCTTGACAAGGGAGCCCAGTGTAAAGAATAGGCTAGAAGAGGAGAGGGCAGAGGAAGGAAGGCAAAGGCAGGGAGAGGAGAAGGCAAGGGAGAAGGGAAGCAAGGTCACTGGTCATTCTCTTGCTTTCCACTTCGACTACCGCACTTTACCTTACCCATGCATTTCTGAGATGCTAATGAAAGGACGCTGCTGAGTGCCGGGTTAGGACCAGCACCTTCCAGCCAGATTCAGTTGGTTCATCTGCAAAGAGGCCATCACTTCTCCCCAGGGGAATGGTTCTGAGTTTGGGCTGGAGTCCTCTCTGCAAGGATTTGCTCATCTCTTCTCTCAGAAGGCAAATGCTGTTTAAACCCCGGGAGAGAAGGAACTGGCTTTACTTTGGAACCAGCCCCCGTGACTGTGGATAAAGCTGAGATGCAGGGGTTCCTGAGGAAGAGGAGGAGGATCCCGACTTCCTTCCACTTTTAGGCCTGCAAAAGTCAAGCACAAGTTCAGGTTACATGTCCCATCTCTGTCGCCGACACAGGTCAGATTCCTTTCCCATCAAGTGCCACTAACATTTCCAGGCGGCCTTTCCTCAACAGCCTGAAAGCCAGCACACTTTCAGCTGTAAAACCATGAGACCGGCACACGAGCCCCTCTGCATATGACTAACACGCCCTGCCGACCAACGTGTGAGACCGCAGGGACAGGACTCTGATGCTCAGCAACCGTTTCTCCGTTTGAATAAAATCTTCACTGTCTTCTCCAAATTGACAAAAAATATCAAGTTCCCAGGTATAATTTCTTCCATTTTTGGTTTTTCACCTAGTTGTTTTCTTTTAACTTCTAATCCAGAATTTAATTAAGATAGAATTCCTAATTTAGCATCAAATTAAGTCCCTGGTACCTGGTGGGAACCAAAGCCCGTCCCTTGTTTCACGAGAACACGTGTTCCTTACAGTAGGAGCTGGGCACATTAGGCATGCTGGTGTTCAGTCCACTTGGCACAATGCCTGAACCAGAAATATTTGTGTAATAAATGAATAAACACGGGAGTAACATGGCAGCATTTTCTGGCGTACCCTGGAAAGCATTCTACGATAAACACTCTCGGCACCCTCTGCCTTCACTTGTCCCTGTGCCTACATGTTCTGTTCAAACACAGGTCATCAAGAGCCACTCACCTGGCCTTGGGTTTCTTATTTGCAGTACTTTCAAAGGATGACGCGTCCACCTGTATCTCATCTTCGTCCTGCAGAGCTGCATCCAATGCAGCCTGGACTTTGGGGGCAATAGCGGGGCCCTCGTAGTCTCTGGTGGTCCGGCTGGGCATGTCCAGCTCTAATAGCACGATGTTTTCTGCCTGCAGAAGTACAGCCGTTACCAGTTAGGCTGGTTTCCAATCAGACATGGAGTACATGCAATGCAGACCCCTTCCAAAAACAGAACTGCAAATTGCTTGCTCCTCAGATCCTACCAAGAAACTGCCTAGAAGTGATGTGGTTTTATAACTTTTTTCCTGGCGAGATTACAAGTGATTTTCATTTTCTTCTCTGGGCTATTCACTATTTTCCTTTTTAAAAAAGATTTTATTTATTTTTAGAGAGAGGGGAAGGGAAGAGAGAGAGAAACATCAATGTGTGGTTGCCTCTTGTGCGCCCCCTACTGGGCACCTGGTTTGCAACTCAGGCATGTGCCCTAACTGGGAATCAAACCAGCAACCTTCTGGTTTGCAGGCCGGTACTCAATCCACTGAGCCACACTAGCCAGGGCTAAAAATAAAAATATTTAATAATGAGCATGTATTACACCCTTAGGGGAAAAATAATAAATTAAGTAAGACCTATTTATTGTGGACAATGTGAAAATACAAGAGGGTAAAGAAGAAAATAGTAATCACCAATAATCTCACTACCTACAGCAGCTCTGATAAACGTTTTGGTTGCCAAGGGGAAAAGCAGATCTGGTGCACATGTGTGGATGATGTGTGTGGTGGTATATTTGCTCATAACCACAATTTGAAAATCAGTGTGGGCCCCGCCTCACAACTGGCCTTGTGGATGGATTCCTTCATTTGACATCCCGTGGTGGGCCTTTTCCTCGCTCCTACTGAGGCAAGTGCAAAGGGGAAGAGGACAGTTTAAACATCTCGTCCTCTAGCTCCTCCCACTCAGTGGAGTCCAGGCCCCAGTACACTGTGGGGCTGGGGAGCGGGGGCACTGCAGGGAGAAGGTGAGGAGAGGGAGTGCTCTGTTTATCAATTGTAGATGCTGAGATGCTGCTTAACATTTATCTTAATGGAGTGCATCTATTGCTAAAAGCATCTGAGATCCACTGCTTGAAAGTCTACCTTTGAATCAGTTAGCCCCCTGGAAACCCACATATTTGATTTGTAGGCTTTAAAAGCATGTTTTTAGCTTAAGACGTGAAACAACTGGCAAGAAAATGCACCCTTGGAAATGGCTAGAAAAATGCTTTTGAGGACTCTGTCTGACACATCACTCATCTTCCATGATGTAAAACCCCATCTAATACACCTCTTTTGCTTTTGTTTTCTTTATTTTAAATAACTCAGCACCAGGAAGAACAGCGCCTGAGGAGCTAACCCATCCTAGTCTGTTTTGCTCTGGCCGCTAAGGGAGACTCAAAAACATTTTAAATGAAAATATTTCATTATAAAATAATACAGAGTCCCCACTGATAGTTAGAAAATACAGATAAGCAAAAAAGAAGAAAATTTAAATGGAGTATACTTCCATTAACCAGGGATAAACAATTCACATTTTCATATATTTAGTCCTAGATTTTTTTATTCATATATACAATTGCAGTACCAATTGTTTTATAACTTAACAATATACTGTGTCTCCGGCTTCATCCACTGACCAGCTACCTACTAAGCTACAGGACTATTACACTGAGTAGGTGGGAGGGTCCAAGTAAAGAAAGCGATAAAGCACCCAATACAGTGCCTGGCACACAGCAAGTGCTTATAAATAGAAGCTCACCTAGTATTATATGTCCGGGTCATTAAACAAGCCTTAATTATGGCATTTTAAGTAACCACATAACTGACTACATTATGTTAAATGGAAGTATCATACCTTCTTTTTTTTAAGATTTTATTTATTTATTTTTAGAGAAAGAGGAAGGGAGGGATAAAGAGAGGGAGAGAAATATCGATGTGCAAGAGAAACATTGATTGGTTGCCTCTTGCACGCCCCTAGCTAGGGACCTGACCTGCAACCCAGGTATGTGCCCAGACTGGGAATCAAATCAACGACCTTTTGGTTCACAGGCCGGCGCTCAATCCACAGAGCCACCCGAGCCAGGGCACTGTACCTTCTTTAACACACCTCCATCTCCTGTCACTGACACTTCCGTTTCTCCCAGTCTTCCCACAGAGACTGTTTAAAGCTTGGTGTTAATTTTTACCGGCCATTATGGACAGGATGCTTGCACTCTCCTCCCAGTCCTAATTTTCTAAATCTCATTTTATTTTACCTTTTTAATGTGTAATTATTTGTTATTGTTCTTTTTGTTACTTCTCATTTGCTAAAATTATTATATTAATAGAAGTTTCCTCTGGGGCCTCTGGAAAGAGGAGGACAACTCTGTGACTCTGCAGCACAGTGCCTAAGGGTTTACATGAATCTAAACTCTGTGAGACGAGAGGAGAGGAACGCAAGAACAGTCTTCTCACCCTATATCGGGCCTCTGGACGAATCATCATGGACATTCTTGCGTGCTGGCTCAATGGTCTCTTATACCCCACAGCTGAGACTGGCCGCTTCATCATCTGCTGATTCCTGGAAATGGACTGCAGTGGTTAAAGCACGGGCTGACGTGTGTTCCGCAGCCCCAGGATCGGTCCTGCGGAACCAGCACTCACAAGACTGCTTACACAGAACCTGAAGCACGTGACTTCCTGGACTGAGGGCAGACATGGAAATGACGCAGGAGCTGCTAATACTTTCTGCTTGAGCTGCTTTCTGATTCAAACATGAGCATCATGCATCTTTTAAGCTGGAAGAGAACTGAGTCATCATCCAGTTCTTAGGTGATAGGCATGAAGCACAGCTGTCAGCACTCCCCACGCCTGTGTCCTTGGCAGACAGTTCCCATTTTTCCAGCAGGACCCAGACTTATACTGAGAGTCCTTCTCAACACTGTGTCAGACTGACACACAAGATAACACCTGTGTAACGCCCCTCCTTTGGCCTAGCATGCTTCGCTTGACAGCTGGGGAAGCTGAAATGCAGGAACTCGGGAGAGGTCATTAGTTCACTGTGAGAAAGTCTCCCAGTTCCTAATACCATACGCATCATCGATTTTTATCTCATGGAACTATGCCATTACAAAATCAGGGACGCAATTGGTGTCAACTTAAAATGAGTCAAACTGTGTTCTTACCATACCGCTCTGGCCAAACCCAGCTTCTCGGCATTCTTTCCCTCCTCCCCACCTTCAAGTCTACTTAAAAGTCAGCAGTGACTTACTCCAGTCTGGTTATAGGATGTAATTTCCAATGATCTTCCTCTTCATCAAAGAAGGATCTATTCATAATTTTACTTTTTTCTTCCAGAGGGATAAAGTTTTCTATAATAAGATGCCTGTAAGAGCACACATACAGGGGTGAACACAGGGGGAGAAAGAACACATGTGGGGTGTCGGCTCTCTGGCCCCACATGTAGTGTGTAATTAGGTAAGCCACGTCACTCAGCAGTTACTACACAGGGACTACGGGCCTACCATCCCTCAAAGAACTGAGACACAGACCCGAATGACACTTGGTCCTTGCCTGAGACAGAACAGTGCAGCACTTTTAGGTGTGACAGGTGCTGGCGGGGTCTGCCCGAGGAATATGGAGAGGTCACTTCTGCCCAAGACGACGCTGCTCGAGGAGGTGAAAGAACTGAAGAGGGAGGTGGTGCCCGGGTGATACTGGAGTGAGTCTGTGTTGTCTGAAGTACCTTTGGGAGGGCCACTGGTACTGCCACCCCAGCTCATTAACTTCCCACATGATGAAAACAGACTGGAAATTAAACCGCCTTCCTCTGAACGTCTGGATTGTTGCCAGAGACGGAAATTTTCACAGTCTGATCACCAGGACAAAGAAGAGGACCAAGTGCATTTCAGTCCCTTAGACTTCTGAGAATGAAGACTGTTCCTGAGAAGAGGCTGCGTGAGAAGAGCCCAGGGAACATGGCGAACAATGAGACTGGGACCCACTGCTTTGGGTCTGGCCATAGTGATGACTCTCTCCAGCTACCTCTCACAGTCACTCTCTCAAAACCGCGGGGCAGAACAATGCCGAGGGGGCGTTAGCGTGAGAGAAAACACAGAGCAAACACCAGAAGGGACGGGTACTGACTGTTCAAGAGCAGGTTGACTCACTGTTTACTCAAAGGATATAAGAGCTGTAACAAGAGAAGTGCCTTCTTTAGGGGAAAAATATTTTGGAGAGATGACATGTTCTCTTCATTTTACTTTACACGTAAGAAATTATTTTTCATAACATACATTTGGGGTTTTTTTTCCTGATTTTAAAAGTCCTATTTACATATTAGGAAATTTGAAAAATATAATTACACACAGTTTCACTATCCAGAGGTAGCTATTACTAATATTTTGGCACAGCGTGTTCTGATCTTTTTTCCAGGTGTGCATACCTAGAAAGAGGACTGATACATACATTTAATTTTAAAGGCTCCTTTCGAAATTTAAAACTTGGTCGTTAAAAGAATCCCTTTGGAAAAGTTCTTCTTTAAAGAAAAATTCCAGCTAATACTGTGAAAGGCAACATAGAAAAACATCATTTTGTAACCCCTAGTGAAATAAAAGATCCAGACAAAGTCATTATTGGTTGAAACCATTAGCTCAATGGTTCTCAAGCCAAGACGCACATCCATGTCATTTACAGAGTTCTGACAAACACCTTCCGCAGGCTTCATGACAGATCAATGGTTCTCCAAGCATGGTCACTGAACCAGCAGGAGCAACCACTGGAACTTGTTAGAAATGCAAATTCTCAGGCCCCACCCCAGATATACCAAATCAGACTCTCCACATACGGGGCCCCGCCAGGTATGTGTAACAAGCCTTTCAGATGATTTGGTGCTTGCTAAAGACCCCTGCCCTAGACCAATTAAATCAAAATCTCTAGCGTGGGGCTCAAGCATCATTATCTGAAAAACTCCTGAGATGATTTCTTTGTGCAGCCAAGGCTGAGAACCAGTGCTTCAGTGCTAGCTTTCAGGTAAAAGAAAACAGGAGAGAGAGAGACACAAACTAAACTGCACTAGGAAGAAGCAGACCAACAAATGCAGAATGGAAGGCATTTCTACAGGCTATATGACCCAACTCTTTCAACAAGTCAACTAGTAAAAAGTTCTTAAGAGGAAAAGGGATTGCTCCAGATTAAAATAAAGTTGAGACATAGTGACCAAATGCAATATGTAGTCCATATACAGATCTTTTAAAAAATATATTGATTATGCTATTATAGTTGTCTCAGTTATCCCCCTTTGCCCCCCTCCACCCGGTACCCCCATTCCCTCCGACAGTCCCCCCCTTAGTTCATGTTCATGGGTCATGCATATAAGTTCTTGGGTTTCTCCATTTCCTTTTCTATTCTTAACATCCCCCTATTTTGTACGTACCAATTTATACTTCTTAATCCCTGCACTTCCCCCCCATTCTCCCCTTCTCCCTCCCCGCTGATAACCCTCCAAATGATCTCTATATCTAAGATTATGTTCCTGTTCTGGTTGTTGGCTTAGTTTGTTTTTTTCAGATTCAGCTGTTGATAGCTATAAATTTGTTGACATTTTAATGTTCATAGTTTTGATGATCTTCTTAATCTTAAGTAAGTCCCTTTAACACTTCATGTAATATTGGTTTGGTGATGATGAACTCCTTTAGCTTTACCCTGCCTGGGAAGCACTTTATCTGCCCTTCCATTCTAAATGATAGCTTTGCTGGGTAAAGTAATGCAGGTTGTAAGTCCTTGCTTTTCATGACTTTGAATATCTCTTGCCAGTCCCTTCTTGACTGCAAAATTTCTTTTGAGAAATCAGCTGAGGACCTTTTTTATGGGAACTCCCCTATAGGTACTTTCTGCTTTTCTCTTGCTGCTTTTAAGATTCTCTCTTTATCTTTAACCCTTGCTATTTTAATTATGATGTGCCTTGGTGTAGGCCTGTTTGTGTCCATCTTGCTTGGGACTCTCTGTGCTTCCTGGACTTGCATGTCTATTTCCTTCATCAAATTAGGGAAATTTTCTTTCATTATTTTTTCAAATAAGTTTTCAATTTCTTGCTCTTCCTCTTCTCCTTCCAGCATCCCTAGGATGTGGATGTTGGTACATCTGGAGATGTCCTAGAGGCTCCATATACTGTCCTTGTTTCTCTGAATTCTTTTTTCTTCTTGCTGTTCTGATTGAATGCTTATTTCCTCCTTATGTTCCAAATCATTAATTTGAGTCCTAGCTTCATCCCCTCCACTGTTGGTTCCCTATAGATTTTTTCATTTCACTCAGTGTAACCTTCACTTCTTCCTGGGTCTTTTTTATTTTGTTGCCATATTCAATGAGTTCTTTGAGCATTCTGATCACCAGTGTTTTGAACTCTGCACCTGATAGATTGGTTATCTGTTTCATTTTGATTTTTTTCTCAAGTTTTATTCTATTCTTTCATTTCGACCGTATTTCTTTGTCTCCTCAACTTGGCAGCCAACCTGTGTTTGTTTCTATGTATTAAGTAGAGCTGCTTTGACTCCCTGTCTTAGTAGTATGGCCTATTATACAAAAGGCATCTGTAAATTGTGTGGGGTGGAGCCTTAGGTAATCACCAGGGCAGGGCAACCTGCTTCACCGCTTTGTGGCTCTGTGTGTGTGTGGGGGGGGGGGGGCGGTGCTCAGAGAGGGGACAATGCCGCTGCCTGGCTTCTGGAGGTTTGCCCAGCACACAGCCTGTTTCCAGTCACTTCACTTTCTCCCTACATGTGACCAGTCCCCTTCCAGCTGTTGTCCTGGTGATGAATCCCAGAGTGGGTAGGTTTGCTATGTTCTAAGTCCGTGCGGGCCCTTTAAGCGAAGTCTCCTGAAAATCCAGTAGTTTCCTCACCACCCCAACCCCCACTGGTTTCTACAGCCAACAGTTACATGGATTTCTCTTCCTAGCACTAGAACCCTGGTCTGTGTGGTCTGGCCTGGGGCTGGGATCGCTTGCTCCCAAGGTATCCCTCCTGATTTTTATCCATCAGGGGGAATGTGGGACTGCTGGTTCTGCTGCTGCCTCTCTGCTCCACATGGCGTCTCTGCACTTCTTGACCCATCTCCACATCTCTGCTCCTCATACCTGTCCGGATGAACGTGGCTTCTTAAATCCTTGGTTGTTGGACTTCCATACAACTTAATTTTCTGACGGTTCTGGGTATTATTTGTTCTCAGGTCTAGCTGTAATTCTTTCTGTGGTTGCGGGAGGAGGAGAAGTTTACCTATGCCTCTATCTTGACCATAAATTCCCACATATAGATCTTAATATGAACAAACCAAGAATATCTGAATATGGATCAAGTATGAGAAAATACTAAGAAACTTAATGTTAGTTTTGTTAGTTGGGAAGACATCTTGTGTTTTATACAAAAATCAACTGTATTTCTATACCCTAGCAATAGCATCCTGAAAGAAAATTAAGAAAATTCCACATACAATAGCATCAAAAATTAGAACACTTAGGTATAAACTTAACAAAAGAAGTGAAAGTAGTTGTGTACTGAAAACCGTAAAAGAATTCTGAGCTAAATTAAAGATCTAAATAAATGAAAAGACATCTAATGTTCATGGATCTGAACACAATATTGTCAAGATGACAATACTCTCCAAATTGATCTACAGATTTGACACAGTCCCCAATAACAATACGGCTGGCTTTTTTTTTGCAGAAATTGACAAGCTGATCTGAAAATTTATACAGAAATGCAAGTGACCCTGAATAGCCAAAAATACCTGAAAAAGAACAACAAAGATGGAGGACTCACGTGTCCTCATTTCAACACTTACTGCAAAGCTACAGTTACCAGAAGAGGGTGGGATTGGCGCAAGGACAGACATGTAGTTCCACGGAGCAGCACTGAGGGGTTAGAGAGAAATCCCTATATTTACAGTCACTGATTTTCAACAGGGGTGCAGAGACAATGAGAAAAGAGCTTTTTCAACAAATGGTGCTGGACAACTGGATATCCACGTGCAAAAGAATGCATTTGAAACCCTACCTCAGACCATACACAAAAATTAACTCAAAATACATCATAGACCTGAATGTAAGACTTAAAACTGTAAGACTCTTAGATGACTTAAGACAATTAAAAACGTAAGCCTATAATAAAACTCATAAACAAATGTTCATAGCAGTATTATTCATAAGAGCTAAGAAGTAGAAACAACCCAAATATCCATCAACTGATGAATGCATAAACAAAATGTGGTGTACTCATACAATACAATATTATTCAACACTGAAAAAGAAGGAAGTATTGAAGCATGCTACAATGTGAATGGTGACTCTTGAAAGCACTATACTGAGAGAAGCCAGTCACAAAAGGTCACATTATTTCATTTATAAATTTATATACAATGTCCAGAATAGGCAAATTTAGATAAACCACCAAAAAATTCAAGCAACAAAAGAATATATTGATTGGATTACATCAAAATTAAAATCTTTTGTGTTATAAAACACCATCAAGAAAGTGAAAAGACAACCCATGGACTGGAAGAAAATATCTGCAAATCATATATCTGATAAGGGACTAGTATCCAGGATACATAAAATAGTCTTCCAACTCAATAATAAAAAGACCCAATAAATAACCCTATTTTAAAATGGGCAAAGTGTCTGAACAGGTATTTCTCCAAAGAAGATAAACAAAAGCCAATAAGCACACAAGAAAAGATGTTCAACATCATTAGCCACCAGGGAATTACAAATCAAAACCAAATGAGATACCACTTCACACCCATTAGGATGGCTGTAATAAAAAAGACAGACAGCCCTGGCTGGTGTGGCTCAGTGGACTGAGTGCTGGCCTGCAAACCAAAAGGTCGTGGGTTTGATTCCCGGTCAAGGCACATGCCTGGGTTGCGGGCCAGGTCCCCAGTTAGGGGAATGCCAGAGGCAACTGATCCATGTATGTCTCGCACACTGCTGTTTCTCTCCCTCTCTTTCTCTCTCCCTTCCCCTCTCTCTAAAAGTAAATAAATAAAATCTTAAAAAAAAAAAAAAAGACAGTAATAGCAAAAAAAGGGGGGGAAGCATCAACGAGGAGAAATCGGTGGTGGAAATATAAAGGGATACAGCTATTTCATTTTTAAATTTTTAAAATGTTTATAGATTTAGAGAGAACAAGGGAGAGAAGGACAGAAACATGGATGTGAGACAGAAACATGTACTGGTTGCCTCCCATACTCGCCCCAAGCGAAGATACAATCTGCAACCCAGGTATGCGCCCTGACCAGTAACTGAAACTTCAACATTTCCGGTGCACAGGATGACGCTCCAACCAACTGAGCCACACAGGCCAGAGCTGATGCGGCCATTTTAGAAAAACAGTTTGGTTTGGTTTGTTTTTAAGAGAGGGAGAGAAACATCAATGTGTAGCTGCCTTTCACGCACCCCCACTGGGGACCTGGCCCACAGCCCAGGCATGTGCCCTGACTGGGAATTGAACCAGTGACCCTTTGCTTCAAGGGCTGGCACTCAATCCACTGAGCCACACTAGCCAGGGCTCAAAAACCAGTCTGGCTTCCTCAAAAAGTTAAACAGAGTTACCATATGACCTAGCCAATTCCACTCCTAGGTGTATATCCCAGAGAAATTAAAATATGTCCATATGAAAACTTGCCCATGAATGTTCACAGCAGCATTATTCATCATAGCCAAGGCTGGAACCTAAAGGCCTATCAACTGATAAATAGATACATGAAATGTGGCATAGCCACACAAAACAATACTATTCAGTCATAAAAAAGAATGAAGTACTGACATGAAACAACATGGGCGATCCTTCAGAGCACTGTTAAGTGAAAGACAGCAGTCACAAAAGATCACGTATCGTGATTCCATTCGTATGAAGTGTCCAGAGCAGCAAGTTCAGAGAGGCAGAAAGTAGATTAGGACTGGGGTGGGGAGAGGGGATAGTGAGCAGTGACTGCTAATTGATATAGGCTTTCTTTCGGGGGGAACAAAATTAGACTGTGTTGATGGTTTTACAACCCTGTATGTATTTTTGAAAAGCTGACTTGTATACTTTAAATAGCTGAACTGTAAGATATGTGAATTATATTTCAATAAAGCTTTTTAAATGTAGCATTGTAGTCATGTATGGGACCTATACATGAGTGAGATAACATGAAGTATGATTTGCTTTAAAATATAATTATAAGAGACAGATGACAAAAGATGGTTTATCACTGAATCTGGGTGATGGGTATTTGGGTATTCACTATACCATTCAGGAAATTCTAGTTAATAAAAGATTCCTTCTTATCAATAAATAACTTTAAAAGCTTCAGGAAGGCAGAGTGGAAGGAAACTTGGAGATCACATGGTGAAATCATTCAGTTAACAGATGAAGCCCAGAGACAGAGTGACTCTCTCAGTAATAAAGAGATGCTGGACACAGTGGCAGGAGGTGGGCTGGAGAGAATGGACCCCGTCCTCAGGGATGTGCTTCTTACTTAATAAACCACCACCCAGCAAGTGCCTGCAGGCACCATGCAAGGGGAAGGCCCAGAACTCACTTGAGTTTCAGCTCCCTGGTGAGCTCATTCTGAGTCTGCTCCAGCTCCTGCCGTTCCTTGATGTGCTCCTCCTGGAGGTCATGGATCTCTGCCTTCACTGCCTGCAGCTTGGAGAAGAGCTGGAACCCGGGGAAGAGGCAGATGAGGAGGGCAGCCCTGTGGACAGGGAGCAATCCCACTCCCCAAGGCTCCAGACGCCTCTGCCTGGCCTCATTCCCTTTATGTACCTTTTTGAGTTTTTTGGTCTTGATGTCCACCTCTTGCTGCAATGAGCTGTATGTCTCTTTAAGTTCCAAAGTCTCCTCATCTCGACTTTCCATCTGTTGCTGGATTTCTCTTTCTCGACGTTTCTGAGCGACATTACAAAATTCATCAGCTTGCCTAGAGACAAGGTCTAGACAAGAACACAGGGCAGGGCTGCTCCAGATCAGTCTCCCACTGGGGAGGGGCTACCACAGCTGGTTTCCACTCCCTCTGAAGGGTCTGACACAAGAGACGTTTGCTTTGTAGCATCAGCGCACCTTACCCCATCACATTCTCCCCAAAACAGGAATGGAAAGGTTACCTGCTCTGCAATTTCCTGCCGTTTTTGCTCCAGGATTTTCTGCTGTTCGTTTGTATGGTCTACTATATTTTTTCCTCCAACAAGCAGCTTACTTTCCATGGCCTGAGTGAGAAAAAAGTGGAATCCATCTTGTGAATGGTCTCTCTCAGAATATATGTCCTCATGGGGAGCTGAGAACTGAGCCAAAGGGGTGAACTCTGGGGGGAAATATATCACGTTCAGCTGTGTCCTGCCCATCCCTGGGATGGGGGCTGAGGTGGCTCCCCTGGGGAGAGGGAGGGTTTACATTGGAAACAATGAAAATATAGCTCCTCCAGATATACCTGAACTTTAGCTTTAAAAAATAATGTTTCTGGTTTGTTTGTACAATGTATTGCCCTTGCTTAGAACATATTAGGCAGCTCTGATATGCTAGGTAGTGGGGATGCAACTGTGAACATAAATCACAAAGTTGAGAGTCCACTGAGGGCTGCAGACGAGTAAGCACACTCTCACCATGAGGATCAGAAGCCATCAGGAGGAAAAGACCGAGTCACAACGGGAAAAGCACACTGGAGGGAGAGAATTCAGGCTTTTGGAGAGTCAGGGAAAGCTTCCTGTCTCAAGTGACATCTACACACAGTGCCCAAGTAAAAACAGGAGTTGGCTAACAAAAACAGTTTTGTGAGGTGAGGGCAGGGTAGGAAGTGGTAGTACATGAAAGCTGGCAGAGCGATCGGAGGCAGTTCAACAACCTCACAGCTCCGTTATGGGAGACTAGACTTGACCCTGAGAAGGCAGCAACCACTGATGTGTTTCTGCACAGATTTCTGTTTCAGAAACAATACTCCCAGGTCACAAACATGATGACCAGAAAAGGGTAGGCTGAGTGCAGGGAGGCTAAACAGGTGGCTGTTTGGAGGGTCCAGACCCGGGAGAGGGCAGTGGTGGTGGGGGAGAGCAAAGGGGGTGGGTCCGAGAGACCTTGATGAGGCAGGAGTCAGAGGCCATGGGCCTGACTGGGCCCTAAGGCAGAGGGAGAGGCAGCTCCTAGGAGTCTGACTTGACTGAGAAAAGGAAGGCTCCTAGGAGTAGCCCCTGGGTGGCTGGGGGCATCTCCACAGAAATGTCCAGTAAGCAGAGGCTACTGGCTTGGATGTTAGGAGACAGCTATGGATTGGTTACACAGATTGGGAGCCTTCAACATTTAGATGATGGTTGAAGCCACTGGAATGATTTGTACCCAAAACACACGGAATCCCAAAGCTCCACAACCTTGGTTTTAAGAATCCTATAGACACTAACTGCTGCCCTGTGGCCGTCATTCAGGAAGCGCTTGAGACTGTTTCCTCTCTTAAACCAAAGGGGCTGGACTGACTGCTACCCCTCAGTCCTACACCCTCCCCCACCCACCACACACACACCTCCAGCTCAATTCTTTTGTCCCATGATTTTACAGCAGTCAGGAATTGGGAAAGACAGAAGTAATGTCATTCTCCCATAAACAAAGCGTGCTAACAGATTCAGTGAACTTGAGGGAATGCTGAGTGTTGCCACATTTGGCCTCTGAGAGTTGCCTAAACACACCAGGTTGTTCAGAGAGTCTAGGTGTTCCTGGGCCTGAATAATAGCTGTGACCCTAAAACACGGCATGCAAATCAAACATGGGCACACCCAGCTACACTTCAAGTGCAGAAGTGACAAGGGGTGATATGGCCTTGACATAATGCAATCCCACAGTGAGCCCCTTCCTGGAACAAAGTTACTTCCTAATTGCGTTGTATGTGAATCCATTTTCACATTAGGTCTTGAAAGTCCTGGAAAGGACCCCTGTCCCTGAAGTAAAATAGTACCTAGCTCTGTGAAAGAGCCACTATGAAGCCACAGATAAAAGTACAGCCTCAGTCCTGGCAGGTGTAGCTCTGTAGATTGAGTGCCAGCCTGCAAACCAAAGGGTCACTGGTTTGATTCTCAGTCAGGGCAAATGCTTGGGTTGCAGGCCAGGTCCCCAGTAGGGGGTGCACAAGAGGCAATCACACATTGATGTTTCTTTCCCTCTCTTTCTCCCTCCCTTCCTCACTCTAAAAATAAAAAAAATATTGAAACAAAAGTACAGCTTCATATAGTAGGGGAGGGGGAGATGAGATCACTTATCATTTTTAAATTAATAAACATACATACATTTTAGAGTAGTAATTAAAAGTTTGCTTAAATTCAATGAGATAGAACCCACCATGTCAAAGGAATCCTAGCTTGTGGGCAGACAGTGGGCATCCTAGGCCTCCAGGGCTAGTTTTGCACTCTGCTCTGCCATTAAAACCCTGTGGCAGCCCAGGGTCCGGGCACCAGATGCAACAGTACATTGCCACCAGAAAGAAGATTCCACACAGGGGAGCCTCCCTGCTCTACAATACCACTCAGCAACTGGCACATAAGGGTTGGAGGCTGTGGGAAGGGGTTGACTACAAGGAAGCATCTGGGGGTGACGAAACTGTTCTGTATCTTGGGTAACCGCTGCACTGCATGCTAAAGCCACAGTGAGTTACCATTTTATAGCCACTACACATACAAAAATTAAAGTTTGATAATCACAAGTGTTGGCAAGGATCAGGAGCAGCCTGAACTCGTATGTTACTGGTAGGAGCTTAAATTCACAGGGCCACTTTCAAAAACAACTTGTCATCATCAGGTAAAGGTAAAGCTGCACTGACTCTGGGGCCTAGCAGTGCCAGACGAGAAGTTCTCGTGTGCACCTGTTCTCCTGGAGCCAAGCACGAGAGCGTGCATGGCAGAAAATGAAAACAAACCGCTCTCTCAGGAGAATGGAATGCTGTGGACTTCTCAGAACAGCAGTAATGAATGAATTGCAGCTACAGACCTCAATATAGATAAATCTCAATAAAAACAAACTGCAGCAAAGAGATTCCATTTATATAAAAGGAAAAAACGATGTGAAGCTAAAACTATCTTTTACTTAGAGATATACACATTTTTGGGAAACTATAAAGAAAAGCAAGGAAACAATAAACCACCAAGCTTGAGACAATGGTTATGTGTGTGTGTGGGGGGGGGGGGGCAGCAACCCAAAGAGCTTGTAAAAACCCGATGTTGTTCTCTGTGTCTCACACTGGGTAGGTGTGGGGTAACATGGGTGTTAGTGTTATTGCTGCTTTTTATATCTTGCATATATGTAATAATTATCCTTACTATTAACTCAATATTTATTCTTTTTAATTCAAAAAAATTGTTCTTTATTCCACAAATGTTTACTGGGCACTGGATATCGCGAAGCTATTAGGAATGCGAACCCAAAAGACACATCATCCCTCATATCACTTTTTTTTTTTGGATAAAACACGAAGATCTGGAAGGACCCAAGGAAGCACACAGTACCTTGATTTTGGCACCCAGCATCTCGGCAGCATCCTTCTCCCGCCGCAGGTCCTCCATCTTTTTCTCCTTCTCTTTCAGCAGCTTCATCTTCTCCTCTGCAACCAAGCTGTGGTCCTCTACAATGGCTCGCTTCTCAATCTCCAGTTTTTCTTGCTGTTCCCGCCAATAATCATCCTTATCATCCCCTTCCTCCTCACCCTCTTCTCCCTCCTCCTCCTCATCTTCCCCACCCCCACCACTGCCACCACCTTCCCTTCGCTTCTCTCGCCTCTTTCTCCTGCCAATGGACCGTTTTTCTAGCTGGGCCTTGAGCCGAGCAATCTCTTCTTGGAATTCTCGAAGGAGGGCATCCTTAGGGTCCTCGTTGACCCTTGGCTTGTTCTTAATGTTTTTGGCACGGTTGGCGTATCTCAGAGTGGTCAGAGTCTCTTCTACATTGTAAGAGGCGGGCCCCACATTGGCCACCATCACAGTTTTAGCATTGCCACCAAGAGAATCTTGGAGGAGTCTGGTAAGCTTTGAGTCCCGATATGGAATGTGAGTGCTTTTGCCATCCACCAGGGCGGAGATGACATTACCCAAGGCAGAAAGGGACAGGTTAATCTTGGTCGCTTCCTTCAGTCTTTCCCCTTGCGCACCGGTCTTGGCTTGCCGTTCGCTGCCAGCGAGATCTACAAGGTTCAGCTTCCCTACACGAATGTGGTTTTCTCCATCGAGGCCCACCTCGCTGCACTCGATGGTGATGACGAAAATTGCATGAGAACGCGAGCTGTGCTCATTCATGTTGGTAGCACCAACGGAACGGTTCTGGTTCCCCACGTTCATCACGTGCTCTATTTCCTTCACACTCTTGGTGACAAAGGAAGACAGGTCTTTCACATACACTCCAGTGTCAGGCCTCTCTTTGAGCTCAAGCCTTTTGGTCTGATCCTTTGAGAGCAGATCTCGGATCTCCTCCTGGTAGATCTCTAGGTAAGAAGCCCTAACCAGGTACTGTTGGTTCTGGGATCGAGAGATATGGGTGAAGATGTGGTCAAATGAGTTAGGGATGACCCCTCTTTTTTCAGGGTCACCCCGGACTCCTTCCATGGTGTAGGTTTTCCCAGTCCCCGTTTGTCCATAGGCAAATATCGTCCCATTGAAACCCTGCAGAACGGAGTCCACGAGCGGTCGGAACGTCTCATCGTAGAGTTCAAACTGCTTGGCATTCCAGTCATAGACTGCATCGAAGGTGAAGGTCTTGGGCATTTCGTGGGCCACTCCTCTGGGGTTCTTCACGGACACCTGCCCCAGCTTCACATCCACATCCACCACCTTGTCATACGAAGCGGCCTTCTCCTTGCCATTCATGGGCCGACAGCGAACCACCACCCTAACCGACTCTGAGCTTTTTAACTTGGACATGCTGAACTCTGACCAGGTCAACTTTGAAGGCTATGGATCCAAAACGCCTCAGGATGTTAAGGTCCTAGAAAAAAAAGCAAAAGCAAGTAAGGACAGTGGAGTTGTCACTGGGGGCTGCCCAACAGCCACTGACATGCCCAAGCCACCTTCGTCTTGGTAAGCTTCTGACAGCTATTTTTCCTTTTTTAAAAAAATTTATTTTTAAATTTTTCAACTACAGTTTACTTTCAGTATTATTTTGTGTTGGCTTCAGGGGTACAGCATACCAGTTAGATAATCATATATACTTTACAAAGTGTCCCCCTGATATTTCTAGTTCCCACCCAGCACCGCACATGGTTATTACAATATTATTGACTATATCTGATAGCTATATTTAATAACTCTACTACACCATATATTCCTGTAATCAGCTTCAGTAGGGAAAATAAAATTGCTAGTCCATCAATAGTGTTAACTAGCTTGTCCTCCCTTCAACCAATATTTTATCTTATACTACAGATTGATGCAGCTGGGAACCTTTTAAAAGCTTGAATAACCTCATATCCTGTTGAACTGCTACAACCTCAGCATAGAGTAATTCGGAACTATCTATCAACATTTTAAATGCACAGACATTTGACTTAACAGTTGTATTTTAAGAACGTATCTAATAGATACAAGGATATTTGTTGTGGCATCTTTTTTTTAAGAGAGAGGTGGGCAGGGAAGGAGAAAGGGAGGGAGGGAAACATTGATCAGTTGTCTCTCATATGTGCCCCACTGAGAACTGAACCCACAACCTAGGCATGTACGCTGACCAGGAATCAAACCAGTGACCTATGCTTCGAGAGACAACGCCCAACCCACTGAGCCACTCCAGTCAGTGCTGTTGTGGCACCATTTGCGGCAGTGTAGACTGTGGACAACACCAATTCCCATCAAGAGGGGGCTGATTACGTAAATTAAATATATTTACTATATGTAGTGGAATCCTATGCAGTTATTAAAAAGAATGTACTGATCTGGCTCTGGCTAGTATAGTTCAGTGGACTGAGTGCCAGCCTGAGAACCAAAGGGTCACTGGTTCAATTCCCAGTCAGGGCACATGCCTGGGTTGTGGGCCAGGTCCCCAGTGGGAGCCCCATGAGAGGCAACCACACATTGATATTTCTCTCCCTCTCTTTCTCCCTCTCTTCCTCTCTAAAAATAAATAAATAAAATCTTAAAAAAAAAAAAAGAAATGTACTGATCCAAATGTAGTCCTATACCAAGATATGTTAAGTGAAAAAAGTAGATGAGGAACAGTATGTACAGTACAGTTTACACAGTGTGTTAGAAAGAGGATATATGCATGTTTAAGCCTGATATGCACACCGTATCATTAGAGGTACACATGTAAAAGTGGTAACAGTAGCAGCCTCAGCAGGGGAACTATGGGTTTAGGGGACTCAGAGGTCTGCAGAGATAAAAAATAAAATAAAAATAAAAAACAAACAACTTTCTACTGTACACTCATTCGTACTGTTTTAATTTCCTGTCTTGTGCTGATAATACTTTTCCATTTTAAAATCATAAACTATGGCTGGTGTAAAAATCTATTGAAATAAATGAGGATGTGATGTAATACATCACATAAAAGCACTTACCCAATCAATAAATTTAATATAATTTGAAGGCAAATAAGAAAATAGGGGTTAAAAATTTTTAAGCTAAACAAAAAAAAGAGAACTTCATTTGGTGCCAGAAAACTTGGAGCAGAAGGAAGGGTGATTGAATGAATCCTTTAGAAAGGAATAGAGAACAAGGACCTCAAACTCCTGAAAATCTCAGTGCAGGATTTAAAAAAAAAAAAAAAGGTAATGCACATGGTTCTTGATTCAAAAGGCCCTTTGGTGACAGGTCTCTCTACCTCACCTGTTCTCCAGTCACCCAGTTTCCTGCCCACATGGCAAGTGTTATTAGCTTTTAATCTTCCTGAACTAGTTAATGAAAACAGGCCAGTATGTGATAATATGTACTTACCCCTCCCATTTTACACAAGCATTGTATGTGACACACAGTAACACACAGTGTCTGCATCTTCTTTTTCTCACCAAGTCGTGTATCTTGCAGTTCGTTCCCTCGGTCCGTGTAGAACAGCCTCATTCTTTATGAAAGCAGCTACATATCACCCGCCCGGTATAGAAGCATCATAATTTATTTAACCACTACCCTAGCACTTAAGCTATTTCTGATATTTTACTATGAAAAACCTAGGACCTTTCATGTGTGGGAAAGCATACTTGCAAGGATGCATTTCTAGAAGTGCAATTCCTGGTTCCCAGGACACGTGTATGCATTTGTAATTTTAATAGATACTTAGAGCAGTGAGAACAAGGTATTTTTCAGTTGTGAGAATAACCTATTCCCTGCTAGCACAAGGGAGGGAGAATGGCTTGGCCTGGCGGCTCAGCTGATTGGAGCATTGTCCCACATGCCAAATAGGTTGTGGGTTTGATTCCAGCCAGGGCACACACAGGAGGCAACCAACTGATATTTTTCTCTCATCCTGACGTGTCTCTCTCTTTCTCTCTCCCTTCCACTCCCTCTAAAAGTCAATAAACACATCCTCAGCTAAGCATAAAGAGAAAAGAAAAAAGGGCGGGAGAATATGAAACAGGGGCAGGCCACTCTAGGCATATATGCATATAATAAATACAGGATGTCAATGTGTCCCTCCACTGATCTTCCATTAAAAAACAAAACAACAACAACAACAACAACAACAAAAAACACTGTTCCACTGCTAAGCACATGAAAACAGAAAAAGTTTTCATACTCTTTCTAGTTGTTACGTGTACTAAAGTACAGTCGTCTAGAATGAAGAACCAAAGTCTCCTACCCTCTCCGAACCCTTCTACTGTAGTATCTGCAAAACAGGAATCGTTCTTCCTCCTTTACATAATCGTGGGACTCACAGGCATTAGAAAGGTGAAGTGCTTTGTGAACTAATACATAGCTAGATTACAAATATTTAATAGATTCTTCCAAATGACCTGTCAAAGGGTCATTCCAGAGATTACCAGTCAGCCCTAATTGTAGGCATTAAACATCACTAAACTAACATTTTCTCTTCTACCATTGGCAATCATCATCCTAAAAAAAATGAAATTAAATTGAAATCCAAATACCTAACCAGTGTTCAATCAGAAGTAAATCTCAAGCCATTTAAAGAATACTATGTAAAAGGCAGCTCTTACATTACACCTTCTAGATGTTATTAAAATTCTGCCAAATGAGAAGGAACCGCATGTTAGAATGGCCAGTCTGTTTACGGGCTTCTTATCTTTTCCAGGGGAATGGCCCCCAGGCTACAGCTGTGGCTGATCCCTCGCCTGTCTCTCCCTCCATTTTAACAAAGTGTCTAGGTGCCAAGCTCGAACCCCAGGTCCTCAAGCCTCCTTTGGGGAGGCCTCTGCTGCCATGTGTGGGATACTCAGACAAGACCCCAGACTTGAAGGAGGAACAGAAATGTAAGGAGGTGGGTGGGGAAAGGGTCAGTGAGGATGATCCCATTCTTCTCCATTACATGCCCCTGAAGAGCTTTCACCTATCAAAATAATGTGTCCCCACGCCTGTTTAAAAAAAAAAAAAGCCTGCAGCAGGCGGACTTTGATGTTTGGCTCCTTCTGTTACAGCCCCATATATTTTTTGAGCTCTCCAAAACAATAAAAACAAATGAATGATAATGACCTACGATCATCTTAAAAATCTTTTAAAAAGAAAGAATTCCCAAAGCCTGAGTTCCTTAATTAAATCTCAACTCAGAACACCATTTCTTTTCTGAACTCACTGAGCTTCACTGAACTAGCCATGTTTTATTGATGTATTATTTCAGGAAGATGGACTAATTTAATTTCCTGCCACCAGGGCTTAAAATCTTGCTCTGGGTCTGCCTCAAAGGAGAGGGTTTTCTTGGAAGGATGCCCTGATACTCTTTCTTTACTTTATTACCTTCCTTCTTCTTCTTCTGGCTGGTCTAATTACAGTGATAAATCTTTAAAGGAACTCACAGAACTGCCAGGAAAGACGGAACCACAGGTCAGCAGCTCATCGCCTTCATCCTGAATACTTTTTCTGTTAGAACTCGTCACTCTGCTGTTAACAAGTACCGTTTTAATGGCTACAACATGTGAACGATTTAGTTCTTCTTCCCCGACTGCATCTCTTTTGTCCTCTGAGGAAAGCAGGTGCACAGCTCTCGGAGCAGCCACACTCGCCCAGACCGTCCTCCACCTCTCCTGTTTAGACTTGCACACCCGCACCTTTGTGAGTTCTCACGCAGTCTTACCTCAAGAAACCTAGGACAGAGGTCAGAAACTACCCCATTCTACCTGAAGCATTTTATTCAGCCCACTGCTGTTAAAACAGAAAAAAAATAAAATCTCCAGCAATTCCACTTTTATGTATGTGTACGCCTTGGTGAAAAGCCTTTGCATAGGTGCACAGGATGCTTCCTGAAGCACTGTTAAAGTGGTGGAAAGACAGGAAACAACCTAACCATCCATTTATAGGGGAATCAAAACATAAAATAGGGCCTATTCATATTATAGACAGTATACTATTCAGTAGTTAAAGGAAATCAGTTAGAACAAGGGTCAGCAAACTACAGCCCACAGGCCAAACCCAGCCCACAGCCTGTTTTGTATGTGCAGTGTTCCTGGAACCCAGCTACGACCTTCTGTGTGCGTACCATCCATGGCCGGATTAGCTACAAAGCAGCAGAGTTGAGTAGTTGTGGTAGTGTGAGTAGTACAGCCCACAACACCTAAAATATTTACTACCTGACCTTTTACAGAAAAGGTCTGCCAACACCTAATTAGAGTTATAGAGGGTGGGGCAAAAGCAGGTTTACAGTTGTGGGTACATGAAACACAGAGTTTATTCTTGCAGTATTTATTATTGTATTGTTTCCCATAAGGAAAACTGTAAACCTACTTTTGCCCCACCCTGTATATGTTCACATGGATAAATAAACAGATTAGTAGAAAAGCAAGCTGTAGAGAACTTGTGATTAAAAACATAACATGCTATGGTGTTTTTATGTCCATGAGAGTATCACAAAGTGGGATGGAAGGATATACAATGATTTACACGACTGGGCGTGGTGAACAGGAAAGCGTGGGGAATGGGGCTAGAAATGAAAGGGGTATTTCAATTTTAGCAGTAATATTTTATCATGTCTCTTCCAAAAGAATAAAAAAAGGGTGGGGGGTGAGCCTGGAAGCAAATAAGAGATGTTAACTGTCACTGCTGGCTGTTTCCTATTTATTCTCTGAATGTTTAAAATTTCTCAAAACCCCACCAATTTTACATTTAAAAAAACACAAAAGCAGATTTTCTGCTTCCCTGGAAGAACGGGAGCCCTAGAAATCTGACGGCCCTGGCCGGTGCTCCAAGTGGCAGTGGGAGCTGACCTACAGGAGTCTGTCAGGTGGACCTGGCCTCTGTTACCTCCCCACCCCCCACACTCATACTGTCTCATACCCAGCATGCCTTGCTCATTTATACTTCCTGCCTGGCTCCTACAGGCATCTCTGTCTATGACCAAATTCATGTACACATGATGTGATTAATTTAAGAAAAGTCCACCATGCTAGTCCATCTCTCTAAATAACATTTACTAAGGCTCTGCAATAACATGGAAAATGTTTAACATAAATGAAAAAGCAGTTTACAAAGCTGAATGCATTCAATCACAATTATAGAAAAATAAGACATCAAAATATCAATAGTGGTTCACTTTGGATGTTGGACTCCTGGTTATTTTCTCTGCTCTTCAACATTTCTGCATTTTCCAAACATTAAAGAGCATGTGGTATCTTCAAGGGGGTAGTGAGAAGCCTTGCAATTCACCAGAAACAGCCCCACAAGGAGGAGCAATCTGCGGGCACACAGAGTGCATGCTAATGCACCTTTAATCAATGTGTTCCAGTGCGATGTCCTCTCAGATCAGACCAGGCCACCACCTGCCAACTGCCTGGCTTGGAGTTGAAGGACTCAGAGTGTCTGAAAGGCAGCCTGAGCCATAGATCACATGGGCAAGAAGATAAAAGCAACTCCCTATTAACCAGTCCAAACCAATGCCTGCGCAGCTTTCTCTCAGGGGAAACAGTTGTTTCTACTCTGCATCCACCTCATCACCAATGAAGCCACTTTTTTTCAGAACTGTTGCTAATTGTTTTGAAGTATCAGGGCTCGTTGTGTGCAATCCCAGAACCACACCAAGACAGCCAGTCAACTGTGAGTCCCTGCTTCCCAAAATGTGATAACTCCCAGTTATCACAATGGGAGTTAACACAATTTTCAAAACAAGATTATTCATCTCCAGTTGAAAAAGAACTCCACTGCCCTACAGAGCTTTACCAGGACTCAAGATGTGTGTGGAGGGAACAGTCCTGTGTGCGCACAAAGTACGTCTGGAGGGATGTGCACAGGCCAGGCAACAACACTGGCGGTCTGCAGGGAGAGCTTGGCGGGGCTGAGGGTCAGCAGTGGAACAGAGACTTTTCATTGCATACCCTTTGCACCTTCTTGAGTTTTGAATCGTGAACATATTACCTAGTCGGGAAAATAAAATTAGAAGGAAAAAGGCATGGAAAAGTTTTGTGAAATTAAGTACACTAATATCCAGGTGTTAAAAGTCATTATTTTCCTCTTTTCATTTGTCCATTTTTACAGACCACCATGAAAATAAGGTAACACAAAATGTTTTAAATGATGAACAAAGAAAACAACTATGATTACTACTTGGCCGTAAAAAAAGAAGAAAATTTTATCCTTTGCAACAGTAAGGATGGACCTGGAGAACATCATGCTAAGTGAAACAAGCCAGTCAGAGAAAGAGAAATGCCATATGATTTCACTCACATGTGGAATCTAATGAACAAACTGAACTAACAGGGAAAATGGGGACAGACTCATAGATGGAGAACAGGACGACAGCTAGTGGGGGAGCAGTGAGCAGGCGGAAGGGTTGAACAAAAAGGAAAAAGTGACTCATGGACATAGACATCAACATGGTGATTGCCTGGGGGAGGGGGATATAAGGGGACCAAATGGTAATGGAAAAAAAATACAAGAAAGATTAAATTAGCCCCGGCTGGTGTAGCTCAGTGGATTGAGCACTGACCTGCAAGCCAAGGGGTCGCCAGTTCGATTCCCAGTCAGGGCACATGCCCTGGTTGGGGGCCAAGTCCCCAGTTGGGGATACACAAGAGGCAACCACAATTGATGTTTTTCTCCCTCTCTTCCTCCTTCCTTTCCCCTCTCTAAAACAAATAAATAGAATCTTTAGAAAAAGATTAAATTAAAAAAAAATTTTAATGATGAACAAAGGGCCCTAGGAGTAAAACTACTAATCTCAACTTTATGGTGAAGCTTCAAAAGAAGAGCTTCGATGAGGCCTACAGCAATGGAATCTTTATCTTTCTAATTATCAATGCAGCATGTCATGCAGCCTCAGTCTGAGAAGGTACTCAGAGCAAATACGTCAAAATAACAGACTAATAAAATAGGCACTGTTCATAAACATAAAGTCATCTTTTTTGTAAGCCACACAGTTGTGTAAATTGTCTGAAAACTTTCAGACTGCCTTTTTACAGTACACACAAGAACCACAGCATCTCAAACTGTTATAAATTAATTTGAAGGCAATTGGCCAAATTAATACTAAAACAATAAAGTATAGTACTTGAAATGTAATTACTCCCTTGAAACAGCAATTCCATTTCCCAGAATTATTTTAAGGGCATCACTAACTAACTGAGTAAGTGTGCAAAATGTATGTGCCTGTTCATATCGACCACAGCGCCACCTCTAACCTCTTAAATGCTCATCAGTGAGGGGCCAGTTAGACCACCACACATCCCTACACAATGGGAATTACGCAGTCATCAGAATAGCGAAGCACCTCTAAGTCTTTACATTTGGAAAGATGTTCACAGTATTTTGTTGAATGAAGAAAAGCAGGCTACCAAACAGAAAAGTTATTGTGGTGAAATCTGCAGAGAAAGACGTGGGAGAAACCATGTAAAGTCAGGGCTAAAACACGAGCTTCACTGTTTAACAGGTCAGTGGTTGAATTGCTGTTCTGCCATTTGGCTATAAAACTTTGAGAAAGTTACCTAAGTTGTAACTTCTATAAAATGGGTGAGTAACAACACCTACTTTAAAGAACTAAGGACTAAATAAGCTAATAAATGTTCAATGCTTAGCCTAGTTCAAAATGTATCATAAAAACTCAGGAAATGCAAGCAATACCAATCTCTGGGAATAAACTTGAAAGTGATTTTTTGGCTTCCTCTGGCCTTTTTAATAGGTGTGTGTATTTTATTTCTTAATATCAAGTGGGGAGATGGCAATAAAGCTATTTTTTTCTTTGGGGAAAATGTCTAGCAGCTTGATTTCAGCTTAAGTGTCTTAGCAAGGCAGGCCACTTATCTGGGAAGAGACCTAGAAAGGTCACAGACAAGAAACACGAACAGATATATGCTTGCTCTGAATTCAAATTGACGCCAGGTCCTCTCGTTCGATGACCAAAACAGGCAAACAAAGCATTTATCAAAGAGGAAAAAGAGGGGAAAAAATCCCTTTCTGTATCCTGTAGTGAATCACTCATAGAATATGTTTATAAAAAATATATTCAAGTCTAGAAGACAATTTGCATTCAGAAGCAATGTGGGTCTGGGGTTTTGTTGTATTTATTAGTCACAACTCCCAGTACATCAGGAGCTTAATGTGTGTTCCTTTTATCCTCCAAATCACCTTAGGAGGAAGAGGTGTTAGCCCTGTTTTAAAAATAAGCATGGGAGGTTCAAAAGAATTAATTTGCCCAAGGTCACACAACAATTATATAGCACAGTCAGGATTCAAAACCAGGCTTGCCTTATTTAAATCCTACATATAAACTTATTTTAAAAACACACATGTGCATATATACATTGTGTATCAATAGATGCATAGATTAAAACAATTCAAGCCATATGGGTGAGTCTACAGCCGAACAAGGACATTCTCCCCCCACCTCTGGGAGAAAGTCAGTGCATATGCAAGCAGTAACGTATCTGCATTGCTCCTGCACATTTTGAACCCAAGTGGAAGTGCACTATGCACCATTCTCCATCTAGCTCGCTAGATCTTAGAGACAACTCCACTCACCTTTAAAACAGTTACCCAGATGCCATAGTATGACTGTCTTATAATGTATTTAATTAGCCCCCTGCTGAGGGACCTTCTGATGGTTTCTGGTCTTTTGCCACTGCAAACAATGCTGCAGTGAATGTCTTAAACATATAAATTTAGCTACAGGTGCAAGTAATTAGTAGGATCCACTCCCAGACATGTAAATGCACGCATGTTCCTTGTCGACGGAGGGCGCCATCTTCCCCCTCCCCAGGCTGTACCATTTCCCCTCTGACAGTGCACCCTGCCATCCACACGACAACAGCACACAGAGCTCATGCTATGAAGTTGGAAGAGCCTGCCTGCCAGGAACTTCTCAGTCCATGTACTAGTCCAGGAAAGAAATGAAGTTGCTTCTCTGCTAAAAATGTATCTTCTGATTAAGAGGCTTAATCAATCAAATACAACACCTGGCCCCAGACTGAGACCCTTTTTTGGATCTTGATTCAAACAAACCAACCGTTAAAACAATGTACCAGGCCTTGGCCGGGTACCTCGGTGGGCTGGAGCATCATCCTGATACTCCGAGGTTGTAGGTTTAATCCCTGGTCGGGGCACATACAAGAATCAACCAGTGAATGCACAAGAAAGTGGAACAACAAACTGACTCCTCTCAAATAAATTAACTAATTAAAAAATTTTAAATGCATGACACAATCAAGGAAATCTGAACACTGGCTATTAGATAGTATTAAGGAATTTCATATTTTTTAGGTGTGAAAATTGTATTTTTAGCCCTGGCTGGCGTAGCTCAGTGGATTGAGCGTGGGCTGCGAACCAAAGCATCACAGATTCAATTCCCAGTCAGGGCACATGCCTGGGTTGCAGGCCACGGCCCCCAGCAACCACACATTGATGTTTCTCTCTCTCTCTTTCTCCCTCCCTTCCCTCTCTAAAAATAAAGAAATAAAATCTTTTAAAAATTTATATTTTTAAAAGAAGGTTCTTTTTTTAAGATTTTATTTTCAGCCCTGGCTGGCATAGCTCAGTGGATTGAGCGCGGGCTGGGAACCAAAGTGTCCCAGGTTCGATTCCCAGCCAGGGTACATTCCTGGGTTGCAGGCCATAACCCCCAGCAACCGCACATTGATGTTTCTCTCTCTCTCTCTCTCTCTCTCTCTATCTCCCTCCCTTCCCTCTCTAAAAAATAAATAAATAAAATATTTTTTAAAAAAAGATTTTATTTTCATTAATTTTAGAGAGAGGGGAAGGGAGGCAGGAGAGGGAGACATCAATGTGTAAAAGAAACAACTGTCAGTTGCCTCCCGCACGCCCCCAACTGGGGACCTGGCTGGCAACCCTGACATGTGCCTGAAGTTGAACTGAACTGGTGACCTTTCAGTTTGCAGTACTATGCCCAACCCACTAAGCCATGCCGGTCAGGGCTAAAAGAAGGTTGTTACTTTGAGATTCACACAAAAGTATTTTCAGATAAAGTTATATGCTGTCTGGGATCAGGGGCAGGGTGGGGTGGGGTAGATGGGAGATTACAGAGCAAACAATTACCACAGGCTGATAACTGCTAGAGCAGGGTAATGGGTTCACGGTTCATCCACTATTCTTTCATTATGCTGAGATTTTCCATAATGAAAAAAAACTGCCCTGACCAATAGCTTTGCTTTTCTTTTTGTTAACTTTCAAAAAACAATGTTTTTTTAATTTTTTTGCTTCTTTTATTTTTTGCATCACCATTTATTGAAATTTTTAATTATAGTAAAAAACCCATACAATATAAAGTGTAACCTCTTAACCATTTCTAAGTGTACAGTTCAGTAGTGGTAACTACCGTATTCTGCTGTGTATAATGCACACTATTTTGCCTCAAAATTTTTTTAAGATTTTATTTATTTATAGACATAGGAGAGTGGAGGGAGAAAGAGAGGGAGAGAAACATCAATGTGTGGCTGCCCCTCACGTGCCCCCTACTGGGTAATCTGGCCCGCAACCCAGGCATGTGCCCCGACTGCAAATCAAACCGGTGACCCTTTGCTTTGCATTGCAGCGCTCAATCCACTGAGCCACACCAGCCAGGGCTATTTTTGCCCACGTTTTTGAGGGAAAAATAAGCATGCTCATTATACATGGTATAATGATTACATACCATGGGTGTAATAATCCTGTGTATAATGTGCACAGAAACGTGGGTGCACATTATGCATGGAAGTGCATCATACACGGCAAAATACGCCATGTTGTATAATAGATACCTAGAACTTTCTCATCTTGACAAATGGAAACTCTATACCTATCAAATAACAATTCCCTACTTCCCCCTCATCAGGTCCTGGAAACCAGTATTCTACCTCAAGGTTCACACATGTCATAGCAAGTGACAAGATCTCCTTTTTTTTAAAAGAATAAATAATATCCCACTGCATGTATTTATCATATTTTCTTTATCCATTCACCTGCCCAGTAACATTTGGGCTGCTCCCACCTCTTGGCTATTGTGAATTATGCTGTAGTGAACATGGGCATGTGTGATGACTTTTCATTTTAATTAGAATGCCATTCAACTGGGTAGAGAGCCACAGTAAAGCCTATATTTAAAAGAGGGAGGTGGCCTAGAATAATGAAAAAAGATTCAGACACATGTGGGGCTGAAACGCAGCCCTACCATTCCTAGTTCTAGGACTCCGTGCAAGTTCACCTCCAAGTCTATTCCCTCCTCTGTGAAGCGGGAACCCAACACCCTGCACTTCAGCGCTGTGTGAGGATGGGACTAAGATGAGCATTACAGTGCCTGGCCCACAGGAGGTGCTTCTTCCCTGACTCCATTTTACAGGAGAAAAAAAATCCCAGACTTGGAGAGGGAGGTACCACGGCACATTGAGTTAATAAGTGGCAAAGTAAGCAGAAACCTTGTTTAACTGGCTCCAAAGTTCATGGCCTTTTCTTCTGCACCAGCACGTCCTAAATGGCAGTCATGGGGTTGTCTCTTCAGTTGTCGTCATGTTTTTGCACCACCCGAACTGTTATTTACATGAGGTTTTTCTGGAAAGCTACTTTCTTTTAACACAAATTTATTTTTAACAAGTAAATTTATATCCCTATTAGGAATGGAAAATCGGTATCATTTGTTGCAAATAGAAAGTAACTGTGAAAATAAATATAAAGACACAACAAAATCACTAAATTCTAGCTAGATACTGCAGCTTCCCTAAGGCTGAGATCTAATCTCTCTTGGTTAGAAAGCCAGTTTAGCAAGTGTTAAGAAACAAACTGGAACTATACACATGTTCTCCCTGACAGGGTCAGAAGAACCAAAGAAATTAAAAGGAAATAACTCTTACCATGTCATTAAATATAATGCAGGGTGTTGTGTCTGGATGTCGCCTAAAATGTCCTGTCCCACCTGGTTTACCTCTACAGCTTCTAACCCCAACCAGATCCCCAAAATCAACATCCCAGTTTATCGAAATCCCTGGAGCCCTGACTGGTGTGGCTCAGCGGGTTGTGGCATCAACCCCCAAACCCAGAGACTGCTGGTTTGATTTCCCATCAGGCCACAAGCCTGGGTTGCAGGCTAGCCCCCACTTGGGGGCTTCTGAGAGGCAATCGATGGATGTTTCTCTCACACATTGATGTCTCTCTCCCTCTTTTCCCCTCTCTCTAAAAATAAATAAATAAAATTACTCTTGAAAAAAAATACTTAATATGCAAATCAAAATAAATACTTAAAAAAAAAAAGACCCCTGGAGATCTGTGTGTGCAGTAATGCTGGAGAAACTCTGCCTAGAAGAAATTCTGTCTATACATGCCACTTCTACAGTAAACAGTTCCCAAAGTTGATCAAACAGAATTCCCTATAAATCACAGAATTTATTTCAGTAATATAATGAGTTAAATACTTTAAAAAATCCCACTCCAAAAGTCCACCAGAACCATCATGGTTCACTGTCCAATTCCACAACGATATGCTTGTTCTCACAGTTCACACAGTGCCCCGAACCAAGAATGCACATACAATACTTCTGGTTAATGTCACCAACCAACGGCCTGTTCAGAGCATGAAGGGCTTAGATGTTAAAGGCTCGTGTTCTGGGGTGCACGCACGGGGCATGCTGTATCAAAAGAAAAATGCTTTAAGGAGAAGCAACGAGAAGGCTGAGAAAAACTACTGAAAGATACTTCTTGTGAATTATAGCTCAATAAAGCTGTGTTTTTAAAGATACTTTTAGAAGATTCAAATCAAATTTTAAGAAGGAAAATGTACAGTTCTTCACTAGAACTTTTTAAAATTCCAACTTTTCCCAAACGATTTACTTAGAATTGTCCTCTTTTGAGGTTGAGAGGGAAGCAAAGATGTTCAAGACAGCACTCCATGATTATAAAAAGCTGGAACCAACTTTAATGCCCAATACTAGGGAAAGTTTACTAGTTCACAATTACTAAACATGAGAACATGGGAAATGGTTATCAAATGGTAAGTAAATGTTTACAAGGCAAAAATGGAAGTTACACTTTGAGTGCATTTATCTAAAAATAGACCTTCAAGTGAACGAGCAAGCCGAATTTGAACTAGGACACCATTTTCACAGGTAATCCCGCCCCACAAAACTGTAATGATATCTGCCTTTTCAACCTTAGACACTGCTTTATTAAAAACAGTATTTAAGGGGGCTGCCTTCATAATTAAAAATTTTTAACAATTAATGGATCTAGTTTAAAGAAATCATCAGAAATGCAGACAAAGGTTTATGCAAGGATAATTATCACGATATTCTCTGTAGCATTATTTGTAACACTTAAATATTGAAAGTAGCCTAAATGACAACAAAAGGCAAAATAAGAACTGCACATCCATGAGATAAAATATATTTAGGAATATATTTGCCTTTGGCCAGCAAGATGTTAACAGTAGTTATTTCTGGGTGGTGGGACTTAAAGTGAATCTTATTTAATCTTCTCAGACTTTTCTTCAAAGGAAGTTCATTGTTTTAATAATCAGGAAAAAATTATATTACAAAATGCTGGCAATTGAAGAAACAAGGAAGGAAAAACACTATGTACTTTTTAGACTAGATTCTGACTTGTTACTGCCGATCTTGCAAAACCAGTGTTTCCACCAAGAACTATCTTCTTGTGGTTATCTTAAGTAACTCGAGCTGATATTTTATCTTACCTGGATGGAATCTTTTATGATTTACTAGCTAGATTTTTTTTTGCTTAGGTTATTGAAATGTCTTATAAAGTAACGACTTTTGCAATGCACTAAGCTGCTGGAGCCTGTGCTAAGAGCTTTTAGTTTCTGTTTATGTCACCCGCAGAAGCCCCAAAGCAAGCCCTTCCTGAAACCGCTGCTGAAGGTGATATGAAGGACTCCCCGGTAGTAACAGACTGTCGAGTCTCAACTCCCAATAATCTATTACGATTTCTTTTACTAGGACACACTTCCATTTACACACGACTCGTATGTTCAAATGTGACAAAACACAAGTGCTGCAAATACCTTGCAAAAAGCTTTAAAAATTAAACCACACCTACCACAATGATTATTGGTGCTCTCTAATGCAAACTATGATTTAGGTAAATCAGCATGCAAGAGAGCTCTGCCTATGCATGAAGAGCTCGAAGTCTGCAATCAGTGTGCCAAAGTAAGGAGATGCAATGTGTCGCCATGATTCATTGAACCTTAAACTCTAACATCCCAAGTTTCAATGCAGATGTGCGATGATGAAAAGATGAACTGACTATAATGAACTCAGACTGCCAAGAAATATGCTCGAGAAGCCTCACCCTTGAAGGTCTGGGAGAAAGCCCAGCATGAAGTCACCAAGGAAGAAGACAGTATTACCCAATCCAAAGCTGAGTCTTTTAGGCTGGGCTAGAAGAACTTGGAAGACTGGCCCATGTTCAGATTTTGCATATATAGAGCCGAGGGCCAGAGAGGTTGAGTTACGTGTCCCAGATAACACAGCAAGAGGCCGAACTGCTACTAGATTTCATGCCTCCGCCCGTTCTCCTGCCTTTTCACACCAGAATTTCCTGGATGGCATAGGCCTTGACCAAGAAATCTTTCTAAGACTCTGAGGAGATATGGAGATGTTGAAAGGCAAACGATGAGCTCACAGGGCAGAGAGGGAAAAGCAAAGCACTGGAACCTTTTGCAGTTAGTCAGTAGATGGTAGAGGACTTCAGCCACTCACTTCTTACCCAATGCAGCTATTATCACCAGAATCAAGAAACGGTTTAGGGCTGAAAGACTCAGAAGACAAGCCCACAGCAGCTCCTGCCTGCTTCAGCAGTTTCTGCCCTAAGTGAGACTGCTAAGATGTGTGACAGGTAGCTCATCTTACAACTGGGTATGTTTGTTGCCTATCAGTCAAGTATCTGACACCTATAGTTACATTAAAATAGTTCAAGGGTTTTCCCCCTGATTTCTTCCTTCTTCGAAGTCACTTTTTTTTATCAGCATTTGTTACCCAACCCTGACTGGTGTGGTTCAGCGGGTTGGGCATTGTCCCACAAACCAAAAGGTCACCTATTTGATTCCAGGTCAGGGCACATGCCTGGGCCTCAGGCCAGATCCCCAGCTGGGGGCGTACGAGAGGCAACTAATTGATGTCTCTCTCACACATTGATGTTTCTCTCCCTCTTTTTCTCCCTCCTCTCTCTGTAAAGAGAAATAAAATCTTTTAAAATGTGTTACCCACATACAGAAGAGAAAGGCCTTTGACAAAACATCAGAAATGTATTGCCCACCTGAAAAATAGATGAATAAGTAGGTAGCAGAAAGAACAATGGACTTGGGGCCAGCAGGTCTGGGGAAGTTATTTGACTTTTCTGTACCTCCACTTTCCTTTTACAGAAAGGGGGGACCATAACACTACTACGTTACAGGGCTGCGGTGAGGACCCTGTCCTCAGGGAGACAACATGTACATGGTGCTCAGAACAGTGCTTGGCTCACTAAAGGTTACCTATTCCCATTACTTTTATTATCATTATCACTGGCAAGTCCTAGTTTGTTTATTTTCTAAAGATTTTACTTATTTATTTTTAGAGAGGGAATGGGGGAAAGAAAGGGAAAGAAACATCAATGCATGGTTGCCTCTCATGCGCCCCCTACTGGGGACCTGGCTTGCAACCCAGGCATGTATCCTGACTGGGAATTGAACTGGTGACCCTTTGGTTCACAGCCCGCACTTAATCGACTGAGCCAGGGCCCCAGTTTTGCTACTTATTACCAAGCAAGTGCACTGCAAGCTTTAATGCACACAGGAAACACTTGGGGGAAGGTCTTACTAAAATACAGACTGATTTATTAGACCGAGGCTTAGATTCTGCATTTCAAATAAGCATCCAGGGGACCAGGGTGTCTCTGTCACTCACAGCGCTTTGAGCAGCAAAGATTTACTTACCCCAGCACCTAGTAGGTGCTTAATATTATTGATAAAAATGAATAACCTTTTAGCATCTCAATGTTTCATCTAGTTCACATGATCCTAAGTGACTGAACATTAGTAAATGAGAATGCAGATGAAAGAGCATTCTAAATTGCAAACAAAGCTATACAAGTAGACTTATTAGTCTTACAATTCATGATGTTGAAATTACAATATTGTAAAGCCTAAATTTACACATGGAAGTATTAGCATATATGAAAAGAAAGCCTGAATTCCCTTGCTCCATTCAAAAATCCTTTAGGAACTCTGGCAGAACACAACGGCTTTTCAAGGAATTCCCAAACCAAGAGCTCTGAAACTTTAGAAATGCCACTCGATGGCCAGGGAGAGAACTGCTTTGGCAGGGAGAGCGTGGCCGCTTGAGGCCCTGACAGGGAGCTTCACTTGTGACTCCCTTGCTCTCCCGGAGCTGGCCAGCCGCCTCTTAGCCCTCATCAGCCAAGATCTCGAGTCGGCACAGCAACACCAACAGCCCAAGGCAGATGGACGCTGGCCTGGCATCGCCCATGCCTGCCACTCCACAAGCTGGCAAAGAGCTAGACTGTGAGAAAAGATGGGCTTACAGATGTCCAAGGTGGAGGCCCCAGTGAGAAGCACCTGGCTGCCTTCCTGCAATGTGATCTGGGATTTCCTCCCCGCAGATGAAAGGATATGATGTGTATACCTTGTGTCTCTCCTCCAAGGAGTTGAGAGTATATCACAGCGAATTCTTCCTCACAGGGCACCTTACCAAAAAGTCCAGTTGTCGTTTTAGAGGCAGATGGCACCACCACCATCTGCCTAATTGCTCAAGCCAAACACCCAGGAGTCATCCTTGATTCCTTCAGCTCATCACCCCCGACTACCATCCTGCTCCAAAATACGTCCACTTATACCATCTCCACTGCCACCACCCTACCTTGCTTCCTAACTACTCCCCTAGCTGCCATTCTTATGACCCTTACAAGTCACTGGCCACATAGAGACCAAAGTGATTTTTTTTAAACAAAAAATAGATGTCACTCCCCCTCTTAAAGCCTTCAGTGGCTTCCCATGGCTTTTCGGCTAGCCTACAGGGCCCCGGCCCCAACACTGGCCCGCCTCCTCATTCTCCCGCATGTGCTCCCCGCTCACCTGCTCCAGCTACTCGGAGCATTCTTCCAGCTCCCAGAACTTACCAAGCTTGTTCCCAGTTCAGAGTCTTTACCCTTGCAGTTCTTTCTGCTACATTTTCAAATGGCTGGGCCCTTCCTGGCAGTAAACCTCAGCAAAAATGTCACCACCTTAAAATAGCAGCCCCCCCAACTTCTTCAAGAAGTTACTCTCTATGACATCCCTATTGTATTGCTTGCACAGTGCCTATTCCTGGCCAAATGACCTTGTTCATTTACTGGCTTCTTTTGCTGTTGCCCCTACTAGAATGTAGGCTGCATGAGAGCAAGGACTTCTGCAATCTTGCTACCGTTGCATCCCCAGGCTAGAACAGGGCCTGACACACACCAGGTGCTCAGCAAATGTTGAGTGAATGAAACTGAGGCAGCATAGGGGCCAGAGTACTGACCTTGAAGTCCAAAGACTTGGATTACAATATGAAATGGGTCACTTTCTGGCAGCATGTCTTTTCTTGCTTTCTTTTTTTTTTCTTTTTAAAGATGTACTTATTTATTAGAGAGATGGGGAAAGGAGGGAGAAAGAGAAGGAAAGAAACGTCAGAGTGTGAGAGAAACATCGATCAGTTGCTTCTCACACGCTCCCAACTGGGGGCTAGCCTGCAACCCAGGCACGTGGCCTGATGGGGAATCAAACGAGCGGCCTTTCAGTTCTCAGGCCAGTACTCCATCCACTGAGCCACACCAGCCAGGGGAGCGTGTCTTTTCTTACCTCCTGTCCTTTGACTGTGAAATGGGGATCTCAATCTGCACCTTATCCTCCTTGCTGGGTTACTGATAAGACCAAATGAGTAAAGGCATGTTTAAGCATTTTTGTAAACCATTAGGCACCATAAACAGAGCATTGTATTTATTTTTTTAAACCTCACCAAAGGATATATTTTTATTGATTTTAGAGAGAGGGGAAGCGGGGCAGAGAGAAAAAGATAGAAACCTCAATGGGAGGGAAACATCAACCAGTTGCCCCCAGTTCATGCCCTGACCAGGAATCGAACCTGCAACCTTTTGGTGTAGGGGACAGCACTCCATCCCACACAGCCACCCAGCCAGGGCAACTGAGCATTATATTATTAACCAGCATAAGAGAAGGCTCTTTCTTAGGGGCTCATACGTCAGTGGATAAAATGGCTTAGAGAGGAAACTGAGGCTTCTGATCCAGGCACCCAACAGAAGCCCAGGGACACAAGGGATCTGAATTGGCTTTACTCTGCAGTCAGGGCAAGTACAAGAGATGAAGTCATTTAAAGAAGTCAGACTGCCCAGAGTGGTGTGGCTCAGTGGCTTTGGGTGTCGTCCCACAAAACGAAAGGTCACCAGTTTAATTCCTGGTCAGAGCACATGCCTGGGTTTAGGCCCAGGGGCCAGTTGGGGCGTGTGCGAGGGGCAGCTGACCAATATTTCTCTTTCACATCGATATGTCTCACCCTCACTTTCTCCCTCCATTCCCCTCTCTCTAAAAATCAATAAATAAAACCTTTAAAATAAAAAGGAAGTCAAATCATTTCAAATGCTAGTCATTTGCAATTTAAGCTCTGAGGTCACTGAAGTATAAGGACACGGGGGTGATCTCCACATCCTCCACAGTGCTTGGCATGGGGGGATCGAGTAAACACTGACTGAATTGGAAGTCAAGCTACCAATCCAGGATGGCACCCTACAACACCTGTGATCTTCCTCTGCAACTCCAGCCCGGCATGGGATGGCAGGTTTCTGGGACAACCCTGTAATAATACTGACATCTGTATAATGCTGTGACAGCCACTGTTTCAAGCTTGCAGCGACCTCGTGAGGTTGACCAGAGCTGGTATTACCAGCACATACTTTAATTTATTCATTCACCAGTCAAAAGTAGAATACACAGGTACTACATTAAGCCTACATAACAATAGCTAACATTTACCAAAATTGCCAGGCATTTCACCTGTATTAGACTCAACTACATTCCTCCAGTAGCCCTACGGGGTGGATACTATCATTCCCATTTTACAGATAAGGACACTGCAGCACAAAGAGGTAACTCGCTCCGTGGCACACAGCTTGGAAGTGGCAGTGCCAAGGTCTGAACCCAGGCAGCCTGATACTATGCTTTAAACCACAGCATGCAAATTGGAATTGTGGAACAGCACCGAAAGGGCCTGCAGATACCATCTAGCTGTTCCTCTCATGAAAGAGGAGGAGCCTGAGGGACAGACAAAGCCCCTTTTGAACGTTCCAGCTCTTTTTGAGGTTCACACTTTGGATGGTATCTATTTAAATGAAACTTTATGTAAGATCTCATTTCCCTGCCACTGACAGGCAAGCCTCTAGCCATAGCAGTTAGAGTAACAAAAGAATACCCATGTGGCTTGGTAACAGTTACTGCTGAGAAATCAGAGACATTGGGGTATGGGGGAGGAAATACAGGCTTTACCTGGAAACGTGTCCTGCTCCATCATTCAATAGGTATAAGATTCTTAGGCAAAGTCTTTCACTTTTCCGAGCCTCAGTTTCCTCATCTGTGAAATGGAAATAACATCACCACCTACCTGGTAAAGTCTATGTGAAGATTAAGTTCGTAATCATACTTGTAAATAGGTATTACACGTTAAGCACTCTCCAAAAGACATAAGATAGCCTTTTTCTTCTGGAAGAGTCAACAAGACTCAGGTAGCAAATAAGACCATAACCGTGGCCATCTACAAGGACTTAACCTTCCCACATCAGGGCTACCTGCAGAAGTCCTCATTACCTTCCTTGCTCTGAGCAGAATGGAGACGTAAAACTGGGAATGGGGGATGTCAACAACGGTGGGAGCAATACCATAGGAGCTGGCACTCCATAAATCCACCTCTTACCTGTCTCAAAGTCATCTCCTGGAAGCCTTGCCCAAACCAAACCACGTGCCTCCAAATAGCTTGTTGAGCACTTACTATGTGCCAAGTTACTTGAGGTACTCTCTCACTGGCTTCCCATAGTAGTTCATTAAGACATTTTTACAGATAAGAGGTTCAGAGATTAACTTGCCCAAGGCCACACAATTACTAAGTGGAAATGCAGAGTGTCGAACTCAGACACTCAGACTTCAAACTGAACAGCTGGCCCTCATGCTAGGGTGTCCGAAGAATTCTCCCTCTCCCTATTTAGGGCACTTTCGACATACACACCTCAACATCTTAACCACTCTGAGTAGCAGGTATTAGGAAATTCTTGGCCAAACAGGTCAACTGAGGCCACAGAGGAGAAGGGAATTTGCCCAAGGTCACGGAGTGAGCTGGGGCTGCGCCAAGGTTTGGACCACAGGCTTTCGCTTCCCGGCCTCCCTCCGAAGCTGGGTCCTTGACCGCAGCCCCAGACCCCCAGGTGGACCCTGACCCCTCGCCGCGGGGTTTGGCCGCACCTCCTGCCGGGGAAGGAGGGGCGCGGCCGCCCGGACAGCGGGAGGATGCCCGGGAGGCAGAGCAGAGGATGCTCCCGCTCGGGGAGTAGCGAAGCCAGGCAGAGGCGGCGGCAGCGCCAGCGCCAGCGCCAGCGCGAGCCTCTGGGAATATCCCAGGCGGCAGGAGGGGCCGGCTCTGCCCCTCGGACTCCTGGGCTCCTCCGCGACTCACCTGAGGCGGCAACCGAAAGCGGGTGGTGGTGGTGGCGGGGGACGGCAGCGAATCCCGGGCTCAGCCATTCCCGGCTGCCCCGGATGGGGAGAGACCACGGCCGCTCACTTCCTTAGCAACCCGGCTCGGCGACCCACTTCCTTAGCAACCGGTGTCAACTTCAATAACTTTATTGGGATACGAACAGTAGACAGGGAAAGCGGCGGGGCGAGGCGGGTTCGGTATTGGCTCCTAGAACGTGCCCCACTTGCCTTCGTCTTTCATTTATCTAAAGACTGTGAGGAGAGAGCGATGTGACCTGATTCCCCCAGTGCCTCAGTTTCCCCATCTGTAAAGTGGAAGGCACTGCGTGGTCCAAGTACACAACTTCAGCCGCAGTTCAACCTTCCCTAAAGCGCATTCACATCAGTTATCCGACTTAGGTCTCAAATGCCACTGAGATCCCGTTTAGGGGCCACGCGGTCAGTCAAGCCAAAAACTTGGGAATCACTCTTGTCCCTTCCCTCTCCCTCACCCCCACATCCAGTCAGTCAGCACATTGTCAGCATATCCCTTAGTCTACCTCTCAAATATTGCTCCTGTCTACCCACCTTTTCCTACCGGCAGTACCATCACACCAGGCCAGGCGGGCTCCTGTCACCTCTAGACTGCCTTCAATATCTGCCAACTCTTACCGCCCTTGACAAGTCGCTTTTCCTCTCTGAGCCTCAGTTTCTTCATCCACAAATTGGGCATGAATCCTGCTGGATGACCTCAAAGAATTCTTGTGGGAGAGTCGATAATGTAGTGAAATAGAGTGGAATGTAGGGAAATAGCCATGTTGGAGCGGCACAGTAATTACACTAAAGAGCAACTGAAGATTCCTTGTGGGGGTTGGGGAGTGTGGGCTACAGGAGCCAGGCAGATCTGAGTTTGGGTCTCAACTCTGCCACTAATGGCTGTGGGGTCTTAGGCAAAACCCTTGCTTTCTCACAGCCAGTGAGTATTATTGGGCCCAAGAAGTACAGTGTGGTTTCAAAGTTCATGAACTTAAGAGACAGTCAGATCTGGATTTGAGATCCAACTCTGCCATTTATCAGCCATGAGCCAGCTCTTGACCTTTTGGCTTTTTCCAAGGAGCGCTGAAAGGGAAGGAATGCAGACACGATCAGACAGGTTCAGGGTGGTTTATCTGCAGACCGGGAGTAAAGAAATTCAAAGGCATATTCCTGACCAGTGGGAAAGTGTAATGGGGGGACAAAAAGAGAGAGAGCGCACAGGTGTGTGAAGGGGACAGACATTCCACAGGTATAAGGTGGTGGCCTAGGGTAAGGAGACCAAGAGGAAGGCCGTGGGAGAGTGGAAAATTACAGGAGGAGCATTGCAGAGCACTTACAGTGAGTTACATTACGATCACTGATCATGAAGGTACTGTTAGCATCCCCACCCTACAGATGGGAGAACTGGCCAAGGCTACGTCACCACCACCTGAATCCAGGGCCCATGCTGTCACCTCTGCCTGCAGTCAGGTGGCCCCAGTTCAGTCTCTTCATCTCTCTCAACTGCTCTGCAAATATTGGGTGTGTCTCTAGAGCAGGAAGACAGAAAGAAAAATCTCTTCTCCATCTCTCCAGAGGCTCCCAGACTCATGAAGAGGAAACACAAACTCACAACTTTGGCTTGAGGTGAGGCCTGTGGGAGCATGTTCAGCACATCGGTGACTGGTGGCGAAAATAATTTTTGGTTGTCCCTGTACCCATCCACAACTCTCTGATAGCTGCGCATCACCCAGAGGCATAGGCTGGAGGCTCCTCCCACCCACACAGGTCTGCCTCTTAGTTGGCTGTCTGGTATTTCCCTTTTCTCCATGGCTGGGCTCCATGAGCCTTCCAGACTCTCTGTGCCTTTGTGGCAGGGGGTCTCCCCACCTGGAATGCTCCCTCTCCCTGGACCCCTCTCTCCACGAATGCACGACGTGTGTCTGTTCATCAGCCCCTATCCAAAAGCAAGATCCTGCAGGCTCCCTCTGTCAGCTAGCTGAGTTTTGCCTGTATGTTTTGGCACCTAAGGGGACAGTGTAACCTGCACTTGTACCGATTAAAAACAAAGTGCCATTAGTCTTGGAATGTACTTCAACCACTCTTCAAAAGTTACCTTCGGAGGCAGAGCTGGAATTAGTGGACGGAAGCCCCAGAGAGGCCCTCGTGATAGGTGTTATTTTATTTATTGCATTTATTTAACACGGCATATATTACTTATAAATATGAGTCCATTGTTAATTTGTAAATTATTTACTTATTTATTGGTATGCACTGTATTTATTGGTATGTCGTGTGTGCCGCACTATCTTACTTATCACATAGCTACCCCTTTAAGAGATCAAAACTACTATTATCCCCATTTCACAGAGGAGAACTGAGGCTCTAAATAATTACCCAGTGAGTACTTGGCAGAGACAGAGTCTCTGTTCTAATTCAACTTCGAAGCCCATGACTTTGGCATCTTCTGGGCTCACAAACTGGTGGTCCGTGAGCAGCATCTAACCCCAGTTCTGTTTTGTTTGGCCTGCTATGTTTTATAAAATGGAGGATTAATTGCCAACATCTGAAAACCAGAAGATTCCCCATGTACACTGGGATTTCCAGCTTCTCTTGAAATAAGAGTTGGGGGTTCCCATGTGGCAAGGATTGTCTGGGAGCAGCAGTTGCCCCTGTTGAACTGGGCGTGCGCGTTTCACTTTACCTCATTCTTCCCAGCTCCACACCAACCTGGCTCGTGCGTTTTTCTTGCCTCCATGGCCCTTGGAAGCATTGGAGTTTTGATTCCTGGGTCTACGACTTCTAACAGTTAAGAGTGCCTTGTAACACAGTGAGATCCCCATCACTGAAGATGTGCAAATTGAGACTAGCTGGCTAATAGGGTGTTGGAAGGGGATTTCAAGAGGCAGTTAGGGAACTGGATCAGATAACGTGTGTAATCCTTTCCAGCCCTGCAGTGCCAAATATTTACTTAAGACTTTACAGTATATATTATTAATGACAAACTTCCCCTCTGATCTCAATTTACTACTTCAATTTGCCCTTCATTGTGGTTCCTTGATCTATGTATATATTTTTTAATCATATGATTATGCTGTATAAATTCTTGTTAGCTTCTACAAGCCCTTTTTGGAGCAAGGCATGGGGAACAAATAAACCCATAAATAAGTATTTCCATAAAGGGCTTGGCTCCAGGTAAAGAAAAGAAACAAAAATATATAAGCCCTGGCTGGTGTAGCTCAGTGGATTGAGCGCGGGCTGCGAACCAAAGTGTCGCAGGTTTGATTCCCAGTCAGGCTACATGCCTGGGTTGCAGGCCATGACCCCCAGCAATCGCACATTGATGTTTCTCTCTCTCTCTCTCTCTCTTTCTCCCTCCCTTCCCTCTCTAAAAATAAATAAATAAAATATTTTTAAAAAAGAATATATATATATATAAGCTGTAACTACCAAGTTATCTCAGCTTCCCTGAGACGGTCAGGCTCAAGGAGATAAAGAACAGAAGGACCGCCCTGGCCGGTGTGGCTCAGTTGGTTGGAGTGTAGTCCTGTAACCAAAAGGTTGTGGGTTCTGTCCCCAATCTGAGGGCATATGGGAGGCAACCAGTCAATGTTTCTCTCTCTCCCTTCCTTTCTCTCTCAGAGCAGTGAAAAAAATGTCCTCAGGTAAGGATTAAAAAAAAAAAAAGGACAGAAGGACCTAAGAGTCTGGGAGGCAGCCACTGTGAGTGTGTGCCTTGGTGCTCCCGATCCCCTGTCCCAGGAAAGGCAGCCTCAAACTTTATTTCCCATTCTTTATTTAAAATAGATTTTAATGTCATATAACTAACTGTGATTTTAAATGACCACAGGTTCCTTGACACCCTTCCCACTGGGAGGGAGAATTTATGTGTTCTTTCCTCAGATCTGAATAGGCTGATTTAACCAATAGACTATGGCAGACATGATGCTATGTGACTTCAGATACTGGGTCATAAAAACCATGCAGCTCTGCCTGGTCCTCTTTCCAGACCCTTCCTCCTGGGACACTTGGTCTTGGAACACAGCTTCCATGCTGTGAGGAAGACCAAGACACAGTGAGAGGCCGTTTGCAGGCGTTCCAGTCAATGGCCCTCTCTGCCCCCGGGTGCCACAGGCGTAGGGACCCGAGCTATTTTAGTCTCCCAGGTCAGGTCCCAGACATCATGAAGCAGAGACAAATCAGTTCCACCGTGTCCTGTCCAAACCCCACACTCACTGAATCTGTGAGCAGAATAAAAGGAGTGTTGCTTCATACCACTAAGTTTGAAGTGGTTTGCCATCTAGCAACAGCAAATGAGAACAGTGACCCAAGGATGCAAACAGTAAAGAAAATATAGTGCAAAAGTGGTTAGTTTCCTTTTATAGCACTTCCTTCCATTTCCTCCCCAGGAAATGGGAAGAAATGGAATGAAGTGTGTTCTTTCAGACCCTTTCCTGTATATTTACATGTGTGTGTATAATAGAAATATACAGGCTTTGGGTTCCATTTTTATTTGAGATTCTAGAAAAGGACAACTTGCTTATTTCTACTAATAATATTTCTCAGTGATCTCTTTAAATTTACAAAATAACTAGGATTGGCAATCCTTTCACGTTCTGCGGTGGCCAGCTTCCAAGATGACCCCCAATGACCCTCAATGACCCCCACCGTATTCAAAGCCTTGTACAGGCCCCTCTCACACTGAACCAGCAATGGCTTATGTGAGTGAAAGGGTTCCTGAACCCAGTTTCAAGGGATGTGTATATGGACACTTCTTTACATCAATAAGCAACTCTCAAATATCAAGAGATGTCCAAGAACTCAACTCAACTGTGACACTGTCTAGCCAGAGACAGAATCAGATGCCACAGGGAAAGGGCTCGGTCCCACGAAGCCACCCTCCACTTCACATGCTGCTAGTGGGAGGTTCCAACGACCCTCTCCTCGGGTTCCATAATTCGCTAGAACAGATCACAGCACTTAGGAAAACGTTTACTCATTAGATTATCGATTTATTACAAAGGATATTAAAGGATATGAATCCACAGCCAGATGAAGTAATGAAGCGGGGTCCCAAGTAAAGGTACTTGTGTCCTCAGGGAGCTTGGGGCCCTGCAAGGTGGCACACGGAATGACTCTGGTTCCCCAAACCAGAAGCACTCTGAACTCCCTTCTGCTGGGATTTTGTGGAAGATTAATTACATAGGCATGATTGATTAACTCATCAGCCATTGGCGATTGAGTCAACCTCTAGCTCTCTCTCACCTCCCTGAAATCAGAGTGTGGGATCAAAAGTTCCAGCCCCTATTCATGGTTGGTTCCCCTGGCAACAAGCCCCCATCCTAAGGTACTTCCCGAAAATATGTAATTTCCGTAATATGAACGTGAGAGGGGGCTTGTTATGAACGTCAGGACACCCATTTCATCTTTACGGCTCCAAAGGGCTTTCAGGAACTGAGGGCAAGAAAGCAAATATTATATCAAAAGATACTCCCAGCCCTGGCTGGCGTACATAGCTCAGTGGATTGAGCGCAGGCACCAAAGTGTCGCAGGTTTGATTCCCAGTCAGGGTACATGCCTGGGTTGCAGGCCATGACCCCCAGCAACCGCACATTGATGTTTCTCTCTCTCTCTTTCTCCCTCCCTTCCCTCTCTAAAAAAAATAAATAAATAAAATCTTTAAAAAAAAAGATATTCCATTGGTCTTATCCCTCAGGAAATTTCAAGGTTTTTAGGAGCTTTGAGCCAGCCACTGTGGCTGAAGACCAAATATACCTGCGAAATATATTTTGGTCATCTGAGTGACCAAACTGACATATTTTTGTAAGTCATGATATCTCAATCCCCGATAGGATAATGGCAGAAATTTTGGTATGCCACTTCTGAGATCGGGTTATATATAAAAGTCACTGCAACTTCCACCTGGGTCTCTCTCTCTCTCGGGTCCCTTGTTACAGGGAAAACAGCTGCCACGTCAGGAGCTGCCCTGTGGAGATGCCCACACGGGGAATGACCGAAGCCTCCTGCCAACGGCCATGCAAAGGGGCCATCCTGAGAGCAGACCCTCCAGCCCCCGTCCAGCCTTCAGGGGACGGCAGCCCTGGCCGCAGCGGTAACCTCAAGAAAGACGTTGAGCCGAAACCTCCCAGCTAAGCTGATTCCAGATTCCTGACTCTCAGAAACTGCATGAGGTAATCAATGTATATTTTTAGCTTCTGCGTTTTGGGATCATTTATTCAAATACACATGGTTTGAAAATTTTTTTAAAGAATATAATGAAAGCTCTTTGACGTAGTCCCCCAGCTGCTCTCACTTCTCCCCCTAATTTACAGAAAACCCTTGGGAAGTGTTAGATTTACTATCTTGGGTATAGAAGTAGACCAGCCCATGGCCCCTCTCCTAGATGGTCAGACCCAAGAAAGGCTGTAGCAATAAAACCATGCCCTTCTTTCTCTACAGGAACTGAGCCATTGGCCTTTGTGAACCTGGTTGCTACCTTTCCCTGCCAAAGCCTCAGACGCCCATGAGCATCCCCACATCCTGTCACAGGTCTGGGGGTGGGGGCTTCCCCTCCTCACACACTAGTGGAAAACATTACCTGGCCTTTTTGTTTGACCCATACAAATCAGAAATCAACTACTTGCCTCTGAACATGGAGTCCCAGCTTAGTACCCAGACTCCCCTCCCATAGTACTCACCCTCCATCCTGCCCCAGCCCCGCACCCCTCACCCCGGACTTCCCAATCTGCTCTGGTACCCTTCCAGGACTTCACTCATGCAGACCCCTCCACCCTGAACGCTCTGCCCCAACCCACCCTTTAGGAAACAATCACCTTTTTTTCTGTTATCCGTATCGAAGGATATATTTATGGATTAAATTTTTAGAGAGAAAGGAAGGGAATAAGAGAGAGAAACATCAATGTGAGAGAGAAACATGGATCAGTTGCCCCCCTCGTGCACCCAGGACCAAATATGCAACCAAGCTATGTGCCCTGAATGGGAATCAAACCTGCAACCCCTTGGGGCACAGGATGATGTTCCAATCAACTGAGCTGCCCAGCCAGGACACAATCACCTATCTTTTAGACTCAACCCCCAAACATCATAGGCCTCCTTGCTTCCAGCCTGACCCCAGGCAGTCGACTGTCCCCCCTCCACCCTCCAGAGAGACTGAGGGATGGATGGGAAACCTGGGGTGGTGCTTCCCATTTTCCTAAGATGGAGTAAGCAGTCTCCACCCCACCTCTGCTGCTGAAGGCAGCTCCAAACTCTGAAAGAAGGCATAGAGCAGCTAATTGAGGCCCCTGAAAAGTCAACGGTAGCAGGCAGACTAGGGAAGAATGGTAGTTGAGGTACCACCAATCTGGAAGTGAGTTTTCACTTCCTTTTTTCCTCCGATAGTCCCCGGTCTGGTCTCAGTGCAGCCCTGAACCTGGAAGTGTGCATCAGCATGAACAGGAGAAACCCTCTAGTCTGGTTCTGGAAAGCTGGAAAGAGGTCTCTTAACACTCAGAGATACTGGGGGATCCCTATTTCTTCTCTTTTGTCCGTTGTCTTGTGTCTTAGCTCCCAGGCTGTCCCACGGTGGCAGAGGTGGTGGCAGGTGCCTACAGGAGCCTGAAACTATGAGGAAAAACCACCTTCCTCTCTAACTGGAAGAGCTGTGGGATGAGCCCCTGTTGTTTTGGCCCCAGGCATGGCTGCAGTTGTGGGAAATTCATGTCAGAGTAGGGTAAATAAAGCCTCAGGGAACCAGAAAGTCCCAGGGAAATCTCTGAGAGGGAAGTTAGGGAAAGCAGCCCACAAGGTTATTTATGGACTCCTGGGCTCCCCCACAGTGGTACATGAGTAGATCCACCCTAAACCGCTTAGAGGGATAAGGAGCCGGCCGCTGCGACAGTTCCACACTGACCCCTGTGTGACATGCACACAGGGCGGACGCCCATGGCATCGCAGGGCATTTGCAAACAGGACTGACATTGGAACTCACAGAAAGCAGGTGGAGTTTGCAACCTGAACCCACTTTGCCAACTGCCTGCTAAGAGAGAAAGAGCAGTATTTCTCCGTGGATTTAAATGAGACCCAGAGTTCATAGCATAATATTTAAAAAAAAATATCCAGGACAAATGACTTACCCTACAAAGAAGCAGGAAAACCTCAGCTCACATGGGAAACGACAATGAAGACACCTACACCAAAGATACTGGAATGATTTGAAAAAGACTTTCAAGTAGCAATGATAAAAATACTCCAAGCAGCCCTGGCTGGTGTGGCTCAGTGGATTGAGTGTCTGCTGTGAACTGAAGGGTCGCTGGTTCGATTCCTGTTCAGGGCACATGGCTGGGTTGTGGGCCAGGTCCCCAGTGGGGAGCGCTTGAGAGGTAACCACTGATGTTTCTCTCCCTCTTTTTCTCCCTCCTTCCCCCCGCTAAAAATTAATAAATAAAATCTTTAAAAACAACACTCCAAGGAGAGAATGGGAGTTAGTGTTTACTGGGTACGGAGTTTTGATTTGGAGAGAAGAGAAACTCTGGAGACAGACGTGGTGACGGCTCACCACGATGTGACTGTGTGTAGTGCCCCCGAACTGTGCACCTAAAGTGGATTTAAATGGTAGATTTTGTGCTATCGTGTTTTACCAAGATTTTAAAAAATACTCCAAGTAAGGATGAAGCCTCTGAGATTTCCTCAGGTTTTTCCTAAATAGAAGATAGACATATACCAAATGGAAATTTTTGAACTGAAAAATACAGTAACTGAATTTTTTTTTTAAAACTACATGGATGGGCTAAACATTAAAATGGAGATGTCGCAGGAAAGAATCTCTGAGCTTGAAGACAGATCAATAGAAAGCACCCAATCTGAACAACAGAGAGAAAATCTAAACAACAGCAACAACAACAACAAAAAAAAAGGTACAAAGGACTTGTGGCACAATATTGAAAAAATCTAACACGCATATCATCCCAGTAGTGGACACTGCAAGAGAAAGAATACACTAATGTTCACAGCAGTTCTGTTTGTGATTCCCCCCAGTAGGAAACGACCCCTTTAATAGGCAAACACATAAACTTCAGTGTATCGATACAGGATATTAAAAGGAACAGGCTATTGATACCTGCAACCACCTAGATGAGTCCTGGTGACATTACTCTGCGTGAAAGAAGCCCATTTCAAAAGGTGGCATACCACATGATTTCATGTACGTGACATCCTCAGAAAGACACAACTATAGTGAGAGATTGGCAGATACCACAGGCGAAGGGCGGGAAGAGTGTGTCACTACAAAGGGAAACATGAGGGTTTTTTGAGGGTTGATGAACTGTTCTGTATCCTGTTTGTGGTGGTGGTTACGCAAATCTACACGTGTTAAAGTTCATAGAGCTACAGACCAAAAAAATGTACTGCATGTTCATTAAAACAGGCAAACAAAAAAACATGGGTAGCCACCTTCCAGGACAGCCCACGGTGATCCTCACCTCCTCGTACCCATGCCCTTGCACAGTCCCCTCTCACACTGAATAGGGCTGGCCGGCGTGAGCCAGAAAAAAGGCAGAAGTGAGGGTGCATGACTCCTGAGGCTAGGTCATAGAGTACAGCACAGCTTCTGTCTTGGTCTCTCAAGTCACTTGCTCTTGGGGCAGCCAGACCCAGAGTTGTGAGGTCACCCACAATCCTGTGAGAGGAGCTGAGGCCTCCCACCAAGAACCAACCCCAACTTGCCAGCCACCTTGGAAATGGAGCCTCCAGCGGCAGCCAGACCTCCAGATGAGTGCACCCTGGCCAGTATCTGACTTCGACCTTGAGGGAGACCAGAACTGCCCAGGCAAGCTGCTCCCAAACCCCTGACCCACACAGAAGATTGGAGAAATACGTGACTTTTTTTTTTAATCTTCACCTGAGCACATGCTTATTGATTTTAGAGAGAGGGGAAGGGAGGGAGAGAGGAGAGAAACATTGATGTGAGAGACAAACATCAGTTGGTTGCCTCTCACACACGCCCTGACTGGGGGCCAAACCTGCAGCCCAGGTGTGTGCCCTGACCAGGAATCGAACACGTGACCCTTCATTTCACGAGACAACACTGCTCCCTCTCACACTTCAGCCCCTACTCCTTGTCCTTCAAATGCGCTAGGCTAACATCCACGCCAGCCCTCCTGTGCTTGCCGTTCCTTCTCCCTGGAATGCCCATTCCCAGACGGTTTTCTCACTCACCTCCTGCAGGTCTTTGCTCAGATGTCGTCTGCATATCGAGGCCTTGCCTGGCCACCCCAGTCGCTGTCTTTCATAATCGTGATCACTCCTTGCACGTTATGTGTTTATTTCTCATCTGTTCTCTCCCACTCAAGAGCAAGCTCCACGGGAGGAGGGACTCAGTTCGTAAGGGTGCAACGGTTGAGTGTGCATTCCTATTTCACAGTTGAGGACAGGAGTCCCAGGGACCCCACACTGGACAAAAGATAAAGCTGGGCCTCGCACCCAAGCCTTTGAACTCCAAACCTAGTGCCCCTTTCAAACGGTCACCCACTCCAAAGAGGACTTTTATACTCAAAGAGGAGACAAAGAGTTCAGAGAGGGCCAGGGCCTTTCTTGCCGCAAGGACTGTCTTTCCTGCCTCCCCCCACGCACCTTTGGTCTCCTTGGCTCCCTCCAGGGCCTACTGCTCAGAGGCCTCATCTTCCATCCAGAGGCCGGGGAGAGTCGCTCCCACCCGCCCATCTCCCCCGCAGGCCAAGTGCTCAGGGTTCCTGTTTGCTCACTGATGACAGCCAGAGAAAGAGGTCTCACTGTGAACAAATACAACACTGGAAAGCCATGGAGAGAAGTAAGGAAGCTCACAGCAGGCAGTGCCTAGCAGGGCTTCCAGAGTCCCAGTAAAGCTTAATCCCCCCTCTCCTAAACAGTTGTAATAGCTGTGAAACATTTCATGGGTTTTGGAGTCTCTCTGGCAGCCCCATGCCAACCACTGGTTTTGAGCTGAAGAAACTGAGCCTGAGAAAGATTTTGCAGTTTCACGAAATAATAATACTATAAATCGTCCAACATCTACTATGTGGTGGATGCAATGGCAGTATTAGTTCTTTACATTCCCACAACAACCTGACCAAGTAGAACAGAGTTATGTCCCATACAAGTTTAACAAATTAGGACAGAAAGAGAATAAATTTCGGCTTTGTGCTTTAGGATCTGACTTTAAAGTAAGAGGAAACTTGACTGAAGATGTTATTTCCTTTTACAGATGTAAAAGCCTAGGTCCAAACAGGCTAATAACTTGTTCGAGTCACACAGAAGCTAGTGGCTGAGCTGGGATCAGAACCCAAGTCTCCGAGGCTGTGCACAGCCAGCACCCTCTGCATCAGGACAGAAATCAGAGCATCCAGATCCAAGACCAGCGGCTTCTCCCAAGGCCACGTGAAGAACAAAGGAAGCCTGTTGGGAACAGGCACTGTGCCCAGTGGGACCAATGAGCACAGCTTCGCTGGAGGGCAACAGCCATGCCAGTCAAAATTCGAAATGCACACACCCATGTAAACCACCAATCCCAGCAGCAGAAATATATCTTACTGATGTATCTGCACACATGGGAAATAGCACCTGTTCCAGGTTCTTCATTGCAGCTTTGCTCAGCATGGACAGAAACGTCAAACTTAGATGTCTCACAATACGTTGAATACATTATAGTCCATTCACACTACAGAATATGGAGGATAAAAAAAAATAAGATGTGCAAATCTGATATGGAAAAAGCTCTAAGGTATGTTATGTGAAAAAAGAGCTAGACAGTACAATTTTGTGTGTGTGGTTTTTTTTTAAACCAATGTACACATAGGCGTATGCTTATGAATGGCATGAGAAATTTCTGGAAGGCTTACAAGAAACTGTTAGCAATGTTTGCCTCTGGGGAGGGTTCTGGGCTAGGAACAGGCACTTATTTTTCACTATACAGATATATTGTTCTGTACTTTTTGAATTTTTTACTTTGTGCATGAATTTATTTTCAGTAAAGTTTTTGGAGACTTCCAGTCAAGATGGTGATGTAGGTAGACGTGGTTCCCCTCTTCGTCCTACCACATCAAAATTACAACTCAGGAGCATTAGGAATCGAGTTGAATAGAAGTCTGACAACTACAGAATTGAAGAAACTGCACCCATCAGGACTGGGAGGAGGCATGCAGATATGGAATGGGCTGGCCCCACTCCCCTGTGGATAAAAATTTGGGAGGGATATCTGGGGAGCAAGGAGTCCCAGACCCATACCAGGCCCCCCAGTGCCAGGAAGGTAAGTCCCCATAACTCCTGGCTGTGAAAAGCAGTGGGGATTGAGTCGGTGGAGGAGGCTGCTGGAGCCCTAAGCAATTCCTCTTGGGGAACCCACACACGGACTCACCCACTCGGACTTGCTCTCTCTGAGTTCCAGCACTGGGGTGGCAGCTTGAAGAGCACCAGTGGTATACAGGGAGAGAATGAAGTGTCTGGCACTAGGGCCAGCAGAGGCCATTGTCCCTTTGCTGAGCCCTACGCCCCACAGAGCCCATAGACTGGTGCCAAATCTGAGATTCTATCAACCTGGCTAATACTGTGTGATCTGGCTTGGAGAGCCACAGAGGCTCTGCCCCACCCAATTTACAGGCTCACCCAAGCTGCTTTTCCTTAAGGATGGCTCACCTCGGCTCCTAAATCCTATAAAACCAGCCATAGCTGTCTTCAGTGAGCCCTAGCAGCAGCCAGATTAGAGTTGCAGCCTGGCTTCAACCTGGGAATCTCCAAGCCCAGCACAGGCAGCAGCCATCTCAGGTTGCTTTATAGCTCAGGCAGGGTGCTCTGAGCAAACCACAGGTGGGGGCTGATCTTGGACTTAACCACCTGGGGAAACCCCAGAGCCTGTTCACCCAGTGGACAGCTACAGATGACATCAGAGCACCACCACCCTGCCCCTGCACAGATGATCCTCCACAGAGGGCGGAGGTTGGCGGTCAGTGGGCACAGTCAGTCCTTGCAGCTGACTGGCCTAAGTAAATCCCTCCCATTGACATGCCAACAGCAACCAAGATTCAACTACAAGAGGAGGGTATACTCAAACCACATGAAGGACACACCTCAAGTACCCCGCTTGGATGATATGGGAGGTTGTGCCACTGGACCCTACAGGCCACCTACTATATTAGGTCATACTACCAAGACAGGGAGTCATAGCAGCCCTACCTAATACATAGAAACAAACACAGGGAGGTTGCCAAAATGAGGAGACCTCATTTCATGGCCCAAATGAAAGAACAGATAAAAACTCAGAAAAAAGAACTAAAAAAAAAATAGAGATAAACAACCTATCAGATACAGAGTTCAAAACACTGGTTATAAGGATGCTCAAGGAACTTAGTGAGGACCTCAACAGCATAGAAAAGATCCAGTCAGGGAGAGCATTATGCTAAGCAAAATAAGCCAGGCGGTGAAAGACAAATACCATTTGATCTCAACTTTAATAGGAACCTAATCAACAAGACAAACAAACAAGCAAAACATAACCAACAACACTGAAATTGAGAACAGGTTGACAGTGACCGGAGGGAAGAGGGGAGTGAATTTCAGGGGGAAAGGGTGAAGGGTTTGTAGGAACACGTATAAAGGACACATGGACAATAATGGGGGGGGTGGAAATGGGAGGGAGGTAGGGAAGGCTGCCAGGGGAGGGGTGGGCTAGGGTAGGGGAAAAAGTCAGAAAACTGTACTTGAACAACAATTAAAATGAAAAACAATGTTTTTAAATGAGCAAAGGGCTTGAACAGACATTTCTCCAAAGGAGATACACAAATGGTCAATAAAGCACATGGAAAGATGAAAAAAAAATCCAGTCAGAAACAAAGGATACAGTGATTGAAATAAAGAACAATTTACAGGGTAACAACAGTAGAGTGGATGAAGCTGAGAATCAAATCAACGATTGGGAACATAAGAAAGTAAAAAACAATCACACAGAACAAGAAGAAAAAAAGAATTAAAAAAATGGGGATAGTATAATCAGCCTCTGGGACAACTTTAAGGAGTACAACATTTGCCTCATAGGGATGCCAGGAGGAGAGGAGAAAGAACAAAAAATTGGAAATCTATCTGAAAAAATAAGGAAAGAAACTTCCCTAATTTAGTGAAGGAAATAGACATGCAAGTCCAAGAAGCGTACAGAGTCCCAATTATAATAGATGCAAAGAGGCCCACTCCAAGACAGATCATTATTAAAAGGCCAAGGGTTAAACATAAAGAAAGACTCTTAAAAGCAAGAGAAAAGAAGTTACTGGAAGGTTGCCACATGGGAGTGGGGAGGGGGAGAACGGGAGAAGAGGTGAGGGGATTAAGAAGTACAAGTAGTTACAGAATAGCCATGGGGATGTAAGGTACAGTATAGGAAATGGAGCAGCCAAAGAACTTATATGCATGACTCACAGACATGAACAATGGTGTGGGGATTGCCTGAGGGAGTGGGGGGCGTTGGGTGGAGAGGGACAAAGGGGGAAAAAATCAGGATAACTATAATAGCATAATCAATAAAATATAATTAAAAACTAAAACTAAAAAGCAAGCCCTGGCTGGTCTAGCTCAGTGGACTGAATGCAGGCCTGTGAACCAAAAGGTTGTCGGTTTGATTCCCATTCAGGGCACATGTCTGGGTTTGGGGCCAGGACCCCAGTAGGGGGCGTGTGAGAGGCAACCTCACATTGATGTTTCTCTCCCTCTCTTTCACCCTCCCTTCCCTTGTCTAAAAATAAATAAATAAAATCTTTTAAAAAAATAAATAAAAAGCAAAAAAATTTAAAGATTTTATTTATTTTTAGAGAGAGGGGAAGGGAGGGAGAGAGGGAGAGAAACTTCCGTGTGAGAGATGTCAATTGGTTGCCTTTTGCACGCCCCCAACTAGGGACCCGGTCCACAAGCCAGGCATGTGCCCTGACTGGGAATCAAACCAGTGACCTTTTGGTGTGCTGGCCAACAATCAATCCATTGAGCCACACCAGCCAGGTAAAAAAAAAATTTTTTTTTCGTGATTTACATGGTCAGAGCTCTGCCTTTTGGTCCTGCCCTCAAAGGGCACCACAAGAGCCCCTTCACTCAAAGATGGTTCAGGTTGCCCCTTAGTGAGCTCTGAAAGACCACTCCATTCCTCCCACCCTCACCCCATTTGCTTGCTTTTGTCCGAGAGCCAAGCCCTGAATAAGATCTGACCAAGCACCCCCACTTTAAAAGCCTCCTGTTCCCCACAGAAGAAAGGGCCGGACTCCAGGTGTGGCATTCCAGGCCCTTCATGTGTTGCTCAAACCTTCCTCTGTTGCCTCATCTCCAGTCTCTACCTCCCCAGACCCACAATGTGGCACTGCTCACCACTCTCCACAAACTTAGCTCTTCATCTGGTTTGCACCATAGTCTTTCCCCTGAGTCATTTTAAAGTCACAGTCATATTAACAGCCCTAACATCCAGTTCTGACTGTGTCACTTCCCTCACATCACAGCCTTCATTGGCTCCCCGCGGCTCCTAGGAATGCAAACTCTGTACGCTGCCACCCCAGGTACCACTCCCTGCCGTGTCCTGATGCCCATGAACTTTCTAAACTCTTCCCGCAATCCAGCTACATCACACAAATTATGGCCCCCAATTTGCACCTTTGCTGCTATGGTTTTCTTCATCCAGAATTCTGTTTCGTCTTCCCCATAAGTACCTGTTGATATCATACCCATCATTCGACTCGACCAACCTCCTCCATGAATGTTCCATGATGCTGGAAGTCATCTCACCTTCCCAAGCCACCTTCTCTGCATATCCATTCATTCAACCAACCTGCGTACAGTGGGCATTCTTACAAGCCAGGCAATCAATGGGCTAGGTGCTGGAAGAGGGAGATGCATCAGGCATGGTCCTGGTCCCTGGAAGCTCTGATCCAGCTGGGGAAACCAAGAATAAAGGTCCTCTGATAAGTGACAGAGGCAGCACAGCACAGGGGTTAAGGGCACTGACAGTTGCTCCATACTTTCAGGGTTTGGGCCACTCACAAGCTGTATGACCTTGAGCTACCTGCTTCCCTTCTCTGTGCCTCAGAGCCCTTATTTATAAAGTGGAGTTAATAAGAAGGCCAACCTCATAGGGTTATTCTGTGACTTTGGTGAGTTAGCTTATGTAAAGTGTTTAGAACACAGCCATGGCACATGGGGAAAAATACATTAGTTATTAGTGCAATTTCAAGGTGCTGGAGGAGCTCAGAAGAGGAAAATTCCTAGAATAAGATCTTGAAATATTAATGAGAATGATATAAGAAGAAAGTCTTGACAATAGCATAGAGATGTGAAGAGTGAGAACAACAGAGTTTCTTTTTAAAAATAATTTCAAGTGTCGTAGATTCGATTCCCAGTCAGGCCACATACCTGGGTTGCAGGCCACAGCCTCCAGCAACCACACATTGATGTTTCTCTCTCTCTCTCTCTTTCTCCCTCCTTTCCCTCTCTAAAAATAAATAAATAAAATCTTTTTTAAAAAAATAATTTCAATACTTGCCCATCCCGCTTGATAGCCCCATGGGTCTTGTTCTGAGGGTCTCCAGGGCCTGGCATAAAATAAGGCTGAATGAGGGTCTCCTAAACTTAATCTTCATAATCCACTTGCCATCATTTAGTTATTATTTTTGTCTAAACCAACTCACTTTTTGTAACCTAAATAAATTTCTTAAAAGGAAACACTAAACCACATGTGTAAATGCAAATATGCAAATACAAAGTATCTAAAAAAAATACAGTATAATGAAAGCAAAACAGTGTTAATAATTCTAGCCAGCTAATGTCTGACTCCGAGAGGTGTGCTGTCTTACAGACATGCTGGCACAGAATCGAGACTTCCTTTTTGGAATTGGTAGTAGGACTGAGAAGGCGCTGAAAAGCTCATTCTCTTCTGCTAGCCGGCACCCTGTACTTGCTGGACCCCATTAGAGAGGGAAGATGTTCCCATATTGCAGAGAATGAATGGAAGTCGCCAGTTCTTTTTTTTAAAGAGGGGATTTTCAGAGAGGGGTGGGGTCCCCTCCCAGGCTTTCCCTCTGCCACACCTGGGTAGGCATTGTTCCTCACTTTGCTGAGTCACTGAACACGGGAAAGAGGTGGTTTCTGGAAAATGCCTTTTGTTCCTTTCCTTCCCATTGTTTGTCTGGTTTGGCTTGGCATCCTGGGCTGCTGATCAATACACGTGAAAACAAAGCAAACCTGCTTGCTCTTAAATACTGTTATTTCAAGGGAAAGGTCCCAACCCTGAAATAAAGGAGGCTTCAAGGAAGAATCTGAATTCTAACAACACACTCCAGAGCACAGGATTCGCCTTCGTGCTGTGGATTTCCTCCTGTCCACTCCACTAAGGATAGAAAACAAAGGGATCTTTACTTCTGGGCCTGGGGATGCTTATTATTATTAGTCGTCATCACTAAGCCTTTTTGAACAGAACATGGAAATGAGAGCTCAACTTTTTTTCTTCCCCCATCCTGTCTCTCCTTCCTAACTCCCTTCCTCTCCACTCCCTTCTACATTTTTGGAGGACGGGGTTTCCCAGCTTTGGTTCCTGTGAACACCGCTTCTCCATTTCTGCTTAATACACAACCCGTCTCTATTGGAAGTTACTTAATTTTTTTTTAAAAGGTAATTCCCATTGTCTTGTTTATTAAAATGTGGACCCGTTTCTAAAACAATAAAATCAATGAAGTCGAGGGTTCGACTCTCTGGTTGTGTACCTCCCTCAGTGCACAATAGATAAATCAGTCCACGTTATAACCGAACTGAGCGCTCCTCCCACCTCCTCAAGCCACCGGGTTGATCTGAACCTGGCTGATCTCCTGGTGGTGGTGGGAAGCAGCGAGGGCGGGGCTGCAGAGCAGGCCCTCCATCAGTGCCTGCTGGCCGGCCCATAGTCTTCCGCCCAGTGCTGCTTAAACTTTAGCTCCTGGAGACCTGAAGGTTTCCAGAGCTTCTGATTCAGCAGGTATGGGGAAGTGGGGTAGCTGGGAGACTGCATTTTCCTTTTAAAAAAAAAAGATTCTATTATACATTTATTTTTTGTAAAAGACAAATTAGAATCAGAAAATCTGAGTAACTTGACAAGGCAGAGTTATTGAGAGATGACCACAAGAATCTGAATCCAGACCCTTATGCATTTGAGATCTAACATGTGAACCTCTTCATAAATATCTGGTCATATCTCCATCATGGTAAAGCACCACTTACATGGGACTTTGGTCTCAGAGGGAGTCTGCACTTCCAGGCTGTGCAGGTGCTGTTGACACTGCTGGTCTGAGCACAACTGAAGTAGATGCCAGGCCACTAGGCATTAAAATCATGTGTAGGCGCTTCCTGAGTTACAGATTCCTGGAATCTGCCTTACTAACCAGCATTCCAAGGAGCCTCTGGAGACCACCTTGAGTAACATTGCTGGAACCACCATAGCACCCGGAACCAACTCAGAGGTAAGACAGAGGGGTGACTGACCTGTCTCACGGTCACTCTGCAAGTCAAAGACAACTCCTCCTTGTTGCCTGGGTGTTAATTAAGTCTCAGTGCACCCTGGACTTCCCTTCCCTCCGACCCACGACCCACATGCGGTGTGTCTGCGGACCCGGATGGCTCTTCCTTTAACACAGTCAGCTTCTCTTTAAGACCTGGACTCAGGGCCAAGACTGTACATGAAACGAGACTGGTAAAGTGCTTACAACTGTTGAAACTGGAAATTTATTTTATCACTTGTGATTTATATTTGAATTTTTCCATAATGAAAGTTTTTATATTTAAATCTGTGACCTAACAAATCCACTTCTGGAAATTTATCTTAAGGAATATTTTAAATACAAAAAACACCTTACAAACAACAACAAAAATAAACAAGTAAAAAGACAAAATCCATACAAAAATATTTTTTGAATAGTGAAAAATTGGGAACATACTAGGTTCTCATAATAGGACAATAATAAACTCTGGGACATCCCTCAATGGAATTTTATATCATTAAAAATGTTTATTTAGGCCATGTAACAACACAGAGAATGACATATAATCAAGTGAAAGGTAGGACAGACAGTACAATGTATATACTGCATGATTAAAACTATGCAAAGACTTATACCTTTAAAAAAAAGGCTGAAATTTAAAAATAATTTTACATATCCAGAATCTGACCTCTTCCTACCACCTTCAGTGCAGTGACCTTTGTCTGACCTTTCATCTTTCTCACCTGCATTTCTGCAACAGCTCCATATTGGTCTCCTTGCTTCTGCTCTTCCTTCCTCCCTCTGCTTCTCTGTGCAGCAAAGAGGTCTTTCAGAAGCATAAATCAGACCACGATCCTCCTCTGCTCAGACCCTACGAAGGTTTCCCGAATCTTTCCAAGTGAAAGCCCAGTCTCACCTTGCCGCTGCCCGCTAGGCTGCAGATGAGCGCACTCTCCCACTGTGGTCTACTGCTGTTTCTTGCCTCCCTTCGGCCACTGCGGCCCCATGGACCTCCTTGCTGTTCTTCACTCACCCCCTTCAGCTTCAGAGCCTTTGCACTTGCTGTTTCCTGTTTTCTGCTGGGAATGTGCTCCCTCCAGAAATCGGAGTCAGTGCCCCTCCCTTCTTCACGGCAGCTCTTCAGGGAGGTCCCACCTGAGCTCTGCACCTAAAATAGCACTGCTCCCCTCTTCAGCCCTCATGGCTGGTATTTTCCTTTACAGCACTTAACCAGCAACAACCACAGTACATTTCTTCACGTCTACTTGCTAGAATGCAAATCCCTTGAGAACGAAGACTTCTGTGTCTGATTCCCTGATGGATCCCTAGTACCTGGCACCCAACAGTTGCTCAATAAATATCTGTCACTAAAAGGATGTGGAATAACCAGCCAAGAGAACTTTAAGCTCCACGTAGCTTTGTTTCTTGGGTGACCTCCTCCTCCCCGAACGCCCCTGGCAGTGGCCAACCCACAGCAGAAGCCAGGTGGGAGTAAAGTGCACCTCATGAATGGGGGCAGCAGAGCACCGTGGCTGCCAGCACTGGCTTTGGGAGATCAAATCCTGGTTTACCGCCACTGGCTGTGTGGTCTTGGAAAAACTGTGAGAATGTTCTGATAATTAGTTTATCCTTGTGCAGAAAGAGAATAATAACAGTAGCTCCTACTTCCCAGGGCTGGGGGAAGTGGGAGGGAGGAGTAAATCAGAGACTGTCCATAAATCACTTGCCAAGCACAGTGCCAGCACAGAGTAGGTGTGTGGCCAGAGGCAGTCAAAATAATCAACTGGCACAGATGTGCCTTTGTCTCTTTCAAGTTTACAATGCGCTCTTTTACATGCTTTATCTGATTTGAGCCCTTCAACAACCCAGTCAGTGTTATCACCACTTTATAGGTGAGAAAACTGGGTCAAAGAGGAACAACGTGCTTGCCTACAGAACACACTGAATCTGACTACAACTCTGGTGCCCTCTCCCCCAGAAACGCAGCCATTATTCCGGGTGATGCTCAACGACATGGTCTGGGTGGCCCTTTACAGCCCAGACTCTAACGCATGTGCCTGGTGTGCGGTTGTGATGGGCAAATGAATCCAGCAGATGAAACCAGCCAGTGAGCTACGCTTTCCCAAGCAGCCAATGGAGACAGGGGCACACAGGCTCTGCGTATCTGAAGGAGGTTCATGAACAAATCTGAATAGATAAGCCATCTCGCAGAATCCACTTAGGATATAAAACATCTCACTCTTCCCAGGAGGGAAAATGCAAAAGCCCTTTGTATACAGTTTCTCCTGCTTAGAGTTGGGCAGTGTCTCTAAGCAATAAATGTCACCTTTGGTGCCTGACACCACGGGTGCCCCGCAACCTCTGACCCAGACTGCCCTGACAGAAACAGTATCTCTTTCCAAAGATAACCCGAGGAAGAAGTCCCAGACCGAAGCTCGGGGCTGGGCCCTCAGGAGAGTCTCCTCCACCTTCCCGGGATCAAAGACCAAGAGAAGTCACATGACAGCGGGAGATCAGCAGGTGTCACACTTGAAGCTTAGTGCCACAAGGCCAACAAGTCAGGCTCTGAGGAGTCATGGATGATTACAATCGCAGTATCCGAGAGAAAAGGAAATGACTGCAAACCTCACAAGTCAGAGATTACATTGGATAGGAAGGGGCACAGGTTGCTCCCACACTGCGACCCCAATGACTCCTGGGTCTGGGGCGTCTCTCGTCTGGTCAGAGGCTTACCAAACACTCTCTGGCGAGAATACAGTCTCAGGGCTCCAGCTGCAGGAGAAAGGCTGGGAGGACAGGCCCTGGATACTGACTTAAGGGAAAAATTCCACAACCAGACCCCTGAGACAAGAGATCAGAAGAGATGGCAGCTTTCAGGAGGACCCCACCAGGCCCGCAAGCCCTGGCCCCTGGCGATGGGTTGTAAGACCCCGATGGTGCCAGGTTTGTGGCAGGCCACCAACTACCAAGAGGCTGTGAGACCAGTGCCACAACAGTCTGGCTTGGTGGCATGTGCCCCTCGCAGGGAATGTGCTGCGTGAGCAGCACTCAGCCGTCTGTGGAGCCCTGTGTGGCACCATGACTGAGAACTTTCATTTGCATACCGTTTACAGTGGAGGACAGTGTTCATGCCTCAAACCCTGGAAAGGGACCAAGAAGTGGCTCTGGCCAGGGAGTGGGGATGAGTCTGAGGGCCACTCTGGGGGTCACATGGGGAAGTGGTGAACACTCCCACCCCACGAGCCTCATTTACATTCGGTTAAGGTCACTTTAGGTACCTACGTTAATGAACTTCATGGATTTTTTAAAAATGAGGGAGAGTTCTAGGTTAGTCATGATTTTGTATGAAAACTATAAAAATCTCTCTTGATATGTATGTGTATATATATAATCTCTTTGAAGAGAGTGCAGCATCCCAGGCTGCTCAGAGCAGGGTAGACCAAAAGACAGTGGTTGGGCTGCTTTGCTGGTGTGAGAAACTCCCAGGAGAAATAGCCAGAAGCACATAAACAGTGGAGATAGTCTGGCCCCTGAGAGCTTAGACATCCTGTACCCTGGGAGTTGGACCATCTTCCTCCTCCAGGAAGTCCTGGGCACTTTTTTCTGTCCTTGGCAGCTGAGGAGAAGCTTGTTCTTCTGGGGACCGATCCTGGGAGCAGCTCTGGCTGCCAGGCCAGGCTGGAGGGGGCAGCTGGGACTGCCGATGTGCTCCGGCCAGGGTCAGAACTCGTCCCGTAGCTGTGGGGGCCTGTCCATGCCGAAGAAGGAGGACGGCCTGCCCTGGAGGTCTCGTTCTCGCTTCACGAACGCGGTGAAGGAGGAGACACAGTTGCCAATAAAGTGGTCGGCTTGGCCAAGGATGTACAGGTCGATCTGGGCCACCTCGGGCTTCAGGCTCACCACCTTCACCTGCAGGAGGGAGGGCAGGGTATTTTAGCCTGCGTGTAGGCCAAGCTGGCCAGCTCAGTCGAGGCCTCCAGCCACATTCCCAGCTTTCTCCCTCTCTGTTGAAGCTGCAGACCCAAAAGGAGGTGCAGAGAGGATTAAGAGGTAGTGTCGGCCTCTGAGAGAAGTACCGCCCAGCAGCTGCATCGGCCCACACTCACATGGAACTCAAGCCTCAGCACTCTTTTCCCACTGCCAACATCAGCTCCATACACACCACTCATTCGCTTGCCCCCATTTGTTAGCGTCCTCTGCCTGGAATACCTTGTCATTGCACATTAACATCCCCACCAGGCCCTGGCTGGTGTGGCTCAGTGGACTGAGTGCCAGCCTGAGAACCAAAGGGTGGCTGGTTTGATTCCCAATCTAGTCACAAGCCTGGGTTGCAGGCCAGGTCCCCAGTAGGGGGCGCATGAGAGACAACCACACACTGATGTTTCTCTCCCTCTCTTTCTCCCTGCCTTCTAAAAGTAAAGTAAATTAATAAAATCTTTGAAATCCCCACCATACTCTTCAAGTCTCAGCTCAAGTTCTGCCTTTCTCATGAAGCCCTAGCCTGACCGCCGACCAGGGCTAGGCTTCCCCCACCAACCGTGATCTGACGGAAGAGCGCTCCACCCATCCAGTTCTGCGGCCTGATGCCTCTGAGCCTAAGTCCTGCCCAATCTACCCCCCAAGACAGTCTCCAAAGGAGAACCCTTCTCTTGATGGATTACCACTTCCTGGCCAGCCACCGTCCTCGCTTACGTCTTCACTGGTCTCTTTGCTGCCTCTCTTCCTGGCCTGCTCACCACAGAGCAGCCAGAGAAAACCTTTTTAGACACCTCTAATCTGTTGCTCTCTCCACCCCAAACTGAACGCCCTTAAATGGTGCCCTGTTGCTCTTCAGATAAAGATGAGAAATCTTGACTACAAAGATTTGGCCTACAAAGCCCCATGCAGGACACCTCTCCACCTCTGCTCATACCTTCAGCCACTACACACCAGACTCCTGCCTCCCTCAGGACCTTTGCATATGCTCTTCCACGGGTGTCGGGTGCTTGTTCCTCTGCCTGGTTAACTCCCATTTAACCTTGACCTTGCAGCCCCAGTCTCACCTCCTTGGGGAAGGCCTCCCTGCCCCCCTGGCCCCAAGTCTAGGCCAGGGCCCTCTGTTCTGCACTTGCACAGAACCACATTCCTCTACTTTGGAGCACCCACCTCGGTTTGTAGTTTTCACTCCTTAGTGATTCTCTGATTAATGTCAGTCCCTTGCACCTGACGAGGGGTGGGCTATGTCAGTTTGCTTGTCACTGTTGGCTGGAGCCTGCCTCAAGAATCATCTGTTGACTGGGCAAGTGAATGAATGAGCTCCCCGCCCCCACCGGGTGGCATATATCACAGTCCTCTGCGAAGTTTCTTTTCTTGGGTCTAGACTGTGAGACCTGTAGGGCAGCACCACCACCTCTTATTTATCAGTATCCCAAGTTCAGCACTGGTCAGGCTTAACGGAGAAGCAAGGCTTTAGTCCAGGAGGTAGGGGGGCCTGAGCCCATGGAGCCGAGGGGTGGGGAAGGGCAAGAACAGTGGTGCAGAAACAGGAAATAGAAAATGGCAAGAGGCTCAAGGCGTAACAAGTACATCACCTCTAAAAACTCACAAAAAACTCCCTGGGGCTCCCCACAAGCTTCAGCTTAGTGTCTGCGTGGCGGTGTGGGCAGAGCTGGGATGGAAAGTGCTTTGCTGTCACACAGAGATTTCTGGTGTAACAAAAATCGTCATCTTGCTCTTTGAATGGTGGCAAAGAAATAATACGAGTTTAATCATGGCCAAAAGCCCCTGAACAATTTCACCCACTCCCTGAAACTTACCCACTGTGTGTCACACCCACTATAATTAGCTCTACAACCTCTTGGGTAAATTCTATCCCTTCTTTCGACTTCAGTTGCCTCAGCGATAAATCGCAAGGGTTGGGCCGTATGTGCTCCAAGGTCTCCCAGCTCTGACAGTCCTCTATAAAGTCGGTGGGTGAGAGACCAGAGTACACTGACTCAGCGCTTTCTTCATAAGCCGTGTCTGGGGTAAAAGAAAGGGAGCCCCTCCCTCACTGCTACAAAGGGAGGACACTCACTGCCTTTTAAGGCCTGCACAAGCATTTAGCTCTTTCATTCATTCAACAAAGTCTCATTGAATGCTTACTACTAATTCAGTCATTTTGTCAATGCATGCTCTTCACGCATACAATACCAAGCACATTCTTCTGCTTATTGATGTGCTGAATAACTACTATTCACGGCTTCCTTAAGCATTAACTAAGCACAAAAGGGCCTTCCCGTTACTCATCAACCACCAACTTCTACTATCAATGACTGCTAACTTTACTGAGCACTTACTTTGTACCAGACAGCTTTTGTTTCTTTATATCTGATCTTCACAATCACCCTATGAGATGAACACCACTCTCAGTCCCAATGTATAGACAAGGAAACAGAAGCACAGAAATGCAGCGACCTGCATAAGGCTGCACAGTGAGTACAGCCCACGTTCTCAGAATCCATGCTCTCGATCCCTCTGCTACACTGGATCTCTACCAGGGGCCCACTCTTTACATCCTTATTCAGCAAACATTTATCAACTGTCCACTACGTGTTAGGCATTGCTCTAGGCACTGGTGATGGCAAGGCGGGGTCTCGGGCCTGGAAGAGGTCAAAGGACCTGGCCTTTTCTGAGGAAGAAGACAGTGAGTCAGTCTTGGATCCTGCCTTCAAGGAGCCATAACTCCTGCGAAGAAATAAGATGTTTCCACACTAGTCTCATACAGCCTAGAAAGTATCTCAGAGAAGGCTTGATAAAGTTCTGTGACAGCTCCCAGCTGGGACATTTGCTGCAGGAGTGGAGGGAAAACTGGAGAGGATCTGCAGAGGTGTTATGAGCTGGTGTTTGAAAAAAGGATAAGAACTGGAGAAGAACTGAATGTCCAAGCAAAAGCCCGGTGGCAGGAGGACGGGAAGCATGCAGTGGGAGTGGCGGGAAGACGCCGGTGCTTTCCCAGACTCCCTTCCCACTGCACCCCCACAGGGCCCACACATACCTTCCCTTTGAAGAGCTGTTGGATCTCGGGCACGTAACTCTCAGAATCCGTGGCGATGTAGACAGACTGGGCATCGAGAGCCCTCACCCAGAGCTTCACGGCCCGCTTGATTTCCTTCAGGTCGGGGAGGCACATGGTCATGGTGAGAGCGGCGGCTGTGCTGCGGCTGTAGCCCACACACTGCGGAGAGGCCATGAAGTGGGAGCCCGCAGTCCCGTCCTTCAGCATGGCACAGGCGTTCTTCTACATGGGGGTCGGGGCACAGAGTTAAAGACGGCAACTGGCCTGGAACCCCAGAAGCCAGAGCCAGTAACTGGGGAAAGGCAGGCAACATGGGAGGAGCTCAACAATGTTTTTTTTTTTTTTTTAAAGCATCGAGGGAAGAGGGAAATGGCGCAAAACAGTAACAGTGATTATTTCTGGGTAGTGGGATATTGGCTTTTTACAAAGTTTCTTTTCTTTCTTTGTTTCTTTTTTTTTTTTTTTTACTGGTTTTACTGTATTATCTGGGACTTCCAGGAGAATGCTGAACTGTGGTAGTGATAATGGGCGCCCTTATCTGATCTGACCTCAGTGGGAACACTTGTGATAGTTCCCATGAAGTGCATGTTTGCTGTGGGTTTCAGAGATAGCCTTTATCAGGTTAAGGTGGGTCCCTTCTACGCCTGCTTGGTTAAGAGGGTTTTTTTTTTTAATCATAAATGGGTGTTGACTTTTCTCAAATGCTTTCTTGGCCTGTATTGAGATCATTATATGATTTTTCTTCTTTGGGTGTTAATATAGTTAATGTAGCCTCATTGCATCCCCGGGATAAATTTTACTTGTTTGTGTTGCACCTTCTTTCGGCATGGATTTCACTTGCTAATATCTCACTTAGGATCTGTCCGTCTATGTTCATAAGTGAGAATGAGCTGCATACTTTTCTGAGTTGACATTATCTGAGTTTGGTATTAGTGCTCTGCTAGCTTTATAAAAATAGCATCTTGTATCTTTTTCATGTTCGAAGAAAGTGCACGCGAGAACTATTTGTTCCTTGAAGGTTTGGCTGAAAGCACTCATAACACATTCTGGCCTGGCTCCTCTTCTTTGTGGAGTGGGGATGGGGAGGGAATCTAGTGGGTCGATGTGTCATGACTTTCTCAATGGACTCTGAAGGAATTTTGATCTAATTTCTCTCTATATTTTCAAGTCTTCAACAATGAGCATTCCTAATACACATACTTTCATTTATACATATCTTCTTACGTAAATTCAGAAGACTGTCTACATCGCTCCAGGTATTTCCCACAGAGGGTGACCTGATGAGGTTCCTGCACAGTTAAGGGGCCTCCAAATTTGGAGGATGACATCTTCATTTCTCAGGAGCCCCACCCGATCTCCAGAACTTGTTTTTCAGCAATGAGTCTATTGACTAAACACTGAGCTGGGACAGAGGGCTCCGGGGCTGTGGGTTTGAGCTCTCTGGCTTGCTGGCTGACCTGGAATCTAGCTTGATACCTCAGTTTATCCATCTGCAAAATGAAGATAAAAAAGGGAACTGTGAAAACAAGAGCTGGCGAGCAAGCATGTTGGAGCCACGCATCAGATGTGTCTACGGTGGAATCATGACACACGGTGGGGATCCTTACATGGGGACTCCATGGACTTGGTTGAACAAACACTCTCTGGTCTGGCTGGCACTTGGCGCAATGGGTTCACTGTTCAACCCCCACAAGCATGGCCCTGGTCAGGGATGTGTCCCACCCAGCCAAGAGAGGGAGGAGGAAGTTACCCAGTCAGAGCCAATGCGCAGGTGAACACCGACGTAGGGCCGGATGAGGTGGGCATGGATCCGCGCCTCCCCTGTGCTCACCATCTCATCTGACCATACCATGTACTTGTGCAGCGGCCTGTGCTCCTCCAGGACGGGGAACTGGGCTGGGGCCCCTGGCAGGGCCAGCACTGGATGTTCTTTTGGAGAAAATCTAGACATAAGACAGAGCAGGGGGAAGTCAGTCAGAGAATGTGCAGAGAGCCTGGCTACCACTCCCACGGGAAAAAGGATGGTGTTGCACCATGTCCTAGAGACTGCAGAGGGAGGGGCCCCTGTAACATGCAAGAAGCACGAGAGGTTGTGAAACCCCAACGGGCTGATAAGAAACCGCAGCGGCGGCAAACAGGCACAATATGCAATATTGTCCCGCCGCCTGGAATTTACAACCTTCTTTGCTTGTTTAACAATTAAAAATTTCCAGTAGAGCTGGCTTCCAATATGTGGAGTGGTAATTCACTCCTGGGTGTGGTGTCTGGACAGAGCCTTGCCCTTTTACCCACACGGCGGGACTGGGACGTGCAGCTGCTTCCAGAGGGCAATGGACAGGCCACACTCACAGGGAATGTGTACGCTGGATAAGCTCATCCACTGAACACTCCACACGTGTTTACTGATCACCTACTATGTGCTGGAGCCCAGGGCAGGATGAGACAGGCACGGGCCCTGCACTCATGGAAAGCACCAGAGCTCCACAGATGTCCACGGTCAGACCTGCCTCAGAGGCCATTCTCCGCCTGTACACTGTGCACCTTGCAGTTATCTCACCTGTCTTTCCACTAGACTCACGCTTCCGACGGCAGTGCCTCCATGTGCTCAGAGCAGTGTCTGACACATCATTTGCTGACGGATGGATGAGGAGCAAACCCATGTTCCATCTTGATCTAACCCCAGAGCCCATGCCAGCAGCGTGAAACACCCCGCTGTCCCATAAACCCTCCAATGCCAGATCTCTGCAGCCTTCTTCCCTCTGCCTGTAATGCCTTCCTTTGCCGGCCAAAATCCTATTCTTAAAATTATGAAATAGGCACAGTACTCCGGGAAACGGTTTAGCAGTTTCTTATAAAACCAGACACGCAACTACCATTTGACTCAGAAACGAAAACCTATGTTCACACAGGAACCAGCAGATGAATGCTCACAGCAGCTTTATTCATAAAAGCCAAAAACTCAGATGTCATTCAGCAAGTGAACCCGCAAACACTGCGGTGCATCCAACCAGTGGAAAACTACAGCAGTGAAAAGAAACGAACTACCAACTCGGGCAACGACTAGGACGGATCTCCAGGGAATTCCGCTGAGTGAAAAAAGCCACTCTCAAAAGATTACGTGCTGGATGACTCCACTTACATAATGTTTTTGAAATGACAAAATGGAGAAGAGAACGGAAATAAAGACCAGATTAGTGGTTGCCAGGGGCCAGGGTGTGGGTGGGTGCGTGCACGGTTATGGAGGGGGGTGGTTACGAACTGGCCACACAGGATCTTTCGGTGTTAGAATTATTTGATATCTTGATTGTGCTGGTGGCCACAGGAGCCTACACACGTGACAGAATTGAGTAGAACTAAACACACACACACACACACACACACACAGAAGCGAGTACCAGTAAAACTGGGGAATCTGAATAAGATGGGTAGATTGTATCAACGCCAACATCCTGACTGTAATACGCCACAACAGTTCCGTAGAATGTTACTACTGGAGGAAACTGGGCACAAGGTATGTGAGAGCTCTCTATGTTATTTCTTATTACTACATGTGAGTATAAAATTACCTCAATAAGAGTTTCAGTTAAAAATTACAAAATATTTAAAACAGTACAGGAAAATACAAAAAAAAATCCACATACCTGAGACTCAAATGAGCAGGTATTGATACTTTGCTTCAGATTAAAAACAACACATACACCCAAATAAAAGCTCTATCCTATCATTTCTTCCCCTTCTTACTCTGCCCAGAAGATACTGAGATTTGCTCTGGCTGGTGCAGCTCTGTGGATTGACTGCCGGTCTGCGAACCAAAAGGTCTCCAGTTTGGTTCCCAGTCAGGGCACATGCCTGGGTTGCAGGCCGGGTCCCCAGTAGGGAGTACGCACAAGAAGCAACCACACATTGATGTCTCTCTCCCTCTCTTTCTCCTTCCCTTCCCCTCTCTAAAAATAAATAAATAAATCTTAAAAAAATATACTGAGATTTTATGCATGATTACACCTTGACTATTGACATAAAAAGATATTTTACTGTGTGCTTTTTACACAGGGCAATGGTAAAAGCATGGGCTGTCGGGCCAGATGGCCTTGTTCTAGAATGCTGACTGTGCCACTGATTAACTTGGGCAGGTGGCGTAACCATTCCATGCCTCAGTTTCCTCACCTATATAATGGAGCTAATGACAGTTCCTACCTCACAGGGCTGCTGAGATTTAGCGAATACAAGCAAAGCATTTAGAACAGTGTTTGGCACATAGAAAGCTCCAAGAAAATTCTGACCATCGCTATCATCATTGCCACCACATCGCCAGATTGCAGGTACCTATTTCAACTTTTTCAAAATTCAGCTTTATGTTTTAGAGATTTGGCCTTATTGATCGTGTGGATCATGCCATTCTGTTAGCTTCTCTTGAAGTTCTCTGTTTTGTGCAAATAAACCATGATGTACCCATCCAGTCCCCTCCTGCTGGACAGCACTCCCATGGACATGCCACTTTCCACACGCCCAACCTCCCTCCCCCAACACCTTCCTAGCCTCCAAGACCTCCAGACTTGTCGCCACTCCCACGCTTCAGCTCCTCAGGAGGGCTCCCTGTTCCCTCTCTTCTTCTTCTTTGGCCTTCTGCACACTGATGTGCTCAACGACTGTTTTCCCTGCTCCACCGTCAGCCCAGGACAGTAGGGGCCCAAACACCGTGATTCCCACACATCCCGGTCCAGGGTTGGTGTGGAGGAATTAACATGCAAGGGGTCATCGACAGCCTGGCTCTATATAACACTTGTCTTGTCAGAATTTAATTTTATAGATACAGATGCTTCTTGACTTACTGTGGGATTATGTCCCAATAAACCTACTGTAAGCTGAAAATGTTGTAAGTTGAAAGTGCATTTAAATACACCTAGCCTACTGAACATCATAGCTTAGCCTGGCCTGCCTTAAATATGCTCAGAACACTTACATTAGCCCGCAGCTGAGTGAAAACACCTAACACAATGCCTATTTTATAACAAAGTGTTGAACAGCTCATGTAATTTATTATGCATATCACTTTCTCACTATTGTAAAGTCAAAAACTTCTAAGTCAAACCATTATAATTGGAAACCGTACATACATGTGAGTCATTTATCAAGCCTTATTATGTTGACAGTGTTCCAATTGCTTTGTGTAACTTATTCATTTGATTCTCATATGAGCCTGGTGAGGTAAGTAGTATTCTTATTGTACAGATGAGGCCATTGAGGCACAGAAAGGTTAAGTAACATGCTCACACTCACACAGCTGGAATTGTTGGAGCTGGAATTTAAATGCAGGCCTTCTGCTCCAGAACCTACTCCTTTCTTTTTTTTTTTTTTAATCCTCACTCAAGGACAGTTTTTCATTGCTTTTAGAGAGACAGGAAGGGAGAGAGAAAAACATTGATATGAGAGAGAAGCATTGATTGGCTGCCTCCTGTATGTGCCCGGAATGGGGGGCACATGTGCCTGTGCTTGGCCTAGGGATCGAACCCACAATCTAGGTATGTGCTCTAACTGGGTATTGAACCTACAACCTTTCAGTTATGGGAAGATGCTCTAAGCAACTGAGCCACACCAGCCAGGGCCAGAACCTAAATTCTTAACTACTACTTTCTTCACTCCCATCTCTCCCACCTCAGTCAACAAGTACCTCAAAAGCTGAGTCTGTGTTGCATTCTTTTCTTTTGATTCCAAGCCCCTACCGCAAGCCTCAACACACAGTAGGTACAATAAACATTTTTTAGAATAAATGAACACATGAATGAATGAGAAGGATTCAGGGATCTCACCAGAAAGACCAGATCAGGTTGTCAGGGGTTAGAGAAAGAGGTGAATATTAACTGAGCACCTAGTTCGGGCCAGACCCTCAGCTAAGCTCCTTTCAGATGCCACCTCAAAGGATTTCCAAAGGAAAGCAGGAGATTGTGACTTCCCAGAGGGCTGGAACATTAAGCTAAAATCAGGATCTGCACCCTCCCTGCCCTTTTGGAAAGACCCTGTTGCTGACCCTTGGTGAATTCCAGATTTGGAAGGTCCATCCCCTCAGCAGCTCCCAGCTGTCCCGGTGGGACGTCACCTCTGACCTGACAAGCAGCAAGAGGCCCAGACCGATGTGCTTATTTGCTCCCTGTGAGGGAGGAGAGTGTTATTTGGAAAGAAAGGTTGACCACTCCTTCTGGCCCAACTGCTCACCCCACGTCAGGCCCTCAGCCTGACTCACCGTGCAGCTAAAGGAGGTTCGCTTTCCTGCTCTGGGTGCAGTGAACCTCTGGGGTTCCTCACCACCACGCCCACTCTACTGAGACGCCCCAACGCACTGCGGTTTCCCTATGCAGATCACCCACTTACGCGCCCACACACCAGCGGACGGTCACCATGGTGGGCAGAGGGTGCAGGGACACAAGTGAGGCCGAGCCTTGCTCTCGATGTCCCTGCTGTGAAAAACCACCTTTTCTTCCAACTGTTTGTATATCTGGCTCCTTCTCATTTTCCAGGTCTCAGCCCTCCTAATTACACATCACCTGTTTATACTCTCTTGGGGAGGCTGCAGCCAGGGAGAAGGATAAACTATGAGCGTGAATACCTGTTACCTTCATGCCGCAAGAATGATCCGGCCTCATGATGGAACATAACCTTCCAACAGTAAATGTGCAACAGATGTGTGTGGAATTAAACCTACACCAGGGTATTCACTGTCTCAGAATAAGCAGGGCTGGAAGGATCCTCAGAAATCACGTAGTGGGAAAGAAGCATGTCTTACCCTCCTCTTCTAGAACCCAGCTTTCCGCAGACACACAGCAGCCCAAGGTAAAGACATTTCTTAGCACTTCTTGTAGCTAGGCACGGCCATGTGCCGAGATGCTGGCCCGTGAGTTGTGAGCAAGCTATAAGGAGGCTATGTAAGAAGGTGAGGATGGGTCCTTCTTCTGCGCCTTTGTCCTTAAAGCGGACTGGGGCACGAATGCGAAGGCTGAAACTCAGCCTATGAGGTGACACTAAGGAAAAAGGCCATCCTGGGGTGGCTGCGCAGAGAGGTGGGAACCTGATTCCTGATGACACGATGCAGCTGCCATCCAGCCAGGGTTGTGTACCCCAGTACTTTTTTACTGAAGAAAATCATAAACTTCTATCTGTTTAACTTGCTGTTATTTGGGGTCTTCTGTTAAGCGAGGTCTAAGTGAAGCCCGAGACACCTAGACCGGGGCCATCCAAACTTCTGGGTGACGTGCAAGAGGGTTGCTGGTTGAAGGTGATGGGAGGAGAACAGAGCCTCCCACTTGGCTCCTCGGGGCCACCCCCATGACATGGTAGACACTTCTCAAGAATTCTTAAGGAATAGTTCGAAAACCTGGCTCAGCCCCTCGTTTTACAGACGGAGCACTGCGGCCAGAGAAGGAAAACAATCTGCTGAGTCACACAATGAGCTGGGGAAAAGCCTGACGCTTCCCAACGCCGTTGTCCCTGTACCCATATCCTTGCTGCCAAAGGACAATTTTCTACAGCAAGCGTCTACTACTTTAGAACATGCTGAAAATCCACACACCCTGAAAAGCACTCACAGGTGTCCTATCAGATTGCTCTCCCGGGGCCTGCACGGTCAGGCCGTGCCCACTTTCCCAATCTTCTGTCCTGTTTGGCAGAATAATTATTCAAATCTCTTCCCTCTGGGTGGGCTACTGCTCAGTCTCAAAAGGACTAAAACTCTGACATGTGCTACAACACACGTGAACTCTAAAGACATTATGCCAACTGGAATAGGCCAGACACAAAGGACAAATGCTGTATGACTCTATGACATGAGGTGCCCGGGACAGGCAAATCCACAGGCAGAACACTAGAACAGAGGCTACCGGGGGCTGGCAAGTTGCCGTGTAATGGGTTGAGTTTCTGTTGGGATGATGAGAAAGTCCTGGAGATGGACAGTGGCGATGGTCGTACAACACTGAATATACTTAATGCCACTGAATTGTACACTTAAAAATTTTAAATAAATCAACAAACACATACACTCTGCTGGTATACATGCACACCAGTACCATTTCTTTTTTATCCTCACCCGAGGACATGTTCATTGATCTTAGACAGGGAGAGAGAGAACATCGATGTGAGAGAGCAACATTGATCAGCTGCCTCCTGTATGCGCCCTGACCGGGAATTGAACCTTAAAACTTTTTGGTGTAGGGACGACATGCCCATCAACTGAACTACCCGGCCAGGACACCACTTTTTGAAATCCCATGTTTTTATATGTTTAAAATTGATCTTGCCAGTAATATTTACTATCCAGGTAGCTATTAATACTAATTACTCTTCAGAAAAGATAATTAGATATTTGATAACAAACTATAATAATTTCATGTTAGCAGTGTAGGGACATACATGTATATGAAACTGCCTGGAAGGTAGGAGTACATACATCAGAATGCTAGTAGTGTGTTTGGAGGGGTGGTGGGATTACGAGTAAATTTCATTTTCTTTTTTATTTAAAAAATAAAAGCAATCTCCCACCCAATTTGTGGTGAGCATTCTAATGGGTATTCATGCTAAGAAATTAGACGTTTAATATGGATTGAAACTTTGTGCAGCTGGGATTCCATAAAGAAAATGGAAAAACAGAAAACAAACAAAAGAACTGCCTGGCTCAGCCTCGCCAACCCACAGAGCTCTGAGAAATGATAAACTGTCGTCAGGCACTGAGTCTGAGAGGTTCGTTATGCAGCATCGGACAAGGGGAACACCCTGCTGTTCTCCACCTCACACGCCCCACACCAGCCAACTGGCTTTCTTCCCGCCCCCGGACCACACCAAGCTTATTCCCGCCTCAGAGGCTCTGCCGTCCGCGTCTCCACCATGAAGAACTTCCTTTTCCTCCATCTCTTTGCATGGCTGGCTCCTCATCCTTCAGATCTGTTACAGATCAAATGTTTGCGTCCCCCCTAAACTCTTACGTTGGAGCCCCAATCCCCCGTGTGTTAGCATTAGGAGGTGGGGCCTTTGGGAGGAGGTTAGCTTTAGATGAGGTCATGAGGGTGGAGTCCTCGTGATGGGAATTGTGTCCTTATAACAGACCAGAGAGCTCGTTCTCTCTTCGACGTGTTTGGATACGGCAAGAAGGCAGTGCCTGCAAACCAAGAGGTCCTCACCAGAACCCTCCCTACCATGCCGGCACTTTGATCTTAGAATTCCCAGCCTCCAGCACTGTGAGAAATAAGAGTCTGTTGTTTAAGATTCCCAGCCGCCCGTGGTATTTTGTTAGCACAGCCCAAGCTGACAAAGGCAAGGTCTTAGCCTTGCCAATCACACATCATCTGTTTGCCTTACATAAAAGGATTCACTGTAGTAAAAGGCAGAAAACTGTACTTGAACAATTAAAATTAAAAAAATAAAAAGGATTCACTGTCTCCCCCATTAGACTCACCTCCATCCGGGCAAGGGCCTTAAATACCTTATTCCTGCCTGTATGCCCAGCATCCAGAGCAGCCTGATGCTCGGGAGGTGCTTCCTATACACGTGTGGAAGGCAGGCAGCTGCCCAGGTGGCCCTAACTCTCTCAAACTGCCTCCAGCTACCCCATCTTCTCCGTTAGTCTCCCTTTCCTAAAGATTGGGCTGTAGGGCACAAGCTTCCCCAAGCCCTCACGCAACTCCTGCCACTCAGTGAGTCCCAAAAAGAGGTGGGGTAATACAAAGGTGTTTCGGCAGCATCCCTTGACTGAAGCCTCCCGGCAGTGCTGTCCCTCCTTTTCCCGCCAGGATTGTGTGCTTTTTCTGGCTTTCTGGAATTTGCTTTTGGAGCTGCTTTTAGAGTTGGTGTCATGTTTTCTTTTTTCCTGGCACTTGTGATAAGGGGCCAATCTCTATCCACTCAGGGCAGGTCTGCCTTCTGGCAATAGCTCCGGGTCACTGAGCTAAATGGGGAGAACCAAGGAGGTGGTTAAATGGGACTGCCCTGTTCAGAATCAACAATGAGGAGGGTTAGAATCTACCAGGGCTGAGTATCCTCAGTAAGTCATGGACTAGCTCTAAAGGCAAGTCCCAAATAGGAACTGGCAGCTGTTAAAGGCATAGCTGTTTTCTGCTCAGTGATTAAGTAGCTGGGTGCTCTGAAGTCAGGCTGCCTGGGTTCGAATCCCAGACTGCCACCTCAGGCTGTGTGATCTTGGGCAAGTGACTTCACTCCTCTCTTCCTCAATTTCCCTACCTGTAAAGCACACGATAATAACACCTGTCCCTGCAAACTTGTGGAAGGATTAAATGAGTTATTACCTTAAAAGACAGCACAGTGTATGGCATATAGTAGGCATTAAATATAGATCTTATTATCTACTAAAGGTGTATATACAGGCCCCAGCTGTCCATTCAATATCTGCATTACTTTAGGCAAGTTATTTAACCTCATTGAGCTCACTGTTGGCACCTGTCAAATAAATTGACAATATCCACTTCATGACATTTCTCAAAGGCTTGAATGAAATAAAGCTTGTGAATAACAGTAATAGCTAACACAGGCTAGACCCCTACAAGGTGCCACATGCTTCATATACCAGAAGGCAGATACCATGGTACCCCATTAAACCAAGGAGGAAACTCAGGCCAGGTAGCTAGAGTGGTTTGCTCAGTCACCAGAGAAAGAGGCAGGATTGGCTGGAGCTCAGGCCTGTTTTATCCTGAGCTTGTGCTTATTTCTCCACTCAGTCTATCCTTGGCCTGCTAATGCAAAGTGCTATGACCACACATAAATTCATAAGCTCCTTACAGCTAACCCAAATCTGACTTCTAAGCCCACATTCTTTCTTGCCACCTCTAGCATTAAGGGCAGGTGCACTGTGTTAGTTATCATCATTATAACCGGACAGTAGAAGGCTGGGGCTGGATCTTTCTCATTTTTATGTACCACCTCTGGCCTTTGGGTGCTTTGTCTACTACATGGCAGATGTTCTATAAATATTTCACAATCTGTGTCTATGCCCTGCTAACCTATTTTTTTTTTAAATAGGGCTGATGGGAGTGCAACTACTAAGGCACATCCAATTACCATCAGGATGACATCATTTCTCAGCCTGCACCTAAAGCTGTTCTTCTCTAGAAGCTGCTTCCAATTTTCACCATGTTAAGAGGAAGGTAACAGGGGAGTGATTCTCATATCTAGAGGAGGAAATCGACACTCATGTGACTGCACAATATTCTTTTTATAACATCCTGTATCGACTGATAAATTCTTGCTCAACCTCGTGGCAGGTCAATGTCCCACTGTGTCAGACGCTGAGGTGGGAACAGATCACACAGGATTCCAAGTTCAACAGACAGAACAGTCGCACCTTTGGTCTCATATATCAGGGTGTGGTAGATGGGGAAAGGGTCAGGAAGGTGCTGAATGCCCATGGGCCCCATACCCCTCTCTAAACCCAGCAATGCTGCTCCCTCCAAGTACCTCTGGATCCACTGGTCTTTGTAGGAGGAGCTGAAGGAAATGCCTGCGAAGAGCTCAGACTTGTTGAAACTCACATGAAACTGATCCCAAAATGGGCCAAAAGGGTTTCCTTCCTGCGGAAAGAGAGTGGTCAAAGGCTTACTGAGGGAGAAGGAAAGCCAACTCATGGGGCCAAGGGACTGTGAGTGGGGGACCCTGGTGATTTGACTCAGGCTCACAGGATGACCCAGTAGGGATAGGAATGACACTTTGTAATTCTTTGTCTGGGGCCTGAGGAAGGCAATTCCACCACCAGCCTGGCTTCTAGCAGACGTTCACCAGTGTATGAAGGAGACTCTCACTCTCATGTCGTATCCCAATGACCCCGGCATTAACTTGGGTCTGGGTAAGGAGTGTATTTTGGATATGGGGCCATGAATTAGAGAGCTTCAAGAGCCCTTCAAGACTAGATAATCCAATACCATTACTTTCAATATGGAAATTAGGGCCAGATGGAGTAAGACACTTGCCAAGCGCACACAGCAAGCGAGAGCACTGTTTGGGCCGTAAGCCGTCTCTCTTCTCACATTGCATGGCTCCTCCCACCACCCTCCCTGGACTTGAGCTTAAGCACTGAAAGATGTATTGATGACTATTGTACTCCCAAAGTGCCAGAAATTTACAAATTTACAAACGTGTACTGATAAATACAACAGCTTCTCATTTGTCTGCTAAGGCAGGAAAGTATACAAGTTAGGAGAGTGGACGATGGAGTCAAATTACGTAGGATTGAATCGTGGCTCCACCACGTGTTTGCTATGAGACCTTGGGCAAAATACTGAACCTCTTTCTGTTGCACTCAGTGGCCTCTATAAAATGGGGATTTCTAAAAAAGATTTTACTTACTTATTTTTAGAGAGAGGAGAGGCAGGGAGAAAGGGAGGGAGAGAAGCATCAGTGTGTGGTTGCCTCTCACACGCCCTCAACTGGGTACCTATCCCACAACCCTGGCATGTGCCCTGACTGGGAATCGAACTGGCAACCCTTTGGTTCACAGGCCAACACTCAATCCACTGAGCCACACCAGCCAGGGCAACTGGGATGTTGATTATCCTTTCCTCACAGAGCATCTGAAGATTAAGTGAGTTAATATGTGTAAAGCTCTTAGCATGGCACAGCATGTAGTAAGTGCTACGTGAGCATTACCTGTCATTCCTGATGTGGCACTTTACAGTTTAGAAGCACTCTTACACCCTGGCCCTCCTAATACTTTATGACTGAGACAGGGCAAGGACTGGCATCGTTATTTTGTAGGTGGAAATAAAGGCTCAGGGAAAGCAAAGTCCTCTACCCAAAGTGATAGCACTGACAAATGCCAGAAATGGGACTTAAATCTCTTTCAACTTTACACCCTTCTGGTGCCTTCCCCAACATCGTGCCATCATGCAGTGTCTCAGGGACCCAGACACTGTGGAACAGGCAGAAAGAGCACCCCAGGCCCAAAGGACTCGCCTTCATTGGGCATGTCTTCTTGTCAGGGCTTCTCTGGGCCGCCACTTCAAAGCAGTATGCGACCCGCTTCTCAGGGGGCCAATGGGTGGGTGCCAGCTTCTCCATGAAGTCCTCCAGGCTGATGACCCTATGGTAGGCTTGGAGGGGCTCCAGCTTGAAGTACTTCTGGTAGGACACATGGATCTATGAAAAAAGGCGGGGAAGGAAGGGCAGGGGTTTCTCCTCAGTATCCTAGGAGCTGTCTCATAGACATTTATTAAAACCATACACTCCAAGACCCAGAGAGCCCGGACTATGTGCCAATGAAAATCTTTTGGCGAAAGACAACAAATTAGGACAGAGGCAGAGTAGCATAAGGTATCTGCAAAATAAAGAACAAAGAGTAATTTCCCTCGGGTTAGAAAATGCCTTACTGATCTATAAGGAAAAAGACAAATGATGTAAGGGAAAATATGGGCACAGGATAGGAGTGAACAATTCACAGCAAAGAAAACCCAAATAGCTGATACACAAAAGATGTGCAACTTCATTAGTAATTAGGAAAACACGAATTACAATGACGAGGCATCGCTTCTCACTAACAAAAATTTAAAAGCTCAGTTCTAATTGTTGGAAGGGATGTGGGAAACGGGCATTTTCACACCTAGCTGGAGTAAAAGTGTACCTTCTGGAACAAACACTTTGGAATGTAATCTTGCAGCATCTAATAGAGTTTGCAATGCTCCTTCCACCACCTTTACGCATTTGCCCTAGAGAAGTTCTTGCACTTCGCAGCAGGAAATGGCCACAAGGACTCTAAAATATAGAAGAGAACTTGGAAGGAGTCACAACAAGGGCTATGATATCCCTGATAGTGGTTGCCTCTGTGGGTTGAGAGAAAGATTAAGACTAGCCTCAGGAGCCAAGAGAGATTTTATCTTTTAACAACTTTATCTGTAGCAAACTGTTAATGATTATCACCTCTAGTAATGGGTACACAGATGGTGATTGTATTAATCTCCTTATTTTTCTAGATTAACAAGAATTTCTTAGAACACCGTGGAATAAAATTTAGACTTTATCCTACAGAACAAGGTTCCCAAGCATGTTCCACTGGGTAAAGGGTTCTGCGATAAAAAGACTCCAGAGTTAAATAGGCTTGAAAAATTTTGTGTTAAGATGGTGTCTTTTCTACAGGACTTCTCAGGGCCTTTAATATGCTAATATGCATTCTGAATCCCCGATCTGAGGGGGGGATGGGAAACTGAGAATTTCCCAAAATGATTTAACCACTGCACACTTCTTATATAAGTCACTGGTGTTCTGAAGAACAGATTTTGGGAAACTATTAGCAACAAGGTCTTGTTGAAGGATTTTATGCAGAAACAATACGAGATTATCTTTTTTAAAAGATCACTCTGGTGTTGGAGGAGAGAATGTATTGAAGGTGAGACTAGAAGGGGGAAATAAGAGACTATTGCAATAGTCCTTTTATTTGTTCAAGTGTTCATTCAACATGTATTTTTTTAAATTTTTAAAAAGATTTTATTTATTTATTTTTAGAGAGGGAAGGGAGGGAGATACAGAGAGAGAGAGAAACATCAATGTGCGGTTGCTGGGGGTCATGGCCTGCAACCCAGGCATGTGCCCTGACTGGGAATTGAACCTCTGACACTTTGGTTTGCAGCCTGCGCTCAGTCCACTGAACTACGCCAGCCAGGGCTATTTTTTAAACTTTTTAAAATGTATATATTTTAGAGAGAAGGGAAGGGAGAGAGAAACAGAAAGAGAGAAACATCAATGTAGGAGAGAAACACTGATCAGTTGCCTCTCATATGCACCCCAGTCGGGACCAAACCCACACCGCAGGCACGTGCCCTGACCAGAAATGGAGCTGGTGACCTTTTGCTTTGCGGGACCATGCCCAGCCAACTGAGCCACAGCAGTAAGGGGTTAACATGTATTTTTGAGCATTGCTGGTAAGTCCAAGTAAAGATGGAGAGGCATGGAAATGATAGAAGATGCAAAAGAAGCTGAGGTAGTGAATAAAGGGAGGCATTTAAGATGCCTTGTAGATTCCTGGCTTGGTATCCACGTGAATGAAGGTATGGAATATAGGAGGTAAGACAAGTTTAAGGGGACGGATGCCAAACTCCAGCTTTGAGAATTTGAGATCTCTGTGGCACATCCGAGTAGACTCCAAGAGCATAGAAGTTAGAAACAGAGGCCTATGGTCAGAGGCAAGTCTGGGCCACAGATATTTGAGAGGTTATGTGGAGAACAGTGAAAGCCACAAGAGTCAACAGAAATTTATAGCAAAGCAATAATAATAATAGCAACTAATATTGCTCTGGCCGGGTAGCTTAGTTGGTTAGAGCGTCATCCTGATACGCCAAGGTTGCAGCCCTGGTCGGGGCACATACAAGCAGAAATCAATGAATGCATAAATAAGCGGAATAACAAATGGATATTTCTCACTCTCTCTCCAAAATTAAAATTAGCAAAATGAGTTGTTATTAAAAAATAGCAACTAATATTATTGAGTGCTGACTTAACACCAGGTGCTGTGCTCATCAGTGAGGACTTGCTCATCTAATTCGATGAGGAATACAACCATCTCCAGTTTACTTATGAAGAAACCCAGGTGACAGAATCTAGATAACTCACCTGAGGTCACACAGTTAATAAAGAAACATAAAGAGAAGACACACCAACATTTAAACAGTAGGTAAAGACAGAGCAGTCTCCAGTACAGTGCAAAGAGGAAACTGTTGAAAGGTCAGGACTGAGGCAGGAATAGGCTGTGTCTGGGAACCCAGGAGATTAGGGAATCTCAGGAAAAAGAGAGGCGCCACCAGATTAGTTGAGAAAAAGACTGAAATGACCCCTGGATCTGGTAACTGTGAGGTTCCTGATGACCTGTGTGAGAATGGTCCCAGTAGGGAGTCTAACTGGGGTGGGTTAAGTAACCTGTAGAAGGCATGGAGTAAAGACTCCAAAAGACTTGGCTGAGAAGGTAAGGTGAGAAAAAGCAAGTCACAGGGAGATGAATGGGCAATGTCTAAATTATAACAGTGAGTGGAAAAAAATTAGAACATTGATGGCTCCTGGTTACTGGGGACTTCTTGTGTCCTAAGCACTTTTCGTTGATGAGCTCAGTTGATTCTAGAAAGAGACATACATCATTCAAAGCGTGCCATAATCACTAACTCATGGTGAGAGATAGCTACCATGATTATCAGTCTGTTTTAAAGATGAGGAAACCAAGACACAAAGAAATCGAGTACTATACCCAGGCTATCCAGCTAGTAAGTGGCCAAGCCAGGCTTTGATCTCATGTACCCTGGCTTTTAACTTTTGTTAAAAACTCTCTGGCCCTCGATGGTGTGGCTCAGTGAACTAAGTGTCAGCCTGCAAACTGAAGGATCACCAGTTTGATCCTCAGGGCACATGGCTGAGTTGCTGGCTAGCTCCCCAGTCTGGGGCGTGTGAGAGGCAACCAATCCATGTTTCCCTCCCTTTCTTTCTCCCTCCTTTACCTTCTCTCTAAAAGTAAATAAATAAAATCTTAAAAAAAAACCCACAACAAAACCCTCTCTAAATATAGGCATGCAAAGGAAAAAATAATTTCTATGCAGAGAAAAGACTATAAAAGTTAAATACAATGTTTTATAAATACTAAGTATAATTTTTAAGGTTTACTGAAAACTTTTTAAAAATATATTTTATTTATTTTTAGAGAGAGGGGAAGGGAGGGAGACAGGGAGAGAAACATCGATGTGTGATGTGTGAGAGAAAAAAACAGCAATCAGTTGCATGTCCCCTAACCAGGGACCTGGCTCACAATCCAGGCATGTGCCTTAATCAGGAATTAAACCGGTGACCTTTTGGTTTGTGAGATGACACCCAATCCACTGAGCCACACAGATCAGGGCTTACTAAAAAAAAAATTTGTAAGATTGTATTTATTTATTTTTTTAGAGAGAGGGGAAGGGAAAGACAAAGAGAGGGAGAGAAACATCAATGTGTGGTTGCCTCTTGTGCGTGTGCCCCCAACTGGGGACCTGGCCCACAACCCAGGCATGTGCCCTGACTGGGAATCGAACTGGCGACCCTTTGGTTTGCAGGCCAGCGCTCAATTCACTGAGCCACATCAGCCAGGGTTTATTGAAAACTTTTAAAGTCAACTCATTAAATATTAATTCAGTCACTACTGCCAGGCCGCCACAGATATAGTGTGGACAAAGACAGACAGAGGACCAGTGGAAGACACAAAGAATAAGCAAGGAATTGGAGGATGCTGAGCATCACTGTGCTCTGGGAGTCCCTTGATGGGATGAGAGGTGGTGCTGGAGCTTGGGTTGGTGGCCTTGGACACATTTAACTAACCTGTGATTCAGTCTATCTTTCAAAACTGATAATAGTTTTACCCTTTGATCAATGGGATGCACAGAGGGTAAGATCAAGCAGGGTTGAAGAATGGGGCTTTAGGTTACGGTCACAGGTTCTAGAGTCAGACAGCACGCACTAGAACTCCAGTTCTGCTACGCATAAGCTGTGTGACCTAGGAAAAATTACCTATCCTCTCTAAATCAGTTTCCTCATTGGGATATGATGGGGGGAAAAGAACAAGTCCTCATGCAGTGCTCAGAACAGTACCTGGCAGACAACCAGCGCAGGATAAACATTAGTTATTTTATTCTGGGTGGGGTAGGGGCAAGCACAGAGGGGTGGAAGGCAAAGCCCAGAGGACTTGGGGTTAAGAAACAAAGGTGAACGAGATTGGAGAAGAGTGGACAAAGGGCCAACGTCAGCAGGGGATACTCACATTGGTAAAGGGAGGCTTGTGATGCTGGTACTCAATCCAAGGGGGTACAGCCAGGGTGCGGTTCAACAGCTTTGCAAATGCCAGCGAGCCCAAGAAGTGATCAGCCTGGTTCCCAAAGCGACCTGGATGGTATATTGTAAGAGAGGTGAGGCCTGGGGCACTGAGGGCATGGAGAATGCGGGCTCATAAATGCAGAGCCAGGGTTGGGAAGAGCCAGGGGAGCTGGTAGTGTGGGATCAAGTCTAGACTCCTGCATCTAACTGTCAAAACCCTTCAGGCCCTGTCGCTTCTGCCTCAGCCACTCCAGGTTCCCCATTATTTCCTAAACATTCTCTACATTTCTAGTCTACACATGCTTACCCCAAGCCTTTGCTTCTTTTTAAATCTTCACCTGATTTTTTCATTGCTTTTAGAGAGAGGGGGGGGGAGAGACACAAACATCAATTTGAGAGAGAAGCACCGATTGGTTGCCTCCAACACATGCCCAAACCAGGGACTACATATGCCTAGACCGCCGATCGAACCTGCAACCCATGTATGTAACCTGACCAGGAATCGAACCTGAATCTTTGGTTATGGGATGATGCTTCAACCAACTGAGCCACATTAGCCAGGGCCCAAGCCTTTGCTTTTTGATGTTCCTTCCAGGAGTGCCTTTCCACTTCTCTCTCTACTCACCTGCACAAGAAAAGGCAACTCCGATGCCTCATTCATTGGGATCTTTTCAACAACCTGCTGCCACTACTCAGTCCCCTTCTCCGCTTCCCATCTGGGATTTGAGTTAGTATTGGTTCTTCACTAATCCTATAATGTCCTTTCCCACTTCCTGGCCTTTGTACTTGGCTGTGTCCTCAGGCTGTGAATGCCTCAGGGCAAGAACCTTGTCTGATTCTCTTGGTTATCCCTAGCATGGCCTCCATTCACTCATCCCACAAATATTATTTTTGGGATAATCTGGGGAGAAGACACAAAGTGCCAGGCTCTGTTAGATACTGGAATAGAGGAGTGAGCAAGAAGGATAAGGTCTCTGCCTTTAAGGCACTCAAATTAAACATGTAAATATACAGTGACAAATTTTGATAATTTCAAGAATGAAATGAAAAAAGTTTGGTAATGGAGAATAAAGACGTTATTTGGGTTGAGGTCAGTGGAGTCCTTTCTGGCGACATTTAAGCTGCGCCTTGAGGATGGGAAGGAGTTGGTGTGGCAGAAGTGAAGAGGGTGTTTCAGGCAGAGGGAAAAGTACAGGCTTCAGGATCTGAGTATGTGCAAAGAACAGAAAGGGGCTAAGTGTGGAGCTGCAGGATCTGGGAAAGAAGGGTGTGGTGAAGATGGGCAGAGGTCCAAATCATCATGGTTAGGCGTCTGGAGGATTTAAAGAAATGCATGATTTTTACAATGATGACCCACCACCCCATTTAAACTGCACCCCTCAGTGGGCCATTAGATTCTCCCTCACCTTCTTCTACTTTATTTTCTCGTAAGTAATAATATGTAATATTTAACGTTTATGCTTCTCTTTTATTGGCTGTCTTTCCCAACTAAAATGGAAGCTCTACAAGGCCATGGAGTTTTCTGTATTATTACTGCGGAATCCCTAGGGCAGCGCACAGGGCTGGGCACAGAGTAAGCGACCTCTAAACATTTTTCTAATGAATGAAAGACTCGCCCAAATTGAGCGTTGGCTCCGTAACATAAAGTCCTGCCCCACTAACTCCATTTACTGGGCTCCGGAATAGCTTAGACCTTGCGCAAGACATGTAACCTCTCGCGGCCTGTTTTCTCATCTGCTGCCAAATGGAAGGTTGGACGCTGAGGCCTCTCATTGTTCACGACAGGGTTCTGTCGTGAACCTGTCAAGGTGTCTCTGGGCACCTCAGAGGAGTGGCTTCGCCTCTCTGGGCCTCAGTTTCCTCATTTGAGCAGAGGGCTCGGGAGGCCTTACCCATGCATGGGCAGTAGAGCAGGTAACCGGCCGGATCCCAGGAGCCCGCGGGCAACCCGGGGAACGGCAGTAGCAGCAGCAGGAGAAATGCACACAGCGGCAAGGGCGGCCATGCCCACGCGGCGGCGCCCATGTCGGCTCCGAAGCCAGAGCGCGCCGCGCCGCGGAGAGGGAGAGGAAAGGAGGGGCGTGAGCGTCCGCCCCGCTCCCGACGGCCCCGCGCACCGCCCGCGCACCGCCCCGGCCTCTCTAGCCGGCGGGCGGGCGGGACCATAGAGTTCACGGCACCGCCCCCTCCACGGCCCGAGCGCTCGCTCGCGCGGCTCCCACAATGCACCGTACAATGGCCCGACCGCCGCCACTACCGGGGCCTGAACGGGCCTGGCGGAGCCCGAGCGCGGTGAGTGCCGGCGAGGGCCCCGGGGGACGGCGGGGAGCGGGGCGGGAGGCCGTCTCGCTGCGCGCCCGCGCGCCCGACACCCGGAGCGGCGGAGCCCTTCTTCTCCGGCCCCTCAGCGCGGTCGTCCACACCCCCGACCGAGGCCCCCTCTGCGTCAGCCCGGGCCCAGATAGGCCCCAGGGTGACGAAAACCCTCCCCGGAGCCAATACCTGGGGCCTGGGGGACGCTAAGAAACTTCACTGCCCACCCCTCCCCTCCGAGACCTGTAGAGGCAGCCCTAAGGGTCCTCTATCCTCCGACCCCGAGGGTCTCTGGAGACCCAGATAAGCTGCACCTGCTCACTCCCCTCAGACACGCCTACCCAGACCCACAGAGCCCCCTTCTCAGCTCCAAATAGCCCGCTCTTTACCCTCCTTCATATTCTGCAGCCTCACAATCCTTTTTTAAGGCTTCCCTCAAATACCTGGCTCTGGAAAATCCAGATGTTCCCTCCTCAGTGGCTGTACTCCCTAACCTTAGGTATAGTCCATCCGGATACCCATTTCCAGACTCTTAAAATTCGGGGACGACACTTGTGGCTGTCCGGAACCTTTCAGTCCCTATAATCCCTCCCAATCTCTCTCTCTCTCTCTTTTTTTTTTTTTCTTTTGGTGGTGGGGGGGAGTCCCTTAGAGATCCGTTAGCTTGCTCATGAGCCCTTCCCATACTTGCCTTTTCTTCCTAACCCTGAGATCTCCAGACCATCCCTGAATTCGTTCCTTCCCCGGCAGCCGTCCACTCCCATCTCTCCCGGCTTCAGGGGAGTGTAACCTTTCCCACCACACAGTGGGGTGGTCTAGAAGTTGCTGAGGAACCAGGCTGTTCCCTGCAAATCCAGACCCTCACTCTGGCCCCAGCTTGGCGGGGGGGAAAGGGAGTTACTGGGGCTTTCACCTGCCTGTGTGGCTTGTCTCCCGGTTTGGGTGTTTTCCCATCTGTCAGTTTAGCGCTGTGATGGAGACTGGCCTTGGAATTCTAATCTGCCCCCCCCCGCCCATGCGAGGCCACTAGATTGGGGCAGAGGTGGGGGTGGGTTGGGGTGGGTATCTATCAGGTTTCCTCTTCATGGAAATAGGGCTCTAGTGAGGTGCAGCCCTTTTCTCCAGGCCTCCTCTGGAGTGGGAAGCAGCGGGAACGAGAGGAAATAGCGAATCAAAGGGACTCCAGAGAGGGCCCATCTAAACTGACAGAAGTAGCAGCCCAAGAGTAAATCCAGCTCCTGTTAGTCTAGTTTGATGTCTCTTGGAATGATGCAAGTTACCGAGACTGCAGCCTCTCTGTAATTTAATTCTCCTACCACTCGGAAGTGTGTGTGAGAGAGTGGGTGCACGGGCGGGGGTGGAGGGGGCAACTATTCTCATTCTTCTCACTGTTTTCCATCCAGTCAGTGTGTCTTTTGGATTTGTTTCTGGTGCGCAAGCCAGGACCTGGCTTTTTTCTTTAAATCTATTTATAATTTCCCAGTTGCTATTTTGGGTTCTGCTTAAGGGAAGAGTCTGTCCACCCCAAGGAGCGGGTTCCAGGGTGCAGAGTGTGTTTCCTCTTCGGCAGGTGTTGAATTAAGTTCTTCAGATCCCCAAGTAGCTCTTAGGCAGGGGGGATAAAAGCTATTTTAGGGTAGTCACTGAAGTGGAGCTGTTAATCCTCTGTGGGTCTCCGTAGTTAAGAACACTTAGAGATTAACCCTTTGCTTCCTGCAGAAGGGCTAGTTCTCAACAGTGTTTTGAGAGTGTTCTGAGAGTGTGGCAGCAGAAGGTGGGAACATGCAACTCAATACAAAGGCAAATAGCTGCCTTTTGTTGGGTATTTACAGCAAGCTGAGCCCTATGCTGAGCTCTTTGCATACCTGACTAACATGATCCTCACAACAAGCCAGTGAGGTAAGTATTTTTAGCTTTACAGATGAGGAAACAGGCTAATAATGGAGAAAGAACGCAGTTTCTATAGAGATGATGTAACACCATAAAAACTAGTTGCATCAGAAGGCAGCAGGAATTATGGCTCACAGTAGAGGACAGCCAGAGTAGGGAGCAATTTGTCTCCTTTCATCTGCCAAAGATGGTGGTCCAGAGTTTTTAGCAAGCATTGTATTTGGGGTATGAGACTTAGTAACAGAAGCTTCCTAAAGTGAGAGAACTCTGACTCAGGATGTAGTACTATAGGAAGGCAAAGACTGGTGAGAGGGGATGTGTGAGGGTTAATTGTGAGGGGAAAAGGGGAAGGTTGCCTTCTGGGGAGATGTTGGGAAGGGAAGGAAGCTGAGGTCTGAAAAGTAACATTAAAGGGTGGGGGCTGGGGGGGAAGTGCTTCTCAGGCCCCATGTGGAAAAGTGGAAGACACAATTTAGATGGCAGAGGTGACACTGCATGTAGTCACACATTTTCTGTATCAGATGCTCTCAAAGAGTATTATTTCACATAATCCTCCATGGGACTATTATAGGTAAGGACAATAAATCTCTTATTTTATTGTATTTGAGTTTTTGTAAGCGTTTATCTGAGCCAAACTGAGGACAGTGTTGGGAAGCAAGATCTCAAATGCTCCCAGTAAACCTCTCATTGATGAAACAGGGGCTCAGAGAAACAAAATAACCTGCCCATGGCTTCAGAGCCAGTAAGTGGCAGCTCTCTTGAAAGCAAGTCCAAGGTTCTTTCCCCACTACCTCCCTTTTTAGGTCAGGTGTCAGAAGGAATCTTAGGATGAAAATGCACCGAGTTACTGGGAAAATACACCAGTAACTGGGAGGGATTGATTGTGTTTGTTTTACAGGAACAGGTTCTGTCAGCTTCTCTGTAGTTAAGGTTAGTAGTAAGACCAGAAGAGCAGCTTTAAAAGAGAAGCAGAATTCTTTGACAGTTTCGGTGAGGAAGAAGTCTGAAGGAATAGGCCTGATAATGTGAGAGAAGCCTAGCGATCTTTCTGGATGAGAGGAGTTTGCAGACAAAGGACAGAAGGAGAGATACTAGATTCCCAGAAGTGTTCCTAAGGTAACAATAGCAGCTTTGGTTGTCCAGTAGCCTTTCTGTGACTGTGGGTAAGGACTTCCGCGGTGCCTTTTTAAAAAGCGTAGAGGGAATAGGATCTGGGTGTTGGCTGTTTTCTTTTTAAAGCCATAGCCCATTAAATGCAGATCAAGGCAAGCACATGGCTGCTGCCTTCCTCCTTTGGTTCTGAGTACAGCCTCGTGAGTGCTTCTTAGCCACCGCCAGCCTGTTTCCTAGAAGCCCATTACTCACTCTTTCAGTAGCAGCACACTGAACTACAGTGTCTTGTTTGTGCTTGTTCAGGAGAACAGATGAGGTGGACGTGTGGGAGGCGGGGGATGTACTGTTCTCTTTCTGAGTTTGTGCGGAATTTCCAGGGCTAGGCTCCCCTCTCATATTAGCCAGAGATGGAGCTTGCTCCCCTCTGGCTGCCTGCCATTCCCAGCTTTCCAGAAGCTGAGGTGCATGGTTTCAGATTATCAAGAGGGAGCAGAATTTGACTTTGAAGGTAGGGGAAATCCCCTTCAAACTTGTGCTTGCTATCTACCCAATTCCAAGGTTCGTGGTAATCGCTGGTATTATAAACAGGTAATTCTACCTCTGTGAAGGAGGATACTTAATGAAAGCCAGACATCAGAGGCCTTTGAGGTCTATAGTGAAGCAGGTAAATATGCCTCAACGGGAAGGCTCAAGTGGGACTAGTTCTACGCCTCATCAGCACGTGACTTAGGTAAAACGTAGTCACCTTTGTGCAGATCTTTCTAGGCAAATCTCCACTCGTGATGGGGAAATGTTTATTATATTACATTGCAATGTTTCCTCAACAAGTGGAATGGTTCCTGAACAGGGCGTAGCTCATGTTAATGATGAGCAAAGCTCTCTAGGGTATGAACCCGCTGATCCTATCATCTCGTTCACTGCCAGTCTGTTGGATGAATGGTCACTGTAAGCAGCAGGTACTAACCAGCTGAGCAAGCATTCTGTGGCCCACAGCTAGTCATTGTGGTTAGAGCCCTCCCCAGATTCTTGGGGACAGTTCCCAGATATCCCCTTTGCTCCCTTCACCTGGAAAACTCTCATGACCATCTTTTGGCATGACCTCTTCAACAGGAGTCCCTGCTGTAGCAAGTTGCATTGCAATAGGTAATCTGTGATGAGTTTGTGAATGTGGGTCTGTCATCCCACTTTTGAGAGTCAGTTTGGTAACTCCCATCCTCTTCCACTGAGTTGCTGTCTGTAAAGAAATGTCACCTTGCTCCAGCCACCGCCTTCCTCTCCGCTTCTACTCAACAAAAGAAAGGACCAGATGTCAGGATAATAGCTCCACACTTTAGAAGTGCTATAAACCCAGTTTAAACCAGAACAACTTTTTTTTTTAAGATTTTGTTTATTTTTAGAGAGGGGGGAAGGGAGGGAGAGAGGGAGAGAAACATCAATGTGTGGTTGCCTCTTGCGTGCCCCCTACTGGGGACCTGGCTGGCAACCCAGGCATGTGCCCTGACTAGGAATCGAACTGACGACCCTTTGGTTTGTAGCCCAGCACTCAACCCACTGAGCCATACCAGCCAGGGCTAAACCAGAACTACTTGAGCATAAGTTAAGCCTATGAGAATCAACTTATATCAATGACTAATATACTCATCTAAAAGAAAGTCAAGGGTCCTTTTCTAGATGCTGGGTGTATGGAGATGAAAGAGATATGACCTGAGCCCTCAAAGAATCAGAGTTCAGTGGAAGAGACTAAGTTCTAATGCAAGTGCGTGGTTACCTGCTTGTAATGGAGAAATGCACGCGCGCTGTGAATAGCTGTAGGAGGGGCCACTCATCAGCTTAGGGTATTGGACAGGCTTTGCTAAAGAAGCAGAGTCTGGACCTGAGACCAAGAGACTCAGATGGTGGAGGGCAGGGTGGGACCAGAACTGGTTCGGGGGAAATGCTTAGTGTGCTCTTGCTTCAGGGAGAATCTCTTGATGTTGTGCCGCTAAGAAACACATCTGGCACAGGGGCTGACTTTTCAGGGTGTAAATTTGCTAACTGAATGCTTCTCCTTTTCCTCGTTTGCCTTTTGGGCATTTTATTGCTCCTTAGCACCTCCATGAGGAGTAGGATTGTGGAAAATAGTGGGTGAGGGGGAGTTAGGGTAACGAGAAGGAAGAGGAGATAGAGGAGCTGCTATCTCTAAGTTTAATGGAAAGAATCTAAAAGAAGTTAGAAGAGAAAATTTGGAGTTTAGGGCTTTTATTTACTCAGATTATCTTGTTTCCTATTAACCTAAGTGGTACTAGTAATAATGGTTACCACTAAGCATTTACTAGAATCCTCCATATTCATGATCTCATTTGATCCTCAAAGCATTTTTATGATTTAGCTTATTTTGTACATGAGGAAGCATCTCAGAGAAGTCATTGGAAGGGCTGGGGTTGAAATGGGGCTCTATTTGCCTCCAGTCTCTGCTTCTGTTATATTGGACTCCCTAACACCAGGTGTTCTGATGTTTCAGGTGAAGAGATTGTTTTCTGAAGGCTGCGTTGGAGGCTGTGACAGAGCAGAGAGCCTGTGTGGAGCCGATGGGGAGGCTTTCTGAGTAACATGGCCCTTCGCCATTAGCCTTGCCATGACCACATTTTTCACCAGCGTCCCCCCCTGGATTCAAGATGCAAAGCAGGAGGAGGAAGTGGGCTGGAAACTAGTTCCCAGACCTCGGGGCCGGGAGGTGGAGAGTCAAGTGAAGTGCCAATGTGAAATCTCGGGGACACCCTTCTCAAATGGGGAGAAGCTGAGACCTCACAGCCTCCCTCATCCAGAGCAGAGACCATATAGCTGCCCTCAGCTGCACTGTGGCAAGGCCTTTGCCTCCAAGTATAAGCTGTATAGGTAGGTGACACTCCCACACCTCTTCCTGTCCTAAGGTTCCAGGAGGACAAAGCCAGAGAGACTCCACTGAGTGTGGCAGAAGAGTAGAGGTTAATTTGTCCCATAAGTATGTCCCGAATGCCATTTGGGGTCACACAGTAAAAAATAATGGTGATGGGTTTTTGTTTTTAATCCTCACCTGAGGAGGACATTTTTTCATTGCTTTTATAGAGAGAGGAAGAGGGAGAAAGAGAGAAACATTGATGAGAGAGACATTGATCAGTTGCCTTCTTATATGTGTCCCAGCTGGGGACAGAACCCACAACCTGGGTATGTGCTCTGACCAAGAATTGAACCCGTGACCTTTTGGTCTATGGGACAACACTCTAACTAAATGAGCCATGCTGGCCAGGGCAATGGTGGTGATTTTTATTCAAACACTAGAATATGATGGGTACAATATTAGATAGCCGTGAACAAACTAGATTGAACATTTGTTTTCTGTACTACTTTCCCCTCTCCTCTAAGGTAATGGCGAAAATCTTGGCTAGAAATTAAGAATCAATCTTAGAACTTCAGAAGGAAAGGGAGACACTGTGGTCCTATCTATAAATTTTAAAGTGGAGGCTCGGAGTGGGGAAGTAACTTACCCAAGGTCACATAGCTTCTTAGGTCCTGTAGTACCTCTTCTACTGAACCAGCCTGTCACTCAGATGATTGACTTCTGTGTCTATATAGAGTCCTCGGGATCCTCCGGCTCAGTGGCCTTCATGAGACTTGTAAGACCAAGAACCCGTGCTGAAGTGAAAAGGAATGTGAAAGCCCTGGTGTAACGCAGATTCGGCAGAGCAGCTTTGAAGGGAGGGTGCCTGCTTAAAGGCAGTTTTGATTTTATCCTTGCTTTTCTATCAGGGGGACACGAACTGCCTTTTACAATTGAGATAGACTGCCTGATGCAGTCTTTCATCTGTCAGACTGTGATTCATTGAGCTCCTGCTACATGCCGTGCACATGTAGCTGGGAGTGCTGGCCCTCCTTGGGTTTGCTGTCTTAATAGTGTAGACAGACAGCAAACAAATAATGTGAGCAAGATGACCAACCACAGAAAGCCTCAGTTCCTTGTCCAGAAAACAGTTTATGGGAAGGAACTAAAACAGGTAGCAGGGTGTGTGACCAGGACTGCCCTCAGGCCAGTTCTGTAGTCCTGAGGAATGCTTTGGATCTGCGGGCCTCTGTGTCTTAGGTGGACTCCATTTGCAGCTGTCCTCTTAGACCATCTTTTTGGAGAATTTTTTGTGTTTATTTGAGCCCAACTGATAAATGCTAGAGAGCATGCTCTTAGACGACCTTAGTGACAGTCTGGGTGTCAGTGAGAGGCTACAAGAAAGGTCCTAGTCGAGGAGGCAGGACCCTGACTGCACCCACAGTCAGTGTGTGACCTTAGGTGAGTTACTGAACCTCTTTGGGCTTTCGTTTCTTCACCTGCAAAATGAGGGAAGTGGACTGTGGATCACTCAGTACTTCCCTGTCACACATTACCTGCCAGTTATGCCGTAGGAGGGCAGTAGTAACCTCACAGGTGTGAGCATCAGAGTAGCATGAGAGTAATGGCATGTTTGATGCCCTTCAGCCAGAAGGGATCACAGGGTGCTGTACCAGGGACAGGGGTGGCATACCTAAGTGAACCCAGTTCTCAAGGTCAGCGTTTAGATTTAGCTTCTGCCACTCACTGACTGGTGTGTGGGACTGCTCTGTGCTTCAGCCTCTTATGGAGAACAAGATTGATGACTCAGCTCACACAGGGCCTGGCAAATGGTGGGCCCCACAGTCTTGTGGAATCAATTCTGAGTGTATTGTGGAGCTCTGGGTTGTAATCCTAGACTCTGAGCTTCTTTCCAGCCAGATGGGAGCAGGTAAACCAAGGGACACTGAGGTGCCATACCAGAAAAATTATTGGTTGTTTTTTTTTCCTAAGATTTTATATTTATTTATTTTAAGAGAGAGGGGAAGGGAGGGAGAAAGAGAGGGTGAGAAACATCATTGTGTGGTTGCCTCTCATACCCCTCCACTTGGGGACCTGGCCCACAACCCAGCCATGTGCCCTGACTGGGAGTCAAACAGGTGACCTTTTGGTTTGTAGGGCTTCACGCAGTCCACTGTACCACACCAGCCAGAGCAAACGAAAACGTTTCTTAAATGTTGCTAGTTTACATGGCAAGCAGTTTAAATGATAAAAATGAACATGCAGTGAAAAATGAATTGTTCTCACACTTGAAGTCACTGTTCTCCTTCCCAAAGGCAGCCAGGCGGAGGGTGGGGGATGAGTTTCTTAGGCGTCCTTGCTGAGATATTCAAACATGCATTCCCTTTTTATTTTCACAAGGGAGCATATTACATACCCTACACTGAACTTCCTTTTCTGACTTAGCCCCAGATCACAAAGTTTAGATATATTTCACTTTCCCTTTATTTTGTCATTTAAAATATTTGAAATACAATTTACTGAAAAGGAAATACATTTACATAATTTAAAATTTAAAAGGTACCAAAAGATATACAATGAAAGTGCTCCCATCACATCCATAAACTACATATTTTTTCTCCCCAAAGGCAACCAATGTTGTCAGTTTCTTTTATATTCTAGAAATATTTTAAGCACATACAAGCAAATTTACATGTATTTCCCGTTCTTTATATGCATAATACCAGTCTACATGCACTCTTCTGTCTCATTGCTGTTTTACACTTACTATATTTCAGGAGTTTATTCCCTGTAGGTACACAGAAAGCTGCCTTATTTTTTTTAAAGACTTGTTTATTGTGCTCACTTCAGCAGCACATATACTAAAGTTGGAACAATACAGAGAAGATTAGCATGGCCCCCGCGCAAGAATGACACGCAAATTCGTGAGGTGTTCCATATTAAGAAAAAAAAAGAAAAAAGACTATTTTAGAGAGAAGGGAAGGGAGGGACAAAGATGGAGAAAAACATTGATGGGAGAGAGAAACATCGATTGGTTGCCTCTCATACATCCCACCAGGGACCAAACTTGCAACCCAGGCATGTGCCCTGACCAGGAACCGAACTGGCAGCCTTTCGCTTTGCGGGATGACACCCAACCAGCTGAGCCACACTGGTGAGGGCTGCCTTTTTTTTTTTTTTTAAGTTGAGTCATAAAATAAGACCCTTTAAAAAAGTCGAGTTATTTTATGAATTTATTATAATTTATTTAACCAGCCTCCTGTTGGTGAACACTGAGATTATTCCTGATGTTTTGCTACGGTATACAATGCTGCAAAGAACAGCAGTACATACAGGGTGGGGCAAAGGCAGGTTTACAGTTGTGACTACACACAACAGTTTACCCCTGTATTGTTATTTATTAATTATTATATTGTTTTCCATACAAGCAACTGTGAACCTCCTTTGCTCCACCCTATATGTGATTCTGCAGGTGGGCAAGGATATCTAGAATATAGTTGGCATGGTATTCCATCCATCCCATTGCATGGCCCTACCGTAGTTTTTATACCTAGTTCCCTGTTAATGGTTACCTCAGTTGTCTGGTTAGCCCTTGGGATCTCATCTTTCTCCTCTATCTTCCATCGCTACCCCAGGCACATGGCCACCCACTCAGCCCAGAAACCACACCAGTGCATGTACTGTGATAAGATGTTTCATCGCAAGGACCATCTCCGGAACCACCTGCAGACCCATGACCCCAACAAAGAGGCTCTCCACTGTTCCGAGTGCGGTAAGAATTACAATACGAAGCTGGGCTACCGGCGTCATCTGGCCATGCATGCCGCTAGCAGCGGTGACCTCAGCTGTAAAGTGTGCCTGCAGACCTTTGAGAGTACCCAGGCACTGTTAGAGCACCTGAAGGCCCATTCACGCCGGGTAGCAGGGGGTGCCAAGGAGAAGAAGCACCCCTGTGACCACTGTGACCGGCGGTTCTATACTCGGAAGGATGTACGGCGGCACCTGGTGGTGCACACAGGCCGGAAGGACTTCCTGTGCCAGTACTGTGCCCAGCGGTTTGGCCGCAAGGACCACCTGACACGGCATGTCAAGAAGAGCCACTCACAGGAGCTGCTCAAGATTAAGACAGAGCCAGTGGACATGTTAGGCCTTCTCAGTTGCAACTCCACAGTCAGCGTGAAGGAAGAGCTGAGCCCTGTGCTGTGCATGGCCTCTCGGGACATGATGGGGGCCAAGGCCTTCCCTAGCATGTTACCCATGGGTATGTATGGCACCCACATCCCTACCATGCCCAGCGCGGGCATGCCACACTCCCTGGTGCACAACACGCTGCCCATGGGTATGAGCTACCCTCTGGAATCCTCACCTATCTCGTCTCCAGCTCAGCTTCCTCCAAAATACCAACTTGGATCTACCTCATACTTGCCCGACAAATTGCCCAAAGTGGAGGTGGATAGTTTTCTGGCGGAGCTTCCTGGAAGCCTGTCTCTCTCATCCGCTGAACCCCAGCCCGCCTCACCTCAGCCGGCGGCAGCTGCGGCCCTCCTAGATGAAGCACTGCTCACCAAGAGCCCCGCCAACCTCTCTGAGGCCCTCTGCGCTGCTAATGTGGATTTCTCCCACTTACTGGGCTTTCTTCCACTCAACCTGCCCTCGTGTAACCCACCCGGGGCCACAGGGGGCCTGGTCATGGGCTACTCCCAGGCTGAGGCACAGCCCCTGCTCACCACATTGCAAGCTCAGCCTCAAGATTCCCCAGGAGCTGGGGGACCTCTGAACTTTGGGCCTCTGCACTCCTTGCCTCCTGTCTTCACCTCTGGCCTGAGCACCACCACCCTGCCTCGTTTCCACCAGGCATTCCAATAGCCCCCAAGGAGGCCCTCAGCTCAGTCTTGGACTCTGTCAGGGAGCTTCAGTACCCATCCCATCTGCATCCCCTGTAAACGCAGCTGAGCTTTCAGAGCTGGGTTCAAACAGAAAGGATTCCAGTATCTATATGGAGCACTTGGTTTGGGGGCTCAGGCTCCAGGATCAGTTCCAGGAGGAGCCTTGATCCCCAGCCCCATGAAAAGATTGCATACTATAGGACTTCAGGTATTTTTACTTTTATTTTTTTTATCTGAATCGGGAGCCACACTTAGTCCTCTCTTTCTCCAAAGTGTCAGAACCTCCTCCTCTTTGGAGACTGGGGAGACCTGTTGGAGACAGAGAGTTTCACTTTGGATGACCTCGAGAAAAATAGCTGAAGAAGCCCGCCTTCCGGTCCCAACCTGCAGACTCCGCAGCGTCGGTCAGGCCCTGCTGCAGAGGGTCACTGGGCTCCCTCACCTGCTTCCAACAGATGGGCAGGAGAGGGGGCCTCTGCTCTCCCTCACCACCCCCACCCCTCCTTCACCAGCACCTACATGTTCAGTCAGTGTTGTCCAGCAACGGTACTGTTTACACAATCGCTTCAGACACACCATTTCACCTCTCTTGCCGAGCTGTTAGCCTTAGAATGATTGCAGTGAACATTGTTTACACACCGTGAATTCATTCCCACCAGTCCATTCCAGTTGGCACCAGCTGGAACCGTTTGGTACCTGGTGTTAACCGGAGCCCTGTTTACAAGGCGGAGTCGGGTCTCGCTGACTTCTCTTCACTTGAGGTCATATTTTTCCCCTGTGGGGAAATAAACTGACTTTGGACTGCTTCAGTCTCTGCCACCTTCCATGACCGTGTCGTCCCTGCCTTCCTCAGCAGTGTCTGCAGAAGACAGGCAAGAAGATTGGAGCAGTTTCTCACAGGTCTGCAATTCTGTTTTTCTACGAGTATATATCATGACCCCCTCATCCTACTATGAACTGGGGAGGGGGAGAAATGAAAAACATGCCCACTTCCATCTCCTCTCCCTTCCCTAATTCCCGCCCTGAACATCATGAGCTGTTATCATTAGTCTTAGGAGGGACCCGGGTTCTAGGCTGGTATGAACAGCAAAGGAGAGGGTGTGAGCCCCTCCTTTGCCTCTCCTACCTGTCCATTTTCCAGGAAGTTGTGGAATTATAGGAAGAAGAGTTTCAGAAAGTTAGGATTGGGCAGATGGATCGTTGAGTCCTAATCTGTGGGTGCATCATTGCCTCCCACACTAAACTTTTCTTACCCACAGTGTCCTCTCCTCCACTTCTCAGTTCCCTTGGACTCAGGGCCACTGTACATAGGCTTTTCTGCTCTCCATCAAAGAACTTCCACTTTCCAGTTGTGGCCTCCCTGTTTTGCCCCCAGTACTCAGCAAGGTTTCTTGCAACAAATAATTAGTTCTGACTTGTGGGGCTCTGCCAGAGACAGCACACCTCTGGCCCAGCTGAACCCCATCCTTGCTCCATTTCAGTTCCGCATGGGCACTCTTCCCATTCATGGAAGGGAGGTAGCTCAGGGACCACCAGTGTGGGACCCTTTTGAGATACCTCCACTCTGATTCAGAAACACACTTCTACCTCTTTACTGTTAACTCCTACAGATGCAGCCAGCAGTCTCTGGGCACTTCTTTCAGTGGGTGCCTCGTGCTGGCTTCTCCACTAGGATTTCAGGACAAACTACTGAGGAACTGCCTCAGCCTCCTCCCAGTCCTCCCCCTCTCATCCTTCTGTCTAGGAGTAACTTCGGTCTATTGTCAGAAACTGAGCAGGTGCGAGACCCAGGCTTCTGCTTCAGACCAGGCCAGTACTCTGTGAGGTGAAAGCCTTAAAATGTAGCTCCCTAGCTCTGGATTGGAAGCAATGTGGAGTGAAGAAGCATGTTTTTTAGGCAGGGTAGCTTGGGATACCTTTAAAAAAAAACAAAACCAGATATAAAAATGTCTGGCAAGGTGATTTGCTTCTAAAAATTAGTTTTCAGTGAGTCCCAGGGACTGATTAAGGTTTATTTTTAAAAGCGTCCACCTTGGTACGCAGCCACCTCCTGCATGCTGTGCATGTTATTGGGACTCGTATTATAGGAAATGGTATATGAGGATCCAAGCAGGACTCAGTGCTGCCATTCTCCTTGTCTGGTCTTCATCACTAGACCCAGCAATCCTTCCCCTCTCCCTGTCACCTTCCCTGCAACCCTTTGTTTACAGAGGCAAATGGGCCTCTGGCCACAGAACACAGTCTCAGGCTGATAGAGGAGACCCCTGCTTTCTGCCTTCTCTTTCCTGTCCCTTCCTCAAATCCTCTCTCCCGTTAGTGATGCTGGGAAACTCATAGGACAGGCAGCAGCTGTTTACAATCTTGTTTGTAACTGGAGCCCTGCCCCCCACCTTCCTTCCACCCTGCCCCACTGCTCTTCCTCCAGGGCCCTGACCCCCCGCAAGGAGTTTCCCTGTCACTGTGAACTTTCCTGGTGCAGAGGAGCATCAGCCTTCACCTTTTTCTTTCTTTCTTTCTTTTTTTTTTTTTGACCATAGCCACCCAGCTGTTTCTTAAACCTCCCTTTCCATAATTAAAAAGAAAAAAGAAAAAAATGCCTTATTGGCCTGGTTGTTTGAAGGATAAGAATAGCTTTATCCCACACTGAGCATCAAACCCATGTCAGTACCCTTCCTTATGGAGGCCGTGAGAGCCTGAGTCTCAGGGCATCTGCCCAGGACAGGAGCCATGGCATATGGCAGAGACCAAATAAGGAACAGGAAAAAGGGGTGCGATGGCCCCTTCCTCACCATCTCTTCTAACTTTGGTCAGCGAGGAGCTGCCCTGAATGGGGGCAGGTACCTCCCACCCCTCACAGTAGCTGGTCACCATTGAGCGCAGTCCCGAGGCCAGAGGACGGTGCCCAGCTCTGTCAGCACAAAGGACCTGTGCACATCTCAGAGGTGAGAGGTTGGGAAAGAATCACCAATGAGTTTTTTCCCCAACCTTTTACAAATGGCATTTTGTTAATGGAAATCTGGAAAGCAGGTGTGATTACTTTTTTGCTCGTAGATATTGTCCTACGTTGAAATTCTCCCACTGCCCTAAACTTTCCTCTAGTAGCCCTTTAAATTCTCCCACTCTTTTTGGTAGCTGTTTTTTTCCACTCCCCTCTCCACCTCCCTTCTTATCTAGGAGCTATTTGTAAGCACGAAAGTTTTTTAACAGTTTATATTGTACAGGATCAATATTTTGCTTTTTAACAAGGATATTTATGTAATAAACTTTGCCTTAGGCAGGTGTTGGCCAGAAAAATCCAGGTTCCTCTGGGACCCCACCCTGGCCTCTCCTGGAGCTCTGAACCTGCTGTGGAAGGAACTGGCTGTGACCTTCACCACTGGAGAGTAGGGTCTGTGGGTAGGGAAAGAGCGTTCTAGTTCTGACAGGAGAAAGGTTCACCGTGATAACCTAGTGCCTCTGTGGAGGGGTTTGGAGGAAGTGTGAAGGGGTTTGGAGGAAGTGTGGAGGAAGAATTCCAGTCCGATTTCTTCGGATGCAAGCTGACTTCCTGCACCTCTCCACCTCTGAGTATTTGGCACTAGAGCTCCTGAAACACCACTTCTCCCCCGCTCCCTCCCTCCTAGTGGTAAAGGCTTTGGAGCCGCTCTTTCAAAACGCCAGATTATTTAAAGAGAAAAATACAAGACAAAAACCTTCTAGCACTTTGTAAACACAGTGAATAACCTCTTGGAGTATTTTTGGCTTTATATAAAACAAGGTTTTTAATTGTAAAATATAAGTGCCATTAGAAAATGCACAGGGCATATCTTTGTTAAAGTAGATTTTTCAATGTTTTACAGAATTACATTTTCAAAAAAAAGTTTTTATAATGAAGTTGTTTATTAAAAACTTCTGAATGATGTGTTTGGGAGTCGTGAACCTATCTGATCGGGAAGGGCTGGAGAGAGCTTCGGGGAGGACTGGAGTCTACAAACATCCTCAGCGTCCAAAGGGATGGTTAGCGCAGGGACAGGCAGTAACAACCTACACATTGGCACCTGGAAACTTTGTACTTTGAAATAAAAGAACTAACAGGATGCCTTTGAGGTAAGTGGCATCATACTATCACTTAATCTTGGATGCAGGGATCAGAAAAACAAATCGGCTTAATGGAGTTTCATGTAACTGAAAATGCCAGATGTTGCTTTAGTCTTTAGGTTAGCGTTGGCCCAGCAATTAAATGGCTGGCGTTAGCATTCCAAGTTCTCCCTGCCCCATCTCATGCAGTTGCGACTTCATCTTCAGGGCTGACAAAGTGGCTTGTCTCTTTGTGTAGTGGAATTCTGCTATGATTCCAGAGTTGTCATTCTCACAGAGCTGACCAGAGAGAAAAGGGATCTTTATAGGCGCTCGGGAGAGAGCAGCACTTTTATTCACAGAAGCCCCAGTAAGTATCTCCTGTCTTAGTATGTCTTAATGGGGTCCTGTGCTATCCCCAAACCAGTCACTATAAGCCAGTGATGACAGGGCTGAGATGGGAAAATTGGCTTCTCAAAGGAAACTTGGGGTACTATTGGGAAGAGGAACGGATGCTGATTGTCCAAGAAACATGTCATCCACTGCCCACAATGCCCAGATGGTAAGTGGTGAGCTAGGCCCTGACCTTGCCCAGATTTGTGCCTATGCATTAGTTTCAGACAAACTGCTGAGAGGTTGACATGGCTTGGACAGTCTCTCATAGAGATAGTTATCACCATCCTGTGACCCTTGTGCTCAGATCCTCCCACCCAGGGCTCAGGCTGAGCTTGCTTTCCAGTGGTCTGGAGCCACTGTCCAGTACACCTCTGGATTCCAGCCCAGGAATCCATGGGGCATTAACAAGTGTTAATGTAACAGGTGGTTTTTTCGTTTTTTTTTTTTTTAAAGGCAGTGGGCTAGCCCTTCATCTCTTTGGCCTTCCATTTACTTGACTAATGTTCACTGTCCATCCCAGTGGGTCAGATCTCTGGGTAGGGCCCCAAGGGAATCCACCTTGGCCTCTAGAGGGTGCATGCCAGTGGATGGGTCTGGGGGCTCAGAGCTCTCTTATCCATTGAGCCAGAGGAAGCTGAAGGCTTTCTGGAGGAGGTGGCAAGGATTTCCAGGCAGAACAGGGGTATAGGGGTACTGACCCCCACAGGCCACAAGTTTAGAAGCTAAGACCACAGGAATGAAGATGCATTTGTAGAATCCCAGCTGCAAGGGCTGGTCCCTCCAGTCTCTCACCTATCCAAACACAGACTGACTGTGCACCTCAGGTTCAAGTTCACATTTGTGAAATGTCTGGTGCAGAGCCAGGGGGAAGCTGCTGGGCCTAGGGCAAAGTGTCTACCTTTCAGCCTACCAGCCCAGAAGGACCCAGCTGGTTTGGGGGAAACCAGGTGATGCGCTTTGCTCCCTGGTTGGCAGTATTTGAAACCTTCCCCTGCCCCAGATCCTTTTCTTCTGACCTTGTCTCTCCTTTCTTCACATATTCTGAGCACCTCTGTGTGCCCGTTAATTACCATCAACTGTGGCTCCCAGTTGGAGTCTGGTTAGTCATTGCAGGGAACACCTCTCAAGCCCCTATGCATATGCCTCCTTTACCCAGAGCAAAGCTGCAGCTGTCCTACAGCTGCCCCAAAGCCGCAGACGACTGTGGGCACAGGGAGACTCCCACCGGCCCACCTCAGATGCGGGAACGGTAATCACCTGGCGTGGGAGCTGTGATGGTTCTGTCTGTGACCGGGGCTGGGCCTGATCATCCCTGGTGCCTGCTCTGAACTGCTCCTTGCTTGGTACACCCCTGCACTTAACTGCCAACGCCCTATTAATCTGGAGCCCGTTCTGCCAGGCTCCCCACCGGGAAGCTCCCAGCTCCTCCGCCAGACCTCCGGGCCCCTCGCCTCCCGCAGCCGAGCGACCCTAGTGAATCACATCCGGAATGAGGGGGCACGAGGGGCGGAGCGCGCCCCGGAGGAGACTGCCTCCCCGCCTCGCATTCACGGCGCCACCGCCGCCAGCCGCAGAGCTGCCCCTCTCACGGAACCCTCCGTGTTGCCCGCGCACCCCGAGTCCCTTCAGGCCAGAGGCTTCCGCAGGTGATGGCGGACGAGGGTGAGGGGGTCCTGGAAACCGCCGCGCGCCTACCTCCGGGCCTCGCGCGGGAGGGGGGCTCGTGCCCGGCCCCGGCGGCTTGGGCCCGAGAAGGGGGATGTGGGCACCCCGACCTCTCAGACGGCCTGAGGACCGCCCTGCCTGTCCTCGGGCTCCGGGGAGCGTCCTCTTTGGCGACTCATCCTACCCTGGAAAACGGCCTTTCTGGGGGCGAGGCCCCAGAAACCTGTGGCGCAGTGGGGTCGGGGGCCCAGGCTGAAGCCCCGGAGAAGACCGAGGAAATGACGATTGAGAAGGGCGCCATCTTCTCGGAGGAGGCGGAGGGGGAGGTGCAAAAGCAGCAGGTGGGCGAGGAGATGGAGGTGGCTGAGAAGCTGGTAGAGGAGGAGAAGCTGGAGGTGGGAGCGGAGGGGCAGGACGGCCCTGGGCCCCTAAACCTTGATGGCCCAGTTGTGGACCCACTGGAGGCCATCCAGTGGGAGCTGGAGGCTGTGAGTGCCCAGGCAGACAGGGCCTACCTGCAGCTGGAGCGCAGGTTTGGGCGTATGCACCGCTTGCACCTAGCCCGTAGGAGCTTCATCATCCAGAATATTCCCGGCTTCTGGGTCACCGCCTTCCTGAACCACCCGCAGCTGTCAGCCCTGATCAGCCCTCGAGATGAAGACATGCTCTGCTACCTGATGAATTTGGAGGTGAGGGAGCTCAGGCATGCCAGGACCGGCTGCAAGTTCAAGTTCCGCTTTTGGAGCAATCCCTACTTCCGGAACAAGGTGATCGTGAAGGAATATGAATGCAGATCCTCAGGCCGGGTGGTGTCTATCGCAACTCGCATCCGATGGCACCGGGGCCAGGAACCCCCAGCTCTGGTACACAGGAACCGGGAGACTGTCCGCAGCTTCTTCAGCTGGTTCTCACAGCACAGCCTCCCAGAGGCTGACATGGTTGCCCAGATTATTAAAGAGGACCTGTGGCCCAACCCCCTGCAGTACTACCTGCTGGGGGATAGGCCCCACAGAGCCAGGAGAGGTCTAGCACGGTGGCCCACAGAGCCCCCTTCAAGGCCCTATGGGTTCCAGTCTGGCTAAGCCCTGCCCTGGGACCTGGCTTCTACCTACATAAGACTCCCTTCTACTTCCTGTGGACCTCTGCTTAGGCCAGCAGTGGCACTCTGTCATCTGCTTTCTCCTCCACGCACTCTGGCCCCTCTGGACATTGAGTAAACACAGCTTCAAGTGGAGGCCTTCATGACGAAGTTCTGTTTCCATGTGGCCTTCGTGCATCACAGGAGTCACAGGCCACAGTGTCCTTCCCACCACCCAGGGCTGCAGACATGTACTACCGGCATCTTCTGGGCCCACCTTTAATCATGGCCTCCCCACCCATTTCTGAGATGGCGCCCACGAGTCATTGCTGGAAGGACCAGTGCCTCTTCAAGGCCACAACATGCTGGGCTTATGTTTGTGCTGGCTCTGCACATTGGCTGTGGCCAGCTGCGTCTCATCACTCACGATGACGTGGGTGCACTGTGCTAGCGGTCAACTGCACTTGGACATTCTAGGGCCTCAGAGCTTCAGGATGACAGGCCAAGCTACCCCACTGGAGGTGGGACACCCAAGCTACTGGACTGTGGGACATCTGGTAAATGGGCACACAGATGCAGATGGCTGTTGCGTATGGGTGAGGTCAAGGATGTGAGGCAGTGGGTAACACATTCTTTTTGATCACGCTGATGTCGCCTGTGTGGGTCCTGCTTCACAGCCTGCTATCTGTGTGAGCCTGTGCTCTACCTTACCGATGTCTGGCTATCACCCTTCTCGTGAGTTTTCCTGAGGTTGCCACCAGCCCTTTTGCCTGCTCCCAGGTCTATAAGGACCTCAAGAACTGTCAGTGGACCCAGGTTGACCACCTGTAAATGCACAAGGCCCCCCCAAATCCCCAGGAACTCCGCTGTGCTGGCATTTCTGGGCATGGGCTCAAGTCAGGGGCAATGACTGAGTCTGTTCCAGAAGCCTGCCTTCCTGAGCCCTGGTCACTGGACTCCTATAGAGTCCATCTCCCCCTGGACTTCAGTTTGTTCTTGTGCCGCCAGGTTGGAGGTGCTGGGGAAGGGGTGTTTCTGGTCTAGGAGCCTACACCTTCCCAGAACTCGCATCTCTTCATTTTCTTTAAAGTGACAGCTCAGAAATAAACAACGGAAGAAGCAAGGTTTTTTTTTTTTTATAAACAGTTGAGGAGACAGGCTTTCTTGTTTAATTTGCCTCTCTCTATCCCCTCTGCTCCCATGCCCTTCCCCTTTCAGCAAGGTCTAGAATCTTCAAAGGGGAACAGTACAGGGCTGTTCAACAGGGAGACCAGGAGGTAGGGGCCCCGGGGGTAGGGATCGTTCATTGTTTTGTTTCTGCTGTGTTCTTTTAGACTAACTTTAGCCCAACTCTTCCTTCTACCAGGTCCAGTGCCCATCCTAGGATCCCGTAGGTACAAGAGCTTAGTTGCGCTGCTCCCTACCACCCGGTTCCCCTCCCTAGGCTTTCGTGGCTGTTTCCATCTTATTTTAGGGGTGACAATACCCAGTCCCCTTCCCACGAAAGGCCTTGTCTTCTCCATACTTGGGGAGGCCTTGAAACAAACTAATGGGGGATGTGCTCTTGGTCGGGGAGAAGCAGAGCCAGCTGGGGAGGCGGGGATGCCTGAGAGCTGGTGGAGTGGAAGAAAGAGAGCTCTGACTCTTCCCACCTTTTTTTCATTCACCAATATGTGTTTTAAGAACTATTAACAGAACACTGCATCTTTGCAGATTCTCTCCATCCAGGTAAAAGCTTGTGTTTGTGGAAAGTTAATGCTGTTTTTCATTTCACTGCTTGTAAGCAAAAATCTTTGTATCCCCTTCTCCATTTTTACTGGGGAAATTGAGGTGACAAGGCCTGCTTGTTGCTTTTAGTTGAGAACATTTACAAGAATGTCACTGTAATTTTTTGATGCCATTTGGGCACTTATGTGGCTATTCATGATTGTTATCAAATTGTTGTGGCCTGATAACATAACCCTGTACTTAGGAATAGTTTGAATATGGTGGTTTGTATCGTTACTGTGTTGTGAGGATAACCTCCCAAGGGAAACCTGTAACTCTGATGGTTTTGATGATTCTGTGCTCCAGGTGCCATGTTGTAATCAACATCACTGTATCGGTATCTCTGCTTCTAAACAAATATTCGTGATGTGGCTTTGTCCAGTCAGGATAGGATTCACAGCACTTTTGTCTTCTGTATGCATGGTGAAAAAAAATAAAACCCTTTCAGTCTGGGGGAAAAAATAACTCAGATCATGTTACTCCCTTCCAAAACCTCCCATTGGCAGAAGAAAAAAATTCGAATTCCTTGCCGTGGCCGACAAAGCTCAGTGCTTTCCGGTCCTTGCCGACATGGCCCATCAGTGAGTGGCCCCTCCATCCCCGACACGTGCCTGTCCGCTCCTTGAATGATACCAAGCCCGTTCCAGCCTCGGGGTTTTGCACTCGCATTCCCTCTGGAGCTTTCTGCAGATACCCTCTCCTCTGGCTCCCTCAGGTCTTCCAGGCCTCACACACTTCAGAGGCCTCCCCGCCCAGGCTATCTGAAGTCAACCTCTCCCTTTTCGTCTCTTCTCCCCTTCCCTATCGGTCTGTCGCTTTTCCCCACGTGCACCTCAAAATCACTGAGTGTGAATGACTGCTCACATGTGTCGGAGCGTTGTGCCGGGCTCTGACAACATGGTTCCCACCCTCGGGGTTCAGCTGGGCAGAGGAGGGTGGAGGTGATGAAGGGTGACCTTATAAATTGTCATCTAGCAGGAACACAGCTGCGAGTGAAAGGGACACGACTAATAATTACACTGGGACAAGAGGACTAACTGGCACATAATGGTCGGCCCAGAGACAGAACCCAACTAAGTCTAGCTGGGCACGCAGCTCATCCCAACGCTGCATGATGTGTGTGGCCAGAGGGTGGGAAGTTCTGTGAAGTTGGACGCTGAGGCTGGGCTTTGAAGAGTGGGCAGTAAGTGGTTTAGAAAGAAAGTGGGGCTGGAGAAGGGAGTTCCTGACAGTCAACAGCGTTACCGAAGGCCCTGAGATAAACGATGTGTGATGTGTTCAGAGCACAGCGTGTGCCCTGGGTGTGGCTCTTTGGCAGAGGCAAGGCTAGGTGGGTAGTTTAAGGCCATTTTCTGGAAATAGAAACTGAATGCAAAAACTAAGGCTAACGACGGGGAGGATCGATGTGGGTCAGAGGTGGGAGAGCGCACAGGGCAGCTGGAGGCCAGGGGAGACGACACCGGCTCTGTAGTGTCTTCAGTTTGAATCCTGCCCAGCTTCCAGGAGGCCCTCCTTGATTGCCCTAACCCACGATCATCTCTGCCACCTCCCAAGTAGTGCATAGAACCTGAATTTTGGACACCAGTGCCTGGGTGGGCTGTACCCTCTGGGTTTCTCTTGTGCCAAACACCTGTTCTTGATGATCCTAGGGGAATCAGGTTGAGCTTCAGAGCATCCCGGTGGTCCTGGAAGCTGCTGCCCCATGTGGTTTGCCTGCCCTGTACCTACCTGGTGGTTGGCAGGTGCACTTTGGTTCCTGCAGCCCAAATATAGGCCAAGCTGCATCCTGCCTGTCCTTAGGCCCAGGACAAGGGTGCTCACCAAAACAGGTGCTTACCAGACCTTTCCATGGCATGACCACGGGCATGCTTCCTTTGCACTGACTGACCTGGGCAAGGGTACAGCCCAGCCACGCGTCTGGAGCATGAGCCACTCATTTGTTTATCCACACATCTTAGTGCCCCCTCTGTATGAAGCACTGGGGTTGCAGGATGACCCTATTCAGGTGTCTGCCCCCAGCGAGCTCAAGAGTTCCACGAGGCTGAAAACAGTGATAGCAACTGCTGACATTTAGTGAGCACTCCCTCTGGGCCAGGGGCTGACAAGGATACAGCAGCCAGAGAGGAAATCTGTCAGGCCACGCCCCTCCCCTGCTCCCAGCCCTGCAACCAGTCTGATGGCAAGTAAGAGGAAAAGAGAGTGTGCTCATGGCCTGCAAGACCCTGCCTGGCCCTTGTCCTCTGGCCCCGTCACCTCTTCTCCGATGCTTCTCCTTCCAGCCTTCTGCTGGTCTTCAAATCTGTGTCAAGACCTTGCTTGCTCTTCCCGCCACTTGGAACCTTTTCTACATACTTGCATGGCCGGCTTCTCGACTCAGTAAGTTCTAAGCTCATCTGTGGCAATTTCGTCTCTTCAGGGAAGCCTTCCCTGACCACCCTTTCTAAAAAACACCCCGTCACTCTCCTTAAGCCCTTTCTCTGATTTGGATTTTGTTATAGCACTCACAACCATCTGACATTATATTGTGTATTTATTTATCTGCCTGTTTCTCTGCACTCATGGGGACTTTGTTTTGTTCACTGCAGAACACCGCTCCCCTAGAATAGCACCCGGCACAGTGCAGGACTCAGAAGCTGTGGAATGAATGAATGCTTTACATCCTCGAGGTTCGGGAGGGCCTTCCAGGTGGGCAAGGAGAAGACTGCCTCTAGAGATGGGAGCTCTGTGTGGCCCAAGGCAGCTCCTTTCCGGGCAGTCTCCGGGGTTGCAGCAACGTGGCTCCCAGTCCCTTCTACTGAGAGACAGCCACTTGGCTTACATGCTCACAGAACGGAGGAAGGCCAGGGTGAGGAGGGCCTCCCTGCTCTGGTGTGGAGAGCAAACACGAGCCTTGACGTCAGGGTTTTTCTCACCTCTGCTCTGAGAGGTCTGCCCTGTTGGCCCGAGGAGGACTTTTTGGACAAGTTCTTTTCAGTAAGAAAAATAGCAATTCATTGTTACCTGTAGCTGCTGGTTACAGCTTGGGGGACTTTTGATATTTTCCTCCATGGACATGATTTCAGCACAAAAATTAAAGGAGTTCTCTGGTGTCTGCTTGCCCTTGCTCAGCAGCGGAACTAGACATTGATTTGGGCTGGTGGCCTTCGAGGCCCCCAGCGTCACAGCTGACTCGGGATCTCACGGGCAGGGGCTGTGGTGGAGCAGGCACCGGCGGAGAGGCTGGTGGGCCTGCGTGCTCCCGGTTCCCCATGGCGGGGCCTTGGGCATGTCTTTGGACAGCTCTCAGCCCGTTTCTCCTCTAAAGGAGAACTTGGAGTTCCTTAGCAAGAGGAAAATGTCCCTTCAAGACGTCTCCTGCTCCACACAGCCCTCCAGCCCTCCAGCCGGCTGGCTCAGTGACAATACTTTTGATTTTCCGATTGTATCTAACAGAAACTTTGACTTCAACAAGATATTTCTTTTTCTTTTCTTTCTCTTTTTTTTAATGTGAACATCCAGGCAAGATGGGCTTTGGGGCAGTTTGCTTCAGCAGCTCAGAGCAATGTCTTCAAGGACTTGGGCCTTCTCTAATCTGCCGTACTTCCCGTTGTCCACCCTCGGGTTGCTACCGACATGGTGGCAGTAGCCCCAAGAGTCACTTTAGGATATGGCAACTCCAGAGAAGCCTCATTGTGTCTTCCCATGACACCTGTAAAACGGAGGAAACCCTTTCTAGAAGCAACTCTAGACTTGCAGAGTCTTCCATCCAATTGGCTAGAATGGGGTGACACGTCCACTCAGGGAACACGGGACCATGACTTGCTCGGACCAAGCCTCAGGGGTGAAATGGACGTCTGCCCACAACATCTAGGGGTAACTGACATCTCTGGGAGCTCGCAGGCACAATTCAGCCCTTCTAGGGGACCCCCAAGACGGCACTTTCATGCTGCAGTGGTCCTCAGGGTCCAAGGGTACTGACTTTGGGGCCAGCATGGGTCCAACGGCAAGGTTTCTGGTCTTAGAGAGTTCCTTAAATCCAGATAAGTCACTGGCAAGCTAAGATTCCCAGGCACCAGGCCCTTTAGACTTCCCTTTGGTGGGTGAGGAGGGAATAACTCCTGTGCACCCACTGTGCGAGGGACCCTTTCACTTAACAGAAGTCACACAGTCCTTCACAGAGGCCTGTGATCGTACAGGTGAAAAAGCTGGCAGCAGAGACTGCTGCTTTCAGCCAAGATGGAATGACAGGGATCATATGCATCCACCTGAAGCAAGCAGAAAAGCAGCCAGACCAAACACATGAAACAGTGTTTTTCAAGGCTCTAGACATTGACCAGTAAAGGACAGTGATCCCTGAGAGACAGGAAACAAGCAAGAGAAGTGCTGTGACCGCCCCTGCTTCCCGCCCTGGGGGAGTCTTCAGGCTGCGGCACAAGGAGGGAGGATGGCAGTGAGCCCAGGGCCGCAGTGAGCTGCGGACGGAGATGAGAGTCTGGGCAGACCAAGGGGTGAGTTCCTAGGACAAAATGCCAGGGAACGAGAGCTGCACAGAGGGAACCCCCGGAGATCTGCAGAGGGTCCCCTTGAGTCTTCAATAGAAGACTGATGGGCCTAAGCCTGGGAGGGGAACTCTCTGAGGGCAGGCAAAGAACCATCAGGAGGGTTAAAGAGACTAGAATAGTGTCTCTTCCCACCAGCCGTGGCACTGGGGACAGCATCATAGGGCACTGAGAATACTTAGAAAGGTCTTGCTTTGGTGGCTAATAATTAGCCCTAGAATGAGCACTGCTCTGAAACTGCCTAAGAAAATCTCATGAGCAAGATCCAACAAGATTAAACTGTTTCCAGTAACTTAACTGTCCCAGAAAAAAGCTCAAGAGGATTTCCAGGATTACAAACACATTCAGCACTTAACAAGGTAAAACTCACACCTGGCATCCAAGCAAAGACTGTCAGGCTTATAAAGTCATAATAAGCAACATAATCCACAATGAGGAAAATAAGCAATCAAAACCAGAGGAACAAATGAGCAGATAAGAACATTAAAGATTATAATTGTATTCCACAGCTTTAAAACACCTCACATATATGGTCAAATGATTTTTGACAAATGAGCCAGAACCAAAGGAGAAAGGGCAGACTTTTCAACAAGTCATGCTGGGAAACTGCATTTCTTAAATAGAAATGAACAAACTCGACTCTGGCTGGAGAGCTATGCTGGTTAGAGAGTCGTCCCAATTCTCCAAGGTTGCGGGTTCAGTTCCCGATCAGGGCACAGACAAGAGTTAACCAATGAATGCAACAATAAGTGGAACAACAAATTGATGTTTCTCTCTAAAATCAGTGAATAAAAAAGAAAAGAATAAAGTTGAACCCTTACCTTATTTATACTATATACAAAAGTTAAATCAGATCAAAAGACTTAAATGTAACACCTAAAACTATAAAAATCTTGGGAGAAAACCGGGAAAGAGCTTCATGACATTGGCTTGGCAATGGATTATCAGCTATAACACCAAAAGCAGAGGCAACAAAATAAACAGAAATGGGAGTCATCAAAATTTCATCAAAGGACACTATCGACAGAATGAACAGGCAACCCACAGAACGGGATAAAATACTGCAAATTTTGTATCTGATAAGGACTTAATATCCAGGATATATAAAGAACTTCTATAACTCAGTAACAAAAGCAAAAGAAACACCTCAATTTAAAAAAGGGCAAAGGACCGGAACAGACATTACTCCAAAGCAGACACACAAATGGCCAATACGCATATGAAAAGATGCTCACCAGCACCAATCACCAACACAGATCCAAAACACAGGACACCGCTTTCCATTTACTAGAATGGGTATTGTTTTAAAAAACAGAAAAGTATTTTTTAAGAAGATCTTATTTATTTCTTTTTAGAGAGGGGGGAAGGGAAGGAGAAAGAGGGAGAGAAACATCAATGTGTGGTTGCCTCTCACACACCCCCAACTGGGGACCTGGCCTGCTACCCAGACATGTGCCCTGACTGGGAATCAAACTGACGGCCCTTTGGTTCACAGGCCTGTGCTCAATCCACTGAGCTATGCCAGCCAGGGCTATTTATTTACTTTTTGAGAGTGGGGATGGGAGTGAAAAAGAGAGGAAGAGTAACATATGAGAGATAAATCGATTGGTTGCATCACACACGCCCCCAACTGGGTACCTGGCCCACAACCCATTAATGTGCCCTAACTGGGAAGAACCAGCAACCTTTTGATCGTCAGGCTGGCACTCAAGCCACTGAACCACACCAGCCAGGGCAAAAGTAACAAGTATTGACAAGGATGCAGAGAAACTGCAACTTTCGTGCATTGCTGGTAGGAATGCAAAATGGTACAGCCACTCTATAAAACAGTATGGAAGTTCCTCAAAAAATTAGGCATAGAAATTTCCACATGGCCCAGCAATTTCACACTGAAGCATGCACCCAAAATAACTGACAGCAGAGACCTGAACAGATATTTCTACACCAATGTTCATACCAGCAGCATCCACAACAGCCAAAAGGTGAAAACAACCCGAATGTCCACTGGTGGATGCATAAACAAATGTATATACATACAAGGGAACAGTAAGCCTTAAAAAGGAGTAAAATTCTGACACGTTACAACATGGACAAACCCTGAAGACATTATGCTGACTAAAACAAGCCAGACACAAAAGGACAAGTACTGCACGATTCCACTGGAGCAGTCAAATTCACACAGACAGAAAGTAGAGTAGTGCTTGCCAGAGGCTGGGGGAAGAGGAAGAGTTACATGAGTACTGAGTTTCAGTTTGGGATGATGGCAAGTTCTGGAGGTGGCTAGTTGTGATGGTCGTACAACATTGTGAATGTACACAATGCCCCTAAGTTGTACACTTTAAAATGGTAAATTTTATGGTATGTATATTTTACCCAATAAAAAGTTAAGTAGAGATGGGGAGGATATGAGAAAAAAAGAAGACCGACCCAGTGTGGCTCAGTGGGTCGCGTGCCGGCCTGTGAACTGAAAGGTCGCCTGTTCACTTCCCAGTCAGGGCGCACGCCTGCGTGCGGGGGGCCAGGTGGGCGCGTGTGAAAGACAACTGATGGGTGTTTCTCTCCCTCTCTTTCTCCCTCCCTTCTCTCTCTAAAAAAAAATAAATAAAATCTTAAAGAAAAAAGAAGACCTAAATCAAATTTCTAGAGATGACAAAGACAATGTCTGATGAAAACCACACTGGATGTGATTAATGGCGGAGTACATATGGCAGAAGACCAGTGAATTTAAAGGCATAGCAATAGAAACTATTCAAAATGAAACACAGAAAAAGTCATTTTCTAAAAAAGAAAATTAAAAAAGAGCATCAGCGGTGGAACAACTTCAAGCAGCCTAATTTATTAGTCAGAATGGCTGAACAGAGAGAGATGGGAGAACAGAAAAAATATTTGAAGAAATAATGGCCTAAAACTTTCCAAATTCACTGAAAAAAATAAACACACAGTTCCAAGAAGCTCAATGTACTTTAAACACAAGAAACGTGAAGAAAGCTGTGCCACGGCATCCATAATCAATAGCTCAAAACCGGCCACACAGAACAAGCCGTCAGAGAGAAGACTTGTCGCAGGCGGAGGGTGAAGAGGGGACATCAGCTCCGCTGTGGAAGCGGTTCCAGGGATGAGAGAGTACAGTAACATCTTTAAAGCACCAGGAAAGAAAACACCTGTCAACCTAGAATTCTGTACCCAGCACCGCCCCCCACCATCTCTCAATAACGAAGGTAAAATTGAGATATTAAAGCTGGAAAACTCATCAACAGCAGATCTTCACTACACGAAATGTTAAAAAATGTCTTTCAGGCAGACGGACAAGGATACCAAATGGAAACCGGACCTACACCCAAAGGAATGAAGACCAGTGGGAAAGGTGCCTAGTTGGGTGCATGTATGTGAGACTTGTTCCTGTTATTTCGATTCCTTTAAGACAATTCTTTACATAAAGATAGCAAAAGTATATTGTGATGTTTATAGCATATATGAAAGTAAAAAACATGACAACCATATTACAAAGGACGGGAAGGTATCGTAGAAATGGAAGTATACTGTTGTAAAGCCTAAATTAATCCCTAAAATATCCAAAAAGTTATAGACAATAAACCAAGGAGATTAAAATGCAAAGCGTCCTTGATTTACCCAAAAGAAGGCAGGAAAAGAGGAAAAAGCAAACAACAGATAGGACAAATAGGAAATAACTAGCAAGATTATAGACACAAACCTACCCAAACCAACACTCCTATTAAATGTAAATGGTCCAAACACTCCCATTAAAAAGCAGAGATTGTAAAATTGGATTAAAAAACAAAGCCAAACTTTACACTGCTGTAAGAAACACATTTTAAATATAAAAACGCAAATAGGCTAAAAGGATGGAAAAAGATATACTGTACCAACATTAACCAAAAGCAAGTGGAATTGGCTACATTAATATCAAAGTGGATTTCAGAGCAAAGACTATTACTAGGGATAAACTGATCCAAAAAATAATATGTACCTAACAGAGTTCCAAAATACAGAGCAAGAACAAAACTGCAATGAGAAATACACAAACCTACAATTATGATCCAAGATTTCAATACCCTACTTTCAAGCATTTACATAACAAGCAGGCACAACAACCAGCAAGGATACAACAGACTCGAACACTATTAACCAACCTGACCTGACATTTACAGAATACTCCACTCAGAACAGCAGGATCTCCATTCTTTCCATGTGTACATTGAACAATTACCAGACTGACCATATTCTGGGCCACAAAAAATATCTCAATAAATTTAAAAGGTTTAAGTCATATTGTACAATACAAAGTCTCGGCCCAAATTGTATTATGAATCAATAAAAGAAAGATCCCTGAGAATAAAATCCCCCAATACTTGGAAAGTAAATAACACATGGTTTTTTAAAATAAAATCAGATATTAGAAAGTATCTTGAACTGAATGTCAATGAAGCACCACATACCGAAATTTCTGGGATGTTGCTACAGCAGTACTTAGGAAGCAATTTATAGCATTGAGTACCTATATTGGGGGGGGGGGGAAGGCCTCACATACATGACCTCAGCTTCTACCTTAAGAAACTGGAATAGAGCAATTTAACCAAGGCACTGGAGTTGGAGGGGATGGAGTGGGCTAGACAACTGTTGTTTTTGTTGCTTTATACCCCTTCCCTATGGAAGTCCTCCTCCCCCAGCACCCATTCCAAGTGATTCTGGTGGGGCTGAAATTCACCACAGCCAATACTCTTGGAGTATGCAGCCCATAATAGTATTCTATTGCCCTGCATTTAGTAGTGACTGGCCCAAGATGTGTCAACAGTAATCCAGGCTGGGCCTGCCAGAGACCTTTCCTGGAATTTATCTATATTAAATATACGCAAGTCGGGAAGGAGAGGTCTTTTTTTCCCAGGCTTTCCAAACCGGCTAATGTAAACCTAAAGCCACGTGTGCCATGCCCTCCCTACCTCCGCACAGGGAAGACTCTGGACTGTGGGCCCGATGGGCCAGAGAGCAGCAGAGTGGAAGAAGGGAGAACCCTAAGCACCTGGATCTATGCAGGCCCGAGGCCAAACCATTCCTCTCCTTCTGGTGACTTAAGGAGCCAATCAGTTCCTCTTCAGGCTTAAGCCAATTTGACCTGTTTCTACTGCTTGCAGTTGAAGGAGTCATACATGACAGAGAAGTGAAGTGAGCCGGTAGTAATACACTGGAGACGGTGGGCATCTAAAACCAGGCCTCACTGCTCCCAAAGTTCCCAGTTAAATACAATTTCCTACTTGTGGGATCAGAGGGACAGATGCTTATGGTTCAGAATGCAGGGGCTGAGCAGATGGGAGAGGCTGTGGACTTGCACCAGGCAGGGGAACAGCAGTGGCCTTGACACTGGGAAGCCTGACGTGGGACGCCTTCCAGAGAAACCACTCAGCTCAGACCGTTTGGAGAAGCAGCCTCACATCAGACCCCCAACCCTTGCAAGAGACTCAAGAAACACGACAACAGGACAATGGCATATTTATTTACATTTGGACCAAAAAAGGCATACAGGCATTTTTTAATTAAAAATAATGACGATGATTTAAAAAGTCCGAAAAACCGATGATGCGTAAATCCTTCACTAGAAGTTCATTTCCCTACTCCCCCCAAAAAGAGACTCTCTTAGGGAAAAAAAATCCAAGATTTGAAGAAACAAGATTTCATTATCATTCTCTACTGCTTGGGCTCCCTTTACTGCAACCTGATTCTTCGTGGCTGCCACGTGGCACCATGGCGTCACTGTGAGGCAAGGTTGAGAAGTTCACTGGCTTGACTGGGGGCTGGTGGGGACCGCTGGAAGGATCTGGGTGGGGGGAGAGGGGAAGAGTGTGTTCCTAGCTTAACCAGCATCCTGAATTTTGTCTTGCAGTGGGGGCCCCAAAGGGGCTGGAGCAAGGGTGAGTGACTATTACTTAGTCCCTAATCCCTGGGTGAGTTTGGTCTCTTGTAATTTAAGAGCAAATGTGACATGAACAGAGTGGGGGGGGGGCGGTGGGGTGGCCCCAAGCGTGTAGACAAAGGAGCCGACCTGCCACGTTAGCGTCCTCTAACTTGGGGAAACTGGGCTCCTCACCTATTCCTGGGGACTGGGGAAGAAATGACACAACTTACCTTCCATCTCTCTTCTCACTAGCAGTTTTCTGGGTGTCCCCAAAGGATGCAAGAACTCAGATGGTGGGTGGGGGGGGTGATGGGTTTGGCTAAAAGAGCTGTGCATGGGCACTGAGGCTGAGGGATGTCAGGGAAGCAAGGCCTCTTCCCAGCCACCTAAAGGAAGAGGTCTGAGGTCCAGGCCTTGTTCTGCCCTGGGAGTGGGGGAGGAGAGGCCCTGCCACCAGCACACTTTGCAAAGAACAGCAGCCCCTCGAGGAAGGGGCTGGTAGAGCAACCCTGAGGGGTAAGGACCCTCAGCCCGGACAGACACATGGGTACTTGGCTTGGCTCTGGAAATACATGGCCCTAGACCCAGGGTTTCTTGGCACAAACACAGTTCATTTCAAGTCTCTTCTCTGGTCCAGCAAATTCCTGCTGCTCCCCAGTACTTCCGGGGATCTCCTTGTAGCAACCAAGACTGGGCTTGCTCCTGGTGATAAGATGACCCAGAGGCCTGGCCGGAAGCCCTGCCGTGGGCAGCCCTGAGGGGACGCTGGGGAGGCGAGAAGAGGGAGGAAAGTGGCTGGCGGAGGCAGGATGGCACTGAGGATGCGTGTCCGGCTAGAGCTGTGCTTGTCGCGGCGGCACCAATGGTGAGCACGGGCGGTGAGAGGCTCGGAAACCTCACTGAAGCCCCGAAGGCCCAGTGCTTCCTCTTCCAGTTAGTTGTGGGATGGCCAACAGCCCTGAGAAACTGAGGTGGAGACAGTGACCAAAACCCGGTGTCTCGGTGGGTTTATCCATGCTGGATCCATTGTTTAAACAAGAACTAAGGAAAAACCCCTAATCAAAACTAAACCTGAACAGGTCCGAGAGTTCCTGCTGGAGGGAACTTTCTTAGCACTGAAGAGAAAACCACCCGCAAATAACTTTATCCCCCACAAAACTGGAATAAGATGATGAAGAAAAACGCAAGACATATCTACAGGCCCTCCCACCCCCACGCAGCCAGCCCCGGGATCCAGGGACACTGCCAGGAGTTACATTCCAAACGAGCAGGCGTTACTTTATTTTGCACGCCTGCAGCTCCCCACGCAGGTGGCTTCCTGTCCGTGGACGGGGCAGGCCTGGCCGTGCCCACCCTCGTCAGTCTATCTTCACAGCTGCGTAGATCTTGCGGACAAACATGTAGGCTGCATAGAAGCCAATGGTGCCCGTGAGGAGCCAGAAGGACAGGACCATGAGGGCAGTGTAGCCGAAGTAGAGGAGAGAGGGAATGAACTCAACGATGTCCAGCTGGGGCACGGGTGGGAGAGAGAAGAGAAGGGTGTACGCTTAGTGCCAGCCTGCCACGGCCAACTGCCCCCCTGCCCCTCCTCATCGACCTCGTGGTGAAGCTGAAGCCTGGCAGGAGAGGGGCTTGCTCCAGGTGGGCAATGAAGGGAGGTAGGGCCTGCAGCCACTGCGAACCTTTTTCAATACCGGGGCCCGCGCACTGCCTTGGCTTCTCATGACCACCAGGGTAGGTTACCAGTCCATGTTACGCACAGGGCACGAGGAGGTTAACACCCACAGTCATACTGCTAGGAAGTAGAAAGAGCTGGGACTTGAACCTGGGGGTCAGAGGGCTGGGAGTCAAAGGCCCAGTTCATCCGACCTAGGCCATTTCTGGCTAGAGTAAGAGGGGGAAGGAGTCTTTCCAGGGAAGGGCCTACGAGCTCACTGGAAGACAGGTATAACCTCAGAGGTGAGGGCCAGAGTGCAGCAGGCGGGAACAGCAGCAGCTGTGTCATTCCTTCACCCTCCATAGTCCCCAGTACAGTACAGTGACACTCCCGGGTGGCCGGAGCAGCAGACAGGGAATGGGGGAGGAGAGAGGTGTTTAAGATGCCCAGCCTAAGGACCAGGGAGCCACCATATGCCTGCGCCAGGCTACGGTTCTCTCTTCCTCAATCGCTTCTGTCACTTTCTGTTAACATTTCATAGGGATTCCACCTCAGGGCGCTCTGTAGAGTGCAGATGCCTGGGCAGGGAGGCCCAGCATCTGTGCTGTGGTGGAACCTTGGCATCAAGACCAGCCCAGCACGCACGGGCCTGAGTGGGTCCCGTTCCAGGGCTCATGGGCAGACACATGGTCACAAAATGCCAAGAGCCCACAAGATAACAATAAACGCCAATGTTTTGAGACTTTCTCCCTGAGGTCAAAGTCTCAGACTGGGGTGAAGACCATGTTTTCAGGGTTGATGCCCCATCTCTCCTTTTATAAGCTTTCTTGTGGCTGGAAATAGAGTGTGGGTGATGGAAGTGGGTGTAGGGGACAGGGCAGTGGTATATCCAGTGGTAAAACCAGAAAAGGGATGGAATCCCTGGAAAAGAGGGGCATGGTCAGCACACTGGAAGCAGGGGAGCAGCACCACACAAAATGATTCCTACAGCCCTTTCCAACCCGATCTGTTTGGGGAAGAACATTCCAAGCTTCAACCAACCGACCTATGACCCTAGTTTGGGAATATGCCCTGGTTGCAAGCAGAGGACCATCTGCTTTTGGGTTCTGGGGACCCAGAGTGCAGCTGGTGAGACCAAGTCTGTCGTGTTAGCCTCAGGGGGGAGGGGCCCGCCGGAGCGCCCAGCCTTCTCTCAGGGGCCTGTTTTGTTGGTGTCATGCATCATTCTACCAAAGCTGTCGTGGGCGGTTTGTCCTTTCACTCATGCCACTTTTGGGGACAGAAGGCTCTGTGAATGTGCCCGAGTCGGGTGACACGTCAGGCTCCCTTTCACGCGCCCACACGTTACTCTGGGGTTGCACAGCACCGACGACCCAAGATGCTGGCGAAGCCCTTGGCCCACCTGTCCTTACTGTGAGGGCTGGAACGGTGCCTGCGTGCATGAGGGAGGGGTGCACGAGGGAGGGGCGCGTGCAGAGACAGGACGCCCGAGGTCCCAAGTCGGGTGTTAAAGGCTATTTCACCATCTTTGTTAACTCTTCCTATTTACCTTTATCCTCTCATGTTCCTTTCTTCTAGCTTCTTGAGGTATTATCAGTGTCTCTTATTTCCTATTAAAAGCAGTGTATGGTATTTTTTTCCCCTTAAGTATCCCTCTGGCTGGATCTCACAGGTTTTGCATGCAATATTCTTATGGGTATATATTCTGAAGGCTTCTGTCTCCCAAACATACGGAACACAGATTCTCTCTTCCTAAAAAGACGCGTGTTCCAGCACAGAGTCACTGGTCCCCACAGTGATGGGAAAGTAAGATCCAGATACTTGACTTTCTCCTCTCCACCACCCTTCCCCGGAAGGGCTAAGAAGCCTTGTTAACAAAATAAGGGCAGTACCTTGTTAACAAAATAAAAGATGGCATAGACCAGGACATAGAATGCAGATCCCCCGGAGACCAGGAAATTCCTCCACCACCAGCGGTAATCCTGAGGAGGAAACAAAAGGGTCAGCACCTCTTCCCCGAGTTCTGCAGATGCCCTGGGGCTGCAGATTCTGGGTAAGAGCAGTAGTATTTGGGGTGACGGGAATGTTTTATATCTGGACTGTAATTGGTGGTTTTACAACTGTTGCATTAAAAAAAACACATTTGAAAAGGGTAAACTTTACTGTTGATAAACTATACCTCAGTTTAAAAAAATCAACAACAAAACAACAGTAGTAACGACAACTGACATGTTGTAAGCAAATGCTCCCCCACATGCCAGGCACCATTCTAAGTGCTATATGTGAGTCAGGCCAATTTCATCACTGCAGCAGCCCTCTGAGCCAGGTCCTACTGCTGTCCTCATCATGTGAGGAAAGTACAGAGGTTAAGCAACTGTCAACCAAAGCTCCTAATGACAGAGTCCACTGAATAAATGGAGGCTCAGAGAGGGGAAGTGACCTCAAGACCTCATGGCCAGAATGAGGAGACCACACGGCAACTCAGATAGCTTCACTGACCCATCAGTGCTGGCCCCAGGCCCCCACCCCCAACTCCCGGCCCCATCCCCCTTACCTCTGCACACAGCTGGAAGTATACCATGACGATGCTGATCTGTGAGCAGGACACCACGAGGATGATGAAGACGAGGAACAGGAAGCCAAAGAGGTAATAGAACTGATTCTCCCAGATTGCCTGTGGACATATCACAGCTGGCTTTCAGCTAGCCTGCCTCTACCCCGTGGCCCTGTCTCCTGGCATACCCTGCCTGTCCTCAGGTCATCATCATGACGCCATTGGGGCCTGTGGGCCTGGCATGTGGCTCTGACCGGTCCCTCCTCCTGGAGCAGAGGGTGAGCCAGGCTTAGAAAGCGGCTGGGGCATGGCTGACCCTGCGATGGGTGGGCCCCAGACTGAACATGGCAGCTTGTAGAAAGTGACAAACCCCACCCCCATCAAAATGACACAGCAGCCACCACCACCCAGGGACAGCTCACCACATGCCAGGCAAGCCACATGCTTCATGGACATCTCCACATGTGAACCTCTGAAAGTGTGGACTTTTACAGCTGAACAAGTCGAGGCTCAGTGAGGCTGGTAACTGGCTCAGGGTCATACAAAGAGAGTTCAGGTGGCTTTCCTGGGAGGGCAGCCAACCATCCTTTGACCCTTTTCCTTGGCAGGGTTGGGTGGGTGAGGGGATCTCAGCAAGGAGGGGCTGGGCCACTCCAGAGCAGCGAATACTTGTCCAGCACTGACCTGATGCAAGGCACTCTCTGTGCTGGGCACTGAGTTAGGTCAGAGAGACTCCAATGGCTGGGAGGAGCCCTACTGCCAATTTTCATCTCTGTAGGCCTGGCACCAGAGCAATCATCATCACAACACAGCTATGATTTTTTTTAACCTCAGCAGAGGACACTTTTTCCTTGCTTTTGGAGACAGAGTGAGAGAAGGGAGGGAAAGAAATATTGATGCAAGAGAAGCATCAATCAGTTGCCTCCTGTACATATCTGGATCGGCGATTATACATGCCTGGACCAGGGACTGAGCCTGCAACTCAGGTATGTGCCCTGACTGGGAATAGAACCCACAACCCTTTGATTACAGAACGATGCTCCAACCAACTGAGCCACAGCGGCCAGGGCCACAACTACAACTTAACAAGCATTTTCTGAATGTTACCAGGTACTATGCCTTTATAGACATTATCACATTCCAACCTCACAATGGTCCTGACAATTAGGCCTCATTCCCGCCCCCCACTTTCCTGGGAGTTTTGAGTAACTCAAGTAAAGATGTGGAGAAGCTCGGAAATCAAAGGAGATGCAACAATATTAATAACAGTGGTGACTGAGCGCAGTATTACTGAGGCAGCTTCTTCTCACTGCGCCCCCCCACACCAGACCCTGCACATGTGCCCTATCTCATCCGACCTTCCAAGCCATTCTGAGAGGCAGGACCATGACCCCATCCACGTCAGAGGGGAAAATAGGGGCTCTGAGAAGTGAAATGGCCCAGTGAAATGTCACAGTCAGTAGGACGCAGAGCACCTAAGTGAAGGGGTGGGGAGCAGGCTGGCGCGGACGACGGCTGTGTGTGTGGAGGGGTGGGGAGCAGACAGCACTACTCACACTGAAGATGAAGAAGAGCTCGATGAACATGGCACCGAAGGGCAGAATCCCAGCCATGAGAATGCTGCGGCAGAACAGGCGTGTTAACACTGTGAGGAGATGAGACTCGGCCACGGGAAGCCCGAGGCTCCCTCCCCAGCCAGCCTGACTGAGAAGGTGTAGGTGGTGTGGTGGTTCTAATGCTTTCACAGCATGCTTTTGTACCATGATAGCCTCTTGAGAGGTAAGCATTGTTCTCTCCATTTTATAGATGGGAAAACTGAGGCACAGATCGGTGAGGTGACTCCCCTGTCCTGGTTGCTGGGCCACCACCAAATCTGGCAATAACTCAGACCTCTTTGAAGTCTGTTAGAGCCAGCTGAGCTGCAGGACACCAGCCACAGCATCCTCGGGGGGCGGGGGGACCTTCTCCCATGTCTTCCTGAGGAGATGGTTCAGAGCAGTGTTGGCCTCACCCACTCCAGAAGGGCCCTGCTGGAGACTCACCCCACGAATCGGTTCATGTACCACCGCTGTTCGGGGATCTGCCGGGGAATCTGGTTGGTGCGCACGGGGTTGTCATACGGCTGCTTGCGGAAGCCAAAGTAGTAGCCCAGGTAGACGAGGGGCAGGGAGATCCCGAACCACATGCACAGCAGGGCCACCATGGTGGGAAAGGGCACCTGCAGGGGCACAGCACCAGCAGGGCCCGTAAGGCTCTGATGCCTGGGCTGGTGGCTGTGCAGGGGGCTAGGGGACCTTCTGGGCTCCCAGGGAAGGAGGAGCATGGCAGGGCCACCATGGTGGGGAAGGTCTTGCAGACACACCCCCACAGGGTTCTTGGCCGGCACCCGAGGGGACAGGCGGAGAGCACACGGTGGGCTGCCTGGGCTGTGAAGATGAAACTGCGTGTCCTAGAGGTTGTCACCAAGGGAGGGACAGGGGAAAGGACAGGGAAGGGGGGAACTGAGAGCATGAGGGGGGAGAGAGGCCAGAAGGAAGGGACGTTAGGTGTCCGGTATGTTAGGTGAAGAAATAAAAGGGAAAAAAGAACCCCTTGCGCCAACAGTGTGTTGCCCAGTTTGTTAAAATAAAACCCCAGAGTAAACCACTAAGTAATGAAGCAGGTTATAAAACTATGTGTCTGGAACTCCATTTCAATAAAAACACCAATATTTATATGTGTAAGTGCCTGGAAAGACCTATGCCAGAAAGTCACTAGTATTTTCCCAGCAGAGATAGAGGATTAGAACTGATTTTTCATTTTCTTTTTTATCCTTTTCTCTAAAGTATTATGTTTTCATAAGAATTGTGCAAAAAAAGTGAATGTATGTCAAGTATTTAGAATAGGACTTAATTCCAAAGTGAGCACCATATAAATGTTTGTTGTTATTTTATAATTTTAAATTACATAATTTGATTTTAAATAAATCTAAAAAAAAAAGAAAAGAAAATGACTGAAAAACCACAGAGTGAAGATCTATATAGCATTTATCTCTGGGTGGCTGGATTACGGGTTATTTCTGACTTCTTCCTTAACTTCTCTGTACTTTCCAAAATTTCTACAATGAGTGTTTTGTAACGAGCAGTTGGTAACTGGGAGAGGAATGTTGAAAGAGAGCAGGAAGACAGGTATAAAAAAGGAAGTGAGAGGGAGAGCACAACTCCGTGTTTCCTGAGGGCAGCTTCCCGGACTACCAGGAAGACCCAGGTCTCCGGCAGCCTGGACTGGAGCCCACCCTGCACCTGCAGTGAGCACCTGCCGGTCCGGGGGTGCTCTGCGCTGCCTCTACCACAGCCTTACTAATGGGTCAAGACCCCATCTCCTGACCCTCACGGACTCCACAGCCCTACTCAGTGAGTCCTGGGCAGTGCTAACAAGGACGGGTTGGCGGGATCTCCCTCTGAGGACAGGATAACCAGCGGGGGCTGGTGCTGAAGTACAGGCACCCGTGGAGGAGAGCCCTGTTTGGGGATACTGACCTACTAAACTCACACCAGGCAGCTTTCCCTTGGTTGGGACAAAGGGAAATTCCCCAGTTGGCCCCTAGCTGTGGAAACCTCCCTATAGAGAAGTAAGCTTTGGCTGGCTGGCTGAAAAAGCCCACAGGAAGCCCAGGCCTCGGGCCAAAAGATGGGCAGGGCTGGGGAAACCCCAGCTAGCCCTCAGCGCCTGGGGCTGGAAACAGAACTCTGAAGACCGAGGAGAGAGGGGAGAGGGGAACGGCAGGAAGTGAGCTGCGGGAGTGGAGCTGAGCACAGCACGCAGCTGAGCACAGCACACCGTTCCTCGCCGGGGAGGGCACTTACCGCTCCCGACGAATGTTTTCCCCAGATGAAGCAATTCAATATGAAGCAAATGCCGAAAACCACACCAGGGTACAGCGTCGCTGTCTGAAAGCAAGAAGGCCCAAGTTGGGGAGCTTCATTTAGGGAGCTCCCACCTGTCTCAGTGGGGCTCCCACGCTACAGGTTCTCAACCCATCCCTCCTTGTCTTCCAGACTCAAGAATCATTCCCCCCAGACAGCAATCCCTGATGCCCAGACTAGGCAGGGCTCCTGTTCTCTGTCCTCTCAGAGCAGTGGCCTGCCCCGTTCTTGCCCTCATTCCAGTTCATAAATCCGTACTGTCGTTAGCTGACCAGTGTCCGCCTACCCCAGACTGGGGGAGAGTGTGCCCCCGTTCACCGATGTACTCCTAGACTTAGAATGCAGCAGCTGCTCCATAAATATTTGTTGAACAAGCAGTGAATTAATAAAACATTTTTTAAGAGAGAGGGAAAGTGTGTGGGAGGGGGATAGAAGCATTAATTGGTTGCCTCTCATATGCACCCCAACCAGGGACCGAACCTGCAACCCAGGCACATGCCATGACCAGGAATCAACCCAGTAACCTTTCCCTTTGCAGGACGATGCCCAACCAACTGAGCCACACAGATCAGGACTGAGTGAGTAAAATTTCTACAAATCATTTATGTCTGGGTCCCAACTCAAACTGCCTAGACTGGTGGTTAAGCTTCAGTCAAGTCTTAGGGGCAGCAGGTGCCGAGCTGTAATGCACCATGTCACCTAGTCCATTGTAGGCCTAGATGGGGACTGAGGACAAGAGGACACGGAGGCCCAGCAATGTTAAATACAACGCCCCCCCCCGCCCAGTCAGTTACGGGTGGAACAGGTTCAAACCTAGGCAACCTGACTCTAGAGCCCATGCTCCTGATGCCCGTGGTGTATTCTATTCAGCTAGAATCTCTTGGACTGGGGCCCTGGCACATAGAACCAAAGCCCCAGAACTACAGTCAAGCCTCCTTTGCCACACTGTGGCTGCCTCAGCATCCAGGGGGGTCACTGACTACAATGCCTGAGGCCCCCTGCAACCTGGTACTCAACCCCCGGTGCCAGTGCCGTCTTTGGCCAGAGCCTCCCCACCCAGTGACTGGTCCCTACTCTGGCATGCTCCTGGGCCTGTGCACGTAGAGTTATCAGCCCCTCAGGGTCTCTGCCTCCTGAGTGCCGATGCTCTACCAGGAACCTTTCCTGCTTAGTCTCTTTCCATCTGCACAGCTACCCCCAGAGGCAGGTGCAACCATCCCCCACGGGAGAGATGGGAAAACTGAGGCTCAGAAGGCTGTTCGAGGTTACCAACCAAGGAAAGAACAGGGCCAAGACTGGGTTCTAGGAGACTCCGGAACCTGAGAACTCCCTGTGGCTACTTTCATCAATCTGAAACCCTTAAGGCCCAGCTCAAATATCATTTCCTCTCTTCCTGTATGTTCCTGTTTCACTCGGCCATGTAGTGGGGAATTCCTTGCCTGCTTTCCTGGCTGATATTTATGGACTGGACACTGTGATAGATACCAGGGGTAAGAACAGGGAAAAGTTCCAAGAGGAAAGACAGACCCATAAATAGGAAATAACGTACATGGTGCTACTTGTGGGTACGAGGCTCTATGCAGGCTCCTCTGGGGCACGAAAGAGGACAAAGAGAGAAGGGGGGAGGTCGGCTCCTAGAAGAGTGATGCTGGAGCTAGTAAGAGTGAAAAAGTGAAGTGAGAGGGTGAGGGGTGGCGTGCCCGGGCAGAGTGCATGGCAGAGGCCGGAGGAGAGAAGAGCCATCATCTACCTGCACTGCTGCAGATGCCCACCTTTGTGGGAGTCAGGGTACCAGGGAAGGGTCAGAAACTTGCAGGGAGACCAGGGAGGCCTAGGATAGCCAAAGGATGAGGTGAGAGCAAAGATGCCTAAACTTGGGCAAGAGTCCTAGAGATGGAGACGGGAGAGAATTCATGGACTATGTGGCAGGGAAATTCTCAACACTTAATATCTGAGGAGGAGGAGGAGCAAAAGAAGCTACCCAGGTGTGTGGACTGGGGGCCTGGCTGAATGACCGTGCCGCCAGATGCAAGGAACAGGTTTGGGGAAAGGGAGATCAGGTCTGGTGTGAGACCCACTGGGAGATCCTGAAGGGAGACCTCACCAGGGCAGAAGGCAGGGCTTTACTCCTCTGTAGATCACATCTAGAATCTTGAGAAAATGCTTGATGTATCAAGAATCCTGGAACCTTTCTTGATCCTTCCAGAATAATCACCATTATTTCCCTACTATACTGAGGGTTTACTGTGTGCCAGGGGTGTGGCAGCCAGAGCTGAGCCGATCTGAGCTTAAACTGCACTCCCCCAGCCTTTCTAAATGATTTCAGAACACTGGGACTAAGGGCTTCTCCAAGTTTGGCACCAAGGGACTCCCTGGTCCTCTAAAGGCCTCACTTGCTCTGGGAGAAGGGGCTCGGGCTCCCTGGGAGGCAGGGTTAGCTCCCGGCATCCTCTGATTTCTATGGCCTGATGGAGGATAGAGAGGGCAGCACTCCCGACCTCAGGACGTACTCTTCCCTGTCCATCGTGCTGCTGCTCAGCCTCTGGCCCGAAAACTCTCCCAGGGCCTGCCAACACTGCTCCTGAGGCGCCCAGGGAGAAGCTTCTCAGCTCCCCACCACAATGGGAGGAGTTTGAGGGCACTTACACAGAAGGCTCCTTTCTTCCACCGATGGCCTTTTAGAGTGCGGTACAGACGGCCGGCGGAAAATCCACCGAAAACCCTGTGGGAAATGGCAGGGATCCATACCAAGGGACCTGGTTAGCTGGAGCGCAGCTGGCATGTACCAGCCCCCGGAGCCCACTCAGACACACCTACCCCATGAACATGAAGAGGAAGCAGGCAGTGGTCATGAGAGCTCCCCGGCTGGAGGGCGACAGCATCCCAAGCATGGCCACAACTATGGAGGGAGGGGAGAGAGGAGAGAGAAAGTCGGGGTGGCTGATCACTGCAAGCCCAATCCCCCATCCCGGCTGGCTGACATGTCCCTGGGCAGATGGGACAAAGTAAGCATACTTGTTCTTCTCAACAGGGAAGGCTGGGTCTTGGCTGGGTTCAGAGGGGTGCAGCAGCTGCTGGGCCCTGGCTGCATCGCCTTGGCTGGCTGCATCTTAACTGCAGCTTCCAGCCCACGGGGCACTTTCAACCAACCAGGCATTGAGTTGAGAGCTTTATGAGCGCCAGCTCCCTGAATCCGCCTTATCAACCCTGAGGTGGAGGTTAATTTCCCCATTTCTTAGATGGGAAAACTGACACTCACAGAAGTAAAGGTCACAAAGTTTGGAGTTGAGATACAAATTTAGGCAGATTAGTTGCTACAAGCTTAGATCTTAACACACACAAAAAATTGGAACTATGTAAGGTGACAGATGTTAACTGAACTTATTATGATGATCATGTCACAATATATACGTATATCAAATCGTTATGTTTCACACCTTAAACTAATACCATGTTGTACGTCAATTAAAAGACAGATAAAATGGTTAAAAAAATTCTAGGCAAACTGACCTCAGAACTGTTTGTAACTACTATATGTTAGTTTTTGGAGGGCTGTTTTTGAGAAAAAAAAAAAAAAAATACCTGATTCCAGCCCTCATCCTGGTGCTGACGTGGTAAATCACTCAATGCCTGATGGCAAAAGGAAGCCAGCCTCAGCACGGACGAGTGGCCTCACTGACAGAGTGGACGTGGTAGGCCACCAACAGTGCTGGAAAGCTTGGGGGAGGATCGAATTGCCAGGGCCCAGGTTGAGAAGACCCAGACTCTGCTGGGACTGACAGTCCAGAGATGCTGACATGCCTCCTTTCTCCAGGAAGGAAAGCCCGCCCTCTCCAGACACAGGCCCACGCTGCTCTGGCGACAGCCTCCCACACCGAGCCCGCCAGGCCCACTCACAGATGACGATGAGGATCATGCAGAAGAGCTGAATGCCGGAGCCCAGCAGGGAGCTGAGGATCATGGGGTACTGGGGGGGCCTGAAGACGTCACCATGCACCAGCTTCCACCCAGACTCTTCCATGGTGTCTTCCTACAGCAAAGAGCCAGAAAGGGAGGCTGCTGCTTTGGCTCTCGAGAAGTTAGCTCCTGTAGGGACCACTCAAGGACGCACTCTAACTAGGGCAGAGGGTCCCTCAGGTGTCAATCAGCTCCGCTCTGACATAGAAGTGTTAAGTGACACAATAAAGACAATAAAGTGCTTCCCAGAGAGCTCACATGGGACGAGGAGGGTACAAACATGAAACTTACAGCTACATAAAGGGAAAATCTCCTCCCCAAATCTAATGCATGGGAAAATAATGTAAATATCAACATACTAAAATGCTAAGGTAGTTTTTAGGTGGTGAGATTTAGAAGCAAATTTGTTTGTTTGTTTTCCTGACCTGAGGACACTTTTTCATTGTTTATTTAGAAAGAGAGAAAGGGAGGAAGATAGAGAGGGAAACATTGATGTGAGAGAGAAACATCGATTAGTTGCCTTTTGTATGCTCCCCGATGGGGGACTGAACCCACAACCTAAGCATGTGCCTGGACTGGGAATCAAAACCTTTTGGCCTGTGGGATGATGCCCAAGCAACTTAGCTACACTGGCCAAGGTGAAGCAGTTTATATTTTTAACGATTGTAAAAATAATATGTGCTATAATTGTATAATAAAAAAGTAAAAAAAATTGGTTTATGGCATGATATTCAAATGATCAAAAAGTAGTAAATGTTTATTCTAGAAAAATTTTTTTAAATCTAGAAATACTGCCCTGGTTGGTGTGGCTCAGTGGACTAAGCACTGGCCTGAGAACCAAAAGGTTGCTGGTTTGATTCCCAGTCAGAGCACACGCCTGGGTTGTGGGCCAGGTCCCCAGTTGGGGGCAAGCAAGACACAACCAATCTATGTTTCTCTTCCTCTCTGTCTTGCTGCCTTCTCTTCTTCTGAAAATAAATAAATAAAATCTTTAAAAGTATCTAGAAAAACTGAATAAGATATAAAATGCATAAATACTCAAAGATTTCAAAAAAGATACAGACAATTAAATGATTTATATACAATGATAGCACTGTCTTATCTCCTTTAGTCCTTTATGTATGTATATGTGTACATGTATACATAACTCGTAAACAATGAAATTGGGGTATTTACTATGCACTTGTTATTTTCAGTTGGTATTTGATTGTGAACATTTCCTCATGCCAATAAACACTCCTTAGAAGTACTATTTTAATGTTTGTACACTTTTCCATTGTACAGCTATACCATAACATATTCAACCATCATTATAAAATATTAGACAATATCCATTATACTTAAATTATAAATAAAGCTGTAATAAATATACCTAGACCAGTTCTTTGTGTTTCTGATGCTTTCCTCAGGAAAATTCTAAAAGAATTACTGGGTCAAAACAAGGTATTACAGTATGTGCTATATTATATGTACTGCCAATTAATTACTTTTCAGAAAACGACCACTTCACACTTGTGTGGGTGGCACAGAAGGGTGCTTATCACACGTTAACTTGCCCAAAACTAATTCCACATGAAGACAAAAATCTGTGCTATCTTGAAGGTCCAAAGTTGCCTTTCTGAATCTGCAATTTTGGGGGTTATGTCTGGGGTGAAAGTAGTTTTTCATGTTTACTAGCCATATACATACAGTTCCTGGTCTGTAAATTCCTTGTTCATTATCACATTAGAGTTTGTAGATTTAAAAGAAAAAATGTACACCAATTCTTTTAATTGTATAATCTTCTATCATAGACTTAAAATATTTAATGTCAAATTCATCAAGGTTTTTTCTGTGATTTTTCATTGTTTTATGCTTAGAAAGCCTATCTTCAACATTCTGGGTTATTAAACATTTTTTTTTCTGTTGAACATTTTTAAGATTTACTCCATAAATGATAACACACACACCCCCTTCTGGCAGGCCTATAGCCCTACTGTTAGACTGCCCGCCCTCTCCAAGACCATCCCTCCCCAGCCAAGACCTCGTACAATGTCATCCTCTTTGTTATAGTTGGCGATGTCCTTTCGGAGGGTCCGAATGATAATCATGCTCAGGATGCCTGAAACGAATAGGAGCGGCAGAGTCATCAGCACTGCCCACCCAGTCTGCTGTACGCCCTCCTGGGACTGGGGTCTCACTGAGGGACCCAGTAGGGGATGGTGGACACGTGTGTCTCCCTCCAGCGAGAACTGGCTGTACAGCTGCCTCAGATCCACTCCTGGGCATAGCTCTACTCCAGCTACTCTGGCAGGGGTGCACGAAGGGCTACCCCCAGGCAGGGAAAACGCTGCTGGGATAGGCGCAGGCAGCCAGAGGACATTGCTTTTTATTCCAGGGAGAACAGCATCCCAGCTACTCCATGGCCCGGTCCCACCAGCTTCTCCAGCCTCACCTCCTCCCAGGCTCCCCTCCTCTCACTCGGCCCTGGTTCTTTGCTGCTTCTGTTCAGTTCCCAGCTGCATCGCTCTCTCACCTCCATGCCTTGACCCAGGCTATCCTTTGCCTGGAATGCCCCACTCAGCCCTGATTCCTACTCAAGCTTTAAGACTCACCCCAGGCAGCTTTGCCTTTCAACACCCCAGCCAGTTCAGAGGTGCCCCCACCTGTATTTCCACAGCACCATTTACCTCTTCAGGCAGCACAGGGCACAGGTTACAACAATGGGTTGTATGACTGTGAACTAACTTAACTCAACGGGACTTCAAGGACTGACATGCTTGTAAAGTGCTTATTAGCACAGCAGCTGGGCCCTGGGTTAAATGTTTATTATATTAAACAGTAAGCAGTATTATCTTTTATTTCTCATATGATACTGAATGGTCAGTTTCATTTCACCTCTGCTCACCACCCTCTTGCCATCCCACTGCAGGGCAGTGGCCCCTGCTGGGCCAGTCTTTCCCTGGTTCTTCAAAAGGTGGCTCCTCCTCATTCAGAGAAGTATTCTCTAAAGTAGCCTTCACCTTTTCCTCATGGCTGTGTATTTGGTCACCTTGTTTACCTGCTTCATAGCATTCATCACTGTTTCTTTGCTTTTTCTCTGTCTCCCCCACCAGCAGAATACAGACTCTGAGGGCAGAAACTGGGCTGGGTTTGCTCACCACCACATCCCAGCACGTGGCACGGTGCCCTCGGAGAATGTGCAAGAGTCTTGCTGACTGACTGTGTACATGCGAGGTATCCGCGTCCCCTAGGAGCTCTCCAGCGTAGTGACCAAATATTATTCACCTTTGTGTACCTGAGGCTTACCACAGAGCCCTGAGTACTGTTCTTAACCCATGCTTGGCCCCGAGAACCACCAAGAAATTCCCCTTAGTGATGTGATGCCTCAGCCCCTTATCCCTCACCCCCTTGTCCTCTCCACCCTCCAACCCACAACCTCTCACCTGATAGGAAGAAGACCACCACTACAGAGTTAATGATAGAAAACCAGTGGATCTGCACGTCACTCATGGTCAGGTAGGTGTCCCAGCGAGAAGCCCATTTGATGTCACTTTCCTGGTGGGGGGAGCAAGCACTTCAGAGCCCTGCTAGACCACTGCTGCCCAGACCAGGACCCTCCTCCCCTGCTGTGGGCTTCAGCCCTTTCTCACCTCCCAGTGTACAGAGTAGGTGAAGTACAGGTGATTTTCCTTGTTGGGGTCAATTTCTTGGGGCGAGGAGTTGGTGCCCTCAGGCAGGGTGCATGAACTCTTCTCATCTACTTTGAGGTCTGTGAGAGACAGAGACTCAGTCTGTTCCTGTGGGGGCCAATGCTACTGCCCCAGGGCTGTTCTGCAGGTACCTTCGAAGCTGCCTGAGGGGAAGGCATGCTGCCGGGACCCAGGGTCTGAGTGGAGGCTGGGAGAACAGCTCCCCAGAGTCCTGACCTTCCAAAGGGCCTCAGGGGCTGCAGAGATGTGTGTGTGTGTGTGGGGGGGGGGGGGGTCTGAGCCCCTCATTTAATCAATCCGCCTTCCTTCACTCAAGTCAAACATTCACCTACCATTCCACCAGTCCCATTCAACATGCAGAACACCACAGACTCATCTTATCGACGTTTACTCATTCCCTGAGTCTCCAAAGTTCTGGCTCTTTAGTCATCCACTCACTCAGTTGCCTCCTTCATTCATCCTGTTATCTGTCCATTTGTTCAACCAAAAAACATACCATAAGCACCTCCTCTGTCCCAGATACTGTGCTGGAGATAAAACGATGGGAAAAGCAAAGTCTCCAACCTCAAAGAGCCAGTGGGGGAGAGACAATGACAAAATAATCACATAGGAGCTATAAAGCTGAGCTCGTGACACTCACAGAGGAGAGGCAGTATGAGGCTCTGAAAGTAGAGGATGTTTTACACGAGACTTCTATGGTTTTGTTTGAGAACTCAGTTCCACAGCTTCAAAACAAACCAAGAACCACACGCCCTGAAACCCACAACTACTGTGGACATAGCGCCAGGCCTCCTACATCCGAGTGCACCGTGTAGCAAGCACGTGCTGACAGGAGAGGTGAGACCAGACCAGGCCTGCTGACCCTGGGCCAATTTCGGTCTACACCAATCACACACACAGAGGGTGAGAAACGCAGAAGCTGCCTGCGTGAGAACTCTGTCTGTGCATTGCCCCATTTTCTTCAAACGAGGGGGAGCTGGCCTGGTTTTATGAGGGGCCCAGGCAAGCCTCAAGTGGCTACTGGGTCTCGGCCAAGCCACCAACCTCTTGGAGCCTCTGCTTCCTCATCTATAATCACTAATACATCAGGGGGCTGCCAGAGGTAGTGAACTGGTAAGGTGCCAGGCCAGGATACAAGAGATGTCAGTTCTCCCTGTCCCCAGCTTCTTTAATGCGAATGCAGTGAGACCCTACCTCGGCTGTCTCCACCTGCCTCATTGGGGCCGATCAGCCATTTAAGGAATCAAGTGTGAGAAGACCCTGGGTGTAAAAGCCCAGGCCCAGCCACCAGCCCTGCCCCTCTGGTCACACCTCCCCACTCACCCTCCAGCCTGATGCTCTGGGGAATCACCTCGAAGCGGACGACACGGTATGTGTGCTCCTGGTCCTCCTCCAGGTCCTCTCGGTGGTAGTAAAGGATGAACGAGAGGTGGTTGTGCAGGTAGATCTAAAACCGACCGACAGAGAAACCAAGATAACTAGGAGCCGAGAAACAACCAGAAAACCACTCTGGCGGCCCACCCTAGGTATCAAGGCACTCCCCTTGTCCAACAGACTGGCTGTCCCAACCGTCCAAAAGCAATGCTCTCACAGCTGCCTGTTCTCGGACACCTGCCAGGGCTCCCTAGGGTTTTCCAGGCAGCAGTCCATCTCCAGGCCTGGCATTCGAGCCTTCCATCATCTGATTGTCATTATCTTCTAAGACACACCGGGTCACCCTGTCTCCCCGAGCTGCTCCCTGCCCCACAAGCTGTCCCCACACTGCAGCCCTGTTCACGGCATTCACTCCCACTGGAGTGCTGCCCTGACTTGACTGAGCTCAGGCCTGCCTGGTTTTAAGGGCCACGTCCTGGAAGGAAGCCTGAACACAGGCTGAGCTCCCTCTGAACCGCTGTGGCACTGACGGCCACGGTGGCGGCACGACCAGTGAATGGTATGGGGCTTAAGGGGCAGGGTCTCACACTGGCAGTTCTCTTCCTAATCAGGACAGAAGCCCTCTGAGGACAGGAGCTGTACCTCAATAGAGACGTTTTTGTCCTTGGATATTTTCGGAGGGTTTAGTCTTACACATCGGAATCTGAGTTTTTAGGGACTGTGCCTTCTACCTGCCACAGCCTTGCCCAAGAGGGCCTGGAAGAACCTGCCCCAACCAGCCCCAACTTTTCTATTGATACTATAAGCCTAGAGCTAAACATTTCACACTCCTTTGTGGTTCCGACCGCTGGTGACTTTGGAGTGTGGCTTCCCAGGCCCTCTGAGCACCCCCAGACCCCTCTACCTTGTTGCCATCTGTGAAGCCAAGCCGGTAGCCATGTTCAAACTGCACATCTTTTTCCTTCTTCTTGTCATCACCGTCACGGCTGGAATAGAGCTCCAGCCGGGTGGCCACGGGCAGGTTGTCGGCAATGCTGGGGACCCAGGAACTCATCAGTCCTCTGAACCACCGCTCCCAGCAGGGCCCTCCCCCGTGGGAGCCTGAGGCTGGCAGGGAGCAGAGGACGACTTACAGGTGGACATAGTAGTCCTCCGAGATCCGCTCTGCTACAAGCCGGCTCTTTTCCCGGTTCAGCGTCACTGGTTTGTTGGACTCGCTGCACAGAACCTCACACTTCTTTTCGCTGTTCATGAGAACCTGGAAAGGGGTGTTGACAATCCGGTCCCCTCTCAGCACCTCTCCTGCCATAAGAGAGACAGATGGAGCTCAGAGCTTCCGCCCTGAGGTTGCTGAGGTCAGCAGAGCCACGGAGACCCAGGGCTGACTTGCAGGGCCATCGCCAATGCTGGGGCTCAGCTGGCCCCTCTGACTCCCACCTGTTGGCCTCTCCTCCCTTTCTGAGCCCTAGCACCGCCAGACTCTCTCATCAAACATGCCATTTCATGCCACGCCTCTAGGCCTCAGGTTCCTTCCTCTGCCTTGGAGTGCCATCGCCTGCCCCTGGTTTCTGAGAAGCTCCTCCTCACACAGCCAGCTCTGCGTCTCTTTCACCCTGGGAGGCCCGTCCTGACTTCTTCAGGACAGAGCGCATCGCTCCCTCCTCTGACTTCCTCTGCACTGAGGAAGCAGCACAGAGCGGCGAGGACAGGGCTGCCTGCTACTGAACGCTGCCTCTGCCACCTGGGTGGCAGGTAAGTCATTTAACTTCACCGAGCCCCGATTTCTTCATCTGTAAAATGAGGATAATAGCACTCACCTCACCAGATTACAGTGAAAAATAAAGTACCAGTCACAGAGTAAGCAGGCAACAAATACCATTTGAAAAAAATTTCATTAATTTATTTTTAGAGAGAGGGGAAGAGAGGTGGAAAGAGAAAGAAACGTAGATGTGAGAGAGAAACGTCCACCAGTTGACTCTCGTACACACCCCAACGGCAGCCCAGGCCTTGGTCCTGACCAGGAACTGCACCAGTGGCCTCCTGCTTTGCGGAATGACGCCCAGACAACTGAGCCACACCGGTCAGGGCAACAAATGTTATTTTCATCATCAGCATCATCTCTGTGCCTTTTCTAATGTCAATAATAATGACTTTGCACACTGTTACTATACCAAGTTTCTGTCTTCCCTACCTGACTATGAGTTTTTTTAAGGGCAGAAAGTGTTTCTTATTTATCTCTGTGTTTTTAGATACTGATTCAGGCAAGGAAGGAAGCGGAGTAAAACTGGTACCTGAGATTTTCAGCTAAAGCATCTTTTTACTTGATGAACTGGCATGGCCCTTGCATGCCTGCTTCTGAGGAACCTGCTGCCAGATGTCATGCTCACAGGCACCAGGCAGCTGGAGATTGTTAGCTAAACCCAATGGTGTTTTTGTTCTGAGTTATTCTAACAATGTTGTTGTGATGATGCGAAACGGGGCAAGCCAAAGGAGACGGACTGAAAGAAGCCAACGGGCAGGACTAACACTTGCCTACCAGCGTGCACCTCTCTGCCTAGTCGCTTACATGCTCACTCATTTCCAAACAGGTGCTGGCTATGTCCTAGGCCGTAAAGATAGAATATTGAACAGACATACACATGAGGCTTACGGTCTAATGGGAAAAGGACTTTGCTTAAATATTCAGAATAATGAGAACATATTGTACAAGAGGAACTTGCTCTAGACATGGGGGAATGGGTCTAGGAAAGTTCCTCTGAGGAAGTGATGCTTGAAATGAACTATAAAGGAAGAGAAGCATTAACTACGTAAAGAGATAAGGGAAGAATATTTTAAACAGATGGAGCAGAATATGCAAAGGCCCCTTGAGGGTGTGGGAAGCAAGGTAAAATCTAGAGGCCTGGGTGGCTGCAATGCAGAGAGCAACTTGAGGCAAGCTGGAGAGGCGGGCTGGAGCTGGGTCTCAGGGGCTGTGGGCCACGCTGGAAGTTGGGACTTATCCAGAGAGTGACGAAAGCCAACAAAACGTTTCTAACAGACCCAGAGGAAGACGTTGTCTGATTCTGGTTACAGAAAGTTCTCTCTGGATGTTTTGTGAAGAAAACACAGAAGATTCAAGGGACGATGGCAGTCTGTCATGCAAGTGAGCAACAGTAGCAGCTGGATGGGAGGGTGTGATGAGGGTGGCAACAAGTACACAGATCCAGAGCTACTGAGGTGGCGGAATCTGGGGAACCTGGTCCTGCCTGATGAGCGAGGAGTGGTGCACACTGGGAAGACTGAGGTTCCTACAACCACGCTCTGGCTGGGAAGACAGGACGTATAGCAAAGCTAGACTGAAGGCAGTTTTTCAGTTTGTCAAGTTTGACCTCATATATTGGGAAATAGACACCGAGACAGAAGGCTCAGAAGAGAGGTCAATACTGATGGAAACTGTGAGTGGTCATATATAGATGGCAGGGTCACAAGCTCAGGAAGAACATACAGAGAGAGGAACAGGGATGCAGCCCAAGTACAATGGGTATCACTTCTTGATATTTAGAAATTAAATTTAAACCAAGAAAGAGAACATACTGGTCGGGAATGGCTCATTTCTAATACGGAAGTATTCCTTTTAACTTTAAAACTGTGAGCAGGTGGCCAGCCAGGTTAAATGGGCAACAAGCTATGAATGTGGACCCTCAAGAGAGTCTGAGGTCCTCCTTCGGCACATCTGCCACAGACGCCCCAGCACGCCCCAGCGAGACGAAGCTCTATCAGTGTGAAGGGGATCTGGAGCAGAGCTCTCAGACCACCCGGTCACGCCTTTCTGGGAAGGCAGCCTGGGACAACAGAAAGAATCTGGCTTTGGAGTTAAAAACAAACAAACAAACAAACAAACAAACAAACAAACACACACAAACGGGCTAATACCTCAATTTCTCTACCGACTGAACATGTGACCCCAAACAAGTCTTTCTAACCCTGAAAGCTGCCGTTCCCTTTCCTATGACACAGGGCAATTATATTTGGTTTTGCAGAGTTACTACAGGAATCAACTAAGATAAGGTGCAGAGTAAAGTGCTTAAGGCTACGGCCAGAGTTCCTGCATTCTGCCACTGCTTGGTGAGTGACCTAGGGCCAGCCACTTCACCTCCTGGTGCCTCAGTCTCCTGATCTATGATTAGGGGATAGTAAGAGCAGCTCTGTGATAGGTCTGTTGTGAGAATCAGCTCAGTTAAAGCCAGAAGTGTTTAGAAGAGTGCCTGACTCAAAGGAAGAACCCTGTAAGTATTAATGGTGATGATGATGATGATAATGTACCGAGTACAAGGCTTACAATGCAACAGGCATCCAATCAAGGATGTTTCTGCTCTGCTCATCAGGGCAGTGACACTTACTGAATGTCTGCTGTGTGTTAGGCACAGGGTCAGAAGGGGCAGAGAGGGGGGCGGATATAAGGTATGATCCCTCTGCTCAGAGAGCCCCATGGCCATGAAAGGAGGCAGCACACAAAGACAGAATGGGATAATATATGGCAGGATAACTTTTGTACACAGAAGTTTCTATTCCTAGCAGGCAGGACCATTTCCCCAGCTTCACGGAAAATGTGGCAGAGGCTCAGAAAGGTTAAGGGTCACCTAGTATAACACTGAAGTGCACCCAACTGCAGAGCCTTGGGCTGCCAACGAATCCACACCAGCTCACAGGGGAAGGGAGGGGCTGCTGTGAGGGGCCTGGGGCCAGGAAGCCGGGTGGATCCAGCTGGTCAGGCATCCCAGACAGACAGACAGACAAGGTGACCAGAGCACGGTATGGTGTGGACAGGAAAGCCAAGGGCTAGTGGCAGGCAAGAGGAGGAGTCCAGACAGTCTGTGGAAGTCAGCCTAGGCCCCAAGACCAACTTCTGTTCAACAGTGTAAGGCAAGACTTTGAGACAGGCCGTGCTGCCTGTTTGGGTTAAACTGGCTCCAAGGCCTGCCCCCCACTGTTCTGGGGCTCCCAACACCTGGCAGTAGACACACTTGTCAGTGAGGGGTTCTGGAAACATCTGAGCCATGGGTAGCCCTGCCAGAGAAGCAGCCCTTTCAGGGGCCTGCTCAAGAGCCAGTTGTCTCCTTCCTCCTCCCTAAGGTACAGGAAAAGAGGTAAGCCTCTGAAGTTCTCTGAAGTCAGGGAGAGCATCTTTCCGTATTTTCATCTCCAGGCCTTAACACTGGGACAGGCACAGAAATAAGTACTAACAGGTGTGTCCTGAATAGATGCCTCCACATACCCTTTCCTTTAAGCCTGAAATTCTGACAAATAGTTATTTTAATTAGAAAAAAGACAGCTGCTACGTATGGAACACTTATGCCAGATGTTGCCCTGGGTGCCTCACACACCATTTGAGGTGAATCTTGCACAGAGTAACGAGAACTATGGAGATTTCTCCTGCTTCCTTTAAGGCCAGAAGCGATCACTCACTCTTTTAATTAAAAGTAGAGTGGGTTCCAGAAACCACGAGGGAGAGAGAAAGGTACGATATGTAGAAATCAAGGGAGAGCCAATCTGAACAGCAGCCAAGAGCTCCAAGTCTGAAGCCTGACCACCTGCCTCCGAGGCAGCTTACACATCGACTCGCAATATGACCAGAGGCAAGCCACTTCACCTATAAAATGGGAATAAAAATAACAGCTACCTCCCTAGGGCTGTTCTGAGGGTTAAACAAACTAATATGTATGTAAACAACAAGGGATGTATCCAGCACATATTAAGTGTTACATAAAGGTTAACTGTTATCATCATTAGGAAAAGGTCTGGGCTTCCACTGGGACAGGTTGACAGCAGTGAGAGAGAACTTACCCAGATTCTCTGCCTTGTAGGTTATTTTTAAGGGCTGGCAGAAGGGCAGTGAGTAGTACTCATAAGGTAGCTGGGTTCGAGAGCTGGTGAGCTTCACTGCCTGGTGGGAGAAGAGAGGCCATTATTCCTCAATCCAGACCGTTTTAATAGTCCTCCCTGGTACCCACGCATCTTTGGCACACTTAGTAACATTATCTAAGAGGCAAACGAACTGCTACAGACACAACTATAGCATACTATATACTCTGCTGCCCACAATTCTGAATTATTTCACATTTCATTAGGTTTATTAGACTACATTACAGACTCTATTTCCAACCACAAACAAATTCAATATATACTAAGGGTTTCCAACATGCTGATATCCTTTGACCATATTTTCACTTCTGGGCATCTTTCCTGTGGAAATAACTCCAAATGAAGACAACATTTAGGAACAAAGACGTTCACTCCTTATTTATAATCACAGCAGCCTCTGGCTCCCAGTTCTGTGAGCCCATCAAGTTGCTTGTAAATGATGCCCCAAATAAGCGTGATGTGTAGTGTTCTGAAATTCTGATAACACCTAAAATTTGGTGGCAAACAAAGAGACACATACATGTGAGGGCCTGTCATGTGGATGGCCCTTTGTGACTTTCTTGTCTTCTGCTTCTCCTTTTGAATGCTATGATGCTCAGAACAGAAAACTTTATTTTCACACAATCTCACTGCTTTACCTTTGCACAGAGCAGCAAAGATGTGGTTCACATCAACATGGTACCACAGCAAGAAATGTACATTTATTTTAGGAGCAGAATTTATTTTAACTTTGTAAGTTCTGCTAGCTCCTTTTATAGCATCACCAAAAGTATATAAGATGACTCAAAAATTTCAGCTATACATTATTTTGTCTATGGGGGACTGATGGGGGTGTGAGAATGCCAAGTGTCCTACACTGTAAACACTGCACAGAAGAAATGACTAACAGACTGAAGTGTTCGGAATGTGTATTCAGGTGATGGTAGAGGGGAGTCCCTTTAGGTGGGAGCCCGTGTACAAGGTTACACCCTTTCCCTGGTGGCAGTCCATCTCCAATGACTGGTTCGTGGGGATACAGAGAGCCGGTCGTCCTCTTGCCTCAATTTGGAGCCACTATGAAGGGCTAGTCATTCTAGTTCCAGAGCGTCCCACAGGCCTCAGCTGCACCACAGCCCAGCGTCTCCCGCGTCCAGTCCCACTTCCTCACTCTCACCAAGCTGCTGACCCTGAGAGTCTCCCCGATACATCTCCCGTACCAAATCTCCACCTTCCAGTTTGTTTCCTAGGAAACCAGATCCAAGAAGATCCGCTAGCAGCCCCCAGCCCTGCCCGGGGCTCTGAGAACGCCACCAATGACCCACTGTTTTAGAGACATAATCGAGAAGCCAGACTGCCCACTATCCCTAGTCAACCATTTTTTAAGTGACTCCCTCCCAGTTTCCACCCCCAACACGGTCGACTGACCCATAAACAGGTATCTAGCCTGACAAGGGGAGGCAGCCCAGTTGGAAGGCTTCTCTCTGGACTCTGACTGAGGGCAATCTTCCTTAAATCCTAATCGTTCCTGTACCAACTTGCCCTGCCTATTTACCATTTACTCTACTATTTACTTGGATCTGACTCATTTTTCAGTAAATACATTTAAGAAGCAAACATTTTATCAGTGTTAAGACAGAAAATCAACACTGACAGTCATGAACTTATGAGTTGAAGTACTAGCTATATTTTCTAATATACATTAAAAAAGACAGTTATTCTTATATCATCTTATATACCACCACCCAGATATGCAGTACACCATTTGCAGATAATGAACTGGAGAATCTAGCTGGTGGCAGGAGCTAAAATTAAAAAAAGAGGGCAGAATAGGCTGCACATGTACAGATGACATAAGTTATGCAGGGAAGGCTGGTAAGGGAGGAAAGGGAGCAGATGAAAGAGGAAGGCAGAGATGCCATAGAGGAAGCAGGCTGAGACACAGAAAGAAATGGAGGTGGGGCGGGGTCAGGGGAAGGAAAACATGTGATAGTGAAAGTGAGAGAAAAACAGAGACGCAGAATGAAGACAGAGCCAGGGAGAGAGAGGGAGGGACACAGAGAGAACACTCTCACACGGGTGGAGATGCTGGGCTCCTGAGGGACTTGACTTCCAGCCTGTGCAGCAAGCACCGAGCCCTCTTCACCCTAATCCCCAGGCTAACTGGCTCTGGTCTTTGTTCTCTGCAGCCGCAGGAGGGGTATAACCAGCTCACTAAGGTCCTCCAGCTAGACCGTCCAGCACAGAGGCTCCGGCAGTCCAGGAAAACACTTACCTTGATTTCTACAGGGTCGTTCTGGTGGAAGTTCATTGGTGCAACCCCAGGGACATAGAAGGCTCTTGTTTCACATGGGAGGGAGACAAGTAGCAGGGACCACTGGACCCAATCCTGCTCGGAGAAAGAGATGCTAAGGTTGGAACGAGGGAAAGAGGTGAACATGCCCCTGGGGGCAGACCAAGTCAGGAAGTACCTTCCTGTCTACTTTAACCGACCCAGCCTCGTCCCCACTCTGGGAAGCCCAAGGCCCTTCTAAATGCTGCCTCCTAGTCCCCCAACAGTGCTACAGAGAACCAATTCTGCACTTCCAGACATGAGCAATAAAATAAGTGAAGTAATTTACTGGGGCAGAAGGGAAGACTGTAATACAGGGGCCACATTTCCCCACTTCTGGAACAATGTTCCTTTTTTTTTAACTTATTTTTCTTAAATATTTTATTTATTTATTTTTAGAAAGAAGGGAAGGGAGGGAGAGAAACATCACTGTGTGGTCACCTCTCGAGTGCCCCCCACTGGAGGCCAGGCCTGCAACCCAGCCATGTGCCCTGATTGGGAATTGAACCAGCAACCCTTTAGTTCACAAGCTGGCACTCAAACCACTGAGCCACACCAGCCAGAGCTGGATCAATGCTCTTTTAACCATTTCATATTGTATAACTCTCCTGTAGAGCTAGCTCAAGTGTTCCATTAACTCTCATTTCTCTATATAGTAACAAACAGGCTTGCTTTGCCAGGGAGCTCCTCCGTTACCAATATATTTCCCTATGAGCCTTCTTCAAAGTTGCTGACCTCATCACTTCCCATTCTCCTCCTCCCTCAGCTCTAGCTGCACTGGCCTTGTTGTCTCTTGACAGCAAGTCCTTCTGCACCCCTCAGGGCTGTTGCCTTTACTGCTCCCTCAGCCAGAATCCTCTTGCCTCAGACACCTCCATGGCTCATCTCATTCCTAAGTTCATTCGGGTCTCCTCAAATGTAACTTCCTCAAAGAGGCCTTTATGGACAATCCTAACTAAAATAGCAATCTCAGGGCTCCCATTGCCCATTTCTCCATCTCCTTACTCTGCTTCTCTGCACAAGCTTATCTACTTGACTCAGACAATATGCAACTGTTTATCTGTGTATCATCTGTCCCCCTCCACTTGAATGTAATCTCTGTGGGCGCAGGGGGACTGTGTCTCCAGTACCCAGCATGGCACAGGCACTCAGCAAATAATCTGCATGCAGGGTAGTCACCTCCTGGAGATCAAAGGCAAGAGAGATCAATTACTAGCCTCAGGAAATTCACCCCATCAAAGAATTCTTCTCCCCCTTGAGGAACTAGAAGAGCTTCCTACTTCTCTCTGCCTGGTCTGAACAAGGAACTTTTGTCATCTACACTTGGATCACCACCTCAATCTTTTTTTTCTTCTTCCTTTTTCTTGGTGTCTGTAACCAAATTTATCCCTGAGGCCCAGCAGAGGCCACCAGGGCCCATGAGTCACAGTGTTTCTATTGCAGCCTTCTGGGCCAGTGCCGACCATGGGTGGGGCAGGCACTGAATTTGACATGGCTGCAGGCCACCTCAATCTGGTTTCTGCACCTGCCTCCTCTCTCCGCCCCGTAACTGCAGGAGCATTTCAGACCTTCATTTCCTCCGCCTGAACACTGGCCACCGCCTCCTGGTCACTTGCCTCGGCAGCCCCTCCGTCCTTCAAGTTACCCCCGACCCCCCAACGCAGATGATTCTTTCTGCAATTTAGGAATCAGAATCCCTCGAGAGCTTGACAAACATATAGACTTGTTTGCATTTCCCCCCGGAGCTCAAGTTGAGAAAAATGGCTTTAAAAGTTTAAGGTTCTCAAAGCATCGCAGGTTCGATTCCCAGTCAGGGCACATGCCCGGGTTGCAGGCCACGGCCCCCAGTAACCGCACATTGATGCTTCTGTGTGTGTCTCTCTCCCTCCCTTCCCTCTCTAAAAATAAATAAAATCTTAAAAAAAAAGTTTAAGGTTCTGAGCTCAATACACTTTTTTCTTTTTAAACAGATACCCAGGTTGGTCCAAGTCTTAAAAACAGTATGTCCACAGACTGTTTTTCCCCCTGATGTGTTGTAAACATTTGTATGTATCTGCCAGCTAATGTTCATTATGAAATATGAAATAATAGTTTGACCCCAACTATTAAAAACAGTGAAAAATGGCTGAGACCTGTATTGTATATGATAATTAGAAGGTCAGCAGAATTAGGGATGAGAGGAGGAAAATCTTTAAAGGAAATGACAAGACTAGAAGGTAAAAAATTGCCTAACGGGGCAGGATTCTGTATAGAAAGACAGTATTCCCCATCCCCGCCCCCATCCTTTTAAAAAATTTATTTTTAAATAAGTTCACATTCACAGGAGACCTGCAAAGGTATGATGACAGTTCCCATGTACCCTTCACCCAGTCTCCTCTGATGTGAGCATTTGACACAATCATTAGTGAAGAAGCTTTAAAAAAATAACTACCTTTAAAAAGTTTTGAGCCCTGGCCAGTGTGGCTCAGTTGGTTGGAGCATCCTCCTGTAACCAAAAGGCTGTGGGTTTGATTCCCAGTCTGGGCACATACCTGCCTAGGTTGTGAGTTCAATCCCCAGTCCGGGTTGCAGTTGTGTATGACCCCGGTCCAGACTCGGACAATCCCCAGTCTGGGCACGTATGGGTGGCAACCAATTAATGTTTCTCTCTCTCCCTTCCTCATTCTCTAAAACTAATAAAAAATGTCCTTGGGTGAAGATTAAAAAAAAAAAAAGCTTTGAAAAAGTAGAACATCTAAATAATTCAAACAGTAGAAACAAGTAAACCATGAAAAAAATCTTCCTCCCACTTCAGCTCCCCACAGACAACCCCTCCAGAGACACTCCATGAGCGTGCAGGGGAAGGGCTTAGTGGTCTGGGTTTGTCTGGAACGCAACGACAAACAGGTCTCTACCCTCTCTTTCTGTGGTGGACAGCCTTCTGACTGCACTGGTCACACATCTGATTTCCTCTCGACCAGAGGATTTCCTCCACTTGACCAGTCCCCGAAGGATTCAGGCCTCCCTCTTTGGAGCCCTTTTTGCTGGGCCTCACTGGTCAGTCCTTAGAATGTAAGTGCTTCCTTCCTGTGAGAAATAAACCCTGTCCTCTCTTTTTCCTCTAATTCCTCTTTGTACTTGAATTCCAGTTAATTAAAATGCAAGGAAGACAAATCCTGGGTTACTGGCATAAACTGTCATTCAAAAGTTGTTTAATTTTTTTAATTGACTGATTTGAGAGAGAGACAGAGACATCAGTTTTTTCTTCCAGTTAGCTGTGCTTTCATCAGCTGCTTCTTGTATGTGCCCTGACCGGAGATGAACCCCGCAACCGTGGCCTATCGAGACAACACTCTAAGCAACTGAACTACTCTGCCAAAGCCCAAAAGTTGTTTTAAAATAAAAATAACCCAACCCTTCATTTTTGAAAAAAGGTGCAGAAAACAGACAACCCTGACTGGTATAGCGCAGCTGGTTGGGCATCACACAGCAAAGTGAAAGCTGGGGCGGGGCGGGGGTCCACTTCCAGTCAGGGCACATGCCTGAGTCATGGGTTCAGTCCCCGGTCAGACACATACAAGGGGTAACCGTAGGATGTTTCTCTCTTATATCAATGTTTCTCTCCCTCTCTTTCCCTCTCTCTAAAAATAAATAAATAAAATGTTGAAAAAAAAAACCCAAAACCTTCACACAAAGATATACCAATAAATCTCAAATCAATTTATCTTAGAGGAAGGACTAACAGATAAAAAATGGCAAATATTTCCATAATATGCTTGATTCTTTGAATAATATAAATTGGCAATCAAAAGCAATTTAGAAGTTCACATTAGAATTAATGATTGCACCAAGATGACACTGTCAGTTTTATTTTATTTTCTAAAGATTTTATTTATTTACTTTTAGAGAGAGGGGAAGGGAGGAAGAAAGAGAGGGAGAGAAACAACAATGTGCAAGAGATACACGATCAGTTCCCTCTTGCACGCCCCCAACCAGGTGACATGGCCCGCAACTCAGGCATGTGCCCTGACTAGGAATTGAACTGACGACCCTTTGGTTCTGCAGGCTGGCACTCAGTCCACTGAGCCACACCAGCCCTGGCAACACTGTCAGTTTTAGATATTAAATTGTGATTTTAAAAAAGATTTTATTTATTCATTTTTAGAGAGAGGGGAAGGGACAGTGAAAGTGAGAGAGAAACACTGATCAGCTGCCTCTTGTATGCACTCCAGCTGGTGACTAAACACACAACCCAGGCATGTGCCCTCAGGGAATTGAACCATCAACCTTTGTCTTTTTGGGATGATGCCCAACCAACTGAATCACACCGGTCAGGGGTAAAATGTTACTGTTCTGGTATTCTCACATGCTGGAAGGATTACAAACAAGAACACTTTAAGGGGGCAATTTGGCACTCTGTACCAAAAGCTCCCCAAAAGTGCACTTTCCCTTTTGAGTATGGTCACATACACATCTGCCACCTCTCCAGCTGCACTGATGGCTTGTCTAGCTTTGTTGGCAGGGCACTCAATAAATTCTTATTTAACAAATTAATAAGCACAAACCAACTTCTGATCTATAATACTATCCAGTTATATAAAGGTTGAATACTATTTCTTAATCTTTGCTGTATGCCTCTAGAATCTATTTTTTTGAAGTCTCAAATTTAAGGAGTTTTTAACACTTTCCACCATTCCACCTGTCCAAGGACCTACTGTTTTTGCCATGTATAATACACACTTTTTTGTCCAAATTTTTGAGAGAAAAATAAGGGTGCACATTATACATGGGAATAATCATTCCATACCACGGGAATAATAATGGGCATAAAAATCCCGCTTAACTGTGCATGCACATTATACGTGGCAAAATACAGTAGTTCAAGAATCCCTAAGGATATCTATTATGCCTATACCCTATCTGTATGTAAAGAATAGTGATTCTCAATGCTGATGGTATTAGAATAATCTGGGGAGTAAATGGATTAAATTCCCAATCAAAAGTCATAGTGGCTGAAAAACAAACAAAACCCACCAAGATCCAGAGATTTGCTATATATGAGATTCACTTTAGGTCTAAAGACACACATAAGGTTGAAAGTGGAGATACAGAAAAAGATATTCCACGTAAATGGTAACAACAACAAAAAAAGCAGAGATGGCTCCTTGTATTATACAAAATAGATTTTCAGTAAAAAAAAACTGCCTAGAGACAAAGATCATTATATATAATGACAAAAGAGTCAATTCAATAGGAAGGGGTAACAATTAAAGAACAGATGCACCTAACATCAGAACACCCAAATATATAAAGCAAATATGGACAGGTCTGAAGGGAGAAATTGAAAGCAATACAATTAATAGTGGGGACTTTAATATCTTACTTACAATAACGGGTAGAAAAGCCACACACAAAAATCAGTAACAGCCGACTAGAACAACAACACGACAAACAACAGGGACCCAGCAGACGTAATAAAAACCTGCCCACCCAACAGCAGAGTATATTTCTTCAAGTACACAAGGAATGTTCTCCAGGAGAGATCACATGTTAGGTTGCCAAACAAGTCTTAACTTTAAGATTGAAATCATTCCATGTATCTTTCCTGACCACAATGGAATGAAACTAGAAACCAGTAACAGCAAAAAATGGGAAAATCCACAAATATGTGAAAAGTAAACAACACACTTTGAAACAGCCATTGGGTCAAAGAGGAAATCAAATGAGAATTTTAAAAGTACCTCAGACAAAAGAAAATGAAAATACAACATACCAAAACTTATGGGATACAATAAAAGCAGTACTAAGAGCGGAATTTATAGTGGTAAATGCCTACACTGAACAGAAAATCTGAGAAAAAAATCCTCACTTTACACCACTCAAGGAAGTAGAAACAGAACAAACTAAGCCCAAAGTTAGCAAAAGGGAGAAAACAATAAAGATTAGAGCAGAAATAAATAAAAAAAGAGTTTTAAAAATAGGAGAAATGCAACAGACCCAAGAGTTGGATGTTTGAAGAGATAAACTTGACAAACACTAAGCAACACTAATTAAGGAAAAAAAGAGAGGATCCCCTCCAAAATAGAATCAAGAAAAAGAAAGCCTAAATAGACCAATAAGAAAATGAGGTTTAGTGAGTAATCAAAGACCTCCCAACAAAGCAAAGTCCAGGGTCAGGTGGCTTCACAGGTGCATTCTACCAAACATTCAAAGAATTAATACCAATATTTAAACTCTTCTAAAAAGCCGAAGAGGGAACAATTTCAAACTTATTTTATGAGATCAGTACCATACCAATACCAAAACAAAGATACTATGAGAAAACAACAGGTCAATATCCTTGGTGAATATAAATAGAAAAGTCCTTGATAAAATACTAGCAAACCAAATTTAGCAACACATTAAAAGGATCATACACCAAAGTCAAGTGGGCTTTATCCATGGGATGCAAAGATGGTTCAACATATAAAAATCAATCAATGGGATATTCCACATTAAGTGACAGAAAACCCCCAAATGATCATTTCAACACAGAAAAAAACATGACAAAGTTCGAAATCTATTCATGATTAAAATTCTCAACAAAATATGTATAAAAGGAACTTACCTCAACATGATAAAGGCCATATTTGAAAACTATACAGTTAACATTATTTTCTAAATTTATTGCATTTATTGGGATGTCAGTAGTTAATATTAACATTATTAGATCTTGCTAATTGAAAATTTATGTGTTCTGAATTTCCCCTCCTAGGAAGCCAGATACAGTAACTTTTATTTTTATAACCTTATCTGATACATGAGTTGAAACCAGGCAGAGGATTACAATCTCCTGGATTATCAAGCCAATTAAATCTAAGAAGTCACCCCAGCTCTACCTTCTTTTGAAACCAGAATCCTTCAATCTTAGCAGAGAAACACCACTCTCAGAAACTCAGGGGCTCCCTAAGAGCTCAAGTTGTGTTGCAGAGGAATAAAAAGCAGATCCTCAAAGACCTCAATACGCTTCCATTCCAAAGTCTCAAACCAATGGAGCATGTACACATACACAAAACAAAAATAAAAAGACACAACAATGAGGGTAATACCCTGGTGGAAAACAACACTAAAAAGCAACAGGAAGCCACAGAATCACTGAGCACCTACAAAGTAAGTACAAGACACTATGGTAGACACAGTACCTTCCTTCCATTTAGTCTGTCCCTGCTTTGTGCTAAGCACTTAAAAAACACCAATTTGTGCCATCCTCATGACTACAACTACCTGGGGATTTCTGTCATCATTTCAGATGATTGCTGGTTAACTTGAGACCCAGAGATGAAATAACTTGCCCAAGGTCAGAATGTAGAAAAACAGCCCTGGCTGGTGTGGCTCAGTGGATTGAGCACCAGCCTTCAAACCAAAGGGTCAGCAGTTTGATTCCTAGTCTAGGGCACGTGCCTGCGTTGCAGGCCCGGCCCCCCAGTAGGGGGCGCCCAAGAGGCAACCACATATTGATGTTTCCCCTCCTTCCCCTCCCATCCCCTCTGTCTAAAAATAAATAAACAATATCTTAAAAAAAAAAAAAGAATGTAGAGAAACAGGTATGCTCTTTTTAGGCAGGTGAACTACATTAAAAGATGATGAGCATGCAATGATGATACTGCTAACAGCTGCAGCTAATATGTACTGAACGCTGACTCCTGGCCCAGCAGTTCTAGGTTCTTTTCATGCAATAACCCAATTAATTTTCACAACAACAATTCTGTGATAGAGACTCGTTATTATCATTTAACAGATCAGGAAACTGAGGCTCAAAGAGGCAACATAACACTGGCTGAGTCAGGACTTAAACTCAGGCAGTCTGATCCCATAGTTCACTATTTACTGAGTACCGACTATGTGTCAGGCACTGTGCCAGCTTCACAGAATGCATGCCCACTAGGAGTCTTCAGCTAGCTGGAGGACAGACAAGTCACAGGCTAACCACAATACTAAGTTCCAGATGCTATGGAGGAGTAAGAGGCTAAGGACAGTGTGTTGGGGAGTACATAGGAGTAGCAACATACCCGGTCTTGGTGGGGAGGGGTGCAGATCTAAGAACTCAAGTCTACTCGAAGGCCAAAGGGAAAGAAGAGGGAAGGGAGAAGTGTTCCAGGAAGAGCAAACCTTAAGCACAAAAGCCTGGGGGAAACCATAAGGAGGTTTTGGCAAGTGAAGTGTAGACTGGTGCTTCTCACACTTTAATGTGCATATAGATCACCTACAGACCTTACTAAAATGCAGATTCTGATTCAGCAGGTCTGGGGTGGGTACTGACATCCTGCATTTCTAACAAGCTCCCAGATGAGGATGACACTTCTAGTCCTTGGACCACCTTTTGAATAGCAAGCATGAATCAGTCTGTGCAGGCAAGAGGCAGGCAAACAGGTAAGGGACACATCCCACAAAGGCCACATTGAGGAGTCTGGACTTTGTCCTTAGTGCAGGGAGGAGATACTTTAGGTAGGAAATGGGTAAATCATATCTTCAGTTTTAAAGACTGTTCAGGATACTGAGTGAGTGTGTGTGTGGGGGGGGGAGTGTGCAGCCCATTTCTACCCTGCAGACAGTAATTTCCAGTTATAAACTTGACGTCTATTAAGTATAAATGAAATCACCTATAAATTCTTGGTCAGATGTGAAGAGAAGCAGCAGCCAGGTGGGGAAGTAGAATGATAGATAGTGGTTCTGAAATTTGAGCATGCATGAAAATCACCATGAGGACTTATTAAAACAGATTTCTGAGCCCACACCCCACAGTGTCTTCTTTAGTAGGTCTGGAGCAGGACTTGAAATTTTACATTTCTGGCCAGTTTCCAGGAAATACTAATCCTGCTGGTTTGGTCTTGGGATCACACTTTGAGAACCACTGGGGCAGCAGAAAAAGCACAGGCTTTGAAGACCATGCAGACATGAATGCAAAACCTAGACCCACCGCTTTCTAAATGTGTGACTTCGGGCAAGATTTTTCTTTTTAAACTCTGAGTTTTGGGTTTATTGTAAAATAGGAATATAATAGTTAACTCATGGCAGGGTAGTAAATGGTGGTAATGATTAAATCAAGTATACACAAAGCACTTGGCACGGACCAGGTGCTTGATAAGGCAGAGGGGCCTTGTTCTGGGTGCAATGGAAGGCAGGACCAACGAATACACTGAAAGGAGGAAGATACAAGCTCAATCTAAGGGACCTTCAGACAAGAGAGCGAGGTCCAGCCAAGGAAAAGGCCATTACCACGAGTGAATCAGACCATGGAAGGAAGTGAAAGATCCTCTCACCCTAGCAAGAAAGGTGAACCAGAAACCTATGACCACCTTGAAACTCAAGAAATTCATGATTTCCTTAAAGATATGGGACATTGTATCAACCCTAGCAACCTAAAGGTAGAACAAAACAAGGGCAAAGTTCCACCTAGAGTTGGTTTGATGAAGACATTTTTTGAAAAACCTCAGGGATCAAGTAATCCAGGAGTCCAAAAAGAGGAAGTGACACTACCTGTGGTCACATAGCAAGTTATCTGCAGTGAAGAAAGGCCAGCTGCCCCAAACCTGGCACAGCAGAATGACCAGAGGTTTGTCAACAGAGTGTGAGCTACGGGACACTGGGGCAGTCTGAGGTCATGATTAGGGGTGTCCAAAGAAAAGCTGTGCTGCCACAGGTTGATTGCTTTTTGTCTCCTTTCACTCTCCCTCTCTAACTCTTTTCTCCTCTAATTCTGATTCTTCTTTTTTTTTTAAATTGTTATTTCTCCTCTGATTCTTTGTCTGCCTTGTCCCTCCCCCAATTCAATGCTTTTCTACGAATAAACAAACCACTGTAGTCAGTCTGGTATTTATCCTTCAGGATTACTTTGAAAACAATAGTGAAAGTAAACCAGTTCTACTAGATATTAAAAATACAGCACAGAGCTATCCAAACTGTTTGGTACTGGAGAGGGTAGACAAGACTTTAATGTAAAAATTGAAATAGAAGTAGTACTGGAAGAAAATATTAATATACATATACTTTTAAACAATCTTGACATGGACGGTTTTCTAAGAATGAACAGGCACGTACCAAAGTCAGAAAAAGACATAACAAGAAAAGGAAACTATAAACAAATGTTGCTAATGAACACAGTTTTAAAAAATCCTTTGCAAAACATCAGCAAACCAAATCCAGCAACATATTAAAAAGTGACCAAGTAGGGTTTATCCCAGGAATGTAAGGTTAGCTTAATATCTAAAAATCCATTAATGTAATAGACCATATAAGTAGAAAAAAGGGAAAAAAAACACACAATTATCACAATCAATGAAGTAAAAGCACTTGACAAAGTCCAACACACATCCGTGATAAAAACTCTCAACAAACTCAAAACAGAAAGGAAGTTCCTCAATCGGGAAAAGGGCAACTATGGAACACTCACACCCAACCCCACACTTAGTGGTGAAAGACTGAATGTTTCTGTCTAAGATGAGGAGCAAAGCAAGGGTGGCCACTCTTGCCATTTCTATTCAACACTGTTTATAAATGCAACTAATGTGTACTAAAGCTAATTAATTAAAGGCATCCAGATTAAAAAGAAGTAAAAGTGCTTTTATTTGTAGATCACATATCTTTTATCTAGAAAAGACTAAGGAATCTACAAAACAATTACTAGAACTAATAAACTGAGCAAGGTCATAGATTACAAGAGCAATACATAAAAATTAATTGTATTTCTACATACTAACAACAAACAACACACAACACAAAAATAAAATTAAGAAAATAATTCCACTTATAATAGTTTCAAAAGGAATAAAACATTTAGGAATAAAAATCTTAAAGGACTTGTATACTAAAAATTACAAAACATTTCCAAGAGAAATGAAAGGTCACCTAAACTGGAGAGACCTTCTATGTTCATGGGTTGGAAAACTTGTTATTGTTAGGATGGCAATCCTCCCCAACCTGATCTGCAGCTTCAATGCAATCCCTATCAAAATCCCAGCAGGTTTCTTTGTAGAAATTTACAAGTTGACTTTAAAATTTGTATATAAATCCAAAGGGTCTGGAATATCCAAAAGAAATTTTAAAAAGAACAAAATTGGTCCTGGCTGGTGTACCTCAGTGGACTGAGCGCAGGCTGCAAACCAAATGGTAACCAGTTCAATCCCCAGTCAGGACACAAGCCTGGGCTGTGGGCCAGGTCCCCAGAGGGGGGCTCACGAGAGGCAACCATGCACTGATGTTTCTCTCCCTCTCTTTCCCTTTTTCTAAAAATAAATAAATAAAATCTTTTTAAAAAAACTATAAAACTTCTAGAGGAGAAAATCTTTATGACCTTGGGTTAGGTAAAGATCTCTTAGATACAATACCAAAAGCATAATCTACATTATAACAATTGATAAATTGGATTTCATCAAAATTTCAAACTTTACACTTCAAGAGAGAGTAAGAAATGAAAGACCACAGACTAGGAGAAAAATCTTTGTAATTACATATCTGGATAGGGGACTTGCATCCAGAACATACAAACACTCTTACAACATAATAGTAAGACAAACAATCCACGTTTAAAAGGGGCAAAAGATCTGTACAGACATCTCACCAAAGGTATAGGAATGGCTAATAAGCACATGAGAAGATACTCGGTGTCTTTTGTCCAGGGGCAATGCAAGCCAAAACCACAATAAAGTATCCCCACATACCCACCAGAATGGCTAACTTCAAAAACAGAGACAACAAGTATGGGTGAAGATGTGGAGAAACCAAACACCCTTGAGTATTTTTGGGAATGTAAAATGATATAGCCACTTTGGAAGCTTGGCATTATCTCTAAAAAGTTAGGCATAAACTTACCACACTACCCAGCATGTCCAATATTAAGCATTTACCCAAGAGAAAAGGACATACATGTCCATACAAAGACCTGTACGTGAGTGTTCCTAACAACTTTGATCACAATAGTCCAAAACTGGAAACAATCTGAACACCCATCAGTTGGTGAGTAGCTACACAAAATGTAGTATAATCATAGAATGAAACACTATTTAGCAATAAAAAAGGAGTAAACCACCAACTCATGATACAACACGATGACCTGAACTAAAAGCCAAGTGCAAAAGTCTACATACGGTATGATTCCCCTTACGTGAAATGTCTAGAAAAGGTCAATCTATAGAGACACAAAGCGGATCAGTGGTTGGCTGGCTGCAGGAGAAGGGACAGTCCCCAAGTGTCAACCCTCTGACTACAAGAGAACTTGTTGGGGCGGTGACAGAAATGTTCTAAAATTTTGTGTCATTATCATTGAGGTTGAACAAGTCTACACACTTACTAAAAATTATTCTACTACACACTTGAAATGGTAATTCCATGGTGTTAAATAATAGCTTCACAAACCTGAAGAAAAAAAAACTAAGGAAGGTACAGATGAAACAAGTTTGGCAATATAATGGTAATTCCTGAGGTTGGGTGATGGGTCGGGGCTTAATTATACTATTTCTTCTACTTTTGTGTATGTTAGAAACTTTTACAATTTTTAATAGGCATTTTTATGTGCATAAAAATGTTTTGGAGAAATATTTTTTACAAAATCAAAATTACCTCTGTTGAATGAATTGGGGATAGCTGAGTGACTTTCTTTTCATTTACAGCTTCTTTATACTAGCTTTTGCATGTACATGGATCACCCATATTCAGAATAAATATTTACATTTCAAGGTGAAGAAAATGGGTTGCCTCTGGAAATACTTCAGCAAAGATATACAGAAAATGGGAGTTACAAGGTAAGAACAATGCAGAGGGGATTCTGCAACCAGGTGTGTGGGTAACCAGATCAGATCAGCAACTCTTCACCTCGGGTAGGGTGTTGCAAACACCTCTGCCAATCGTATAAAACCCGCAGAGCCTGCTTCCAGGAGAAACGCCACAAAACACAGAATCTAGTATACAAGTCCAGGAGGACTAAGGACTTAGAAGTTCATGGGCCCCTGCTAACACCCTTGTATTGGATACCATGATACCATTTCAACTTTTTGTAATTCTTTCTTTTCAAAAAAGATTTTATTTTATTCATTTATTTCTTTTGAGGAGGGAAAGGAGGGACAGAAACATCAATGTGTGAGAGATACTTCAACTGGTTGCCTCTCACATGCCCCCAACTGGGCCCCCGGCCAGCAACCAAGGCATGTGCCCAGACTGGGAATCGAACCAGCAACCCTTCAGTTCACAGACTGGCACTCAATGCACTGTGCCACACCAGCTAGGGCAACTTTTTGTAATTCTTTACCTTTGCAACCTAGTAGATGATGTGTGACTCACAGTTCATTTCTGTAAGGAAGTTAGGGAGTAGCAAAGTACCTGCTTCTTGGGAAATTCCATTGCATTTGCCTTTCATTTTTAATTGATCACCACAGGAACACTCATGTGTGGTTCAGTCTGAAAAGTCAATTAAGTACTGAGCAAACATCTTTTGTATGTTCAGAGCCCTGAAAGGAGTGGGAGTCCTAACAGATGTGAACAAGTCCATTCAACATTATTTTGCTTTGCTTGGGTTCCAAGTCACAAGATGGAAGAGGTAGCAGGGCAAGGAGCAAGGTGATGGCAATCTAGAAGCCCTTTGTGCTGTAATCTAACACCGCACTACTGGGAAAGATACGGGTGACCTGAAAAATTATAAAGCTCAAGAGACCCAAGAATCAAGGTTATGCCTTCCTTATCTAGCTTATTCTTGGCAGCCAGGGAAAACAAACAAACAAACAAACAAACAAACAAACAACCTCTCCCAAACAGACCAGTGAAGGAGTATTAGGACTAGAGAGTACCCCTCACTCGCCAAATTTGCACCACCCAGTTTGAAAGATATGAACCATTAACTTCTTCCAAAGAAAATAGGAAGCTTCCCCTGAGAACTGAAAATTATTTCATTCACTCACATTTCTCTGTGGCTAGAAGTTAACCTTTTCTTCTCTGGAGCCCTCTGCCTTGCAGCCTCCTTTCCCATAAATAGCATTACCTAGAGATACAGTCTGGCCAATCTGAACAGCTTTTCTGGTTCCTATTCCATGCCATTCCTGCTGCAAAAGCAGCACCTTCCTTAACAGTAAGCTAGATTCTTTTTTCTTCTCAAAGATATAGTCGCCATTTTGAGATCACTCAGTAATCGCTCCCCAGATTAAGGGAAAAAAAAAACACAAAGAAAAAGGCTTTGGGGCACAGTTTGCCAACAGTTAACTGAAATCAATTACCCAATCAGCTAAAGCTCCCTAAGAATTCAACCACACATGCTGGATAGTTAATGACAACTAAAGAACACTTACCAAGCAGCCCCATGGAGCTAAAGAACTCACAGGAAAAAAGAAAAACAGAATCAAATTAGCCACAGGAGAGTCTGAAAATGCAGCCTTTGTTTCAGAGCCCACAGACACAGAGTAGCTGTGAGCAGATACATAAAAAAGACTCAAAACTGTTCTTTGGGGGTAGGGCAAAACCTGCAGCAGGTTGTGGAAATGCAATAAACAAATGACCACCCTCACCAAGCAACAGACAACCAGACCTCAACCTTGTGGCCAGAAAGTACAGAAATAAAACTTAAGAAATGCATTGACCTTCTCTCTCTGCCTTGAGTATTTATAAAATAAATTCTCAGTACAAGCAACAGGCTTAAATGGTTTACCTCTCAAAAGACTTCAAACGTTGGAGTAGAAAAGTTAGCTGTCTTTGTGCTAGGTGGTTTCATCTCATATTTCATTTAATCATCAAAATAACTCTTTGAGGAGAGCATCATCTCATTTTAAAAATAAGAAAACTCCCTAGCCAATTAGCTCAGGTTAGAGCTAATTGGTTAGAGCTAACTGGTTAGAGCATAGTACCAATACGCCAAGGTTGCAGGTTTGATTCCTGGTCAGGGAACATATAAGAATCAACCAATGAATGCATAATTAAATGAAAAAATAAACTGATGTCTCTCTCTCAAATCACTCAATAAATAAAAATTTTCAAAAAAATTAAGAAATAAAAATAAGGAAACTGATTTAATAAAGGATGATAAAAAGTTCTGAAGCTGGATGGGGGTGATGGTTACACAACAATGTGAAGGTACTCAATGCCACTGACCCGTACATACAAAATTGTTAAAATGGTGAATTTTATGTAATGTATGTTTTACAATTAAAAGAAGATTTTTAAAGCAGGGTAACTGAGGTTTAAAGAGGCAGACTGTTTGCCAGAAGTCATAAGATCAATCAGTGTCAAATTCTAGGCCAGGCCCTCAGACCAAGCCTTAGTCTCTTCTGTGAAATGGACTTTCACAAGATGGACTATTGGATGGGCATAAGGTTACTCAGCTGACATGTACTATGTGAGGAGAAAGTTTTTCCTCAAAGTCAAGCAACACAGGGGATTACCACAAACTTTTAACAGCTTTTGAGTCAGAATATCAAGAGTAGGAAAAACTTTACACAGAGACCATCTCATTTTGGGGTTGCTAGTTCAATCACCTAGAGGGGTCATGCAAGTGACTAAATGGTGAAGCCGCTCAGGAGTAAGACAAGAGGGAATTGAGAAAATGACAAACTGGGTCCTGCACGCGGAATGCTGCTGATGGGGAATTTTGACCCAAATTTTCGAGAAAGGAAAATTTAGAACTGTGAAATCTCCCAATCATTAAACATTGACAACTAACCTGAAAAATTTGAAGTGCTGTGCCAGCCTGCCCCCCTCCTCGACTAAGTCCACGTGAAGGTGTGGCGCACGGATCGCCAATTCACAGTGTCTGATCTACTTCAGGAAGAAACCGGGCCCAGAGATGTCACGGGGACCCAGACTCCCTTCTGAACAGCCTGAAGAATTCAGTTCCAACTTGTGATTTGATTTGTAAAATAAACTTATGTTTTTTATATGTAGTTGGTATATAATCTTATATTGATTATATTAGTTTCAGGTGAACAATATAGTGACTCGACGTTTTTGCGCCTTACACTCTGATCAGTCCACTAATTCTAGTCCCTGCTAGTGGCACTTAATGTACCTTCTGCGTACAACACCTCAGGATTTCAGGCCCTCGGAGGTCTGTCAGCTTAATCAGGCACAGGTGAGACATCATGGTAGGAAGGCAGAGAAGGAGGCAATGATGAGGAATGAGACAGAACTGAGAAGTCCTGGGTGGTCCTAACTGTGCCCCATTTGGGAAACACCAGTGTCAGCAAATGAATGGTTCAGTGATCAAAGCAGGTTTGGGGGTGGTAGGTGGCTCCTGTCGTGGACTGTGGCCAGATGGCCCTGCTCATCCTGGGTCCTTCCCACCTTCCTGTCAGTGTCAGAGATCAAAACTCAACCTTCTCAAGCATTCTGTGACCCGCATCTTTAATGATGAGATCAAAGGGGAACTTGTGTCAAGCTGTAAAAGAAACCAAGAGACAACTTAATGTGATCTCTGCCTCCTCTGTACTTCCTGAAGGGATTAAGGGCACACTCCTTTAAAGGGATTCCTCGGAGAAACACATTGGACCCGAGGCCTGGGGCCTGCACCAGCTCCAAAGACACAATGGTTCCTGCAGAATATGTGCGGGTTGAGCAACTCAAGAGATCAGACAGACAGCACAACCAACAACAGACAAAAGCTTGGAAAGACCACAGAGACTATCATCTTGGGGGGAAAAAACAAAATCCATCTGATTTTAAAGGCATATTGGCAAAAGTCACCTTAAATGTAAGTATTCTAAACCACAAAAATTTTCAACCTGGAATTAAAAAATCATCGAGTCCAAACTTTGTGTGGTAGTTGTAGGAGCGATGGGGGGTGGGTGGAGATGGAAGAGGGTACAATGGTAATGGGAAAAAATACAATAAAGAAGTAAATTATTAAAAGAAATAAAATTAAAAGGTTTTTGAAAGAAAGCCCAAACCTTAATCTCACATGACCTATATGGAAACAAACCAATAAAGCCAAACTGGTTTGCCCCACACCTCGAGGGGGGTCAGTGGCAGTGCTGGGACTAGGCACAGGCTGCCGACTCCTCCTCTGTGGGCTGGAGCCTGCCCCACACGTGAGGTCCAGAGGAGACAGTGATTTTCCACAGGACTAGTGGCAGAGTTCAGGCCTCCTGTCTCTTGTTCTAGGACTCTACCATCCAGATTCCACCACTAAAATCAGTTCCTGTGCTTCTGACTGAGCCGGGGGAACGGGCTAGCACTGCCTCCATCTGCTCAAAGGAACCCTGAGGTCATTCAGTTCATTTCCCCACCTCCGGACTGGGTCAAACCCAAGTAACTCAAAACAGTGTGAATTGATGCAGCAATTCCACTCCTAGGTATAAACCCAAGAAAACTGAAAACACAAAAACTTGCAAATGAGCGTTCATAACCATGTTATTTATAATAGCAAAAAAGTGGAAACAATCACATCAACTGATACAATGACAAAACGTGGTCTATTTATATAATGAAATATTATTTGGCCATAAAAGGGAATGGAGTACTAATAAATGCTACAACATCACCTACCTTTGAAAACATTATGCTATGTAAAAAAAGAAGAAAAAGAAAGCCAGCCCTGGCTGGTGTGGCTCAGTGGATTGAGTGCCAGCCTGTGAACCAAAGGGTTGCTGGTTTGATTCCCAGTCAGGGCACATGCCTGGGTTGTGGACAAGGCCCCCAGTTAGGGGCATTCGAGAGGCAACCGATCCATGTATCTCTCACACACTGATGTTTCTCTCCCTCTTTCTCCCACCTTTCCCCTCTCTCTAAAAATAAATAAATAAAATCTTGCCCTGGCTGGTGTGGCTCAGTGGATTGAGTGCTGGACTATGAACCAAAGGGTCACCAGTTCAATTCCCATTTGGGGCACATGCCTGGGTTGCAGACCACGTCCCCAGTAGGGGGTGCACGACAGGCAACCACACAATGATGTTTCTTTCCCTCTCTTTCTCCCTCCCTTCCCCTCTCTCTAAAAATAAATCAATCTTAAAAAAAGAAAAGAAAAAGAGCCCTGGCTGGTGTGGCTCACTGGATTGGATTGAGTGCCAGCCAGCAAACTAAAGGGTTGTTGGTTCTATTCTCAGTCAGGGCGCATGCCTGGGTTGCGGGCTAGGGCCCTTGTGGGAGGCACGAGAGGCAATCACACATTGATGTTTCTCTCCGTCTTTCTCCCTCCCTTCCCTTCCCTTAAAAATAAAATAAAATCTTAAAAAAGAAAGAAAAAGAAAGCCATTTACTAAACACCACATAGTATATGATTCCATTTACATGAAATGTACAGAACAGGCAAATCTATACAGACAGAAAGTAAATTAGTGGTTGTGGGGGGCAGGAGAGGGGGAGTGTGGGAAGAGACTGCTAATGGGTTTCTTTTTGGGGTGAACATGTTCTGCAAGAAGATAGTGGTGAAGGTTGCACAACTGTGACTATACAAAAAATCACCAAACGGCATACTTGAAAAGGGCAAATTTTATGGTATCCAAATGATATCCAATAAAAAAAGGAGAAAAGGCAAAACCCAAAACAATATGAACAATGACATGTGAGAGAAGTACACAGAATTTTATCCTCCAAATGGAGGTTTCTAAACGCCTGAGATGTCTATAAATGTACTCAATGGACATTTCCCAAGTTCCACCCCAATAACAGTCCCCAAAGCATATTCTATATGCTCAGTATTTCCATAAAGAGTGAGATAGGAGCCTGCCTTTCACCTGTGACCCACTTATATCCTGGAACTTTATAGAGTCCTCCAAACCCAGCGCAGGAGGAAGGCAGGAAAACCAGAGAGAACTTCAGTTATACCAACTCTAGTCCTGCAGGTTCAAGAAACACCCACTGTACTAACAAAGACCTGGGAGGTGGCAGCCCAACCCTTGGGGAAGAAGAGCCACTCACTAAAAAAAGGGAGAGGGAAAAGCCCACACACTACAACTTGAAACTTGTACCCACACCCCTACTTTCAAAACAAAAGAACAAACCCAAAACCAAGCCTGTTCCCACGGTCACTGAGTCCACTAGCTCAGTTCCTCTTTGGTTGTATGACTTGCCTCAGAAAGCCACACACCCCAAAGCAGACTCACACACATGCTTACATCCCCAATGGTTGTGAAACAGCCCATATATAAGAGGGTGTGGGGGCTGCTCTGACTTCCGTGTAATAAAAGTCTATCTGTGACCCCACTTGGCCTGTTACACGTATTCCCCTGTAATAAACTTGCTTCCCCACCTTCTCACTATTGCATCAAACATGCAGTTTTTTGTGTGCACTCTTTACACTGACCTCTGTGGGTCACTGTGTATATTACATCTTCAGTTTCTTGAAACCAGTTACTATATTCACATCACTTACCACTGACATTATCTTGTTCATGTATTTGTTTACTTGTTCTCTCTCCTCAGGCTAGAAAAGATCCACAAGGGTGGACCTTGACCCTCTAATTCACAACTACATCCCTAGGCCTTGGCACAGACCAGCACACAAACAGTTGCTAATTATATAAATGTGTTCCAGAAATATGTGTTGCTAACTCGTTACTTCTTTAAAACCCCTGAACAGGGCAGGAATTTCCCAGTGCAATTGTATAAATGCCACTTGACAGAACTTTTTCCCTACGGCAGGCAAGCGAGGGTGTGACTTTCCCTAGGTTCTTACACCATCCTTGTTCTGAATGTGGTTTCAACATACCACTTGTGGGATTTTTCTCCATTCATGGTTCAGACTGGTCTGACAGCATAGAAATCAGGCAAGGCTGTGAAATCTCTTTTACCTAACCCTGTTCTAAATAAGGAAGCCCTCATTAAACAAAAAGGGTAAGTTATCAGGTGGTTAGCAGAAGGAGGGAAACTCATTATCAGCCAATAACCTACCCTTGTTTGGAGAAAACCAACACCAAAGAATTTAAACAAGAATTTTCCTTTGTTACAGTCAAACGTCACTTCTTTTTCTCTGTGTCTTCCTTTGCATTCACTCCCAGGATAAAATTATCAGCTAAGGAAGCAACATACAGGAAGACCTAAAAAACCCACTCTGGATTAAAAGATTTCAATTTGCCGTGGCTGGTGTGGCTCAGTGGACTGAGTGCCAGCCTGCAAACCTAAGACTGGGCAGTTTGATTCCCAGTCAGGGCACATGCCTGGGTTGTGGGGCCAGGTCCCCAGTAGGGGGCGCGTGAGGGGCAACCACACATTGATGTTTCCTTCCCTCTCTCCTTCCCTTCCCCTCTTTAAAAGTAAATAAATAAATAAAGTCTTTTGAAAAAAATGACTTCAATTTTTACAAGCAGAATGTGAGCTGAGGTTCTGGATGAAAGGCCATTCCTTCAGAAATCTACTTCCAGGGTTTTGTACAAGGAGCCAACAAGTTCTGACCCATTTTCCAGGCACACAGCACCCTTGCCCACACACGGGCTTCATACTAAAGAGCTGCATGCTAATAAACCTTCATCCCTAACAGTCTATGTGGCCCTGGCAGGGGCATGAAAAGGGGAGACAGCCAGGAAGGGTAGTAGAGTGTTTTTTAAAACGTAGTGCAGACCACCTCCATCATAATTACTGGAGTGCTTATAAAACTGCGGATTCCTGGGCATCACCTAGCCCTAAAAAATGAGAATCTTTACGAGTGGGCTCAGGAAACTGCATTTTCAACAGGCCTATCTTCCTCCCTAGCCTTATGAAGTTTGAGAACCAGTGGAGAGGTAGGAAGTTGACAGAGAGGAGACAGGAAAAATAGGGAAAGGTCTGGGGATAGACTGTAGGGTAGGGATGGATAAGGCTACGGGATAACGGCAGTCGAGACCGGTGCGCGGTGGGAACAGGTGAGGATGGAGGTGAGGACTGGGCTCGGGAAAGGATCTGAAACACGGCTTGGGGCTGCGAGGCTGGTCAGGGGTGAGGTCGCATCCATGGACTGGTCAGGACAGCGGGGAGGCGGAGAGAGCAGGATCTGGACGTGAGAGGGAGGAGCGAGGGCGGTAATAACAGGGGCCTCCTCGTAGGAGTAGGGTTAGGAAGTGAAAATTGTTAAATAGAGGTCACAGAAGGCTGAGACCAAAGCCGGAATGGGAACCGGCGGAGGCAGTAGCCGAGACCTTTTCTCACACCCAGTGCCTCCCCTAAAACTCCAGGCCTTGACAAGCCTGAGTGGGGGCCAACGCCGGAGAGGGGAATTTTGAGACAAGCTCAGTCAGGGACGTCCCTCAGGCCTCATCTAGGGACTCCGGCGGTGGCCCGGGGCAGGCATGCGGTGCGGGAAGGTCCTGAGATCCCCGGGAGAACTCCGCTCTAGCTACGGTTCCCGGAGTCTCCTTCACTCACCATCGCAGCCGCCATCTTGGATCCACGTGTTGCCGTGATGACGTCGACGGAAGTGGTGTTTCCCTAGTTACCGACTTAAACACCGCAAGGTGCCGCCGGGCTTCAGCAGCTCCTGTACTTGGGGTCAGGAGGGGCAAAGTACACCTAGCTCCTCATCCGTATCCTGGTCTAGGCAGTCAATCGCTGATAAGGGGAGGAGAGGATGGTGTAACTACGGGAGCCATATTAGCTCCTGGCAGAGACTGCTCCTCCCCCTCCCCCCACTGCATTGTGGGTAACGAGGGGTGTGCGTAAACGCGCACGTTCTTTGGGCGCCATCTTTATTATTGGCCGGAAAACCCGTTGCCAGGGTTACCAGAGGCCTTGATTTAAGAAACTGTGGTGGGTACCAGGGCTTCAACAGCAGCCCGACTCCGAGAATAATTTGTAACTACATATTTAATTACTTGCTTGACTACTCTACATCCTCTCCAATAGAATGTAAAACCTATTAGGATAGGATTCAGTCTTTTGTTATACCTCGTCCTGCGTCATTTTCATCCGAAAAATGGGGAGGGGGGTATTATAATATCTTGATCGTAGTTTTATGATAAGGATCCAATGACATAATGTTACACAGTTGACACTATACTCATGTATACTCCTTCGGGCGTATGGTAGTTGCCCAATACAATACACTATTTGTTAAATGAATGAATGAAAAGCAGCTTATTTAGAGGAGAAAGACATCTTTGAATGTGGACTTCACCATGTGCTAGTTAGGTAAGTGTGTGACTTGAGCCAAGTCACTCAGCATTCCTAAGCTTCATTTTCCACAATTTGTTGTGAACATGGGCATACAAATATCTGTTTCAGTCTCAGCTTTCAGTTCTTTGGGGCATATATCCAGAAAGAGAATTGCTGAATAATGTGGTAATTTTATGTTTAACTTCTTGAGGAACTTCCATACTATATTCCACAGGGGCTGTACCATTTTACATTCCCACCAGCAATGCACAAGCATTCCAATTTCTCCACTAGCACTTATTTTCTGTTGTTTTTCATGATAACTATCCTAATAGGTGTGAGGTTTTTAAAACTCTCTAGACCTCAAGTTCCTCATCGGTAGAGCAGATATCATAACAGACCTAGTAGGATGGTTATGTGGACTGAATAAGTTAATATATGTCAAAAGTTTAGAATAGTTCCTATCACATAAGTGCTATGTTGTATACATGTTTAATATTATTATTATTTTGAGGTCACCAGGACAGTCCTTCTTATCTTTGGAATGATGGAAATGTTAAGATAAAGAGATGTTGAAGAAGATGGACGAGGTAACCCAACAGATGAGAAGGGGGTTAAGGCTTGACTCAAATCCACTGGGTTGCATCCATACCTCTGCTGTACAAACAGGTAGACAAAACCAATTTTAAAGCAAAGGGTGTTATAGTAACATCAGGCCATGTAGTTTCAGGTACCTGGGAGAACGAGAGTGGAATTGGGATTAGAGGAAACAAATCTAATCCTTAGGTGTCTCCAAGGAGAAAGGTAGGATCTACTAATCTGTATCTTTCTCACACTGGTTTCAGGTATCTGTTGCTGTATAACACACCATCCTAAAACTTAGCAGCTTAAAACAATGATTTATTAATTATCTTGCTTGTGTGGGTTGGCAGTCTGGACAATTTCAATGGTCTCATTTGGAATCTGTCATGCATTCTCATCTGATGGCTCAACTGGGGCTGAAGGGTACAAGGTAGCCTCCTATATCTATGTGGTTGGTGCCGGTTATTAGATAGGCCTCTCTCTCTGCATGCTCTCTAGTCCGTAAAGGGGATAGATAGCCTAGGCTTCTTCTCATTGTGGCCCCAGGGATTCTGTGAAGGTAAGGGAGAAGCTGCAAGGCTCTTCATAAGGCCTAAGCTTCAAAGTCCCATAGCATCATTTCTGCCCCATTCTATTGGTCAAAACAAATTGCAAGGTCAGTCCAGTGTCAAAGTCAGAGGGAACCACACAAGGGCATGAGTTTAAGCAGGTATGATTCATTGGGGGTTATTTTGTAACAATTCACTGTGCCATCCTTGCCCATGCCACCCTCTTCTGTCATGTAGGCCTCTGTGGCAGCCTTCTACCTGGTTTTCCTACATTACTCTTGTCAGCTCTAATCTCTAGTGTACATTTAACAGCCAAAGCAGTCTTTCAAAAACAAGAATCAGATTGTATTTCTCCCCTGTTTAAAACTCTCAAGGGCTTCCCGTTGTGATTCATAGAAAATCCTAAGTCCTCACCATGGCCTGCAAGGCATTGCATGATCTGGCCTTATCTCCTGCCATTCTCCCCTCCACTTAAATGGGTCCGCCCACACAGACCTCCTCAGAACTTGACAAGCTCATCTCCGCTTGAGGGCCTTTGCACTTGCAGTTCCTCCCGTCTGGGATCCTCTTTTCCCAAATTGTGTGTGGTTAGCTCCTTCTCATGTTTAGCTCTCAGCTCAACCATTGCCTCCCCTGAGAGGGAATCCCTGGCCACACATACAGATATAGGTATAATTTGGTTATTTGTTATTGTCCATCTCCCATGAAGGCCCGGGTTGGGTCTATATTGTTCCCAACTATGTCCCTATGAAGTACATGCTAAAAAAAATATTTGTTGAATGCTTGCATTACAAATGAATCTCAAGCCTCGCTCTATCAGTTGGGAATAGATCCAGGTAACCCCACCCCACCCCCAATAATAGGGGCTTGACAAGATGAAAGCTTCCTTTCCTCTAGTTTAGTTTCCCCCAGAAACCAACTCTGAGACAAGGATTCAAGCAAAAGTAGTTTATTTGAGAAATGAAGGGGCCTCAGAGGGCACTGGTGTGTAGGAGCTGGATCATACTTCTTGTAAGAGCTGATAGTGAAATTTTCAGGAATTTTGTGATTGTTGAACCTGGGCATTATTTAAATTTAGATTATATAAATTTAAAATTAAATGTTAAAAACAAAACATTCTATATTTAAAACTCATCACTTCCTAGTCGTTTCACTATATCTTGCTCATCAATGCTCTGGAGTCATTTACATCTATTTTATGTGTACTGCTGTGCAGTGGAATGCTACTGCATACACCTTCCCAGCTCCGTGTTCAGCGGCTTTGGGTTGGTAGCAGAGCCGACTTAACCGTTAACACAGGAGGCAAGTGTGCAAAAGCCCACCACACTTTTAGGGGCCACAAAAGTGTTCAAAAAAAATTATTTTTTTTTGAAATCAGAAGGGAAAAAAATTAATTTTTTTTTGAAATCAGAAGGGAAAAAAATGAACTTTGGATGGAAGAAAATATTTTCATATACAATATTAACATTTTCATCTTGATATCAATGCAGTTGTCAACTATAGTTTATATTTAATTTAATATATTTATAAATAGAGTACGTATTTTATGGAAGAAGGTTCCAGCAAAGGCAAAGGTGCCAAAGGGCCACGAACGTCATAACGCATTTCTGGTTGGCAGTTTGAAGTGGCCACAGTGGTACCATTTACAACACAAAAATCAGCAAGTGCTACAAATTAGGACTTGCGTTATTGCTTCGCTAGCAAAGTTTTTCTGTAGAGGACCACATAGTCAATATTTTAGGCTTTGAAGACCATGTGATTGGGTCACAACTACTCGACTCTGCCTTGTGGCACCAACAACGGCTACAGACAACAAATAATGGTGTGGCTGCATTCCAGTAAAATGTGGTTTGCTGTAGTTTGCCAAATCCAGGTCTAGACTTAAACTAATGGAAGCAATGTTAATACAGTAATGCAGGTGAAACTTTAAGTGTGTTGTGTCTGTAGCTGTTGCATTGTGATCAGCATAGAATTGTGCTGGAAACTCTTACCTTATTCAGCAAAGAAGTTACTCATGTCATCTACTAATGATTGAAGACATGCATACTTATTTCATTTTCTTCTTATTCATGACTATCAATGAAACTCTCAAGCGACATTTATGTTGGAACTATACTTGAGGTGGGTATGTTGTCAAGCAAGTTACCTCTGTGGGTAACTGAAGCTTAATCCTTTGGGGAAATTCTGGGAATCAATGCAAAACACACATGTCACAGTTATCCCAACAAAGAGGCAAGAGAGCTGGAGTATTTATATACCAACTCCCAAAAATCATTAGTTCAGGACTGATCCTAGAGGGTGGTAATTCCTTGCCACTTTCTGCCTTCTTGCAACACTGCCAGCTGAGTTCTTTGCGGTGTTAGGAAGAGAGCCCTTGGGCACAGTGATGCAGATAATGTTGAAGGGGTCCTGACAGTACACGCCATGCCCTCTCATGTAAAAGTCTGGATGGCCGCCCTAGCTGTACAGGGCTGTGCCTCAGATTTCTTCAGAGACCCAGGTTCCACCCAGCTTCACCATCCCTAGAATTCTCTCGTTTTCCGCAGGGTCCAGTATGGGAGTGAGAGCTCCACCTTTCACATGCACATTCTATTTTTTAAGTCTTTTTAAAAATTTATTTTAGACTTCAGGCCAAGATGGAGGCATAGGTGGGTGCACTGTACCTCCACACACAACCAAGATTGGAACAACAACAATTTAGAGGCAGAATAACACCCAGAACTGACAGAAAATTTATCTGAATGAAAGTCGTACAGCCAAGAAGTTGAAGTAAACCCATTCATCCAGACCGGTAGGAGGCACAGAGCTGAGCAGCCAGGCGCAGGTTGAGGTGTGGAGAGCAGAGAGAGTTGGGCGCATAAGGCAATCAGGGGCGCGTAAGGCATCTGGGGCGCGAAAGATTGCAATGGGTGAACCCTGAGTACGCAAGTGGCAGCTGGCAGACCCAGTGAGGCAGTGATTGTGGAGCAGGGCAGGGTGCACAACCCAGGATCCTAGGGAAGGGACTGAGGTCCCACGGAGAACGGAGCTACCGCCATTGTTCCCTCTCGACCCTGCCCTCACATTACAACGTCACAATCTAGCGACTGGGGTGCCCACCCCTGGTGAACACCTAAGGCCCTGCCCCTCACTGTAACAGGAGCAACCAGACCAAAAAAAAAAGAGGGAGAGAGAGAGAGAGATGGCTCAAACAGAAGAACAAATCAGTGCCCCAGAACTCATCCTTTTGAGCAACCAAGAGATAGCTAACCTATCAGACGCACAGTTCAAAACACTGGTGATCAGGAAGCTCACAGAATTTGTTGATTTTGGTCGCATATTAGATGAACAAATGCAGGTTACCATAAAAGAAATGAAGGAAAATGCACAGGGAACCAATAGTGATGGGAAGGAAACTGGTACTCAAAACAATAGAGTGGACCAGAAGAAGAAAGAAACAACTTAACAGGAAAGAATGGAGAAATAAGAATTCAAAAAAATGAGGAGAAGCCTAGGAACCTCCAGGACATCTTTAAACGTTCCAACATCCGAATTATAGGGGTACCGGAAGGGGAAGAGGTAAAGCAACAGATTGAAAACGTATTTGAACAAATAATAAAGGAGAACTTCCCCATTCTGGCAAAGGAAATAGACTCCCAGGAAGTCCAGGAAGCTCAGAGAGACCCAAAGAAGTTGGACCCAAGAAGAATCACACCAAGGCACATCATAATTACACTAGCCAAGGTAAAAATGAAGGAGAGGAGAGAATCCTAGAAGCAGCAAGAGGTAAGGGGACAGTCACCTACAAAGGAGTTCCCATCAGACTGTCAGCTGACTTCTCAAAAGAGATCTTACAGGCAAGAAGGGGCTGTAAAGAAGTATCCCAAGTCATGAAAGACAAGGATCTATATCGCAGATTACTCTATCAAGCAATGCTTTCATTTAGAATGGAAGGGCAGATAAAGTGCTTCTCAGATGAGGTCAAGTTAAAGGAGTTCATCATCACCAAGCCCTTATTTTATGAAATGTTAAAGGGACTTATCTAAGAAAAGAAGATAAAAAAAACATGTATAGTTAAAAGAACAGCAAACTCACAATTATTAACAACCACACCTAAAGCAAAACCAAAAAAAACTAAGCAAACAACTAGAACAGGAACAGAACCACAGAAATGGAGATCACATGGAGGGTTAGCAACAGGGGAGTGGGAGGAGGAGAGAGGGGGAAAAGGTACAGAGAATAAGTAGCATAGATTGTAGGTTGAAAATAGACAGGGGGAGGGTAAGAACAGTATGAGAAATGTAGAAGCTAAAGAACTTATAAGTATGACACATGGACATGAACTAAAGGGGGGAATGTGGGTGGGAGAAGGTGTACAGGGTGGAGGGGAGTGAAGGGGGGAAATGGGACAACTGTAATAGCATAATCAATAAAATATATTTTAAAAATTATTTTAATTATTGTTCAAGTACAGTTTTCTGCTTTTTACTTCCATCCCAGCCCACCCTCCCAGCCCTCCCCACCTCCCTCCCATTTCCACCCCCCCCCTTTGTTTTTGTCTGTGTGTCCTTTATATGTGTTCCTGCAAACCCTTCACCCTTTTTCCCTGAAATTCCCTTCCCTCTCCCCTCTGGTCACTGTCAGCCTGTTATCTATTTTAGTGTCTTTGGTTATATTTTACTTGTTTGTTTGTTTTGTTGATTAGGTTCCTGTTAAAGGTGAGATCATATGGTGTTTGTCTTTCACTGCCTGGCTTATTTCGCTTACCATAATGCTCTCCAGTTCCATCCATGCAGTCACGAAGGGTAGGAGCTCCTTCTTTCTTTCTGCTGCATAGAATTCCATTGTGTAAATGTACTGTAGTTTTTTTGATCCATTCATTTATTGACGGGCATCTAGGTTGCTTCCAACACTTGGCTATTGTAAATTGTGCTGCTATGAACATTAGGTTCAATCCTCAGTCAGAGCACATACAGAAAACAACCCATGAATGCATCAATAAGTGGAACAACAAATCAATGTTTCTCTTTCCCTTCTCTCTCTCACTCTCAACAACAACAACAACAAAAACAACAATGGGTGTGGCCCCTTTGCCCCTTACTTTTAATCTTTTCCTCTGTCATGCCATCTAGAATGTGCATGTGATTGGCTAAGAAAAGAAGCAACCCAATGGCTAAGAAGACAAGCAACCCAGTCACATTACTGATGCATTCATGGGTTGTTTTCTGTATGTGCTCTGACTGGGGATCGAACCCATAACCTTGGTATATCGGGATGATGCTCTAACCAACTGAGTTGCCCATCCAGCACTCACATCAGTTGTCTTTAAAAAACAAAGATTTTATTTATTTACTTTTAGAGAGGGGAAGGGAGGGAGAAGAGAGGGAGAGAAACATCGATGTGTGGTTGCCTCTTGCACACCCCCCAGGGATCCATCCCAACTCAGGCATCTGCCCTGACTGGGAATCAAACCAGTGACCCTTTGGTTTGCAGGCCAGCACTCAATCCACTGAACCACACCAGCCAGGACCACATCAGCTATCTTTTTAAGAAAGGATGCTAGAAAGTGCTATACCACACTTGCACTTACAACCCGCTAATCAGAACTTAATCACATGGTCACACTTTGCTGCAAAAGGAAGTGGAAAGTGTAGTCACTCTGGGTAGTCATTTTGGGTAGTCACATGCCCCTGATACAAATTCTATTTCTCTAGAAGAAGGGGGAACGTGGATATGGGGACAACTAGTAGTCACTGCCAACCTCTAGGAGGGAAGGGATGCAAATAGAATGCAAATTGATATAGCCTTATGTCGGATATACTGTGATGAGGATAGAGACAGGACAAAATTGAGGGCCTAGGTTGGGGAGGAAGGAGGCAGTTTTATTCCAAATCACAGGGAAACCAGTGTTTTCCCCACATTTAAACTGAAAGCCACAGCTAGAGGCTAGACTGAAACAAGTCGATGTGGGGCCTTGTGTCCACGCTTTCCTTTGCCACCTTCCAGGGTAGGACTGCATGCAGTGTTCCTGTAGAACTGGTGCCACAACATTTATCCCCATGTTTTGTTTTGTTCATTTATTAGACTTTATATTTTAGAGCAGTTTTGGGTTTACATAAAAGTGAGTGGAAAGTGCAGAGTTCCCATACACCTCTTCATCTTGTTTCCTGTATTATTAACATATTGCTTTATTAACATCACCAGTTTTCTGTATTAGTAACATCTTGCATTAATGTGGTATAATGTTATAGCTGATGAGCCAATATTGATACATTGTTACTAATCAAAGTTCATAGTTTACATTGATCACTCCATGCTGTACATTCTGTGAGTTTTAACAGATATGTAATGATATGTATCTACCACTGAAGAGTATCATACAGAATAGTTTCACTGCCCTAAAAATCTGCTATGCTGTACCTATTCATCCCACCTTCCCTCCCCACCACACCCCTGGCAATTGCTGGTTTTTAACTGTCTCTATAGTTTTCCTTTTCCAGAATGTCACATAATTGGAATAGACAGCATGCAGCCTTTTCAGATTGGCTTCTTTCACTCAGCAATATGCATTTAAGTTTCTTCTATGAGTCTTGATAGCTCATTTCCTTTTATTGCTGAACAATATTGCATTATATGAATGTACCACCATTTGTTTATCCATTCACCTATTGAAGGACATCTTAGTTGCTTCCAAGTTTTGACAGTTACAAATAGAGCTACTACAAACATTAGTGTGTAGTTATTTGTATGGATATAAGTTTTCAACTCATTTGGGTAAATACCAAGAAGTGCGTTGCTGAATAATATAGTAAGAGTATTTTTAGTTTTATAAGAAACTGTCAAATGTCTTCCCAAGTGGCTACTCCATTTTGCAATACCACCAGCAGTGAATGAGTGAGGGTTCCTGCTTCTTCACATTTTACCAGTATTCAGTGCTGTCAGTGTTCTAGGCTTTGGCCATTCCAATAGGCAGGTAGTGGTATCTCATTGTTGTTTTAATTTGCATTTCTCTAATGACATCTAATACTGAGCATCTTTTCATATGCTTACTTGCCACCTGCATATTTTCTTTTGTGAGGTGTCTGTCCAGGTCTTTTGCCCACTTTTTAATTGGGTTGTTTTCTTTTTGTTGAGTTTTAAGAGTTTTTTGTGAAAAGCAAATAAAATATAACCAGAGTCATTGAAATTACGAACAATCTAAAAATAACCAGAGGGGAGGGGGAGGGGACAAGGAAGGGAAGAGTTTTCAGGAACTACTATAAAGGACTCATGGACAAGATCACGGGGGAAGGTGGAAACAAGGGAGGGAAGAGGGTTTGGCTGGGGTGGGGAGAAAATGCAGACAACTGTAATTGAACAACAATAAAATAATTTTAAAAAACTAAAATTAAAAAAAAGTTTTTTATATATTTTAGACATCATGTCTTTAACAGATATGTGTTTTGCAAATATGTTCTCCCATATCAGAGTTTGTCTTTTCCTTAATTTTAATTTCTCTGTCCTTCTCAGAGCAAAGTTTTTAGTTTTAAAGGAGTCCAGTGTATCAGTTGTTTCTTTCATGGATCATGCTTTTGGCATTGTATCTGTCCCCATGTTTCGCCTGTCTTCTCTGTGACCAGGGGAAAAATCAGAGTGTGGAGCAGTGTGAACTGATAGAGCAGGAGGGCATGAAGTGACTTCTTGATCTTGTCCACATATTAGTAGGCTCCAACTCTTGAGTTCGTGTCTCAGTCAGCTATTTTTACAATAATGCTATGTAACAGAACAACCCTGAAACTCAAAGGCTTATAAGGTTAAGCATGTACTCCTCTCTCACATGTCCACAGGTCAGCTGGGGTTCTAACTGAGGCTGGGATCAGCTGGGTTTAACTGCAAGCTGCAGGTGGGGTCCAGATCTGCACCACATGTCACTCATCTTTCTTGGACTATGTCCTTTTCAGGGCAAAAGGCTGGAGGGCAGGCCAACCCCACAGGCACATTTTAAACCTCTGCTTACATCACATTCTCTAACATCCCATTGGCTAAAGCGAATCTCATGGCCAAGGTCAACATCAGTGGGGCAGGGAAGTGTATTCCTCCTGTGGATTACTGAACAGTAATTCAGTGTATTGATACCACAATCATGAGTGCAAATTCCTATCACAGAGCCCTGTGCTCAAATACCCAAGTACACATCTCAAACTAGAAAGCAAGAAAGAAATTCAAGTACCAACTAGGTAAGTTGAAACACCGATAGCTTTATTTCCCACTGTTCTTATACCCAGTTTCTAAGGTTAAGACACTGCTACTCAGGGGTACAGAATCAGTTCATATAGGGTTCCACGGGACCCCATGGTTACTGTGATATAGACCCTTCAAGGAGTGCAATGATATAGAAAGGTGTCATTTGCTCCCCATCCTACTGTTACCTCTTCCCCTTGCTCCCCTTACAACAAAAGCCAACTGCCAGGGACTTACAACTTGAGACCACAGGCCTCCTTGGCTTCTCTGCTTCCTTCCCAGTCTCCCTCCCAGATACCTCTTGGCAGCCACATCTCCAGACCCCAGGATTCCTGCAACTGTGGGTACCATCTTACAACCACAGTGGCTCCTTGGCCACGGAAAATGCCCCCAGTGCTGGCGGAGAGCCGCCAGCTTGTGCAGCAACATGGCTTGGCAGGAGAGTCAGGGTCCCGGAGTATGAAAAATCATTCCCCTCTTCCTGGCAGAGCCAGCTCCTTGGAGGCAGAAACCCATCCACAGCCCCAGCGCCAGTGTGAGAAGCAGAATAATGCCCCACCACACCCAAAAGTCCCTATCCTAATCCCCAGAACATGTGAAGATCTTATCTTACAGGGCAAAGGGGACTTTATATGATAAGGATCTTGAGATGGAAGATTCTTCTGGATTATCCAGGGGGGTCCAGTGTAATTACAGGGTAATTGACAAGTGAAAGAGGGAGGCAGGAGACTCGGAGAAAGAGGTGCGATGGTGGAAGTAGAGCTTGGAGTCATGAGTGGGAAGGAGCCGTGCAGCCAGCCTCTAGAAGCTGGAAAAGGGAAGGAAACAGATCCTCCCCCAGCACTTGCAAAAGGCATGGAGCCCTGCCAACCCATTTCAGACTTCTGATCGCTGGAACTGTAAGATAGTAAATTGGTGATGTTTTAAGCCACCAAGTTATTATAGCAGCAATAGGAAACTAACGCAGCAACTATTTTGAAACAGTGTGAGTATTGAACCCTTCTCTTTGCACTACTGGTCTCGGGAAGGGGCTTTCCCCATTTTTGACTTGTCCAGCGAAAAGTCAGATAGATATTAAGGAAATGGAAGGACAGCTGACCTGTCACTAAAGCCTTTAGCATATGTATCTTTTATTTAAATATTTTTAAAAGATTTTATCTATTTATTTTTAGAGAGAGGGGAAGGGAGGAAGAAAGAGAGGGAAAGAAACATTGATGTGTGAGATATATTAATTGGTTGCCTTTCACATGCCCCCAACCAGGGACCTAGCCCACACAACCCAGGCATGTGTCCTGACTGGGAATCGAACCTACAACCCTTTGGTTCACAGGCTGGCACTGAGCCACATCAGCCAGGGCACTTTTATTTAAATATTTACTTCATTATTTTGAAAGTTTCCCATTTAAACCACAGCTGTAACTGCAATACAGATGTCCCAGGCAATAGAAATAGGAACTCAAGACCTCCTGAGAATGGCAGATTGTGGATTGCTAGAGTCAAAAAGAGATTGTCCGGTCCAACCCACTCACTTGACAGATGAGGAAACGTGGCTGGAGCAAGCATGGGTGTCTGGGACGAGCGGGTATCTGGCCGATGGTGCTGGAGACACCTCCGAGGCATCGCCTCAGTGCCTGGCCCTCCCGTGGTCCCACCCATCATGGCTGCTGTTGGTACTGGCTCTCGGTGGCTGTGAAGAAGTCCTCCAGCACACTCTGGATGTATTCAAAGGTGGGCCGCTCCTCAGGGCGGTTCTGCCAGCAGCGAGTCATGATGTGGTAGAGCTCATCGGGGCAGGGGTCTGGCCGGGGCATCCGGTATCCTCTCTCCAGTGCCCGGATCACCTCAGGGTTTGACATCCCTGAGGAGGAATCATGGGATTAAAAAGAGAGGGATCGCAGATGGGAGTCCAGGGCTGGCAGACGTATTTGCCTCCCAGGCAGCCATCATTCTCCACCTCCTGTGGGAGCTGAGCCCCTCCCACTGTGAAGTCCAGAGACTCCCCTGAGCCAGGGCAGGGGCATGGCCCCCAGTTTTAGCCAATGGGAGCCAAGGGGGAGTCTCCAGGGAGACTTCCAGGGAGGGTTTTCCCCCCTGATAAAGAGAGACTTCAGAGGATGCACACTTCCTCCTTCTCCAGACCCTGTGAGACAATGTGATCCTAGCAGCTGCAGCAGCCATCTGACCGTGTGAGGAAGATAGTCCCAAACTAGCACAGAGTCCTTAGAGGTGCTGAGTGGCTGCACTGACCAGGCACTAATGCCAGACCCAATATGGGGAATAACAACTTACTCTTTAGTCTGTGATTTTGTTACTTGCAGCCTAATGCATGCTAATGGATACCAGGTTTCATAACCTATTGCCTGGTTTTTCCTGGCATGCCCTTAAGACAAAACAGTTAGGTGGCTGGACTCGATGTCACCCTATGTAGGAGTGGGACCATTTCCTTATTTAATTAAATTTGTTAGGTATCCTTAAGAACAACAATTTAACTATGACCCCCAATTTTATATTACCATTCTTGACCTCCAAACTCATATATCCAAGTGCTTCCTTGAACATCTTTACTTGGATGTCTACTAGTCACCTCAAATTTAATGGGACTAAAACAGAATTCTTGAATTTCTACCCACAGAGCATCCCACATCCACTTCCTCAATTAAAACCAGGAGAACCATCCTTGATTCTTCTCTCTCCCTCGCCTTCCACATCAGCAAGTCACATCCTTTCTTCTTTTGAAACAGCATCAGCCCATCAACTCATCTCTGTTGCCAACACCACCTGTGCCTGCACCACTGCTGAGGCTGCCACCGTGTCCCCAGCCCCCAATCCGCTCTCCACACTGAGCCAAAGCATCACTTAAACACGGAGATTAGATAATGCCACTTTCCAGCCAAAAATCCTTCACTGGCTTCCACGTACTTATACTCACATTCACTCACTCTTCACCTTGACCATGAGCCCTGCTGGATCTGGGTCCTGCCAACCTCGTCCTCTACCATCTGCTCTCATTCCTGGTCCCCAGTTGCCTGGCTTCCTTGCTGTTCTTCAGGCACACCTCAGGCCCTAGAAACTAGCAGTGCCTTCTACCTGAAATCTTTTCTGTAGGTCATCCATCACTCAGCTGTTTTTCAGTTCAAATATGGCCTGCTCTGACAGGTGCCCCCTGTCCACAGGAGCCCCACGTCACCCACTCTCAAACACCTCTGCGTCACTTTCCGCTCAGCCGTGATCTCCAGCTGGGAGTGCATGCCTGTCTAGCATGTTCCCCCAGGCCAGGACGTGAGCTCCTCACCAGCAGGGACCTCGGCTCTTACTGTATCCTTACTGCATAACACACGGTGGGAATCTGATAAACACTGTTGAAGGGACAGAGTCCATATCTTTTGTTCTTAATCTTCACAACCACTCCTGCAAGCTAGACACCATCCTCTATATTTTTTTACAGGGGAAGACCCTGGGGTAGAAGTGAAGTAAATTTCTCAAAGTGTAACAGTTGATGGGGACAGGACTCACATTCAGGACAGTTTATGAAAATGTCAGAGCCCCTGTATATCTGCCTTGCCCCTTTTCCAATGTTCTGGCTAGAGAAAACCCAGGTGACATCCCCACTGAAAAGGAACAGAAAACAACATTATTTACCGAGTCCCAGGCCATCTATATGTTGGATATATGTTTGTCTACCCACACGTCCTACTCAGTGTAAGGTGCTGCTCACAGGCAGGTGGATAAACTCATCCATTCCACATATAGTTACTGAGCACCCACTATGTGGTGAGCACAGAGGCAGGCAGTACAGATACACCAGTGAGGAATACAGATGTGATTTCTGGCCTCATGGAGCTGAGAGTCTGATGGAGAAAATATTAAACTAAATGTCGTTATCAATCATGATGAACGCTGGGAAAGAAACAGTGTAGGGTGTTATGAATGAGAAGCACAAGGGACATGTATGGGAATCTGGATGACCGGATGGTGGATGCAGCAGAAAGTGAAGCTGGAGAAGTAGGCGGGCGCTGGGTCATGCCAGACCCACGGGCATACTGAGAAATTTGGGGTTTTGTGCTAATATGAGAGACTACGAAAGACTTAGAGGTAGAGAAGCAACAAGATCTGAGTCACAACTTGGGAGAAACTGCTCTGGCTGCAAGCAGAGGATGGTCTGTGGGAGAGAGGGGAGAAAGCAGGGTGATGGTGAGGCGGCCACCGCGCCATCGAGGTGACAGGTGGTGTTGACCTGGATGTGGGTGGAGGCTGAGGAGTTAGAGGGGGAAGACTTGAATTGTGTTTTGGAGTCAAATAACCAGAACCTGTGGCTTGGATGTGATAAGGAGTGAGAGGAAAGGAAGGGCAGAAGAAGCCCCCAGATTTTAGGCTTAAGAAACTGGGTGGATGGTGGTGCCTTTAACTGGGATGGGGCAGGCGTTACAGGTGAGGATCAAGAACTCAGCCTGAATGGACACACTGACAAGAGAAGAGCCAGGCTGGGCCCTGGGAGCAGCCCCCAGCCGACGCCACCTTGGCTACCTGGATATGGGATCCGGCCGTAGGTGACGATCTCCATCAGCAGGATACCGAAGGACCAGACGTCGGACTTGATGGTGAAGGAGCCAAAGTTGATGGCTTCAGGAGCTGTCCACTTGATGGGGAACTTGGCCCCTGCGGGGTTGGAAAGAGCAGAGTCAGCGAGAGTCTGGGGAGCAGTCAGGGCCTGGCCTTGGCTAGGGTGAGGGAACAGGACGGCACAGCTGCCCACATCTACGCCCTGAGGAACTGAGAGTTCCCCAAATCCGGCCTCTGTGAAGCAAGGAACATCTGTGCTGAGGACAGATGGCTAAAGCAGGAGGAGTGGGCAGAGGGATCTGGGATGTGGTGGGGAACCTCACTTTGTTGATTCAGCTGTTACCCCAGTGACCAACGACTCCTTAAGAGTGGGGCTGTAGAGGTCACAGAATCTTCGGGGACAGCAGGACTTCAGGCGGCCTGAGTCCAGGTAGTAGCCAATGCCTCAGCACCCTCACCCCGGGCAATGGGGAAAGGGAAGAGTTTGTCCTTGTCCTCTAAGGTTTCCACCCGTCACTTGGTGTCTCCCCCTGTACTCCTCCCCCTGATCTGGAATGGGTTCGGTTAACATCTGGTCACTGATATCCGTCTTAGTCCATGGCGGTCGGTGAACGTGATCTGTAAGGACACACGTCCTCTTGGCAGCATCCCCTACCTTCCCGGGCCGTGTACTCGTTGTCCTCAATGACCCTTGCTAGGCCGAAGTCAGCAATCTTACACACCAGGGACGCGGAGACCAGGATGTTGGCAGCTCGGAGGTCTCGGTGAATGTAGTTCCTCCGCTCGATGAAGGCCATGCCTTCTGCAATCTCCACCCAAAACAGAGAGACCCTCACCCTCAGATCTGGCCCAGCGCCAGATAGGTCCCACCCAAAGGCAGAAGAGGAGTGTCCAAGTGTGAGGACACAGGAAAACATGTGTGCCAGCTCCCCCTTTTCTGTGGGAGGGTCCTGAGCTCAGGCTGGCATTTCTCTCTCTGCCCACCCAGGCTGGGAGGATCCTCAGGGCCTGGGTCAGTGTGGGGGCTTCTCTAGAGTTCTGAGACTTCCAGAGGTTGAGAAAAAAGCAATGAACGGTATTGTTCTTCAGGACATATATACCCACACCAGGATACTATGAAGATACTATGAGCTCATCCCCCAGCCCTGTTTTGGGTTGAGATCATGTTCTGCTGTATCTCTTATATCTTCTTTATCCCCACACCTGGTTAGGAAAAATTCACTTGTTTATGAATATCCACTGAGTGTCTTGTGGGTGCCAGACATGTTACTGGAGCAGGTGCTGAGCCAGGCAAAGCCCCTGCAGGTGGTAACGAGTACCATAAAGAAAGGATGAAGAGGGGTGACAGGAAATAAAGACGAGAAGCCTTGTTGGGTTGAGTGAGTGGTCAGGGAAGGTTACTATGAGGAGGTGAACTTTAAGCAAAGATCTCAGTGATGATAATAAGTGTATCAAGAAAGGATGTTCCTGGCAGACAGAACGTCAGGTGCAAAGGCCCGGAGGCAGGAATGAGCTTGGGTGTTTGTGGGACAGGTGGCTGAGCAGAAGTTGCCACAGGGACAGTGCAGGGAGTTGAGACAGACGTGGCTAATCGTGAAGCACCTTGTAGGCGAGGAGAGGAGGTTGGACTGCATTCTGAGCGTGATGGGAAGATAGCAGAAGGCTTCCAGTAGGAATGTGACGTTGTCTGATGTGTATTTTAATGTCACCATGGCTGCTGAGTGAAGAGTAGGCTGTGCTGAGGATCCTTATTCAAATGGGGCCCTAGATGCCTCCGATGGAAAGATGTGGGATTTTTCCTTAGGGAAGTTTTTTACTTAGAAGGGTGTGTGCATTGACCTTGATAAGAAAGTTTATCATTAACTCTCAGGCACCCAGCAAACAGCACTTACAATTTACAAACTGGCCTTCAAGCTCCTTGAGTCAGGTGCTCTCGCAATCTCTGTTTCACGGAGGGACACTTTTCCCAGATCATACCACCAAGAAAATTCTGAATGTCAGACTCGAACCAGTCTGTGGGTGTTCAGTGCCAGTGCACCACGCTGCCTCTAATTACTGCACAACCCCAGCGCTCTGGAGGACTGCAGCTGGGTGCGATCTGGTGAGATTGGAGGAGTAGCGTCCCTGCCCAGACAGACCAGGCGGAGGCCCCAGCCGGCTGGAGGAGTGGGTGGTGTGCTTACAGAAAGTGGCCAGCAGGGAGCACCTATGACCATCGAAACTGATGTAGGAGGTGGCAGACTGCCTAGCAAAAACTTGAAACTTTTTTATTTTGTTTGAGGAAGCTGACCAGGGGTTAAGGCAGGTCTTGGCCTGAGGTGGGGCACTGGAGAGGTGGGGATGTATAAGGACTACTTAGAGGCACAGTCAAGGAGGATTGGTTATTACCTTAATGGCAGACATCGTAGCTTATTCATTTACTATAAGATGGTACTTTAGGGGAGGTACTATTGCTATCAGTCCTGTTTCACAGGTGAGAAAGCTAAAGGCCAGAGAAATAAGTAACTGGTCCAGGTAAGGACAAGGATGGAAACTCCACCTGCCATGTTCAGGGTCCATGTGCTTACCCATTGCTCTACCTGGATTTTTGGCCATCGATTCGGCACAGAGCAGGCACTAATGCTGGTAGTTACCATTTTTAGCACCCATTGGTGGGTAGTCATGCTATTGATTTTCACAGGAGCTCAGCGGGCCACGTGAGACCAGTCCCACGTAGAATGGAGGCGATAATGCCTGGGTGACTCTGGAGTTGGACCAGCTCAGCCTGAGCCCCTACTTCAACCTTCTATGCCTCCCTTCACTCTCTGTAAAATGGGGACAGCCTGCTCTGTAAAATAGAACCTGCTTCTGAGGGGTTATGTGAGGTGTAATCCTGTAAGTCTCCATCAAAGACTGAGAACGGTGTCTGACATGTAAGTACTCACTTTAGTGGTAGCTGACAGTGCTCCCTGTTGAGGGAAGGGCACTCAGAAAGGTTAACCAACTACCACAATGCTTCCCTGGCAGAGCCGGGATCAAACCCCAAATTCTGTGCAACTCCTAAGCCCGATATGAATACACAGGGTTGCTTCTCAAGGTTTTGTCAACCAAATGAATGAATGGATAGGTTTACCGGCCTCAGGGTTGGTCTAAGAACTGGGCGTTGATCGGGTGGTGTGATTTCATGACCACCAAATGGGCTGCCATGATGCCAAGCACCAGAACTCAGGTTTCTCCCCAGAGTATCAGGGAATCGCAGAATCAGAGCTGGAAGGGCCTGTAGGAATATTCCAGCTCTTCAAACGGAATCCTACTGATACCTCAAGGTTGCCTGGGGGATGGGGGTAGGGGGGCAAAAGAAGTGCCACATATGAGGCCCTGCCTTTCTACCAGAACAGCTCTATTTTGACTGACTTTAGAATTTTCAGTTACTGTATAAGATTTCATTGACCAACAGAATTGTGCCAAAAACAAACAAACAAACAAACACAAAACACTCCTGAACTGGAAAACCACAGATGTGGTCCATTTCCCTCATTTGGCAGATGGAGAGGCTGAGATCCAAACAGGTCTGGGGTACCCAGCGCTGCGCCCATCTGCCTCTAGGACTGGAGGCGGAGACCAGGTCCCCAGGCTGGCTCCTCCTCGGCCCTGGGCCCTGAGTTCACCTCTGTTCCTGGACGCACAAGGGCCTGGCACCTCCTTTCCTCCCTTGGTTTGTTTTCCCATCTGTGAAATGGGGAGAGTGGCCCTTGCCCCAGTTGATGACTCTGCCCAGCAAGGTTTCTGCCAGTTCGATGGTTAATACTTTAGTAACAGACTAGACTATTGTTTCGCCAGGGTCAGGGCCCACTGAAGTCAAAATACCAGGCCTTGATTTCCATAGGTCTCTGGCATTCCAGGCTCTGAAAGGTTAGATATTTTTTTAAACCTCTGTTCAAACCCCCTCCACCCCCCAGGATTTGCATACTCAAATGTGCTCTGCCCTAGGTCCTGGTGCAGGTCTCCCTTAACAACATCCAGGCTGCAAACCACATTCCCTTCACCTTCACCAGCCCCAGGCACTGGCTGGCCAGGCTCAGCTCTTGTCTTTCCCCTTTGGGCTCTGGTACAGGCCTTTTCTTTTGTCTAGAACACCCTTTCCTCTCCTCTTCATCAGACTAACTTCTACTCACTCTTCTGGGCTCAGCCTAGAGGCCACTTCCTCTGGGAAGTCTTCTTGGGTTGCTCCTAGGCCAGGCTAAATGCTCCAGCCATGTACTCCCAGAGCACCCTTTCCTACTTGCCTTCCCACAAATAGGATAGAATGAAAGGGGAGGGAAATAAAAAGCACTCAGACTGAGGGAGAGAGGATCTGCAGCAAGTAAAGGGAAGATGAGAAAGAAAATGTGGCTTTACGAGGTGTTTCTGTGACTTGTGTACATTATTATTTCGCTGGATACTGCATTCCTTTGAGTCCCCAAAGAGATTCAGTTATTTAATATCTGTCTTCTCATCTGGACTACGCACTTTGTGAGGACAGCAATACTTTCCAATTTATTCCCTGCTGTATCCCCCAAAATGAGCACAGTAACTTAGCCAAGCCATTTAACCTCCTTGAGCCTCAGTTTCCTCATCTGTACTTATCTTCTTGTCTATGCCCCAAGTTCCTAATATGTAAATGAGAATGGCACTTTCCTTCCTGTGGTGAGACTGTTACATTGGTGGCTCCCTGTGGACCATGCCTCCTGGGCTCAGGCCCTTGGCCAAGCCCCTCCCACACTGCCCCTGGGCTGGGCCCTGTGATGGGCTTTAGCCAATGGGACATTAGCAAGCATGGTGCAAGTACAGGCTTCATCAGCGCTTGCACATTAGGGCTTGGCTACGGAGCCTCACTGCCACGCTGTGAAGAAGCTCTGGCTGGACTAGTGAGTGATGAGGAGTCGCATGGAGAGAGACCCCAGAGGATGAGACACCATCATGGCCATTCTAGGCCCAGGCCAGCTCCCAGGAGAATGCAGTCATGTGAGTGACCTCAGCTTCACCACGTGGAGCAGAAGAACCACCCAGCCATCTCCAGTCAACCCACATAATCATGAGAAATAACAAATGTTTCCAGCTCCTAAGTCCTGAGGTGGTTTCTTATATAAGAATAGATAGCAAAAACCCCATAATAGAATGTTGGTGTGAGGACTAAATGGAAGGCACTTTCAAAAAGTATACTTTTAGCCCTGGGTGGTATAGCTCAGTGGATTGAGTGCCAGCCTGTGAACTAAATGGTCTCCGGTTCGATTCCTAGTCAGGGCACAGGCCTGGGTTGCAGGCCAGGTCCCCCATGTGGGGTACATGAGAAGCAACCACACATTGATGTTTCTCTCCATCTCTTTCCCTCTCCCCTCCCCTCTGTATAAAAATAAGTAGAATCTTTAAAAAGAAGTATACTTTCATATGGAGCTCTCAAGTGTGACCTAGTATAACTGCTATTACAGCTGCTATTACTATAGCATGTGATCAATAAGAATGTGCTGAACAGACCATTGAACTCCTGTCTCCCACCACCCCCAGCCTCCCCATCAGCCTCTCACCTGGGCCGAGAAGTCAATGAGTTTCGGCAACGGCTGCTTGCTGCCTTCGCCACTTTTCAGGAAGTCCAGCAGGCTCCCTGCGGAGGAAGGGGAAGCGACACTGACCACTGGCGTTACCTAGGGTTAAAACTGTCGGTAGTAATGGATTTAAATAAAAGTACCGCTCTGTTTGAGAAAAGCAATCTGTGTGTTTTTAAATGATGTTGGGATAGCTAGACTGGTTCTTGGAGACAGGCTTTTTGAGCCTGGATGACCAAGGCTATGGTTTTCTAAGGCTGGCGTTAACTGTATTTAGAAAATGAAAAAAAGTTAAAATGAAAAAAAGTTTTGAGATTTTAAATCACACTAAATGAGGTTGAGTGAGATGTTTCTATTAATTGAAAATGGGCAGAAATTGAAAGTGGTTGTGAAACGGTGGCCTAAAAAAAAATCCCACAGAAAGTGTGGATCGTGGGTGAGCAGGGTGGGGACAGCCTGGCACGGATGCTCTCACAAAGCTCTTCTCCAGAGAGCACCGGTCCACCCAGGGAACGTGGCTGTGTGGGACAGTTGCCCCTGGCCTTTAAGGCTCACCGCAAATCCATATGCCTCTTCTCCCATCACCCAGCGGAGTCCTGTCTACTCCCCTGTCCTGGTAGCTTCCTGTGCTCCCTTCGCCTGGATCCCCCTCCACATGATTTCACCTTGTTAACTAGGAGGGCTGGGCGGTTGCATGTTAAGGGGCTCAATGAGAACTTGTGGGAAGAGCTCTTGGCCAGACTGGGGGCAACTCGAGGGCAAGATCCACAGCAGAGTCACCTCTGAGTCTTCACTTGACTTCTATGAGCCACAGCCTACATCCCCAGCCCCCGAACACAGCACCTTTGGCCATGAACTCCGTGATGATATAAATGGGCTCCTCCGTGACCACTGCGTGCAGCTTCACCAGCTTGTCATGCTGCAGAGTTTTCATCAGGTTGGCCTCTGCCAGGAAGGCCTCCACAGACATGCTCCCTGGCTTCATTGTCTTCACAGCCACCTTGGTGTGCTTGTTGTAGGTGGCTGGAGCAGGAGAAAAAGCAGGAGGAGAGGCGATCAGAGTGTGCTGCTCGTTTCCCGCAGCCCAGAAAAGCCCCGCTGCAAACCTGCCTCCTCCAGAAAGCCTTCCGTGCCCACCTCGCCCTCACAGAGGGCTGAGAGGGGTGGGCACTGGCTCACGCAGATGTGGTTGGGAAGCTGGTTCACCACTTCCTGGCTGTGTGCCCTTGGGCAAATCCCTTAACCTCCCTCAACTGCGGTTTCCCCATCTGCAAAGCAGACGTGATCAGCACTGCCTTTGAAGGGTGCTATAAGGATGAAAGAACAACCCCAAAACATCACTCAGATTTTGTCACTCAGACACACACACCATCTTTCCTTAAAGTGCACTCATCTTTACACTGCTCTCAAAATAAATACCAGTCTCAGCACAGTTTGCCAGGCCCACGACCTGGCCTTGCCCACCTTGCCAGCTTCATCACCCACCGGACCCCCCTCCCTTTTGCGCACCAGTCAGCCTGCACGCCCCTCAGCCCCTCAAGCACCCAACCACCCCTCCCGCCACGGGAACTTTGCACATGATGTTCCCTCACCCCACCCATATTTCATCTGGTCAATGAGCTCATAAATCTCATCATTGCTTGTGTTTCCATTTTTGCCTTGGCTGCCAGGAAGCTCGAATCCAAATTGAGGTCTTTTTGAAGAGTTTAAAGCCATGTATTTTCTAACTCATTGCTCAGATCTGTTTTACCTTCTTCTCCATAATTTCTCCACCACATTCTCTTATTCAGTGCCCGGTATATAGCAGGCTCTCAATAAATATAGTTGAAATATGTGGATTTTAAACATTTTTTTTTCCTGACTAAATTGTTTGCAACTCTGTAAGTTGTCTTCACTCCCATTTGAAACATGGTGGCTGTAACACAATGGGGTGCACCAGGCCCTGAGCCAAGCATAACGTCTACCCTACAATTCTGCAAAGCAGGCGCTGCTGTTCTCAGGTTCTTGGGGCAGGGACAGCAGGGGTGGGACTTACTGGGGTCCTACAATGCCTTGGTATGGTGCCAGGCACATGGCAGGCGCTCAGAGCGGCTTGTTCTTCAGTTGCCAACATTGAACTCACCTAGAAACCTCCAAGCTACATTTCCCCATTTTTATTTTCATCATCCTAAGAAAAGCCTCTGGTAAACTCAGCCACAAACTGGTAGACTGTCCTGGCTCCCTGTCAGGGAGCTGATTCCTCATCCAGGACTCCTCCTCCAGGAGGAAAGTTTTGACCCCAACTGGCCTGGCTCTCAAGGTAAATCAGTGTTTGCATGGCAGGCAATTTGGTTTGCTATCAGAGGGATTCCTCCGTTGTGGCTGATATTCAAATCTCTCCTTCTGCCCCAGCTGCCATTCCTGCTTTGCCTCGGGCTTTTCCGGGAAGCAATGGCCTCCCTGTCTCCTTCGTCTCTCCCTCCTGCCACCCTCTGGCCCTGGGTCCTTACCCATCCAGACTTCCCCAAACTGCCCGGCTCCAAGCTTTTTCTCCAGCTTGAGGGATTCCCGGGGGATCTCCCAGGCATCTTTCTCCCACGGCTTCTGGGGCTTGGAGGACACGCAGGGCAACGTCAGCTTCTGGCAGAGCCCATCGCTCCCTTCTGTAACAGAACTGCCAGTCAGTCAAGGGCAGCCAGCTCCGAGCCAGCCAAAGGGTTCCCCTCCAAGGACTCCCTGCCCGGTCCACTGCATCTGGCTGGTGTTCCAGTGGGTTGCCATGATGAGGGATATTCCCAAGAGAGCAGAGCACAATATGAGATGCCACCTCCTCCCGCTTCGCAATAGAACTAAGATTTCAGGAGAATCCAAACCAACAGTTTGTCCGAGGAGGATCAGAAAGGGTCAGAAAGAGCTCAGCAGGCCTCCGAGAGCACTGCACATCCCTGACAAGGATTCTTAGGAGACAGGGGCACCCTGGGGCCCTGGGCAGGAACTCACTCTTGTAGTGGGCCACCAGCTCCTGCAGCGTGTTGAAGGTGCTTCGTGGGGAGATGTAGTATCCGCCGTTGTCCAGGGTCCGGATCTTATAATGTTTCACTGTGTCCCTGTGCTGGGGGTCGTAGTCTCGCACGGACAAAGAGTAGCTCCCTGCGTTGGCCAGAGAGAAACCGCTCAGGAGTGGGACCTCAGAGGCCTGCCACTTCATGTCAGTGCCCTGACGCCCCTTCCTAGCAGCCGTGTCACACCACCGCTGGCACCATCCTGGCGCCTGGGCTGTGGAGTCAGGCTGCCTGGGTTCCGGTCCTGGCTCCTCCATGGCAAGCTGTGAGATCTTGGACAAGTGAGTACATCACTGCTCTGTGCCTCAGTTTCCTCATCTGTGAAATGGGGTTGGTCATGAGACCTCCCCATCTCATCACACTGCCTCATAATTAAAAGAAGTAATGCTTCTAAAGTAGTCAGAATGTAAATATCCAGGAAACATTGGCTTTCGTTATCATTGTCATTTATCTATCTATCTATCTATCTATCTATCTATCTATCGTGGGGAGCACCGGGTCACCTTTGGTGGTCTCGCTGTCCCGGATCATGAAGGAGCCCAGCACATTGCCGGGGGCCAGGAGTTGGCGTTCCGCATCTTTCCGGCTGATGCCCTTGAAGAACCACCTGGTGGAAAGGGGAGGAGACAGATGCGAACCCCGGTGGGCAGTGCTGTCCCACGGACAAGGGCACCAGGATACCGAGGGTCAGGCTTCCTGCAGCATCGATTTTCCTCTGAGATTCTTTTGGGGAAAACAATGATTCTTTTGATATGAAACAGACATTTTACCAGGATGGAATCCAGTTTGCTGAGTTGGAAGCTCACATGCACTGGGGAGCTTCCTCTGAGGAAAATAACCCAGCGTCACAAACACAAAGTGCCTGGGGTCATCCTGACACCAGCCGATCGCAGGGGTAGGGCGAGGGACAGAGACTGGGTGTGAAGACACGGCCAGCTGTGGCCAAAATTCTACTTCTGCAGGTTTCACAAGAACACGTGACGTTCTTCCCAGGGCCTCGAAGGCCCATGTGAGGGAAGGTCTGGGCTTTGTCAACTTCACAGTGTATCCTTCTCTGTGTCTACAAAGTCACATATAAAATCACCCTGAGTTTCTAAGCAACAATGTGAGATTTGAAATCATTTTATAAGTGAGACCATACCGTTGGACCTTGTCTTCTTTCTCCCGGAATACTGGGGATATTGAGTGGGGAATTTCTAGCAGCAGCCCCCAAATCTATCCCCACCCTCAGCAGGGCGGGGTGTGGTTCTTGTGCTGTGACCAAAAAAGCCCTGGACCAGAGGGCAGCCAGCTGGCTCTGCTGTGTGACTTTGAGCAAGTTGCTTTCCCTCTCTGGGCCCCCGTTTCCTTTGTATCAACTGAGGAGAAAAACAGCTAACATTCATCTGCCCCACAACTCCATGAATTGTTGCCCTTATTATCCTCACTTTATAGATGGGGAAACTGAGCAACAGAGAGAGCAAGCAACTTGCCTGGCGTCACACAGCTGCGAAGCAGTGGAGCCAGGCTTCAAATCCAGACAGTCTAACTTGAAAGCCCAGGTTCTTGATCGCCACGCTGCACTCTCCCTGCCACTCCCACCTTCTTTGTTCATTTTGTAACATGATTCATGCCGTGGTAAAATAGTTGGGCAATGTTACAGGGTGCACACAGTGAGAGCTGTCTGCCTGGAATTCCACCCCTAGGACATTACTCCACAAATCGTGCATGGGGATATTGACTGGGGAGTGTTCAGAAGGAATGAGAGAGTCACAAAGGGGACACACTTTATGTGGGGTGGGCAGGGAAGGCTCCTCCGAGGCCTGAAGGATGAGAAGAGGCCAGCTGGGCGAAGAGCCCCAGGAAGAGTGTGTCAGGAAGGGGCGCTGGGGAGTGCAAAAGCCCTGAGGTGGGCACAAGCCTGGCTTGGCTCATGCTTCCGTCTGGAGGGCAGGAGAAGGGAATACTTACTCCTCTGTCTCCAGAGAGTTAACTCGGGCGACGTAGTTGCTTGGAATGTAGCCCTCTTTCCGGGTGGCCAGGGACCGAGCCCTCCACCACTCCCCAGACCTAAGGGACAGGAAGGAGCAAAGAAGTCAAGGGCAGAAGGACTCCCCCAGTCCTCTTGGGCCCCTCAGCCTTGGCCTAAAGTACTCCCTGCACGCACCCCATGATCAGAGTAGGGGTCTTCACAACAGTCCCCATTGTGCATCCAAGAGCCTGAAATCAAGGCCTGTCCCTGCATCCACGGCCCACAGACCTAGGTCTTTGGCTCTACTCTTTTTCCCTGAACTTGCAGCCTTGGCCTTCCTGGCCATACCCAAGGTGGGGCCCAATGCTCATGACAGACCCATAGGGGTTCACCTGGGGCCAAGAGCCAGAGGGAGGGGCCTCGGGAGTCTGACCAAGCATAACCACTGCCATTGTGGGGCCCCCACACATATAGGTCACCACACCCACTAATGGTGAAGAGTGGAGGAAATCGGAGGCCGCAAATTCAGAGATCCAAGGACTTCTGAACGCAAAGTCACCTCAGCAGGGCCCAGTCCGTGGGTAAGCCTGCAGCTTGATTACAGGCGCCCGAGGAAGGTTTTCCTGGGAAAGCGCTTTGCGAGGTTCGTCCTTGCCTGCATGTGCACCATTAGTGAGTACACAAGCCCCTTTACTGTCACCCAGGTTAACAGCCAACCCTTCCCTCTACTATTATGATCAGGTTGTCATCAGTCATTTACACCCTAGTATAAGATCACCTGCCAGGTTCTTTACTGAAGCACAAAAGAGTACAGCTGAGTATTGGAGGGGATGTACTGGAGGTAGGTATGTCTTGGGGGAGGGGCATGGGGACTCACTCCTCCAGGATCACCATCTGGTCTCCCTTCTGGAAACTGAGGTCTTCGCGGTGAATGGCCTCATAATCGTACAGGGCCACCACAATGGTGTCCTCAGAACCTGCCGGGACAAGAGACGCATGGGATAGCGAGGCTTTCTCAGAGCACACCCACAGCCCTGGGTGTTCCCACCCCAACACCTGGCAGCCAGCCCTGGACCCACGGATACATCTGTCTCTGTGCAAGTAAGCATTGTGCCCTGCTGGGCGCAATTCTACAGTTTAAGGCTAACATTTTTTGTTCATGTTCTTAAACGGTGTTCTAGAAACAAAATAGCCTGTGCAAAGTACTTTGGGGGTGATTCAGGGGATTTTCAAGGGTGGTTTTGACTGTTTGGGACTTTCACTTCAAGCTCTGAGAACCTCACCTAACCCTTTACATAACACGAGACTTGGCTGCACACATTTGCCGGATACTCACTGTCCGCGGGCCCGGGGGTGCTGCCGTTGCCGTTGTCAGGTGGCTGTGGGGGAGAAACAGAAGGGGGTGAATCCAACAGTGTGTGGGGGCCGCAGACGGCCTATGTCACAAACGGTGCCCACAGGCCTCTCGGCCCAGCCCTGGTGTCATGGGAGGAGGCCCATGGAGAGGGTGTTCCCAAGGGGCACATTAGGAGCACAGCCACAACAAAGGTCTAGGTCTTTTGGGTTCAGGGCTCTGCACTTGGCCTTGGATGTGCTGGGGGACACTGGCCTGTCTCTCCCCCTTGTGACATACAGTGAGGGGGTTGGTCTGGATCCATGTTTTCCACAGTACGTGTGAAGAAACCCTGGGTCCACCAACATGTTCCGTGACTGAAGGCTCCACGACGTACGTGAAAGAACCTACGTGTCTACCCCACGGGGACTGGCGCCCACACTGCGGCACTCTCCGCAGCCCTTGCAGAGGGAGGTGGAGCTTCGTTCCCCACACAACTAGACCTCAAAGATACGTTGTTGGTGAACAAAGCTAGTTCTTCAGAATATGATACATTCCACAAAATGCACACACACACACACACAGCCTAAACACTTTCTGTGGACACACGCTGTGTGTGCGTGCTCCTGGCAAAGGTTTGCAGGGGTCCTCCCCAAACTGACAACAATCGACGCCTTTGGGGAGGCGGGATGAGAACTCTGGGGAGAGGTCATTGGCCAGAAGAAACTGTAGCTTTCACTGTAATTTGTGACTTTTCAAGGGAGTGCATTTGTGTGATGTACCCTTAAATAAGCAGTCGTTTAAGGAAACAGGTTTGGGAAACATTGAGAAGCACATCCTTTTCTGGGAGAACTACAAGCCCATCGCGAAGATTCATAAAGGCTCTGGGTGGTCCTGCAGGGAAGGAGCCTGTTTTGCCCGGAGTCTCGCAGACTGGTTTGACCTGGGGATCCTTTCTCTGAGGAATGCTTACTGCCTTACCCCTGAACTGCTGTCCTGCAGGAGGGGGACAGTGAATGGCTGAATACAGAACCCCTTAACTGTGATGCTCAGAGAGGACAACCACAAACTGGTGGGAGAAACCCCTCTACCTCCCAAGCTAGAGGTGACAACCTAGAGGGCCTCAGAGAACCTGGGAACCTGGGTGCTTGGCCTCAGAAAGGGCCCAGGGTCGTGCAGGTTAGGAGAGAAGCAGAGCCAGGGGTGACTGAGGGTTTAGGGTGTCAGCTCAGGACACCACCAGTGAGAGAGGCTCCTGTAATCCCAGCCTGTGTTAAAAGGGCTGAAGCGTCAGAGGGAGGCAGGTGACTATTCTCCTGTTTCCAGGATTAGCTCTGCTCTAGACATCATGCCTAGAGAAGCGCAAGCGGGGTCGAGGGGGCGGGAACCCATGTTATGAGCGAGGGGACTGGGAAGAAATAAGCAGGTTGGGATAAGATCTTTGCCTTCAACCCTTACAGGCTGTCATGGGGCAGAGGGTGTGGATGTGTTTGGAGTGGGCTAAGGGGTAGGTTTGGGAACAAGGTTGTGGGGTAATAGGCGACCCTTCGATACAAGGAAGACCTTTCTAAGGGGCGCTGGGAATGTCTGCCTCGGGAGGCAGCAGGCAGGGGCTCTGCTTCCTCAGGCCCCTCAGATAAGGCGATGGACCCAAGGACCCCCAAAAGGAGAGAGAACCCCGCCTTGGGGGCAGAAAGACCTGGCTCTACCTCCTCCCAGCTGTGTGACCCCAGGGAGCCCATGAATCACTTCCAGCCTCAGTCACCCTGGCTGTATAGTGGCCGAACTCCTTCCTCGAAGATTTTGGTGAGGATTACTGATATAGAAACACCTCATTCCAGTGCCTGGAACATAGTAGGTGTTTTAAAAAATGGTATCGATTATTACTGTTACTGCTGTTATTAGCACTGTCATTGCCATTACTAGTACTGTTACCATCATCACCACGGTGACTACTCTCTAACATTGTCACGACTCCACGATTAGTGGTGTTCCTCCTACAACTCTTCTTCCACCGTTACCACCTCTGTCACCACCGTGGCTGCCGCTCTGGCCGTTAGCGGTCAGCTTCTGCCTCTGGTACTCTTGCTCCTGCCCCTGGTACTTTGGGACCTGCACTACTCGAGTTCGAATCCTGGCTCCACCCTTTACTAACCAGGCGATGTTTGGCAACTTATTTAATCTGTGTCTCATCTGTAAAATGGGTGTAATAAAAATTGTGACTGACAACATAATTATTGTGGGGGTTACTGCTGTTAGTAACCGTAAAGTGCTTAGGAGGATGCTTGGTTCATCGTAAGCTCTGGATAAACATAAGTAAGTAAATACCTCTACCAGTATTACACTTCTCTCTTTTTTAAAAAGAAAGTTTATGCATTTATTTTTAAAGAGAGGAAAGGGAGGGGGAGAGAGAGAGAAACATCGGTCGGTTGCCTACCGTAGGCGCTCAGGGCAGGGACCAAACCCACAACCCAGGCATGTGCCCTGAAGGGAATCAAACCAGTGACCTTTTGCTATGCAGGATGACACCCAACCAACAAGCCATGGCGGTCAGGGACAGAATTATGCTTCTCTTATTGCTGCTGCACTCCCACAGGTGTTGCTGTTGCTGTTAGTACTACTGTTGTCGTTACAGTTACTGCGATGACCCTGACAGTATCACCATCACCGCCATCACGCCAGCAGCTGCTGTCACTCATCCAGTCACTCCCTGTGCTCAGCACTGCTCCTGCTCCTACCCAGGCCTGAGACCCCCCATGCTCACTGGGACCTGATCACTGGACCCCCGGCTCATGGGCCAAGGCCTGGGCAGCAGGACAAGGAGAAGTGACGTCCTTGTCCTGGGGGCGCTGCAGGTGTATGCTGGAGAGTTAGGGTGCTGCTGCTGACCAGTCAGCTCCATTTCGCCCCAAACACACCTGCTCACCTTTGGGAAAATGGGAGGCTGTTAGGGTAACGTGGGGCAGCACGGGGCAGCCACCGTTCCTCCCCTGCTCCCCCCACTCCCCCCTTTGTCCCCCACTCACCCGCTTGCCTGGGGACGTGGGATCCGGCACATACACGGGGCTGTTTGGGCTGACGCTGAGCTCGGATTTTGAGACCTTGCCTCTGTCCTGGAAGAACTTAGACCTCACGCACCCCATCCTGCGGCAGAGAGAAGGGGGTGAGCCCTGTTGGCCCTGAGTCTCTGATGCTGTGCTCCAGCCACTCTGGTCTCTGGCGCAGCGGGCTCTCCCTCTCCTTCCCCTGTCGGCACCACTCCCCACCCCTGCCACTCAGAGCTCACTCTGCCCATGCCAACCCTGGGCTTCCCCCGTCCACGTGAACCAGCTGCTGTAGTCATGCTACCAAGACCCACGCCATGGGGAATTCATTCCGAGAATCAATCGTGCGGGTCATCAATTGACCAGAGCATCCTGGGAGAGCAGGCGGTGGGCACAGCGGGCCTGGAGATCAGAGACTGAGCTGACACTCGGCCACTCCACCCCTCCCACACCTCACTCATCCCTCCCCTGCTCCCCAGTCTCAGTTCCTCATTAGCAAGAGGGGGACGACAATACGACTGACATCACAGGGTGTTGGAAAGATGAGAGAAATCATGCGGGTGGGGAGATAGTCAGCACAGTGTCAGGCTCAGAGCAAACAGCAAAGTAAAACGGTACCATTGTTACCTAGTACATTACCATTTTTACAGCAAATGACAAAAACAAGGTCACATAATGTGGCTCAGACAATCTAGCTAAATAATAGTTAAGGCATCATATTCCTCCTGTCATTTTATAACTGCTTTACAATAGCTTCCTTTCTCTCTTTTCCTTCTTTGTCTTGTCAATTTGATCTTTCATTCATTTACTCAGCAAACATTTATTAAGCACTCTTTTCCTTTTAACATTTTAATATGGCAATTTTCAAATATAAACACAAAAGCAGTATCGAGCACTTTTTTACACCACGAGTAAGACAAGCAAGTTCATGCCCTTACGGCGCATGAACTGAAGCTGATGGGAGACACAGGCAATAAACAGGCAAATAAATAACAAGAGAGATTTAGTCACTGAGACGTGTGAGGACAGTAAAAGAGGCTATGACAGGGAACATCTCCGTGGGGCCTCTGTAGACAGGGTGGTTGGGGACGGCCTCTCTCAGGGGGTGATGCTGGACCCGGAGTCTGAAGGACCCAAGCGAGCCAGTTGTGGAACACCCCGAGGAAACAGTGCTCCCGGCAGAGGGAACAGCAGGTGCAAAGGTCCCGAGCCTGGACCAAGCTTCGAGAGAACGAGGCACTGGAAGGGGGCCAGCGCGGATGGCGGTCACAGGCAGAGGAGACAGTGGCACTACAGCCAGTGAGGGGTTTGGATTTGATTCTACAGGTGATGGGAAACCATGGGAAGTTTTAGGCCTGAGACAGATGGGATTCAATTTAAATAATTCCAGTGGCTGCTGGGTTGAGGATGGACTGCAGGGAGCGGGGCAGGGAACCCAGTCCACTGCAGTGGTCCAGGCGAGGCAGCATGGTGGCCTGGCCCGGGGTGGTGGCTGCTGAGACGAGAAGCAGACTCAGGCCACTTTGGAGGGAGAGCGAACAGACTGTGCTGAGGGGCTTACTGGTTCATGTAAAGACACTTAAAGAAAACACATTTACCTGATCGGAGTCTGACTTCGCTGTAAAAGTGGAAGAAATATTTCATTCCGTTCTCAAAATGCACACAAACTTTTGCTGAGGAGACAGGCTGTGAGTAGCCACATAAAGAATTGTTTTTCTCTTCTCTGCACAGTTGAAATTTTCTCCTAAAACAGTCAGAATTCATTTATACTTATCTTGTTAAAATAAACATGTGGTTGTGGTTTAAGAAAAAAAAATCCAAATTCTTAGGCTTAGGGGAATTATTTGAAAAATCTTTTTATTTACAAAGATGTTTTTGCCTGTCCTGGTGCGAACTGGGGACAATTTACCACCTCAGGATTTAAGTGGTTTGTGCTGCATTTGCCTTTTTTGTGAATAAAGTAAGGAATTCCTACTCTGATAGTGATAGACCATGGGCTTAGAAGACTATTACTGTAAATTACTGCTTTGCAATGTACTTGTATGCATTTAAAATAGAAACCCAACAACACCTCTTTGATTTGTGATAAATACCACATTTCTGGAAAATAAAACAGCATATTGTGTGATTTGGGGTGGCATAACATTCTATTGCTTTTCATATTTTTTGATTAACAAGAGGACGTTCAGGGAAGAGCCCTGCTGTGTGACACAGCAGCTCCGTGCCCCTCTCTGAGCTCCTAGTAAAGTATCTAAAGTATCGGTTACATCACAATTTGCATATTCATGATGGCCCCAGGGTCCTAGGGAGGCCCTGTGTTCAAGGGTGATCCAAGGCCACCTCTGAGAAAGGGCAGTGGAGTTTTACCTCAGAGGATGCTGGGGAACACGGGGTGAGTTGTAAGTATAAAAGTGTGTGGCACACAGTAGGTGCTCAGAAATGTTAACCACAGTCATCTCTGTTTATCAGCATCGGGACCGTGCCCTGGAGCAAAAATAAGCACAGATTGCAACCCCTTTGGCCCATAAGCTTAGAGACACCTCAACACTCAACTTTTAAAACAAAAATTCCCATTAATTCAGTTTTTGCACCATCAACTGTGATCTTTTAAAAGTGATATACCAGCAGGATGTGAGTATCCCCCTAACCTAGGAGAAGTCATTCCACTGTCCAGTGTGGGGTGGTCTCAGAAACTCTCACTTTCATGACTGCCAGACCTGGAAATGTAGTGTGAGCAACACATATAATTTAAAATCTCCTGCAGCCCTATTCTTCAAAGTAAAAAGAAAAAAGTCGATGAATTTTTAGATATGTTTATTTTTCCCAACATGTCAAAATTCTTATTAAAAGCTAACTTGATATAAAAAAATAGCAGTTGGTTACTTTATATTTTTTTTCATGTTAAGATTTCGCATCCCATTGTATATTTTACATGTACAGCACAACTCTGTGAGATCTTGCCGCGTTTCAGGTGCCCAAACGCTGCCTGTGGCTAAGGCTACTGTATTCGGCAGCGCAAATACAGAACGTTTCCATCCTTACACACAGTGGATGCTGACCTTGCTCACGTCTGTGTTCCCTAGTGCATAGCTCAGCGTCCTTCCCCGTCCCAGCACATGGTGGGAGCATGCAGTACAGCAAGTGAGTAAATGCATGCCCAGAGCATGCTCTGTGTAGTCAGTTCTGGTGAAGATGTCAGTCAGGACATGGGTCCTGATTCAGGGACCAAGTTGAGAAAGGAAGGCTGGACAGAGACAACTACATTCCAAAGCCACGTACAAAGAAGCTGGTGAGGATTGGCACAGACAGGCAGAGCCATACAAAGGTTGCCAAGATACTTAGTGAGCCAAAAAAGCATACCTGGAAAACATACATACTATCAAGCCATTTTTGTAAAATGTATTTATACCCTGGTTCTGCCACTAACATGTGTATGTTAGTGTACATAGAAAAAGCAACCTGTTTATAATAATTGAGGAGCAGGATAATGACGAGTTGGGTTTTGAAGACTGTGGAGGGTTTCAGTAAAGATTCAGAGAAAGTTAAGAATGTTACAAAGAAGCACTGACTTCCAAAAAGGATTTGAGAGAACTTACAATACTAAACCATACATAGAGCAGCACTCCAACGTTCACAAAGAGTTATGCTACACCATTAGAAAGGAAATATTACTGAACTTAAAGCCTAGGGTATGACCACTACTGCCACTGGGTACTAGATTTACCTCTGAGCTTCCTAGCAGCCAAGGTAAAAATGGGAACTTGTACATTGCCACCATGAAATTTCAGGAAGCATGGCAATTTGTTGACAGAAGTAAGTATTTCTGAGCACTAATTCAAAACTGACTTTATTGTGTGGATCTTCATATAAATGTCACAGAAGGAAACAGTAGACAGTTTCTCCCATGGTGACTTGGCAGCAGAGTCTGCATATGTTGATGAGTGGTTCCCAAATAGACGGCACTGATGTTTGGGTGCATTGGGAACCATGGGATGGGGTGTGGGTGGGAGGAGAAGAGGAAAGAGATTTACATAGTCTGGGACCTCTCTCCAGGATGGAGACCACAAAAACCCTGTGTTAGGGTGGCTTGAAGTGAATTTAGAAGTGGGACAGAGTGCCCAGCTATTCTGAGTGTGGCCAGCGTGAGGACCGGCAGCATTATCTATCATTCGGGAGCCATTAGAAATGCAGAATCGCAGGCCCCACCTCCCAAATCAGAATGCGTTTTAACAAGGCCCAGGTGATTGGTGTGCATTCTAGCTGAGAAGCACTTGCATAGGGAGAATCTTCTGCATTTGCTTTCTCAGCATCCATCCCTCTTCTGATAAACTGCACCTGGATTTTCCTTTGAAAACCAGTCCTCTCCCATTCAATGTGTAGGGTGTTGGAGGGCCTTTTCCATCCTTAATTTCGGGAATTGACAACTCGATACAGGCCTGGCCAATCAGGGAATTCCATGTTTTCCAACAGTGGTTGTTTTGATTATTGGCCTGTATGTGAATCTAACTGAGGCAATCAGAATCTGCCCTGGGAGTTTGCTGGAAAGATTAGGGGAAAGGCACTCTCTTTCTATAAGGGTAGATGTAGAAACCTGGAGCTCTTGGGACCCATCCTGACATCGTGAAGGCAGGGGCTGCCTTAGAGTGAAGCCACCAGAAGACAGAGAATGGAGCAATGGAGACAAACTGAGTCCTGATCATGTTTGAGCACCTGGATGGAGCTATGCCTGAAGCTTTTAAGCTTCAGGATTTTTCTAGTTCATGAGCAAATAAATTTTCAATTTTGCCCAAGTCAGTTTGAGTTGGATTTCTGCCTCTTGTGCCTAAACAGTCCTCACTGATTCTTGAATATTCCCAGGCCATAGTGGATAGGATGAACCAGAGTCTCTGGAAATGAGGGCTTAGAACCTGCATTTCTAACAATTTTTCAGAAGATCCTTGTGCACTAAAATTTCAGGCCCACCAATGTGGTGAAATGAGGACTGAACTTGGGGTCAGACTGAGATTTTGGTCCTGGTTCTGACATTGACTGATTATAGGACCTTGGGTAAGTCACTTCCCCACTCTAAGCCTCATTTTCTTTCCTATAAAACAGAAAGCACTTGTTTCTCAGGCTTGGCCTGAGCTCCTGTGTGACGGGGATGTGAAAGGCTTTTTAAAATGCCTGAGAATATGCATGCTCTTAATAAGTGCGGTTCAAAACCAGGCTGTAAGAGCAGAAGTGGCTCCTTTGGCCCCCCTCTAGTTTAGAACTGCTGACCTTCGGCAAAGACACTTCCTCAAGTCACTGTTGAACTTCTGGAACCTGAAACCCGTTCTTTACCACCCTAGCTCCTGCTGCTGCTGCTGCTGCTGCTGCTGCTGCTGCTGCTGCTGCTGCTGCTGCTGCTACTGCATGGGAGGGAAATGAGAGCGGTCAGCTTCATTGCCCCAGCTGCTTCCCACAGCCACCACGCTGGCTGTGTGGGCTCAGAGACCCCTCCTGCGCTTTCAGAGTCAAGCCCAAGGGACAGAGAGCAGAGCCCTGCCTGAGCATCCTGTGGAGTGGGCAGCAGATGGTCTTGTGGGAACTTTTAGGTTCAAGCACAGGCCGAAAGGACTGAGGGTGAGGAGCCCTGGATTCTGGTTGCACCTCGGCCACAAGCTCACTGTGTGACCGCAGGCAAGTCCCAACCTCTCTGGGCCCCAGTTTCTCCAAATATCAAATGAGATGTTCAGTGATCAAGTTCTCCGAAGGGGACAGCGGCAGTTTTCTCCTGCATAGCATCTGTTTCCCTTTATTTTGACAATAGCTCCCCATTTTTCCTTTGAGGACCATCTCTCCCTCATTCTCAATACATGGGCTGGGGTAGAACTGACTTCAACCCTTGGCAGTAGGGGTGGGTCTGTGACCGAGTCTGCCCTATCAGAGTTGCAGTTAATAGAAGCAGAGGTGGGCATATGGCTCAGCCTGGGCCAATGAGGGTTCTACATTGGCTTTTGGCTGGAAAAGAGTCTTGCGGTTGCAATGCAGAGCCAAGAAATGGAGAAATACAGATTCTCAAGCCCTGGGATCCAGCCCTGCCTGAAGCTGATGTGTTCCCTGACCTTCGGATAACCTTTTTCTCCTGCTGGAGTCAGCCTGAATTGCCTTTTTTGTCCCCTTAAACCCCAAAGAGTCCTGCATGGTACAGAGGAAATTCTTACAAGGGATTGTAATTCATACTCAAGAGTAAATGGCTTATGGGAAACACTTTCTTCTCAAATATTATTTTAATTTATTGATTTGAGAGAGAGACAGAGAGAGAAACATCTACTTGCTATTCCACTTATGGATGCATTCACTGGTTGATTCTTCTATGTGCCCTGACCAGGGATCAAGCTTACAACCTCGTCATATCAGGATGACGCTCTAACCCACTGAGCTATCTGACCAGGGTGTGGCAAAGACTTCCTTGATAGCATGCTCTGATAGAAGAGAAGTAGAGGGTATGAGAGCCATTAGAGTCGGTGAGGATGTACGGAATAGGAGCCTCATAAAGCTGATGGCACTGAAGCCATGCCTAAAAAGTGTCTGGCATGTATTAGGCCCTCCCTATACCTTTGTGGAGTGAATGTATTATCTTCAACCCTCTACAAGCCTTACTGTACACGGCTGAAGTCAGGACGGCCAGAATTATGAGCCCATTTTTCAGATGGGGAAATGGAGGCCCATGCAGAGAGAGTTCCCAGGTGGTTAGTAGGAAGTAGAATGAGAACCCAGTTCTCCTGCCTCTCATCTTCCACTGGGGTCAGCCTCAGAGACTGCAGGGCGGTGGGGTGGGGAGGGGAATGTGGGACGAGGAACCCAAAGAGGAAGCTCAGAAAGGCAGACGGCTAGAGGCTCATGGCTCAAGACCGTCGAGTTAGAGGAACTTTATCTTCTCAGAACAGCTCAGCCTTGGGGGTGGGGGTGAGTCTTCCCTGTCAAGGGCCAAATTCCTGAGGAGTTCCCATGGGCTTAGAGTCCTACAGCTCCCTCTCTTCAGGTTCTCTGTCTTCCGAATGAACACCCCAAACCCCCAAGTGACTGTTGTCCCTAATGGACATTTGGGGTCACCCCTGCCTTCCTCCTCTCTCCCCTTTTCTGACCCTCAGCTTCTTTCTGACCAAAGAGCTGAAAACCCTGACTCTGCAAACAGGAAGGGACTGGAGAGACCTCCATTACTCAGGTGGGAGCAGCAGTCCCAGAGAGGGGGAGTGATGTCGTACTGTGTGTCACAACAGCAAGTGACAGCAACACCCTGAAGAGGAACTCGAACTCGGGGCCTCTGGGCGTTCGCCTGACTCCACTGGAGGGTTAGCCCCAAGATGCCCATGTCCCAGTGACTTGTTTCAAACATGAAGTAAATTCTTAGCATGTTCCATGTTATCTCTGGGTCACCTGGCCAACTCCGGAATTCAAGGGCAGTTGTGAACTTCCTGAGAAATCAGCAGGGAAGTTTGGGAACAAATGTAGAATGGGATCTGAAGTCAGAAAGACTTGGGTTGGGATCCTCGTTCTGCCTTTTGCAGATAAGCAAGTAAGCCTTTTAAAATCTAAACCAGGTCACATTCCAGCTCCGCTCAAAACCTCCTGGGGCTCCCATCTCACTTGGAATGAAAGCCCAAGTTCCCTCTGTGGCTGGTGAGGCTCAGCCTCACAGTCCTGTCTCCTACTGGCCCTCTCCAGATCCTTCCACTCCAGCCACACTAGCCTTTTGCTACCCTGCAACTCCCCAACCACCCTCTCACCCCAGGGCCATTGCACGCACTGCTTTCTGCAGTGGTCTTCACGCAGGCCTCTTCGCGGACCTCAGTCTCTCAGAGAGGTCTTTCCTCATCGCCCTGGCTGATATAGGAGCACCCGCCCATGGCTTCTTTCACTTTCTAGCCTCTCACCAGCTGTATCCTTCATGGCTTTAACCACCACCTAACGTGGTGACCACCAGGATGGGCCTCTCTGGTCTCATCTGCTTCTGCAGAGAGTGGAACTGACCGGTGGCCCCAGCTGCGGTGCTGTGAGGTCCAGCACGGCTGCCATGGGCTGCTCCCAGCCGATGGCTGAGTGTCGCAGGGATACTGAGGCAGGCCCCGGCCAGGGGGACCTGTGACGGGAGGCTTTGGCTAAGGGCTCCCTGGCAGCCTTCTCAGGCTGCCTGAGTCTAAGACACTTCCATCTTCCCTTTCTTCTTCCTGTGGAGTCAGATGAGCCCGGCCATGTGACAGCTCTCCCAGCCTCTCCTCGTTTCTCCCACAGGCATCCCCTTCAGTAAATTTCTTGTATATTTAATATCTCTGAGAGTCTGCCTCTCAAAGGACCTGAACTAATGTACCTAATATATTACCTATAGATTTGTTTATCATCTCTCCTTCCCCCATAGGTTGTGAGATAGATGGGGGTAATGGCTTGTTTTCTACACTGCTGTATCCCTGTCTTTCTGAGATACAGTCTTACTAGGGTATAGTAGATGCTCAATAAATTCTTGAATAATTGAATGAAGTCTCCTTAGCTTCTGGGGCCCCAGTTTTCCCTGTTTAAATGGAGAACAGCTGTCTGTGTTTATTCCTCTATGCTTGGAGAAGAACAAAGTCTCTCCCTGACTTGATCTGCATGGAGGTTGTCCCCTGCAGACAGGGGACAGTTGTCTGGCCAGTATTGTGGCCAGTTTGCCCCAGGGGCAACTTTTCACTCTAACCTCCCTCCATGTTCCAAGGTCAGCTGTCCCCCAATCTGTCCCCCTGCCAAGGGAAAGCTCATAGCCACAATAACAAATGCGCTGACCCTTTTTTAATAGTTGAAAAGTAATAAAGCCTCAATTTCTTTTATTGTTTGGAGAGGATGCATTGTTTGTTTGTTTTTAAGATTGATTTATTTATTTTATTTATAGAGAGGGAAGGGGGGAGAGAGAGAGAGAGAGAGAGACATCAATGTGCGGTTGCTGGATGTCATGGCCTGCAACCCAGGCATGTACCCTGACTGGCAATCGAACCTGCGACACTTTGGTTCGCAGCCCGTGCTCAATCCACTGAGCTCTGCCAGCCAGGGCATGAGGATACATTGTTTTTAAAATTAGCTTTCATCACCTAGCAGAACAGCACATCATCCTTGTTAAAAATGAAAACATTACAGACAAACCTAAGGCACCCTTGGATTCCTCCCTGCACTGGCCTCCATGGCCAAGCTCTAAGGCACCCTTGGATTCCTCCCTGCACTGGCCTCCATGGCCAAGCTCTCCCCCTCCAGGTAGCCTCTGCCCCGCACTTCCACACCTGCTCATTAAAGCAGGTGCTGCCTGTAGCCCACCCATCGCTCTGCCCTTTCCCATTTTGGACCACTCTTACTGGACTCCCAGCTGCCAGGGTCTGTATCTCTTTGCCCAGGAGACTTTTCTGTGGCCACTGTTACCTGCTGTGCCCATGAGTTTGGCAAGCTGAAGTGCTAGAGAGACATCACTCCCCACCTCCGGGGAAGAGCCCTCAACCAGTGATTGACAGGAGCTGTTCCCTCACCTCTTGGGCTTGTTCACGGCCTTCCAGGGTTCCTAGCGAAACTGAGCTCCAGGTACCCACAGGGGTGACTGTCCTGATAACACGCCACTCTGTGGGCTGCCTTCTGTCTCTGTCTTGCTTCCCCATTCCCCTACCAGGGTTTTCTAGGATCAGTTCCCAAATAAACTAAATGGTAAATGCATCTGAAGTCTTTGCTAGGCTCTGCTTCTGGGGAAAGGCAAGCTTAGGCACATAGAGCCATGGAAACCATGGAGTATGTTTTTTTGTGTATTAACATCAAAGGAATTGTACTGCATGAATTGTAAGGTAGTGCCTTCATGTTCCCATTTGTCAGGTGAGAAAACCAAGACTCAGAGAGGGAAGGAAACTGCCCAGTGCATCACAACTTGTATGAGGCAACGAGGGCACTCGAACTCAAGTCTTCTGTGCTCTGTCTACTGGTCTCCAATTTTCTGGTAGCAGTGTGGGAGGGCCTCCTATCCAATTGGCTGTACCTCAGTCTCCTGGGCCAAAGGATTTCAGGGTGCTGGTGGGTGTGCGGGCAGGTGTCCTAGGGCAGAATTAGAAATTCAAGTGCCATCCAGAGGGTGCAGTGACAAGCAGAGGGTGCAGCATGTGTGGCCACAGACACTGGCCAAGAACAAAGGCACATTTTACATTCAAGCAAGGGTATCTTCTGCATCATTACCTATGCCTCCGAGAGTCCCCTGGACCTTTCAGTCCTGGGCTGGAGAAAACTGGAGAAGCGGGGTGAAGATCAAAGTATTGTGGGGGTTTGTTGAGAAAGATGGAGGCTAGGAGAGATTGTATCACTAACTAGCTGTGTGGCTTTGGGAAAGTTGCTAACTCTTTCTGGGCATGATGTTCCTTTTCTATAAAAAGGGAAGCCTTGACCTGACCAGTATGGTTCAGTTGGTTGGGCATCGGCATAGGAGGCAAAAGGTTGCTGGTTTGATTCCTGGTCAGGGAGCATGCCTGGGTTGGTTGTGGGTTCGGTCCCCAGTCAGAGTACATGCGGGAGGCAACCAACAGATATTTCTCTCTCACACTGATGTTTCTCTCCTTCTCTTTCTCCGTTCCTTCCCCCCTCTCTATTAACTAATGAACCAAATAAATAAATAAATAAACAAACTTTTTTTTTTTAAAGGGAAGCCTCCTATGACTGGGGGGGCGGGGCTTAAAGACCCGAATGTCTGTGGGAGCCCCCAGGGCCATCCACTTGAGGAGAGTGGTACAGGCAAGGGCGGGGCAAACCGGGCAGCCCCCTCTCAGCTTTACCAATGCTGTCATGAGCAAGTAACAGAGAAGCACGGGCGACAGAGGTCCCAGTCCTAGGACTGCTAACCTTTCCAGGTTTCCAAGAGAAGACAGAAAGCCAGGTTTATTTATGACTGCTGTCTCCACTTCAAATGTTAGCAACTAATTAAAAAGAATCGCTGTGTAGGATTGGGTGAAATACACCTCTCAGGCAAGGGGCGGGAGAGGTTGTTTAAAATTCCTACACTCAGTGTTTTTGAGCACCTATTCTTTGCCAGGAGCTGGGTGTTAAAGACACAGTGGTTCAGGGGACAGCATATCTGTGCCCAGGTGGGGTTTACTTTCTAGAAGAGTCTGAAGTCCAGCCCTGGCCAGTCCTCTGAATGGAAATAACTTTCTCCTCTATCTCTGGGGCAGTGGCTCCAGACAGCAGCCTGCTGGCTTGGGGTGAGATTAAGGTTTATGTTTTCCACACTCACTGGGAAGCCTATAATAATGATGATGATGATGTTTTTAAAAGGAAAACAGTGAGTGTTGACGAGGATGTGGAGAACCTGGAACCCTTCTATACTGCTGATGGGACTGTAAAATGGAGGAAAACAATTTGGAGATTCCTCAGAAAATTAAGTGTGCAATTACTATATGATCCAGCAATTCCAGTCCTAGGTTTCTACCCAAGGGAACAGAAACAGGTGCTTAATCAAATACATGTGTGTGCATGGTTATGGCAGCATAAACACACCAGCCAAAAGGTGGGAACAATGCAAATCTCCATCTACAGATGAACGGGTAAACAGAATGTGCCCTATGCATGCAATGAAATGGTATTCAGCCACAAGGTGAAATGACATATTGATACACACTACAGTGTGGCTGCACTTTGAACATGTTATGTCAAGTGAAGAAGCCAGACACCAAAGGTCATGTTTGTCTAATACCATTGATAGGAAGTGTCCAAAAGATGTTAATCCACAGAAACTAAAAGCAAGTAGGTAGTTGCCAAGAGCTGGGAATGGAAAGCACAGGAGTAACTGCTTCATGGGTATGGTGTTTCACTTGGGGGGATGAAATGTTTTGGAACTCTGTAAATGTGGTGGTTGTATAACACTATGAATGTATGAAATGCCACTGATTTGCCCACTTTAAAATACAGGGGTACCTCGGTACACATCGCTAACTTGTTCAGGAATCCGTGACCAGTGCTGGAACTGATGAGTCCCGAACAATGCAGCATTTTCTCTTTGGGGGCAGTGTTGTGACTCACACAAGTTCTAGCAAGTGCGACAAGTCCCATTTTTTTTCCCTCAAAATGTAATGAATACAGGGTTTGATGAGTTCTGAAGACAACAAGTACTGAGGTATGACTGTAGTTAATTTTATGTTATGTAAGTTGTATTTAAAAATATTACTACATAAAAGCGCTTTGCTAAGAAGTTCAAACAAAATGTGATTCATCCAAATAGTGGAATATTATGCAGCCCTAAAAATTCCAGGATGTTTTCATAACATGGAAAAATGCTTACAATGTAATCCTAAGTGAGCAAGTAGGATAAAAATTGTATGTGCAGCATTTTGCTAGTTATGTTAAATTAAAAGTACACAGAAAAGAAGATTACATAAAAATAAACTGTTATCCAAATTAAAAAATATCGTGCTTCCACGGTTCGAGCATCTCCTAAGTGTCAGGCACAATGGAGGTGGATGAAGAGCCTGCAGGGGTGAACAGGGGACTCGGAACAGCGGCCCTGGGTCTAGAGAGAGCTGGGAGTTCAGCAGAGCTACAGTCTCCTCTCTTCTCTGCCCCAGACCCCCTGGGCGACTATTCCAGGTCTCAGTCCTCCTCTCGCACAAAAGGAGAGGGCCACAGGAGCCCTTTCTGGAGGACCATCCAGCTCTCAGTGTTTTCCCCAAGAAATACCTGCCCACGTGCCCAAGGATGCACAGTCCCGGCATTATCGTTTGTTGTAGCGAACACTTGGGACAACCTGAACGTTTATCAGCAGGGGAAGATGCCTAAGGCAGGGAGGTCACCTGCTGGGACACCCCACTTAGAAGGGATGAACTAGACTTCTCTCTTTCATCCTGGCAACTTAATGATACGAAGGGGGGTGAAAAGGAAGATTGCAGTAGAATCTCACAGCATTTATATAGCTCTTGAAACTACAGAAAGCAATTCTGTGTATTGTTTTATGCACCCAGTGTATATGCAATACATTTACAAAGGAAAAGACGGGAAGAACTGTACTTCCTGACCGTGGTTGCCTCTGGGGAGCGAAAGAGACAGAACTGAGAGGGATACGAACAAGGCGGGTGGGGGGCTTTGATTTTATCTTTTACTTTCAGCAGTTGTAGTTTTTAAAAAATCTGAAGCAAACATGACAAAACGCTACCATTGTTAATTCTGGGTGGTGGGTCCCTGGGATATTTGCTCTATTACTCTTTTCACTTTTCTGTATTTTAAGCTCCCCACCCCCGTGCCAAAAAACAGTGAAGAGAAAGCCACAGGATAAGGGAACTGGTATTTATTGAGTCTTTTCTCTGCGTGGTTCACAGCTTACACCAGCGGTTCTCAGAGTGTGGTCCCTGGACCAGCAGCATCAGGGTCCCCAGGGAACGTATTAGAAATGCAAATTCTTGGGGTCCTACATCAGACCTACTGAATGAGAACCCCTGGGATCAGGGCCCAGAAATCTGTTTTAACAAGCCTTCCGGGTGATTCTGATGTACCACTAAAGTTGAGAACCACAGGGCTACACCGTAAGAGCTATGCCCGTGTGGTAGTTAATATTATTAAGCATGTACGTTTGTCAGGCAGTGCTCGAAGAACTTTCCTTCAGTAACTCAGTCCAATCTTCAAAACAGCCCCGTGAAGGAGAGCCACTGTTATTATCATCCCCATCCCATAGTTCTGGAAATGGAGGCGCTGAAAAGCCAAACTCCCTGCCCCAAGCCCCACAGGCAGGTTGCTCCGAGAAGCCCCCTTCCTTAACCAGGACAGGAAACTGTCTCACCTCCAGGACCTCTGACAGACTAGCTCGCTGCAGCCTTGGAAGAGAGAATCAATAGCCCCATTTGACAGATGAGGACACTGGAATTCAGAAAAGAGAGCACTGCCCACTGTGTCACGCAAAGTGAAGAGGTAGGTCACCCTGCGGTCAGGTCAGTCCATGAGGTTTTGGGGTTTGACCTACACCTGGGAGGGATGGGGCGCCGCGGAGGAGAAGGGAGCGCAGCGAGGGTTCTCAGCTGCAGCCCCGCCAGGGTGTGGCTCGCGTGTCACGCCTACGACCAGCTGCCCCTTCCCCACACCGCTGCCAACCCGCCGTGACTCGTCCCCAACCCCCACCAGGAACATGTAAGGGCTTCCCCTCCCGGGCTTCGTGAAGCCCCATCCCTTCCTTCTCGTTTTTTTTTCTTCTTCTTTTGCAGAAGGGGAACCTGGACGGCCCAGAGAAGCTGCAGCTCCAGCACTCGCGGCCAGAGCTGACCCTGCGTTCCAGCGTTCCCAGGGTGGCCGCTAAGCAATGCCGCCCCTCAGCTGGATGCTCGCTTCCCGGGTCCGCCCCTCATCCCGCGGCCTGTCCGCCGCTCCCCCGACGGTCCCTCTCCGCTGCACCGCAGCCTGCCCTGCCACAGCCCGGAGACCCTCGGACGACCTCGCGGGCCGGGGTCCCGGGTCTCCCCGTCCCCGACACTCACCTGGGCGCCCGCTCCTGGTCCCGCGGGCTGCCCGGATCCTCGCAGCTCGAGCGCCCCCCCAGCTCAGCAGCCCCCGGAGTCCCGGGGCGCCGGTACCCGGAGGAAAAAGGACTGACTGTGAAGAAGCGGCTAGCGCGGCCCTCCGAGGGGCTTCCGTGCCGCGAGTCTCTTAAAGCTTCCCTGGAGTTGAACCGTCCGAGCCCGGCTCCCGCTAGCCTCTGTGCCTGGGCGGTCCGCCAGGGACAGAACCTGGGACGCCACAGGCCATCTGGGAGCCTCAGCCGCGCCGGGAGCGATTCTAACCCCGCCCCGAATCATGCTAACCCCGCCCCCTAAAGGTTCTAACCCCGCCCCCAGGGATCCTAATCCCTCCCACCTGAGGATTGAACACCACCCACCCGAGACTTCTAACCCAGTCCCCAAGGATTCCCCCGTAGTCCTTGATGGCTAACCCCGCCCCCAAGAATTTTAACCTCTCCCCCAAAGATCCCAACACCTCTCCTAATGAATTCTAATTCCTCTCACCTGGTCCCCAAAGGGTCTAAACCCCACCCCCAGGGTTTTAATGCCCCCTCCCCCGCAAGAACCCTAACAATCCCACCTCCTCCTCCCAAGGTCCTAACTCTGCTCCAAATGATTTTGAATCCCACATTCGAAGGGTCTTTAACCTCGCCCACCGGAGGTTTCTGATCCTGCCGCTAGAATTCTAATCCGGACAACGGAAGGATCCTAGCCCTCTCCTCAAAGGACTTTAACCCGCCCTCGAGATTTGTAACGCCAACACCGGAATTCCAGACGCGCTCCTCAGGGATCCCAGCCTCGCTCCCAGGGGATCTGATTCCGCGCCTCACGATCCTAACCCACAGATTCATCCAGATTCCAGCCCTGCCCTCCAGGGACCCTACTCGCCCCCGTCCGGACGTCAAAGGATTCCAGCCCGGCTCTGACTGAGCTGTAGTCGCCCCTCCCCCGCACTCTGATCTGCCACCCCCCCTCCCCGCCCTTTCCCGAACTAGTCCTTCTGGCCCCGCCCCTCCCCAGGGGCGTCCCAAACCCTCCGCGTCCTTCGTTTCCGTTCCTGGGGCCCCGCGCCATTCAAACCCCATGCAAAGCTTCTCACCCGCAGGAACCGCTCCGGCTCATTCCTGGCAGGTTTCCAGGCAGTTCAGAGGACTTCGAAAATGCGAGAAGTCCGGCCGCCAAAAAGAGACATGCAGGTTCTGGGAACTTGAGACTTGCCATCGTCAGCGTCAGCTATATCTTTTCCCACAAGTTTGCCGATGTGGCGGCAAAGGACCATGGATAGCTGAAACATTATCCTGTTAACAACCATCCCCTCCTCTTGCCTTTTTTGTTTGTTTGCTATTAACGTCACGCTGCAATATATATCCTTGTACATGTTCCCAAAGCTCCGATCAGGTTTAATGTGGAATGCTTTTTATAAATAAAACTCACCATTATAAATATTCAGCTTGATGAGTTTTGGTAAAGGTATACCCTTGTGTAAACCACCACCACGTATTAGCATCGAAGAATATTTATACAATTACAAATTTTATCCTAAAACACTGCCTTACCAGGATTTGGGGTGGCAAGCGTTTTGTCTATTCATTCATTCATTCATTCATTCACTCATTGTCACGGGGAATATGGCTGATCACTAGAAGTGGTGCTGAATGCTGCATCTTTGGAGTCACACTAGAGTTGGAACCCTGGCACTACGATGTGTCAGCTGAGTGATCTTGCATAAATCATGCCACCTCTCTGACTTCAGTTTCCTCGTTTGTCAAATGGAAATAATAATAGTGTTTACCTCAGTGAGTCATTGTGAGAATCACTAACATGTTGCATTCAAGTATGATAAAGATTATAAGAAAAATAAAGCAGGGCAAGGAGAGAGGGAGTGGGGTGGGAGAAGAGCGATGGTGTGACTTGAGACAGTCAGGGATGACCTCTCTAAAGAAGGCATAGGGAGCAGAGACCTGCTGAATTGAGGGAGTAAGTCAGGCCATACTCTGAGGGAAGTGTGTTCAAAGCAGAAGGAATAGTAATAGCAAAGGTGCCACTGCACTTGGTTTATCTGAGGAATGTAAGGAGGCCAGTGCAGCTGAAACACAGTGGGTGGTTGGGAGAGTAGCGGAGAGAGGTAGTGGGGCCAGATTGGGAGGCCATAAATGTCTGGGTATTGACGGTGTGCTTTAATTGACACAAGACAGGAGCCATTGGAGGGTTTCGAGCACAGGAGCAAACCACACTGGCTTGTGTTTTAGTGGGATCCCTGCTGGATGGAGAATGCAGTGGAGGGGCCAGAGGGAAGCAGTGAACCCAGTGAGTAGCCTGAGACAGTCATCCAAGGGCAAGATGATGGTGGCAGTAGCCAGGGTGGTGGCAACTGACGATTGTAGGAGCTCAGAGAGAGAGAAAAGATTGGAATGCCTGAGACTTCATGAGTATGTGCAAGGAGAGGCAGAGCAGCACTGGTTTTATTAGGAAAGGACTAGAAATAACCTAAATATCCATCAGTTGGGGATTGGGAAAATGATGATAATACAATGATGGGGTACCAAGCACTTGTCAAAAACACAAGGATGCATAAAAACTACTTGTATTTCTAAACACTAGCAGTGAATAATCTGAAAATAAAGTTAAGAAAACAATTTCATTTACAATTTCACCAAAAAGAACCCAAAATACTTGAGAATAAATTGAACAACATTGAAATTTAGAGCAAACTGACAGTAAACAGAGGGGAGGTGGGAGGGGACAATGGGGGCGGGAAAGGGAAAGGGTTTTCAGGAACATGTATAAAGAACACATGGATAAGACCAGAGGGGGACAGGATCAAGGGTGGGAAGTGGGGACAACTGGGGTGGGGGAAGTAGTATGTGTGTGTGGAAATGGAGACAACTGTACTTAGACAACAATACAAAAATAAAAATAAATTAAAAGAAATGCAAGGTACTCTGAAAACTAAACAAGAAATATTCTTTTTTAAAAGATTTTATTTATTTATTTTTACAGAGGGGAAGGGAAGGAGAGAGGGAGAGAAACATTAATATGTGGTTGCCTCCCGAGCACCCCCCACTGGGGACCTGGCCTGTGACCCAGGCATGTGCGCTGACTGGGAACCGAACCGGAGACCCTTCAGTTCACAGTCCCATGCTCAATCCACTGAGCCACACCAGCCAGGACAACAAGAAATATTCTTGAAAGAAAGTTAAGAAGACCAAAATAAAGTCATCTCATGGGATGGAAAAAATATCTCATGGAAAAGACATCCATCCCTTCATGGGTTGGAAGACTTAATATTGTTCAGGTGATGATACTCTCCAAATTGATGGGCATAATTCCTATCAAAACCCCAGAAATATATGTGTATATAATGAACAAGCATAGCCTAAAATTCGTATGGAAATGCAAGGAACCCAGAACAGCCAAAACTATCTTGGAAAAGTAAAATAAAGTTGGAGGACTCACACTTCCTAATTTCAAAACTTACTTCAAAGCCACAGTAATCAAGACAGCATGATACCAGCATAAGGAGAGACATAGAGATCAATGGAACAGAACTGAGAGTTCAAAACTAAACCCTCACATTCATGGTCAGTTGAATTTCACAATAAAGCTGCCAAGGCAATTCAATGAGGGAAAGAACAGTCCTTTCAATGAATGGTGCTGGAACACGTGGGCATTCCCATGTGAAATAATGACATTGGACCCCCTACCTCACACCCTTGGCAAGAATTAACTCAAAGTGGATTATAGACCTAAATGTGTGAGTTAAAACTACAAAACTCTCAGAATGAAATCTTCATGACCTTGAGTTAGACAAAACTTTCTTCAATGTGACACGGATGACAAAGGGAAACTAGATAAACTGGACTTGATCAGAACTAAAAACTTGTGATGTGAATGACAAGAAAATGAAAAGATGGCTCACAGAATGAGAGAAAATCATGGATCTGTTAAGGAACTGTTATGCAGGGTATATAAATAACATAACTCAATAATAAAAAGACAACATAATTGAAAATTAGGCAAAAGATCTGAGTAGACATTTATCTAAAGAAGCTATACAAACAGCTAATAAGCACATGAAAAGATGCCTAATGTATTAGTCATTAGGGAAATACAAATTAAAGCCACAGTGAGATGCTACTTCACATCTATTAGAATGGCTATAATAAAAAAGACAGTTAATAGCCCTGGCTGGTGTAGCTCACTAGATTGAGAGCAGCCTGGGAACCAAAGGGTCACTGGTTTGATTCCTGGTCAGGGCACATGCCTGGGTTGCAGGCCAGGTGTCCAGTGGGGGGCACACTATGGGCAACCACACATTAATATTTCTCTCCCTCTCTTTCTCCTTCCCTTCACTTCTCTCTAAAAATAAATAAATAAAATCTTTTAAAAAAGACTGATAATAATTTGTGTTGATGGGAACATGAAGAAATTAGAACCCTCATATGCAGCCGGTGGGAATACAAAAGAGCGCAGCCCACTGGAAAACTTTGGCGGTTAAACATAGACTTACCGTACGGCCCAGCAATCCCACTCTTGATACCCAAAAGAATGGAAAATATATGTCTACACAAAAATTGGTATGTGTCCCTGACCGGAGCAGCTCACCGGGCTGGGTGTCACTGTGCAGATTGAAGGTTCACCCATTTTAATTTCCCGCATGGGCCTGGGTTGAGGGCCAGGTCTCTGGTTGAAGGCCTGTGAGAGGTAACCAGTCCATGTTTATCTCACACAGCAATGTTTCTCTCCTCTTTCTCCCTCCCTTCCTTTCTCTCTAAAAATAAATAAATCTTTAAAAAATTTTGTTTGGCTCTGGCTGGCGTAGCTCAGTGGATTGAGCTTGGGCTGCTAACCAAAGCATCGCAGGTTCAATTCCCAGCCAGGGCACATGCATGGGTTGCAGGCCATAACCCCCCAGCAACCACACACTGGTGTTTCTCTCTCTCTCTCTCTCTTGCTCCCTCTCCCTCTCTAAAAATAAATAAATAAATCTTTAAAAAATTTGTTTGTAAAAACTTCATAGTAGCATTGTTCATTAATAACCGAAAAGTGGAAACAACTCTAATGTTCATCAGTGAATAGGTAAAACATGAGATATGCATCCAATGGGATGTTATTTCACTATAAAGAGTGCTGAAGTACTGATCCAGGCTCCAGCATGGACGAACATTAAAACTGTTATGTTAAATGAAGGAAACCAGTCACAAAAGACTACCTATTGTGTGATTCCATATATGAAATGTCCATAATAGCCAAGTCTACAGAAACAGAAAGTAGATTGGTGGTTGCCCAGGGCTGGGGGCTGGGAAGAAATAAGAAATGGCTGCTAATGGGTGTGAATTTTGGGCAGTGGTGGTGGTAATAAAAATGCCCTAAAATTTATTGTGGTAGTGGTTGCACAACTCTGTGAATATACTAAGAATCACTTAATTGTACATTTTAAATGACAAATGTATGCTATGTAAATTATAATTCAACAAAAACGGTTTTTAAAAAGAATAAAGAAACTCCGTATGTACTAATAGGGAACGAGCTGGTAAGCGGGTGCGAGGCTGGGTACACATTAGCTCCTAGTGTATTTTACTATTTGCATAGAACAAGAGCATGAACATGTGTGGGAATTTACCAGCACATGCCTGGGCTGAGTCAGGATGGGCACACAAAGTGGTCTCCATTGAAACAGTCCCGTGGAGGGGAATTGTGTAGACAGAGGAGGGAGGGAGACTTACTAGTTCTAGCCTACCCTTTGTACTCTTGAACTTCGAGCCACCTGGGACATGCACTATCCAAAAATAAAGTCAATTTTTAAAAATCAGAGACTTCACGGACAAGAGAGAATTGAGGCTGGGGAGGATTTTTAGAGAATCAAAAGAGTCAAGGTTCTGGGTGTGCACTTGACCGTGGGCCAGGAGGAACAATGGAAGCAATTTACTGAGGCTGGGCTGGCTGCCTCTTACTAGCTGTGACTTTGTTTCCTCATTTGCAAAGTGAAAATACCTCACCTGGTCATTGTACTATTGCACAAAGAGCTCTTATTATTGTGCCCTTCCATCAGCTCATTTAATCTCTTTGAGACAGGGATGAGTATAAACAGATGGCTCAGAGAGGTAAAACACGTGCCCAAGGTCACACAGCCAGCAAGCAGTAGAGCTGGGGTTCAAACCCAGGTCTGTGAGCCTCCAGTTGTTTCCAGTGGCTGTGTTTGTAATGACTACACGGATTTTATGTGTGTTCTGGAAACTGAGAGGGAGAGCGATGCTCAGTAAAGGACAGGACACAGAGCTCCGCCCTGGAGGGAGGGCAGGTGCTAAGAAACACGCAGACTTCACTTTACATAGTGGATTAGAGGCTGGCTCCTTCAAAAATACGGGGGTGGGCGTACAGTTGTAATACAAACAAATAATACAGTAGTTAACAAATAATAACACAAGAATACATGCTGTGTTTCATGTATTTACAACAGTAAGCCTACTTCTCCTCACCCCCGTACATTTTCCTATTTCCGGGAGCATTTGCATTTCATATTTCAAATTCTTTGGGACCACTGTTGATTGTTCTATATTCAAAACAGAATGGGGGATGAGGAAGAGAGCCACGATCACTATTTCAGGGCTCAGATATTTCCCCTTTTATTTGCAAAGCAGCCAGTGTGCATTTCACAGCTTTACCCTTCCAGGCAGGAGGTCACTGCTGGCCTCATTTTCCGAGGAAAGCAAATGAAAATCTGAGAAGAATAGCCCTTGAGAAACTCCCAAGAGCCCTCAGCAGGTCCTGGACCCAGCTTCTTAAAAAGCTCCTCCATCTTCCATCTTCTCCAGCTCTCCTCCCTGCCTTATTTTAATTCAGAGAACTTGTCACCACCAGGTACTATAGGGCATGTTTACATGTTAATCTGCTTATTGTCTCCTACATGTTTCAAGTTCCAAGCAGGTACTATTCACATTGCCGTTTTACAAATGAAGAAGAAACTGAAGCTCAAGGTTTATGAACAGCCAGTGAATGCTAGCGCTGAGAGCCAAACCCTTCATTTCTTAAACCGATTCTACTAACGTTTATGAAGGGCTTACTATGTGCATCTCTGCTAGGGGCTGGGAATACACCAAGAATGAACAAGATAGTCTTGGGCTTCAAGCAACATCCAATCCAACTGAGGAGACAAAAACTTACACCAGTAACTTAAATTCAGAGTGGAAAATGCTGTGGTATTGTAGGACGATGTAAGATGGACACGGCTCAGCCTGGAGTGCATCAAGGAGGACTTCTCGAAGGAGGTGATCAATTGAAGTTTAAAGGGTGCTAGTATATCATGGCAAAGGGCATTCCAAACAGAAGAGGCAGCTTGACAAGGTCTTGAGGGAGGAACAGCCTGGCTTGTTTGGTGAACCACAAACACTTCTGTGTTTAGTGCCTGAAGCTGGGGACACAGACAGAAGGAAGACGAGGCTGGAGATGGCGGCAGCAGCTTGATTAGGAACTGGGTTTTTCCAGTGCAGGCAGCTGGAGGAATTCGCCTACGGGTTTCTCCCGAGCTTGCCCACCCAGGTACCATCCTAAAGGCGGCTAACCTACTGCTCAGGGGTGTGGTGAGACTGGGCAGAGATGGGCATGTTGGGGTGCCGGTGAAGTTGTTTTTCTGCCCCCAGCTGCGTGGCCCCCTCCAGCTGACGGGTACCCCCAGGTGGTGGGGCACAGCTCGGTTTCACAACTCCCCTCCCTCCCCGCAGTGTCCCCAGAGGCCAAGAAAAGAGGAAGCGCTTACAGGACTTCCTCTTGGGTCCGGCTGTCCCGAAGCCCAGGCAGGTTGGGGGCTGGGGTAAGAGAGGGCGGGTCAGAGCGGGACCTGCCCACGGTCCGGCATTCCCCCAAATAAAAAGGCCTGGGCCACAGCCCCGCCCCCATTTCGCGGTGGCGAAGCGCGGGCAGGGTGCGCCCAGGCCTTGGACCTCGAAGAAGGGCTTAGGGTCCCAGCAGATCTAAGTTACTGTCGTCCCTGAGCAAGACCTCTTGTCCTAGCCTTGCGTCCTGAGTGAGAAGGCACATCCTTACTCAGCAATTTAAAACTGAGGTGATGTGCGTTAATTGACATGGAGAGATCCCCAAGACTACCTGCACAATGGTATAGAAAGTATATTCATGTTTTAAAAATAATATGATTTTGTATTTATCTACATCTGTATGTATACACATAGAGAAAGGTCTGGAAACTCCACAGCCGACAAGAACAGAGGTTGCCACTGAAGAACAAAGGAACATTGGGATAAGGGAGAACCCCACGGTGACTTTTTCTCTATTTGTTTTTTAAAAAATTTAAAATGGACTATATTCATTTTTATTTTTGTAATTAAATGATAATAAAGAGGATCATTATATATGGTTATCAAGGGTCCTTTTCCCCAAATATTTTATTATGAAAATTTCCAAACATACAGCAGCGTTGAAAGACTTTTATAATAAAACCCCATGCTCACCACGTACATTCTGCCATTAACATTTTACTTGCTTTATCACTGTCCTTCTGTACATCCATCAATTTGTCTTTTAAAAATGCATTTCAAAGTGAATTACTTCAGCATACATATTATTATTAATCAGAGTTCAATGTTGTTTACAGTATTTTAATGCAAAATTTACATACAGCAAAATGCCCAAGATTAAGCATTCATTTGCTGAATTTTTACAAATGCACATACATCGATGTAATGTCAACCTCAGTAAGATATACATTTCCATCCCTTCAGAAAGTTCCCTCTTGTCCTAAGTGCATTTTAATTGCCAACGTTCTATGAGTCAGCATTCAATAGAGGGCCAGGTGTATAGTAGGTGCTCAATAAATGTTGGTTGAAGGAATAAATAAGTCTAGGAGTGGATGTGCAGATGGACTGCTTCCCTGAGGGCAGGACCATGAGTTTCTCTCTTGCATTCCCCACAGAACTGATACACAATAAATGCTTACTAATGATTTATGGATTGTATTAGTTATACATTGTTGTGTGACAAATTGCCCAAAACTTAGCAGCTTAAACAATATAAACAGTTACTATCTCACACAGTCTCTGTGGGTTAGGAATCTGGTATAGATTCTGGGATAGAATCTGGCTTAGATCAGTGGTTCTAGTCTGGAGTCTTCATGAGGCTGCAGTCAAGGTCAGCCTGGTCTGCAGTCCTCAGAAGGACTGACGTGGGTAGGAAGGTCCCTTTCCAAGGTGACTCACTCACATGACTGTTGGCCAGAGGCCTCGGGTTCTCACCACGTGAACCTTTCCAGGGGGCTGCCGACTGTGCTCATGACGTAGTGCCGGGCAGTCCCCAGAGTGTGTGATCCAGGACAGCTGAGCAAAGCTTCCCATGGGTCACACAGGCCATTCCCACTCAGGATGGGAAGCTCTATGCGAGAGCACGAATTCCAGAGGGTGAGACTAACTGGGGGCTTTGTAGAGAAGGTAGTCATTGTGAGTATGTATCCGACTTTCCTGAGAACTTGCTTTGTGCTGAGTGCTGCGTTGGGTTCTGCAGAGTGTAAGGGTGAGTCAGAACCAGCTCTCCCTGTTCCTGTCATAAGATGTGAGTCTGTGTGTATGTTAGGGTGGGGGGGAGGTCAGACAGGCATGAAAACCGACGGTGTTATAGGATGCAAAACATAGCAAATGGCATTTTTAAAAAGATTTTATTTATTTATTTTTAGAGAAGGAGAGAAATATCGATGTGTGGTTGCCTCTCACACGCCCCATACTGCTGACCTGGCCCACAACCCAGGCATGTGCCCTGACTGGGAATTGAACTGGTGACCCTTTGGTTCACAGCCTGCGCTCAATACACTGAGCTACACCAGCCAGAGTGCAAATGGCATTTTTTAAAAATTGCTTTTCTATGGTTTATATTCAAGGCATGGCATTTAAGACAGATTGTGAAAAGAAGTTTCCTTCTGCCCTTGTTATACTATAAACCCCTCCAGCTCAGAGGCAACAATGATCGCTTGTTTTGTACATCCTTCCAGAACTATTCCATGCTTATACACAAAGACATTCCCCTGCACCTTTAAACAGAGTAAAAGGTACTATCCAAAGTGCATTGTTCTGTAACTTACTTTTTTTTCTCTCACTCGATCTTGCAAATAATTTCATATCAGTACATAGAAAGCTACCTTGTTCTAATTCATGGCTGCAAGGTATTCTATTGTCTGTATGAGCCACAGTTTGTTGAACCCATTCCCTGTCACTGAACATTTTCTTTCTTTCTTTCTTTCTTTCTTTCTTTCTTTCTTTCTTTCTTTCTTTCTTTCTTTCTTTCTTTCTTTCTTTCTTTCTTCCTTCCTTCCTTCCTTCCTTCCTTCCTTCCTTCCTTCCTTTCTTTCTTTCTTTTATAATTAAAAAAAGAAGATAAAAATATGAACAGTAAAATGACAACAAACTCATACCTATTAACAACTGAACCTAAAAAAACAAAAACAAAAATAAACGAAGCAAACAACTAGAACAGGAACAGAATCACAGAAATGGAGATCACATGGAGGGTTATCAACAGGGCCGTGGGAGGGGGAGAGAGGGGGAAAAGCTACAGAGAATAAGTAGTGTAAATGGTAGGTAGAAAGTAGACAGGGGGAGGTTAAGAATAATATAGGAAATGTAGAAGCCAAAGAACTTATATGTACGACCCATGGACATGAACTAAAGGGGGGGGAATGTGGGTGGGAGGTGGTGTGCAGGGCAGAGGGGAATAAACAGGGGGAAATGGGACAACTGTAACAGTATAATCAATAAAATATATTAAAATATTTTATTTATTTATTTTTAGAGAGAGGGGAAGGGAGGAATAAAGAGAGGGAGAGAAACATCAGTGTGTGGTTGCCTCTCACACGCCCCCAACTGGGGACCTGGCCTGCAACCCAGGCATGTGCCCTGACTGGGAATCCAACCAACGACCCTTTGGTTCACATGCCGGCGCTCAATCCACTAAGCTGCACCAGCTGGGGCAACATTTTATTTATTTCTAATCTCTTGTTATTAGAAACAGAGCCATGACATCCACCATTTCCACTTGTGTCAACATAAATGTAGGAGAAATTCCTGGGAGAGGAATTCTTGGATCAAAGGGTCTATGCATTGAAAATATCAGTAGCTGTTGCTGAATAGGGTTTTACCAACTTACCCTTCCACTGACAATGTGTGAGTGTGCCCATTTCCTGACACCTACACTTACGTGGTAAGTTATCAAGCTTTCCCAAGTTTGCCAGTCTAGTCATTGAAAAATGGTTTCTCAATGTAGTATTAATTTGCATTTTCCTTATGATGAGTGAGGCTGAACATCTTGTCACATGTTTCAGGGTCATTTGCATTTTCTTCTCTGTGTACTGTACAGTAATTTGCCTATTTTTTTATTGGGCTATGTGTCTTTATATTTATTTGAATGTCTTCTCTATACATCAAGGTACTATTCCTTTGTCTACACGATAAATTGCAAAAACAATTTTTTAACAAGTTGCTTTTAGACAAAAATGAGAAGTTTTCACAGGTCGAATAATTTTTTGTGCATCACTGCAGGATCCGAGGGCCAAGGAAGCGGCTGTGTTGTGTTAGAGTTCCAGAAGGCAGCACTAGGGCCTGGCAGTGGGGGTAGGGGAGCTGGGTAGGTGAGGAGAGAGCTGCTAGCTCTTGTGCTTGATGGGAAGGGCTGTCACAGAAGACAGTGAAGTCCCCATTGCAGAAGGTGGGCAAGACAGACCCTTTGCCCTTCATCTACAATGGCCCAGATGGACAAGTCAGAAGTGAGAGGACCCATCAGTAGGGCTGCCAGTTTCTGACCAGTTAGGCCTGTCTGTGTGGCTACTGCACCGGGAAGCACCAAATAAATTATTTAGTAGTTATATAAACTCCCTAGAATGGAAGTTCCATGAAATCAGGGTTCAAGTGCTAAAAAAACAGTTGTGGAATGAATGAATGAATGAATGAATGAATGAATCTAATCAAAGGTGCGAGAGGCTGCTGTTTCGGAGCCAAGAGGGAACGCTCTGTTTTCCTCCTTTCCTGTTGGAACCTGCCCTCTCCTCTTCCTTCCTCTTACCCCACCTGAGTCAGGTCTTGGCGTCTCTCATCTGGTCATCGTCCCAGCCTCCTGCGCCACTCCGCAGCACCCAGGCTCTCCTCTATCCCCCAGTCAACCCTCCTCTCCAAGCAGCTAGATTCACTTTTGGAAGATGTAAGCCCATGAGGTCACTCCCCATTGCTTCTTCTTCCTTGTCCCTGAAGAGACTTCTCAGTCTGCCTACTCCTCTGGTTTCCTCTCTGAAGCTCCTCACCTTGTCCCCCCACCTCACACCCCACAGTGTTCCTCCAGCAATACTGATGGTCACACGTGTTGAACAATTACTGTATGTACTTTTACATGGATTACCTTGTTTAAGCCTCACAACAATCTAGGAGATCTATAAGGGTGATGCTATTATTATTCCCATTTTATAAATGAGAAAACTAAGGCCAGAGACATTTTGGGGCTTACTCAAAGTCACCCAACTAGCAGATGTCAGAGTTGGTATCCAAAACTCTCTCAGTTTGACCCTCGGGGTGCAGCGTCCAACCACTGCACTGGTGCCAGCTGGTCACTGGTCTTCGAGTGTGCCCTGCTCCTTCGAGCTCCCTGGTCTTTGCTCACATTGGCCCTGGAAAGCTCCCCCGGTATTGCCTACCTGCTCCAAATCTTGCTCATCCTTCAAAGTCTTGCTCGTAAGTCACTTTCTCTGCAAAGCCTTTTCCATCTTCCCCAGAAACAGCTGTGTTCTCGCTCTGGTTTTACAGCTGAGAACTTCCTGCTCCGGTTGTGTGAGGATGTTCCTTCCCTATCAGGCCCAGAGCCCTCCAGCGGGCAGAGGCTGTCCTGTATCATCTTCCAGTTTGGGGCAATGTCAAACACAGAATGAGTGCTCTCTAAATATTTGGTGACCAATGACAGTGGCCCCAGGACTCCTCCCCAATGCACAGTTGTGATGGACTGCCAGTCCCCAGCTGGAAGCTGGGAGGGAGTTGCAGGGTCCCTAAATAGGAGGGGCTTCATGTAGGGGTAAAGACAATTTCACTAACATCACCCCTTGTCCATGGGGCAGTTCTGTTCCTAGAGGGTCCAGCTGGTAGGGAAGTTCCACCCTTACACCACCCCTAGAGGTTTGGGGAATCAGCTGTCCCACACCCAGAGGGTTTTGCCCCTCTTGCAGTGACGGGAACTGAACCGTGATGGGAAGTGATTCTGGCTGGGTGTCTGGACACCACAGGAGGAAGTGTGGCCAGAGTCCACATGCCCAGAGTCTGGGCCACCCCAGCCAGGGCCCTGTGGACTTCAGTAACTACTGGTTACAGGACTTTGGTAACAGAGTAGTTCCGGGGCGGTGGGGATTTCCTCGGGTGTGAGGGAAGTTGCTCCATTGCTGGAGCTGTGGAGTAAGAGCTGTCTCAGTGCCTCTCAGCAGCCCTGTCACTGTACGCTGGCTGGCACTGTGAGTAATTTCTGAGCTCAATCCTCTTGCAAAGGCCTGAGCCCTTTAAGAGGGAGCTCTAGCTCTTTGGCCCCAGTCCCTATGGCTGCTTCACTTAGGAACTTACTAAGCACCCCCCCCCAACCGCGGCCCAAAGCCTCTGATCCAAATGCCCCAGTCTGAGATCACTGCATCCCAAAGTCTGGTAGACGGGATAGCTGGGCAACTAGGAGCATGGGCTCTGGGGTTAGCCAGTTAGGGGTCCACATCTCTGTATGAGCTTGGGCCCTTCCCTTCCCTTCCCTTTCCTTCCCTTCCCTTCCCTTCCCTTCCCTTCCCTTCCCTCCCCTTCCCTGAGCTTCAGTTCCCTCAAACATAAAATAAGGATAAACAGACTTGAAACATCAAAATGAAGGATTTGTTCAATGGAACAAATGTGGTCCAAGGAAAGCACCATAGACCAGTGGGTCTCCAAGTGTGACTCCTGAGCCGTCAGCGTCACCTGAACACTTGTTAAACATGCAAATTCTGGCCTCACCCAGCTCTATCGAGCCAGAACCTCAGGGCGGGGTTTAGCAGTCTGTGTTTTAGCGGGCCTTCCAGGAGATTCTCATGCTTGCTGAAGTGTGAGAACCGCTGCCGTAGATGAATCTGATAGACGGGTGACACATTGGGAGAGGACATTGGAACATCGACGGCCAACAAGGGGTTAATATCAAAAATTTATAAGCCACTCCTGCAAATCAATAAGAAAAAGACAAGAAACCTAATCAACAGTCGGCAAAAGATCTGAACAGGCAATTCACTGAAGAGGAAGCCCAAATGCCTGACAAGCACGGGAGGAGGTTCTGAATCTCAGGACTAATAGAGAAATGCGAGTTAAAATGAGATGTCACCTTACTGCCCAATTTGTAGGCAAAATGACAAAGTCGGATACTGTAAAAGCTGATGAAAGTGTGGGGAGGCAGCATCCTTCACGAGTTGCAGGTGGAGCCATTTTAGCAGAATTTAGTGACATATAAAACCTGTATGTCCTGTGATCTAGTAATTCTACTCAAATGTAGAGCCCAAAGGAATTTTCATGTAGCCCCATAAGGGTCATGTGCAAGATGTTCATCACAGTGCAGTTTGTGGTAAGAGGGGGTTGGAACCACATGAGTGCCCACCACTGGGGGAATGGATGCATGAAACACAAAACAATGGATGCTCAGCTTGAATATATATACTTATATTTGTGTGGGAGAGAAACATTGATCAGTTGCCCCCTGCATGTGCCCTGACTGGGAATTGAACCTGCAACCCTTCAGTTTACGAGACAACACCCCAAGCAACTGAGACACACTGGCTGGGGCTCAGCTTGGGATATTTTGTAATAAGCTAGATTTTCCAACAGCAAGAGGGTAGAGCTTAAAAACATATGAAGTGAAAAAGGAGCAACACAATGAGATCCTTACCCAATACCTCTTATGCATGTGTGTAGCATAAACAAGTACACAAAGCAATGTATATTTTATATGCAGAGACATATATCAACACACAGGAGTGGGAGCTATGGCGGGGAATGTGGGGAATGTGTAGATGCAAGGGGAAAATAAAACAAAGCAAAATATCAGAAGGGCCTTGCATGAACCAAGTATGATGGAATGGTTACTTGCCACAAACTGAGTGTGAATAATGGAATTCTCTGGACCTGAAGCCCTAATAATAATAATGTGACTTTAAAATGGGTGATAATAGCCCTGGCCAGGTAGTTCAGTTGGTTAGAGTGTTGTCCTGATATGCAAAGGTCGTGGGTTTGATCCCTGGTCGGGCATATGCAAGAATCAACCAATGAATGTAGAAGTAAGTGGAACAACAAAAATCAACATTTCTCTCTCGTGTACACGCTCTTTCTCTCTCTCTAAAAAAAAGTGATAATAGTACCTGCCTCATGGTAAGTGCCATGTGTGTGGCCATGGAGGGGTCTGTAATGTTTTACAAATACACTTGCCCAGGTCTTCCAGGCAAGTCTCTGGTCTCCCTTCAGCGCTCCTTTCTTTTAGCCTCCTCGCCTTTACTTGGGCTGTGTGGCATGCTGTCCTGATGCCGACCTCTCTCTCTCCAAACCTCCCTTTAGATTTCTTTAGCTACCCACGACTGCTGAGGGCTCTGTGGAGGGCTGGGTACTTTATTTTTCCAGCTCAAGCATGAAGCCAGGCTCTAGCGGAGCTGTGAGGGGGCAAGTCCTGTTTCCTCTGCCCACACTGTGCTCCCCAAGGGTCTTCTTACATCTCACCCCCCACCTCAGTTCCCACCTCATTGCACACAGGGTAAAGACAGGCAAACGGAGTCAGAAGGGGTAGATGTGGAAGGGAATAGTATTTATTGAGTGCCTATCATGTGGCAGACCCAGCACTAAGGTCTTGACCTTTGCTAATCCCCATGACTACCCCGTGAGGCAGGTGGGGCCCACCTCCTCCAAGTCCAAGATCTCAACAAGCAACTTGTGTGGAGTCTTAGGACCAGGTTTGGGATCAAGATTACCTTCCTCTGAGTCAACTCTCAGTAGAGAAAAAACCCTCTTCATACTTTTGATCCAACTGAGGGCGGTGTGGGGAGAGAAAGAGACCCTGCCATTTAGAGCCTCAAAAAGACTCTCTACACGATGGACTATGGTCGATTGAGGTAATATCTCAGGAGAATCAGGAGATTCCCTCAAGTCCCTTTCCCTCTTTTAAATCTCGGTTTCTGGTAAGAGAAGCTCTGGAAATTCTTTTCTCAGTCCGCCAGCAGGGGGAGCGCACGCACCACCCCTCCCTTGGCCTTCAGCTAGCAGCGCCGTCCAGGGAGGAGGGGGTGTCCAGGTTTGGGGCACCGGGGCTAGGCGGACAAAGGATGACGCTGCCCATCCCGGGCGCGCAGAGGAGTCAGCTGAGCCCCAAGCAACTGCCCCGGACTTTAGGGCCCCGGACCATCTGAGACTCGGAATGCAGGCCTCGGGTTGGGAGTGGGGAGGGGCCCTAGTGACCAGCAGTCCCCCCAGACCAGAGTGAGTGAGATTCAAAAGCGAGGTGGCGGGGCCACCCCTTCTCTGCCTTCCGCCTGGGCAGTGGCGGCAGGCTACAGGTAGTTGTCTTCGGTTGCCTCGTTCCCACCCGGGGAGCCCTGGGCCTCCTCATCCGTGCTGTCGTCATCGTCCGGGGCCAGCGCCTCGATGTCATGAGTGATGTTTGCCAGCAGCCGGTGGAAGGTCTGCTCCTCCGGCCGCTGAGCCGCGCCGTCATAGCTACGCACGGCGGATGCCGACGTGGAGCTCATGCTGCGTTTGATGCGGCCAAAGCTGTCGGTGAGGATGCCGCCCTCGCGGATGCCCACGCCCTCCAGGAAGCCCTCGAAGTAGCCAATGTCCTGGTCCAAGATGAAGGGTCGCATCCCTGCAGGCCAAGAGGCAGGTGACTCCCCAGGGTTCAGCCCTTTCCCTTCCCACAGAGGTATCACCTTCCCTGGAGATCTGAGTTCAAATCCCTGCCCTGCCATTCACTGGTTGTGTGGCCTTCCACAAGCTCCTTGACTCTCTGAGCCAGAGAATAATGACATTCTCTTGGAACACAGTACGTGCTCATTACGTTAGCTTATTATTGTTATTATTATCACAATTGTTATATTCCCATTATTCGTGCGTGAGTCTCATTAAATAACTACTCTGCGCCTTACTTTCCTCCTGTGTAAAATTGAGATAATTACACATCTTCTCCCGGTAGGGATATGAAGATTAAATAAGGTACTTAGCACACACCAAGTGCCCCATAAAAGTTAACTCATATCACTTCCGTTGCTACTCAGTATGTAACTTCAGTACTTTGCTTCTCTGAGCCTCGATTTCCTCATCGGCAAAATGGGGGCAAATAACAACATCTACTTCCCAGAATTTAGGCCATTTAACTAGATGATACTTGGCACACAGTAGCGGCCAAATACATGGTAACTTATTCATATTGTCATTCCCATTTTTGTTTTATTAGTTCTCCTTACTAGCTGTGGGACCTCAAATAAATTCTGTAGCCTCTCTGAGCCTCAATTTCCTCGTGGAGTAAGATGGGAAGAATCATTCCCTCTCCCAGCTTTGCCCTGAAGAAGAAATGGCTATATTAGTGCTCTCTTCTTATCAACTCTGTGCCTGCAGGCAAGTCCCTTATCTCAGCAGGGACTTGGTCTCCTGATATGCTCCATGGATCTCATGAATTTGGCTTTATCAGGGGAAGAGAGATCAGGAATAAACAAACGCTCCCAGCCTGGAGACTGACCAGGAATGCCACGGACCATGTAGTGGCCTTGGCTGACCGCTGGGGGGCGGGGCAGGGGGCTCACCAAGGAGGAAGAACTTGCGCCGGTCTCCATAGAGCTTCAGCAGCCCTGAGCAATAATCCTGGATGGGCAGCCCCAGCCGATACTCCCGCAGCAGCAACGCAAACTGCTGGATCTCCAGGGGCCCCAGCTTACTCCGCAGCTGTGGGGACACCATTCAGGATCAATCCCATGTAGCAACCCCCATCCAACCCCGCCCGAAAGGCCCAGAGCCCTCCTCTGAAAATGCTAGCTGACGTTAGTTTAGGCCTTTGAACAAGCTGGCCTCCGCAAAGCTCATGTCCCTAACCTCATACCCCACCCTGACCTCTGGGGTCTTATACTTCAGTCCCATCCAGGATTAGTCATGATTCCTGGAACACCCTGTGCTTTTTCCGATTTACAGGCTGTGGCTTGTGCCATTTGCGTTGGTCCCCAAGCTCACCGTGACCATGTAATCCTGCAACTGCTCGAAGCCCAGGCCGCTGTGGTCGCTGCCGCTGCAGTGGGAGTCGTGGAAAGAGGGCGTGGATGTGCCGCTGTAACATGCTTCAAATGTGTCCTGGGAGCCATTGCTGTGGGGACGGGCAGAAGGGGGCCCTCGCTCACCTCTCTCCAGTTCCTCCCCTGTGGCAGGTGGAACGTGAGAGGGCATAGCTACCGGTGCTCTGGGCCCAAGGCCTCATCCGTGTCCCATTTTCCCCTTCAAGGCCCTGTCTTGTCTGGCCCCACATGATCTGGCCCCTGGCTGCCTCTCAAACCTCTTCTCGCCTCTGCTGTTTGTGCTCAGGCCACCCCGCCTTCTCCCCTTTCTTCTAATCCTCAAAGTACCTCTTCACATCTGGGCCTTTGCACATGCTGTTCCCTCAGCTTCAACCGTCCCTCTTCCCCTATCTTTTGCTCAGCTAACTTTTATTTATTCTTGGATTTTAAATGTCACCTTCTCAGGAAAATTTCCCCTGATCCCCGCAGACTGGGTTAGACCCTCTGTCAAATGTGGTCACAGGGTCTTTAAGTCTCCTCATGACATGCAAAGAATCCCCAGGTCTCCCCACCAAACACCCTCTCTGACCACTCTCTCCCTCACAGCCTCTGCTGCGGTCCCAGTGGCCTCCTGGCTGATCGTCAGACACACCCGGCTTCATCCTGCTTCAGAGTCCTCGCCCCTGCTGTTCCCTCTGCCCGGAGAGCTCCTTCTCCAGGGCCCAGTTCAAGTGCTGTCACCTCTGAGAGGCCTTCCCGACTCCCACAGCCCCTCTCTCGGTGCTCTGAACTTCTCTTAGTGCGTATTCTCGTCAGTGCGCATGACTACTAAATGACAGTTTCATTGTCACCTGTGCTGGGCTGTGAGCCATGCAAGAGCAGGGAACCTTGGTTTTCTTACTTCGTTGTTTACCTACCACGTGTTCAGCACGGGCCTCGTCCCTGTCTTGCTCCCCACTGTAACCTTAGCACACAGCCCAGTGCCTGGCATGGGGTGAGCACCCAATAAATATTGCTTAATAAGAAGTCGACCTGCCTCCTGGTCTCTACACTGTCCCAGAACCACTTCCCAGGGACACGGTGTAGTTTAGTGGTGAGATTTTTTAAAAACAATTTAATCCTACATTTTCCAGTCTTGCCAGTCATGGCCATGTGACAAGTTCTGGCCAGTGAGATGCGAGCAAAAGTTGTCCGTGGGAATTCTGGCAAAGCCCTTTAAAGAGGCCCCAGGCGTGCTACCCTGGTGGCTGAGGCTACCACCGCCATCTTGGGGCAGGAGGTGGCCTTGAGGATGGAAGCCAGTGCTGAGGAGGGAGGGAAGGAGAAGCCCAGGCCGCTGACAACCATGGGACCACACGTGAACTCCCAGTCTATGTATTTTATGTAGGAGACAGGAAAAAAGCTCCATCTTGTTCAAGCTACTCTTCTTTAGAGTTTTCTATTACACGGAGCCAAAATCCAAGTGAACCAACATGTTTTTTTTGGCATCAGCTTTCGGACCCTGCAGGCCACTGTGTCTGGATGGCTGGGAGAGAACCTCAGGCCCACGTGGGCCCACTTCTGGGTTCCGGTTGCACCCTGGGTCTCTCAGGGGCATGGATCCCATGAGCCCATCGGAGCTCAGTTTACCTCCCGCCCTCGATGCCCAGCGTCCCAGAACCAATCAAAGTGAGGTCACTTTCTCCCGCACTTTCTCGCCCACAGGAGTCTTAAGAATGCCTAGAAGAGCAAGCCTGTTTATGTACAGGTGGGGGGGCAAGCATGGGGTCCCCAGCAAGTAGGTACCCACAAGGAGCTGCAGCAGCTGAAGTCGGCATCATAGGCGTAAGTCCCGTCAGTCCGGCAGCTCTCACCTGCGACCAGCAGACAGAGGGCCTGTCAGAGGAAGCAAAGCAGGGACCGGCACCCCTGGCTCCTGAGGCCACGACCTCAGTGCCACCCTGAGGTTGGGAGGGTGGCTAAAACCTACATGGCCTTATAAGCAGTCATCAGGGTGTTAGCTTTTTCTCAGAAATGGGCAGCTATTGGAAACTTCTGACCACAATTCCTGCCTCCCCCTGCCGCCACCCCACTGACACACAGCCGACCTCAGGCAACTCACCTCCATCTCCCGGCCCTCAACCTCCCCAACACTGGGACATCATCTTCCTGTCTACCTCAGGGGGGGTCTTGGGTGTAACAGATGTGGGAACACGTGAGGGAGTGTTTTATAAACTGTGTGCTTGAGGTGAGACCAAAAAGAATCGTGAGAGGGAACTCAAAATCTTGAGAGGAAAGAATCACCATTTATAGAGAATTTGCTCTGTTCCTAGCCCTGTTATCTCACTGAATTCAGGTACTGGCCTCACCTTCCGATCCTGGCTCACTCGGTGTCCCTTCCTCGGGACAGTCCCCTGACTCCCCAGGCTAGGCTGGCTCCTCATTATATGTTCTCATAGCACAGTGTGTGGGCACATTGTAATGTTGTAACTGTTCAATTACTGTCCCACGATCTCAGCAATGCAAGCCTCCTGAGGTCAGGGCCATCTGGTTTTCCTCAGCAGTATATCCTGGTGATCAGCAGAATGCAACACATAGCAGGTGCTCAATAAATGTTTGTTGAATGAATGAATTTCTTGAAATGTTTGTTGCATTATCTCATTTATTTGCCTATCATCCCTGAGATAGTCAATGAATTATCTCAACTTCACCACACCGCCATTCCTGTAGATGGGAGTACTTCCAGAAGTAAACAGCCAGCTCTTTGTTGCTGGAATGATACAAATGGGAACCACACTGAGTGGGCTGTGACTGAGGAAATTCATTAAGTGGCCTTGAAGGCAGCATGCGAGTGAAGCTGTTGCAGATAGAAGCTTTAGAATCAGACCCGCCTGGGTTTGAATCCTGACCCTGCCACTTACTAGCTGTGTGCACCTGAGTAATGTATTGTCTACTCTGAGCCTTAATGTCCTCATCTGTAAAATGGGAATTGTAAGGCCTCAGAAAGTCCTTTCATCCATTCAAAAAAGACTTCTTGAGCATCTGCGATGTCCCTGGCCCCGTACTAGACACACGGGATGCAGTGGCAAACAGGACAGACAAGGTTGCTGCAGGGACTAAATAAGACTTGGCATGCTGATACGGCGCTCGGCACATAGTTGGTGGTTGGGAAATGCCTCTGGGGGTCTCATTCTCATTCCAGCCCTTGACTGAATTCAAGGACTGGTCAGCAAATCTTGGTTTTGACCTACTGTCCTAGCTGGGCTAGTAAACAGACAATGCACAATCTTAGGCTTCTGCAAATGCAGGGATACCACAAACAAAAGGGAGAGCCTTGGCCGGTGTGGCTCAGTTGGGTGGGTGTTGTCCCTCAAAGCGAAAGGGTGCCGGTTGGTTTCCCGGTCAGGGCACACGCCTAGGTTGTGGGTTTGGTCCACACTTGGGGTGCATACTAGAGGCAACCTATCGATGTTTCTCTCTCACATCGATGTTTCTCTCCCTCTCTCTCTCTCCCTCCCTTCCCCTCTCTCTAAAATCAATAAGCATGTCCTTGGATGAGGATAAAAACAACAACAAACCACAGCCCCTCCCCAAACAAAACAAAAACACAAAAGAGAGAGAGAAGAGCCCAGTTGTGAGGGGCTTGTTCTGAATCTGATAACCAGAACATCTATGAAAAAGCTAGGTTTGAGGTCATCATGAAAACTGACATTTTTTAAAAACTCCGTATCAGGGGTACACTGTAATTGCAATAGAGATCAGAACCCCTAACGGCTTTCATTGGCCCCAAGTCTTAGGGCACCCCCTTCCCCTGGCTTTTTGCGATGTTTCACAGGAGGGGAGTACTCACTGCGGCTGCAGAGCCACGGTCGCTCAGGTGTGGACGTGTAGTGGTAGCCAGCCCGGTCCACGCACTCGATGCTCTGGTCCCCGTAGATGATCTGGAAGACCTGACAGATGAGGGCGCAGGACTCCTCCGCAGCATCCTGGCTCGGGGAGGGGGAGGGTAGAGCTCAGGCTCTCTCCTGGCACCAGGACGCCCCTGCTTCCTAAGACAGTGTGAGGGGGCTCACGGAGGCACACATACACCTACAAAGGCCTTAAATAAACCAGCTTTGAGGTTATTTCCCACCAAAGTTATTTCCCACTAGAATGGCTACTCTCTGGGTCTTGGACCCCTTTAAAGAATACAGTGATGATTCTAACCCTTCTGCCCTGAAAAAATGCAAACATGTACCCCCACTTTCTGGGGGAATTCATGGACTTACCTGGAGCTTATCTAAAATAAGCCCTAATTTGTTTCAGTTTACAGGGAGGAAGCTGAAACCCAGAGAGGTACAGTAACTAGCCAGGACTAGAACCCAGATCTCCTAATACCTAGTTGAAGGAGGAGGAATTAAGTGTATAACAATTTTAGGATCAACATAGTTACTACACTACCAGATGCCATATTTAGATATGAGCTCCCTGCCACCCAGGGCAAAAATGGAAGCAGGATGAATACATAAAGTTCAGTCTCTGGTAGAAAGAAAGAGTTTAAGTTCTTTGGTGAAATTTTTTAGAGACTGTAAATCTGAAGAAGAATTTGCTTCTTTCACCAACCTCTTTATGTCTTCAAGCAAGAGACACAGAAAGACCATAAATGATGAAAAGACCATCTCCATGAAGGCATTTCCAATTGTGTGTCTCTAAAAAAAGCTCAGGTGTAAATTAAAATGTAACCCAGATAGGCATGTTGGGATGGAGAGTGTACTAATCATTATACCAGGACTGAGCCCTCCAATAACCCTACAAAATGGACAGGGAAGAAAGGATCCCTATTTTATCGTTAAAGACACCGAGGCTTAGACTGGCCAAATGCCCTGCCCAGGCTGGCACAGCAGGCTCCAGCCACTGGTTATATCAGCACCCAGGTTTTTGACTCTAACTCCTGTGCCTTCCTTGGGACCACAATGCTTCAGACAAGAGGCAGAGACTAAGATAACCCTGAAAATCAACTTTTCATTTATTCATTTATTCTGCAAATTCTCATTTAGTTCTATTGTGTGGCAGCTACTGGGTCAGGCTCTGAGATCTCAGAGGTGAATGAGATGAAATCTGTACCCTAAAACCCTCCCAGTCTGCTAAGATAGGGCACAAACTCACTTTCCTCCCTGATTATCACTGCAGCCTGCTTATTTTCTTGTTGGTCCCTATCACAAGGTATACTAATATTATATGATTGAATCGATCCATGCATTCAACATGCATTGAGTACCTGTTATGTGCCAGGCACATATTCTAGGAGCCGGAGATACCACAGTGAGCCACCCAGAACCCCCAGGGCCCTTGCACTCTACAAGCAGGCCAGTCTGTCTAGAGCAGAGCAAATAAGGGAGGAGGGTAGAAAGAGATGCGGCCAGAGAGGAAATGGGGATGGTGGCTGGAGCCACTGTCGTAAGGTAGATGGCCTTCTCAGCAGTTGTAAGGGCATTAGCTTTTCTTCTGAGTGAAACGGGGAGTCGCTGAAAGATTTTGAGCATTGACATCATGTGACTTAAATGTAACTAGAACTGCTCTGACTGTGGGGTGGCGGGGGACAGGCTGCAAGCAAGGGCCAGACCCATGAGAGGTGATGGCATCATTCAGATTACAGATGGGGCATGAGCCTGGGTGGAGACAGTGAAGGATGGGGAGAGATAGATGGGTTTGGGTTATATTTTAAAAATAGGACCGAGGATTTGTTGACAGAGTGGACATGGGCTGTGGGAAGGAGAGTGGGGAGCCAGGAACCACTGCAAAGGTTTGGTATGAGCAACGGAAGGACAGAGCTGCCATGAATCAAGACAGGGAGACCCAGGCCAGAGCAGGTTTAGGAGAAACGACTGGGAGCTCAGCTTTTGATGTCATAGACCTTCAAGTGAAGCAGCGGAGTGGAAAATGTGTTGGCATATATGATGTGAGAGAGAAACTTCAGGGAGTTCTCAGAGTTTTAAATGCCCCAGGACCAGAGGAGACCACCTAGAAATGGGTGTAAGAAAGACGTGGATCAAGGACTAAGCCTGGAGCACTCCAAACTTAAGAGACTGAAAAGAGGAGGAAGCAGCTCTTGAGAAGGAGCAGCCAGGGATGTAAGACAAAAACCAGGAGGAGATGGAAGCCAAGTGAGAAAGTGTTTCAGGGAAGAGCGAGTCAGCTCCAGAGTCCAAGTTTACTGACTATTATCCATGTCTCTCCCTGGACAGGCACCGTGGGTGTTGCTCACGATGGTTCATAGACAGAGGGAGGTGGGGACCTGGGTCAGAGAGAAATCTTTGAAGCCTGAGGCTTTGAAGGTGTCTGTTAGACTGTGAGCTCCCTAAGGGAGGACACCAAATATGTCTCATTTACCTCTGTATCTACAGCACCTAGCCCAATACCTCGCACACGTTGGAGCCCAGTAAATACGGTCAAATGAATAAAAGCAAGGGTGAAGGTGGAGGATGGGTGGAGGGAGGATAGGTGAGGAAAGGATGGCAGAAAGGCTGTTGCCTTGGCTGACCCCCTAGTCACCAAGACTACAGGCTCTGAACATCGTGGGTTCCAATGTTGAAATCACCACCTGCTTCTTGCGTGACCTTGCACAAGTTAGTCTCTGGGCCGCGGTTTCCTTCTTTATGTAAAGGGGATGATCGAAGTATTTGTCTCTACCTTACTGTTAGAAGGACATAAGTTAATGCTCGTTCTGTGTCTGGCATGGGTTGGCAACTCTATTCATGCCAGTGATTAGTGTCCTCCTGATTGTTACTGAGGTAGCGGGGACATTGACGATATTGGACGAAAAGCAGGGTTGGAGAGGGGATTAGGTCAAGTCTATTTGGGCCATTTTGAGTTTTCATTTCATTGGGAAAGCAAGGGGGAAGAGTCCTGGAGGGGTCCAGGGCTAGGCTTTAAGAAGCCTTTTGGCGTCATGAGCACACGGGTATACTCGAAATCCTAGGCAGGGCTGAACAAGGGAGAAGGAAAGAGGCTAGGGTAGAGACCAGCAACCTCGTGATTGGGCCGGGGTGCTGGTGAGGAGCGGCGCGCTCCGGGAGGCAGAGCGCACGGGCGCGGGGTGCCCTCGGGCTCACCCTGTTGGCCACAGCCAGGATGACAAGATTGCAGTAGGCGTCGGGGCTGGGATCCTGCGGGTCCAGAGGGTTGGAGCCCGGGTGACGCCGCTCCCAGCTGCCGCCGCCGCCACCGCCCGCCTGCCTCCGCTCCCAGCTGCCACCTAGCTTGCCCGCGCCTCCGCCGCCGCCACCGTGCCGCCGCTCCCAGCTGCCGCTGAACGTCTGACGCCGTTCCCAGCTGCCGGATGTCCGCGCCCCGGCGCGCTGGCGCTCTAGGCTCCCGCCGCCGCCGCCGCCGCCCGCGGCCCGGGCTTCTGCGCCCGCGCCCCCGCCCCACGCCATCCGCCAGTCCAGGCTGCAGATGGTGTGACGCCGCTCCGTGGTGCCCACCCGCCGCTTCTCGGGAGCAGCGCCCGGCGGGCCAGTGTCGCGACCGGACCCGCCGGGGCTGGCGTCTACACCGGCTGGCACCGGATCCACGCCCAGACCTAGAAGAGACCGAGTGACTGTCAGCCACAGGAGATCGGGCTAAGAGCGCCCTCCAGAGGCCACCGGGGGTGGGGCCTGAGGGTGCCGCCTTGTTGTGCAGCCACTCCTGGCCCCGCCCCTGGCCTCAGGCCCCACCCCTGGTTTTGGCTCCGCTGGGCATTCACACCTGCCCCACCCCATCTCGGTGCCCCTAGCCTCAGACCTTGCCGTAGGGCCTGTGGGTGGTCATGCTGTCCCTTCCCTCTGTATCCTTAACTCGGACTCACTGGTTTCAGGGTCCCCCTCCTTAGATTCCGGCTGGCCCTCCACGGCGCCACTGGCCTCAGGCCCTGCGCCTAAATTGGCGAGATGTGATGTCTGCCAAAGGCTACCCTAGCTTCGAACTCCGCTCGAGGAGCCTGGCCCCGTCTCTAGGTCAGACTCCTCCCCTCGCCCGAAGCTCCAACCCATCCTCGCAAGGCTGTGGCCACGCCCCCTTCACCATGCCCTTTAACTTTTTGCCCTTTCCCCCGCCTGCTGCAGAGTTCTGGCTTCTCCATCCTTTCCTGGCTTCACCACTTGGCCTCAGGATGGTGAGTTAGGCCGCCCACTCTTCAGACTCAACCTTGGACTTGGTCTTCCTGCGTACGGCCATGGACTGACCCTAGTAGTAGGTTAGAGTGGTCAGGACTTTCCTGTCACCTCATCATCCAGCCTCAGGCCTCAATCCTGCCCCGTGTCACACACATTCCCAAAACAAGACATTGAAACTTTTCTCTCCCCTTCGCCTCATGGCCCTGTCCCCTTGCAGGCTCCACCCGCTGTACCTGTCTTAAGCACCAGCAAGTGCAGCGCGTCATCCTGCAGGTAGGAGGCGGCGGCAATCTCATGCGTGGGGATACGCAGGATGAGTTCCTCGTTGTCGCGCCAGGTGAGCAACAGGCAGCGAGCCGAGAGGCTCAGGATGCTGTCTTGCTCCGGTGTAGTCTTCAGTGGCAGCTCCTTCAGCTGCTGCGGGGTGGATCGGATCTCCTGAGTCCCCAGGGTCCTTGGGTGGGAGAGGGAGAAGGGGACAGCCCCTGCCCACTCCCCTCACCAGAGGCTCACCCTGGCAGTGTCCAGGAGCTGCAGGAGCTCATCCCGGCTGGAGGGGTTCAGTGAGGAGTTTACCCAGGTGAGGTGGCCCAGGAACTAGATGGCAAACCAGGATGGGGTGGGGAGAGTGGTGGGAGAAGGGCAGAAAGAGGTCATTCTGAAGTCTTGGAGGACCCTGACCTCCTCACTAACACAGTGAGATAGAAATATCTGAATTAATCATAAGAACCTGACCAGAGCTGTTATTGAACCAGTCATGGAAGCCAGACACTGTCCTGAGAGCTCTGTGCACATTCGCTCATTATCCTCCATTTGAGGGTGAGAAAACTAAGGCAAGCAAAGATAAGTAAGTAGCATGCCCAGTCTATGAGTATATCACTAGAAACGGCAGAGTGACTCCACACGCCAGAGTCCACACTCTCACTGCTAGTTTTTATTGCCTGAACACAGTTATTCAGCTATGATGAAATCCAAAGTCACTGGCGTCGTTCGAAAGAACTGACCACCTATGAATTCCTGCTTGGCCTGAGATGCTCTGTCCACCCCAAGCACCAGGATTGACTGACGGTGCAAGTCACTCACCCTCTTTGTGATCTTGTTGCAGAAGTCAAATGAAAAGGAACAAATGTTATATCAAACTAGTGTATAATTTTGTCAGAAAAAATGATGCCCCGAATCAATAAATGGATTCTTCATTCATTCTTCGCTATAACTTAAAGCTCTCATTTAACTTATATGTTATTCCAGCAACATAAGAATTAACTTTTTTCTTTATTTTAATTTTATTTTTTTAGGTGAATCTCACTAATCAACCATTTTCTTTTTATTCTGCATGAAATTTCAGTCCCCTCATTTTAAATGGATTTGTTTGTTAGCATTTCCCTCCACATGGGATTTTTGGATGAAATACAAGATGCTGGTTAAATTGGAGTTTCACATAAACAACAAATATGTTTTAAAACAGCCCCCCGCCAACCCATGCAGTATTTGGGACATGGATTAGTACTAAAAACGTATTCAGCCCTGTCTGGTGTGGCTCAGTGGGTTGGGTGTCATCCTGGGAAGCGAAAGTTCAGCAGTTTGATTCCGGGTCAAGGCACATGCGTGGGTTACGGGCCGGGTTCCTGGTTGGGGGCTTGTGAGAGGCAGCCGGTTGATGTTTCTCTCACACATGGATGTTTCTCTCCTCTTGCTTCTCCCTCCCTTCCCCTCTCTCTAAGACTAAATAAATAAAAATCTTTTTTTAAAAAAAAGCATTCACGGCTTGTCTGAAATTCAAATTTAACTGTTTTTGCCAAATCTGACACTCAACCCCATATCAACCTGCCTTGGGTGGTGAGGATTCTTCACTGCTCCTTCATGGTCTTCATGAAATAGAGGCCCTTGATCCCATCAGGGCACATATAAGAAGCAGCCAATAAATATATAAATAAGTGGAAAAACAAACTTATGTTGTTCTCTCTCTCAAATCAGTAAACAAAAATTTTAAAAAGAAAGAAAGAAAGAAAGAAATAGAAACCCTTGAGTTCTTTAAGTCCCCTGTGGTTTGCTGAACTGAGTTGGTTCCTTTAACCTGGACACTGAGTAGCAACAACACCGCTGCAGTGAAATCTCACAGGGAGGTGTGGCTCTTCCGTACACAGCGCTCTCTCCCATTGGCACTACCCTGGGAGTAGGTTCTGAGCCCCACGTTCAGCTGGGAACACGGAGACTGAGCACATGGAGGTCATTGCTGAGGGCCCACAGCATAAGGCAGAGGCAAGGCTGCCCAGTCCTTTCCCCCCTGAGCCTCCTTTGTATGAGACAGGACTGGTCAAGGATAGAAATGAAGGGGAGGTAAGGTCTCTCTGGATGGGGTTCAGGACATGCTATCCCCAAATACAGCACCTTATTGAGAGTAACTAAAGCTGAAGGAGTTTGAGAAAGGCACTCTGACCTCCCTGCTAACTTTCCCCTGAAAGCAGGAGATGAATCTGTGTGAAAGGTGCCCTCTTTGTACCGGGAAGAGGAGACAGACATCCTTATCACCAGCTTTAGGCCTGAGAAGACTACGTAAACAAACCTCGTTACTTCTTCACCCTTTACTAGTCTTAGCCCAAACCTCTCTCCCTTGTCATTTTTTCACGCCTTTATTGTTTCTCTGTCTAAAAAGGTATCAAAGCTTCCTGCTTTGGTCACTTCTTGGGCTTTTCATTCTCTTGTGAAGGCGCCCACAGACATGTAAAATTTGCATAAAATATGTATGCTTTTCTCCCGTGAATCCCAGCCAGGGACACGAAGAGGGTCAAGGAAAACTTTTTCCTCCTCTGCACCTCTCACCCCAAGATTGGACCCACCCCTTCTCCTCATTCGGCACGCACCTTGACCTCTTTCTCCAGGTAGTCACACAGCAGAATCTGGGGGTCGATGAGGTAGTCAGGGGGATAAAGGGGCATCGAGTGCAGGGGCCGGCGGCTCACACTGCTCCGAACGGCTGCTCCTGCTCGGCGCCCAGCCTTTGGGAACATAAGCCTTAGGAGCGGGCCCTGTGTAAAGATGGGGAGGGGCAGGCTAGATTGAAACCCAGCGGGGGAGCAGGTAGGCGTCTGTAGCCTGGATGGGAAGCCTTAGAGCGCAGAATTGCTCTGGCTGAGGTCCTTCTGTTTGGGGGTTAGGGAGCAGGGGAATAGACCTATTGGGTTGGTGTCTGTCTGGCCCTCGGTCAGAGAAGCTACAGGAGGAATTCCCCCAGGAATACCAGGAAGGCGGTTGGGAGTATCTCCCAAACGAATCTGGCTGGGCTTCCCTGGAAGGTCCTGTCTGTCTGCAGATTCTAGGGATGGCAGAGGCCACTGAGAACAGGGAGGACAGGTTAGGGAGTTTGGAACTCAACTGTCTGCCTGCCCAAGGGTGGAGAGGAAGGCCCTTCGAAATGAGAAGAGAGGCCCTACTTTCGCCCCTTGCTGCTCCTCACTTCCATGCCAGGCTTCCCTCTTCGCCAGCTCCGGGGACAGTTCTCTGCCTCGCATCCCTCCCAGCCTCCCACCTACCTTTTTCCCTTTCTTGACTTCATATTCCATGGTGCAGCGTTCTGTTCCTGCTGCCCTCCTGGCCACCCCCTCCAGCCTCTCCCCCCATCCAGTTCCTTTGTTCTTTTTCCTGCCTGGTCGGAAACTCCACCAGCCCTGGAGTTCCTGCCCCTCCTGTGTGATAGTGAGCAGAGGTGGAGGGGGCGGGATGCAGCCTTGGGACCCCTCAGCTCTACAGTGGGAGCCCAGCCAGAGGAACTGACCTGCGGAGACAGCTTCACAGCCTCCAGCCAGAGCTGGCCGTTGAGGGGGCTTAGGAGTTGAGTGAGGCTGGGGAAGGAAGGCTCTCCTGAATTGGGAGTCAGAAAATCCCAGATTCCACCCCCACTTCTACCACTGACCTTGCTGTGTGACCCTAGCAAAGCAAGTTGTTTCCCCCTTTCACAGCCTCAGTTTCCCCCTCCCTGCTTTAAATTGGGGGTAAATAGTGCCTCCCTCTCTGGGCTGCTGCCATGAAAACTAAATGAAAGAATGGGTTGGAAAATGCTTCATAAACTATAGAATAATGTGTCCCAAAAAGCTATAATTTAAAAAATTAATCATTTCTATTAAGGGAGGCTGTCTTGCATGGGCTTCAGAGACAGGCTGTCTGAATTTGAATCCGGGCTTTGCCGCTTACTAGGGTTATGACCTCGAGCAAGTCCCTTAACCTCTTGTGCTTCATTTTCCCCCACTGTAAAATGGGCATATACACCAGTCTGACCTCATAGTGCCCTTGAGAGGATTAAATGCACTTAGAAGAGCTCCTGGCACACATGAAGTGCTCAATAAATATTAACTATTTACTTATCCATGTGTCTGTGTGTGCTGGGCTATTTTACTCTCTCTTGGGAGACAGTAAAAGGCTCCCTTTGTGGGTCCGTGCTGAGCACTTCACGTATTTCATCTCACTTATTCCTCACAACATTGGGTTGCATTGTTAGACTCACTATACAGATTTTTTTTTAAAGGCTCAACTGCAGAGGCTGACTCAGGGAGGTCACAGTGAATAAGAGGAGGACCTGGGGTTTCCGCCTGGTCTGGATCTGAAGCCTCATTCCTTACCTCTAGGGCCTATGCACTCTGTATGCCCCACCCAGGGCAGGGGGAAAGGTTCTGATTGGCCCATTCTCCCCTCGCTATGACACTTGAGTTCTGGAGACCCAGCTCTGGAAGTGATTTGCTGTATGATCCAGGGAAGGTTGCTTATTATAACCTCTCTGGCCCTCAGCTTCCTCATCTTTCCAATGGGAACGATAATCCCAAAGCCCTGCCCTGCAGTCAGAGATGTAGCAAGAAAGACACCAGGCCTTGGATGAGAAAGTGGTTGGAAACTGTGAAGTGCAGGGGCCAAACAATGCATAGGACAGTTTTGAAAGATTTTCTGAAAGCACAGGTGTGCCAGGCCAGTGCCCATCGGAGAGAAGGTCAGAGCTCCCACTGCCTTGGGGTGTGGAGGCCACAGGAGACTGCCAGCTACCAGCCTTTCCCCTTACCTCCCTCCCCCTTTCCAGGGAGGGGAAATGGCCCAGGCTGCTCAGTGCAAGCTCACATAGCCACACCCTCCTGCTCCTGCCACCCTACATCCTGCCACCTCCCAGCAGCAGGAAGAAAGATCTCCATCAGCCTGCCGGCCAACAGGAAGAGGCCGGGCTGTGCAACCCAATTCCTGACGGTTCCCAACATCAAAACTCCCAATTAACCTTCTGAGCAAGTCCTGAATTCCCACCCTCCAAGTGGCAGCAGGGAATGCACAGTGGTTTCTTGCTCTGGCACCTCCATGGCCGGTTTCTGCAAATCCTTTCCTCTCTCTGCACCTCAGTTTCACCTGTCTGTAAAATGGAGACATCTATTACTCCTGGACTGACTGCAACCATCACCAAACTGCTGGGAATCTCAAACAGGACAAGACTTGTTCTGAGCGCCACTAGAAACAGCAAACTATCTATGTCTTATTCCCTGCAGTGCCCACCTCAAGGCCATACACAGATCAAGTGCTTAGAAAATGTCAGTGGAAGTAGGTGGAGATGGGTGGCCCTTAGGGGTTTAAATGTCTATGACCTTGAACAGGTAGTTAGTCCATCTCCCAGAGTCCAGAATCCTCACGTGTCAAAGGCAGGATAACGCTGGTGCTTGCCTCAGAAGACTGCCAAAGGGATTAAAGGGAAACAGAAGAATACAATGATAACATTTACTATTCAAATTAGCTTGTGAATCATAAAAGAAATGAGTAAAACAAAGTCCCTGCTCTCAAAGACTTAGCGGTTGTGGCAAATAGTATTCATCTCTTTTGAACTGCCTCCAGCTGATTGGCAGGGGCTGCCCAGAGCTCTGTGTAGAGGATTATAAACACCAGATCCGCTCCCAGCATGAAAAAGGGATTGATTACCAGTGCCCACCGTGGGACAGGAGGGGGGATTGTGGCATCTGGTGTTCAATGCGTTTGCTGACCCTCCCCTGGTTAGAGAGACACACATGTAGGTAAAGAACTCTGATATAAGGCAAGTGGCTAGTCTGGGGAAGGCAGAATCAGGAGCCGTTCGACAAGCCCATGGCATTCAATACTTGAAGGCCATACGTATGGAAGGTCCCCCTAGACACAGGGAACAGCTTGAACAAACACACAGTGCCTGAACTGCAACACTTTGGGCTGCAAAAAAAAATAGACTATTCTATCAAAGGTGGTTTAGACAATAAGGACAGGAAGTTCAATGGTGATTTCAGGGCTGGTTAATGGAGCAGCTCAAAAATGGCAGCGAATTCCTTATATTCATTCTCTGCCAGTATTATGAGCTGGATTGTGTCTCCCAAATTTATATGTTGAAGCATGGACACCGGTGCCTCTGAATGCTGAATGTGACTGTTTTTGGAGATTAGTTAAAATGAAGCCAGAGAGGGGTCTCTAATCTGATCTGACTGGTGTTGCTGGAACAAGAGGACGTGTGTCACACAGAGAGACACCAGGGATGTGCGCACACAGAGGGAAGGCCATGTAAAGACACCACGAGAAGGTGGCCATCTGCAGGCCAAGGTGAGAGGTCTCAGAAGAAACCAGTCCTGCTGAGACCTTGATGTGAGATTTCTAGCCTCCAGAATTATGAGAAAATGAATTTTTGCTGTTCAAGTCACCCAGCGTGTGGTAATTTGCTTTGGCAGCCCCAGAAAACTCGTACAGCTGGCAAGATGGCTGTGCGGCTTTAGGATTATTATTATTAGGCTTTTGATGCCATCAACCCTTGATGAGGCCCACGGTTTTTCCTTTTTGTGTGTTTTTATCACGAGGAAAAACCTTCCCCAGAAATTCTTCAAAAGACTTCTCTTAGGAATCTAAGGCCAGCTATATTAGCCGGAACATATTTCGGCTGCTAAGAAGACCTAAATAATGGTGGCTTAGACATGATAGAAGCTTATCTCTTCTATCACAAAAGTAGTCCAGGGCAGGTGTGGGAGCCCCGTGTACGCAAGACCCAGGGGCTACCTAGCTTGCTGCCCGCTACTAGGGTTTTGCTCTCAGCTTCAAGATGGCACTCCCCACAGCGGCAGCCCAGCCAGCAGAAGGGTAAATGGAGCCAGGGAGAGCACAACCCCCATTTTGAAGGGATGATCTGAAAGGAGCCTGAAGTTCTACTGCTAGTATCCCATTGGCCAGAACTTGTTTTCATGGCAGCACATATTGCAAAGGAAGCTGGGAAATGCAGCTTGCATGGATATGCCCCGCTAAAAATTCCTTTATGGAAAAAGGGGTGGTTCCTGGGGGACACACAGTGGTCTCTGCCTCACAGAATTGGGTCACATGCCCCCAATCCCACCAATCCTCCATCATGGCAATTATCTTGGACCAATGGTTCTCAAACTTATGTGTGCATCAAAATCACCTATAAAGCTTATAAAAGCATGCAGTTCCCCACCCCACAGTGGCCGGATTCAGTGGGTCTGGGGCAGGGCCTGAGAATTAGCATTTCTAACAAGTTCCCTGGTGCTGCTGGTCTGGGAACTACACTTTGAGAACAACTCTTAGGCCAATTGTGACTTTCTTTTGGGGACCACATGGGTGAGAATACATTCCCTGAACACTTGGGATGGGGCCCTCTAGGAAAGTGGGGCTCTACCTGCAGGGAAGAGGAATGCTGAGAGAGGCCATTGGGGGCAACCGGGAGAGTGTCACAGAAACAGAAAGATGGGTGATTTGGAGAGGCTTTTGGGGTGGGGTGAGGGGCCTGACAGGGTAATGTTGGAGATGAAGTGCAAGAGGTAATTTGGGCTCAGCCTGTGAAAAAGTCTTCAGGCTTTGACCTTTATCCTGAAAGTCCTGGGGAGATGCGGGAGGTGCTAAAGCAGGGAAATGTCACGATTGGATCTGTAGGAGGATGCTTCAAAGCAGCAGTCCTCCGAGTGAGGTCCTCAGACCCCTTGCGCCAGAGTCTTCTAAATGCAGATTCCCAGGCAGGCTCCATCCACTTGCTGGTTATGGAGACTGAAGTTTGCATTTAAAACACAGCCCCTCTACCCCAAGGGATTCTGGTGCATTTTGAAGTTCGAGAGCCACTGGATTACAGGATGAAAACCCCGAGGCAGGGAGACCTTGTGGAACCACCATAACGGCAGGGACCGTGTCTGTTTTAGTTTTCCCTTCGCTGTGCCTGAAAGAGTGCCTGGCATATAGTAGGTACTCAATAAATATTTGGGGTTTTGGCCTTAGAAACGTCAGTCTGGGTCCTGATTTTGTCATGGACTCATTCCCTGACCTCTGGCAAGTTGGCTTCCACCCCATTTTCCCCCCTTATTTGTAAAATGAAGAGTTTGAAAATAATTCCTAAAACTTTTGCAGAACCCCTCTTCTTTCTGGTTGATTGACTGAGGCTCTGTCCAATCAACAGGGAGTTTGTGTAACAACCCAACCTCTCCCAGCTGAAAGTCTTTGTGGCTGTGGACATCCTTCCTCCACACTCCCACCTCCCCCACCTCCCCATCTCCTTCCTCTGGCCCAGAACAGCAAAACAATAGGACACAGACGACATGTACTGAAATGACTTTTAATATCTCATGTCGCAGTAAAATTAAAAATATACAAAAAGTTTGTGGTGTACAAAAGAGTCTCAGTACAGAAGCCCCAGCGCGGGGCCCCTCCCCCTCCCGGGGGAAGCGCAGAGGCGTGATTGGGGGTGGAGGAGTGAGGATGGCACAGATGTAGTAAATACCAGGAGGTCGGATGGGAACAGGGAACAGACGTGGGCAGGGAAAGAGAGAATCCGGAGGGGAGAATCACCGGGAATTGTGCTGAAGGAGGGAAATCGGCCCCCCAGGCATGGCTAGTGGTTCCTGCAGTGGGGGGTTGGGGTGCAGGGGTCAGGGCTAGGGGTGCCCCAGTGGCACTCTGGAACACCCCGCCTGCCTGCCACCAGCTCACTGTGTGACCTTGGGCTGGCTGCCTCTCCGGGCCTACCCTTTCAGTAGAGCAGGATGCGGGGCGACTGCACCGCTGATTTCCACCTTGGAGCCCTAAGCCTTGGTCTGCAGAGGCAGAAATGGGGGCCCACTGGTGCGCTTGAGAATTGTGTAAACACTCCAACAGGACACAGCTCCTCCCCAACCCTCAAGCCCTAGAAGCTAACTTGAGGTCTTGGCAGCATTTATCTGCAATCAAAAGCTCAGCTTGAGTTAATTTAATATGGGAAAATTAATTATTCTTCAAGAATTGAGGCTTGTTTGGAAGAAAGAAAAAATCTCCCAAACTCTAGGATCTGGGGGGTGAAAATAATAAGAGGGGGCTCTGGGAATTGTTCGAGTCCCTTCCAGCTGTTTATGACTGGTTCAGGAAACCCAGGGGTGGGGGGCTTTTGTTTACGAGCCCCCCTAAGTTTGACAGTCTGGCCCAACGGAGGCTGGCCTGGCTGGGAGTCTGGGACTCGGTGACAGAGGGAGGTGGAGGGATATCGGTGTCCTGTCTGGTGCCCTTTCTCTTCCCCTTTTGTCTCAGGCTACCCTCCATTCTGGGATTATTGCAGGTGCCTCAGGGCCCTCACCCCTTCATCCTGGCCTGGGGTGCCCTTACAGTGATTGTGCATAGAATAAAGGCCAGGATTGCTGGGGGAGGGCAGCCCCTCCTTGCAGTGAGAAGGTGAGGGTGAAGAGGGCCAGGCACGGAGGACCACTCCTCTCTCCCTGGGGAATTTTCTGCTTCCAGGAGCCAGACCATCCTGGAAGGAGCCTTTCTCTCCCGCTTCCACAATGCCTTGCTCTTCCTCCCCTGGCCTCTACCTGAAGCAACCAAGAACCCACAAATGTCCTATCCCCAAACAGAAGGGCACATACAGTTCCTTTTCCCTCCAGCTCCAGAAGCCCCTCTGGTGGGAAGAGGTACTCCGGCCCCATCTCCACGGCTGCCCTAGTGGCTTGGCACTCAGTCCCTTTCATGCGAGTCACAAAGCACATTGGTACAGAAATCAATAGCTCTGCCCCCTGAAGGCCCTAGGTCCAGCTTCACCTGGACGGGAGACGGGCCAAAGGATGGCAGGGCCCAGCACAGGATGGGAGCAGATGGATTCCGGCCCTCAGACCTCATCCTATGGACTTCCCCCGACCCAACACAGATTCCTCCAACCAGAGCCCCCCTCCCCGCCCCGTTAGAGAAGACCTGGCCCCTAAACCAGCCTGCTCAGGCACTGGAGGGGTCTGTAGCCCTTATCAGATGGTGGTCCCGAAACCAGGGACCCAGGGACACCCTAACTTCCCTTGCCTTTTCAACTGAGAGGGCAGCGGGGCCAAACCTCAGGTGGCCGGGTGGTGAGAGTTTGGGCTTGGACTAGAAAAGTCTCAGAGGGAGCCAGGGCCTCTGTCCTTCACTTCCCCAGTGGGGTGTCCAGACTCTGTAGGGCTCCACAGAATGTTCTTGTTTTGAACCAGAGGTTTCAGACTGGTGGCTCATGGCCCAAATATCCAGTATTTAGTTTGGCCAGCACTAGCTTTTTTAAAAATTGGAATTTTAGTGCCTGTAGGCAGGATACACACTCTTTTATTTGCCACATTCTCATTTTCATTACCTGAAGGCATTGGAGCTTGCACCTACCCTAGAAAACCTCCCCCCACTGTCTGAGGTTGCTGTCAACTCCAAGGCCAGCTGAGCTCCAAGGGGAGGACCTGCAGAACACTGGCCCTTAGAAGGGCACCGGGGCTGCCAGGCAAGACCTTCCCTGGATACTCCCAGCCGCCTTGACCTTCACCCCGGGGCCTGGACATTCCCCAGGCCTTGCCTTCCCTGCCCTCTGCTTCCTCCAGCTCTCGTGGGTGACACACCCCTGCGGGACACTAGTGGAGCAGGGAGCTGGCTGGGGCACAGGTGGAGTTTGGGGATGAGGCAGATGAGAGGAGGGAACCAAAAAAGCCTTTCCTGCTAGGGCGGGGTGGAGGTCTGCGCTGTTTAACCGGGGTGGCGATTACAAGGCACGTGGTACGTCAGTGCGTGGAGGTATGAGGACTGTGTGGTGCCTGGAGAGGCTCAGGGAGCACAGTCAGTAGGAGGGATCAGTTCCAGAGAACTGAGATGGAAGTCTGTCCTGGGAATGAGGACACTGGTCTCTTGGGGATGGAGATACTGAGGGCAGAGCAGGGCCTGGTATTCTGGGTACCCAGTGTCCTGTTCTCTTCTGTTCCCGGAAAAATTAAGACAGACCCAACTGCATCTCAGCTCCAGGAAAAGCCTTACTCTGCCATTGACTTTGTGTGATCCTGGGCAAGTCCCCGGCCCTCTCCAGGCCTCCACTTCCCCTTTACAGTGGAAGTAAAGGGCAGGTGGCTCAGGGGACCCCAAGGGCTCCACCGGAGTGTGGTTCTGGAACCTGCTCTCACATGAGGATGCTGCAGGGATTCTGGGGACGACGGAGCAGCTAGGCTGGGGTAGGGAGTATAATATGGGAAGCAGAGCCAGGGATTCAGGGGACCCAGTTTTGGTGGGGAAGAGACTGGCTGAGGTAGATTGTCACAGAAACAAATGCAAAACAACAGCTCAAATGGGGCGGTGCCCTTCTCCATGGTGACTTCTCTAACCTAATGGAACAAGGAGCCAGATGAGGTGGGGGATGGGCTGGTGAAGGGGGACCTCAGGCCCTGGAGGGATGGGGTCCTGAGTCCCTGGGTGGTGGAGGGGCTAAACTTTTTCCTGAGGGTGAGAAGCATGAGGGGTGCCCACAGCCCTCTCCGAGGGCCATTTCTGCTGCTCCGATGTCCTGGCATGCAGATTCTGAGCGACGGTTTTGTGGGATTGACAAGATGTTGACAAGGTGAGGGGGTTGGGGATGGAGTAAGGTCCAAAAATGTGGCCACGGCTTCTCTGAGAGCCTCAAGCCATGCCTCAGCACTGCCGGCTCGGTCTCAGCCCTGTGCTCTGGTGTCTCCTGGAGCAGAAAGAACTCCCAGCTCCCAGGAAAGATATTTTTGAACTTTCCCTTTTAGGGTGCTGGGGAACGGGGCAGCCGGAGGAGCCGTTCCAGGACACTGGGGAGTGAAAGAACTTGCCAAGGGTGACGCTCACGCCACATCTCTGAGCTTCGGTTCCCTCCTCTGGAAGATGGGTTGACAACGCCTCTCGTGGAGGGGAGCTGCAAGCAGCGGAAAGTTTAAGTGAAATGAGATGGGGCGGAAACTCCCCGCGCGGTCAGCCCCGGGGAAACAGGCGGATCTGGGTCTGCGTCGCGCACGCATGCGCCATCTCACAAAGGGCTTCAACAGGTGTGGAGCTGGCCGTGAAGTTTGGTCTCCAAAGACTGATTTGGGCAGATCAAGGGGGTTGGACGGACCCACCGGGCGGGTCTGGGACAGCCTCAGGCTTCCCCCACCACCTGTCACCTTGAGGCCTGTTTCCTAAGGCTTCTTAGGGATCAGGGAAGCGGAAGGAGGGGAAAGCATTCTTTGTGTGTGGGAGGGATGCACACACCATCTCGGCGTGTGTGCTGGGGCGTGAGGTGACTTGTGTCACAGGTGTGATGTGTGCTTCTATGTGTGTGTGTAACGTGGATGGTCCTGTCCGCTCTGCCTCCGGGGTCACCCTGCACCCTGAGTGTTGTCCTCTCCCTGCATCCTCAGCCCGCTCACTATCACCCATCACTATCTGATGGAATGGCCAGGAGCCTGGGACCTTGTGAGACCAGCTGCCACTCTGGGCCTCAGTTTCCCATCTATCACCCCAGGGAGGCTGACCCAGAGAAGGCTGAATGCTCCTCTAATTTGCATAGTCTAGGATTCTCATGGTCCACCTCACCCCCAGCCCAGGTCTGCAGGTGGCCTTAACATCATCTGCTGTGCCCCTGCAGGGAACACACCTTAGGGACCATGGGGGAGTGGGGACAAGGTGGGGTGTTCTAAGCTCTGCCTAGAGGCTTTGCCCCCACCCCTACAGACTGCCTACTCCCACACTCCCCACTCAGTCCAAGATCGGCTGTCCCAGGTAGAGAAGAGGGGCCCCGGATGAATGATGTCATGGGCACCATGGGGTCTTTGGGACATGGGAATGGACCATAAGCCCCGGAGGATTGGGCAAAACAAAACAGTTTCCCAGCTGCTGCCTAAGGGAGCCACATCTGCAGGGTGGCGCGGAGCCAAGATTTATGTCACATCCCCAGAGCTCATTTTTTATACCTGGAAGTCAGTCGTCAGCTGGAATGTGCCAGGGGTTCCCAAGGACAATTTCCTCTTGGGAAGATGGCTATGGACCAAGGTGGACAGGAGCATGGAACTCCTATGAACCCCAGAAATCTAGAACTGGAGTACCTGTTCCTAGAACACCCCACACACACATGGGGTCCTCGATCCCTCCGCTAGCACAGCAGCGGGGGCTAGAATCCCCCAGGGCACAGCGGGAGGGCTCCAGTGCGCTCACCTCGCGACAGAACCCAGATCGGCGACTCCCTAGGACAGCGTTCTAGGACTTTCTCCAGGACTAGGAATGTCTCTCTAAGAAGTTCCTCTGCCCAATGTGCTAGAACCTCATCTGTGATCGAGCCCAGGTAGTGTGGATCTGCCTAGACATTTTATCTGTTGCATTCAAGACCTTTTTCTACAAGACATGTTCTGGGTGCTCACCTAGAACAAAGCAAGGCTTCTGGAAACATCTCACCGCAAGTGTCTGGAACCCCAACCCTGACAGAGCCCACACAGAGGCTGTCTCTGGAGGAGCTCATTTGGGGAACATGCCGTGTGCTCTGGACCAAGGGTTCCCCTCCCCCAAGTCTGCTACCTTTCATGTTTCAGCCAGCCTGAACCCCTCAGATGTCCCAGCATTCTTCTTCCCCTTCAGCTCTAGTACTCTCTGCCCCCCACCCCCAGTGCCCCACCCCACCCCGACTCCCTCCTTTAATTCCTTTCTGGCCCAGGCTCCAGACCTTGGGCCCACAGGAACTGGACCCACCTTGTCCACCAGACGCTCCCACCTCGCCCCACACCTTCTGTAGCCTCCTTCATCCTCAGAGACCTCCTCCCACCGTGGGGGCATCCTACCCCCAGCACCCCTTCAGGAGCACAGGGCCTCGGTCATGGACCCCAGACAGCGCCCCTTCTCTGACAGGTCCACCACAGGTGACACGTGGGCAACTCCAGGCAGGGGGGAGGGTGTGGGGTCCCCAGCACCAGAGGTGGTATGGAGGCCTTCGTGAAAGCAGGGCAGCTCATGAGGAATGTAGCACCAGTTAATTCCCTGGGCCCTGGTCCAAGGGGGGCTTAGAAACTGGGCCATAGGGCTTAAAATGTAGCCCAGGGCCGGGGTCTCCACCAGGCTGCTCCTCCCCTGAAAGAACCCAATGGTGGAGCCACTCTACCCTTGTGCCCACAGACCCATGTCCCCATAGCCTGGTGGCCCTGAAATTCCAGGCTCAACACTGTGGTGGAAGTGGGATGAGCCGAGCCCACCCCTGTGGCGGGGGGAACTGTGGCCTACACGGTGGTCTCATACTCCAGCAGCTCCTGGGAGGTCCCCGTGCTCCGGTACTGCAACCGGGGCGTGACGGGCGAGGAGTACTCCAGCGCCAGAATGGTCTTCCGGAGCCGGCGGTCAATGAAATGAGCATCCCACGCAGGGTACTTCTTACGAGGCAGGTCAATCCGAATGACAGGCACCTCTGTCCGCAAGGTGCGGGCCACTGGCGTGGGAGGCAAGCCGGGCCGCACCTGGAAGACAGGTGGTGTGGGGGTCCCTGCGCGCTCGCCCCCCACGGAGGCCCCGTCCCGCTCAGCGCCTGTAGTCCTCGGCAGGGACCTTGGGGGACTTGTGACAGCGTCCGCTGGTGGGCCACAGGGCTCTGAGGCCTCAGGGCAGATGCAGCCGGGTGCCTGGGGACCCAGCATGGGCCCGTTGGGGTGCAGGAGGCAGTAATAGACGCACATGAAGAATATGCCCAGTGCGAAGCTGGAGGCCACCACACAGACCAGGATGAGCGAATGGAAGTCGGTGGAGAAGTTTCGGCTTGAGTACCAGAAGCCCGTGAGCGCTGCGTTCTCCAGCAAGACAATGCAGTAGTAGAGGGTCATGCGGCGGCGGCTGCGGCCCTCCTTGACATTGAACCAGCAGAAGATATAGATGATGCCCACTACCATGTTGTAAATGATCTCTTCCCACTTGGACATGCAGAAGTCCGTCTCACCCTGGATGACCCAGAAGGTCATGACGCACCAGTGGGCCACGATGAAGATGCCGAAGTAGAGCTTGTAGACGCTGGCGAAGAGCGCAAAGGCCAGGCTGCGGGCTGCAATGGTGAACAGGTGCCACAGCACCTGGGCCACCGCACCCTTGTAGGACAGTGGCCGCTTGTCGTCTCGGGAGTCCCGCAGCACCTTCTGGTAGGAGGCCAGCGTCCAGGCCAGGGACACGAGTGAGGCGGAGGTGGAGAGGGCTGTGGAGACAGGGCAGGGGCGGGGTGGGCTGGGTTAGGGGTGGGTCTGGGTTGGGGGGCTGGGTAAAGGGGAGGGTTCTGGGTCAGGAGCTGGGTTCTGAGGCCTGTGAGGGAAGGGTCTATTAATCAGGCAGGGTATGGGGACAGTCTTAGTGGGTGGTCTTCAAGACTGATGATGGGGGAAAGAGTGGGTGGAACTGGGTGCTTCTGCAGGGGTAGGAGCGTAAAGGGAAAGGGAAGGTGAGTGATTTGGGTCTCCATAAGGGTCAGGCCCAGGTTGCTAGTATGGGACTGTTAGGGTTCAGGGGCTTGGTGGAAAGGTGGGAAATTAGGGTATAGGACTCTGGGAGTGGAAAAGGAGGTAAAGAGTTGGGGGGGGGGGTCACAATTAGGGCGTGGAGGAGCCAGGAGGAGACCATTAGAAGCTATAGGTAAGCAGGATGAGATTGGGCTGTGAAGAGGGATGGGAACCTGAGCACAGCTGAGGGGATGGGAAGCAATCTAGGGTGGCGAGAGTTTTGATGGGGGCCCAGTACCTGAGAGGTGGTGAGAGTCTTTCAGGACATTGAGGGTGGGCTGGGCGAGTCTGGGTGGGAGGAGCATGGGGAGCCCGGGAGACGGGATGTGGCCTTTGCTGACATGAAAGGCGTTTGTCTGGTTTGTCAGAGTGAGGGAAGGGGCAAGGTGGAGGTGAGGGATGAGACCAGAGCCAGACCTGGGAGGGGCTCCCAGGGGCTGAAGAGCAGTGAGAGGGTGGATGGACAGGGGGTCCCAGGAGATGTAGGCTGGGTTGGGGGGAGTTTGGAGAATGAAGGGGGCAGGGTTGGGCCGGTGGTGTGGTAATGGGGTCAAGGGCCTCTTCGAACTTGGCAGAAACGGGGTCTGGTCTGCCCTGATAATAGGGAAGGGAGGAAGGGCCCAATGGGGCCTGGGAGGAGACGAAGAGGTGGAGGGGCTAGGTCTCTTCCAACACTGAGAGTAAGTGGGCCATTGGGGAGGCCCGGAGGGGGGTGAGAGTAGAAGGGGCAAGGTCTGCACAACAGGCTTTGATAGTGAGTGGGGTGGGGTGAGGGGGTGCACAGGCCATCCCCCGGGGGCTTGAAGCTGGGAGCATTGGCACGTGGGGTTGTCAGAATACTGAATACTGAAGGTGAGTGAGCTCGGGTTGGGGGTAGGGGTCTCTGTCCCCAGAGCCTGGAGCGAGGAGGGCGGAGCGGGCAGGAGGGGCGGAGGGAGCGGGGCTCACCGGGTAGCAGGTCCGGACGTCCGCCGCGGTGCACCAGGAGGCTGAGCTGCAAAACGAGCTGCGGCGCGCTGCGCAGGAAGGTCTCCAGAAGGCGCAGCATGCTCACGTCGGCGCTCTCGAACAGCATCCGCCAGTAGAAGTGGCGCCGGAGCTGTTCCCCGCGCCAGCGGCTCTGCAGCCCCAAGTACATGGTGCGCAGGTACCTGCCGGAGGGAGGGACGCGGTGCTCATGCTCAGGCACCTACTCCCAAGCCGCCCCTTGCCACCCAGCAAGCGCAAAGGGCAAGGGTGATCATGTGTAGCCCAGGGCAAGTCACTGACTGCGCTGACCCTATTCCCACAGACATAAAATGGGCATTTTGAAAGGATCAATGAACTCCTTGGGGCGGTGGATGGGGAGCTCCCAGCGGGCTCCTAAGCTTAAAGCAGTGATGCAAAGTAAGTGCTTACTTACTACAGCATTCTCATCAGCATTATTCCTCTGGAACATTGGGGCCTGCTTTCTTCACAGGGTTCCTGGCACGCTGTCATTTTTTAATCCCCATTTTACAGATGAGAAAACTGAGACCCAAGATCACACAGCTAGGAAGCAGTGGACCAGCACTCACACCCAGGCAACCTGGCTTCAGGGCTCCCCCTCTAACCGTTAAGCAACTCTGCCTCTCCCTGTGTGCCATAAAGACATCGCCCACATGAGGAACAGTTGCTGGTGCCAGCCCCCAGTTCTGTCGCCACCAGCCACTTCCTGGCCCGTTCCCAATTCCCCCTCTGAGTGCCCAGTTCTCCCCACAGGGCACCAGGAAGCTGCTTAGAGAGCTCCTGGCATTTGAGGCTTTGCTGCTGCTTCTCATGTCACTTCTCCCAACAAACTCCCTGTCTGCAGCTACTTTGCACAGGTCAGATTCCAGCTCACAATGCTCCCCCTCACCACTGGGCTTTTGCAACAGTTGTTCTCCTGTCCTGCCCCCCACTCCACTCCAGCCCCCAACCTGGATTACTCTTGCTTTTCCCCACCAAGGCTCAGCTTATAAACATGACTCCAACCAGAAGCCTCCGCTGACCACCCTCCACCTGGAGTAGGGGCTTCTCCTCCTACACTCCTCCTGGAGTGTAGGCTGCCCTCCCACCCGGCACTTTTCACAGTGGGCTGTGACTGCCTGTTTATGCATCTGTCTCCCCAAGACTGTGAACTCTGTGAGAATGATTAGGTCAGCTTGATAACTGCTGCCTCTTCAGTTCTTAGCACTGTCAATGCTCCCTCGATCTGTGTGTTGGCTGAATGAATGAATGTGTGAATGACTGAAAGTCCGTTTCACTGAATGAGAACACGGTAGGGGACATGGAAGGGATCCTGAAGTCCTGAGTTCAATTTCTGACTTTGCTGTGTAATCTTGAGCAAGAAGACCCTTTCTGAGCCCTCGTTAATCCCTGCCAAAGTGGCCGTGAGGATGAAATGGACAAGAAGATACTTTGCAGCTTTAAAGTGCAGTGTCCACTGGGTGACAAGGGACCTGTCCACACAGATCTCAGGGACTGATTTCCCCTCTCTGCCCTGGTGCTTTGCCCAGCAGCTCCACCCCTGGCTGTTGCCATCACAGACACTAGCCCCCACAACCCCCAAATCCTCTGATTCATGGGGCAGGCATGCCCTTTGTTGAAACCAAAGATGGTTCCTCTAGAAGGGATCTCCCCAGAAACCAGGGGAAAAAATCCCAACAGATTCAGTGCCCCTGTTGCCAGAATCACAAACTGGGGCAACAGGTATTTCCCGGATGCAAAGCGCTGACGTGATCAGAAGGTGGTTTGGAGGCCAGTGGCGTTCCATTGTGAATTGCCAGCCCAAGGAACACAGTGCTCCCTGGAATTTGGGGTCAGCTGACAGACCCAGAGTTTCCCCAGAGAGTGTCCTGGTCTCAGCAATGGTGTGACCGTCTCTGGGCCTCAGTTTCTCCATCTGCCGACAAGAGGGAGGGGTTTGACGGCTCTGGAGATCCTTTCAGAGCTAACGTCCTGGGATCCAAACTCTCTCCTGAAAATGTGGCTGGAAACATCCATCCAGGGCTCTCCTCCCCATCCCTGGTCCCTCAGTTCAATTCTCCCATCCAGTGCTGAAACGCCTTTAGCATTTCCCAGCCTGCGCGTTTACTCTCTCTGCTCGTGCACTTTCATGGTGGGGAGTCCCCACCTCCTGGGGCAGGGCCTTCCGCTTCTGAGCAGCTTCACACAGATTGTGTTTCTTTGATGAACAGAAATTTGTCTCCTCGTAACTTTCATTCTCTGGGCCCCTACCTACGCCCCACATAAGAATCCCTGCAGCCGGCATCGTTCGTTTACTTGGCAAGTACATTCTGACCACTAGCTCTGTGCCACATCCTGGGCCCTTAAGTGTCTCTCACTCCCATGGGAAGGAGATAAAGAGCTGAAATAGATGCTCTAAGATGCTGTGGAATCCAGAGGAGAGCTGGGTAACTTTAATTGGGGGTTGAGGGGGGTCAGGGCAGACTTAGAGGAAGAAGCATTTGATCTCAGTGTTAAAACATGGGCAGGTATTGGAAGGCACACAGGCAGTGCGAGGGCATTCCAGGTGGAAGAAGCATTGAGCAAAAGTGTAGAGGCATGAGGGAACATGGCCTTTTAGGGGAATGAACGGCCAGTGGTTTGCAGGCCTGGAGGGCAGGGTTTTCATGCACAGGGATATAAGAAAACCAGAATTGTGAAGGGCATCAAATTCTGGACTGACGAGTTCATATTTTATTCTAAATTTGAATTCTATCCCAGAATCAGGGGTGATGTGATAAGCTCAGTGGCTTAGAAAGCTTGCTCTGGAGGCTGGCTTGGAGGGAAGCCAGGAGAGGCTGGAGTTTGGTCCAGGCCTGAAATGACAGGGCTGAGCTAAGGCAGGGCACAGAGGAGGGGCAGAGAACAGAACTGGAGATGGCCAGAGATGGGGGGTGCTTAGGGAGAGACCCAGATGGCCCCCCAAGCTCCTGAGGGCTGAGAGCACAGACCACCGTTCCCAGTCTGCATCTTCCCCCAACCCAGTTCCCTTCCCCATTCCCATGGCTCTGGCTTTGAACAGGAAGGAGAGACCAGCTGGTCCAACTCAAAGGGGCCTGGGGAGTTGGGGGAGGGTGACACCCTGGAAGTTTCTCTCAGGCTGGAAGACCATCTGTTTCCTGGCCCTGGTCAGCATGAGGGAGGCCCCGGCCCAGCCAGCATCCATCACCACCTGACAGGCTGCCTGCCCACCTCCCCGCCCACTCCTGCCAGCTCCCAAAGCCCCACGCCCGCTAACCACAGACAAAGGACTCACCCAGCCCAGGACCACAGTGGGCCAGAGCAGGGAAGGGGGAGGGGAAGACAGAAGGCCTCTGAGAGCCACAAACGTGGGGTCAGCGGGGAGTGTAGGAGGATCGCGTGGTAGTCTGGGGCTGAAAGGGCCGGGGTTCAACAATACTCTGCCTGCTTTGGCAAGAGCACCGAAATCTGCGGCTGCTCCTGCCAGCCACGCTGCATGCTCACTGCCAAAGGCCTGCAAGGTTTTTAGGGGCCTAGAAAAATGTTTGAGGCCTGGAAAAAGAAATTGGCTCTAAAACACAGGGAAAAAAACTGCAGAATCAAAATTAATAAATGTTTAATTAAATGTCTGCAAAACAGAACATGATACCAGGCAGTCAATGGCAATTTGGCTTTTATCTGGTTATACAGAATATACGTTTGATGTTTGCTATGGCTGCATTTTAACATGCTTGATAGATGTGGAGGTCTTAAAACAGCCCTGCCCAGGACTGTTTTCCCTGAGCCTCAGTTTCACTTTCTCTAACAAGGGGTTGGCACCACCTTCCTCCCTACATCACAGCTCCTCCTGCGAGGATCAGAGAGGCAAGATGGCAATTACTCTGAGTTTGTGGGAGCTGCGCAGCCCTGCCCGGGATGCTATGTGGCCTTGGGTACTCTCCCTGCTTCTCTGAGCCTCATTTTCCTCCTTGTGGAGAGCATTCGTAAATTGCAGAGGGATGTGTACACGGTGGGGGGTGGGGAGGAGCAGGGGGAGGAGCATATGCTGGATAGAGACCTCTGGCCCCTCCTTCACCAAGCAGCCTCTCTTAAAACCTCCTCCAGGAAGCCCACCCCATTCCACTCTGTTTGAAAGGAGACTGGAAGACATCGATCTTCACCGCAAATGGGGCTGATGCCACCCCCAGAGAAGGAAGTTCTGTCTCAGGGGAAGGAAGGCAGTCTTGGGGGGATGTATCTGCTCTTCCTCAAAACACCATCCCCAGTGTATTCATTCTCTCAACGCCACCACCCTGGTCCAGGCCACTGTCACTGTCACCTTCTCGGTGGGCTCTCCACATCCACATGGCAACCAGTAGGATATTCTGAAAACCTGTCAGAGATGTCATTCCCCTTCTCAAAACCTTCCAAGGGTCACCCACCACACTTAGAACAAAAATCCAAGCGTCTCCCCTTGGCTTGCAGGCCCTGAACCCTCTGGCCCTGCCTATTTCTCCCTTCTCTTCCTAAACTACTGTTTCATTTGTTCTCAGCGCTCCAGATACCCGCCCCACCCCAGCTTCCTCGAACCCAGCCAAACTCGTACCTGACTCAGGGCCTTTGCACTTGCTACTTGCTCTGCCCGGAACACCCCTTCCCCAGATCCTCCTGTGGCTGGCTCCTGATCTGCTCCCGAGTCCCTTTCTCAGAGTGGCCTCCCTGGTCGCCAGTCCCAAGTCATCCCCTCTGCTCTCTCAGATCACTCTAGTCTGTCACACTGCCCTCCCTTATTTTCTTAACATGCACCATAAAGTGACCTCATGTGTTAATTTACACATTTGTTTTTCTATTTAACCACTGTGCTCTATTAGGATGGGGACCTTTTTTGTCTTGGTCACCACTGTGTCCCCAGCATTAGCACATCCAGTAGGCACTCAATAAACGTATGTTGGATGAATAAATGTGTCTGTATGTGTCTCACTCCTGACCCTGGAGGCCCTGGAGCTGCTCGACCTGAGTTTGCATAGAGCCAGGACACCTCGCAGGCCACTCCTGTCCTCACCAACTTATTTCTGTCCTCTTCCTCCAGGAAGCTTTCCCTGACTTTCCTCAGCCTGGTTGGGCCCGGCCATGTTTGACAGCTCCCAGCCTTATGCTGCCGGAGGGCAGCGTGAGCCAGAGCCTAACGAACCTAACAGACAGCTTCTACCACTCGCCTCACTGCCTGTTTTTCGGGTGAGGAAATAGAGGTGCTCAGAGGCCTATCTGGGATCTAATTTGCCGACTCCCAGCCTTGTGCTCAGAGAAGAAGCATGTTTGGGAGGAAGCTGGAAGAACAGATAGTGTGTGTTGTTGAAGGTGGGGTTGGGAACAAACAGGACCAAGCCTAGAGAGGAGAGAAGCCAGCAGTTAGGGTGTGAGATCCCTGCACTCAAGGATCCAGAGAGCTGTGCCTTCTGGACCCCATCGCTTCCGTGAGCAGCCAGCAGGGTCAAGCAATGGACACAGCTTACTTTCTCCTCCCAGATGTGGCTGCCTTTGTGACCCAGAAATCTCCCAGCATCCCCTGGGACTGGGGGGCTCCTCTCTAATGGGGAAGGAAGAGAGGATCCATATATCTGAGAAGCTGGGAAGCTTCTGGGCCCAGTGTCTGGCTGTTCTTTGTTCCTGGGTTGCCCCGAGTCTCTGGGACGAGGCCGGGGTTTCTGGCCAGGGCCTCTGTCCCCATGCAGATGGTCCAACCTGTGTCCAAGCTGGACCTGTCCCTTCGTCTACCCTCAGAGCCTGAGCCACTGTCTCTTCTGTCTGTGGCTCAGTCCAGCGTATTGTGTCCGTCCCTTGAATGCAGGGTCAGCTTATTTATTTATCTGTTCCTTAGTTATTGTCAGTCAGTCAATCTATTTGTCAGTCAGCCTCACCCTGGGACCCTGGGTCAGTCCAGTGGTCTGTACCTTGGACTATGGGTCAAGTTGTCTCTTAGATACTATGTCCATTTGTTAGTCGTCTGGCCCAGGATCATGTGTAAGCCTGTCTGTCTGTCTGCTCTTAGAGGCCGGAGACATCAGTCTGTCTGTCGCTTGAATACCAGGATAGCTTGTCCGTCCTCGTGGATACCGGTCTGCTTTTCAGTCTGTCTTTCTGTCTGTCTCTTGGATACCGTGTCTGCCTGTCATCTGTCTATCTGTCAGTCTGTTGGCTGCTGGGTCCATCTGCCGGTCTATTGCTCAGCTCACGGCTCGGTGAGACTGCCAGTGTTCCGCTGTCCTCCCCTGCCTGCGCATCCTCTCCCCGACTCCGGGTCTCTCTCTGTCTGTCTGCGTCTCTCACATCCTCAGCGCCTCCATCTGTCGGTCCCCGTGTTTCTGAGTGTGTGTTCTCGCCCCTCTCCACTCCCCCTCATACTCTGGGCCAAAAGCACAGCAGCTTCCAGCGGTGCCCCTGCTCCTGCTCCATCCAGGAACCCCCCCGCCCCACCTCCCAAATTCCCCCCTGCCTTGGCTAGCTCTTGGCCTCCCCTATGGGATAGGCCTGTCGGGGAGAGGATGCGCAGGCAGGGGAGGACAGCGGAACACTGGCAGTCTCGCCAGTGTTCCTCTGGATATGAGCAGGGCGGGGCCGGGGAAGCAGGGCTGATGGGAAGGAGCAGGACACCCCACACCAGCCGGGCCCATCACTGCTCTGTAGGTCTGTAGGGGACGGTGGGCAGGTGTTAATGATACTGTTAATAGCTCGTATTTATTGAGCGCCAACTGCATGACTGGCTCCGCTAAGCCTTTCTATACATATTGTTCATTTTTCACAGCAAATCTTTGAGGTGGGTACTATTATTATCCTCATTTAATAGATGAAGAAACCGAGACCCAGAAAGGGACTGGGCTTGTAGAAAGCCACACAGCAGGTTAGTGTCACACCTAGGACTCAGACGTGGTTCTCCATGGGCCCCTGCCCCAGAAAAGGTGCTTCAGTCGCACGGAGTCCCATATCAGGCAGAGACGCCCAGGAGGACCCATGTCAGACAGAGGTGGACCTATAAATTTTGCTGGGCATCAGGAGGGGTTAGAGAACACTGTGGGAGGGTGACAACAGTACTTAGAGTCAGGAGACCCAGGCTCAAGTCCTTTCTGGGGAAACCCAACCCTTCTGTGGGCCTCGGTCCTCCTCTACAGAATGGGCCCAGGTACCCCGATTCTGGCCTCCACAAGGGGTTTCCATCAGGCCCGTCTCCCCACCCATCCAATTCTTATAACCGTAGGGCCCAGCGTCTGTGTCCTGAACCCAGGTACTTCTCTCTGCCCTGATGGCACCACTCTGGTCCCAGCCAGCCGACTCCAAGCCGCGCAGCCTCCCTCCACCCCGGCTGGTGCCCTTCCTCCCATCCTTGCTCTCTTTGAGCTTATTCTTCAAACAGTAGCCCAAGGGATCCTGTAACATCTCAGATCAGTGCATGCTACTGTTCTAAGAGTAGAACAGAATTCTTACCGTGCCCTTTGAGGCCCCGTGCAATCTAGCCTTTGCCCAACTCTAGCATCTTTCTCCTCCCCCCACTGACCCCCACTTCCCCACCTTCCGCCTCTCCAGCTGCACTGGCCTTGCTGCTTCCTGAACACCCAAGCTCATTCCAGCCTCTGCTTGGAAGGGGCTCCCCCAGCCTCTGACAAATTCCCATTCTTTCCACCTCAGCTCAGTGTCATCTCCTCAGAGAGACCCTCCTAGGTCCCCTCCCAAAGCACTCTGCTCACCCCTCTGGCCACTTCCTGATGTGTTAACTTTTTTTTCTAAACAACACATATAACAACCTGAAATGGTCTAAATGACTTGCTTACATATTTATTGTATGTCTCCCCAATGGTATGGGGACCACGGCTCTCCTGTCCTCTGCTATGTTGCTAGTGGCAGGCACATAGTTAATGTTCAACGTATATTTGTTTTCTGAGTGAGTGAGTGAATGAAGAGTGTGAATATACTTTACAAGCTCCCGAGGAAGGCAGCCAAACGCAGAGGGAAATAACCTGGGCTTGGGGGTCAGGGAGACCCAGGTTCAGGCCCTGGCTCCATCACTCACTGTTTGTGTAATCCTGGGAAAAGTCGCTTCCCTCTTTGAACCCCTCAGCTTAATGCCCACCTTCTGGAGTAGCTATGAAATCAGTAAGTAGTGGTACAATGTAAAATGCTCAGCCCAGTGCTGGATGTGCAACCAATGGGAGAACTTAAGCAGTTTTCTGACTTTGAGGCCCCAGCAGGAAGAGGAGGCCTTCTCGTTTCTAGTTTAGCGTCTGGTACAGCTGCGACCCGCTCGTAGGCTGGCTTTCCCTGGTGCTCACTGAATCTGTCCAGGGGAGAGAGCGGGTCAGAGAAGTCCTTCTGGGGCAAATTCACAGGGCAGGGGCTTCTTTGGGGTCTTTGTCTCCCTCTGAAAATAACTGTCACTCATCAAAGACCTTCTGTATGGACTTTGCTAAAATCCTCACTGCAGCCCTGTGAGCTCTTGTGAGCATGATCCCCATTTTCCAGATGAGGAAACTGAGTCTCAGAAAAGAGGAGGTTCATTTGACATTCACTCACCCAGCATTTCTGAGTACCTGCAGTGCGCCAGGAACTGTGCTAAAATGCTGGTGGACACAATGTTGAACGAGACAGGCCCCGCCCATCTATTACTGTCTGTGGGGAAAACTGGACGTTAATTAAATCATCATGTAAACATGGAACAACAAATATATTCTATGGGTTCCGAACCTGCTGCAAACAGGGTTCCATGTTCCAGCACTGAGCAAAGCAGTGCTACTGCAGGAGGGCCTGGCCCAGCTTGGGAAGGGGGCAGCAACCCGAGAAGGCTTTCTGAAGGAGGTGGCTAGTAAGCCATGATCTGAAGCAGGCACAGGAGTTAACCAGGTGAAGGCAGGAGGGAAAAAGTTTCTGGCAGAGGAACAACATGGGCAAAGGTTTTGAGTTGGGAGGAAGCAGTAAGTGGTCAAAACCACTGTAGCTTTGAGGAGGAGGTTAGAAAGCAAGAGATGAATGGGCCATGGTGAAGGATTTGGTCTTTATCTTAAGATTGCTGGGGAGCCACAGGAAGGTTTTAAACAAGAGAGTGACAGGATTAGACAGCACTTCTGGGTTTTAGAGGCAGTACTCGCTGTGGGGAACAGATTGGAGTGAGGGAGGCAGGGGTGGAAGGTGGGAGACCAGTTCCCAGGTGAGAGGTGAGGATGGCCCCAGAAGGCAATGGTCTCCAGAGACATTTAGCAAGCATCTGGAGAAGGGACTTGCCCAATAGCATCAGAGTGGCATCTTAAGCAGGGTGGCTAACTCCTCCACAGGGTATAAATGAAGCTGAGCCAGGCCCTGGGGACCCAGACGCTGCCTGTGGGTTCTCTGTGCTACCTCATCTGCAGGGTGGCCCAGGAAGCTCTTGCAGGGAATGGCTATCAGGCCCCCTGCCCGTCTGCTGGCCCCTTGATGCTGAGCACTCCTGCATGGATTCAAAATAGGACCTTCCTGGGTTGGCAGCCAAATGAGTCATAAATGCCAGCAAAGAATGTGATTTTACACGTTCGGCTCCCATTTCGTGTGGTGCTGGGAGTGGGGCTGTCTCCCTCCTCCTTAGCAGCCCTCTGGAGAGTTATAGCACCTCTTTTTGCTGGGCTGAAGCCAAATATTTCTTAGCCACTAAGTGTAGCCTCCGCTAAAGAGCTGAGCCCCTGGCCTATCCAACCCACCGCCAGCAGCACCCAGCCAGGGCCCTTCTTTTTGCCCAACAACTAAGCAGGCAGTTCCTCTCCAGCAAAGCCTTTGGGACTGGGTTCCCACCTTACATCTTTCATTGTATGGCTGCGGCTGGATCTTCTCTCCTCTCTGGCCTCACTTTCCCCACCTGTGAAATGGGTACAGAGCAGACTAGAACCCAGGATCCCATACTCTAGGGCAAGACTCCCAGTCCCTTCTTTCTTTTCCTGATATTCCTTGCAGAGTTGGGATATCATGAGCCAGCTGGGGGAGGGGAAGTTAGATTTCACCTAACTTTGATCACCTAAGGGAACTTGTAGTTCAAGGTAGGGAGAAAGTACCTCTTCTATCTGTCCCTGGTCTGGGTGTGAGATCCTAGGTGACAGGGGGGCTAAACTGGTATCATTATGAGGGACTCTGGAGAAGGACTGAGGGGTGCCCTCTCCAAAAAGGCAGCTGCCCCTCAGCTCCAGCTGCTTGCTGCCCTGGGAGAATGTGAGCCTAGTGGGGCTGGAATTTTAATTTTCAAGAATCGCCGGAAACTGCCCTGGCTGATGTGGCTCAGTGAATTGAGCACTGGCCTGCGAACCAAAGGGTCGCCAGTTTGATTCCCAGTCAGGGCACATGCCTGGGTTGCAGGCCAGGTCCCTGGTGTGGGGCACATGGGAGGCAACCACACATTGATGTTTCTCTCCCTCTCTTCCCCTCTGTCTAAAAATAAATAAATAAAATCTTTAAAAAAAAAGAAAAGCTGGAAATGAAGACATTTATGCAAAAATGTCATCCCAATTTGGAAATGTTGGCAACTAATTTTAAAAATACCATATGAATTAAGAAATTATTATTCCTTGTTTTAGGTGTGATCATATTAGTTATATTTTTTAAAAGTCTATCTCTTTATTTTTTTCAAGATTTTATTTATTTACTTATTTTTAGAGAGCGAGAAAGGGAGGGAGAAAGAGGGAGAGAAACATCAATGTGTGAGAGAAACAGGGATCGGTTGCCTCTCGCGCACCCCCAACTGAGGATCAGGCCTGCGAAACAGGCATGTGCCCTGACTGGGAATTGAACCGGTGACCTTCGGGATGTACTGAAACACATATGAATGCAACGATATGATGTCTGAGGCATGCTTTAAAGTAGCATGGAAAGAAAAGAAATGGAGGGGGGTCTGGACTTATGCTCCCAACACCTATATGTTCTGCACTAGCCACAGATGATTATTTATATTTATATTAGTCAAAGTTAATTAAAATTTAAAATGTAGTTCCTCTGTCACACTAGGCACATTTCAGTCACTCAGTAGTCATGTCGGCCAATGTAGTGTAATGGGCAGTGAAAATATAGCCCATTTCCATCGCTGCAGAAGGTTGTAGTGGCTGGTGCTGGCCCAGATAAAGCAAAGCTGGCCGGGGTGGTGGTGCATGGGGGATCATTATCCTGTTCCCTCTACTTTTATACATTTATTTTTTCCATAATAACAAGTTTCATTAAATAGCAGGGGGGGAATACTGTGTAGGCCAAACACATCCTCGGGCTGGATTTGTCCATGGCTACTGAACTGCAACCTGTGGCCTGACTGTCAAGCATCATAAAGCCCCCAAGTTAGATCCACAGACTCTTAAACCTGTAAGGGGCTTTAGAGATCATCCATCCGGTTTATCCTCCGGTCCCACCTGGGAGAGCCGCTACAGCTTTCCTGCCAAAATCAGCCACTTCTGTCTGCGTGCATCTGTGGTGTGGAGTTCCCGCCCTCGGGAGCAGCCTGCTCTGCTTCTGGGCAGCCTGACTGTCAGAGTGCTCTTGCCTATTGTCAGACTATTTAAACAGACTCTACCTTCCTTTGACCTTGGGTCGTCATCTGTCCCTACACCACCTCCGGGGCCATAGAACAAATCTCCTTCCTCGAAAGGAGGGAGGTCAGGGGGAGAGCTAATGAGCATTAGGACGCCCCATTCCCCTCTCCCACTCCCTACCTTGTTACTAAGCAAGTAGGACGGGCTGCAACTTGGGCTAATAATAACAGTAATATTAATTAACATTCTCTGAGCATGTAGTATGTGACAAGCCCTGTGCATTCATATTATCTCCCAATATCTTTATAAGAATCTTAGGAGGTAGATACTATTATTATCCCCACTTCATAGATGAGACTAGAGCTCTGGGTGGTGAAGTGACTTGCCCAAGGTCACAAAGCTGGGCCATCACGGAGCCATGAGCTGCACCAGTGCCCCAGGCCTCGGCTACTCTGCTATCTTGTCTGAGCCCTGGGAAAACTCTTCTAGGATTCTCAAACCTCCAGCAGGACCTTACAGATGCGGTAACTGGACCCCAGGCAATGAAGTATGTTCAGTTCATACAAACATTCATTCATATTCTATTCAGTTGACACAAACATTCATTGAGCACCTACTGCATATGAAGAATTTTATTTCTCCCATCTCTAAAGTAAGCCACACACCTTCACCCTCCTAAAAACTCAGCCCACGCTTGTTTCCTTACATCTTATACAAGTACAAATACATTGCTCTTAGCTTTCAATTGTCCATGACAGTTTGAAAGCCTGTGGATGCAGGCCCACAGGGCCATGTCCGCAAAGGCGAAGGGCTCCCCCACTGCCTCAGCACCCGCTACGTCAGCCACAGATGCAAAGCCTGCCTCAATGGGCTTCAAGTACTAACAACCTGCCAGAGCAGGCTGGGTACAAGGCCACCAACAGCAACAGAGGGCCTGCTCTAGGCCAGTCACCATAGGGGACAGAGAGAAGAAAAGACAAGACTGCAACTCCGCAGGGGTTTGGGATCTGGTAGGAGAACCAGGTGGGTGGGTGGATGATCACAGCGGAATGTGATCAGGACTGTGAGCCTGAAGAGGAACAGTAAGTGCGCCTGGGGGAAGGTCTGAGGGGAAGGAGCCAGAGAGTTAACAGTGTGTATTTGATATTGAAATCAACACTTAAAACTATTTTTCTGATTGTTTTTCCTCTTCTCAAAGCAATACATGGCTAATACACTCAACTAGGGGAAGGTGGCATCACGTGGTGGTCACACACATGGGCTTGTAAGCTGGGCTGTATCACTCCAGACCCTGGCTTTGCAACTTACTAACTAGGAGGCTGTTAGCCACTCCGTGCCTCAGTTTCCACTAACTCAATTAGCGTGGGTCAGCATTACTGGTTTATATTACAGATGTGGAGAGCATGTTCTGTATATTAATTTAATACACCTCCGCAATGGCCATTTGTATAGGGATGTTATTATCCCATTTCACAGAGGAGGAAACTGAGGCCTGGAGAGGTTCAGTGACTTGTTCAAGGTCACACAGCATATACGTGGCAGAGCCAGAGCTTGGGCCTCCACAACCCTTATTCTCCCTCACCGCACTCCCTCCCTGATGCGATTGTCGTGAAGAAGAACGATCTAAGTTTCCATAAATGGGAGCTATAATTTTCAGCAATATTTGACTTTTTAATAACAGATGCATGTATGCATATATTTCCTGGTTAATTAAAAGCCAGGGTAAAATCTTCAAGCTGTACAAGATCTAATTAGTAAGTGGAAATCTCCCCTAATCTCACCTCTTCACCCCCAGAGATAATGAGTGGAGGGGAGTCTTCTTCAGATCTTTTCTGTGCTGCCTGAGGTTTCAACAAAAGTGTACTGCTCTTTTATAAACAAAACAGGAAAGCAATTTTTATTTTTGAAAAAAAAACCCACAAAACACAACTTTTGCCTGATTGAGGAGTGGGAGGTCGGAGAGGCAGAGGGTGGCACATGTTGGGTTTATTCGGCCTTTCAGAAGAGGTGGTGTTTCAGCTTGGCCTTGAAGGATGTGCAGACTTCTACTGAGAGGAGAATGGGAAAGGGGCTTGCTGGAGGAAGGACTGCAGGCAGTACTCAGGGCTGGGAGGGAAGGGAGTGTGCTGTTTATTGTTTTTCTTTGCAGGGGATGGCTAGAGCAGCAAGGAGAGGAAAGAGCGGGAGGCAAGGGCCTGGGGCCACGCTAAAGCATTTGGACTAGCTTGAGGGGCAGAGGCGGGCCGTGCCAGCCTTCTGGCTTCACAATGGCAGAGTCAGACCTGAGCTTTAGAGCCCTCATTCTGATTACCGGTAGAGGTGGGATGGAATGGGTTCAGGGGGGAATTGGAGGCTGATAGGATTTCCCAGGGGAGGAATTACGAGGCCCTAACACAGGCAGGGCGATGAATGGAGAGGCCAGAGTAGTTCCCAACCCATCCTCCTTCCTCTCCCCAGGGACTCTCGCCCTAGCTTTGGGTTCAAAGCCATTTCCTGGCAGCCCTCCCTCCTCCCCGCAAGGCTTCTCCTGTGTGGTCTTTATAGATCAAACAGGGGACGCTAGGCCCAACTGCCGCCACGGTGTCTGTTAGGAGCAGCGCTAATGGCCTGTTGCTGCGGGTGGGCGGGGAGAGGAGGACGGTGGGGGTGGGGTCATGGAGAGGGGTCCCGCAGGAGGTGCTGTGGTGAGGCTGAACTGGCACAGCCCTGCAAAGTGAGAGCAGGGAGGAACCTTGTGAGGAGTCATGGAGTTCAGGAGGTTGTAAACATGTTTCAGCTGAGGGACTGAACAAAATCTTAGAACAAAACCAACATATTAAAAAAGAGAAACTCAGAGATACTCAGGTCGAAATGATTGTGAAAGGGCTGTGAAATACAATTTGCAAACCACAATGGAATACAACCCCTGGCTCATTTTATAAATAATAATACAAATAGTAATGGCTGATGAGATTTGAGCACGTTCTGTATTCCAGGCACTGTGCTAAACACTATATATACATTGTTTAATGTACGACTCCCTCGAGCCACATGCCATAGGTGCTGCTATTAGAATGTCTGTTTCACAGATGAGAAAATCAAGGCACACACGTTATTCCATTCACCCAAAATCACAGAAAGTGGCGACACAGAATATGGTTAATTCCAGAAATGGAGTTCTTCCCCATTAACTATCCTGCTCCAATAGGGAAATTGACCAGAGAAGGAAAGGTATCACGGCCACTCTGCCTGAAACAGACCCCCTGCCCTGGCTGCTGCTGGCGTGGTCCAGCCCCCATCTTTTCTCACCTGGATCATCGGAAAGCCTCCTCATGGGCCTCCAGGTTTACCCTGGCCTCCCTCCAGCCTATTTTCCGTCCAGCAGCCAGAGTGCACATTGGAAAACATAAGTCAAGCCCCTATTCCTCCCCTGCTCATATCCTCTTGGGCTCCCCATTTCACGCATCGGGCCCTGTGTGATCTAACCCCAGCCAACCTGTCCACCACCATCTCCTACACTCTCCGCTTCTGCCGCACAGGTCTTCTTGCTCTTCTCCTCCCCTTTGCCTGGAACACCCTTCCTGAGACCTCCACACAGCTAGCCCTCACCTCATCCAGACCTCTGCCCACGCACCACCTCCTCCCAGAGGCCTGCCCTGACCACCTCATCTCCAAGAGCCACTCCCTCTTCCCTGAGCTTCTGTAGCCTCCTGCCCTGTTTCAGTTTTTTCCATAGCACTTACTGCTGTCTGATCCATTATATTTTATATTATGCATACTGAAAGTGCCCAAAGTTTTGCCACCCCCAAATAAGCATTTTGTAATATTGATTTTAAGCTGGCTATTTAGAAACAAAATACTCAAAGAAACTTGGACCCTCCTCCTTACCCGCCTAAAGGTGAATTCAGAAAGAAAAATTTGCTTCAAGAAGAGAATTTACCTGAGCACATGTGAATTAAGTGTTGCAGACAGGGAGAATCAAACAAAAATCTGTTTGCTAGATTCCCCTGTGTCCTGTTGTTTCTGGGTGGCCCAGCAAGAATTTGTTTACTACATGCTGCCTCCCTGTGAGTTACCTGCTTTCCCTTTGGAACCCCAGGCCTCTGCCTCCCTTCGCCTTTGTCCACACAGTGCCTTAGAAACCTCAGCTGCCCCGTGGTTTTCCCATCTCCTATCTCATGGCATCCCCACATGTACATCTGTAATAAACTTTGGACAATTTCTCCCATTAATCGATCAAATTTGATTACTCGCCCATCTAGAGGAATTTAGGAGGTGGGAGGAAAGTTGTTTTTTTTTTGCACCTGCCTACAACACAATACATATTATATTCTGCTTGTTTGTTGTTCCCCCCACTAAACTGTTGAGCTACTCTGTTCCCAGCATTCAACATAGTGCTTGGTATACAGCAGGTGCTCCATAAGTATTTGCTGAATGAATGATTGCAGATTAAATGAACAGCTGTCGTGTCCTTATGGCTTCAGGGCCCTTGAAGGCCCTCTTGCTCTCCTGCCCCCTCCCTGGCCACCTGCTCAATGAACAAACCTCCTTCTGCAGAGAACAAAGCCCAGGCTGATGGCACTAATCACTGCCAACCGTTCTGAATACTTAACAATGGGGCCAGCCCTTTGCTAAACCCTTGGCACACGTTATCTCGTTAAACCTCCAAACAGCCCAAGGGGTGTACCATTATGATCTCTGGTTTACAAGGGATGAAGCACAGGGACAGAGATTATATGGCTTGTCAAGGTCACATATAGGAAATGAGAGGATCAGGATTTGAACCGAGGATATTTGAATTAGAGTTCACGTTCTTAACCATTATTCCGAGAATATGGCTTCCCACAGGGGAGACACAGAGCCTGACTTTCACACCAAGCAGGTCACTAATTCATTTCAGAACTTCTCTTGAGTGCAAGGTTCCTGAAGAGGCAGAGGGAGCAGTGCTCAGACAGAGAGAGGGTATTAGAAGGAGGTTCTTCAAAGCCCAGTTTGCTTCCCTCCTTCCCTGTTCTGGGGTCCCCAGATCCCCCTGACAGCCTGGGAGGAATCCCATGCCAGATCATCTTCCAGTAATTGGCTTAGCAAACCATACTTATCTGGGCAAAGCTGGAGGCCAGTGAATTCACGATTAGGAAAAGCAGGATTCATGGCTTACTGCTCTGCTGCCCACAGGGTCAGAGGAGAGAGGGTTAGGACTTTAATTGGCTTAACAGCCCAGAGTGGCTTAACAGCTCAGAGGGCTGGGGCGAGGAGATGAAAACACAGGTTGGTGTCCCGCCCACAGCCAGCTTCATGTCACACCAAAGGATCTGTGTGCTCTTCTCTTGGGCGTTCAATCTGCCTCGGCACACGGCCATTGTTCTAGGAACCCCCAAAGCAGGTGGCGTGGTGGTGCCAGGGATGAAGCTTGGAAGTTGGGCAAAATGGGTCGGCACCTCACCTCTCCCCCACTTTGTTGGTGGGTGATCTTGGACAAGTTACTTGACTTCTCTGAGCCTCATGTTTTTGTCTGATAAATGGGTATATCAATCGCCAACAAAGGGACAGTTTCAGGGTTTGAGCACCTCGCATGGGGCTAGCTGGGACACAGTGGGTGCAAGGTGTCCACAAACTCCTTCCCCTCACCCCCTCCTCAGAGCCCCACTCTGTGTTAAAAATAATAGTACCAACACCCGTTTTGCAGGGTTGTTTGGGAATAGAATAAGAAAAGACCTTATCAATTGTGAAGAGCTAGACCAGAGGTCAGAAAGAGGAGAGTCCCACAAATGTGTTTCCTTTCATTGACACTATTTTTAAAAACCTTAATTAGTAGTTGAAAATGGGAAGAATTCACCAAAAAAAAACCCCAATCCATTTCTCTTGAGAAATCAAGACTTGACACTATCAGGTCCACAATTTCTCATGGCACCGCCAGTTGCAGCCAGGACACTGCTTCCCCCACAGTGTCCTCAAGACCGACCCCCACGTGCTGTCATGGGTCTGTGTTCCCCGGCTTCTCAAAGTATTTAAGCTTTCGATCCAACATTGCACAAGCATGAGGAGTTGAAAGATATCTTTATGACTGAAATTATTCTATGCAGAACTGGGGGCCTGAGATCAGGAGGTGAGTGACTGGCCAGTCTCCTGGCTTTGACCCTGGAGATCTCAGACACGTCTCCTTCCTCATCACCCAGGGTTTCATCACTCAGAACATCTGCACCAAGTCCTGCCACACAGGGAGTCTGTTCACTGTGGGAGCGTTTCATGTGGTAAGCAAGCCTGTTGTACCAACATTGCTGAATTTCTAGGAATGCCAGCCCTGCTGGCTTCTCTAGAATTTGTCTGGGTTTTCCTCCATTTACCCAGACCCTCAGCCATTTTAAAAGCCAAAGCTTTTGGGACAGGTGCCCAGAAGTTTTAGCTCTGATAACGAGACCCATAGTCAGAATTACAGAATAAGGAAGGTTCTTAAGGGGATCGAATCTAATATTTTCATTTGACATACAGGGAAACTGAGGCTCAGATATAGGAAAAGCAACATCCAAGGCCACCTAGCAAGCTAGTTACAAACCTGGAAGGAGACATGAAGCTCTTGATCTACTGCCCCCAATCCAGCACTTTCCCCACAATACACACTGTCTCCCCATCCTTGCCCACATGGTCCAACTCCCTCCCCCTCCTTTCACATTCTTATCTCAGTGCAGCAGAAGCCCTGACTTTCTATCATCCTGGAATCTTGGGATCTCAGACTCATAATTCTTTGAGCTTAGGAGACATTTTAGTGGCAGAACTGCAGGGTGGATGAATTGAACTTGAGCTTTGAAGGCAGAGTCTTGAGTCCCAGCACTCCTACTCCCTAGCTGTGTGACCTTGGGCAAGGATATGCCCTTTCTGAATGAAATAATTGTCATAGAACTGTAAATGAGGGCTCTTGTGCCCCTAAAGTTTAGGTGAAATGATGCATATGTGAATGGAGCTGGACAAATTGGAGCATGTATCCCCTGTCTAAATTGTTACAAGCCAGATACTACTAGATTCCTTTTTTAAATTTATTTTTATTTTTATTTTTCAAGAGAAGCTAGGAGTTCTCAATTTTTGAAATATTATGCAAGCCAAACAAAACAATTCCAAGGGCCAATAGTTTGCCATCCCAATCACCTTACTTTACAAATAGGGGAGAGTGGGAATAGCTAGCCCTTTTACCTAAGAAACCATGGAGCTGAGTGGACCCTTAGCTACTTCCAGCCACTGCTGTGAGGTTCCACCCCTCAGTCTGTGGTCATTTTTTGCCCTGTTTGAGGGAAATTCAGTTTATATTTTTTTAAAAAAGAAGTATCAGTTTCTTGCAAGTAGATTCTGAAAAGGGGGAAGAGAGGGGCTTGAGGTAGTGAGTCGAAGGGCAGTTGGCCCATTCTAGGTTGAAGGGAAAGGGGATGAAGATTTGGCTACCAAGAATAGGAAGTTACCATTTCAGAATCTAAAAATATCTTTCACCATCTGTCCACTCAGGCACAGAATGGTAAATGTAGATTAGTTCCTGGATGTAGACATGAATATTTTTATGTGTCAAGCTAATAATAATAACACTATTTTGTGTGGATACAACTTCACTCCCCTTTCCCCCCAGGACAGCTAAATGGAATATACACATTAATGTAGGCAAGGCAGAGATGGGGAAACCAAGGCAGCGAGAGCTTTGGCAACACAACAAGGGTGACACAGCAAGTGAGCAGCTGGGACAAACCCTGGGTGTCTTGTTTCCAACCCTCAGCCCAGATCTAAATCTTCTGAGTTAAGCAGAATGAATTAACAAGTAGCAGAATAAATGTAAGAACAGCAATAATCACCCCTTACATCTCTACTGTGACTTTGACTTTTCCCATGCTGTCCCCACATCTATGATAATCATAGTTATTTATTACATTCCTTAAACATATTGCAGTTTGCATGGCCTTCACACAGATTTTCTCTCACCTGACCACCCACCAGGCAAGAAAAATATGATGGTAGACACTGAGATGAGGAGGAGGGAGTCTCCCACACTTCACAGGTGAGGACACTTAGTCTTGGAGGGAAGAGGGGTTTTGCTTAAGATCATAGAGTAGGCAAGTTCATTCTGTCAGTGCACAGTGGAGCCTAAGCTACTAGAGCAGTCCTGATTCAAGGGGAGCCCTAGGTTCAGAATTCCCCCTGTCTCCAATTTCCTCAGCTCAGCGCAGCAGGCACCCTCAGACTTGGCAGAGGAAGCAGGCTGCTTGTACAAAGCCTCAGTTTTGTGTAACTGTCCTGGGATTAAAGGGCAGCCAGTGGCCATCTAATCTCAGATTCAAGATCCCCAATTCCCTTGGCCTTGCTGAGGTGGGGGCAGGAGGTGGACACTGGGGGAGTCCTAAGAAATAGGAGCCAGAGAGTTTCTCAGCTGGGTCCAACACACCCTTTCCCAAAAGTCTAAAAAGTTTGGGCGGGATATTTGTTTAGCTGCCTCAAATTCCATGTTTCTCCTTGGAGGTTAGGCATGGATTGCAATTCTGAACTGGGGTCTCTGAGAGCTGGGAAGGACTTCTGAGCTCTTTCTAAACCCAGGCTCAGCATTCAGGCAGAAGGGAGTGTAGGTCAGGGCTGGAGGGAGCCCTGGGGCTCTGTTCCAAGCTGCACACGCATCCTCATCAGCCCAGGGCCCTCCTCATTCACACACTCCTGAGGATCTCTGTCTCTCTCCTTGCTCCATCCCCTCCTCCCCCAAAGGTCAGATTAAAGAGGATGGCACCAGGGTTGGTCTGAGTTTGAGGGCAGGGGTCAGGGAGGAGGCTGGCAGAGAAGATATCAGAGCTGCATTGGGGTGGGGCGGGGCGGGGGTCAGGACACTAAGGTTGCCTAGAGAGGTCAGAAGAGGGCTGGGGTGGGAGGCAGCCCTTCTCCAACCCCACTCCTTGGAATTGCTCCCTCCGCCTGCGCTTCTCCTACCTCCAGACCTGGCCGAGCTGCAGGAGGTGGACGAGAGTCTGCAGCAGCCAGACGCAGAGGCGGCAGCAGCGGCGGTGGTAGGCGCTGGCCGAGGAGGGCGCGGGCAGGGGACCCAGCTCGGGGCTGCCTTCTTTGGCCCGGAAGGCGGCGGCGCTGTCCTTGGTGCTGACAGAGGGCCCGCCGATGCCGCTGTCCTTGGTGCTGACGGCGGGTCCCGGGGCACCCGCGGGCTCCGTGTAGTCGTAGACGAACCAGCGGAAGCTGAGCAACTGCACTACAAGCGAGGGCAGGAGCACGAACAGCAACGTGAGGCCGAAGTAGGTCCGCTGACCCTGCAGGTAGTAGGAGGCCGCCAGCCACAGGTCCGTGGCGCCGTCGGAGAAGAACACGAGCAGTGCGCACAGCACCCAGCAGCAGTCCCGCATCTCGTAGCGCGGCCCGGAGCCTCCCGCCCCGGTCACTCCGGGGCCCCCGGCCGCGGTCGCAGCCTCCCCACGCCCGCACGCACTGCCCCGGGCTCCCCCGGCCGCCCCCTCCGGCCCCGGGCTGGCCACGACCGCCGCTCCATCAGACTTCGCGGCCATGTTGGCGGAGCAGGAGGCGGGGAGCGACTTCCGGGAGGCGGAGGGGGTGGGGTGAGGAGTGGGGAGGACCCTGTGCGGGTGGCTCCCGCCTCCTCCTCTTCCTCCTTCTCCTCTTCTTCCTCCTCCCCTCTACTTCAATTATTCATTACCCCGGGCGCCGCCCTCGCCCCTCCCCCACCCCGTCTGGGCTGTGGCCCGATCGCGGAGCGCCCCCTGGGAAGGGAGATGTAGAGGGGAGAGGAGAGCATCCCAGGTCACCCTCTCTTTCCTTCCTCAGAGGTGTGGGGCCCCAGCCACATGCTCTCTGCTTCTCATCCCCCCCCACCCCACTCCACTTCCTTCCTTTCTCTTTTCTTCGCCGCGCCCCTCTCCATCTACTCCTCTTGCTTTTATCTCCTCTGTTTACCTCCAATGACCTGGGTCTGAGGAGGGTGAGGGACTAGGAGCTTGAAAGGCGCTGCTTAGCGGGCACCCCAGTAACTAGCAATCACTCCGTGCTAACAGGCCACTACTTAGTTCCCAGAGTATTCGCACATTGTTTCATCCCCTTCTTTGATCTTGAGAGGTCCCTTTTCTCACTGTCTTTTTCTTACTGTTTTGAAGCTGAGAACACTGCAGCTCTGAGAGTTTGCTGTCTCTTCCCCACTCTCCCTGCTCAGGTCCCGCCTTCATCTGGCCACAGCCCTGGTAGCTAGGGGAGGGGAAGGGGACAACATGGGGTTGTCTTTGCTGCTGATGGGAGAAAACACTCGGTGGAGGAAAGAGCCAGTGCGAAGGCCTGGAGGCCTGAGGCTGGAAGGCATATTTTCAAGGAAGTCTGGATCACAGATCCAGGGAAGTGGAAAACTGAGAAAGATGGAGCTGGAGAGTTCTGAGGCATGAGATCCTAAAGAGCCAGAAGATATGCTTTATCCAGGAAGCATATGAGGAACCGCTGCAGAATTTGAGCAGAGGGTAATGTGATCAAGTCAGGATTCTGAAAGAAGACCCTGCACCCGGAGGAGAGAAGTGCTCACAGCGAAGTAGCCTGGGGATGGAGAGGTTAGATGAAGACTGTAACAGTAATCCAGGAGGGGGTAGTGTCTCTCATACATCCTGGATAACCCCAGCTCCCCACCCCCTTCGCCCAGAGTGGATATATCAGGGCATTCATTATATAAACACTCATATAGCAGTCTCTTTTCTGCTCAGGACTATCCTAAGCACTGTACAATTACTAACTCATTTTATCCTCACTGTTTGTGAGATAATTTGCCTTTTTCCTCCCACTTTACAGATGAAGAAACTGAATCACAGAGAAGCTAATTCATTTGTTTGGAATCACACAGTAAGGGCTGGAGCTAGATTCAAACCCATAATCTGACTCTAGAATAGGTTTTGCTACCTCTCAAGGGGAGGAGGAGAGCTAGGTAAGATGGGGAGGAAAGAAGAGGGGAGGAGGGGCGATCTGAGGACCACCCTGCCTCAGAGTGGCAGAAAAGGGAAGGTGAGGGGAGGCAGCTGCCCTGGGTCAGGAAGGAGTAGCTCTCTGCAGTTGTGCAGCCCAGCATCCTGCTCGTGTCCAGGGGCTGTTTTGGTTCCAGCAATGCTCTGGAGATTGGCGTGCCAGCCATTGCCCAAGGCTGAAAATGGAGGAGGAAAAATTAGGGATTAAGGGAGTTTTCCAGGCTTCAGAGTTGACCATCCCTATCCAAAGGCATGTGTAGACTAGTGGGAGTTTTTGTGCCTTGGGCTACAGGGGAGTCTGATTCCTAAAGTGATTTAGGCAGGAGCAATCTCCCTTTCTTTTTCTTTCTCTCCTACAACCCTAGGCAGGGAGACTCGTGGAACGCAGAGAGCCCTGGGCAGAGGGCAGGTCTGACCCCAGACTCCCTCCTGGCCCTGGGCCAGTTCTGTGTGTGTCTGGTTCTCTGCCCTCTCACAAGTCTTGGATGGGGCTTGACTGAATTAGGTTCCCACCTCTGCCCCACCCCCCACCCCAAAGAGGGAGCCCCTCTACCTCCCATGTCTCTCTACAACAAGATTGTCCTGTTCAAATAAGCAGCCCAGGACATACTTTTATGCCAGCTATGCCCTGCTCTGTATCCCTCAGAAAAGTTTCCCTGACACCCCAACCCCATTATGAGTTTTTCATCTTTTTCTCCTTTTTTAAAAAAAGATTTTATTTCTTTATTTTTAGAGAGGGGAAGGGAGGGAGAAAGAGAGGGAGAGAAACATCAATATGCGTTTGTCTCTCATGTGCCGGCCACTGGGGACCTGGCCAGCAACCCAGGCATGTGCCCTGATTGGGAATCGATCAGCTGACCCTTTGGTTTGCAGGTTGGCACTCATTCCACCGAGTCACACCAGCCAGAGCTCTTTTCCTTCTTAACATCAGCACACTGGGAGTTTATTTTTTTTTTATGTTTGCTTGTTTGGAATTGCCTGGGAGCTCCATGAGACCTGGGAGGTCCATGAGAGTTGAGACCATTCATTTGGCTTTTTTTTTTCCTGAAGGGTTTTTTTATTTTTCCAAAGATTTTATGTATTTATTTTTAAAGGGAAAGAGGGAGACAAAGGGAGAGAAATGTCTATGTGAGAGAGAAACATCATTCAGTTGCCTCTTGTATGTGCCCTGACCGGGGACCAAACCCACAATCCAGGCATGTGCCCTGAACAGGAATTGAACCAGTGACCTTTTGCTTTGTGGGACAACACCCAACCAACTGAGCCACACCAGTCAGAGTCTCTGAAAAGGTTTTATTATTCACAGAGGGGAGGAGGCTCAGTCCTTCTTGACCAGCAGAACATAACTCAGCTCGTCTTTCTTCTTCTTGGTGCAGATGTGTGTCCTCACCCTTCTCTTGATGAACTTGAGGCCCTGCTTGTCCTTGGAGATCTTGAGCAGTGCCCTGGCATGCCACTCATACAGGGTGAAGCTGCACACCTCTCAGATCATGTTCTGCACAAACTGGGTATGCTTGGTGAGGTGCCCTGGGCAGGGACAGCTTTGCCTCGGCTGGCTCATGCCCTTGTTTACCTTGTAGCCCTTGCTGTGGGCCACAGCCAGGGGTAGTGTGGAGCCATATCTGCTGCTCTCCAATGGCTGCTACACTGAAGGGATTCATTTATTTCCTTTTTTAAAAAAAGATTTCATTTAGCCCTGGCTGGCATAGCTCAGTGGATTGAGCGTGGGCTGCGAACCAAAGTGTTGTAGGTTCGATTCCCAGTAAGGGCACATGCCTGGGTTGCAGGCCATGGCCCCCAGCAACCACACATTGATGTTTCTCTCTCTCTCTTTCTCCCCCTCTTACCTCTTTAAAAATAAATAAATAAAATATTTTTAAAAAAGATTTCATTTACTTATTTTTAGAGAGGGGGAGGAAAGGAGAAAGAGAGGGAGAGAAACATGAATGTGTGAGAGATACCTCGACTGGTTGCTTCTTGCATGCCCCCAACCAGGGACCAGGCCCACACCCCAGGTGTGTGTCCTGACTGGGAATTGAACCTGCGAACTTTCAGTTCGCAGGCCGGCACTCAATCCACTGAGCCACACTGGCCAGGATGGATTAATTTATTTTCTTCACCAAGAAATCGCTGAGCACCCAATGCAATGCGTGGCATTCAACAGGTATTCTATAAAAATCATTGATTGAATAAATGAATGATGAATAAATGAATGAATGATCAACCTTATAAAATAGGTTCCTTTATTCTCCCCATTTTATAAGCAAGGTAACTGCTTCAGACAAGGGCAGTAACTTATGGAATTAACAGTCCTTTCTGTGGGTCAGGAGGGGCATTAAGAACTTTACTGATAGGACCACATGTTTTCCTCACATTTTTTGGGTGAGGCAGCTGGGACTCAGGGAGGTGTCACTTGCCCAAGGCCATTTGTTAGGACATAGCACAGCTGGCATTCAAGAACTCTAGTTCAGACAACCGGGGGAGGGGACCCAGAGGAAGGATTCGATCTGGTATCTAAGGTGTTGGGGTGACCCCCCTGTCAATGGTACTGTAGAGGGGACTCTGCCCTGAGCAGTCTGTACTGGTGTGTTCTGAGTGGCCTGAGAGCAGAGATCTGGGATTCAGATTAGGAATCTGAATAATCCAATAAGGAAGCACAGGAAGGATGTTTCAGTGTGTGGGGGGAGTGGGGATGGGGGGCAGAACTTCTTGGGCAAAGGCCCTGCAATGGGGCTGAGCCAGGCTCATTCAAAGGCTAAGCAGAGGCTGGGTCTGGCAGGTGTAGAGGGAGAAAGTGTACCACCGCTGACCTGAACTGACCTGTTAGGATCTCATCCAGTTCCCCAAGCTGCTCTCTTCTTTTATAGGTGAGGACGCTGAAGCCCAGAGAGAGGCCCCATATCTAGCAAGTGGCAGAAGCAAATCTGGGAGCCTTTCCTTGGTCGCCAGGGGCATGGTCTCTGGGGCTTCGTTGGGAATCCCTCTAGGGAACAGCCCTTGTCGCATTTTCTCAATTAACTGAGAGCTCGGTCCATGCCTACTTACCCTCAGTTTGGACCAGTTTCTAACGATATTCCTTTTGTTCCTGTGCAAAGTATGCACGAGGTAATTGACACAGCATTGTCGCTAACAGCAAATATTGGGAATGACCCAAATACCCATCAGTGGGGTACTGGCTAAATAAATCACGGACTTCCTGACAATGGAACAGCATGTGGCAGTAAAGGAGGCTCTCTATCTCCTAATACAGAGAGGCCTCCATGGAGAAAAGCAAGGGAGAGAATAGGAGACAAAGCTGAGTGAAAAGGAGGCATAATCACTACTTGTATTTGTATGTACACGCACACAGAAACTTTGGAAGTATACATAGAAAAATGAGATTACTGAAGGGTGCACTGGGCAGGAGGGAAACAAAGCTGGGAGGGAGATTTCATTATATGCCTATTTATAATTTGTTTTGGAACCATGCGAATGTATTTACCTATTAGCGAAATAATATAATAATGGGGACAGCTGCTAGTCAGCTACTGCTGAATGTCGTCATATGGGAATAGGCAGTCGGTGTGTCAGATTTTCTAATTGTTCAAGAGGAGCCAGAAATCTGGATTGTATTGTAAAATCTCTTCATTTTTAACCGTTGGCTCCGCTTTTTTTCTCAAACACTTTTCAGGCCAAGTAAATAGGTCAGTGGGTCAGACTGGGCCTGAAGGCCACTGGTTTTTAGCCTCAGCACTAATGGCTTCCTGCTCCCAGGGCGGGAGTTCTCAGCACCCCAGGTCTCCACCCCTTCTTCGTGGGCAGCTGCAGACAGAAAGGCGACGTGTCCTGCCCATCTCCTGGCACCTCCCAACCCTCATCCCTTGAGGCTGTGACATTTGGGGCTTTTAACTCAAGATCTGGAAGGCAGAGAGGGGTTATGAACTCTCAGATAATTTCCTCTCCTGGGGCCCTGCAGGCATCACGGCCCAGCTGCCTCCTGCTGCCCACCCATCTGTCCCTGGGAGGTGGGGACAGGAGTGGGGCTGGCAGTGATGGGGGTGAAAAGGAGAAGGAGCTCCGAGCCTCAGATCATTGGGCTCTGCTGAGATTTGGAATCCGAGAGGAGAAACCGAGAGATTTCGAGAAAAGAAAAGCAGGGGCTTGGCCGCACCGACTGGGTGTGTGCTGAGATGACCCACCAAATTATCGCACAAAGTGCCGGAGCCCGGAAGGCCCTATGGGCCCATCGCATCCCATCCCTTTGCTGCACAGACAGGGCGACCCACTGCTGCTCCCCATCCCAGCGCCCCAGGCCATGGCCTTGCCACCTTTCTCCTGGACAACTGGACTGCATCAGCCTCATCCCTGTGCTCCCTGCAGCCCTTCGTTCCCTTCCTAAAGTCCCATCTCCACCATTAGCCGGAAGGGCCTCAGGAAAAGAAGAAATTTGGTTAGGTCCCATGTTTGCTCAGAACCCTCTGGCTACCTCCTACCTCATTTGGAGCCAAAGTCTTCTGTCCTGCCTGCAGTCTCTCTCCCTCTCTTCTCTCTGACCCCACCTCCATCCGCCTCCCCCTTGCTCATTCCGTTCCAGCCACACTGGCTCCCTGCCATTCCTTTAACACTTCAGTGTCCTCCCTCCCCCCTGGCTTTTGTTCCTGCAATTCCCCCAGGTAGTCAGAGGCTCCATCTTCCTCTTCTCTAAAATGATGCCTCTTCAGAAGGGCTTTCCCGATAATTTTTCCTCCACATTCTATCCCCTCACCTGCCTTATTATTATTTTTTAATCCTCACCTGAGAATATGTTTATTGATTTGGGAGAGAGAGGAAGAGGGAGTGGAGGGAGAGAGAGAGAGAGAGAGAGAGAGAGAGAGATTGATCAGTTGCCTCCTGTAAGTTCCTCGACCAGGGATCAAACTTGAAACCTAGGTATGTGCTCTGACTGGGAATCAAACCCACCACCTTTTGGTGTATAAGACAATGCTTCAACCAACTTAGCCACTCAGTCAGGGCATTTTTTATCCAAAGCATTTATCACTACATGATGTTTTCATATGTATTTATTTGTTTCTTCTCTAGAATATAAAATCTGTCATGCCTGTATTGTTCCCCGCTGTATCCTCAGCCCTTAGCAGAGCTTGGCACATAGATGCTTAGTGATCCTGAGCCAGCGGTGACATGAAAAGGCCCAGGTGACAATTCAGGTGATAGCCAGTCCTAACTTTGCCATTGCCTGCTTAGGTGACCTTGAGCAAGTCACCTCACCTCTTTGGACCTGAGATTCCTCACTTGTAAGACAAGGCGGTCACTAAGACACTTTTGGTTCAATAATGCCAGATGTCTTCTCTGTTCTGATGTTACTTTCTTCTGTATAGAATCTGAAAGTCCTTTAAACAAACAAGGCTGTATTTATTTATTGAATACTTAATACATTCACATGGTTCAAAATTCAAAGGTACAAAGGGGATACATTTCTCTCCCCTACCTCGCCAACGCCCATTTCACAGATGGGTCAAGTCACTCACCCCTCTCAAGAGAGGGGAAGTCTTAACACCATGTTCCACCTTCATTCCAGCGGAATGAATTACTCCTGAGAAGTCTGGCTGATAAAGAAGGAGAGGAGACAGACAGAGAGACAGACAGACTGGACCCTTAATCCCTCCAAGGCATGATTAGGTGAAGGCCTCACTCAGAGTTCAGCAGACCTCTGCTGAGGCATCCTCTGGGGGTCCTGGGCACCCTGGGAGGAAGCCCATGGAGCCCTTGGCCTCAGTGGGCTCCCAGGCTGATAAGAAAGCCAAAATCATGGCGAGGGAAAAAAGTATTCCAAAAGAGGAAAGTGATGGGTGCCTGGAGAACACCAGGACCCAAGTCCCTCTGGAAAATCTGAGAAATAGTGACCTTCCTGGGAGGCCAGATCAGGGAAGGAGGGTCTTCTAGGAAGAGGAGCCTTCCGGGAGGTGTCAGCACTCAGCAAGTGGAGAAAGAAGGCCAAGGTTATTCCAGGCAGCGGGCACAGCCAGAGCAAAGGCTGAGAGTGGGGCAGTCAGAGTGTGTTTGGGAACTAGGGTCCAAGAACAGCGGCGGAAGATGAGGTGGAGAAGGACAAGCAGACAAACGCCGGGAGCCATGCCCCTGCGGGACCCCTGCAGCGGCACTCCTCATCGTCCTGAAGGACAAAGATGACTTAGATGTCTGTCCACCAGGGAGTGTTCGGTAGCCGTGATGCTGACAGTCACCACACTGGCAGGCCGTGGAGAGATGGACAGTACCCGATGTCGGTGAGGATGCGCAGCACTGGTAGAAGCTGAATACGGCCGTTCTGGAGAGGACTGTGGCAGTGCTTAGGAAAAACAAGTATACGCATGTCTGACGACCAGGAAACAGCGCATCAGGGCGTCCAGTGTGAGACCATGTGTGGGGAGGGGGAGGAAGGGGGAACTCAAGCATCCACAACCAAGGGAGAGGACAAGCAAAGGGTGGGGAAAGCAGTTCTGGGTTCTCAGGAGCTGTCAGGAGCAAGGGACTAAAGGCACACAAGGTACATGGATAAATCAGAGAAAGGCACACAGGGTACATGGATAGATCAGAGAAATGCCAGGATGAGAAGAGGAAAAAAAAGTAGGAAATGCACACCACTTCCAGCACAGTAATATTTATGTGGATTAAAAATACATACCCAATTTATCAGTAGCTACTAAAGCGGAACACACCCCACAGCCCCATTCCTCGGTATGCACACAGCAGAAATGCCTAGATGCGTGCATGTTCCCAAAGACACACACATGAGTGTTCAAGCCAAACTATCTGTAACAGCTCTTAGCTGGAAACCACCCTCTGTCCACCAGCGGCCGCACAGTCTGATTGTAGGGCAGGTGTCCAACGGGCTACTCTGCAGCGTTGAGAGTGAGCGATCTACAGCAACAAATGATGGCAGAGCTACATCTCAGGAACTAAATGGGGAAAGAAAGAGGTCTGGCCCAAATGAGCACACACCATGTGATCCCATTTGTACGAAGTTCAAAAACTAGCAAAACCAGTGTATGGTGTTAGAAGTCGGGGCAGTGGTTACCCTTGGAGTAGTGGGCGGGGACTTCAAGGGGACAGCTGAGGGGCTGCTGACGTTCTGCTGCTTGCTCCCAGTGCTAGTGACATGTGTCCAGGTTTCAACAGTTCATGAACTGTACACTTAGGAACTTCCAAAGTGTATACTTGTTTGTGCACTCTTCTGTGTGCATTATACCTTAATACATTTAAAAATACACAAACACATAAAATAATTACTGTTCATTGTGTAAGAACTCTCGAACATTTAACAATATATATCAAACACAGCAGAGAGGGTTTCGGCGAGGTCAGCATGGAGTAGGTCTGTGGGGAGAGAGAGAGAACACCGTGAACAAGAGAGGGTGTTTGTGGACTATCTCACGACCACATGGTGAGAACTGAAAGGTGGGATTAATGAACCCTCTGCACTTTAGTGCATGAAAAATAAATGTAGAGTTTAATGTATAAAGTTAGATAAACAAATGAACTATGGTATTTATCCTACACAACATTTTGCAGCTGTAAGAAAGTAGGAGACAGATGGAAAAGGAACAGGTAAAGATGTCCCGGAGCAAACGGGCTGCAGAATGATACATTTGTGCACAGGGCCCTCCACCCCAGCTCCCTGCCCTGCCTCACACATAATTGTCCTGCATCTGTTCTCTGGGTTTCTAACTACACCCTTTTTTAAAAAATATTTTTAAAATATTTTATTTATTTGCCTTTAAAGGGAGGGGAAAGGAAGGAGAAAGAGAAGGAGAGAACATCAATATGTGAGAGTCTCACTTGCCCCCAGCTGGGGACCTGGCCCACAACCTAGGCACGGAGCCTGACTGGGATTTGAATCAGTGATCTCTCTGTTTGCAGGCTGGCGCTCAGTCCACTGAGCCACACCAGCCAGGACCTAACTATGTTTTTAAATGAATATCAGTTCTGAAAAGATGCACCCAAACTGGGCCTCTGGAAGGAACTGAGATGGGGGAGGGTGTCAAAAAGAAACTTTCTTTTCTGTAATATTTTCATTTTTGATAAGAATCTATTCATAGAATTGAAAATGAATGGATTTAGTATTAAAGGTAATGGTAAAGACCAGCTCAGGGAGGTCTGGAATGTTTTGGGCTTGTGTTCTTTTTCAGGTCATTTAAGATTTTTCAAGTCAAGTCTTGGGGCCATCTGTTGCCTGATGAAATTGAGGCGTGGAGAGTTGGGAGACAGGTCTCCACCCGGAGTCCCCATCTGGCCGAGTGACCTTGGGAGGTCCCATCCCCTTTCCGGACCTCAATGTCTTCATCTGCCCAATGGGAACCAGATTGCTGTGTTACCAGGGGATGTGGGAGGATGAAATGAGGACACAAGGAGAATCCCATGAATATAAGAGATTATTCTCTGGGTCAGGGGAGTCAGGGAGCGGAGGCCTTCCTACCACCTGCCAAGCCCACGAGGGTGCAAAGGAAGCAGAGCTGGGGACCACCCAGGAGAGCAAACAGCCCATCTGTGGGACAGGGGCATGTGGTTCGCAGCTGGCCCGGACTGCCCACAGCCCAGAGCCTGTGGCACAGCCGCCCAGGCCGCCTGGAGAAATGAATATGAGCTGGCTTCTTGCTGCTCTCCGCCTCAGTGCAGCCACAGCTCTGCCACCTCTCCAAGTCCCCATCATCACCCTCCCACTCCCCCCCCCACACACAAAGACCACGCCATATCTGCCCCTTTTAGCTCATTTTATCCCCACAGCCAGAATGGGCTTCCACAAAGAAAACCCACGTACATCCTGAGCTTGCTCAAAGCCCTCCAGTAGGTTCACACTGATCTGAAAACAAAGGCCAACCCCCCTACCGTAGCCAACAAGGCCTGGCCTGATCTGCCCCTCTCTGCTCCCCGCCCCCTCCTCCAGCATGGGGGTCAAGAGCCTGGCATCAGAGAAAATCTGCCTTGGTTAGAATTCTGGCTTTTTTCCTCATCCCTTCACCCATTCAAAAATGTTTATTGAGTACCTAATATAGGCCAGGTACCATTTGAGGCATTTGGGATACATCAGTAACAAATGACATGAAGGTCCCTGGCCTCGTGGAGCTTCCTTTATAGCAGAGGGAAGTCAACAATAAATGCATTAAACAGCATGCTAGGAAGTGGCAGGTGCTATTTTTTTTTTTTAAGAAAAAGTAAAGCAGAGGAAGTTGATCAGGAGGAGTACTAGAGGGGCAGGGGGTGCATTTTAAAATAGGATGATCAGGGTGAGCCTCATTGAGAAAGGGAAATTTAAGCAAAGACTTAGAGGAGGGGAGGGAGGGAGACAGGTGACATCAGGGGGAAGTGCAGGCAGAGGAAGCAGCCAGTGCAAAGGCCCTGTGGTGGGCACTGCCCCTGGCATGCGTGAAGAGCAGCAAGGAGGTGAGGAGAGAGGTTAGAGATGCCTCAGAGAGTTAGGGACACTCATGTGTGGCCGCAGGGGCCTCAGTGAGAGTCAGGCTTTTACTGAGTGAGTGGGGAGCGTCGGAGGGTTCTGGCCATAAGGGAGTGGGAGAGGCAGAACCGGGAAGGAGAGGTAGCCAGCAGGGCTTGTGGATGTCTTGTGGGTGGCTGCCTCATCCCGATCCCACAGGGCACTCTGGAGTGTAATTATATCTCAGAGTTATCTACCCACACCCCTGCCAGCAGCCCAGGCAAGGAAGGTGGGCCTTCAAATCCCTGAAATGATGGGGTACAGCTTGTGGGGAGGGTAAGTCACCCAGGGGGCTCCAGAAGTCTGAGGGGTGTCCTCCCTGAGGACAGAAGTGGATGCTGGTCACTGAACACTTACAGGAAGGCTCACAGACATGGTGAAATGGGGTCTGAGGGGAATGGGCGAAGCATCACTCTTGTTGACTCTAGTCCTCAAATGCCAAAGTCCCAGCAGCAGCCACATCCTTTTTGGCTTGGGCTTTAGGTGGCTGAAGATGGGGGGGGGGGTACCCCAGTGTGACCAAGTGGAGTTTATTTGATTAGGAAAGACATAGTAGGTATCACTCCCATCCAGGATAGCGGAGGGATTCACCCTCTACAATATCCCACCTATGTGGCATCCCTGTACCTCTGGGATGGGGAACTACTTATCCCTGAGTTAGTTCTGTTCATTTTTGGATACTTTGGATTGTACAAAGCTCTGCTTCATGTTGAGTCCATTCACTCATTCAGTCAGCATCCACTGAGCACCTACTGTGTGCTAGGCATCATGCTAGGTTCTGGCGACACAGAAGAAAACAAGACAGACAAGGTCCCTGCTTGGAGGAGCTCCTGACAGGAGAGGGAGATGACCAGAGAAAAAAGATGGTGTGGCGAAGGCAGTGATGGGGAAGCCCAGGAAGCTGCCAGGGTGATAGGGGACTTCTGACCTGTGGGAGGAGGTGACACCGAGCTGATAAGTGGGAGACATGCAGTGGTCACACAGGTACATGGGTATGTGGAGAAAAAGAATCCAGGCTGATGGAGGAGTGTATGCAAAGTCCCTGAAAATCCCGACTGTGCTCACCATTCTGCCCCTGGCCCAGCGACCATCCTGTATTCCCTGAGTAACTGCAGCAGTCTCCCGTTGGATCTCCCACAGAGGAGCAAAGAAGCTGGGGCATGTAGCCTCTAACTCCTCTCTCTTCTTGGTTGAGGGCCACTGCTGTGGGCGTTAACGTGCCGCACTCCTCACTCCACTTGCATCCACGAGCAGAGAAGCAGGAAGCCGCAGGCATGTACAGCAATGTCCCCATGTGACCTCCAGGGAGGGTTTTGCCAGTGTGGGAAGGGCACCTCCCTCCCCTTTCTGATCTGAGCTCCTGCCTTCCCTTCCTTGCTCATTCAGTTCCACCTACACTGGCTTTGCTGTTCTTCCAACTTCCAGGACGTTTGCATTCTGTTCCCTCTGCCTTGAATTCTCTTCCTCCAAAAATCCACATTTCTCACCTCTTCCACCTCTGCTCTCTGCTCCAATGACACCTCCTCAGAGAAGTCCTCCCTGACCACCTTATCTCAAATAGCTCCCAAAGCATCATTTCCTCCCCACCTTGCCTTGCTCTGTTGTTCTGCAGAGTACTTATCATCACTTAACATGATATATTTAAATCTGTAACTGACTGTGATGATCAATTGAGATAACTCACTACCTTCGGACCAGCCTTAATATGATATATTTATGTGTTCATATGTTTATTGTCTGTCTCTCTCACCAGACTGGAAGCCTCTGAGTGCAAGGACCATGTTTGGTTTTGGTCATGGCAGAATCCCTAAAACAGGGCTAAGGTAGTCAATAAATATTTGTGTAATTGATGGTTCTGAAACAGAAGTGGTTCTGAAACAAGAGTCCTTCCAGGTCTGACTGTCTCAAAGTCTTGGATATGACCACCCCAACACTTCCAAAGCCAGGGGTACCCTCTAAGGGCCAGTCACAGCCAAGAAGCTGCCAATTTGGGAGCCTCCTTCCAATCAGCCTTTCTTCATCCAGGTTCATCTGGCAGGGGTCAGTGGTCAGTTGACCCTGTCCAGCTATCTTTGGGCCGCACGGTGAAGGAGACCCAGCTCTGGGGTCCGCACCCCAGGGATGTCTGCTGAGCCATGCCTCTTTGGTAAACGGTCCCCACTTCCTTCCCAGGGCTGTGTCAGCGTTTCTGAACCAGAAGGTGTTTATACAAAACATCCTGGGTTTGGGGACAAATTCACCCTCAGCGAGAAACCCTTAATGAGTCTCCTTTCTTCCCCACACCAGGCAGCTTCAGGGAAAATTAGCTCTGCCTCTGGCAGCTAAAGGCAGCCAAAGGCTAGGCAAAGAGGAAAGGCCACAGTATCAGGGAGGGAGGGCTTTTTTTTCAGGGCTCAGAGACAGCTGTGGTATGGAGACCACAGAGCTTTTCCACCCACGTTTGCTCCTGACTTTCTGGGTAACACAGCATTGCCCTGCTGCCGGCCTCAGTTTGCAGCTGTGGGATGGGGCAGGAGGAAGCCTCCCTACAAAGGTCGTGAAATTCAAGCAAGGCAAGGGATGTGAAAGAGCTTGGTTACAAGAGGCCAAAAGGAGGGAATAAAACTCTGGACTCGGGGAGGTAGGAGGTCAGAGTTCTAGTGTCAGGTCTGCTGTTGACTTTTTAAAGTCCTCTCTGTTCCCTGAGCCTTGGTTTCCAGCTGTACAATGAGGGGTTTGGGCACGATCTCTAGGGAACGCTCTGCTTCTAAAGGACAGCAACTTTTTCCCTACTTGCCTCTTCTTGGAGGTCCTCCCCGATCCTACGGCCCACACCAATTTGCTTTCAGTACTTACAGAACTTCACTGCTCACTGCCCATGGTTTTCCAGCACCTGCCTTGGGTCTAGGTCCACTATTTCCCACATTGGGCCCAACATAGGGGCCCTTAAGCACTGGTCAAAGTGAATAAAAAATTATTCCTGCCCCTTCTGATCCTGCAGAGAGATGATGAGAGAGACTTTTATTCACTCTTGTTTTATAAATTAGAAACTTAAGGTGTCAGAGGTTAAATATAAGTCACAGTGCCCCATGGGTTTCCTTGGTGTTCCTCAAACAGGGAAAGAATGAGTTACACTTCTTCAGACCTCTCTCGGTCTGCCATAGTATGTAATTAATTTTGTGGTCATTAATTGTCGCCCTTCCTTCTAGGATGAAGTTTCACGAGGGCAGGGACTCTGTTTTGTTCACTGTTGCATTCTCAACTCCTGAAAGTGCATGACATATAGCCGGGTACTCAAGAAATGCATGTAGGGAGGAACGGAGAGCTTAAGACGTCGCCCCGAGGCCTATGCTCTCTGGGCCTGCAGGGGGCGCTCCAGCCCCGCCCCCAAAGATAGACCCTGCGTCTCGGGTTCAGCTGACGCGTGTGCGTTAGAGCTGCTCGCCGCCGGCCTCTTTTAATTGAGCATGCGCGCCGGAAGCCCGGTCAGAGCGGCGCGTGCGCAGGCCGAGCTGGAGCGGAGTTTAGCAGGAGGAACGCCGTCAGGGCTGCCGGGCACCATGCTGGCACCAGAGGCGGAGCGGGTGCTGCAGTACTTGGTGGAAGTGGAGGAGCTCGCCGAGGCAGTGCTGGCGGACAAGCGGCAGGTAGGAGGGGCGTCCGCGGAGCAGGAACCCGGGTTCAGCGGTTGGGGCCTGTTGATGGGGCCCGTAGGGGAGCGCGCGGGACCCGGAATCTGGTTCCAGCACTCGTTTGCATTGGGTTGACCCGGGGCAGGTACTCGAATAGCGGTGACGGTGACGACAAACATACGGTAATTTGAGGTAATGTGGGCAAGTGCTTGGCACAGCGCCGCGCTTCCCCCTTCTGTACAGCACGTACTAGCGGGGCGCCCGCTCTGTGCTAGCGATCCCCTCGCTCCGTCCTTCCTTTGTCCCTTACTGTGCCCCCCGGATCCCGAACCATTTTTACCTGAACCTCTTCAAAATGCACTTCCGGGGCTCCCTTACTGACCTGGGCTGCGCCGCCCCAGTCCGGGCCCTGAGGGGAGAAGAGAAACATCGAAGAGATCTGAGTGGCGTGTGATGGCGCAGGGGTGGGGACGCGGGTGGGACCCTAGTCTCGGCGGGTTTTGTAGATCTCAACACGGAGCTCGGGTCTGGTTCTACTCCGGGTGCCAAGTGTTTGAAGGGAGTTCATGGGGGGAGGGGGCGGAAGACGAGGTAGTTGGATTCCGGTTTTAAAAGGACCCCGTCCCCGGCCCGGGTCCAGAAGAGGTATGGGCTTGGACCACAATGGAGGTGATGGAGACAGCCAATGGGTCAGAATGTGTTTTGGAGATGAGCGTGGTAGGTCTTGATTCCGGTTACATACAGAGGTGAGGGGCTAGGAGGAGACAAGAGTGATTCATGACTCCTCTTCAGTTAGAAGGATTGGCTGGTTGGTCTGTCGGGTATTTAATGAGACTTGGGAGAAGAGCCTGTGAAATATGAAACGCTGCGTGAAGGCGTGCTGAGCCACGATAATGACGGCTGTTAAAATTCGTGAGTCCTTACCATGTGTCAGGTGCTGTGTTAATAATTCATTTCATTCCTGCTCCAGTAACCTATGAAGTAAGTACTGTTCATACCTTCATTTTGCAGAGAGGTAAGTAGAAAGGTGAAATTGGACGGTTCATAGCGAGAGTGGTATTCAAACCTGGGTATTAGGACTCCAGGGCCAGTGCTCTGAAGCAGCGTGTTAACACTCCCTGTCATTCTTCAGTAGCTGTCATGCCGGTACCACTGTCTCCGTGCCCCACCCTGTCTGTTCCAGTCTAGTATTGTGGGCTCTCAGGACACTAGGTTAGAATCAGCTGGAGGAGCTTGCCCAGGAAGAGGTTTCCACTCCCTGGTGATTCAGAAATCCCCTAAAGCTGGAGAACTGGCGCTCAAGCGGATAATGAAAAATGATCTGTTTGGTCAGCCTTTTCCCAGCACCTGCACTGGGGGGAAACCCCTGCACAACGCGTGGTTTTTAAGGACCTGGAAACTGGATGGGGGAAGAAATACATTTACACATCAGTCCATTTTAGACAGGACACTGGAAGTAACCCTGCAACGATGCCTTGTTGTCTTTGTCGGTTCTAATAGAGAGGCGGGTCTGTTGGGAAGCGACAGGCTGGAGCAAGACGTAGCTGAGACCTCCCCTGCCCTGTGCTTTTCAGATTGTGGACCTGGACATGAAAAGGAATCAGAACCGAGAGGGCCTGAGGGCCCTGCAGAAGGATCTCAGCCTCTCTGGTAAGTCAGGGTTTCCTCACTACAGCCCAGGAGGCCTGTTCAGTTTTCCTTCTAAGGTCTTTGCCTTGTCCCTGTTAGAGACCAGGCAGGAAGCTACAGGTGTGTGACATAGCCCGTGGAGATAGGGGAGGCATTTTCATGGGTCTGACACAGACTGGCTCACAGTTTTAGTTGCTCACCTCCGTGACAGGCCACTAGGTGCTGGCTTGTCACTGATGGTACTGGGAGAGTCCTGAGGGTGTGGGGTGGGGAGGGTGGCATAAAAACAGTGTGGTTCCTGGCCTTGTTCTCTACGACTGAGCAGAGCAACATACATATATCATAGAAAATCGTGAGAAAGCAGAAGAAGGGGCTGGGGGTGGGGTGGGGTGGGTGTTGGAGGAGGGGATGGGGGCTCTTAGAGGCCAAGTGGCGGTGACACAGTAAGCAAGGAGGGAAGGGCATGTGAAGGGGCTGGGAAGATGGGCAGGGGCCAGGCCATAGTGGAGGGAAGAAGCGTGAATGTCGTTTAAAGTGCACTGGAAGGTCTGAAACCTTCCTGGTTGCTTCTACTCTCACCAGACTGAAATTCAGAGTCCTGCAAGACCCCGTGGATTCCAGACCCCCTTACATTCCCCAACGCCGTCTCGACTTTGCCCTCACTCATTGTCTCCATCCTTACTGGCCTTGCTCTGCCTAACACCCCAAGCACATTACTAGCCTTTGCTGAAGGGCTCACACCCTCGCTTTCTTCAAATCTCTGTCCAGATGTGAAATAGTCAGCGAGGCCTTCTCAGACCACCTGGTATAAATAACAAGCCCCTCGCCAACTCGGGCATTCCTCATCCCTCTTGCCCTGCTGTATGTGTCTCTACAGTGCTTGGGCCTGTCAGGGACTGAGAGATGATACCTTTGCGCGTTCATTCCCCCTCCTCCACCATGACGTCAGCTCTAGGAATGCAGGAACTTTGTCTTGTTCTGCTGTGTTCTCAGCATCTAAAACAATGCCTATCAGGTAGTAGGTGCTAAAAATGTTTGTTGAATGAATGACCATTTGTCATTTCAGAGGATGTGATGGTTTGCTTCGGGAACATGTTTATCAAGATGTCTCACCCTCAGACTAAGGAAATGATTGAGAAAGGTAAGACTCCCTGGGCGTGGATCCTTGAGCTTTGTAGCTTCCATTTCTCATAGTGCTGTTTGCTTTCAGGTGCAGTCTGCTGAGGTAGGATAGCCTTTTCTGTTCACCGTGGCTAATCAGGTTCAGCTTGAGCATTCAGCCAGCCCATTGATTGTTTAGGTCATGTGTTTCCACAGTCATGCTTTCCTGAAAACCCCTTGATGGACTTGGGCTTTTCTGATTCCTTAGCCACCCATTTCCCAGCCATCTTCGGGTAGGTGGGGGTGTAGGCTCTTCATTCTGTTCTAACAGTTGACTTTTCCCTGACTTCACTGTGAGTGGTGACCTAAAGTCCCAATGTGGCCTTCCCTGTGCACAGGTCAGAGGACTGAGAATCGGGAATGGTCTGCTCAGCCTGACCCTGGGCTCCCTCAGTGGTGGTGGGTGGGTCACGTTGCGTCTCTAGCCTTTGGTTCCTTCCTCAGTTGGTCTCTGAAGTCCCCTTTTCCTTCCTGAATGCTAAGGGCCCTTGCTGTCAGAGGGGCTAGGGAGAGGCTGGCACCCCCAACTCCCTTGGGTCATTCTGTCTATAGTATAACCTCATCCGGTTTGCCTGCTTTACTTTTCAGATCAGGATCATCTGGATAAAGAAATAGAGAAACTCCGGAAACAACTTAAAGTGAAGGTCAACCGCCTGTTTGAGGCCCAAGGTATTGGCCTGGGCTGGGTGAGAGGGGAGACAGGAAACCAGGAGGGTTCGTAATCATCATCACAGACTTAGAGGGCAGGGTGGGAAGCCCCTCCCAGGTGGACAGCGGTCTGGACTGCATGCGAGTGGAACTGAAGCTATAGGCAGTGGGCAGTGTTGTCCCTAGCCACCCCGAGATAGAATGACAGGGAAGTTTGTGGGGTCTTGTTCCTATCACAGTTCTTTTTCCAGGCTCCAGGGACAGCCTGGGGTAGCTTCCATTTTATGCCAGGGAATGGTGTGGGGACCGGGATAGCTCTGGCTCAGAAAGCTGCATTTCTAGGTAAACCTCACTGCTCCAGACCGATCCCCGGTACGGCAGAAGTTCAGCGGCTTCTGGGCAGCAGAGTCATGATTCTGCAGGCTCTTGGTGACTCGGGAGGGGTGTCGATGTGTGCTGTTCAGTACATGGCAGATGTGAGGCCCTTCACTGTCAGACCTCAAAGCCAGGTGGTCGGCAGCGTGCACACGGTGTAAGCTCCTTTCCCAGGCCTGGCTCCAGGGCCCATAGTTGGGCCAGCAGGAGGCCTGAACTCGCTGATGGATCGTCTTCTTCCCCTAGGCAAACCGGAGCTGAAGGGTTTCAACCTGAACCCCCTCAACCAGGATGAGCTTAAAGCTCTCAAGATCATCTTGAAAGGATGAAGTTCAAGAACCAACATAGGGGACCTAATGCCAGAATCCCCCCTGGGGTCACGTAGGACCCAGAACTCTCCAACCTTTGAAACCTGCAAAGATGGTGTCTGCCCTGCAAGGGGACAGGCATCTGGCCATGGCTCCTGTATGAAGTCTCTTTCTGTAGTACTCGACTGATCCATGACAGCGGGAGGGAACCCTCAGCCTTCCAGTGTCTGCCGGGCCTGTCCGCGGGGGCCGGAAAGACACAAGACCCATTGACAGTCCCGAGCAGCCACCAGTGGGTGGGCATGGGCAGCGCCGGTGGGGGTATGAGAAGGACTGCAACCGGCACTTCTCAACAGTGGCCTGCTGTTTGCACGGCCCCGGGCAGGGAAGGAGGGAGAGGGGAAGAGTGGGAGCTTCATTCCCGCATTCCTTTCAGAAAGCGAGACGTTTTCAGGCAGCGTGTGTAACAGAACTGGAATAAAGCAGGAGGCTCACAGGTGGTTTCTGAAGGAAGGACAGAATCTCGGTGCTCGTGGTTAGCCACAACTATCTGTGGAGCAGACATACTGTTTCTCCTCGCTGGCTCCACTTCGGCCTGTTTCTCCTGCTTGCTTCCAGACAGCCCGGAGTGGGTGCTGCTGTCAACCCTCCACAGCTGCTCTCTGGTCAGGAAGGCCGTGCAGACTCCTGCACCAGAGACGGGCGAGGGAGACTGCCTCTTACACGCTTCTTGCATTCAGCATGCCCCCTGCCCTGCCCTGCCCTGCCCCCACCACCAGGTCACCTCTGAGAGCAGGGCCAGGGCTGCTCCAAGTTTCCTTACCTTCAGTGTGAATGCACTGTGAGGGCAGCTCGGTGTCGTTCCTGTTCATTGAGGGCCCAATAAATGTTACCTAAATGAATGAATGGCAGCTTCTAGTCTTTACCTCGTTTGGTCCTCCATGGAGAGCACACTGCTCCCTTTAGGTCGGGGATATCAGCTGGGAAGGGCCAGTGGTTGCCCGAAATGACAGCAGGATCGGACCGGCAGTAACAGCAGAGCGGAATGGAGAGGGCGCGCCTCGGTTCCCCTCACTACACTTGGGCCCCGCTGGCAGTTACGTGGGAGCCCAGGCCGGCGTGGCCAGCCAGACCTTGTGTTTTCTTGTTAGGAGCTGGCACTTTGGATTTTTAAGTTGAACTTTCTGTCTTTTAAATATTACTGACTCAAAGTCTTTAAAAACTTTGGTGTTGGCTGAACAAATTTGATTCTGGATCTGATTTGGCCCAGAACTACTATTTTGCATCCTCTTTAAGTTTTTAGTAGAAATTTGTGTGTTTTTCCCACAATGACCCTAAGAGTAGGGAGATGGAATTGGGGACTAAATGAAGAAAAACAGAAACCAGATGTCCACAGCAGACAAAAGGAGTTGGTGGCCCCAGTCGTGGGGCACTGCAGAGCCACGCAATCAAGGATAGGGGCACACTCCGAGCACCGATTTGGGACGACAGCCCCAGGACTGACAGAGCAAGGGGCAGGGCAGGGGTCCGATAAACTGATGACGTGCATGCAGTCACTAACCATGTGGTTCCCTCAGAACAGAAACCGGATGGTTGGGGCGGAAGGGAAGAGCATGTTGCTGTTACATTGCATGTTTTAAAACAAAATCTAAAAAGTAGGGAGTAGCAGCATTCACTTTGGTAGGTACTATCTGGCATGACTGCTTTGCTCACAATTTCTCTGAATATTGCCCCTCCCTGTCTGGCAGGGAAGATGCCAGGCCAAAAAGCCAATTGGATCCTGTTGGACAGGGCAGGCCCGTGCCCAGGGCTGTCTGGGCTTGCCCCAGGGATGGAGGGGAACACCCTGCTCTAGAGGCAGGAGGCCCAGAGTGGCCCGGCTTCTCGCCTTCCCAAAGCTAACTGGTTCCCATCTTGGATTTGCCAGTATGTTCCTTCCAAAGCCCTTCCCGTTCCTGGGCAGTCAGATTCTGTTATTTGCAGCTGAAAGAACTTCGCTGAAGCAGGGAGACTGGCAGGGGGAGCTGCCTGGGGTCTCATGATAGGCACCCCACTAGCCCACTTGGAGCTTCTGTTAAACCGAGAGGAAGTGTAGGAATATAGGGATGTGGAAAATGCAGAAACTTTCACTTAACCGAACTTCTTAAGCCATCTCCGTGTCTGCCACCCCAGGGCTTTCTGGTTTAAAAAGCTCAGCTCCCAGCTTCAAGCAAGAAGGCCCAGAGAGGCACCTTCGTCACCCAGGTGACTTAGATAAGGGCACTTTCTTTTGCAGGGATCCTTACTAAGCAACTCTGTCTCCCTGGTCTTACTATATCCATCTGAGAAATGGGGGTAGTCTGGCCTGCTGGCTTTCAGATGGGCTCCCCTGACACTAGAGGTCAGGGAATCGCAAGGATGGAAGAATGTACTTAGGGTTCAGTCCTCCAGACCCCCAATAAACACAGTCTGACAATTGCTTGACAAGTTTCCTAGCCTGTGAATCCTCGCTCTTGCAGGACTCTCACCATTAACCTGAGAGACATCAAAGGGTCAAAGCCAGCTGCCAGCAGCATCCCTGAGCCAAGCCTGGTGCCTAGTAACTCCAAGTACTAGTATGGCCTGTACTCATTTATTATGCACACAGAGCTGTGATCTCTGGGGTAGTAGAACTTGCTGAGTTTTTCCTCTTTGGACCTGTTCACCGAGCCAGTCTGTCAAGGTTAAAACCCATCCAGTCCAGGGACCTGGCTGTCTCCCAGGGCAAAGATGCCCAGGGATCAGGCAGGGAATCCAGGGGGCCCAGCCCAGCAGCAGCCAGCAACTGTGGCCCAGCCAGAGGGAGGGAGGTGCATGGTCGGAGGTGCTGCGGTGCTGGAAATGGAGTGAGGGGAGGACTGGCTGGCGTGGTGCCTCCCAGGGTCCCATGGCTGGGATTAGCTGGAAGCTTTCTTCTGGCTTTGAAGGGAGCGAAACAGTTGCCTCAGCTGTGCTTTTCGATCGTTGATGCAACCTAGGAGGGAAGTGGAGTGTTGGCTGGGAAGGCCTGTCCTCAGGACAGGGGGTTCGGGAGAGTGGAGCGGCCTGGGCTCCCACTCCCTGGTGGGAGGAGGGGACAGCAGCGGTGTGTAGGATGGCCTGTGGTCTGCACCCTCAGCTGCTGCGGCCCTCAGGCTGTTTCCCTCCTGGAGCAGCAGTTTTCTCACCTGTCAGCCAGGTACCTGCTTTATGGGGCCAGTGTACGGGTCATCAGAGGAAGGGGGCCTTCACTGGGAACTAACCCAGGGACTTCAGGTGCTGAATGTAGATTAACTTGAGTTCTCATCAGAATGACGTGTAGAAGATAAAACAGGTTCAGAGAGGCTAAAGTAACTTGCTCCAAATCACACACTAAGCAGAAGATCTAGGGTTTGAACCAAACTAATTAGCTCCAGAGGTCAAGTTATTAACCACTACCCCACATTGCTTTTCTTCCGGCCTCAGTGACAATGCATTGAAAGCTAGCCAGGTGCCTGGTACCTTATAGGCTAAATGCTAGCTCTCTTGTCCCATGCAACCCCTGTGTCAGGCGCAGTTGGGTAAGGGATGAATCTTTCCCACAAGCGACCCCTACTCTCATGGAAGTGTGCCCCGGCCAGTCCACGCTGAGAGGCCAACATGAGCTTCTGAGACACCTGTTCTCCAGGTACATTCATGGAACAACTTCATGGTCATTCTCTTTTCTTTTTCAATTCTCACCTAGGGGTATGTTTTTATTGGTTTAAGGGGGAGAGAGAATCGATGTGAAAGAAAAACATTGACAAGTTGCCTTCCGTGCACCCAAACTGGGAATCGAACCTGCCACGGTTTGGTGTCCAGGATGATGCTCCAACCAGCTGAACCACCCGGCCAGGCATGTTGATGGCACTCCCAACTGCTGGTTGAGTGATGAGCTCATGTGGCCACAACTACTGATCTGGCAGCGTCGGCCATCTTTCTTAGCACCCCAAGGCCCTGTTTCCAACTCCCACGTACTCACCACTCATCGAGGCCTCACTGAGCTACGAGCCCACTGTACACCTCCCCAGGGTTCCGTGGAACCCTGGCCTTAGCTGTAATTGACTTATTCGTAACTCCCAAGTCTTAACATCCAACGCAGATCTCTTCTCGGAGTTCTACCCTCGTCTCTGGGGTATCTGCTCTTACCGGGAAATCCCTCAACGCATCCATGATGCATTTCACCAGCACCCCCCCCCGGTGAATCCCTTGCATTCACCACCATATGCCCAGGCACTCCACTAGGTACTTGGCAATGATTCCGTAGAGACTTCCCGAGCAGCGGCTCTCCACTGAGGCTGTGCTTCAGAGTCATCTGGGAGATCTTAGAAAGCACTGATGTCCAGACCACCCGTATCTTTTTCTCCAGCAGGCATCAGTGTTTTCTAAAGCTCCCATGTGATTCCAAAATGCAGCTGAGGTGGAGCAACACTGTTCTGGATCTTTGCTGCTCAACAGGGTCCAGAAAGCAGCAGCATCGATTTCTGAGGTGGACTGTTAGCAAAAAAGCTGCAACGGCTCCTCCCTTGCCTATAGGCAAACCTCTCTGTAAGGTGACTGCTTTTCTTCCACCAAGAGGTGGAGTCTATTTTCTTGCCCCATGAATCTGGGCTGGACTAGCTTTAACTAATGCTTTGTGGCAGGCTGACACTGTGGGTCTTCTAAGCCTAGCCCTCAAAGCTTTGCTACGTCTTCTCTCGCTGCCTTGGATCCCTGGGAGCACCACGTGAAGAAGCCAGGGCAGCACTTCCAGAGGACTAATGGCCACCAAGAAGGAGAGGCCCTGCTAACAATCAGAATCAGCCACCACATGTCAGTGAGGCTGTCCTAGGCCATCAGATCTCAGTAAATGTGCCAGGTGCCTGCAGCCCTATGAGTGACTAGACAACATCCGAAGAATGAGAAGCAAATAAGATAGTTGTTTTAAGCTGTCAGGTTTTGGGAAAGTTCGTAACACAGTAACAGTTAACTAATAGCGTCCCCTGGGAGCTTCCCAGAGATGCAGAGTTTTGGGCCCTATGCCAGACCCACAGAATCATAAACTTCACTTTAACAAGATTTCCAGGTGATTGTATGCACAGCTTGAAAGCACTATGCTGTCATCCTCCAAGAACATAATGTGGCAGACACTAGGGATCTGCTGTGGAAAAGCCATCCACAAACCTTGCATCTCAGGTGGCCACGTGAGCCAGGCCTGATGGATAAAAGGTCAGGAGAGGTCCACGGGAGGGCTTCCCTCCTGGAATAAACAGTCAAAGCTTGAAGGAAAGGCTTTGGCCCTTGGACCTTCCTGTTTCTCTCTGCCTGGGATGAGGACATTGTATCTGGAGTTGGAGCAGCCATCTTGCAACCATGAGGCAACAAGCACGAGTACCAAGACAACCTGCTAAGTGTGGCAAAGCAAAAAGAAGGAAGAGCTGGGTCTTTGGGGGTATCTTGCTGCCATTGTGTCAGCCCTGCACAGCCAACCCCAAGACTTCCTGTGACTCAAGACAACTCAGTCCCTCTCTGGATAACTATTAGCTGGCTGTTTTGTGGCTTGTGGCCAGCCCAATCCTGAATCACTGAAAAAAGACTTAAAACCTTTCATAAGAAAAAAAAGATGCTACAAACTGCATTTAAAATCAAATTACAAACTCAGTAAAATATTTACAATGAGCTCGACAGAGGGGTTATATCCTCAACATCACTATCCAAGGCCTTTATACATCTAGAAAAATGTAAACCCATTGGAAAACAGAGTATGGACAACTAACAAAAGAAGAAATGCAAATTTGAAAATCTGAAACCTCACCAGTAATCAGTGCAATGCACAAGTTGTTAATTTTTTTTTCTTTTTAATTCAGAGCTGGCAAATTCGTGTAATCTTTCTAGAAAACCATTTGGCTGTAATAAGCCCATCCCTTTGGCCCAGTAGTTAGATTCTAGGAATCTGTCATAAAGAAACAGCCAGATTTTTCAGTTGCGCTTTCTGTGAAAGGACGTTGACCACGGCCTTGTTTATAAAGGTGAAAAGTTGAAATCATGCCATGTGCTCAATGACAAGAAATTGGTTTAGCAAACCTGGCATCTTTACAAGCTGGAATATTTTGTAGCCATGTGGTAATTTCGTTTCTAACTGTGCCAAGGGACAGGAGAGCCTAGCAGTCCAGCATTCAGGTTTCGGAATCAGACAGATGGGAGTTCGAGTCCCAGCTCACCAGCTCTAAGCAAGCTGTGTAGCATCTGGAGGTCATTTCCTCCTCTGTAAACTGATCATGAAAGCTGTCTAAAAATGAAATGAGATTAAGTATGTAAAATATTTAGGCTAGACCTGGCAAACAAGTGTTTCCAAAAGACAGGCTCTTACTAATACTGTTGAATGGTGAGGAGCGCTGCGTGGGGAAGCGGGACTCGGAGCCGCGGCCCTGTGCCAGCTCTGTGCGAGAGGGAGGATGAGCGTGTGCGTTTTTTAAAAACTGCAAGGCAATACACCAGATTGTTAAAGATGGTTATGTCGGAATGTTTTTTATTTCCTTCTTTAGTTTTTAAATATTCTGCAATAAGTGTGAATAATTTTTATAATCAGGGAGAATTTTCATTTTTTTAAACACCAAGTTTAAAGTCAAGCCCCAAAGTCCTTAATTTCTCTTAACCTGTCATGCAGGGTTTCCTGGTGTTTTTTTTTTGGTGGTTTCTCTGAGCCTTTTGAAATCTACCTCCTGACAGATTAATAATATCTCTCCCTTATGTGCCAGCCAGGGTTCTAGGCATGTATTGAGATAGAAACTATTTAATCTTCATTTTACAGATGAGGAACAAGGAATTTAAGTCCATGGCCCAAGGTCATACCGCTGTGCCAAGCTACCAGTCCTAGACTACCTGGCACCGTCCCCCCCACCGACGTATCCTCAGTGCCCGCTCCCCTCCTGGCCCCACCTACCGAGGTGTGTGTTGGTCGCAAAGTTCCCCGTCTCTGACAGGTCGGGAGGCCCCTCTTCTCTGCTGACGGGGCCATCGTTCCACATGAGGTCAAAGCCTCCCACTCGCTTCTCCTTTCCTGTGAGCCTGGCCCGGCAGGAGACAGAAAAGGGTTAAGGAAGGTGCACGGCCGTGGCCCAAAGACCGGAGCCAGGTTCCCAGTTCACCCCAGCACCGTGCGGGTTCCAACACTGTAAGAACTCCCTCCTTTCTCCACCCATTCACTGGCTGTCTCCCGGGCGCCCACACAGGTCTCAGAGGGGTCATCCCCCATTTTCGTCCCTTGACTCAAGTACTTGCCCTCATTACTTCTGCTTTCTGTTTAAACTGTGCTGCCTTTCCCAGGCCATAAACTCCATGAAGTTAGGGATGGGTCTGTCCTGTCCTTTACCATGTCCTCAGTGTGTGGCACAGGGTCTGGCTCACAGTAGGGGCTCGAATGTTTGTTGAATGAATAAGGGATAGTAGATATAGTGGGCACCCGATGTTCCCTCTGCTCAGCATCCATTTCACCTTCTTTCAGCCTACGGGTGCCTCGGTGTTTCCTCTGAGGACCACTCCTCCCTCTCCCACTCATGTGGCTCAAGGGAGGTTGACCCCACCCCCCCCGGGGAGGTGGACACGAGACTTAGGCCTGTCAATCAGAGTCACAGTGATTGGTTCAGAGATGGGCATGTGACCCAGTCCCTACCCATGAGCATGAAAGTCAGCCCTCAAACTCCTGCTGGAATAATTGATAAACATCTAATAGAGCAGAAAGAGACGAGAGGGAAGCAGGGAGGGAGGAGACAGACAAACCAATACTGACCAAAGTCAGACCCTGGATTTTTCCATCGTATACACATTGTTATAACAATACATGGTCTCTTACGGAGCACTTGATAGGCACTTGACAATAAATGATCTCGGTAAATTAACCTAACACTCCCGAGAGGCAGACACAATGTTTCCCATTTTCCAGAGGAGGAAAGAAGCTCAGAGAGGCGAGGAGACTGGTCCTGGGTCCCGCAGTCGGGGTGTCAAGGAAGTCTACTGGACCGAGTCCCAGAAAGCGGTGGAGGGCCCCGCTCTGACCCCCCAAAGGGCTGAGTCCTTGGACCAGGCTCCGAACCCCGTGTGGCCAGCCCATCGTGGTTGCTCCATCTGTAGAGAGGCAGGGCAGGCCGGGTATTTCTGCGGGCTGCCCACGTCCCGGGGCCCTGAGTCCTATCTCTTCCTTGGTGGGAGCCCCAGTTGTCATGGGCAGGGGTGCAGGAGCGAGGCTGCCCTCCCCCCCCGCCCTCACCTGGCCTCCATGTCCACGATGTGCAGGGTATCTTCCAGGAGGCAGGTCTTGAGCTCATAGTCCTCCGGGCTGCTGGCTGTCAGTGATGGGGACGCGTTGACCTCCAGGAGCCACCTGAGCGGGGAGGGCAGTGGAGAACCTTAGGCCCTGGAGCCCCTGGAATTTCACTGAGAGGCTAGATGGGGGGCCTGGGCCCCACCCTCTATTCAACCGGAGTGCTCCCTCCACTTTCCATTAGAAGAAAGGCTCCAGTGGCTAAAGCTTTTTGAAAACAATTGTCACAGATTTGTTGTCCCCACAGGGGCACGGCTCAGGTGCGCTGGAAAGAGCATTCCATGACTTAAAGGGCTGGCTGAGGCCAGCTTCCGGGCAGGGTTGCCTGTGGGAGTGTGAGCCCAGAATCACTGGATCATCTGAGTTCTCCAGAAAAGCCAGACATCCAGATCTGCCAGTGTTTACAGATTGTCACTGGATTTCAGTGAAGAAGAAACAAGAGGTGTTCTGAAGGCCAGATGCGAAGTGTCTGTGGACCAAAAGCAACCCAAGGGCCTCCAGCTTACTACCTTTTGTTTTGTGCAACCTGTGCATTTGCAGCCAGGAGCTGGGCACAGAGACAGAAGGGCTCCCCTAGCAGGTCAGTGGGAGACTCGGGCCCCACTTCCTACTATCTGCTGCCTCCTCCCAGCTTGTGTCCCCCATCAGCGTCCACTCTGATGCCCACGGCCACACCTTACCCCAGGGGGCACAGGAGAGAGACCCACTGGTACCAGGACCCTGTTCCTCCTGAACCTGAGCCCGACTGAAGTCTTGCTCTCTGACTCCTACTTCTGGCTCAGAAAACCCGTCAATACCACACAGTGACCCTGGGGAGGGGCTGGATCCAGGAGCCTCAGGGCTGGCTCAGGTCATAGTTCCCGGGGGCCTGGCTCTGCCCTTGACTTACTGTGTGACCTCCAGCTCCCAGAACAACCCCACTGGTTTCACGGGAGGGCCATCGCTGTGGTCCCTGTCACCTCAGGTTTGTTCTACTCATCAGCTCAACCTCATGGACACCGAGGGAGTGCACCCAGTTCTGGACAGGGATTTACATGGTAACGATACTCCCTTACGAGACACTTTGCGTCCCAAAAGCACCAGGGCTTTCCCAGGGGGGTTTTCCTGCCTGGCACCAGGGGAGGGTCCCTGACTCAGCAGATATTCAGGAAAGGCCTCTCCGTGCCAGGCACAGGCTCAGTGATCCACAGACAATAGCTCATTCATTCCTCGTAACAATCCTGCAAGCACAACCGCCATCTTACAGGTGGGGAAACTGAGGCAACACAAAGTGTGTCCAACGAGGAAGTGGCAGAGCTGAGATCAAACCCAGGCAGTCTGGTGCGGAGTGTGGAAAACTTCCTCCCCTCCCCGGCTTCCTGGGGCCACTGGGCCATCCACTTACGGCTTGAGGTCCTGGTCTATGAGGATGTCATAGCCGTACAGCTCGAAGCAGTGCTTGTCACTGATGATCACCTTCTGCACGCTCTGCAGGCTCTTGATGAAGATGTTGTCCATGTTGCTGAAGAGCGTCTCCACTGCCTCTGGCCCGTGCTTGGACGCCAGGTACTGCCGGAAGCGCTGCAGCATCCATTTGCAGCCCTGGGGCCCGTGTGTTGGGATTCGGGGAGAGGGAGCCCCAGTTAACTGGGACCTGGTTGGCCAGGACTCTCCGACAATTGCCATCAACATGGCCCTTAGGCTCGGACATGGGGAGCCCATCCCTGAGGGCTGTGATTAGGAGAACCCCAAGTATGTCCCTCCTTTTGGGGCAAAGACACCACATGCCCAAGGGGATGCGCCAGTCCAGTGTGTGTGCCTCTCGTTCTAAAGCATAGCCTGGGCACCCATAGCCCCAGGAGTTCTTGCACCAACGTCCTGTTCAGCCCCCTCCCCTGGGCCTGCCGCCTCCCTGAAGACGGGTCGCACCGACCATGCTGCATCCCACGGCCCATGGGACGATCAACAGCTGTTTGTGGCAGGGTCGGTGGGTGTGCAGGAGGCCCCCACTGTGTGGGTGTGAGCAGGGGACCAGCTCTCCTGGTGCACCTCTGTTCTGTTACCTCTGAGAATTCTGAGAACTCTAAATCTGAACCTGGCCTTGAAGGTTATTAGATAGAAGATGATAGATAGATAGATAGAGATAGGTAGATAGAAGCATATCTGTCGAGGCAGGAGGATAGTAACACATATGCCAGAGGGTGTGTTAGTTTGATTGGTAACTTTTAGAAACCTAGACACAATGCATGGGCCTCCATTTGTACTCTCGGCCATGGGCCCTGCAAATGGGAAGGGGGGCCTGACCTCACTGTGAACTATGAGCGCAAGGCAGACAGCCTGTCTTGGGCTCTTTGACTCGCTAACTTGCCACCCCCGCCAGTCCCAGGGGCTGCACCTGGAGGGCAGAAGCCCAGCATGCTCACCTTCTTTGGGTGGTAGTCCGGGGACGTCTTCTGCACGGCGACATTGGTGAGGTGCACATCTGGCAGAGGTCAGTGGTCAAGGATCAGTGTGGACAAGAAGGGTGAGTCCTGCTCCATTAGACCCCAGAGGCCAAACTAAGGCCCTTCCTTGGGAATTGATGGGGAAGACGACAAACAGCCCAGAGGTCATGTGTATGGGCTTTAGAGTCAGAGGTGCTTGGGTTCAAATCCTGCCCGCATCTTTACTGGGCCCCTGAGTCTTTTTCCCGACCTACTGAATGGGAGTACCTAATAGTATACTGGCCTCCAGGGTTATCTGAAAAATCAGACAACATTCTGCAGAGAAGCACCTCTTACAGTTGCCTAGCATAACTGGTCTTATATCATGATTTTCCAGCTCAAGAGGAGAACGTTTTCTAACTAGTAGAGAGACTAAACACAGAACAGCCATCTCAGGACATCTGGAGCTCTCTGTCACCAGAGGGGTTCAGGCTGGGTGGCCACATTGTAGGAACATTGGAAAGATGGTCCAGCTTTGGGGCGGGGTCAAGATAGCCTTTGATGTCCCAGCTCTGAAAGTCTGCCTTTTGTTGCCATCCCCGTGGTGACCACCAGGGAGACCCGCACAACACTCTGCAGCTTGCAGGGCATGCTCACACGCATCCTCTCTTGCGTTCCCCAGATCGTCCCCGTCTTGAAGAAGAGACCTTTGAGATGCAGCGAGGTTAAGGGACAGCCATTCAGAATGGCCCTTCCTCATCATCCACCCCCCACAGCGGAGGAGGATGAAGCCCCCAAACCTCATGAAATGACCATAAGATGTAACTTTCTCCAGGACTTGTCGGGACATTTCGAAGATGGGGAGGTAGAGCTCTAGGTCACTAACCCAAGTCTAATCCCCCTAAAACATGCTGCTCCATGTCCGTAGCGTGTCCGACAGGGAAGGCGGCTTCGGCCTCAAGAGAGAGGTGGGCATCCTCTTTAGCTCTATTATCCTAGCATGGTGCTTCTCCTAGCTTCTTAGGAGCTTTCCAAAGATTTTTCTTTTTTCACATTTATCTGAGAGTTTTTCTACCTTAATTTCAAAAGAATAAGCACATAACAAACCACTAAATAATCAAAGAGCCCTTAAGTTCATAGTCAATTGATTTACGAAATGCATGCCAAGGCAGTTCTACGGGGAAGCACAGTCTTTTCACCAAATGGGCCGGGATGCCTGGACCCCCGCATGTGAAAGAATATGGTTGGAACCCTCCTCATACCATAGACAAAAGCGAACTCCAATGGACCGTGGGCCTAAACCCAAGAGCCAACATGGTAAATCTCTTAGAATAAAATACAGGGAAAAGTCATGACCTTAGATGGGACACCAAAAGCACAAGTGACCAAAGAAAAAAAATGGATAAACTGAACTTCATCAGGATTTAAAACATTTGTGCTTCAAAGGATGTTATCAAGCACGTGAAGAGGTGGGGCCCAGAGGATTTTAGGGCAGTGACGAGAGTCTGCACAATACAATACTGACAGACACGTGTCCGTACACCTATCCAACCCATCGAGTGCACAGCCTCAGTGTAAGTCATGGACTCGGGGTGATTTGATGTGCCGATATGGGTTTGTCAATTGTAACTAACTGATGGGAGGTGTTGTTGATAACAGGGGGGAGAATGCACGTGTGGAGACAGAGGGCATATGGGAAATCTCGGTACCTTCCTTTCAGTTTTGCTCTGAACCTAAAACTGCTACAAAAATAGCCCTTAAAAATAAAGGACAACACGCAGAACGAAAGAGAATATTTGTAAGTCATGTGTCTGAGAAGGGAGTATTAAAAATACATGAACTCTTACAGCTCAACAATTAAAAAGACACATAATCCAACTGAAAAAATGGGCAAGGACTTTGAGTAGACATTTACCCAGCGAAGGTTAACAAATGCCCAACAAGCACATGAAAAAATGCTTACCATCATTAGTCATCAGGGAAATGCAAATACAAACCACTCACACGCCCTGGGGTTGCTATAAGAAAGAGAACAGATAGTAACAAGTGTCGGCAAGTGTAGAGCAACTGGAACCCACATACCATCCTGGTGGGTATGTAGATGGTACAGTGCTTTGGAAAATGGTCTAGAGGCTTCTTAGAGAGTAAAACATAGAATTACCACATGACCAGCAATTCCCCTTCTCGCATATACACAAGAGAAATAAAAACACATGTCCACACAAAAATTTGCACATGAACATTCACAGCAGCATTATTCACAACAGCCAAAGAATGGAAACAACCCAAACATCCATCAGCTCATGAATGGATAAATAAAATGTGTTAGATCCATAGAAGGAATATTATTTGCCAATGAAAAGGAAACATTGATCAATGCTACAACATGAATGAATCTTGAAAGCATTAAGCTAAGTGAAAGAAGTCAGACACAGAAGACCTCATACTGTTTGAATCCATTCATATTAAATGTCTGGAACCGGCAAATAGGCAGAAAGTGGTGGCTTAGGTCTGGGGCAGGGGTGGTGGTGGAGGAAGTGGGAAACAGTAGCTCGTGAGTCTGGGGTTCCTTTTGGGGGTTGATGACAATTCTAAGCCTGTTCATGGGGATGTTTGTGTGAATACAATAAAAAGCATTGGGTTGTATGCTTCGACTTGGTGAATTCTATGCCATGTGAATATACCTCAATAAAGTTGTTATTAAAGATAGGGAAAGAGGATGTTCAGGCAAAGGGAGTTACTGGGTCAAGAGGGGCCTCACTCCTTGTGACGGAGGGAGCATTGTTCCCATCCCTTCACATACTGCCCCTGCCTGCAGGGAGGAGAAACCAGGGGCTTCCCTAGTTGGGGTGGGCGTGGGGGGCTAAGAGAGAAGACAGGGTGACTGCTCAGCTGGCCTCCGAGCCTCCCCTCTGCACAGATACTGACCAAACAGCCAGGCAGCAAAGAGTAAACGAACAACCGAAACCAGTCCCTGGAGAAGTGGAACCTATTCGTTGTGAAATTGTTGGGGGAAAAGAATTTCCACAGCTTAGGTACAACAGTAAAAATCCACAGGAAATCAGTGGACAGAATCA